>NC_091063.1:152839681-155751581 GCF_000393655.2 Nicotiana sylvestris | reverse complement strand
TCTGTAATTAATCCCCACGTACTTGTAGTCGAGTTCCCCTCCTATATAAAGGGGACTCACCCTACCTTCTAAGGGACTGATGTTGCTCAATTTCTCCACAAGTGCAATAATATCTCTCTCTCTCTCTCTCTCTTTTCTTTCTAACTTGTTCGTTCTCACTGGCCCGAGGTCGCCTCGATATCCATCGCTTTCTTACTTGTTCTTCATCATATACCTTAGTAGTGGCCATAAAGAGCCTTGTTTAATTATATCTTCAACTGTTATCCTATCCCCGACTATCCCCGATAGCTCGAGCTCGACCCTGATGTCGACCCCGAGGTCCCTCATCGACCAGACCTATATCCAGGCAGCAGGACCTTCGGTTTGATTACTATCTCGTTTTAGCTTGCTTTTCATCGTTAAATTCCATATTATCAGCATCAACCGCTCTAACAACTAGCTCGGGAATAGATCACGTATTTTTAGAATCTCATTTACAAATTTAATTGTTGTTACCATTTTCACGGTAAACAAGATTCTTTATAGATTGCGAGATATAAGCTTTCAAAGTAGGCTCCACGATTGCACAGTTGCTTCCCAAAGACAGTTGCTGCAGTAGAAAATTCCAGCAACCCCTCTTCTTCTTTTTTTGTCCGAAATCTATTCCGTTAACCTTTCGAAATCTACCCGAGGTCCTAGAGACCTTAACAAATTACACAACATATCCCAAAATACAATACGAACTTAATCTAGGCTTCAAACCACGTCAAACAACGCCGGAATTACGAAACGTGCATCAAATTGAATTATGAGTTTTTCTAATCTTCCAACTTCTACATTTTGCGCCCAAACATATCAAATCAATCCGGAATGACTTCAAATTTTGCACACGAGTCATAAATGACATAATGGATCTGTTTCAATTTTCATAATCGGATTCCGACCCCGATATCAAAAAGTCAACTCTCGGTCAAACTTTCCAAAAATCTTCTATTTTCCAACTTTCGCCAAAATGCGCCGAATTATCCTATAGACTTCCAAATCCAAATCCGAACATGAGCCTAAGTCCGAAATCACCATACGAAGCTATTGGAATCATCAAATTCCATTTCGGGGTCTTTTGCTCAAAAGTCAAATCTCCGGTCAAATTTAAGAAATCTTTAGCCTTAGATTTCTAGATTCCGTTAAATGACGATTATTTGAGCTAGGGACCTCCGAATTCAATTTCGGGCATATGATCAAGTCCCAAATCATGATACGGAACTTCCGGAATGGTCAAAACTCGGATCTTCATTTACTCAAAATATTAACCGAAGTCAACTCAATTGAGTTTTAAAGCTCTAATACACATGTTAATCCATTTTTTTCACATAAAAACCTTCTGGAAAATTATACGAACCACGCTAATTATTTAATTTAAAGATGATATTTTGGGTCATCACATTCTCCTCCTCTAAAATAAATGTTCATCCTCGAACGTACTAAGAATTATTCTCAAGTTACCAAATTGATGATTTTACTTTTACACAAATATTCGCGGTTGATCCCACATTAATGCATTCGATATAAGTCTGACTAAACCATTTCAGTTGAGATTATTTCCTTTATCCATATTTGTAACTTTAAGACCAAATTTCTTACACTCCAATCATTTCCAGAAAGGTCCGATTTTCACGTCAAAATACGATAATAGTCTCGATTGGCTATAAAAACTCGTTCCTACGCACCCATCAAATACGGGGTTTTATATTCTCCCCCACTTAGGGTCATTCATCCTCAAATGAGAAGTAGAGTCTGTCCTCAAACACATAATGTAATTCATCTCTTTCATTGCACATCCTAATATCCCAAATTTTTTTAAAATTTTGGCAGAGTCTCCCCTGTAATTGGGCCTATCCACCTGTCAGAGTAACACCAAAACAACTCCTAACAACATGTCCACAATCTAACAAAGCACCACAAAGTATATATCAATAACACTAATCTACGCATTACAAACACGACATTATCACAATGATATTTTGACATGAATAACCACATCTTTGGTCTTAATAGTTGTTCATAATATATTACAACATCGCCAATTAACCTCATGTTAACAAAATCTCGTTTCAAACCTCTAGTTTACTAACAACAAGGCATGAAGATTCATAATTACTTACCCGAATTAACGAGTAACAATTTACATCCCCCGGGCACTCACCTCGTAGTCTAAAACTCAATAATTATAATACAAATCTAGCAAATTATGCACAAAGATATTCATACAAGAATTTTCAAATAAGTCGAATAGGCATGACCCCCTATAAGTACTATAGTACAAATTTTAATTTCACAAAGGGAGCATTTAAACAAATAAATTTTTTCTTTTACCACAAGGACCTCGTCCTTATATAACATCTACCGCAGCTTGTAGCTCGATTTAAATATTTCTCATTATATTAAAATACGAGGACCTCGTCCTCAGTTCTGAATCATAAGTATTATGCACATTATGCCAATCGAAATATTTCATTTTCTTCTTTCAAAATTATTTTCTGTTTAACACAATCACAACACATAATGATAGACATAGCTATCTCCATCGAATCTCCTAACAGGAGTATTCACATAAGCAGATTTCATAATTACGAAGCTCACTCATAAGTGGAGCACAATTGGAGGACTTGCCTCGATACTCAGAATCGAATCAAGTTAAGAAAATTGTTACTTTATAATAATTTGAGACCGTACTTGTAACGACACCATCTGATGTTGCGACCTCAGCCATACCATAGAAAATATATCAACGGTTGGGTCTCCACCTCTAGGAGTCTCACCTCCACCTCTAACATCCTGACCCCTATCTCTGGCTGGTCATGTAAGTGGAGTAGTAACTGCAATGGGGCATGTCGCATGAGTGCATTTATAAAATATGTTTCTCCTAAGTCTAGGACAATCATCCCATGATGTGCCTAGTACTACCACATTCATAATAATCCCTTTGAGGGTTCTGCTGCTCATACTAAGTCTATGCTAGATAAGTGGAATAATCATTATACGAACCTCGTGTCAGTAGTGCATTAAAAGAACTTACTAGAGCATCCCGAGAAATCAGATATATTGACTGGGCTGGCCGACTGCCAAGCCCCAGTCATAATGATTTGTTGTTGTAGAGTAGAATCCGCCGAATCCTTTAAAACCTTGAGACCTCTTGGTCTTCTTAGCTTCCTCTATTCCTCATCCAGAACACATTCTAATATTTTGGCAATTTTTACCACTAGCCGAAATGAAGCATCAACCTTTAGCTTCCTAAGTTCTACAAAATATCAAGATCATAATTGAGTCCTTTAATGAGTCTGTGGACTCGCTCTCTGGCTATAGGAACCAAAGTAGGAGTATGAAGACTAACTTATCAAACCTGATGACATATTCTGACATTGTCATAGTGACCTGACACAATCGTTCAGACCCCATATGATACATATTACAGAGAATTCGGGAGACAAACTCCTTCAAAAACATTTCTGAGAACTGATCCGAGTAGGTGGCGTTGCATTGGCTAGTCTACTCTCTTCATAGGCTTGCCACAAACACCAACAACTAATTTCTTCTTTTGCTATGTTGACTCAATACTATGGAGCTAATCTATTTATTCATATACTCTTCGATTCTTCTTTGGGGTAACTCTTTCCCCTAATTATGCACAACGATCACAAAAGTATAGCTCCATCAAAATAAATCTTAGCACCAACTACATAGTTCAGAAGATCGTCAACCATTGTACTTCCTCTGAAGCACCCCAAAATCTGCAACCTTGACTTCCACAATAAGCAGACCTTCTATAAATTTAAAGTTATTTTTCAAACTCCTTTGATACTGAAGTATTGGATTATTAAGGAGGCAGACATACCGCAAGTCCCAACCTTATCCTCTGCATGTCTCAGGTCTTAAATATGTGTAAATTATTAGGGAGCCTTTCAGTACCATATATATATATATATATACATTTTAGGTCAAAACTGATATAACACATGACCATTCAATCCATTCATTGATAGTAGACATCCCCATTTGGCGCTAAATCGTGGGTCACAATGTCTAATAATACGCAATGTTGACCTTTGTAACTCATATAAATCAACTAGAAGTCAAGGTCCATTGTACCCCTATATGATTCACTGGGTGATCTTCTCAATACGTCCGCATCTTCAGACAGAACTATAACTGGTCTAGTAAATGCCCAATCTTCCCACCACCTCCTGGTGGAACCCGTCATGTAAAACACAGTAAAATCAACCCCGATTGCTTTCAACTATTCCCATATTCTGCAATACTTCATAGCAGCGGTTTAGAAAATCATGTTGGTTCTCAGAAGGCGTACCACTAAAATGGACTGGAAATAGCTTGGTAATCTTGTCCAATCTAAGCAAAGACTTAAAAGACAAGGCAGGCCTGTCATCGGCATATGCCGCAATAACTGGTTGAGGTGCCCTAACTAGATAAGGTTAAGCTAAATCCTTCATGAGCTCATGAAACACAACCCATCTAATTCCTCAAACCATTTGCAAATATCGCATTCACCCTCGTAACTATCAATCTAACTCTTATATGCGATCCAAACTCAAACTGCAGCACATATAATTAACTGGTAAAAGAGGACTCGCTACAAAACAATATAGGGTTCACACAAACCTCGACACACCCCTAGGAGATAACCCACCTGCTTAGCCTCAAACTAGTACCTATCTACATTATTCCATAATCATACTATTACGCAATTACTTAATCTCCCCTGAGTCTGAACTCATAACACAACATGAATATCTACTCCGCTCCATAACTAAACTCACGAGAGGTCCTTCAACACACCCATAGCTCGAGGCCATACGCCAACTCTAGACGGAAGTCAAACACCCAATAGTCCTTGCTACATCTCCAGCAAACTCTTCTTGTAACATTCACACAATTTGAACACATCTCGCAATCGAATCACATTCGCCCCATAGTCATCCAGTCATAAATCCTACCAATAAGGACACAAACTAACATATAAGTCCCAAATACACGTACTCATACAATCAAAATCTCAGTACTCAAGCCACAGACAAAACCCGACCTCAAGTCCTCCAGACTAGCCCAACATCACACATAGAAATCACATCTCGCACCTCATCCAAGGAAACACAAGTTGTTGATGCACAGCTGATACCGAGCGCTCATGTGCGCACACGAATGCGTGGAAGAAATTTAAGGAGTTACGCTTCAAACTGAATCAATTTCGCATGATAAGAATTCAAGAATGTAAAGTTTTTCCTAAAGGTTTTGCATCCTCTCAAAGATAAGTATAGACATCTCTGTACCGATCCGCAAGACTCTACTAAACCCGCTCATGACCCGTGGGACCTGTCTAACCTAGGCTCTGATAATAACTTGTGACGACCCAAAATCTCACATGTCATGATGGCGCCTATTGTGGTACTAGCAAGCCAACACATTACCAAAGCCAATCCATATTTTCATTCTCAAGATAAAAACAAAGCTATTAAGCGATAAACCTTCATAAAGTGTTTAAATCAAACCAACAGTGCAGAAAGAAAGCCCGACATCGGGGTGTCACTAGTCATTAGCATCTACTACAACCGTCTGACAACATCAAGACTAACATAGCCTGAAAATAACTGAATACAACTAAGGGGTGATAAGGAGGGATAAAAGCAGGGTTGCGATCGCCAGGTGCAAGGAGTAATCAACACCCGCTATCAGGTTTAGAAATACCTGGATCAGCACACAAGGTGCAAGGAGTAATGTGAGTACGCCAACTCAATAAGACTGAGTAGCAATGATGAGCAATAAAACATATACAGTTCATATCATAAAATCTCAGTAGAATACAATAGGCTTTTCGAGTCGGTGTTTTGAATCAACTCAACTCATTTAAATCCAGTTTCAGTAAAACCATTTAAAACATCTTTCAACAGCTTTCAAACGAAGTGATAAAATAGTGAGAGAAAAAAATGATGAAAACATAATCAACCCATTGGGCAAAACTCACTCGTATACAGCCCTTCGGGCAACATAAATCATAAATAATCCCTCGGGCAAACATCATTGTCACTCATATACAGCCACTTGGGCATACCTCATAATCACTTGTATATAGCCCCTCGGGCATAACAGTCACTCAGTCCTCCCATTCACTCCAACCTCACAATCACTCATTCCTCCCAGTCACTCAGCACTCGGCATTCGCACTCAGCACTCGCACTCAGTAGGTACCCGCGCTCACTAGGGTGTACAGACTCCGGAAGAGATCCTGCAGCACAAGCGCTATAACAAGCCACCTCGTGGAATAAATAAATCAGGCCCTCGACCTCATAACATGCCACCTCATGGCATAAATCAATCAGGCCCTCGGCCTCCCAAAATCATGAAATAGTAACATCATGTTGCGATATGCAGCCCGATCCCGTAAAAATCCTCACAAAAAAAGGCCCTCGGCCTCACTCAATCATAAACCTCTCAAGCCACTCGGGCTATCACTAAAACAGGGTGCTCAGCCCAAAATAATATTTTTATGAATCAAAACGGAGTAATAAAGATTGAGTTATGAAATCAGTAAACATAGAATGACTAAGTATAGGTTTTTAAATCAAAACAGTGAGAGGATAAATAATAAAAAGTCCCCTAAGGGTCCAAACAACTTTCGCACAAGGCTCAAATACGTCATTCAACCCAATTTATAGAAATTTTTTCTAAATCACATGAGTATCATATAGTTTCAGTCGAATACGCAACTTTATAGTTGCTACGGGACGAACCAAGTCACAATCCCCAATGGTGCACGCCCACACGCCCGTCACCTAGCTTGTGCGTCACCTCGAAGTGGTAAACCAATGTGAAATCTGGGGTTTCATACCCTCAGGACAAGATTTACCATCATTACTTACCTCAATCCGAGCAAAATCCTACTCTGAAATGCGTTTGCCCCTCAAATCGATCTCCAATCGATCCGAATCTAGCCATAATTAATTCAATTCAGTCAATACTAATTATAGGAATTAATTCCATATAAAAATATAAATTTTCCAACAAAAATTCGAAATATAACTCAAAATCGATCGTAGGACCCACATCTCGGAATCCAGTGAAACTCACAAAATCCGACAACCCATTCTGATACGAGTTCAACCATACAAGAATTATCCAATTCCGACATCGGATTGGCTTTCAAATCTTAAATTTTTATTTTTGGAAGATTTTACAAAAATCCAAATTTCTTCCATCCAGATCCAAAAATAAATGATGAATATTGACATGAATTTATGAAATATAATCACTTGCGGATATAGAACACTTACCCAAGTCGAGTTCATGAAAACCCCCTTTGGAATCGCCTAAATCAGAGACTCAACTCAAAAAAAAAAAAATGAGTAAAAATGGCTAACTCCCGTGATTAAGAATCTGTCCAGGCAAGTTGCATTTGTCATTTGAGACTTATAAATCGCATTTGACACATGCGATTTAGCCTCTGTCCCAGAAAAACAACAGTATTACCAGCCTTCGGTAAACTCGATCATAACTTCTTGGACAAATATCTAAATGATGAATGGTTTATCTTTCTAGAAACTAGAATACAAGAGCTACAACTTTTATGTTTTGCGTATTTTCAGATTCCTTATATATTTTGAGATATAAGCTTCCAAAATAGCATCTTCGCATCAAAAATTTCTGGGAAATTTCAAAACAGCTTTACTAGCCCTTATTTAATCAATCATAACTTTCTGTACAAATATTTAAATGACAAATGGTTTAATTTTCTGGAAACTAGAATTCAAGGACTACAACTTTCATGTTTTGCAAATTCTCAGATTACTTATAGATTGCGAGATATAAGCTTCCAAAGTAGGCTCCACGATTACACAGTTGCTGCCCAAAGAAGCTTGTGCATTAGAAAATTCCAGCAACCCCTCTTCTTCTTTTTTTGTCCGAAATCCATTCATTTAACCTTCCGAAATCTACCCGAGATCCTCGAGACCTTAACAAATTATACCAACATGTCCTAAAATACAATACGAACTTAATCTAGGCTTCAAAGCACGTCAAACAACGCCGAAATTACAAATCGCACATCAAATTGAATTATGAGTTTTTCAAATCTTCCAACTTCTACATTTTGCGCCGAAACATATCAAACCAATCCGGAATGACTTCAAATTTTGCACATGAGTCATAAATGACATAATGGATCTTTTTCAATTTTTAGAATCGGATTTCGACCCCGATATCAAAAAGTCAACTCTCGGTCAAATTTTCCAAATATCTTCTATTTTCCAACTTTCGCCAAAATGCGCCGAATTATCCTACAGACTTCCAAATCCAAATCTGAACATGAGCCTAAGTCCGAAATCACCATACGAAGCTATTGGAATCATCAAAATTCCATTACGGGGTCTTTTGCTCAAAAGTCAAATGTCCGGTCAAACTTAAGAAATCTTTAGCCTTAGATTTCTAGATTTTGTTAAATGGCGATAATTTGAGCTAGGGACCTCCGAATTTGATTTTGGGCATATAACCAAGTCCCAAATCACGATACGGAACTACCAGAATGGTCAAAACTCGGATCCAGGTCCATTTACTCAAAATGTTGACCGAAGTCAACTCAATTGAGTTTAAAAGCTCTAATTCACATGTTAATCCATTTTTTCACATAAAAACCTTTCAAAAAATTATACGGACTACGCACGCAAGTCGAGGAATTATTGATAGTGCTTTTTAAGGTCTTAAAACATTGAGATAATTATTTAATTTAAAGATAATATTTTGGGTCATCACAGGTATATTCCTATCCTAACCGCAAATCCGCCCCCCCCCCTCCCCCAAGAGTTAAGATCTTGCTCTACTCAATCTTATATGCAATTTAGAATTCCCTCTCCCGAGTTCAATCCAAGATTCGTAGATAATATTCAATTGGTAATCAAACAGTCAAATAATTAAGCACAAGATTGAATAAATAAACCAGTATTATAAAATAGTAAAAACAATTCAAGCTTCAAACTACAACGTTCATGTAGCACCCCAAACTCTAGAACTAATAAACTATGAAACTTAAGAAAAAAAAAAGAGAAGAAGAACTAGTTAGAAGCCTCCTCCAAACGCCGTGTGTGTTCCTCCTAGGTCTAAGATCTGTCAAAAGTAGTCTCCCTAGGTCTAAGATCTACCAAAAGTCCTCAAAATAGCATTTTAATATGTATTTATACCAAGTAGGGTCGGGCCCAGATGAAACACCCTTTCCTGCGCGAAATAGGACTCTAGCTCTGGAAAATTTGCATAGGCACGCCGCATGGGGTGACGCGCCATGCGGTGTGCTTGTGGGGAAGTTCAGAGAGCTGATTCTGATAGGCTGCAGGAAAATTCCAAAGGAGCGATGCACTCTGCGGCGCGGTAGTGGGAATCTGTGAAAATGCAAAACATGATAGTTGTATCCCTTTCAAATAGCTTTCCAATGATATATTGTGGATCCCAAACGGAGTTCTGAGCGATAAGTTATGTGCATTTTACTAGGCAATGTGTCGTATGCCCGCTCGATTCTCCGTTTCGTTCTTAACTATCATCCGTTAATCCCCGAACACGTTCCCGACTTGATTACTTGGGATTTTACTCAGACTTCAAAGCTCCAATCACTTGAATTCATTCCATAACGCCTACATAGATCGGAATCACTCCTATAAGGCATAAAACACATATTTAGTACAAAACACTAGCGATTAAAGCTCAAACTCAATTAAAGTGCAGTAAATTTGAGTGTAATAAGCGACTAAAATACGAAATTATAGCCTACCGTCAGTTTGCTTTGCTAGCTTCCATATGACACCTGATTTTTCGGTACTAGAAAGATCAAGTGCTCCCAGAAAGAGACATGCGATATTGTTCTTCCGTCAAGATAAAACCAGAGGTTTCAATTCAGAGTTTGAGTGGATAAACTCGAATATTCTCATGGGTTGTTAAATCATTTGGAGAATATAACGAATGTGTTATCACGGTTGCTTTGGATAATTATCTCTTCTCTTTTTAGTGACTGATTTATATATTTCACACCTCTTTTATCGACACGAGTGCTTGTTGCTTGCAGACTAACAGCCATAACTCAGTTGGCACATCATGGCATGATATTTGTTCCTCTTGGATATACATTTGGTAAAGGAATGTTTAAGATGGATGAGGTAAAAGGTGGATCATGATATGGAGCTGGAACTTATGCTGCAGATGGATCTCGTCAGCGGACTGAACTGGAATTTCAACAAACCTTTCATCAGGGAAAAAATATTGCTGAAATTACAAAAAGACTTAGTAATTAGTCACAGAACAAAGAGCTAAGAGAGATAAAATATAACCAAGACATAATTGAGCAATTTATCTCTGAATGGTAAAGAGTCCACTAAGCTCTGCAAGTGTACATGATTGTAAAAGCCTTTACATTAATGTACCATTATTAATCGTCTTGCTTTGCTTATATTCTGTTATTGATTCTATTATTGTTGAAATATTTGAGCAGCAAGGCTTAACAGCACTAACACAATGCCTATCTTTTACATTTAAACATAATGTCATGAGTCCCAAGTGCTTTGAAAGATCGTTTATTGAGAGAAACAAATTTGGCAAAGTTATCCACACAAATGCTACTGCAAATATGTGTGTCACTTACACAATTGAAAAATGATGGCTCAGAAGTTAACTACAGTTCTTCCCCAAAATCAAAGTGGACAAGTAGGTGGATTCAAAGAATATGGAGAACACAAGTGATTTTCGTGAATTAGTTAACTTGCGGAGTATACGATTTTCCTTCAAATAGACCTTAGCGGAGCAGAAGGATGCCTCATGCGTGTCAGAACTCTAAAGATGTATATGAAGGCGAGTCCGGAACCAAAGTTTGGTTGTTTTGAACTCAAATGACACAAATAGGTAAAAAGAAATTGAGTAACATTTTATATATAGCGCGTTATTCACCGCGCTTTACCTTAACGGCACGTTTGTCCGTTAAGGTATAGCGCGGTGAATAAACGTGCTATATTTGAACTCAAAAAGGGCGGGATGGTATAGCGCACATATAGGACACGCTATGGTATAGCGCCCTATATACATGCGCTATACATGTTATGCAGGTTGTTGGCTTACATCAGTTCTACCAGTTGGGATTGCAGATGCTGCAGCATACCAGCCAGGGAGCGGCAACTTGGCACATGTTTGGCTGTTGGGCTACTGATCTTGCTGCCGAGACATTGAGACGTTCCCGAAATGATGAATGCTTAGGATACAAGGCTCCTTATGTGCCGTCAGAGGAGTACCATAATGTGCCACCAATGGAGCCTAAACGTGGTAGAGGGGGCAGGCGTGATGAAAGGTGAAGGGGTGTCCCACGAGGTCGCGGTGATCGGTGAGGATAGGGTCCCCACCAAGGGGTGTTGAGGCACCTGTGGATGATTAGAGATGATCAACCGGGTGAACACCCTGAGCCACACAATGCTCCTCATGATATGTCATCATGCAGCCTTCAGCTCTCGCCAGGGACTTCGCAGGTGACCCCGTTAGCTCCATTGTTGATCGTGGGTATGGCCATTATGTGACAGGAGTGGGATCAGTATTTTCCTAATCCCCAGAGCCATCGACGGTTGCTGATGATCATCCGACACGAGAGGTTCATAGTGGCCAACGACTGAGTTATGGCTCATCATCGAGGGAATCTGAGGATCTTTCATATACATCATCTACTCTAGTGCACCTCTATGTTCCGACAGTGCGTTGTGGCACTACTCAGACGCAGGTTTGTTTGTATTACTATTATTTCTATTTGTTTTTATCTCATTGATTAGTCAGTAATATCTAAAGCATTTTTTAAAGACATCATCATCTCCCGTCGTGGAGGCCACATTGTGCGATACTGACATGCCGCAAACGGATGATCTCATTCAGGAGACCATTGAGGCCATGGTATGACCATTAAAAAAATTCTAATACGTACGTTAGTAATTTATATTTCATATGCTAAACTATCTTATTATTCTGTAGGTTAATGCTGGCTCGACGGGCGCTTCTACCGAGTCTGCCAGCTTTACCAACGATCATGGTGCAGCGCATTCTCCGATAAAGAGGCGACGTGATGAGGATGATCCTGATAGCGTAGCCGGGGCGGAATAGGATGCGCCTCAGCCAGCCAATGCTTTAAAACATACAGGTTGTGTGGCACATTGACGTTTATTATTATTTGTATATATGACATTAAATATATAATACCGACATTATTTTTGTTTTATATAATTTGCGCATGTGTTTTTATTTCTAGACAGCTTAACATAACACGTACAACATAAAAATAAAATACACACTTAACGCATCCATATGTTTATTTAGTCATTATCGCTCATTATTCTGTTATACAACCACTTAAATTTCTCTTCCAACCTATTTTGTTTTTCTTCTACCTCTTTTAGTTTCTCCTTCATTGCCGCACGTTGCTCTTGTAATTTCATGATCTGGAGTTCGTATTCACCAATCAAATTCAAAATGTTTAGCAAACACGATTTGTAGTATTCCTGATGATTGGGTTCATTATACTATTCTACAAAACCACATTGATTTTCATAATGGAAGAATAACACAATACTATTAATTAAAATAGTATATAAAAAGTATTAACAAACATGTTTTCCAAGAATAATAACTTACAACTTGTGTACACATCCAACGTCTGCGCCCCAGATTGCAGTTTGACCAACATGGCTTCAAAATTACACGTTTGCCACAGCAACACCTTGGTACGTAATTGCGTCCAAACATGTCGTAATGCTCGAAAATGAAAACTTAATGGAAAGTTTTTCTATTTTTTTCGTTACAACGCAAATAATAACTAAAATGCACGAGATTTTTATAGGCTGCTAAGAGTGATTTTAGGTTACATAACGTATATTGGTGAGGTGTTATGGTTCGCGTGATAATAATTCTTTAGGGTACATTGGGTCAAACTTTTTCAAGTCGACATGACAATACACATAACGCATATTGGTGAAGTGTTTTGTTTTTCGTGATAATGATTCTTTCAGGTACAAGTGGGTCCAACTTTACAGGTCAACAACTGTTTCAAGCCGACAGTTTTTTCAAGTCAACATGATAATACACATAGCCCATATTTGTGAGGCGCTATGTTTCGCATGATAATAATTTTATCGGGTAGATGTGAGTCCAATTTTTTCAGGTCGATAGCTTTTTCAGATCGACAACTTTTTCATAGCGACATGACAATACACATAACGCATATTGGTGAGGCTCTATGTTTCGCGTGATAATGATTCTTTTGGGTAAGTGTGGGTCCAGCTTTTCAGGTCAACTACATTTTTAGGCTAACAACTTTTTCAGGTCGACATAACAATATACATAGTGCATATTGGTGAGACACCGCATTTAATATACAAGTTCGTGCAGCTTAGTTCTTCTTAAGTTGAACCAAGAGATCAGTATTCAAATACCATTTGAAGAACCATTACAACATCCATTTCAGAAATGACACTAACATTTAATAAGTGATTTAAGAAGAGGCAAAAAAGTGAAGGTAGTTCAAAAGATCCACATGGAACACGACTTAACACAATCGATCCCTACCTTGAAAAAAATATGCTATGTTGCTACACGGATTTGTTTGATGACAAGTCGTATGGTGTTCTGCGTCTCTTGGAAAATAAGCCTATCAATATACACACTGATCTCAAAGTTGTAAGGCATATTATTGAGGGCGAAGCGCATTCTACAAAGCTTGAAGGTATGCAAATTTGGGGCGAAAAACTCCAATGGGTTCCCCTTTACTCAAAATGATGTGATTACGAATTACTATCTCACTGGCATGGGCTTGTTGTACCACAAGCACTGTCTACAACTGTCCAAACAAACACACACAAAGATGAACTAAAAGTGATTCGGTATTTGATGAAGGGGATTCTACAGATGGAAAAGGTACTAGTTGTTCATCATGCAATGGATGAATTTAACTACTTGGAAGAAACAAAGGATCAGTATTGGGATTTATTAGAAAATAAAAAAATTGCATAGAGACAACTATTATCATATTTTCCCAACAGTTGTCGAGTGAAAGGGACTACCTAAGTTTCTACCATAGACATTGGATGTATTGGTCTTATATTATTGTAGAAATCAAGCAAGTGGTCTTATTCATGAGAGAAATAAAATATGAGAAATGTGTGTTAACTAGGGCCTAGATTACGATGCCCTCGGTCCTGAAGGGTGCATACAAGATGTTGACGAAGAAGATGAAGACAATGATAATGAAATAGTGCAACACATCGACGATAATGGCGAATGACAATTGTTTTTTTATTTCTTTGGGTGTATGTTAAATTATTGTACTGAATCTTTAATGCAAAATATCAATTAGATTTAACCCCATTGGAAATATAATTTTATTTCATACATTTTTCAAACTGATCATTTACGTACATTTAGTACAATAAAATTACTGCACTAAAACACTACGTTTATCCTTTATAATTGGGCACATTGGATGAACTACCACCTGGAGCTGAATTACCACCGCTTCCCAAACCAGCTGAAGGACATTTATGATGGCCGTAGCCTGTTTGGGAGCATATGATATATTTACGTGCATAAACAGTATCACCAACATCCATTTGATTTTGTATATGCATTCTTTTTTGCACTTGTCGTTGGCGCATGTAATCCTTGTTACACGCCATTTTAAATGATTTCGGCGGCCAATAATGCTCAGCACCTACTGGCTGCAACTGTCCACTATAGGTATTTAAGTATGCATCAACACTATATTCATTATCAATGTACCTCATTACCGCGAAACTTGTATGTTGAAAGCACTTCATGGCATGTAGGCATGGAAAGTGATAGATTGACCATTTTCCAAAGGAGCATAATCTTCTGGCTTCATTGACGGTGTGTGTATTATTCCCCTGGTTTTAATGCAGACAAATGTGAACTTCAAAAATATTTCGCTCGATGCAATACTGCAAAAATAAATGTCATTGTGCTCACTTCCTATATTTCTCAAATCGTTTCATTGGTTGTGGCATAATTCAACACCCATTTCCATCAGTGATGATGCACCTCTAGATCTTTCAACAAATCTCTCTATCATCTGCTTGAATGACATCCACACCATGGCAGTGACAGGAAAGCCATGTGTTGACTTCAATAACTCGTTGAAAGACTCTGACACATTTGTAATCAGAATTCCCAATCTTCTACCACCATCCGCTTGCAAAGTCCACTTGTCAAGCTCATGTCACATCAACCAATGATAGGCTTCTAGGTCTTCATGCCTGATCAATTCCATTTGCCTCCTGAATTTACACTCTTGGTGATATGTTGCAGCCATCCACATTAAATCATGCAAGTCATTTGTTACATCCTATGTTTTAGTATCTAATAGTACGTCGTAAGTCAATTAATATAAGCTTAGAAATGAGATTATATTTGAAAGTATATAAAGTAAGCTAATCATATTACCTTGGAGGATATAAATATTTAAAATCATTAATAACAAGTACCAAGAGGGTTGGAAGGCTTAGAAGCTAAACGAATTGAAAAAAAAAGTTTCGTCGGATGTCGACAAATTGGAAATGTTATAACATGTACTTTTAGGGTGAGACTAGGGTTCTTAACATTATAAGAAGGTTATATTATGACTTATTTTAGTCATATGATAGTCATGTGTTATGTTTTGAAGTCAATCGAGTTATGAAACAAAAGTTGGCAAAGGTCTTCACAAGTTACATTCATAAATGTGCTGAAAATAAGGTCAAATGTAGCTGATCTTTTCTCCAAATTTACTTAAAATTATGGGGTGATCTATCTACCAAATTGAATATCTGCGAGTCTAGTTTATAACTCATTAAATCATTCATCGATATGACATCCGAGTAGAGAGATATTCACATTTTTGCGAGACCGCACAAACAGCTCTCAATGGGACCCACTTAGGCGGTGGTTACTTCACTTTTTAATGATTTGGACGATGTGGTTACTTTACTTTATAAACGATCCGTTGTCGGGCACTAAGACCATTTATATTCCTCCGTATCGTATGGCTCCTCCTGAGTTGAAGGAGTTGAAGGATGAGTTATAGGAATTGCTTGATAAGGGTTTTACTCGACCAAGTGTATCACCTTGGGGTGCTCTTGTCTTGTTTGTGAAGAAGAAGGATGGTTCTATGTATATGTGCATTGATTACTGCCGGTTGAACAAAGTTACAACGAAAAACTGTTATTCTTTGCCTCGTATGGATGATTTGTTTAACCAACTATAGGGTGAACGAGTGTTTTCTAAGATTGACTTGCATTCAGGTTACCATCAGTTGAAGATTCGGGAGCCAGATATCCCGAAGACTGCTTTCAGGACTCGGTATGGTCATTACGAGTTCCTTGTTATGTCATTTGGGCTGACCAATGCCCCAGCATCCTTAATGCATTTGATGCGCAGTATGTTTCGGTCGTATCTTGACCCGTTCGTCATTGTCTTTATTGATGATATTCTGGTATAATCCTGGAGTCGGGAAGATCATGAGCAGCACCTAAGGACAGTGCTCCAGACTTTGAGAGAAAAGAAGTTATTTGCAAAGTTCTCAAAATGTGAGTTTTGGTTAGATTCTGTGGCATTCTTAAGCCACATGGTATCGAGTGAGGGGATAAAGGTGGATCTAAAGAAAGTGGAAGCAGTGCAGAGTTGGCCCAGACTATCCTCAGCTATAGAGATTCGCAGTTTTCTTGGTTTGGCGGGTTATTACTGTTGATTTGTTGAGGGTTTTTTATCTATTGCAGCACCTATGACTAGACTGACCCAGAAGGGTGCTCCGTTCCAGTGAACGGAAGAGTGTGAGGAGAGCTTTCAGAAGCTCAAGATAGCTTTGACTACAACCCCAGTTTTAATATTGCCTACAGGTTCAGGGTCATATACTATCTATTGTGATGCCTTGAGGATTGGACTTTGAGCGGTATTAATGCAGGACGGTAGGGTGATTGCCTACATGTCCAGACAGTTGAAGGTACATGAGAAGAATTACCATGTCCATGATCTCTCACGCCTTGAAGATCTGGCGTCATTATTTGTACGGTGTGCCTTGTGAGATTTATACTGATCACCGGAGTTTGTAGCATCTGTTCAAATAGAAGGACCTTAATTTGCGCCAGAGGAGATGGTTAGAGCTGCTGAAGGACTATGATATCACTATCTTGTATCACCCAGGCAAGGCCAATGTGGTGGTCGATGCTTTGAGTCGTCGGTCAGAGAGTTTGGGAAGTTTGGCTTATTTACCAGCAGCGGAGAGGCCCATGGCGATGGATGTTCAGGACTTAGCGAGCCAGTTTGTAAGATTGGATATTTCGGAGCCCAGTCGGGTTCTAGCTTGCGTGGTTTCTCGGTCTTCCTCGTTTGATCGTATATGGGAGCGTCAGTTTGATGACCCTCATTTGCTTATCCTCAAGGACAAGGTTCTGCACGGTGATGCCATAGATGTAACTATTGGTGATGACGGTGTATTGAGGATGCAAGGTCGGATTTGTGCACCTAATATTTATGGGCTTCGATAGTTGATTCTAGAGGAGGCCTATAGTTCGCGGTATTCCATTTATCCGAGTGCCGTGAAGATGTACCAGGATTTGAGGCAACACTACTGGTGGAGGCGGATGAAGAAAGATATAGTTGGGTTTGTAGCTCGGTGTCTCAATTTTCAGCAGGTGAAGTATGAGCACTAGAGACTGGGTGGGTTGCTTCAGTAGATAGAGATTTTGGAGTGGAAGTTGGAGCGGATCACCATGGATTTCATAGTTGAGCACCCACGGACTTTGAAGAAGTTCGATGCCATTTGGGTGATTGTGGATCGACTGACCAAGTCTGTGCACTTCATTCCTATATGTACTACCTATTCTTCGGAGCGGTTGGCGGAGATTTATATCCGGGAGAATGTTCGCCTGCATGGTATTCCAGTTTCCATCATTTCAGACAGAGCTACTCAGTTCACATCACGGTTTTGGAGGGTCGTACATCATGAGTTGGGTACTCGGGTGGAGTTGAGTGTATCAGTTCACCCCAGACGGACGGACAGTCCGAGCGCACCATTCAGATTCTTGAGGTATGCTCCGTGCGTGTGTGATGAAGTTTGGAGGTTCTTGGGATCAGTTCTTGCCACTGGCGGAGTTTTCCTACAACAACAGCTATCAGTCAAGCATTCAGATGGCACCGTATGAGGCCTTGTATGGTAGACGGTGTAGGTCCCTAGTGGGTTGGTTTGAGCCGGGTGAGGCTAGATTATTGGGCACAGACTTGGTTTGGGATGCTTTTGAGAAGGTTAAGGTGATTTAGGATAGCCTCCGTACAGCCAAGTCCTGACAGAAGAGTTACGCGGACCAGAAGGTTCGTGATGTTTCCTATATGGTTGGAGAGCGGGTTATGCTTCAGGTTTCGCCTATGAAGGGCGTTATGAGATTTTGAAAGAAAGGGAAATTGATTCCGAGGTTTATTGGTCCTTTTGAGATATTGAGACTTGTTGGGGAGGTTGCTTATGAACTTGCCTTACCTCCCAGCTTGGCAGGAGTTCATCCGGTATTTCATGTTTTGATGCTCCGGAAGTGTCACGACGATACGTCGCACGTGTTGGATTTTAGTTCAGTCCAGTTGGACAAGGATCTATCTTATCTTGAGGAGCCAGTGGCGATATTGGACAAGTAGTTCCGAAAGTTGATGTCAAAGAACATTGCATCAGTGAAGGTTCAGTGGCGGGGTCATCCGGTCGAGGAGGCGACTTGGGAAATCGAGCAAGATATGTGCCGTTGTTACCCTCATCTTTTCACTATTTCAGGTATGTCTCTATGCTCGTTCAAGGATGAACGAATGTTTAAGTGTAGGAGGATATAACGACCCGATCGGTCATTTTAAGAATTTATGCCCCGATCCCCTGTTAATTGTTTTTCCCATGTTTTTTCTGCTAGTTTGAGTTGTCGGGATGTTTGGTTTTTAGTTTTGGAGTGTTTTGGGACACTTAGTCCCTAAAAGAGAGCTTAAGCTTTAGAATTTGGACCATAGTCGGAGCAGTGTGAAGACGGCCTCGGAATGGAATTTCGTCGATTCCATTAGCTCTGTTGGATGATTTCGAACTTAGAGGTGTGTTCGGATTGTGTTTTGGAGGCCCATAGCATATTTAGGCCTGAAATGGCGAAAGTTGAATTTTTGAAGTTTTCCGGTTAGAAAGTGAGGTTTTGATATCAGGGTCGGAATTGAATTACGGAAGTTGGAGTAGCTTTGTAGTATTGAATGTGACATGTGTGCAAAATTTTAGGTCATTCGGACGAGGTTTGATAGATTTTTTGATCGAAAGAGTAATTCGAGAGTTTTTGAAGTTCTTAGGCTTGAGGACCGCATATGCGAGCCCGTAGAAGTGAAAGGGAAGTCGCAGATGCGGCCAAGAGGAAGAAACATTGAGACCGCAGAAGCGGAAGATGTGCCGCACCTGCGGGACCGCAAATGCGGGTTTGGGGTCGCAGGTGCAAAGAAGGGGACTTAAGTGAAAACCGCATAAGCGGTTCCCCTGACCGCAGAAGCGAAAATTGTACCGCATATGCGGTTTTGCTGGGTCAGATCATATATATTTCGCCCTTCGCGAATTTGGGCTATTTTTCATCTCTTATCAAATGGGAAGAAGCTTTTGGGAGAAATTTCAAGGGAGATTTTCAGAGGGATACATTGAGGTAAGGCCTTTGGTCTTTAAGCTCGTTATTATGGCGATTTTTATCATTTTAAGCATGAAATTTGGAGGAAAATCAGTGGTAAATTAGGGGTTAGGACTTGGTTAATTGGAAAGCTTTGAGTGGTAATTTGAGGGACCATTTGAGGTCCTATTTTGGTAATTTTTGTATGACTGAACTCGTGAGAGTATGAGGATTCTGAAAATGTAAATTTTACATGATTTCGAGATGTGGGCCTGGGGCGTTTTGATCATTTTTTCTAATTTCACGTATTAGCTTAGAATTAATTAGTGGAATCATTTACTTGAAGTTATATTTACATTATGCAATTAATTTGAATAGATTTTGGCATTTTGGAGTCGAATACTCGTGGCAAGAACGTGGTTTCGAGTTGATTTTGAGCTGGTTCGAGGTAAGTAGTTTGTCTAACCTTGTGTGGGGGAACTCTCCTTAGGATTTGGTATCATTGAAATTTGAAATGCCATGTACGTGAGATGATGAGTGCATACTTGTGCTAATTGTTGAAAATCCGATTTTCATTAAGTAACTATAATTGTGTTTCCTTTCCTATTTATACTACTTGCAATTTAAGCATGTTGTTAGCTTAGAGAAACATGTCTAATTGACTTAATTGTTTTACTTGCTCAAACTACCTTATGTGGATTATGTGCAGCATGCTA
The DNA here is from genome assembly GCF_000393655.2 of Nicotiana sylvestris. Lineage (NCBI taxonomy): Eukaryota > Viridiplantae > Streptophyta > Magnoliopsida > Solanales > Solanaceae > Nicotiana > Nicotiana sylvestris. The sequence goes on along the minus strand of NC_091063.1, from coordinate 155,731,171 downwards.
GGCTAGGAATACCTATTGTTACCTTGGTATGGAATTTGCATTGAATTGTGTATTTTTCGGTGTTGTTGTTGTGTGTTTACTTTGGGACTACAGGACGGTATCTCGGGAGATCCCCCTGCATGTTTACTTTACGGGACGGTATCCCTGGAGATTCCTCTGCATTTTTACTTTGGGACTACGGATTTGGTATTCCGGGAGATCCCCCTACACTTTTACTTTGGGACTACAGGACGATATCCTGGGAGATCCCTGATTGTTATAACTGTGTTGAGCTGTATTCCTTCTGTGATTATTTGTCTCTGTGGTAGTTGTCGTTGTTCTTTCTCTCATGTGTTACTTCTTACTATTGTACTTAATTATGATGTATTATTCTATACTGTTATACCTTGTATTTCATTTAGCCTCAGTAGGGCCCTGACTTTCCTCGTCACTACCCGACCAAGGTTAGGCTTGGCACTTACTGAGTACCATTGTAGTGTACTCATGCCCTTTCTGGGCATGCTTTTCATGCGCAGATCCAGGTACTTCGACTCAGCCCTACTCCCCTTGAAGCGAGGCGATTTCCCAGAGACTTCGAGGTATATTTGTCGCGTCCGCAGACCGAGAAGTCCCTTTCCATTCTCTCTGAAAGTATTAGCCCTTCTGTTCTTACTTTTGTTTAGACATTCTGGAGTTAGATACTTGTAGACATTCAAAAGCTTGTGATTTCATGAGATTTCGGGTTTTGGGAAATGTAGTTCTAGTTTGAGAGGTGTATTGTATATGCCGAGCAGTATCTTATATGCTTCATTTTGACATTTTTCTATAGTTTTGGCCAGTTTTATTTTGTTGATTTCTTTTCCGAAAATTGTTACGCTTACCTAGTCATAGAGACTAGGTGCCGTCACGATAGTTCACGGAGGGCGAACTTGGGTCGTGACAGATTGCATCCCATGAATGCTGGAAATATCAAAAGTGAACATGGGCTCGTTCACCTGCCATGTATACCACATAAGGTGCATCTATGAAATAGTTACATGTGCGATTATTATTAACCCGCAACTTGATGTTTGCGAAGTAACTTGCCCAATAATTTAATTTAGAGCATAATTTCCAAATTTTCTATTCAAGACAGTTCATCTTGATAAGTTGGTTTACATCATAATTGGTTTAGCAAAATGATTTACTGAGTGCCTCCACTTAATATCTAAACAATTGCTTATGAGAACAAAGTTATCTATATCAATTTGATATACATTATATACCAAAGTATATTATTTTCTCCCCTCACAAAGTGGTTCAGGGTCAGGAACCAAATAATTTTATCTTATTATTATTGATGTGCGGGGTATATTTTGATTAATACCATAACGTACAAAGATGGTTTCTGAAAGTTGATGAAAACAAGGTAGCTTTTCTAACATGAGGGGGAGAAATGATAAACAATTGAGAAAAAGTTACATGGAATGAATTCTTATTTATACATCTAGATCCTCGAATAAAACAATATGAACTTGAAGTTCACAAAAGGATAATTCATCTCCAATATATTGTAAAGCATGTTAGACGTATTTGCTGACCAAAGAAAGCAACTATATGCTCACTGTAAATGCTCATATTATATTAAATCCTAGAAGGACAAAGTCTATGGTACGCTTAATGCATATAGACAAATCAGTTTCAAATAAACTTCTTGATAAAGAAGATGAGCAAATGATCAAAATGATCATAATAAAGGAGGCAAGTGATCTGGAAGATCACATGACAAAACAATACATAAAATCTCATGAGAAATTCAAGTACCTGAAAATATGAATGAAGAGATCTATATTGTGATGATCTAAAAGGTCATCTCTTGTTTTAGAAGTCAAGTCTATATTCTAAGGCCTTAAAAACCTCCTTTTACTTCTTTTCGATTTGTGTTCACAGTCCGAGCGCGTTCCTGAAAAGCTTTTATGTGAAATTTAAGAAAAATATTGAATTTGGCCTTTCGAATTGATTAAAGTTGACTTTGGTCTGGGAAGTGAGCAGGTCTGGGAAATGCGACAATAATATCGCAAATGCGACATTTTGGCTAGAATTGCGAATGCCCCTTATGTCGCAAATGCGAAGGCAGCAGAAATTTATAGGGTTAGCAATTGCGAACCCCTGATTGCAATTGTGATAACTGCAACCTGTTAAGTGAGATGTCAGATGAGATTTTCATCATTTTTCAATTCTCTCAAACCTTAAACATCCCTAGGCGATTTTTCAAAGACCCAAACTTCTCCAAATCACAGATAAGTGATTTCTAACTCATCTTCTTCAATCTAATTCATCCTTTTACATGATTTCACTTCAAAATCTAGGGTTTTTCATGGGAAATTGGGTCTTTTTGGATAGAAATTAGGATTTTTAAAATTTTGGTATTTTGACCTCAAATTGAGGTCAGATTTCAAAACCAATTGCATATTTGGGTTCGTGGATGAATGGGTAATCGGGTTTTGGTTCGACCTTTGAGTTTTGACTAAGCAGGCCCGGGGGCGATTTTTGACTTTCTGGGAAAAACATTGGGAAATCTATATTCATGCATTAGAATTGGTTTATTTAGCATTTATTGATGTTATTAATTAAATAAATTATGACTAGATACAAGAGGATTGGATGTAGAGCCAAGAGATAAAGCAGTAATTGAGGCTTGATTTTATCCATGAAATTGAGGTGTTTGGTCTAACCTAAGCTTGAGGGAATATGAGTTGTGGTCTTATTTGCTACGTGTTAGTGTTGAGTACGACATATAGGTGTGGTGACGATTATCTATACGTTGGTGTCAAGCATGCCCGTGAGTCTTATACCATGATTGTTGTGACTCTTGTTATGTACTATCCATGCTTAAGTTGATGATTATCATGATTGAACAAGATTTATGATAATTTCTTGGGAATTGGCATTGTTGAGTATTGGCTCAAGTTTAGATTTATTTTGTGAAGTTAACTGTTGAAACGAGATTAGTTATAGCTGATTCCCTTGCAAGGATGTTACTGTTTTTATTGTTGATTCCCTTGCGGGGATGTATTGTTCCTATTGTTTGGGTGAGGAAGAGTGTAAAGCACGAAGGGTAATACCGTGCATGATATTGTGAGTGTGTATTAATGCACGAAGGGTGATACTTTGCCGATATTATGAGTGTTAATGCACAAAGGGTGATGTTGTGCCATGATTTGAGAGATAATGCACGAAGGGTGATATCGTGCCGATATTGTGAGAGTTTAATGCACGAAGGGTGATACCGCGCCATGATTATGAGAGGTAATGCACGAAGGGTGATACCGTGCCGTTTTTGTTATTTGATTTGGTGAGAACTAGAGTAAAAGCACGAAGGGTGATGTAGTGCACATGTTACAATTTCATTATTCTTATCGATACAAATACGGTGTTCATTATGCTTCTCTATTTGGTTTACTATTAGAATATGATATTCCCCGCAACATGTCTCCTTCCCATCTTTATCTGTTATTTCATGCTATTATTGTTTTGTTCGTATATGATTTTACTGCACAAGTTTATATGGTTGTCGTGTCCTAGCCTCGTCACTACTTTGCCAAGGTTAGGCTCGACACTTACCAATACATGGGATCTGTTCTACTGATACTGCACTCTACACTTTGTGCAGATTTCGGTGTTGGACCTTGTGAGTAGATTCGAGGTTGCTTCCTTTAGTCAAGGGAGACTAAGGTAGATCTGCTGGCATTCGCAGAGCCTAAAGTCCCCCCTTTTCCCCGCTTTAGTTTTCTGTTGTCTCTTCTATTTAGAGAACAGTTGTACTTCTTTCAGACTTATATTTGTAGTACTTCTTAGTCGTCTGAGGATTGTGACACCAGATTCTATGGGGTAGTTATGTACTTGAGTTGTAGCACTATTATATTACTTCCGCATTTTTTAATTATTTTGCTTAGCTAATATCTGATTCGGTTTGATTAATGATAATGTTAGTAAAACTATAACTGTCAGCTTTCCTAGCTTTTACGAGTAGGTGCTATCACGATTCCTGAAGGTGAGGAAATCTGTGTCGTGACAAGTTGGTACCAGAGCACTAGGTTGCTTAGGTCTCACAATTCATGAACAAGCAAGGTAGAGTCTGAGGGATCGGTACGGAGATGTCTGTGCTTATCCCCTAGAGGCTACGGATTTTAGGAAAAGAACTTCACATCTATTCTTTCCTGTCATGCGACTTGATTTCTCAATGCTAATTGAACTTCCACTATATTCTTTCGCAGATGGTGAGAACATGTACCGCTTCGTCAGCTGACTAGAAGTCCGAGCCCCCAATGGCAGTTCCTACGAGGGGCAGAGGTCGAGGCCGTTCTAGAGCCCGAGGCAGAGGCAGGGCTCAGCCCAGAGCTTGGGCAGCAGCACCAGCAGCTGAGCCTCGGATAAAGTTTGAGGGGGAAGTTCTGGCCCAAACAGTTCCAGTAGGGCCGGCTCAGATTCCAGAGGGGTTCATTGCCACCCCGGTACTCCAGGATGCTCTATTCCGTCTAGTGGGCCTTATGGAGAGTGTCACTCTAGCAGGCATATTCCTTGTAGCACCAGCTATCTCTCAGGTTGGAGGAGGAGCCCAGACTCCTGCCACTCACACTCCGGAGCAGATAGCTCCCTAGTTTTAGACTCTAGCAGCTCAACCAGTTGGGGTAGTTCAGTTGGGTGATGTGGCACATACTGGTGATGGGTTAGTTATGTCTGCTGATGCCTTGTGGAGGCTGGACAGGTTCACCAATATTTTTACTACCACCTATGGCAGTACATCTTTAGAGGATCCCCATGACTATTTGGACAGTTGTCATGAGGTTCTACGGATCATAGGGATAGTGGAGACCAATAGGGTCGACTTTGCTGCTTTTCGTCTGTCAAGTTCCGCCAAGACTTGGTGGAGGGATTATTATTTGGCTAGACTAGCTGGGTCACCAACTTTGACTTGGGATCAGTTCTTTCAGCTATTTCGGGATAAATTTCTTCCTATCACTCAGAGGGATGACTATCGGAGGCAGTTTGAGCGTCTCCAGCAGGGTTCTATAATAGTCCCTCAGTACGACACCAGATTTATTGACTTGGCCCGTCATGCTCTTTTTATACTTCCCACCGAGAGAGATATGGTGAGGAGGTTTATTGAGGTACTAGCCCACCCTATCAGATTGTAGATGGCTAAGGAAATAGGGAGTGAGATTTCTTTCCAGGATACATCCAATGTGGCCAGGTGATCTGAGATGGTTCTATCACATAGGAGTGGTCAGGGGTCTGACAAGAGGCCTCACCATTCTGGTAGGTTCAGTGGTGCCTCGTCTAGAGGAAGGGATTCTTTTGGTAGAGGCCATCGTCCCAGGCCATTTCATTCAACACCTCAGACTTCTCACGGTGCTCCAAGTGGTTGTGGTTCTCATATGCAGTATTCAGATCAGCTACCCTACAGTGCATCACTAGCTCCTATCAGTGTGCCTCCGATCTAGAGTTTTCAGGGTGGTTACAGTAAGTCAGGGTCATTTTCAGGGTCAGCAATCTCAGCATCTGAGGACTTGTTATACTTGTGGCGATCCGAGGCACATTGCTAGATTTTGCCCTCGAGCATCAAGTAGTTCTCAGCATCAGGGTTCTCGTGCCATGGTCCATGCACCGGGAGTTCCACTGCCTACTCGACTAGCTAGATGGGTTAGGCAGCTAGAGGTGGAGGTAGAGGTGCTAGAGGTAGAGGTCAGGCCACTAGAGGTGGAGTCCAGCCAATAGGAGGCCATCCCAGGGATGTAGTTTAGGGTGGTGGGGCCTAGCCTCGATGTTATGCTATTCCAGCTAGGCCTAAGGCTGAGGCCTCCGATGCAGTTATCACAGGTATGGTATCCATTTGTAGTATAGATGTTTCAGTTCTGTTTGATCCAGGGTCTACATATTCATATGTGTCATCTTATCTTGCTTTGTATTTGGTTGTGCCTCGTGATTCTTTGAGTGCTCCTGTATATGTTTCCACACCGATGGGTGATGCTATTATTGTAGATCATGTATATCACTCTTGTGTAGTTATTATTGGGGGTCTTGAGACCCTTGTAGATCTCTTACTTTTGGAAATGGTTGATTTTGATGTCATATTGGGATGGATTGGTTGTCACCTTATCATGCTATATTTGATTGTCACGCCAAGACCGTGACCTTAGCTTTGCTGGGTTTGCCTCAATTGGAATAGAGAGGGACTTCTGGTCATTTTGTTAGTATGGTTGTTTCTTATATGAAGGCTCGGCGTATGGTTGCAAAGAGGTATTTGGCTTATTTGGCATATGTTCGTGATTCTAGTGTTGAGGTTTCTTTTATGGATTCTGCGCCAGTTGTTTGGGAGTTTCCAGAAGTATTTTCTATAGACCTGCCGGGGATGCCACCTGACAGGGATATTAACTTTTTCATTGATTTGGCTCCGGGTAGTCAACACATTTCTATTCGGACATATCGTATGGCCCCGCAGAGTTGAAAGAATTGAAGGAGCAGCTGCAAGACTTGCTTGATAAGGGCTTTATCAAGCCTAGTGTCTCGCTTTGGGGTGCGCCGGTGTTGTTTTTTAAGAAGAAGGATGGGTCAATGAGGATGTGTATAGATTATCTGCAGTTAAACAAGGTCACCATCAAGAACAAGTATCCATTGCCGAGGATTGATGATTTGTTTGATCAGCTTCAGGGTGCCAAAGTGTTTTTGAAGATTGATTTGAGATCTGGCTACCATCAATTGAGGATTAGGGCATCTGATGTAACTAAGATAGTTTTTCACACTCGATACGAGCATTATACGCTTCTAGTGATGTCGTTTGGATTGACAAATGCCCCAACAGCATTCATGGATTTGATGAACCGAGTGTTTAGGCCGTATCTAGATTCCTTCATAATTGTCTTCATTGATGATATTTTAATCTACTCCCGCAGCTGAGAGGAGCATGAGCAACATCTTCGAGTTGTCCTTTAGACTTTGAGAGACAGTTAGTTGTATGCTAAGTTTTCAAAGTGTGAGTTTTGGTTGAGTTCAATTGCCTTCTTGGATCACGTTGTATCAACATAGGGTATTCATGTGGATCCGAAAAAGATAGAGGCGGTCAAGAACTAGCCTAGACCCACACCAGCTACAGAGATCTTGAGTTTCTTGGGATTAGTGGGTTATTACCGTCGGTTTGTGGAGGAGTTTTCATTTATAGCATCCTCGATGACCAGGTTGACCCAGAAAGGTGTCCAGTTCAGGTGGTCGGATGAGTGTGAGGCGAGCTTCCAAAAGCTCAAGACAGCTTTGACTACAACATCGGTGTTGGTGTTGCCCATAAGTTCAGGGCCATATACAGTATATTGTGACGCATATCGTACTGGACTTGGTGCGGTGTTGATGCAGAATGGAAAGGTGATTGCATATGCTTCGCGATAGTTGAAGATTCATGAGAAGTATTATCTATTTCATGATTTGGAGCTAACAGCCATTGTTCACGCGCTGAAGATTTGGAGGCATTATTTATATGACATGTCATGTGAGGTGTTCATGGATCACAAGATTTGCAGTATTTGTTCAAGCAGAAAGAGCTAAATTTGAGGCAAAGAAGGTGGTTGGAGCTATTGAAAGACTATGATATCACCATCTTGTATCATTCAGGGAAGGCCAATGTAGCAGCCAGTGCTTTGAGTAGAAAGTCAACCAGTATGGGTAGCCTTGCGTATTCTAGTGGCTGAGAGACCGCTTGCTTTGGATGTTCAGGCTTTAGCCAATCAATTTGTGAGGTTGGATGTTTCTGAGCCCAGTCGTGTGCTAGCTTGCATTGTCACCCGTTCTTCATTATTTGAGCGTATCAGAGATCGGCAGTATGATGATCCTTACTTTCTAGTCTTGAGGGACACAGTGCGTCATAGTGGTGACAAGCAGGTTACAGTTGGAGATGATGGAGTTTTGAAGATGCAGGGTCGAGTTTGTGTTCCTAATGTGGATGGACTTAGTGAGTTGATTCTAGAGCAAGCCCATAGTTCCCGGTATTCTATTCATCCGGGTGCCTTTAAGATGTATCAGGACTTGCGGCAGCATTATTAGTAGAGGAGGATGAAGAAGGATATTGTTACATATGTAGCTCGCTGTTTGAATTGTCAACAAGTAAAATACGAGCATCAGAGATGTGGTGGTTTGCTTCAGAAGATTGAGATTCCTGAGTGGAAGTGGGAGCGTATTACTATGGACTTCGTTGTTGGACTCCCATGGACTTAGAGGAAGTTCGATGCGGTATGGGTTATTGTTGACAGGCTGACCAAGTCAGCATTTCATTCATATGGCAGTCTCTTATTCTTTAGAGAGATTAGCTGAGATCTATCTGGGAGATTGTTCGTCTTCATGGTGTGCCCGTGTCTATTATTTCTGACCGAGGTACGTAGTTCACCTCACATTTTTAGAGAGCGGTTCAGCGTGTGTTGGGTACACGGGTCAAGTTGATCATAATATTTCATCCTCAGACAGACGGACAATCCGAGCATACTATTCAGATTTTGGAGGATATGCTCTGAGCATGTGTTATATACTTTGGGGGTTTGTGGGATTAGTTCTTGCCATTAGCGGAGTTTGCCTACAATAATAGGTATCAGTCGAGCATTCAGATGGCTCCCTATGATATATTATATGGTAGACGGTGTCGATCCCCAGTTGGGTGGTTTGAGCGGGGGAAGGCTTGGTTGTTAGGTACAGATTTTGTACATGATGCCTTGGACAAGGTTAAGATCATTCAGGATAGGCTCCATATAGCTCAGTCCAAGCAGAAGAGTTATGCCGACCGTAAGGTTCGTGATGTGGCATTCATGGTCGGAGAGCGAGTGTTGCTTCGGGTGTCGCCCATGAAGGGCGTGATGTGATTTGGGAAGAAAGGCAAGCTAAGCCCTAGGTTCATCGGGCTTTTTGAGATTCTTGATCGAGTGGGAGAGGTGGATTACAGACATGCGTTGCCACCGAGTTTATCAGCAGTGTATCCAGTGTTTCATGTGTCCATGCTTCGAAAGTATCACAACGATCCATCCCATGTGTTAGACTTTAGCGCTGTCTAGTTGGAAAAGGACTTGACCTATGAGGAGGAGCCAATAACTATTCTAGACCGACAGGTTCGTCAATTGAGATCGAAGAATTTCCCTTAAGTTCATGTGCAGTGGAGAGATCAGCCTGTTGAGGCAGCGACCTGGGAGTACGAGTTCGATATGCGGAGCCGATATCCCCATTTTTTCACGAACTCATGTACTTTTCTACGTTCGTTTGACGATTAATAGTTGTTTTATAGGTGGGGAATATGACGACCTAAAAGTCGTCTCTTGTTTTAGAAATCAAATATGTGCTCTAAGGCCTTAAAAACCTCCTTTTTGTTTTATCTCGATTTGCGTGCGCAGTCCGTGCGCGTTTCAGGAAAGCTTTTATGTGAAATTTAAGAAAAATGTTAAATTTGGCCTTTAAAATTGATTAAAGTTGACTTCTTTCAACATTTTTGATAAACGGATCCGGACCCATGATTTGACAGTCCCATAGGGTCCATAGTAAAATATGAGACTTGGGCGTATGCCCGAAATTGAATTCTGAGGTCCCTAGCCCGAGAAAAGAATTTTTAAAGAAAACTATTCGTTGGAAATATAAAGACTTTTGGAAATGAAATGGTGTGTGTTTTGGTATCAGACCCGTATTTTGGTTCCGGAGCTCGGTACAGGTTTAGAATGATATTTAAGTCGAATCTATGAAATTTGGTAAGAATCGGAGTTGATTTGATATAAATCAGACCCTAGGTTGAGAAAATAGAAATTTTGAACTATCTTACGAATGTCATGAATTTGAGGTTGAATTCGTAGTTGTTGATGTTATTTTGATGATTTGATCGTAGGAGTAAGTCCATATGATATTTGTAGACTTGCGTGCATGTTTGGTTTAGAGCCCCGAGGGCTCGGGTGAGGTTTGGATAGGCCACGGAGTGAATAGAACTTAGGAAACTCAACTGATGCATCTAGTGTTTTGAACAGACCTCTGATCTCGCAATTGCAAGATCAGGCTTCGCAATTGCAAAGTGAGTAATACGACAATAATGTCGTAAATGCGAACCAGGCCTGGGCAGGCCATCCTCGCAAATGCGACATTTTGGCCAGAATTGCGAAGGCCCCTTATGTCGCAAATGCGACATTTTCATCGCAAATGCGAAGGCAGCAGAAATATTGCGAATCCCTGATCGCAATTGCGATAACTGCAGCCTGTTAAGTGAGATCTCAGACGGTATTTTCAATATTTTCCAATTCTCTCAAACACTAAACATCCCTAAGCGAATTTTCAAAGACCCAAACTTCTCCAAATCATAGGTAAGTGATTTCTAACTTATCTTCTTTAATCTAATTCATCTTTTTACATGATTTCACTTCAAAATCTAGGGTTTTTCATGGAAAATTGGGTGTTTTTGGGTAGAAATTAGGATTTTCAAAATTTGGGGATTTGGACCTCAAATTGAGGTCGGATTTCAAAACCAATTGCATATTTGGGTGAATGGGTAATCAGGTTTTGGTTCAAACTTCGAGTTTTGACTAAGCAGGCCCGGGTTCGATTTTTGACTTTTGGGGAAAAACATTGGAAAATCTATATTCATGCGTTATAATTGGTTTATTTAAAATTTATTGTTGTTATTAACTAAAATATGACTAGATACAAGCGGATTGGAAGTGGAACCGAGAGGTAAAACGGTAATTCAGGCTTAATTTTATCAATGGAATTGAGGTAAGTGTTTGGTCTAACCTTAGCTTGAGGGAATAGGATTTGTGGTCTTATTTGCTACGTGTTAGTGTTGAGTACGACGTATAGGTGTGGGGACAAGTATCTATAAGTTGGTGTCAAGTATGCCTGTGAGTCTTATACCATGATTTTTGTGACTCTTGTTATTTATTGTCCATGCTTAAGTTGATGATTGTCACTGTTGGACAAGATTTATGATAATTTCTTGGGAATTGACCATTGTTAAGTATTGGCTCAAGTTGAGATTTATTTTGTGAAGTTAACTGTTGAAACGAGATTGGTTATAGCTGATTCCCTTGCCGGGATGTTACTGTTTCTATTGTTGATTCCCTTGCCGGGACGTATTGTTTCTATTGTTTGGGTGAGGAAGAGTGTAAAGCACAAAGGGTGATGTCATGCATGATATTGTGAATGAGTTAATGCCTGAAGGGTTATACTGTGTCGATATTGTGAGTATTAATGCACGAAGGATGATGTCGTGCTATGATTTGAGAGCTAATGCACAAAGAGTGATGTCGTGCTGATATTGTGAGAGTTTAATGCCTGAAGGGTGATGTCGTGCCATGATTATGAGAGGTAATGCACGAAGGGTAATGTCGTGCCATTTCTGTTGTTTCATATGGTGAAAACGAGAGTAAAAGCACGAAGGGTGATGTCGTGCACGTGTTACTGTTTCATTATTCTTGTCGATACAAATATGGTGTTCATTATACTTCTCTATTTGGTTTACTATTAAAATCTGATATTCCCCGCAGCATGTCCCTTTCCCATCTTAATCTGTTATTTCCTGCTATTATTGTTCTGTTCATATATGATTTAACTGCACAAGTTTATATGGTTGTCGTGTCCTAGCCTGGTCACTACTTCGCCGAGGTTAGGCTCGACACTTACCAGTACATAGGGTCGATTCTACTGATACTGCACTCTGCACTTTGTGCAGATTTTAGTGTTGGACCTTGTGAGTAGATTCGAGGTTGCTGCCTTCAGTCCAGGGAGACCAAGGTAGATCTGATGGCGTTCGCTGTCACGACCTGGACTTTCCACCATCAGGAGTCGTGATGGTGCCTACTTGTGAAAGCTAGGCAAGCTAACTATTTAGATTTTAACCTTTTACCATTCAATCCAAACAGATACACACAATAACTATAATTAAACAAAGGAAAAGCACGGAAGAGTTATAACAAAACTAAATACTCCATCATATATCTACCCATGAATCTGGTGTCACAATATCATGAATGTCGATGATTTTTACTACAAACACAAGTCTGAAAGAAAGTACAGCTGTTCTTAGAAAGAAAAGAGACAGCAAAAAAACTAAAAATAGGGAACGGGACTTTAGGCTCTGCAGACGCCAGATCTACCTTGGTCTCCCTGGACTGAAGGCATCTACCTCAACTACTCACCGGGTCCAGTACCGAAATCTACACAAAAGAGTACAGAGTGTAGTATCAGTACAACCGACCCCATGTACTGAGTGTCACACCTCCTTTTTACGCCACCCGAAGATAGTACAAGGGAGTTTTTCCAATTTAAGTGACATTATTCGAAATGGGATTATTTATTTTATCAAAGTCGCCACTTGGAATATTTGTTATGGTGTCCCAAGTCACCGGTTTATTTTTAATCCAAAATCGAGGAAATTTCGACTTTCCTTTTGAAGTCCGCGAATCAGAAATTCTAGATAAGGAATTATGTTAACCCGGGAGAAGGTGTTAGGCATTCTCGGGTTCCGTGGTTCTAGCATGGTCGCTTAGCAATTTATACTTGGCTTAAATTATTTAACTACTCATTTTTAGGACCTATGTGCATTTACCTTTTTACTGCTTTTAATTGCCTGATTATTCGTAATAAAAGAATTGAGTTACGCGTACGTATACTCTTTTCCTTTAGCGCGTCAAAAATCATGTCACGCGAACGTGTCCACAATTAATAACGCTTTGTTAATTTATTTAAGAAAATTTGATTGAAGTTGCGCGAACGCATCCCTCGAGTCTTTTTTAGAGTTAAAATTACAATTATGTTACGTGAACGTATACATAATCGCAATACTAATGTAAATCAGGCCTAAAGCAAACTACGATAGTTCAAGGATTATTTATTTGAGGTCACTTGTGAAAACTCAAAGCTATAGAATTTACAAGAGGTAGAAATATGAAGTTATTTAATGAATGGCATCCATGTATAGCCAATACCTCGTGAATTGATTAGAGAGACTCATACTATCGATATATATTTAAACTTGTGCCATACACTCTAAGTGTGTCGGCATAACTAAGCACTTGATAGTCACACAATGAAACAGAGAACATATTTTAGTTAAACAGATTACTAATATGGATACTTTCATGCTATTCTTCATTATAATGTCTAAACTACTCTCAACATTCCAATATGTCAAGTTAATAGCGAAAATCCCCATGATCAAATATATCCATCAGATTTATGGACTAGTATTCTCACAGTAAACTATAAGGCAAAAGAGATAACAAATATACAGCTTAAACCAACCATTTTAGTTTTCTAAATCAAAAAAAAACTTATCAGCAAGAAAACATCAAAATCGATGGCACGACTAATAAAAATTCTTCAATCAATATCACAAGGAATGGCACATAAACATAAATTCATGAGCGAGCATAAAAATCGGCCAAAATATAAATCGAAAGAAGTAAGAACAGACCTCAATCAGCCGTAATTTCATTTACAATGGGAGCTATCAAATCCGAGTACAATGGAGAGATTTGACTTAATACTTATGCTAGACATCTGAACCAAGACAGAAACTTCTAAAGGCGACATCGCCGGAATCTCAAATCGGCGAACTCGAACATCTCCTCACTTTAGCGAGTGTTTCAGAGCTGATTTTGGACTGATTTTGAAACTGTTTTCGAGCTATTTCATAGCTGGTTTTGGTTCTCTTTTTTTTTGTTAGGTTTTCGCTGAACTTTGGACTGAGTTTTAATGGAGTTAGGAGGGCTGTTTTGAGGCGTCACTGGGCTGTTTCACGGCAAATTTGTGGCGGTTTTAGAGGAGCTTTTGGTAGTATTCTTTTCATGGTGTTTTGCTGGTTTTAGGATAGTTTTCAGCTGGCTTTTGAATTGGTGATGATTAGTGAGTCAATAAGGAAGAAGATGGGGACAAAAATGAGTAATGGTTGAAGCTTCTTTTGATTTAGAGGTGAGCTCCCTCCTGTTAGAGAGATGTTGCTGCGCCCGCCTCTTTCTTTTTTGTTCCTCTAGGGTTTTTAGGGTGTAGGTCTACATTTAGGGATTAGGTACTATTATATAGGGGTAGGGATTAGGTTAGGGGTATGGGCCTAGGAATTATGGGCTTGGGAATAATGAGCTAGGTCCGAAAATTAAGCCTAAAATGGGTTGTTTGAGCCCAAATTTTATTCTTTCTCTATAACGAGACTAAAAATACGATCTTATTTATTATAATCCTACATAAGCAAAATAACTATTAAAATAAGACTGACCGTTAAAACAAAACTATTTTTGGTATTTTCAAGATTAAAAATGACTACACACCATTAATGAAACTATATTTTTGTAATTTTTATTTTTCTTGTAATAAAACAAAGTAAAAGAGTCAAAATTAATTGAAATAGTGATATTAGGCCTAAATTAAATATTTTACGCTAAAATGCTAAAAATTTTGGGGAGGGTCAAAAATCACATGTCTACAGCTGCCCCTCTTTGACTGGAAGTACGAAGTATTTTTCAGACAAAGAACGACTAGACAGATTTTTTGACCCGACCCTTATTTGGAGAGACTAAAACTAAGAGAAAAGGGGAATGTGACCGAGCCTTGGTATCTGAGCTGCCTATATATCCTTGGCTATAAAGGAATCAGGCCACATGTAGTTCAGAAGTGAGTGAGATGATGGAGTATGCCGAGGTGGAGAGCCAGTCGAGGTGCCATTCTACCGAGATTCCGGTCCGTAGTCCTGTTATTACATCAAAATAAAAAATGAAAAAGACCAACTAAGTCTATCAGCTACGAGTTACAAAATTCTTATCTACGAGTCTTCTGAAGCTTGATCTCGAGTCTTGGTTGATTCTTCATGCGAACTCTGATATGAATCTTGATGCTTGTTAGCTGCAGGTGTTGGTTCAATCTTCTTCAGCTTTTTCAAATCACGGGACATGCAGAGCTTGTGACCTCAGTCATGTCTTGAGCAGCTCACATCTTTCATTAACTTCTGCATTTGGATTCACTTCCTGTCTTTCTTTCTTTTTTTCTTTTTTTTGGATTGTGACTAACTTTTGTTGATCATCTCGGACTGCTGACTCGCATTCTTGACGCGAGTTTCTTTTGTTGCTGACCTGAATTGCATTCTGAATTGACTTCCCCCTTTTTTCCAGGTAGGCGCCTGATTGCTGAACTTGAACCGTCCTTTCTTGTTACTTGACCCTGTTTTCCCTTGCACCTTGAACCATTTTCCCTCGAAACTTGAACTGTCTTCCTTCGAAACTACTTTCCCTTAAAACTTGAGTTGTCTTCCTTAGAAACTATTTTCCCTTGAAACTTGAGTTGTCTTCCTTTGAAACTGCTTTCCCTTGAAACTTGAGTTGTCTTCCCTTGTTCTCCACGTGGGCGCCTGATTACAACAAAACAGACAAAACAAAAGAAATTTTCCTACCCCAGTTTGATATTGGGAACATCTGTGAGTGTTAACAAAACTGTAAATCACCTGCGCTACTGATAAAGGATGCATTGATGAGAGTAAAATTAATGACTCGACTAGGATGTGCTTCTCCTAAACGTGATTGAGCTTGCGGAAAACTATAAACTAGCTTTACTAAAGTAAAAACTGACCCTATTTTCCAGGCGGGGCCCCCTGATTTCAGGAAAACTAAACATTGATAATCTTAAGAAAACTAAAAAAATGACTCCCTTTTTTTTCAAATTCAGACTTCCTTTTTTTTAAAATTATTATCCTAGGAGAAAATTCATCGGACTAGGTTTTCTATCTTAGGAGAAAGATTCATCAGACTAAGATTTTGATCCTAGGAGAAAGTTCATCAGACTAGGTCTCTTTTCTACTTTTTTTTTGGTATCTTAGGAGAAAGGTTCATCAGACTAAGATTTTTATCCTAGGAGAAAGTTCATCAGACTAGTTCTTCTATCTTAGGAGAAAGATTCATCAAACTAAGATTTTGATCCTAGGAGAAAATTCATCAGACTAGGTCTCTTTTTTTTGGGTATCTTAGGAGAAAGATTCATCAGACTAAGATTTTTATTCTAGGAGAAAGTTCATCAGACTAGGTCTTCTATCTTAGGAGAAAAATTCATCAGACTAAGATTTGTTTTTTTTGTATCTTAGGAGAAAGATTCATCAGACTAATATGTTTATCCTAGGAGAAAGTTCATCAGACTAGGTCCTTTTTTTTCTCTTTTTTTTTTTTGTTTTTGTTTTTGTATCTTAGGAGAAAGATTCATCAGACTAAGATTTTTATCCTAGGAGAAAGTTCATCAGACTAGGTTTTCTATCTTAGGAGAAAAATTCATCAGACTAAGATTTTGATCCTAGGAGAAAGTTCATCAGACTAGGCCTTTTATATTAGGAGAAAAATTCATCAGACTAAGATTTTGATCCTAGGAGAAGATCCATCAGACTAGGACTTTTTATCCTAGGAGGAAAAAATGTGAAGATCAATGGTAAGATTTTATGCATAATAGCAAGACAAATAAAGGCAAAGATTTGAGAAACTTCCCTTTGTCGACTCCTCTCGTCTTTCCTTTTTCTTCTCTTTTTTTGTTTTTTTTTCTTTTTCATTTTTTTTCTTTTTGAATCACTTTTCTTGCACCGCTTTGTTCCTGTTTCATACAAAGAAAAATTGGTCAGTTTTGAAAATGGTGGTCGGTTTGTGGCCTTGAGTCTTGGGCAACTTGGCTTCTGCTCAATTGACTTGAGTCGGTCTCAAAAGACTTTTGTTCTACACCAACTCTGATTGTTTCACACCCATTACCATTTGTATTTGCAGCTCAAACAACCTTATCCCAACCGGAGATCTTTTCTTAGGTGACCTTTTCCGATATCTTGAATGACTTCTTGCTTTTTGAGCAATTTGTCTGTCATAGAGAATCATCAGTTATCTTTGCTTGCGCCAAGTGGGCTGACAAGAGTTTTTTGGGGAGAGCTTTTGCATGAATCCTCAAGGCATGTTGAAAGTAACAACTGAGCGTGCTGGCCAAATTTACTTTATGCAACTGAAAAGCTGGTAGCAGATTTTGAAATCTTTTCTTGCTTGTTTTGAGAAGGACTGACTCAAAGTGAAGGACACAATGATGCAAAGAAACAAGTATCAACAAGAAATGCCCCTGTCGGAAGGACAGAAGGAAGAGTTTTTTTTTCTTTTTTTTCAATAACTAGCCTTAGTGATCATGACATGCATTTTGGACTTAACAGCTTGATCTATCCAACTAATCCAATCTTCCCTTTTACCATTCTTATGACCTTTGAAGTCGGGCTTGTTCGTGTCAATCCTTTGCATCAGCTTCATGACTCACTTTCGACTAGTAGTGCCCCGAGGGGTTTTCACCAACAAGTCTCTCTCATTTATTCATCTCTGCTTACCGTCGCCTTACAGTGCCCGTGAGGGTTTTCACTAGTAAGACTCTCTCATCTTTTTTTTCTATTTCTTTTGTGAGCAGCTCGACAATATTCTATGTCGTATGACAACTGTTGCTCATTGCATGCGTCTCTTGACATTCTTGAAGGCTTATTGGGAGGTCTTATTGGGAAGGTTTTTGGATGGGGTTGGGAAGAAAGGTCGGCATGAATGCTCAAAATAGACTCAAAGTAAAGGGGGTTATAGACTTACAACTCTTAGAATCGACTCATTCAAAAGTAAAATAAAATCTTTGCCCCAGTTTCAGATACTGGAGATTTTTTTTTTGATTTGATTTTTTTTTCTGAATTCTTATTTGGTTGGACCGAACTGTGAGGCTGCCTACGTATCCTTTTTAAAGGAATCAGGTCTAACATTGTTCAAACATCTAACCTAAACTATTTTTCATCTTTCTCTCTGTTTCTCTTTTCCATGTTTCTTTTCTTTCTCTTTTTTTCCTTTTCTTTTTTTCTTTTTTTCTTTTTTTTTGTTTGCCCCAGCTTCTATTCTTGAGGGCATAGACCTTTGACAATTCTTTTCTCTTTTTTCTTTATTTTCTAAACTTTCTAAGAATTGCCCCAGTTTGTACTCTTGGGACATGCATTTTTGTTTTGACTCTAAACTTGATACAAAAGAGGGTAGTCAAAGAAAAATAACACAGGCTCAAAAGGGGTAGCAAAGGATATAAAGTATTTAGGCAGCAGAAAGAGGGCCTCCTAACCTCAAGAATGTCAAACATGGTATCTTTTCGCGATCACAGCATTGACGAACATGTTTGTCTTCTTGGTGTGCTGTGGTCACAAGACATTTTTTCATCCCTTACTGACAAACTTTCCAACAAACTTCAATTTATTAAACATCCTCAAGCTCGATCTTCACAATGATTTGAAGGTGAATCTTACTCGACCTTAGTTCCAAAGTATTCCAACCCTTTATTCATCCTCAAAAGTATTTTTTTTAGTTATCGAATTCCAGATTAAATCAGTTCCTAAGATCTGGCCAAAATTTCCGCATGCATGTCATGTCATTAGAACTAGCGAGAAAAGAACTAGGAACAGAATAACACAGAAGGACAAACTGTATTTTTATTGAGTAAAGGATGAAAGGGTTATACAACTAAACAAGCAACCTAAAATACGAGTTACAACCCTAAAATAACCCGAATAATGAAAATAGCAACAGAATAGACAGACAAGACTCACACAAACAGAATGGAGGGATAGAAGGGTTTGACTCAATAAAACAAATAAAATCTGGATCACAACCCTGAAATAACCCAGATAATAGAAAAAAAACATCAAAACACGCTACTAAGAATCAGTTAGCAATTGGAAGGAATGACTTTTCAATTGCTAGGCTTGGCATTTAGCCACAAATTTGCTCATCAGAATCAGCAATACCTTCTCCAATTTCAACATCATTAACTTCAGTTAGCAAGTTCCCGAGAGGATTCTTATACTCCATGTCACCAGGCATCATCCCCACAAAGTGTGCATCATGATGTGCAGGTACAGGATTCTGCACGATATTCTGGATGTCACTGTCTTGGATCACAATTAGGTTTTCCTGGATCATCCTTTCTATTTCTCTTTTCAAATCCCGACAGCTTCAACATTGTGCCCCTAGGCATTGGAATGGTATTCACACCTTTTAGAAGGGTCAAAGCTTCTCGCACGTCTGTCTACATGATTTGGAGGAATAGGTGCAATCATGTCATAATGCTTTAACTTCTCAAATAAGCTTGCATAGGACTCTCCTATTGGTATAAAATTATCTTTCAACCTTTGTTCCCCTTTATACCTCTGGCTTGGATGTGGGTTATAGGGCACCTAAAAATTTTGTTGAGGATTTTGGAGATTTCGTGATGCTCGTGCTCGCCTTCTGGGGTGTTTTGGTGGATGGACAACATACTGAGGTGGAGCGACAGAGTATTGAGGGTTCTAAGGTGGATAATACTGCTCAGGGGAGTCATGGAAAACTTGAGGAGGTTGCTCATACCTTCGAGATGTTCTCCTGGGACCTCTTCTCGACCCTGACGTCATCATGATTTCTTCAACCTTCTCATTTGTGTCGCTAAAATTATCAGATTCAACCCGGACAGCCTAAGTTGCGGCTTTAAAAACTGCTTGACTTATAATTTTTCCTGTCTTAAGACCATTCTCTACCATTTCTCCCATTTTGATTGCTTCCGAGAAGGATTTGCCAACTGTGGACATCATGTTTTGAAAGTAATCTGGCTCTTGAGCTTGAAGGAAGACAGTGATTAGCTCGTGGTTATCCATGGGTGGCTTAACTCGAGCTGCTTGCTCTCTCCATTTAATAGCATATTCCTTGAAACCTTCACTTGGTTTCTTCTTCAGGTTTGAAAGGGAAATGTGGTCTGGGGTAATGTCGATGTTGTATTGGAACTGATTGACAAAGGCTTGTGCCATATCATTCCAGACGTACCAGCGAGATGTGTCTTGATCCAAAAACTATTCGGATGCTACTCCCGTAAGGCTTTCCCCAAAATAAGCCATCAGCAATTCTTCGTTTCTTCCCGCACCTCTCAGCTGATTGCAATACTTTTTCAGGTGGGCTATGGGTTCTCCATGTCCATCATACTTTTCAAATTTGGGAGTCTTCTAACCAGGCGGCAAGTGGACATCGGGGAACATGCATAGATCTTTGAAAGCAACACTCTTTTGACCTGTCAACCCTTGCATGTTTTTCAACCGTTGTTCTAAGCCTTTCACTCTTTGGGTCATTTATTCCTGTACCATCTTTCGGGCAGGCTTCTCAATGTTTGCAGGAAGATCAAATGAGTACGAGTGGTACTCAGGAAAGTGGTACTGCTCTTGTTGTGTAGCAAATTGTGACTCATGACGAGGTTGTCCTTGATCACTAGCCCATGCTTGACACATTTCGGTCATTTGCTGTTTTAGTATTCTATTTTTCTCAAACACAGTAGACTCTTGTTGAACCCTCTGACCCTGAGTCTCTTGAGCACTTGTAACAGCTTCGATGTCAGTTATCATTTTTCCTTGGATCTTGTGTTTCCAGCTTACCACAAACCGACCACCTCAACTTTCTTCACAATTCAAAACAAAACATGTTAGAATGGACTCAGTCGGTCCTTATTATTATCAATATTTTTCATTTTTTTTCATTTTTTTTTCTTTTTTTTCAATGGTTGATCGAACCTGATGTGGGTTGCCTACGTATCATGTGTGAACATGAATCAGATCTTGCGTAGTTCGGGAAAATTATGAATAAAGTAAATAAACTAACTTTTTTTTTCGAAAGAAAGACTTATAAAGAAGAAAGGGAATATTTTTGGATTTTGATTTTTCTTCAGCATTTTTGCAAAGAAAGACTTCTAAAGAAGAAAGATTTTTTTTTTGAATTTTGTTTTTCTGAAATTTTGAAAGAAAAACTTCTAAAGAAGAAAAAAAAAATTTTTGGAATTTTATTTTGAATTTATGAAAGAAATGCTTCTAAAAAAAATAAAATATTTTTGAATTTCGAATTTTCTTTACAATTTTCGAAAGAAGAATGAAAATATTTTTTGGATTTTTGGAAGAAATTAAAAGAAAATATTTTTGTATATATTTTTTTAAAAAAATAATTAGTGCCTAAAAGAAAGGCTTTCTAAAGTAGCAAGTAATGGAAAATATTTTGGGATTTTTTGAAATTTGGGGTCTCAAAAAAAACTTTTCTAGAGAGGAAATAAAGGAAAATATTTTTGGATTTTTTGAAAATTATGGGCCGGAACCGATGAGGTTTGCCTATGTATCTCACATCCGGTGAGGATCAGACCTGCGGAGTTCGCCCTTTCTTGACGGAATAGAAATTGACTTATTTTGAAATGACTTTTCCTCTTTTTTCAAAATTTCGGTAGAGTTTCAGGATAATTCAAATACCAACTTCTCACTCTTGGTTTTTCTCTTTGATTTTCTTTTCCTAGCCGGTCAGCATGCAAGCCGAAACAAATAAATATTCAGATAGCTCGTAGGACATATCAGGATGGTCTTTATTTTGGGTACACCTGTCCTAGACGGACCCAACCTCTGTGTTGAGTCCCCAAGTTCAGATGCACGTGATGTAAATATTCCTACTAGAGATCCGGCATGATGTTGCGTTATTCTAGGTTTAAAAACCTGGGGTTTGTGTTCTAGACTTGGGTTACCCGAGCAGATAACTGGGGTCGAAGAGGGGGCAACGTACCGGGAGCACTAAAGTCTACCCGGCCTTGTTGCTGGCCCAGCCTCGATCTATTTGGTATAATTTCTACAGAAAAAAGGGGTCACGCGAACGTGTGCACCATTTTCAGAAGACTCAGAGGGGTGGCGTAAGAAGACATTTAAATACAGTTCAAGTAATATCAAAGCGGTAAATGACAATTAGCACATTAAGTCCACAAAATACAGTAATATCACCAATAAAGCTGAATAAAAATCGCATTAATAAGCTTGAATTCTTGAACCCTGAACCAGAAGTTTTGGGTTCTTATCCCCAGCAGAGTCGCCAGAGCTGTTACACCTCCTTTTTACACCACCCGAAGGTAGTACAAGGAGTTTTTCCAATTTTAAGTGGCATTATTCGATATGGGATTATTTATTTTATCAGAGTCGCCACTTGGAATATTTATTATGGTGTCCCAAGTCACCGGTTTATTTTAAATCCCAAATCGACGAAATTTCGACTTTCCTTTTGAAGTCCGTGAACCAGAAACTCTAGATAAGGAATTCTGTTAACCCGGGAGAAGGTGTTAGGCATTCTCGGGTTTCGTGGTTCTATCACGGTCGCTTAGCAATTTATACTTGGCTTAAATTATTTAACTACTCATTTTTAGGGCCTATGTGCATTTACCTTTTTACCGCTTTTAATTGCCTGATTATTCGTAATTAAAGAATTGAGTCACGCGTACGTATACTCTTTTCCTTTAGCGCGTCAAAAATCATGTCACGCGAACGTGTCCACAATTAATAACGCTTTATTAATTTATTTAAGAAAATTTGATTGAAGTTGCGCGAACGCATCCCTCGAGTCTTTTTTAGAGTTAAAATTACAATTAGGTTACGCGAACGTATACGTAATCACAATACTAATCTAAATCATGCCTAAAGCAAACTACGATAGTTCAAGGATTATTTATTTGAGGTCACTTGTGAAAACTCAAAGCCATAGAATTTACGAGAGGTACAAATATGAAGTTATTTAATGAATGGCATCCATGTATAACCAATACCTTGTGAATTGATTAGAGAGACTCATACTATCGATATATATATTTAAACTTGTGCCACACATTCTAAGTGTGTAGGCATAACTAAGCACTTGATAGTCACACAATGAAACAGAGAACATATTTTAGCTAAACAGATTACTATTATGGCCACTTTTATGCTATTCTTCATTATAATGTCTAAACTACTCTCAACATTTCAATATGTCAAGTTAATAGTGAAAATCCCCATGATCAAATATATCTATCAGATTTATGGACTAGTATTCTCACAGTAAACTATAAGGCAAAAGAGATAACAAATATACAGCTTATACTAACCATTTTAGTTTTCTAAATCAAAAAAAAAATATCAGCAAGAAAAGATCAAAATCGATGGCACGACTAATAAAAATTCTTCAACCAATATCACAAGGAATGGCACATAAACATAAATTCATGAGCGAGCATAAAAATCGGCCAAAATATAAATCGAAAAAAGCAAGAACGGACCTCAATCAGCCGTAATTTCATTTACAATGGGAGCTATCAAATCCGAGTACAATGGAGAGATTCGACTTAATACTTCTGCTAGACATCTGAACCAAGACCGAAACTTCTAAAGGTGACATCGCCGGAATCTCAAATCGGCGAACTCGAACATCTCCTCACTTTAGCGAGTGTTTCGGAGCTGATTTTGGACTGATTTTGAAGCTGTTTTCGAGCTATTTCGCAGCTGGTTTTGCTTCTCTTTTTTTTGTTAGGTTTTCGCTGAACTTTGGAGCTGAGTTTTAATGGAGTTAGGAGGGCTGTTTTGAGGCGTCACTGGGCTGTTTCATGGCAGATTTGTGGCGGTTTTAGAGGAGCTTTTGGTAGTATTCTTTTCATGGTGTTTTGCTGGTTTTAGGATAGTTTTCAGATGGCTTTTGAATTGGTGATGATTAGTGAGTCAATGAGGAAGAAGATGGGGACAAAAATGAGTAATGGCTGAAGCTTCTTTTGATTTAGAGGTGAGCTCCCTCCTGTTAGAGAGATGTTGTTGCGCCCGCCTCTTTCTTTTTTGTTCCTCTAGGGTTTTTAGGGTGTAGGTCTACATTTAGGGATTAGGTACTATTATATAGGGGTAGGGATTAGGTTAGGGGTATGGGCCTAGGAATTATGGGCTTGGGAATAATGAGCTAGGTCCGACAATTAAGCCTAAAATAGGTCGTTTGAGCCCAAATTTTATTCTTTGTTACAACCCATATCCACATGTGTTAGTTCATGCCATATATTAGTTAACATAAATCCAAGAAGGAATTATCTTTTGGATGATAAGAAGTCAATCCTATTGGTCTTAAGTGATACAAGAGTGTATAAGGGTGATTAATCAGTATTAGAAGTTAAACGAATCAAGGATGTTGTAACTCGTATTTTCAGGTAATCTAGCGGTTCTTAATACACTCAAGAGGTCATTTATTAAGATATTTTAATCATATAATATCCGTATCATAAGTCTTGAAGTCAAACGAGTTATGAAACAAAAGTCGACAAAAGTTGTCGAAACTTAGGTTCATAATTTTACTTAAACATTAGGTCAAATGTTTCTAATCTTTTCTCATAATTTACAAGGAATTACGGGGTGATCTACCAACCAAATTAAATATCTATGAGTGTAGTTTCTAACTCATTAAACCTTTAATCGATACGATCTCGTAGTTGAGAGATATTCGCATTTTCGCGAGACTGCGCCAAGCACCTCTCTATTGGGCCCACTAAGTCGGTTTAAGATATTTGGACCTATATAGGATGCCTCCAACCTGTTTTAAGTCATTTCTTTTCACTATTTTCAGACCTTAGAACCCTAGGAACATCCTCTCAAGGTTCTCTCAAGATTCAAGACCCAAAAAAGGGCAAACAACACAAATCAAGTGTCGGGAATTCCGTGGCGCTAGTAAGTCTCTTGTTCTTCTTGTTGTTGCTCATTTTTGTGTCGTTCCAGCTCGTGTGGGAGGTTGTTTTAAAGGGTTTATGTTCTGTAAATACTCCCTCATGTTCTTAATATCAATCCTAGGTGATTTCAAGCCTTCTAAAGTGATTCTAGTGCCGAAAAACACTAATTGATCGCTAGTTTCGCTTTTTTGTTGTTGTGGCAGCATTGGAGGGATATTTCATGGAAATTTAAGGTCAAATTGGAGTTGTTCTTTCTGTATAAAGGTAAGGAACCTCTTACTCTATATGTATTTAAGATTATCCAAGTTGCAGCTAAGCCATTGAAGCTAGAACTTGTGAAATATATATCGAAAGGCTTGGAAGTAATGTTATTGTTTTGTGGACTGTTTTGCGTTGTTGTTGGGCTGCGTATTTTACTACTATCTTGTGGAGTTTTGGAGGAGGAAGGGTGTGGAGAAACACCATATATATGTAGGGTTATGGGCTGATAGTTATTCGTAACATTTCCAGGTTGTTTGACACGACTACGGTGGTCGTCGTATGTATGGAGTGATTAGGCTGTGTGTGGACTATTTTGGGAGGCTCAATATGTTTATTATTGATGTTGTTTGGGCTGTTTGGTGATTGTTTTGAATGGTGTGAGGTCATATATATAGGGGAGGTGCTGTCCGTTTCATCGTAAAATAGGTTGTGGTCGATACATAATAGTTATGACGCTTAAATGATAACGATAGTATCGTTTCTCTTATTGTAGACTAAGGAGTTTTGACAATTGCATAGCTTGAGATTGGGGCAGTATATACAAGGTATGTGAGGCTATCCCTTTCCTTCTTTTGCACGACTCCGATTGTACATAATGTAATGAACGATCTTCCAAGATACTCTACTCTTAGAAGCTAGCAGTACTTACATTGTTTTCCCTCTTATGGAACGATTGATGTTAATGTTGCTTCTCTTAGTCTTATGTTATCAATGTTGTTGGTACTTCCTGATTCTTATAAGGTTCATAGTGAAGAGTTAGTCCTAATAACGTGTACAGAGGATACCGACCTTACGTCACTCCGAAAGGTTTAGAATGTGATTCCATGAGTCGAGCATGCATTATATATATGTATCTATTTTACTCTACCGAGCCACGCTATAGTTGGCCGGGTACGGCACCTATTGTGCAACCACTGATCAGTTGGGTTTTACCGAGCTCCACGTGGCCGGGTACGATTCTACCGAGCCTATTATGGTCGGGTACGATATGATGATGATGATGCCCATAGAGGCGAATGCTTTAAAGGTTTATGTATTTATACATATGTATCATGCATTTCATGTAAGTAGCCCTCAGAGGTACTAAGATGTTACAGGTTGTATATTCTCTATCCTTGCTTACATTACTGATCGTATTTATGGTTCCTTGTCTTACATACTCAGTACTTTATTCGTACTGACGTCCTTTTATTTGTGGACGCTGCATGTCGTGCTGCAGGTCCTGATAGACAGGCAGGTGCAGCTCCCCCACCATAGTAGACTGTCCAGTTCAGCGGTGATTGGCGAGATCCCTTCTCCGGACTTGCCTTGGTCTTGGTATGCAATTTTTGTTATAGACATTATGGGTATGTCGGGGCCCTATTCCGGCTATGTTGCAACACTTATGTTCTTTTAGAGGCTCATAGACAGGTGTCGGCTCATGTATAGTTTGGTATGCCTTGTCGGCTAGTTTTTGTTGTATAGTCTTTCATAGTAGCGTGGTAGCTCATACCTTATATGTAGTTTCTTGATTGTCTGGTCATCCCCTGCTATGTATGTTCATGCCGTCATATTTTATTGCTGGTTGTCCATGATCTAGGTCTACCATTTATATTGATCTCGTCAGCCTTAAAAGATAATAATGAAGGTTAGATGAAATGTACGTTGGTGCTCGGCAAGTGTGGTCGGGTGCTAGTCATGGCCCTTCAGTTTGGGTCGTGACAAACTTGGTATCAGAGCAAGTCTGTCCTAGGGGTTGTCTATGAGCCGTGTCTAGTAGAGTCTTGATTATGGATGTGTAGCGCGCCACATTTATAATCAGGAGGCTACATGACATCTAGGGTTGTTACCTTCTTCCTGAATCTAGATCGTGCGTAGAGTTGAGTCGTAAGTGTTCGTCTCTAATATTCACCTTGTTTTTTTCAGTGATGCCTTCGACTAGGAAGCAAACGATTAGTAGACGGCTTGATACAGCAGCGGGAGAGGGTACCAGTCAGGTGCCCCAAGTCAGAGCAGGACAAAGTGAGGCTCAAAGTGAGATGCCCTCTCATACCTCATCTACTCCATCTCCTCCAGAGGATATTAGAAGGCACCCAGCGCCTCCAGTTCCTCCGTCTGGCACTCCAGACCAGGATATGCGGAGTGCTTTGCAGTTATTGACTAGCTTGGTAGCTGCTCAGGCTCAGAGGCAGAATACAGGTGCTGCTGAGAAACCAGTTAGTACAAGAGTTCGTGATTTTATTAATTTAGACCCTCCAGTGTTTACCGGATCAGACCCCAAGGAGGACCCACAGACTTTTATTGACCAGGTTCATCGTACACTTCGGGTTATGCATGTTAGTGATACAGAGGCAGTAGAGTTGGCTTCTTATCGGCTACGGGATTTAGCGGTTCTCTGGTATGATAGTTGGGAGAGATCCAGGGGTCCGAACCCTCCTCCAGCTGTGTGGAAGGAATTTTCTGAGGCCTTTCTTCGTCACTACTTGCCAGTTGAGATACGACGAGCTAGAGCTGATAAGTTCTTGAACCTTAGACAAGGTAATATGAGTGTGCGAGAGTACAGTATGCAGTTTGATTCTTTGGCAAGGTATGCTCCCCATATGGTGGCCGAGATGAGTGATAGGGTGCATATGTTCGTGAATGGGTTGGGACCACATCTGATAAATGAGTGTACGACAGCCTCCTTGGTGGAGGGCATGGATATTTCCCGTATTCAAGCTTATGCCCAGACCCTAGAGGATCGTAAGCGCCAGCAGAGGGCAGTTAGGGAGCAGGATAGAGGCCAGCATAAGAGGGCGAGATTTGCAGGGTATTCTGATGACTTCAGAGGCCGCATCAGGCCACAGTTTTCGAGGAGTTCGGCGCCACCTGTAGCTAGTGCTCCTCCACAGTTTCAGAGGCCTCGATATGATCGATCCTATTCTGGTCCAGGTCAGAGTTCGCGGGCATCTGGCTCGCAACATCACAGGGATACTAGTCAGATGAGACCCCCAACACCACATTGTGATCAGTGCGGCAAGGCCCACTTTGGACTGTGTCGTCGAGGTTCTGATGCATGCTATTCGTGCGGGCAGCCTGGCCATATGATGCGGGATTGTCCTAATAGAGGAGGTGATGGTATGGCTCAGCCGACTGGATCTGTGTCTGGTTCTTCCTCATCAGTTCGACCTCCAGCACGGGGTTTTCAGCAGTCGACAGGTCGTGGTAGGGGTAGAGGTGCAGTGCCGAGTTCGAGTGGTGCTCAAAATCGAACCTATGCTCTAGTAGGTCGACAGGATCTCGAGTCGTCTCCAGATGTTGTTACAGGTATTATATCTGTGTTTTCTTATGATGTATATGCGCTGATTGATCCAGGATCTACATTATCATATGTTACACCCTTTGTGGCTAATAAGTTTGGCATTGAACCTGAATTGATAAGTAAACCCCTCGCGGTATCTACTCCGATAGGAGATTCTGTGATTGCTAGAAGGGTATATAGAGGTTGCACTGTGATGATTTGTAGTCGTCAAACCTCGGCAAATTTATTTGAGTTAGAAATGGTTGATTTTGATGTGATAATGGGAATGGACTGGTTGGCCTCATGCTATGCAAATGTTGACTGTCGTACGAAGATGGTTAGGTTCCAATTTCCGGGTGAACCCGTCATTGAATGGAAAGGGAACATTGCTACACCGAAAGGTAGGTTTATTTCCTATCTTAAGGCAAGGAAAATGATCTCAAAAGGTTACATTTATCATCTCGTTCGCGTTAGGGATGCGGAGGCGAAAACCGCCTACTTTACAATCAATCCCTGTGGTCAACGAATTCCCAGATGTTTTCCCAGATGAACTCCCAGGCCTTCCTCCTGAAAGGGAGATTGAGTTTAGCATTGATGTGTTGCCTGACACTCAACCGATCTCTATTCCTCCATACAGAATGGCCCCGGCAGAGTTGCGAGAGTTGAAGGTGCAGTTGAAGGACTTGCTGGATAAGGGCTTTATTAGGCCTAGCACTTCACCTTGGGGTGCACCAGTCCTATTCGTGCGGAAGAAAGACGGGTCGTTACGGATGTGTATCGACTATCGACAGTTGAATAAGTCTACTATAAAGAACAAGTATCCACTTCCAAGAATTGATGACCTGTTTGACCAACTCCAGGGTGCCAAGTATTTCTCTAAGATTGATTTACGTTCAGGGTATCATCAGGTGAGGGTTAGGGAGAAGGATATTCCAAAGACGGCCTTCCGGACAAGATATGGGCACTTTGAGTTCTTGGTGATGTCGTTCGGGCTAACAAATGCCCCAGCAGCTTTTATGGATCTCATGAATACTATATTCAGGCCCTATCTTGATGTGTTCGTGATTGTATTCATTGATGACATTCTAGTGTATTCTCGTTCGGAGGCGGAACATGCGGGCCACTTGCGGATAGTATTACAGACGCTTCAGGATCGTAAGTTATATGCTAAGCTCTCCAAATGTGAATTCTGGCTGAACTCAGTAGCATTCCTTGGCCATGTGATATCTGATGAGGGTATTAGTGTCGACACTCAGAAGATCGATGCAGTAAAGAATTGGCCGAGACCTACAACACCATCAGAAGTCCGCAGCTTCCTAGGACTAGCAGGATATTATAGGCGGTTTGTAGAAGGATTTTCCTCTATATCATCACCATTGACTAAGTTAACACAAAAAGCTACCAAATTCCAGTGGTCTGACACTTGTGAACGTAGTTTTCAGGAGCTGAAGAATCGATTGACATCTGCACCAGTGCTCACTCTTCCTGAAGGAACAGAAGATTATGTGGTATATTGTGATGCCTCAGGTATAGGTTTGGGGTGCGTATTGATGCAGCGTGGGAATGTGATTGCTTATGCATCAAGACAATTGAAGAAGCATGAAAAGAATTATCCAACCCATGATTTGGAATTGGCTGCAGTAATATATGCTTTGAAGATATGGCGGCACTACTTATACGGCGTCCATGTTGACATCTACACAGATCACAAGAGTTTACAATACATCTTCAAGCAGAAAGAGTTGAATTTGAGGCAGCGTAGGTGGCTTGAATTATTGAAAGACTACGACGTCGAGATATTGTATCATCCCGGTAAAGCCAATGTTGTGGCAGACGCTCTCAGCCGTAAATCAATGGGAAGCTTAGTACATATTGAGGCAGGTAGATGGGGGTTGATTAAAGAGCTTCATCAGCTAGCCAATATGAGAATCAGATTGTTAGACTCTGATGACGGAGGTGTTACTGTACAGAATACATCAGAATCATCTTTGGTAGCCGAGGTAAAAGCACGACAATATGAAGATCCTATCTTAGTACGATTAAGAGAAAGCATTCAACAGTGTAAAAGTATGGCTTTTGGGATCGGAAAAGACGGGGCACTGAGATACCAGAGCCGATTGTGTGTGCCTAATGTGGCAGGGTTGCGAGAGAAGATTATGAATGAGATTCATCAATCCCGATATTCCATCCATCCCGGCTCGACAAAGATGTATCATGATGTCAAGGAGCAATATTGGTGGGATAATATGAAGAAGTCTATTGCAGAATTTGTAGCCCAGTGTCCCAATTGTCAACAAGTAAAGATAGAACATCAGAAACCCGGTGGATTGCTTCAAAATATAGAGATTCCGACCTGGAAGTGGGAGGTGATTAATATGGACTTCATTATTGGATTACCTCGCTCTTATCATAAGTTTGACTCCATCTGGGTGATAATTGATCGACTTACAAAATGTGCCCATTTTCTGCCAGTGAAGACAACTTACACGGCTGAAGATTATGCAAAGTTGTATATCAAGGAGATTGTTAGGCTTCATGGTGTGCCCATATCTATTATATCAGACCGAGGAGCTCAATTTACGGCTAACTTTTGGAGGTCTTTCCAGAAGGGTTTAGGCACACAGGTAAATCTCAGCACTGCATTTCATCCGCAGACTGACGGACAGGCTGAACGTACCATTCAGACACTGGAAGATATGCTACGAGCATGTGTTCTAGATTTTAAGGGGAATTGGGATGATCATCTTCCACTCATAGAATTCGCCTATAACAATAGCTACCATTCCAGTATTAAAATGGCCCCATACGAGGCACTATACGGGAGGAGATGTAGATCACCAGTTGGATGGTTCGAAGTCGGTGAAACAGAATTATATGGGCCAGATTTGATTCACCAAGCTATTGAGAAGGTGAAAGTGATACAGGAGCGATTGAGGACGGCACAAAGCAGGCAAAAATCTTATTCTGATGTCCGACGTCGTGATCTAGAGTTTGAGGTTGGTGATTGGGTTTTCCTGAGGATCTCACCAATGAAGGGTATTATGCGTTTTGGGAAGAAAGGTAAGCTGAGTCCAAGGTATATCGGGCCGTATAAAATTCTTCGACGGATTGGACAGGTTGCTTATGAGTTAGAATTGCCATCCGAATTGGAATTTGTCCACCCGGTATTCCATGTATCTATGTTGAGAAAATGTATTGGAGACCCTTCTCGAGTCGTCCCTATCAAAGATGTACAAGTTACAAAGGACCTATCATATGAAGAAGTGCCAGTGGCGATATTAGATCGGCAAGTCCGCAAGCTGAGAACAAAAGATGTAGCTTCCGTCAAAGTATTGTGGAGGAACAAAAATATGGAAGAAATGACATGGGAAGCAGAAGAGGAGATGAAGTCTAAATACCCTTACTTATTCCAGAATGAAGATAACAAGGATGCTGGTGGAAGACAGGATACATTGGAAGGTGAAACGGCTCTATGAGGTAAGCAATAATTTGAGAATACTCCTCCTTAATACAAAATGGTGATATGTAGATAATGTAAATACGCATAATGCTTTGTGTAGCCTTGTGAAGCCATATGTTGGGCTTAATTACTTGCAAGTTTTGCTAGTGACCATTTTATAGGGGAAAATTGATCGGAAATTTCCATTGGAATCCACGATGATTTAAACTCCCCATAAACCCTTACATTCGAGGACGAATGTTCCTAAGGGGGAGGGTGTTACAACCCATATCCACATGTGTTAGTTCATGCCATATATTAGTTAACATAAATCCAAGAAGGAATTATCTTTGAGATGATAAGAAGTCAATCATATTGGTCTTAAGTGATACAAGAGTGTATAAGGGTGATTAACCAGTATTAGAAGTTAAACGAATCAAGGATGTTGTAACTCGTATTTTCAGGTAATCTAGCGGTGCTTAATACACTCAAGAGGTCATTTATTAAGGTATTTTAATCATATAATATCCGTATCATAAGTCTTGAAGTCAAACGAGTTATGAAACAAAAGTCGACAAAAGTTGTCGCAACTTAGGTTCATAATTTTACTTAAACATTAGGTCAAATGTTTCTAATCTTTTCTCATAATTTACAAGGAATTACGGGGTGATCTACCAACCAAATTAAATATCTATGAGTCTAGTTTCCAACGCATTAAACCGTTCATCGATACGATCTCGGAGTAGAGAGATATTCGCGTTTTCGCGAGACTGCGCCAAGCACCTCTCTATGGGGCCCACTAAGTCGGTTTAAGATATTTGGACCTATATAGGATGCCTCCAACCCGTTTTAAGTCATTTATTTTCACTATTTTCAGACCTTAGAACCCTAGGAACATCCTCTCAAGGTTCTCTCAAGATTCAAGACCCAAAAAAGGGCAAACAACACAAATCAAGTGTCGGGAATTCCGTGGCGCTAGTAAGTCTCTTGTTCTTCTTGTTGTTGCTCATTTTTGTGTCGTTCCAGATCGTGTGGGAGGTTGTTTTAAAGGGTTTATGTTCTGTAAATACTCCCTCATGTTCTTAATATCAATCCTAGGTGATTTCAAGCCTTCTAAAGTTATTCTAGTGCCGAAAAACACTAATTGATCGCTAGTTTCGCTTTTTTGTTGTTGTGGCAGCACTGGAGGGATATTTCATGGAAATTTAAGGTCAAATTGGAGTTGTTATTTCTGTATAAAGGTAAGGAACCTCTTACTCTATATGTATTTAAGATTATCCAAGTTGCAGCTAAGCCATTGAAGCTAGAACTTGTGAAATATATATCGAAAGGCTTGGAAGTAATGTTATTGTTTTGTGGACTGTTTTGCGTTGTTGTTGGGCTGCGTATTTTACTACTATCTTGTGGAGTTTTGGAGGAGGAAGGGTGTGGAGAAACACCATATATATGTAGGGTTATGGGCTGATAGTTATTCGTAACATTTCCAGGTTGTTTGACACGACTACGGTGGTCGTCGTATGTATGGAGTGATTAGGCTGTGTGTGGACTATTTTGGGAGGCTCAATATGTTTATTATTGATGTTGTTTGGGCTGTTTGGTGATTGTTTTGAATGGTGTGAGGTCATATATATAGGGGAGGTGCTGTCCGTTTCATCGTAAAATAGGTTGTGGTCGATACATAATAGTTATGACGCTTAAATGATAACGATAGTATCATTTCTCTTATTGTAGACTAAGGAGTTTTGACAATTGCATAGCTTGAGATTGGGGCAGTATATACAAGGTATGTGAGGCTATCCCTTTCCTTCTTTTGCATGACTCCGATTGTACATAATGTAATGAACGATCTTCCAAGATACTCTACTCTTAGAAGCTAGCAGTACTTACATTGTTTTCCCTCTTATGGAACGATTGATGTTAATGTTGCTTCTCTTACTCTTATGTTATTAATGTTGTTGGTACTTCCTGATTCTTATAAGGTTCATAGTGAAGAGTTAGTCCTAATAACGTGTACAGAGGATACCGACCTTACGTCACTCCGAAAGGTTTAGAATGTGATTCCATGAGTCGAGCGTGCATTATATATATGTATCTATTTTACTCTACCGAGCCACGCTATAGTTGGCCGCGTACGGCACCTATTGTGCAACCACTGATCAGTTGGGTTTTACCGAGCTCCATGTGGCCGGGTACGATTCTACCGAGCCTATTATGGTCGGGTACGATATGATGATGATGATGCCCACAGAGGCGAATGCTTTAAAGGTTTATGTATTTATACATATGTATCATGCATTTCATGTAAGTAGCCCTCAGAGGTACTAAGATGTTACAGGTTGTATATTCTCTATCCTTGCTTACATTACTGATCGTATTTATGGTTCCTTGCCTTACATACTCAGTACTTTATTCGTACTGACGTCCTTTTATTTGTGGACGCTGCATGTCGTGCTGCAGGTCCTGATAGACAGGCAGGTGCAGCTCCCCCACCACAGTAGACTGTCCAGTTCAGCGGTGATTGGCGAGATCCCTTCTCCGGACTTGCCTTGGTCTTGGTATGCAATTTTTGTTATAGACATTATGGGTATGTCGGGGCCCTGTTCCGGCTATGTTGCAACACTTATGTTCTTTTAGAGGCTCATAGACAGGTGTCGGCTCATGTATAGTTTGGTATGCCTTGTCGGCTAGTTTTTGTTGTATAGTCTTTCATAGTAGCGTGGTAGCTCATACCTTATATGTAGTTTCTTGATTGTCTGGTCATCCCCTGCTATGTATGTTCATGCCGTCATATTTTATTGCTGGTTGTCCATGATCTAGGTCTACCATTTATATTGATCTTGTCAGCCTTAAAAGATAATAATGAAGGTTAGATGAAATGTACGCTGGTGCTCGGCAAGTGTGGTCGGGTGCTAGTCATGGCCCTTCAGTTTGGGTCGTGACATTCTTTCTCTGTAACGAGACTAAAAATACGATCTTATTTATTAATTAATCCTACGTAAGCAAAATAACTATTAAAATAAGACTGGCCGTTAAAATAAAACTATTTTTGGTATTTTCAAGATTAAAAATGACTACACACCATTAATGAAATTATTTTTTTGTAATTTTTATTTTTCTTGTAATAAAATAAAGTAAAAGAGTCAAAATTAATTGAAATAGTGATATTAGGCCTAAATTAAATATTTTACGCTAAAATGCGAAAAATCTTGGGGAGGGTCAAAAATCACATGTTTACACTGAGTAAGTGTCGAGCCTAACCTCGGTGAAGTAGTAACGAGGCTAGGACACGACAATCATATATACATGTGTAGTTAAATCATATACAAACAGAATCATAAAGACAGGAATCAATAGAATAAAGTGGGAAGGGGACATGCTGCAGGGAATAACAGGTTCTAACAATAAGCCAATATGGAAGCATAGTGAACCTCATATCTAACACGTGCACGGTGTAAGCACGTGATTTTTGCCCTATATGAGAATTACTCCCAAAAAATTCAAAAAATAAAATAATTTTTCTTGGTGTGCAATTTTTGTGATATTTTGTGTAACTATTTGTATGTTTGTCTATGCATGTTTATTTGTTAAATTAATAAAAAAATACAAAAATAGGCATCTTTTGCATTTTTAGCATTTAATGTCCAAATGAACAATTTTATGCTTAATTATTACTTAATTGTGCGTTAATTGTTATTGGAAGTTAATTTGCGCTTTTATAACTTAATTTAGTTCTTAATAATAATTTAAGTACTTTTATAATTTAGTTTTAGAAAAATAAAAGAAGAAAAGAGAACAAAAATACAAAGAAAAATCGGATTGGGCCACTTCTTCAATTTCAAACCACAGGCCCAAATAATTGCCCAACTTTCCCCATGACCCGGTCCGTTTCAAACCGGGTCGACCCGGTCCGCTCCATTAACCCAACACCCCATCTTCATTTTTGTCCAACACAAAACAAAACCAAAAAAATAAAAAATAAAAGGTGAATTATCACTATTAATAGTTTTATTTTTTGTTTTTTTATATATAAAAAATCCGAAAATATTTTATTTTATTTTTATTTTTATTTTTTTTAAAAAAAACATATATAATAATTTCGGGAATGATTTTAAAAAAAAAGTAAAAGAATGTAGAAAATTTAAAAAAAAATAAAAAGTTTTAAAAAAAATTAAAAGTAAAAGAAGGTTGGAATTAAAAAATAAATATAAAGGTATCTGAAAATTTAAAAAAATTTAAAGTAATTGAAAGTAGCATTTTTAAAAGAAAAAGAAAAGATAGTGGTTTGTTTTTTAAAGAAAAGTTAAATAAAGTGAGATTCTCTTTTAAAAAAAAATAAAAAGTGGGATTTTAAATAAGATAAAGTAATTAAAGTTGGAATTTTAAAAATAAAAGTAAATAAAGGTGGGATTTCTTTTTCTAAAAAAATAAAAGCAATTTGTAAGTGGGATTTCTTTTAATTAAAAAAATAAAAATAAAAAAATCTGAAAATTTCGAAAATTTTGCTATAAATAGAAGAGAAAATTTAGGAAGAAGGGGTGGAAAAAAAAAGAGGAAAAACTAGATAGAGAGAAGAAAAAAAGAGGGGCGGAGTGAGAAGTATACACCCGATATACATTTTGGATACACTGAATATACAGGGGCAGAATTCATTTTGGAGAGTTTTGAAGTTGAAAAAGAATAGTTACTGTTTCATTGCCTCGCTTAGTATCTGAAATAGTCAGAACCTTCCTGCCTTTTACTTCTTCTCTATACTTGGAGTCGTTTATAGTCTCCTGGGTTTTCTGCTATTCCTACTGTTACTGGTCTATTCCTGTGTTGCTGGACTGTCGTTGCTGTGCTGCATTGTTACTACTGTTGCTGCTTCTCATCTTCATCTTCTCTTGTTTTCCAATACCAGGTACACGAATGTAATACTAGTTATTGCAAGCTAAAAATGTGGAAGCATGAATACATATGAAGAATCGAATTTTGAAGTTTTAATTTCGCTTTTTCTCTGTTCCTTTTATTGATTGTATTTAGGCTATTTTATGTATTATTGAATAATAATTGGAATAAGAGAAAATAACATAAGTTAGTCTTTAATGAATCGGCTTGGCAAAACGGGTTAATTCACTAGCTACGAAGGTTCTAAGATTATCAACAGTAGGTTAATCGTGAACAAGTACTTAAACTTAGCTAAGACATGAATTTGAACTAAATTTCGTGAATTAGGTATTAAGGCATGATTTGAGTTCAAACAAAATTAGAAGAACGTTTAAGTCTAATAAACTTTCTATTAAGCTTTAGTAATTATGGTTAAATCCAGTTTCAAATGGTTGTGAATAATTAATTCCAATAGTTTTTTTTTATATATAACAATGCGAGCTTCAATCTAACTATATTTGATTCTTTTGAATATTAGTTGTCGAATTTTTATTTTATTTATAATTTCGAATTTTTTTTAGTAAAATTCTTGTTCATCAATATTTGTATTAATATAGCAATTAGTATGCCATGCTTTCTTAAAAAAAAAAGCTCGTAATTAATTAGGATTTTCTTTATTTATTTTAGAGATTAATTTTAATAGAAAAGATGTAGTCGCTTTAGGATTTGTCCATTTAAAATAAATGAGATGAGCCTCGCCTAGTAAAATGTATAGATTGCGGGGCCCTCACAAATGTATGTGTTAATTACTTAGAACTCGGGATCGGCCGCTTAGCGAACTTCACGGCCTTTTCTCAAAATAGCCCTGCGCTAGTCGCTTTAGGCGCGTATTTAATAATGTTATCTCCTTAAACTCGGGTGCACATTTATGTGACCCAAATCCAAATTTCAACCGAGTCGAGATATGCCAAACAACTACGGGTGCATTGATGTAACGTGGTTCGAGATATGTTTCCACGACGTTGCAATTCTCGTAAAATAATAACAATAAGTAAGAAATCGGTAAAAAGATAAAATTTTGCACATAAGTTCATATTTGTATAAAATCAGATAATCAAGCCGAATATAACAGTTGAGCGACCGTGCTAGAACCACGGAACTCGGGAATGCCTAACACCTTCTCCCGGGTTAACAGAATTCCTTATCCGGATTTCTGGTGCGCAGATTGTAATATGGAGTCATTCTTTTCCTCGATTCGGGATTAAAATTGGTGACTTGGGACACCCTAAATCTCTCAAGTGGCGACTCTGAAATAAATAAACAAATCACGTTTCGATTGTCCTTTAATTGGAAAAAAAACTCCCTTGCACCCTCGCGGGTGCGGAAAAAGGAGGTGCGACAGCTCTGGCGACTCTGCTGGGGACTAGACCCAGAATCACTGGTTCAGGGTTCAAGAATTCGAGCTTAAAATAACTGTTATAGTTGGCTTTATTTATTATCTGATTTTTACATGATATATGCTTAATATGCTAAATGATGCTTTTACCGCTTTAATATTATCTGAATTGTGTATGTAAAACTGCTACGAAACCCTTCTTCTTTCTGAGTCTTCTAAATTTATGGTGTACACGTGCGCGTGGCCCACCTTTCTGTTAGAAGTCATACCAAATAAGACAAAGTTGGGACAAGTAACTAGGCCGGGCAGACTTTCGTGCTCCCGGAACGTTGCCCCCATTTCGGCTCAAGCTGTCCACTTGGGTAAGCCAGGGTTAGAACAATATGCCTCAGGTTTTTCACTTAGAATAACTCAGCTACATGTCGGATCCCTAGTAGGAATGTTTGTTTGCATCACATGCATTTGACTTTGGAGGCTCAACATAGGGGTTGGGTCTGTCTAGGACAGGTGTACCAAAAATGAAAATGACCATCCTGATGCATCTTACTTGCTCCTACTTGCGCATTTATTTGATTCGGACTTGTGTGTTGACTGACTTTTGAATATCAAGAACAATATTTTGAAATGAAAAAAGAAATAGCGGTTAGGGAATTGATTGTTTATTTTTTTTAAAAAAAAAACTCAATGCCTAAATATTGTCAAACCTCTACCGAAATTTTGAGAAAATGAAAAAAAATGTTTTATTAGTTTGTTTTACTAAAAGCAAAGAAAAAAAAAGTCGTTGTTCTGTCTTATTTTTTTAAAAAAAATATATATAAAAAAATATATAAAAAGGAAAATAGTTTGTCTTCCCCTAAAAATGACAATAAAAAAGAGTCTTACTTTTAAAATAGTTTTATTTATTTGTTTCTGAAAAATTCAAAATGAAAATGAAAAGAGTCGTGCTTTGAAAGTAGTTTTGTTATTTGTTGCTGAAAAAGAAAAAAAAATCATGTTTTAAAATAGTTCGGTTAATTAGCCCGAACTACGCGGGTTTGATTCTCACCGAATGTGAGATACGTAGGCAACCCTCATCGGGTCCAACCCCCTTTTTGCTAAAATAAGCCAAAAACTAATAAATAAATAAAAACGTGTCAAAATTTTAATTTTGTCATAAATAAGTCGGGCAGTGTCCAGCCTCCCCTTTTGCTAAAAAATAGCCACAAAAAAATATGTCAAATTTTAATTTTGTCATAAAGAAGTCGGGTGACACTGTTTTATCAAGGCATAGCCGAATGTTCCTGAAAGGGATGCCGGAAGGCTGACTTTGCATAAACAGCCACCTTTGGGTCATTTTTTAAAATTTGGTCCAGTTGACCCACACAGCCTTAAAAAATCTTCGTCCCCAAGGCATTGAAGGGCCGTGTTGCAACACTTGGTTTTTATTGTAATTTGAAAAAAAAAACAAAAAGTCAGCGGTCAGGTGAATACCGTTTGAATTTTGTCATAATAAGCCGAGCCAGCTTCGGCCGCGTCTTAAACCGTTCTTGCCGAAATAGCCTCAGAGTATCTTTCAGTTGTCGAAAGGCTATTTTCGTAAAAGAACGGACAAGTGTGTAAAGTGTCATAAAATAATCCTCTCCGGCCTCAAAATTTGGAAGGGGCCACATTTGCAAAAATAACCGTTTGGTTGCATTTGTCAAATGGAGAAAGGAAGCTGGCCGTTTGTTTTGGAGTTTGTAAAACTTTTGATTATAATATGTGGGTCGTTTGATTTTCAAGTTTGCAGGTCATTTTTAAACCTTTGAAACCCAATATGAAAATTGAAAAAAAAATGATTAGTATTGCTTATCTTTTACTGGTCCGAACTACGCAAGGTCTGGTTCATGCGGGGGCATGATACGTAGGCAATCTCTATAAGATTCGACCACCACAATAAAATATATATAAGAAAATAGAATAAAATAAAAGTGAATAAAATTTTCAAGAAAGTTGGGACGACACAAGCAGTCGAGCAAATGCATAATAGAAAGGGGATATTTGTCTAGGAGCATTGCATCTCAACGTGTAATTATATATGTGTTAAATTCTCAAAACTAACAAGTTTGTTCATTTTCAGAATTCAAGCAGTTAGTTTCTTTAAAGAGTATACTGGCATATTATCATTATCACACGAGATCAAAAGGACCAATACCCGAAAGTATGTCTATCCCAGATGTTGACACAGGTATTGAGCTAGAGGAGATGGATGTCGTGAAAATGAAAGAAGAGATGTTTAAACTCAAGCAGCAAATGGCTGAGATGTACCAAGCCTGGTCTACAGGACAGCTACCCCCATCTTACCCAACTAACCCTGCTCCATCAATGACCCAAACTCAGGATAATATTACCACTGAATTATCCCCAAATTTCCCCATTTACCAACACTACCGAGGAACCACCTCTCAGACACCGCAGTCTCCACCTCCGAAACCAGTTTCATACTTTCCTCCACCTGTGACTCCTGTTTTCGTAGCACCTCCCCCGGCTACATTCCACAAATCTCCTAGTGAGCCTACATTCCAGGCCCAGGACACCCAATATTACCCCCGGAGCCCACCCTCAAAGCCTCAGAAATCCATTCAACTACTCCTCGTTTTGACCTCCTAACCGAAAGTGACAAGCCAGCCAAAAATGCTGAACAAGAAGAGATGTTCAGGAAGGTCAAAAGTCTAGAACAATATTTACGAGACATGCGAGGGTTAGGTGGGCAAGTCAATGTAGCATACAAGGATTTGTGCTTGTTCCCAAATGTACAATTACCAGTTGGCTTCAAGATGCCTAAATTTGACCTATACAATGGGCACGGCGACCCAGTAGCCCACTTAAGGGGTTTCTGCAGCAAGATGCGAGGAGCTGGGGGAAAAGACAAATTATTGATGGCTTACTTCAGTCAAAGTTTAAGCGGATCAGCTTTGGAGTGGTATACACGCCAGGACCATGGGAGATGGTACACCTGGGATGACCTAGCACAGGCATTCGCACACCATTTCCAATACAATCTGGAAATCATCCCAGATCGACTATCTTTGACAAAATTTGAGAAGAAACACAATGAAAGTTTCAGAGAGTATGGCTTCCGGTGGAGAGAACAGGCAGCAAGAGTGGATCCTCCTATGAAGGAGAGTGAAATGGTAGACTACTTCCTCCAAGCCTTGGAACCAACTTACTATGCCCATTTGGTTTCAGCGGTAGGGAAATCATTCAACGAGGTAGTGAAGATGGGAGGTATGGTGGAAGAAGGCCTCAAGACAAATAAAATTATGAGCTATTCAGCAATTAAGGCAGCTACTCAAGCTATTCAAGGCGGGGTAGGAGAAATCGGAAGAAAGAAGAGAGAGGAAGCAGCGGTAGTTGATTCAGGAATTTGGTCAGGACCCAGAGGTTCACCGCCTTACTATAATCAACAACGACCTCGCCAATCAACTTACCACCACAATTCATCCCAACACTACTATCACCCTTCGGAGCCTCATTCTTCCATTAACCAAGCCCAAACATACACTCAGCCTCCGGTTCGCTCACAATGGCGCGCGCCGGCTCCCCAGAACACACATACACCACTGAAAAACACCTATTCACCACCAAGAGCCTACAAGAACCCTCCAGGGGCAGGTTTCCGGGGAAATCACTCTTTCAGAAATGAAAGAACACAAAGAACATTCACTGAGTTGGGGGAAACCTATACTGCCGTGTTCCACAAATTAAGGCAGTTAGGCTTGTTGAGTCCTGTTGAGCCCAGATTGCCAAATCCCCTTCCCAAAAATATGGACCACTCGGTAAGCTGTGAGTATTGTTCGGGGGCTCCCGGACATGATACCGAGAAATGTTGGAAGTTGAAACATGCAGTACAGAATCTTATTGACACCAACAAGATTGAGGTTCAGACACCAGAGGCACCCAACATCAATCAGAACCCGTTGCCGGCACACCTTGAAACCCACATGATTGAGCTAATGCACGAAGGAGGGAAGCTAAAGAAACCCTCACAAACAGTGATGATGATCCGTGTCGGTTCAAAAGAAATGTTAACCAGTGGGAAAACGGTGGTATAGTTGGAAAAGGTGGATGACAAGCCAGTTATGGTGTTGGGAAAAGGGTCCAACAAGGCAGATGTGCAGTTTGTAGGGTTGAAAGCAAAAATCAACAATTGAATGGCTACTCCTCTTCCTATACGAAGGGAGTCTTGGTAGTGGGCTCTGATTTTCTTTTTTTTTGTCTGGATTATTCCAGGGTTGTAATCCAGATCTTTCTTGTGCTCGCCAAAGTGTGAAACCTTGCTATCCCGTATTTTAATAAAGTGAAAGTTTTTTTCCTCATTCCTTATTTTGTTTTAATTTTTCTTCTTATTTTTCTCTTCTGAACAGTTCTCTTTCTACTGGTTCTAATGACATGGCATGCACGACGGATCTTCAACCTAGTCTAAAAAAATCAATCTGATTTCGAACTTATAGTACAAGATTGTGATGATAAGTCGGAATACGATAAGGATGAAGCCTTCGAAGAAATTAACAGAGAGTTAAGCCAATTTGAAAAAAAAGAGCCCAACTCAAATGACACAGAAGCCGTCAATCTAGGGGATGCGGATGACATCAGGGAAGCTAAGATAAGCATCCACATGGAACCAAACATCAGGGAAGAACTAATCAAAGCACTTACTGAATTCAAAACATTTTGCATGGTCATACGACGAC
Source organism: Nicotiana sylvestris (assembly GCF_000393655.2). NCBI lineage: Eukaryota > Viridiplantae > Streptophyta > Magnoliopsida > Solanales > Solanaceae > Nicotiana > Nicotiana sylvestris. The sequence goes on along the minus strand of NC_091063.1, from coordinate 155,688,734 downwards.
ATGCCGGGCTTAAGCACCAATCTAGTGGTTCAAAAATTGCCCACTGACCCGGCATTACCCCCCGTCCAGCAAAATTGAGGAAGTTCAAAACCAACGTGAGTGGGAAGATTAAGGAAGAAGTGACCAAACAGCTGAATACTAAGGTTATTCGGGCCGCTCGATATCCTGATTGGTGGGCTAATGTGGTGCCAATGAAAAAAAAAGAAGAAGAAGACGGAAAATCCGAGGTGTGTGTTGATTATCGCAATCTAAACAGAGCAAGCCCGATGACGCTTTATGATCAACAAATATCGAAGGGAAATGCGTCGACATGGCTATCAATTCTGACGCAGTTAAGAGATATTATGATTTCTTGTAATTATAATTGTTGTTTGTTTGTACTTAGCATTTATCAGAGAATGAAAGGACGGAGGCAATTCTTTCTTCTATCCAAACACTTTGACCTTTGCTTCCCCTTTTGAGCCTTATTTACTCTTTCATACCCCTCTTTTGGAATCAGTAATGAAAACGAAAAAAAGTAAATGATAATAAGAACAAAAGAAAAGTCAAAAAAAAAACAAAGGAATGGGAACTACGTTTGACCTGATTCCTCAAAGAAGGATACGTAGGCGCCTCACGGCTCGGTCATAGTGTAACATAGTGTGCATAAGGTAACATAGTGTGACAAAATAAAAATCCCCGAGCAAGAAAAACTGGGGCAGAAGTTGGCGCTTGTAATTTTGTCAAGAAAGTTTGATTCCAAGAGTTGTACTATTTTACCCCTAAAAATTATTTTTGAACTTTGGATACCCCCTTCTACTTTCAGCCATACACAAAAACCCCTATTGATGTCCAAAAAAGACCTCCCGATCAGTATCTGAGAAGTGCTAAGTCAATTCAAATGGAAGTCGGGAATAACACTCTGATCCCCAGCAAAGAAGAAGATCATAAGCTGAAAATGAATTGATAGCCGAAAGAATCCCCAACAGAGAGAGTCATATCGGCAGCACTCCAATCCTCAGCTGAAAAATAAAATAAAATGAGAAAGTCTTATCGGTGAAAACCTTCAGAGGAACCATAAGGCGACGGGAGTTGAGAGAAATGAGAGAGTCTTATTAGTGAAAACCCCTCGAAGGGCACTATGAGGCGACAAAACAAGATTGGCGGGAAGGATCCGCAAAGAGTTGAGTGCCTGTTTATCCCCAGCAACATGAGGCCGTCTGGAAGGTTGATTGATACAAATAGACTGGGTTGATTAATCCGGAATGCGCGACATGATCGTTGGAATCGGTTATATCATTCAGATAAGTTCTTTTCTTTCCTTTTCCCTAGCATTTGTTCAGAAAGACTTCTTCTTTTTCTATTTTTTGAAATTCTTCACTTTTTCATTTCTTGGTTTAAAGATTTTACCTCCCCAACAGTTTGTTTTTTAAAAGGATTTTCAGAGTTTACTACCAGTTGCCAAAATGATGCAAAGCAAAAGGCGAATACAATAGGCCAAAGATAAGGCGATAAAGTGAAAAGAAGTTGGTCGCAAACACAGAGTGGGGAAGGAAGAAAAGGAAAATTCATCCCCAGCAAGTTTTGATAGCGTAATGAAGCACAGAGCGGGGAAGAGGGAAAGGGAAAAACCATCCCCAGCAGGAGTGGCACGACCACTCACCATGTGTTAAAACTAACAAATTTTCTTTGATTTGAAGCAGGAAAAGGAAATCTTGTTAATGGCGAAAAAACATGCCACAAGGAAAAGCACCAACACTGGGGCAGAAAATTTTCTGCCATTTGTCGAAAATTTTCTCGAAGGAACGAGGAAATCAATTCAAGTTTTAAGAGATAGCAAGACAACACGATTCTAAGAAAGACAGTCGGAGGTAAGACAATTCCAAATTTTTGAAGATGGGTTCATCCGCCCTCGAATAGGATATTCTGGGTTCATCCGCCCTCGAATAGGATATTCTGGGTTCATCCGCCCTCGAATAGGATATTCTGGGTTCATCCACCCTCGAATAGGATATTCTGGGTTCATCCGCCCTCGAATAGGATATTCTGGGTTCATCCGCCCTCGAATAGGATATTCTGGGTTCATCCGCCCTCGAATAGGATATTTTGGGTTCATCCGCCCTCGAATAGGATATTTTGGGTTCATCCGCCCTCGAATAGGATATTTTTGGGTTCATCCGCCCTCGAATAGGATATTTTGGGTTCATCCGCCCTCGAATAGGATATTTTGGGTTCATCCGCCCTCGAATAGGATATTTTTGGGTTCATCCGCCCTCGAATAGGATATTTTGGGTTCATCCGCCCTCGAATAGGATATTTTGGGTTCATCCGCCCTCGAATAGGATATTTTGGGTTCATCCGCCCTCGAATAGGATATTTTGGGTTCATCCGCCCTCGAATAGGATATTTTGGGTTCATCCGCCCTCGAATAGGATATTTTGGGTTCATCCGCCCTCGAATAGGATATTTTGGGTTCATCCGCCCTCGAATAGGATATTTTTGGGTCATCCGCCCTCGAATAGGATTTTATTTTCAAAGTTGTTGTTGATGCCAGGCGCCCACTTGTATAACAAGAGGAATACTTTTCAGTCTTCACATTTCATGCCAGGCGCCCACCTGTATAACGAGAGGAATACATTCAGTCTTTACATTTCAAGCGTTGAAGTTGGGAGCCCGCCCAGATAACAGAGGCATACATTTCAGCATTAATTTTCAAGTATTGAAGTTGGGAGCCCGCCCATACAACAGAGGCACACATTTCAAGATCAAGTCAGAGGACAATAAAACAGAGGGTTACAACAGGAATCCCCAGCAGGAAACAATAAAAATCCCCAGCACCGGGAAGCAAAAGGATGCAACAAGAGGTCCCAGCACAAACTCAAGTGCATGTGTCAAAAGGAAGAAAAGCATCTGAAGAAAAGCACCGGAGGAAACACAAGCTGACAAGAAAGCAAGGCAACAAGAACAAATTTTAGTCTAGCCTAGCTTCTTGTTTTCTTTTAAACACGGTGTAACAAGGAGATCGGTAAGCAGTGATAACAGCATGCAACAGCAGTAACATTGCAGTCTCACGGTAGTCCCAGCTACCAAAACTTCCCGAACTACATTGACCTGATTCCTGTTTAGCCCAGGATATGTAGGAAACCTTTGAAGCAAAGGTTCGGTCAAATCTTTTTCAAAAAAAAAATGCTTCAAATGCTTCACACGGAGTACTCGGATGGGCAAAAATCGCTCGCTTTATCTTTGCACGAAAACCCTTCGTGTCTTCGGGCAAAGAGGGGCAGCTGTAAGCACGTGATTTTTGCCCTATATGAGAATTACTCCCAAAAAATTCAAAAAATAAAATAATTTTTCTTGGTGTGCAATTTTTGTGATATTTTGTGTAACTATTTGTATGTTTGTCTATGCATGTTTATTTGTTAAATTAATAAAAAAATACAAAAATAGGCATCTTTTGCATTTTTAGCATTTAATGTCCAAATGAACAATTTTATGCTTAATTATTACTTAATTGTGCGTTAATTGTTATTGGAAGTTAATTTGCGCTTTTATAACTTAATTTAGTTCTTAATAATAATTTAAGTACTTTTATAATTTAGTTTTAGAAAAATAAAAGAAGAAAAGAGAACAAAAATACAAAGAAAAATCGGATTGGGCCACTTCTTCAATTTCAAACCACAGGCCCAAATAATTGCCCAACTTTCCCCATGACCCGGTCCGTTTCAAACCGGGTCGACCCGGTCCGCTCCATTAACCCAACACCCCATCTTCATTTTTGTCCAACACAAAACAAAACCAAAAAAATAAAAAATAAAAAGTGAATTATCACTATTAATAGTTTTATTTTTTTTATATATATAAAAAAAATCTGAAAATATTTTTTTTTATTTTTTTATTTTTATTTTTTTTAAAAAAAACATATATAATAATTTCGGGAATGATTTTAAAAAAAAAAGTAAAAGAATGTAGAAAATTTCAAAAAAAAAAAAAAAGTTTTAAAAAAAAATTTAAAAGTAAAAGAAGGTTGGAATTAAAAAATAAATATAAAGGTATCTGAAAATTTAAAAAAATTTAAAGTAATTGAAAGTAGCATTTTTAAAAGAAAAAGAAAAGATAGTGGTTTGTTTTTTAAAGAAAAGTTAAATAAAGTGAGATTCTCTTTTAAAAAAAATAAAAAAGTGGGATTTTAAATAAGATAAAGTAATTAAAGTTGGAATTTTAAAAATAAAAGTAAATAAAGGTGGGATTTCTTTTTCTAAAAAAATAAAAGCAATTTGTAAGTGGGATTTCTTTTAATTAAAAAAATAATAAAATAATAAAAAACAAATCTGAAAATTTCGAAAATTTTGCTATAAATAGAAGAGAAAATTTAGGAAGAAGGGTGGAAAAAAAGAGAGGAAAAACTAGATAGAGAGAAAAAAAAAAAAGAGGGCGGAGTGAGAAGTATACACCCGATATACATTCTGGATACACGGAATATACAGGGGCAGAATTCATTTTGGAGAGTTTTGAAGTTGAAAAAGAATAGTTACTGTTTCATTGCCTCGCTTAGTATCTGAAATAGTCAGAACCTTCCTGCCTTTTACTTCTTCTCTATACTTGGAGTCGTTTATAGTCTCCTGGGTTTTCTGCTATTCCTACTGTTACTGGTCTATTCCTGTGTTGCTGGACTGTCGTTGCTGTGCTGCATTGTTACTACTGTTGCTGCTTCTCATCTTCATCTTCTCTTGTTTTCCAATACCAGGTACACGAATGTAATACTAGTTATTGCAAGCTAAAAATGTGGAAGCATGAATACATATGAAGAATCGAATTTTGAAGTTTTAATTTCGCTTTTTCTCTGTTCCTTTTATTGATTGTATTTAGGCTATTTTATGTATTATTGAATAATAATTGGAATAAGAGAAAATAACATAAGTTAGTCTTTAATGAATCGGCTTGGCAAAACGGGTTAATTCACTAGCTACGAAGGTTCTAAGATTATCAACAGTAGGTTAATCGTGAACAAGTACTTAAACTTAGCTAAGACATGAATTTGAACTAAATTTCGTGAATTAGGTATTAAGGCATGATTTGAGTTCAAACAAAATTAGAAGAACGTTTAAGTCTAATAAACTTTCTATTAAGCTTTAGTAATTATGGTTAAATCCAGTTTCAAATGGTTGTGAATAATTAATTCCAATAGTTTTTTTTTATATATAACAATGCGAGCTTCAATCTAACTATATTTGATTCTTTTGAATATTAGTTGTCGAATTTTTATTTTATTTATAATTTCGAATTTTTTTTTTAGTAAAATTCTTGTTCATCAATATTTGTATTAATATAGCAATTAGTATGCCATGCTTTCTTAAAAAAAAAAAAAAAGCTCGTAATTAATTAGGATTTTCTTTATTTATTTTAGAGATTAATTTTAATAGAAAAGATGTAGTCGCTTTAGGATTTGTCCATTTAAAATAAATGAGATGAGCCTCGCCTAGTAAAATGTATAGATTGCGGGGCCCTCACAAATGTATGTGTTAATTACTTAGAACTCGGGATCGGCCGCTTAGCGAACTTCACGGCCTTTTCTCAAAATAACCCTGCGCTAGTCGCTTTAGGCGCGTATTTAATAATGTTATCTCCTTAAACTCGGGTGCACATTTATGTGACCCAAATCCAAATCTCAACGAAATCGAAATGTGTCTCTAATCACGGGTACATTGATGTAACGTGGTTCGAGATATGTTTCCACGACGTTGCAATTCTCGTAAAATAATAACAATAAGTAAGAAAGCGGTAAAAAGATAAAATTTTGCACATAAGTTCATATTTGTATAAAATCAGATAATCAAGCCGAATATAACAGTTGAGCGACCGTGCTAGAACCACGGAACTCGGGAATGCCTAACACCTTCTCCCGGGTTAACAGAATTCCTTATCCGGATTTCTGGTGCGCAGATTGTAATATGGAGTCATTCTTTTCCTCGATTCGGGATTAAAATTGGTGACTTGGGACACCCTAAATCTCTCAAGTGGCGACTCTGAAATAAATAAACAAATCCCGTTTCGATTGTCCTTTAATTGGAAAAAAAACTCCCTTGCACCCTCGCGGGTGCGGAAAAAGGAGGTGCGACACACGACATCACCCTTCGTGCTTTTACTCTCACCATCATCATATAAATAAACAGAAATGGCACGGCATCACCCTTCGTGCTTTACCTCACATAATCATGGCACGGCATCACCCTTCGTGCTTTACCTCACATAATCATGGCACGGTATCACCCTTCGTGCATTATACTTCACAATATCAGCACGACATCACCCTTCGTGCATTATACCTCACAATATTAGCACGGCATCACCCTTCGTGTACTAACTCTCAAATCATAGTGTCACACCTCCTTTTTCCGCGCCCGGGGGGGCGCAGGGGAGTTTTTCCAATTAAAGGACAATCGAAACGGGATTTATTTATTTATTTCAGAGTCGCCACTTGGGAGATTTAGGGTGTCCCAAGTCACCAATTTTAATCCCGAATCGAGGAAAATAATGACTCTATATTACAGTCTGCGTACCAGAAATCTAGATAAGGAATTCTGTTAACCCGGGAGAAGGTGTTAGGCATTCCCGAGTTCCGTGGTTCTAGCACGGTCGCTCAACTGTTATATTTGGCTTATTTATCTGATTTTTAATACAATATGAACTTATGTGCAAATTTTAACTTTTAACCGCTTTATTATTATTGTTTTTACAAGAATGTGAACATCGCTTAAAACACGTCTTTGGACTGCGTCACATGAAATGCACCCACAATCCGGAACGCATTTTATTTGATGTTTTGAGATTTGGATTTGGGTCGCATGAAATGCACACCCGAGCTTAAGAAAGTAAATTATTAAACACGCGCCTAAAGAGACTATCGCGTTATTATTTTGGGAAGGCCACGAAATTCACTAAGCGGCCCTCCTGAATTCTAAGTAATTTAAAACAAGTATTTACTGAGGGCCCCGCAATTTGTATTTTTATTCGGCGAGGCTCATCTCATTCTTATTTTTTAAAGGAATTTTGCAACGTCATGGAAATGCATCTCGGGCCACGCCACAATCAATGCGCCCGTGACTAAAGACATATTTCGACTCCGTTGAGATTTGGATTTGGGTCACATAAATGTGCACCCGAGTTTAGGGAGATAACATTATTAAAGGCGCGCCTAAAGCAACTAGCGCATTATTATTTTTGGGTAGGGCCGTGAAATTTGCTAAACGACCCATCCCGGAATCTAAGTATTTAATACATATATTTTGTGAGGGCCCCGCAATTTGTCCCTTTTATTTGGCGAGGCTCGTCTTGTCTTTATTTTTGAAAAGATGTCCTACAACAATTACGTTTCTTATCGTGTTTGTCTTTATCAATTGAAAACAGTAGATAGTCCTAATTAATTAAATGCTTGCAAGTTGTTTGTAATGACATTCAGAAAAGCTAAAAAAAATCAGAAATGAGGCTGCATGTACAGTCAGCCGAACAAATAATCATGGGCCCAAATCCAGCCCATGCGTGATAGGCCAGACCTGGGCCTCTGCTTGTTCTATGCGGGCCTACTTGGTTTGCTTCGATTTGGGCTCGACCTTCATGAGGTTGAGGCCCTGAACTGATTCTTTGTTCTGTGAGATGAGTTTATCAATTCATATGTGACAATCTGGCAAAAGGAGAAAGAACTTTAACTAATGTGGATAGTTTTCCTATTTGGCCTACATTAGAGAATATACTACACCATCAGACTAAGTCTAAAATACAACTTATTACACTGGGAATGTTTTTCACCTAACAGCATACATACATGGCTAGCATTCATTAACCTACATTGATATACTGAGTATGTAGGCTACTTCTATTGTCCAAACGAAAATGTAACTATTTCATGACATTTAATGTAACAGTTCATGTATATATAAAAAAACAATCTGCAGGTCCTCTCTTTTGCATTCATGCTCAAACTTTCAGTTACATTGGTGGTATTAATTGTGTACCTGGTATAGAGGACAAAGAAGAAAGGAATGATCAGCTGGGCAGTATGCAGTAAACACAGCAACAGCAGATACACAGCAACAGCACAGCAACAAACCAACAATCAAATGTTTTCCCACAGCCCTCAGACAACCAATAATATTTCCCAGAAAAGGGTACCAGCAAATAGTCGAGTACCACACCAGCGATCCCAGGAAAGAGTAAGGAAATAACAGCAGTAACTGAGTGGTTCAAATGCAGTAAAATTACCAGTTCAACAACCACAAACAACTCAGTCAATGCAAGCAACAGAACTTGGCCAAGACAGCTTGACCAAAATGCACTCTTATACAACTTTCAGACAGTGTTTGGTTGCAATGTTTACTGGAAACTACCTTATGTTTTTCAGTTTTTCTTTGGACTCACTAGACCTCTCTTCAGATTAAAACTCCAGCCTTAAGACTAAAAATTCCACTCTGTTTTCTCTTTTTCTGAAGACTAAAAGTCCAGCCCCGTTTTAGTTTTCGAATGGCCTATTTATAAGCCAAAATGACCAAGTGCAGTTAAGCTGCCTGCCCTGCCAATTGGCAGAATGCCCATACCCTTTAAGCCCATGCCTAAGCATCTTTGGTGCCAGCCCCTTTGTTCCCCACGCTTGGCTTTTGTTTAATCAAGAGTTATGGGCATCATTTTATTATTCATTTTAAACCCCATACTCTTGTGTCTTGTTCCCCATTGGTATTAGTTTAATCCCAAATTAGTACCCTACTTGTCAGCTCATTTAAACTAATCATTTTTGTTCTTTTCAAACCCCAGACTACCCCTGTCAACCTTGATTATTACTGCCCCTGCCTATTGCAGCATCAGGGCATTTTTGAACTGATGAAAGTTCAAATTCAAGACTGCCTGGACTGAACCTTTTCAGTAAGTTTTACAATGCAAACAAACCATTTCAAACAATGCTGGGGCATTCAGTCAGTGGCAAAGTTCAATTAGTCATGCGACATTATTAGCTCATTCGATTTATTAGTTATAGAAAACTAATCGACGACATTTATCGAGTCGACTATACTAATTATAACAGGTAATAATTAGTCGCTCCAAATAAACAACACATACAGGGACCTAAAGGGCTTCGGACAACTTGGTCAGTCACTAGGAACCTATATAAGTTTATTCATGCGACGACCATACTAATCGGACATGCTTATCATAGGACACATTTAAATCATACACAGAAAACAATCGACCAAATAAAAGGTCTTTACAGAGATGAAAGAAATTAAGAAACTATCAGAAAATAACAAACAATTACCACAAAGCATGCTAATGACTTAATCAGCAGTTAATATAAACGAAAAGGGAAAGAAAAACTTACCGACAAAGTTTGAAATCAAAATGGACCCAAATCAGACTCAACTTCGAACTCTTGAGGCCGAACAAACTTTAATCAGGGTGTTCTCACATGAGAACACCTTGATTAAGGTCTATTAGACCTCAAACCCTTGTCGAAAACCGGCCGGATTCCCCAGGTGCATGTGTTCTAAGGTCTGGATTTCCAGATCTGATTTTTAGGGAGTTGTGGGTAGATTCGGACCAAACCAAGCTTGGTTTGGTCACGAGGAAGGTCAGGGGAGTGTCTGATACAAAGATGGTGAGGTTTGGTGTAGATCGAGTTTTGTCTCGAATCTTCAAATCCAGATTCGAGACGATAGGAGATGATTCGAGGTTCGTGGTTAGTGGATTCGTGTTCAGGGGAGTGAGGGGGTCTTAGGGTGTTCGGGAGGTGGCCACCGGCGTTCATGCCGCCGGGTTTTGGTGGAAGGGAAACTAGGGCGGCTTGCTAGGGTTTGGGGGTTTCAGGTTGGGAAAGGAGACGAGTGAGGGGTGGGGTTCGGATAGGGGGTGCGGGGTAAGGGCAGAGTTTATATATGGGGAGGTTGATCGGATCTGATCCGTTAGATCATATGATCTCAACGGCTTGGATCTGAGGGTGAGAAATGAGACGGGGTCGTTTGGTAGTTAAACGGGGTCGTTTGGTTTAAGTGAGGGGTTGGATCGGATTGGTTCCTGGGTCGGGTTTTGAAACGGGTTACTGATAGTGATCCTGGACCGTTGGATTGGATTGATTGGAACGGCTGAGATGGATTTGCCTGAAACGGCGTCGTTTCAGGAGGTGCCTGGGCAGGCCTGGACTTGGACTGGGTCTGAGTGCTGGTTGGGCCTGTTTTTGTTTCTCTTCTTTTGGCCCAAACCGATTTCCTTCACTCTTTGTTTTCTAATTTCATTTTTTCTTTTAAAACAAAAATAAAAATAATAGATAATAAAATAACGAAATTAAAACTAAACAACAATGCAACATTTTAACACAATTATCACAAAAATATTTAAGTAAGTTAACTAAAAGCCTAGAACGAACGATGCACACATATATATATTTTTTAATTTTCTTTTACTGACACATATTTTTGTATTTTTGTTTGATAATGACTGGATACAAAATGGACAGACCCACAAATGACCAACAATACATGTTACGGAAAGATCGAAAAATTGTACAGTGAAGCCATTTGCCACTATTTTTATTTTCTTTTTGGAGCGATTGTCCGTGAAGCAAAAATCACGTGCTTACAGCTGCCCCTCTTTGCACGAAGACACGAAAGGTTTTCGCGCAAAGATAAAGCGAGCGATTTTTGCCCGTCCGAATACTCCGCGTGAAGCATTTTTGAAAAAGATTTGACCGAACCTTTGCTTCAGAGGTTTCCTACATATCCTGGGCTGAACAGGAATCAGGTCAATATAGTTCGGGAAATTTTGGTACCTGGGACTACCGTGTGACTGTAGTGTTTGCTGTTGTTGTGCGCTGTTGTATGTTGCTGTAGGATGCTACTGCTCAACCGATCTCCCTGTTACATTGCTCTAAAAGGAAAACAAGAAGCTAAGCTAGACTGAGGATCATGAGATCTTATCCATCTTCCACTTGTTCTTGTTGCCTTGCTTTCTTGTCGGCTAACGCTTTCCTCCGATGCCTTTATCTTGTGACTTTGGGAGAGGATGCTGGTCCTTCGCTGACATTTGAATGCCAGTTTTCATCACTTTGCTTGATCCGCTGGGAACATGCCCTGTTCTTCAAGCCTTTCCATTGTTTCTTTGGTGGTACGGCTTTTCATCAAAATTGTTATGTTGGGCATGCTATAACGTTCTCAAACTGCTTCTTTTGAGACGCGTTCCTTTTTCCTTTTGAATTGCGCGCTTGCCTCTGCAGTTGTCTGCTTCTTGGTGCTGGGGATTTTATTGTTTCCCGTTTGGGGATCTCTGTTGTACCCTTCCGTCTTCAGGTGGGGTGACTGATTCCAAAATCTAGAGCTAGAAGTATTCCCGCATTATACTGGTGGGCGACCTACAACTTAAAAGTATTCCCGCATTATACTGGTGGGCGACCTAGAACTTAAATGTATTCCCGCATTATACTGGTGGGCGACCTAGAACTTAAAAGTATTCCCGCATTATATTGGTGGGCGACCTAGAACTTAAAAGTATTCCCGCATTATACTGGTGGGCGACCTAGAACTTAAATGTATTCCCGCATTATACTGGTGGGCGACCTAGAACTTAAAAGTATTCCCGCATTATACTGGTGGGCGACCTAGAACTTAAAAGTATTCCCGCATTATACTGGTGGGCGACCTAGAACTTAAATGTATTCCCGCATTATACTGGTGGGCGACCTAGAACTTAAAAGTATTCCCGCATTATACTGGTGGGCGACCTAGAACTTAAATGTATTCCCGCATTATACTGGTGGGCGACCTAGAACTTAAAAGTATTCCCGCATTATACTGGTGGGCGACCTAGAACTTAAAAGTATTCCCGCATTATACTGGTGGGCGACCTAGAACTTAAATGTATTCCCGCATTATACTGGTGGGCGACCTAGAACTTAAATGTATTCCCGCATTATACTGGTGGGCGACCTAGAACTTAAAAGTATTCCCGCATTATACTGGTGGGCGACCTAGAACTTAAAAGTATTCCCGCATTATACTGGTGGGCGACCTAGAACTTAAAAGTATTCCCGCATTATACTGGTGGGCGACCTAGAACTTAAAAGTATTCCCGCATTATACTGGTGGGCGACCTAGAACTTAAAAGTATTCCCGCATTATACTGGTGGGCGACCTAGAACTTAAAAGTATTCCCGCATTATACTGGTGGGCGACCTAGAACTTAAATGTATTCCTGCATTATACTGGTGGGCGACCTAGAACTTAAAATGTATTCCCGCATTATACTGGTGGGCGACCTAGAACTTAAAAGTATTCCAGCATTATACTGGTGGGCGACCTAGAACTTAAATGTATTCCCGCATTATACTGGTGGGCGACCTAGAACTTAAAAGTATTCCCGCATTATACTGGTGGGCGACCTAGAACTTAAAAGTATTCCCGCATTATACTGGTGGGCGACCTAGAACTTAAAAGTATTCCTGCATTATACTGGTGGGCGACCTAGAACTTAAAAGTATTCCCGCATTATACTGGTGGGCGACCTAGAACTTAAAAGTATTCCCGCATTATACTGGTGGGCGACCTAGAACTTAAATGTATTCTCGCATTATACTGGTGGGCGACCTAGAACTTAAAAGTATTCCCGCATTATACTGGTGGGCGACCTAGAACTTAAATGTATTCCCGCATTATACTGGTGGGCGACCTAGAACTGAAAAGTATTCCCGCATTATACTGGTGGGCGACCTAGAACTTAAAAGTATTCCCGCATTATACTGGTGGGCGACCTAGAACTTAAAAGTATTCCCGCATTATACTGGTGGGCGACCTAGAACTTAAAAGTATTCCCGCATTATACTGGTGGGCGACCTAGAACTTAAAAGTATTCCCGCATTATACTGGTGGGCGACCTAGAACTTAAAAGTATTCCCGCATTATACTGGTGGGCGACCTAGAACTTAAAAGTATTCCCGCATTATACTGGTGGGCGACCTAGAACTTAAAAGTATTCCCGCATTATACTGGTGGGCGACCTAGAACTTAAAAGTATTCCCGCATTATACTAGTGGGCGACCTAGAACTTAAAATGTATTCCCGCATTATACTGGTGGGCGACCTAGAACTTAAAAGTATTCCCGCATTATACTGGTGGGCGACCTAGAACTTAAAAGTATTCCCGCATTATACTGGTGGGCGACCTAGAACTTAAAAGTATTCCCGCATTATACTAGTGGGCGACCTAGAACTTAAATGTATTCCCGCATTATACTGGTGGGCGACCTAGAACTTAAAAGTATTCCCGCATTATACTGGTGGGCGACCTAGAACTTAAATGTATTCCCGCATTATACTGGTGGGCGACCTAGAACTTAAAATGTATTCCCGCATTATACTGGTGGGCGACCTAGAACTTAAAAGTATTCCCGCATTATACTGGTGGGCGACCTAGAACTTAAATGTATTCCCGCATTATACTGGTGGGCGACCTAGAACTTAAAATGTATTCCCGCATTATACTGGTGGGCGACCTAGAACTTAAATGTATTCCCGCATTATACTGGTGGGCGACCTAGAACTTAAATGTATTCCCGCATTATACTGGTGGGCGACCTAGAACTTAAAATGTATTCCCGCATTATACTGGTGGGCGACCTAGAACTTAAAAGTATTCCCGCATTATACTGGTGGGCGACCTAGAACTTAAAAGTATTCCCGCATTATACTGGTGGGCGACCTAGAACTTAAAAGTATTCCCGCATTATACTGGTGGGCGACCTAGAACTTAAAAGTATTCCCGCATTATACTGGTGGGCGACCTAGAACTTAAAATGTATTCCTGCATTATACTGGTGGGCGACCTAGAACTTAAAAGTATTCCCGCATTATACTGGTGGGCGACCTAGAACTTAAATGTATTCCCGCATTATACTGGTGGGCGACCTAGAACTTAAAAGTATTCCCGCATTATACTGGTGGGCGACCTAGAACTTAAAAGTATTCCCGCATTATACTGGTGGGCGACCTAGAACTTAAAAGTATTCCCGCATTATACTGGTGGGCGACCTAGAACTTAAAAGTATTCCCGCATTATACTGGTGGGCGACCTAGAACTTAAAAGTATTCCCGCATTATACTGGTGGGCGACCTAGAACTTAAATGTATTCTCGCATTATACTGGTGGGCGACCTAGAACTTAAAAGTATTCCCGCATTATACTGGTGGGCGACCTAGAACTTAAATGTATTCCCGCATTATACTGGTGGGCGACCTAGAACTTAAAAGTATTCCCGTATTATACTGGTGGGCGACCTAGAACTTAAAAGTATTCCCGCATTATACTGGTGGGCGACCTAGAACTTAAAAGTATTCCCGCATTATACTGGTGGGCGACCTAGAACTTAAAAGTATTCCCGCATTATACTGGTGGGCGACCTAGAACTTAAAAGTATTCCCGCATTATACTGGTGGGCGACCTTGAACTTAAAAGTATTCCCGCATTATACTGGTGGGCGACCTAGAACTTAAAAGTATTCCCGCATTATACTGGTGGGCGACCTAGAACTTAAAATGTATTCCCGCATTATACTGGTGGGCGACCTAGAACTTAAAAGTATTCCCGCATTATACTGGTGGGCGACCTAGAACTTAAAAGTATTCCCGCATTATACTGGTGGGCGACCTAGAACTTAAAAGTATTCCCGCATTATACTGGTGGGCGACCTAGAACTTAAAAGTATTCCCGCATTATACTGGTGGGCGACCTAGAACTTAAAATGTTTATACTGGTGGGCGACCTAGAACTTAAAAGTATTCCCGCATTATACTGGTGGGCGACCTAGAACTTAAAAGTATTCCCGCATTATACTGGTGGGCGACCTAGAACTTAAAAGTATTCCCGCATTATACTGGTGGGCGACCTAGAACTTAAATGTATTCCCGCATTATACTGGTGGGCGACCTAGAACTTAAATGTATTCCCGCATTATACTGGTGGGCGACCTAGAACTTAAAATGTATTCCCGCATTATACTGGTGGGCGACCTAGAACTTAAAAGTATTCCCGCATTATACTGGTGGGCGACCTAGAACTTAAATGTATTCCCGCATTATACTGGTGGGCGACCTAGAACTTAAAAGTATTCCCGCATTATACTGGTGGGCGACCTAGAACTTAAAATGTATTCCCGCATTATACTGGTGGGCGACCTAGAACTTAAAATGTATTCCCGCATTATACTGGTGGGCGACCTAGAACTTAAAAGTATTCCCGCATTATACTGGTGGGCGACCTAGAACTTAAAAGTATTCCCGCATTATACTGGTGGGCGACCTAGAACTTAAAAGTATTCCCGCATTATACTGGTGGGCGACCTAGAACTTAAAAGTATTCCCGCATTATACTGGTTGGCGACCTAGAACTTAAATGTATTCCTGCATTATACTGGTGGGCGAACTAGAACTTAAAATGTATTCCCGCATTATACTGGTGGGTGACCTAGAACTTAAAAGTATTCCAGCATTATACTGGTGGGCGACCCAGAACTTAAATGTATTCCCGCATTATACTGGTGGGCGACCTAGAACTTAAAAGTATTCCCGCATTATACTGGTGGGTGACCTAGAACTGAAAAGTATTCCCGCATTATAATGGTGGGCGACCTAGAACTTAAAAGTATTCCTGCATTATACTGGTGGGCGACCTAGAACTTAAAAGTATTCCCACATTATACTGGTGGGCGACCTAGAACTTAAAAGTATTCCCGCATTATACTGGTGGGCGACCTAGAACTTAAATGTATTCTCGCATTATACTGGTGGGCGACCTAGAACTTAAAAGTATTCCCGCATTATACTGGTGGGCGACCTAGAACTTAAATGTATTCCCGCATTATACTGGTGGGCGACCTAGAACTGAAAAGTATTCCCGCATTATACTGGTGGGCGACCTAGAACTTAAAAGTATTCCCGCATTATACTGGTGGGCGACCTAGAACTTAAATGTATTCTCGCATTATACTGGTGGGCGACCTAGAACTTAAAAGTATTCCCGCATTATACTGGTGGGCGACCTAGAACTTAAAAGTATTCCCGCATTATACTGGTGGGCGACCTAGAACTTAAAAGTATTCCCGCATTATACTGGTGGGCGACCTAGAACTTAAAAGTATTCCCGCATTATACTGGTGGGCGACCTAGAACTTAAAAGTATTCCCGCATTATACTGGTGGGCGACCTAGAACTTAAAAGTATTCCCGCATTATACTGGTGGGCGACCTAGAACTTAAAAGTATTCCCGCATTATACTGGTGGGCGACCTAGAACTTAAAATGTATTCCCGCATTATACTGGTGGGCGACCTAGAACTTAAAAGTATTCCCGCATTATACTGGTGGGCGACCTAGAACTTAAAAGTATTCCCGCATTATACTGGTGGGCGACCTAGAACTTAAATGTATTCCCGCATTATACTGGTGGGCGACCTAGAACTTAAATGTATTCCCGCATTATACTGGTGGGCGACCTAGAACTTAAAAGTATTCCCGCATTATACTGGTGGGCGACCTAGAACTTAAATGTATTCCCGCATTATACTGGTGGGCGACCTAGAACTTAAAATGTATTCCCGCATTATACTGGTGGGCGACCTAGAACTTAAAAGTATTCCCGCATTATACTGGTGGGCGACCTAGAACTTAAATGTATTCCCGCATTATACTGGTGGGCGACCTAGAACTTAAAATGTATTCCCGCATTATACTGGTGGGCGACCTAGAACTTAAATGTATTCCCGCATTATACTGGTGGGCGACCTAGAACTTAAAAGTATTCCCGCATTATACTGGTGGGCGACCTAGAACTTAAAATGTATTCCCGCATTATACTGGTGGGCGACCTAGA
Organism: Nicotiana sylvestris; assembly: GCF_000393655.2. Lineage (NCBI taxonomy): Eukaryota > Viridiplantae > Streptophyta > Magnoliopsida > Solanales > Solanaceae > Nicotiana > Nicotiana sylvestris. The sequence continues at coordinate 155,671,863 of NC_091063.1, read as the reverse complement.
ACTTAAAAGTATTCCCGCATTATACTGGTGGGCGACCTAGAACTTAAAAGTATTCCCGCATTATACTGGTGGGCGACCTAGAACTTAAAAGTATTCCCGCATTATACTGGTGGGCGACCTAGAACTTAAAAGTATTCCCGCATTATACTGGTGGGCGACCTAGAACTTAAAATGTATTCCCGCATTATACTGGTGGGCGACCTAGAACTTAAAAGTATTCCCGCATTATACTGGTGGGCGACCTAGAACTTAAATGTATTCCCGCATTATACTGGTGGGCGACCTAGAACTGAAAAGTATTCCCGCATTATACTGGTGGGCGACCTAGAACTGAAAAGTATTCCCGCATTATACTGGTGGGCGACCTAGAACTTAAAAGTATTCCCGCATTATACTGGTGGGCGACCTAGAACTTAAAAGTATTCCCGCATTATACTGGTGGGCGACCTAGAACTTAAAAGTATTCCCGCATTATACTGGTGGGCGACCTAGAACTTAAATGTATTCTCGCATTATACTGGTGGGCGACCTAGAACTTAAAAGTATTCCCGCATTATACTGGTGGGCGACCTAGAACTTAAATGTATTCCCGCATTATACTGGTGGGCGACCTAGAACTTAAAAGTATTCCCGCATTATACTGGTGGGCGACCTAGAACTTAAAAGTATTCCCGCATTATACTGGTGGGCGACCTAGAACTTAAAAGTATTCCCGCATTATACTGGTGGGCGACCTAGAACTTAAAAGTATTCCCGCATTATACTGGTGGGCGACCTAGAACTTAAAAGTATTCCCGCATTATACTGGTGGGCGACCTAGAACTTAAAAGTATTCCCGCATTATACTGGTGGGCGACCTAGAACTTAAAATGTATTCCCGCATTATACTGGTGGGCGACCTAGAACTTAAAAGTATTCCCGCATTATACTGGTGGGCGACCTAGAACTTAAAAGTATTCCCGCATTATACTGGTGGGCGACCTAGAACTTAAAAGTATTCCCGCATTATACTGGTGGGCGACCTAGAACTTAAAAGTATTCCCGCATTATACTGGTGGGCGACCTAGAACTTAAAATGTATTCCCGCATTATACTGGTGGGCGACCTAGAACTTAAAAGTATTCCCGCATTATACTGGTGGACGACCTAGAACTTAAAAGTATTCCCGCATTATACTGGTGGGCGACCTAGAACTTAAAAGTATTCCCGCATTATACTGGTGGGCGACCTAGAACTTAAATGTATTCCCGCATTATACTGGTGGGCGACCTAGAACTTAAAAGTATTCACGCATTATACTGGTGGGCGACCTAGAACTTAAAATGTATTCCCGCATTATACTGGTGGGCGACCTAGAACTTAAAAGTATTCCCTCATTATACTGGTGGGCGACCTAGAACTTAAATGTATTCCTGCATTATACTGGTGGGCGACCTAGAACTTAAAATGTATTCCCGCATTATACTGGTGGGCGACCTAGAACTTAAATGTATTAAAATTGCTTCCCCGTTCTTCCGAGAAAATTTTCGACAATCAGCAGAAAATTTTCTGCCCCGGTTTTTGGTGACTTCCCTGGCGTTGCATCTCGCTGCCATCATTAATCCTTTGTTTTCCTGCAGCAGACAAAAGGATTTAATCAGTTTTCATTGTGGTGGTAGAGGGTGCCTTTTGGCGGATGATTTTCCTTTCTTCTCTTCTCTTGCTTTATGTCCCAATTGATTAGTGGGCAAAGTCGCCTGCTGGGGGCTTCTAACCTGCTGGGGATTGGCTTTCAATTAATTCCCCTTTCCGCTTTCTCTTGAAGCATATTCTGTGGGAGTCTGCTTTTAACTCCCAAAACCACTCCCTTTAGGAGCTCACTTCCTCCAAAATTGCCGGGCACGATTACTGCACTGCCTGGACTCGGCTTCTAAGACTGTTTGTATTATCCTGCATTGGAGAATTCCCCTCCGGTTTCTGGTAGTAAGCTTTGAAAAATCCTTCTCAAGACAAATTTTAGGAAGAGAAATAAAAGCTAGAAAAGGAGAAAAGCTTTCTGAACCCAATTTTGGTGGGAGAAGAGACTCAAAAGAACTTATCTGGAGGACATGACTGGTCCCCGTGATCATGACGTGCACCATAGATTCCCGACCCAGTCTATTTGTATCAATCGATTCGCCGGATGGTCTGACTCGCTGGGGATGATAAATGACTGTCCATGCTGTTGCAAATGTGGTAGCTTTTTGTTGATTCGTCTTGTCGCCTCATAGTGCCCTTCGAGGGGTTTTCACTTATGAGACTCTCTCTTTTCTCTCATCTCCCGGCGTCCTATGGTGCCTGTGAAGGTTTTCACCAGTAAGACTCTCTCATTTCATATCTCTCATCTTACATCGCCTCTCGGTGCCTGTGAAGGTTTTCACTGATAAGACTCTCTTATTTTATTTCTTTCGGGGCGTTGTAGATACGACCCTCTCTTCTGGAGATTCCTTTGACTATCAATTCATTCCCAGTCTTACGATCCTCTTCTTTGCTGGGGATCGGTGTATTATTCTCGGTCTTATTTACCTGACTCGACATCTCTTGAACATTGATCGGGAGGTCTTTTGGACGTTGATGTTGGTTTTGGTGTGGAGTTAAAGAAAGGCTATGAAAAATGAAAATAATTTGATGGGTGGTGCGCTACAACTTTTGGAATCAAATCTTTGTTGGAACTTAAAACATAACCTCTGCCCCAGTTTTCTTGCTTGGGGAATTTATTTTTTTACACTTATGTTGCGCTATGTGCGTTACGCACGCTGTGCCTATTATGCACACTATGTACCTTATGCATCCTATATTCACTATGATGCATACTATGACCGAGCCGTGAGGCGCCTACGTATCCTCTTTGAGGAATCAGGTCAAACGTAGTTCCCACGGTTTTATATTCCTTTATTTTTCTTTTCTTTCTTTTCATTTTCTTTTCCTTTTCTTTTTCTTTTTCTTTTCTTCTTTTTTTCATGTCTTTTCCATTAGTGATTCCAAAAGAGAGGTATGAAAGAATAACTTAAGGCTCAAAGGGGGAAGCAAGGGTTAAAAGTGTTTGGATAGAAGAAAGAATTGCCTCCGTCATCTCATTATCCAACAAATGCCAAATACAAACAAATAAACCCAAAAATTGCCATAATTAAAGAAATTACGCATAATATCTCTTGACTGCATCTGAATTGATAGCCATGTCGACACATCTACCCTCGACATCTGTCAAACACAAAGCACCGTTGGACAATACTCTGGTCACGATATAAGGCCCTTGCCAATTTGGGGCGAATTTGCCTTTTGCCTCGACCTGATGTGGGAGGATCTTCTTCAATACCAGCTGCCCTACTTCAAACTTCCTGGGGCGCACCTTCTTATTATACGCTCTTGCCATTCTCTTCTGGTACAGCTGACCATGGCACACTGCTGCCAATCTTTTCTCATCTATCAGGCTCAACTGTTCCAATCGAGCTTTGACCCATTCATCATCATCAATCCCGGCTTCAGCGACAATTCGGAGGGACGGAATTTCGACCTCCGCTGGTATTACGGCCTCAGTTCCATACACCAACAAATAAGGAGTTGCGCCTGTGGAAGTTCGGACGGTAGTGCGGTAACCCAACAAAGCAAAGGGTAATTTCTCGTGCCATTGTCTGGACCCTTCCACCATTTTTCGCAGTATCTTCTTGATATTCTTATTGGCTGCTTCGACTGCTCCATTCGCCTTGGGACGATATGGGGTGGAATTGCGGTGTGTAATCTTGAATTGTTGGCATACCTCTTTCATCAAGCTGCTATTAAGATTCGCACCGTTATCCGTGATGATCACTTTTGGGATCCCAAATCTGCAGATGATATGGGAGTGAACAAAGTCCACCACTGCCTTCTTGGTTACTGATTTGAAGGTTTTAGCCTCAACCCATTTGGTGAAGTAATCAATGGTCACTAGAATGAACCTATGACCGTTGGATGCTGCTGGCTCGATGGGCCCAATGACATCCATGCCCCATGCTACAAACGGCCAGGGTGCTGACATCGTATGTAACTCTGTTGGCGGAGAATGAATCAAATCTCCATGTATCTGGCACTGATGGCATTTCCTCACGAAAGCGATACAGTCGTGTTCCATGGTGAGCCAATAACACCCTGTTCGAAGGATCTTTCTTGCCAACACATATCCGCTCATGTGTGGTCCACAAACTCCCGCATGTACCTCTGCCATAACCGTCGTTGCTTGACTGGCATCTATGCATCTCAACAATCCCAAATCCGGGGTTCTTTTGTACAATACTCCTCCACTGAGGAAGAAGCCATTCGACAAACGCCGAAGGGCTCTTTTTGGTCTCCAGAGGCATGTTCCGGATATATCCCCATCCTGAGGTATTCCTTGATATCATGAAACCAGGGTTCGCCATCTGCTTCTTCTTCTACGGCATTGCAGTAGGCGTGCTGATCACGGACCTGGATGTGTAGAGGATCAACATACATTTTGTCAGGGTGGTGCAGCATTGATGCTAAGGTGGCTAAGGCATCCGCAACCTCATTGTGAACTCTCGGGATGTGTTTGAACTTTACCGATCGAAATTGCTTGCTCAGATCATGCAAGCATTGTCGGTATGGTACGAGTTTTAGATCTCGTGTTTCCCATTCTCCCTGAATTTGATGTATCAAGAGGTCCGAGTCTCCCAAGACCAAGACGTCTTGGACATCCATGTCAGCAGCCAGGCGCAGACCCAGAATGCAAGCCTCATACTCGGCCATATTGTTGGTGCAATAGAAGCGTAGTTGAGCCGTAACAGGATAATGCCGTCCTGTTTCAGAAATGAGTACTGCTCCTATTCCAACCCCTTTTGCGTTTGCAGCTCCATCGAAGAAAAGCTTCCAACCCGGTTCCTCAGGTAATTCCAACTCATTCGTATGCATCACCTCTTCGTCAGGAAAATACATTCTTAAGGGCTCGTATTTTTCATCAACGGGATTCTCTACCAAATGGTCTGCCAGTGCCTGGGCTTTCATGGCCGTCCTCGTTACGTAGATGATATCAAATTCTGTGAGCAGAATTTGCCACTTTGCCAACCTTCCCGTGGGCATAGGTTTCTGAAAGATATACTTCAGTGGGTCCAAGCGGGATATGAGATAAGTAGTATATGAAGACAGGTAGTGCTTCAACTTCTGAGCCACCCAAGTTAGGGCGCAGCATGTTTTCTCGAGTTGAGTGTACTTGACCTCATGCACTGTGAATTTCTTGCTAAGATAGTAGATGGCTTGCTCCTTCCTTCCTGTGTCGTCATGTTGCCCCAACACACAACCAAATGAATTTTCCAAGACCGTCAGGTAAAGAATTAGGGGCTTCCCGGGCTTAGGCGGGACCAATACGGGTGGATTAGACAGATACCCTTTGATTTGGTCGAAAGCCTCCTGACACTCTGCTGTCCAACCTACTGCAGCGTCCTTTCTCAGCAGCCGAAATATGGGCTCACAAGTTGCTGTGAGTTGAGCGATGAACCTGCTGATATAATTGAGTCTACCCAGCAAACTCATTACCTCTGTTTTGTTCCTTGGCGGTGGCAAATCTCGGATGGATTCAATTTTGGATGGGTCTAACTCAATCCCCCGTCGACTGACGATGAATCCTAGCAACTTTCCTGATGGAACCCCGAATGCGCATTTGGCCGGGTTAAGCTTGATATCATACCTCCGGAGTCTTTGGAAAAATCTCCTTAGGTCTGCTACATGGTCCTCCTGACGCCAAGATTTGATGATCACATCATCGACGTACACCTCAATTTCCTTGTGTATCATGTCATGAAACACCGCAGTCATTGCTCGCATGTACGTTGCCCCGGCGTTCTTTAACCCGAACGGCATTACCCGATAGCAGTAGGTTCCCCATGGCGTAATAAACGCTGTCTTCTCAGCATCCTCTTCGTCCATTAGGATCTGATGATAACCCGCATAGCAATCCACAAAGGATCCGATCTCGCGCCCAGCGCAATTATCGATCAGGATATGAATGTTGGGTAACGGGAAATTGTCCTTGGGACTTGCTTTGTTGAGGTTGCGGTAGTCGACGCACACCCTGATTTTTCCATCCTTCTTTGGGACTGGTACCACATTGGCCAACCACTCGGGATATCGAGTGACCCGAATGACCTTCGCTTGTAACTGCTTAATCACTTCTTCCTTGATCTTTACACTCATTTCTGTTTTAAATTTCCTTAGTTTTTGCTTGACCGGAGGGTATGCCGGGTCAGTGGGTAATTTGTGAACCACTAAATTGGTGCTTAATCCAGGCATATCATCATATGACCAGGCAAAAACATCTTTGAATTCCCTGAGAGTTTTGATCAATTCTGCTCTGACATTCGGCTCAATGTGGATGCTAATTTTGGTCTCTTGGACGTTATCAGCGTCTCCTAGATTCACAGCCTCGGTGTCATTTAGGTTAGGCTTGGGTTTCTCTTCAAATTGGCACAGTTCTCTGTTTATTTCTTCGAAGGCTTCACCTTCGTCACATTCAGATTCATCGTCACAAACGACCTTTTGCATCATTGAGTCGGTTTCAGATTGATTTATTAGACTAGGTCGAAGATCCGCTGTGCATGCCATGTCATTAGAACCAGTAAAAAGAGAACTGTTCAGAAAGAAAAAGAACAAAACAAAAATTAAAATGGGACAAAAGAAAAGAACTTTATTAAATTTGCGGGATAAAAGGGTTCACACTTTTACAAAACGAAAGTAAAATTTGGATTACACCCTTGAATAATCCGATCAAACAAACAAACAAACAAAACATTAATCAAAGCCTACTACCAAGACTCCCCTCGGACAGGAAGAGGAGTAACCGTCCAATTGTTGGTCTTGGCCTCAGGCCCCACAAATTGTATCTCTGCTCTGCTGGAACCTTCTCCAGCTTCCACCATACTGACATCCGCGAATAGCCTCTCAAAACTCTGATTCAGGTCTTCATTTATACCGATCAAAGGTCCTCGAATCTTTGGGATCGCTGACCCCTTGGCACTTGCTTTAACAAAAGACCTTGAGAGGCGTGGCACTGGTTTAGGCAGAAACCAGACCCTCTTCTTCATTTTTCGCGCTTGCTTCCTGTCTGCTGCGGTTGGTTTGAACCCCAATCCGAAAGTTTCCAGATTTTTAGGAAGGGAAACAGGTTGGACTATCCCTTGAAGCTCGACTCCCAGGCCTTTTCCCGGCACAAATCCATTGCCCAGCATTTCTGAGACCATCATGACTGTTGCGGTAGCTACCCTAGGGTGTGGGATGATTTCTCCTTCAGAAATTTTGTTGGCCGACCCTATATCGAAAAGCTGGTAGACCCAAGGACCTTTGTCATCAGTGGTCTCTATGAAAGGTACAATGGTTCCGCCCATGGTGCATGTTGTATCCTCGCTGTGCAACACGACCTCTTGTCTTTCCCACTCGAACTTCACTGTCTGATGTAGGGTGGAAGGCACCGCTTTAGCTGCATGAATCCAGGGTCGTCCTAACAGCAAGTTGTAAGATACCGTGGCGTCCAATACCTGGAATTCCATGGTAAACAGGACCGGACCAATGGTCAGTTCAAGTACAACATCCCCCACAGTGGCTGTTCCGTTTCCGTCAAACCCCCGGACACAGATGCTATTCTCCCGGATTCTTCCACGGTCAATCTTTAACTGGTCCAGGGTGGATAATGGACAAATATTGGCGCTTGAGCCGTTATCCACCAATACTCGGGTTACCACCGAGTCTTCACATTTGACAGCTAGGTATAGAGCTTTATTGTGCTCCGTTCCTTCCACCGGCAGGTCATCATCTGAGAATGTTACCCTGTTCACCTCAAAAATCTTGCTGGCAATGGTTTCCAGGTGGTTTACAGAAATTTCACTGGGTACATGAGCCTCGTTCAATATCTTCAACAGGGCCCGACGATGTTCCTCAGAATGGAGGAGTAATGACAATAGTGAGATCTGGGCCGGTGTTTTTCTCAGCTGCTCAACCACACAATAGTCTTGTACCTTCATCTTCCTCAGGAATTCTTCAGCCTCTTCTTCAGACACTGGCTTCTTGGTTGCCACTGGGTTGGTTTTTCTTAGCTCCACCGGAGCAAAACATCGACCTGATCGAGTCAGCCCTTGCGCTTCACAACTGACTTCTTCCACCTGTTTTCCTTGGTACGTCACCACTGCCTTTTCATATTTCCAAGGCACAGCCCTGCTGTCAATCATCGGCAGTTGGACTACAGGCTTTATGGTCACCCGTTCTCTACATACCCCTTTCAACACGACTGCCGGTGTGGGCAGGATCCCTGGTATTACCAACTTGCTTGGCTCGGGTTTGCTTGCTATGACGGACGGGCTCTTTCCCAATATCACTACCAGCTTGACGCCTTCACCCTGTGACTGTACACTCGTTCCTCCACTGGTTAAGACTTCTTTCGGGGCGGCTTGGATCATCATCACTGTTTGTGAGGGTTTTCTTAATTCTCCTCCCTCACACACCAACTCAATCATGTGAGTTTTGTGGTGCGCTGGCAGTGGGTTTTGGTTGATGTTAGGAGCCTCCGGTGTCTGGACCTCGATCTTATTGGTGTCAATAAGATCCTGTATGGCATGCCTTAACTTCCAGCATTTTTCGGTATCGTGCCCGAGCATCCCTGAACAGTATTCACAACTGATTGAACGATCCAAATTCTGAGGCGGGGGATTTGGTTCCCGAGTATGGACAGGACTAACCAAACCCAATTGCCGCAGCTTGTGGAACACAGCGGTGTAGGTTTCTCCCAGTTCGGTGAAGGTTCTTTGCTTCCGCAACCTGTCATTCCTAGCATCTGGATTTCCCCGGAAACCTGCCCCTGAAGGGTTTCTATATGCCCTTGGTGGAGGGTAGGTGTTTTGTGGTGGTGCATATATGTTCTGGGGAGCCGGTGCGCGCCATTGTGGGCGAACCGGAGGCTGAGTGTATACCTGGGCTTGGTGTACGGAACAATGTGGTTCTCGAGGTGGATAGAAATTTTGTGGTGGGTTGTATGGGTAGTTTGACCTGTGAGGCCTGGGTTGGTTGTAGTGCGGCCTGCCAGCCCTGGACCAACTGCCTGCCTCGATCGTGGCAACCTCTTCTTTCTTTCTTCTCAGCGCACCTCCCGTGCCGCTTTGAATAGCCTGGGTTGTGGCCTTGAGTGCCGAATAGTTCAAGATCTTGTCCGACCTCAAACCTTCTTCTATCATGACCCCTATTTTGACCACCTCGTTGAAAGATTTTCCAACCGTTGTCACCAAGTGACCAAAGTAGGTTGGATCCAATGTCTGCAAAAAATAGTCCACCATCTCTCCCTCTCTCATGGGAGGATCGACTCTAGCTGCTTGTTCTCTCCAGCGGAACCCGAACTCGCGAAAACTTTCCCCGGGTTTCTTCCCAGTTCTCAATAACGTGAGACGGTCAGGGACTATCTCTAGATTGTACTGGAAATGACCTGCAAAAGCCTGCGCCAGATCATCCCACGTGTACCACCTGCTGAAATCCTGCCTGGTATACCATTCCAGTGCAGATCCGCTCAGACTTTGGCCGAAATAAGCTATCAAAAGCTCGTCCTTGCCTCCTGCCCCTCTCATTTTGCTACAGAATCCCCGCAAATGTGCCATGGGATCACCGTGCCCTTCATATAAATCAAACTTGGGCATCTTGAACCCAGCCGGGAGTTGGACGTCTGGGAAAGGGCACAGATCTTTGTATGCCACGCTGACTTGATTGCCCAGCCCGTGCAAGTTCCTGAAGGATTGCTCCAGGCTTTTGAACTTTCTCAACACTTCATCCTGTTCAGGGGCCTTAACCGGCTTCTCAACCTCTGCCGGTACTTCCAAATGTGGATTGTAAGCCTGTGGTTCGGGTGCATGGAATGTAGGCTCAGGGGGATAGTATTGGGTATCCTGAGCCTGAAACAATGGCTCACTAGTCGTTCGCTGCAAAGGGGCTGATGTAGGTCCCACAAAAATGGGAATGTTGGGTGTTGGGAGAGGTTGATGGGGTGGTGGAGCTTGGGAATCGTGAGGGCTTCTTTCTTGATGATAGAGGGGATTTGGGCGGCTTGTGGAAGGGCCAGAGTGAGGGTACTCCGGCATGTGTCCCAGTGTTTCAGGACTCTTTTGTGTTTTGGCTAGGGCTAGTTGCATTGCATTCATTTCTAGTCCCATCCTTTCAATCTTTTCCATCGCTTCTTTTAACAACTGGCTCATCGGCCTTTCTTCCTCATTGCTATTCTCCGAAGTAGTCATGCTTGTTGCTATCGGTCCTTTGGATCTGGTTTGGTATGAATGTGTTGCCAGAATTCTTTAACAACTAACTGTCTGATATCAGACAACAACAAACTTTGTTAGCGTTAGAGCTTAACAGATTTGATCACAACACATAGAGGATGCAATGCGCCTAGGCAGTTAACCGTTTCTACATGCTTTGCTTCAAACAACATGCGTCATCCCGGTTTGCTCATTCGTCTCTTTAAAGTATTTTGCGAAACCTTGCGTTTTACTTTATTTACATTTTCTCTTCTTTATTTATTTAAAGCGGTCGAATCTTATGGGGATTGCCTACGTATCACGTCCCCGCGTGAATCAGACCAGGCGTAGTTCTGCCTCAAAGCAAAGACACACAGTAATTCTTCTGGAGTCACTTAATTTCATTATCAAAATTTGCTATTACACAGTACTTAAAATAAAAATAGCAGAAGTACAGACTCCACGGTTTTAAACTTGGTTTAACGAAAAGAAAACAACATATGGGAAAACAACCAAAGCCAAATAAACAGGACTTGACCAAAACTAATTCTCCAATTTAAGGGCCCGCGAGGCATCATTCGGCTTTTTCGCGGCTCTAGGTGTAAGGTCTCTTTGCAGGCTCTTCAACTCGTTCATAATCCGGCGGACGCAGCCCATGATGGAAACAAGGAGGGTCTTCTGAGGTGTTCGCTCACATGCCAAGCATTTCATGTAGATGTAATGCCCTATTTCATCAATCCTTGCTCGAATGTTATCTCTTTCACTGAGCAACTGCCTGATTTGTTGGTTCTTTAACCCCAGTGCCTGAGCATCGTCGGCAAGTCGATCCTGAAATAACTCCATTTGTCTTTCCATGCAGGCCATTGCATCGTAGCACTGTCTTCTGTCGGCCTGGGCGTCTCGTGCTTGTTTGACGATCCGATCATGTAGAGTGGAGCTCGTCTCCCTTAATATTCTGACGCTCATTTCATAATCCCTTATGACCTGTTGCAAACGCTGCTTCCGGGCCATTGCGTACTTTGCCCATCTGACCTTTATCCTTGTTATGCAAGCTTTTGATTGTTCTAATTCTTCTTGGCTTTGGATGACCTGATTTCTCAAACTTGCTATCAATCTTTCATCAGAGCGACGCTTCTGTCGGTCAACGTTACTCTTACTGGCTTGGCGAAGGCGGGCCTTCAAGGTTTGGTTTTCTTGGGCTAACTTGTTTCTTTCAGCCTGCTCCGAGGCGACTTGCACATTGTTCTCAAATACAAGCCTTTCAACTTGTTGCTTTAGCTTCCCGATTTCGACCCGGTAACCTTTCTCCCTTTTTAACCATCCCCATTGCTCTTGTGAATCATTGGTGAAGTGTTGGACGTGGGCCCTTTTAGCAGGTCTTTGCCGAGTCTGAAACCTTCTTTCGAACCAAGCATCGTACTTTGGGTCTACCTCACCTTTAGCTAGCTCTCGTACCATGGTTTTGGGCTCCAAGAATCTACATTCATGCCACAGTTTTCTAATCTTCCCCTCGGGGAATATGACTCCCGGGCTTAATTCCAAGGCATGCTTGCTCAGATTTTCATCATTAGGGACTACTTGAAACCTGCCCAGTTGTCGTAATACCCGATGAGGGGCATATGGCTGGATGCTGCGAAGCCCCATTAAGAGAACATGACATTCTTCAGCCGACATGTAGATAACCTCAGTATCAGTCAACCAACCAAATGCCCATTCAATTTGGTCAGATGTTGTTGACCTTAACCGTGTAAACCATTCTTCGACACCTTCAGGAAATCTGGCGCCTGTCATGCGCTTTTTGAATCCGCTGATACAATTCCTCTCGGTTAACCCGTGGTTCATGTATCCTACTCGGTGATGGAGATGTTCCTGCATCCATAGCTGAAGTAACAGGTTGCAACCTTGGAAGAACTTGCCTCCTTCTCGGCATATAGTCAGAGCCCGGTAGATTTCGGACAAAATCAAAGGAACCACAGTACTATTGGTTCTTTTGATTGCCACGTCGGCCATCCCTACCAGACCTATCTCTATCTTTTTATCCTTCCTTGGACAGACCATGACTCCCAAGAATGCTGTGATAAAAGCCAAAGTACGTCTTGCTTCCCATTTGTTTCTGTTCCCGCCGTGAGTTAGCCCAAGGTTCGGTTCCTCGAAACCCTGCGGGGTCCCGTACCGCTGATACAAGAAATGGAGATCACAACACCCTCTCGACAAATCGTCATGTTGTACCTTCCGACTAATGCTTAGTAGATCCAGAAACGCATGCGGGGACACTGGCCTTGGCGAAAGCAAATATTGCCCTCTTAACTTCTCATTCAGTCCCGCATATCCGGCAACTTCCTCAAGTGTCGGTGAAAGTTCAAAGTCAACAAAACGGAATACATTGCAGGTGGGGTCCCAAAATGGTATTAGAGCTTCAAGAATATCTGTCCTCGGCTCAACACCCAACAAATTTACAAAACCTCCCAATATTCTTCCTATTACCCCTTTGCTATCGGCTTCCAAGTCATTCCACCACATGTGGAGTTGTAGAGGGACCTCGCTGAGGGCTGAGAATGGTTCATTTTGCTCTGTGTTCATCCTGCACATTTATTAGGGTGACCTTTTAGGTGAAAACAAAAACCTTTATTTTGACTCTAACCAAAAATCTTTGGACAAAAAAAAAATTATTTATATACATGTGTATACATATATACATATATGCTTTATGGTATATCATTTTTGGTAAAAATGGAAAAAGAGTTGGACCCGATGAGGGTTGCCTACGTATCTCACATCCGGTGAGAATCAAACCGACGTAGTTCGGGTGATAAACTAACTAGTTTATTTATTTATCATTATTATTTTATTTTATTTTTTATTTTATTTTTTTTTTATTTTATTTTTTATTATTTTTTTATTATTATTTTTATTTTTTATTTAAAAATTTCCCAACATTCAAAACCGGTCATCATGCATGTTTGAAGCAAATAAATGCACAAGCAGTGAGTAAGATGCATCAGGATGGCCCTTTCTATTTCAGGTTGCTATTCCTAGACGGACCCAACCCCTGTGTTGAGTCCCCTAAGTCAAAAATGGACATGATGCAAATAAGCGTTCCTACTAGGGATCCGGCATGAAGTTGAGTTATTCTAGGTTCAGAACTGGGTGTTTGTTCTAGACCTGGCTTACCCGAGCGGACAGCTCGAGCCGAGGGGGCAGCGTACCGGGAATACAGAAGCTTCACCGGCTTAGCAACTTGTCCGAACCTCGTTCTAAATTGGGATTTGACATTATACAGAAAAGAAGCCGTACGAAGTACGCCCTTCTTCATGATTTAGAAGACTCAAAAAGGATATGGGTTTCGGCACAGTTTATATACAGTTCAAATAATATCAAAGCGGTAAAGCAGCATTTAACACATTAGGCTCAAACATGTAAAAATCAGATAATAGATAAAGTCAAATAATAACAATTATTCTAAGCTCGAATTCTTAACCCTGAACCAGTGGTTCTGGGTCGATGTCCCCAGCAGAGTCGCCAGAGCTGTCACACCTCCTTTTTCCGCGCCCGGGGGGGCGCAGGGGAGTTTTTCCAATTAAAGGACAATCGAAACGGGATTTATTTATTTATTTCAGAGTCGCCACTTGGGAGATTTAGGGTGTCCCAAGTCACCAATTTTAATCCCGAATCGAGGAAAATAATGACTCTATATTACATTTCGTGTACCAGAAATCTAGATAAGGAATTCTGTTAACCCGGGAGAAGGTGTTAGGCACTCCCGAGTTCCATGGTTCTAGCACGGTCGCTCAACTGTTATATTTGGCTTATTTATCTGATTTTAAATACAATATGAACTTATGTGCAAATTTTAACTGTTAACCGCTTTATTATTATTGTTTTTACAAGAATGTGAACATCGCTTAAAACACGTCTTTGGACTGCGTCACATGAAATGCACCCACAATCCGGAACGCATTTTATTTGATGTTTTGAGATTTGGATTTGGGTCGCATGAAATGCACACCCGAGCTTAAGAAAGTAAATTATTAAACACGCGCCTAAAGAGACTATCGCGTTATTATTTTGGGAAAGCCACGAAATTCACTAAGCGGCCCTCCTGAATTCTAAGTAATTTAAAACAAGTATTTACTGAGGGCCCCGCAATTTGTATTTTTATTCGGCGAGGCTCATCTCATTCTTATTTTTTAAAGGAATTTGCAACGTCATGGAAATGCATCTCGGGCCACGCCACAATCAATGCGCCCGTGACTAGAGACACATTTCGACTCCGTTGAGATTTGGATTTGGGTCACATAAATGTGCACCCGAGTTTAGGGAGATAACATTATTAAAGGCGCGCCTAAAGCAACTAGCGCATTATTATTTTGGGGTAGGGCCGTGAAATTTACTAAACGGCCCGTCCCGGAATCTAAGTATTTAATACATATATTTTGCGAGGGCTCCGCAATCTTATGCGTTTTTGTTTGTCGAGGCTCATCTTGTCTTTATTTTTGAAAGGATGTCCTACAACAATTACGTTTCTTATCGTGTTTGTCTTTATCAATTGAAAACAGTAGATAGTCCTAATTAATTAAATGCTTGCAAGTTGTTTGTAATGACATTCAGAAAAGCTAAAAAAATCAGAAATGAGGCTGCATGTACAGTCAGCCGAACAAATAATCATGGGCCCAAATCCAGCCCATGCGTGATAGGCCAGACCTGGGCCTCTGCTTGTTCTATGCGGGCCTACTTGGTTTGCTTCGATTTGGGCTCGACCTTCATGAGGTTGAGGCCCTGAACTGATTCTTTGTTCTGTGAGATGAGTTTATCAATTCATATGTGACAATCTGGCAAAAGGAGAAAGAACTTTAACTAAAGTGGATAGTTTTCCTATTTGGCCTACATTAGAGAATATACTACACCATCAGACTAAGTCTAAAATACAACTTATTACACTGGGAATGTTTTTCACCTAACAGCATACATACATGGCTAGCATTCATTAACCTACATTGATATACTGAGTATGTAGGCTACTTCTATTGTCCAAACGAAAATGTAACTATTTCATGACATTTAATGTAACAGTTCATGTATATATAAAAAAACAATCTGCAGGTCCTCTCTTTTGCATTCATGCTCAAACTTTCAGTTACATTGGTGGTATTAATTGTGTACCTGGTATAGAGGACAAAGAAGAAAGGAATGATCAGCTGGGCAGTATGCAGTAAACACAGCAACAACAGATACACAGCAACAGCACAGCAACAAACCAACAATCAAATGTTTTCCCACAGCCCTCAGACAACCAACAATATTTCCCAGAAAAGGGTACCAGCAAATAGTCGAGTACCACACCAGCGATCCCAGGAAAGAGTAAGGAAATAACAGCAGTAACTGAGTGGTTCAAATGCAGTAAAATTACCAGTTCAACAACCACAAACAACTCAGTCAATGCAAGCAACAGAACTTGGCCAAGACAGCTTGACCAAAATGCACTCTTATACAACTTTCAGACAGTGTTTGGTTGCAATGTTTACTGGAAACTACCTTATGTTTTTCAGTTTTTCTTTGGACTCACTAGACCTCTCTTCAGATTAAAACTCCAGCCTTAAGACTAAAAATTCCACTCTGTTTTCTCTTTTTCTGAAGACTAAAAGTCCAGCCCCGTTTTAGTTTTCGAATGGCCTATTTATAAGCCAAAATGACCAAGTGCAGTTAAGCTGCCTGCCCTGCCAATTGGCAGAATGCCCATACCCTTTAAGCCCATGCCTAAGCATCTTTGGTGCCAGCCCCTTTGTTCCCCACGCTTGGCTTTTGTTTAATCAAGAGTTATGGGCATCATTTTATTATTCATTTTAAACCCCATACTCTTGTGTCTTGTTCCCCATTGGTATTAGTTTAATCCCAAATTAGTACCCTACTTGTCAGCTCATTTAAACTAATCATTTTTGTTCTTTTCAAACCCCAGACTACCCCTGTCAACCTTGATTATTACTGCCCCTGCCTATTGCAGCATCAGGGCATTTTTGAACTGATGAAAGTTCAAATTCAAGACTGCCTGGACTGAACCTTTTCAGTCAGTTTTACAATGCAAACAAATCATTTCAAACAATGCTGGGGCATTCAGTCAGTGGCCAAGTTCAATTAGTCATGCGACATTATTAGCTCATTCGATTTATTAGTTATAGAAAACTAATCGACGACATTTATCGAGTCGACTATACTAATTATAACAGGTAATAATTAGTCGCTCCAAATAAACAACACATACAGGGACCTAAAGGGCTTCGGACAACTTGGTCAGTCACTAGGAACCTATATAAGTTTATTCATGCGACGACCATACTAATCGGACATGCTTATCATAGGACACATTTAAATCATACACAGAAAATAATCGACCAAATAAAAGGTCTTTACAGAGATGAAAGAAATTAAGAAACTATCAGAAAATAACAAACAATTACCACAAAGCATGCTAATGACTTAATCAGCAGTTAATATAAACGAAAAGGGAAAGAAAAACTTACCGACAAAGTTTGAAATCAAAATGGACCCAAATCAGACTCAACTTCGAACTCTTGAGGCCGAACAAACTTTAATCAGGGTGTTCTCACATGAGAACACCTTGATTAAGGTTTATTAGACCTCAAACCCTTGTCGAAAACCGGCCGGATTCCCCAGGTGCATGTGTTCTAAGGTCTGGATTTCCAGATCTGATTTTTAGGGAGTTGTGGGTAGATTCGGACCAAACCAAGCTTGGTTTGGTCACGAGGAAGGTCAGGGGAGTGTCTGATACAAAGATGGTGAGGTTTGGTGTAGATCGAGTTTTGTCTCGAATCTTCAAATCCAGATTCGAGACGATAGGAGATGATTCGAGGTTCGTGGTTAGTGGATTCGTGTTCAGGGGAGTGAGGGGGTCTTAGGGTGTTCGGGAGGTGGCCACCGGCGTTCATGCCGCCGGGTTTTGGTGGAAGGGAAACTAGGGCGGCTTGCTAGGGTTTGGGGGTTTCAGGTTGGGGAAGGAGACGAGTGAGGGGTGGGGTTCGGATAGGGGGTGCGGGGTAAAGGGCTGAGTTTATATATGGGGAGGTTGATCGGATCTGAGCCGTTAGATCATATGATCTCAACGGCTTGGATCTGAGGGTGAGAAATGAGACGGGGTCGTTTGGTAGTTAAACGGGGTCGTTTGGTTTAAGTGAGGGGTTGGATCGGATTGGTTCCTGGGTCGGGTTTTGAAACGGGTTACTGATAGTGATCCTGGACCGTTGGATTGGATTGATTGGAACGGCTGAGATGGATTTGCCTGAAACGGCGTCGTTTCAGGAGGTGCCTGGGCAGGCCTGGACTTGGACTGGGTTTGAGTGCTGGTTGGGCCTGTTTTTGTTTCTCTTCTTTTGGCCCAAACCGATTTCCTTCACTCTTTGTTTTCTAATTTCATTTTTTCTTTTAAAACAAAAATAAAAATAATAGATAATAAAATAACGAAATTAAAACTAAACAACAATGCAACATTTTAACACAATTATCACAAAAATATTTAAGTAAGTTAACTAAAAGCCTAGAACGAACGATGCACACATATATATATTTTTGAATTTTCTTTTACTGACACATATTTTTGTATTTTTGTTTGATAATGACTGGATGCAAAATGGACAGACCCACAAATGACCAACAATACATGTTACGGAAAGATCGAAAAATTGTACAGTGAAGCCATTTGCCACTATTTTTATTTTCTTTTTGGAGCGATTGTCCGTGAAGCAAAAATCACGTGCTTACACATAGCACGACATCACCCTTCGTGCATTAACACTCATAATATCATGCATGGCATCACCTTCGTGCTTTAAACTCTCTCCCAATAACATGCACGGTATCACCCTTCGTGCTTTACACTCTTCCTCACCCAAACGATAGAAAACAATATGTCCTGGCAAGGGAATCAACAATATCAACACTAACATCCTGGTAAGGGAATCAACAATATCAACAAACATCCCGACAAGGGATTCAAGTATAACTAATCTCGTTTCAACTATTTCTTTACAAAATAAAACTTCAATTCGATTCAATACTCAACAATAGTCAAATTACCAAGAAACTTTCATAAGCTTTGTTCAACATTACTAATCATCAATTGAGCATGATTGGTACATAATAAATTCACAAAATCATGATATAAGACCCACGAGCATGCTTGACACCAACGTATAGATACTCGTCACCACACCTATACATCGTACTCGATACAAACACATAGCAAATAGACCACAACTCCTATTCTCTCAAACTAAGGTTAGGCCAAACACTCACCTCGATTCCACAAACAAGATTAAGCCTCTACTACCACTTTACCTCTCGGTTCCACTTCCAATTCATTTGTACCTAGTCACAATTTACTTAACAATTTTAATAAATGCTAAATAAACCAATTCTAATGCATGAAATTAGGGTTTCTAATGATTTTTCCCAAAAGTCAAAAATCGACACCAGACACGCTTGGTCAAAACCCGAAGTTCGAACCAAAACAAGATCACCCATTCACTCACGAACTCAAATATGTAATTAGTTTTGAAATCGGACCTCAAATCGTCCCCAAAATTTAAAAATCCTGAAATCTACCAAAAAATACCAAATTTCCCATGAAAAACCCTTGATTTTGAAATGAAATCATGTAAAAAGATGTTGTAGATTGAAGAAAATAAGTTAGAACTTACTTACTAATGATTTGGAGAAGAATCTTTCTTTGGAAAATCGCCCAAGAGAGTTTAGGGTTTGAAAGAGTTTGAAAAATGAATGAAATTTCATCAAATATCCCACTTATCAGGTGCAGATGTAGCAATTGCGACCAGAGAACCCAGAGAATTTCTGCTACCTTCACATTTGCGAAAGAATTATCGCATTTGCGACTACTGGAAATTTCTGAGAACTTTGCATTTGCGAGGAAAAGCTCGCAAATGCGAGCAAGGTTGGCCAGGGCATTTTTCGCAATTGCGATCAGCTCCTCACAATTGCCAAGCCTGTTGGGCTCGCATTTGCGAAGCCTAACCTCGCAATTGTGAGATAAGAACCTACAACATTACCGAACCTGCAACAGCTACTTTTCTAAGTCTAAATTCACTTCGTGGCCTATCCAAAACTCACCCAAGCCCTCGGGGCTCCAAACCAATCATGCACGCAAGTCTAAAAATATCATATGGACTTCCTTGTGCGATCAAATCATCAAAATAACATTAACAACTATGAATTAAACCTCAAATTCATGAAATTGCCCAAGAACATTGAAATTTCCATTTTCTCAACTATAGGTCCGTTTTATACCAATCCATTTCCGGTTCTTACCAAATTTTACAGATTCAACTTAATTATTATTTTAAAGTTGTACCGGGCTCTAGAACCAAGATACGGGCCTGATACCATCAAGAAAATGCATCAATTCACTTCTAAAATCCTCTATATTTTTCAGTAAACAATTTTCTTTCAAAATTCCTTTCTCGGGCTTGGAACCTTGGAATTCGATTCTGGGCATACGCCCAAGTCCCATATTTTACTATGGACCCTATGGGACCGTCAAATCATAGACCTGGGTCCGTTTTCCAAGAATGTTGACCAAAGTCAACTTTAACCAATTTTAAAGGCCAATTTCATTATTTTTCTTAAATTTCATATAAAAGCTTTCAAGAAACGCGCCTGGACTGCACAGGCAATTCGAGGTGGGACAAAAAGAGGTTTTCAAGGCCTCGGAACACAATTTTGACTTCTAAAACAAGAGATTACCTTTAGGGTCATCACATTTTCCACCTCTAAATCAACCGTTCGTCCTCGAACGGACATAAAAAAGTACCTGAGTCGGTGAAAAGATAAGGATAACGGCTCCGCATATCGGACTCAGACTCCCAGGTCTCTACCTCAATGGGCTGACCTCTCCACTGCACACGAACTAAAGGGAAATTCTTCGATCTCAACTGGCGAACCTGTCAGTCTAGAATAGCTATCGGCTCCTCCTCAAAGGTCAAGTCCTTGTCCAACTGGACAGTGATGAAGTCTAACATGTGGGATGGATCGTCGTGATACTTTCGAAGCATCAAAACATGAAACACTGGGTGCACAGCTGATAAACTCGACGGCAACACAAGTCTGTAACCCATCTCTCCTATTCGATCAAGAATCTCAAAAGGACCAATGAATCAAGGGCTTAGCTTGCCCTTCTTCCCAGATCTCATCACGCCCTTCATGGGTGACACCCGAAGTATTACGCGCTCTCTGACCATGAATTCCATATCACGAACCTTGCGGTCGACGTAACTCTTTTACCTGGACTGAGCTGTACGAAGCCTATCCTGAATTATCTTAACCTTATCCATGGCATCCTGTACTAGATCTGTATCCAACAACTGAGCTTTTCTTGGTTCGAACCAACCAACCGGCAGCCGACACCGCCTACCATATAAAGCATTATAGGGAGCCATCTGGATGCTTGACTGGTAACTGTTGTTGTAGGCAAACTCCGCTAATGGCAAGAACTGATCCCACGAACCTCCAAAGTCAATAACACATGCTCGGAGCACATCCTCCAAAATTTGAATAGTACGCTCGGATTGTTCGTTCGTCTGAGGATTAAATGTTATGCTCAAATCGACTCGAGTACCCAACTCATGCTGAACTGCCCTCCAGAAATGTGAGGTAAACTACGTACCTCCGTCAGAAATAATAGATACGGGCACACCATGAAGACGGACAATCTCCCGAATATAAATCTCTGTCAGCTGCTCAAAAGAGCAAGAAACTGCCACAGGAATGAAATGCGCTGACTTAGTCAGCCTATCAACAATAACCCACACTGCGTCGAACTTTTGCTGAGTCCGTGGGAGTCCAACAACGAAGTCCATAGTGATACGCTCCCACTTCCACTCAGGAATCTCAATCTTCTGAAATAAACCACCAGGTCTCAAATGCTCGTACTTTACCTGCTGATAATTCAAACACCGAGCTACATACGCAACAATATCCTTCTTCATTCTACTCTGCCAATAATGTTGATGCAAGTCCTGATACATCTTAGAAGCGCCCGAATGAATAAAATACCGGAAACTATGGGCCTCCTCTAGAATCAACTCACGATGTCCGTCCACATTAGGCACACAAATACAACCCTGCATACTCAAAACTCCATCATCTCTGACTGTAACCTACTTGGCACCTCCGTGCCACACTCTGTCCCTAAGGACAAGCAAATGAGGATCATCATACTGTCAATCTCGGATACGCTCAAATAATGAAGAACGAGCGACTGTGCAAGCTAGAACATGGCTGGGCTCAGAAACATCCAACCTCACGAACTGATTGGCTAAAGCTTGAACAACCGAAGCAAGCAGTCTCTCACAAGACCGGAATATATGTAAGATTGTCCATACTGTCTGACTTTCTACTCAAAGCATCGGTCACCACATTAGACTTTCTCGGATGATACAAGATGGTGATATCATAGTCTTTAAATAGCTATAACCACCTCCTCTGCCTCAAATGTAGCTCCTTCTGCTTGAACAAGTATTGCAAACTCTTGTGGTCTGTGAAGACCTCACATGACACGCCATATAAATAATGCCTCCAAATCTTCAGCGCGTGAACTATGGCTGCTAGCTCCAAATCATAAACAGGGATAATTCTTCTCGTGGATCTTCAACTGTTGCGAAGCATATACAATAACCTTGCCATACTGCATCATATCGCACCAAGTCTAATATGAGATGCATCACAATATACTGTATATGGCCCTGAACCTGTGGGAAAAACCAACATCGGTGTTGTAGTCAAAGTTGTCTTGAGCGTCTAAAAGCTCGTCTCGCACTCGTCCGACCACCTGAACTGGGCACCCTTCTGGGTTAACCTATTCATCGGGGTTGCGATAGATGAAAACCCCTCCACAAACTGAAGGTAATAGCCCGCCAAACCCAAGAAACTCCGGATCTCTGTAGCTGATGTGGGTCTAGGCCAGCCCTTGACTGTCGCAATCTTCATAGGATCCACCTGAATACCCTGTGCTGATACAACATGACCCAAGAATGCAACTGAACTCAATCAAAACTCACATTTTGAAAAATTAGCATATAACTGACTGTCCCTCAAAATCTGGAGAACGACTCGAAGATGCTGCTCATGATCTTCCCGGCTGCGGGAATAGATCAAAATATCATCAATGAAGACAATCACGAAGGAATTCAAATAAGGCTTCAACACTCAGTTCATCAAATTTATGAAAGCTGCTGGGGCATTTGTTAACACAAATGACATCACTAAGAACTCATAATGCTTGTACCGAGTGCGGAAAGTTGTCTTAGGGACATCGGATGCCCTAATCCTCAACTACTGGTAGCTGGATCTCAAATCAATCTTCGAAAACACTTTGGCACCCTGAAGCTAATCAAATAAATCATCAATCCTCGGCAATAGATACTTATTCTTAATTGTGACCTTGTTCAACTGCCGATAGTCTATGCACATCCTCATCGATCTGTCCTTCTTCTTAACAAACAACACCGACGCACCCCAAGGCGAGATACTAGGTCTAATAAAGCCTTTATCAAACAGGTCTTGCAACTGTTCTTTCAATATTTTCAACTCTGGCGGGGCCATACGATATGGCGGAATATAAATGGGATGAGTGCCCGGAGCCAAATCAATGCAAAAGTCAATATCCCTATCGGGTGGCATCCCCGGTAGGTCTGAAGGAAATACCTTTGGAAACTCATGAACAACAGGCACATAATCCATCGAAGGAACCTCAGTACTAGAATCACGAACATAAGCCAAATAAGCCAAACACCCTTTCTCTATTATGCCGAGGCTTTATGTAATAAACAACCCTACTGACAGAATGGCTGAGAGTCCCTCTCCACTCCAATCGAGGAACACCCGGCATGGCTAAGGTCACAGTCTTGGCGTGACAGTCCAATACAACGTGGTAAGGGGATAACTAGTCCATCCCTAAAATGACATCGAAGACTATCATATCGAGAAGTAAGAGATCTACACGGGTCTCAAGACCCCCAATAATAACCACACACGAGCGATAGACTCGATCTACAACAATAGAATCACCCACCGGTATAGACACATATACAGGTGCACTCAAAGAATCATGAGGCACAACCAGATAAGGGGGAAAATAAGATGACACATAGGAATATATAGACCCCGAATCAAATACAACTGAGGCATCTCTACTGCAAACTGAAATCGCACCTGTAATGACTACATCGGATACCTCGGCCTCAGGTCTAGCTGGAATAGCCTAACATCGGGCATGGGCCCCACCACTCTGAACTATATCTCGTGGACGGCCTCCTGCTGGATGACCTCCACTTCTAACTGCCTGACCTCCATCTCTAATGGCCTGGCCTCTACCTCTAATGGCTTGACCTCCACTCTAACACCTCGAACCCTACCTCTAGCTATCTGAGCAGGCGATGGAACACCGGGTTCCTGAACCATGGCACGGGAACCCTGATGCCGAGAGTTGCTCGATACCCGAGGGAAAAATCTAGCAATATGCCTCGTATCGCCACAAGTATAACGAGCCCTCGGGTGCTGAGACTACCAACCCTGACGGCCTGAATAACCACCCTGAAAACTCTGGAGCGACGGTGCACTGATAGGAGTTAGTGGTGCACTATAGGGAAACTGATCAAAATACTGCATATGAGAACCACGACCACTTGGAGCACTATGAGAAGCCTGAAGTGCTGAATGATACGGCTTGGGAGGATGGCCCCTACCAAAAGAATCCCCGCCTCCAAATGAGGCACCACCGAACATGCCCAAATGATGGGGCCTCTTGTCGGACCCCTGACCACTCCTCTGTGATAGAACCATCTCAAGTCTCCTGGCCACAATGGTCGTATCTTGAAAAGAAATCTCGCGCCCTGTCTCCTTAGTCATCTGTAATCGAATCGGATAAGCGAGTCCCTCAATGAACCTCCTCACCCTCTCTCTCTCCCTCTCTCTCTCTCTCTCTCGGTGGGAAGTATGATAAGAGCATGATGGGCCAAAGCAATGAATCTTGTCTCATACTGAGTGACGGTCATAGAACCCTGCTGGAGACGTTCAAACTACCTCGTATAGTCCTTCCTCTGAGTGATAGGAAGAAACTTCTCCAAAAACAACTGAAAGAACTGATCCCAAGTCAAAGCCGGTGACCCAACTGGTCTAGCCAAACAAAAATCCCTCTACCAAGTCTTGGCAGAACCTGGCAGACGAAAAGCAGCAAAGTCGACCCCATTGGTCTCCACTATCCCCATGTTCTGAAGAACCTCGTGACAGTTGTCCAAATAGTCTTGGGGATCCTCTGAAGATGTACCACCATAAGTAGTAGTGAAGAGCTTGGTGAACCTGTCCAACCTCCACAGAGCATCAGTAGACATAGCTGCACCTTCTCCGGTATGAGCCACAACACCTGGATGAACTACCCCAAATGGGTGAGCTGCTGGAGTCTGAAACTGGGGAGCCATTTGCTTCAGAGTGCGAGTAGCGGGTGTTTGTGCTACTCCCCCAGCCTGAGAGGCGGTTGGTGCTACAAGAAGTAAGTCTGCCTGGGCGACACACTCCATAAGGCCCACTAGACGCACCAGAGTATTCTAAAGTACTGGGGTGGCGATGAACCCCTCTAGGACCTGAGCTGGCCCTGCTGGAACGGTTTGGGATGGAGCCTCCTCCTCAAACTCTACCTGAGGCTCCGCTGCTGGTGCTGGTGCTGCTGCTCTGGGTTGAGCCCTGCCCCTACCTCAGCCTCTATCACAGCCTCGACATTGTCCTCTACCCCTTGTAGGAGCTGCCACTAGGGCTCGGGCTGTTGATCAACGGATGAAGAAGTACGTGTTCTCGCCATCTATGAAAGAACAAAGTAGAAGTTCAATTAGCATTGAGAAGTCAAATCGCATGACAGTGAAGAATAGATGTGAAGTTATTCCTAAGCTCTGTAGCCTCTAGGGGATAAGCACAGACATTTTTGTACCGATCCCTCAGACTCTACCTAGCTTGTTCGTGAATTGTGAGACCTAAGAAACCTAGAGCTCTGATACCAACTTGTCACGACCCGAACTTCCCACTCTAGGGAGTCATGATAGCGCCTACTCGTGAAAGCTAGGAAAACCAACTATTTAGATTTTAACCTTTTACCATTCAATCCAAACAGATGCAAACAATAACTATAATTAAACAAAGGAAAAACGCGGAAGAGTTATAACAAAACCAAATACTCTATTACATATCTACCCATGAATCTAGTATCACAATATCACGAACGTCTAAGATTATTACTACAAACACAAGTCTGAAAGAAAAATACAACTGTTCTCGGAAAGAAAAGAGACAATAGAAAAGCTAAAAACAGGGAATGGGGACTTTAGGCTCTGTGGACGCCAGCAGATCTACCTTGGTCTCTCTGGACTGAAGGCATCTACCTCAGCTACTCACTGGGTCCGGTACCGAAATCTACACAAAAGAGTGCAAAGTGTAGTATCAGTACAACCGACCCCATGTACTAAGTAAGTGTCGAGCCTAACCTCGGCGAAGTAGTGATGAGGCTAGGACACGACAGTCATATATACTTGTGCAGTTCAATCATATACAGACAGAATCATAATGACAGTAATCAATAGAATAAAGTGGGAAGGGGACATGCTACGGGGAATAATAGGTCCTAACAATAAGCCAATATAGAACCATCAATCAGAAGCATAGTGAACATCATATCTACACCAACGAGGCTAATGAAACAGTAACACGTGCATGACATCACCCTTTGTGCTTTTACTCTCATCCTCACCATATAAATCAATAGAAATAGCACGACATCACCATTTGTGCTTTACCTCACATAATCATGGCACGACATCACCCTTTGTGCATTATACCTCACAATATCGGCACGGCATCACCCTTCATGCATTAACTCTCAAATCTTGGCACGACATCACCCTTCGTGCATTAACACTCATAATATCGTGCACGACATCACCCTTCATGCTTTACACTCTCTCACAATAACATGTACGGCATCACCCTTAGTGATTTACACTCATCCTCACCCAAACAATAGAAAACAATATGTCCCGGCAAGGAAATCAACAATATCAACACTAACATCCCGGCAAGGGAATCAACAATATCAACAAACATCCCGGCAAGGGATTCAGCTATAACTAATCTCATTTCAATAATTTCTTTACAAAATGAAACTTCAATTTGAGTCAATACTCAACAATAGTCAAATTACCAAAAAACTTTCATAAGCTTTGTTCAACATTACTAATCATCAATTGAGCATGATTGATACATAATAGATTCACAAAATCATGATATAAGACCCACGGGCATGCTTGACACCAACGTATAGATACCCGTCACCACACCTATACGTCGTACTCGATACAAACACATAGCAAATAGACCACAACTCTTATTCCCTCAAGCTAAGGTTAGGCCAAACACTTCCCTCGATTCCACGAACAAGATTAAGCCTCTACTACTGCTTTACCTCTCGGTTGCACTTCCAACTCGCTTGTATCTAGTCATAATTTATTTAACGATGTCAATAAATGCTAAATAAACTAATTCTAATGCGTGAAATTAGGTTTTCTAATGATTTCCCCCTGTCACACCTCCTTTTTCCGGCACCGCGAGGTGCGTAGGGAGTTTTTTCCAATTAAAGGACAGTCGAAACGGGATTGGTTTAATTATTTCAGAGTCGCCACTTGGGAGATTTAGGGTGTCCCAAGTCACCAATTTTAATCCCGAATCGAGGAAAAGAATGACTCTATATTACAGTCTGCGTACCAGAAATCCGGATAAGGAATTCTGTTAACCCGGGAGAAGGTGTTAGGCATTCCCGAGTTCCGTGGTTCTAGCACGGTCGCTCAACTGTTATATTCGGCTTATTTATCTGATTTTTAATACAATTATGAACCATGTGCAAATTTTATCTTTTACCGCTTTATTATTATAATTATTATTTTTTAGGAATGTGAACATCGCTTAAAACATATCTTTGGATTGTGTCACATGAAATGCACCCACAATACGAAACATATTTTATTTGATGTTTTAGGATTTAGATTTGGGTCGCATGAAATGCGCATCCGAGTTTAAGAAGGTAAAATTAATTAAATCGCGCCTAAAGAGTCTAACGCGTCATCATCTTTGGGGAAGGAAGTGAAATTCACTAAACAATCCATCCCTAATTCTAAGTAATTTTTTTTTAATAATTAAATAAATAAATGAGAATGGAGAATCCTATACATTTGTATTATTTACATCTATTTATTTTTAGCGAACTCCTTTAATAATATCCTTTAATGACTACCTTTTTATTATTACTAAGTTTTTTATAAATATAAAATCAATATCTACATTCTTGAAAATGACATATTAAATAGAAGAGAAAAACAAATATTAGCAGAAAGTAATAAAATTATAATCATAGATACAACATGGAATTATCGAAAAGTAAAAAATAAAAAAAATAAAAACTAATTATCCCATAGTTGGATTAAAATTCAAATTGTTAGTAAGACTATCTATTTATTTTTAGCGAAATCCTTTAATAATATCCTTTAATGACTACCTTTTTATTATTACTAAGTTTTTTTTATAAATATAAAATCAATATCTACATTCTTGAAAATGACATATTAAATAGAAGAGAAAAACAAATATTAGCAGAAAGTAATAAAATTATAATCATAGATACAACATGGAATTATCGAAAAGTAAAAAAATAAAAATAAAAAAAACTAATTATCCCATAGTTGGATTAAAATTCAAATTGTTAGTAAGACTATCTATTTATTTTTAGCGAAATCCTTTAAGAATATCCTTTAATGACAACCTTTTTATTATTACTAAGTTTTTTATAAATATAAAATCAATATCTACATTCTTGAAAATGACATATTTAAATAGAAGAGAAAAACAAATATTAACAGAAAGTAATAAAATTATAATCATAAGTACAACATGGAATTATCGGAAAGTAAAAAAATAAAAATAAAAAAAAAACTAATTATCCCATAGTTGGATTAAAATTCAAATTATTAGTAAGACTTAAGCTTATTGAAACTAATTATTTGCAAATACTGAAAATTGAAAGAAATAAAAATAAAAACTTGAGTACTAAATCATATTTCTAAAAATTTAAACAATTTAACATTAACTAACTTTGTTTTAATTCATCATGTCCTAATACTTGTTTGCAAACTAATTCATGTTATAACTGAAATTGACTACATGATTCGGATTAACTTATCGTTGACGAAAAACCTTATGAATAAGGAACTTAGTTAATTTTTGCCAAACTGATTCAATAACGCCATTTTTACGTTATTTCTTCTATTTTTTTTATTTAAACAATTTTAATTAATAATCAGGTTTAAATATATTTCCTAATAATCTGGTAAAGACGTTATTTAATATGTCGCTATAATATGCCTAGTTATGCCGATGACAGTGATTTACGGAATAATAATACATGAATAACCTAAATACAATACAAAAAATTAAATTAAACTAAATTAAAAATTTAACACTCCATTCTTCATTTCAGCTTACAAAATGCCAAAATTACAGTTGTGTACCTGATATTGTCAATATAAGAAGAAGAAAGTCAGCAACGTAATACGTAACACAGCAACAGCAACAATAACCAGCAATAACCAGTCAACGAAAATCCCAGTGACAGCTTTGAAAAATTCAAAATAAAATCCAGGAATGCCGAAAATAACGGACAGAAACCAAGGGAAATTTTCAGATTTTTGACAGGCTAGTTAATCTTCAACCCTTAATTTCTACACCTGTATACCAGAATATTTATCAGGTGTGTACTACTTTCTCTTCTAATTTTCAAATTTTTTTTTCTTTGTATGTTTTTCTTTTCTTGAAAGTTTCAATTTTTTTTTTTTTCGGAATAAATGTTCAGCTTTTCAATCTTTTTTTTTCTGTCCCTCTTTTTCCCTCCTTTTGTGTTCAAGACTTCACATATATATATCCCATCCCATAAATCAATTAAAATCAATCCCTTTCTCTACCAAACCCATTATCTTCCCACTCATCCCCATTACATTAAATAAATATATCACACCACCCCATTATATTTTGTCCCCCATGCTTTATTTAAAATAATACAAGATCCCCCTTTAATTTAAATCTTGTCCCCCCTTTATATTAAATAATCATATCACAACCCACCCCATTTCATTTTGTCCCCCATGCTTCAAATAAACAATTACAAAATGTACAATTCCTAAACTACCCCTTCCGATCTTACTGAAATTACCAAACTACCCCTGAACGTATTACAAATTTACCAAACTACCCATCAGCTATAACACATCAATTAATCAAACTTAACCAAAATATAGACAATATGATCAATTTCTAACAATGTTCAAACAACAATATGAACACGGATGAACATCATAACAACAATATCACATGAACATGATTTTAACAACATTTCAACAACAAATCATATGAACACAAATTGAACAACCAAGAATAACTAAAATTTGATTGAACAATATTTTAGCAACAAACAATCCTATTTTCGGATTCAACAACAACAACAAACAAAGTATGAAGATTTCTAAATTCAATCATATTGAACTTAAAATCAACTCTAACAACATTACAACAAACAATTCTTATATTAAACTTTAAACAAGATTATGAGAACAATTCAAGCAATAATCATAAATGGTAAACAAGAAATCAAACTATACAAAATTCGGATTCAAGATCATCCAAACAAAGTATGAACATGAATGAATCTATTTTAAGACAACAAACATGACGGATTAAACGATTAAAACAATATATTCCTTTAATACAACTAAATTCTTTAAACAAATAACAAGATCGACGAAGAAACAATTATGAACTTAAACTTGAACTTAACAATATTAACAATTTCTAACAATACATAAACACATGAAACAAATTGAAGAAATAGTTGATTAAATTTCAATTTGAATCTAACAAACATCAAACTAACAAATACTTACTTAAACAATAATACAAACATGAAATAAACATGAAAACAACTAATTAAACTTCTATTTTGAAATCTGAAAATTAATTTTAACAAAGCACATGAACATGAACAAACTAGAAAAAATGATTTCAACGATCAACAACGAACAAAACAAGAATCAAATATTTAACGATTTTAACTTTTAGAAATATAAAAACGAAATATTGGACAAAATAAAACTCAAAAACAACTAACCGGAGATGAATCAACGAAGAACTTTGATTGTAAACAAATCTGTCCGAGCCTCGACCAAAGCTCGAACAAATGACGATGAAGACGAAGAGAAGATGAAGCAGCCCGTAGCTACTGCCGCGACGAGCAGCAGCAGCAGTCCGTCCAACACCTGCTGCGACGAGCAGCAGCAGCATGACGTCAAGACAGCGGTCACGGCGATAGGCAGCAGCGGTCCGGCAGCGACAGGCAGCAACACATCGCGGACAGCCATGGACGACGACATGGTCGACGTCGAAGCTCGTCCATGGCTGTGTTCGTTTGGTCATTTGATTGAAACAGAAGCAGCAGCAGCTAGTCGATCTTGGCAGCGGCAGTCCATCGAGGAGGATGACGGGAAGACGACGCACCGGCAGAAGCAACGGTGAGCAGAAACGGGCAGCAGTGCGCACAACGGAGGTTTGACGAAGAAGATGAAGCAACGGAGAAACCATAGACGACGTCGACGGAAAAAATAAAAACGTGAAGATGGAGGGGAAGCCATGGTTGGAGTGTGGTCGATGTTGGTGAAGGCAGCCATGGTTGTGCTATGGAGTTTTGAGGAAGAAGAAGGAGAAATGGGGGGGGCGGATGCTTAGCTCTTTTTTAGGGTTTTCCTTTTATTTTTTGTTTTGTTTTGTGTCTTTGAAATGCAAGATAGGGGTATTGGGTCTTTTGGGTTATGGACTGGGTCGACCCAGTTCGAAATGGACTGGGTCGTAGGGAAGATTGGGCCATTTTTTGGGCCTATGGCTTGAAATCGAAGAAGAGGCCCAATTCCGACTTTCTTTATATTTTCGCTCTCTTTTCTTCTTTTATTTCTCTAAAACTAAATTATAAAAATACTTAAACTATTATTAAGAACTAAATTAAGTTATAAAAGCGTAAATTAACTCTCAATAACAATTAACGCACAATTAAGTATTAAATAAGCATAAAATTGTATATTTGGACATTAAATGCTAAAAATGCAAATGATGCCTATTTTTGTAATTTTAATTTTTGTAAAACAAATTTAATCACTTACAATTGTAGAATTAAATCCTATATGCAAAATGCGACATATTTTTGTATTATTTATTAATTTAGCAAATAAACATGCACAGACAAATACAAATAATTATTCAAAATGTCACAAAATATCACAAAATGGCACACCAAGAAAAATCATTTTATTTTTGAATTTTTTGGGAGTAATTCTCATATAGGGCAAAAATCACGTGCTTACAGCTGCCCCTCTTTGCCCGGATACACGAAGGGTTTTCGTGCAAAGATAAAGCGAGCGATTTTTGCCCATCCGAGTACTCCGTGTGAAGCATTTTTTGAAAAAGATTTGACCGAACCTTTGCTTCAAAGGTTTCCTACATATCCTGGGCTAAACAGGAATCAGGTCAATGTAGTTCGGGAAGTTTTGGTAGCTGGGACTACCGTGGGACTGCGATGTTACTGCTGTTGCATGTTGTTATCACTGCTTACTGATCTCCTTGTTACACCGTGCTTAAAAGAAAACAAGAAGCTAGGCTAGACTAAAATTTGTTCTTGTTGCCTTGCTTTCTTGTCGGCTTGTGTTTCCTCCGGTGCTTTTCTTCCGATGCTTTTCTTCCTTTTGACACATGGACTTGAGTTTATGCTGGGACCTCTTGTTGCAACCTTCTGCTTCCCGGTGCTGGGGATTTTATTGTTTACTGCTGGGGATTCCTGTTGTAACCTTCCGCCTTCTGGTGGGGTTACTGATTCCAAACTCTGTAATACAAGACTAAAAAGTTGCTTCAATGCAAAATTATGAAATGTATGCCCGCATTATACTGGTGGGCGACCTAGAGCTGAAAGTATTCCCGCATTTTACTGGTGGGCGACCTAGAACATGAATGTATTCCTGCATTATACTGGTCGGCGACCTAGAGCTGAAAGTATTCCCGCATTTTACTGGTGGGCGACCTAGAACATGAATGTATTCCTGCATTATACTGGTGGGCGACCTAGAACTTAAAAGTATTCCCGCATTCTACTGGTGGGCGACCTAGAACTGAAATGTATTCCCGCATTTTACTGGTGGGCGACCTAGAACTGAAATATATTCCCGCATTTTACTGGTGGGCGACCTAGAACTGAAATGTATTCCCGCATTTTACTGGTGGGCGACCTAGAACTTAAATGTATTCCCGCATTATACTGGTGGGCGACCTAGAACTGAAAAGTATTCCCGCATTATACTGGTGGGCGACCTAGGACTGAAATGTATTCCCGCATTTTACTGGTGGGCGACCTAGAACTTAAATGTATTCCCGCATTATACTGGTGGGCGACCTAGAACTGAAAAGTATTCCCGCATTATACTGGTGGGTGACCTAGAACTGAAGTGTATTCCCGCATTTTACTGGTGGGCAACCTAGAACTGAAGTGTATTCCCGCATTTTACTGGTGGGCGACCTAGAACTTAAATGTATTCCCGCATTATACTGGTGGGCGACCTAGAACTGAAAAGTATTCCCGCATTATACTGGTGGGCGACCTAGGACTGAAATGTATTCCCGCATTTTACTGGTGGGCGACCTAGAACTTAAATGTATTCCCGCATTATACTGGTGGGCGACCTAGAACTGAAAAGTATTCCCGCATTATACTGGTGGGTGACCTAGAACTGAAGTGTATTCCCGCATTTTACTGGTGGGCAACCTAGAACTGAAGTGTATTCCCGCATTTTACTGGTGGGCGACCTAGAACTGAAATGTATTCCCGCATTTTACTGGTGGGCGACCTAGAACATGAAATGTATTCCCGCATTATACTGGTGGGCGCCTAATTGGTAAAGAATAATTTGAATTTGTTTCCTCGATTCTTCGAGAAAATTTCCACTTGTGGCAGAAAATTTTATGCCCCAATTCTGGCGATCTTTCTTATGGCGTATCTTTAGGCCATCATCAACACTTTATTTTCCTGTTCAAATCAAAGAAAATTTAGTTAGTTTTTTTTTTTTTTTTTTTTTTTTGAAATATGGCGAGTGGTCATGTCACTCTTGATGGGGATGATTGTTCCCTTTCCCTTATTCTTGTTCGGCGTTCTCAAAACTTGTTGGGGATGATGTTATTTGCTGGAGATAACATTCTGCTGGGGATGGTTTTTCCATTTATCCCTTCACCATTTTGTATCTCAAAAATTTCTGGAGGTTATTTTGCCGAAGATGAATTTTCCTTTCTTCCCTTCCCCTTCTGTGTTGTCCGACCACCTCGTAGCTTGGTCGATATTCGGTCGAAGTACTCTGGGGATCGTCTTGGAACTTGGCTTACAATTTCCTCAACATGTTTTTTTTTCGGCTCTTCCCCGTACTTTCCTTGCCATTTTAGGACAGTATTATTCGGCCTAGCAACCGACGTCTTTTGCCTTATTGCCTTGTCTCTTGCCTGCCCTTTTCACTTTTTATGTTGTACCATTTTGGCAACTGGTAGTAAGCTCTGAAAGACCTTCCTTAAAACATAAATTTCTTGAAAAATTCTTTTAAACAAAGAAATGAAAAGATAGAAAAATGAGAAAATCTTTCTGAACAAAAAAATGAACTTATCTGGGTGATACAACCGATTCCAATGATCATGTTGTGCATTCCGGATTAATCAACCCAGTCTATTTGTGTCGATCAAACTTTCTGATGTCTTCACTTGCTGGGGATAAATAGGTGCCCAATTCTTCGCAAAATACGGATCTTTTCCGTCAATCTATCTTGTCGCCTTATAGTGCCCTTCGCGGGGTTTTCACTAACAAGGCTCTCTCATTTCTCACAACTCCCGTCGCCTTATGGTGCCTGTGAAGGTTTTCACCGATAAGACTCTCTCATTTTGTATTTCTCAGCTTACGTCGCCTTATGGCGCCTGTGAAGGTTTTCGCCGATAAGACTCTCTCATCTTATTTTCTCAGCTTGGGATTGGAGTGTTGCCGATAAGATTTATCTCTGCCGGGAATTCTTTTGGCTATAAATTCTTTCAATTCATGATCCTCATTCAGTCAGGGACCGATGTTTTATTCTTGGTTTTCATTTGCCTATCTTAACACCTCTCGGATACTGATCGGGAGGTCTTTTTTGGATATCAATATAGGTTTTAGAAGAAAAGGATATAAAATTCAAAATAACTTTGATGGGTAAAGTATTACAACTCTTGGAATCAAATTCCCTTTTTTTTCTTTTTTTTTTTCAAAATTTAGAAACATAATTTCTGCCCCAGTTTTCTTACTTGGGGATTTTTCTTTTGATTTTTTTTTTATTTTTTATTTTATTACCTTATGACCGAGCCGTGAGGCGCCTACGTATCCTCTTTGAGGAATCAGGTCGAACGTAGTTCACTGACTCCTTTGTTTTCTTGCGACCTTCAAAAAGTTTTTTTTTTCATACATTTTTTCATTAATGATTCCAAGAGAGGGGTATAAAAAGATAAGTATGGCTCAAAGGGGTAAAGCAAAGGTTAAAAGTGTTTGGATAGAAGAAAGAATTGCCTCCGTCATTTCATTATCCGATAAGCACTAAGTACAAACAAACAAATAAACAACAAAAGAAATTACACATAATATCTTTTGACTGCATCAGAATTGATAGCCATGTCGACGCATCTTCCTTCAACATCCGTCAGACGTAAAGCGCCATTGGATAATACTCTGGTCACAATATACGGCCCTTGCCAATTCGGGGCGAACTTGCCTTTTGCCTCAATCTGATGTGGGAGGATCCGTTTCAATACTTGTTGCCCTACTTCAAATTTTCTGGGGCGCACCTTCTTATTGTATGCTCTTGCCATTCTCTTTTGATACAACTGGCCATGACATACTGCTGCCAATCTTTTTTCATCCATTAAACTCAGCTGCTCTAGTCGGGTTTTGACCCATTCATCATCGTCAATCCCGGCCTCAGCGATAATTCGAAGGGAAGGAATTTCAACTTCTGCTGGTATTACTGCTTCGGTTCCGTATACCAACAAATAAGGAGTCGCACCTATTGAAGTACGAACAGTAGTGCGGTATCCTAACAACGCAAATGGTAGCTTTTCATGCCATTGTCTGGATCCTTCAATCATTTTCCTCAATATCTTCTTTATATTTTTGTTGGCTGCCTCAACTGCTCCATTCGCCTTGGGCCGATACGGAGTGGAATTACGGTGTGTAATCTTAAACTGTTCACATACTTCTCTCATCAAGTTGCTGTTAAGATTAGCACCATTGTCCGTGATTATTATATTTGGGATCCCAAATCTACAAATGATATGGGAATGGACGAAATCCACCACTGCCTTCTTGGTTACAGACTTAAAAGTTTTGGCTTCAACCCACTTAGTGAAATAATCGATGGCTACCAGAATGAACCTGTGACCGTTCGAAGCTGCCGGCTCGATAGGCCCAATGACATCCATGCCCCATGCTACAAATGGCCATGGTGCGGACATTGTGTGCAATTCCATTGGTGGAGAATGAATCAGATCTCCGTGTATCTGACACTGATGGCATTTTCGTACGAAACTGATACAATCATGCTCCATAGTGAGCCAATAATATCCCGCTCGCAGAATCTTCTTTGCCAACACATATCCGCTCATATGGGGCCCACAGACTCCAGCATGTACCTCTGTCATCACTATCGTGGCTTGACCTGCATCAATACATCTCAGCAATCCCAGATCTGGGGTTCTTTTGTACAACATTCCTCCACTGAGGAAAAATCCATTTGCCAGTCGTCGAATGGCTCTCTTTTGATCTCCGGTTGCCTGCTCCGGGTATATCCCCATCCTGAGGTATTCCTTGATATCATAAAACCATGGCTCGCCATCCATTTCTTCTTCTATTATGTTGCAGTAGGCATGCTGATCACGAACCTGAATATACAATGGGTCAACATGGATTTTGTCTGGATGGTGCAACATCGATGCTAAAGTGGCCAAAGCATCGGCAACCTCATTGTGAACTCTCGGGATGTGTCTGAACTCCACTGATCGAAATCGCTTGCTCAAATCGTGCAAACATTGTCGGTATGGTATAAGCTTCAAATCCCGTGTTTCCCATTCACCCTGGATCTGATGTACTAGGAGGTCCGAGTCTCCCAAGACCAAGACGTCCTGAACATCCATGTCTGCAGCCAATCGTAGGCCCAAAATACATGCCTCATATTCAGCCATGTTGTTGGTACAATAGAAACGTAGCTGAGCTGTAACAGGATAGTGATGTCCTGTTTCTGAAATAAGTACTGCTCCTACTCCAACTCCTTTTGCATTAGCAGCCCCGTCAAAGAAAAGCTTCCACCCTGGTTTCTCATTCAGTTCTAACTCCTCTATATGTATCACTTCTTCATCTGGAAAATACGTCCTCAAAGGCTCGTATTCTTCATCAATAGGATTCTCAGCCAAGTGATCGGCCAATGCTTGAGCTTTCATGGCCGTCCTCGTCACATAGACAATGTCGAACTCTGTGAGTAATATCTGCCATTTTGCCAATCTTCCTGTGGGCATAGGCTTCTGGAAAATATACTTTAATGGATCCAGACGTGAAATAAGGTAAGTAGTATGTGACGACAGATAATGCTTAAACTTCTGTGCTACCCAAGTTAGAGCACAACATGTTTTCTCAAGTTGAGTGTACTTATTCTCATAGACTGTAAACTTCTTGCTGAGATAATAGATGGCTTGCTCTTTTCTTCCTGTGATGTCGTGTTGACCCAACACGCAACCAAACGAATGATCCAGGACCGTTAGATAAAGGATTAATGGCCTCCCCGACTCAGGTGGAACCAATACAGGTGGATTGGATAAATAACCTTTGATCTGGTCAAATGCCTCCTGACATTCTGCCGTCCATTCTATCGCGGCATCTTTCCTCAGCAATCGAAAGATGGGTTCACAAGTTGTTGTGAGCTGAGCGATGAATCTGCTGATATAGTTCAATCTTCCCAACAGACTCATTACTTCTGTTTTATTCCTTGGTGGCGGCAATTCCTGGATGGATTTGATCTTTGACGGATCCAACTCAATGCCTCGCCGACTGACGATAAATCCTAACAGCTTTCCAGATGGAACACCAAATGCACATTTGGCTGGGTTGAGCTTAATGTCGTACCTTCGAAGTCTTTGGAAAAACTTCCTAAGGTCTGCTACGTGGTCTTCCTGATGCTTGGATTTGATGATCACATCATCTACGTACACTTCGATCTCTTTGTGTATCATATCATGGAACACAGTAGTCATTGCTCTCATGTATGTTGCCCCAGCGTTCTTCAAACCGAATGGCATTACCCGATAACAATAAGTCCCCCATGGCGTAATGAAAGCTGTTTTCTCTGCATCTTCTTCATCCATCAAAATCTGATGATACCCAGCGTAGCAATCCACAAAGGAGCCGATTTCTCGCCCGGCGCAATTGTCGATCAAGATATGGATATTGGGCAATGGAAAGTTATCCTTTGGGCTTGCCCTGTTCAGATTACGGTAGTCGACGCATACCCTGATCTTCCCATCTTTCTTTGGTACTGGCACTACATTAGCCAACCAATCAGGATATCGAGAGACCCGAATAACCTTTGCTTGCAGTTGCTTGGTTACTTCTTCTTTAATCTTCACACTCATATCTGTCTTGAACTTCCTCAGTTTCTGCTTGACGGGGAGGCATGTCGGGTCAATGGGTAATTTGTGAACCACTAGCTTGGTGCTTAAACCCGGCATGTCGTCATACGACCATGCAAAAACATCTTTAAACTCAATGAGTGCTTTGATTAATTCTTCCCTGATGCTAGGCTCAATGTGGATGCTGATTTTGGTTTCTCGGACATTATCCGCATCCCCTAGATTTACAGCCTCGGTGTCATTCATATTAGGCTTGGGTTTCTCTTCAAATTGGCATAGTTCTCGGTTTATTTCTTCGAAGGCTTTATCCTCATCATATTCAGACTCATAATCGATCTCTTGTATCATTAAATCAGAGCCAGATTGATTTATTAGACTAGGTCGAAGATCCGTCGTGCATGCCATGTCATTAGAACCAGTAAAAAGAGAACTGTTCAGAAAGAGAAAAGAATAAAACAAAATTAAAATGAGACAAGAAAAGAATTTTATTAAAATGCGGGATAACAGGGTTCACACTTTTACAAGATAAAATGAGATTTGGATTACACCCTGAATAATCCGAAAAATAAAAAAGCAAAAATCAAAGCCTACTACCAGGACTCTCCCCGAGTAGGAAGAGGAGTAACCGTCCAATTGTTGGTTTTGGCCTCAGGCCCCATAAACTGTATGTCTGTTCCACTGGAACCCTCTCCGACTTCTACCATATTGACATTAGTGAACAATCTTTCGAAACTCTGATTCAGATCCCCGTCAATCCCAATCAATCGCCCGAGAACTTTCGGGACTGGTGACCCCTTGGCGCTTGCTCTAACAAAAGATCTTGAGAGACGTGGCACAGGTTTGGGAAGAAACCAAACTTTCTTCTTCATTTTCCGAGCTCGTTTTACATCTGCCGCAGTCGGTTTGAACCCCAACCCAAAGGTCTCCAAATTCTTGGGCAAGGAAACAGGTTGAACAATTCCCTGAAGTTCAGCTCCCAAGCCTTTTCCTGGCATAAACCCATTACCCAGCATTTCTGAAACCATCATAACCGTTGCGGAAGCTATCCTAGGATGCTGAATGATTTCACCCTCGGGGATCTTGTTTGCCGACACTGCATCAAAAATCTGGTAGACCCAGGGACCTTTGTCATCATTAGTCTCTATGAAGGGTACAATGGCGCCTCCTACGGTGCACGCAGTGTCCTCGCCGTGCAATACGACCTCTTGTCTATCCCACTCGAACTTGACCATCTGATGCAAGGTGGATGGCACTGCTTTGGCTGCATGGATCCACGGACGTCCCAACAGAAAGTTATAAGATACCGTAGCATCTAATACCTGGAATTCCATGGTAAACTGGACTGGACCGATGGTCAACTCAAGTACAATATCCCCCATGGTGGCTGTTCCATTTCCGTCAAATCCTCGGACGCAAATGCTATTCTTTTGGATTCTTCCGTGGTCGATCTTCAATTGGTTCAGGGTGGATAATGGACAAATATTGGCACTTGAGCCGTTATCCACTAATGCCCGAGTAACTGCCGAATCTTCACATTTGACAGTTAGGTAGAGAGCTTTATTATGCTCCGTGCCCTCCACTGGCAGATCATCATCTGAAAATGTTACCCTGTTCACCTCGAAAATTTTGTTGGCAATCGTTTCCAGGTGATTTACAGAAATCTCATTGGGCACATGAGCTTCATTCAGTATCTTCATCAGGGCCCGACGATGTTCATCCGAATGGATTAATAATGATAGCAGTGAGATCTGGGCCGGTGTTTTCTTCAACTGTTCGACCACGGAGTAATCCTGCACTTTCATCTTCTTTAAGAAATCCTCAGCTTCTTCTTCTGACACAGGTTTCTTTATTGCAGCTGGATTGGGTCTTCTCAACTCCGCCGGAGCAAAACACCGTCCTGATCGAGTCAGTCCCTGCGCCTCACAACTATTCTCCTCCACTTGTTGTCCCTTGTACATCACCACTGCCTTCTCATATTTCCAAGGCACAGCCTTGCTATCAATCATTGGTGTTTGGACTACTGGTTTTATGATGACCGGTTCCCTGCAGACCCCTTTCACAACAACCACGGGTGCAGATGATGCTCCCGTTATTACCAACTTGGCTGGTTCTGGTTTCCTTGTAGCGGCAGATGGATTCTTCCCCAATATCACCACTGGCTTGACATCTTCCCCCTTCAACTGTACCCCTGCTTCCTCATTGATCGATTTTTCTTTTGGAGTGGCACGGATCATCATCACTGTCTGTGGGGGTTTCTTCGTCTCCCCTCCTTCGTGCACAAGCTCGATCATGTGGGCTTCAGGGTGCTTTGGCAATGGGTTCTGGTTAATGTTGGGTGCCTCTGGTGCCTGTACCTCGATCTTGTTGGTATCAATAAGATCTTGTATTGCATGTTTCAGCCTCCAACATTTTTCGGTATCATGTCCGGGAGCTCCCGAACAATACTCACATCTTACCGAGTGATCCATATTTTGGGGTAAGGGATTTGGTAATCTAGGCTCAACAGTATTTAATAAACCCAACTGCCTCAATTTGTGGAACAAGGCAATATAAGTTTCCCCCAACTCAGTAAAAGTTCTTTGCCTCTGCAATCTTTCATTTCTGGCGGCCGGATTTCCCCTGAAACCCATCCCTGGAGGGTTCCTGTAGGCTCTTGGTGGTGGATAGGTGTTTTGTGGTGGTGGGTATGTGTTATGTGGAGGTGGGTATGTACTGTGGGGAACCGGCGCGCGCCATTGTGGGCGAACCGGAGGTTGGGTGTATGTCTGGGCTTGATGGACGGTGAAATGTTGTTCTTGTGGTTGGTAGTAGGGTTGTGGAGGGTAATTTGGAATGTGTGGGTAGTTTAGACGATGGGGTCTGGGTTGGTAATGAGGGGAAGGACCTCTAGATCTGGACCAATTGTCGGCCTCTAATGTCGTGACCTCCTCTCTCCTTTTCTTCCCTAGCGCACCTCCCGTGCCGCTCTGAATGGCCTGAGTTGTTGCCTTAATTGCCGAATAACTCAGGATCTTATTGGACTTAAGTCCCTCTTCTATCATACCTCCCATTTTCACAACTTCATTAAATGATTTGCCAACTGACGTCACCAAGTGACCAAAGTAAGTTGGCTCGAGAGTTTGTAAGAAGTAATCCACCATTTCTCCTTCTCTCATTGGGGGATCAACTCTGGCTGCCTGTTCTCTCCATCGGAACCCAAATTCCCGGAAGCTCTCTCCGGGTTTCTTCTCGAGCTTTAGCAATGTGAGACGGTCTGGGACTATCTCAAGGTTGTATTGGAAATGTCCTGCGAAAGCCTGTGCCAAGTCATCCCAGGTGTACCACCTGCTCGGATCTTGTCTTGTATACCACTCTAACGCCGACCCGCTCAAACTCTGGCCAAAGTAAGCTATTAATAGCTCATCTTTGCCCCCTGCTCCCCTCATTTTGCTACAAAAACCTCGTAGATGTGCCATAGGATCACCATGCCCTTCGTATAAATCGAACTTGGGCATTTTGAACCCTGCTGGTAATTGAACGTCAGGGAAAGGGCATAGATCCTTGTAAGCCACGCTGACTTGGTTACCTAACCCGTGTATGTTCCTGAAGGATTGCTCCAGGCTTTTAAATTTCCGCATCACCTCGTCCTGCTCTGGGCTCTTAGCCGGCTTTTCAATCTCCGCCGGGACCTCAAAGTGGGGATTATAGGTATGTGGCTCGGGTGCTTTGAATGTGAGTTCAGGGGGGTAGTATTGTGTATCGTGAGCCTGAAACAGTGGCTCACTAGATGATCTGTGCAATGGGGCTGGGGGAGGTGCCACAAAGACGGGAACATTTGGTGGAGGAGGGTTTTGAGTGGGTGGTGGAGCTTGGGAATCATAAGCCTCTCTTCCCTGATAATAGTGATGGCTTGGGAAACTTGTTGAAGGACCGGGAGAAGGGTATTCCGGCGTGTGTGTTGGTTGGAGGGTAGGAGTAACGGGTAGTTCTTGCCCCTTCTGGGCTCTAGCTAAGGCTATCTGCATTTCATTCATTTCTAGCCTCATTTTTTCCATTTTCTCCAGGGCTTCTTTCAGCATCTGATTGGCCGTTTTTTCTGACTCAACGCTGTTGTCTGACCCAGTCATGCTTTCTGGTATAGGACCTTTTGATCTTGTCTGATAATGGTACGGTGCCAGTACGCTCTAACAACTAACTGATATTGATTGGAAAAACAACAAACTTGTCAGTGTTAGAGTCTTAACAGATATTGTAATTGCACGTTAGGGGGATGCAATGCTCCTAGGCAGTTAATCATTTCTAACATGCTTTTGCTCCGACCGTATGCATCATCCCGGCTTATTTTTGCTCTGACAAATATATATTCTTCCTTTTTTTTTTTTCTTTTTAATTACGGTCGAATCCTATAGAGATGGCCTACGTATCGTGACCCCGCACGAATCAGACCAAGCGTAGTTCGGGCCATAAGACCAAATATTTTTTTTTTATTACTCGAAAATAATGCTATTACAAGCCATCACAAAAAAACAAAAAATACAGACTTTATATATATATATATATATATATATATATATATATATATATATATATATATATTT
Organism: Nicotiana sylvestris; assembly: GCF_000393655.2. Classification (NCBI taxonomy): domain Eukaryota; kingdom Viridiplantae; phylum Streptophyta; class Magnoliopsida; order Solanales; family Solanaceae; genus Nicotiana; species Nicotiana sylvestris. The sequence continues at coordinate 155,629,151 of NC_091063.1, read as the reverse complement.
TTTTTTTTTTTTTTTTTTTTGAGAATGTTTGAAGAAAAGGAAAAAAACATATGGGTAGACAACAGACTCGAAAAACAAACAAGTGCAAGATTGAACTAGGGATACATTAAAGCTTTGAATTTTGGTGCCCGCGAGGCATCATTCGGCCTTTCCGCGGGCTTGGGGGCCAGGCTTCTTTGCAAGCTTTTTAGTTCCTCCATGATCTGATGGACATAACCCATGATTGAGGCAAATAGGACATCACGAGGCATCTCTTCACATGTTAGGCACTTTGTGGTGATATAGCGCCCTATATCATTGATCCTACCCCTGATTCTATCCCTCTCTATGCACAGCTGTTCTATCCGTTGATTCTTTAGTCCCAATATTCGAGTATTGTCAATGAGCTGCTCTTGGAACCTCTCCATTTGTTCTTCCATCCGGGCTATCGACTCATGGTAGTGTTCTCTATATGTTCTAGCATCCTGGGCTTGTTTGAGGACCCGATTATTGAGAATGGAGTTTATCTCTCTCAATGTCGCAACACTCATTTCGTAGTCCCTTTTTACTTGCCATAGGTGCTCTCTCCGTGATGTTGTAACTGTAGCCCACCTGACCCGCATTCTTGTTATACAAGCCTGGGATCTCTCCAAGTCTTCTCGGCTTTGGCTGACTTGATTTCTCAATTCCGCTATCAACCTTTCATCAGATAGACGTTTCTGTCGGTCGCTATCACTCTTACTGACTCGGCGAATTCGGGCTTTCAGTGCCTGGTTTTCTTTGGCTAATTTGTTCTTCTCACCCTGCTCTGAGGCTACTTGAACGTTGTTTTCAAACATAAGCCTTTCAATTTGTCGCTTCAGCTTCCCGATTTCAACCCGGTAGCCTTCCTCTCTCACTAACCAGCCCCACTGTTCCTGCGAATCATCCGTAAATTGTTGGACGTGAGCTCTTTTGGCAGGCCTCTGACGAATCTGGAACCTTTTCCCGAACCAAACATCGTATTTTGGGTCTACCTCACCCTTAGCCAGCTCTCGAACCATAGTCTTGGGTTCAAGGAATCTACATTCGTGCCACAACTTTCTAATTTTTCCTTCGGGGAACACGACTCCTGGACTCAACTCAATGGCGTGCTTGCTTAGATCCTCATCAGTGGGAATTACCTGAAATCTTCCTAGTTGGCGCAGTACCCGATGAGGAGCATATGGTTGGATGCTACGAAGTCCCATCAAAAGAACATGACATTCCTCGGCCGCCATGTATATTACCTCAGTATCATTCAACCACCCAAATGCCCATTCAACTTGGTCGGCTGTTGTTGACCTCAATTGTGCAAGCCATGCTTCGACGCCTTCGGGAAATATGACGCCTGTCATTCGTTTCTCAAAGCCGCTAATGCAGTTTTTCTCAGTCAACCCGTGGTTCATGTATCCCACTCGGTGATGGAGGTGTTCTTGCATCCACAGCTGGAGTAACAGATTGCATCCCTGAAAGAACTTGCCTCCTTCTCGGCATATAGTTAAAGCTCGGTAGATTTCAGACAAAATCAAAGGAACCACAGTACTGTCGGTTCTTTTGATTGCAACATCGGCCATCCCTACAAGGCCTATCTCTATTTTTTTATCTTTGCGGGGACAGACCACAACTCCCAGAAATGCTGTGATAAATGCCAAAGTACGTCTTGCTTCCCACTTGATTCTGTTCCCAGTGTGAATTAATCCGAGGTTTGGTTCTTCCAAACCCTGAGGAATTCCGTACCGTTGATACAAGAATTGGAGAGTACAACATCCCTTCGACAAATCATCATTCTGTACCTTCCGACTAATGCTTAGCAAATCCAAGAACGCGTGCGGAGATACTGGTCTTGGTGAAAGTAAATACTGCCCTCTTAGTTTCCCATTCAACCCCGCATATCCGGCGACTTCCTCTAGTGTAGGTGAAAGTTCAAAGTCAGCAAAACGAAACACGTTGCGTGTTGGATCCCAGAACGGTATTAGAGCCTCGATGATATCTGTCCTTGGCTTGATATTCAACAGATCGACAAAACCTCCCAAAACTCTTTCCACTATCTTTATACTATCCTTTCCCATATCATTCCACCACATGTGGAGTTGCGAAGGGACCTCGCTACACACTGAGAATGGTTCATTTTGACTTGTGCTCATCCTGCACATTTATTATAGTGATTAAAGAAGGAAAAACTTTTATTTGACTTAAAAACTATCTATATTCTAAAGAAATATTTTTTTTGGATTTTAATAATTTTTTTTTTCTTGAAAAAAAAACTTTTAAGGAGAAAGGAAATATTTTTGAACCAATATTCTGAATTTATGAAAGAAATACTACAAAAAAAATATTTTTGAATTTTATTTTGAATATCTTTTAAACAAATAATTGGGATTTTGAGATTAAAAGGAAATATATTTTTTTTAAAAAAAAACAAAATTGGGGTCTAAAAGAAAAACTTCCTAAAGAAGTGAGTAATGTTAAATATTTTTGGATTTTTTTTTTGAATATGGTGAGCCGAAACCAAAGAGGTTTGCCTCTGATCTCACATCCGGTGAGAATCATACCCGCGTAGTTCAGGCTATAAACTAACTAATTTTTTTTTGAAAACAAACAAATTTTTCCTTTTCCTTTTATATCAAAAAAAAAAAAAAAAAAAACTATTTTCCCTTTTCATTTTTTTTTTAAATAAAGCAAATTAAAATAAAAGACTTACTCCTACACACTTTCTGCTTTCTAGGCAAACCAACAATTCTAAAAGTAAAAATATATATGTTTTTTTTAAAAAAATTCGGCAGCACTTCGACAGTACTTGGACACTGATTTTTCTAAATTAATCAAATAACTTTTCACTTGCTATTTTTATTTTATTTTATTTTTTACACTCCCGAGACTCAGAAGCCGGTCAACATGCAAGACCGAGCAAATAAATGCACATAAAACAAATAAGATGCATCAGGATGGTCATTTTCATTTTTGGTGCACCTGTCCTAGACAGACCCAACCCCTGTGTTGAGCCTCCAAAGTCAGATGCACGTGATGCAAACAAACGTTCCTACTAGGGATCCGACATGTGGTTTTGTTATACTAGGTTCAGAACCTGGGTGTTTGTTCTAGACCTGGCTTACCCGAGCGGACAGCTCGAGCCGAGGGGGGGTAGCGTACCGGGAATACAGAAGCTTCACCGGCTTAGCAACTTGTCCGAACCTCGTTCTAAATTGGGATTTTACACTATACAGAAAAGAAGTCGTACGAAGTACACCCTTCTTCATGATTTAGAAGACTCAGAGAGGAGATGGGTTTCGGCACAGTTTATACACAGTTCATGTAATATCAAAGCGGTAAAAGCAGCATTTAGCACATTAGGCTCAAACATGTAAAAATCAGATAAAACCAAATATAACAATTTATATGAGCTCGAATTTCTAACCCTGAACCAGAGATTCTGGGTTAAGAATTCCCCAGCAGAGTCGCCAGAGCTGTCACACCTCCTTTTTCCGGCACCGCGAGGTGCGTAGGGAGTTTTTTCCAATTAAAGGACAGTCGAAACGGGATTGGTTTAATTATTTCAGAGTCGCCACTTGGGAGATTTAGGGTGTCCCAAGTCACCAATTTTAATCCCGAATCGAGGAAAAGAATGACTCTATATTACAGTCTGCGTACCAGAAATCCGGATAAGGAATTCTGTTAACCCGGGAGAAGGTGTTAGGCATTCCCGAGTTCCGTGGTTCTAGCACGGTCGCTCAACTGTTATATTCGGCTTATTTATCTGATTTTTAATACAATTATGAACCATGTGCAAATTTTATCTTTTACCGCTTTATTATTATAATTATTATTTTTTAGGAATGTGAACATCGCTTAAAACATATCTTTGGATTGTGTCACATGAAATGCACCCACAATACGAAACATATTTTATTTGATGTTTTAGGATTTAGATTTGGGTCGCATGAAATGCGCATCCGAGTTTAAGAAGGTAAAATTAATTAAATCGCGCCTAAAGAGTCTAACGCGTCATCATCTTTGGGGAAGGAAGTGAAATTCACTAAACAATCCATCCCTAATTCTAAGTAATTTTTTTTAATAATTAAATAAATAAATGAGAATGGAGAATCCTATACATTTGTATTATTTACATCTATTTATTTTTAGCGAAATCCTTTAATAATATCCTTTAATGACTACCTTTTTATTATTACTAAGTTTTTTATAAATATAAAATCAATATCTACATTCTTGAAAATGACATATTAAATAGAAGAGAAAAACAAATATTAGCAGAAAGTAATAAAATTATAATCATAGATACAACATGGAATTATCGAAAAGTAAAAAATAAAAAAAATAAAAACTAATTATCCCATAGTTGGATTAAAATTCAAATTGTTAGTAAGACTATCTATTTATTTTTAGCGAAATCCTTTAATAATATCCTTTAATGACTACCTTTTTATTATTACTAAGTTTTTTTATAAATATAAAATCAATATCTACATTCTTGAAAATGACATATTAAATAGAAGAGAAAAACAAATATTAGCAGAAAGTAATAAAATTATAATCATAGATACAACATGGAATTATCGAAAAGTAAAAAAATAAAAATAAAAAAAACTAATTATCCCATAGTTGGATTAAAATTCAAATTGTTAGTAAGACTATCTATTTATTTTTAGCGAAATCCTTTAAGAATATCCTTTAATGACAACCTTTTTATTATTACTAAGTTTTTTATAAATATAAAATCAATATCTACATTCTTGAAAATGACATATTTAAATAGAAGAGAAAAACAAATATTAACAGAAAGTAATAAAATTATAATCATAAGTACAACATGGAATTATCGGAAAGTAAAAAAATAAAAATAAAAAAAAACTAATTATCCCATAGTTGGATTAAAATTCAAATTATTAGTAAGACTTAAGCTTATTGAAACTAATTATTTGCAAATACTGAAAATTGAAAGAAATAAAAATAAAAACTTGAGTACTAAATCATATTTCTAAAAATTTAAACAATTTAACATTAACTAACTTTGTTTTAATTCATCATGTCCTAATACTTGTTTGCAAACTAATTCATGTTATAACTGAAATTGACTACATGATTCGGATTAACTTATCGTTGACGAAAAACCTTATGAATAAGGAACTTAGTTAATTTTTGCCAAACTGATTCAATAACGCCATTTTTACGTTATTTCTTCTATTTTTTTTATTTAAACAATTTTAATTAATAATCAGGTTTAAATATATTTCCTAATAATCTGGTAAAGACGTTATTTAATATGTCGCTATAATATGCCTAGTTATGCCGATGACAGTGATTTACGGAATAATAATACATGAATAACCTAAATACAATACAAAAAATTAAATTAAACTAAATTAAAAATTTAACACTCCATTCTTCATTTCAGCTTACAAAATGCCAAAATTACAGTTGTGTACCTGATATTGTCAATATAAGAAGAAGAAAGTCAGCAACGTAATACGTAACACAGCAACAGCAACAATAACCAGCAATAACCAGTCAACGAAAATCCCAGTGACAGCTTTGAAAAATTCAAAATAAAATCCAGGAATGCCGAAAATAACGGACAGAAACCAAGGGAAATTTTCAGATTTTTGACAGGCTAGTTAATCTTCAACCCTTAATTTCTACACCTGTATACCAGAATATTTATCAGGTGTGTACTACTTTCTCTTCTAATTTTCAATTTTTTTTTCTTTGTATGTTTTTCTTTTCTTGAGAGTTTCAATTTTTTTTTTCGGAATAAATGTTCAGCTTTTTTCAATCTTTTTTTTTCTGTCCCTCTTTTTCCCTCCTTTTGTGTTCAAGACTTCACATATATATATCTCATCCCATAAATCAATTAAAATCAATCCCTTTCTCTACCAAACCCATTATCTTCCCACTCATCCCCATTACATTAAATAAATATATCACACCACCCCATTATATTTTGTCCCCCATGCTTTATTTAAAATAATACAAGATCCCCCTTTAATTTAAATCTTGTCCCCCCTTTATATTAAATAATCATATCACAACCCACCCCATTTCATTTTGTCCCCCATGCTTCAAATAAACAATTACAAAATGTACAATTCCTAAACTACCCCTTCCGATCTTACTGAAATTACCAAACTACCCCTGAACGTATTACAAATTTACCAAACTACCCATCAGCTATAACACATCAATTAATCAAACTTAACCAAAATATAGACAATATGATCAATTTCTAACAATGTTCAAACAACAATATGAACACGGATGAACATCATAACAACAATATCACATGAACATGATTTTAACAACATTTCAACAACAAATCATATGAACACAAATTGAACAACCAAGAATAACTAAAATTTGATTGAACAATATTTTAGCAACAAACAATCCTATTTTCGGATTCAACAACAACAACAAACAAAGTATGAAGATTTCTAAATTCAATCATATTGAACTTAAAATCAACTCTAACAACATTACAACAAACAATTCTTATATTAAACTTTAAACAAGATTATGAGAACAATTCAAGCAATAATCATAAATGGTAAACAAGAAATCAAACTATACAAAATTCGGATTCAAGATCATCCAAACAAAGTATGAACATGAATGAATCTATTTTAAGACAACAAATATGACGGATTAAACGATTAAAACAATATATTCCTTTAATACAACTAAATTCTTTAAACAAATAACAAGATCGACGAAGAAACAATTATGAACTTAAACTTGAACTTAACAATATTAACAATTTCTAACAATACATAAACACATGAAACAAATTGAAGAAATAGTTGATTAAATTTCAATTTGAATCTAACAAACATCAAACTAACAAATACTTACTTAAACAATAATACAAACATGAAATAAACATGAAAACAACTAATTAAACTTCTATTTTGAAATCTGAAAATTAATTTTAACAAAGCACATGAACATGAACAAACTAGAAAAAATGATTTCAACGATCAACAACGAACAAAACAAGAATCAAATATTTAACGATTTTAACTTTTAGAAATATAAAAACGAAATATTGGACAAAATAAAACTCAAAAACAACTAACCGGAGATGAATCAACGAAGAACTTTGATTGTAAACAAATCTGTCCGAGCCTCGACCAAAGCTCGAACAAATGACGATGAAGACGAAGAGAAGATGAAGCAGCCCGTAGCTACTGCCGCGACGAGCAGCAGCAGCAGTCCGTCCAACACCTGCTGCGACGAGCAGCAGCAGCACGACGTCAAGACAGCGGTCACGGCGATAGGCAGCAGCGGTCCGGCAGCGACAGGCAGCAACACATCGCGGACAGCCATGGACGACGACATGGTCGACGTCGAAGCTCGTCCATGGCTGTGTTCGTTTGGTCATTTGATTGAAACAGAAGCAGCAGCAGCTAGTCGATCTTGGCAGCGGCAGTCCATCGAGGAGGATGACGGGAAGACGACGCACCGGCAGAAGCAACGGTGAGCAGAAACGGGCAGCAGTGCGCACAACGGAGGTTTGACGAAGAAGATGAAGCAACGGAGAAACCATGGACGACGTCGACGGAAAAAATAAAAACGTGAAGATGGAGGGGAAGCCATGGTTGGGGTGTGGTCGATGTTGGTGAAGGCAGCCATGGTTGTGCTATGGAGTTTTGAGGAAGAAGAAGGAGAAATGGGGGGGGGGGCGGATGCTTAGCTCTTTTTTAGGGTTTTCCTTTTATTTTTTGTTTTGTTTTGTGTCTTTGAAATGCAAGATAGGGGTATTGGGTCTTTTGGGTTATGGACTGGGTCGACCCAGTTCGAAATGGACTGGGTCGTAGGGAAGATTGGGCCATTTTTTGGGCCTATGGCTTGAAATCGAAGAAGAGGCCCAATTCCGACTTTCTTTATATTTTCGCTCTCTTTTCTTCTTTTATTTCTCTAAAACTAAATTATAAAAATACTTAAACTATTATTAAGAACTAAATTAAGTTATAAAAGCGTAAATTAACTCTCAATAACAATTAACGCACAATTAAGTATTAAATAAGCATAAAATTGTATATTTGGACATTAAATGCTAAAAATGCAAATGATGCCTATTTTTGTAATTTTAATTTTTGTAAAACAAATTTAATCACTTACAATTGTAGAATTAAATCCTATATGCAAAATGCGACATATTTTTGTATTATTTATTAATTTAGCAAATAAACATGCACAGACAAATAGAAATAATTATTCAAAATGTCACAAAATATCACAAAATGGCACACCAAGAAAAATCATTTTATTTTTGAATTTTTTGGGAGTAATTCTCATATAGGGCAAAAATCACGTGCTTACACCCCCAAAAGTCAAAAATCGACCCCGGGCCCACTTGGTCAAAACCCGAAGTTCGAACCAAAACCCGATCACTCATTCATTCACGAATTCAAATATGTAATTAGTTTTGAAATCAGACCTCAAATCAAGGTCCAAATCTCCAAAATTTGAAAATCCTAACTTCTACCCAAAATCATCCAATTTTCCCTGAAAACCCCTTGATTTTGGAATGAAATCATGTAAAAAGATGTTATAGATTGAAGAAAATAAGTTAGAAATTACTTACTAATGATTTGGAGAAGAATCTTTCTATGAAAAATCGCCCAAGAGAGTTTAGGGTTTGAAAGAGTTTGAAAAATGGATAAAACCCCGTCAAAAATCCCACTTATCCGATGCAGATGTCGTAATTGCGACCAGGGATTCGCAATTGCGAACCCTGAGACTACCTTCGCATTTGCGAAGGAATTGTCGCATTTGCAACTACTGGAAATTTCTGAGAACTTCGCATTTGCGAAAAAAAGCTCGCAAATGCGAGCAAGGCTAGCCAGGGCATTTTTCGCAATTGCGATCAGCCCCTCGCAAATGCCAAGCCTGTTGGGCTCGCAATTACGAAGCCCGACCTCACAATTGCGAGATCAGAGCCTGCAACAACTATTTTTCTAAGTCTAAATTCACTCTGTGGCCTATTCAAAATTCATCCAAGCCCTCGGGGCTCCAAACCAATCATGCACGTAAGTCTAAAAACATCATATGGACTTGCTCGTATGATCAAATCATCAAAATAACATCAACAACTATGAATTAAACCTCAAATTCATGAAATTGCCCAAGAACATTGAAATTTATATTTTCTCAACTATAGGTCCGTTTTATACCAAACCACTTCCGATTCTTACCAAATTTCAAAGATTCAACTTAATTATTATTTTAAACTTGTTCCGGGCTCCGGAACCAAGATACGGGTCCGATACAATCAAGAAAATGCATTAATTCACTTCTAAAATCCTCTATATTTTCCAGCAAATAATTTTCTTTAAAAATTCTTTTCTCGGGCTTGAGACCTCGGAATCCGATTCCGGGCATACACCCAAGTCTCATATTTTACTAAGGATCCTACGGGATCGTCAAATCACAGGTCTGGGTCTATTTTCCAAGAATGTTGACCAAAGTCAACTTTAACCAATTTTAAAGGCCAATTTCATTGTTTTCTTAAAGTTCACATAAAAGTTTTCGGAAATGCGCCCGGACTGCGCACACAATTCGAGGTGGGACAAAAAAAGGTTTTCAAGGCTTCGAAACACAGTTTTGACTTCTAAAACAAGAGATGACCTGTAGGGTCATCACATTCGTAGAGCCTGAACCCCTCCCCCCCTCTGTTTCCCCGCTATAGTTTTATGTTGTCTCTTCTATTTCGAGAACAGTTGTACTTATTTCAGACTTATATTTGTAGTACTTGTTAGTTGTTCGTGGATTATGACACCAGATTCTATGGAGTAGTTATGTACTTAAGTTGTGGTACTATTATATTATTTCCACATTGCTTAATTATTTTTCTTAGTTAATATCTGATTATGTTTGATTAATAATAATGGTAGTAAAACTGTAACTATCGGCTTACCTAACATTCACGAGTAGGTACCATCACGATTTCCGAAAGTAGAGAAATTCGGGTCGTGACATCCATGTTATGTCTTCATGAAAAAAATATTGAAACTGATATAAAATGTCTGTTGGTGACATCTATGATAGCGCTAAATATATATGAGGATCTTAAGTATGGAGAAACAATTTGAATAGAATTGATTTCATATGAAAGACATGTAGATTTGAATATGTAGTTCAAATACTTGAAAGTATAAAGTTAATAGAGCGTGCAATCACTTTTATGTATCTTATATGTCTAGCAACAACAATAATAACAACTCAGTATGATCCTGCTTAGTGGGGTCTGGGGAGGATAGTGTGTACGCAGACCTTATCTCTACCCTGGGGTAGAGAGGCTGTTTCCAAATAGACCCTCAACATTCTACCCTCCAAGAACTTCCCACTTTGCTATTGGAGAGACTCGAACTCACAACCTCTTGGTTGGAAGTGGAGGTTGCTTACCGTTAGAGCAACCCCTCTTGTATCTTATATGTCTAGCATGACATAAAAACTTGATATGCATCTAAAGTCTATTATATGACTTATATGACAATCCTTGAAGGATTAAAATTGCTTAAAGCATATAAGTATTGGTCCTAAAGTACCATATCCTAAGTGCAATTTGTGCACATATATATTTTGTTATAACTATAAGCGTGATAATGTGATAGCGAGAATACCTCTATAGAGATATTGAAAAGTCATTCCATGACATTATATGAAGACATTATGTATCTATCGAGAAGGATGATTTCAAGGTGCAATATATTCATTCAAGTTAATATTGTTAATTTGTTTATCAAATCTCTACCAACGATCTTTTTGAAGATGGTGCACAAGATTGGAATGCAAAGGCTTAAAGATGTGAATTAATGCTCTCATCAGGGAGAGTTAATACGTGTTGTACTCTTTTTCCCTTACAGGGTTTTGTCCCAATAGGTTTTCCTTACAAGGTTTTTAACGAGGCAACCAAAAAGCGTATTTCTAAATATGTGTACTCTTTTTCCTTTACTAGAATTTTTTATCCACTGAGTTTTATTTTAGTTAAGGTTTTAACGAGGCACATTATCTGTTGAATAGACATTGAAGGGGGGAGTGTTATAAATAGAGTTTTATTTAAGGTGAATGTCTATATTCTAGAGAGATTGTAGGGATTTTACTTGGTGACTAATTCACTCTTTCCCTATAAATATAGGGTCATATTCCATTGTAATTTATCACAAATCAATAAGAATTCTCTTTCCCTACTTTTCTCTGCAATACTCTTCTTCTTCTTTTATTGTTTCATAACATAGATTATATTCTAGGCCCATATTTATATTATTATACATGTTATATTCCAGATTTGTTAGTTTCATTTTTTTTTTTTTTTGTAAATGAGAATAACCAAATAATGTAACGTGAGTAATAATTAAGTACAACGTCTTTTGGAATAGTGTAACTTAATTAACCTTTTTTAAGGAAATAAAATGCTTTGGATGCGTGATTTTAGGTCCAAGTTAAAGCTATCTGCTAGGGAATGATTATTTAATTACCATGTATGTAAAATACCTCATGCTGCTAGGTTTGTGAAACAATTCTTAAATTTTGCCTACTTATGTTTTTACTCAAGAATTAACCCAAATAGCCGTTCACTCAACCGCTTAAATTAAAAATAGCTGCTAGAGTTGTAATATACGTATAATTTATGTTTTATACGTGTGTAATTCTGTATAATTAATATATAATCTATGTATGTGACTCGAAAAAATAAACAATAAATATAACCTGCAATTTGTGTAAAAATCACTTTAGACAATATTAATGACCAACTTTTAGGGTTTGGGTATGGTCAAATTAGTTTAACTTCTCTTCTGATGGTAACAATTTGATCGAGTAAATGCTATTTGTACATTATTTCCTATATAAATGTTGATATAGATAGTAATCTAGTGGCTAACCGGTACATATACACTAGTACATTTTTCTGAATCCAGCTACAACCTCAGTCCATAGGTATAGGAGAGCATATCATCAGTTTTCTGGTTTATTATAAAAGTTCTTTAGTTATATGTTTCTTTTCACAAAAAGTCGATAAGTAATAAAAAAAATATAAGATCTTTGTTGGATCATTTTTCTCTTCAAATTATAACAGATCATAGGAAATTATTTCCACATGTGTAAGAACTGAACATGAGTCATTAGCATTTAGTAGTATTGTGGATCTATTACTGTGGAGCTTAACGTCGTCCATAAATCCCTCCTTATTATGAAGAAAATTATGAGCACCAATTAGTTATTTATTACTTTTAATTAAGGGAAATTTACATGAAAATACAGTTAGAGGAAATACTTTTCACCCGCCTAACCTACATATACCGTTTTCATCTGATAGCCCACAAACATTGATTAATTTCTGAAAACAAGTCCAACTCGCAAATTTCGCCGGACTTCGTCAATCGTTTACCCATTAATCTCGTCGGACTTCGTCAAGAGATTACTTATTTTGATTACTTTTTCCTTTTACCGGTCTTTTCATGCCTAAATCAGATTCCACTTTTTCTCTCATTTTTATCCTTTCCTTTTTTCAATTTTCATTCTTTTTTTCATACTCTTCCCTCTTTATATATTTCCTAAAATTCACAATATGACAAAGTTGAAGTAAAAAATATATTCATCCTTAAAATTTATAATTTTAATAATTTTTTTTTTTTTGCAAGATTCAAAGTTTTGTAAGGGAGATTCTTATTTCACTAGAAAAAAATAAAAAATTACATTATTAAACGCCTTATATACATTGTTATACATAGTCATATATTAATTATACACAATTATAATAATACATACTATCTGGAGGCAAGAAAATCCAAACACTTTTCTACAATTATCTATGTTGTATAATTATGTACACCTATGTATAATCTTGTATACTTGTGTATAATCATGTATAATTCTGTATAACTATGAGAATACACACAAATATACATGATTATACAAAATATATATACATCATTCTCCCTCCCTTTGGAAGTTATTAACTTAGAGATTTCATAACTTAGCATAAGAGACAAGAAGAAGAGGAAGGAAAAATTATCAAAAGAAGGAGAAGAAGAAGAAGAAGAAGAAAAGGAGATTTCATAACTTAGAATAAGAAACAAGAAGAAGAGGAAGGAAAAATTATCAAAAAAAGGAGATTTCATAACTTAGAATAAAAGACAAGAATTAAAAGAAATAACCCCTCAATATTTTCTTTTTCTTCGAACGGGATGTAAACCAACTTTTCGTCATAAAGCAAAACAGGACAACTAACAATTACCATCAGGTAATACATGAACCACAAGTTTAATTCCAGTAGTACAACTTTATGTAACAAAATTCGCCAAAATATAAAAGCAGTAGAAGTTTAACAATTACCAAACTCAAGTAATACACTAAACTCAAGTACCAGGAATGAATCAAATATATGTAGATTCACCAACGACCAGAAAATAAAAAGATCCTCTAATGTCAAAGTCGGAATCGGCTTCGACGAGCACTAAATTGAAAAGATAAAAACTACAAAAGATAGATTCGGTTGTGGATTGTTCGACAGTGGTATTTTGTGGAAGAGGAAGATACAGATGAAACGGAGCAAGAAAATCTGAAGAAGAACTCAGACTATTTTGCCAAAGAGAGAGACAGGAAGAGCAACAACGAATTTAAAATGAAAGAGAAAGTGGGTGGGGAGAAAATATGAAAGAGAAAATTTATCAGAATTATGAATTGGAATGGAAAAAAGTCCTCCGCATAAAAAAAAAGAGAGTGGGGACAGTAATGTGGCTAACCGATGAAAATAATTTTTCAATTTATGTACAAACTGGGTCATACCGGGTAAGAAGATAAAATATAGGCCCAATTTTATTAAAATGTCGGGCCAACTAACAAAGAGAGTAATTTTTCCTTTAATTAACCTTTCCCTCTAAAAGAAAGAGACAGATGAAACAGAGCAAGGAAATTTGAAGAAGAACTCAGACTATTTTGCCAAAGAGAGAGACAGAAAGAGCAACAACGAATTGAAAATGAAAGAGAAAGAGGGGTGAGGAGAAAATATAAAAGAGAAAACTTATCAGAATTATGAATTGAAATGGAAAAAAGTCCTCCGCATAAAAAAAAAAAAGTGGAAACAGTAATGTGGCTAACCGATGAAAATAATTTTTCAACTTATGTACAAATTGGGCCATACCGGGTAAGAAGGTAAAATATAGGCCCAATTTTATTAAAATATCGCGCCAACCGACAAAGGGAGTAATTTTTCCTTTAATTAACCTTTCCCTCTAAAAGAAAACAAATAGTTGTTGGTTCAAAGCACAAAAAAAAAAAAAAAAAAAAATGGCTGAAAGATTCCTTTTTCCTCTTTTTGTTTGACTTCTTTTTTATGGAATTTTTTGTTTTCCTATCAAAATTTACCAAAATACCGTCGAAAAGAAGGAAGGAGAGGGAAACACTATCGAGAGAGATGGCTTATAATCATCTACGTCCACATATCAAGGTTTTCTTTCCCATTATTTTTATTCAGTTAATTTTCCTTTGTACTCTAAAGTTTAAAATGTTCTAATTTTCTTAATAAAGTCTAGTACATTCCTTCAAAAAGTGTTTTAGGGTTTGATTTTTTGCATTCACTTCATCCTTCTAATTACGCTGCTTTACAGATATATTTCTATCCTCAATTTTCACGTGATCCTGAAAACTTTTCTTTAACAAAGCATCAAAATTCGTTATAAAAGGTAGTCCACCTCATTGAGAAAGGAAATTAATTATATAAATTTCTTGTAGTTCATGAACATCTTTTTTCCCATATAATTAATTAATTTATTCATTTTGATGTCTTTTTTTTTTTAACAGAGTGAAGGAGAAGAGTTGATGTCCCAAATTAAAATTTTATAAGTTCTAACCTTTAAAGTTCTTGGTATTAACCCCACTATATTTTTAAAGATATAAGTTTATACATATTATTTGTTTTAATTTTAGTAAATTTTATATATGAATTTATACTTAATATTAAAAATTATGAATTTAATTGAACTCGTAGCTTTAGAGCTACATACGCCCCTAGATGTTAGTGGAAGCGCATAAGCAACTTTGGAAACAAATTTAAATGGTCAGAAATTGCAAAGAGAATTCCTAGAAGGCTAGAAGGATTGAAAATGACACAAACCAAATAACAACCAAACAGCTGTATATATTGATTCATTGAATGGAATTACAAACAACTGAAAATTATAATAAAACAGTAAAAGGATTAGATAACATAAAGAGATGAGAAGAAAAAAATACACTGATAGAAGGAGGAGAAGAGAAGCTTAGACAAAAAGAAATGAGAAAACCAGGATATCAAATAAGTCTCTTGTTGGGATGTCTAATTCTTGGAAGATATTCTATCTCCTCTAACAAACTATTACACCCTATTTATTACTATAAATTAAAATAATTTCAAAATATTATTATTTATAGTTATCTTTTCTATTTTATAGCAAAATAGGTATTTATTTATACTTACCATTGAAGCATGAAATACGCCAATTAAGTTCTTGCACTCTCTCTTCCTTCTCTCTCTATCAGCAAAATTCTCAATCCTCTCTCTTCTCCATCAAATCAGTAAAATCGTCGCGTCATCATTGTGGTCGTCGGCGTCAGAATCATCGGCATCATCATCCACTATTAGCTCATCCTTTTAGGCGAACAGATCTGGCCATGGCTATGCCGGAGAAGATTTGAGGGCCGCATTTTTGTTCGTCTCTATTTTTAATTTTAATACAATCTATACAATATTTTTGCTTGGCCGAAAAACGTCATCTCCGACGTACTTTTTTTCTCTTCTTTGCTATTTTAGTCACATACAATGATACAAATACATTGTATCATGTACAAATACATTCAAATATATTGTATTTTTGTATAAATACATTATTTTTTCGCTGAAGATCTTCATTTTTTTATTACAATTGAATATCAGTGTGTTTTGTGATTTTTTGTTATTTGAACACAATGTATAATAGTGAATAACGAATATCTGTGAATTGAATAGAATGGTATATATCCTATTTCTTGATTACATCACTGTATTTACAAAATTGCAGTCGCGCGAATACATGGAAGACAACACAGTAGCAGCGAAATTTATGTAGAATTGATTTTGTTGAGTTAAATTAGGAGTGATACACGTTAATTGATCATCTTTCCGTTATTAACTGCTGGATTCCCTATTTTTTTAGGCTCTAGTAGCACGAATACAACAATACAGTCGCACAGCTGGACTCCTCTATTTTTTAGGTAAATTCTGCTATCGAAAATATTAAAAAAAAAGTGAAAAAGGAAAATGCTATCGGAAAGTTGTATTTTCCGGTCGCTATGATTTTTGTGTGAGCTAGTAGATGTTTTATGATTTTTACGTGAGAAAACATAGTTATATGACTTTGGGAGGAAAAAAGTTAGTTATATAACCTCCGAGAAAATACTTAGTTACTGGTATCTAATGATATCCCAAAAGTGATACTTATAGATCACTTTTTATAGGTGGAAAAAAGCCATATTTCAAGCTAAATATGCAGTTCCAGTGTCTAGAAGGTCTTTTGCTTGCTTTGAAGCAAAACTGCATTGGCATAAAGTTGAACATCTTTAAGCAGTTAACAATCTGCAGTAGAAATGTAATTTGAGGATTTAATTAGAGGCTGAATGGGTGAAAAGTTTATTTTAATTAATAACCATAATCATGCATTACTTGTAATAGCCATATCTGGAGCATGAGGGTTTCAAAGTTTAGTAAATGAAATAAGAAGTCATTTGTTATATTATACTAAGTCAACACTGAGCTGCCGGAAAGAGTGTACAAGTCAACAAAATTTGAGCGCCCTCTCCGTATTGACTGGGCAAAGACTGACAAAGATTTAGGAATTTTATTATAGTACTAGTTGTTTAATTTCTTGGAGCAAATTACAATTACAGATATCACTTTGGAATTCTGTATGATTTTCTTTTTCTTTCTTTAACTATACATAATAAGAAGATCATATCCAAAAAAATGCACAACAACAAGCATTAAGTTAAGGGAGTAGCAATGATAGCAAAGCAGAGACAATATTTTCTTATCCTTCTCTTCATTTTCTGTTTGTCTGAGTTTGCTATATCCCAATCTTCAGGGAATATAAATTCTACCGCTGGACTTTCCTCTTTATGGATCAACAGGCCACCTCTTTTTGTAAATTCCACCTCCACCACCGGCGACTTGTATGGTGTGACACCCATACTTTTGCGAAGAAATGCCGGCCCACAATTCCTTTGTGGCTTCTGCTGCAATCACAATACCACAGAATGCTTTCTTGGTATCCTCTTGTTCGACAACAGAGACAGGCAGAATGATATCATAAATTCTCCCCAGTTAGTTTGGTCTGCTAATCGGAACCATCCAGTCAAACCCAATGCAACGTTGCAACTAGGCCGAGATGGCAATTTGGTCTTGGCAGACTCTGATGGCACTCTTGTTTGGTCCACTAATACTACTGGCAAATCTATTTCAGGCTTAAACTTGACAGAAAGAGGGAATATCGTGCTCTTTGATACGAGAAAACGCGCAATTTGGCAATCTTTTGATCATCCAACAGACTGTTTGCTTCCAGGGCAGAAGTTGGTTTCTGGGCAGAAGCTTACAGCAACCATTCCTTTAACAAATCATTCTTTTTCTTTTACTGTTCTTAATGGAAGTCTGGTGGCTTCCATAGATACTGACCCACCTCAGTATTATGTAGCTTCAAATCAGTATGATGCTCAAGGTAGCCCTTATTACGATTTTGACGGTAGAACCCTCACTGCTCTACAAGACCCTTATACATCAGAAACCCAACTTATAAAGCTTGGGCCTGATGGACATATAAGGGTATACCAGTTGAATGGCTTTGATTGGATAGAGTTATCTGAGGTTCTGTCTCCAAATTTAGGGAACTGTGGGTATCCAATAGTGTGTGGAAGATATAGCATTTGTACAAATGATAAGCAATGTAATTGTCCGGTAGAAGGAAACTTTTTCAGGCCAATAAATAGGAATCCAGATCTTGGATGCTCACAGCTAACATCCATTTCTTGCAACTCTTTGCAAGATCATAGTCTAATAGAGCTCAAAGAAACCACATATTTTGCATTTGAGGCTAACTTTAAACCAAGTTCAAGCATATGGTTCGAGGGAACAAAGTTGGAAGATTGCAAAATAGCATGTCTGAGCAACTGTTCTTGCAAAGCTGTTGTTTGGTCCGGAACGCTAGGAAAAAACTGCTTATTACTGAATGAAGTCTTTTCTTTTATGGACAACTGGGGAGGGAGAGATAAGACGACTGTTTTTCTTAAGGTGCAGAATTCCATAAAGTCACAGTATCAATCACCAATCTCTTCTCCAAGAAAGCAATCAAGACCTCTGAAAGTGATAGTAGCATCTACTCTTGCAGCTTTCGTGGGAATAGTTGTAAGTATCACTACGTCGTTTGCTCTTTTCAAAAGGAGGTTGCTGACCGGCAAGGCCGGGGATCTTGTGGATCTAGCAACAATCTTACCAGGAATCCTAACTCGATTCTCTTATAATGACTTGAAAGTAATTACAGAAGATTTCAGCAGAAAGCTCGGGGAAGGAGGATTTGGATCTGTATATGAAGGAACACTCAGTAATGGCACCAAAATAGCTGTGAAGCATTTGGATTGTGTAGCTCAAGGAAAGGATTCATTCTTAACAGAAGTAAAGATAGTCGGTGGCATTCACCACGTCAATTTAGTAAAACTCATTGGATTTTGTGCCGAAAAGAACCACAGGCTTTTGATCTATGAGCACATGGTAAATGGGTCATTAGATAGGTTTATTTCTCATAAGAATCCAGCTAATGGGCTTACATGGCATACAAGGCGAAGGATAATATCAGATGTTGCCAAAGGGTTAGCTTATCTTCATGACGAATGCAGCCAGAAGATAATTCATTTGGACATCAAACCACAAAACATCCTTCTAGATCAAAATTTCAATGCTAAGATATCTGATTTTGGGTTGTCGAAACTGATTGAGAAAAACAAAAGCAAAGTGGTAACTAGAATGAGAGGAACGCGAGGGTATTTAGCTCCTGAATGGTTGAGCTCAGTAATCACTGAGAAAGTTGATGTGTATGCCTTTGGAATTGTGCTCTTAGAACTACTCTGTGGGAGAAAGAATTTGGATTGGTCCCAGGCTGATGAAGAAGATGTCCATTTGGTTAGTGTTTTTAGGAGAAAAGCAGAACAAAAGCAGCTTATGGATATGGTTGACAAAAACAATGAGGATATGCAGCTCCACAAAGAAGCAGTGACAGAAATGATGAACATTGTTGCATGGTGTCTACAGGGTGATTTCACAAAGAGGCCTTCCATGACATTGGTCGTCAAGGCGCTAGAAGGTTTGGTGTCTGTCGAATCCAACTTGGATTACAATTTCACAAACCTACCTGAGGTTGTAGGCAACCAACAGAGGGAAGCCACTATCAGTTCAATATTGCCTTCCATTTTGTCCGGACCAAGGTGAACAATAAGCTTAAGATTTTGAGTCTTCAAAAAATCAACTTATGGCTTGTAATATCAGATATTGTAAAATTTTGAAATTTAGCATGATATTTGTGATGTATGACATTACAATTCATGAAATGTAATGCCCAGCAGTAACTTCTACCTTAGATTTTCAGCTTCATATATGTTACTATCATTGTAGAGGATCCTCAATATATATGCGAAGGGAAGTACAAAGTGGCGAAGCCACATGGTGACAAGGGTGGTCAACTGATCACCCTTCGTCAAAAAATTGCACTGTGTATATAAGTAAAATATTACGTTTTAGAGGTATATAATACATATTGAACACCCTTTGTCGAGAATTTTTTTTCACTTCTTTCAAATTTGAATACCCTTAGAAAATTCCTAGCTTCGCCACTGGAAGTACATATAATATTTTGGTGTTGCATGCAGCTACTGAACGTTTGTGTTTACCTCGAAAATACGAGTAACAATAAATTTGATTTATGGTTTTAAAGATACGTGATTTGGTTCAATACCAATTAATAATCAAGAAGTATAAAGTATAAATGAAAGAAATGAGTGAATCAAACCAGTGTTACTTAAGCTGTATCGACCTCGAGCCCAGTGACCTCGAGATGGGTATTAAGAACAGCAAAGCAAGAACAATAAAGCAAAAAGACAATTCTGATGAACAATGAGCGAGAAAAATAGGATAGTATATTTTTTGCCAATGATTAGATGATTCTTACAAATGATTGGGGTCCCCTTTATATAATAGGGGAAGCCCTACATAAGGTACATTTTCATTTACAGTAAAGAATCTTATTAGGACAGCTGTATAACCGCCTAGTATGGATTTGTACTGATTCGTACAAATCTATCGCTGAATTTACCCCATGATCTTGGGGACGTGGCGGAAATCTTGTCCTTCGGTAACAAACTCATAATGGCACTGTCTCGGAGTTGGTCGTACTTGGCTCCGATGTTCCTCGAGCACTTAGGTCTTCGAGCCTCTTATTCTACCTTCGAGCTCGAGTTTGGTCTATATCAAACTTTTGTCCTTAATGCAACTTCTCGAGCCTACAAAATCGGAGGCATATGATTTTGACTGTATATAGATAGTCCCCGCGTTTCTTAGAATAAAATGATAAGAAACGATTTGATTCTCAACCCTTCGATGCCTCGACCATGATGCCAATCTCGTGATATCAGCGACTGAAGTGATTGAAAGGTTGCGTCTGCACAGTTTCCAAGGTCGTTAATTAGAAGCGACTGATGGTCGGCTATTCGGCTTCCCTAACACGCTTAAGTGGCCTCTATAAACAGGCCAGCTTTACCATTTTGCAAACTTTACTTCTCAAATCATCCTTGAAATCTCTTTAGCTCTTTCAACTTCCTTTGAGTTCACTTTCTTCTCAATTTTCTATCACTATAGCATCTACTCTTCCTCCTCTTTTAAATTTACAAACCGCCATGGCTAAAACATCTAAAACTATTCCTCAAAAAGAAAAAGCCTCTTCGTCATCACGACCGGCCAGAAGTAAAACGATGGTGCCACCTCGTGTCGAGGAGTGTATTCCCCCGTCGTGCGAAATAACATCTGATTTCAAGATTGATAAACATGTGTCGACACCAGGCCGATGTGATCCCATGTCCCGATACATCTTTTTGATAACCGAAAGTGAGCTCGAGCGGGTGAAAGAGGACTACAACCGGGATAACAAAGATGTGGCGATCCTTTCCCCTAAAGAAGACATCACCACTCATAAGGCAGGGTACTTAAGCGTGTATACCTACCCATTCACACTGGGTTCTACAGATCCATCTCTGGGTCCCATAGATCCAGTTATTCTTGATTTTTGCCAACAATACTAGGTGACACTTGGCTAGATCTATCCTTCATTCTGGCGCATCATCAATTTGATCAGATACTTCTCAAGTCAGGTCGAGGGGATGCCTTTTACCCTTGACCATCTGATCAGGCTATACAACCATCGTCTTTATCGAGGTGGCCTGATAAAGCTGTAATACCGATCCACGAAATCTCTCCTCTCCAGCATCAATGAGGATAAGGATCGAGGATGGATGAGAAGGTTTGTCTGAATCAGGACCTCCGACCCAATTCCTACTGAGAGGATGCCATTACCCGAGGAATGGAACATGAAACATAAGTACAAGTTTATCGATAGTGACTTTATATTTCGTTTTCCCTGATCTTTCTCGACCTAATCCTTTTCGGATGGTGTAGCTGTTACTTGGTTTCCTGGAGGTCCCAGACCTCGAGGGTTGGGTCCGAAAACTGGCCTCTACTTCTTCATACGCAGAGCGCAATTGGCGTGACCTGGCCAAAGGTCGATGGGAGGCTAAAAACCATGGTAAGTCTTCTTGTTTGCATACTTACTTTTCTTAGCAAAATACTTACTTTATCTTTATGTAGGCCTCGGAGACGTCGTTGTTATGAGGCTGCCCCCGCCCGGTGAAGAAGAGATCCCAAAGCCTTCCAAGGAAAAGAAAAGAAAGAGGGGGTCGCCTGCAAATTCCCCAAAGCCAAAGAAAAGCAAGGCTCGAAAGCCTAAGGCCGATACTGTGGTCCTGTCTCTAGAAACGGCCCAATGCCTTCGGGATGAGGATAAAGAGGGGGAAGATGATGACTGCCTGTTGGTAGTTCGGAAAAGAGGAAGCACTGACACTTCGAAGATTGTCGAACCGATGGTGGCTGATGCAGTTCATTCTCGAACTGAAGAAATCGTCGAGGGGAGTTCGAGCAAAGTCCTCGAGCCATCGGGCAGCAAAAGAACACCTCGTCTTGGAGGTCATTTGGAGAGTGAGATCGAGGGGCCCGATTCCAAGGCCCTTCAAAGACAGGATAACATCCCAAGTGAATCACTTGGCGTAATTAATGTGGATAATTCGCCGCAGGGCCCGTTGTTCTCCGAGGGGCAATTCCGAGATGCCCAGGCCATGAGGACTCCTGGCATGGAAACGGCCCATAAAGGGAGCGATATTTTTCGGGAGTGCCTTGCGGGGATCAAAGATGGCCCTGATCCTGACGCCTCATTTATTTTTGATGAGGCCGAAAAGCTTCTCAAACAAGTAAGTTTTGTCTTCATAACTACGCTTCGAACTTAATTTTCACTTCTCTAAGCCTAACACCTTTTCTTTGTAAGAAGGTCGTATCGCTTCACCGACGAGCATTTACCAAATCTCGGGTCGATCTTGCCTGATGTGAAGCCGAACTAAAGAAGCTCATGGAAGAGAGGGACAAACTTAAGATACTCTACGCCAAAAAAGAGGGGGAGATCAGCGATCTCCGAGCCGAGTTGGAAAAGGCTTGTCGAGAATAGACCGAGTTTATTGAAAAGGTAATATAGCCTTTGAGGGTCTGTTATGCATTTACTTGATTTGGCAACTAACATTTCAACTTTGCAGGCCCAGCAAAAGGGCGAGGTAGTAGAGCAGCATCGAGAGGAGCTCAAGATGAAAGAGGCTGAGACCCTAGGGTGGAAACAACACATGGACAGTCTCGCCTCAATGAAAGATACACTTCGGGAGCAGCTAACTTCAATTGAATGCCAGCTTCAAGATGTAAAGGAGGAAAGCCTGGCCCGAAGCCGTAAAATCGAGGAGCTCGAAGCTAAATCTATCATTAGCTTGCAAAGGCCAAATCTGATGCAAAGTCATTGGTATCTTCGTACCGAGCTGACGCTGAAGCCGCTAACACTCGGGCAAAAGAGATCTCTGGTGCGGCCGAAATTAAGTTATCATGTGCTCTTGACCACGCCAAGCAGCAGTCCCAGAGAGAAACCCTCGAGGAGGTGCACGCTCGTGGCTTCGATCTCTCAGCTGATATTGAAAAAGCAAAGACTTTGGAGGAAGAGGCTGTTGCTTTGCTCTCTGATGACAAGGATTCAGCTAGTGGCTCCGAGAGTGGAGGATATGAAGATGAAGTCCCAGAGGAGGAGGTTCCCAAAGACGTGGCTCCCGAAGATGCAGCTCCCGAGGATGTGGCCTTGAAGTAGATTTAGGTTCCTTCATTTTATTTTTGTGTTTTTGTGCAAGGGCCCCTCGTGGGCATTGTAAATATATTTTGTAAACATCTCTTATAAATATAAAGAACCTCTTTGCTTCATCTTCGATTTGTGTTGAATTTCATTTCGTCTTCACTTGTGAAAAATTTGATTGTATAACTCTAATGATCAGTCCGAATATTGGCTTGGACTCATAACATAATAAACCCTTAGTTTTTTTATCAATATAATACTTTTTAAGGTTTTTGTTAATCCTCGAGCTAAGCTTAAATTGATTTGATGCGAGCTCGGGATGTCGTGACTCTTGAGTCCGAGTTGAGTGAGAACAAGGTCTCGAACCTTATATATTTTGGCCCTTAGGCTTTTTTATATCGGCCCGTAGGCTCTTTTAGGTCGTCCCTTAGGCTCTTTTAGGTCGGCCCTTAGGCTCTTTTAGGTCGGCCCTTAGGCTCTTTAAGTTGGGCCAATTCGGCCTCTAAAGCGGCTATAATTTTTCCCTTTTTTGGCTGAAAGACTTAGTGAAAATCTATATACGCCTTAGCATGTGTTTTTTGTAACCGTTGGGTTTTTCGAAGGTTCAACGGATTGGAACCTTATTTGTAATTTGTTTGTGTAAACCTAATCTAATACATCTTGAGGTTTTTTTGAAGGTTGATGTTATCGAAGACTTTAAATTATTCGAGGGCTAATTTTATCGAAGCCCTTTATCGTTTGCTTTTGCTGAGGGTAGCCTGATTTAACCGGTTTTTTCAAAGTGTTTGAAGGCCTTTAATTTATGGTGGAAGTCGGATGTCTCCGAGCCGCATTATTTCGGCCGTAGCCTTTTTATATGACCGTAGTCTTTAATATGGCCGTAGCCTTCTGGTATATCACTTGGACTTGTTTCTCGATAACCTTTCGAACTGTTCAAAAGGTTCGTCCCCGAGTATGATGGACTTGGCCTTTATATCAAGGGGATGCCTCTTTGAACAACAACAACAACAACATACCCAGTTTGATCCCAACATGAGAGGTCTGGGAGGGTAGTCTGTACGCAGACCTTACCCCTACCTAATGCAGGTAGAGAGGTTGTTTCCAATAGACCCTCGGCTCAGGAAGGGCAAGAAGAAGAAGAGGAAAGCAAGTAATGAAGAAAGATGTAAGAGGGAAAAAAAGGAGAGATAAAGGATAAGTAGTACCAAATAATAGCAACAGAGAATACAATACCTAAGGCGAGCAAAACCACATAACGTAATAAAAAATCTAAGCATATGAAGAGACATGCATGCTACTAAGACTATCAAAATGCCTCTTTGAGGTCTTATGAATTCGAGTTTTTGATGACTCGGATGTGTTTATTGTCGATGACAGTCCCCGAGTATTCGGAGTGTATTTGCATTCTGGCCCTTGGTCCGTTTCTCGCAAAATTATAAGTGTAGAGCTCGTATGATAATAGACTTCTTTTAAGACACAAAGTGTTTTGATATAGAAAGAATGCTTCTTTGAATAATTGATACATGCGTACATGTTTTGCCGTCGGGGCTCGACTATACTATATGGACACTGTTCATCTAACCATTTGGCCCATTACAAAGTTCTCCTATTGAAGCCCTCTTTGGCGTGAAGTATTTTCCTCGAAAAAAAAAACCTCTAAGGGTGATGCCCCCCAGTATTCGAGGTTGATTGAAAAAACGCTTTGGATACTGTTGAGTTCTCCTTAGGTAGCACATAGTTTTTGCCTCATTAAAAACCTCGCCGGTAAAACCCATTTGGGATAAAATCCGATCTAAGGGAAAAAGAGTGCAACGCATGCTTTAAAACCTAAGGCCTTCGTGTAAAAAGGTGCTTTCGATAGCTTCGATCGAACACCTGTAATGGGTTAATTTCAAATTCAAATGGACAAAAAGAGAAAGTCATACCTTAGCAATAGTATCGTTTGAGTAATGATACGTTCCAATTGTTTGGCAGTTGTTCACCTTCCATTGTGCTAAGTTTGTAAGATTCTTTACCGACAACCCCGAGGACTCGGTACGGTCCTTCCCAATTCGGGACCAGTTTCCCTTCATTCGGGTCTTGAGTATTGAGGGTGACTTTCCATAGACTAAGTCCCCGATTCCAAAGTGTCGAAGGTTGGTTCTTCTATTATAGTATCTCTTGATTCTTGCTTCTGCGCGGCCATCCGAACAAGTGTTGCCTCTCATTTTTCATCTAACAACTCGAGGCTAGTATTCATGGCCTCGTGATTTGACTCCTCCGATGTATGTTGAAACCTGGCACTAGTTTCTCTGACCTCAATAGGGATAAGGGTCTCGGAGCCATATACTAAAGAGAACAGAGTAGCCCCTATGCTAGACTTCGGTGTTGTTCGATATGCCTAGAGGACCTCGGGTAGAACTTTTATCCATTTTCCCTTCGCATCGCCCAACCTTTTCTTTAGGTTTTGAATGACGGTTTTGTTTGTTGACGCAGCCTGTCCATTTCCAGTTGGGTGGTATGGTGTTGATAAGATCCTATTTATCTTGTGTGCTTCGAGAAACCCCGTCACTTTGCTGCCGATGAATTGCTTTCCATTGTCACATACAATCTCGGCAAGTATCCCGAACTAGCATATGATGTGGTCCCAGATGAAGTCAATCACTTTTTTTCTCTGACCTTCTCGAAGGCCTGTGCTTCAACCCATTTGGAAAAATAATCAGTCATAAACAAAATAAATTTAGCTTTACCTGGAGCCGTTGGTAGAGGGCCGACTATGTCCATTCCCCATTACATGAAAGGCCATAGGGACAAGACCGAGTGGAGTTGTTCTCCGGGCTGATGGATCATCAGTGCAATCCGTTGGCACTTATCACACTTTTTGACAAATTCCTTAGAATCTTTTTCCATGTTGTCCCAGTAATACCCTGCTCTAATAATTTTACAAATCAAGGACTCGGCGCCGGAGTGATTTCCACAAGTACCTTCATGGACTTCTCGAAGAATATAATCGGTGTACCCCGGCCCTAGACATACCGCTAATGGCCCATCGAACATTCTCCTGTACAATATTCCATCTTCATCTAATGCAAACCTAGCAGCCTTGGTTCGTAGGGCCCTCGATTCTTTATGGTCCGATGGGAGTTTTCCATTTTTCAAATAGTCGATATACTTATTCCTCTATTCCCAAGTCAAACTTGTTGAATTTATCTCGGCATGAACCTCTTCAACCATAGACCTTGATAACTGGATGACAGTCCCCAGGACGATATCATCTTCTTCAACCGAGGATCCCAGATTAGCAAGTGCATAGGCCTCACTATTTTTCTCTCGAGGCACATGATCTAGAGTCCATTCCTTGAAGCGACGCAATGTTACATGTAGTTTATCCAAGTATCGTTGCATCCTATCCTCTCGAACTTCAAAACTTTTGTTACTTGATTTACCACCAATAGTGAATCGCACTTGGCTTCAATGACTTCTGCTCCCAAGCTCTTAGCTAGCTCGAGACCTGCAATCATGGCCTCATACTTGGCCTCATTATTAGTCAACCTAGAAATTTTGATAGATTGCCTAATGGTACTACCCGTATGTGGCTTTAATACAACGCCAAGCCTGGACCCTTTTACATTTGAGGCACCGTCCGTGAAAAGGGTCCACACGCCTGATGATGTACCCGATCTCAGCAGGAGTTCTTTCTCCACTTCGGGTACGAGGGTTGGCGTAACATCGGCCACAAAGTTAGCTAGGATTTGAGACTTGATGGACTTTCGAGGTTGATATTCGATATCATACCCGCTAAGTTCAACGATCCATTTGGCCAACCGGCCCGATAGTTTGGGCTTATGCAAAACATTTCGAAGGGGGTAAGTGGTTAATACACATATGGGATGACATTGAAAATATGGATTTAGCTTCCTAGATGCGCTTATCAATGCAAGTGCTAATTTTTCTAAGTGAGGGTATCTACTTTCAGCATCTCTTAGAGTTCGGCTTACATAATAAACAGGGAATTGCGTACCTTACTCTTCTCGAACTAGTACGCCATTTACCGCTATCTCGGACACTGCCAAATATAAGTAAAGCTTTTCATCTACCTTCGGGGTGTGAAGCAAAGGCGGGCTCGATAAGTATCGCTTAAATTCTTCCAAGGTTTGTTGGCATTCCGGGGTCCATGCGAAATCCTTTTTCTTTTTGAGCAAGGAAAAGAACCTATGACTTCGATCTGATAAGCTCGAAATGAACCGACCCAAGGCTGCTATTCGACCTGTTAGCCTTTGCACGGACTTCACACTATCCACAACTGTGATATCCTCGATGGCCTTGATTTTGTCGGGGTTAATTTCGATGCCCCGATTCGACACCATGAAGCCGAGGAACTTACTCGAGCCGACTCCAAAGGCACATTTTTTCGGGTTAAGCTTCATGTTGTACTTCCTTAAGATTTTGAATGTTTCCTGCAAATGAGTTAAATGGTCCTCTGTGCGTAGGGACTTAACCAACATATCATCAATGTAAAACTTCCATCGATTTACTTATCTGTTCCTCGAACATTTTGTTAACTAGGAGTTGGTATGTAGCTCCTACATTTTTTAGCCCTAAGGGCATTATATTGTAACGATAAGTTCCAAACTTAGTGATAAACGAGGTCTTTTCCTGATCCTCCGGGTTCATCTGAATTTGATTGTACCCGGAGTAAGATTCGAGAAAAGTTAGAATCTCATTGCCAGTCGTGGCATCGATCATACGATCGATGTTAGGCAGTGAAAAAGAGTCTTTATGGCATTCTTTGTTCAAATCCTTGTAATCTACGCATATTCTAAGCTTGTTTCCTTTTTTAAGAACTACAACTACGTTGGCTAACCATTCGGGGTATTTTACCTCCCGAGTGGACCCTATTTTAAGAAGTTTGGTTACCTCGTCCTTTATGAACGCGTGCTTCACCTCGGATTGAGGCCTTCTTTTTTGCTTGACCGGTTTGAACCTCGGGTTGAGGCTTAGCCGGTGTCTTGTTATTTTTGGTGGAACTCTTATCATATCTAAATGGGACCAAGCAAAGCAATCCATATTATCAATAAGAAATTGAATGAGTTTTTTCCTAAGTTTGGGGGTTAATCACGTTCCCAGGTATACCTTTCTTTCGGGCATGTATTCAATCAGTATGACCTGCTCCAGTTCCTCAACCATTGACTTGGTTGCATCGGACTCTTCAGGAACGACGAAAGTTCGAGGAGCAAGGAAATCCTCTTCTTCGTCTTCGATTACCTGTTGCTCCAATACCGTCAAGGCTGGGAGCGGTGATTGCTATTTAGTCGCCTGCTTATCTTTGGTGTTCGATTTTTCCCAGGTCGAAGGCTCTGGTATCGGTGTCACTTCATCGACTGCAAACATTTCCTTTGCAGCGTGTTTCTCTCCATAAACTATTTTCATACCATCCTTTGTTGGGAACTTCATCATCTGATAAAGAGTTTAAGGTACTACCCTCATGTTATGTATTTATAGTTTCCTAAGGAGTACATTGTACCTCATGTCGCCTTCAATGACATGGAATTTTGTATTTTGTATGGTCCCGGCTACGTTTACTAGTAGGATTATCTCCCCCTTTGTTGTTTCGCTTGCCATGTTGAAGCCATTTAGGACCCGGGATGCAGGTATAATCTGATCCTGTAGGCCGAGCTGCTCTACGGCCCTCGTCTGATTATGTTTGCTGAGCTACCTGGATCCACTAGAACACGTTTAACTTGAATTTTATTTAAAAGAATAGAAATTACCAGGGCGTCGTTGGGCGGCTGATATATGCCTTATGTTTCCTTGTCATAAAATGATAGGACATCCTTGGGTACATAGCTCCGAGTCCATTTTTCTCTGGTGATTGACACCTTGGTGCATTTGAATACAGGTCTTTGTGTGATATCGACACTGCCGATGATCATGTGGATCACATGTTGTGGTTCTTCCTGCTCGTTTTTTCTTCTTGCATCTCTCTCCCTGAAGTGATTCTTAGCTCGATCACTGAGAAATTCTCGAAGGTGACCCTCGTTGAACAACCGAGCTACCTCCTCCCTTAGTTGCCTGCAATCTTCGGTTCTATGGCCATGTGTGCCATGATACTTACACATTAAGTTTGGATTCCTTTGAGAGAGATCGGTTTGTATAGGCCTGGGCTACCTTCCAATAGCTGACACAATCCCTGATGCATCTACACTGAAATTATACTCTGACAATTTAGGTGCCTCCACGGGGTCGATATGTTTATCGAACCCATTCTTACTCATGAGTCCCCAAGAGCTTTGACCTCGATCGTTTCTCCGATCATTCCGAGGAGCGTTACGACCCGAGCCGTTGTTTCTCCGATCGACATATGGTTGATACCATTCTTTGTTGGATCTTGAATCCATGTCTGTATCCTTTGGGGGCTTAGCTGCCAACCTGTTAGGATGAACTGAGCCCTAGGGGGCTCCCAACTGGTCGTCCTCGACCCTAATCTTTGATTGGTAATGGTTATGTACGTCCGACGACGTCACAGCTGGGTACTCGATCAGATTCTGCTTTAATTATCGAGACACAATCGAACTCTTTTCATTCAAGCCCTACATAAAAGCTTGTACTGCCCAGTCATTTGAGACCGATGGTAGTTCCCTTTGCTCCATCTGAAACCTAGACACGAACTCCTTTAACATCTCATCGTTCCTCTGTTTTATCTTGAAAACGTCTGATTTCCTCGTCGCCACCTTTATGGCCCTGGCGTGTGCTTTCACGAAGGCGTGTGCTAACATGGCAAACGAACTGATAGAGTTCGGGGGCAAGTTGTGGTACCAAATCATGGCTCCTTTCGATAATGTTTCCCCAAATGTTTTCAACAATACTGATTCGATCTCGTCGTCATTCAAGTCATTTCCTTGGATCCCGCAAGTGTATGAAGTAATATGCTCGTTAGGGTCAGTTGTCCCATTATATTTGGGTATATCAAGCATGCGAAACCTTTTGGGAATGGGCATCAGAGTCGCGCTTTGAGGAAATGGTTTTTGTATGAACTTTTAGCATCTAAACCTTTCAAAACTGGGGGTGCCCCCGGTATTTGATCAACACGTGAGTTATAAATCTCCACCTTTTTATCATTGTCTTCAATCTTCTTTTTTCCGGACTCGATCCTCTTGGTGAGCTCTTCGAACATTCTCATAATGGTGGGGTCAGTCCCCGAGCCATTTTCATTTGACCTCTCTGGCGTCGATTCAGCACGTCGAGTATTTTCTGGTTTAGCTATACTTGGAGTCTTATTCTGACTTTGAAGTTGAGTGATGGCAATATGTTGAGCTTGCAACATCTCGAATATCACTTGGAGGCTGACTCCCCCATCTCTTATTCCTTATGTTTCTTGGCCACCAGATCTGGCTTCCCTGCGTACACTCTCTCCGGGGTCTGTGCCTAAATCCGTGTTTAGAGCAATGTGTGAACTAACATCAACTGGTTCCATATTTGGCACTTCCCCAGGGCTTATTGGTGGTACACCGACCCTTATATTGTTGTTTTCTCCATGAAATCCAAGACCTTCGTTGTCATGAACAGGTGCGTTTTGTGAGTTAGACATGTTTTAGCCTGAGAATCAAAAATTCTTGACAAGAAAAAATGTAAAAATAATGTGTGTTATGAGAATCAGTAATGAAATAATTACTATTATCTTTAGCCCCACGGTGGGTGCCAAACTGTTTACCTCGAAAATACGAGTGACAATTAAATTTGATTTGTGGTTTTAAAGATACGTGATTTAGTTCAATACCAATTAATAATTAAGAAGTATAAAGTATAAATGAAAGAAATGAGTGAATAAAACTAGTGTTTCTTAAGCTGTATTGACCTTGAGCCCAGTGACTTCGAGATCGGTTAAGAACAGTAAAGCAAGAATAATAAGGCAAAAAGACAATTCTGATGAACAATGAGCGAGAAAAGTAGGATAGTATATTCTTTGCCAATGATTAGATGATTCTTACAAATGATTGGGGCCCTCTTTATATAATAGGGGAAACCCTACATAAGTACATTTTCATTTACAGTAAAGAATCTTACTAGGACAGTTGTATAATACAAATCTATCCCGGAATTTACGCTATGATCTTGGGGACGTGGCGGAAATCTTGTCCTTCTGTAACAAACTCATAACGGTACTATTTCGGAGTCGGTCGTACTTGGCTCCGATATTGCTCGAGCACTTAGGTCTTCAAGCCTCTTATTCTACCTTCGAGCTCGAGCTTGGTCTATATCGAACTCTTGTCCTCGATGCAACTTCTCGAGCCTACAAAATCGGAGGCATATGATTTTTGACCGTATACAATTTGTTTTTAACAGCCGACATTTGCATTAGGGACTTCAACTGGTAGTGTCCAGTAAGCTTTAATTTACTGTGATATGCTATTGGAAAAGGCCCACAAAGCAAGTTTAGAGTTTTTTGTATTCAACAACTGATCATGCCATGATCAAAGAACTAATGTTATGTTTGCCTCTTTTTGTGAGGGAATAATATTAATTATCCAGTTTGCCTCAGAACAGGGAAGTATCACTATGTTCTTGTAGATCACTTATCCTCCTTTGCGTAATGCAGGTATTTGTGAGTGCATTTTTCCTTTTATTTTATTAAATAAGTTTAAGAACTTTTAAGTTTGGCTGTAGGCACTAATTTTATTGACTCGCCACTGCAGAACGACCCCATTTGTCATATCTAGTCAATATTTAGTTACTGGAAATAGTATAGAAGTCAACAAAAGTTACATCACATTGAAGAAGTTTTCATGAGGGCCCTCTCCGTGTTGACTTGAGTGGTTTGTCTAGTCTCTTTATAATTGAAATTGGAAAAATCGTATTTATTCTTTTACTTGTAAAAGGAATCTACGGACGTGATTAACTTTCAAATTTTAGTAAATAAAATGAGAAATCATTGTTATAGTCAAAGTCGGCTGCTAAAAATATACTTTTGGAAGTCAACAGAAATGATGGCACACGGAAGGAATTAAAGGTCATGCTCTTCTACTGAGCAAATATTGAAAATGAAATCAAAACAAAAAGAAACTGATTTATGGAGCAAATTACAATTACAGATATTGCTTTACAAGAAGCTCCTATCCCCAAAAAAGACCCAACAGCAAGCATTAATAGAACACAGAGGGTGTTACACCCAATTTTTGTTATGTCGAGAAACAGGCGAACCCAAAAATAAAGAAAGTAAAGAACATCAAATTTTAACGTGAAAAACCCTTCAAATCGAAGGTAAAAATCATGGGATCACATAAATTCAAAAAACTCCACTATAGCAATAAGAGGATTACAAAAGTTCTCTAAATTGGCTACACCACAAGTGTCAAATACGGAGCAACAATAGCAACAAGAAATCAATTGAAGAAAGAGGAGAATCCACGAAAATGAAGTTGTTGTTCGAGGCTGGAAATCAGATGCTACGAGCCTCCAAATCCGATCTTCACCATTCAAATCAAACATCAAGATGTATGAACACTCAGTCAAAATTTCAGCCCGATCCAACGATTAACGAATTAGAAAACGCAATTTGAAGTTGGTTGGTCAGAATAAAAATCTGCAGCAATACAAATACTTTTCTTCTCTCTTCTCTCTTGATGAAAGCTCTCTAAAAAATCACTCTTATGTGCTTAAGTCTTTCAAAGAATTCTACCAATGAGCATCGAACAATTCTCCAAGGTTGTCCTATTTATAGATCATGGGTGGTGCTTTCTCTTAAAGCCAAAATCCACTCAAAATTGGAATAAACACCGAATCTAATTCCGAATAGGAATGGAAACCAAAAGAGAATAGGATTAGGCCATTGGACCTTTGGTTGAACAACATGGGCATGAACCCAACAAACTTCCCCTCCAGCCAAGGGGCCAAATATGTCTTCAAGTAGAGGAACTATTGACAGGCTTCATGTCTGCCAATGTTCTGCAAAACACATGCTTATCCGCAAGCTTAACTACGAAGTCCTCAGGCTGCTCCATATAAATCTCCTCATCTAAATCACCATGAAGAAAAAAAGTCTCGACATTCATCTGCTCGACCTCTAAATCTAGACTTGTGGCTAAGCCTAGAACCACACGAATAGAAGACATCTTCACAATAGGGGAGAAAATTTCATCAAAGTCAACTCCCTTCTTCTGGCCAAAACCTTTAACAACTAACCTCGCCTTGTATCTAGGCGCAAAGGTATGGTTATCTTGCTTTATTCTGAATATCCATTTGTTAGATAAAGCTCTCTTACTTTTCGGCAATTTCACTAACTCATATGTGTCATTCTCATTGAGTGACTTCATCTCATCTTCCATGGCTTCGATCCACTGATCTTTGTGAGTATCTTGCATGACTTCATCATAATTCTCAGGTTCTCTCATGTCAGTCAAAAGTACATACTTATCAGGAGGATATACTTTTCCTATTTGTTGAAGAAAATGGCAACATGTTTACCTTAATTAGGTTTTCCTTCTTGTAGAAGGAAATTATAATTCTTTCATATTTGGCTAGTCCCTTTTTCTTGTAGGAAAAGATTTGGACTTCTATAAATTGAGTATCCTTTCTTCTCATTCAGTAACATCCACAATATAGCCATATGAGGTTTGAGAGTTTTTTTTAGGGGGGGAAACCTATACGGGACAAGTGTTAGTGTGTCACTTGTGTTTGCCTTTTCGTGAGGTTGTTCTCTCGATATTTTGTACTCTCTTTTATTATAGTGGATTGCTCATCTCCGCCCGTGGATGTAGGTCAGTTGGCCAAACCATGTTATATGTTTGTGTCTCTTTTGGTAGATTTCTCTTTTGTTGTCTGATTTATCGACAATCAAAGTTTGTTTTACTAGTTTTCGTATGACACCTGATTTTTCGGTCCTAACAAGTGGTATCAGAGCAAGGTTCAAGACAGGTTCATCTTAGCGGGTTTAGTTCTAGCCGCAACCTATTTGACGATAATCATGATTTTTGTCTGAGAAATTTGACCGGAGTGCTACGCACGTTGAGACAAACTTTGTGGTGGAGATTTGGAGAAGCGACCTGTTGAAGGCTATGTGAAGAATGTGAATCAAGTTTATTTTGTCAGAAAATTCAGGCTAAGGGGGAGAATTGTTAGGTATTTGCCATAATTTTCTTACCATATTTGATTTTCCTTTTTGTTGAAGGAAATGGCAACATGTTTACCTTAATTGGGTTTTCCTTCTTGTAAAAGGAAATTATAATTCTTCCATATTTGGCTAGTCCTTTATCTTGTAGGAAAAAGTTTGGACTTCTATAAATTGAGGATCCTTCCTTCTCATTCAGTAGCATCCACAATGTAGCCATATGGGGTTTGAGATTTTTTTTGGGGGGGGGGACTTTATGGGACAAGTGTTAGTGTGTCACTTGTGTTTGCCTCTTCGTGAGGTTGTTCTTTCGATATTTTGTACTCTCTTTTATTATAGTGGATTGTTCATCTCCGTCTGTGGATGTAGGTCTATTGGCCGAACCACGTTATATGTTTGTGTCTCTTTTGTTGTCTGATTTATTGTCGATCAAGGTTTGCTTTACTAGTTTCCGCATGACACCTGATTTTTTCGGTCCTAACAATGTTGTCATTCTCTACTTGAATTTATCCTATTGAGATGCTATTTTACTTTTTAAAAAGTCATAATGATAGTTATAATATTTTTATCTTAATTCGAGTATTATAAATTCATCATTTACCTTTATTACATTTTTGCTACATATTTTATTCGTTAAATTAATAATTTTCGGTAACATAAGACATTATAATTTATTTTTTTATTTGTTCAAGTATATTTACATAAATTTGTATTTATTTAAATATTTATTTCCGCTTTACAAATTTTATGTAAGCATTTGAATTACCTTTTGTTAATTATCTTCTCTCATTATTATAGTTACGTTATTTAACTTAATATTGTTATTATTTATATTATTAGTGTCATCATTGGTGTTGTTGTTTTAACTATTATTATTATTATTATTATTATTTTCTATAATTTTATACTATGTATTAGCAACTGATAAAAAATATAAAGCAGTTACAATTTATTTTAGCTTCAAATATTTATATAAAACAGTATTTGTTTCTTGCATATCTTACTTTTTATTTACTAATTATCATTCCGAAGTACTTTACTACTATGTTATTTTAATTTAATAGTAGCTCAATTATCAATCTTACAGTTTACCCAAATGTCCCTAAACCTACCCTACTAAACAAATTTCAGCAAATTAATCTCAAAACCTTTTTCCAAGTCTTCTTCGCAAGTATTGCTCGGAATCTTTAGAGTTTCTTGTGATCTTAGAGCATGAATATTCGAGTATTGTTTTCTTGTTGCTGCCGTTCAAAACTTTTATCACTGAGTTTCTGAAGTTTGTGTGGCTTATTTGCTGCTGCCGAAGCTCTGTTTGTTTATCGGTATTTGGATTTCTGGTTTCTTATTAATTCGGCGCTTCGCGAACTGGTTAGTTTGTTGTCGATACTATTTTTAGCTTTCCTGATGCGTTAGTTATGTGTAAAGTAGGAGCGTTCGATGCCATTTCGTTGTGTTGCCGCCAAACGCACACGCAAGTATACGCGGTCGTCAAGTAATAAAGTGATTATAAATCGGATGTCGAACCCACGAGAACTTGTGATTAACTATTAATTAAATTAGACTATCCTAACTATCTAAACAAGAATTAAAATTAGAAGTATTTGATTCTAAACTAATTAAAATAAGGGAAAATAAATAATAAACTTTGAACAGAGGAAGGGGAGATTTTATGTTATCAATGTCATGAAAACGATCTAGGGTTATGGCTATTTAACATTCCTATTGTATTCGTCAATTGAATTGACTAACTAATTCATCTAGTTCATTGGCTGACAGGGTTAATATTACTCATAAGAATATGTCGAGTTCTTACTCGTCTATTCAAGTTACCTAACATCTCTATGTCTATGGAATTAGAATTAATTAACAAGAACGCATTTATAATTCCTGTACATCAACCAAGCAAAGCAATTAGGTATATGTCTATCCTAACTGTGAATCTATTCCCCGATACCCAGGTTTAAGAACTTACTCTATTCAATCCTATGTGCAATCTAGAATTCCCACTTTCGAGTTCAATTCTAGATTCGTAAATAGTATTCAATTGGTGATCAAACAATTAAATAATTAAGCATATGATTGAATAAATAAACCAATATGATCAATCACGAAAGCAAAATCAATATCCGAATAACAATAGTCATGAAAGAACCATAACCTTAGAACGTGAAGTTTAGCTTCATATAAACATGATAGTCAAACAATAAATCATACAATTGGTGGAAGAAAAGATGAAACCATGCCTCTACGACTGCTCTATGCTCTCCCTTGGTCAAAAGTTCCTCTTAAAAATGTTCTCCCTCTCCAAAATATATTTAGAACTTCTTTTATACAAGTTGAGGCCATATAAGACAGAAATAATCTTATCCCGAACGAAATTGGAAAATAGTCGAAAGACCCGGCCTGCAGCGCCCAGACCAACGCCTAGTGCTAACCCTGGCTCGTAAAAATTGCACGGGGCGCCCTATTTGATCGCCCCCATTTAACTTATACCCATTTTTTTTAAAACTTTAAACTTGTACCCACTTTTTAAATAACTTAGCCCCTTTCTCCTCCTCCTTCATTTTCTTCTTCTTCTTCTTCTTTCTTCTGTTGCTGTTGGTGCTGTACTAGAATGTGTGGTGGTAACATTCGCTTGCTTGTTCATGTCGAGAATCAATAGCAGTGTAAACTTTTGCATCGCAGAAAGACACGTGTCATCGAAGGTTGGGACTTTAATAGTATTTTTATATAAAAATAAATTCTGAAAAGCAATCCATGTATTACAATTTGCTTGTGCGAAAGGATATAGCAGACATATGTTACCAAATACCGATCTGTCGAAGAGAATTCTTTGAAAGAATAGTTGTTTGTCTCTCAGAATACACACATTAAGAAGAAGAAAAACAAACACACAAGCACTAGAAAGAAAAGAGAACTAAATAACTTCAGCTCTAGAGCTGAAGTTCGACAGTTACAAAACAAAAACTTCAGCTCTAGAGCTGAAGTTCGCTAGTTACAAAACAAAAACTTCAGGCCAGCGACAAAAAACAAAAACTTCGTCAATTACAAAACAAAAACTTCGCCAGTTACAAAAACAAAAACTTCAGCTCTAGGCTGAAGTTCGCCGGTTACAAAACAAAAACTTCAGCTCTAGAGCTAAAGTACGCTAGTTACAAAATAAAAACTTCAGCTCTAGAGCTGAACTTCAGGCCCTACTACTAAAATGCTGAAGTTTTGCGTGATTGCCGTTGCTACTTCAGTCTCGTATGCTGAAGTTATGCAAAAAAATGGGTATGGTTGCAAAAATTTTTTACAAAGCGGGTATAAATTAAAACGTGACACAAAAAAAGGGTACAGATGCAAATGCCCCCGACTCACAAACTAGTAACGTTTTGCAATTCAATTCCAATTCTTCCGGCCAACTTCCAACTTTTCTTAGAAACTTTTTTTTTTGCTTTCTTCTTTGTTTCCTTTAATTTCCAATCATCAACCAATCATTATGTCCCCCTCTCTTGTTTTAATTGTTACAATTCACATATTTACTTCACCTCATGCCACGTAGACAAACATCCTAAGTCCTCCATTTTTCTTCATTTCATGTGTTGCTCCAAAATTGTCTCATCCATGTAGATTCTTTCCTATCCTTTTTCCGATTATAATTTCATGCTCTTTTCTTTTTTTTGGATAATTTTTGCTTCGAATCTTTCTATTTTCGAATAGCTTTATACCCACATAGTAAAAATATGATATTAGGCACAAACCATTATAATTACCACTCAAAAGACAACCAAAAGTACTAAAATGTGAGGCAAACAATAAAAAAATATATGTATTTTAGGCCAAACATCAAGTTGTATGTAGAGTAGCTGACTTAATTATTTACGCTTATCGAATGCTGTATTAATCGTGGAAGCTCCCAGGTCAGTTCCCTCATTCCTTATGAACATTGCTAACTTACTTGCGTGAAACTTCTCTGTTTGAACCATGCCTTTACTGCTTTCTATGGATTGGTCATCCTGCTTGAATACATAGGTCCTGTTAGAACATGAGATATGAATTAATGCATGTAAATCTGGTTGCCTGCACTCCATGTTTGCCTAGATATAAATTTATTCCTCATGTGTTAAGCATCCCAATGTCCTAAGAGTATCATGTTTAATTGTCGATGACCATGCTTTAAGTTCTAAATATTACGGTGCTAAAAGCAAAAGTATTTGATTTAATAATTAAATTTGCCTAACCCTTTGAATCTACATCTGAATAAGTTTTTTCTTAAGAATATAAAAGGATAGCATTTGATTGATATGTGACTTAGAGTATTTAAATAATGTAAGCCTGATTTGAGCATCATAGAAATAACGTGGTTAGGGAATAATAGGTCTGATTAACCAATTGAAGCGATGTAATGTAGCAAAATCAGTTTAGATGCATGTTTCTGCCGAAGCCTAAGGACTCATTAGTTTTATTTTTGGACTCTGTCATAGTATTAGCATGCAATAACTTTGGGGTATTATTATTTTTAGCCCGCGTCAGAAACTATTTATATTTGGTAGTCGAAAAAATTTATAAAATTTGTATAATTTTTATATATAACATACAAAATGTATATATATGCAAAAAAATATAAATTTATACATTTTTTTTGCTATTATTTTTACAACGGCTATGTAGTGTCATTTTCTCAATAACTTCGTCGTAATGAAGTAGTACTGCTAGGGTGGTGATATTATGTGATAAGTGTTTATTTGAAAATTCCTTTTTTTTGGTCAACCGACAAAATGACTTTATATTAAAAACATGTTACATTACAAGGAGTGTTGACAGGATTGTTCCCTGGATTACAAAAAGAGCATGTAGGAAAGTTGTATTGTTGAGGTCTATCATGTTCTACATTAATACATTCATTAGATGGATCATCTAAACAAAAAAGTAGCAGGAACATTCTAGGCCAAAGTAGAGGTTTTTCTTAGGTAGTCAGTGCCTTGTTGGTCCGCACTCAATTCTTGTTCCAAAAAAGTTGCCGCCAGTAGTAGATGCGTAGTTGCTCCTACATCTATAGTTGCTCCATGCTTTGCTAAGCTATCAGCTACGCTATTCTGCTCCTTGTATGTATGCATGATGTGCGGGCTACCCAGCTGCCGTAGCAAGTATCTGCATTCAGACAGTAGCGATGAGTGGTGTATGTTACTGTTTTTAGCATAAAAATTACCTCAGTAGAGTCGACATTGATTTTCAGTGGTAATAGTTTATGTTGCCATGCAATGTGTAAGCCTTGGAGTAAGGCGCAACATTCCATTGTAGTAGGGTCTCATGTGGGTCTGCTTCCAGTGAATCCTAGGATCCAATTGCCTGTGGAATTTCTGAATACTCCTCCGACCCCATATCCAGGAGATGTTGCATTTGAGGAGCCGTCTGTATTTAGTTTAAATGTGCCGGCAGGAGGTGGTTCCCATTTGATGTAGAGATTCCTTATTTGAGTACGCGGATTTTGTTGTTGGATGAGATAGTGATATTCATTGGCAGGAGATATAATTGTTGAAGCGAGTATT
The DNA here is from genome assembly GCF_000393655.2 of Nicotiana sylvestris. Lineage (NCBI taxonomy): Eukaryota > Viridiplantae > Streptophyta > Magnoliopsida > Solanales > Solanaceae > Nicotiana > Nicotiana sylvestris. The sequence goes on along the minus strand of NC_091063.1, from coordinate 155,589,048 downwards.
ATACGTTAATATATTAGAAAATTTTCCTATTGCGGCAGTTCCAGATATGCCAGAGAGTGAAAGAGATGAGTATTTGGGTTGGGGTGTGTGTTGGTACCCGTGCAGTAGAATTTATGAGTGTGAGAATGATATGGATTGGAGAGTCGTCGTTATTGTCAACTGTATGGAAATCATTCGTGATTCCTAGAGTATACCATATGGATGTGGCGTGTTTGCAGTTAAATAATATATGAGCAATAGTTTCGTTGTGTTGTTGGCAAATAGAACATATTGATGATGTAGTAATATTGACTCTATATAGATAGGCAGTTGTTGGTGGGCGATTGTGTCCAATTAACCATAAGAACTATTTAATTTTTGATGGTAATATTAAAGCTCATATCCATTTAAAGTTGACATCTTCTTGGTTTGATTGTAAACTATGATATAGGGATTTAACAATAAACTTTCCATTAGGAGTTAGCCCCCAGATAATTTTATCATAAATTTATGGATTATGGAGGGGTTGAACATAAATGTTACGTAACTTGTTTTCTATATTTATTGGTAAGTCAAAGGATAGATCATTGATGTTAATCATTTGGTGTGTTAAGTAATGTGTTAGTGTTGAGCTTTGATCATTATGTGGTAATGTGCCTTCAATTTGGCTTTGCAGTATGATATTTGGCCCGAGCCAAGGTTCTAACAGCTACCTATTGCATATAAGTAATATCAAATTATATTAGAATTTTCACCTCCTATAGGAAAGGTTGATACCTTATTTATTTTAAATAAATACCTTTTTTAAAAATTATATTCCATAGATACCTTTTGATTTTTATAGCCAAATATCTATTTATGGTCATCTCTTACCCTTAAGCCATAAAATACGCTTTGCATTATTTTTCTCTCTCATTCTTTCAGATTCTTCTCCACCCTCTCTCTCTCTCTCTCAACGTCAGTCTTTTTCCATGAATACAACCACAATTCTCTACTGATTCATCTCCATTGTCTCGAAAAAAATTTCATTTGAGTGATCATCGACGACGGAGAATGACAGAGAGGGGCAAAACCACCCATTGAATTCACTGTTCCTCTTCCTTCCTCAATTCGTCATTGAAGGCTTGAAGACTTTGAAAGATATAAGTTTCTGTGATATCCTTAATTCGTCTTTATCAATCAATTCGTCATTTAAGGATAAAATTTTCTGTGATTTCTACATCTTCTGAGATATGGCATTGAAGGCTTTGACGTTGTTTTTTGCCATTGAAGGCACCATCGCCAGACCAAGGCGGCGCGTTTTCACTACAGGCTTCCGGTGAACGGCGGATTCGCCGGAAATTAGGGTTTGTTCTTGAACAAAGACGACAGAGTTTGGGGCTGAGCAACTTGATTTTCTGTTAATGTATTTCAATGCATTTTCATATATTTCATTGCATTCATTGTCTTTTATTTCATTGTAATTCAATATATTTTGTTGTATTTCATTGTATTCACTGTCTTTTTTTTCATTGTATTTCAACGTATCCCGTTGTATTCTATGTATTTCATTGTATTCACTGTCTCGCCATATGCCATGAATGTATTCATATATTTTTTTTAATTAATATAATTTATGTATTCAGATGTATTATATAATTTCTCTAAAAATTGCTATGTTTTTGGTGTATTTTTCGGTTGAGAATCTTTTTTATAATTGAAAATACAAAATTTGTGTGTTATAATTGAGTTTGTTGGGTTATATTATGAGTCTATTATGTTAATTGATTCACTTTCCGTTTTAAAAACAGTGTAATCCCTTATTTTACATCATGAATACAGTCGAATACAATAATATGTCCAGCTGTAATCACACGTTTCACTCCATGAATACAGTCCAATACACTCGAATACAATAACTGATTAGCTGGACTTCCCTGATTCACTCCTATTTTTGCTACTGTATTCATGAATACAATAGCTTAAATACATCAAATACATCTTATAACCACAGAAAAGGTATCTGTAATCCGTAATATAGCAAATGGTACCTATAAATGGTTAATTACTACTAAAAGATAGTGCTTTATGAAAAATTTTCAATTATATTTTCTTCGCTAACCCTTATTACTTATGAGCAGTGATATGCGTTTTAAAGTAGACTTAGTCTCTTATAATTCACTGCTCAAGCTTACCAATTTTTTTTTTTGACGTGTTATTGGTAAATTAATTTGCAGATTTGCAGAAATTTGGCACTTATTTTATGCATTGTTTTAGGCCGTTCGAGTTTGTCTTAGCATCGAAATTGTTTTATAAGTATTGGAACCTCTTCTAAAATTATCTGGAAGTGTTTGTGTCCTATTCTAGTTCCAAACTCATTTCTATTTCATGAGCATATGGGTTCACTTGTCTTTATTTTAAAAATATATTTTAAAATTTCTTTTCAAGTATTTTGGTTCAAATATGACGATATGGGATTAAATTTGCAAGTATTCGGTTATTCAATCTTATCATTTACTTAATTTTTCTTTACAAAGTGGAGCGTGACAGAGGGAATAGCAACTAGAGAAACTGCATATTATTGCAATAATTGGTTTCGTTTAGGAAGTGATGATTGCAGTATAGAGACTGCATATTTGTTTACCTTTAAAATGGTAATAACAATTAGATTTGATTTTGTGATTCTAAAAATATGTGATCTATTTTTATGCTAGTTGTTTATGCAGTAGATGCTAAATGAAAGATTAGAAAATAAGATAATAGCTTGAAAGCAGTGTAATAATCAAACCGAATGGCTGGAAACCGGGGCCTCGAGCTTGCGTATATGGGGCTTCGAGGTCGAGTCGGATGCCCGGCTAAGGGCAGTTGATGGAGGATTAACAGTTATGATAGATTTGATGGCGGCTCTTTATGATCAATAATGAGCAATAAATGAAGAACAATAAATAGAACACAATAGATGTAAGCAATAAGTGTAAGTAGTGAAATCAAGAGAATATGTTAAGTTAGAGAGCAGAGAGAATATTCTTGTATATTCAATATTGTGTATCAGATATTGTATGTGCAAAAATGCAAAAAACAGTAAAGGTCCCCCTTATATAGGAGGAGAGAATCCCAACATCGTACGTGTGTATTTATTACAAAGTAAAGTAGCTAGTACAACTACCTAGAGGTTTGGTATAGACTGGTACTATTCTTGTAGGTGTTGTTAGCTTGGTCCACATGCCTAGGGAACTTTCCGCTTATCCATGATAACCATCGACTCGTGCTGCATCAAGGTTAGGTGTGAAGAACCCTCGAGGTCGAGACCTCGAACTGTGCCCCTGGGCCTTTGAGGCCTTTTTGAAGCTAAGGGAAAGACACAATGATCTCCTGTCCTCCTCTTCAATTATCTCCTCTTATGTTTCTCTCAGTTTGTTATATCCCAACATTCATGGAATACAAATTCCACTCGTGTAAATTCTACCGTTGGACTTTCCTCTTTATGGATCAACACAGGCCTTCTCTTTTGATAAATTCCACCACAGAAGACTTCTATGGTTTGACACTCATACTTCTGCGAGGCAATTGCGGGCCACGATTCCTCTGTGGCTTCTACTGTAATTACCATGCCACAAAATGCTTTCTTGGCATCTCTTATTCCACAACAGATCCGACATGCAGAACGATATGATAAATTTCCCTCACTTTGTTTGGTTAGCTAACAGGAACCATCCAGTGAAAGCCAATGCGGCCTTGCAACTAGGCCGAGATGGAAATTTGGTCTTGGCAGACTTTGATGGCACTCTTGTTTGGTCCGCTAATACCACTAGGAAATTTGTTTCAGGCTTAAACTCGACAAAAATAGGGAATCTCGTGCTATTTGATAAGAGAAAACGCGCAATTTGGTAGTCTTTTTGTAACGACCCGATCGGCTGTTTTGAGCTCTAGCGCGTCGTTCGGCAGTTTGAGGCCATGTGCAGCTTCACTTCAGGTATTATGACTTGTACGCATGGTCGGAATTGAATTTCGGGAAGATCGGAGTTGATTTGGAAAGGAAATTCTCATTTCGGAAGCTTTAAGTTGAAAGAATTGGCTAAGATCGGATTTTTGAGTAAAGGACCTCGGAATCGGGATTTGAAGGTTCCAACAGGTTCATATGATGATTTTGGACTTGGGCGTATGTCCAGATCGGTTCTTGGATGACCCAGGAGCATTTTTCGGTACCTATTGTGGAAGTTAGCCTTTTTGGAAGAAATTTCATAAGTTTGGGTTGAAGTGCATTTCAGTGTTATCGATGTTCGTTTGAGATTTTGAATCTAGGAATAGCTCCGTATGGTGATTCTGGTATTGGGAGTGCGATTGGGAGTAAATCAGGAGGTCCGCAGGTCATTTTGGAGTCATTTGACTAAAGTTAGAAATTTGAAGGTTTTTAAGAAGTTTGATCGGAAGTGGACTATTTGATATCGGGGTCGGATTCCGATTTCGGAAGTTGGAGTAGGTTTGTAATGTCGAATGTGACTTGTGTGCAAAATTTGAGGTCAATCGGACGTGATTTGGTAGGTTTCGGCATCGAATGAAGAAGTTTGAAGTTCAAAAGTTCATAAAGCTCGAATTGGAGTGCGATTCATGGTTTTGGCATCGTTTGATGTGATTTGAAGGCTCGACTAGGTTCATAATATGTTTTGGAATTGATTGGTGTGATTGGATGGGGTCCCGGGGGCCTCAAGTTGATTCCGGTGGTTATCGGATCAGATTGGAGTTGGGAGATAGAGCTGAAGCCTGTTGTCATCTGGTGTAACCGAACCTGCGAGGTCTTGGCCGCATGTGCGGAGCCGCAGAAGTGGCCAAAGGAGCACTGATATAGTTGAGAAGGGAAATGGTGGGACCACAGATGCGGTCATCTTGCCGCAGAAATGGGACCGCACCTGCGTCGCAAAAGCGGAGTGAGGGGCCTGGTGAAAGACCGCAGAAGCGGTAGTGGGGCCGCACCTGCGGAGCTGCAGAAGCAGTCAACTGACTGCAGGTGCAAAAAGGCTGGAGGCAATGTGTTCTTTTAAAAACGAGGGCTGGCTCATTTTCACCTTATTTTCTCCATGAGAGCCGGTCTTGGAGCGAGTTTGGAGCTCATTATTCATCATCAATGTCAAGGTAAGTTGTTCCCACTCATTTCAAGTTAAATACATGATTTAGATACGGATTAAAGTATGGGAATTAGTAGAAATTTGGGATTTTGAGGAAAACCTAGAAATTTGGTATTCTTGAATTTTGACTACGATTTTGGACATGAAATTGAGAGTAAATTATATATTTGAGTTCATGAGGTTATGGGTAGACTTTATCTTCGAAATTTTTTAGAATTCGGCCACGTTGACCTGAGGGTGATTTTGTCAACTTTTCGAGCGGAGTTGAGAATTGATATAAATTGAATTGTGGTGAGTGTTTGAGTATATATCTATGGGTTTGCATAATTATTGACTAGTTTTGGAGCGTTGGGCATGAGTTTGAGTCGTCAGAAGTGCTTGGGAGTCGGTTTTGGAACTTCAGAGCGAGATAAGTCTCTTTTCTAACCTTGTAAGAGGGAATTATCCTCATAGGTGAATTAATTAGATATGCGCATCTATTTGTGGAGGCTACGTACGCACGAGGTGACAAGAGTCCGTGCGTAGCTACTATTATTCTTAAGTCTGGATGGTCTAGGACCCAAAATCATGTTTTACTTGAAATACTTGTAACTTTATTGTCAATTTAAAATGCTTAAATCATATCGAACTTGGTAAATGAATTTCTAAAAAGTTAAACATCATTTTCTTGACCATTAAAAGAGAAATTGTCATTTCCTTGAGTAATTTTTTTCCTGATGAAATCTTGATTGACTGTTTGAATGTGTGTATCTATGAGTACCTGCGTCGCATGTATGATTCACGAGCGGGATAACTCTTTTATTTATATTTGACCGTGTCGCACATATGATTCGTGAGCGGGGTAATATATGCATCTATGGTTCGCGCCATTCGACCCTCTGACAGTGTACAGTTTAAATATTTTTGGATTGGGCCGTACGACCTCGGCATGATTTGCGTATGCTTGTATTGCTTGCCTTGAGATTTACAAAATTTGGTATTGCCTCCCTGGCCTGAGATAAATTAATAAACGATGAAATATGAACTTGGAAATTTCTATTAACCAAAGAATTGTTTACCTGCTTCATGCTTATTGAGTTTGCAGTCACCTTATAAAATCCACGATTTTTCATATTATTGGTATATTATTAGTGGACCACTAGTAAGTGTCAAAGTTGACCTCTCGTCACTAGTTCTTCAAGGTTAGACGGGATACTTATAGGGTACACGTTGTTTTTGAACTCATACTACACTTGTTGTGGATTTTTGTGGCGCATGCACATATACGTCTAGTGGCCTATTTGGGCGTAGCGACATGGTTGACACGGAGACTTAGGTGAGCTGCATCTATCGAGACGACCCGCAGCCAGCAGAGTCTCTTTCAGATATTGTAATACTTTTCTGTCCAATTGTATTCCGGACAGTTATTGTATTGTACTTTATTTCCTAGAATTGCTCATGCACTTGTGACACCGGGTTCTGGAATGACTATGGGATTATTCAATATTTAAATTTGTTAAAGACAACGTTATTTATTCAGTGAATTTCTTTATTTATTGTGGATATGTAAGGAAAAAGAAATGATTTCAAAAATACTAAAATGAGAACTTAATTAACTTCTTGGTGTTGGCTTCCCTGACAATGGTGTCTGGTGCCATCACGACCCTTAATGGATTTTGGGTCGTGACAACATGGTATCAGAGCACTAGGTTCCTTTAGGTCTCACAAGTCGTGAGCGAGTCTAATAGAGTCTTGCGGATCGGAACGGAGACGCATGTACTTATCTTCGAGAGCCTACAGGGCTATTAGGAGCACTTCCCTTCTTGATTTCCTCATCATGCGATTTGATCCGTTTGAAGCTTACGCCTTCATTTCCTTTCCATTCAATCTTATGCGACGCGAAGTGCTGGTTATAAATCGAGAAGTGAATAATTGTAATGCTACTCCATATGTTGTGCGGGATGTTTCGCCCTACGTGGTTGTTTGGGCTACTGTCGTCGCCTTACGGAAGGATATTCTGTCGTTGCAGCTCAGTAGATGTACTTCTGAGAGCTTTGAGCTATGCACAGGTTGCTATGATGCTCATGAACAGTTATCACATAGTATTGATGTGATGGTAGGATACTTGCCCATGCGTCGGGGCAGTGAATGACTTGAAAGGAGGTCTACTCAGTGCATGATTCAGTATTTTATTCCCAGCGGAGGAAAGACAATCAAACTATAAATGATCAGGTTTGGGTTGATAGAGTAACGAGACTTAGTGTTTTCAAGTGTGGTGGAATTTTTATCTGCGACATGGTGTCATCGTCCTCGATTGAATATGTTAAATTCGCCGGTGTTATGATCTTCTACAATTCGTCTTTGGGGCAGGATATTGTGAGATAGTATTGGAGAAGTGGCTGTCAGAGATCACGGGGTGCTGTGGTTCAAGATTGAATGGGTATTTCTAATGCTGATGGATCGAGAAGGAGGATCTTCAGAAAGGGTTGAAGTTAGTAGCGATCTATCGGTTCAAGTGCTACAGAGATAGATATTGATCTAAGGCAACAACTGGGCAGCAAAGGATGAGGAGGGACATGTAAGAAGTATCGGACGATGGTTAAATTTCTAGAAGGCCAGGTATAAGAAGCGAAAGTCGAGTAGTTGCTTAAAGGAGTGAGTTTGACCAAAGTGGGAGAGTGAAAAAGTAGCATATGAGTTCAGTGGCAGGATAACTACACACCTTAAGGAAAGTTTAGAGTGATTTAAGAATTTTAATGGATAGTGATTGGGTCCACGGGCTTAATTTGAAATACTGGCTATCATACAACGGGAGATTGGATGCAACAGAAAGAAGTTGCTTGATATGAAGAAGGATACAACATGACTTTGGATTAGGGGGTATTGTCACACATTTAGTTGATGTCCCTAAAGAGTGAACGGACTAGTACGGTTGGTGGATGAGCATGGGCTCAGGATGGGTTATTGGTGTCGTAGAGATTGTACCACGTGTAGTGACATTGGAAGATATCAGCGTGTAATTTCCACATGTAGGTTATCTCCTGTGAGCAGGTCAGCGGTCGCGTGGTTGGCGAAGATTCTACGAAGAATTCTACTGGCTATCCGATAAGAGGTCAAATATATAAACGTTACTAGAGATTCAGAGCGTTCATAAAATGCAAACAGAAGGATTTCAAGGAGTTTGGCGAGTTGGTTGTGCAAGATCAGGTTGACGGTGAAGAAATAATCCTGGTGGGTTCCAGAGTTATGTAATGGGTGGCTCCAAGTTAAGTGGGAGAGTCCCACCGCCTATGATTAGGTTGCATGGTTATATACTTGTGAGGTTCGGGTTATCAGTGTATTGGTGAGTTATTACAGCTAAGAGAAAAGAACATAAGTGGTAATTTGAGCAAAGGAATTGATAAATGTGTGCTATAGTTGGCCTTATGGACTCATGTTCAGCCTTTGGGAAGATTCAGGATTTATGCTTCGTACAAAGGTGATTTACAAGGGAAGTGATTCAGTCGGGTGCTTCTTTGAAATTGGTGTTCATGTGCCAGCGAAGCCTTGGAGTTGATTATATTCAGGACCAATCCAGAGTGGATGACTCTCAACAACGGTCTTAGTGAATTCAAAGGTTAAAATGTGGTGCCTAAATATTTCAAGCCCGCGGTATGGTTAAAAATCAAGCTTTTATGGCGGATTATGATAAGAGGCTCGGGATGTTCTATAATTTTTCGACTTGTAGTGTAACATTTGGAGGGATGGGAGAAAATGACTTCGGATTCGTAGAGGGATTTTCAGAATCGGTGTACCAGTTGAGAATGCGAATGCGCGCGCAAGGAGGGCGTGAGATGGTTCGTGAGATTAGAGACAACATGGTCTTGTGATATAAGGCCGCTCAGGATGAGTACGGATTGAGTTGCTATGTGTTGGCCAGAGCTATTATTATCTCTAAGGCAAGATAAGGATAAGTTAGAAGAAGTCGGATTGGTTAGCCATGGTTGAATTGGCATACTAGTGGCAGTAATCAGTACCTTCAACGTGATTAAGTTATGCATGTGATTTGTGGCGGTATGTGAGAGGCTTGACGGCCGCCGTAATTGATTTTATTTGGAAGTATTCAAGTATTATGGCATGTTATGTATAGGCGGATCCCGGAAGAGTTATGGTGGTTCAGACCACTACTTGAGGATTTGAATGTTCTACGGTTATGAGAAGTTACTCTCGTGTAGCTATGGTCCTCTTGGAATAAGTTCAGTAAAAAGTTTCTAAGTGATAAAGTGTTTACCCTATTAGTGGTTCAGGAGTTATGATGAAATTCTGGTGTTATCGCATATTGGCATGTTAGGTGCAGTGAGCGGTATGAAATTTGGAAGTGAGGATCAAGGTTGATGTTCGGTGTTGACAAGGATGTCACGAGCTTGAATGAGCAGGAAAAGGATTTGGTATGTTTAGAGTAAGCTGGTATTGTCTTCAGTGTCACCTAAGATCGGTGTTTCTGTAGGAGGCTTTGCATCTTGGTTACAGATTATTGATATGCTTTACAACATTAGTGTGACCGGTGGTATGTATGTGCAGACTCGTTATCTAGTGCAGAAGGTCGTGGGAGCGTACCTCACGAGAAGATTGTATAAGTGTGACGTGTAGTCACTTGATTGATTGAAGATTTAAACAAAGTGGGAAGATTGTGGTAGTACCACTAATTTGAGAATTTATGCCTGGAGGGCACTCGGTTTATTGGGTTATGGACTGTGGAGGTTTGCTCCGGATATGAGGGTTGTTCTTGTGAATCATGGGGAAAATGGGTTGTTATAAACCCTTAAAAGGTTATTAGCCTAGTACGGTGCGGTCAGAATCGGCTCGAGGTCGATGGGTGGATTTAAACATGAATATGGACTCTATATCAGGCCAGATGGGTTCATTTCGGCATAGCACTCCTTATGAAGGAGTATTCGGACGTTGGATGCTATTTTGTCGTTACCTATTTCATGTAATGCTATATTGGGCCGTGTGAGTTGTGAAACGACTTGATAAATTTCTTATGTGTTGAGGTTTCGCGTAGCGATGGTGTTATGTGAGCAGGATAGCTCTTGTGATTCAAATTATATATCACACCTCAGTTGTGCTTGAGTTTTGTAGCTTGTGGTGCTATCTGTCTCCCCCGGGGATGGTATTATACACTTATCGTGCTTGCGATCGATATTCGATATTTAGTAGTAATGAGCAATTTAACTCAGTGTGTATCTCCTTATGTGAATTCTATGTGTGGATCGGGTGGCACGCCGCCACGGGTATGTTGTTTGGATCGGGTTACATGTCGCAACAGTATGATGTTGAGTATAGTTTTCTATATCCTAATTTTTGTGTGTTCTGTTTCCCATTTTCTGAGGAAAGTTCATATTAGTTGCGTGAGTTAAGTAGTCCTTTCCAGAGTTCGTTTCTTTATGTATCACGTTCAAATTTGTGGCCTATCGGCACATTTTGGCATCATATGAGACTTTTGGTCATGTTTGGGGTGGCTTATTGTCTGAACAGCTTGTACTGGGTGAGACGATATTGTTGGATCTAGGATCAGTGCGATCAGATTATATGAAGTATATTAAAGAGCAAATACCATATTTGGTTCAGAATGAGGTAATGATTCTTGACAGGAGTATAGACTCAATGATTTGTGGACTCGGTAGTTGGTTATGAATTTCTACACACCTCTTCTGTCGTGGCGGTATTGCAGAAGTTGGGACCAGATTTATTTATGTCATGAGGTGCATTGTGAGCATCAGATTCGGGAAATGTCGGGTATTATGATCAGAGAATGTTATTATGGTCCGTGAATGAGGTGGTGCATGGTGAGAACTCAGCAAAGGTATGCAATCATGTTCTGGTACATCGTGTAGTGATTGATATGGTATTCGTAGGTTGGAAGCAGGCCTGGCAAAGAATTTTGGGTGTTGGAACTGGGTTCTAAGCTTATTTGTTTGAATAAAAGAGAATATCTTTGTAACGATCCGACCGGTCGTTTTGAGCTCCGGCGCGTCATTCAGCAGTTTGAGGCCATGAGTGGCTTCATCTCAGGTATATTGACTTGTGTGTATGGTCAGAATTAAAATTCAGGAAGTTTGGAGTCAAATCTAAATGAAAATTCTCATTTTGAAAGCTTAAAATTGAAGAAATGAACTAGGATTAGAATTTTGAGTAAACGACCTCGGAATTGGGATCTGAAAGTTCCAGCATGTTCGTATGATGATTTCGGACTTGGGCGTATGTCCGGATTTGGTTTTGGGTAACCCGTGAGCATTTCGGCGTATATTGTGAAAGTTAGTACTTTAGAAGAATTTCATAAATTTGGGTTGGAAGGCATTTCAGTGTTATAGATGTCCGTTTGGGATTCCGAGTCTGGGAATAGATCCGTATGGTGATTCTGGAGTTGGGAGCGCGATCGGAAGTGAATTCGGATGTCCGGAGGTCATTTTGAAGTCATTTGGCTAAATATAGAAATTTGAAGGTTTTTGAGAAAATTCGACCGGAAGTGGAAATTTTGATATCGGGGTCGGAATGCGGTTCCGAAAGATGGGGCAAGTCCGTAATGTCGAATGTGACTTGTGTGCAAAATTTGAAGTCATTCCGGAATGATTTTGGTAAGGTTTGAGACACTTAGTCTCTTTTAAGGAGGTTTAAGTTGGAAAAGTCAACCGAACGTTGACTTATGTGTTAGAGGGATCGGATTTGAATTCCGATGATTCGGTTAGCTTCGAGGGATGATTTGTGACTTAGGAGTGTGATCAGAAGTAATTTTGGAGGTCCGGTGTAGAATTAGGCTTGAATTGACGAAGTTAGTATTTTGGCGAATTCCGGTTGATAGGTAAGATTTTGATCCGGGAGTCGGAATGCAATTCCGAGAATTGCTGTAGCTTTGTTATGTCATTTGTGATGTGTGTGCAAAATTTCAGGTCATTCGGACATCGTTTGGTCGGGTTTTTGATCGAAAGTGTATTTTCGGAAGTTTTTGGAAACTTAGGCTTGAATTCGATGAGTTTTGGGTAATTTGATGTTGTTTGAGGTGTTTTGATGATTTGAGCAGGTTTTAATGATGTTATGAATTATGTTGGCATTTTTGGTCGGGGTCCCATGAGGCTCGGATAAGTTTTGGAAGAGTTTTTGGAAGATTTTTGTCGTTTTGAGCATAAACATGTAATGATCCAAGGGTCCATTTTTAGTTCTAGAAATCCAAATTTGATTTCGAGACTTCCAAAATTTAAATCATGAATTATAGGACTGATCTGGAAATTTTGGTTTAATTTCATCAAGTCGCGATTGGGTTTTTGACGTGAAATGTGAGTTAATTATTTAACGAGCGAAATGGGTATTGAACTGGGCAAACGAGCTCCGAATTGAGTTTTGATTGAAGGGTTGTGTTCGTATTATTATTTGTGACTCATAGGAATAAGAATCGTCTAATTCCGAGTTCGTATGATGGAGTTAGAGCCGTTTTAGTGAAAATAAAAGCTGCTGCAATTTCTGCTGCTAAGCTGTCTTTGGACAGCAATGTGCAGTCGTGGAGCGTACTTCAGAGACCTATATCTTTTGATCTACAAAGAATTTTGAGATAATTCAAAAACGAAATTGTAGCCCTTCGTATCTAGTTTCCAGAAAGCTAAAAAAATCGTAATTTGACATTTGTAGAGAAAGTTATGATTGATTGAAGATGACTGGTGGAGCAGTTTCTCCAGAAATTTTCTGATTTCATGGAGCTGATTTAGAAGCTCATATCTCGGGATATATAAATAGTTATATGGTGTACAACCTATCAAATTAAAGATCTTTGAGTCTAGTTTCTAAATCTTCAAACCGTTTGTCATTTGGATATTTATACAAGACGTTATGGGTGTTTAAACAGAAGGTGTCCGACAAGGAACAATTTTAATAGGATGTACAACTTGTATAGCACAAGTGCAAGGTACAACTCGACGAAGCACGGGCAGATTCTTTTAAACACGGATTTGGCTTATTTCTTTCATTTCTTTCATTTGGCTTGGATTATTTTGGAGAGAATTTCAAGGGGGATTTCATCAAGCATCAAAGGTGAGTTGTTTCTACTTATTTTCAAGTTAAATACATGGATTCGAACTGAAAACTCAAGTAATTTATGGACAAAAATGGTGGTTTAGGGCTTGAAACTTAAGAGAATTAAATGGTGATTTGAGGGGTCAAATGAACTCTGATTTTGTGAATTTGGTATGTATAGACTCGTGGCGAGATAAGGGTCGTATTGATGTAAAAATTTCTGAATTTCGAGACGTGGGACCGGGGCTCGGGTTTTGCTAATTTCGAGATTTTCGACATTTTTTGAGTCTTTTCGATTGGGTTATATTCCCTTAGCCTATTGTAACGTATTCATTGTGGTTTTGACTAGATTCGACGCGCGAAGAGGTCGATTCAAGAGGAAAGGGCATTGCGAACTAGTCTACGGCCGGTTAGAGGTAAGTAATAGACGTAAATGCTATTCTGAGGATTGAAACCCCGAACTTTCATATTATAATGCTATATTGAGGCGTGACACGCACTCCATGGCGAGTGCGGGGTTGGATACTACTGGAGATTGTGACTTGGTCCACCCCGTGTGATGTTTATACTATACTGGTGATTGATACACATACTTCATTGATATTACTGGGCTTGATGCCATGTTTAGGGCCTTGTGCCGATTTGTAAAATCCTTCGAGGATTGATATTACTGCTTAGCATGATTTGCATATCATTTAATTTTAGTCCAAGGTTTTAAATGCTGTTTTGCAAACTCGGCCATAATTCTAAGTGTTGAAAACTTAAATGATATTTTTAAATGTATTTCGGGCTGAGAACTTCTGTTTTGTAAATGCCCAAGGGGCTTATTATATTATTTTCTGGACTGATTATAAAGTGACTTGAAACAGTAGTAACAATGACACTGTGTGATATACTTGACATAGTGGTAACAATGACACTGTGTGATATACTTGACATAGTGGTAACAATGACACTGTGTGATATACTTGAAATAGTGGTAACAATGACACTGGATGATACTTGAACAGTGGTAACAATGGTACTGTATGATATAAATTGGTCAGGTAACAATGGCTGACCGGTCAGGTAATAATGACTGACCAAGATATTGCGCATGGGTTGTAGGAGCCCCTCCGGAGTCTATACACACCCCCAGTGAGCACCGTCGACGATAAATAAATATGGATGGCTCGAACTGCACGCCGCAGTGGGTACTCGAATGTATCATCATATGCATTGTATTGCATTCATGTATTTGTATTTATACTGGTGTTTAGCTGCTTAGTTCCATATGTTGCTGTATATTTGGATTTTAGCTTACTTTGTGTATTTACTGGATTTTCTTATCTTCGGACTGTAGTTACTTTTATTACTCACTGGGTCGGAGTACTCACTTTACTCCCTGCACCTTGTGTGCAGATCCAGGGCAGTCTCAGGCTCAGTAGATCAAGTTGATCAGCAGATCCAGCCTCTGGGAGTATCGAGGTAGCTGCACGGCGTTCGCAGCCATTGATCTTCTCCTTCCTATACTATCTCTTTATTTACGCATTATCAGACTTTGGATATACTATGTATTAGGATGATATTCTGTATTCTAGAGGCTCAGATTCGTGACACCGGGTCCTAGTGAGATTATATTGTGTATTTTGTTAAAATCTCAGTACTTTAATCTTACTTAATTGATATTTTTTCCGCTATTTTTGATAAATTGGGTTAAGTGTTGAATAATGGTCGGGCTTGCCTAGTAGTGTGCTGGGCGCCATCACGATTGGGATTTGGGTCGTGACAATCTTCAAATTTGCTCGAGCTAAAGTGGTCAACTGTGTTATGGTAGCACGAGTAGGTGCACGAGGTGTTTAACAGTGATTTTAGACAGCTGCAGTGCAGTTCTCAATAGGTTCTAGGACGAACGTATGTTTAAGTGGGAGAGAATGAAACGACCCGATCGGTCATTTTGATCTCTAGCATGTCGTTTGGTAGTTTGAGGCCATGAGAAGCTTCACTTCAAGTATTATGACTTGTACGCATGGTCGGAATTGAATTTCGGGAAGCTCGGAGTTGATTTGGAAAGGAAATTCTCATTTCGGAAGCTTTAAGTTGAAAGAATTGGCTAAGATCGGATTTTTGAGTAAACAACCTTGGAATCGGAATTTGAAGGTTCCAACAGCTTCGCATGATGATTTTGGACGTGGACGTGATAGGGTCTTGGATGACCTGGGAACGTTTTATCCTTTTTGGAAGAAATTTCATAAGTTTGGGTTGATGTGCATTTTAGTGTTATCGATGTCCGTTTGGGATTCCGACTTTGGAAATAGCTCTATATGGTGATTCTGGTATTGGGAGCGCGATCGAAAGTAAATCCGGAGGCCCGTAGGTCATTTTGGAGTCATTTGGCTAAAGTTAGAAATTTGAAGGTTTTTGAGAAGTTTGATTGGAAGTGGACGATTTGTTATCGGGGTCGGATTTTGATTCCGAAAGGTGGAGTAGGTTTATAATGTCGAATGTGACTTGTGTACAAAATTTGAGGTCAATCGGACGTGATTTGATAGGTTTCGGTATCGAATGAAGAAGTTTGAAGTTTAAAAGTTCATAAAGCTCGGATTGGAGTGTGATTCATGGCTTGGGTGCGTTTGATGTGATTTGAAGGCTCGAATAGGTTCGTAATGTGTTTTGGAATTGATTAGTGTGATTGGACGGGGTCCCGGGGGCCTCGGGTGGATTTTAGGTGGTTATCGGATTGGATTGGAGTTGGGAGATAGAGCTGAAGCCTACTATCATCTGGTGTAACCGCACCTGCAAGGTCTTGGCTGCAGGTGCGGAGCTGCAGAAGCGGCCAAATGAGCGCAAATACGGTTGAGAAGGCAAATGTTGGGACCGCAGATGCGGTTGCAAACCACATTGATTGGGGATGTTTTAAAGATTGACAGTTGCACTACGAACACAACAATGGGACATTATGCACGCTTGTGTATCCTGGCTCCCCAAGAAAAATCTTTACCAAAGAATGTCATGATCGAGAAATATCTACAGGATATCTACTACGAAGACACAGACCCATTGCGTACGATATGCGGATGCCAGAGACACAACCTATATCAATGTCAGAACAAGAATACAACATCTATAAAGATGGAGGAAAACTCGACAATAGACACAGCAAACGAATAGTGGAAGACAGTATTATACGCACACAAAAGGTACACCACTACAACTCATAATTCAAAAAAATTAAAAAAAGAAACTACTGAAAAAGAAAAAAAATGAAATAGGAAAAAAAGAAGAAAAAAACAGGAAGGAAAAAATCAAAGAGAATCCTGTCAAGAAAAAAGAAGAGAAATTAAAAGAAAAAGAAAAAGGTAAAGAGAAAACAAACAACACCAAAAGAAATAACGACATGAACTTTACTCTCTCAACTATTAGACCCTTTATCCCTAGACTTACCTCAACCTTGGAGACCAAGGAAGAAAAAGGGTCATTTACCTCCACTATTTTTGAAGTGTCAACTAGTTATATCCGACACAACCAATTACCTATTCTAAGTCAACTAGATTTAGAAAAAAAACTACCAAAATAAAAAAATTTCAAATCAGACACTCCTATCCCGTCATCTCCGACATCAGCCACCATACATCATCAAGAACAAAAAAATCATTCGTTCCTATTTACGACTTCAAAAACTAATTGCCCACCAACTGTACTACATACACACAAAAAAATCCTTTATGCGCCCACAAAATCACTGACAACAATACCCAAAATAGGCACAACAAGGGGACACATATAGGTTCTCAAAGACGTGAATAGATTACCAAATCAGGGAAAAATAATAAAATATATAGTACTGAAAATAAAGACAATACCATGGACACTACTCCTAAATATCCTACCATGCATGAAATCATTACCCATTATGAAACCTACTCCTACCCTACTACCTATGCTACCTCTACCACTGCCAAATCCTATCACCCAACCCATCACTCACCATCTCCAAAATGGAGTAAATTTCAAAATGAAGTAAAGTTACTCCAACCATTACTCCAAAAAAGAATATTCCATTTTATATTCTTCCATCTCTTCAATATTATATTATTATCTTTTATTTAAATTTATTTTCTCATTTCTATTAAAAAGAAATTCTATCTTTTTTTTTTTTACATATTCATCACATATAAATTATATTGCTTTCTTATATAACCATTTAATATAAAATTATTTTATACCATAAAGTTTTAAATAATATAATTTGTAAGAAAATATTATAAATTATACTCCCTCTGTTCCAGTTTATGTGAACCTATTTCCTTTTTGGTCTGTTCTAAAAAGAATGACCCCTTTCTAAATGTGCTATCAATTTAGTATAAACTTACAATTCTACCCTTAATGAAAAGCTTTTATAACCACACAAATGATCTGGACCCCTTTTTGACTTGTTTGGGACCACAAATTCAAAAAGTCTTCATTTTTTCTTAAACTCCGTGCTCAGTCAAACATGTTCACATAAATTGGAAGGGTGAGAGTATATATTAACGGATAATTCAAATAAAAGTGAAATCATTGAGATACAAATTGATTAAATACATATTACATTATGCTAAAATTCAGATTAAATGCTACATAAATATTCAACTTACACCTCTAGTATGCTCCCATAAATGATCTATTAATGTAATACGAAGTGCAAATGAGCATATTTGTCCTTAATTCTTTTGTATCGAGCTAAAAATTATTCAAATCGGTGATTTTCATCTACTACTATTTTTACCATTGGAGGTGGACATTCCCAATCATCTTGAATTGGTGCATTAAGATAATCAGATTGTTGAGACGATGAATAATGCAACTGAGACAAAAAAAGAAGTTTTGACTGTTCAAAAAAGAAAAACTAAGACTAAAAGAATTGAAATAAGAAAATAAAAGTTTAACGATCGATGTCGATTCTATTGTCGATTCGACTCATCGTGAATTTTTGCGACAAGAACAACAATGAATAATATATAAAAGAAGTCAACAGTTCTCACAGTCACAACTACAACAATCCTCGGCCCCATTCACTCAATACTATAATGATTTTGGTGTATCTGAAAACGACATAAGTCCTACTAAGTTATTATGCTATTTACCGTAGTTTCAATTTTTATGTATTTTAATTTAATGTATTTTCATTTTTAAAATATTTCCAATTTTAATGTATTTTTATTTAATGTATTTTCAATTTGTACTTTTCATTTTTAGCAACATCTAATATTTTATATTTGCACCATTTATTTTTTAAGAAGATTATATATTTTTGTACGATTATAACTTATAATAAAATTAACTTACAATTTTACATAAAAATAATAAATACACGAAAATTAATTTCTAAAAATTATATGCCAAAGTTAAGATGTAAAATTAATATTATAAAGATATTACATAAATATAATTAGGTATATATAAATAGATAAATTTAAAAAGTTAAATAATAATAATAATTAAGTAATAAATAATACTAATGGAGGAGATTAATAGTGTCACTCCAACTTTGGAGGGACACTATTCGTCCTCCATTTTGGGGGCAACAACATTGGAGCCAAATATTTCCAAAAAATGACTGCACTATGGAAAAATGCAGTATCATTGGAGATGACCTAATATCCAAAACACATAAAGACTGAAATTCTGGTTCTGCCCCTTTTGACAATGCCTTTTCTTTTAATTTACTTGTTCAATTACTCTTTCGGTTGTATCCTCTTTGGAAAATATACTTGTCATTAATTTGTTTTTAAAATGATTAAGATTTAGAGGCCGATGCAGATTAATATTTCTCAATTACTTATAAGTATGCCACCTTATTAAAATAGAGGCGAACGATGATCAAAAGACCGCATAGCGCAGTGGATTAGCGCGTCTGACTTCGGATCAGAAGGTCGTGGGTTCGACTCCCACTGTGGTCGAATTTTATCTTTTCTCTCTTTTAATTCTTTCTGTTTTGACACTTTTAGTATTGGTAAATAATACTCAATCTAGGTACTAAATTAAATAATCCAGCAATAAATTGAAGCTTTGAGCCCCTTTGGCCATACAAAATTTTCACTTTTCCTCAAAAAAAAAAATTCACTTTTTGTTAAATCAATGTTTAGCCATAAAATTTTCAATTTTCGCTTGAAGATGAATTTCAGAGTTTTTCACTTGAGGTCACTCACAAAAATTTAAAAACAACCCAAATGATATTCATGTCCAAACATAACTCTAGTTTTTAAATATCATTTTCACTTGAAGGAAATTTTTCACTTTTTTTTTTCGAAATTTTACGATTCTTATGTCCAAACGCCCACTAAATCTTTTAGGATGGTTAAAGACTGAAAACAGTTCACTATAATCATTATTAAACCTTAAAGCTTAACATGAAGGGTGTGTTTGATATAACGGAAAATGTTTTCCAAGAAAATATTTTCTTGGAAAACAAGTAGAAATCTTATTCATTTTTCGGTGTTTGGTACGCAAATTAAGGAAAATGACTTCTCAAGAGTATTCATAAATAATTTAGATATAATAAACCATAAAATTTTTCGGTGTTTGGTACGCAAATTAAGGAAAATGACTTCTCAAGAGTATTCATAAATAATTTAGATATAATAAACATGAAGCCATAAACTTTCAAACCAACAACTTTTCGAATCCACAAATTTCATAAACTTTCGAACCGCTAAATTTTCAAAACCGCGGAATTTCGAACCCGTAAACTTTTATAATTTCTAAACCCGTAAACTTCCAAACACATAAACCTCCGAACTCATAATTTTGGAATATGTAAAATTTTGAGCCTTTAAACCGATAAATAATAAAATTAAAACTGACAAATATATTTTAAATTTTTTTTCGAGGGGGGTGGGGTGGGGTGGGGTGGAGGGGTAGTAGGGTGGGTAGTAACGGAAAAACTGAAATTTGAAAGGAAAAAAAAACCTTTTTTTGGAAAGGGGGTGGGGTGGGTTGATGAGGGTGGGAAAGGTTGAGAAGGAGTTTTGGAAAATGTTTTCCCTTCTCTTGATAAGGAAAATGAATTGTTAAGGAAAATATTTTCCAAAACATTTAAACCAACCAACCATGGGAAAATTGGAAAACAATTTCCGAAAAATGTTTTCCTCGTACCAAACACACCCGAAGCAAGGCCTTTTTCACATGAGTTTTTGTTTTATCTTTAAAAAGAAGCAACGGGGTTTTGATGGTTTCCACTTCCTTCTGTTCATAAATTAGTAGCTAACTTAAAATACACTCAAAGGTAAATGATTGTTAATGTCAATTCGCTTGTTTTTTGGTATTTGGAAAAAACTTAACTTAAACACCTTATTCTGAAAAAATAATCACTTCCCAAGTTCTCAAAAATTTGGCCAAAAACTATAAACATATAATGAAATGCTATATACAATTTTCAAATTTTTTATTTAAAATACTGCTGAGAAGAGTACATTCCAAAAAGTTACCTCAACCTCTGGTGAAGAAAATTACTTGGGATGTATCACCTTGTAACCAGTAGAACAATTGGGTTAGATTAAGGGATTTTACGCAAATAGTCGACCTGATTCATTATTTATTCTTTGACATGTATACAAAGATAATACACAGTTATACATATATTATATATGAATTATATATATATATATATATATATATATTATATATCCGTTGACTATTTTAATTTAAACGATTGGATGGACGATTATTTAAGCTAATTCTTCTTAGCGAGGGATTAATGCTATAGCTTAAAAATTGCTTAAATAGATAAAGAAGCAGCAAACAATTTATAGAAATATGATTAACCTTTTGAACATAACTTTAAGGTCAAAGGTTAAGCGTGTTGCCCATAAGCAAGCGTGGGGCAAAACTTGTTAACAGGGGCAGATCCAACAATTCAGCTATGGGTTCAATTGAACAATAACTTTTATTCTAGATATTGATTTTCGGTATAAAATTTACTAAAATTGCTGAAAAAATTGAAGCTATGTACCCACAACTCAAATAAGATGATGAGTTTCAATCTTGAAACCGAAATCTTAAACCTGCAGAATTAGTCCCCGTTTGGACATAAAATTTGAAGATTTTTTCAAAAAAATTTCACTTTTTTTCGAAACCAGCGTTTATTCATAAAATTTTCAATTTTCACTTGGAGATGAATTTTAAAAAATTTCGAAAATTTGAAAAACTGCAAAAAGTTATTTTTCAAAATTTTCACTCAAATCACTCATAAAACTTCAAAAACAACCCAAACTGAAATTTATATCCAAACACAACTCTAAAATTCAAATACCATTTTCACTTGACAAAAAATTTCATCATTTTTTCGAATTTTACAATTCTTATGTCATAACGCCTACTTAATTTTCTGGATTCGACTTTACTTGTTAAACTTAAAATTCTATTTATGGGGCCAGTGATGACAAAAATTTAAGATCATCCACTTTGAGGGCTATTTGTGTACTTCAACCAATATGTCATCCAACCATGGGCTTACAGATGGAAGTTGGAGTTGTACCCCAGTAGAAGCCCAGCCCATTTAACCTATTGCTCTCTTCTCTCTGTCTCTTCAATGATCACTGAAATCAAATCCTACAAACACCAGGTAGTTATAGTTGCTTCTCTGCAACATCATTTTCATCTTCTTACATTATTAATCATACAATTCTATTAGTTTAAACTCCCTAAATCACACACACACACACACACACACGAAAATTCACTTTTATCAGTTCCAAAAAAAGCTATGAAATTGCATAAGCAGTCTAGCAGAAGAGATGAAGAAATACCCAATTCTCAAATAAGCTTACCATACTCACCAAAGACCCTCAAACATCCAACTAGATCTCTACCCAGATCCATTAACTATCTCCTCAAAGAACAAAGACTTTTATTCATTCTTATTGGTATTCTCATTGGTTCCACTTTCTTTATATTTCAACCTAGTCTTTCTCTCTTAAGCACATCTTCTGAACCACATTCTTCAATTCCCAGATCATATAATGCTTTAAATCATGAATCCTTATCAACTATTTCATCTTATAATAATGTACCAATTTTTAAAGGGAGGGTACCAGTTGGGGTTGGGAGAAAAAGGATGAGGATTGTAGTAACTGGTGGGGCTGGTTTTGTTGGGAGTCATTTAGTGGATAAGTTAATTAAGAGAGGTGATGATGTTATTGTTATTGATAATTTCTTTACTGGGAGGAAAGAAAATGTGATGCATCATTTTGGGAATCCAAGATTTGAGCTTATTAGGCATGATGTTGTTGAGCCTATTTTGTTGGAAGTAGATCAGATTTATCACTTGGCTTGCCCTGCTTCTCCTGTTCACTACAAGTATAATCCTGTCAAAACTATTATATCCTTTTTTTAAAGATTATTTTTTGGTTTATTTTTCAGATTTATCGTAGAAACACCTCTTTTGGTTTTGTGTATGTGTGTGTCTGCATGATAATTAGTTCAATGTTATTGAAATGAGTGTTCTTTGATTTGTTTATTGAATTAGTAAAATACATGTCAGAACTGTTATATCAGTTTGGAAGGGGAG
This sequence comes from Nicotiana sylvestris, assembly GCF_000393655.2. Taxonomy (NCBI): domain Eukaryota; kingdom Viridiplantae; phylum Streptophyta; class Magnoliopsida; order Solanales; family Solanaceae; genus Nicotiana; species Nicotiana sylvestris. The sequence goes on along the minus strand of NC_091063.1, from coordinate 155,566,416 downwards.
CTTTAGTGCAACAGTAAAAGTTGCTGGCCATGGAAATAGCCTTTTGCATAAATGCAAAGTAAGGCTACGGAAAATAGACTCAATATAGTCCGCCCCTTCCCCGGACCCTCCTCATAGTTGGAGTAGAGGTGGAGTTAGGATTTGAACTTTATGAGTTCTAAATAATAGGATAGTGATATCACGTGTTAGTAATTGGGTTCTGAATTTAATTTTTGTGCATATTTACTGAATTTCTTGATACAAATACAGTGTTTGGGCGAAAGCTATTGAGTTCAGTCTAACCCGTACCTCGCCTAATAGAGCTTAGTGTACCGGCCTTCCCCAACTGTTATATAAATTCTAGATCATTACTTGGCTTATTGTTTATTGTTAGCTTTATGTATAATTCTTCTTTGGTTTTGTGTGTGTTTGTGCTAGTATGATAATTAGTTCAGTGTCATGGAAATGAGACTTCTTTGGTTAGTTTATTGAATTTGGATGCATTTGAGATCCTTAACTGTGATTACAAGACAAATGTGATGGGCACGCTTAACATGTTGGGCCTTGCGAAGAGGATTGGTGCGAGGTTCTTGCTTACCAGTACAAGTGAGGTTTATGGTGACCCACTCGAGCATCCTCAAAAGGAAACATATTGGGGTCATGTGAATCCAATAGGTCTGTAGAAACTGAAATACTTTCTTGTATAATGAAAGTTATCTCTTCAGCTGGTTTTAATGATGCTTGAGCATCTTGAAACTTCTAGGTGTTAGGAGCTGCTATGACGAGGGAAAACGGACTGCTGAAACATTGACTATGGATTACCATCGTGGTGCAGGTGTAGAGGTAAGAAGATTTGTCCTTTTTAATAGATAATGTAACAAATGATTTGCTGAATGCTTGTATGTGCAATTGAACAGGCTCCTTGTTTCTAATTCTTTTAAAATTCTATGCAAAATTATCCAGGGTGCTTTAGAAACTAAATGCAGCATCTTTTGCCTCTAGTACTGAATGAAATGCACTATAATTTTTGTGCCATCAGGAAACTCATCACTGAATCATCTTCTTGTGCTGATTAGATGACTTGAATAGGGTGAAAATTTTGGTGATCTAGACTCTAGAATAGTAGAATGCATGCTATTTATCTCCTCTTGGCCTTTATACGTTAGGCTTTTATACCCTTAGGGGTTGTTTGGTAGCCGGTTAGGGGGAAAGTTATTCATGTATTAGGGGTAACATAACTTATACCATGTTTGGTAGCCATTAGTTATTTTGTACAAAATTCAGCATAACTAATACCATGTTTGGTTGGCATTTTACAATTCTACATAAATAATACATGTATAAGTTATGCGTCAATCTGTATATTATTTTATGCGGGGGAGAAGATGGAATAACTAATACATGTATTAGTAATACATGGATAAAATACTAAAACAACAAATTTACCCCTATCAATTTACCATAAATCATTGCCATTTTCTCCAGCAAACTTTTCACTGCCGTTTTCTCCAGCAAATAACAATCTTATGCTATGATGTTTTTGAATTACTAAATAAAGTGTTGTAACAATATAGCAAAAAATTCAACCAAAACCCAAGAAAGAATTATATACACTACAATTGGCATTTCCCTTTTTTTTGAATTTCACGTGCGTTATTCAAGGACTAATCCCTGCATAACTAATACATGCATAACTAATCCCTGCATTACTTATTCTTGCATAACTAATACCTGCATAACTAATACATGTATAACTAATACCTGCATAACTCTAATCGGCAACCAAACGACCCCTTAAAGCATAAGAACAGCTAGTGTTTGGGCACTATAATGGAGAATTTGGAAGACCCTTTTTTATTATTGTTAAAGGTAATATATTGATTTCAGCAATTAGAAAGTGCTGTGAAAGTATTTCGATGACCCTTTTATTCTGTCCGAGATGTCTTAACTTAGAATGTGGACAGCAGGAGTTATTTAATTGCCTGGTTAAAGTAGAGCAGAAACATTCTCGAAAAAGAGAAGATAATGGCAAGTGACAAAGGATAAATTATGGTGTAAAAAGTTGCTATTTTGAGAATGAATATTACATCTCAAAATGCAAAGATCAAGCTGGAGGGCAGTAATATGTATATGTAATGTGACTTGTTCTTTAGACTCTTTCTTCCTTGAACAGTAGGAAGCTGCCTACATGCAATTCAGACCTGTATGTTAACATGTGATATAGCTTGCTGGAGTAATTATAATATAAAATCAAGGTGCCTATCCATCAAAATTAATTGTTATTTTCTGGATTTTAGTGTTTTCTCAAGAAAAGTTTGGAAATTCAACTTGAAACCTATTGTCTTGCTAGCTCTTGAATTTGTGAAGTTGAACAAACTCCATGATATTATGAGGAGAGAGAATGGAATATGGGCAACAATGTAGAAAGTCATTTTTCCCCAAAATAAGATTCATTCTGAAGTTAAGTTCTGTATTGTGTCCTCCCTCTTTCCACTTGCAAAAGCCAAATGAATTCAAGTGGTAAGTGGTAGGTGGTACCACACGATACATGCATGTTTTACATGTACATCATGGATGGAGTAGAATTTTACAGCTTAGAATCTTTGCGTGCAGGTGCGTATTGCTCGGATTTTCAATACATATGGACCTCGCATGTGTCTAGATGATGGACGTGTTGTCAGCAACTTTGTTGCCCAGGTTTGTTCTCTCGTCTGGTAATATCATTAGTTTAACCTGAGCTTGCCTTTTAAAGTCCTTTTGTATTACTTATTATTCTAAAACCATGTTTGCAGGCCATTCGCAACCAACCGATGACAGTATATGGTGATGGAAAGCAAACACGAAGCTTCCAATATGTCTCTGATCTGGTACTGCATCTTAATCAGTTCTCTTCCCCATTCCCTGTCTCTGCCTTAGCATGTTATGAACTACATTTGACGTTTTCTTAAATGCAACATATTTCTTTTTCTACTCTAAAGATCTAGTTTTCTGATAAATTTGCTTCTCGATTTTACAAAGTGAAATTCATTATTGAGCAAGAAGTTAAATTTTTGGAGTTCTCATCTTCAGAATTTTGAAGTTCATTAAATAGACAAAAATGTTTTGCTAGATTTTGAAAGATCTATGGTCTCTCTATCCCAAATTGACTACCTAATTTGACTTTTATATATATTAAGAAAAAGAAAACTTTGAACTTCTTACAATATTTGGTTTATTGTAGACATGTTAGATTTAACACGATGTTGATACTATCTATGTAGTGAACTACATGCTTCAGATTTAACACGATGTTTACTAAATGTAAAGGGGTTGTTTCAAGAAGGAATATCATGTGAATGGAACCTTATATGGTTGGACTTCTATTTTTTTTGTGATAAATATATAACTGACCTTCTATTAACATCTGGACTTGTTTAACTATGTATTTTGAAGTTCGTTGGTCTGACCGAGTCGGCATAGTATGGATTTTGTGAGATCTGCATAGTCTAAGTTGGTTGTGGTCCTTTGTTGCCTTTTCCTGCCATGATTAAAAAGAGACGAAGAATGTGGTCTTGTTACGTTTACATCAGGGATCTTTCTTGAACCCATACTTATATCCTATTTATTTATAGATTAGTTAATCAATAGTATAACAGACGAGAATCCATGGTGCGTTCTATTTTGCTGGTAATTTTGGCATTAATTGACAATGCTATTGAATGATTCAACCAGATGTTGGAACTATAAAGAAGCACTTTAGAGAGTATAAATGCTGATTTGGCTCCTAAGAAAAAATAAAGTGAAATATGATTATATCAGTGTTTACTGCCGAAGTGTAGACAAGTTGAGTATCTTGGCTCAGTGATCCAGGCGAATGACATGATAGATGTAGATGTAACACAGAACTAAAATAAAATGACTGAAATGTGGAGTTCCATAGAAGTAGTATGTGATCGGAAAAATCTTAACAAAGGGAAAGGCCAAGGATGCTATGAGAGTGAAGGTTGCCTTAGAACAATGTTAATTAGAATGAATGTTAGACCTCTAAACTCTAACATGTCTACAAGATGAATGTCGTAGGAATGCAGATGTTAAGACTTAAAATAGAAATGTGGTTACAAGATTGCATGGATTAGAAATGACAACATTTGGCGGATGGTGAAAGTAGCATACACTGAGGAAAAAATGAGAGGTCTCGCTTGAGATGGTTTGGCTATATCGTGTGTACCTCCATATGCTCATCAATAGGTCTATATGATGATTGGATGTAATAAAAGATGAATGAGGTAGACCATAAATTACGTAGAAAAGATTATCTCAAAAGGCTTACAATCTATTCTAACTTCTAAGTAATGTGGAGTCAGCTAAGTAAAAAATACAATGATAGGTCTATATGATGATTGGACGTAATAAAAGATGAATGAGGTAGACCATAAATTACATAGAAAAGATTATCTCAAAAGGCTTACAATCTATTCTAACTTCTAAGTAATGTGGAGTCAGCTAAGTAAAAAATACAATGATAGCAAATGATTCGTATAGGTGGTTCCAACTAGTTTTGGTTTACACTTACATTAGCTCTGACAATAGTTAAAAGTTTCTTTTACTTTTATATTATGATTAGGGATTTGTATGTTCATATGGGATAAATGTATTTAGAAAACTTCCAGGTTTAGAAGACCCATATTTTTTCTTAAAGACAAATTGTTAGTATTAGAATGAAATGGACCTAAATAGAGCGGCATTAATAGCCACGGAAGATTCATATAGCCGATCATACAAAGTTTTGACTAAGGTTTAGCTGATTGACTGATTGATGTTTAATTGAAAAACTTCACAAGTATAAACTTGACTAATGTTTATAAGAGTCTAGAGCTCATAAGAGAGGGCTTCTTTGTAATTATAAATATATTTAACCTAATTAACTTTGCTTTGATTAAAGGTTGATGGATTGGTGGCCCTCATGGAGGGTGAGCATATCGGCCCTTTCAACTTAGGAAATCCGGGAGAATTCACCATGTTGGAGCTTGCTGAGGTAAGTCATACTTATTTATGCATATGTGCATGTCTACAGATATGTTTTCGGACTATCTGTATGGTCAATTCGTGGTGAATGTTGCTCATTGAGGAATTCAAAGTTTGTTCTCTCCATGTTGTTACAAAGAGAATATCTGTGTCACTCGCATCCTTCATAAGAAGGGGAACCTTGGAGCAACGATAAAGTTGTCCCCATGTGACCTATAGGTCACGGGTTCGAGCCGTGGAAGCAACCACTAATGCTTGCATAATTGCATTAGGTTAGGTTGTCTACTTCATATCCCTGGGATGCGGCCCTTGCCCGTACCAACGGGATGTTTTTTGCACCAGGCTGCCCTTTACTCGCATCCTTCATAAACAGATGGAACCTGTTCTATTCTCATATTTACTTTCGTTGGTATTGCTCTACAATAAGCTTGAAATCTTAGTTAAAAGACTGAATTTTTTCTCTGTGTTGGTTCCAAGTTTTGAAATATTAAATTTGCATGATGTAAGTATTTTTTATTGCTATAGTGGATACATTAATCTTCAAATATAAAAGAATAGTTGTTGGAATGTCTGATGATACTTATGGTGGAGCTGTAAATTAGGAAATGAGATCTAACAAGATTTCAGCATCTTTTACAAGTTCCAGTTTACACCAAAACATAATAAGCGCTTAACAGTCAAGTTGTAGTAATTTACTATTTAGAGCATGAAATGTATAATATTTAACCAAATTATGTATCTAGTTTTAAGTGCTAAGTTATGTTATCAATACAGTCATAAACTGCATTAACTTGGAAACAGGTGGTTAAAGAAGTGATTGATCCCAGTGCAAAAATCGAGTTCAGAGCCAACACGGCCGATGATCCTCACAAGAGGAAACCAGATATTAGCAAAGCTAAAGAGCTGCTAAACTGGGAACCAAAAGTACCCTTGCGAGAAGGGCTTCCTCTCATGGTCAATGATTTCCGCAATCGCATATTGAATGAAGATGAAGGAAAAGAGAATTAATAAGGGTAGATGCAAAAATAGTATGTATAGCGCGAGACATAGTCTGTTGTTTATTACATTCGAAGTCGATATGCATTTATTTTTTCTTCATTTTTGTATTTCCGTTGTAATAGCTGATGGCATGCTAGCCATAAGCCACATCTATAGCCTCATATTTTTTCTTTTCCATTTGATTTTTTTTCTCCTTCCACTTCCTGTAATTCCAACAATGCTTTGATTTGATTTCTCTTTTGGGCACTGCCCAATGATGTTTTAAAAGAAAATGTTTTTGCTATGATCAATTCTCCAAGTCCCTATCTTTTTTCTCTGAACACTCATGTTTTCTTACAGGAATTATATTTCTTACTTCAACCAGGGAATTTTCTGTTTTGCATGGACAGATTTTCAAGTTTTTATCTTTTGCTAATATCATTAATAATTGCTCATTTGGTTTTTATATGTATATATTTGCCTCCAAGGCTTTGGTTTAGTTATAAGAGCGCAACCGTGATATATGGATTTAGTGCTTTATTTTCAAGCTTCTATCTTCAGTTTTTAATATTGTTAATTTTTTAGGTTTTAACTTATATATACTGATAGCGTAGATTTTTTTTGCACTATCGATGTACTTTAACTTGTTTGTTGTAGCATGTAACTTGTTTTTACTGATCTTACTTTTTACGGTCGGTTACCTGTAATTCTCTTTAATGTGACCTGATAGTGTAAGTAAAAATTCTTGTCATAAGTGTTATAGAAGTTAAACTCTATTAATTGCTGCACTTGTTTTTTATTAGTATGGTCTTTCATTACATGATTTTCCTAGTTTGCTGCATTGAATTTTTGTAGGTAAATTTTCAATTGCTTCCTCTCTGCATTAATACACAGAGCCCCTCTCTGAATGATGGCTATGTTTTAATTCTTTCAATTAAAGCCTAGGAAGCTCTCTGTCCTGATAATGTAGATAAAAAAAAATACTGACGTGTTCTTGGAGTCAGCTTGAAGGGGAGCTTTGGAGCAACGGTAAGTTGTCTTTGTGAGACCTATAGGTCACGGTTCGAGTCATGGAATCAGCCATTGATGTTTGCATCAGGGTAAGCTACCTACATCATACCCCTTGGAGTGTAGCTCTTCCTTTGACCATGTGTGAATGTTGGATACTTCGTGTACTGGGCTGGCCTTTTCTTCTCGGAGTCAGCTTCAGAAACTCTGTTCTAAGTAACCTTTGATGTTCACTAAACTGCCTATATTAAGTATTTAAGCTTTCCTTACTTCCTGTTAAGTGTTAACTATGTTGGTGGGGTAGAGATAAAGTGAATAAATTGTGAAAATAAACTAGCAGGCATGCTAAATGTAGGAATAAGTTTAATGGTACAAGTTTACTAAAGAGTAATGCATTTGGTTATGTGGTAAAGGAAAAGAAGAAAAACAAGTGAGAAGAAGATTGAAAAAAAGAAGTTATTTTCTTTAGGCATCAGATTCTGGTGAGCATTATTGAAGAAAAGCAAGCAACATTGTGTCTCATTCATCAAACATGCAAGAAAAATTCCACACATTTTGCATATCGACTGGCATTTATTCTGTTTGATTAGAATCTGAATATGCTGATTTCCTTATGGAGAGTTGTCTTGCGCCTTTAGTTGTTCTCTATCTATCCACCCGTGTTGGTTTTAAGTACAGGTACCCTATCGCTCAAATTCGTGTATCTTATTCTACGACCGAAAGCACTTCCTTCTCTACCACCACATTTAGGAAGTTTTAGGGATATAATAACAAGGATGCATCAATCCCAAGCAGGTTGGGCTCACTATATAAATCCTGATCATACCATTTCATTTAATTTCATCATATTTTACATCTTAATCATCATAATTAATAATAATAATAATAATAGTAGTAGTAGTAGTACTCAAAATGATCTTTTTCCAAAATGAAATATTTGTGGTGTGAAAATGGAGGCACATTAAGAATTTAGAAATGAAGTATGAAGTGCTTGAAAAACATTATTGCAAAGTAGATGAGTGATCATGCCCAACTATACCTTATAAAAGACAAAGCGGTCGTTGCAAATATAATTCGGTTTATAAGTCCGGAGTCGTATTCTCAGGGAGCTAACCTATCTATTACAACTCTTGGTGAAGCTATTAGCTCAAACAATTTCCGGGTGCAAGATTTCTATCAATAAATATTGGGTTTTTGTTTAACTACTTCAAAATGATATTAAAATTAACAATAAGCTAAATCAAAGATAATTCAATGGTAAAAAGGTCTAGGGTATTGATTTCCCCAATTGCTAGCTTAAGTCTTAACTCCTTGGCTATAATCTCGCTGTAATACTCTATGAGGATTATGAACTATGGGTTATCGCAATTATCTCTCGATCAACTACGATAATTTACTAGAGCATTCTCTTGAACTACTCTAGCTGGCAATTTATGTAGCTCTGAATTATCCCACTAAAGTTTCGTTATCTCTAACCCCACTTTTAAGTTCAAGTAATGGATCTCTTCAATTACCCAAAAGTGGTGTTGTTCAACCGCAGTCTAACCTAGTATTCCTTCTCAAGCAACACAAGGCAAATAGACACGATTAATCAAGGGTCCATTCAATTAATCACCATACAAAACATAGTTGAACAATCATATAATAAACCCGGCTCGATTATAACAAAGCTGAGTCAAAACTTCATCCAACAATTGGTTCCATCAACCCTAGATCAAATGTTTAGCTACTCATAGCAAAGCAAGATAGAACTACAAAAGTATTCATGATGTGCAATTGCAATAATAAAGAGAAGATAGAAAAACTCTAATGTTTGGTTGCTCTTCTCACACTCGTTCTTGCCTCCAAATTAGTCTAAAAACAAGCTTAAAACTTTCTTGGGCGAGTTTCTTGAGTTTATAAGGGTTTGGAATAAGTTTTTCCTGATTTACACTTTAGTCCCAAAAGTTCTGGGCAGCTACACAGTCTACCGCGACCGCGGTAGGAATGCGGCACTGCCGTGGTGAAACTCGAACATTCTGTCTTGCTTCCTTGGCCTATCACGGTCCAGCCGCGGTTGACCGCAGTTGTGGTGGCCTTCAGCCCAGTCCTCCTTTGCTCTTTCTTGCTTATTTTCGCTCGGGTTCTTCTTGATTGGCCTTTTATCCACATTATTGACTCCCAAAACACTCCATAGTCTCTTTCTAACTCGGATTAGTCCATGCGAAGCAAAAGAGTACCAATTAGAGCATTTTGTTATCATTTAACCCTTAAAACAACAATAAAGCATGGTACATTTAGGTGTAAATATCGGTCTATATAGCCTATTATCAACACCTCACACTTAAATCATTGCTAGTCCTCGAGCAATCTACCACACTCTATCAGAGTTACTTCCCTAAGCTTCTCCTTTAACGTATCACACCAAGAACAACTCACCAAGTTTGCAAATAGTAGTGAACAACTTTTTCCTCAAAAGTTGAATCTCACGTGCCGTGCAATATTCTTACTTACTCAAACTACTCTATACAGAAGTCAAGACTTACCTTTCCTTCGTGAATCACATGCTCTCACGTCACACAAGAGAGTAGTCCCACAAATAATATTATTAAGAACAATTAGGAACTCAGATAGACAAAATTCGCTCACTCTCAAAAAGAACATTCACATGCCACAAAGATGCATCATAGGCTTGCCCGTAGTGTACTACTCTACTAATTGATTCCAGTTAGTCTAAGATCAATTAGGACTTCACTTGGTTGTAATGTAGGCTAAGGGACGAGTATGATATATTTGGATATAGTGACTAACCTCCCTAAGCACTTTTAATACAATCACATTAACCTTCAAAATCATACTTATGTCAATCAGACGTTCCACCACATTTTTATTTATAACATCCCATTCCTTTAGGTGCAATTGTATCAAGTCACCACTTATCAATTGCTACATTTACTCATTTTTTTAAGTGGTGCTTTTTCTTTTACTTTTCCAAAAATTGCACCTTTCCTATATTTCATTAGTTCCACTCAAAAACCAAACCACCACCCCACACTTTAACTTTTGCATATTTCAAGGCCATTCAAGTGCTCATGGGAGGTAAAAGAGGTTCAAACAAATGGGCCATTCAAACAATTGGGTAAGGTTCGCAATGTGGTTGCCAAAGAAACAGGATTATAGACTCAACGGGGTTGACTACGATGTATTATATTTAGGTTGGTCTATTTTATATATCTGGTTTAACAAAGAAATGCCTATATCACTTCTAAAACTGACTGAAGCTACTATTTCGCTTAACAAACACACGGGGCAAGTTCTAGGCATCAAATGTAAAGCAAAGAATACAGTTCGGGGCAAGAAAACAACACCATACACAGTTATACAATTTTTACAACAACAACCATCCCCCACCCCACACTTAAAACATTGGCATGTCCCCATGTCAACAAATATAAAGCAGAGTTAATGGGACTTCCCTGAAGCTCAATCTTGATCAGAGATGGTGCCAAGATCGAGGTGACACGCTCGTCCTAGTTCCCGAAGCCATCCCATAATCTTTTTCTCTGACTTGCCATATTGAGTGGTCATATTGTCAACTCTAGTGCCCAGGTCAATGACAGAAGTTCGGAGACCAGCCATGTCTTGCTCCAGGGCTGTCATACGGGTACTTCAGTGGGCATGTGATGGGCCCGCCTCATCAGCTCTCGGTAGTGGTGGAACAATAACATCCTCAGAATCCTCATCAGCTTCATCATCATTCTCAACCATCACTACCGGCTCTCTCCCAATTGAGATTTTGCTAGCCCGGAACGGGGCTTTCAATGGCAATTTCCCATCAAATCTAGGATTTTCCGGAGCTCTTGCAGCACGGCAAAACCTGGTAACCAGAGAGGGGAAGTAAAATCCTTTGAGTACCTCGGGGGAGCGAATTAACATCTCATCATGGAGGAGCCTGGCGACATCAAAATCTTGGTGGGTCAAAAAAGAGTAGATCGCAGATGCTCGTGGCCCATTGACATCGGTCATATTGCTGGAGGGTAGCAGCTGACTGTTGATAATTGTGAGCCAACACTTAGCCTCCCAATTGAGGGATTGTGAGTTCAATGTGATCTGGTGCTTTATCCATATATGCTCCCTGTCAGGCACACATATTGCTTCTAGAATTGGTCCCCACCAGATAGTTGGGCGATGAGAAGCAACATTACAATCTCTATCCCTGATGAATATCGGCAACCGATACAATCGGGGGATGGCCTCAAGTGACGTATTTACCCGAGTGTTCCGGACTGTGACGACTCCATTCTCTTACTCCGGGCAGTTAGTATAGAATTCCCTCACCATCTGTACATTCGCCTCTTCCGGTTCCTCAAAGAAAATGTCTAGCTGACACCTCGTCAACTCAGCAAAGATGTTTGGGCACTCCACTTGCAAGGCTTCCCGGTCAATATGCACTTCCGGTAACATTTTCTTGGACGCCTTGGCATTATACCTGTCCTCAGCTGGTTTGGAGACAAACCTAGTGCGGTCAAACTGTTCCACACTAGATTGACCCCTAACTCTCGAAGAACTGCCCGGTCCACTAGCGAAGGACCCTGTGTTGCGTCTCTTCCTAGATGGATGCATTGTACCTGCTAAACACAGAATCTCCTATCAGTGAGGGTGTGAGTTGTGTGAACCATGGGTGGTTACTAGGACTTCACCACTATCATGGTCACATTAGCCCTTAGAATTCCATTGGGGCCATTCCATAAACACCTTGTGAGCAAGGCACTATCCTAACACATTAGCCCTCATTGATTAATCAATTCCCCCCCCCCAAATCAACAATTTGTACTTCACCATTCCACCCCATAACAACTAGACCTACATACAAGCACACACTTCTCTACAATATTGTGCACACTCTTCACTACAACATTAGGCACCTAACCCATTAAAAAGCAAAAGAAACAAAATATTTACTAGAAATACTACACAATTAAAACATTGAACTAACATAAAAACTAAAACAAAAATACAAGAGAATAGAGGGAGAGGCTTGACATACCTGGATGTAGGAGAGAGTGAGAGGAATGGAGGTTGGGGGAGATGGGTGGGATTGTGAGAGAAGTGAAGAAGAAGAAGAAGAAGAAGAAGAAGAAGAAGAAGAAGAGAAGAGAGAATATGGTGATTTAGGGTTTAGAGAGAGAGAGGAGATGGGGAAAGTGAGGGGAGGGGCGAGTGGGTAATGGAATAAAGAGGGGGAAAAGTTAGAAAAGAAAAGAAAATAATAAAAAAATCGAAATTTAACTTACCTGGGCGACGATATTTAGCAAATCGCCGTGGTCGACCACGGTCCCACTGCGGTCGCGGTGAATGAAATACCTCGAGGTAGAATGTTAACGTTTCACCATGGTCGTACCGCAGTCGTAGTGAGTCGAGCAATTGCGAGTCAGAATACTCGTCCTTTATCGTGGTCGATCTACGGTCATGGTCACGAGGATTTTTTTTAAAGAAGGTTACATAAGAAAACAAAAAAAAAACAACATTCATGGGTTGCCTCCCACGCAGCGCTTGATTTAACATCGCGGCACAACGCAGGCTCAGATCATCACTCCTCATTCGCGTACTGGGGCTCTTCCAACATTATTATCTCTCTATCCCATTTCTCTTCTGCCATTTGAAGGTAATGTTTCAACCTTTGCCCATTCATTGTGAACTTATTCGTCCCATCGTCTGATTCAATCTCTACAGCTCCACTTAAGAACATCTGCACCACTCTAAAGGGTCTGGACCATCGGGACTTCAACTTTCTCGGGAACAATCTCAATCTCGAGTTGTATAACAACACTAAGTCTCCGGATTTGAAGTTCTGATCCAAGATATGCTTATCATGCATTAGTTTCATCCTTTCTTTGTATAATCTAGCACTCTCAAATGCCTGGTACCTAAATTCCTCGAGCTCATATAATCCAGTGACTTTGCTGGTGCCTGCTGTCTCCATATCTAAATTCAACTGCCGCAATGCCCAAAGTGCTTTATGTTCGAGCTCTACCGGAAGGTGGCATGCCTTTCCAAACACCAACCTGTACGGTGACATACCAATTGGAGTTTTGAAGGCTGTGCGGTTCGCCCACAATGCATCATCCAACTTCTTCGCCCAATCGGTCCTTGTTGCATTCACTATTTTGTAAGGACACTTTTAATTTCCCTGTTGGACACTTCAACTTGCCCGCTCGACTGTGGGTGGTACGGGGTGGTCACTTTATGACGAACTCCATACTTTTCCAACAGCCGTGCGAATGCTCTATTGCAAAAATGGTTCCACCATCACTGATTATAGCTCTCGGGGTGCCAAAACGTGTGAAGATGTTTTTCTTTAGAAAACCCGTTACCCCTTTTGCATCATTGGTTGGGAGAGCCACTGCTTCGACCCACTTGGAGACATAGTCAATTGCTACTAATATATATATTTGTTACCATACGAGCTAACAAATGGCCCCATAAAGTCGATCCTCCATATGTCAAAAACCTCCACCTCTTGAATTGTGGTCATTGGCATCTCGTGTCGACAAGATATGTTGCCTGTCCTTTGGCATTCATCGCAACTTTTAACCCAAGCGTGGGCATCCTTGAACAGAGTTGGCCAATACAACCCCGATTCCAACACCTTAGCTGCTGTCCGAATTCCTCCAAAGTGTCCGCCATATGGTGAAGCATGGCAAGCCTACAAAACAGAATGTTAATCTTTCTCGGGGATACACCTCTGGATCATGTTATCTACACATATTTTAAACAGTAGAGGTTCATCCCAATAATAAGACCGACAATCGAGAAAGAAATTTTTCTTTTGAATTGAAGAGAGTTCATAAGGTACAATACTACTTGCTAAATAATTAGCAATATCAGCATACCATGGCGTCTCCTCCATTGTCACTGCTAGTAACTGTTCATACGGAAATGTCTCTGTTATATCCTCAACCTCTACCTTCCTTTCAGCTCCTTCCAACCTTGAGAGGTGGTTAGCTACTTGGTTTTCTGTCCTTTTTCTGTCACGGATCTCCAGATCGAATTCTTGTAGCAAAAGAACCCAGTGAATCAAGTGTGGCTTTGACTCTTTCTTTTCTATCAGGTACCTAATTGCTGCATGGTCAGTGTAAACAATAACTTTTGAACCAATCAAGTATGACCTGAATTTGTCGAATGCAAAAACGACAGCCAACATCTCTTTTTCTGTCACAGTGTAATTGAGTTGTGCACCGCTTAGCGTTCTGCTTGCATAGTAAATTGGGTGCATTAGTTTATCCTTTCGCTTCCCCAAGACTGCTCCTATAGCATAGTCATTTGCATCGCACATGAGCTCGAACGGTTGCTCCCAATTGGGTGCAACAATTATGGGTGCAGTCACCAATATCTTCTTCAGCTCCTCAAATGCCAACCTACAATCATTAGAAAACACAAAGGGTTGATCCTTTTCAAGGAGTTTACATAAAGGGTTAGCAATCTTAGAGAAATCTTTTATGAATCGCCTGTAGAACCCAGCGTGCCCAAGGAAACTTCTCACTGCCTTGACTGAAGTAGGCGGTGGCAACTTCTCAATCACGTCAACCTTAGCATGGTCAACCTCGATTCCTTTACTCGACACTTGATTCCCCAAGACTATCCCTTTTTCTACCATAAAATGGCACTTCTCCCAATTCAGCACTAAATTTGTCTCCACACATCTTCTGAGCACTCTTCTTAAATAGTGTAGACAGTCCTCAAATGAATCCCCACCACGGAGAAATCATCCATAAATACCTCCATAATGTCTTCAACCATGTTCGTGAAAATGGCTAACATACACCGTTGAAATGTCGTCGGTGCATTACAAAGCCCAAAAGGCATTCTCCGAAAGGCAAAGATGCCATACAAACATGTGAATGATGTTTTCTCTCTGTCTTCGGGGGCTATTGAGATCTGATTGTATCCCGAATATCCATCCAAGAAACAGAAGTGAGATCGCCCAGCCAACCTGTCCAACATTTGGTCAATGAATGGCAAGGGAAATGGTCCTTCCTAGTGGTTGTGTTCAATTTTCGATAATCCATGCAAATACGCATTCCCATGACTGTACGAGTCAAGATCAACTTGTTATTCTCATTTTGTACAACCATCATTCCTCCTTTTTCGGCACACACTGAACAGGGCTGGCCCAATTGCTGTCAGAGATGAGGAAGATGATACCCGTATCTAACCATTTTATCACTTCCTTCTTCACTACCTCTTTCATATTCGGTTTCAGCTTTCATTTATGTTCTTTAGAAGGTTTGTGCCCTTCTTACAAGAGAATCTTATGCATACAAAAAGCCAGGCTGATACCCTTTATGTCTGCCATGGTCCAACCAATGGTAGTCTTACATTCTTGTAGCACCTGTAGGAGTTGCACTACCTTCACATCTAGCAAACCAGATGATATAATAACAGGTAAAGTAGAATTAGGCCCTAAGAAAGCGTACCTGAGGTGAGCTGGAAGCGGTTTCAGCTCCAGTTTGGGTGGTTCCTTTACTGATGGTTTTGCTGGTGGTGCAACCCTCTTTTCTAACTCAAGGGACTCGAACTGAGGTTCCCTCTTCCAGAATCCTTGGCCTTCGAGTGCCATAACCCACTATGCTAACCCTTCACCATCCATCTCCTCTAAATTTGTCAAGCAAGCTCCCAATGGATCTTTAGCAGTCAGGATCTCATTATCTTCATGCAGGATCACATCCACTACCTCCACTAGGGAGCAATTAGCATAATCACTGGGTCTCCTCATGGATTGCTAAACGTTGAATATGAATTCTTCATCGTTCAACCTCATTTTTAATTCCCCAGTTTCACAATCAATCAATGCTCTCCCAGTGGCTAAGAATGACCTCCTTAGAATGATGAGTATCACCTCATCTACCTGGAAATCCAAAATAACAAAGTCTACAGGGAATACAAACTTCCCCACTTGTACCAACACATCATTGAGAATCCATGTCGGCCTTTTAACTGTGCGGTCAGCCAGTTGCAACAACATCGAAGTCGATCTAGCTCTGCCAATGCCTAGTTTTGTATATATTGCCAAAGGCACCAAGTTTATGCTGGATCCTAAGTCACACAATGCTTTTGCAAAGGCATAACTCCCAATAGTACACGGAATAGTGAAGCTACCTGGGTCAGACATCTTTTGAGCCATGGGTCTTGTCACTACCACACTACATGTCTGTGTCAGAGTTACTGTGGATAGGTCCCGAAAGTCAAATTTTCGTGACACTAGGTCCTTCATCATCTTTGCATAGTCGGACATCTCCCTCAAAGCATCCATCAGAGGAATATTCAATTGAATTTGACGAAGCATCTCCATGAATTTCCTATATTGATCTTCTTTCTTTTGTTTTGCCAGTCTCTGAGGGAATGGTGTAGGTATCACCCTTTGTGCACTGCTTGTTGGCTTCTCTTTGTTGGGGTTCTGTGGCACAAGAGGTACCACATGTTTTGCAACTTGTTTACTCTCTTTAGCCTTACCTTTATCATCCTGAACCTGTTCAACCACCACTTCAGTAAGTTCTGCTGATTCATCTACCTCCAATGGAACTGGAGTGACTAGCGTAGTCCCTCTGCTGGATTGTGCAACTTCTTGCTCCCTGTCTAAATCTCTCCCATTCCGGAGACTTACTGCCATCAGCTGATTCGGATTTTTCTCCTTGGGGTTAATGTTCGTGTCGGTTGGCAATGTTCCCTGGGGGCGGTTGTTTAAGGCCATGGACAACTGCCCTAATTGAGTTTCAATATTCTTTATTGCTGCGTCATGAACTGTCAACTTTTCCTGCATCTTACCATTTGTTCCAATGAGTTATTGAAACATACCCCTGATTTCTACCATGTTGCTGTCCTGTTGCTAAGGAGGTGGCTGATATGCCAATTGTTGCTGGTTCTGCTGTGGATAACCCTGTTGTCTCTGATATGGCACCATTTGGCTTTGGGGCTGCATACCGCCAGGTTACGACATGTTTGGTCTGTACTGCTGATTGGGTGCTGGTTTCCACTGTTGTCCTCCTTGTCTCTGACCCCCCAAAATTGTTGACATAATTCATATCCTCTCTTAACCCTTGGTTGTCACCTTCTCCACTCCATGAACACACATAAGACTGATTAATGCAAGGTGTACACAGTCCTCCATTTGTTGTGTCAACGATATGCACTTGCTTTGTACCCATCTCATCAATCTTCTTTGTCAATATACTCATCTGAGTCATGAGTATGGCTATGTTCTCTGCATGCAAATTATTTGGGTCAAAAAGGAACTGAATGCACGATTGGTGTCAGGGTCGTACCTCTCGTCATCCACCCCGAATTCTGGGACATCTTGTCAAGAAGGATTTTACATTCTGTGAATGTCTTGATAAAAAATGCACCCCCAGCTGAAGCATCTACATTGGCTTTTAAATTGTCTGCTAACCCCATGTAGAATCTCTGGTTGAGCATCTGGTCTGGAATACCATGGTGGAGACACTTCACTAGCATCCCTTTGAATCTTTCCCAAGTTTCCTGCAAAGTCTCAGTAGGATGTTGCTTGTACTGTAATATCTCATCAATCTGTCTTGCAATCTTGTTGGGAGGGTAAAACTTGTTCAGGAATTGCTTGATTAATTCCTCCCAAGTGACAATGGAATTTATTGGAAGCGAATTCAGCCAAGTCTAAGCTTTCCCAATCATAGAGAACATGAACAGTAACAGCTTGATGGCTTCTAGGGTCACATTTGGCTGCCTTTGGGTCACACAAATCGACAGAAAATTTTTCAAGTGTTGTTGAGGGTCTTCAATGTGTGACCCGGAGAACAATCCCTTATTCTGTAGAAGATGCAGCATATTGTTGGTGATCTGGAATGTCTCTGCTTGTATCGGGGGCACAACAATGGCGGTAGCCAGATTGTCAGCTGTTGGTTGTGCCCAATTATAAATTGCAGCTTCTGACACAAGAGGTGCCACCGCTCTGACGTTTGGGTTAGCTTGCTCATCCCTAATGTTTCTGTTGACGTTATCTATGTCACCCATGTTAATTTCACGTTGGTGTGTTTGTTGTGATTGTTTGTTCTTCCTGTTGGCACGGTTTAATGCCCTGAATGTTTTCTCGGGGTCTTAGAGTCCTTCAAGCAGTTCACCAGTCCTCGATGAATCTCTAGGCATACACCTGAATCCCACAAGAATTCAAACGTGAGAATTTCAATGAAATGAAAATAATAATTTGTTTAACACCGTAGAAAATTGATCTAAACTAATAATTCTAGCACTACTTCTAAGTTGTAATAAATAACACCGTTAACTCCCCCGGCAACGGCGCTAGAATTTGATCACGCCCAACTATGCCTTATAAAAGACAAAGCGGTCGTTGCAAATATAATTCGATTTATAAGTCCGGAGTCGAATCCTCAGGGAGCTAATCTATCTATTACAACTCTTGGTGAAGTTATTAGCTCAAACAATTTCCGGGTGCAAGATTTCTATCAATAAATATTGGGTTTTTGTTTAACTACTTCAAAATGATATTATAATTAACAATAAACTAAATCAAAGATAATTCAATGGTAAAAAGGTCTAGGGTATTGATTTCTCCAATTGCTAGCTTAAGTCTTAACTCTTTGGCTATAATCTCGCTGTAATACTCTATGAGGATTATGAACTATGGGTTATCGCAATTATCTCTCGATCAACTACGATAATTTACTAGAGTATTCTCTCGAACTACTCTAGTTGACAATTTATGCAGTTCTGAATTATCCCACCAAAGTTTCGTTATCTCTAACCCCACTTTTAAGTTCAAGTAATGAATCTCTTCAATTACCCAAAAGTGGTGTTGTTCAACCGCAGTCTAACCTAGTATTCCTTCTCAAACAACACAACGCAAATAGACACGATTAATCAAGGGCCCATTCAATTAATCACCATACAAAACATAGTTGAACAATCATATAATAAACCCGACTCGATTATAACAAAGTTGAGTCAAAACTTCATCCAACAATTGGTTCCATCAACCCTAGACCAAATGTTTAGCTACTCATAGTAAAGCAAGATAAAACTACAAAAGTATTCATGATGTGCAATTGCAATAATAAAGAGAAGATAGAAAAACTCTAATGTTTGGTTGCTCTTCTCACACTCGTTCTTGCCTCCAAATTAGTCTGAAAACAAGCTTAAAACTTTCTTGGGCGAGTTTCTTGAGTTTATAAGGGTTTGGAATAAGTTTCCCCCGATTTACACTGTAGTCCCAAAAGTTCTGGGCAACTACACAGTCTACCGCGACCGCGGTAGGAATGCGGTGCGACCGCGGTGAAACTCGAACATTCTGCCTTGCTTCCTTTGCCTATCACGGTCCAGCCGTGGTCGACCGCGGTCGCGGTGACCTTCAGCCCCGTCCTCCTTTGCTCTTTCTTGCTTATTTTCGCTCGAGTTCTTCTTGATTGGCCTTTTATCCACATTATTGACTCCCAAAACACTCCATAGTATCTTTCTAACTCAGATTAGTCCATGCGAAGCAAAAGAGCACCAATTAGAGCATTTTGTTATCATTTAACCCTTAAAACAATAATAAAGTATAGTACATTTAGGTGTAAATATCGTCTATATAGCCTATTATTAGTGAGCTTAAAAAATTCTAACTCTTTTAGGTATTTGCACTGGCCCTTAATAAATTTGACTGTCAATTTTAATATGTAGGCCAAATTTGGTCCACTCAAATTAAGGTTCCAACAGCTGCCACGGCGAAATATATTCGTAGTGTATCAAATGAACGCTTCGCACATGAAATCTGCACTTTCAGTTCATTATTATTAAGAGGATAAAATTTGGCTGTCCATAGTATTATCTAACCGTTACCTAATATCTTTTGACATAATTAGGATATTTAAATCTATATGTCCAGTACTTTTTACGAATTCAGACATCGGTTTCTTTATTTTTTTTAATTTATATTCATAAACTACTACATATAATCACTTTTTACAGTTAAAATGTTTGAAAATTATAGAAAAAAAAACTTATTTACTCGTAAAATAGTACTAATAATATTGATGTTTTTAAATTGGGAGAGTACAAAACTATGTAAATATAAATATAGGTAAGGTAGAGAAATGAGGCCAAACGGCATTCTTGATTTGTGCAGAATATTCGTCCTCGTGCACTTGCATATCGGACAGAGTGCTTAACTGTGTCAAAGCTGGCTATTTTCTTGAAATTCCATGAAATTATTAAAAATAATAAACCATAAGTTTAGATTTGCACACATCTAATACATTTATATATGATTAAAATTTGATACTAAATTCCCCCCCACCCACTGGAAGGTAAGCTTTGCTTGATGTGCCTAAAGACTCTTTAAAGATTTATTGTTAATGAATATAGGTAGGAATATTAGGTGTTACTCCCTCCGGTCCACAATAAGTGACCAATTTGCTTTTGGCACACCTATTAAGAAAATATTAAATTCTAGACAAAAATAGTTAGTATAACTAAACTACCCTTAATTAAATGTTACAACATAGTTAATGTGATAAGTAAAAGACTTTTTAGGGATACATACATAAGAGTAATTTTGAAAAAATAAATTGAATTTTTTCTTGATTATATAAATGGACACTTGTTTTGGACCAAAATAAAAAAATAAATTGGTTACTTATTGTGGACCTAAGGGAGTAATATCTTTCTTCAATATCTTAGTATCATACCCATCTTCCTAGGAGTTTTAATACTTCCTCGGGTCCATTTTAGTTGTCATGTTTCTTTTACACGTCCCATAAGAACTTATTAATTAGAAAACATTTTGATTATTTAATGCGGTGTAGTTAATGTTGTTACTTTCAAGAACATTTAATACTAAGGCAAAATGGAAAAAATATAATATATTATACTTTGATTTTTTAAAATAACAACTACTTCCTCCGGTCCACTTTAATTGATTTTTTAGCTGTTTTCACATATATTAAAGAATCTAAATTTTGACATTAATTAATACTCCCTCCGGTTCAAAATAAGTGATTTTTTAGCTGTTTTCACACAGATTAAGAAATTCACCTTTTAACATTAATTATCAATAAAATTGACCATATTAACCTTTACTATCTCTTCACATAAATACTCTTAACAAATGCTCTAACACTATTTACTCCAAGGGTAATGTAGGAAAAAAATAATTAATTCATTCTTGAAATCACTTATTTTGGACTGGAGGGAGTAATAAAATTAACCATATTAATCTTCATTTGTTCATTGAAAATACGACAAATACTCCTGGCCTCTTTACTCCAAGGCAACTTTGGAAAAAAGAAATTAATTCCTTCTTAATATTTGAAAAAATTAAATATTGTGCCACAAGAAAAATGCCAAAAAATTAATTAAAATGGACCGGAGAGAGTATTTTGGGTCAAGTATATTTAGTAACCAGGACAACTAATATGGACCGGAGCAAGAGCGGATCCAGCCTATTACATGTAGGTTCCCATGAACCCAGTAGCTTTTACACACACACACACACACACACACACACACATATATATATATATATATATATATATATATATGTATGTATTAAGAATCCATTAAATATTCATAAATATTTAATTGTTTAACCCAATTGCTTATTGTATATTTACTTAAGGTCGTTATATGAACCCATAAACTTTAAATACTGGGTCCGCCACTGGACCAGAAGGAGTAAAAAACATCTTTGAAGAAGAAATGACTTCAAATGGAAATATACATTTATATCTTATTCTCATGCTTTAATGCCTATAAACACCAATATTTATCTACTTGTGTAGTTTTTACTGTGAACTCCCCACAAACTATTGAAGTATTAATGAGCTCGTAAAAATTAGAATATAGTCGTTAGAAAATTCAATCCAGAAGATGTAAAGAATCTATCTCCAGGCTGGATCATACATTATATTTAATATGAATTTAAATACACGTGGAACAGTATAGTTACCCTTCTTGAATATTTCCAATGTATGTACAAGAATTCATAAATAAATACCTCTACCCCCAAACCCCACTCCACCAACCAGTGATGAATTCAACCACGTGAAACAACAGCAACAATAATAAATTTAGTGTGATTTTATAAATGGGGTCCGAAAAAAATAGTGTGTGTACAACTTTAATCCTACTTTGTGACACAAGAAAAATTATTTCCGATAGATTTTTGGTTTAGAAAAAGTATAGTTACAACCCTATTAAAAATATATATAGAAGTGGAGAAACCATAAAAACCGCACGGGTCGTGTGTTACAAAGAATTAAATATACATATCAAAAACTTGTATTCTTAATTCAAAATTCATGACATTTAAATTCTGAATTTGCCTTCCCTACCAACCCAACCCCAATCTCATTCACTCAAAAGTTTCAATGCTTCTAAAAATCAAAACACTCAAAAACTTTGACTCAGATTCTCTAGGCCATTATCTACAAATTTGCAAACACCATTATTTCTTATCGCTATCTCTAAAAATGAAAGGAATCGATATATTCTGTGCGTCCCAAGCTGCAACTTCCATATGTCTTAGTATGCAAGAAGCCTCTTCTTCTTCTTCTCCCGTAATCCAACTAGGCGGCAGCGGCCGCCTAATTAATCGTTACAACCCCATCATCAGAGATTCCAGAATAACATGTGGCAGTGGTCGCAACAGGCCACTACCACCTCGTTCTTCTGAACAACCACCCATTTCTCCAAAACCAAAGAATATTAACAAGAAAAGTAATACATCTTCAAAACCATCAAAAGAAACCAAGAAAAGGCAAAGTGATCCAAAAGGTCATGTTGGTAAGAGAAAAAGTAGTTGGAGTTGTACAAAACCTAGTGAATTTATCACCCCACCTAGTTCTTCTAGGTATCTTTTGAGTGAGAAAGATTTGGTTGATGTTTTATGTGATTATAATGATCATGATCCAGTTTTGAATTCCAAGTCTTGTCATCAAGCTGTGAAAGTAGTGGCAAATAAGTCTTCTCCTCCAAAGCCACCATCTTCTTCTTCATGCTCTGGGGACCAGGTTTTATTCTCCCTCTTCTTCTTCTTCTTTCGTAAAATAGCATTTTATTTTCTTTAACTTTATTTTTAATTTGTATAAACTGATTCTGTAATCTTTACTCTATCAAGTTAAATGAAAGATAGGTACATGTATTCGTCTATAATTAAATATTAGTAATCCAAAAATAGGCACGATTACAAATATTGGTTCCTTTAATCTTTTGATTGTTCTTGTTAAGTTGATCAACTGTTAGACACACAACCCAAAAAATAGAAAAGGCAGAACAAATACAAAGAAAACAAATAGGTGGTGCATCGCAATATCGTATTGGATGTGACCAACCCGTAATAGTTCTAGATTAGGGTCATTTGGTGGAGGAATAAGTTATCACAGGAGTATAATAACGGGATTATAATATGAGAATTAAAAAGTAACGGGATTATTTAGTAAATATATTTTTATTGATAAATATTTGGCTCATTAGACTAAAAATAAGATATATAAGAAATAATATAAAATAAGTGTTTGGTGTATACTATATAAGTTGAGATAAATTTTTATTTTTAATTTTAACCTTGAATTTTTTAAAGAACATTGGGAAAGAACCTTGAAAAACTATATTATAATATTTTATCTCGGATTAAGTAATTCCGGAAATACTATCCCCCCTTAATGTGGGATAGAATAATATCACAATTGTAGTACTCCCTCCGATCCACAATAAGTGACCAATTTGCTTTTTTATTTTGGTCAAAATAAGTGTCCATTTATATAATCAAGAAAAATTTCAATTTGTTTTTCCAAAATTACCCTTATGTACGTATCCCTCAAAAGTCTTTTACTCCTCATATTAACTATGCTATAATATTTAATTAAGGGTAGTTTAGTCACACTTACTATTTTTGTCTAGAATTTAGTATTTTCTTAATGGGTGAGCCCAAGGCAAATTGATCACTTATTATGGATCGAAAGGAGTATAAATTAATCTCGGTTAATCCCGATTAATTTAAAAATTCAACCGAATGCGGAATAGAATAATTTTGTATCTAATCTCGGAATTATTATCCCTTATCCCGCCAACTAAATGAATACCTATCCCACCTTCTATATCGAATAGATAATTCCATGATTGCGCCATAAAAGCTATCCTTGTTTTACTATTGAGTTACTATATTTTATGCCCTTCCTTTTTATGTCGAAGCAAGAAGAAATTTGTAGTTGTAACAAACTAACAAGTATCATAAAGACATCATATTTGGTTGTAGAGATGAGTGGTCCAACAAAGACAAACTAATGAATTTTGATAACAGGTGGTTGTTCTAAGAGTTTCACTACACTGCAAAGGATGTGAGAAGAAGATGAGGAAGCATCTCTCTAGAATGGAAGGTATGCCTCTGGACTTAATTTTGTGACAATCTTTCCTTTTTGTAGTTTAACCTATAAGTTTATTTCGGAAAAAGGATCAAAATCACCCCAACACTATGCGTTATAGAACACATTTACCTTCCGTTTAATAAGACCAATAAGGCTAATTAAATCCAAATTAATTTTTGAGTGACAGCCGATAGCCAATAAGAGCATTTTTAGGCCTTTCCATTAACGGGAAGGACATAGATGACCCTAACTTTAAACACAGGACAAATGTCTTCTATAACGCATAGTTCAGGGGCAATTTTGACTATTTACCGAGTTTATTTTTCTTTGTTTTGATAAGTTTCCTTATGGGTTTTGTGCTAAATAAGCATCTAATGCACTTAATGGAGGTCTGAATCTTAATCATTAAGATATCAGACATCAAGTACGTTTGTTTTTAAAGTCTGAATTTTAATTATTCAGATCTTAATCATTAAGTGCGTTTTTTTTTAAACTTTACAACCACTTAATGAGTTTGAATAGATTTGTATGATTAAGATCCATAACAAAGACTTAATTTCATTAATATGCTATCATCCATATTCATTATTAATTGTCGCCACGACCTACCATTATCGACTACCACTATGCCACCACCACCACCGCCATACTCAACCTCCATCACCACCATCATCCTCAATCATAGCCGCCACCATAATCGACTACCGCCACTTGCCATCCGCACCACTTCCACCACCATCATTCTCAACCACAAGCACTCATCCACCTCAACTACCACAACTAACCACCCTATCATCATCAACAATCATAACTGGTACTACCCATCATTGTAAGCTACCACCACCACCTTCCTCAATCATAATTAACTATCACCACTCACCACCACATCCTCAATCATAATCACTACCACTACTAATCACCACTAGCTGCTACCACCACCATCAACCAAATCTACCACCAACCACCGCCTCTAGTCGACATTCACAAGCACCGCCATTAGTCATCACCACCAGCAATTACTATATTTTAAAATATATATATATATATATGTATGTATATATTTCAAATAAAGATAAATTTTATATATTCAAATCTTGAAAATCAAACAGTCTTAATCATTTAGTATTCACATCTTAATACACATCTTAATATTCAGATGTATATTCAGATTTAAATGTATTAATCTTAATACACATCTTAATATTCAGATTCAGACGTCTTAATCTTTAAAAAACACAAATGAGGCCTAAATTGGCCCAATCTTTAGATGGACTAACTTGAGTTGTACCGAATTGACCTGTCAATTAATATATGGCAAGCCTAACTTTACCCAAATATGGGCATAATTTGACGCCACTATTAAAGAGCAATCCGGAGCATTAAGTTCTCACTATGTGCGGGGTTCGAAGAAGTGTAGAAGCACAATGGTCTATTATACGCTGCCTTACTTGCATTTCTGCAAGAGGCTTTTTCCATGGTTTGAACCCGTAACCTCCTGGTCACATGACAACAACTTTACCAGTTATGCCAAGGCTTCCCTTGACGCCACTATTCCTATCGCAAATAATTTTCACATTAACTTATGTATAACATGTAACAAAAGTAGAGGTCGAGTATTATCTAAAAAATTTAATTGTGATGAGCAGGGGTGACATCTTTCACCATAGACTTTGTTGCAAAGAAGGTAACAGTTACTGGGAATGTGACACCATTGGAGGTTCTTGCAAGTATTTCTAAGGTGAAAAATGCACAACTTTGGCCACCTACAGTGGCATCTTCAGTCCCTTCAACCAAAGCGGATTTGATCGACTCTGAGTTGAAGAATGCTAAGCAGTTGGTTGTGTCTGATGGGAAATTAGAAATTCTTTCTCGAAATCCACCAGTTTTCCAGCTATTGTAACTTGAATATTTATTTTATTAGACAAAGAGAAGGATTTAGCTTGGTTTTGCTTTCTTATCTTATGATTTTAACTTGTGGTATTAGTAAGCTTCTATTCTTGAGAAAACTTTAATTTGATACGTATGTAGTAAGTGATTTCTTTAGCAACTAGCGAAAAATACACACAACTAAGTTGATTGGGCTGGTGATCAGAATGATAGAAAATCAACATCCTGTTATGCTTTCTTACTTAATGGTGGTGCTATATCATGGAAAAGTAAGAAACAAACCTGCACAATCCTTTCAACAATGGAAGCTGAGTTCGTGGCTTGTGCGTCTGCAGTACAAGAAGCTGTTTGGTTGAAGAGATTCTTTGAGCATTTGAATAATAAAGAACTCTCAGGGTCCCATGACTCTATATTGTGATAGTCAAGCGGCTATCGCATATACAAAAGATCCTAAGTATCACAGCAAGACCAAACACATTGACATCAAGTATAACTTTGTAAGAGACATGATAGCAACTGGAGAGAAAAATTTACAGTACATTCCTACGCGAAGCATGATAGCTGATCCTTTTACAAAGGCGATATCTAGAGACCTGTTTGAGAAACATGTTATGGCTCTAGGTTTGCGGAGGATATGAACATATTTATGTATTGTAAAATGACTTTAGTATTATAATATGCTCATCAATATTTGACTCTTGAATTTTTCTATATCTCGTATGCATGTGATGAATATTTTGTTGATAAAGTGTGTTGAACAAGTCGCGAGATTGGCTCTCTCACACGAGCAATCGCCTCTTGCGTTAAGAATCGTGAAGGGATAAGATCTTATAGAACCTTGAATATGCGGGGTTATATTTACTTATAGAGGTTGTTCTTGATAGCTTGCGAATTTCACTATTCGATTATGACTTGTTTTGTATGCCAGATACAAGTTTCTCTAAGAAGATGGTTTGAGGATTATTGAAGTGAGAAACTCGGGTTAGACACTTGAAGGTGTCTAGACCAAGATCTGTACGGTGTTGGATGATTAAAATAATAAGACACGTGTGCCAATATAAGGTGAGAACACCGTGACATGTGTTTCATACCACGTGTGCTATCGACAAATGGGATAATGGAAGAATGAATCCCTGCTTCTTCATTGTGTGAGATCCCAAAGAAGTTAGAGTAATTGTTATTGAAATACCCTTTGACCTTTTACTCAGGGGCGTACACAAAACTTTTTGCAAGCGGTGTCACATTTAAAGAAGGGAACAAATAACCGAATTACTTATTTTCTCCACAGTAAAAAATAGATTGGGCGTTATCCCATTGGTTATAAGAAATTTTTGTTTAAAGGAGGTCAGGAGTTCAAATCCTGCTCAACCTACTTTTTTTCTCAAACAAAATAAGCTTCATAAATAGCTAAAAAAAGAGTTACTAGGGAGGATCGATCCCTAGACCCACAGGAAATAAGGCAGGAGCTAAACCACTGGACCAAGAACAGAGTTGTGTTAAGTGGTGTCACTCCTGTCTATATATACATATTTGATAAAATTTTCGTATTATTTGTATGACATTTGGTAAAATATTTTGACGAAGCGGTGTCACGTGACACCGCTTTACTATAAGTGAATCCGCCCCTGCTTTTACTGTCTCTTGAAGTGCCAATCAGTATTGCTATTTTAGCATGCCACTAATAGCCATGATTGATTCGGCAATGCAGTGCATGTCTAGGAAGGCAGTTGATTTGGAATGGAAAGATTCGAGTTGAAAGGGAAGACGACTAAAATTTAGTAATTTAACTTGTATTCATAAGTCGACCATTACACTTATCATGAGAGTATTGGGTATAATTGTGGATACAATGTTATATGAGAACTTGAGTTTGCCTCTTTCGAGGATGAGGAATTGAATAAGTAGCAACTGCATGGCGAATGATGTATGAGGTATTGCGAGTAATAATATCCTCATGCCAGTAGTGAATCCTTTTCATATGTGATTGGATTTCTACATAGAGCTTTAGTACAACCTTTAATTGGTTTTGGAATTTTACAGCTCTTTGTGCTCACAGGTCGCACCAACTATTTGTCAGTATAAAAAGTGTGTCAAAGACATCGGTCTAGCCCACTATGAGCAAAGTGGGATATGTTGGATTATGGGTCATGGGTCTCTCCATGTGGGCTGACCCGACCCTGTTAGGAGAGATAAGGGAGAGAGGTTAAGGGAAGTTACCACTAGACCACAAACACCCACTAAACTGAACGTGCAAAAAGGGGTGAGTGGTGGGTTATCTTTCTAAACCGCTGTTTCTCTGCCTATTTATGTGAAGGAGAAAATATAGAACTACGTACAGTGAGAATTTTCTCTGAATCTCTTCTTCTCCCAACGAAAAATACACACAAGTAAGGGCATCTAATTGGTGGAAGATTAACTTTGTTTCCTAGTGATTCAAAATTTGTTTGGGACAATTGTTTCAGTGGTGAGTTCAACAATTTTTCCGTTGCATTGACAGATATGCTAATGTTGTTTTCGCCCCACGATTATTAATCTAACAATTTATTCTCGCGGGACATAGTGGTGCACCCTATTCTAGAAATCCTCCGCCTTTGCTAATGGCCAAGTGTTGAATTGAACAATGTGTGCGCTCACAAGACTATTATTCTTTCTTGGCTTGAAATAAATTGAAAGAACAATGGAATAGCAAGAAAAAGAATAAAGAACATCTAAAATTTAATCGATTCCCACATCACATCTATACAAGTAAAGCAGACACAAATCATAGTTACAGAATACGTATAATCATAGTTTTTCCATCTTTTGCAGCTATTGTAAAACGGAAAAACAGTACCCCGTCTGTCCCAAAAACTTTCGGCACTTCAGTTATACCAAATTTAGCACATTAAATAGAGACATCGCTGCACCATAAATTTTAGGCACATAAGTTTACCTTTTTTTCCGGGGTAAACTAGGGAACCTGCAACCTTTATTCTTTGGATGCGCTTTAAGTAAACCCCGTTTCAGTACAATAGCTCGCAAACTTTACTAAAGAAGTAAGCCGCACTAGGGAAATCTCGTGCGACGAGTGTTTAACCAAAAATCTGAGTCTTTGGTCAAAGCTAAAAAGAAATTCGGGTTACTGATAATCAGGAGACAAAAATAAAATACTTTTGAGAACGATGGTAAAGAAGCAAATAGATGTATATTTCAATAAATTCTCAATAGTATTCCGTGTCCTTACAAATGATGATACTTCTTCCTTTTATAGATAATTCTAGGTAAAGGAATGAAGCCTCAGCTTTAATGATATAATCATGAGTAATAAATGATATTAAATAAGCCGTTATACAATCATTCCTATTAAATACCGACTTCATAACGTATCAAGTATTTAATAATGAATTTGGACTCCTTTCTGTCACCAGATCTTTGCTTTCAATGCCTTCTATCCGTTGGCTGTAGATAATTTAAATTGGTACGAGACTCGTATCTATACGTTGTCTCGTGCCTATTTAAATTCTTCTTCCCGTGGCTGTTTCCATCCGTGCCTCTTAGTCAATTGCTGCGCTTTGACCATTTAACTAATCCACGTGTCATGCCACATCATCTTTTAATATAAACTCACTTTTTTCCCAATACAGATAGTCCCCCCACTTTTCATTTTTTTTATCAATTAAATATTGGGAAGTGGATCTTCATGTAAAAGAAATTTTTACCGTAATTAATGCTCATGACAGTACTAACGTCTCATCAGTCTTTTCTATTTAATGTTCTGCCCATGTATCATTTTCTAATTGATTCCACTATTCATACTCTTTTTCGAGACTTCTTCACTCTCACTATTTACGAAGTGATCGCTGCCTTTATTATAGGTTTTTCATCATTACACTTAAAAAGTTGACGGTTCCCATTTTACACATAACTTTGTCCTCCTTTGTCTTCTTCACAAATCTTCAGCACATACTTCCTTCTTAACAATGTCTTCTTCAAACCCTAACCGTAAAAAAGTTCCAATTCTAGATCAATTCCCCAACGCCCCTGTTAGACACAGAAGAGGCAGAGGAGGTAGGCTTAGAACAGGGTTAGAATCTACGCGAGGCGACTCCTCTGGTTCTTCTTCAAGGAGTTCTATCCCAAAAGCCCCTTCTTCTAAAAGTAGGGAAATTCTTGATCCTTCTCAAGAACCCTCAGTTGATGATATAGTTCCCGGCGATTTGTCTTTTGAAAGTGACAAAACGTCTCTTCAAAAACAAATTAAAAATTTAGAAAGAGCCGATACTTACCCAACAATAGTAACCGAGCTTACAATCCCCACCATAAGAAGAGATTGTAACTGGAAGGATAGTCTCCGAATGTCAATTCCTTCCCCAAATCAAAGAATTTCCTCTTTTAGAAGTGGGTATTCTTCTGTTTACACTTACCCCTTCACTTTAGGTTTCAATCCTCCGATTGACCCAGTTATTCTCGATTTTTGTCGTTTCTTTACAATTTGTTTGGCCCAAATCGGTCCATTGGTGTGGAGAACAGTGGCTTGTTTGAGATATTTATCTTCCAAGGCCAATGTCAATTTCACCTTTTCTCACCTCATTCATCTATACCATCCTAACTTAATACGCCATGGGGATTTTACCTTAACTGCAAGGAGCAAAAAGGTTTTGGTAAATCCTGAGGATGATAAAGATCGTGGATGGTATATTCGTTACGTTGCTGTCCGTACAGTGGACTTGATTGGTGAAACAAATATTCCCTTCCCTGAGAAGTGGAATTTTGAACGTAGGTTTCCTTTTATTTACCGTACTTACTTTTGAGAATTTCAAAAGAAAGTTGTTTTTTAATCTCGTCCCTTCTTGGTTTTTTGTAGCAACCATGGGAGATGTGGAACCTATTCCCAACTTTCGTGGTTGGGTAGACTCACTTTTGAAGATTGCTTCTAGGGAGCAGAGAACTTGGAAATCAATTTCTTCCTTACATGGTTGGAAAGTCAAAACACACGGTATCCCCTCTTTTATAATTTTTTTTACATGTTAAGCGCTTTTTCCTCAACTTTAATCATGTATATCCATCCTTTAATCAGGATTTGGCATTAGAGGAATGACGGCTGAAGTAGCTATGGCCATTCGCATGTTTGCGAATGCTGATTTTGATTTGGATAAGGCTCGAGCCTTGCTACCTAAAAGGAAAGCTGCAAAGGAAAGTTCTGAAGAAGAAGAGGAGAATACCTCCCTAATTACCAGGCCGAGGGTCAAGAGACGAATAATCACTGATGATGAAATTGAAAACAGTCCTGCTCGTACCTCCGCCACCGAGCCTGTTTTGATTCAATCTGATGAGGACACCGAACCTAGAGATAATGATGAATCAATTCAGCATCTTTTTGACAGTGGTTTCGGGAGTGGCGAGCTCGGCCCTGTTTTTGATGAAGCTCCTCTTTCCTCATTTGTTCTTATTTCCTCCATTCCTCTGCCAGCCGTAAGTATTTCGTTACCAATTTTGACGACTTCCGTTCTTTTGCCAGTCTCTACTGCTCCTATATCCATTCCCTTGGCTGTTTATACCGCACCTTCTTCTGCTCCTATGGTTTCTACATCTTTTCCTTCCATTCCTTCCACTTCTCCTCTTCCCTCTGTTCATCATACAGAGACAGGTTCTAGCAGTGGAGGTATGACTATGAGAAGTGTTACTTTGGAGGTTCCTGCCAATCATAGCCTCTTGAGGAAGACCGGCAGAGCCGATGTTTGGCTCGAACCTCTAATTGGAGATATCGAGAAGAAGAAGATGGAGAGCCATAGCTGCTTAACTCTGATGAATGACGTAGTTCATTCTAATTTGAAGGTATTTTTACCAACAAGTTTTTTTTTTTTAAAAAATTATCTTCAATCTCTCATTTCCATGACTTACCTCTATAGGCTAATCTTATTGACACGAAATTAATGGGAAGAATTTCCCTACTGGAAAGAAGAGCTCGTGAGTCTGAAAAGACTATGCACGAGGCCGAGGAAATAGCTAGGGGAGCCCAGCTTGAAGCAACCAATTGGAAGGAGCAGTTCGAGAATGCTCAAGGGACCATAGAGGAGTTGCAAGAAGATAAAAATCTCCTGGAGCAGCAAAACCGTGGTTTAACTTCTGAACTGGCAACTGTCAAAGCCTCTTCAAGCCAATTGAAAAGAGACAAAGAGCTTTTGGAATGCTCTTTGTCAGAACAATTATCCAGGGCTAGTGAAGAAGTTAGAGAGCTGAAGGCACTTTTGGCTAGGAAGGAAGAATATGCAGGAGAGTTAGTGCAAAGCTTGACTCAAGCTCAGGCTGACTTACAGACTTCTTCTGACGAGATTCATGCCTTGAAGAGTTCTCATGCTTCTCTTGAAGCTTCCCTTGATTCCCATTTAGCTGAATATCAAATCTTAAAAAACGATCTTGCTATGTGGGAAAAGGAATATGGACTTCTAGAGGAAAATTTTAACATAGAAGTGAGTTGGGCTTTCCTGAAATCTCGTCGTGATGCTTTGACGGAAGTTGCTCAAGAAGGTTTTGACTTGCAGTCTGAATTGGCCAAAGTCATAGATACCATCGAGAAAAGCCAACAGTCTGCTGATACTCCTTCTC
The DNA here is from genome assembly GCF_000393655.2 of Nicotiana sylvestris. Taxonomy (NCBI): domain Eukaryota; kingdom Viridiplantae; phylum Streptophyta; class Magnoliopsida; order Solanales; family Solanaceae; genus Nicotiana; species Nicotiana sylvestris. The sequence continues at coordinate 155,533,609 of NC_091063.1, read as the reverse complement.
CTGCACTTGAAATTCCTGGAACAGAAGAACTTTTAAATGAAGAAGTGCATACTGCAGCAATTGGGATTACAATTCCTGCTTCAGCTGAAAACGTTGCAATTCCAGATTCAGAGGGTGAAACTTCTATGACCCAGTCTGTGGAAGTTGAAGCTTCCATGACTCTTGTTTCCCTCATTGATCCTAACATCTCCAGCTCTGCTGAAATCGTTCATGTTGCTGCTTCTTCAGAAGTTGCCACCGTGCCTGTGGCTGAAAGTGAAATAAATATTGCAACTTCTGATGTGCTGACCCCCTCAATTGAATGATGGTTTTATCCCTTAGTTTTTAAGGGATTTTTTGGTGAAAGTCCCCAGTTATCATAATGGGGCACTTGTATAAACTTTAATTGACTAAGTTTCTACTTAGTCTTTTTAATTATATTAAGAAGTTTTGTTATTACTGCAATGTGTTCTATTCTTGCCTTTAGCTTACTTATTTAGGACTTATAGAATAGTTTAGCATTTTTATCCTTTGAAAATGCTTTATGATACTTCTCATGACTTATTAACATGAGGCTTATAAAAGAGGGCCCTTTTATTTTATCGACACTTAATGAAGAAGACGTCTCAACTTCATAATGGTGTTATAATACGATGAAAGTAATAGGAAAACACACGTTTTATATGAAACAACTTTGGCAAGTTTTTATTCATAAACTTTTAACAAGTGTTTGACTGTTACATGTATTACAATACATCTACAACTTTCTCGTAACTGTTTTTCTTGTAACAGATTTGTAAATAACATAAAATAAACAAGGTTTTTCTTCATAACCTGTTTCAGTACATAGTCATGACCCTATCTTTACATGTTAAGAAGGGTTTGAGAGGTGACTTTGTTTATGAGTTTGAGAGATGACTCTGTTGTTCTCATGAATGCTGAAGACTTCGTAACTTTTTCTCAACACTTGCTTCTTTGTGGCCGATTTTTGTTCGATACTCGTATCTGTTTCTCTACACATATCTGTGTATAATATGTAGTCCCCCAAGTGTTTGAGCGGTGAAGTATGAAGCCTCGAGCATTTGTTTATTTCTTTTACTTTGGCCCTTTTCCTGAAACAGAAAGATATACGGGACTCGACGGTGCGATTATAGATGAAGACTGCCTAACTCGTGTGTATTTCCATCAGATTAATTGCAACCCTGGGCTAGGAATTTAATAATACTCCATTTTGCCTTGCAGGTTGTGACTCTTCATTTGGCACGAGTTAGGATATTTTGCCTAGCATCTAAAATCGTTAGTAAAATATTAATAAACCAATAGAGAAATTTTAACATGATGATACCTGACCGTAGGTACTTTCTTAAAAGTAATATCTTTTTAAGTGGACATCATTCCAATGTGAATGTAAAATTTTACCATCCATTGTTTCCAACTGGTATTCTCCTTTTCCCGCAATGCCACGGACTTTGTATGGTCCATCCCATGTTGGACTTAGCTTTCCTGAGTTAGCAGCTTTTGCAGATTGGAACACCTTTTTAAGCACGAAGTCCCCAATTTTGAAAAATCTGAGGCGTGCTTTCCTATTGTAATATCGTTCTATTACTTGCTTTTGTGCTGCCATTCTTATCAAAGCAGCTTCTCTTCTTCCTTCAAGTAAATCTAGGCTAACCCGCATTTCTTCATTATTAGATTCCTCCGTTGCTTGATCGTATCGTGTGCTTGGCTCACCTATTTCAACTGTAATTAAGGCTTTCGTACCATAAACCATCGAAAATGGTGTTTCTCCAGTGCCTGTTTTGGTCGTTGTACGATAAGCCCATAGTACTCCAGGTAACACCTCAGGCCAATTACCTTTTGAATCTTGTAACCTCTTTTTCAAGTTATTAATAATAACTTTGTTAGTTGATTCTGCTTGTCCATTCCCCACTGGATGATATGGCGTAGACGTTATTCTTTTGATCTGCCAACTTCGAAGAAATTCTGTAACTTGTGCTCCAATAAATTGTGGTCCATTGTCACACACGATCTCCTTTGGTACTCCAAAGCGGCATATTATATTTCGCCATATGAAGTCTTTAACTTCTTTTTCTCGTACCTGTTTAAATGCCCCTGCTTCTACCCATTTAGTGAAATAATCTGTAAGTACAAGTAGAAATTTTACCTGACCTTTTGCTTGTGGAAGTGGACCTACGATATCCATTCCCCATTTCATAAAGGGCCAAGGGGCTAAAACAGGATGTAGTAACTCAGCTGGTCTGTGCATATTATTGCCGTACCTTTGACATTTATCACATTTGGACACGAAACTGGTTGCCTCTTCTTCCATCTTAGGCCAATAATATCCTGTGCGAATTAACGTTCTTACCAGTGACCGTCCTCCTGCGTGATTCCCACAATGTCCTTCATGTACTTCTCTCATGACATATTCGGTTTGAGAGGGACCGAGACACCTTGCTAGTGGTCCGCCGAACATCTTTCGATAAAGATTACCTTGATATAAACAATATCGTGCAGCTTTTTTGCGAAGCGCGTAAGCCTTTCCTTTGTCATTAGGCACGGTTCCGTGCTGTAAAAAGGCAACAATTTCATTTCTCCAATCCCATGTTAGATGATTAAAATTTACCTCGTTTTTATCAGGTTCAAGAACGGAATGAAATAGATGTATGACTGAAGCATCTGTATTGTTTGCCACGTCTGCTGCGGATGCAAGGTTAGCTAAAGCATCTGCCTCTACATTCTCATCCCTTGGGATCTGCACTACTTTCCAAGTTTGGAATTGCTTTATTAACTCCCGTACCTTTGCGAGGTATTCTTGCATTCGTGACTCTCTGGCTGTATAAGTCCCCAACATCTGATTAACCACGAGTTGAGAATCACTCTTGATTATAATCTGTGTTATGCCGAGTTCTCGTGCCAATTCTAAACCTGCAATTACAGCCTCATACTTCTGCTTCATTGTTAGTTATAGAATGACATTTTATAGCCTGTCTAATGGTCTCACCCGCAGGTGGTACGAGGACTATTCCTAAGCCTGCCCCTTTTACATTAGATGAACCGTCAGTGTATAAAACCCAAGTCCCCGGGTTCGCACCATTAAAAACTAATAATTCTTTTTCTGCTTCTAAATGCATCCCCTGGCTAAAATCAGCCACGAAATCAGCTAGTACCTGAGACTTTATAGCGGTCCTGGGTTGATAAATAACTTCATACTCACTTAGTTCTATAGCCCATTTTGCTAATCTTCCTGAAAGTTCGTGTTTATGCAATATATTTCGAAGTGGAAAAGCTGTAACAACTACAATGGGATGACATTGAAAATAAGGTCTTAACTTTCTAGATGCCATGATCAAAGCTAATGCTAATTTTTCTAGCTGTGGGTATCGTGTCTCAGCTTCCAATAAAGACTTACTTACATAATAAATAGGAGATTGTTTACCTTGGTCCTCGCAGACTAAAACAGCACTTACTGCGACTTCAGACACGGCCAAATAAATGAGAAGTTTTTCCCCCACCTTCGGTTTTGCCAACAACGGTGGTTTTGACAAATAAGCTTTCAAATTTCTAAGAGCTTGTTGACAATCTTCATTCCATTCAAAATGATCTTGCTTTTTAAGTGCAGAGAAAAACTTAAAACACCTTTCCGAGGATTTGGAAATAAATCTCCCCAAAGCTGCAATTCTTCCCGTTAATCTTTGTACTTCCTTTTTATTAGTAAGTATATCCGGGATTTCTTCTATTGCTTTGATCTGAGAAGGATTCACTTCAATACCACGATTAGAAACAAGAAAACCCAAAAACTTACCTGATGCAACTCCAAATGCACATTTTTCTGGGTTGAGTTTCATATTAAATTTTCGCAAAATTTCAAAAGTAACAGATAGATGAGAAATATGATCATGAGATTGCTGGGTTTTGATGAGCATATCGTCTATATATACCTCCATCGTTTTCCCTAAATGTTCTTGGAACATTTTGGTGACCAACCTTTGATAGGTTGCCCCAGCATTTTTGAGGCCAAAGGGCATTACCTTATAACAGTAAGTCCCCCTGTCTGTGATGAAAGAAGTTTTTTCTTCATCACAAGGATCCATTTTAATCTGATTATATCCTGAGTATGCATCTAAAAAACTTAAAAGTTCATGACCTGCGGTTGCATCAATTAGTTGATCTATATGCGGTAAGGGAAATGAATCTTTTGGACAGGCTTTATTTAAATCGGTATAATCTACACAAACACGCCACCTGCCATTTTTCTTGGGTACGACCACCGTATTAGCTAACCAAGTAGGATATTTTACCTCACGGATTGATCCGATTTTTAATAACTTTTGGACTTCCTCCTGAATCACCTGGTTCTTGAAAGCACCTTGTTTCCGTTTCTTTTGCTTTATTGGTGTGAAAGAGGGGTCCTCATTGAGTTTGTGAGTGACCACATTTGGTGGAATACCTATCATGTCAGCGTGGGACCAAGCAAAGCAGTCTAAGTTAGCTTTTAAAAATTCGATTATCATACCTCGCATGTTCGTGCTTAAATTGGCCTCGACATAAACCTTCCGTTCAGGCCATTGATCAAATAACATCACTACCTCAAGATCTTCAATTGTCGTTTTGATGCTTTCATTTTCTTCAGGTTCTTGAATTGTGTCAGGTCTTGAGTCCAAATCCGTCTTTTCCTGTTCAGTTGAAGTTTGATCTTTTTTACCTTCAACTGTTTCCTGTAATTGCTACTTTTCTTTATTCTCGGTGCTCGTACTTGTTACAGCGTTGACACTTTTAGCCATCTGTTGATCCCCACGAATTTGGCAAATTCCCCATGGTGATGGGAATTTAATAACCTGATGTAGAGTTGATGGGACATCGTCCATATCGTGTATCCATGGTCTCCCCATGATCATATTGTAGGCCATTTCCATATCAACTACCTGAAATTTAGTTTCCTTCACAACACCCATAGCAAAAGTTGTTAGAAATACCTCACCTTTTGTTACTACACTTGAATTGTCAAAGCCTGACAAGGTGTGCGCCTTGGGTATCATTTTGTCTTCAGCTTGCATCTCTCGTAGTACCCTTAATAATATAATGTTTACAGAACTCCCTGGATCAATCAAAACTCATTTTACATTAGTATCATGTACAAGTAAAGATATTACCAGTGCGTCATTATGTGGAGTTGTTACTCCTTCGGTATCTGCGTCATCAAATGAAATACTTTCATTTTCAAGGACCTTCCGCACTCGTTTCCCGTGTGTAATTGTTACCTTAGAAACCTTGTTGGAGGCTGTATAGGTTACGCCGTGAATGTCCTCTCCCCGCTTATGACATTCACTGTCCTTTTGGGTGAAGGAGGTTGTTGTGGCTCTTGTCTGTTTTTCATATAAGCTTGTTTTCCTTTCTCACTAAATAACTCAGTAAGGTACCCTTGCTTTAATAAATGATCCACTTCACTCTGCAGGAATCTGCATTCTGAAGTTTTGTGCCCGTGATCGTTGTGAAATTCGCACCAATGATCCGGATTGCGTCTACTTGGATTTGACCGCATCTCTTTTGGCCACCGTACCTTATCTCCCATGCTTCTTAAAACAGCTACGAGCTCGGAGGTAGAGACATTAAAATTATATCCACCGAATCGTGCCTTTAAACTCCTGTCATCATCTCGTGATTCTTGTCTGTTCCGATCATTCCTGAACTTTGAAGAAGAACCAGAATCCCGATTCCTTGATTTTTGATCATATTGCTGGCTATCTTGTTTCGACCGTGGGTCCTTTCCTGCGGGTCCCATATATGGATCGTACCTGTTTTTACCTGATCTTTTTTCGGTTTCTGACCTTCGAGTACCGCCCTTTTCTTCATGATAGAGCTTAGGTACGGTATCTTCTTCGATCCGCAACTTCGTGCTATACCTATTGTAAACATCATTCCATGTGGTTGCAGGAAATTCTCTAAGACTTTCTTTGAGTCGTCTCGTGGCTTCAGAACTTTTGTCATTTAAATTACTTGCAAAAGCTATAGCAACCCAATTGTCAAGCACACGAGGTAGAGTCATTCTTTCACGCTGGAATCTATCAACGAAGTTTCTAAGAAACTCCGAATCCCCTTGTTTGATTTTGAAAATATCTTCCATCCTTTTCTCAACCTTTTGTGCTCCCGAATGTGCTTTAATAAAAGAATCTACAAGCTCAGCAAAAGAATTAATAGAATTTTCAGATAAAAGAGAATACCAGGTTAATGCACCCTTGGTGAGTGTTTCTCCAAATTTCTTGACCAATACTGATTCAATTTCTTGTTTGGTCAAGTCGTTGCCTTTTACGCCGGTTGTAAATGCAGTTACGTGGTCACGTGGGTCTGTAGTACCATCATATTTCGGGATGTCAGGCATTTTGAACTTTTTCGGAATTGGAAGGGGAGCAGCACTAGGCTTCCATGGTTGTTGTGAGTATTTGTCCATGTCTACTCCTTTTATTACAGGTGGAACTCCAGGGATTTGTTCAATACGCTCATTTTGTTCCTTAAGCTGTTTCTGCAAGGTTAGTACTAAATTTTGCAAATACGAATTATTTAAATTACCTGGTCCCCCTTCTTGTGGTTCACTGGGGGTTGCTCCGTTTCCAGAATTATCAAGACCAGAACGGGGGTTCTCCAATGTATTATTATTAGGAGTTGGTGTAGGTGGCGCAGCAGGCAATCGACTAACAAGTGCCTGAAGAGCTTTGCCGACCTGTGCATCAATTAGCTTTTGCAAAGCTTCAGTTGTAACTCCTTCAAAATGTTCAGATTGCTCTTGTTGATCAGCACGTGATTCGGTAACAGGAGTGCCTTCACGAGATTGACGTGGTGAATTTAGAGGAGAGGGAACCACATTATCTTGATTTTGATGTATTTGATTCTCATGGTTTCCCAATGTGTTGTTACTATTGTTGTCGGCGTTGTTGTTTGACATGGTGACGCCTAATAGATAAGATGTAGTTTAAAAGGAAAGATTATCAGATTCCCGGTAACAGAACCAATTTGTTTAACCAAAAATCTGAGTCTTTGGTCAAAGCTAAAAAGAAATTCGGGTTACTGATAATCAGGAGACAAAAATAAAATACTTTTGAGAACGATGGTAAAGAAGCAAATAGATGTATATTTCAATAAATTCTCAATAGTATTCCGTGTCCTTACAAATGATGATACTTCTTCCTTTTATAGATAATTCTAGGTAAAGGAATGAAGCCTCAGCTTTAATGATATAATCATGAGTAATAAATGATATTAAATAAGCCGTTATACAATCATTCCTATTAAATACCGACTTCATAACGTATCAAGTATTTAATAATGAATTTGGACTCCTTTCTGTCACCAGATCTTTGCTTTCAATGCCTTCTATCCGTTGGCTGTAGATAATTTAAATTGGTACGAGACTCGTATCTATACGTTGTCTCGTGCCTATTTAAATTCTTCTTCCCGTGGTTGTTTCCATCCGTGCCTCTTAGTCAATTGCTGCGCTTTGACCATTTAACTAATCCACGTGTCATGCCACATCATCTTTTAATATAAACTCAGTTTTTTCCCAATACAACAAGCTCAGCCGAGAAAGAATGCAAGGGGTTTTGAACTTGCGACTTCCCAATGGGGAATCTAATGCTCAACTAACTCAGTCACCCTTGCGGATAGTCTCCCTTTTTTCGTAGAGGTCTTTTCAAACTTAATAAATTTTACTATTCCTTTTTTCGAGTTACAAACCTTTGGGCATGATATCGCTAACATCGATCTTCTTCTTCTTTTGTTTTTTTTTTATTTCCCATCCGGTGTCTGGTACACACATTGGAGCCCGACTATATTTGGATTTGTGCTGTGTAGGGCTCCATTCGAGGGGAAGCGCTCCCTACCAAGGATATTTTCATACCCAGGACTTGAACCCGAGACCTTAAAGGAAGAACGGTCTCATCCACTGTACCACATCCTTTGGTGGTCTAACATCGATCTTCGCATAACGACATTTCCCACCAAGACATTCGTGGAGGTTAGCTATGACTTATTTCCCCTTTTAATTGAAACCTAAATCATATATAGTTGAAATTTCAATGACCTTAATTCATACTATTGATTTTCAGTTGTTATCTGTCACTTTAGACTCGACGCAAATAAATTACAACTATGTCACAAAATTGTCTCTCTTTAATGCACACCCAAAATAATATATGAAAACGAGATAATACACGTGCAACTTATTTTCCTCTTAAATAGAACGTCGTGTACAGGTGAATTGCTAGTTGATTTATAAGCATGATTGCATCATATTTAGCTAAAGATTATTTTATCCTAAGGTTGATTTAAAGTTATACTCATTATTAAGTATCAGAGATTGTTAGGAACTTCTTTCGTTAGGAAAATATTGAATGAAATTGAAATTCGCGGTTCTTAATCAGTAGATAATTTTAGTAGTTATTTGCACGTTAAAAAACAATAAAAAAAGATACAAATTGGTTTTATTTGTTTTGTAAGGGCAATTGACTGCCACAATAAAAGGCATAAAATTCCCTCAAACCTAAATGATCCATGCATATTATATCTATTTTTTTATATATATGCTTTTATTGTTAATGATATAATATCCACTTTTAAAATGAAAGTTATCAATAATATTTATTTTTCCTATATATTAAAATAATTAGACAAAAAGAGAATACTAAACCGAGTTAGTTACAAAATGAACGCATGATGCAAATAAAAGCACATTTGGGGGAAAAACTGTTGCGGATATAGTGGGATTGTATAAAATAAAAATAAAACTACCCAAAATGAGAAGTAGAAAACTGCTAGGGTTTTTGACTTTTGTAGTAATTGGATAAAATTAAAGATCCGTTTTTCACTACGAAGTTGTTATCATAAGTAGAAAGAAAATAAGATAAATATCAACCCAATAATCCTCATAAAAACAAACTTCCCTTCTTTTTTTCTTCTTCAAAAATCAAGAATGAACAATCTCTCTTTGTCATCTTTGAAAAAACTTGACCATGAAGATGAACTTCTTCTTACTCTTTCACTTTCACCTACAACACCAATGGATAGTACTACTCCAACCTTTTCATTGCCTTTAAACTTAGTGATACCACCACCATTGCCACCGTCGCCGCCACCGCCACTTCCTACTCTTCTATATGGTAGTGACGTCAATATAGAAGAAAATATTATAGAATCAAATGTGGCCCTAGTTTATGATCAGATGAATGAACCATCAGGAGCTCGTATGAGAGTTGGTTTAACAACACGAGCACGAAAAAAATCTACACCATCTCTTAAAGAAGGAGAGAGTGAAACAATCACACCACCCTATCCTTGGGCAACTACGAAACGTGCCATAGTGCACACTCTCGATTATCTTATATCGAATGGTATTACTGTTATATCGGGTGAAGTTCAATGCAAGAAGTGCCAACAACAATATCAAATACAATACGATTTGCAAGAAAAGTTCAAAGAGATTGCTACATTTATATTAAAAACTAAGAGTGTTATGCGTGATAGGGCACCTATTATTTGGATGAACCCTAATCTTCCTAATTGCAAATATTGCAACCAAAACAATTGTGTTAAGCCAATTATATCCGAGAGAAGGTCGTCAATAAATTGGCTATTTTTGCTATTAGGGCAAATGATTGGATGTTGCAAACTTGATGCATTGAAATATTTTTGTATGCATACAAAGAATCATAGAACAGGTGCTAAAGATCGTCTTGTTTATCTTACATATTTGGAGCTATGTAAGCAATTGGATCCAGAAGGACCCTTTGATCGATAAAATGTTTACTTTTTATTCTTTAATTTAGCTGTAAATTATATTTTAGAATGTCGTTTTAGTATGTCTTCATATGGAACAAGATCCTAGAGGAATAACGAGAAAGACGTTTTATTTGGATTGTGAGTTTCACATGTGTAAGAAGGGGAAATTATGGAAAAAATATTGCAAGTTATGTCAATATGGTGTGCTTTATGATAGTGACATGTTGAATTATCATTCTTGTCTAGGACCAAATTCAAAAGGTTTGATCGTTCTCAAAATAATAACCGGAAAAAATGTATATATATATATATAGATATACGTTTTTATATGCTAAAGACAAAAAATATAGTATAAATTTTAAATAATTTGCGGCTAACATATATAAATAATTTAGGCCCCCAGAATAGAAGTGACCTTTGCCCAATTTCAAAACTAGAAAACAAACAGGAAAGTAACCCATTTGGAAAAGTTGATCTAATGCATAACAATAAGAGGCGCTTCCTACCTTTTTCTCTCTTTTACTCGAAAGGAACATGTGCATCAAAGGCAAACAATTATGCTATGGTTACGGCTTTTCTGTGAACAAAATATCAATGAAATCAACCCCATAAAGTTTGCACTCACTTTTTTTCGATAGAAATGGGAAGAAATTATTGGGAGTTGAAGAGTAAGAAAAGATATTTCCCTTAGTCCTTTAGACATATTCAAGAAAAGTAATACCTTTAGCCAATAACTCAGAAACAAAGATTCATCTAGAATTCTCTCCTTATTTCTAGTTCACAACACTAACACGACTAAAATTTGCTAAGACTTAATTAAAATGTAAGTAATGATACTGATCTTCAATTTCCTCAAGCACCAGAAATTAACTCGTTTTCCCCGTTATTCCTTCTCCACTCGTAATTATCTGTTTCATCTACATATTTCACACAAGCATATATTGCATCCAATTATGTCCCGAATCCTGCCTCATCATTTCAACAAATTGCCGAGCAATATGAATGTGACGATCCGGTCAGTCGTCTCATGAATTACCGCTCCGTTTCTCCTATTTCTACTTTTTTATGCTTTGTTTATCCATGTTATGTGGTATCGGGTCGGTCGGATCGAGTTCGAAAAAGGATTTGGCAATGTTTGAGGCACTTAGTCTCTTTAAAGTGAGTTTAAGTTGGAAAAGTCAACCGGATGTTGACTTGTGTGTAGAGGGCTCGGATGTGAGTTCCGATGGTTCGGTTAGCTTTGGGAGGTGATTTGGAACTTACGAGCGTGATCGGAATGGGTTTTGGAGGTCCGGAGTAGATTTAGGCTTGAATTAGCGAATTGGATTTTCGGTTGGTAGGTGAGATTTTGATATAGGGGTCGAAATGGAATTCCGAGAGTTTCAGTAGTTCTGTTGTGTCATTTGGGACGTGTGTGCAAAATTTCACGTCATTCGGACGTGGTTTGGTTGGGTTTTTTATCAAAGGCGGAATTTAGAAGTTTTTGGAAACTTAGACTTGAATCCGATGTGTTTTGGTCGATTTGATGTTGTTTGAGGTATTTTGAAGATTGGTACAAGTTTGAATAAGGTTTTGGGGTATGTTGGTGCCTTTGGTTGAGGTCCCGGGGAATTCGGATGGTTAATCGGGTCATTCCATGAAGTTGGAACCTGCAGAAAATTGCAGGTCAGTGTTGCAGAAAAATGACCTTCGCGTTCGCGAAGGGTCAGATGAGGAAGCTGGAAATTTAGCCTTCATGGTAGCGAAGGAGCCTCCGCGTTCGCGAAGGGCTGGGCATATGTGCATCGCGTTCGCGGGGGGGGGGGGGGGTCGTCACGTTCGCATAGCAGGAATGAGCAGCTGAGCTTCAGGGGGGAATTTGTTCATCGTGTTTGCGAGAGGCCGAACGCGATCGCGAAGGTTGGTCTGAGCAAGGCATCGCGTTCGTGATGGTGAGGTCGCGATCGCGAAAGAGGAAAAATTGGTCAAAGTTAAATTGTGCTTCGCGAACGCGAGGCTTTGACCGCGTTCGCGAAGAAGGATTTAAGGCCTAGGCAGAAGGTTTAAAAGGTCGTCTTGTCTGCGAATGTGGGGTTTATTTCTTCCATTGTTGGTCGTTTTTGTAGCTATTTGAAGGATATTAAAGAGGGATTCAAGGGGAATCACTTGGAGGTAGGGATTTTGGACTTAAAACTCGATTCTATTGTGAAATCTACCTAATAAATCATAGAATCTAAGCCTAAAACTGAGGAATTAGGGCTTGAGATAAAGAGACTTTAAAATGAGAATTTGAGGGGTCATTTGGACTCCAATTTCAATGTTCCCGGTATGTATGGACTCGTGGGAGGATAAAGATTCCGTTGATGTAATTTTTATTGAGTTTCTATATGTGGGCCCGGGGGTCGGGTTTGGCCAATTTCGGGATTTTTGGTATTATTTGATTGTTTTCGCTTGGGCTTCGTTCCCTTAGCATATTTTGACGCCGTGATTCTAATTTTGGATAGATTCGATGCGAGTGGAGGTGATTCGAGGGGCAAAGGCGTCGCGGAGTAGTATTTTCATCGGTTTGAGGTAAGTAACCATTGTAAATCTGGAACTGAGGGTACAAACCCCGGTATTTGACTTGTTTCGATAAGTGCGGTGACGCACATGCTAAGTGACGAGCGTGTGGGCGTGCACCGATAGAGATTGTGACACAGTCCATCTCGTAGCGACTATTAAGCTGCATATTTGATTTGGAATCTTATATTATTCCGTACTTTAGTCATTAATACTGTATTATGGGTTGTACGCCATGTTTGGGGCCTTGTGTCGATCTGTTGAGACCCTTAGGGGCATTTTTACTATTTTCCTCACTTTACTTGTTGAAAGCATATCCTCAGTCATGTTTTACCTGTTTAAATGTTTAAGACTGGTTTTATCACTCCACTTCTAATTGTGAGGACTGTTTGGGCTGAGTTCTCTAATTTCTATTGTTATGCCCGAGAGGCTGTAAGGTTAATGACTGAGAAAGGTTGAACCTAATGGTGAGGATATTATATGTATATATTATGGATCGGGATGCACGCCGCAGCGATACTTATATGAATCGGGCTGCACGCCGCAGCGATATATATTGGATCGGGCTGCACGCCGCAGCGATATATATATATATATATATATATATATATATATATATATATATATATATATATATATATATATATATATATATATATTGGATCGGGCTACGCGTCGCAGCGATATGACGCTTGGGCTGTAGGAGGCCTTCCAGAGTCTGTACACTCCTAGTGAGTGTAATCGACTATAAATTACGAATCGGGCTGCATGCCGCTATTGTTATTATGGTTTCTATTATTATGAGATATTAATAAGCCTGGGTGTTGAGAGTGAGTACTGAGTGACGAGAGTGAGTCACGAGTGACTGAGAGGTTGCCCGAGAGGCCATGTCGTGAGTGCTACCTTGCCCGAGGGGCCCAGTTATGATGTCTTCAATGATTTCACTCTTCTTTTAAAATAAGCCTCTGTTGGAAAATTTCTAAGTATATGATTTCACGTGTTTAAACTGAAAATTGATGATTTTACGATGAAACTGATTTTGAACTGTGAAGTTGACCTGTTATCCTGTTGTTTATTCAGTTATATGATTTTTTTAACTGCTCGTCACTGCTTTCAGACCTTATTTACTTTAGTTACTTACTGAGTTGGCATACTCACGTTACTCCCTGCAGCTTGTGTGCAGATCCAGGTGCCCAAGTGGCAGAGTGAGGGTCCTCAGCTGATCCAGAGGTTGCCGGAGATTTCAAGGTAGCTGCATGATGTCCGCAGCCCTGTTTTCTCCTTCCTATCTTGTTCTTTTCCGCATTTTCTAGGCTTATGTTGTATCAGACAGTCAGCTATGTAGTAGAGGCTCTAGACTCGTGACACCAGATATTTGGGGCTGTATAGTTTTCCTGTTTATTTGACTTCCGCATATGAAATTGTGTTTTAAGTGCTTATTATGAAAATTTGGTATTTAAAACATGTGTTAGAAAATGGCTTACTATAAGGAAAAAGGGTTGTGATTATATGATTGAGTTGGCTTGCTTAGTAATGTGATAGGCGCCATCACAATTAGTATTTGGGATCGTGACAATGAAGAAATTAAGTAAAACAAATGAAACTCTTTTTGTTTTCATTTAAATGAAAAAGTTGGGCAGTGCCTAATAATTTTAACTCTAAGGAATGATAGTAAGAACTTATTATAACATGATTAGTATAAAAGTACAAGAGGCGATAAATTGTAGCCTTTTTTAATTTATAATTGACTACTAATATAGAGACAACTTGCACAAAACTATTAATAAAAATTATTAGTACTTTGATTTAAACAAGTACGAATCATAACAAATGGTACCGGTGGATAATAAAATATTTGCACAATATAGTAAATGATGATTATACCCAATTTTTCCCAGTATATTTTTTAATATGCAAAATACTTTAAAAATAACATATGTATGCATATATAAGTATGTCCAATTGTTTTATTATTTTTTTTCTTAATTTTTAAAGATTTTTAAACCAATTTATTCCCCTATTTTATTCATAAAAATCCAATAATATTTCCAAAATTATTATTTTGGTAATTCTTTTATTGGATTCTCATATTTATGCCAAAATATAGCTAAAATAATTTTTGTACATTTTTTCAAATTTTATTTAGTATTTTTAAAGCTAAATTGCATATAATTGCAATATTAGCCTCTTTTAGATTTAATTGCGTTTATATCTATAAAAATTAAGTTCAGTATTTTTAATTTTATAATTATATGCTATAAATCATTTTATTACTTTTAATTTATTTTCAAAATTTAATTTGCTATTTCTATAAAATAAATGGGGAAATTGGCTATTTAAAAACTAGCCCAATTACCTTTCAATTATAGCCTAATTTGAACCCAATTGGAACCCAATTTTACCCCGACCCAATTCCTTCAAATCCGACCCTTTACCCATTTAAGTGACCCACCCGGACTCCCACCAAATCCCAGCCGTTAATTGTGTAAATCAACGACTCCCATTTCTCCTTCCTTTTTTAACCCAAACGACCCCTTCACCCTAATCCATTTCTCACAATATGCCACCTCTGAATCCCCTTCCTCTCTCAAATCCTCTCTATAACAACATCAAACCCTAGTCACCTCCACCTTAATCTACCTTAATCCATGGCTCTCCAGGACCATCTAAGACCTGTATCAACCTCCCATGATTTCTACGTGTTAGTTTCTGTGGTCTCATGACCAGATTCTGAAGGGGCTTGGTCCAGTATTTGCTCGATGACTGTTCTCCGGTCGTCTCTAACCTTTCTCCGGCCAGCCATGGCCATTCGAATCAGACCCTTGACTCTCCTGTTTAGATCGATGGCTTTCAAGGCCTTTCTCGTCACTTGGGGTTCTTCTGAAACCCTAATCTCTAAGAGCTTCTCGACTTCTTTCAGGTTCACTTTAGATCTATGCTTGCTATGAGTTTTTAAATTCATTCTCGAAGCTTCCTTAATTTTGCTTTCAGAAAAAAGACTCTTCATCTTTTTCCGATTAGGGTTTTCCTTCAAGTTCTTCTTTTCAAAATCTTTTCGGAGTTTAGTATGATAAAAACCCTAACTTCTTTTGGGGTTTCTGAGACTATTTGTTAAGTGTTTGTTTGATTTACTTGTTTATCATCTCTAGGCTCGATGGGTGATAAAAACCCTAATTTCTTTGGGTTCGTTCGAGTTTCTGAGACTATTTGCTAAATATTGTCTAATTTATTTGTTCTTCATCTTTAAACTCGATCGATGTTGAAACCCCTAATTTCTTTTGGGGTCTATTCAAGTTTCTGAAACTGCTTGTGCTATTTATTTGTTTATCATCTTCTAAGGTTGAATGTTATTAAGGAAAAACCTATGTCTTTGGGTTTGAAATTGCTCGTTGGAATACCTGACTTGATTTGAAGTTCCTTTGTTTCAGCATCTCTTTTCTTTATGTGATTCCTTTGATTCTGGGTTCTTACTATCTTTGAAACTCGACTATGCTTTTCAGAAGGGTTTTCGCACTTGACCCTTTGCATGATTCTGATACCCTATCCTTTTTTCTTTTCTTTATACTGCTGATTCAATAAAACTTGACCTACGTGACTATCATGCTTCGAATGTTTGCTGTCTACTAACTTTGTGCTACTATTGCATGCTGTTTCTTTTGCCAATAGTTTGGCCTTGCCTTTCCATCTTTTGTGCACTCTATTTATATGCAGAAGCCCCTTCTTTGATCGATTCTCAATTTTGGGACTGATTTCAAAACTTCTCTTTTTGTTAACTCCAATTTTACTCGCCTGTTAAAGTGATTGATCCCTTTCCTTACTTATTGCCTTGCTTAATCTTTTCTCCAAAACAAGTGTATCTCTGTACTTGGACTCTATTGTGTACTCAATATTTTACTACTTCCTTTTATGGTAATAACCAGTCAGCCTACAAACTGATTTTCTTTCCTTCTTTTAAACTTGTTAGCCTCGTTAAAAGGGTGATTCCTCAATTAAAGGGGAATCACTTGGTTGATTGATTCTGATTGTTGATTACTTCCATATGTGTATTTATTGCCTTATTTCTTACATGCTTTCAAAACTATAAATACCCACCTTCTCTTCTTTCAAACACACGAACACAAGGCATAAAAACACTTGAGTTCAAATACACACTCCACTAAAATCTCTCTCTTTTCTCTGTTGCTACTTGTATTGTTGCCTTACCTAGCTAGCTGAAAGCCAAGGCTAGGCTTGGGAAGCTTGCTTATTTTTTCTCTGCATTTGCATCTTACTGGTATGCTCTAATTAAGCTTCTGCACCAACAACAACATGTTTCTTTACTATCTCTTCCATCCTTGTTTGTCTCCTGTTTGTATTTAACCAAGTTCCATTATTAAACATGTTGTAATCTGCCCCTTCCTGTTTTGAGTTAATGCTTCTACCCATTATTTATTATGACTTGTGAATCCTAAATCCCTATCCCCAAGGTATTTACTGTCTGTGGTTGGTTTGGGGCATAACAACACTGGACATTGCTGTGCATGACCCAAACATGATCCCACTGGGATCATAACCACAATGTCTCCTCTAGATGTTGTGTGTTCCGATTGGTTTATAGGCATGTCAGCACCTTCTATTGCTATGCATGCCCAAAGTTGATCCATGTCTAAGTGCATGGGCTCATTGCAATGGATTTCCAACCCATGACCCCCTTTGTATGAAATTATTAATTATGTGTGTTACTAATTAATGTCTCCCTATCACCCTTTACCCCTCTCCTTTATCCCCTCAGTTTTAAGACTCTGTTCCCGCACTTTCACTATCTTCTTAGACTTAGGTTCTGGCCCTCTTGTGTGAGCCTTGCCTTGGGACCCATGAGCTCCATCTCAACTTGGACACATAAGGGATGGCACTTCCACACTGCCCTCCCCCCAATCTGGTTCAATGAACCTGGGTGTAAGCAGTGCCCGGGGTCCTTTGAGACCCTTAGGGAACTCTGATACACCCAGGTCTAAGAAAGGCTTTGAATCAATGGCATTTGAGGTGGTTTATTCCATAACTCAGAGAGGAAGTCAAGAATTAGGCTTCCTCTGGTTGTAACTTTTCTTTTGTACTTTTCTGATGTAATTCATTATCCAGTCTGTAACAATTTATAATAAACATTGGGTTGGCTAGTGAAAAGGGTTGGGTAATTATGCATGCTTGAGGGTATAAATCATGCCTATAGGATATGCTGTTTAAATTCTACATGTTTTGAGTTCTGCATTTTAGAAATCATTCCTATAGGATCCGTTTGTTTAAATTATGCATTTGTAATTCTGCACGTTAGATAAAATGTCTATAAAACCTGCTTTCATTAAATTTCTGCATGTTCTGCATCTAGAGAGTATGCCTATAGGACTTGCTTAAATTCTGCATATTATGGTCATATTTAGATACCATGTTCCAAGGATCTAAATGGTTAAAATCAGATATTGTGTTCATAAGGTTAAAAATTAGTACCCCATTTAGAAATCATGTATATAGAAATAAAATGAGCAATATTAGACATCCTGCCTATAGGATCTGCAATCAATTTAAAATTTAGTCTATTCTGAACCAGTTTTAAACAACCTTCCTTCTTTATCTAACGAGGTTTAGAAAGCATGTCTATAGGATCTCAATCGTTCGTTTTAAAACGGTTACTATTTTTTCACTTTCTGAATCAGTAATAGATATCATTTCACCCAAACGCTTAGGCAAGCCTTAGGTGATGATAGCAATAAAAATTGAATTCGCTTTTGTTAATTGCTGCAACCAGCAGGCAGACCTGATTTGGACTTCTTATCTGAGTTATGTAATAAACTAATCTGCTTCAATAATTAACTCCCCTCGCCTTTAGTATTTTAATCAGACCTTAAAAGTATGTGCAAGTCATGCTATTTATGTGTTTTGTTTGAGGAGGTATGCATGAGCCTTTATCTGTTTACATGTTTCCCCCAACATGCAATATTATATGTTTTGTATGTCGCCTTAGATTTTTACCTTTTGAAACCAAAATCAGCCTAATATCCCTTCCTTTTAGGAATAGTAGTCCTAAACTCCTCCGGGACTGATAGGAATGGGATGGGTAATAGCATGCAATAGTGATCGAGATGAATCCGCGCTTTAATACCTTAACGGGGCGGGAAGGGTAGATATGGATATGATGACTGATGCGCTAATACCACGTGTATCCCCTCTTTTGAGGAGTGTCATACCGTGTATCGCATTGATGTGATCCATATTAAATATAAACCTAGGACCCCTTTCCCTTTATTTGCAAACTTCTTTTCAAAAACTCTTTTTTTAATTGTTCTTTCTCTTATGCGTTTAAATTTAAATCCCCTAATATTTGAGCCCATACTTGTCTATTTGCTAAATTGCACAAATTCACAATCAATTGTCTGGCCAAGAACCACACTAGTGGATCCTGAGGAGTGCCTAAGACCTTCTCCTTAGGATAATTTCAAGCCCTTACCCTATCTCTGGTTGTTCAAATAACTTAGAATTGAACCCTATAGGTGTCCTAACGCACCTTAAATCATTAGGTGGCGACTCTTCAAATGCAAACCCAGTTCTTAAAAGGAACGTATTGTCCCATACCAAATGTCACAAACCCGATTTTGCGAGGAAAAAGGGGGCGCGATATCATGGCGACTCTGCTGGGGATATTTAGGCTTTTACCATTTCAGACTCTTATTGTGAACTTATACCTCTTTATGTGTAATTAATTGTTTAATTCCTTTAAGCATTCAATTTCCTTTTCAACTGCAAAACTGACTTCTCTTCTTTGTTTCTTTCCTTTACCATTGCTTTAAATTATGAGACTGCTGTGTTTACTGCTTTCTTAATGTGCAAATACTGTCAACATGCATAACCATGCTCAACATCATATTCCACTCGTGCCAAACAAAATACCATAGCAACGCTTATAATGAGTGGTTGCGCTCTTCCTATATTATTACCCCTAAATCCGAAAAAGGTATATTTGCGGTAAAACCAGTCGATCAACGGTGCAGTCGACGGTTCCGTGCCTTTCCCCCTTGAGTTGTCCGCTCAAGGGTACCAGTCTAAAACCCCATAGAAACCTTACTCTGTTAAACTGTGCATGCAGCATGGTCAAACCTAGATGGGTCAGTTATGTTGTCCACATAATGACTCTTTAAGATAGCCTTGACCAAAGTACACTGGGTTTCCCTGAACCCAAACGGACGTCACCACGTTCTATGCATTTATTTGGAGAACTAAATGCTTCATGCTAATTGTTGGTATTAAATAGTCGAGTCTGGTGGGGGTATGGTCTTAACCCTTTTGTTTTGCAGAAAATGGAGAACGAGGTCCCCAGCTTCGGTATAGTTATCACACCCTCACTCTTGCTAGACTGGTGGAAGAGTCTTCCATCGAATGACCAAATCAATAAAACGTTGGAATTGGAAGGAAAAGTGAGGAAGGGAGTCACCGACTGCCAAAACACTAAGGGAAGCGAACGAGAACACCTAACAAAAGCATTTTTACTGGTGAACCTACACAAACTGGAGGATTTGATTAACGAGAGCATTCAATCTGGGGAAGGTCCTTCTGGGACCAAATAGATAGGAGTTTTTCTTTTTGCTCTATAAAATGTAATAAGGCCAATGGCCTCATTTCCTGTTTACTTAGTGTCAATTTGGGATCCATCTATCTTTATTAATAAAATGAGGCATTTAGCATCCTAAGTTCTCCAAATCAATTTGTCGCTAAGCCTACCTTGGGCACAAAGAGGTTCCAAATTAGGACACGTTTTACATTCCGCACTATGTGTTTAAATATTGCAACGCTTTTTTATAGCCCTCACTAACTTGGTTACCTTTTTGTTTTATTATTCCCCTCCCCAAAGGTTAGTTCGTGCACTCTGGAAACATCATCCTATTCCACGAGATCCAAGGTCCCTCCACCCACTCCTCCTCTTAGTCCTGTCAAAAATAAGAACAAACGTAAAATGGAAGATTTGAACAACGTCAGAAAGGAGAACTCAACTGAATGGGTAGAGGTCACTCATGGTCATGATACTCAGGTTCCTAAGGAAAATGCATCCCAACTTGAACAAAAACTATTGAAATTCCAAGAAGAACTTGATCAGGATCGGAATCTAGCAAGTCTGTCATTTTCCCTCACCACTCCAGATATCAATTTCCCAAATGCTCAGAACCCTATACCTCCACAGAATATCCCAAAGCAACAGAATCATTCCGCTCCTCACCATCACTGCAACACCTGCCATACCTCAAACAACACCCCGTTACTCATCCCAGAACTCCAAAAGTCCACAAATGACCACTTTCACACCCACCATAACACCCCTATCTACGTGGAGACTGTGCGACACTCCACCTAACCCATCTCAAGCACACCTGAGTCTGATGATAAGGACTTGCTCATCAGGAACTTGGCCGAAGAACTTAAGAAATTGACTAGCCGGATTCAAGGCGTCGAAGGAAGCAAGGGAATTGAAGGGCTGAACTATGAAGACCTTTGCATACAACCCGACATCGAACTGCCCGAAGGGTACAAACCTTCAAAGTTCGAAATGTTTGATGGTACAAGGGATCCAAGGATCCATCTGAGAACATACTGGACAAGCTGGTTGGAGTAAGGAAAGACGAGTGAATCCACATGAAGCTTTTCATGAGGAGTTTGAAGGGAGATGCTTTGTCTTGGTACATTAGCCAAGATCCAAAGAAGTGGTCAAACTGGGTAGGCATGACGTCCGACTTTATGGATAGGTTCAGGTTTAACATAAAGAATGCTCTTTGTCCGGGCTTAGGAACCGCAGTATTATGAAAGATTAATGATGATTGAGAGCCACAAATTTTCCGATATTATCAAGCTAGGTGAAAGGATTGAAGAGGGTATCAAAAGCGGTATGGTTACAAACTTCGAGTCCTTGCAAGCTACAAATAAGGCCTTACAGTCCGGTAGTGAGTTCAAGAAAAGGGACGTGGGGGCCGTAATGGTGGCACAGAGAACCAAATCTCCTATCAAATACCAAACTTACCCAATACCTCCACTCACATATCAACCAATTCCGAACTACCAAGCACCATCACCCGCATACCAAGCTCTACCACCCACTTATCAATCACTTTCGCCTCCCACATACCAGCCCACTTTGCCCAGATATTCCCAACCCACACATGTATACCAAACCTACAATACGCAACCATCCCACTATCAATCACCTCTTGCATGCCAAAGGTTCCCTAAACCTTGACCAAATTTTGATTGGAGACCCCCAAAACAATATACAGCCATTGTTGAACCTATTGACCAGTTGTACGAGAGACTCAAAGCTGCTAGTTATGTTACCCCAATCCCTGCTGCAACCCCTGAGAACCCTTCCCAGTCGGTTAACCCAAAAAAATCCTATGCCTACCACTCCGGCATGAAGGGGCACACCATCGATGAATGTCGTTCTTTGAAAAATAAGATCTAGTCTTTGATCGATAACAAGATTATTGTGGTAAAAGAACCCGCTCTGAATGTCCGCAATAACCCCCTTCCAGACCATAATGGTGAAGGCATTCACATGATTGAAATAGAGGATGATTGGGATCCCGAGGGATCAATCAGGTTGATCGCGGAAGGAGATGACCCAAAGAAGCCAATAGTTACTCTTAATCCGATCATAGTCCAGATTCAGCCATCTACGGATGCTGAGGTAAATATTTCTGTGCCACTTGAATTTGAAGCAATGTCATCCACAAAGACACCAGCGCCAATTGAGGTTGAATTCGTGTCTCTGGCAAATGCACCCACATCGTTGGAAGTTGCAGTCTTGCTGCCCAATGCACATGCTCCATTCGGAGTAAGGATAGCCACGCCGATCCTAGTGCCGATGTCGACCATGACACCATTCCATACAAAGGCTGTACCCTGGGACTATACAACCGAGGCAAGGAGGAAAGGCAAGGTCAGGTTCGAGGAGATTGTTGCCGCATAGGGTATGATGAGAACTGGTAGGGTTTATACCCCGGAACACCTAGCCGAGTCAACCAAGCAGGCCTCCAACTGGCCACCCATTATTGAGACAGGTCCAGACGATCTTTGGAGAAAGATACAAGCCGAGGAATACTCGGTCATCGACTAGTTGAAATAAATGCCGGCGCAAATCTCTATTCTTGCTTTACTACAAAACTTCGAGGCACACAAAAATGCTCTTCTAAAGGTACTAAGTGAAGCATACGTACCAAGCAACATCACTGACGGAGAAATGGCTAACATGGTAGGACAATTTTTGGAGAGCCATAGGATCACTTTTCATGAGGACGAGCTACCACCTGAAGGGTTGGGACACAACAAAGCACTACACATCACTATGCAATGCGAGGACTACTTCATCACCAGGATCCTGATCGACGGGGGTTCCAGTCTCAACATTTGTCCACTGGTAACCCTCAAGAAGTTGGGTAAGGGACTGCACGAGATAAAGGACGGAGCCATCAATGTGAAAGCTTTCGATGGTTCTCAAAGGTCCACCATTGGGGAGATTAGTCTATGCTTGCAAATGGGGCCAACATGGTTCGACGTTGATTTCCAGGTGATAGATGTGCCAGCATCTTACAATCTGTTGTTGGGTCGGCCATGGATCCATGTCACTGGGCTGTAGCATCGACACTACATCAGGCAGTAAAATTCGAATGGAATCATCAAGAGGTGATCATTCACGGTGATGGGAGCAACCCTATAAACAGTCGTCAGACCATTCCGGCAATCGAAGGGAGAAGGAAGCTAGGCGGAGAGACTTACCATCACATTGAACGGGTAAATGTTGTTAACAAAGAAAAGTGGTGGGATAACAAGATCGAGAGTATACTGAATTGGAGTAGGTAAGAACCTGGCAAGGGACTCGGAAAGAACCTCCAAGGAATCGTTAAGCCCATAAAACTCAAGAAGCATGGCACCACTTTCGGTTTAGGATATGAATACACCTGGGAAGAATTCAACAACTGGTCGCCACCATGGCGTAGTCCTTACTATCTACTATGGTAGCTAATACCATATTTGGAGCAGACTTTCCAGCAGACTGGCATTGTTTATAGGTCAGAAGAAGATGAAGCACTTGCAGCAGTAAAGAATTTGTTCCTGGAAGACAATGACATGGACTGTTGTGTCGTTCTCGAGGAGGAGGGGGAGGAAGACCCTTCCATACAGGTCATAATTAAAGGGGCACGCCTCAATAACTGGACCATCAGGACAACGAGAGCCCAACGAGCCTCGGGGTAGCAAGGCTAAAACAAGCATCATGCACTGTTTTATTTACTAAATGATTTTCCTTTCGCATTTTGATTCCCGCAATAAGATCTCCAATGTTCAAAATGATTATGCAATTTATCAAAGAATTTTGACTTTTCTTATGAATCAACACTCATTATTATTTTTCTCTCATTACTTTACTTATACAACATTACTATTACTTATCTTGATGAACTAATGACTGTGACATGCAATGAGGCAACGCAACAAATAGACATTGATTCAGAGGAAGATGACATACCAGAGGAGGTTGTCAAAGAAGTTGAGAACTTTGAGAACAGACCTAAGTCCAACCTAGATGAGACAGAAATTGTTAACTTGGGAGATGCAGAGAACGTCAGAGAAATGCGAATCAGTGTTCACTTATCGCCGTCAGAAAAGAAGGAATACACAACATTTCTAAGGGAATACGAGGACATATTTGCCTAGTCGTATGATGACATGATTGGTCTAAGTACGTCTATTGCGTATCAAAAACTGCCAACTAATCCGACATGTCCACCGGTAACGCAAAAACTCAGAAATTTCAAGCCTGATATGAGTTTGAAATTCAAGGAAGAAGTCACTAAGCAAGTCAAAGCTAAGGTTCTCAGGGTAGTAGAATACCCGACATGGTTAGCCAACATCGTTCCAGTTCCAAAGAAGGATAGGAAGGTCAGAGTCTGTGTCGACTACTGGAATCTCAACTGGGCCAGTCCAAAAGATGACTTCCCTTTGCCGAATATACACATCTTGATTGACAATTGCGCCAAACATGAGTTGTAGCCATTTGTAGATTGTTTCGATGGTTATAATCAGATCTAGATGGATAAAGAAGATGCTGAGAAAATGGCTTTCATTATGCCGTGGGGAATGTACTGTTACAAGATGATGCCGTTTGGGTTAAAGAATGCAGGGGCCACCTACATGATGGCCATGACTACTATTTTCCATGATATGATACACAAGGATATTGAGGTGTATGTAGATGATGTCATCATCAAGTCCAAGAAAGCCACTAATCATATGGAAGATTTGAGGAAGTTCTTTAATATATTCCGAAGGTACAACCTGAAACGAAATCTCGCGAAGAGCGCATTTAAGGTTCCTGCTGTAAATTTGCTTGGGTTTATTATGAGTCGCCGAGAAATAGAACTGGATCTATCAAAATTCAAAGCCATCCAAGAACTACCACAGCCAAAGAACAAGAAGGATGTGATGAGTTTCTTAGGAAGACTTAACTATATTAGTCGGTTCATAGCACAGTCCACAGTTATTTGTGAGCCAATTTTTAAGATTTTGAAGAAGGACGCCGCCACCAAATGGACCGATGACTTCCAAAAAGCCTTCGACAGAATCAAGAAGTACTTGTAAACACCACCAGTATTGGTCCCGACTGAGCCCGGTAGATCCTTATTACTCTACCTTGCAGTATTGGATGAAGCTTTCGGTTGCGTTCTGGGGTAAGATGATGAAACGGGAAGGAATGAGCAGGTTATCTATTACCTCAGTAAGAAGTTCACCCCATACGAGGCCCGGTATTCTCTGTTAGAGCGCACCTGTTGTGCTTTGACCTAGGTAGCTCAGAAACTGAGGCATTATTTCTGTGCCTATACCATATATCTCATATCAAGGATGGATCCTTTGAAGTACATCTTCCAGAAGCCCATGCCCACTGACAAGCTAGCCAAGTGGCAAATCCTATTGAGTGAATTTGACATTGTCTAGTGACTCAGAAAGCAATCAAAGGACAGGCACTAGAAGATCACCTTGAGGAGAATCCCGTGGATGGAGAATACGAATCCCTGAAAACATATTTTCCTGATGAAGAGGTGTCATTCATAGGAGAAGATATTGCAGAATCCTATGATAGCTGGAGTATGTTTCTCGATGAAGCAGCAAACTTCAAAGGAGTTGGCATAGGAGCCATCCTAGTATAGAAACCGGTCGCATTATCCGATGTCTGCCAAACTCAGGTTCCCCTACACTAACAATATGGCCGAGTACAAAGCCTGCATCTTAGGGCTCAAGATGGCCATTGACATGAACATTCAAGAGTTGCTAGTGATTGGAGATTCGGACCTACTCATACATCATGTGCATGAAGAATGGGCAACTAAGAACTCCAAGATACTCCCGTATCTGTATCATGTACAGGAATTGAGGAAAAGGTTCACGAAGACGGAGTTATAACATGTTCCCAGAATCCAGAATGAGTTCGCCGATGCATTGGCCACCCTGTCATCTATGATACAACATCCAGACAAAAACTTTATTGGTCCCATTCCAGTAAAGATCCATGATCAGCCAGGTTATTGTGCCCATATTGAAGAGGAAGCAGACGAAAATCCTTGGTTTCATGACATCAAGGAATATTTGGCAAAAGGAGAATACCCAGAACTTGAAAGTCCTACTCAGAAACGCACACTTCGGAGGTTGTCCAATAATTTCTTTCACAGTGGAGGAATCCTGTATATGAGGACTCCTAATTTGGGATTACTAAGGTGTGTACACAAAGGAAGCATCCAGGCTACTGGAGGAAATTCACGCTGGGACCTGCGATCCACATATGAACGGTTTCGTCTTAGAAAAAAAGATACTCTAAACTGGTTACTTTTGGATGTCCATGGAAGCGGACTGCGTCCAGTATGTCCGGAAATGCCACCGCTATCAGATACATGCGGACATGATAAAGGTACCTCCAAATAAGCTTAATGCAACAAGTTCACCATGGCCGTTCGCCGTTTGAGGGATGGATGTTATTGGACCAATCCAGCCCGTCGCTTCCAATGGACACAGATTTATCCTGGAAGCAATCGACTATTTCACCAAATGGGTCGAAGCAGCATCTTACAGAGCAGTAACCAAGAAAGTCGTGGCAGACTTTGTCCGCGACCACATTGTTTGTCGATTCGGAATTCTAGAGTTAGTCATTACTGATAATGGCTCCAACCTCTACAACGACTTGATGAAAGCTATGTGTGAAACCTTCAAGATCAAACACAAGAATTCCACAGCATATAAGCCGTAGATGAATGGAGTTGTAGAAACCGCCAACAAGAATATCAAGAAGATATTGAGGAAAATGATAGAGAAACATAAGCAGTGGCATGAGAAGTTATCATTTGCCTTATTATGGTATCACATCACTGTCCGCACATCAACCTGGGCAACCCCCTATATGCTGGTTTACGGTATAGAGGCAGTCATTCCCGCTGAGGTAGAAATTCCCTCCCTAAGGATCATGCAGGAATTTGAGCTCAACGACGTAGAGTGGGTAAAAAGTCGTTATGTACAACTAGACCTTATAGACGGAAAAAGAATGAATGCAGTTTGCCATGGTCAACTTTATCAGAACAGAATATCCAGAGCCTTCAACAAAAGAGTCAAGCCGAGACAGTTCGCATCGGGGCAACTGGTGTTAAAGAAAATTTTCCCGCATTAAGATGAAGCCAAAGGAAAGTTTTCTCCAAACTGGAAGGGTCCATACATGGTTCACCGGGTTCTGACAGGAGGAGCCCTCATACTCGCAAAAATGGACGGAGAAGTTTGGCCAAAACCGATCAATTCAGATGCAGTCAAGCGTTACTATTGTTGATACCCAATTTTTCCCTATGTATTTTTTTATATACTCAAAACACTTTCAAAATAGCATATGTGTGCATATATGATCACCCCAAAAGATTTTGGCATTTTTAATAATTTTTAAGACCAATTTATGGCCTATTGTACACTATAAAATCCATTAATTATTCCCAAAACTTGTCATTTTCGTGAATAATTTATTTCACTCTTAAATTTATGGCAAAATATAATTTACGTGATTTTTGCATAATTTTACAAGTCCATTTGGTATTTTTAAACTAAAATTGTACGAAATTGCAATTTTAGCCTACTTCTAGATTTTATAGCAATTTTTATTACAAAATAAATTCTAATATTTTTAAATTAATACCTACATATTGTTTATCAACCCAGTATTTTTAATTTGATTTTTAACATCTTTTACTATTTTTATAAATTCAAAAGGGAAAAACGGCCATTTCAATTTTAGCCTCTTTTTGAGCCTAATTCTAACCCCCAATTCCCAACCCAATTTCATTTCTACCCGACCCAGACCCAATTAAACGAACCCGCCCGGATCCCATTTTAAAATCGTGGCTGTTGATTGTTTTAATCAACGGCCCCCGTTTGCCCTTTCCTTTTTTAACCTAACGACCCCCCAATCCCCTCTCATTCACTTACTCGTCTCTATCTCTCTATATATCACTCTCTCTGGAACCTTCCACCTTCTCGCCTCTGCGATGAGCTCCCTTCACCATCTCCGGCCATCTCCGACTCATCTCCGGCGTGTCTTAGCCTTATGAGTCCATCTCGACTCGGACCAGCCCCTTTTCCAGGCCTTTCTCATTTTCTAGGGTTTCTCTGAAATATAGATCCGTGCTATTTTTGAGGTTTTTAAAGTATTTCTTACATCATTTCAAGTTTTTGCTTTCAAAACTGTTCGTCTTCTTGAACCTAGGGTTTCCTTGATTTTTACTTGTTCTACTGTGATTTCTTACCATATTTTGCTTTGCTGTAACTCCCAAGTGTTTTCATTATGGTTTCTATGTATTTTTCTTTTATTGTATTTCCTCCTAGGGTTTGCTAGTGATTTCCTTTACTGTGCTTTCTTTCATTATGATTCCATGAAATGTTTATGTTCATTGGATTTTCTGAGTTTACTTTGCCTGATTTTCTTCGCTTTCGTCTTTACATTTAATCTATGGAGGAAACCCTAGATTTTGGGGGTTTTCAAAACACTTGTGTGCGATTGTTTTGCTTCCTGTGTCTAAACTAGTTTGATTTCAAAAACCCTAATTTCTAAGTTCGTCTCAT
Source organism: Nicotiana sylvestris (assembly GCF_000393655.2). Taxonomy (NCBI): domain Eukaryota; kingdom Viridiplantae; phylum Streptophyta; class Magnoliopsida; order Solanales; family Solanaceae; genus Nicotiana; species Nicotiana sylvestris. The sequence continues at coordinate 155,505,175 of NC_091063.1, read as the reverse complement.
GTTCTCTGATTCTTGCTAAGCTTTGCAAGACCTTCTGATTTCTCTCATGCTATCTGACACTCTCTTCTAGCTATGTTCTTCTACTCTTGATTGCATGACCACTCTGTTTGTTTAATTCCAGCCTCATATGTTTAAAGCTATGCACTCTTTATAGTTAGACCTTTCCCTCTCGAAATAACCCTAATTTTGGGGATTGATTTCAGACTACCATTATGTGAGCTTGTTTGATTCTTTCTTTGTCTAATTTGGACCTTTTTCTGACATGGTTCATTATTGATTTCGAATCCTTGATTCCTTGATTTACTATGTACTAGTTGATTTACTTCTTACTTTATTTACCTAACCGTGTATTTTAAACTTCCCTTATGTATTTACCCTTCATTGCCCAATGTGTTACTTGATTTTCTTTCCTTAAATAAAACTCTGCTCTTTTACCATTCAAATTTGGAATCCTTAATTAAAGGAATCCCCTTCTCCTGATTGATTCTAATTGATACTAAATTATTCTTTGCCTTGCTTACTTGCCTGGTTTTTAAACTATAAATACCCTGCTCTTTTTTTCTTTAAACACACGAACAACTGAGTTCAAAAACACACACACACTCAAAGCTCTCTCTTCTTTACTACTACTTGTGCTATTGTTCTGACTAGCCGGCTGAAAGCCAAGACTAGATTTTGGAATCTCTTTGCTTTCCTCAAGTGTTTGCTAAAGGATTTCTGGCTGTTTCACTGCTCTATTTATTCTGTTGGTTTGGAACTTGCAACTGGTACGTCTCCACAATTTAAATATTGTCCTCTAAAACTATGTGTTTACTTCTCCCTTCTACATGACCTCTCAACTACATGTTTTCTGGTACTAAATGGCTATACATTAGTCTGTCATGCCTCATGCTCCTGCATCTTTAAGTTCTGTTATGCTTTTCTTGATGTTTATATGAATGCTTTCATGTGATCCTCTTCCCTTTAATTCCCTGTATGTGAGTATGTTTTAAGTTAAGGTAGCAGCCTATTGCTACCCTTGACTTAGGACCAGGTTCTCTTGAACCTTTCACTCAAACCAGTCCCATTCCCTTAACCCCTTTTATGTGTTGAGCCTTGACTAGGGTTTGGTAGTGTCCTAATCACCACCCAGACCCCTGTCTGACTTCTGAAAGTCTGCTCTTTTATTTGCTTGAATCAAGTAAAGGATTAGGGGTGTGCCAGTCTTACCCATGGCTGGGTATGACCACCCTTTGCTTTGATTTCCTCTAATCACCTCATTCTACACTCATTCTTAGTTCTTTAAGTTCTGTCTCCCTATGGTAAGCCATGCTTAAGGACCCTAGAGTTCCCTCTGAACTTGGATGCCTAAGGGCTGGTAATTCCACACTTGCACTATTCTGTTACAATATTTACTCTTTAGAGTGTAAGCATTGCCTGGGGCTCCTAGAGGCTCCCAGGAACTTTGAAACACTCTGAACAAGAGAAGGCCTTGGATTTTGGAATCTGGATTTGGTGGAACACATGCTATTGGATATTAAGATTGAATTAGGCTGCTCGGATCTAGTTGTAGGCTGTGATGTATTTTAATTATTTTCCTTTCTTTCTTCTGGTTCTGAAACATTTTTGTAAAAAAAGAACTTGGGAAGTATTAGTAAAAGGGTGTGGAAGGGGGTTTATATTTACTTGTATATGTTAAAGGGTAGATACCATGCATATAGGATCAATATTATTGTTTAACCACTTAGATATCATGCCTATAGGTTAAACGTATAAATCACCTAGAAATCATGTCTATAGTATTTGTATTCCTTTCATTCAATCACCTAGAGATCATGTCTATAGGCTTTTGCATTCCTTTCATTCAATCATTTAGAGATCATGTCTATAAGATTTCATGTTCAGTCGTATTGCAAATCATTAAAAATCCTGCCTATAGGCCCTAATATTCATGTAACCAATTGCATATAGAAATCATGACTATAGGAAATGCATAAACGCTAGGCAAACTGTAGGGTAATCAAATACTCATTCCTTTACCGGTTTAATAACAATAACAAGCCTTAAAAATTCAGTCACGTAGATACCATGCCTTTAGGAGCTCAAACTCGCCTAATGTGTTTAAGTAGGAATACTCTGTCAATTGGCTTCAACTTTATCAACAAAAACTCTTCCAAATATGTTTGCTTTTGAAACTCTTACAAATCTGCAATGCTCTTAAATTTTCTAAACTTGCATCTTTCTTTTTTCTGAAACGGTTCCTTTATACCTCTGCCTGAATTTATTCATCTCATGAAGCTACTATTTCAAAACAGCCTTTAACTCACTATTCCTTTAAGGTCTTTTCACTTTCGTAAACTTTTCTTCATCACTCTACGGTAGTTTCACTTAAACAATTCTGCTGATTTTCAAGTCATCTCTGAACCTCTGCAAATTTTCAACCTTCTGTCTTAAACTATTCTGCGTTAGGTCCTTTCTGAAAATAGTGTTTTTTTTACTCGCTTAAATACTGCAATTTCTGACAATTGGATCCGGGCTGCCTAATGCAGACTTTCTGTCTAAATATATGTGTTGAACCAGTCCGCTCGCCGTGTAGTTTTTAACTTAAGACCAAATCAGTAAATGCTAAGACATGCTAATTTAAGTGTTGTATGATTTTAGGGGTTTATTTGAGCCTTGTTTGCTTGTTTACTCATTCCTTTATTTGATATTTGTTTTTTGAATGTTGAAACTAGAATTTTATCCTTTAAACTCCATAAAGGCCCCATCTCTTTCTTCCCTCTTAGGATTAGAAGTCCTAATACCCCGGGACTGATAGGTCGGGACGGGTATTAGCATGCAATAAGTAAACGAGACTAAACACGCTTTAACACCTTAACAGGGTGGGAAGGGTAGAATATGGATATGATAACCGGTGCGCTTATATCTCATGTGAGAATGATTGCTGGGTATTGCACCAAGGTGATCCATATGGTATTTAAACCTAGGATCTTTTTCTTTATTTATACGATGTGATGTATTCTTAGAAGTAATGTTTTCTTCAATCAATCTTTTCTTTCCAAAACCACTTATGTCTTTTTCTCTCTTTTCTTTCAAAACTTTCAACTTATTTGTATTCCTTATGTGCAAACATTGACTGTCACTTCTACTCTTCTTAAAGTCACAACTAAGTACGGCCGGGAACCACACTAGTGGATCTTGAGGGGTGCCTAACACCTTCCCCTCGAGATAATCTCAAGCCTTTACCCGAACTCTGGTTTTCTTCCAAAAAATCTTCTTCTTTTCTCTAAAAGTGTCCTAATGCACTATAATCATTAGGTGGCGACTCTTTAAATTCCATAACCCGATTCCTCAAAAGGGAATAAGAGTTGTTTTGCCCATAATGTCGTAAACCCGATTTCGCCTTCTTTTAGGAGGAAAAAAGGGGGCGTCGACAGCATGACGACTCTGCTGGGGAATCCTTTAAGGCTTTTACCATTACGTGCTTTTGTGACTTTATTGCTTCCTTAATTGCATTTACCTTCTGTCTTTAATTATTTCATCAAAATACTAACTTGGCTCTTCATGTTTTTCTTTCCTTTTATTTTTTTCTTTTACTGCCTTTTTATTTCAATTCTGTTGTAATTACTGAGCATTTATTGTAATCTTTACTTTATGAACGTGAAAATACATGCAATTTGTCTCATTGTTATAACTGCATTCCTCAATATCATATTCCACTCGTGCCAAAACAAATCCTATAGCAACGCTTATAATGAGTGGTTGCACCCTTCCGATATTATAAACCCCCTAAATGTGGCAAAGGCATATTTACGGTAAAACCAGTCGATCAACGGTGTAGTCAACGGTTCCGCGCCTTTCCCTCTTGAGTTGTCCGCTTAAGGGTACCTTGTCTAGCACTTCAAAAGTAGAAACCATGTTCCTTTGAAACTGTTCATGCATCATGATCAACCCTAGCCGAGTCAGTTATGTTGTCCACATAATGACTCCTTAACATAGCCTAAACCAAAGTCCATCGGGTCTCCTGAAACCCAAACGGACACCTCCACGTTATGTGCATTTATTTGGAGAACTAAATGCCTTTTGCTAATTGTTGATTCAAATAGTCAAGTCTGGTGGGGTTAAGGGCCTAACACTTTGTTTTGTAGAAAATGAGGCACGAGGTCCCCAGATTCGGTATGGTATCCAGCATTCATCCAAGGCTGCTGAATTGGTGGGGAGATCTTCACTCCAGTGAGCAGACACTCGTCCACAAATACTTAGGGAATTCGCCCTCACTTCTGGAAATCCATCCCAACAACAAGATCATTGAGGCTGCCACTTTGTTTTGGGATAGTGATCGATCAGTGTTCCGCTTCGGAGACTTAGAAATGACCCTTTGCTAGAAGAGATCGGGGGCCTAGCTGGTATCCCCTAGGAGACTCCGAGTTTGCTTATGCCAGAAAACCGCAAAAGTAGAGGCTTTCTTAAGATGATGGGACTCAAGAAAAATCCCGACCTCTCTTGATTGAAGGACTCCTACATACCATTTGACTTCTTGTACGAGAAATATGGCCACAGCAAGTCCTATCGCACCTACATGGACGAGTTTGCCCTCACTTCTTTGGGACACATACATAGAAGGGTCTTTATGTTCATGTTTTGCTTTTTGGGCATGATAATTTTCCCTATGAAGAAGGCTAGGATCCACACCAGACTAGCCATGGTGACCAAGACTTTAATGGAGGGCATTGATGGGCAAACTTTTAGCATAGTACCCATGATCATTGCTGAAATATACCGGGCTTTGGAAAAGTGTCAACAAGGAGCCCCGCACTTTGAAGGGTGAAACTTGTTACTTCAACTTTGGCTCATAGAACACCTTCAGAAATGCGACTACAGATAGGAAATCATACGCGGGGATTGGGATGACCATATAGCTTTTCATCACCCAATGCAAATGAACTTTATGCCCAATATGTTTGCTCAGCCAGAAGATGCCAGTGGATGGGTAGAGCTGCTTGAGAATCTGAAAGAAGAGCATGTACAATGGATGTATGAGTGGTTCCCAACCGGGGAATTTATTGTTTGATCTCGGGATGCACCGTTGCTTATACTCATTGGCTTGAGAGGAACTTACCCTTATGTCCCTCTCCGAGCTATGAGACATGCAGGGAGGAAACAAATCATACCAAGGGTCGACAAGATGAGTCACTTCAGAGCCGACTTTCAGGATGATGATAGCCCACACAGGTGTCAAGCTCAGCACATGTGGCACTGCAAGCTTGTTTTGGGAAGGGAATCCCTCGAACCAGACAGGTATCATGCCGGATGTGTGCCGCACTATTTGGGTTGGTTGGAGGATGATCACATTGGTTTGGGTCACCCAGGGTTTGTCCATGGTCATAGGCTTATTGATGAAAAGATTGCAGCAAAGGTTAAATACAATCAACTGCGCAAAAGGATGCGAGAATGCGAGAACGAGCACCGGGAAATACAGGAAGCACACAAGAAACTGATCAACGAGTGGAAGGATATGGCTGTCAACGCCAACAACCGGCTGGGGTATCTGGAACGAGGCTTAATGGAATTGGAAGGTAAATTTCTGAAGAGGATCGACGATTGTCAGAATGCTGAGGGTAATGAAGGTGGGCACCTGGCCCGAGCTTACTTGCTGCTGGGACTGCGCGAGCTGGTGCAGCTGTACGAGGGAGGCAAGAATACCGGATCTGGGGAAGGTCTGTCTGGAACCAAGTAGTTAGGAGTCTTTTATTTTGCTTCTAATGATGTAATAAGGCCGTTGGCCACTAGTGACATTTTATTTTCCATTATTTAGCGTCGCTTTGGAGTCATTTTATTTTTTATCAATAAAATGAGGCATTTAGCATTATAAGTTCTCCAAGTTAATTTGTTGCTAGGCCTACCTCAGGCACAACGAGGCACCCAAATTAGGACGCGATTTATACTCTTGCACAATGTGTTTAAATATTGCAACATTTTCTTCTCACAACCCGCACTAACTTGTTACCTTTTTTGTTTTTCTTTAATTTTATTCCCCTCCCCAAAGGTTAGTTCGTGCATTCTGGCACCATTAGCATACTCAACAAGATCCAAGGGCCCTCCACCTCCTCCTCCTCCGCGTCCTACCAGAAACAGGAACAAAGGCAAAATGGGAGATACCAGTGCTAGAAAGGAAATCGAGGAAACCTCTCAGAACGCTTCAATCACTAAGGAAACTGCTGCTCATCTTGAGCAAACTTTGCTGAGATTTCGAGAAGAATTGGAACAAGTTCGAAACCTGGAAAATCTGTCAATCACTCTTGTCGCTGCTGATGCCAACAACCAGAACCATACTACACCACCACCAGCACAACCCGCTCATACCCAAGCCTGCAACACCTGCAACAACACTCCATTGCTCATTCCCGAACCCCAAAACACCACAAACGACCAGAACGCTCCCATCTTTGTGGACACTGTACCCCACTATGCCCAGCCTATCTCAGATACACCTGAATCAGACAGCAAAGACTTCCTCATTCATAATTTAGCTGCTGAGCTCAAGAGGTTAACCAGCCGGGTCCAGGGTGTCGAAGATAGCAAAGGTGTGGAAGGTTTGAACTATGAAGATCTTTGTGTTCAGCCAGATGTCGAACTCCCGGAGGGGTATAAACCTCCCAAGTTCGAAATGTTCAACGGTACAAGTGATCCCAGGGTCCATCTCAGAATGTATTGTGATAAGCTGGTAGGAGTCGGAAGGGACGAGAAGATCCGCATGAAGCTGTTCATAAGGAGTCTGAAGGGTGACGCATTATCGTGGTATATTAGCCAAGATGCGAAGAAATGGACAAGTTGGGTGAATATGGTGTCCGATTTCATGGACCGGTTCAGGTTCAATACTGAGAACGCACCAGATGTGTTCTATATCCAAAATCTGAAGAAGAAACCCACAGAGACCTTTCGCGAGTATGCTACTCGTTGGAGGACAGAAGCCGCTAAGGTCAGGCCGGCCTTGGAAGAAGAGCAAATGAATAGGTTCTTTGTCCGGGATCAGGACCCGCAGTACTACGAGAGGATGATGTTGATAGAGGGTCAAAAGTTCTCCGACATCATCAAGTTGGGAGAAAGGATCGAAGAAGGTATCAAGAACGGTATGGTCACTAATCTCGAAACATTGTAGGCCACCAACAAGGCTTTACAGTCTGGTGGCACGTCAAAGAAAAAGGACGTGAATTCCGTGATGGCTGCGCAAAGAAACAATTCCCCTATGAAATACCAATCATACCCCTCAACTCCACTCACATACCAACCTTCCCTAAACTACCAAGCACCATCACCCACCTACCAAATTCCACCACCCGTTTACCAATCATCTCCACCTCCCGCATATCAATCCGCTTTACCTAGATACTCTCAACCTGCACCTGTTTACCAAACCTATAATGCCCAACCCTCTCATTACCAATCACCTCCCACTCGCCAAAATTTCCCTAAACCCAGACCAAATTTTGACCGCAGACCTCCCAGGCAATATACAGCCATCCCTGAGCCAATTGACCAACTCTATGAAAAACTCAAAGCAGCCGGTTACGTTACCCCTATTCCAGCCGTAACTCCAGAAAATCCTTCCCAATGGATCAACCCAAACAAGACTTGCACATACCATACCGGGATGAAGGGCCATACCATCGACGAGTGTCGCTCGTTGAAAGACAAGATTCAGAACCTGATTGACAACAAGATCATTATAGAAAAGGAGCCAACTCCTAATGTCCGCAACAACCCCCTGCCTGACCACAAGGGTGGAGACATCCATATGATCGAGATTGAAGATGATTGGGACCCCGAGGGGTCAATCGGTTTTATAGTTGAAGGAGACGAACCTAAGAAGCCAGCAGTTACTCTCAATCCCATTGTTGTTCAAATTCAGCCCTCTAAGGGCGATGTGGTAAATGTGTCCGTACTGTTTGAGTTTGAAGCACCTTCCGCAAAGGCGCCAAAACCGATTGAGGTTGAGTTCGGAATTCCAAAGGCACCTCCACCTGTCGAAGTTACTGTGTTACCTCCCAAGGTGCCTATTCCGGTCTCCATGACAGACGTGACCCTGTTCAAGACAAATGTTATACCTTGGGATTACACCGCTGAGGCTAGAAGGAAAGGAAAGACATATACCGAGGAAGCAATTGCCGCACAGGGCATGACTAGGACAGGCAGGGTATATACCCCGGACCACTTGGCTGAGTCCAGCAAGCAAGCCTCCGGGCGGGTTGTTGAAACCGGACCCGATTACCTTTGGAGGAAGGTACAGGCCAAAGAGTTCTCAGTCGTCGAGCAACTGAACAAAACGCCAGCACAGATTTCTATTCTGGATCTTCTGCAAAGCTCTGAGGCACATAAAAACGCCTTAATGAAAATACTGAGTGAAACTTATGTTCCCAGCAACATAACAGGAGGCGAAATGGCAAACATGGTGGGGCAGGTACTGGAAAGCCACAAGATCACCTTCCACGAGGACGAATTACCACCAGAAGGGCTTGGTCACAACAAAGCATTGCACATCACTGCGCAATGCGAGGATCATTTTATCACCAGGATTTTAGTCGACGGGGGATCCAGCCTCAACATTTGTCTATTGATAACTCTCAGGACATTTGGTAAAAGATTGCACGAGGTCAAAGACGGGGCTATCAGTGTCAAAGCTTTTGATGGATATCAGAGGTCCACCATTGGAGAAATTAGCCTATGCCTACAGATGGGACCCACCTGGTTTGATGTCGAGTTCCAAGTCATTGACGTACCAGCATCCTATAATTTGTTGCTGGGACGACCCTGGATCCACGCCGCTGGGGCTGTAGCATCAACTTTGCATCAAGCTATAAAATTTGAATGGAATCATCAGGAAGTAATCATTCATGGCGACGGTAGAAACCCTATATACAGTCGCCAAACCATTCTAATGATCGGAGGAAGAAGAAGGATAGGAGGAGAAACGTACCACCACATCGAGCGGGTCAATGCTGTAGACAAAGACAAGTGGTGGGATAGCAAGATCGAAAGCATCCTGAATTGAAGCGGGTATGAACCTGGAAAAGGACTTGGCAAGAACCTGCAAGGTATCACCAAACCTATCCAGCTGAAGAAGCACGATACCACTTTTGGCCTAGGGTATGAGTACACTTGGGAGGAGTTCAACCACTGGTCACCTCCATGGCGCGGACCATACTATCCGCTGGAGCACCCTATACCTCAATTGGAGCAGACTTTTCAGCCATCCGACACTTTGTACGGATCAGAGGAAGACGAGGCACTAGCAGTAATAAAGAACCTGTCTCTGGAAGATGATATGGATTGTTGTGTTATCTTCGAGGAGGAAGGGGAGGAAGGCCCTTCCATTTAAGCCGTGAACCGAGGGGAATGCCTCACCAATTGGTCGGTCAGGACCACCAGTGCCCGTACATCTTCGGGGTAGCAAGGCTGAACGAGCATCATGCATCACATCTTTATTTTCTTAGTTGCTTTTCCTTTCTGCATTGTCTTTACTTTCCAAAATAGCTCTGATGTCTCGAACGATTATGAATTTCAATCAAAGCATTTCAAATTCATTATATATTGCACTCTTATTACTTTTCTCTATCATTTACTTTGTTTTACACAACGTTACTCTTACATATCTTGATGATGAACCAACAACTGTGACTTGCAACGAGGCAATGCAACAAACGGATATAGATTCAGAAGAGGATGATATACTAGAAGAGGTTGTTAGAGAGGTCAAAAACTTTGAGAATAGGCCTAAGTCTAATCTAGATGAGACCAAAGTCATTAATTTGAGTGATATTGAGAATGTCAAGAAAACACGTATCAGCGCACATTTGTCGCCATCAGAAAAGAAAGAGTACACAGAGTTCCTAAAAGAGTATGAGGATATATTTGCATGGTCTTATGATGATATGACTGGCCTCAGCACATCCATCGTAGCTCACAAGTTGCCAATAAATCCTACATGTCCGCCGGTAAAGCAGAAGCTCAGGAAGTTCAAGTCAGACATGAGTTTGAAGATTAAAGAAGAGGTTACTAAGCAAGTCAAGCCATGGTTCTCAGGGTAGTAGAATATCCGACATGGTTAGCCAACATCGTGCCGGTACCAAAGAAGGATGGGAAGGTTAGAGTCTGTGTCGACTACCGGGATCTCAACCGGGCCAGTCCCAAAGACAACTTTCCTTTGCCAAATATACACATCTTGATCAACAATTACGCCAAGCATGAACTGCAGTCATTCGTTGATTGTTTTGCTGGGTACCATCAGATATGGATGGATGAATAAGATGTAGAGAAAACAGCATTTATCACGCCATGGGGGATGTACTGTTATAGAATGATGCCGTTTGGATTGAAAAATGCTGGTGCTACCTACATGAGAGCCATGACTACCATCTTTCACGACATGATACACAAAGAGATCGAGGTGTATGTGGATGACGTCATCATCAAATCTAGGAAAGCTGCAGATCATATGGAAGACTTGCGAAAGTTCTTCAACAGGTTGAGAAGGTACAATTTGAAACTGAATCATGCCAAGTGTGCATTCGGGGTTCCTGCTGGAAAATTATTGGGTTTCATCGTGAGTCATCAAGGAATAGAATTGGATCCATCAAAGGTCAAAGCTATCCAAGAATTGCCGCCGCCAAATAACAAGAAGGACGTGATGAGTTTCCTGGAAAGACTCAACTATATCAGCCGATTCATAGCTCAGTCTACTGTCATTTGCGAACCCATCTTCAAAATGCTGAAGAAGGATGCCGCCACCAAATGGATTGATGAGTGTCAAAAGGCTTTTGACAGAATCAAGAAATACTTGTCTACGCCGCCAGTCTTGGTTCCGCCTGAATCAGGGAGACCCCTCTTGCTCTATCTCGCAGTGTTGGATGGAGCATTTGGTTGTGTTTTGGGGCAACATGATGAAACAGGGAGAAAGGAGCAAGCCATCTACTATCTCAGTAAGAAGTTCACACCGTACGAGGCCCGGTATTCTCTTTTAGAACGCGCTTGCTGTGCTCTGATTTGGGTCGCGCAGAAGTTGAGGCATTACTTATGTGCTTACATTACTTATCTCATATCCAGAATGGACCCTCTGAAGTATATCTTCCAGAAGCCCATGCCCACTGGCAAGCTCGCCAAGTGGCAAATTCTGCTAAGTGAATTCGACATTGTTTACGTAACCCAGAAAGCAATCAAAGGGCAAGCCTTGGCGGACCATCTCGCAGAGAATCCCATAGACAGAGAATACGAGCCCCTAAAAACATATTTTCCCGATGAAGAGGTATCTTTCATAGGAGAAGATATTGCAGAATCCTATGATGGTTGGAGGTTGTTTTTCGACGGAGCTACAAATTTCAAAGGAGTTGGCATAGGAGCAGTCCTGGTATCAGAAACCGGTCAGCATTACCCAGTATCTGCCAAGCTCAGGTTCCCATGCACCAACAACATGGCCGAATATGAAGCCTGCATTCTAGGGATTAAACTGGCCATTGATATGAACATTCAGGAGTTACTTGTAATCGGAGACTCGGACCTACTCATACATCAGGTTCGAGAAGAATGGGAAACCAAGAATCCCAAGATACTCCCTTATCTGCATCACATACAGGAATTGAGAAAGAGGTTCAAAAAGACGGAATTCCAGCATGTTCCCAGGGTACAGAATGAGTTCGTTGATGCACTTGCCACTTTGTCATCTATGATTCAGCATCCAGATACAAATTTCATTGACCCCATCCAGGTCAATATTCATGACCAACCAGCTTATTGTGCTCATGTTAAGGAAGAAGCCTACGGGAAACCATGGTTCCACGACATCAAAGAGTATTTGACCACAAGAGAATATCCAGAGCTTGCCAATGCTACCCAGAAACGCACGCTTCAGAGACTATCCAATAATTTCTTTCATAGCGGAGGAATCCTGTACATGAGGACTCCTGATTTTGGTTTACTAAGGTGTGTCGATGCAAGGGAAGCAACCAAGTTATTGGAGGAAGTACATTCAGGGACCTACGGACCGCACATGAATGGTTTTGTTTTAGCAAAAAAGACACTCCGAGCAGGATATTTCTAGATGACTATGGAAACAGACTGCATCCAGTATGTCCAAAAGTGCCATCGCTGTTAGATACATGCAGATATGATAAAAGTGCCTCCAAATGAGCTTAATGCAACAAGCTCACCATGTCCGTTCACCGCTTGGGGAATGGATGTTATCGGTCCAATCGAGCCTACCGCGTCAAATGGGCACAGGTTCATCTTGGTAGCAATTGATTATTTTACTAAATGGGTTGAAGCAGCATCATACAAAGCAGTTACCAAGAAGGTGGTAGCAGATTTCCTCCGCGACCGTATTGTTTGTCGGTTCGGAATTCCAGAGTCAATCATCACCGACAACGGTTCCAATCTTAACAGCGACCTGATGAAAACAATGTGTGAGACTTTCAAGATCAGACACAAGAACTCTACAGCTTATAGACCGCAGATGAATGGAGCCATAGAAGCGGCCAACAAAAACATCAAGAAGATACTAAGGAAGATGATCGAGAGGCACAAACAATGGCATGAGAAGTTGCCATTCGCCTTATTGGGTTATCATACCACAGTCCGCACATCAACCGGGGCAACTCCCTATATGCTGGTTTATGGTACAAAGGCGGTAATTCCTGCTGAGGTAGAAATTCCATCATTAAGGATCATACAAGAAGCCGAGTTAGATGACGCAGAATGGGTAAAAGGCCGCTACGAGCAGTTAGCCCTCATAGATGGAAAGAGGATGAATGCAGTTTGTCACGGTCAGTTATACCAGAACAGAATGTCCAGAGCCTTCAACAAAAGAGTTAAACCAAGGAAGTTTACACCACGACAGCTGGTGTTGAAGAAGATATTTCCACATCAAGACGAAGCCAAAGGGAAATTCTCTCCCAATTGGCAGGGTCCATACATGGTTCACCGAGTCCTAACCGGATGAGCCCTTATTCTTGCAGAAATGGACGGAGAAGTCTGGCCGAAGCCGATCAACTTAGACGCAGTAAAGAGATACTACATTTGATCGTATGCTTTTCTTTATGATGTAATTTGAACTACGCCTGACCTGATTCCGTTTTAAGAGGGGATACGTAGGTAGCCCTATGGGTTGGGTCACATTTTAATAAAAATTCCATTTTCCCCACTAGTGGAATTGGGGCAGAATTTTGAGGAGGATCCTCAAAATCCCGAAGTCAGTTTGTCGGCTTTCGCATCAACATCAACCCAGTAAACTGGGGCAGAATTTTGAGGAGGACCCTCAAAATTCTGGAATTGATCCGCTTTCAGTTATTCAGCACAACCGTCAGCAGCGCCAACCTAGTGAACTGGGGCAGAATTTTGAGAAGGACCCTCAAAATTTCGGAGCAAGCAAGGTTGCCGTGTCTTGAACCACATTGCAGTTGTTGGTTCATCCAAAATAAAATCATTCTTTTTCAAAATATATATACTTACATTACATTTAATGAATCATGCATAAACATCATTTGCATCACCGTCGTTTAGCAATGCTACCCCAATGATACGTAACGTCAGGAGCCAAAGGATACGAACTAACCTTCCCCCTCCACAGAACTCACGATTTTTCTTTGGATGCAGGAACTCAAGTCGCAATGCAAAACGCATTCACTCTTCAAAAGTCGAAACCCTCGAAACAATCACTCAACTCACAAAGGTCTACTATCTACACCCAATATTCCCCAGCAGTCATGATATCGCAACCGCCTATCAGCTAAGAAAATTACTACTATTTGCTCCTTTACATTCCTGCACTGCATAAGGCTACTTTCTGCCTTTTGAGACTAAGCTCTGTCTCCATCCACATTTTGCATAAGGCTACTCTCTGCCTTCCGAGGTTGAGCTCTACCTCCATCCTGCATAAGGCTACTTATCTGCCTTTCGAGACTAAGCTCTGTCTCTATTTGCATCTTGCATAAGGCTACTCTCTGCCTTTCGAGGTTAAGATCTACCTCCATATTGCATAAGGCTATGTATCTGCCTTTCGAGACTAAGCTCTGTCTCCATCTATATTTTACATAAGGCTATTCTCTGCCTTTCGAGGTTAAGCTCTACCTCCATATTGCATAAGGCTATCTATCTGCCTTTCGAGACTAAGCTCTGTCTCCATCCTGCATGGCTGAAATATCGCCACTTTATTTAAATTCTCGCTTCGGCTGAAATATCGCCACCCGCATTCAAATTCACGCCTTGGCTGAAATATCGTCACTCTTTGCATTCATTCGGCTGAAAGATTGCCACCTTCTCATGGGCTGAAAAATCGCCAACTTATTCAAAGGCGTCATAGTTCGGAGGCACCATCTGCATAGCCCGAGAACACCATTTCATGGCCTGCGAATCTTTATTTTATGCTCTTCATAGCCCAGGACATCATAGTCTGAGGACATCATCCTAACCATCCAAAGACAACATTCATGGTCCAACGGAAATTTGCATCATGATTAAATTACGCACAATATGTGCATATGCTCATCTACAGGTACACCGGCTAGCGAACGGCCATCTCAGCAAAAGTGATCCCGCTTCGGTTTTCCTCAACCTATCTGATTCCAAATGCCTCTCAAATATGACCATCGCGTCTGTCTTTTCGAATTTCCATCGGCATATTCCGTCAATGGTTTATGAACTACATATGGCCTGATTCCTATAAAACCAGGGATATGTAGGCAGCTCAGAAACTAGAGCACGGTCAAAATTCTTCTACAATCACCAATTCCGGTCAAAATTGGTCATCTTATCTTTACCCGACAACTCTTTCATCCTCCTCGGGTAAAGAGGGGCAGCTGTTGATACCCAATTTTTCCCTATGTATTTTTTTATATACTCAAAACACTTTCAAAATAGCATATGTGTGCATATATGAGCACCCCAAAAGATTTTGGCATTTTTAATAATTTTTAAGACCAATTTATGGCCTATTGTGCACTATAAAATCCATTAATTATTCCCAAAACTTGCCATTTTGGTGAATAATTTATTTCACTCTTACATTTACGGCAAAATATAATTTACGTGATTTTTGCATAATTTTACAAGTCCATTTGGTATTTTTAAACTAAAATTGCATGAAATTGCAATTTTAGCCTACTTCTAGATTTAATAGCAATTTTTATTAAAAAATCAATTCTAATATTTTTAAATTAATACCTACATATTGTTTATCAACCCAGTATTTTAATTTGATTTTTAACATCTTTTACTATTTTTATAAATTCAAAAGGGAAAAACGGCCATTTCAATTTTAGCCTCTTTTTGAGCCTAATTCTAACCCCCAATTCCCAACCCAATTTCATTTCTACCCGACCCAGACCCAATTAAACGAACCCGCCCGGATCCCGTTTTAAAATCGTGGCCGTTGATTGTTTTAATCAACGGCCCCCGTTTGCCCTTTCCTTTTTTAACCTAACGACCCCCCAATCCCCTCTCATTCACTCACTCGTCTCTATCTCTCTATCTCTCACACTCTATGGAACCTTCCACCTTCTCTCCTCTCCGATGAGCTCCCTTCACCATCTCCGTCCATCTCCGGCTCATCTCCGACGTGTCTTAGCCTTATGAGTCCATCTCGACTCGGACCAACCCCTTTTCCAGGCCTTTCTCATTTTCTTGGGTTTCTCTGAAATCCTATGCCATTTCGATGTTTTCTTGTTTCTCTCTAGATCTACTTTAGATCCGTGCTATTTCTGAGGTTTTTAAAGTATTTCTTACATCATTTTAAGTTTTTGCTTTCAAAACTGTTCGTCTTCTCGAACCTAGGGTTTCCTTGATTTTTACTTGTTCTACTGTGATTTCTTACCATATTTTGCTTTGCTGTAACTCCTAAGTGTTTTCACTATGGTTTCAATGTATTTTTCTTTTACTGTATTTCCTCCTAGGGTTTGCTAGTGATTTCCTTTACTGTGTTTTCTTTCATTATGATTCCATGAAATGTTTATGTTCCTTGGATTTTTTGAGTTTACTTTGCCTTATTTTCTACGCTTTCGTCTTTACATTTAATCTATGGAGGAAACCCTAGATTTTGGGGGTTTTCAAAACACTTGTGTACGATTGTTTTGCTTCCTGTGTCTAAACTAGTTTGATTTCAAAAACCCTAATTTCTAAGTTCGTCTCATGTTCTCTGATTCTTGCTAAGCTTTGCAAGACCTTCTGATTTCTCTCATGCTATCTGACACTCTCTTCTAGCTATGTTCTTCTACTCTTGATTGCATGACCACTCTGTTTGTTTAATTCCAGCCTCGCATGTTTAAAGCTATGCACTCTTTATAGTCAGACCTTTCCCTCTCGAAATAACCCTAATTTTGGGGATTGATTTCAGACTACCATTATGTGAGCTTGTTTGATTCTTTCTTTGTCTAATTTGGACCTTTTTCTGACTTGGTTCATTATTGATTTGGAATCCTTGATTCCTTGATTTACTATGTACTAGTTGATTTACTTCTTACCTTATTTACCTAACCGTGTATTTTAAACTTCCCTTATGTATTTACCCTCCATTGCCCAATGTGTTACTTTTTTTTCTTTCCTTAAATAAAACTCTGCCCTTTTACCGTTCAAATTTGGACTCCTTAATTAAAGGAATCCCCTTCTCCTGATTGATTCTAATTGATACTGAATTATTTTTTGCCTTGCTTACTTTCCTGGTTTTTAAACTATAAAAACCCTGCTCTTTTTTCTTTAAACACACGAACAACTGAGTTCCAAAACACACACACACTCAAAGCTCTCTCTTCTTTACTACTACTTGTGCTATTGTTCTGACTAGCCGGCTGAAAGCCAAGGCTAGACTTTGGAATCTCTTTGCTTTCCTCAAGTGTTTGCTAAAGGATTTCTGGTTGTTTCACTGCTCTATTTATTCTGTTGTTTGGAACTTGCAACTGGTAGGTCTCCACAATTTAAATATTGTCCTCTAAAACTATGTGTTTACTTCTCCCTTCTACATGACCTCTCAACTACATGTTTTCTGGTACTAAATGGCTAAACATTAGTCTGTCATGCCTCATGCTCTTGCATCTTTAAGTTCTGTTATGCTTTTCTTGATGTTTATATGAATGCTTTCATGTGATCTCCTTCCCTTTAATCCCCTGTATGTGAGTATGTTTTAACTTAAGGTAGCAGCCTATTTCTACCCTTGACTTAGGACCAAGTTCTCTTGAACCTTTCACTCAAACCAGTCCCATTCCCTTAACCCCTTTTATGTGTTGAGCCTTGACTAGGGTCTGGTAGTGTCCTAATCACCACCCAAACCCCTGTCTAACTTCTGAAAGTCTGCTCTTTTATTTGCTTGAATTAAGTAAAGGATTAGGGGTGTGCCAGTCTTACCCATGGCTGGGTATGACCACCCTTTGCTTTGATTTCCTCTAATCACCTCATTCTACACTCATTCTTAGTTCTTTAAGTTCTGCCTCCCTATGGTAAGCCATGCTTAGGGACCCTAGAGTTCCCTCTGAACTTGGATGCCTAAGGGCTGGTAATTCCACACTTGCACTATTCTGTTACAATATTTACTCTTCAGAGTGTAAGCATTGCCTGGGGATCCTGGAGGCTCCCTGGAACTTTGAAACACTCTGAACAAGAGAAGGCCTTGGATTCTGGAATCTGGATTTGGTGGAACACATATTATTGGATATTAATATTGAATTAGGCTGCTCGGATCTAGCTGTAGGCTGTGATGTATTTTAATTATTTTCCTTTCTTTCTTCTGGTTCTGAAACATTTTTGTAAAAAAAGAACTTGGGAAGTATTAGTAAAAGGGTGTGGGAGGGGGTTTATATTTACTTGTATATGTTAAAGGATAGATACCATGCCTATAGGATCAATATTGTTGTTTAATCACTTAGATATCATGCCTATAGGTTAAACGTATAAATCACCTAGAAATCATGTCTATAGTCTTTGCATTCCTTTCATTCAATCACCTAGAGATCATGTCTATAGGCCTTTGCATTCCTTTCATTCAATCATTTAGAGATCATGTCTATAAGATTTCATGTTCAGTCGTATTGCAAATCATTAGAAATCCTGCCTATAGGCCCTAATATTCATGTAACCAATTACATATAGAAATCATGACTATAGGAAATGCATAAACGCTAGGCAAACTGTAGGGTAATCAAATACTCATTCCTTTACCGGTTTAATAACAGTAACAAGCCTTAAAAATTCAGTCAAGTAGATACCATGCCTATAGGAGCTCAAACTCGCCTAATGTGTTTAAGTAGGAATAATCTGTCAATTGGCTTCAACTTTGTCAACAAAAACTCTTCCAAATCTGTTTGCTTTTGAAACTCTTACAAATCTGCAATGCTCTTAAATTTTCTAAACTTGCATCTTTATTTTTTTCTAAAACGGTTCCTTTAACCCTCTGCCTGAATTTATTCATCTCATGAAGCTACTATTTCAAAACAGCCTTTAACTCACTATTCCTTTAAGGTCTTTTCACTTTCGTAAACTTTTCTTCATCACTCTATGGTAGTTTCACTTAAACAATTCTGCTGATTTTCAAGTCATCTCTGAACCTCTGCAAATTTTCAACCTTCTGTCTTAAACTATTCTGCGTTAGGTCCTTTCTGAAAACAGTGTTTTTTTTTACTCGCTTAAATACTGCAATTTCTGACAATTGGATCCAGGCTGCCTAATGCAGACTTTCTGTCTAAATATATGTGTTGAACCAGTCCGCTCGCCGCTTAATTTTTAACTTAAGACCAAATCAGTATATGCTAAGACATGCTAAACTAAGTGTTGTCTGATTTTAGGGGTTTATTTGAGCCTTGTTTGCTTGTTTACTCATTCCTTTATTTGATATTTATTTTTTGAATGTCGAAACTAGAATTTTATCCTTTAAACTCCATAAAGGCCCCATCCCTTTCTTCCCTCTTAGGATTAGAAGTCCTAATACCCCGGGATTGATAAGACGGGACGGGTATTAACATGCAATAAGTAAACGAGACTAAACGCGCTTTAACACCTTAACGGGGTGGGAAGGGTAGAATATGGATATGATGACCGGTGCACTAATATCTCGTGTGAGAATGATTGCTGGGTATTGCACCAAGGTGATCCATATTGTATTTAAACCTAGGATCTTTTTCTTTATTTATACGATGTAATGTATTCTTAGAAGTAATGTTTTCTTCAATCAATCTTTTCTTTCCAAAACCACTTATGTCTTTTTCTCTCTTTTCTTTCAAAACTTTCAACTTATTTGTATTCCTTATGTGCAAACATTGACTGTCACTTCTACTCTTCTTAAAGTCACAACTAAGTACGACCGGGAACCACACTAGTGGATCTTGAGGGGTGCCTAACACCTTCCCCTCGAGATAATCTCAAGCCTTTACCCGAACTCTGGTTTTCTTCCAAAAAATCTTCTTCTTTTCTCTAAAAGTGTCCTAATGTACTATAATCATTAGGTGGCGATTCTTCAAATTCCATATCCCGATTCCTCAAAAGGGAATAAGAGTTGTTTTGCCCATAATGTCGTAAACCCAATTTCGCCTTCTTTTAGGAGGGAAAAAGGGGGCGTCGACAACTATGTGTAATTTTCATGCTTTCCTCATCGATGTAATTGAACTACGCCTGACCTGATTCCCATTTAAGAGTGGATACGTAGGCAGCCCTATGGGTTTGGTCACAATTCAATAAAAAGTTCATCCCCCCCTCCGCAATTGGAAACTGGGGGAGAATTTTGAGGAGGAAGTAATTTCAGCCAATCGCCACAAGCAACCGTCAAAAGCATCAACTCATCAAAGTGGGGCAGAATTTTGAGGAGGACCCTCAAAATTCCATAGCAGGAGAGGTTGCAGTGTTCTAAACTATGTCGCAGTCGTCAGTTCATCTAAAAATTATTTTAATTATACACTTATGTCATACTTTCACAAAATCATGCCTGTTTATTATTGAAATTGCTTTGTTTAGCAACGCTACCCCAACGATACATGCAGTATCACCAGATCAAAGCCGATCAGGTCAAGCAGAGCCAGCGGGGATACGAACTAACCTCCCCCCCCCCTGCAAAACTCACGATTTTTCTTTCGATGCAGGCACTTGGATTGCAAAACCATCAAACGTACTATACACTCACGAGATAAATGTTGTTTATGAATACAACTCTCAGAACCGTTGCATTTATTCACATTTGCTATCCACACACAACAGTGTCCCCAACATGCACAGTGTCCCCAACAATCACAATATCGCAATCTGCTATCAGCTAAGAAAGCTTATTACCATTTGCCATTTTATTTCTTGCATAAGGCTATTATTTTGCCTTTCGAGACTAAACGTTGTCTCCATCTACATTTTCGCATTGCATAAGGCTACTATCCTACCTTCCGAGCCTAAATGTTGTCTCCATCTGCATTTTCGCATTGCATAAGGCTACTATCCTGCATTCGGAGACTAAATGTTGTCTCCATCTATATTTCTGCATTGCATAAGGCTACTATTCTGCCTTCCGAGACTAAACGTTGTTTCCTTCTGCATTTTCGCATTGCATAAGGCTACTATTCTGCCTTCCGAGACTAAACATTGTCTCCATCTGCATTTTCGCATTACATAAGGCTACTATTCTGCCTTCCGAGGTTAAGCTCTACCTCCACCTGCATCTACATGGCTGAAAGATCACCACCTACTGCATTGCATGGCTGAAAGATCGCCACCTACTGCATTGCATGGCTGAAAGATTGCCACATCTACATCTTATGGGCAAAAAGATTGCCACCTACCGCATTGCATGGCTGAAAGATCACCGCATGGCTGAAAGATCGCCACTTATTGCATCTCATGGGCTGAAAGATCGCCACACACTGCATTTCATAGGCTGAAAGATCGCCAAATTATCCAAAGGCATCACCGTTCGGAGGCACCATTTTCATAGCCCGAGAACACCATGTCATGGTCTGAGGATCCCTTTTAATATTTTGCATATCATTATTCATGTAGACATGTAATTTTTGACCCACGCATTAGGATTACCTTTAATAGTCCTAGTATTTTTAGGGTATTTATTTGAATTTATTTCTATAGGATTTTACTTTATTACTAATTTTAATTCTATTTTTAAGGCACAAAATTTGAAAAAATACAAAAATAGTTTCATGTTCTATCTTATTCTATCTTGTTTAGGTTATTAATATTTTTATAGTAATATATTTTTGTTTTTACCATGATCTACACTTTTATTTTGAATATAATAATTTATATAAAAATAATATATATGGTTTCATAGCATGATATAGTTTAATTTAATCAATTAAAATTAATTTTAAATCATTAAAAAAAGAGAGAAGAAAAGGGTTAAGTTTTCTTAATTGATGGATTTAATGAGTCAAAACTCCAATTTTAGAGCCCAAACTCGGCCAAGAAATGGCCCAAATCCGTCCAGCCCACTCCCTTACCCGATTGACCCGCTGGATACATTCTTGAACCACCCCATTTCTAATTTACAATCTCAACCCTTCATCCCCTCTTAATATAATGGCTCCTATTAACTCCCACACCTCATATAAATACCATATTATAACTCCCAAAACCCTAACCTAAAACACTAACCAAACGATGCCCCACCCCATTCCGATTCTGCCCGCCTCCAACTCGCCAGAAAACCGACGAGTTCGTCCCATGGTCCCCCCTCTACTCCCCTGTCCTTCCTCCACGTGTCCGTAATCATGAATACACATTTTCTCCTCATCTTTTTTGATTTTATCTTCTTTTTTTGGGAAAAAAAGGAAAAATGGGAGGCGTAGGATCGAGTTACACTCGATCTACTCCATCCATCTGTCCTTGATTGCCACAAAAATGGATAAAATTCGACTTTATTGGGACTTTTTGGAGAAGATTTTCGGTTTTCTTGGAGAGGAAGGAAGGAGAAGCTTCTAGGCTTCCTATATATTTGGGATTTCAGGACAAAAAGAGGGGGGGGGGGAGTTCTAGGGTTCTTTGGACAAAATTGGAGAAAAACCAGGGTTCTAAACTTCGTTTTCAGTTCAGTTCAGAAAATATATACTTGGGGTTATATATTTTTGCTTCTGAAGTTCGTTCTTCTTTGAAAAATACAAAACAAAACAAACAAACAAAATTATTTTCAGTTTTGTTTCATTTTCGATCATGGGATTAGATTGGAGCATTTTGGGTTCTGAAAATTCGTCCGCCATTCAGTTTGATTGAGGTCGGAGTCGTGTTCGTCGTTCAAGGTTCGGTTCGCTTCTTCTGTTCATAGTTTGATCGTCGTGACGAATTTCGGTCACAACCGCTGCTTTGATTTCTCTTTGTGTTACTAAGGAAGTTTTATTAATTAAAGTTCAACTTCAGGTTCACATCTACAACCTCTGTCCCTATTTTGATTTGTTCGTATGTGTCGAGCTGTTGTTCTGTGCGCTTGATCTAATTTGTTAAATTATTCTTTTTGAATACTTTGACTATAAATGAATCTGAATCTGCAGAAATGAATAACATATTTCCTTGATCCTTATTGTGCTAGAGATTGAAGTATGTGATTATGTTTGCCATTGACTCGTGGCTTTACTGTTTGTGTGATCAAATTGCTCTTTGAAGAATTACTTCATCTAGTTTAAGCTTAGTCCATGTCAGGTCCCTCCAATCTAGCATTAAAATAGCATCTCAGTTGATTAAGGTCAAATAACTTATTTTCTTAGAATCTCCATGAATATTCTGTCAACTCCACCTTTTGTTATCCGTTTCATTAACCTTTTCTCTTAGATTAAGAAATAGTTCCATTGCTTGCTTCAACTTAAAACTCTTTTTACTAGTACCTTTTCTATTCTTTTCCGTTTAAAAGGTGAGACAAAATTCGTTCCCAAGGTCTTATTTGCTGCTAGCTTCAAATAAGCTTAAAATGCATTCTAAAATTGTGTGGAGTTTAGGAGTGGACCGAAAACTAGTAGGTATTTGTTTTTGAGTGAAATTCATATATATAGAAGTTACATTTGGTGAAAGTAAACTGATTAGCTTATATAATTGATTTTTGATCTTATTTTTGGACTTGAATTACGACAGGATTACTGGTTAGATGTCATTTGGGAATTTTCTATTCTTAGCAAATTAAGAGATAATATACATGAATTGGGATTAATATAGGGTTATGGTGCGTATCAATGTTTTAATTCATTTTGTTTATCTTTCCCTTTCCCTCCTATTGTAATTCTTGGTATTCTATGTCTGCTCGTTCATTTGCTACAAATATTATGTGCCTTTTGAATAGTTACTTTTCTGATGTTTTCCTTGTCTTTATTTTTGTGGACAGTTTGGATAAATTGCTTGAAATGGCTCATGGGGTTTGGGTTTAAATGAATTAAAAGAATTTGAGAATAAATTGAATCCTACTTTTATTTAGTTCTCTTTTATTTATTGCATTTTTAACATATTATCGTTAGGAGCATGTTTAGGCCGACCATACCTGGGTAGGCATTCTTTAGGATTTGTTCGTTCGAGGTGAGAGGTCATCCCTTTTAGTTAGTTAATTCATCAGGGGAATGCCCCGTAGAGTTTGTATATATATTTTTGTGTTCTTTTATCAGGGGTATTCCCCTAAGTGGATGTAATTGAAGGCTGTAACGGACATGGTAGAGTGAGCATAATATAGGCTTTTATTATTTTCTTATTTTATTTAATCTACGTGAGGACGACCTCGAGCCTCTTGTGTGTTTATTTTTCTTTATCTGTGTTTTTCGCCTTAATTTGAATATTTTAAAAGCCAACTTGATCAAGTATGCAACCATACTAGTTACGGGACTTGTGGAGCGCCTAACACCTTCTCCCCAAGTCAAATGAAACCCCTTATCCAAATCTCTGGTGCCGACTTAGTTTTGAGTCCAATTGTTTAAAAGGAAATTTTTTTTCTAAAATGGTGACCTTGCACACCAAAAAACAATGCTAGGTGGCGACTCTGAGAGAAATCCTTTTAAACATATCTTTTGTCACTCTCAAATTGAAAAACCCTTTGAGCTTTATAAATCCTTTTATATTTTAAGAGGGTTAGTGAAGTAGTAAAAAGGGGTGTGATAGCTCTAGCGACTCTGCTGGGGAGTTGCAGGTTCGAGCTAGTACTTGATCTTGTTGGCTTTTTAGGATATTCAGTTGAGGTTTTTATGTGTTTTGTTTGCTTTATGTGATTTTTATTTTTGCTTATGTCGTTTTATTTGCTCGTTGCTTCTTTGTTTACAATATTTTCTTTATGTGTTACTGCTTTATAAATTGTCATCATTTGCATAAAGGGCGGACAGCTAGAGCAGCCGACATCGACCACGTGCTGCCCTGAATTGCCTTGTCTAGTGACCCCAACCATAGGTCAGCCTTTAGGTCATGCTTATGTGCATCATATCATTTAAACCTAGCAGGGTTCGGTCCCAGGCACCGTGTCCCGTTGTAGGAGGCCTATCCAAATTATGTTAAAATGGGCTTATGGCCCAAAAAGACATTTAATCATCCTTATGTGCTACATGCTGCATCTCTTTAGGGGTAAAAGGGTCATTTGGCGGACCAAGGAAATTTGAGGGTGAAATATAAAGTGAAGCAAGTAGGGCCCACTCACATTTTTCTTTCATAGTTTTCCAAAAATCAAGAAAAAAGAGAAAAAGAAAATCCAAAAAGATTTTACATTTTCCACATTTTTCAAAAAGACAAAAAATAGTTTTTCCAAACTAGTTGTATTTCATTTTAAAGCTTTCTTCCATGTTCGATCTTCCCGAACTACGCATACCTGATTCTCGTCTTTCGGGGTGGGATACGTAGGCAACTCACATAGGGTCTGGTCTTCCTAGTGAGTCTTAGGTTCTTGGCTTCGCGGGGTCTTAGCCAAATCTTGCATGTCTAGCCACCTTTGGCCACATCGGCCATTGCCGCAAAATGGGGCCATTTTTGCAAAGGTACCTCCGTGACCCATGTCTTAGGATCTTCAGTCCACAACAAGGTGTCATATTACTTTAAGGTCCATCTTTTTTGAGTTTGCATCTTTAGCCACTTTTGGCCATATCGGTCGTTTTTGCAAAATGGGTCATTTCTGCAAATTAATTTTGGGCTATGATTATTGGGAGTTTGAATCCGTATAAGCTTTAGTGAGTTATTTCCATGTCTTTGAGGTCACCTTTGTTGAGATTGCACTTTTAGCCACCTTCGACCCTCATGCCATTTTGCAAAAATAGCCTAACCGTCCCCTAGAAAATGTTGTGGTGTCACATAATGTCTTGAGTCATTAACCATGTTTTCCCCATTCAGGTATGGATCCACTTACCAACACTAGAGTATCAAAAATGGTCAAAGTCCTTAGAAGGCTAGTAAAATGGTGGAACATGTTCACATTACTTGAGCAGCGTGATCTGATGGGTAAATTAGGGACTCTTATTTCTTTGATGGACATCACCCCCTGTCCCGACCTTATAGAAGCAATATTGACATTTTGGGACCCACAGGGAATGGTATTCAAGTTTGGAGATCTTGCAGTGACACCCACCTTAGTTGAGATAGCCGGGTTAACTTGACTGCCATACCTAGACAAGGATTTGATTTACACAAGTGCTCATTCAAGCACAAAGTTCCTTAAGATCATAGGAATAGATTTGGAAAACCACAAGGGATGTCTAGATCAATCTTGGGTACCTTTGGACTTCTTATTCGAGAGGTTTGCTCGTCCTACTGGGTATGAGACCTTCGTAGATGAATTTTCCATATCATATGATTCTTGGAAGAAGATGCGTCCTATGGTTTTCGCTATTGCATTATTGGGTCTCTTGGTATTTCCTTTGGAGGGTAGACATATTAGCACGCATCTGGGGTCAATAGCCTTTGCACTTTTCCATGATAAACACAGTAGTAAGGTCACCTTGGTTCCGACAATTTTGGTAGAAATCTTTCGTGCTTTGACCAGGATTCGAGAAGGTGAGAGGTTCTTTGAGGGAAGCAACTTATTGCTACAGCTGTGGATGATGGAACACTTACATCCCGCCACAATGTTTGAGAAAGATGTGATTGACTGTTGTTTGAGAGATTGAGTGAAGTGTATCGAGAATAGAATGACGTTCGATACGTTTGCCTTACCACTTGGAGTTCAGGCTTGGATTGATTACTTAGGATCCTTGACTGAAGGGAAGATTTTATGGTCATATCTTTGGATTTATTTGGACGTGATCTTGGCAGGATCTCGTGTGCAAGACTTCTTGGTACTGATTGGTCTTTGGTGTACTAGACCATATACCCCTGCTAGAGTAATGCGTCAGTTAGGGAGGCGACAAGAAGTTCCCTACATTCCTTATTCTTGTGACTTCATTAGGGAGTTTGACACTATGACTCACAGGGAGGTCGATGTCCAAACCTATTGGCATCATTTAATGAAGATGGGTAGAGATACTTTAGCAGCTGACCCACATTCACCTATGTATACCCATGAGTACATCATATGGCTACAGTCTACTCAACGGGGGGTTAGCAGGCCATTGCCCCGATGTGTTAGAGGAGTATTTGACAAGGAGGCCACCTCACGAATATTGCTTAGACAGTTGATGGATCAATTTACCCAGGAAGAGGAGGCCCATGCAGCAGAAAGGGTTGGGGTTTGATCTACACTTTAGTCATTGAGATCACAGTTGGCAGGGTTGGTAGAGAACATGGGACATCACCTTGAGTACCTTACTAGAGTCATCCTTCCAGATGCAGGCTCGTATTCCAGGATTCTCATTCCCAGTTTCGAGGTGTCTTTGCAGGGTATAATACAGAGTTTAGATTTGACAGGATTGACGGGGCCATCCGAATCTTGATCAGACCCATCCTGGCCAGGATCGTCGTATTCAGGAGTAGCTCGAGGAGTCATTCTATTTAGATGTTTTGAGATTGTCTTATGTTGTCTTTTACTTTTGTGTGTTGTCTAGGAGTACTAAGTCCTTCAGGTAGTGTTAGAGTCTGTCATAGTGTAGTTGAGTCTGTCAGGTCTTTCATTATCGTACTTCCCATTGTATTTTAATATCAAAAAGTTTTTAAATGAAAAAATCCCAAAAGATTTTTTTTATTTTATTTTCCATCACTTTTCCAGAACTACGCTTAGTCTGATTCATGAGGGACATGATACGTAGACAACCTATATCGGGTTCGATAAAACCATTTATGGTTCAAAAAGATCAAAAAAAGAAAAAAAAAAGAAGAGAGTGATAAGCCAAAAGAAAAGAATGGGAAGAATATGATGTGCAAGAAAATAAAGAGAAGCAAGGATTGAAATGAGCAAATTGGGATGATGCCATATGACCCTGTGACCCTCAAAGTTATTGTAGAACTGCTAACTGTTGCTAGGTGCATTGCACGTAATGTAATATTATTATTTGATAAATGCCCTAACGCTAACATGGTGGTTTTGTGTTGTTGTCCTCTATTATCTTTATTTAACTTCAAGAAGGTGGTTAGTTTGTTGGCATCCTGGAAAGTCATCCATACAACATCCGGTCAAAGCGTCAAATCGTCATGGCTAGCAAAGAAATAGACACTAGAGTTGTAGACCCACCAAGGGAGATTGTTGAGTCGGAATCAGAACTGCAAGAGGAGGTCCGGAGGTTGAAGCATCAGATGACGGAAATGTGTCAAGCCTGGATTAAGGGACATCCTCTACCCTCGTTCCCCACCAATACACAGAAAACCCTGCTTCCATTCCACCACTTTCTCAATCCCAGATGACCATTACCATTGATCTTTCCCCACAACACGCACCTGGCTTTACCCCTTACCAAAACTACCTCGTCACTTCGGCCAAACTTTTTATGCTCCACCAGCCAAAACAACCTCGTACCCTGCCCCAACATCTGCTCCTATTTTTGTACCCCATTCACAAGCTACCCTCCACCGCTCCTCTAGTGAGCCCGCATTCCCAGCTCCAGATACCCAATATTATGCCCCAGAACCCACATTCAAAGTCCCAGATCCTTACTCTTACACTCCCCACTTTGAGCCTCATGTTAAAACTGACAAACCACCCAATAACGCAGAGCAAGAGGAGATGTTTAGGAAGGTAAAGAGTCTGGAGCAGTCATTGAGAAATATGCAAGGGTTGGGAAACCAGGTGAGTGTGGCCTATAAGGATTTATGTTTGTTCCCCGATGTCCAACTGCCCGCCGGGTTCAAGATGCCCAAGTTTGACTTGTATGACGGACATGGGGATCCTGTAGCTCATCTGAGGGGTTATTGTAAGAAAAATAAGAGGCGCCGGGGGAAAAGATGAATTACTGATGGCATACTTCAGCCAGAGTCTGAGTGGGGCAGCTTTAGAATAGTACACCCGCCAGGACGCCAGCAGGTGGTACACATGGGATGATATGGCTCAGGCCTTCGCCCGACACTTTTAGTACAATATAGACATTGTCCCAGACCGCCTATCTTTGACCAAAGTGGAAAAGAGGCCCAGTGAAAGCTTTAGAGAATATGGGTTCCGATGGAGGGAGCAAGTTGCACGAGTCAATCCTCCGATGGAAGAAGATGAGATGGTTGAGTACTTTCTTCAAGCCCTGGAGCCTACTTACAATACCATTTGATTTTAGCCATTGGTAAGTCTTTCAATGATGTGGTAAAGATAGGAGAAATGGTGGAATAGGGGCTCGAGTCGAGCAAGATCATGAGTTACTCCACCATAAAAGCAACCACCCAGGCAATCCAGAGTGGTAGCGGAAGTTTTCTAGGCAAGAAGAAGAAGGACGATGTCACCATGGTTGTCTCTGGACCATGGCATGGCCAAAGGGGTTCACCTAATCAGTACACCCATCCTCGACCCCGACCTCAAACCTACGCCCAAGCTCCATATAATCCACCTCAACATTACTTTCCCCTGCAAAACCCCCAATACTCAACCAGGCCACCCCAATACCATGTTCACCATGCCTAGTCATACATTCAACCTCCTTCTTACCCACAATGGCGTGCCCCAGCACCATAAAATACCACAAAATACCTATCCACCTCCACAACCCTACCAAAACCCTAATGGTTCAAATTTTCGACCAAGGCCGGAGTATAGAAGAGAGAGGCAGCAACAAAAACAAACTTTTACCCCGCTTGGAGAGTCATATGCTAGTCTGTTTCAAAGATTAAGGTAGTTGGACGTCTTGAGGCCGATTGAGTCAAAGATACCAAATCCCCCTCCAAAGAACCTCGATTATTCCCTAAGATGAGCCTATTGTTCTGATGAACCAAGGCATGATATAGAGAAGTGCTGACATTTGAAAAGGGCAATCCATGAGCTCATTGATACAAACCAAATTGTAGTCCAAAGCCCATACACGTCGAACATCAACCAAAACCCTTTGCCAGCCCATGCAGAGAAGCATATGATTGAAATAGTTCACAAGGATGGGGAGCCCAAGAAGTCTTCTAAGTCCGTCATGATGATTCGGGCCAGCGAAAGTAATTTGGTTAAAGCTCCAGACTCTACCAAAGCAAAGCCCTTGACAGTTGAAGAGGTGACAAAAAAGCCGAGCTCGCTCAATTTGAAACCACCGGTGTTGGTCGTGAAAGGGATTTCGAAAGATATTGGGGCAAGTCCAGAAACTTCTAAAGTGGTAGTGCCAGGGATTCCAAGTAAGCCTGTCATAGTTGTGAAGGGGGCTCCTATTACCCCTATCATCATTAAACCAGTAACCCAGCTATCAGTGGTTGATGCCAAGGTTGTTCCGTGGAATTATAAATAAGTGATAGTGACATACAAAGGAAAAGAAATAGAGGAAGAGGTTAATGAAACTTGAGGATTGACTTGTTCTGGGAGTGTCACACCTCCTTTTTGCGCGCCCGCCCCGAAGGGTAAATGCGCGAGGGAGTTTTTTCAATTTAAATGACAATATTTGAAATGGGATTATTTATTTTTATTCAGAGTCGCCACTTGGGAAAGGTTTGGATTTTGGTGTCCCAAGTCACCGGTTTATCTTGAATCCTAAACCGAGGAAAATATTCGACTTTCCCAATGAAGTTTGTGAACCAGAAATTCTAAGTAAGGAATTCTGTTGACCCGAGGGAAGGTGTTAGGCACCCCCGAATCCCGTGGTTCTAGCACGGTCGCTTAAATTGTTATAATGGCTAAATATCTGATTTTAATACATGTTATAACTTGTGTGCTTTTATTAGGTTTAAACCGTTTTTATTATTAGTTTTTATAGAATTGCAACGTCATGAAAATGCGTTTTGAACCACGTCACAATCAATGCGCCCTTGGTTGTTAATACATTACAACTGCGTTGAGTTTTGGATTTGGGTCACATAAATGTGCACCCGAACTTAAGAATGTATTTTAATTAAAATCGCGCCTAAAGAGTCTAACGTGTAATTATCATTAGGGAAGGCAGTGAAGTTCACTAGACAGTCCGTCCCAAGTTCTAAGTATTTTTAATATATACATTTATGAGGGCCCCGCGATTTTTGCGTTTTATTTGGCAAGGCTCGTCTCATTTATTTTTAAGGATATCCTAAAGCGACTACATTTCTATTAAATTCGTTTCTAAAATAAATGAGAGAAAATCCTAACCTGTTACAGGCTTAAAAGAGGCGTAACATATTAAATGCTAGATTGAGACGAACGTTAACTGAAAGGAACATTACTAGAAATTATAAACAAAATCGAGAACGATAAAATAATATGTTCGAACGTGATTAATTATCCTATAGCTAGATTAACTCCTCCTAATTATATAAACAAACGAATAATTGTTCGCGACTATTAGCGCTGAAATTAACCTTAATTATTAATGCTTATTCGGGAGTTTATTAGATCTAAACGCCAAACCATCTTACCAAACTCATGCCTATTAGATTAGTGTTCTTAAAATTGTTGCGTTGTTTCGTGCTTCAAAATATGTAAAAACCTGCTGATCCTATTAATAGCCACTTCGTTTAAATGATGGGCCGATGCCAATATTAATTATTAATCTGCCTTATTAAAACTATGTTGAAACAAGGAATCCAACAAAAGAGTTGACATACATGGCTAACCCATTGGTACTAACATAACACAATATGAAAATTTGTTTGGGATACGTTTTTCTTGAAATCAAATTGGACCGGATATAACGAGTTTGACAGTTCAAAGATCCAAACAGGAGTACATACAGATGCTTGCCATGATTCTACATTATACTGTCATCACTAAATCAGACTAAATTGTTATGCACATGGAGATACGTCTGATCTAACAACATACTATTTAACAGTCCATATCAGTTAGGGTACATTCCAATTCATACAGAATAAATGTAGTCGGAATGAGCTTAAACAAATACAGGCTAACTATCATTCAACCTATCGCTATATTTTGAACACAAGTACTGTGAAACAAGCGACGTTCATTTCTTTATTTTTACTTCAACTTCAAGCTTTCAACAACACATGGTTTCAGAAATAGGTACCTGGAAGCACTTACAATTGAATAAGAAGAAGGGTCAGTAGAGTAAAAGTGGCAAACGAACATCAACACAACAATTTCAACCCAGAAATACCCCAAAAATACACTCAAAGGGAGCCCAGAATGTTTTGTTAAGACACAACAGCAATCAACAACCGAAAGACTCAACTGAACTTGAACTTAAACCGAAGCTGAACTAATAGATTGCAGAAGAAGTTCATGTAAATTGAAATCAAACTGAGATGTCGACTTCAACTACTAAACTCGAAACTGAATCGAAAAATTCAATGGAATAGTCTTTCTGTTGTTTTGGTTATCAACTATTTTTGAAACTCTTTTAAGTCTCCCCTTTCTGTTCTGTTTTTAAACTCTTCTGTCTGTTTTCTGGTTTCTTTTCCAATCCCCCTCTCTATTTTTTGATTGATCTCCTCTCTGAAAACTCTTGGTCTCCTTTTATATCCCTATTGGAAGAGAAATCCCCCCTCAAAGACAGGCTTCCCAGGGCTTGAAAAACAACCCCTAATGGCTGTCATTTCCACTTATGATTGCCTAGGCATGGGGTTTTTTCTATTTTAAATCTGCTGAAATTCAAAAATCCAGTGGATATCCTACTGTACAGCAGGTTCCACTACTATTCTCATGTGCATTTTCAGCCTTTTATTATTAAAACTCATCCTACATCTGACTTCCCATCTTTAAAGATGTCATCCATGGTGTATTTGCACTATAGATTATTCTAATGGTTCACCCATACTCAACTGGCAGTCCACTTAACTTAAGCTCTGAAATTTTCATTAAAATTGCAGCTATAACCAATCCTTAAGTGGTTCTTGATTCAAACTGACAAACTATAAGCAGCTATACTCAATTCCTAATTGGATTCAAACAACGCTTCAGCAGAAATCAAACAACGTGCGTCAAATTATTACCATTCAAAGATGAAACTAATCGACAACATATATCGAATCGGCTATGTGAATTACAACACGCACAATCAACAACAGATAACCAAACTTGAACAGGCACAGATATGATTTTATGTTGATAGGCACGAGGATTTGTGAAAAACTTAACTGATCGACGAAACTTATTCGACTCGATTACACAAACTGTAATTACACGCAATAAACACACAGAAACAAATTCGACCAAATAAAGATCTGGGTGAGATGGACAAAATAGTTGACACAAAAATGAAAACAAATCGAACTGACATTTAAACACATGAACAAACATTAACAAAATAAACAACATGGAACTGACAAGGAAAAGAAAAAAGAAATACCTTAAAGAATTGAAAATCAGACGACCCTGTCTCGGATTTTGAATCGAACCTCTTTTGGGGTTGAACGGACTTTAATCGAAGTGTTCTCAACTGATAACACTTCGATTAAGGTCTATTAGACCCCAACCCTCTCGTTTAATTGGACAAAACCCTCAGATTCTGGATTTCTAGGGTTCTTAGGGCTGATTTGGGACTCGGGGTTTTCTGGTTAGATTTGGACCAAACCAAGCTTGGTTTGGTCATGAGGGAGGTCAGGGGGGTACCTGGTATGGATTTGGGGGGGGGGGGTTGGCATAGGTTGGGGTTTGGTTCGAATCTTCAAATGAAGATTCGAGAATCTAGGGATTGATTCGAGCCAAACGGTTTGTGGATTCGGATTCAGGGTGGTTGAGTGGTCCTAGGATGTTAAGATGGTGGCCGGCGGCGTTGATGCCACCGGGTTTCAAATGGAAGGGAACTAAGGCGGCAAGGGTTTAAACCTAGGTCCGTCTCTGAATGAGAGAGACGGAGGAACAGTGAAAGAAGGGGGGGTGTGCTTAGGGCGCGGGGTGAGAGGTGAGAAGTTATATACGGGGTGGGTGGTTTGATCTTGGCCGTTGGATCATCGATGATCAACGTCCTTGATCTTTCCACTTAAGGGGACGACGTCGTTTGGTCTCAGAGGAGACTGGGTAAGTTTTGGGAATGGGTCGGGCTATGAGGCGTGTTGGAGACCGTAGGATTGAACAAGATGGACGGCTCCGATTGAATATCCTTATACGGCGTCGTTTGGTTTAAAATGGGAGTTGAATTGGACTGTTAGATATGTTTGATCAACGGTCCAGATCTGATAGGCATTAAACGACGTCGTTTGATGAGGCCATAGAGATCAGGGAACCGGACTGGGTCATGAAATGAATTGGGCCTGATTCTTGGTCTCAAATTTAAGCCCAAAATCCGGATTTCTTCAATTTTGAACTCCTTTCTTTTTCCTTCTTTTAATTTCTAATTTAAACACAATTCCTAATTAAATTGTAAAATCAAAAATAAAACTTCACAAATTTAATTAACACTTAACAATAATTATCACACACATTAAATATTTAATTAAAATAAAATCACACAATGACAACAAATAGAATAAAAAATGCATATTTTTGTGATTTTTCCTTTTAAAACCAAATTATGGTTTGATTAATTCCTAATAGTAGAACGATATCCTACACTTACACGCGACATATTTTTTTTGTATTTTTATTTCATAAAACTAAACAATCACAGACAAAACTACAAATAACTACCACAAATACCACGTAAATTCCAAAAAAAATTGTACCACATGACCATTTGTTTTATTTTTCAATTTCTCTTGGAGTAATTGTCGTGTAAACAAAAATCACGTGCTCACAGCTGCCTCTCTTTGCCCGAAAACATGCGAGGTTTTCGTGCAAAGATAAAGTGAGCGGATATGAGCGATTTTTGCCCGTTGGACTACTCCGTGTGAAGCATATTTTTGGAAGATTTGACCGAATCTTTGCTTCAAAGATTTCCTACATATCCTGGGCTAAATAGGAATCAGGTCAATGTAGTTCGGGAAACTTTGGTAGCTGGGACTACCATGGGATTGCAATGCTTGCTGTCATTGTTGTTGCTGTTGCCACTACTGCTTTACCGACCTCCTTATTACAACCAAAGAAAATTGAAACTAAACTAACTACTTATGCCTGCCAACCACTAGTTACAAGATTCCTATCTATAATTCCTTTGCAATTTGATCTTGGGTCTCTAGCTGATTCTGCTTGTAGACTTCGATCCGAATCTTGATTCTCGCAAGTTGTAGGCGCTTGTTTATTTCTGCAGCCTTGAGTGAAACGGGATTGGGCGGAGCTTGGGACTTTAATCAGATTTTGAGCGATCCACACTTTGTTTGTTCCAGTATTTGGGAACGTCTTCTTTTTGTTCTTTTCTTTATTCCGGATTGAGACACAAACCGTAGGTCATCTCGATCCACGCGCCTCGAGGTCAGACCTGCTGAGACAACAAAACAAACGAACGAAATTTTCTGCCCCAGTTTCACTAGGAAAATTTCGTGAGTTAATTGCCATAAAAATCTACAGAATTGAATAGGGGGATTGGAAACCTCCAGCCTAAAAGGCACAACTCAGGGATTGGAGTCCTAATGTTTGCAAAAGGTAAAAACGCTCAATTCAGGGATTGGAGCCCTAATATTGGCTAAAAGGAAATCGCTCAACTTAGGGATTGGAGCCCTAATGTCGGCTAAAAGGAAAAACGATCAATCAGGGATTGGAGCCCTAATGTCGGCTAAAGGAAAGTTGCTCAACTCAGGGATTGGAGCCCTAATGCTGGCTAACAGGAAAAAATGCTCAACTCAGGGATTGGAGCCCTAATGTCGGATAAAGGAAAGTTGCTCAACTCAGGGATTGGAGCCCTAATGTCGGCTAAAAAAAAGTTGCTCAACTCAGGGATTGGAGCCCTAATGCTGGCTAAAAGGAAAATTGTTCAACTCAGGGATTGGAGCCCTAATGTCGGCTAAAGGAAAAATGCTCAACTCAGGGATTGGAGCCCTAATGTCGGCTAAAGGAAAGTTGCTCGACTCAGGGATTGGAGCCCTAACGTCGGCTAAAAAAAATCGCTCAACTCAGGGATTGGAGCCCTAATGTCGGCTAAAGGAAAGTTTCTCAACTCAGGGATTGGAGCCCTAATGTCGGCTAAAAGAAAGTTGCTCAACTCAGGGATTGGAGCCCTAATGTCGGCTAAAAGAAAGTTGCTCAACTCAAGGATTGGAGCCCTAATGCTGGCTAAAAGGAAAATTGCTCAACTCAGGGATTGAAGCCCTAATGTCGGCTAAAGGAAAATCGCTCAACTCAGGGATTGGAGCCCTAATGTTGGGAGGATTGCCAGGTTATGCCGGAAAACTGACCGGGTTATGTCGGGAGAAAAGGAAAAAGGGCTCATGGGTTATGCCAGGGAGGTTCACGGGTTATGCCGTGAAGAAAAGAGGTCCTCGGGTTATGCCGGGGAGGAAAGAAAAAGGGGCCCTAGGTTATGCCAGGGAGGTCCACGGGTTATGCCGAAAAAAGGTAAAGAGTCCTCGGGTTATGCCGGAAAAGTCATCGGGTTATGCCGGAAAAGGGCAAGAGTCCTCGGGTTATGCCGGGGAAGTCATCGGGTTATACCGGAAAAGGGAAAGAGTCTTCGGGTTATGTCGGGGAAGTCATCGGGTTATGCCGGAAAAGGGAAAGAGTCCTCGGGTTATGCCGGAGAGTCATCGAGTTATGCCGAAAAAAGGGAAAGAGTCCTCGGGTTATGCCGGGGAAGTCATCGGGTTATGCCAGAAAAGGGAAAGAGTCCTCGGGTTATGCCGGGGAGTCATCGGGTTATGCCGAAAAAGGGAAAGAGTCTTCGGGTTATGCCGGGGAAGTCATCGGGTTATGCCGGAAAAGGGAAAGAGTCCTCGAGTTATGCCGGGATTTGGATAGAAAAAGCTTCTTGGGTTATGCCAGGGAGATCCGTGGTTTATACCGGGATAGTTGAGGAATGAGGTCCTATGCTACCATGATTTGTTTTTCTTTTGGGATTTTTATTTTTATTTCTTGTCTTCTTTATTTTCTTTGGTTTTCCTTTTATATTTCCTTTTATTTATCAAAATGCATGAAAGAATTCTGGGGAAACTTCCTTTTCCTGCTGCAAAGTTGTTTCAACGCTCGCGCATTTCATTTCTTTTCGGGCTACACCTGCTTCTTGCACGGTTGCTTTGAGTAAGACCTGTTTTCAACAAAGAACAATTTATTAGTTGAAACAGTGGTTGGTTTTGTGGCCTTGATCATCTCCATCGCTTGATCCCGTCCCCATTTCCATTGAGAATTGTGCTGCTTGTTGGCCTTGAGGGTGAATCTCTTTCACACTGACCGGGTTCAGCCTTAGGATTACATGATGACTCGCCCGTGTGGGCTCTGTCCTTTGCTTTATTCTGCCCTTAGGAACTTTGCCTTTGACTTTCTTTCCTTTCGAACGTCTTTACTTTGGAATCAATCAACCACCATGGTCAGTCGGGATTGGACTGACGCACCACTGAGGCTGTGTATTTTCTTTGACTCTTGCCAGGCGGGGCCTTGTGAAACCGGTCCTGCCACCTTTTCTTTGTAATTGTTACGAAATCAGAGTTAAACCGAAAGGGATTCAAAGAAAACTATGCAAAAGGCAAGCATATGAGTTTAAAGAGAAGCGTCCCTTTCGGGGGAAAAGAAGGACTTATTTGGGGTGCATGCTGGCTTCAAACTGACATGACATGCTTCTTGGACTGGATGCCCGACCCGCACCAAACTCCAGCTTCTCATGAACCTATTGATCCGTGTTTCCAAACCAGAGAACCTTGCCCGGACTTTTAGTGATAAAGTATCCTCTTTTCGGCCGACAACGCCTTTTACGGGTTTTCGCTAATCGACCTCTCTCATTTCTCTTCTTACCGTTGCCTGATAGTGCTCTTTACGAGTTTTCACCAAGCGGACTCTCTCATTTTTGATTTCTCTACTCTCGTTGCCTCATGGTGCCCGAATGTTTTCACCGATAAGACTCTCTCATTTTATTTCTCTCAATTTGACTTCTATCAGATTCCAACAATGATGTTTTCCACTTTCCTGTCTTTGCCAATTGATCAGAAGGACTTGGACAAGGTCTTTGGGGTAAAATGATTTTAGGCGGAACTACAACTTTGGAACCTTTTCGGCGGTCTCATGACCGAACCATTATATCATCTGCTCCAATTTCAAATCTTTGGAGGAATTGGGATTTTTCTTTTGGTGTGACTGAACATCAGAGAGAGGCTTCCTACGTATCCTTTCGGAATCGTAGTTCAGGCAATAATTTTTGTTTTGTTTTTGTTTCCGTTTTGTTTTTCTTTTCTTTTCTTTTCTTTTCTTTTCCTTTTCTTTTTCTTTTCTTTTTTCTTTTTCTTTTATTTTTTTTCTTTTTCTTTTTGTACTTCCGGGTTCCAAAGAGGGTAATCAAAGAAAGGTAATCGACTCAAAGGGTTTGCGAAGGATTGATAGTGTTTGGATAGCGAGAATGAAAGCCTTCGTCATCTCAACTGTGCAAAGACATCGCCGGAGCTATTTAGACATAGTACTGCATCTGCATTCATAGTTGTGTCGGGGTCATTTCTTTCGATGTTACCTAGATACAATGCTCCTCTTGGCAATATTTTTCAATGATGTATGGACCCTTCCGATTAGGAGCAAACTTTCCTTTTGCTTCCTGGTGATGAGGAAGAATACGCCTTAACACCAGTTGACCTACTTCAAAATTTATAGGCGCGGGACATTCTTTGTTGGTACAATTGCCGTGACAAACTGCAGTCATCCGTTTCCATTAAGGTCAACGTTCCATACGAGTCTAGACCCACTCACTGTCCTCAAACTCTGCTTCAGTGACGGACATTTCCCAAACCATGAACCAATTTTCTTCAGTTGTTCCTATTTTTTTCTTTTAATTTTCTTAACTTCTCTATATTTCAATTTTGATTCATTATGTCGAAGTCTGATAGAGTTCTTGGGATCTGGGCATGAAATCCGCAAGCATGTCATGTTATTTAAAGCTGCATTATTAGAATTGAAGAGAACTAAAAAGAAAACATAGCAAAACTCTGAAAAATAAAGAAAGTGAACGATGAAATATGACTTCATTTCTTGGAATTGGGAAGATAACAGGGTTGACATTCAGGAGATTAAAAAATAGGAAACTAAAGAAAACATCTGAGTTACACCCTGGGATAGCTCGCGATGCAGAAAAAATGGCAGGACAAGTCTACTAGGACTCCTGCCCGATCAGAAATGACGTAGCCTTCCAGTTTTGAAGCTTGGCGCTTGGTCCCATGTATGATACCTCAGCGGTGCTAGTGCCCTCTCCTGGCTGGACCATGTGTGTTTCGCATAGCATTTTCCTCATTGCCTCGCGTATTCCCTCACTCTCTTCAGCCGTGAACACCTCATCATCTTCCTCTTTACTATACTTTGGCTTCTGTGGTATGCGTCTAATAACCACTGGCTCATTCAACCGAGGTGGTTTGATCGTCCCCCATACCACATAGGCCTGCTTGGATACATCAATTTTCTTTTCCGGTTCAGTCTCGGTGATTTTACTCTTCTTTTCCCCTTTCTCTTGCTTCGGGGCTGCCTTGGGCTTCCTTTCTGCATTAGTAATAGCAATTATGGCCTTAAGCACCGGATCAAATTCTTTGTCTTCACCAATCATCCCGATTATCGGCCCGTTGTTGTGAGCAGGCAGCGGATTATTGGTCACATTTGGGACATCCTCATCTTTCAACACAATTTTCCATTGCTCTAACAAGTTCTCTACCGCTTGTTTCAATGTCCAACAATTGTTTGTATCGTGCCCTTCTACCCCTGAATGGTATGCACACCTGACACTCCGCTGATATGATGGTGATTCCGGGTTTTGCCCGTTTGGGGGTATGGGCTGTAGCAAATTCATCTGGACAATCTTAGGGAACAGGGTGGAGTAGGGTTCACCGATTGGTGTATAGTTGGGTCTCCTGGGTGGTTCCCGAGGACGGAAGTTATTCTGGGAAGGTCGAGGATTATAGTAGTTTTGGCGAGGAGGCTAATTTCTGGAAGGTGGAGCTTGGCCCCGATTGGCTTGTTGCGGTGGCTGGACATAAGGCTGAGTATTCATGACCATGTAGGGTTGAGGAGCATAGGTCACATTTTGGTGGGGGTAGTAATGTTGCGGGGTTCTTTCTGGAAAACGGGGCCTGAGATTACGATATTTTCTTGCTTCTGATGCCACCATGGACGTCTCTTCTTTTTTCTTCCCTCTTGCCATTCCTCCGGACCCACTTTGGACGGCTTGGGAGGTTGCCCTTATGGCTGCCTGACTCAAGATTCTACCCGTTTCCAAACCATTCTCGACCATTTCCCCGATCTTAATTGCTTCCGCGAAAGGCTTTCCCATGGCTGACATCATGTTTTGGAAGTAATCTGATTCTTGAGCCTGGAGGAAAGTAGTGACCATTTCTATTTCATCCATGGGAGGTTTTACCCTCGATGCTTGCTCGCGCCATTTAATAGCATATTCTCTTAAGCTTTCCGAGGGTTTCTTCTTCAAGTTTGACAAAGCATTCCTGTCCGGCGCGATGTCAATATTATACTAAAACTGTCTTACAAAGTCTCTGGCGAGATCATCCCAAATATGCCATCGATATATGTCTTGGTCCATATACCATTCTGAGGCTATTCCTACCAAGCTTTCTCCGAAGTATGCCAACAACAATTCTTGTTTGCCGCCGGCTCCACGCAATTGGTTGCAATACTTCTTGAGATGAGCAATGGGGTTGCCGTGCCCGTCATACTTTTCAAACTTTGGTGTTTTGAACCCTAACGACAAATGTACATGTGGAAACATACATAGATCAGTATAGGAAACAATCTTCTGCTCGCTTAAACCTTGCATATTTTTCAAACTCTGCTCGAGGCTCCTCATTCTTTTTGCCATCTCATCTTGTTCAAAAGCTTTGGGATTTTGGTCTTGGCCAGGCGTAAACTCGTGTTAAGGTTGTTGAGGATGAGTGCTGGTGGTAAACTGAGTTGGTTCCAGGGAGAAGGATGATGCTTGAAATGTGAATGAGGACGAGTCAAAATTCGGCCTGTGTGTAGCGGGTTGTGCCACGATTGAACAGGGCTGTGCAGTGAATATGTTCGTAGTTGCATTTGTTGTTGACATCCGGGGATAAGAATCAGAGGGTGATCCAGCAGAGTGGGGTGAAATGGCTGGGTACCCGAATGGGGTAGTTGTATAACTTATGGGGACGTTGGAAGTCCCACTTGTCCCGGAGAACAACTCGGGGAATCCAGGGATTACACTCGGTGGCTCTTTTCCGTTGTTCCAGTCGTCCAACATTTCCAACATGCGAAGCCGCAAGATTCTGTTTTTTTCAGCAGTTGCTGACTCGGAAGTTGGGATGGCCGAGATTGAACTCTCCTCGGAGACAGGAATTGTCGGCAAAGGAATTTCTGAAGACATCTCTACACTTCCCTTTGATCTCGTGAAGTAAGTGTGAACACTTCCTCTTGACTTAGTGACGGGCAACTGAACACTTCCTTTTGACCTCGTAAAGTATGAATGTGAGGCCAGACCTCCACCAAACCAAACCACCTTTTCTAAAACCTGGACTTAGCAGCAAGCAAATGGTTAGTTTGAAACAAATAACAGACAGGTAATCTCACGTTGGGGTGGGATGCACCTATACAGTTAAGTGAATTTCTACATGTTTGCATCGATGACATGCGTCATTCCGGCTTCTCTTTAGGCTCTCTTTATTTATTATATATATATATATATATATATTGTTATTTTCGTTATTTGCAGTTAAAATGTGACCGGATCCGATGATGATTGCCTACGTATCACGATGCCGCGTGAATCAGATCATTGCGTAGTTCAAAAATCGAAAATGGAGTAAATAAACTAACCCTTTTTTTGGAATTTTTGAAAGAAATGCTTTAAAAGAAGAAAGAAAATATATATATATATTTTTTTATTTTGATTTTTGTTTTATTTTTTAAAGAAAGACTTCTAAAAATTTATTTGCTTTTGACTTGAACTTTGGGAATTTTTAAAAAAAGAAAAGAAAATGTGTTTGGTTGATTTTCATTGGTTTCACCTTTTTCTAAGGAAGAAAGATTTTTTTTTTTTTGATTTAGGATGTTGCCTCTTAAATTTTTGAAAGAGGGACTTTTAAGAAAATGATTTGGAATTTCTGAGTTTTTATTTATTTACAAAAGCACTTTTAAAGAAAAGCGAAAATATTTTTGGAATTCAATTTTTTCAATTTTTTTTATGGACATTTACAAAAGAAAGACTTCTAAAAAAGAAAAGAGTATTTTTGGATTTTTGTTGCTGATTTATATTTCTTATTTCATTTTTTCGTATGAAAGACTTCAGAAAGAAGGAAACTATTTTTTTTTGAGTTTAAAGAAAACTTCTATAATATTTTTTTTTTTGCATTTTCTAAGGAATGATTTATAAAGAAGGCACTAAACGAAAATATTTTTGGATTTTTTGAAAATTGGGGTCGGAACCGATGAGGTTTGCCTACGTATCTCACATCCGGTGAGAATCAGACCCGCGTAGTTTGGTCTAATTTTGACAGAACATGGCAGTTGAAAACTTTAGCTCATTTGGAGATGATTTTTTTTTTCGGAATTTTGGTAGAGTTTCAGAATTTTCTAAATACCTACCTTTCACTCCTATATTATTATTTTTTTTTAATTTTCTTCCTCTATTCTAGAAGCCGGTTAACATGCAAGCCGAAACAAAGGATGCGCAAATAGCATGTAAGATGCATCAGGATGGTCTTTTCATTTGGGTACCTGTCCTAGACAGACCCAACCCCTGTGTTGAGTCTCCAAGGTCAAATGTACATGATGCAAATAAGTGTTCCTACTAGGGATCTGGCATTGAGGCTTCGTTATACTAAGTTTTAAAACCTAGGTGTTTGTTCTAGACCTGGCTTACCCGAGCGAACTACTCGAGCCGAGGATGGGAGCTGTGTACCGGTAACCAAAGGGCCATCCGGTTTTGCAACTCCTCCGAATCCTCGTTCTATTTTTGATATATGACACTAACAGAAAGAAGTCACGACCAGCGTGCACTCCTCAAGAGAGAGAAGAGAGCGGTTTCGGCACAGTTTATATATACAGTCCAAGTAATATCAAAGCGGTAAGAGCAACATTTTGTACATTTAGGCTAAAACATGTAATAAAATCAGATAATAAATAAAGCCAAATAATAACAATTATTCTAAGCTCGAATTCTTAACCCTGAACCAGTGGTTCTGGGTTAAAATTCATCCCCAGCAGAGTCGCCAGAGCTGTCACACCTCCTTTTTGCGCGCCCGCCCCGAAGGGTAAATGCGCGAGGGAGTTTTTCCAATTTAAGTGACAATATTCGAAATGGGATTATTTATTTTTATTCAGAGTCGCCACTTGGGAAAGGTTTGGCTTTTGGTGTCCCAAGTCACCGGTTTATCTTAAATCCAAAATCGAGGAAAATATTCGACTTTCCAAATGAAGTCTGCGAACCAGAAATTCTAAGTAAGGAATTCTGTTGACCCGAGGGAAGGTGTTAGGCACCCCCGAATCCCGTGGTTCTAGCACGGTCGCTTAAATTGTTATAATGGCTAAATATCTGATTTTAATACATGTTATAACTTGTGTGCTTTTATTAGGTTTAAACTGTTTTTATTATTATTTTTTATAGAATTGCAACGTCGTGAAAATGCGTTTCGAACCACGTCACAATCAATGCGCCTGTGGTTGTTAATACATTCCAAATGTGTTGAGTTTTGGATTTGGGTCACATAAATGCGCAACCGAACTTAAGAATGTATTTTAATTAAAATCGCACCTAATGAGTCTAACGAGTAATTATCTTTAGGGAAGGCAGCGAAGTTCACTAGATAGTCCATCCCAAGTTCTAAGTATTTTTAATATATACATTTATGAGGGCCCCGCGATTTGTGCGTTTTATTTGGAAAGGCTCGTCTCATTTATTTTTAAGGATATCCTAAAGCGACTACATTTCTATTAAATTCGTTTCTAAAATAAATGAGAGAAAATCCTAACCCGTTACAGGCTTAAAAGAGGCGTAACATATTAAATGCTAGATTGAGCCGAACGTTAACTGAAAGGAACATTACTAGAAATTATAAACAAAATCGAGAACGATAAAATAATATGTTCGAACGTGATTAATTATCCTATAGCTAGATTAACTCCTCCTAATTATATAAACAAACGAATAATTGTTCGCGACTATTAGCACTGAAATTAACCTTAATTATTAATGCTTATTCGGGAGTTTATTAGATCTAAACGCCAAACCATCTTACTAAACTCATGCCTATTTGATTAGTGTTCTTAAAATTGTTGCGTTGTTTCGTGCTTCAAAATATGTAAAAACCTGTTGATCCTATTAATAGCCACTTCGTTTAAATGATGGGCCGATGCCAATATTAATTATTAATCTGCCTTATTAAAACTATGTTGAAACAAGGAATCCAACAAGAGAGTTGATATCCATGGCTAACCCGTTGGTACTAACATAACACAATATGAAAATTTGTTTGGGATATGTTTTTCTTGAAATTAAATTAGACCGGATATAACGAGTTTGACAGTTCAAAGAACCAAACAGGAGTACATATAGATGCTTGCCATGATTCTACGTTATACTGTCATCACTAAATCAGACTAAATTGTTATGCACATGGAGATACGTCTGATCTAACAGCATACTATTTAACAGTCCATATCAGTTAGGGTACATTCCAATTCATACAGAATAAATGTAGTCGGAATGAGCTTAAACAAATAAAAGCTAACTATCATTCAACCTATCGCTATATTTTGAACACAAGTACTGTGAAGCAAGCGACGTTCATTTCTTTATTTTTACTTCAACTTCAAGCTTTCAACAACACATGGTTTCAGAAATAGGTACCTGGAAGCGCTTACAATTGA
This sequence comes from Nicotiana sylvestris, assembly GCF_000393655.2. Lineage (NCBI taxonomy): Eukaryota > Viridiplantae > Streptophyta > Magnoliopsida > Solanales > Solanaceae > Nicotiana > Nicotiana sylvestris. The sequence goes on along the minus strand of NC_091063.1, from coordinate 155,460,945 downwards.
AGAAGAAGAAGGGTCAGTAGAGTAAAAGTGGCAAACGAACAACAACACAACAATTTCAACCACAGAAATACCCCAGAAATACACTCAAAGGCAGCCCAGAATGTTTTGTTAAAACCCAACAACACAATCAACAACCGAAAGACTCAACTGAACTTGAACTTAAACCGAAGCTGAACTAATAGATCGCAGAAGAAGTTCATGCAAATTGAAATCAAACTGAGATGTCGACTTCAACTACTAAACTCGAAACTGAATCGAAAAATTCAATGGAATAGTCTTTCTGTTGTTTTGGTTATCAACTATTTTTGAAACTCTTTTAAGTCTCCCCTTTCTGTTCTGTTTTTAAACTCTTCTGTCTGTTTTCTAGTTTCTTTTCCAATCCCCCTCTCTATTTTTTGATTGATCTCCTCTCTGAAAACTCTTGGTCTCCTTTTATATCCCTATTGGAAGAGAAATCCCCCCTCAAAGACAGGCTGCCCAGGGCTTGAAAAACAACCCCTAATGGCTGTCATTTCCACTTAGGATTGTCTAGGCATGGGGTTTTTTCTATTTTAAATCTGTTGAAATTCAAAAATGCAGTGGATATCCTACTGTACAGCAGGTTCCACTACTATTCTCATGTGCATTTTCAGCCTTTTATTATTAAAACTCATCCTACATCTGACTTCCCATATTTAAAGATGTCAGCCAAGGTGTATTTGCACTATAGATTATTCTAATGGTTCACCCATACTCAACTGGTAGTCCACTTAACTTAAGCTCTGAAATTTTCATTAAAATTGTAGCTATAACCAATCCTTAAGTGGTTCTTGATTCAAACTGACAAACTATAAGCAGCTATACTCAATTCCTAATTGGATTCAAACAACGCTTCAGCAGAAATCAAACAACGTGCGTCAAATTATTACCATTCAAAGCTGAAACTAATCGACGACATATATCGAATCGACTATGTGAATTACAACACGCACAATCAACAGCAGATAACCAAACTTGAACAGGCACAGATATGATTTTATGTTGATAGGCACGGGGATTTGTCTAAAACTTAACTGATCGACGAAACTTATTCGACTCGATTACACAAACTGTAATTACACGCAATAAACACACAGAAACAAATTCGACCAAATAAAGATCTGGGTGAGATGGACAAAATAGTCGACACAAAAATGAAAACAAATCGAACTGGCATTTAAACACATGAACAAACATTAACAAAATAAACAACATGGAACTGACAAGGAAAAGAAAAAGAAATACCTTAAAGAATTGAAAATCAGACGACCCTGTCTCGGATTTTGAATCGAACCTCTTTTGGGGTTGAACGGACTTTAATCGAAGTGTTCTCAACTGAGAACACTTCGATTAAGGTCTATTAGACCCCAACCCTCTCGTTTAATTGGACAAAACCCTCAGATTCTGGATTTCTAGGGTTCTTAGGGCTGATTTGGGACTCGGGGTTTTCTGGTTAGATTTGGACCAAACCAAGCTTGGTTTGGTCACGAGGGAGGTTAGGGGGGTACCTGGTATGGATTTGGGGGGGGGGGTTTGGTATAGGTTGGGGTTTGGTTCGAATCTTCAAATGAAGATTCGAGAATCTAGGGATTGATTCGAGCCAAACGGTTTGTGGATTCGGATTCAGGGTGGTTGAGTGGTCCTAGGATGTTAAGATGGTGGCCGGCGGCATTGATGCCATCGGGTTTCAAACGTAAGGGAACTAAGGCGGCTAGGGTTTAAAACTAGGTCCGTCTCTAAATGAGAGAGACGGAGGAACAGTGAGAGAAGGGGGGGTGTGCTTAGGGCACGGGGGTGAGAGGTGAGAAGTTATATACGGGGTGGGTGGTTTGATCTTGGCCGTTGGATCATCGATGATCAACGACCTTGATCTTTCCACTTAAAGGGACGACGTCGTTTGGTCTCAGAGGAGACTGGGTCTGTTTTTGACGGGAATGGGTCAGGCTATGAGGCGTGTTGGAGACTGTAGGATTGAACAAGATGGACGGCTCCGATTGAATATCCTTATACGGCGTCGTTTGGTTTAAAATGGGAGTTGAATTGGACTGTTAGATATGTTTGATCAACGGTCCAGATCTGATAGGCATTAAACGACATCGTTTGATGAGGCCATAGAGATCAGGGAACCGGACTGGGTCATGAAATGAATTGGGCCTGATTCTTGGTCTCAAATTTAAGCCCAAAATCCGGATTTCTTCAATTTTGAACTCCTTTCTTTTTCCTTCTTTTAATTTCTAATTTAAACACAATTCCTAATTAAATTGTAAAATCAAAAATAAAACTACACAAATTTAATTAACACTTAACAACAATTATCACACACATTAAATATTTAATTAAAATAAAATCACACAATGACAACAAATAGAATAAAAAATGCATATTTTTGTGATTTTTCCTTTTAAAACCAAATTATGGTTTGATTAATTCCTAATAGTAGAACGATATCCTACACTTACACGCGACATATATTTTTTTGTATTTTTATTTGATAAAACTAAACAATCACAGACAAAACTACAAATAACTACCACAAATGCCACGTAAATTCCAAAAAAAAATTGTACCACAAGACCATTTGTTTTATTTTTTGATTTCTTTTGGAGTAATTATCATGTAAACAAAAATCACGTGCTCACAGGGAGATGTTTCACCCCAGAAGAATTAAGGAAAGCCAAGCCATTCAAGCATAGCCAAATTCCAGTAAAGAAATCGGTCACCGAAGAAGAGGCTGAGGAGTTCCTGAAAAAGATGAAAGTGCAGGATTATTCCATTGTGGAGCAGTTAAGGAAAACGCCAGTTCAGATTTCTCTTTTATCTTTGCTGATACATTCAGATGAACATCGCAGGGTCCTGATGAAGATTTTGAATGAGGCACATGTTCCTGATAAGATCACAGTGAATCACTTGGAAAACATAGCCAGAAAGATCTTCGAAGTAAACAGGATCACCATCTCAAATGATGAACTTCCTATGGAGGGTACAGAACACAACCGAGCTCTTTATCTCTCGGTGAAGTGTGAAGATTTTGTCGTCTCAAGGGTTTTGGTTGACAATGGCTCTAGTACGAATATTTGCCCCTTGTCTACTCTGCAAAAATTGAAGATTGGAACTGAAAGAATCCGCACGAACAGTGTGTGTGTTTGAGGCTTTGATGGGGGAGGTAAAGACTATATTGGAGATATAATGCTCATATTGTCGATAGGGCCAATTGAGTTCACCATGGAATTCCAAGTGTTAGACGTGGCTGTCTCTTACAATTTATTGTTGGGCTGGCCCTGGATACACGCTGCTAAGGAAGTCCCATCTTCTTTGCACCAAATGGTGAAGTTCGAATGGGACAAGCAAGAAATAGTTGTACATGGTGATAAGGATTTATCATCTTGTAATGACACAATTGTTCTGTTTATCGAAGCTGAAGATGATAAGGGACCTGGTTTATCAAACTTTCGAAACAGTGCCTGTTGAGAAGATTCCTGAAGGAAAATGAATTCCGGGTCCTAAGCTATCCTCCGCGTCTGTCATGGTAATAAATGAAATGTTGAAGAATGGTTTTGTGCCGGGCAAGAGTCTGGGCTCATCTCTGCAGGGTATTGTGCATCCAGTGCGCCCTAGTGGGAATCCGGGTACATTGGTTTGGGATTCATGCCCATAGAGAAGGACGTGAAAAGGGTTAAAAATTTGAAACAGAAGGTATGGCCACTCCCCAAGCCTGTCCCGCACATCTCTAAGTCTTTTGTCAAGCCAAGGGCCGAAAAACCTCTAACCTCCTTAGTGCCAAAACATGTGGTCGATGTTGATGAAGAGCTGATCAAGAGGTTCTAGAGTCTGTTCGATGAGGTCAATATGGTAGAAGTTGGTGAAGGTTATATTAAAGCAGATGTGCAACTCATTGGGACAAACGTGAAGCTTAGCAATTGGGAAGCTACTCCTCTCCCCACCAGGAAGGAGTTTTGGTAGTCTGCTTTGTTTTCATTTCTGTTATCTGGGTTATTCCAGGGTTGTAATCAGTTTTTTAGTTTTGCTTGTTTTGATGTTCAAACCCTTCTATCCTTTTATTTTCAATGAAATGCAATTTCACGCTATTCCTAATAGTGTTTTATTTTGTTTTGTTTTCTTCTGTATAGTTCTTTTTATGCTGGTTGCAATGACGTGACATGCATGAAGAATTTCTAGTCGAGTCTTAACAGTCAATTTAATTCTGAAATGACAATCCAAGAAGTAGAATATAATGATGAAATAGAATATGATGACGAAGCAACATTTGAGGAAATCAGTAAAGAGCTAAAACAATTTGAAGAAAAACCAAAGCCTAATTTGAGTGAAATTGAAGCAATAAATTTAGGAGACCAGGATAATGTTAGGGAAACCAAGATAAGTGTGCATTTAGAACCGCAAGTTAAGGAGGAAATAATCAAAACATTGTTTAAGTACAAAGATATCTTTGCATGGTCATATGCCTGACCTGAGCACTGATCTGATAGTTCATAAATTGCCAACTGATCCAGCATTCCCTCCTGTCAAGAAAATATTGCGAAAGTTCAAGACTGATATGAGTGTGAAGATCAAAGAAGAAATCACAAAGCAGATTACCGCAAAGGTCATTCGGGTCACTCGATATCCCACTTGGTTAGCCAATGTTGTGCCAGTACCAAAGAAGGATGGTAAGACCAGGGTATGTGTTGATTACCATGATCTTAACAAAGCAAGCCCAAAGGATGACTTTCCATTGTCGAACATTCATATTCTGATCGATAATTATGCCAAGCATGAGATTGGGTCTTTTGTGGATTGCTACGTGGGATATCACCAGATCTTGATGGATGAGGAAGATGCTGAAAAGACAACATTCATCATGTTGTAGGGAACATATTATTATCGGGTAATGTCATTTGGTCTGAAGAATGATGGGGCAACTTAATGAGGGAGATGACCACCATATTTCATGACATGATACACAAGGAGATTGAAGTTTATATAGAAGATGTGATCATAAAGTCAAAGAAGCAGTCTGACCATATCAAGGACTTGAGGAAGTTTTTCCAAAGGCTCCGCAGGTACAACCTCAAGCTCAATCCAGCGAAATGTGCATTTGGTGTCCCCTCTGCGAAATTCCTGGGATTCGTGGTTAGTAGACGCGGTATTGAGTTGGATCCGTCAAAGATCAAAGCCATCCAAGAGTTACCACCGCACAAGAACAAAACTGAGGTGATGAGTTTGCTTGGAAGGTTAAATTACATCAACAGGTTCATTGCTCAGCTCACGACAACCTGTGAAGCCATCTTTAAGCTGTTGAAGAAGAATGTTGCAGTCAAGTGGACTGACGAGTGTCAAGAAGCATTTGATAAGATTAAGAGGTACCTGTCAAACCCACCTGTGCTGGTCCCACTAGAGCCTGGGAGACCTTTAATTCTCTATTTGACGGTCTTGGATAATTCTTTTAGATGTGTAATCGGTCAGCATGATATCACGGGAAAGAAGGAGCAAGCAATATATTATCTTAGTAAGAAGTTCACTGCCTATGAGGTTAAGTACACTCTGCTTGAGAGGACATGTTGCGCCCTGACTTGGGTGGCACAAAAGTTGAATCATTATCTGTCGTCCTACACTACTTACCTCATTTCTCGCATGGATCATCTAAAGTACATCTTTCAGAAGCATATGCCCACGGGAAAACATGCAAAGTGGCAGATTTTACTTACAGAGTTTGACATTATCTATGTGACTCGGATCGCGATGAAAGCCCAAGCCTTGGCCGACCACTTGGCCGAGAATCTGGTGGATGATGAATATGAGTCACTGAAGACTTATTTTCCTGATAAAGAAGTCATGTGTGTTGACGAGATTGACCGTGATGAAAATCCAGGTTGGAAACACTTCTTTGATGGAGCTGCCAATATGAAAGGTGTCGGAATAAGGGTCGTACTCATCTCTGAAACAGGGCGACACTACCCTGTAACAGCCCAGCTTGGATTTTATTGCACCAACAACATGGCTAAGTATGAAGCATGCATTTTGGGTTTAAGGTTAGCTATAGACATGGGAGTCCAGGAAATGCTGGTTCTAGGAGATTCAGATTTGTTGGTTCACCAGTTTCAAGGAGAATGGGAGACTCGAGATTTGAAGCTCATACTATATCGATAGTGTCTGCACGATCTTTGTCAACGGTTCAGGTCGGTAGAATTCAGACATATTCCCAGGATTCATAATGAGATTGCTTATGCCTTGGCTACTCTGGCGTCAATGTTACATCATCCGGATAAAGCTTATGTCGACCCCGTGCATATCCAAGTTCGTGATCAACATGCTTATTGTAATGTGGTGGAAGAAGAAATCGATGGCGAACCTTGGTTCCATGATATCAAGGAATACATCCAGTCGGGGATATATCGAGTACATGACACAAGTGATCAAAAGAGAACCATCCGACGTCTGGCTAGTGGACTTTTCTTGAGTGGAGGAATCTTGTACAAGAGGACTCCAGATTTAGGACTACTGAGGTGCATAGATGCTAAAGAAGCTTCAACTATCATGGCCGAAGTACATTCTGAAGTTTGATGGGCCGCATATGAATGAGTACATCTTGGCAAAGAAGATACTTCGAGCAGGTTATTATTGGCTCACCATGGAACGAGATTGTATTAGTTTTGTTCGCAAGTGTAATCAATGCCAGGTACACGGTGATTTGATTCATTCTCCCCCATCTGAGTTATACACAATGTCTGCACCTTGGCCCTTTGTTGCTTGGGGCATGGATGTCATTGGACCAATTGAGCTGGCAGCGTCAAACGAGCATAGGTTTATCCTGGTGGCCATTGATTACTTTACCAAGTGGGTCGAAACTGTAACTTTCAAGTCCGTGACCAAGAAGGCAGTGGTGGATTTTGTTCATTCAAATATCATTTGTCGGTTCAGAATTCCCAAGGCGATCATCACAGACAATGCTGCTAATCTCAATAGTCATTTGATAAAAGAGGTATGCCACTAGTTCAAGATCATGCATCGGAACTCCACTCTGTATTGCCCCAAGGCAAATGGAGTTGTTGAGGTTGCTAACAAGAACATAAAGAAGATACTTCGTAAAATGGTGCAAGGTTCTAGGCAATGGCATGAAAAGTTGCCTTTTGCCTTATACTGTTCGCACTTTAGTAGGAGCAACTCCTTATTTGCTAGTATATGGAACTAAGGCATTTATACCTGCAGAAGTTGAGATTCCATCCCTTCGGATCATTGCAGAAGCTGAAATTGATGATGATGAGTTGATCAAAACCTGGCTAGAGTAGTTGAGTTTGATTGATGAGAAAAGATTAGCTGCAGTATGTCATGGTCAATTGCATCAGAAGATAATGGCAAGAGCATATAACAAAAATGTGCCTCCCCGAAAATTCGAACTGGGCCAGATGGTATTGAAACACATCCTTCCTCATGGAAGCTAAAGGCAAGTTCGCCCCAAACTAGCAGGGGCCATTCGTTGTGACAAGAGTGTTGCCCAATGGCGCTTTGTATTTAACAGACATAGAAGGAAATGTGTAGATATGGCTATTAATTCTGATGCAATTAAGAGGTACTATGTATGATTTCCTTGCTTACCTTCAATTGTATTTTATACCTGGCATGTTCAAAGTTGAAATGACGAAGGTATTTTGTTCCGCTACCCGAACACTTTCATCCTTTGCTACCCCTTTTGAGCCTTATTTATTTTCTTTCATACCCCTCTTTTGGAATCAGTAGAAAAATTAGAGAATGAAAAAAAATAAAAATGAATGAAAAAATAAGAAAAATGAAAAAAAAGAAGGAAAAAGAAAAGAAAGAAGAAAAGAAAAGAAAAGAAGAAAAAAAGAGAAAAAAAAAAGAAGAAGAAAAAAAAGAAAGAAAGAAAAGCAACAAAAACAAACGACTTTCTTCAGAACTACGTTCGACCTGATTCCTTTTAAGGATACATAGGCAACCTTACACGGTTCGGTCCCATCAAAATAAAAATCCAAAATTTCCCAGACCTAAAGAAATTAGGGCAGCAGTTTTGGTTTTCAAAAAGATATGATTCCAAAAGTTGTAATTTTGAACCTTTTTCATTTTAAATTATTTTGAGCCTTCATGCCTGTCACACCTCCTTTTTCCGCCCCCGAGAGGGTGCGAAGGAGTTTTCTCCAATTAAAGGACAGTCGAAACGGGATTTATTTATTTGTTTCAGAGTCGCCACCTGAGAATTTTAAGGCGTCCCAAGTCACCGGTTTTAATCCCGAACCGAGGAGAATATGACTCTGTTTGTTATTCTGCGAACCAGAAATCCGAGTAAGGAATTCTATTAATTCGGGAGAAGGTGTTAGGCATTCCCGAATTCCGTGGTTCTAGCACGGTCGCTTAACCATTTTTATACTTGGCTTTATTATCTTGACTTACTAAATATATTTTCTGTTGTTAGATAATTCCGTTACCGCCGTAGATTATTTATAATTAAAGACCCTTAAATGAATCACGCGTACGTATATTCGTGTTATATATTTTTTACAAATGTGAAGAATCGTGTCACGCATACGTGTACACAATAAGATTGACAATATTATTTTTTGTATATTATAAAAAATCATATGTTCGAAATTTAAAATAAAATTAAGAACATCGTCACCCTTGTATGATTAAACAGTGAACTGCACATCTCGGGTTATATGAAATTATTTTAACATCCCCTGAAGAACCCCCTTTTAAAAAATTTGCTCGAAGTTGCGCGAACGCATAATCCGAATTGCCTTTAGAAGTATAATCAGGTCACGCGAACGCATCCCTAATTATGCAAAATATTCTTGATGGTAGTATAAATTTTTCCCAAATTGTTTATTACATCCATATATTTTATGTGAAAGTCATGAGAAATCACTATTTGGGACGCCTCTAAATTCCTCGAAAAGAATTCACAATTTATTGGATGTTGGCCGCAAATTATATTTTTTCGCGTATGAATTATATTCCTCCAAGCCATTCAAATTTAAAGAGTAAAAAAAAACGTGTGATTAATACTACTATTTTTTCTCGTAAATACAATATGTGTATACCTAAAAAGTGAATTGCGTATAAAACTAGAAAAAAGAATTGATTTATGAAAGGAAGTGATATTTTCGAAGAATTTTCATTATTCTACTTGTAGCGAATGCTATTTTTACATTCTTAAAATTGTTACAATTTATAAACCTAATCTCCTTCTACATCACTTGTTCTTAATCCAATAGGCATGATTATTTTGGTTAATTCTGCTTATGATTGAGTTTGGGATATACATAATCAAACCAATTTTTATTCTCAACCTATGCGAACTATTGGCAAACATTAACTTTACACGTTGTAAAAATTGTTGACGTTATCTTTTACATTATTTTTAAAGAAATGAGTTGATCGCATTCAAATAACTAAGCCATTTGTTATTAAGAAAGAGAACTAATCTACCTGCTGACTTAATAAGATGATACCACATATAACATAAATATACATCTACACCATTCGCCATATTCCAACATTGTGAACATAACAGATTGTATCAATGCACCTTTCAACTATTGATTATAAACATAACCATTATTGCGCCATCTATGAACAAAATACAACTAACATCATTCAATCCACAACTGAATCGGATATTTGACAAAATAGGCTAGTAATATAGTTTTTTGACATTTCCATACTATTCTTTACTTAACTAACAATGTCACAAGACTTAATTAATGGTCAACTTTATGCCATGTTCCCTATCTTGACAATTCAATCATAACTATAATTAATGAAATTCTGAAATAGATAACATTATTACAACACTTATACGAACTTCAAAAGGGAATGATTAACTAATAGTCATCATGTCAAGCACAAGCTAATAGTTAATAAAAATTAAATTCAACTAATGCCTATGAACAACAGACATATTTAAAATTCCAGATTTCATTTACTGACAATATTGAAACTTTTCATGACATGAGTCTACAGATATGTACCTGGAAATAAGGGTGAAAGAGGTAAAGTTCAGCAGTAGCAGCAACAACAAAACCAACAGAATATACCAATAATGCAGCAAATTCGAGCAAAACAATAAGTCCCGTGAAACCAAACGAACAGTAACAGAAATTTAAGAAGAATTTCAGATTAAAACCAAGCAATATCGACAAACAAAACCCGAACAGATTCAAGAAACAATGTTTCAGATTTTCTTTCTTTCTCTTCTATTTTTCTGTTCCAGATTCTTTCTTCTCTTTTATTTTTCTTAGTTCTGTTTTTTCTTCTCTTCTCAATATCTCTTTCAGATTCCTCTCTATATGGTTCTCCTCTCCCTGTGTGTATATCTAAAATCAGTCCCAACTCCCCCTCTTTATACAAATTTTCATCCCCTAATGCTGCCTGGACCCCTTCTTTCTTTTAAAATCAGAAAATCCCATTCAAAATCTGCTTTTCTACTTTAAATCCCATTAAGTAAAACCTTTTCCTGATTTTCAGCACTCCCATTACCCTTTGTTTCCCATTATCCCATTAAATTATAGCCATTAACATTCCACTATAACACACTAATACTAACATACTGCTCTTACTGTTTCATTCCTAAAATACCCCTATAATCCTATTGTTATTACTGACCCAGACTAAAAAACACTGCCCAAACCTTAAAAATTGTTTAAACTAATCTGCCTAACATCAAACAGCTATTATATCCTCACAGATTGTACTAAACAAAGAAATGCAATCTATGATTGAGACAGTATACCACATTTCTAATAACTGATTGACAAGAATTTAATTCAAACATAGAATTCACAGACTGAACATTGAACTTGAATAAAACATACTAACATTACACAGAACCTGCAGGATCATTTCAACTGAAATTCAAAACTGAACTAAGATCAACAAATGCAGGAGCATTGTCAGTATTGACACTACCTGAAACTAACTGCTCAGAAATCAACACACAAATGTTTGACAAACTTTCTGACTTATTAAACAAGAACCAACTAATTGGCAAGAACTAATTAACTGATTTCAACAAAATGATAATAATCAATCCAAAACAGATAAACAGGTTATTACAATCAGCATTAACGGAAACAAGAATTTACAAAACAACTAATCGACGAACTTAATCGAGTTGATTATACACATTGTAAACAATCACAATAAACAGAGACAATGCTATAATTTTGATCAAATAAACAGAATCAAATAAACAAAAATAGGAAAATTATACAGACTACTAAAATAGGCAATAATATACACGTAGGAAACAAAAAGAAGTAGAAAAATACCTCTGAATCTTCAATCTTATACGGACAAAAGCTCAACTTTAGATTCGGACCTTTTGAGGCTGAACAGACTTTATTCGAAGTATTCTCAATTGAGAATACATCGATAAAAGTCTCTTAGACCTCAACACCTCATTTAATTTGGGTAAATTCCATGATTGGAAATTTTTTAGGGTTTCAGATTCTTTGATTTTAAATTCGAACACTTCTAGATATATTCGAACCAAACCAATGGTGTTTTAGGCACGAGGGAGGTCAGGTGGATAACTGGTGTGAGTTTGAGGTAGGTTGGGGTAGGGTTAGGTTTCACTCGAATCTTCAAATGAAGATTCGAGATATTGGGGCCTGATTCGAGGTATATGGGTTATGGATTTGGAACGGGGAGGTTGAGAGGAGTCAAGGGTGTTAAGGTGGGGTTGTTTGGACCACCGGAACCGCCGTGAGGCGATTTCCGGTGGGCGGTGCACGGTGGTGGACGGTGGAGTTCATCTGATCTCTTGAAAGAGATGATGAACAGGACAGAGGGGGGGTATTTGGTTTGGGGGGGCCTTGGGTAGGATTTAGGCTTTTATAGGGGTGGGTGGATTGATAATGACCGTCAGATCAAACATGATCCATGGTCAGGATCAGTTCATTTAACCAAACGATGTCGTTTGGTTTAATGTTGGGGTCGGGCTGAATTGGGGCAATGGGTCGGGTAGGGGTTACGGGTAAGGTCAAAACTCTAGGAGCCCTTGGATCAGAAACAATGAACGGTCCTGATTAAATATGATCATACGTCGTCGTTTTGGTTTAATGAAAGAGCTGAACTGGGTCGTTAGATCAATTTGATCAACGGTTCAGATAAACATACCAATACGGTGTCGTTGATTGTCTGGGAATCACCTGAATGGGTACCATCAAAATGATGTAGCTTCTGCCCTATACTACGTCGTTTGATGTCTTTTGGGTTGACAGATCTGGGCTGGATAAGTGCATCGTTTTGGGCCTCATATTTTTTAATTAAATGGCCTAGTCCGTTTTTTATTATTATTTTCTCACTCTTTTCATTTTCTAATTTTATTCCTAATTATTAAATTCCTAATTTTAATTATAAAAATAAAATTACCCTTACAAAAATATTAATTACCTTTTAATAACTATTAACACATAGACAAAATATTAATCACACAATGACATAATTAAATGACGAAAATAAGATAAATGCATTTTTTTGTGATTTCCTTTTTGAATTTAATCAATTCTTAAATGCATAATTAAATCCTAAATATGCATGCAACATGCATTTTTATTTTATTTTTTCATTTAACTATGACAAAGTAAGCATTTACGAACAAAACACAAATAATTAATAAATGCCACATAAATTCTAAAAATTGCACACTAAGAGAATTTTGTTTTATTTTTTGATTTATTTTGGAGTAGTTTTCGTGAGGCAAAAATCACGTGCTCACAATGTCACCCTGTCTTTCTAACCCTATCCAAAAGCCTATATTACGGTCCAAAGAAAGACCTTCTGATCAATCTTTGAAGATGCCAAGTCAAGCGAGATAGAGGTGTGATTTACATCATGGGTAATACTTTATTCATGGGCACAAAGGAAAATAAATAAAATGAGAGTCTTATTGGTGAACACCCTCACGGGCACCGTAAGGCGATGGTGAGTTGAGAGATGAACAAATGAGAGAGGCTTGTCGGTGAAAACCCTTTAGGGCACTGCAAGTCGAATGAGGCTCATGACTTTACAGAGTAATTGGACCAGTGAAAGCCCGGTTTTTGAAGTATGAAGACATAACATGAACTGAAAATATGATTGGTTGGACGGATTAGGCTGATCAATCCGAAATGCATGTCATGATCATTGGAGCTAGCCGCTTCACTCAGATAAGTCTTCATTTTCCCTTTTTTCTTCTTCACATAGTCATTTGGGTTCAAAATTTTCCTTTGTTCCTTTTGCCAAAAATTATTTCACTTTGCTCTTTCAGTCTATCTTTATGAGTCTCTTTCAAGTTAGCCCTTGTTGAACAAGCAGGAAAGGATTCCAAAGTCTACTACCGGCTTTTAAATTGCACAAAGCGGAGTTCGGCTAGGCACATCACAATTGACATGATTTAGAATAAGAAGTATGGTGATAACTGAGGTTCAAGAAATCATTTGAATCTTGAATTTTGAGAAAATACAAGGATGGAACGACTTTCAGAATGAAAACACAATGCAACAAGTGAGTGTGAGAGAATCAGGACAGTCAGAGGTTTTGTGGTCCAGCTCCAATCAAAAGGTCGAACAACTCATTGCTGGCCCAAATCAGCTAATCAGAATGAAGCATGGTAGTGGCAGAAGCAGACACTCAACAATGATGCCACAAACTAACTACCACGTTTTCAAACTAACAAAATTTTATTTGTCTGAAACAGGGGCAAGAAAATTTGTTAATCCACATGGACCCTCCCATGAAGAGAGCATGGTTCAAGGGCAAGAAATTTTGTTCAAGATCCTCCAAAAAGAGAGCATGGCCCAGGCAAGTTCATTCTCGGCTTTTCACGACCCTCCTGGATAATGGGAGCTAGTTTCCATGTTTTCAGGACCCTCGTGGATAATGAGATTTAAATTTAAAATTTTCAGGACCCTCTTGGATAATGAGATTTAATTTAAAATTCTCAGGACCTTCCTGGATAGTGGGATTTAATTTTAAAATTTTAAGGACCCTCCTAGATAATAGGATTTAATTTAAAATTTTCAGGACCCTCCTCGATAATGGGATTTAATTTTAAAATTTTCAGGAACCTCCTGTATAATGGGATTTAATTTAAAATTTTCAGGACCTCCTGGATAATGGAATTTAAATTTAAAATTTTCAAGACCCTCCTGGATAATGGGATTTAATTTTAAAATTTTCAGGACCCTCCTGGATAATGGGATTTAATTTTAAAATTTTCAAGACCCTCATGGATAATGAGATTTAATTTTAAAAGTTTTCAGGATCCTCCTGGATAATGGGATTTAATTTTAAAATTTTCAGGACCCTCTTGTATAATGAGATTTAATTTAAAATTCTCAGGATCATACTGGATAGTGGGATTTAGTTTCCATGTTTTTAGGACCCTTCTGGATAATGGAATTTAATTTAAAATTTTCAGGACCTTCTTGGATAATGGGATTTAATTTTAAAATTTTCAGGACCCTCCTGGATAGTGAGATTTAATTTTAAAATTTTCAGGACCCTCCTGGATAATGAGATTTAATTTAAACTTTTCAGGACCCTCCTGGATAATGGGATTTAATTTTAAAATTTTCGGGACCTCCTGGATAATGGGGATTTAATTTAAAATTTCCAAGTCCCTTTTGGGTAATGGAATTTAATTTTAAAAGTTTTCAGGACCCTCTTGGATAATGGGATTTAATTTTAAAATTTTCAGGACCCTCCTGGATAGTGGGATTTAGTTTCCATGTTTTTAGGACCCTCCTGGATAATGAGATTTAATTTTTAAATTTTCAAGGCCTTCTTGGATAATGGGATTTAATTTTAAATTTTCAGGACCCTCCTGGATAATGGGATTTAATTTTGAAATTTTCAGGACCCTCCTAGATAATGAGATTTAATTTAAAATTTTCAGGACTCTCCTGGATAATGAGATTTAATTTTAAAGTTTTCAGGACCCTCCTGGATAATGAGATTTAATTTTAAAAGTTCTTAGAACCTCCTAAATAAGGGGATTTAATTTTAAAATTTTCAGGACCCTCCTGGATAATGGGATTTAATTTTAAAAGTTCTCAGGACCCTCTTAAGATGAGATTTAATTTGAAGTTTTCAGGGCCCTCCTGGATAATGGGATTTAGTTTTTAAATTTTTAGAGCTCTGTAGGTAACATGATCCGATTAACACTCACAAATATACCCAGATCCCAAACTGGGGCATAAATATTTCTTTTGTTTTGTCTGTTTTGTTGTAATGGCAGGCGCCCACCTGGAGAATAAGGGAATACATTTCAAGTTTTTGGCAATCAGGCACCCACCTGGATAACGAGGGAATACGATTCAAGTTTTTGGCAATCAGGCACCCACCTGGATAATAAGGGAATACAATTCAAGTTGTTGGCAATCAGGCGCCCACCTGGATAACAAGGGAGTACAATTCAAGTTTTCGACAATCAGGAACCCACCTGGAGAACAAGGGAATACATTTCAAGTTTTTGGCAATCATGCACCCACCTGGATAACGAGGTAATACAATTCAAGGTTTTGGTAATCAGGCGCCCACCTGGATAACAAGGGAATACAATTCAAGTTTTTGGCAATCAGGCACCCACCTGGATAACAAAGGAATACAATTCAAGTTTTTGGTAATCATGCACCCACCTGGAGAACAAGGGAATTTGTTTCAAGTTTTAATAGCAGTCGCTCACCTGGAGAACAAGGGAATATATTTCAAACTTTGGCAATCAGGCGCCCACCTGGATAATAAGGGAAATACAATTCAAGTTTGGGAATCAGGCGCCTGCCTGGAGAATTAGGAAAATCATTTTAAGTTCAAGTTATTGGCAGACACCCACCTGGAGAACGAGGGAATCCGTTTCAAGTTTTAATAGCAGGCGCTCACTTGGAGAATAAGAGAATTCATTTCAGAGTCACTTTCAATTCGCAAATTCAAGAAGCATCAGGAGTCCGCCTGAAGAACAGGGCCCATTTTTCAGTTTCACGTTGAAGGCTCAAGGAGAGATTCAAGGAAGATTCAAGACAAGAAGTAGATAGGATCTTGTACTTTTCTTTTACTTTTGCAATAATTTTTTCTTTTATTTTTGATGTAATGGCAGGAACCGCGGACCGGAACCTCGATGGCACTTCACTCGACTCTCCACCTCGGTACTCCATCGTCCTTCTCACTTATGAACTACACGTGGCTTGATTCCTTTATAACCAAGGATATGTAGGCAGCTCAAATACCAGTGCTCGTTCACATTCTCTTTTCTTTTAGTTTTGGTCTCTCTAATTAAGGGTCGGGTCAAAAAACATGTCTTGTTGTTCTTTGTCTGAAAACACTTTGTGTTACCCGTCAAAGAGGGGCAGTTGTAGACATGTAATTTTTGACCCACGTATTAGGATTACCTTTAATAGTCCTAGTATTTTAGGGTATTTATTTGAGTTTATTTCTATAGGATTTACTTTATTACTAATTTTAATTCAATTTTTAAGGCACAAAAATTGAAAAAATACAAAAATAGTTTCATGTTCTATCTTATTCTATCTAGTTTAAGTTATTAATATTTTTATAGTAATATATTTTTATTTTTACCATGATCTTCACTTTTATTTTGAATATAATAATTTATATAAAAATAATATATATGGTTTCATAGCATGATATAGTTTAATTTAATCAATTAGAATTAATTTTAAATCATTAAAAAAAAGAGAAGAAAAGGGTTAAGTTTTCTTAATTGATGAATTTAATGAGTCAAAACTCCAATTTTAGAGCCCAAACTCGGCCAATACATGGCCCAAATCCTCCCAGCCCACTCCCTTACCCGGTTGACCCGCCGGATACATTCTTGACCCGCCCCATTTCTAATTTAAAATATCAACCCTTCATCCCCTCTTAATCTAATGGCTCCTATTAACTCCCACACCCCATATAAATACCATATTATAACTCCCAAAACCCTAACCTAAAACACTAACCAAACGGCGCCCCACCCCATTCCGATTCTGCCCGCCTCCAACTCACCAAAAAACTGGCTAGTTCACTCAACGAGTCCCATGGTACCCCCTCTACTCCTCTCTCCTTCCTCCACGTGTCCGTAATCATGAAGAACACATTTTCTCTTCATCTTTTTTGATTTTATCTTTTTTTTGGGCAAAAACGAAAAAATGGGAGGCGTAGGATCGAGTTACACTCGATCTACTCCATCCATTTGTCCTTAATTGCCACAAAAAGGGATAAAATTCGATTTTTTTGGAATTTTTTGGAGAAGATTTTTAGTTTTCTTGGAGAGGAAGGAAGGAGAAGCTTCTAGGCTTCCTATATATTTGGGATTTTTGGACAAAAAGAGGGGGAAAAAAGTTCTAGGATTCTTTGGACAAAATTGGAGAAAAACTAGGGTTTTGAACTTCGTTTTCATTTCAGTTCAGAAAATATATACTTGGGGTTATATATTTTTGCTTCAGAAGTTCGTTCTTTTTTGAAAAATACAAAAAAAAAAAAACAAAAAAAAAATATTTTCAGTTTTGTTTCATTTTCGATCATGGGATTAGATTGGAGCATTTTGGGTTCTGAAAATTCGTCCGCCATTCAGTTTGCTTCAGGTCAGAGTCGTTTTCGTCGTTTGAGGTTCGGTTCGCTTCTTTTGTTCGTAGTTTGATCGTCGTGACGAATTTTGGTCACAACCACTGCTTTGATTCCTCCTCGTGTCACTAAGGAAGTTTTATTAATTAAAGTTCAACTTCAGGTTCACATCTACAACCTCTATCCCTGTTTTGATTTGTTCGTATGTGTCGAGCTGTTGGTCTTTGCGCTTGATCTAATTTGTTAAATTGTTCTTGTTGAATACTTTGACTATAAATGAATCTGAATCTGCATAAATGAATAACATATTTCCTTGATCCTTATTGTGCTAGAGATTGAAGTATGTGTTTATGTTTGCCACTGAGTCGTGGCTTTACTGTTTGTGTGATCAAATTGCTCTTTGAAGAATTACTTTACCTAGTTTAAGCTTAGTACATTTCAGGTCCCTCCAATCTAGCATTAAAATAGCATCTCAGTCGATTAAGGTCAAATAACTTATTTTCTTAGAATCTCCATGAATATTCCGTCAACTCCACCTTTGGTTATCCGTTTCATTAACCTTTTGCTCTTAGATTAAGAAATAGTTTCATTGCTTGCTTCAAGTTAAAACTCTTTTTACCAGTACCTTTTCTATTCTTTTCCATTTAAAAAGTGAGACAAAATTCGTTCCCAAGGTCTTATTTGTTGCTAGCTTCAGATAAGCTTAAAATGCATTCTAAAATCGTGTGGAGTTTAGGAGTGGACCGGAAACTAGTAGGTATTTGTTTTTGAGTGAAATTCATATATATAGAAGTTACATTAGGTGAAAGTAAACTGATTAGTCTATATAATTGATTTGTGGTCTTATTTTTGGACTTGAATTACGGTAGGATTACTGGTTAGATGTCATTTGGGAATTTTCTATTCTTAGTAAATTAAGAGATAATATACATGAACTGGGATTAATATAGGGTTATGGTGCGTATCAATGTTTTAATTCATTTTGTTTATCTTTCCTTTCCCCTCCTATAGTAATTCTTGGTATTCTATGTCTGCCCGTTCATTTGCTACAAATATTATGTGTCTTTTGAATAGTTACTTTTCTGATGTTTCCCTTGTCTTTATTTGTGTGAACAGTTTGGATAAATTGCTTGAAATGGCTCATGGGGTTTGGGTTTAAATGGATTAAAAGAATTTGAGCATGAATTGAATCCTGATTTTATTTAGTTCTCTTTTATTTATTGCATTTTTAACATATTATCGTTAGGAGCATGTTTAGGCCGACCACACCTGGGTAGGCATTCTTTAGGATTTGTTCGTTCGAGGTGAGAGGTCGTCCCTTTTAGTTAGTTAATTCATCAGGGGAATGCCCCGTAGAGTTTGTATATATATTTTTTGTGTTCTTTTATCAGGGGTATACCCCTAAGTGGATATAATTGAAGGCCGTGACGGACATAGTAGAGTGAGCATAGTATAGGCTTTTATTATTTTCTTATTTTATTTAATCTTGGTGTGGACGACCTCGAGCCGCTTGTGTGTTTATTTTTCTTTTTCTGTGTTTTTCGCCTCAATTTGAAATTTCAAAAGCCAACTTGATCGACACAACCGTACTAGTTACGGGACTTGGGGAGCGCCTAATACCTTCTCCCCGAGTCAAATGAACCCCCTTACCCAAATCTCTGGTGCCGACTTAGTTTTGAGTCCAATTGTTTTAAAAGGAAATTTTTTTTCTAAAATGGTGACCTGGCACACCAAAAAACAATGCTAGGTGGCGACTCTGAGAGAAATCCTTTTAAACATATCATTTGTCACTCTCAAAATTGAAAACCCCTTTGAGCTTTATAAATCCTTTTATATTTTTAAGAGGGTTAGTGAAGTAGTAAAAAGGGGTGTGACAATTCAAAGGCATCATGGTTCGGAGGCATCATCCTCATAGCCCGAGAGCATCATTCCATGGCCTACGAATCCTTTATTGTATGCTTCATGGCCTAGGACAACATGGTATAAGGACGTCATTCTAACCGTCCAAAGACAACATTCATGGTCCGATGGGAATTTGCATCATGTAAAATTTTACGCACAATATATGCTTGTATTGCTTATTTGCAGGAAAACCGGCGAGCAACAGCCATCTTGGCAGGAGCGAACCCGCTCTAGTTTTTGCAGGCCTACCAAACCTAAAACATTCCCGCAAACCTACCACACATTGCGTCCGTTCTTGAAAAGTCTCCATCGGTATACTCCGCCGACGGATCCCGAACTACATATGGCCTGATTCTTGTAAGACCAGGGATATGTAGGCATCTTAGAAGCTAGGGCGCGGCCTAAACCTCTTCAAACCGTTCCGCTTGGTCAAAATTGACCATCATATTTTTACCAGACAACTCTTTCACCCTTCCCGAGTAAAGAGGGACAGCTGTTGATACCCAATTTTCCCTGTATATTTTTTAATATGCAAAATACTTTTCAAAATAGCATATTTATGCATATATAAGTACGTCCAATTGTTTTATTATTTTTTCTTAATTTTTAAAGATTTGTAAACCAATTTATTTTCCTATTTTATATATAAAAACCTAATAATATTTCCAAAATTATCATTTTAGTAATTAATTTATTGTATTCTCATATTTATGCCAAAATATAGCTAAAATAAGTTTTGTACATTTTTACAAATTTATTTAATATTTTTAAAGCTAAATTGCATATAATTGTAATACTAGCCTCTTTTAGATTTAATTGCATTTATATCTATAAAAATTAAGTCCAGTATTTTTAATTTGATAATTATATGCTATAAATCATTTTAGTACTTTTAATTTATTTATAGAAATTAATTTGCTATTTTAATAAAATAAATGGGGAAATTGGCTATTTAAAAACTAGCCCAATTACCTTTCAATTATAGCCTAATTTGAACCCCAATTGGAACCCAATTTTACCCGACCCAATTTTCTTCAAATCCGACCCTTTACCCATTTAAATGGCCGACCCGGACTCCCACCTAGTCCCAGCCGTTGATCGTGTAGATCAACGGCTCTCATTACTCCCTTTCTTTTTTAACCCAAATGACCCCTTCACCCTAATCCAGTTCTCACAATACGCCGCCTCTGAATCCCCTTCCTCTCTCAAATCCTCTCTACAACAACATCAAACCTTAGCCGCTGCCACCTTAATCTACCCTAATCCATGGCTCTCCAGGATCATCTAAGACCTGTATTAGCCTCACATGGTTTCTATGTGTTCGTTTCTATGGTCTCATGACCAGATTCTGAAGGGGCTTGGTCCAGTCATTTTTCGATGATTGTTCTCTAGTCGTCTCTAACCTTTCTCCGGCCAGCCATGGCCATTCGAGTCAGACCCTTGAGTCTGCTATTTACATCGATGGCTTTCAAGACCTTTTCGTTACTTGGGGTTCTTCTGAAACCCTAATCTCTAAGAGCTTCTCGACTTCTTTCAGGTTCACTTTAGATCTATGCTTGCTATGAGTTTTTAAATTCCTTCTCGAAGCTTCTTTAATTTTGCTTTCAGAAAAAAGACTCTTCATCTTTTTCCGATTAGGGTTTTCTTTCATGTTCTTCTTTTCAAAATCTTTTCTGAGTTTAGCATGATAAAAACCCTAATTTCTTTTGGGTTTTCTGAGACTATTTGTTAAGTGTTTGTTTGATTTACTTGTTTATCATCTCTAGGCTCGATGGGTGATAAAAACCCTAATTTCTTTGGGTTCGTTCGAGTTTCTGAGACTATTTGCTAATTATTGTCTGATTTATTTGTTCATCATCTTTAAACTCGATCGATGTTGAAATTTGGTGTCTATTCGAGTTTCTGAAACTGCTTGTGCGATTTATATTTTTATCATCTTCTAAGATTGAATGTTATTAAGGAAAAACCTATGTCTTTGGGTTTGAAATTGCTCGTTGGAATACCTGACTTGATTTGAAGTTCCTTTGTTTCAGCATCTCTTTTCTTTATGTGATTCCTTTGATTCTGGGTTCTTACTATCTTTGAAACTCGACTATGCTTTTCAGAAGGGTTTTCGCACTTGACCCTTTGCATGCTTCTGATACCCTATCCTTTTTTTTCTTTTCTCTATACTACCGATTCAATGAAACTTGACCTACGTGACTATCATGCTTCGAATATTTGTTGTCTACTAACTTTGTGCTACTATTGTATGTTATTTCTTTTGCCAATAGTTTGGCCTCGCATGACTATTGTTTGTGCACTCTATTTATATGCAGAGGCCCCTTCTTTGATTGATTTTCAATTTTGGGACTGATTTCAAAACTTCTCTTTTTGTTAACTCTAATTTTACTCGTCTGTTAAAGTGATTGATCCCTTTCCTTACTTATTGCCTTGTTGAATCTTTTCCCCAAAACAAGTGTATATCTGTACTTGGACTCTATTGTGTACTCAATGTTTTACTACTTTCTTTTATGGTAATAACCAGTCGGCCTACAAACTGATTTTCTTTCCTTCTTTTAAACATGTTAGCCCCGTTAAAAGGGTGATTCCTCAATTAAAGGGGGATCACTTGGTTGATTGATTCTGATTGCTGATTACTTCCATATGTGCATTTATTGCCTTATTTCTTACATGCTTTCAAAACTATAAATACCCACCTTCTCTTTTTTCAAACACACGAACACAAGGCATAAAAATACTTGAGTTCAAACACACACTCCACTAAAATATCTCTCTTTTCTCTGCTGCTACTTGTATTGCTGCCTTACCTAGCCGGCTGAAAGCCAAGGCGAGGCTGTGGGAACCTTGCTTATTTTTTCTCTGTATTTTCATCTTACTGGTATGCTCTAATTAAGCTTATGCACCAACAACAATATATTTCTTTACTGTCTCTTCCATCCTTGTTTGTCTCCTATTTGTATTTAACCAAGTTCCATTATTAAACATGTTATAATCTGCCCCTTCCTGTTTTGAGTTAATGCTTTTGCCTATTATTTATTATGACTTGTGAATCCTAAATCCCCATCCCCAAGGTGTTTAGTGTCTGTGGTTGGTTTGGGGCATGACAACATTGGACATTGCTATGCATGACCCAAACATGATCCCTCTAGGATCATAACCACAATGTCTCCTCTAGATGTTGTGTGTTCTGATTGATTTATAGGCATGTCAACACCTTCTATTGCTATACATGAGCAAAGCTGATCCATGCCTAAATGCATGGGCTCCTTGCAATGGATTTCCCACCCTTGACCCCCTTGGTATGAAATTATTAACTCTGTGTGTTACTAATTGCTGTCTCCCTATCACCCTTTACCCCTCTCCTTTATCCCCTCAGTTTTAAGACTCTGTTCCTGCACTTTCACTATCTTCTTAGACTTAGGTTCTTCCCCTCTTGTGTGAGCCTTGCCTTGGGACCCATGAGCTCCCTCTGAACTTGGACACATGAGAGATGACACTTCCACACTGCCCTCATCCCAATCTAGTTCCATGAACCTGGGTGTAAGCACTGTCCGTGGTCCTTTGAGACCCTTAGGGAACTCTGACACACCCAGGTCTAAGAAAGGCTTTGAATCAATGGCATTTGAGGTGGTTTATTCCATAACTCAGAGAGGAAGTCAAGAATTATGCTTCCTCTGGTTGTAACTTTTCTTTTGTACTTTTCTGATGTAATTCATTATCTAGTCTGTAATAATTTATAATAAATATTGGGTTGGCTAGTGAAAAGGGTTGGGTAATTATGCATGCTTGAGGGTAGAAATCATGCCTATAGGGTATGCTATTTAAATTCTACATGTTTTGAGTTCTGCATTTTAGAAATCATGCCTATAGGATCCGTTTGTTTAAATTATGCATTTGTAATTCTGCACGTTAGATACCATGTCTATAAGACATGCTTTTATTAAATTTCTGCATGTTCTGCATCTAGCGAGTATGCCTATAGGACTTGCTTAAATTCTGCATATTATGGTCACATTTAGATACCATGTTCCTAGGATCTAAATGGTTAAAATCAGATATGTTCATAAGGTCAAGAATCAGTACCCCTTTTAGAAATCATGTATATATAAATATAATGAGCAATATTAGACATCTTGCCTATAGGATCTGCAATCAATTTAAAATTCAGTCTATTCTGAACCAGTTTTAAACAACCTTCTTTCTTTATCTAACGAGGTTTAGAAAGCATGTCTATAGGATCTCAATCGTTCGTTTTAAAATGGTTACTATTTTTCCACTTTCTGAATCAGTAATAGATATCATTTCACCCAAACGCTTAGGCAAGCCTTAGATCGTTAATTGCTACAACCAGCAGGCAGGCCTGATTTGGACTTCTTATCTGAGTTATGTAATAAACTAATTTGCTTCAATAATTAACTCCCCTCGTCTTTAGTATTTTAATCAGACCTTAAAAGTATGTGCAAGTCATGCTATTTATGTGTTTTGTTTGAGGAGGTATGCATGGGCCTTTATCTGTTTACATGCTTCCCCCAACATGCAATATTATATGTTTTGTATGTCGCCTTAGATTTTTAATTTTTGAAACCAAAATCAGTCTAATATCCCTTCCCCTTAGGAATAGTAGTCCTAAACTCCTCCGGGACTGATAGGAATGGGACGGGTAATAGCATGCAATAGTGATCGAGACCAATCCGCGCTTTAATACCTTAACGGGGCGGGAATGGTAGATATGGATATGATGACCGGTGCGCTAATACCACGTGTATCCCCTCTTTTGAAGAGTGTCATACCGGGTATCGCATTGATGTGATCCATATTAAATATAAACCTAGGACCCCCTTTCCCTTTATTTGCAAACTTCTTTTCAAAAACTCTTCTTTTAATTGTTCTTTCTCTTATACGTTTAAATTCGAATCCCCTAATATTGAGCCCATACTTGTCTGTCTGCTAAATTGCACAAATTTACAATCAACTGTCTGGCTGGGAACCACACTAGTGGATCCTGAGGGGTGCCTAAGACCTTCCCCTTAGGATAATTTCAAGCCCTTACCCTATCTCTGGTTGTTCAAATAACTTAGAATTGAACCCTATAGGTGTCCTAATACACCTTAAATCATTAGGTGGCGACTCTTCACATGCAAACCCAGTTCCCAAAAGGAACGAGTTGTCCCATACCAAATGTCACAAACCCGATTTCGCGAGGAAAAAGGGGGCGCGACAAATGATACCATAAATTTTTACACTGGTTCGAAAACAATGCGGTATCCTAATCCAAGACTCTTGGGTTGCAAGAAGATTATCTCCTGAGCTCTTTATAATTTGGGGTGAGTATAACCTTTGTGGTTTTCAGTATTCACCACCAACATTTACAAGGTTGATTTTCACTCGCTCAACAATAACGAACAAGGGATGGTTTTAACACGCTCAATAACGAACAAGGGATTCTCCGCAAGGTGATTCTTATAGTTAGCTTTATGGTTTAAAGATATTTAGAAAATATTGAACTTTTTATAGAAAAAAAAAAGGTTAAAAGAATTTGTAAACTTTATAATTCATGTTGACCCTCCCCCCAAAAAGCTCAAGGAAAATTAGAGCATAGTGAACGCTTACTGTAATGAAATGCATATAAAAATTTGATTTATTGGCAATACAAGTTTCCTTCTAATCTTGCCTTCCTAATTTATATTCATATTTATGCTCTTTCTTTTCTTTTCTTTTCCGTAAGCCTTTATATATTGTGTCAAACAAAAAAGTATATTTATAAATTTGAATTGCATATTCCTTACATCCCAATTTATGACAGGCTGTCCTTTAAAACTTGTTATCTAGAAAATATGAGTCATATTGTTAGAAACTAAAAAAAAAAAAATTAAAACTTTAATACAATCACAATCTCAAAAAGGCGCTCTTATTAAAGTACTAGCAAGAGAGTGTTTTTTTCAGAAGTGAAACTAATCAAAATCTTATATAACATTGTTTCAAGAAAAATAAATGGATCAGTTTTATTATCAATTGAAAAACTATTTATTGAAGAAATCAATTATAAGATACAGTATTAATTACTCATTTCAAAATCTAAAAAATAAAATTTACAAATAAAATATAAATGAATTTTATTTAAAATTTAAGGCCTTTTCTTAGAGCTTCGCTTTAGGCCCCACCTATATTAAACCGCCCTTGTAGTAAATATCCAACTTCTTTCTTCCGTGTAGATATATCCTTCCATCAGTTGGTAGATCTTGATTTTAGAAAATATTTCCTCCTTTGGCTTTGTAATAACTCCTATCTCCATATTATAAAGTAGATCTTCTCCGTGATTTTAGCATGCTTCCTTTTATTATGCTTAAAGATCAATTCTTTAAAAATAATCTCCCTTGATTATATTTTTACTCATAAATTTATCACACGATGTTCTCTTTTTGAATAATCTTCACGAACTTCGCCATCAAATCAAATTTGTCATAAAATTGAGAATATTTTGTTTCTTTTCTTATCAATGTAAACTCAATTAATCATTCAATTGTTACATATAACAATAACCTAGTAAAATTTTACAAGTGAGGTCTGACAAGAATAGTATGTATGCAGACCTTACCCCTACTCGGAAGGAATAGAGATATTGTTTTAAATAGACCCTCGGCAATCAATCAACTGTTACATCACTAAATTTATTTCTCTTGAATAAAAAGGCAAAAAGTAATAAATTAACTCCCCACCTTCCTAATCCTTTTGACCTACGAAATAAGTCCAAATAGGAATGTTTTAATGATCATATCTTCCACCAGAAAAGGTCAGTAAATAATTAATCCAACTCAACAATTACCTGTACAAATTTTATTACATTCTTTCTTCAACTATTATAAATACAACACATAGCTCCTTTACTAGTAAAACCATTCTTCTACATATATATTTATAAGTCCTAAATATTACTTTATAATGACCAAACAAAGTGCAATTTCGAAAATCCTTCTTGTTTTACTTTTCACAACTCTTTGCTATTCTTCAATCCATGCAACTACTCCTAGAAAACTATTGGAAATAAAAGATTTTCGTCATATGTTACCAAAATTTGTCCCAATTCCTCCCTCTGCTCCCTCTTGTAAAACAAGTTCAGGTGCACCTCCTCCACCGTCGTGTCCCGATAATTGGCAACCTGTGCCGGTGGTTGCCGCCTCATTGCCGCCTAATGCACCACCGCCGATGACAGCTGATGTCCGCCGTGTGCCGGAATTATATATATAGCGGAGCTAGCGTTACTTTGGACGTTTCCGTTGTATGTGCATTTCTAAATTGTATAATTAGCTTTTATGAGGGACCTAATTGAAAAACACACTCGAGCATAAAAATAATTTGATATATGTGCTTGATAGTGTACAATCTTATGAGAGTTGTTTTGCATTTTACATCCTTAACCTATGCTTCCTTTATGTATTTTACACTTCGTAATTTTTTTTCCTCGTAATTTACAAGATTCGGTACATATTATTTGTCTTTTAATGTCTGTGTACCCCTTAAATACTTATTAACTTTAATAACTTGCATTCTAGGTCCTTAATCCACGCCTCTCTTTCGTGTTTTTTCTTCATTTCTTTCCATATCATGAAACTAAGCTCTTTTTGTGAGTAATGTGAGAGGCAAAACAAGAATATATATATATATATATTAAAGCAAGAAAGTTATATGGATTATATGTAAATTACACATCATTCAATTTTTTAATTTAAGTGGTCGGGTGAGCACCTATTTAGGTTGATTAGATAAAGCCAAAAGAAAATATGAAATAATTTCAACCAAACACTAAAAATATAATTAAAGTTCATATGTAGACAATCTTTATTTAAACTCATTCTTTTATAGTGAAATAAATTAATTTTTTATAACAAAAAAAATAATGACATAAAAATAAGATAAAAGAAAATAAATATTGAAAAAAATGTTAGAAAGATCTAAAAACGAGAAACAAAAGATGACAACAAATTTCTTCTTATGTTTCATCTTTATTGAGTATAAAAAATTTGAAAGTTAATCTCATTTATTTCAAATATTCTTTTTTCAACTCAAATACATAGATTATAAGATAAGGATATCTTAGAATATTTTTTTTAATTTACATTATATGTCATTTTTTTAAAATCACTATTACTAACAAACTGATATAATATTCGAATTTGAATTGGAATGCAATTTGAGTAGTTTGCATTGAGGTTAAGCCAAGTATGGTGTCGAAAACTAAACTACTTAACAATTTCAAGACAATATATGTAATGTTTTATAATAATAATCAACTAATTTAACATTTAATGATTCAAAGAATAATTTTTTTGTATATAAAGGGTATTAAAAATTCAAATTATGGGGCTAATATATCGATAAACTTAAAGTGGAGTCATACTGAAATAAATCCGGCCAAAGAATCATTTAAATTTTTAGATAGCCGATTAAAGTGAATTTTAAATTAATGATAATATCTTCACTTGCATCATTATAAAGATAATCATTATTATAATATATATAAAGTTTTAGAAATTGAAATTTCAAAATAGAAATATTTTTTGAAAGATAAAATCATACCAAATAAGAGTTCAAGTCGTAGTATAAGAGTCTCAAAGAATCGTTTATATCGTGTCAACCTTTGTGCTTTGCCATAAATATGAGTTATTATTTCACTTTGTAGCTATTTTTAGGTTCTAATGACACCTATGAGAATAGTGCAAAAATAAAATTATCACTACGAGAATTGAGAAAATATTAATTTTTTTCATGTAGTGTTTCTTAATTAATATATACGATTATCTATAATTATTTAGAAGGTTTAAATGTTAAGGTTATTTACATATAATTCAAATAACTCAAATATTTAACATGGTTAATGTCAAATATCAAAATGGAGTAAAACAAATTCCACTAGCTAAAGAATTTTTTATTTTTTAGATAGCCAACTAAAATGAGTTTTCAATTAAGAATAATATTTTCAATAACATTATTATAAAAATAATTATTATAGAAAAATAATGTTTTAGAAACTGAAATTTTAAGAAAGAAATATTTTTTAAGAGATATCAACACACCAAATAAGAGTTCAAGTAGTAATAAAGAGTTAAGTCTTATCCAAAGAGTCATTCAATGTCTCAATATTTGATTGTTTTGCCATAAATATGAGTTATTATTTTGCTTCCTGACTATTTTTAGGATCCAATGACACTGACAAGAATGGTATCAAAAAAGAAAAATAGAAGAAATGGTTAATTTTCTTCATGTAGTTAATATCCAATAATTATCTATATTTACTGAGAAAGTGTAAATTTTAAGATTATTTACATACAATCCAAATAACTTAAGTATTTGACATGATTAGTGTCTGCGCGGATACTAGTACTAGTATTCAATAAAGAAACAAGACAGCGAGCAATATTTGGGCCGCAATCAACTTAACCCCCCCCCCCCCTCCAAAAAAAAAAAAAACCCCACCCAAAAAAGAGGAACTTTCAAGAAATTTATTTGGCCTTTTTCCTATACGTATTATAATATGGGAACTTACGAAAATGTCACAAATAAATTCTAATTTACCAATCTCTAGCCATTAAAAAATAGACTTACCAAAACTATCTAGCACATACAAAAATTGAAAATCCAAATAAATAAGGATTCTTTCTCTCCAAGAATCACACACAAAAATCTCCTTCCATATTTTTAAGCGTGATCAGCAATATTAGATGCAAGATGGAAACAAAATTTCATGGATGAGGTAGCAACCAATATATGAAAGATTCCAAAAATCTAAGTAAAAAGGGACTTTTTTCAATGGGTATGGTTGAAATTCATTGAAAACATATATATAAGTCAATCTACAAAATTTGAGGAAGATCGAAAGTGATTTGGACTGATTTGGTATTAAAATTCCTAGTTAAAATCGAGTTCAAAAAACTCTTCTATGACACATGTATCAAACATGGATGTCACGACCCGGATTTTCCACCATCGGGAGTCGTGATTGCGCCTACTAATGTGAGCTAGGCAAGTCAATCCTTTAAACTAATTACTTCATTATCCGATTATTTCTTTTTAACAAATATAAGGCGATAACATGATAACAGCGGAAATGTAAATTTAAGCGGAAGACAACAATAAAATATATAAAATCTGTATTTACTACAAACACTTAAGCCTTAACCACTCAAATCCTGGTGTCACAGTGTCACAGACGGTCTAAGACTGCTAAACACAAGGTCCGAGAATAAAAGACACACTACTTCTGAAGCAAAAAGATAAAACAGGAAATAAAAGATAGTGGAGATGTCAGGGCCTGCGGACGCCTGCAGGTCTACCTTGGATCTCTGTATGGACTAAAGGTAGCCTCCAACTACGGTCCAAGAGCTACTCCGGGATCTGCACATAGTGTAGAGAGTAGTATCAGCACAACCGACCTCATGTGCTGGTAAGTGTCTAGCCTAACCTCGGCGAAGTAGTGACGAGGCTAGGACCAGACCACCAAATAAACCTGTGCAGTTATATATAATATACAGCGGAAAATAAAGCAGAATAAACAATTAAAAATAGGAGGGGGAAACATGATTCGGGGAATAACAGGTAAAAATAGAATATCAAAAGAATTATAGGGAATCAAAGTCCAACTACTAACATGGATAAAGGAAAACAAAGGCAGATTTCACTTTCATTTCACATCTTGTTGCAGGCGTGCAACCCGATCCCATTTCTCATATCTTGTGGTAGACGTGTCACCCGCTCCCATTTCGTATATCTCGTGGCAGGCGTGCCACCCGCTCCCATTTCACTTATCTCGTGGTAGGCGTACTACCCGCTCCCATATCATTATATCTTGTGGTAGGCGTACCACCCGCTCCCATTTCATTTATCTTGTGGTAGGCATACCGCCCGCTCCCATATCATTATATCTTGTGGTAGGCGTACCACCCACTCCCATTTCATTTATCTTGTGGTAGGCGTACCACCCGCTCCCTTTTCATTATATCTTGTGGTAGGCGTACCACCCGCTCCCATTTCATTATCTCTCGTGGTAGGCGTACCACCCGCTCCCAGTTACAAATCAATAATAATCACAAGGAATCCCGACAAGGGAACTATAATATCGACAAACATTCCCGCAAGGGAACAATGATATCTCAACAATATCCCGACAAGGGAACAATAATATCAAACAAACATCCCGGCAAGGGAATAATAATATCAAACAAATATCCCGGCAAGGGAACAATGATATCTCAATAATATTCCGGCAAGGGAACAATAATATCAAACAAACATCCCGGCAAGGGAACAACGATGATAATAACATGTGAGGCACAATAAACCACAACGGAGTCATAACAATTTATGACACAAGACTCACGGGCATGCTTGGCACCGACGTATAGATACTCGTCACCATGCCTATACGTCGTACTCCACAATTAACACGTAACAAATAGACACAACTCCTAATCCCTCAAACTAAGGTTAGACCAAATACTTACCTCGAACTTCCACGACCAACTCAATCCTCAAATACCGCCTTTCCTTTCGAATTTGGCTCCAAAATAATCGTATTTATACATAATCTACTTAATAACATCAACAAATGCTAAACAATCCAATTCTAATACTTAATTATAGCTTTCCAATCATTATTCCCAAAAAGTCAAAAATTGACCCCAGGCCCGCTTGGTCAAAATACGAGGTTCGCACCAAAACCCGATCACCCATTCACCCACGAGCCCGAATATACAATTTTTTTTTGAAATCCGACCCCAAAACGAGGTCAAATTCCCAAATAATCAAAAAGCACTAACTCTGCCCAAATCCCTAATTTTCTACCCTTAATCACATGTTTTAGGCCTAAAAATCTATTGGGTGTTGATGAAAATGAAAGAAAACAAGTCAAAGATTACTTACCCAAGAGGTTATGGTGAAGAAGCTCTTCAAAAATCGCCCCAAGAGGTGTGGAGAAGAAGAAGTTATGAAATTTGGGTTAAGTCCCGTAATGCTATTGTTTCCGAACTTTTAAAATAACTGGACGAAATTACTCTTCGCGTTCGCGACAAGTCCATCGCGTTCGCGATGGGTTATGCCTGCTAGGCCTTCGCGTTCGCGGAAGGCGGCTCACGTTTGCGGAGAAGAAACTCCTCGAGCCTCGCGTTCGCGTGCAATGGATCGCGTTCGCGTAGGTCAAATGCCCCACCCCCTGCCCAGGCTCAATTAGTCTTCGCGTTCGCGTGGCCAGGACCGCGTTCGCAAAGGGAAGACCTCTCAACGCCTCGCGTTCTCGACCTGGGCTAATTTCCTTCAACAAAAATTAACACATCGAGGGTCCTCCCGCGAACGCGAAGAAGGGCATACCAAAATACCAATAGCTGAAAAACCTGCAACTTTTCCTAAGTCCAAAACCTTCCGAAACACACCCGAGCCCTCGGGGCTCCTAACCAAACATACGTACCAACTCAATGACATCATACAAACTTATCCGTGCGATCAAATCGCTAAAATAATATCATTAACATCGAATTAAACCTCAAAATCAAAGAATTATCTCAAACTTCGTAAAACATCCGTTTTAGCAATTTAGGTCCGAATCACATCTAATGACATCCGTTTTTCATCAAATTTCACAGAAACATCTTAAATCATACATAAGACCTTTACCGGACGCCGGGACCAAAATACGGGTCCGATACCATCATGTCTAATCAAATTTTATTTCAAATTCCTTTAAACAATTTCAGAAAATAAATTTCTTTAAAAAATCATTTCTCGGGCTTGGGACCTCGGAATTCGATTCCGGACATACGCCCATGTACCATATTTTC
This sequence comes from Nicotiana sylvestris, assembly GCF_000393655.2. Taxonomy (NCBI): domain Eukaryota; kingdom Viridiplantae; phylum Streptophyta; class Magnoliopsida; order Solanales; family Solanaceae; genus Nicotiana; species Nicotiana sylvestris. Next base: position 155,428,642 of record NC_091063.1, on the reverse strand, counting down.
CTACGGACCCTCCGGGGCCGTCGAATCACGGGTCCAGGTCTGTTTACCTAAAATGTTGACCGAAGTCAAATTAACTCATTTTACACTCAAAACTTATCATTTTTCACAGTTTTTCACATATAGGCTTTCCAGCTACACGCCCGGACTGCGCATGCAAATCGAGGTGATGCTAAAAGAGGTTTTTAAGGCCTCAGAACACAGAATTTCGTTTTAAAACACGCCCGGACTACACGCCCGGACTGCACCCTTTGGGTCATCACATTCTCCACCTCTAAAACAATTTTCGTCCTCGAACGGACAGAAGAAGGAAGTACCTGAGTCGGAGAAAAGATGGGGATAACGGCTCTGCATATCGGACTCAGACTCCCAGGTCGATGCCTCAGGAGGCTGGCCTCTCTACTGAACACGAACGAAGGAAAACTCTTCGAGCTCAACTGACAAACCTGTCGGTCTAGAATAACTACCGGCTCCTCCTCATAAGACAAGTCCTTGTCCAACTGGACAATACTGAAATCTAACACGTGGGATAGATCGCCGTGATACTTTCGAAGCGTGGACACATGAAATACTGGATGCACGACTGATAAGCTAGGCATCAATGAAACTCTATAAGCCACCTCTCCCACTCGATCAAGAATCTCAAATGGACCAATTAACCTAGGGCTAAGCTTGCCCTTCTTCCCGAATCTCATCACGCCCTTTATAGGTGACACTCGGAGCAATACTCGCTCACCAACCATAAAAGCCACATCTCGAACTTTGCGATCTGCATAACTCTTTTGCCTGGACTGAGCCATACAAAGCCTCTCCTGAATGATCCTGACCTTGTCCTAGGCCTCCTGAACCAGATCCGTACCCAACAACCAAGCCTCTCCCGGCTCAAACCATCCAACCGGAGATCGACATCGTCTACCATAGAAAGCCTCATAAGTAGCCATTTGGATACTCGACTGGTAGCTGTTGTAGGCAAATTTTGCTAAAGGCAAAAACTAATCCCACGAACCTCCAAAATCAATGACATAAGCTCGGAGTATATCCTCCAGAATAGTCTGCTCGGACTGGCCGTCCGTCTGGGGATGAAAGGTTGTACTCAACTCCACCTGAGTGCCCAATTCTCGCTGAACTGCTCTCTAAAAATGCGAGGTAAAATGCGTACCTCGGTCCGAAATGATAGACACAGGCACACCATGAAGGCGAACAATCTCCCGGATATAGATCTCAGCTAACCTCTCGGATGAATAGGATACTGCCACGGGAACGAAATGCGCTGACTTGGTCAGCCTATCAACAATGACCCAAACTGCGTCGAACTTCTTCCGAGTCAGCGGAAGTCCAGTAATAAAGTCCATAATGATCCACTCCCACTTCCACTCGGGAAGCTCAATCCTCTAAAACAATCCACCAGGCCTCTGATGCTCATACTTAACCTACTGACAATTCAAACATCGAGCCACATATGCTACAATATCCTTCTTCATTCTACGCCACAAATAGTGCTACCGCAAATCCTGATACATCTTCACGGCGCCTGGATGAATAGAGTACCAGGAACTATGGGCCTCCTCTAAAATCAACTCTCAAAACCCATCCACATTAGGCACACAAACTCGCCCCTACAATCTCAAAACTCCATCATCACCTAAGGTAACCTGCTTGGCACCTCCACGCTGCAGCGTATCTCTAAGGACACACAAATGGGGATCATCAAACTGTTGATCACGGATACACTCCAATAATGAAGATCGAGCGATCGTGCAAGCTAATACTCGGCTAGGCTAAGAGATATGCAATCTCACAAATCGATTGACCAAAGCCTGAACATCTAACGCAAGCGGCCTCTCACCGATCGGAATATAAGAAAGACTGCCCATGCTGGCTGAATTTCTAGTCAGAGCATCGGCCACCACGTTGGCCTTTCCCGAGTGATATAAGATAGTGATATCATAATCCTTCAATAACTCCAACCATCTCCTCTACCTCAAATTCAACTCCTTTTGCTTGAACAAATACTGAAGACTCTTGTGATCAATGAACACCTCACATGCCACGCCATACAGATAATGCCTCCAAATCTTCAATGCATGAACAATGGCTGCCAACTCTAAATCATGAACAAGATAGTTCTTCTCATGAATCTTCAATTGCCTCGAAGTATAGGCAATGACCTTGCCATTCTGCATCAACACTGCACCAAGCCCAATATGGGAAGCATCGCAATAAACTGTGTAAGGCCCTGAACCTGTGGGCAAAACCAACACTGGTGCGGTAGTCAGAGTTGTCTTGAGCTTCTGAAAGCTCACCTCACACTCATCCGATCATCTGAACTGGGCACCCTTCTGGGTCAACCTGGTCATCGGGGCTGCAATAGATGAGAACCCCTCTACAAACCGATGATAGTAGCCCAAGAAACTCTGAATCTCTGTAGCTGATGTTGGTCTAGGCTAGTTCTTGACTGTCTCAATCTTCTTCGGATCAACCTGAATACTCTCTGATGATTCAACATGACCCAGAACTGCAACTAAACTCACCCAGAACTCACACTTCGAGAACTTAGCATATAACTGACTATCCTTCAGAGTCTGAAGAACCACTCTAAGATGCTGCTCGTGCTCCTCCTGGCTGCGAGAATATATCAAAATATCATCAATGAAGACTATCACGAACGAGTCTAAATAAGGCCTAAACACTCGGTTCATCAAATCTATAAAAGCCGTTGGGGCATTTGTCAATCCAAATGACATGACCAAGAACTTATAATGCCCGTACCTAGTGCAGAAAGCTGTCTTAGGGACATCGGATGCCCTAATCCTCAACTGATGGTAGCCAGTTCTCAAGTCGATCTTTGAAAATACCTTGGCACCCTGAAGCTGATCGAACAAATCATCGATCCTCGGCAGTGGATACTTATTCTTGATGGTGACCATTGTTCAACTGCCGGTAATCAATGCACATTCTCATCGAACTATCCTTTTTTCTTAACAAACAACACCGGCATACCCCAAGGCAAAACACTAGGTCTAATGAAACCCTTCTCAAGCAAGTCCTGCAATTGCTCTTTCAACTCTTTCAACTCAAGCGGGGTCATGCGATACGGCGGAATAGAAATGGGCTGAGTGCCCGGAGCTAAATCAATGCAAAAGTCAATATCCTTGTCGGGCGGCATACCTGGCAGGTCTGAAGGGAATACCTCAGGAAACTCACGAACCACGGGCACAGAATCAATAGAGGAAACCTCCGCACTAGAATCACGAACATAAGCTAAATAGGCCAAGCACCCCTTCTCGACCATACGTCGAGCCTTCACATAAGAAATGACGCTACGGGTAGAATAACCAGGAGTCACTCTCGACTTTAAATGAGGCATACCCGATAAAGCTAAGGTCACAGTATTGGCGTGATAGTCCAAGATAGCGTGGTAAGATGATAGCCAGTCCATCCCCAATATGATATCGAAATCAACCATGTCTAGAAGCAACAAATCCACACGAGTCTCAAGACCCCCAATCACAACTACACAAGAGTGATAGACTCGATCTACCACAATAGAATCACCCACCAGTGTAGACACATAAACATGAATACTCAACGAATCATTAGGCATGACCAGATACGGTGCAAAATAAGCTGACACATACGAGTATGTAGACCCTGGATCGAATAACACTGAAGCATCTCAAACGGGCCAATGAACCTAGGGCTAAGCTTGCCTTTTTTTCTCAAATCTCATCACGCCCTTCATAGTAGACACTCGAAGATACTCGCTCACCAACCATGAATGCTAAATCACGAACCTTGCGGTCGGCATAACTCTTTTTCCTGGACTGAGCTATACGAAGCCTATCCTGAATGATCCTAACCTTGTCCAAGGCATCCTGAACCAGATCCGTACCCAACAACCGAGCCTCTCCCAGCTCAAACCATCCAACCGGAGACCGAAATCGCCTATCATATAAAGCCTTGTAAGGAGCCATCTGAATGCTCAACTGGTAGTTGTTGTTGTAGGCAAACTCTGCTAAAGGCAAAACTAATCCCATGAGCATCCAAAGTCAATGACACAAGCTCGGAGCATATCCTCTAAAATCTGAATAGTCTGCTCGGACTGCCCGTCCGTCTGAGGATGAAATGTTGTGCTCAACTCAACCCGTGTGCCCAACTCTCACTGAACTGCTCTCCTGAAATGCGAGGTAAACTACGTACCTCAGTTCGAAATGATAGACTCGGGCACACCATGAAGACGAACAATCTCCCGAATATATATCTCAGCTAACTTCTCGAAAGAATAGGAGACTGCCACAGGAATGAAATGCACTGACTTGGTCAACCTATCAATAATAACCCACACTGCATCGAACTTTCTCTGAGTCCGTGGGAGTCCAACAACGAAATCCATAGTGATCCGATCCCACTTCCACTCGGGAAGCTCTATCCTCTGAAATGAACCACCGGGCCTCAGATGCTCGTACTTAACCTGCTGACAATTCAAACACCGAGCCACATACACAACGATATCCTTCTTCATCCTCCTCCACCAATAGTGTTGCCATAAATCCTGATACATCTTAGCGGCGCCCGGATGAATAGAGTACCGGGAGCTATGGGCCTCCTGTAAAATCAACTCTCAAAGCCCATCCACATTAGGCACACAAACTCGACCCTGCAATCTCAAAACTCCATCATCACCTAAGGTAACCTACTTGGCACCTCCGTGCTACACCGTGTCTCCAAGGACACACAAATAGGGATCATCATACTGCCAATCTCGGATACGCTCCAATAATGAAGAACAAGCGACTGTACAAGCTAACACACGGCTGGGCTTAGAAACATCCAACCTCACAAACTGATTGGCCAAAGCCTGAACATCCAAAGCAAGTGGTCTCTCACCGACCAGAATATAAGCAAGACTGCCTATGCTGGCTGACTTCTTACTCAAAGCATCAGCCACCACATTGGCCTTTCTTGGATGATATAAGATGGTGATATCATAGTCTTTCAACAACTCCAACCACCTTCTTAGTTCATCAAATCTATAAAGGCTACTGGGGCATTTGTCAACCCGAATGACATTACCAAGAACTTATAATGCCCATACCGAGTGCAAAAGGCGGTCTTAGGGACATCGAATGCCCTAATCCTCAACTGATGGTAGCCAGATCTCAAGTCAATCTTCGAAAATACCTTGGCACCCTGAAGCTGATCAAACAAATCATCAATTCTTGGAAATGGATACTTATTCTTGATTGTAACCTTGTTCAACTGCCGGTAATCAATACACATTCTCATCGATTTGTCCTTCTTCTTAACAAACAACAACGGCGCACCCCAAGGCGAAACACTGGGTCTAGTGAAACCCTTGTCAAGCAAGTCCTGTAACTGCTCTTTTAACTCTTTCAACTCAGGAGGGGCCATACGATACGGTGGGATAGAAATGGGCTGAGTGCCCGAAGCCAAATCAATGAAAAAGTTAATACCCCTGTCAGGTGGCATACCCGGCAGGTCCAAAGGGAAAACCTCAGGAAACTCACGAACAACGGGCACATAATCAATAAAAGGAACCTCAGCGCTAGAATCACAAACATAAGCCAAATAGGCCAAACACCCCTTCTCGACCATATGCTGAGCCTTCACATAAGAAATAACACAACGGGTAGAATGACCAGGAGTCCCTCTCTACTCTAAACGAGGTAAACCCGGTAAGTCTAAGGTTACAGTCTTGGCATGACAGTCCAAGATAGCGTGGTAAGGTGATAACCTGTCCATCCCCAATATAACATCAAATCAACCATGTCTAGAAGAAGCAAATCTACACGAGTCTCAAGACCTCCAATCACCACTATACATGAATAATGGACACGATCCACCATAATAGAATCACCCATCGGTGTAGACACATAAACAAGGGCACTCAAAGAATCACTAGGCATGACCAGATACGGCGCAAAATAAAATCGAAGCTTCTCTACCACAAACAAGAACAGTACCTGCACCTCCACCTCTAATACATCTACCTTCACCTCTAGCATCTCTAACTCCACCTCTAATACCTCTACTTCCACCTCTAGCATCTCTACCTCCAGACGAGGTACCACTGGATCTACCTGAATGACGGAGCCTCTTGTCCGACCCATGGCCACTTTTCTGTGACATAAGAATCTCAACCCTCGGGGCCACATTGGCCGCCTCCTAGAAAGATATCTCACTCCCAGTCTCCCTATCCATCTGAAGACGAATCGGCTGAATAAGTCCATCAATGAACCTCCTCACCCTCTCTCTCGGTGGGAAGTATGACAAGAGCATGACGAGCTAGGTCGATGAATCTGGTCTCATACTGGGTAACAGTCATAGAACCCTGCTAGAGACGCTCAAACTGCCTTCGATAGGCCTCTCCCTAAGTGATGGGGAGAAACTTTTCCAGAAATAGCTGCATGAACTGCTCCCAAGTCAATGCTGGCGATCCGGCTGGTCTGGCCAAACAATAATCTCTCCACCAAGTCTTGGGGATCCAGACAAGAGAAAAGTAGCAAAATCGACCCCATTGGTCTCAACTATACCCATGTTCCTGAGAACCTCATGATAGCTGTCTAGATAATCCTGGGGATCCTCAGTAGATGCACCGCTGAAAGTAGTAGTGAAGAGTTTGGTGAAGCTGTCCAATCTCCACAAAGCATTGGCAGACATAGCTGCTCCATCACCGGTCTGAGCTACCACACCCGACTGAACTGCTCCAACTAACTGAACTGCTGGAGTTTGAAACTGGGGAGCTACTTGCTCTGGAGTGTGAGTAGCAGGAGTCTGGGCTCCTCCTACAACCTAGGAGACGGTTGGTACTGCAGGAAGCAAGCCTGCCTAGGTGACACTCTCCATAAGGCCCACTAGACGGACCAGAGCATCCTGGAGTACTAGGGTAGCAATAAACCCTTCTGGGACCTGAGCTGGGCCCACCAGAACTGCTGGGGCTGGAACCTCATCGTCAAAGTCAACCTGAGCCTTCGCCGCTGGTGCTGCTACTCGGGGCTGAGCTTTGCCCCTACCTCGGCCTCGGCCTCGCCCTCTGCCTCTCATGGGAGCTATTGCTGGGGGTTCGGGCTGCTGGTCAGTGGATAAGGAAGCACGTGTTCTCACCATCTGTAAAAGAACGGAGTGGAAATTCAATTAGCTTTGAGAAACCAAATCGCGCGACAGGAAAGAATAAATGTGAGGTACAATAAACCACAACGGAGTCATAACAATTTATAACACAAGACTCACGGGCATGCTTGACACTGATGTATAGATACTCGTCACCATGCCTATACGTCGTACTCCACAATTAACACGTAGCAAATAGACACAACTCCTAATCCCTCAAGCTAAGGTTAGACCAAACACTTACCTCGAACTTCCACGGCCAACTCAATACTCAACTACTACCTTTCCTTTCAAATTTGGCTCCAAAATAATCGTATCTATACATAATCGACTTAATAACATCAACAAATGCTAAAAAATCCAATTCCAATACTTAATTATAGCTTTCCAATCATTCTTCCCAAAAAATCAAAAATTGACCCCGGGCCTACTTGGTCAAAATACGAGGTTCAGACCAAAACCCGATCACCCATTCACCCACGAGCCCAAATATACAATTTTTTTTGAAATCCGACCCCAAAACGAGGTCAAATTCTCAAATAATCAAAAAGCCCTAACTCTACCCAAATCCCTAATATTCTACCATTAATCACATGTTTTAGGCCTAGAAATCAAGTGGGTGTTGATAAAAATAAAAGAAAACAAGTCAAAGATTACTTACCCAAGAGGTTATGGTGAAGAAGCTCTTCCAAAATTGCCCCAAAAGGTGTGGAGAAGAAGAAGTTATGAAATTTGGGTTATGTCCCGTAATGCTACTGTTTATGAATTTTTAAAGTAACTGGACGAAATTACTCTTCGCATTCGCGATGGGTTAGGTCTGCTAGGCCTTTGCTTTTGCGAAAGGCAGCTCGCGTTCGTGGAGAAGAAACTCCTCGAGCCTCGTGTTCCTGTGCAATGGATCGCGTTCACATAGGTCAAATGCCCCACCCCCTGCCCAAGCTCAATTACCTTTTGCGTTCGCATGGCCAGGACCGCGTTCGCGAAGGGAAAACCCCCCAATGCCTCGCGTTCGCGACCTGGGCTTCGTGTTCGCGTAGAAGGAATTTCCTTCAGCAAAATTAACACATCGCGTTCGTGAGGGTCCTCCCGCGAACGCGAAGAAGGGCATACCAGAATACCAACAGCTGAAAAACCTGCGACTTTTCCTAAGTCTAAAACCTTCCGAAACACACCCGAGCCCTAAGGGCTCCTAACCAAACATACATACTAACTCAATGACATCATACGAACTTATCTGTGCGATCAAATCGCCAAAATAACATCATTAACATCGAATTAAACCTCAAAATCAAATAATTATCTCAAACTTCTTAAAACACCCGTTTTAACAATTTAGGTCTGAATCACGTCAAATGACATCCATTTTTTCACCAAATTTCACAGAAACATCTTAAATCATACATAAGACCTGTACCGGGTGTCGGAACCAAAATACGGGCCCGATACCGTCATGTTCTAATCAAATTTCATTTCAAATTCCTTTAAACAGTTTCAGAAAATAATTTTTTTAAAAAAATCATTTCTCGGGCTTAGGACCTTGGAATTTGATTCCCAGCATACACCCATATCCCACATTTTCCTATGAACCCTACGGGACCGTCGAATCACGAGTTCGGGTCTGTTTACCCAAAATGTTGACTGAAGTCAAATTAACTCATTTTACAGTCAAAACTTATCATTTTTCACAGATTTTCACATATAGGTTTTCCAGCTACATGCCCAGACTGCGCACGCAAATCGAGGTGATGCTAATAGAGGTTTTTAAGGCCTCAGAACACAGAATTTCGTTTAAAAGGTCATCACACATGTATCACACACACGTATACATGTATATACATGAGATACACATTTGATCCAAATATGATACATAGTGTGATACGAATACGGTACATATGTGATACACAAATGATACACAGTGTGATACATATATTATTTTTTTCCTTGTTCATTTTCTACTTCGAAATTTCAATTAAACCACCTCAAAACTCTACCAAATCATTCTAGAATTGAGATTTAAGCTCCTTAAGATGTATCAAATCTATTCAAACAATATTCACTCAAAAGAAAGCAAATATTTGATTTTTTTGCTACAAATATCTGTCACACCTCCTTTTTCTTACACCCCGAGGGATATAAGGGAGTTTTTCCAATTTAAGTGACAATAGAAACGGGATTATTTATTTAAAAATTCAGAGTCGCCACTTGGGATAATTTATGGTGTCCCAAGTCACCGGTTTCAAATCCCTAATAGAGGAAAGATTGACTCTATTTTACAGTCCGCGAACACAGAAATCCAGGTAGGGAATTCTATTAACCCGGGAGAAGGTGTTAGGCATTCTCGAATTCCGTGGTTCTAGCACGGTCGCTCAACTGTTATATTTGGCCTATTTACTTGATTTGAATACTTGTTTTAACCTATGGTTCAATTTTAACTTTATAACCGCTTTATTTAAATATTTTTCAGGAAGATTCAACGTCATCTAAAACACATATTGAACCACGTCACATAAATGCACCCACGGTCCACGACACATTTTATTTAACGTTGTTGAGATTTGGATTTGGGTCACATAAATGCACACCCGAGTTTATGGAAGTAATTTTTAAATAGCGCGCCTAAAATAACTATTTATGGAAACAATTTCGAATGGACACCGGAGTGTCAGCAAGCTTTGAAGGACTTGAAGAAGTACTTGTCCAGTCCTCCATTGCCCTCGAAACAAAAAGAAGGAGAAACATTGCTAGTCTACCTCACGATTTTAAAAGTTGCGGTAAGTGCAGTTTTAGTCTGATAGGACAAAGGAACGGGCCTTACATTTTAACGAAAGCGGAAACTCACTACTCACATTTGGAAAAACTGGCCTTAGCTCTCGTAGTTGCCGCTCGGAAGCTGAGGCCCTACTTCCAATGCCACCCGTTAGCTGTGGTGGCTACTTTCCCTTTGCGGAGCATCCTACATAAACCCGAACTCTCGGGTAAATTGGAAAAATAAGCCATCGAAATGAGTGAGTTCGACATAGAATATAAACTGAGGACTGCAATTAAGTCGCAAGTATTGGTCGTCTTCATGGACAATTTCAGTCCGGGACTATTGCCTCTAACAACTAAGGAGGCAGTAATGGTGTCGGATTCGACATAGAGGGTTTGGACCTTATTTATTGATAGAGCTTCCAACGTAAAAGGTACGGGCTCGGAATAGTCTTAATCACGCCATCGGGGGAAACCCTAAGACAAACCATCAGAACAATCCCTTTAACTAACAATGAAGCAAAGTACGAAGCTTTGATTGCAAGGCTTGAATTGTCTCAGGGACTGGACTCTGAGGTCATAGAAATCAATAAGTGTGATTCCCAACTGGTAGTAAATGAGATCTACGGGATCTTTGACACCAAAGAGGAACGTGTGCAACAATACGTGGTAAATGTCCAGGCTTTGTTGGCACGATTCCGGGAGTAGTCAATTACTCATGTCTCAAGGGAGGATAACAGAGAAGTTTATGCATAGGCAAACTTGGGCTCATCGATAGGAATCAAGGGATCAGAATCAGGAACGGTAGTACAACTAATGAATTCAGTCCTGGATACTGATGGTTACTATGAGGTAAATTCGGCTAGTAAGTCTAGTGTAAGCACGTGATTTTTGCCCAATATGAGAATTACTCCCAAAAAATTCAAAAATAAAATAATTTTCCTTGGTGTGCAATTTTGTGATATTTTGTGATATTTTGAATAATTATTTGTATTTGTCTGTGCATGTTTATTTGCTAAATTAACAAAAAATACAAAAATATGTCGCATTTTGCATGTAGGATTTAATTCTACAATTTGTTAGTAATTAAATTTGTTTACAAAAAATTAAAAATTACAAAAATAGGCATCGTTTGCATTTTTAGCATTTAATGTCCAAATATACAATTTTATGCTTAATTATTACTTAATTGTGCGTTAATTGTTATTGGGAGTTAATTTGCGCTTTTATAACTTAATTTAGTTCTTAATAATAATTTAAGTATTTTTATAATTTAGTTTTAGAGAAATAAAAAGAAGAAAAGAGAGCGAAAATATAAAGAAAGTCGGAATTGGGCCTCTTCTTCGATTTCAAGCCACAGGCCCAAAAAATGGCCCAATCTTCCCAAACGACCCAGTCCATTTCGAACTGGGTCGACCCAGTCCATAACTCAACCCCCCTATTATCTTACATTTCATAAAACAACACAAAACAAAACAAAAGAAAAAAAAACAAACCCTAAAAAACACCCTAAACATCCGCCACCCCCCTCCCTATCTTCTTCTTCAAGCTCCCCTACATAGCAACCATGGCTGCCCTATCCCCTCACCCAACGACCACCCCCTCCAGCCCTTCCCCCTCACCCCGTCACACTCACACACACACGCACCAACAACTCCATAGATGCCCTCCTCCATCAAGCTTCGTCATCGTCGAGTTTGAGCTCATCCATGGCTTCCCCTACTGCGTTCAGCTGCTTCTCCTTCTTGCTGCGTTCAGCTGCTACTTCTTCTTCGTGTTTTCGTCGTCAACCCGTCGCGCTGCTGCTCCGTTCTCCAAACAAACAGGCCGCCACTGCTGCCCGTTTCTGCTCCCCGCGGCTACGGCTTCACGCCGCTTCTGCCGATACTTCTTCTCCCGACGTCCTCCTCGACAAATTGCTGCTGCTGCTCGTCGCGGCAGTAGCTTCTGCTGTTACTCTTTTCCTCTTCGTTTCGTCAAAGTTCGAAGGTCTTTCGTTGAGTCGAAGCCCGGACAAATTTGTTTACAATCGAGTTCGTCGTTGATTCATCTCCGGTTAGTTGTTTTTGAGTTTTATTTTTTGTCCATATTTCGTTTATATTTCTCGAAGTTAAAATCGTTAAATATCTGATTCTTGTTTTGTTCGTTGTTCATCGTTGAAATAATTTTCTAGTGTGTTCATGTGTTTTGATTGAATTAATTTTCAGATTTCAAATGGAAAGTTAATTAGTGGTTTTTCATGTTTATTTCATGTTTGTTTTATTGTTTAAGTAAGAATTTGTTAGTTTGATGTTTGTTAGATTCAAATTGAAATTTAATTGATTATTTCTTCAATTTGTTTCATGTTGTTATATATTTTCCAGAAATTATTAATGTTGGTTTAATCATTTAATCCGTCATGTTTGTTGTGTTAAAATAGACTCATTCATGTTCATACTTTGTTTGATTGTTCTTGAATCCGAAATTTGTATAGTTTGATTTCTTGTTTATCACTTATGATTATTTCTTGAATTTGTCTCATAATCTTGTTTAAGTTTAATATAGGAATTGTTTGTTGTGATGTTGTTAGAGTTGATTTTAAGTTCAATATTATTGAATTTAGAAATCTAAATATACTTGTTTGTTGTTGTTGTTGAATCCGAAAATAGGATTGTTTGTTGCTAAAATATTGTTCAATCAAATTTTAGTTGTTCTTTGTTGTTCAATTTGTGTTCATGTGATTTGTTGTTGAAATGTTGAAGAAATCATGTTCATGTGATTTGTTGTTGAAATATTGAAGAAATCATGTTCATGTGATTTGTTGTTTAAACATTGTTAGAAATTGATCATATTGTCTATATTTTGGTTGAGTGTGATTAATTGATTTGTTATAGCTGATGGGGTAATTTGGTAATTTGCAGTACGTTCAGGGGTAGTTTGGTAATTTCAGTAAGGTCGGAGGGGTAGTTTAGGAATTGTATATTTTGTAATTGTTTATATGAAGCATGGGGGACAAAATGTAATGGGGTGGGTTGTGATATAGTTGTTTAATATAAAGGGGGGACAAGACAAAATTTAGTGGGGAGGAATCTTGTATTTATTTATGTTAGGCATGGGGGACAAAAAATAATGGGGTGGTGTGATATATTTATTTAATATAATGGGAATAAGTGGGAAGATAATGGGTTTGGTAGAGAAAATGGATTGATTTTAATTGATTAAAGGGTTGAGATTATATATAGGAAGTCTTGAACACAAGACACAGGGACGAGAGAACACAGATATAGAAAAAAGAGAGGAAAAAATCTGACAGAAAGAGAATAAGAGAGAGAAAAAAAAAGGCTGAACATTTAAGAGAGAAAAAATTCCGAAAAAATATTTAAACTTTCAAATAAAAAAAAAACTAAAAAAATATTGTGCTTTCTTTCATTGTTTGAAATTAACATTAATTGTTGTTGTGTCATCAAAGCTTGAAGTTTTTGTTTTGGGATTAATACTCCATCGGTTTGCAAACGCTGTTCCTGGGTTGTTACTGCTATTGGACTTTTGTTGCTGTGCTGTATTGTTATTACTGCGTGGCTGACTTTCTTCTTCTTATATTGGCAATACCAGGTACACAACTGTAATTTTGGCATTTTGTAAGCTGAAATGAAGAACGGAATGTTAAATTTTTAATTTAGTTTTAATTTTTTTTGTATTGTATTTAGATTATTCATGTATTATTATTCTGTCAATCACTGTCATTTGGCATAATTAGACATGTTATAGCGATATATTAAATAACGCCTTAACCGGATTATTAGGAAATATATTCAAGACGGATTACTAATTAAAACTGTTTAATAATCAAAATAGAAGAAATAACGTAAAAAATGGCGTTATTGAATCAGTTTGGCAAAAATTGATTAATTCCTTATTCATAAGGTTTTTTGTCAACATTAAGTTAATCGGAATCATGTAGTTAATTTCAGTTAAAACATGAATTAGTTTGCGAATCAAGTATTAGGACATGATGTGAATTAAAACAAAGTTAGTTAAGTTTAAATTGTTTAACTTTTAGAAATATGGTTTAGTAATCAAGTTTTTTTTTAATTTTCAGTATTTGTAAATAATTAATTTCAATAAGCTTAAGTCATACTAACAATATGTTTTAATCCAACTATGGGATAATTAGTTTTTTTTTACTTTTTGGGCAATTCCATGTTGTTCGTAATTATCATTTTAGTAATATTACTTTCCATTAATATTTGTTTTGAATTAGTAATTAATATGTTATTTTTAAGTATGTAGAGATTGACTTCATAATTATGGACAAACTTAGTAATAATAAAGATGTAGTCATTAAAGGGTATTCATAAAATAAGGGAGGATCTCGCTAACAAATAAATAAATATAAATAATACAAAAAATTGCAGTCCTCCAATCTTATTTTTTTATTTTTTTTATATAAGAAAATACCTAGATTCCGAGATGGGCGATTTAGTAAAATTCACAGTCCTACCTAATAGTATCATAACGCGTAGTATTTTGGCGCATATTTAATAAGGTTATTTTCTTAAATACGGGTGTACATTTATGTAACCCAAATCACGATCTTGACGAAGTCAAAATGCGTCAACAAATCACGCGTGCACTGGTTGTGGCGTGGCTCGAGATGCGTTTTCACGACGTTGCAATTTTGTATAAAATAAATAATGATAAAAGCGGTTTTTAAAAGTTAAATTTGCACATAAGTTTATAATACGTATTATATCAGATAGTCAAGCCAAATATAACAGTTGAGCGACCGTGCTAGAACCACGGAACTCGGGAATGCCTAACACCTTCTCCCGGGTTAACAGAATTCCTTATCCGGATTTCTGGTTCGCGGACTGTAATACAGAGTCATTCTTTTCCTCGATTCGGGATTAAAATTGGTGACTTGGGACACCCTAAATCTCCCAAGTGGCGACTCTGAAATAAATAAACAAATTCTGTTTCGACTGTCCTTTAATTGGAAAAAACTCCTTGTACCCTCGCGGGGCGGAAAAAGGAGGTGTGACAGCTCTGGCGACTCTGCTGAGGAAACGAACCCAGAACCACTGGTTCGGGGTTAGAGATTCGAGCTTAGATAAATTGTTATATTTGGCTTTATCTGATTTTTACATGTTTGAGCCTAATGTGCTAAATGCTGCTTTTACCGCTTTGATATTATTTGACTGTATATATAAACTGTGTCGAACCCTTCTCTCTTCACCTCTGGGGATGTGCTTACTGGTTGAGACTCCCTATTCTGTTAGTGTTATACCCTGAAATAAGAAAGAGGTCGGACAAGTTACGAAGCCGGATGGCCTTTTGGTTCCCGGTAAGTTGCCCCCTCCTCGACTCGAGTTGTCCGCTCGGGTACACAGTCTAGTACACTGACCCAGGTTTTGAATATAGAATAACGTGACTTCATGCCGGATCCCTAGTAGGAACGCTTATTTGCATCACGTTGCATTTGACTTAGGGGACTCAACACAGGGGTTGGGTCCGTCTAGGACTAGCAACCTGAAATGAAAAGACCATTCTGATGCATCCTACTTGCTCTGTACATATATTTGTTTCGAACTTGCATGTTGACCGGTTTCTGAATCTCAGGAATGTTGGAAAATTGAAGGAAAAAAAAGGGAAAAAGAATATATCAGTTAGGGAGTTAATTGATTATTTTAGAAAAAAAATCAATGACCAATTACTGGCGAAACTCTGCCGAAATTTTGAAAAAAAAAGAGGAAAATATTTTATTTTGTTTTACTAAAAAATATAGAAAAAAAAGAGTCTTTTATTTTTTTTGGAAAAATAGATTGTTTTATTGTTTGTTGAAAATGGGAAAAAAAATCGTTATTTTGTCTTTTTCAAAAATAGAAAAGGAAAATAGATTGTCTTGCCAAGAAAAAATAAAAATGGAAAAGAGTCATGTTTTAAAATAGTTCGGTTAATTTGCCCGAACTACGTGGGTTTGATTCTCACCGGATGTGAGATACGTAGGCAACCCTCATCGGGTCCAACCCCCCCCCCCTTTTGCTAAAAAATCCAAAAACAAATAAAAAAAAACAAAAAAAAAACATGTCAAGATTTTTAATTTTTTCAGAAATAAGTCGGGTGATGTCCAACTTCCCCTTTTACAAAAAAAAATGAAAAAAAAATAATAGCAAAATATATATGTCAAATTTCTAAGAAGTCGGGTGATGTTGTTTTATCAAGACATAGCTGAATGTTCCCGAAGGGGACGCCGGAAGGCTGACTTTGCATAAATAGCCACTTTTGGTTTATATTTAATATTTGGTCCAGTTGACCCACACAGCCTTAAAATCTTCGTCCCCGAGACGTTGAAAGGCCGTGTTTGCAATATTAAGTTTCCTAATTTGAAAAACAATAAAAAAAGAGTCATAAATAAGTCAGGTGATGTTGTTATGTCATAAATAGCCAAATATTCCCAAATGGGGCACCGGAGGGCTGACTTTGCATAAACAGCCACATTTGGTCGTATTTTGATTTTTGACCCTCACAGCCTTAAAATTTTCGCCCCTGAGGCGCAGGAAGGCCGTGTCGCAATATCGGGTCTTTTATCTAAAAATATTAGAATTAAGAATTGAGTTCTTCATTTGAAATATAGGGTTAATTTTGAGTCGATAATATAGATAGTAGTTTTTGGAGTTAAATAAAAGTTTTCTTTTGCTTAAACGCTTTAATAAATGTGCAGGATGAGCACGACAATAAATGAGCCTTTTTCAATAATGACCAAAATCCCTTTTGAGCTGCAATTGTGGTGGAATGATTTGGGCAAAGAAGGGCAAGACGAAGTGAGAAAATATTTGAAAGACCTTCCGAATTTATTAGACATTTAGCCTCGGGGGGATATCATCAAGGCATTGGTCGCCCATTGGGATTCGGCACATAATGTGTTTCATTTTTCAGACTTTGAACTCACCCCAACAATAGAGGAAATAGCGGGGTACATTGGAAGTGACCAAGCTCCATTGAGATTCAAATACTTGATTGCTCCTAGGGCCATTACCATACATCGATTCCTGGATTCCTTGAAAGTACCCCGGACAGTTCATCACTCAGATTTTGCAAAGGGTTTCTGCAGTTTCCGCTTCGTGTATGATAGATATGGCCATGTGGGAGGATTCAATAATCCAGACTTTAAGCTTTGCAACAGAAATAGCCGACAAAAATGGGAGGAACACAGGCGAGTGGCATTTATGGTAGCTTTTTTGGGTCTCGTAATATTCCCAAGGAAAGATGGTAATATTGATTTGAAAGTAGCAGGCGTCGTCAGTACTTTGCAAACCATGGGGAAAAGCACTTTAGCACCTATGATTGTGGCTGATATCTTCAGAGCTCTCACTGCGTGCAAAGCTGGGGGCAAATTTTTTGAGGGATGTAACTTATTGTTACAAATGTGGATGATTGAGCATTTGTGCCCGCGCTCTCAGTTATTGAGTTATGGCTCGGCTGAGAAAACTTGTATAGGGGAATTTTGTACGAGAATCAAAGGGGCTGGTCTACCTGAAGGAGTCACGGCTTGGGCATTATTATTTCGGAACCTCGAGGCTAGCCAGATACAGTAGGTGCTTGGATGGTTGTCTGTCGAGGAAGTCATATATATGCCAGCAGCCCGACCGCATTTTTTGTTAATGGGACTCAAAAGCATACAACCTTATGCACTGTATCGGGTTCTGAGGCAAATCGGTAGATATCAAGTAATACCGAGAGATGAAGATTTAAGTACCCAAGTGGTCGAAATTAGTCCTGACGGTCGATTCCCCGAGGAAGAGGTTTGTCAAATTTGCAGTGAGTGTCAATATCTGATGGCAAACACTTGTGTGTCTGATAGGGTCAAAGGGGAAATTGCTCCAGGGTATCACGAATGGTTCAGAGGTGACATGGCATATGGGAGACCGACTAAAAGACCTCATCTCGAAGATTTCGCCAAGTCATCCCAAGAGCAGTGGGATTGGTTAGCAAAGGAAGAAAGCTATCGAGTTGAGATTGGTAAATTAAAGCAACAAGTAGAGAGTCTGAAATTCGAGAACAGTGTACAGGTTGCCGATGATCAAGGTGAAAAGAATAGACTAGCCAGAGAAAATGACGCTCTTAAGGCCCAAGTCCGACAGTTGATGATAACCATCGATAAGCAACCGAGGAGCCGATCCGATGAACAATTGGTAAAAAGATTGGAAAGCGAAGTCAGAGAATGGAGGGATGAGCTAGGAAAAGCTGAAAATGTCATGGCAGAACTTAAAGCACAGTGGGCGACAAGAACCGAAGAGCGTCGCCAATACTTGAATCAGTTGAAAAGGGACCATGAGAAAATTGTTGCCAATTTAAAGAGAAAAGTAGTTGCCCTTGAAGGTAGAGCGGTTAGGCAGGCTAGAGACTTCGAAACTGAAAGCGGACATTGTTACAACTTGTTAGCCCAAATGGAGGCAGAAGTGCAACAGCTGCAAGACCAGCACTTGCAAGACTCCCGAGCTTTAAAGACGTGCAGCGATCAGATAAGACGCTTGCTCATAGAAAAGAAGCAAACAAAAGACAGGATTAGAGCCATTGCTCATGCTATTGTCAGGAGATGCCGGGTTTGTGAAGACATGACCCGTACTACTTTTATCTCAGCAGTGATGATCTATGTGAAGCGAACCATGAATGAGTTAGAGCATCTTGAAAGGGATTTGGATCCTAGACCCGCGGCGAGGCCTAACGACGCCCCGCGGATACCTAAGTTTGAAGCACTAGAATATGCATAGTCCGTGTCTGTGAGTGTCTACCATTTCGAGTCAGTCTTTTGTACGTCCGTTATCTTTCTGGATTGAGTATGTTTGCAAGCTTAGAGTTTTTGTTTGCTTTCAGATTGCGTTTGTTAGTTTCTTTCCAAAACAAAAGATGTCGAGTTTGTAAGAGTCTGTTTATTAATGAAAGTTGAGCATTTTATTTCCACCCTTATTTTTACATTTATCTTCATGAACTACGCTTGGTTTGATTCGTGCGGGGTCACGATACGTAGGCAATCTCCATAAGATTCGACCATAACCGAAAAGAAAACAAAAAGAATGAAAAGGAAAATATAAGGAAAACCAAGAAAAATATAAAGAAAGAAAAGAGCGGAAAAACAAGAGAGAGAAAAGAAAAAGCACAAGAGAGGGATAAGGCGAGGAGAAAAAAAATGAAACAAGGAATGAAATGCCGGGATGACGCATGCAATCGGTCAAACGCATAATAGAAAGGAATAACTGTATAAGTGCATTCATGCCAACGTGTGGTTGTTAAATCTGTTAAGACTCTAACACTGACAAGTTTGTTGTTTTTCCAATATCAGTTAGTTGTTAGAGCGTACTGGCACCGTACCATTATCAAACAAGATCAAAAGGTCCTATACCAGAAAGCATGACTGGGTCAGACAACAGCGTTGAGTCAGAAAAAACGGCCAATCAGATGCTGAAGGAAGCCCTGGAGAAAATGGAAAAAATGAGGCTAGAAATGAATGAAATGCAGATAGCCTTAGCTAGAGCCCAGAAGGGGCAAGAACTACCCGTTACTCCTACCCTCCAACCAGTACACACGCCGGAATACCCCTCTCCCGGTCCTTCAACAAGTTTCCCAAGCCATCACTATTATCAGGGAAGAGAGGCTTATGATTCCCAAGCTCCACCTCCCACTCAAAACCCTCCTCCACCAAATGTTCCCGTCTTTGTGGCACCTCCCCCAGCTCCACTACATAGATCATCCAGTGAGCCGCTATTCCAAGCTCACGACACCCAATATTACCCTCCCGAACCCACTTTCAAAGCGCCTGAGCCATATACCTCCTCTCCCCATTTTGAAATCCCGGGAGAAGTTGAGAAACCGGTTAAGAATGCAGAACAAGAGGAGGTGATTCGTAAAGTCAAAAGCCTGGAGCAATCCTTCAGGAACATGCATGGTTTAGGAAACCAAGTTAGTGTCGCATACAAAGATTTGTGCCCTTTTCCTGATGTACAGTTGCCTGCGGGGTTTAAAATGCCGAAGTTTGACTTATATGAGGGGCACGGTGACCCAGTAGCCCATCTGCGTGGTTTCTGTAGCAAAATGAGAGGGGCCGGGGGAAAGGATGAGTTGTTGATAGCATATTTCGGGCAAAGCCTGAGCGGGTCAGCGCTAGAATGGTACACGAGGCAAGACCCCGGCCGATGGTATACATGGGATGATTTGGCCCAGGCATTCATCGGCCATTTTCAATATAACCTCGAAATAGTCCCTGATCGTCTGTCATTGTTGAAACTAGAAAAGAAGCCTGGGGAAAGTTTTAGAGAGTTTGGTTTCCGCTGGAGGGAACAAGCTGCAAGGGTTGATCCTCCCATGCGGGAGAGTGAGATGGTAGATTACTTCTTGCAAACATTGGAACCTACCTATTTTGGTCATCTAGTGACATCTGTCGGGAAGTCGTTTAATGAAGTGGTAAAGATGGGAGCCATGATTGAAGAAGGATTGAAATCTAACAAGATCTTGAGCTACTCGGCGTTGAAAGCAACCACCCAGGCCATCCAAAGCGGTACTGGTGGTGTGCTTGGGAAGAAGAAGAAAGAAGAAGTTGCTGCAGTTGAAGCTAGTGCTTGGTCCAGGCACAATAATCGTCCACTCTACTACAACCAACCCAGACCCCACCACCCAAACTATCAATATACCCCATATGGTCCACCGCAACACTATTATCCACCACCAGAACCACACTTTTCTATTCACCACGCCCAGACCTACACTCAACCCCCAGTGCACTCGCAATGGCGTACACCAAGTCCCCAAAATACACAGCCACACCCACAAAACACCTATCTACCTCCCAGGGCTAACAGACCAGGAACCAGCTTCCGCCCAAACCAAGCTTTTAGAAATGAGAAGGCCCCAAACAAAAAAACATTTACTCCGCTGGGAGAATCTTACACTTCTCTCTTCCACAGATTGAAATAGTTGGGGATGCTGACCCCAGTTGAATCCAAAGCACCAAATCCTCTTCCCAGAAACCTGGACCACTCTGTTAGCTGCGAGTATTGCTCAGGGATGCCGGGGCACGATACTGAAAAATGTTGGAAGTTGAAAAACGCAATCCAAGAGCTCATTGATAATCGCCGTATTGAGGTACAGGCTCCAAAGGCCCCGAACATCAATCAAAATCCGTTACCAGTGCATTATGAGTCCAACATGATCGAACTGATACATAAGGGGGCAGAGCCTAAGAAACCTTCGCAGGTGGTTATGGTGATTCGTTCTACAGAAACCAAAGAAAAGACAGTGAGTGCAAGGCCAGTGGTTCAGTTAAAAGAAATAAAAGACAAGCCAGTGCTAGTAATGGGAGAGGGACCATTTGCGGCCGAGAAAAAGCAGGAGTCAGTCAAGATAGTGGTACCAAGGTCAGTATCCGCACCCGTGGTGGTTGTGAAGGGAGCCTATGTATAACCGGTTGTCATAAAACTGGTAGTCCAGTTACCCATGGTTGATAGCAAAGCCGTACTCTGGAAATATGACAAGGTAGTGGTGACATACAAAGGAAAGGAAATTGAGGAAGAAAGTTGTGAAGCACAGGGACTGACCCGGTCGGGACGTTGTTTCGCCCCCGAAGAGTTGAGAAAAGCTAAGGGCGCAAAAGACAATCCAGTGCCAGTTAAAAAAGTTGTAACGGAAGAAGAGGCAGAAGAGTTTCTGAAAAAGATGAAAGGACAAGATTATTCCATTGTTGAGCAACTGAGAAAAACACCGGCACAAATCTCGTTGTTGTCATTATTAATTCACTCTGATGAGCATTGCCGAGCTTTAATGAAGATATTGAATGAGGCTCATGTGCCTGACAAAATTTCAGTAAACCATTTAGAGACAATTGCCAACAAGATCTTTGAAGTGAACAGGGTAGCATTTTCTGATGATGAATTGCCTATGGAAGGCACAGAACACAACAAGGCTCTCTATTTGACGGTCAAATGTGAAGGTTCAATGGTTACTCGGGCACTAATCGATAACGGGTCGAGCGCTAATATTTGCACGTTATCCACATTGAACAAGTTAAAGATTGATGAGGATAGAATCCGCAAAAATAGCATTTGTGTTCGAGGGTTCGATGGAGGGGGAACAAACACGGTAGGGGATATTGTACTCGAATTGACTATTGGCCCAGTCGAGTTCACGATGGAATTTCAGGTGTTGGATGCTGCAGTATCCTATAATCTTTTGTTGGGTCGACCGTGGATTCATGCGGCAAAAGCCGTGCCCTCCACACTGCACCAAATGATCAAATTCGAGTGGGACAGACAAGAAATTGTGTTACATGGGGAAGATCCCACATGCGCCATGAATGATGCCATTGTACCCTTTATAGAGACCGAAGATGATAAGGGGCCATGGGTGTATCAGATCCTCGACACGGTTCCGGTGAGCAGGGTGCCTGAGGGTAAAAGCATGCCATGTCCTAGGGTGTCAGCTGCGACCGTCATGGTAGTGTCAGAAATGTTGAATAACGGGTTCGTGCCCGGGAAAGGTTTGGGGGTTGAACTGCAGGGCATTACTCAACCTGTGTCTTTGCCCAAAAATCTGGACACCTTCGGGTTAGGGTTCAAACCAACAGCGGCAGATGTCAGAAAGGCCCATAAATTGAAGAAGAAAGCTTGGGTTCTCCCTAAACCAATTCCTCGATTGTCCAAGTCCTTCGTCAGACCGAGTATTAAGAAACAATCATTGGCAAAGATGTCAGGTTCGTTAATTGAGGCGGATGGGAATTTGGATAAGGTGTTTGAGAAAGTATTTGCTGAAGTAAACATGGTTGAGGCCGGGGAAGGGTCAAGCAGAGCAGACATACAGTACATCGGACCACGTGCTAACATCAACAATTGGGAAGCTACTCCTCTTCCAGTTCGGAGGGAGTCGTGGTAGTGGGTTTTGTTTTCCTTTTTGTCACCTGGATTATTCCAGGGTTTGTAATCCAGTTGCTATGTTCCGTCCGTTTGGATGAGTTAAAACCTTGTTGTCTTTACGTTTAATGAAATGCAATTTTCTTCGTCCCTAATTCTCTTTCCATTTTCTTTTCTTTTCTTTGTACAGTTCTTTTTATGCTGATATCAATGACATGACATGCATGAGGAATCTTCGGCCCAGTTTTAAAAGCCAATCTAGTTCAGAAGTAATAATACAAGAGATCGAGTGTGATGATGGGGTGGATTGTAATAATGATGAAGCTTATGAGGAAATTAGTAAAGAATTAAGTCACTTTGAAGAAAAACCCAAACCTAACCTAAATGACACAGAAGCAGTTAATCTAGGGGACCAAGACAATGTACGGGAAACTAAAATAAGTGTTCATTTGGAGCCACAACTCAAGGAGGAGATAATTAAAGTATTGCATGAGTACAAAGACGTTTTTGCATGGTCATATGATGATATGCCGGGTCTAAGCACCGATTTGGTGGTTCATAAATTGCCCACTGATCCAGCACTCCTCCCTGTCAAGCAGAAGTTGAGAAAGTTCAAAACAGACATAAGTGTGAAGATCAAAGAAGAGATCACCAAGCAGTTTGAGGCAAGGGTCATTCAGGTTACACGGTACCCCACTTGGTTAGCCAATGTCGTGCCTGTGCCAAAGAAAGATGGCAAGACCAGGGTGTGCGTCGATTATCGAGACCTTAACAAGGCAAGCCCAAAAGATAATTTCCCACTGCCCAACATCCATATACTGATCGACAATTGTGCCAAACATGATATTGGCTCTTTTGTGGATTGTTATGCGGGTTATCATCAGATTCTAATGGATAAGGAAGATGCAGAAAAGACGGCATTCATCACGCCGTGGGGAACGTATTGTTATCGGGTCATGCCGTTTGGTTTGAAAAATGCTGGGGCAACTTATATGAGGGCCATGACAACTATCTTCCATGATATGATACATAAAGAAATCGAGGTATACGTGGATGATGTGATCGTGAAGTCTAGACAGCAATCCGACCATGTCAGAGATTTGAGAAAATTCTTTCAAAGGCTTCGCAGGTACAATCTTAAGCTCAATCCTGCGAAATGTGCTTTCGGGGTGCCATCTGGGAAGTTGTTGGGATTTATAGTTAGCCGGAGAGGTATTGAATTAGACCCGTCAAAGATCAAAGCTATTCAGGAGTTGCCACCTCCAAGAAACAAAACCGAGGTGATGAGTTTGTTGGGAAGACTGAACTATATCAGCAGGTTCATTGCTCAGCTCACGGCAACGTGTGAACCAATTTTCAAATTGTTAAAGAAAGATGCCGCGGTCAAATGGACTGATGAATGCCAGGAGGCTTTTGATAAGATAAAGGGGTATTTGTCAAACCCACCCGTGTTGGTCCCACCAGAACCAGAGAGGCCTTTGATTCTATATCTGACAGTTGTGGATAGTTCATTCGGCTGTGGGCAGCATGATGTTACGGGCAGAAAGGAGCAGGCTATCTACTATCTCAGTAAGAAGTTCACATCTTACGAGGTCAAGTATACTCATCTGGAAAGGACATGTTGTGCCCTAACTTGGGTGGCACAGAAATTGAAACATTACTTGTCATCTTACACCACTTACCTTATATCTCGCTTGGACCCGTTGAAGTATATTTTCCAGAAACCCATGCCCACAGGAAGGCTTGCAAAGTGGCAGATCTTACTTACAGAGTTCGACATTGTCTATGTGACACGGACTGCCATGAAAGCACAGGCATTAGCCGATCACTTGGCTGAGAACCCCGTTGATGAAGATTATGAGCCTTTGAAAACTTATTTCCCTGATGAAGAGATAATGCACATTGAAGAATTAGAACAAGCTGAGAAGTCGGGATGGAAACTTTTCTTTGATGGGGCTGCAAATATGAAGGGTGTGGGAATAGGAGCAGTACTTATTTCGGAAACAGGTCAGCATTACCCTGTTACAGCTCGGCTTCGTTTCTACTGTACAAACAACATGGCAGAATATGAGGCGTGTATATTGGGATTGAGATTAGCTGTGGATATGGGTGTACGGGAAGTCTTGGTCATGGGTGACTCGGACTTACTGGTACACCAGATTCAAGGGGAATGGGAAACACGGGACTTGAAGCTTATACCGTATCGGCAGTGTCTGCATGAGCTTTGCCAGCGTTTTCAGGCCATAGAATTCAGACACATTCCAAGGATTCATAATGAGGTTGCTGACGCTTTGGCTACTTTGGCGTCAATGTTGCACCATCCAGATAAGGCCTATGTTGATCCATTGCAGATTCAAGTCCGTGATCAGCATGCTTACTGTAACGTGTTAGAAGAGGAAATCGATGGAGAGCCGTGGTTCCATGATATCAAAGAGTACATCAAAGCGGGAGTATATCCAACGCAGGCCACCAGTGATCAGAAAAGAACAATTCGACGGTTGGCAAGTGGGTTTTTCCTTAGTGGGGGAGTACTGTACAAAAGAACGCCAGAGCTCGGTTTGTTGAGATGTATAGATTCACGGCAGGCCACAACTATCATGACTGAGGTGCATTCCGGAGTTTGCGGACCGCATATGAATGGGTATGTTCTAGCAAAGAAGATTCTCCGAGCAGGTTATTATTGGCTCACGATGGAGCGAGATTGTATCAGTTTTGTGCGTAAGTGTCATCAATGCCAAATACATGGAGATTTGATTCATGCTCCACCATCAGAATTACATACGATGTCCGCGCCATGGCCTTTTGTTGCATGGGGCATGGATGTTATTGGGCCAATTGATCCAGCAGCATCAAATGGGCACAGGTTTATCTTGGTAGCTATAGATTATTTTACCAAATGGGTGGAAGCGAAGACATTCAAGTCTGTGACCAAGAAGGCTGTAGTTGACTTCGTGCATGCAAATATCATCTGTCGGTTTGGGATCCCAAAGGTAATCATCACAGATAATGGGGCTAATCTTAATAGCCATTTGATGAAGGAGACATGTGAGCAGTTTAAGATTGCTCACAGGCACTCTACTCCGTACCGTCCCAAGGCAAATGGTGCGGTTGAAGCGGCCAATAAGAACATAAAGAAAATACTCCGGAAGATGGTTGAAGGATCTAGACAATGGCACGAGAAATTGCCTTTTGCATTGTTAGGATATCGCACCACCGTGCGTACCTCGGTAGGGGCGACTCCTTACTCATTGGTATACGGTACCGAGGCAGTAATACCCGCAGAAGTGGAAATCCCATCTCTGCGAATCATTGCAGAGGCTGAGATCGATGATGATGAATGGGTGAAAAGCCGTCTTGAGCAGTTGAGTTTGATCGATGAGAAAAGATTGGCATCAGTGTGTCATGGCCAACTGTACCAACGAAGAATGGCAAGAGCATACAACAAAAAAGTACGTCCAAGGAAATTTGAAGTCAGGCAATCAGTACTGAGGCGGATCTTGCCTCATTGGGCTGAGGCAAAAGGAAAATTTGGCCCAAACTGGCAGGGACCATTTGTAGTAACCAGAGTGTTGTCTAACAGAGCGTTGTATTTGACAGATATGGAAGGAGAATGTGTATAAATGGCCATCAATTCCGATGCGGTCAAGAGATATTATGTATGATTTCTTTATTTTCTGAATGTATCTGTTCGTATTTGGCATATCTTAAAGATTGAAATGATGAAGGCATTTTGTTCTGCTATCCAAACACTCTTATCCCTTGTTATCCCCTTCGAGCCTTACTTATTTTTCATACACCGCTTTCGGAATCAGTGGCACTATAAGAGAACACATGTGACGAACATAAAGAAAAGAAGGAAAGAAAAGAAAAGAAAAAAAAAGAAAAGAAAAGAAGAAAAGGAAAAGAAAGAAAAGTGAAAAAAAGGGAAAGAAGAGAAACATAACAACGTAGTCTCTATGAAGTGAACTACGTTTGACTTGATCCCGAAAGGGTACGTAGGTAGCCTTACTCCGAGGTTCAGTCATACCAAATAGAAATCCAAAAATCCCCAAGCAAGAAGCTGGGGCAGAAGTGGTGATTGTTATGAAAGTTGGATTCCGAAAGTTGTAATTTGAACCCATTTGAATTATTTTGAGCCTTTTATACCTTTCTTTCTAGCTTAATCCAAAAGCCTACATTACGGTATAAAGAAAGACCTTATGATAAGTTTTGAGAAATGCCAAGATGAATAGGTAGGAATAACTCACGACAGGGGCAACACTCTGGTTCGAGCAAGAAGAACAAAAATAAATGAGAGAGTCTTATGGGTGAAAACCCTCACGGGCACCGTAAAGCGACGAGAGCTGAGAGAAAAATAAATGAGAGAGTCTTGTTGGTGAAAACCTTTACAGGCACCTCAAGGCGAAGGTGAGATAAGAAATGGAAAACTGAGAAAGGTCTGTTGATAGAAACCGTTTCGCGGTACCGCAGGGAAACAAGGTTAAGGTCTGGATAAATCAAACAAGTGATGGAAGTTCTGGGCAATGAGGTACGACAATTGAGAGTTGTTTGGTTGGACAGATTGGGCTGATTAATCCAAAATGCATGTCATGACCATTGGTACTAGTTGTCTCGCTCAGATAAGTTTCTTTTCCTTCTCTTTTCAAACAGTCATCTGGTTTTGGATTCTTCTTATCCTTAACTCAAGAATCATTGCATTTCATTTTCTTTTGAGGGTTTTATCTAGCTGAGATGTTTCAGTGCCAGTTTTGTTCAATGCAAGCAGAAAGGACTTCAAAGTTCACTACCAGCTTCTAGAATTGTAAAGCACAACGTGGTCAGAGCATGTCAAAAACAACTTGATGTCAAGTGGAATACAGGGAATTAACGGAAGTTTCATCGGTGAAATGATTGGGAAATGTCGTGGGAAAGGCGAAAGCTCAAACAAAAAGGTCAGAAAAGTGAAATAACAGCAGGGGTGTAAAACATTTAGGTCGCCAGAGGTTGGGAAATTTAAAAGTTGGTCAGAAAGTCAAGCGGTTTAGGGTCAGTGCGTGGAAATTAGTCAACACAAAGCAAGGCAGTGGAAGGATTTTTCAGCAAGAATGCCATCAACTAACCACCGTTTTAAACTGACGAAATTTTCTTTGATTGAGCAGGGGGAGAAAAGTTAGTTGTTGAAGAGGAATTCTCCAGGAGGGAAAAACAAGCACTAATCAGGATAAATGCAAGTTGCCAGGAGTCCGCCTGGAGAACAGAGACGTACTTTTCAAGTTTGACGTTAGGAGTCCGCCTGAAGAACGGAGACATACAACTTAAATTTTAAAAGTCAGGAGTTCGCCTGGAGAATAGAGACATTCAATTTCAAATTTAGCAATCAGGAGTCCGCCTGGAGAACAGAGACGTACTTTTCAAGTTTGACGTCAGGAGTCCGCCTGAAAAACGGAGACATACAGCTTAAATTTTAAAAGTCAGGAGTCTGCCTGGAGAATAGAGACATTCAATTTCAAATTTAGCAATCAGGAGTCCGCCTGGAGAACAGAGACGTACTTTTCAAGTTTGACGTCAGTAGTCCGCCTGAAGAACGGAGACATACAGCTTAAATTTTAAAAGTCAGGAGTCCGCCTGGAGAATAGAGACATTCAATTTCAAATTTAGCAATCAGGAGTCCGCCTGGAGAACAGAGACGTACTTTTCAAGTTTGACGTCAGGAGTCCGCCTGAAGAACGGAGACATACAGCTTAAATTTTAAAAGTCAGGAGTCCGCCTGGAGAACAGAGACATACTTTTCAAGTTTGGTGTAAGGAGTCCGCCTGAAGAACAGAGACACATAGTTTAAATTTTAAAAGTCAGAAGTCTGCCTGGAGAATAGAGATATTACATTTCAGGAGTTGAAGTTGGGAGCCCGCCCATAGAACAGAGGCATACATTTCAGTCTTTTCATTTCAAGCATTGAAGTTGGGAGCCCGCCCATAGAACAGAGGCATACATTTCAGTCTTTTCATTTCAAGTGTTGAAGTTGGGAGCCCGCCCATAGAACAGAGGCATACATTTCAGTCTTTTCATTTCAAGTGTTGAAGTTGGGAGCCCGCCCATAGAACAGAGGCATACATTTCAGTCTTTTCATTTCAAGTGTTGAAGTTGGGAGCCCGCCCATAGAACAGAGGCATACATTTCAGTCTTTTCATTTCAAGTGTTGAAGTTGGGAGCCCGCCCATAGAACAGAGGCATACATTTCAGTCTTTTCATTTCAAGTGTTGAAGTTGGGAGCCCGCCCATATAACAGAGGAATACATTCAGCATTAATTTTCAAGTATTGAAGTTGGGAGCCCGCCCATACAACAGAGGCATACATTTCAAAATCAAGTCAGAGAACAATAAAACAGAGGGTTACAACAGGAATCCCCAGCAGGAAACAATAAAAATCCCCAGCACCGGGAAACAGAAGGTTGCAATAAGAGGTCCCAGCAAAAACTCAAGTGCATGTGTCGAAAGGAAGAAAAGCATCGGAAGAAAAGCACCGGAAAAAAAGGAAACAGACAAGAAAGCAAGGCAACAAGAAAAATTGCAGCATAGCCTAGCTTCTTGTTTTGTTTTAAGCAAGGTGTAACAAGGAGATCGGTAAGCAGTATTAATAGCATGCAACAACAGTAACAATGCAGTCCCACGGTAGTCCCAGCTACCAAAAAACTTCCCGAACTACATTGACCTGATTCCTGTTTAGCCCAGGATGTGTAGGAAACCTTTGAAGCAAAGGTTCGGTCAAATCTTTTTCAAAAAATGCTTCACACGGAGTACTCGGATGGGCAAAAATCGCCCGCTTTATCTTTACACGAAAACCCTTCGTGTCTTCGGGCAAAGAGGGGCAGCTGTAAGCACGTGATTTTTGCCCAATATGAGAATTACTCCCAAAAAATTCAAAAATAAAATAATTTTCCTTGGTGTGCAATTTTGTGATATTTTGTGATATTTTGAATAATTATTTGTATTTGTCTGTGCATGTTTATTTGCTAAATTAATAAAAAATACAAAAATATGTCACATTTTGCATGTAGGATTTAATTCTACAATTTGTTAGTAATTAAGTTTGTTTACAAAAAAAATAAAAATTTACAAAAATAGGCATCGTTTGCATTTTTAGCATTTAATGTCCAAATATACAATTTTATGCTTAATTATTACTTAATTGTGCGTTAATTGTTATTGGGAGTTAATTTGCGCTTTTATAACTTAATTTAGTTCTTAATAATAATTTAAGTATTTTTATAATTTAGTTTTAGAGAAATAAAAAGAAGAAAAGAGAGCGAAAATATAAAGAAAGTCGGAATTGGGCCTCTTCTTCGATTTCAAGCCACAGGCCCAAAAAATGGCCCAATCTTCCCAAACGACCCAGTCCATTTCGAACTGGGTCGACCCAGTCCATAACCCAACCCCCCTATTATCTTACATTTCATAAAACAACACAAAACAAAACAAAAGAAAAAAAAACAAACCCTAAAAAACACCCTAAACATCCGCCACCCCCCTCCCTATCTTCTTCTTCAAGCTCCCCTACATAGCAACTATGGCTGCCCTATCCCCTCACCCAACGACCACCCCCTCCAGCACTTCCCCCTCACCCCATCACACTCACACACACACGCACCAACAACTCCATAGATGCCCTCCTCCATCAAGCTTCGTCATCGTCGAGTTTGAGCTCATCCATGGCTTCCCCTACTGCGTTCAGCTGCTTCTCCTTCTTGTTGCGTTCAGCTGCTACTTCTTCTTCGTGTTTTCGTCGTCAACCCGTCGCGCTGCTGCTCCGTTCTCCAAACAAACAGGCCGCTACTGCTGCCCGTTTCTGCTCCCCGCGGCTACGGCTTCACGCCGCTTCTGCTGATGCTTCTTCTCCCGACGTCCTCCTCGACAAATTGTTGATGCTGCTCGTCGCGGCAGTAGCTTCTGCTATTACTCCTTTCCTCTTCGTTTCGTCAAAGTTCGAAGGTCTTTCGTTGAGTCGAAGCCCGGACAAATTTGTTTACAATCGAGTTCGTCGTTGATTCATCTCCGGTTAGTTGTTTTTGAGTTTTATTTTTTGTCCATATTTCGTTTTATATTTCTCGAAGTTAAAATCGTTAAATATTTGATTCTTGTTTTGTTCGTTGTTCATCGTTGAAATAATTTTCTAGTGTGTTCATGTGTTTTGATTGAATTAATTTTCAGATTTCAAATGGAAAGTTAATTAGTGGTTTTTCATGTTTATTTCATGTTTGTTTTATTGTTTAAGTAAGAATTTGTTAGTTTGATGTTTGTTAGATTCAAATTGAAATTTAATTGATTATTTCTTCAATTTGTTTCATGTTGTTATATATTTTCCAGAAATTATTAATGTTGGTTTAATCATTTAATCCGTCATGTTTGTTGTGTTAAAATAGACTCATTCATGTTCATACTTTGTTTGATTGTTCTTGAATCCGAAATTTGTATAGTTTGATTTCTTGTTTATCACTTATGATTATTTCTTGAATTTGTCTCATAATCTTGTTTAAGTTTAATATAGGAATTGTTTGTTGTAAATGTTGTTAGAGTTGATTTTAAGTTCAATATTATTGAATTTAGAAATCTAAATATACTTGTTTGTTGTTGTTGTTGAATCCGAAAATAGGATTGTTTGTTGCTAAAATATTGTTCAATCAAATTTTAGTTGTTCTTTGTTGTTCAATTTGTGTTCATGTGATTTGTTGTTGAAATGTTGAAGAAATCATGTTCATGTGATTTGTTGTTGAAATATTGAAGAAATCATGTTCATGTAATTTGTTGTTTAAACATTGTTAGAAATTGATCATATTGGCTATATTTTGGTTGAGTGTGATTAATTGATTTGTTATAGCTGATGGGGTAGTTTGGTAATTTGCAGTACGTTCAGGGGTAGTTTGGTAATTTCAGTAAGGTCGGAGGGGTAGTTTAGGAATTGTACATTTTGTAATTGTTTATATGAAGCATGGGGGACAAAATGTAATGGGGTGGGTTGTGATATAGTTGTTTAATATAAAGGGGGGACAAGACAAAATTTAGTGGGGAGGAATCTTGTATTTATTTATGTTAGGCATGGGGGACAAAAAATAATGGGGTGGTGTGATATATTTATTTAATGTAATGGGGATAAGTGGGAAGATAATGGGTTTGGTAGAGAAAATGGATTGATTTTAATTGATTAAAGGGTTGAGATTATGTATAGGAAGTCTTGAACACAAGACACAGGGACGAGAGAACACAGATAGAGAAAAAAGAGAGGAAAAAATCTGACAGAAAGAGAATAAGAGAGAGAAAAAAAAGGCTGAACATTTAAGAGAGAGAAAATTCCGAAAAAATATTTAAACTTTCAAATAAAAAAAAACTAAAAAAATATTCTGCTTTCTTTCATTGTTTGAAATTAACATTAATTGTTGTTGTGTCATCAAAGCTTGAACTTTTTGTTTTGGGATTAATACTCCACCGGTTTGCAAACGCTGTTTCTGGGTTGTTACTGCTATTGGACTTTTGTTGATGTGTTGTATTGTTATTACTGCGTGGTTGACTTTCTTCTTCTTATATTGGCAATACCAGGTACACAACTGTAATTTTGGCATTTTGTAAGCTGAAATGAAGAACGGAATGTTAAATTTTTAATTTAGTTTTAATTTTTTTTTGTATTGTATTTAGATTATTCATGTATTATTATTCTGTCAATCACTGGTCATTTGGCATAATTAGACATGTTATAGCGATATATTAAATAACGCCTTAACCGGATTATTAGGAAATATATTCAAGACGGATTACTAATTAAAACTGTTTAATAATCAAAATAGAAGAAATAACGTAAAAAATGGCGTTATTGAATCAGTTTGGCAAAAATTGATTAATTCCTTATTCATAAGGTTTTTTTGTCAACATTAAGTTAATCGGAATCATGTAGTTAATTTCAGTTAAAACATGAATTAGTTTACGAATCAAGTATTCGGACATGATGTGAATTAAAACAAAGTTAGTTAAGTTTAAATTGTTTAACTTTTAGAAATATGGTTTAGTAATCAAGTTTTTTTTAATTTTCAGTATTTGTAAATAATTAATTTCAATAAGCTTAAGTCATACTAACAATATGTTTTAATCCAACTATGGGATAATTAGTTTTTTTTACTTTTTGGGCAATTCCATGTTGTTCGTAATTATCATTTTAGTAATATTACTTTCCATTAATATTTGTTTTGAATTAGTAATTAATATGTTATTTTTAAGTATGTAGAGATTGACTTCATAATTATGGACAAACTTAGTAATAATAAAGATGTAGTCATTAAAGGGTATTCATAAAATAAGGGAGGATCTCGCTAACAAATAAATAAATATAAATAATACAAAAAATTGCAGTCCTCCAATCTTATTTATTTATTTTTTTTATATAAGAAAATACCTAGATTTCAAGATGGGCGATTTAGTAAAATTCACGGTCTTACCTAATAATATCATAACGCGTAGTATTTTGGCGCATATTTAATAAGGTTATTTTCTTGAATACGGGTGTACATTTATGTAACCCAAATCACGATCTTGACGAAGTCAAAATGCGTCAACAAATCATGCGTGCACTGGTTGTGGCGTGGCTCGAGATGCGTTTTCACGACGTTGCAATTTTGTATAAAATAAATAATGATAAAAGTGGTTTCTAAAAGTTAAATTTGCACATAAGTTTATAATACGTATTATATCAGATAGTCAAGCCAAATATAACAGTTGAGCGACCGTTCTAGAACCACGGAACTCGGGAATGCCTAACACCTTCTCCCGGGTTAACAGAATTCCTTATCCAGATTTCTGGTTCGCGGACTGTAATACAGAGTTATTCTTTTCCTCGATTCGGGATTAAAATTGGTGACTTGGGACACCCTAAATATCCTAAGTGGCGACTCTGAAATAAATACACAAATCCCGTTTTGACTGTCCTTTAATTGGAAAAAACTCCTTGTACCCTCGCGGGGCGAAAAAAGGAGGTGTGACATCTGGGACTAGAGAAATGAAATAATCGACTATCTTGAGCACGGGAAGTTGCCTAAAGACCTCAAAGCATCACGAGCGTTACACACCAAAGTTGCACGTTATAGATTCAAGAAAGGCCAATTCTATAGAAAATCCTTCCAAGGCACGTTGGCATGGTGCTTTGGAGCGTCAGAAGCTAATTATGTCATGAGAGAAGTCCATGAAGGGATATATGGAAATCACTCGGGTGCAGATTCTTTGGTGCTGAAATTAGTTCGGCCAGGATATTACTGGCCCCGCATGGAACAAGACGCCAAAGACTTCGTGTGAAAATGTGATAAGTGTCAACGCTATGCACCACTAGTACATCAACCGGCAGAACCCTTACATTCGGTTCTGTACCCGTGGTCATTCATGAAATGGGGGATGGACATCGTCAGACCGCTCCCACTGGCTCCTAGAAAGGTAAGTTTTTTTTTTAAATTTTAATTGACTATTTTTCTAAATGAGTGGAAGCAGGCCCTTATCAGAAGATTGGAGAACGCGAAGTGGTCGACTTCCTATGGGAAAATATAATTTGCAGATTCGGAAAATCAAAAGAGATAGCATGTAACAATGGGCCACAATTTATCAGCGCAAAAATTACGAAGTTTCTTGAAGATTTGAAGATAAAGAGGGTCACCTCTTCACCTTATCATCCGAGCGCAAATGGTTAAGCGCAGTCAATAAACAAAGTGATTATTCAAAACCTCAAAAAAGGTTGGAAGCATCAAAAAGCAATTGGCCCGAAGAATTACCCGGAGTTCTATGGGCCTACTGAACAACAGCCAAGTCGAGCACATGAGAGACTCCTTTTTCCTTTGTGTACGGCGCAGAAGCTCTAATCCCGGGGGAAATGGGGGAACCCACCTTGATATATTTCCAGGCAAATGAAGAAGCGAATAATGAAGCAATGTTAATCAACTTGGAGCTGCTCGAGGAATGCAAGAACTTGGAGCGTGTAAGAATGGCAGCTCAAAAGCAGAGAATGGAGCGATATTATAATTGAAGAGCCAATTTCTGTTATTTCAAAGTGAGAGACTTGGTTTTGAGGAAAGTAACCCAAAATACCCGGGAACTCAATGCGGGGAAGCTGGGGCCAATATGGGAAGGTCCCTACCGGATTTCAGCTATCACTGGAAAAAGGTTCATACAAGTTGGAGAACCAAAATGGAGACAAATTGCCCAGCAATTGGAATGTGGCGCACCTCAAAAGATATTATTGCTGATGAAAAATATCCAATCCGAAAGTATGTGCTACACTCTTTTTCCCTTTGTTCAGTTTTTGTCTCAATTGGGTTTTTCTGGCATGGTTTTTAACGAGGCAGCGATAGAAAGCATACTATGAAGAAAGCAGCAATAAGACCTTCGATAGCAAGGTAAACAAGCAATTTTCCACTCGAGGATGGTTGGATTGTATTTGGCTCTATAGCAAATTTCTACTGGGAAGTTAAGTTTTCTATTGAGCAAAGATTATCGACCGTTCACGAGCACAAACCACTAAAGGATTGTTAGATAATCTTTTGCTCGATAGCATGGATTCCTGAGGGAAAGTAAGGTGTGTTACCGAGTTAAGGATTATCTAGCAATTCATTGGTGGAATCTTTGAAGGCACAAGACTTCCAGTGTTCCAATTCGCATTATTCACATTCGACCATTAGGGGGAATGATATGAGGATATGGCAACACTGACTGCCATGTCGACCGGGAATGAAAATCCGGAAACATAAATGTGTCATCGGGATCGGGGACTGCACAACCAGCCTCATAGAAACAAGTTGTACAAGATAGCCACAAGCAATAGAAATTTCTTTTTAGCATACCAAATGCTTTTGTACTTTTGAAAATAGAAGGAATTAAATGAAATGAAATCCTTCTATTTTTATCTTGTTTCTTGTCTGAACGATGAACTAACTTTGTCATTTAAAAGTTAAACAAGTACTTCAAATACTAGTGTCGTAATGAACAGGAGACATCCTTTTCAAGAACAATGTAAACATAAGAGGGCCCTCTCTTATGAAAACACTCACGTTAAAGGGTCAGTTTCGGAAGAATTTATGCCTGTTATCAAAATACCTTCGGGGAAAAATGCACCCGAAGACATATACGAAAGGGAGCAAGAAAGTAAACTTGCGCAAATACTTATGAAAACCCTCACGTTAAAGGGTTGGTTTCAAAATAATTTATGCCCAGAATCAAAATGCCTTCGGGGAAAAATGCACCCGAAGACGTATACAAAAAGACGCAAGAAAGTAAACTTGTGCAAATACTTATAGAATCCTCATGTAAAAAGGATAATTCTCGGAACCAAAGTACTTCAAAGAAAGTGCATCCGAGACTACACATAGCAAAACATGAAATGAAAACATGCACAAAATTCTTAAGCAAATGCAAAGATTAAAGACTTGCATGGATATTCAAACGAAAATAAGACTCAAACAATACTTGAGAAAAAATGCGTCTTTATTTACAAAAACGTGCCAAGAATGGCAAAGATACAATAATGGGAAAAAGAAAATAAAAGCTAAACTGCAGTATCTCCGGAATAAGGAGAAAGAGAAGTGTCTGCGCCCCTAGAAGAAGTAGGTGGATCCACCGATGGCTCGACATTTTCCTCAGTTTGGTCTTCAGCATCATCATCCTCCAATTCATCTTCAGTTCCCGAATACTCAGAACTAGAACTAGAAGAACCAGAAGCATCAGACTGCGCTGGGAGTCCATTTTCAGCAGCCAACTCAAGCTCTCGTGCCTTAGCAATTTCGGCATCAAAGTCAAGGATGCCTGCTTTCGCCTCTTCCAAGGTTTTTCTCCTTATGCTGTACATGGCGTAAGTTTTTTTCAATAATAAGGGAAGCCGCTCGGCGTTTGAGTTTTTCCTTGAGTTAGGTTACCTCGTCAAAGAGGCTTTTCCGGGCGGACCTAATGGATTAGAGGCTAATATCAAGGTCGCAAACAGTTGAACTAAAGAGCCTATTATGCTCGATAGTTTTTCTGTACTTCTCTCCCAACTGGGCACACTTTGCCTCTATAGCAGCAAGCTCTTCGATTTTGGAGTCTAGGGCTGCTTCTAATTCAATCACTTTTTCAGTAGTGGAAGCCTCACACTCGATTGCAGCAAGAACGACATCATGGACTTTAGCCTATTTGGCCTTAGCCTCGTCAAATCTAACCCTTAGCGGGTCAATTTCTTGGATAAGGTTTACCACCTCTTACTTACTTTTCTGCAAACGAGCCTCCAAAACAAC
Source organism: Nicotiana sylvestris (assembly GCF_000393655.2). Classification (NCBI taxonomy): domain Eukaryota; kingdom Viridiplantae; phylum Streptophyta; class Magnoliopsida; order Solanales; family Solanaceae; genus Nicotiana; species Nicotiana sylvestris. The sequence continues at coordinate 155,391,630 of NC_091063.1, read as the reverse complement.
AACCTCAGTGGCTTTGGTTTCCAGTTCTGGGAGGTGGAGAACAGTCTGGTCCCGTTCCACCAAAAGCCGATTCCGTTCAGAAGTAAGTTCCTCTTTCTCACGAATCAACTTTTGAAGGCCCTTAGAAACAAGAGAGTTGGCCTACAAAGAAAGAGAAGTGAAACTTAGAATATATTCATGCAAAAGTAGAAATAATTTTGAAGGAAGAAAGGAACGTGCTGTTGCGACATTATGCATGGAATTGTTCAACTAATACTCTCCCGAGAGTGCCCGAACCTTTTCCCAATCTTTCTATGAAGCCAAAGGCTTCAGATAGTTAGCAAGCTCTTCCGACCGGGAAAGCAGGTTGCACCCAGTAGAGACCGAAAAAGTAACATTCCTCCTCCTTTGTGGATCTTCAGAAGGGGCAACGTAATTTTGCCCCAAATTCCCATGAACTGGGGGACTGAGGAAAAGGAACATCTCCTTCGTGATTAGATGCAGTCGGTGGAGATGATGTAGCAATTGCTGGTGGAAGAGTGGATGAAGATGGAAATGATATAGCAATTGCTGGTGGTGGTGAAGATGGAAATGAAGCTGATGGAGTTGAAAGATGTGAAGCACTTTCACCAAGTGCAGTACTGGTAGGGTGCTTGCCAACCAAAGACGGGAGGGACTCGGTACTCGACCCTGTAGTACCGGGCATAACAGTTGGTACTTGATAGCGGGAGTTAGCATTTTCCACCAAATCAAACTCCCTCAGAGCGCCGAGATGATGTCCTCGGTTGGAGTAGTTAACTCAGCAGGTGGAGCATTCTGTTGAGTTGACGATGAACGCTGCCTTCTGTATAGAGGAGCCCCATCATCACTGGCTTTTTGTCACGACCCCAATTCACCCTCCGTGAACTATCATGATAATACCTAGTCTCTACAACTAGATAAGCCTAACAAATACAAAAAAAATAAATAATTGCGGAAAAGGAAATAATTAAAAACTGAGCTAACAAAATGAAACAGTGTTTAAGATGCTGCCTGGCATATAAAAGTACACTCAACCAAAACACTCCTAAAATCTGGAACCCCATGAATCACAAGCTAAGAGTTTACATAAAAAGCTCTAACTCCATAAAAAGCTTTATCAACAAGGAAAATACAGAAGGGCTATAATAGTATTGAGAATAGAAAGGGACTCTTCGGTCTGCGGACGCGGCAGATATACTTCGAAGTCTCTAAAGCGCCTCGCCTCAAGTGTGATAAGACTGAGTGGAAGTACCTGGATCTGCACATAAAAACATGCGCAAAAAGGGCATGAGTACACCACAACGGTACTCAGTAAGTGCCAAGCCTAACCTCGGTCGGGTAGTGACGAGGAAAGTCAGGGACCTACTGAGATTAAATGAAATATAAGGTATGACAGTATAGAATAAGGCAGTAAAATTAAGTGCAACAGTAAGAAATAACATAGAATGGAAAGAACAACAACAACTATAACGAAGACAAATAATCACAGAAAAGAGTATAGATCAACAAAAAGATAACATCCGGGGATCTCTTAATATCCTCAATATGTGTGTCGGGGATCTCTTAGTATCCCGAGGGTCTCTTAGTATCCTCAGTATATATGTTGGGGATCTCTCGATATCCCAAGGATCTCTTAGTATCCTCAATATGTGCTGGGGATTTCTTGGTATTCCCGCACTACAGTCCAAATCAATATATATATGCAGGGGATCTCCCGGGATACCGTCCCGTAGTCCCAAAGTAAACACGTAACAACAACACGAAGAATACTCAATTAAGTTCAATTTCACTCCAAGATAAAACAGGTATTTCTAACCTAGAATGCCTCACATAGTTCAAATAAGGCGGTTTGAGCATATAAAGCAATTAAACATAATTTCCTAAGCTAACAACAGGCTTAATTACAAGTAGAATAAAAAGGAAGGGAAAACACAGTTAAAGTTACTTAATGAAAATAGGATTTCCAACAATTAGCACAAGTATGCACTCGTTACCTCACGTACAAAGCATTTCAAATATCAATAATACCAAATCCTAAGGGGAGTTTCCCTCACACAAGGTTAGGCAAGCCACTTACCTCGAACCGTCTCAAAATTAACCCAAAACCATGTTCTTGGCACGAGAACTCGACTCCAAATGGCCCAAATCTATTCAAAATTCAATTTTATAATATAAATAACACTTCAAGTAACCGATTCTACAAATAAATTCTAAGCTAATATGCGAAATTATTTTTTGGCCTTCCACCCGTACTTAAGGGCCAGTTCTTTCCACAAACGAGTTTCAGGCGTCGTAACGTCCAAGATCTTCTCAACCCACCAATCCAGGCCTTCCATCGCCAGTGGGGTCCATCAAGTTGCTGAAACATACGAAGGATGAAGAATCAATATGGTCATGGAAGAATATTTAGAGAAAGAAAATATACTAAATAGAGGTCTTACGAGCACGGTTCCAAGCTGCCGGAAAAGATGAAGCTGTTGACGGAATAATATTATTGGTGTCAATTGCAATGAACCGTTCTGTCTGCCCACGATCTTTATCATCGTCCATGCTAGTTAACAAAGCATGGTGGCCATGTTCGCAGAGGTTTATCACACCCCCCCCCCCCGAAAAATCTTGGGGGAGTAAAGGTTCATTATACGAGCTAATGTTAGCTCTTCTCTAGTCTCCTGGTACAAACGTCGAAGGCAGGCAACTGTCCTCCACACAAAAGGACTTACTTGTGCCAAACATATTTGGTAGCGGAGGCAAAATTCCGTAATCACGGAATCCAGCTCTCCACTTAAAGAAAACACACCTAAAGTAAAGAGGTACGTGTAAAAATATGTAAAACCCTCCTTGGGAAGGGTCGCTCGCTCCGATAGATCAGGAGCAATAATATCCAACTCATGGTAGTGTCAATCTTCCTTTACAGTAGGAATAATAGAAAGGCGAATTGAAGAAGGATACCTACTGACAGCCCATGAATGAGCGTTAGCAGTAGGGAGTTTTTCTTTGAAGTCTTTTGTGGTATTAAGGCTTCTAGGAATGATGGAACCCACCGTTGGAGGAGCAGAGTCCTCGACCTTGTTCTTGTTCTTTGAAGAACCAGTGCGTTTGGAAGAAGAAGCCATTGAATAAGAGGAAGGAAAAGGTTTTGGTTCGAAGAGAATTAGAGAAAGGATGGAAAACAAAGATGCAAGTTAGAAGTTCGAGAAATTATGGAATACAAAGGAAAAGAAAAAAGAGGATGATACATATAAGTAAAATTTTAGCGGCTAAATTCATGTCTATGATTACCTCGATAATCGGCAAAGGTTGTGCTGAATCATGGGATGACGCGTGTTCGGGGCCTTAAATGCGGAGAGACGTGCGTCTACTCAACCGTTAGAAGCCTGCGAAGGGAGTTATAGTAATTCCCGCCAAAAAGGGTGTTTCTACCAACTTTCCGGTAACACAAAGTTATATCACCGGAAAGCAGGGGGATTAACTGTATAGGGTAAAATATGATATGATACATGGTCATCTAAAGGAAGGACACGTGGTACCCAAGACGGAGATGGCCACCGAACGTAGATATTCGCTTGTCACTGGAAGGGATAACGTTCATAGAAAGGTGTATTAAATGCTCTACGCCCGGTATCATTTAATGAGGAATATTCTGTGGCATTAAGAGCAATGGCCCGTTACAGGAAATTTGACATTTATGTCTACCGTTACATCTTCATCAATGGCCCTCATAATTGACATTAAAGGAGGGCACGATCCTAGGACCTCCTTCCCTAGACACAACTATAAATTGTGAGCTTAGTTATCATTGTAAGGTACACTAATTTTCTGGCTAACTTATACTATATTTTATAGAAAGCCTAATACAGTTTTACTTTTTTGCTCTTGATCTCATCATTGATGTGCCCGAAAATCTTCTTTTTGAGCAATGCGAAGAAGCGATGACATTTTTCCGACGATCTGGAAATGAACCTGCTCAAAGCTGATAATCTCCCTATGAGCCTCTGGACTTCTTTTATGTTTGACAATTGATCCGGGATATCCTCTATGGCCTTGATATTGACTTTCTCTCTTTCTCAAAATTTCTTGGGTAGATTTTGTTTATGCATGTGGTTTTTATTGTTTGTATACTTCTAGCACTAAGCGCATTGAGTTGTAACTGATTAAAAATTTCTAATTAGAAGGCAAGAACTTGGTGCAAATATGGTATTTGACAATATGCCTAAAACAACTGAAAAAATTTCTATTTCATTTCTTTCCCCAGAGGTGATTTTAACATAATTATCTATCTCTTTCGAGGCCATAACTTTTGATAACACAAATATGGCACATATGAAATATGTTTTGGTAACTATAGGTATGACACTGAAATATGCAGCATATCCTTTACTGGTGTTGTATTTGCATATTCATTTGTATTTGAAAATATGGAGCTTTTCATGAAAAAAAAATGAATAAGAATTATTCGTTATGGTGCCCTGCATTTTGATGGTGCTGCAATTAGTAATGTTTTTTTGGGAATTCATCATTAGCAGAAACTTTTATTCTATCTCTTTGTCCGGAATATCCATATAAACAGTAAGGTTTACATGATTAAGATTATTAATTTTTTCTTCTATTTATTTGCTATCTAGGCCGGTAAAAATGTATATCCAGACAATCTTTCTAATGTGCTTGTCGATGTAATGGTGATAAACTGCAGTACTTGTGATATCTGAACTCCCTGCGTGCCTCTCTATTTTTATTGTATAAGTAAAAGTTGATTTTTTTGCTGATGATATGTGGGTTCTAAAACAAGGTTATTTTATTATATTTTAATGCAGGAGATTAACTCATTAACTCGGCTCGTGGTTTTTGCGGCATCGAGTTCATATTATGTTCTCTCGTAAACTACGGACAACATATTAAGAGGTAAGAGAATGAACATTTTGCTTTCCCTATAAACTATAAGTGTTTTTCCATTTAGTGGTGATGATATTTCATTTTGTGGAATTTCGATATTTATAGTATATAAAAGGAGTGGAAGGTTTTCCTACTGGTTTCTGGCACATTCATAGATTATTCATGAAGAAATAGCTGCAACATGTAAGATGACAATAATGTAACTTGAGAAAACTTTATCAAAAATATATTCTTTTTTATGTTGAGGTAATAATATGCCCTTCCTTTTTCTATTTCTCAATGTAATGGTTTTTTCTATGCTAATTATGTATTACAAAAGCTTCTGATATTGAATAATTTGAGTTTTCTTGTTAAAGGCTTCTGTAAATAAAGAATTTTCTTTGATTGTGGACAAAAAGGCAAAAGGAATATTAGGAATAGTTAAAAGATAGCTAAATCCTTTGGATGGTTTGTGTTGATTGTATATTATATTTCATAATTATTAATTTGTGATAGCATGGAGTCTGTATGGGCTGTGAGAAATTTCATAGCAAATGGTTTATCTCGAAGAAGCCAAGGGTTTTGCACAAATGAACTTGGAAGTCTCCTTCTGTATAATACGTTGTAAGCGATTGGTCATCCAACTCTTCTTTATTTTTTCACAGTTTTGTAAGTTCATTTTTATTTTATTTTTGATTTCCAGTCATATACTGTTAGATCAAACTCATAATATTGTTTTCCATTTTCCACGTATATCTGAATGAGAAAGCTGATGTGGACTTCACAAAGTATAATCAACCCAAGTCTGAATAGAGGATAGAGGTTGCAGCAGCATGATGGCCAGATCACAAAAGACCAACGGCTATAGATGCAAGTCTGTGATTGCACCTTCATACACGAGGAGGTGACAGAATATTATATTGGGAAGCACTTCATTTAACATACGTTTAATTTTTCTGCGTCAATAGGCAGAAGAGTAGTTAGTGGAGTTGTGTTTATATTGACAATATATTGGTTTTTGTATACATATTTTTATTGCACTTGGTGATGGTGCAAAATCTCTGAAAGTGTTTGGTTATTCAAGCCTTCTAAGGTATCTTATTAATTCGCAATTTATATTTCCATTACCAATTTAAAGTTTTATGTAATATTTCATTCTCACATTCTTCCATTGGAAGAGCAAAAATTGCTTCAAAACAAATAGAAGTTCATCCTACCTTTGTTTATATGTTGTAAATTATTACAAAAATGACATGTCCAGAAAATTACTACGAACTATATTCACTTAAGCCAAACAAAAGTTCAAATCCCTCTGGCCCGTGTACAATACGGGCACCATCCATCTAGTACATATATAAGAGAGAGACCAACCACAGTATCAACGAAGGCAACGTCAACGGATTTTAAACATTAAACCACCAACAACTTTAAGTATTATTCCCTCCTCAAAGTATTTTCAGTTGCAATATATATATATATATATATATATATATATATATATATATATATATATATATATATATATATATATATATGTAAAGTATATGCCGAAAAATGTGTGATTGATTTTTATATAGAGCATTCTCAATGCTCGGAGAGGTTTAAAATTAGTTCGAGTAATAAGTTTAGCCCGTAAAATGTAAGGGCAAAAAGAAATTAGAAATCCAAGCAACTAATTTAGGGTTTATATCCAACATCAAGGAGGAAAGTCATGAGCACTTGCTAAGAAAAGTGGCTAGCAGAACAAATATCATCTCAACTAACATACCTCAACTTGGATTTTGTTCGGAAATGGTAAAATGTAATAGTTGCTGGGAAATTTTGAACCTTTTCCAAGTAGAAATCCCTCTATTTTTTATATAACCATTCCGATCCGAGGAGTGTTTAGCCCGTTTCTGATTTGGTATACATACACCATTTCTTGTTGCGAGTTGCTTCTGATCTTCTATGATCAAGTGCTCTTGACAATTGAGTTAACATGAGAATTAGGAACTTTTTTTAGGAAGAGATAGAGATAAGAAGGTATAACAAATATATATACGGTTCTTTTGTTTAAATTTTGGTGTATCTGTAATTTCAATACTTTTTAATTTATTTAGATGAAAAAATATAAAATTAACTTTATGTAAAGGAGAGTTTATAGAAAAGAGCCGATAAAAAAGGATGATTGAATATTTCTTTAACAAAAAATCTGTGTATTACAACATCTATTTTAATTTTAGTAAGGTTTTCAAGTGGCTTGTTAAAAGATTGCCACTTGGCTTGTTACTTGTCACTTGACTAAATAACAAGCCAAATATACATACATATATACATACATATATATATATATATATATATATATATATATATATATAGATACTAGTTTTTGGATATGTGCTTACCCAACATTAATCAGTATTTAACTTATAGCAAATAAAAAAAAGTATTACATAAACCGCATACATTATTCTAAAGTGGTTGAGTTTTAAAACATATTTTATAGCATACAAAAAGTTAATTATTGTATGTCATTTAATATCTTTAATTTCTTAACTTTCTTTCTTGAGTGATGTACGTAATTGGAAGTAATTTTAATTGTCCGTAATTTGTTCGTAAACACTATATGAAGAAAAGGAAAGGAAGATCCAATTTTCCGTGCTATGGAAGCTTTTGAAGCTTTTGAAAATATATAAGTGCTATCACTTCTGTAATAAAGGATTTAAAGGAGGAGAAAAATTGAATAAAGAAGCAAATAATATATAAAGAAATTGTAAAAATATCAGTAAAAATTGTACAATGACGGCTGGAACGTGTAAGGCAACATCCCTTATTATGATTATTTCTTTAGTGCTGTTTATCTTTTTTTTACCAGGACAATTAAGTACAAAATATTACTTAATGGAAGGTAATTTTAATTTTAGGTTGAGGATAATTTGGTCATTTAATTTTTGAAGAATATTGTAGTAAATTAACTCCACCTAAAAGTCATTATGCTTATAATATAGTATGATGATGATATATAGATTATTAACTAGAAACTTCTTATCGGATGAATGGAGTTAGAAAAAGTAAATAACATGTAAATGTCACGGAATAAAAGAGAGAAGGTAGCTAGTATCTTAGTAAATAGGAATGGCAATATAAGGAAAGAAAGTAACTTGAGTCTCAAGCGCAACCCTCCCAAGAACTGTTAATTATAAGTTTCCTATTAGACCAAATTGAATATAATTACCTAAAGTAAAAGATTTAAAAACTTGTAAACGGTAAAAGAGGAAAGTAAGTACATTATTCTTTAATTTCTTAATTTTCTTCTGTTTAAAAAAACTATTTCTAGAAATTTCCTATTTGGATGAATGAAAGTAAGTTAAAATAAATAAAATGAAATTGAGAAAAAGTTAATTAAGGAAACTATATTTTCAGATTCTTCTATTAAACCGTGGAGTATTAAGTTAGTTAAAAAAACTAATTAGGAATTATAAAAATTAGGAAATTAAAGAAAGTGACTTAAGTTCCAAGCGTTAACCTTCCGCATAAGTCAAAACACTTTTTTCTCTCCTAAAAATTTGTTTCTTAATTTTCGTTGTTGGAATTAAACTGATATAGATATCTATAAATGGTCCATTACATCAATAAGCTTCGGCCATTCGTTTTGGGTTTCTTTTCATAGTTCTTTGTCTTCTTACTTGAGAGAACGTATTGCGGCAATTACTATTGTCTCATTCTTGTGTTTTCTCTATAAGCAAGAAAAGGAGACCTATATATATATACCATGTCGTCGTTACCTGTACGTCGTGGGTGTATCATGGGTGTTCGGTTTTACCCAACTGAAGCAGAGTTGATCAACTTTCTGAAAAGGTTCCTAAAGAGCAAGCCTTTGCCGAGTGAATGCCCTAATTTCCAACTTGCCGATATCTATGGAGACCAACCACCATGGGAGATATTTAGAGCTAATTCTGATCATCCCGAAGAGAAGGTTCGCTATTTTTTTACTCGGTTGAAGAAACAGAAGAGCGAACATACAAGGGTTCGTCGAACTTGTGCCAACGGGACATGGAAAGTCCAAACCAAGGGTTTTCCTATCAAGAATGGCAAGGGAACAGTGGTTGGGTTTAGAAGAAGTTTCAAGTTTCAAAGTAGTAGTACTAAAGAAGGAGAGAACAATAAAATTTGGCTGATGAAAGAATATTTCGTGGGAGATGATTTCTTCATAGAAAACAACATTCCTAAAGAGGATATTGTAGTGTGCCGAATCAAGAAGAATACAAGATCAGAGAAAAATCATGGGGCAAATATGGAGGAACAATATGTTGCCAACAACGTGATCGAAGCTATGTTGCATGGACCTGATGAAGATTACTGCGCAACAGTACAACCAGCAATAATTTGTCAAGCAGTTGAACATCAAGTTATGGATGAGGCTCAGAAGATGAACGAACATAACAATAGCAGCTATATTAATGACTGCTCCAACTACCAAGAAGAGATCAATTGGGCTGATGGTGTGCTCGTAGATATCGACAATTTTGGTAAATTGTGGAACCAGAACGCAGGGAAGGAGAGCAGCAATCAGTTAACAAATTTAGTGAATGAAGTTTACTCAATAGAACTTATAGAAAAGTAGAGCTTCTAGGTAATAGTAGTGTCTCATCAGTCATCGGAACAAACTTCTTAAGAGAAGCTTGCTGGGAGATTTTACTTGTATTCATGTATATGGAGTATCATTTAGTAATTTTGCCACAGATTTTGCCTATATTATTCTTGTAGTGTATCTTGTTGGTTTCGCTGAAAACAGTTATCTTTTGTTGTTTCGATTGCGAGACTCAATAGGAAAGATAGGAAATGTATGTGCGCTTTCAGTGAGAAAAAATATATTTTACTTTCACACATACACACAACACCATCTTACTACAGTTTTTTTAATTTTTTTCAACACCTAATAATTTGACCCCTGATAAGTACTATATATATGGTTCTTTCTACATCATTGCTCGTGATATGGCGATGAATCTCTATTAATTAAATTACATGTCGTAAAAGATTTCATCCATCAAGCTATATATATGCCCTATGATTTAATTTACATGTCCAATATATGGATTTCTTGTCATGTTCTTACGGGAGTAGGCAAAATTTCTAGATCTAACAAGCATTCTAGTGTTGGTGTTGTCGAGGAACTGTTTGAGAGGGATCTGTGCTTGTCGAAATGTACGATTTATACAGATTTGTTTTAGTGCAATTCAACCAACATAATCAAACTTAAAATTGACATTGCATTATCATTTTGATACATAGGTGTTATGAGTGTGTACCATGTAAGCTTTTTTGACTGTTGCATTTAGTACGTAAGCTACATCTGTTGATCAAAGTGTTTGTAGAATTTCATGAGGACTTAGAGCACTTTTATTTTTTGTCTTCCTGCAGAAGTTTCGACTAATGGTTTCAGCTCATTTATGAAACTTATCTGCTGATTGGAATTATCTTTTATTTGTTCTAATCATGGTGTGTAAACATGTGAAGAGGCTTCTATTTTGGAAGTATTGTTGTTGATTATAGGTAAGATGGCTTTGCTAGTTTATAGATGAAATTGTATGAAGAAGAAGAGAAATCAAGAAGAGTAGATGCAGAAAGAAGAGAGATCAGAGGGAAGACAGAATGAAAAAGAAGAAGATTGAATCAGAAAGGAAATATTATTGTGTTATTCAGTATGTGTGAGTTCGAGTCTCCCCAAGAGCAAGGTGAGAAGTTCTTGGGAGGAAGGATACCGAGGATCTATCTGGAAATAGCCTCTCTACCCCAGGGTAGGGATAAGGTCTGCATACACACTACCTTCCCCAGACCCCACTAAGTGGGATTATACTGGATTGTTGTTGTTGTTGTTGTTGTTATTGTTGTTGTTGTTGTTGTTGTTGTTGTTGTTGTTAGTATGTGTGTGTATATATAATACACTTGTCCAACTAACTTAACCACCTACTAGATTCTTGTTGGTGGAGTATAATAAAATGACTAACCTACCCTTTAAAAACTTATGTAACACCTTTCTCAACACTCCCCTCAAGCTAGGAAGTGCAAAAATATTTAAAATTTCTAGCTTGAAATTGAGGTATTCATGCTGAACTCGATTGAGTCCTTTAATCGCAATGTCAGCTGGTTGATCTCTTGTAGGAGTGTACTTTATCGTGATCAATCCTTGTAAGATCTTTTCTCTAATGAAAGAGCCGTCAATTTTAATATGTTTGGTACTTTCATGATAAGTTGGATTTGCAGCAATTTGCATGGCTGCTTTGCTGTCGCTATAAACATTAACAGGCTTTTTAGTATCAATTCCTAGTTATATTAAAATGGTATATCTCTAGTTTGTCTGCGGAAATCTTTTTTTAAAGAAAAATAATTAGAATATTTCAGCGTTAGAGAACCTCTAGTTTATCTCAGAAGCAAATTATGTAGTAAAGATTAAAGAATACAGATAATTCATATAACCCATCTTAATTCATAAAAAATTGATACAAATTTAATGTATCTATAACAACTGACAACTTAAAATATAAATTTCTTCCAACTAATTATATAGTATATAATTTATTTATAACTTTCATAATACAACTATAATAACTAACAACTTAAATATAATTTCATACAATTTTCATATAACTATAATACAACTTTAATATCATTTTGGTGCATCTTCAAATGTGTGTCAGTTATAATTTGTGTGTCATACTTCATACGATATTATACAATTTTCTTGTAATTTGCATACAAATTGCATACAATATGTCGTTTATGTATTTTGTATGTGGTTTCAGTTCGTATGCATATAACTTAAATGCCATTTTCATACAACTATAGTACAAATTTAATGCAATTTTTAACATATAATCTTCTAATGTATTTTGTACGGATTTCCTATGTCGTGTTCTTCTTTCTCTTCGAGTTTCAATATCAAAATTCAGCTACAATTAACTCTAATCTTCACCAAATACCCTCAAAATTGAGATATAAACTCTAAAGGATATTCCCGTCATTTGTAATAACACCCAACTAAAAAATAATATCTTGAGAAGACGCGAATATCAATTCAAAACTTCAAAACTTATTAATGGTTGTCAACGATAGAGAGTCAAACACTCAAAAAAAATTATTAATATGGAATTTTAGTTAGAACAAACATTGTGCTACAGTAAAGAAAATTGCTAAGTTAAAACTATATAGCCAAACAATTAAGGAGTCGTTTGGTATGAGGTATAAGTAGATATAGTGGTGGTATAAAGATTTAATATTACCTTAATACTTTGTTTGATTAGCAAACTTGGTATAAGTTATCCCGAAACAAAATATTAGCCACAGGTTTAATAAGGCAATAATCAGAGATCTTTATTTTACACATAAGACACGTAAAATAAAGAGAATTTTTCATAAAGCACCATCTTTTAGGTCTAATTAGTCATTTATAGATACCTTTTTCTATATTACGTGTTATAGATACCTTTTATGTTTTTATACAATGTATTTCATGTATTTAAGTTGTTGTATTCATTAATACAACAAAAAAATAGGCGTAAAAACTGAAATTCCAGCTAAGTTTGACATGTATTTAGCTGTATTCAAGCGGCATTAACGTTAAATACAGTAACGTATCTGCGCAAAATCTGGAAGGTTAAACTGGTTAAAAACGGAAGGAAATCAAATCACATGATATTCTCCTAATTTAATTCAACGAACTAAAACGATCCCTCATTAATCTGTATTTGAAAGATACATAATAAAGATTACAGCTGAATAAAGAGAAATACATATGAATAATACAGTTGAATACAACAAAATACAACTTAATTCATCTGAATAAAATACTTGAATACAACAAAATACAACTGAATACAACTGAATAAAACTCTTGAATGCAACAAAATGCAACTAACTTCTGCTGAATAAAATAGTTGAATATAACTAACTACAATTGAATACAACTGAATACAGTTCTATAAAACACTTGAATACAACTAACTACTGCTGAATAAAATAGTTAAATACAATTAATTAAAACTGAATACAAGAGAATACGCATAACTTTTTAATACATCTAAAATATATAAATGAATGCTACTGAATACATGTGAATACAGCTGAAATATACATTCGAATACAACTGAATACAAATAGACGATTTGGGCGATCTAGAGAGAGAAACAGCCTTATGGCTTCGCCGACCGGCGGCCGGCCATTAATTCCGGCTGGTCAGCCCCCTAACACATCTGTCCAACCTCCTACAACAACTACAAACAATCCCCAGCCCTCAAATCCCACAAACGAAGCCATGAATTACGCAAAAGCTGTGAACCCTACTTCGACGACCACTACCAAGCAGAATCGAGCCGCTACAGTTGAACCAATTGCTCTTCGTCTATCAAAATCAACGAATTAAACTTACCCTAAGCGATTGTAATGGAGTGATAATGGAGGAGAACTAGAGAATTTGGGTGGGAGAAGAAGTATGAATCGTGGGTTGAGGGAGAAAGAGTAAAGTGTATGCAAAAAGAGAGAGAGAACGTGGTTAGTCAATTTTACTGTGATTATGTGAGAGAAAAGACAAAAAAGGAGATAGAAAAATATTATTTAGCATATATGGTACCTTAAATGTAGGATGTAACTATAATTAGATATTTGGCTATAAAGTATAAAAGGTATCTATAGGATGTAATATTTTAAAATGGTATTTATTTAAAATAAATGGGGTACTAAGGTTTTCTATAGGGTGTAAAAATCCCTAAAATAAAACATATCATAACTTTGTAGGGTAAAAAGGTAAAAGTTGTCTAATTATTACTCAAGCACAGAAAATTTTAAAGTTAGCTGCCAGTGGCTGACTATTCAAAGACAGATAACAGAAATATTTTCAAAAAATATTTCGCACATTGAAGAGATAATGGGCACATAACCATTTAAAACTCGATAGTCATAATAACATAAATATAGCCAAATCTAAGCTTTACCACAATGAAACAAAACTCATGCATACCATCTGCTTCACTTGAACCAATTATACACTTTAAATACTTTCAAATTCTAGCATAGCTAGTAACATAATACACTCAATAATTAAATTCGCATCAGGAAAAAAATAATTAAATACGTAACTGTAACCATACTCGTAGGCAATTTCACCCTGTTATTTGTGCTACAGATTTGCTACACAACAAAATTCTATTTTTGCTGCATGGGTAGAGAGAGTAAAGCCTTCCATCTTCATAATTCTCCAGTCTTCACTACACTGTATGCAACCGCCGCAGCTAATTCTTCTACCAAAACTGCAGAAAAGAGGCTCCCCTAACTACAGAGCCAAAACAAGGACATGGCGAGAAAATTCACTGGTTATCGACCATGGGATCTCGTAGCTGCTAGAAAACAACGAAAGGAATCCTTCTTTAAAATGTCAAAGCTCGCGAATCAGTTAGCTTCCAATCTACACGGTTTTCTTTTTCGTGGCTTTATTGCCCTTACTTTTATCACCCTTCTTTTTCTGCATACCACCACGTTTGTGGTCCTCCGATCTTCCATGGGGATCTACTTCCTCGAATTTGATAGGCTTTATGATAATACCATTCCTCTTTACCACCTGTGAGAATTATAACACAAGCAAAGAAAACATCTAAACCACCTCCAGATCACAGCTACAAGAACAACCCCTCCTCTCACCAAAATAGATAAGTAACAAAGAAAAATCTTATGACCAAAAAAGGGAAAGGGCTAAGAAAAGGAATATATTTCATCCAACTGGATTTTAACATTTCAGATAACAGGCATTGCCCCTTTGTCACTCTCTTTTTTCCTTTTTTTTTTTTTTTTGTGGGGGGGGGGGGAGGTGTTGGTTGGGGGGAGGGGGTTTCAGATATAGGATTGTATACTTCTGGAAATAACAAGGATATGGAAAGATAGGCAAAACAAAAGTTAGATAGTATGATTGAGGACGGACCTCTGGGCGAGTAAGAGCTCCAACTGTTGTTACGGGGTTGAATTCAGGTCCAATGGGCATCCGAATGCTCTGCTCAAAAACTTCTTGGGAAGTAAAGGGATAAGGTAACGTCGGCGTGTGTAACTTCTCAGCCTGCACGGAAAAATAGAAATTAGAAATTGAGTCAATCACAGTAAAAGTTGTACAATTTGAGCAAAGACAAGCAACACTGAAGACATAGCCTTCTGTATATGTAACAAACACAGAAGTTGTCTAAGCATGCATCTGTTGAACAGGCTTGAGACTGTTAGAATATACTATAAGTCATGCGTATTGTTATAGTATTCTTTATGAACAATTATTTATTTACTTGTTTAAATTCAATAAAGTTTCATTTTAAATAGATCATGTGTTGGTTTGTGCGTTCATTGCTTACATAGTAGATGATTTAGTGTATAGAGTTTAGCTTATACACGGAAGATTAAATCATCGGTTCTTGTAAGACATAAAAGTTAATGTTCACAATCTAATGATGGAATTGGACAAATCATCGGAATGATTGTAGCACAAGATTAAGTATAATTTATCTTGATTATGGGAATGGTTTAATTCCAACTTCTTGTGCTAGTACATTTTGTATGTATTGAACGGATCAAGTAGAGATGAGTATTTTATACTGACTTTATAAAATAATTTCTCTAGTCCATTTAATGTACTTATACTCTTAATCCTGATATAATTATTATTAGCTGTGTATGTCACTTGTTGTTTTGATTTATTAAAAGGCGAGATTCTTTCGCGAGTCAATAAGCCTGGTAAATTGGATGACAATGATATACATTGGCGAAGTAATAATTAGTTGATGGAATCCATGTCTCAATTTTGAGATTGATGATACTCCTTTATGAAAGCTTATAAGTTTTCATGTGTAAACCCGGCCGGTGGATTTTGTATCCGACACATGAAATAAGTTAAGTGTAAGTCTAAAGGAAGTAATCAATAAATTAAATAGTCAGTAATTTAATTTGATTGATTAGTATCTGAATCTTAACATGGGGAGTTAAATAAGGTTTTATGGAAGAATTTCGAAAATTGAACTAAGGAGTGCAATTACGAATTTTTAGTGGAATAATTCGTAATTTATTATGATGGAAATTAGTTTCAGAATTTCGAAATTAATATCATAATAGGAAGCCTTGTTAATTAAATTCTGTGGTCCCTACTGTGCCTAAATAATAGAAAATAGTGGAAACTGTTACTTAGTGGGAAAGAAAACGTGGAAACCGTCCCTTAGTGGGAGAAGGAAACCTAACAGGTTTTGAAAACGGTTTTGACCTAAAAAACGCAGCTATATATATGGATATAAGGGCTGGACGTTTTTGACATGATTCTGACTGCGGTTTCTACTAGAATTTTGCCCACCCAAAATTCTTTTTTTTGGTTATTGTTTGGGTAACACAGTAGAAGACTGTGGAAATCTGCTAGTGTGTTTTCAACTGAGGAACTGGAGAACGACCTAGATTTGTTGTGTTTACGCTTCAAAAGGTAATCCTAAAATCTCCATACATGCTAGTTGTTTAGATTACATGTGAATAAGATTCTGTTATTGCTTCCGCTGTGGTATATATTCCATCAATTGGTATCAGAGCTTACTCACGTCTAATTAAATAATTAGGATAAACCATAAGGATTAATATCATGTTCTATATGCAAGTTTTGAATTACATGCAAAGTTTGTTTTTCTGAAAACCTGCACTTTTTTTTTTGGTGTGATTATCTGTTATGGGTTGTGATGATTATTTTGGAAACTTGATGTATCTTTTTAATATTGGTGATGTTGCGTTAGAATAATCTGAAAATTGAATTTTATCATGTAAAATGGAAAAACACGTTCTGCTGAATTAGGGCAGAAAATCGGAGGTCAAAAAGTTGACGGACTCCGATTGACCTGAAACTTGGCAGGTCCATGCGAAACGGCCCAGTGAGCAATACTCATGGATTTTACTCATGACTGAAGTCGTTTTTGGGCGTTCGGGGTCGTTTAGATGGTGTTTTTGCTGTTTTTCTAAAATTCTGAAATTTTTTTTAGTTGTTTTTAATTCCAGAAATTGTGGGGATCAATTCCCTTGGTCCCCGGGCTTAAAAAATCAGTGATATAATGTTTTTACACGTTGACGTAGGTCTTCTTCCATATCGGATAAAAATATTATGAATAATCACTATGTTATACTAGTCATTGATTATTTGTATTTACTCTCCATCTGAGTATGCATGTTGGTTCAATGGGACTAATATATGTTGAATGTTGATATTCACTTGGCTTAAATTAACAGTTTACTCTCCATCTGAGTATGACATGTTTAAGTTTATGGAGTGAAAATCTGTCATTATATATGTATATTGCAAGAATAGCTTCTTTCCCATCGAAATTTGTTGTTCAAGGTGCATAGATTGTATATATATAATGTGTTTTGAATTTTAATGTTCATAATACAAACTGATTTGATCTATTTAAATATTTAATGTCTCCCAGATTAACAATGACTGCTTTTAATCCCCTTACTGCCATTCTTACCCAAAACAAACTTGAGGGTCCAAATTATGTTGATTGGAAACGAAATTTGGATATTGTTCTAATTGCTGAAGAGTACAAATTTGTGCTCGATGAGGTGTGTCCAGAAAAACCTGGAGATGATGCCACAGATGATGAACAGAAGGCTTACCAGAAATGGATTAAGGCTGATGAGATGGCGCGGTGTTACATTTTGGCATCCATGTCGAATGTTCTGCAACATCAGCATCAGTCGATGGAGTCTGCTTATGACATTCTGGAAAATCTCAAAGAAATGTTCGGAGATCAGAATCGTGCGGCTAAGCAGACTGCCATGAAAGCCCTTCTGAATACCAAAATGGTTGAAGGTTCATCGGTCAGGGACCATGTTCTGAAGATGATGAGTCTTCTGAATGAACTGGAGGTCCTTGGAGCTAACATTGATAAGGACACGCAGGTTGAAATGATCCTGCAGACTTTGCCTGACAGTTTTCAGCAATTTCGCCTGAATTATAACATGAACAAAATGGATTTGTCCCTTGCGAAATTGTTGAATGAGCTGCAGTCGGCAGAGACTATTATCAAGTCCCAAGCTCCTCCCGTGGCATTGAATTTTGAGGCAGGTTCTTCTTCTAAGCCGAGAGGCGGGCAGAAAAAGAAAAAGGCTCAAAAACCCTCTGTTGGTGGCGCGACTGCTGGTGTGAAAAAGGCTAAGGGCAAGTGTTATCACTGCAAGCAGCCCGGGCATCATAAGAAGCAGTGTCCAACTTATCTGGCCAAGCTGAAAAATAAACCAGGTGATTTACATCTACTTGTCGTTGAAACATTTTTAGCGGCTGTTTCTACCATGTCATGGTGTGTAGATTCGGGAGCCACTAATCATATCTGCACTTATTTGCAGGGGTTTCAGGTAACGCGGCGGCTAAGTAAAGGAGAAATCAATGTTTATCAAGCAGACGGTTCAGCAGCCCCAGCTTTAGCATTAGGAAATATTAGTATTTCGTTTGGTAGTGGTAGAGTTTTAGCTTTAAAAGACACATTATATGTACCTTCCGTTAGAAGGAATTTAATTTCGGTTTCTAGCGCTATGAGAGATGGTTATGATTTTAATTGTCATGACGTTGATAAATGTGTTATTACTCATAATAAGCGTTATCTCTCTTCGGCTACATTGATTAATGGTCTTTTTGTTGTTGACTCTATTCCTAAACCGTTACCACCTAAAGAACTGAATAATGTTGATTTACCAAGCAAGAGAAAACGTTCTTCTGAATTGAGTGAAACATATTTATGGCACTTGCGTTTGGGTCATATAAATCTGAACAGAATTTCCAGGTTGGTCAAGGATGGACCTTTAAGTTCATTGAAAGTGGAGGCACTACCAACTTGTGAATCTTGTTTAGAAGGGAAAATGACAAAACGAAATTTCCCCTCAAAAGGAAATCGGGCAAGTGATAAATTAGAATTAATTCATTCTGATTTGTGTGGTCCAATGAATGTCCAAGCAAGAGGTGGTTTTGAGTATTTTGTGACTTTCACAGATGATTACTCAAAATATGGATATATTTATTTGTTGCGTCGAAAGTCTGAATGTTTTGAAAAGTTCAAAGAATTCAAGACTGAGACTGAAAAGCGACATAATAAACATATCAAGACACTACGATCTGATCGTGGTGGGGAGTACCTCTCTACAGACTTTATTGGTTATTTATCAGAATGTGGAATTACATCTCAATTATCTGCACCTGGAACTCCACAACAAAATGGTGTAGCTGAAAGAAGAAATAGGACTCTTATGGAAATGGTTAGATCAATGATGAGTTATTCCGATTTGCCTTCGTCTTTTTGGGGACATGCCTTAGAAACGGCGAATTATGTTCTGAACTTAGTTCCTTCAAAGTCAGTACCCTTGACCCCTACAGAATTGTGGACTGGGCGCAAGCCTAGTCTGCGGCATATTCGAGTTTGGGGTTGTCCGGCACATGTGCTAAAGGGGAAAACGGATAAATTGGAGGCAAGAACGGATGTATGCGTGTTTATAGGTTATCCAAAAGGGACGAAAGGTGGTTTATTCTATTGTCCTAAAGAGAAAAAGGTAATTGTTAGCACAAATGCCAAGTTTCTAGAAGAGGACTATTTGATGAACCATGTTCCTAGAAGTAAACTCGTTTTACAGGAACTCAACAAAGGAATGGAAACTCAGTCATCTGAAAATCAAAACGACCATATCCAAACCCCGGAAGTCGATTTTGACATACCATTGCACTTTAGTAGTGGGAGAAATGTCAATAGACTTAATGTACCACAAGAACAAGTGCCCGCAGTCATACTACCACAAAGTAGTGGGAGTCATGTTGAGCAGACTGCACAACAGGAAGAAGTCGTTGATATCCCTGTGGATAGCATGGAGACTCAGGTTCCTGATGATGTTGTGGTTCAACCACAAAATCAACGTGATATAGTTGCAACTGATGTAGTGCGTAGTCGTAGTGGGAGAGAAATAAGACAGCCAGTTCGTTACACGCTCTTGGGAGAATCATATGATAGGATCCCTGAGGAGCCTACCTCCGAACCTGTCAATTACGACCAAGCACTACATGATAAGGATGCCGATAAGTGGGTTGCTGCTATGAAATCAGAGATGGAGTCTATGTACTCTAATCAGGTTTGGGATCTTGTAGAACCAACTGATGGGGTTAAACCCATTGGATGCAAATGGATCTATAAGAAAAAGAGAGGTGTAGACGGAAAAGTACAAACTTTTAAAGCAAGGCTTGTAGCGAAAGGGTTTACTCAGAAAGAAGGGATTGACTATGAGGAAACCTTCTCGCCGGTAGCCATGCTTAAGTCTATAAGGATTCTCTTATCCATTGCTGCTCATTATGATTATGAGATTTGGCAAATGGATGTCAAGACAGCTTTCCTTAATGGAAGTCTTGATGAGTGCATCTATATGATGCAACCAGACGGTTTTATGGAAAGTGGCAAAGAGCACATGTTGTGTAAGCTTAAAAGGTCCATTTATGGACTAAAACAGGCATCTAGGGCATGGAACACTTGTTTTGATAAGGCGATTAAAACTTTTGGTTTTGATCAGTGTCTTAACGAATCTTGTGTATACAAAAAGTGGGATGGGGACAAAGTGGCATTTTTGATCTTATATGTAGATGACATACTGCTCATAGGAAATAATGTGGGCATGTTGAATTCAGTTAAGCAGTGGTTGTCCACACATTTTGATATGAAAGATTTGGGAGAAGCGGCTCATATCCTTGGGATCAAACTCTTGCGAGATCGCAAGAAAAGGATATTAGGCTTGTCCCAAGGTCTTTATATTGATACAATACTCTCCAGGTTTAGCATGCATGATTCCAAGAAAGGATTCCTTCCTTTCAGACATGGAATTTCTCTATCTAAAGATCAGTCTCCTAAGACTGATGAAGAGATAGAAAAGATGAAGGCGGTCCCTTATGCATCAGCTGTGGGGAGCCTCATGT
Source organism: Nicotiana sylvestris (assembly GCF_000393655.2). NCBI lineage: Eukaryota > Viridiplantae > Streptophyta > Magnoliopsida > Solanales > Solanaceae > Nicotiana > Nicotiana sylvestris. The sequence continues at coordinate 155,370,785 of NC_091063.1, read as the reverse complement.
ATGCTATGTTATGCACTAGGCCTGATATCTGCTTTGCCGTTGGCGTTGTTAGCAGATTTCAGTCTAATCCTGGGAAAGAGCATTGGACGGCGGTTAAACATATAATCAAGTACCTGAAAAGGACTAGGGATTACATGTTGATCTACCAATCGGATGACCTGGTACCTATTGGGTATACTGATTCGGATTTCCAATCAGACAGAGATTCTAGAAAGTCTACCTCAGGTAATGTGTTTACTCTTGGAGGTGGAGCCATAAGTTGGAGGAGTATCAAGCAAACTTGTGTTGCTGATTCCACCATGGAAGCCGAATATGTGGCAGCCTCTGAGGCAGCCAAAGAGGCAGTTTGGCTCGGTAACTTCCTGAGAGAGTTGGGTGTGGTTCCTTCGATTCAAGCACCAATTACGCTTTACTGTGATAATAGTGGTGCGGTTGCAAATTCAAAGGAGCCACGAAGCCATAAGAGGGCAAAGCACATTGAGCGTAAATATCATTTAATTCGTGATATAGTGCAGAGAGGGGATGTAGTGGTCACCAAGATTGCGTCAGAGAACAACTTGGCAGATCCGTTTACTAAGAGCTTACCACAGAAGACTTTTGATAAGCATGTAGAAGGAATGGGTGTCAAAATTGTAGACGCATGGTTATTAGTCTAAGTGGGAGATTGTTAGAATATACTATAAGCCATGCGTATTGTTATAGTATTCTTTATGAACAATTATTTATTTACTTGTTTAAATTCAATAAAGTTTCATTTTAAATAGATCATGTGTTGGTTTGTGCGTCCATTGCTTACATAGTAGATGATTTAGTGTATAGAGTTTAGCTTATACACGGAAGATTAAATCATCGGTTCTTGTAAGACATAAAAGTTAATGTTCACAATCTAATGATGGAATTGGACAAATCATCGGAATGATTGTAGCACAAGATTAAGTATAATTTATCTTGATTATGGGAATGGTTTAATTCCAACTTCTTGTGCTAGTACATTTTGTATGTATTGAACGGATCAAGTAGAGATGAGTATTTTATACTGACTTTATAAAATAATTTCTCTAGTCCATTTAATGTACTTATACTCTTAATCCTGATATAATTATTATTAGCTGTGTATGTCACTTGTTGTTTTGATTTATTAAAAGGCGAGATTCTTTCGCGAGTCAATAAGCCTGGTAAATTGGATGACAATGATATACATTGGCGAAGTAATAATTAGTTGATGGAATCCATGTCTCAATTTTGAGATTGATGATACTCCTTTATGAAAGCTTATAAGTTTTCATGTGTAAACCCGGCCGGTGGGATTTTGTATCCGACACATGAAATAAGTTAAGTGTAAGTCTAAAGGAAGTAATCAATAAATTAAATAGTCAGTAATTTAATTTGATTGATTAGTATCTGAATCTTAACATGGGGAGTTAAATAAGGTTTTATGGAAGAATTTCGAAATTGAACTAAGGAGTGCAATTACGAATTTTTAGTGGAATAATTCGTAATTTATTATGATGGAAATTAGTTTCAGAATTTCGAAATTAATATCATAATAGGAAGCCTTGTTAATTAAATTCTGTGGTCCCTACTGTGCCTAAATAATAGAAAATAGTGGAAACTGTTACTTAGTGGGAAAGAAAACGTGGAAACCGTCCCTTAGTGGGAGAAGGAAACCTAACAGGTTTTGAAAACGGTTTTGACCTAAAAAACGCAGCTATATATATGGATATAAGGGCTGGACGTTTTTGACATGATTCTGACTGCGGTTTCTACTAGAATTTTGCCCACCCAAAATTCTTTTTTTTGGTTATTGTTTGGGTAACACAGTAGAAGACTGTGGAAATCTGCTAGTGTGTTTTCAACTGAGGAACTGGAGAACGACCGAGATTTGTTGTGTTTACGCTTCAAGAGGTAATCCTAAAATCTCCATACATGCTAGTTGTTTAGATTACACGTGAATAAGATTCTGTTATTGCTTCCGCTGTGGTATATATTCCATTAGAGACAAGTGTAGGGAACCTGAAGAAGAATTTGTTGTTGTGGCTAAACAACGAAAAAAACCTAACTGCATGTTTCAATGAGTGTCTGAAAATCTCCAGCACAGACAGCATGATCTACATAAAATTAAGAATAGTGTTTCCAAAAAGACAGCAGGTCCATAACCTTTCATTTTGAGGACGACCCCTCACAAACAGTGCTTCTCCTTCTCCGCCCTTCTGTTTTTCTCGCTTTCTTTGTTCATAGCTGTACAAAGCTGAACAAACTTCTCTGAGAGAAATTTCGTCATTTCCATGGAGTAGAGTAGTTTCAAGGTGCTCGTACTCATCAGGAAGTGACGCCAACAACATTAAGGCCAAGTCACCATCATCATAAGTTGTATCCATATTTTGCAAATCTGTGACCAACTTATTGAAACTGGTGATATGTTCATTCATCGTGGTACCAGGAACATAGGTGAAGTGAAACAGTCTCTTCTTCATGTACAATTTATTTTGACTGTTTTTCTTCAAAAATTTATCCTCCAGTGCTTTCCATAATTTACTTGCAGAAGTTTCCTTTGTGTATGGATATTTCTGCTCTCTAGCAAGGTAGGATCGAATGGTACCGCAAGCAACACGGTTGATAATTCTCCAATCTTCTTCTCCAATAACATCTGGTTTCTTTTCTTCAATGGCCAGATCTAGCCCTTGTTGAAAAAGGACATCTAGAACCTCGCCTTGCCACATCCCAAAATGTCCGGACCCGTCAAAAATTTCTACCGCAAATTTCGCATTTGACACAATTCTTGTCATAAGCGAAGATGCCAATGATGACGTATTGTTGACACTTGATGTAGATTCTTCTTGTTTATTGTCTCCCATATTTGACACAAATATTATTTAATAGCTGACGACACAAATCAAGATTATTTCCTTTCTGATGTAGAAGATCAGACTAAGCTGCAACCACAGAGCATACTCAGACAGAACCTTGACTCAGTTACCAAGATAAATCTTTTCTGATGTGGAAGATCAGACTATGCTGCAACCACAGAGCATACTTAGACAGTACCTTGGCTCTGATACCAATTGTTGCGGAAGCCAAATGTATATAGTGTGAATAAGTCACAACTACTATACCAAAAATTATGACAGCCACCAAATAATAAATAAGACAATAAAACAACAATAAAGGAAACACCAGAATTTACGAGGTTCGGCTAATTTTGCCTACTCCTCGGACACAACCAATATTTTATTCCACTCCAAAAATACAAGTGAAATAATACTAAAGAGAGAAGATACAAATGCCTTAAACAGATGAGAAGGCAAATGAGAGGTGTGTTTCAATCCTAAACATTAGGCCTTCTTTTATAGGGGAAAAATCCCCTCCAAACTTAACTCCCAACCAATGTGGGACTTTGGCATTTTGCCAAACTTCAACAAATCTCCACCTTGGCAAAATTCCACATTTTCAATTCTCTCTCAATAACAAATTTTGGTTGTGTCTTCATCTTCAATCTTCAGTGTTCAACAATGTTGATCAAATCCAAACAATGTTGAAACTTGACCGCAGTCACCACCTTTGTCAGCATATCAGCAGGATTCTCTGTAGTATGAATTTTCTTCACCGTGACTCCACCTTCTTCTATGATTTCTCGTACGAAATGATACCGAACATCAATGTGCTTCGTCCTTGCATGATAAACTTGGTTCTTCGCTAATTGAATAGCACTTTGACTATCACAAAAAATTGTGATACCTTTTTGTTCAACACCAAGCTCCTTTAGCAATCCTTGAAGCCAAATTGCCTCTTTCACAGCATCTGTAATAGCCATGTACTCTGCCTCTGTTGTAGACAAAGCAACTGTTGACTGCAAAGTAGACTTCCAACTAACTGGTGCCTTTGCAAAAGTAAACACATAACCAGTAGTTGATCTTCGTTTGTCCATATCACCCGCAAAATCTGAGTCACAATATCCAACTACAGACTGATTGTCTTCCTGCTCAAAAACTAACCCGACATCTACAGTATTATGAATATACCGTAGAATCCACTTCACAGCTTGCCAATGCTCCTTCCCTGGATTGTGCATATATCTGCTAATAACTCCAACAGCTTGTGAAATGTCAGGCCTTGTGCAAACCATTGCATACATCAAGCTACCAACAACATTTGCGTATGGTACCTTTGACATATACTCTCGTTCAGCTTCATCCATTGGCGACATAGTAGTACTTAGCTTAAAATGGGAAGCAAGTGGAGTACTAACTGGCTTAGTCTTGTCATCTATGCCAAAACGTTGAAGTACTCTCTTCAAATATTCCTTTTGAGATAAACAGAGTTTCTTTGAACGTCTATCTCTAATTATCTCCATGCCAAGAATTTTCTTTGCCTCACCCAAATCCTTCATCTCGAACTCCTTCTTCAGTTGAATCTTCAACTTATCAATTTCTTCCGAATTCTTGGAAGCTATCAACATATCATCAACATATAGGAGAAGATATACAAAGGAACCATCTTTAAGCTTGTGCAAATACACACAATGATCGTATTTGCTTCTCTTGTACCCTTGCCGCAACATAAACTCGTCAAATCGCTTGTACCATTGTCTAGAAGATTGTTTCAATCCGTACAACGATTTTTCAAGTTTGCACACCATATTTTCTTTTCCAGCAACTTTGAATCCTTCTGGCTGAGTCATGTAGATTTCCTCCTCCAAGTTTCCATGTAAAAACGCAGTTTTTACATCCATCTGAACTAGTTCCAAATCCAATTGTGCTACCAAAGCCAACATAATTCTAATGGAGGAATGTTTTACAACTGGAGAAAACACTTCATTGTAATCAATTCCCTCCTTTTGAGCATATCCTTTGGCCACCAATCTTGCTTTGTAGCGAACATCTAATTGGTTAGGAAATCCTTCTTTCTTTGCAAATACCCATTTGCACCCAATTGCTTTCTTTCCCTTCGGGAGATTGGCCAATCTCCATGTATGATTCTGATGAAGGGACTGTATTTCATCATTCATGGCAATCCTCCACTTATCTTCTTCTGAACTTTGGACAGCGTCTTTATAAGTAGTAGGAACATCATCAGCTACAATTGAGGTTGCACAAGCAACCGTCTCTATGAGACGAACAGGTTTCGTTATTGTTCTTTTTGGCCTGCTGGTTGCTATTGATTCAAGTTGTTGTTGAGATTCCTGAGTTGGAATCTCCTCTACTGGCTCTCCTTCCAGAGGGTAATCTTCATTTGTTTCCTCCTCTGCTTCTTGTGTAGGAAAAATAAATTTTCCCTCAAACTCCACCTGCTTAGAAGCACCTTCATTTTGTTTGGTATCTTCTGTTACCTTATTTACCATAGCAAATTCATCAAAGGTAACATCTCTGCTGAACATTACTTTCTTTGTCATAGGACACCATAAGCGATATCCTTTGACTCCAGAAGTAATTCCCATAAAAATAGCCTTCTTTGCCCTTGGATCCAATTTTGACTCCGTCACATGATAATATGCAGTTGAGCCAAACACGTGCAAAGAGTTATAATCTACAGCAGGTTTTCCGTACCATTTTTCAAATGGTGTTTTGCCATCAATAGCAGCAGATGGTAGACGATTAATGAGGTGGCATGCATATGTAATTGCCTCAGCCCAAAATTCTTTGCCCAAGCCAGCATTGGACAACATACACCGTACCTTCTCCAGCAAGGTCCGGTTCATACGTTCTGCCACTCCATTCTGTTGTGGTGTATGTCTAACAGTGAAGTGTCGGATGATGCCATCATTTTCACAGACCTTATTGAAATGATCATTTTTGTATTCACCTCCATTGTCTGTGCGAATACACTTGATTCTCCTGCCTGTCTGATTCTCCACCATCATCTTCCATTTGAGAAAAATTCCCAACACTTCATCTTTGCTCTTCATTGTATACACCCATACTCTTCGGGAAAAATCATCAACAAAGGTTACAAAATAGTGCTTCCCACCCAATGAAGGTGTTTTGGAAGGACCCCAAACATCAGAGTGTACATAATCCAAAATGCCTTTAGTATTATGGATCGCTGTACCAAATTTAACCCTTGTCTGTTTCCCTTTAACACAATGCTCACAAAACTCCAAGTTGCAAGCCTTTACTCCTTTTAACAATCCTTGATCTGATAGAGTTTTCAAGGATTTTCCTCCAGCATGTCCCAAGCGCATGTGCCATAGCTTGGTTGCTTCTGCCTCTTTGTCGTCACTGGATGTTACTGTCGCTGTCCCAATAACTGTACTGCCACGATAGCGGTACATATTATTATTCTTCCGATTAGCCTTCATTACCACTAGTGCACCGGAGCATACTCTCATCACTCCATTTTCTGCAATGATTTTGAACCCTTTTGATTCTAGGGCTCCCACAGAGATGAGATTCTTCTTCAAATCCGGTACATATCGAACATCTATCAATGTTCTGATCATTCCATCATGGTTCCTTAATCGTATTGAACCAATGCCATATGAGGTAAGAGGGCTGTTATCCGCTGTGTGGATGACTCCATATTCTCCTTCTTGAAATTCCACGAACCAGTCCCTGTTGGGACACATATGATAGCTACAAGCCGAGTCCATCAACCATATGTCTGATGATGTTGATGACTCTGTTGTAACTAATGAGAAGTCTGAATCATCACAATCAGCTACATTTGAATCCATAATAGCCTTTCCATTGTTATGTTTGGCCTTATTCTTCAACTTCGGACAGTCTTTCTTCCAGTGCCCTTTTTCTCGACAAAAGGCACATTCATCTTTGCTGGGTCTGGATCTTGACTTGGATCTTCCCTTCTTTGTCCTCGTTTGATTTTGAGGACGACCCCTCACAAACAGTGCTTCTCCTTCTCCGCCCTTCTGTTTTTCTCGCTTTCTTTGTTCATAGCTGTACAAAGCTGAACAAACTTCTCTGAGAGAAATTTCGTCATTTCCATGGAGTAGAGTAGTTTCAAGGTGCTCGTACTCATCAGGAAGTGACGCCAACAACATTAAGGCCAAGTCACCATCATCATAAGTTGTATCCATATTTTGCAAATCTGTGACCAACTTATTGAAACTGGTGATATGTTCATTCATCGTGGTACCAGGAACATAGGTGAAGTGAAACAGTCTCTTCTTCATGTACAATTTATTTTGACTGTTTTTCTTCAAAAATTTATCCTCCAGTGCTTTCCATAATTTACTTGCAGAAGTTTCCTTTGTGTATGAATATTTCTGCTCTCTAGCAAGGTAGGATCGAATGGTACCGCAAGCAACACGGTTGATAATTCTCCAATCTTCTTCTCCAATAACATCTGGTTTCTTTTCTTCAATGGCCAGATCTAGCCCTTGTTGAAAAAGGACATCTAGAACCTCGCCTTGCCACATCCCAAAATGTCCGGACCCGTCAAAAATTTCTACCGCAAATTTCGCATTTGACACAATTCTTGTCATAAGCGAAGATGCCAATGATGACGTATTGTTGACACTTGATGTAGATTCTTCTTGTTTATTGTCTCCCATATTTGACACAAATATTATTTAATAGCTGACGACACAAATCAAGATTATTTCCTTTCTGATGTAGAAGATCAGACTAAGCTGCAACTACAGAGCATACTCAGACAGAACCTTGACTCAGTTACCAAGATAAATCTTTTCTGATGTGGAAGATCAGACTATGCTGCAACCACAGAGCATACTTAGACAGTACCTTGGCTCTGATACCAATTGTTGCGGAAGCCAAATGTATATAGTGTGAATAAGTCACAACTACTATACCAAAAATTATGACAGCCACCAAATAATAAATAAGACAATAAAACAACAATAAAGGAAACACCAGAATTTACGAGGTTCGGCTAATTTTGCCTACTCCTCGGACACAACCAATATTTTATTCCACTCCAAAAATACAAGTGAAATAATACTAAAGAGAGAAGATACAAATGCCTTAAACAGATGAGAAGGCAAATGAGAGGTGTGTTTCAATCCTAAACATTAGGCCTTCTTTTATAGGGGAAAAATCCCCTCCAAACTTAACTCCCAACCAATGTGGGACTTTGGCATTTTGCCAAACTTCAACAAATCTCCACCTTGGCAAAATTCCACATTTTCAATTCTCTCTCAATAACAAATTTTGGTTGTGTCTTCATCTTCAATCTTCAGTGTTCAACAATGTTGATCAAATCCAAACAATGTTGAAACTTGACCGCAGTCACCACCTTTGTCAGCATATCAGCAGGATTCTCTGTAGTATGAATTTTCTTCACCGTGACTCCACCTTCTTCTATGATTTCTCGTACGAAATGATACCGAACATCAATGTGCTTCGTCCTTGCATGATAAACTTGGTTCTTCGCTAATTGAATAGCACTTTGACTATCACAAAAAATTGTGATACCTTTTTGTTCAACACCAAGCTCCTTTAGCAATCCTTGAAGCCAAATTGCCTCTTTCACAGCATCTGTAATAGCCATGTACTCTGCCTCTGTTGTAGACAAAGCAACTGTTGACTGCAAAGTAGACTTCCAACTAACTGGTGCCTTTGCAAAAGTAAACACATAACCAGTAGTTGATCTTCGTTTGTCCATATCACCCGCAAAATCTGAGTCACAATATCCAACTACAGACTGATTGTCTTCCTGCTCAAAAACTAACCCGACATCTACAGTATTATGAATATACCGTAGAATCCACTTCACAGCTTGTCAATGCTCCTTCCCTGGATTGTGCATATATCTGCTAATAACTCCAACAGCTTGTGAAATGTCAGGCCTTGTGCAAACCATTGCATACATCAAGCTACCAAACAAATATTATTTAATAGCTGACGACACAAATCAAGATTATTTCCTTTCTGGTGTGGAAGATCAGACTAAGCTGCAACCACAGAGCATACTAAGACAGAATCTTGACACAGTTACCAAGATAAATCTTTTCTGATGTGGAAGATCAGACTATGCTGCAACCACAGAGCATACTAAGACAGTACCTTGGCTCTGATACCAATTGTTGCGGAAGCCAAATGTATATAGTGTGAATAAGTCACAACTACTATACCAAAAATTATGACAGCCACCAAATAATAAATAAGACAATAAAACAACAATAAAGGAAACACCAGAATTTACGAGGTTCGGCTAATTTTGCCTACTCCTCGGACACAACCAATATTTTATTCCACTCTAAAAATACAAGTGAAATAATACTAAAGAGAGAAGATACAAATGCCTTAAACAGATGAGAAGACAAATGAGAGGTGTGTTTCAATCCTAAACATTAGGCTTCTTTTATAGGGGAAAAATCCCCTCCAAACTTAACTCCCAACCAATGTGGGACTTTGGCATTTTGCCAAACTTCAACAGAAACAACATTCCGTTAATGTTCTCTGTCTTGTTTCTTTTCATTGATTATTATTCACATTCTGTTGAATTGGTGCTTGCTAATGTCCACATTCTTTTGCTCAGCTGTTAAACCTTTTGTGCTTTAGCAAGTGCAATTGCAAAGGGGCCTAGTCGATTTGCAGAAGTTTAGAAAATATATACATTTCTCCTATTTTTCAAAATGGACATTGAAGTACAAAATAAAGCAATTGTAAAGGGGCTTGCTCCAATTTTCTCCCTATTTCTGCAGATGTTACAATCTGCTAATTTGACACTGATGACATTGAAGCAGAAAATAAGGCAGATTTTGTTATCATATCACAAAGATAGAAAATACAAAGAGAAAGAGTAAGATTTATCAATTAAGAAACGCAATCCGGAGAAGTTACATAGAAGAAATGGAAAAGTAAGAAAGGGTAAAATAAAGCACAGAAGATATACAATCTTGAAATTCTCTAGCTGCTGGAACTTGGAAGTACTGTAACCATTTCGTATTTAAGCTTACAGCCATTTTCATGATAGTGGAGGAAAAAACCCTTCTTCATTTCTATTCTCTCAGATAGTGCGAAGTGCATTTTCTCTTGTCACTCTCCACTGCATACATAACTGTGGTGAAAATAAAAGATATTTTTTTGGATTAATACATGATAATTTTATTTTATTTTCCACCATATTTTTTCTTTTTCTTATTTGTATTTTCCCTATTGCGCGCTCAGGAATAATCGAGAAAGAAAGTGTCTTTATTGTTTAGCAAGGAAATAAAGAGATAGGGAGCAAGTCACTAAACATATTAGGATGATGATAATGTGTAAATCACGAAAAAGAGCACACATTAGGGGTGCAAAATCCAAAGCTTTCGCAACAAACAGGTCAGAGAAAGTGCATTGTGGATTCAGCATATAGAGAGATTACCTCCCCTTCAGGTTCACTCGCAACAGGTTCTGTTATATGTAAAGCCATTGCACTTTTTGCATTTGCAGATTTTGCCTGCTTCCCTTTAATTGAAGAATCGTTCATCTGTTCACCAAATAAACCAGTAAGACTAAATTTGCTAAAAATTGATTTTTGCAAAAACAAAAGCTGAACCTTTTTCCACGAGTCGTCAGCAAAAATGGAAACTTCGTATGAAGTCTTTGTGCATGGTTCTCTCGCAATGTCCTCAAAACTCTGAAACCCAGGACAAATTCAAACTTTAAACACCTCAAACAACGCAGAAAAGAGAGCAATATGAGATGGTACTGCAGGATTTGATGAAGTTCATGATGCAATTACCTTAAACAGAGAATCATGACCAATCTCAGACTCTTCACGAAGTGAACTGGGATCAAAATGAACTTCCCTCTAAGGAAAATTATTTTCTTCACGAGCAGTAATGCCAGTTTCTCTGGCATCTCTCTCACCTTCACTATCACTGTCACCATAGTAATTGTCTGATGTCGCTTTCTTTTTGGGTACAAGTTCCTGCTTTTTTTGAGCTCCAAAAACTCTCCTACAACTCAAAATATTTGTTCCTTGAGTTTTTGGCTCGTTCTTCTCTTCGAATTCCTTCAATGATGACTCGTACTCTTTTAGAGCAAGCTTTGCTTCTTCATCGGCCGCTTCTTTCCTTCTTTTCAATCCACGGACCTGTGAAATGACAGTGTTTCAAGATGGTACATAAACAATCTGAGATGCATAACCATAAATGAAATTCCAAACGTCAAAAAATTAAGAGCAAGTAGTGGTGCAAAGGAACGATTGATGAAATTACCATGGAAAGGTAAAGAAAGCACTCCTGACGCTGGCAATTCTTCATCCCCATCTAAGACTTCAACGGTCTTGTCCTTTGCTTTCTTCAACAGTTTCACTGCATCGTCCTGATCTGATCTATCAGAAGTCTCATCAAGGTCATCATCATCACTGCTTTCTTCACTACTACTACTCTCTTTCATGTTATTTGCTTTTCTTGTCAAAAGGGCATGTTGATTCAGTTGTTCAGTAATAGCAGCTCGAGTTCCATCGTCTTGCACATCCAAGCCACGTTGTAAGATGCGCTTTGCCCACTTGGAGCTGTTCTTGTGCTTCAGCGTCATGCGTTCCTACATAAAATTTAGTCTCCAAAGAGACAAACTCAATCAGTAAATAACCTGAAAAGCAGAAAAGACTCCTAGGTAAGTTCACGCGAGTAATGAAAGAAATTGCCTCTGCCCTTTTGAATTCTTGTTTCATTGCCTGCTCTTTGGCTGCTTCTGGATCAGTTTCAACTGCAGTACCTGCTTGTTTCAATCTATCTTTCTTCAGCAAACGATGATACACTTTCGATTTTATCTTCTTGACTCGTTTTGCCTTCATTTCATGACGGAAAAGAAGACTACGCATCTTAGCAAGCTGGTCTTGGCGGTCCCTCACATCTTCTACAGATATCTGCCAAAGTGGTACACGTTAATATAATTAAAAAAAATTACAGACACCATTTTGCTTTAAGAAAAACTAAATGAAGAATCATTAGTATGAAATAAGGGGTGTAAAATTTTATGACCTCCATACCTTATTCAGTTCAAGAAGCCTTGCACCATCTTTTCTATGAGCTTCAACAATCTCATTGTCATTAACAAGAGAAGGAATTTCTTTCTCAAAATCAGTTCGTGGTTCAAATTCAGCAGCTATAGCTCCTACAGTAGAAAATCCCACGTCCTTATCTTCGTCAAAATAGATAGTTGTTGCTTCTCTGTTTCTTTTGACATGAGGTTCCCATTTCGTAACATCTTTCTTGCTAAAATCATAAGCTACCTTTCTTTCCAATCTCTGTTGATCTGGTTTCGGCAGAGGTGCATGCATGGGCATGGACTTCTTCTCCATCCGACTCATGCTCTTTCTAACTTTGCTATAGCCAGACTTCCCCTGGAGAGGGCCGAGAAGATCCTCGACGCTAATGCGGCCATCTCCATCCAGAATATCACGACTGGGATTATATTCAGACTCTGGATATGCCTCGGATATAATAACATCATTTTTCTTCTTCTTTCGTATCATTCAGACATCTTTTGATCGGTCCTTCTCATCTTGGATCACACAATGTATTCAAAGAAATGCCATGTAATGACTTTGAAGAAACACATCATATTCTACTAGTAATTGCAAGCATTAACCACGAGAAATGTGGAAAGGAAGTTTACCATCAAAAGCATCAGTCGGAAGACCAGTGATTTCTTGCAATAACCGTGAATGCCTTCCATCATCCTCTCCTCGCCGACCATCCTCGTCTTCATCACCATCTCCTTCATCTGATGATACATTTTCATCCTACATGGAAAAGTTCAATGCTTATAAATAAACCAAAACCCCCCACAAAAATTGATTTCAAAAAATTGAATTCTTTATTCCCATCTTGTGCAGCTAATGCAAATCAAAAAAAAAAAATTGATTGTTAAAGTATATTGATTTCAGTAATTAGAATGTGTTGTGGAAGTATTTACAACAGTAGACTGCATTATGAGCCGTGTAATGAGCTCAAAAAGTCAACCATGGCCTCAATGCCATTTGCAACAACCATGTTGCGCCAAAAAAATAAACAAGATATACATCTGTATTTAATGGTAATTACAGATTCCAGTTTGCTCTCAAAAACTCTAGCATTCCTTTCTTTCCAAACTATCCACCAAATCACCGAAGGGATTTTGTTCCAGGTTTTCCTCTTTGCCTTTTCTGAACCTCTTAGGCGCCAACTCTGTAACTCTAACATGTATGCACCCTTTGCCACCATTTAAAAAGGAAAAAAAATAACACCCCTTTTGTCCCAAAAATTTTGGCACTTTTTGCTTCCAGCAATTCAATCTAAGTGAACTTGGAGCAACAGTAAAGTTGTCTCCGTGTAACCTATAGGTCATGAGTTCGAGCCATAGAGCCACTAATGCTTGAGTTGGGGGTAGATTGTCTACATCACATCCTTGGGTGCGACCCTTCCCGGTCAGTGCATGAACGCGGGATGTCTAGTGCACTGAGGTGTCCTCTTTTTTTTCACCATTCAATGAGGGGTTGCAACTTTATTACCTTTCATGTAGTTTCCAAATATTATTTTAAATATTGTTAAATGATTCCTCCCTATGAAATTTATCCAGTCCAATAATATTCTTCCATAATAAAACTCACACATAAAAAAATCCAGCCAAAGATTAAAAATTTCCAAGAAAAACAGACCTCAAAAGCTGAAAATAAAAAGCTTTCAGTACCTCAAAATCATTAGGAAGCTCATACTGGAAATTCTCAACAGGGTCAAATCGTTTATTTTTCTTGGATTCTTCTTCAGCAACCCCTTCTTCATATTCATAAAAATTATTAACAGCTTCATCATCAGAAGCAATGTCTTCATCGGAGTATTCATTGGACCTTTTAGGTAATTGAAGCTCCTTTAACATAGCATTAGGCAAACGCGGACCTTTTCTTCTACCATCTTTACCTTCATGTGAATTTTATTTTTTCTTCTTAAAGTCTTTTCGACCTTTGTTTTGTCTGCTCCCTCCTCCTCTGTTTTTCCTCTTCAACTCCGACATCATAAGTGTAAGAAGAAAAGGGTCGGTGGGTTTGACACGCGCCGCCGGGGGAGACTGGTGGTGAAAGAAAGTCTCACTGGCTGAAACTAGCACAAATCAACCGCCATGAGTGTAGTAGGGCTATTGAAGAAAACCTGGGTAGAGCTTTGAATAAATGGGCCGACTGATTTGGACTAGATCTGTTTTGTACTTGAACAAATTGAATTCAGGCCCAACAATTATTAGACAAATATAGCCAAACATACATCGGAACGGTGATTTACAAAAGAGGAATTTTCATAAGGAATTTTTACATTCATATGTCATATAATAAACTATATTACTCTTTATGCTTTAACTTTTAATATAATTACCTTTTATATACCTAATTATTATTCATGTACCATTTTAGGATTTTAATGGTATTAATTAGTCTCCAAATTTTACTCAACTGTATATTCCACTCCCCCAAGTTTCTCTCTCCAAATACCACCATCGCACTCACGTATCAAACCACACCTCACGATTTCCTCTTCAATCACCCACGATTTCCTTTTCTAAAACCAGCGAAAATCTGTAACCCCTCCACCATTGACAACAATTAAAAAGCTTTGAAGTTTTGAATTCGAATTTGGGTTTTCAAAAGACATTTGTTTGTTTGGATTAGATGTTGTTGCAAACAATTGAGAATTCTCTCTACATCTCTCTATCTCTCAATCCCAAATTTTCATAATATAAAGCAAAGGAAAAGATAGCACCAATTCCACCATTGACAGCCATTAAAAAGTTTTGAAGCTTTGAATTTGAATTTAGATTTTCAAAAATTATTATTTGTTTGGATTGGGTGTGGTTGAAAATAATTGGGAATATGGTTTGGAGTTTATATCTCAATTTTGAGGGGTTTTGGTGAAGATTAGACTTGGTTTTAACTGAATTTCAGATAGAAGAAGAAGAAGAAGAAGAAGAAGAAGAAGAAGAAGAAGAAGAAGAAGAAGAAGAAGAAGAAGAAGAAAACATGATATACATTATATTGCAGAAATTGTAGACTGTTGTTTATTTATTTTTCTTTTATTTATTTAACTATTGTATAAAAGTTGAAGAACATTTGTATAACAATTGTATTTAAGTGGTATTATATTATAGTTGTATATAACTGAGTAAAAATAATGTACGCAAATTGTAGATAATTTGTAGATAAGTTTTATAATATATAATTAGTTGTATGAAATTTGTTTTTACTATGTATAAATCATATACAAAATATACAAAAGACATATTGTATAAATTTTGTATTTAAGTTATATGTTATTGTATTTAACTGGGTGGATATGTTGTATATAATTAGTTGTATGAAATTTGTTTTTACTATGTATAATTAGTTGTATAAAATTTGTTTGTCTTAGTATACTTGTCCTACTTCAATAAAACTTGGTTTACTATCTGTTATTATTATACTTTCATATTCCTCTATGACGGGAGATGCTGGCATATCAAGTAACTTTAGTGTTCCAGACGAACCTGCATGAAAATAAAGATAAATTCTGTTATGAACAGTTTGTAAAAAGATTTTAGATAATTTGTAGAAATATTGAAATTCTGTATTTCATATTAATTTTTCAATGATATGTAGTTTTATCGTAGAATAAATATAGAAATTTTGTAGATATTGTGAAAATCCATACTGAAATATATATTTTACTCTGACATGCAGTTTATTTTGTAGATAAAATGTAGATAAAGTGTAGGACGTTGATATACAACCAGAATTTTATAGAAAATGTAACAGCACAAACCTGCAACTGTGTTCTCATTGGTGATACTCAATTCCATATTGAAATCGCGAACAGTTATACATAGCGGAAATGATCCTAAGTTTTTGTTTTCCTTTTTCGTCTCCATGTATACACAACTACAATATAATACCACTTAAATATAATTTTTATACAATGTTGTTCAACTTTCATACAATAGTTAAATGAATAAAAAATAAATAAATAAACAACAGTTTACAACTTTTCTACAATTTCTGCAATATAATGTATGTCATGTCTTCTTCTTCGAGTTTCAATCTGAAATTCAGCCAAAACCAAGTTTAATCTTCACCAAAACCCCCTCAAAATTGAGATATAAACTCCAAACCATATTCCCAATTATTTTCAACAACACCCAATCCAAACAAATAATGATTTTTGAAAACCCAAATTAAAATTCAAGGCTTTTTAATGGCTGTCAATGGAGGAATTGCTGCTCTCTTTTCCTTTGCTTTATATTATGAAATTTGGGATTGAGAGACGTAGAGAGAATTCTCAACCCTTGCAACAACATCCAATCCAAACAAGCAACATATGAAAATTCCTTTCTTTGTAAAAACAAATTCCAATCAAACAACGTATGAAAATTCCAATCCAAACAAACAATGTATGAAAATATAAAGAGAAAGAAAATATTAATGCGTGATTTGCGTTGTAAAATATCTGAAAAAATATTTAATTCACCAATATTAGCGCGCCTAAATAAGGAAGCCTACAACTACAATGATTTCTTATTTAATGAATTGTCTATATTTTGTAGAAATACTATTAGTATGGGGGGTAATATGAAAACTATGAACATATTTGGTAATATAGTTTCCTATATGGTATAGGAACGAAAATTTCACTTTTCATAAACCATTATTGTTTAGTGGCTATTTTTGGGGGAAAAGACAGGAGTACCTATAAAAGTGAAACTATTTACCCTGCTCTACCCATAAAAGAATTTTACCCATTAAATAATTACAATCTCCTACCCATTTAATAAACAAACGGGTATATCAAAATAACTACCCCACGCTTAATGCCCTACCTATAAAAACCCAGAAGCTGCTCAAAATTTCAGAAAATAAGCGCACAAAATTGAGATTTCCACCGACATCCCCTAATTTGAAGATCGCTAAGTGTGAAAGAACAGATCGAAGATGCTGATTCGCATCTTGTTTTCGGATTTTGATTTCGCTATTGTTTTCGGATTTTTATTTCGCTGTTGTTTTCAGATTTTGATTTCTCTGGCAAAGCAGAATGTCAAAAATTATAAGTATTACAGAAGTTTAGCGCTCAAACTTCTGTATTTTTAGCTGAAAATTCTAATCTCGCTTTGGAGATCTGGAGATCTAGAGGTTTGATTTCGAAAAATATGTTGTTGAAATTCAATATTTGACATCAACACCGTTGAAATTTGCATTGTTGAGATTCAATTTTGGACATAAAAGTGATTATAACTTTAGAATCATGGAAAATATACCAATTCTGTTGCAGTATAGTGGAGAATGGGATGATAACAATAATTTCTTAAATTTTTATGTTGATGCAATTCTAATAAAGACCTATTGGAAATTTGAACAACTTCTTAGAGAAATTGCAAAGCAATTGCAAAATGACAGTAACACAATAATTATTCAGTATGCTATTGCTCAAGGATATCCACCAATTACAATTTGCAGCGATTTGAGTGTTAGTGTTTACATGAAATTGAAAAATCAAGTGCAGGGATGACAACACTTCCCCTATATGTGTCGTTTGCTAAAAATACTATAGCTACAAGCACCTCCAGTTTCGATGTTGCTCCAATTTCATCAGAAATTGCATAATTTGAAAGCACTGATATGATTAGTATGTTTGATGTGCAAGAAGGAGATGACATCAATTTAGAACTTGATGATGCAAACATCATAACTGATCAATTTCATCAAAAAGTTGAAAAGGACAAATTTACAAAGACAAAAACCTGCTGGCTCTCGTTATGAAACAGTATGCCGTTAGAGAAAAATATCAATATCGGGTTAATAAATCATGCCCTAGAAGGTTCGTCTGCATGTTTTCAAGTAAAAAACTATGTGATACCTATATAGTATAAAAGTATGCTAAATCAGTATACTATGCGAGTATGGAATTGTATTGGTTTGTCTGTATTTTTTATCTGTGATACTGGTATAGTATATAAATATGCTATATCAGTATATTATGCGATATATAACTGTACTGGTTTGTCTTTGTTATTATCAGTAAAACACAATACCAATATAGTATATATATGTATGCTAAATCAGTATACTATGTGAGTATAGAATTGTGCTGCTTTGTCTATGTTTTTTATCAGCAAAATATGATATTGACACAGTATATAGGTATGCTATATGAGTATACTATGTGAGTATATAATTGTACGGATTTTTATGTGTGTGTTTTTATCAATAAAACATGATACATAACTGTATTTGTATTATAAACAGGTATAACCTTGAATGCGTGGATGAAAGATGCACTTGGAGACTTAAAGCATCAAGCCTGCGAGCATCAAATCTTTTCAAAGTGACGGATTTCAATTATGTCCACAATTGTTTAACTGTTAAAAATTTTATTCAGAAAAGTAAGCTGTCTCAGCTTTTGTTGCAGTTGTGGTAAAGATAAACTTGTTGACCCAAAAACCATATATACACCAACAGATATCCAGAGAGACATCCAAAAAGCATATGGTATGGACTTAAGCCACATGCAAGCATGGAGATCAAAAGAAAAAGCAATGCAATTGTTGAGAGGAACACCAAGTGAGTCATACAAGAAAATGCCAACATATCTTTATATGTTAGAGTACACTAACCCAGGATCAGTGACACGACTACACACTGAAGGAGATGGTAGCTTTTTGTATGCATTCATAGCTATATATGCATTGATTAGAGGATGGATCTATTGTAGACCAACAGTTGTAGTTGATAGAAGTTTTTTAAAGTCAACATATAGAGGGACCATACCCACGGCTTCCATGCAAGACACAGAGGGTAAGAATACAATCCAATTACATTCAGTTAAAGAAACAAAAAAGATTTTCAAATATTATATGATACCTAGCATGGTATACAAGTATACCAACAAAGTATATAATTATTTTACTACATACCTGCATCTACCTATGACTATAATACTATATGAAATAATAAATCAATATTGTGTGTACAATCCAATTACATTCAGTTAAAGAAACAAAAAAGATTTTCAAATATTATATGATACTAGTATGATATACAAGTATACCAACAAAGTATATAGTTATTTTGCTACACACCTTCACCTACCTATGACTATACTACTATATAAAATTCTAAATTAATATAGTGTGTTGTAATTGATATTTTTTTCTTTGGGTTTACATGACAAATTCTACCCCTCACATATGCAATTGTTGATTCGGAAATGATGCATTGTGGGAGTGGTTCTTCGTGCAGTTCAGAGAAACCTATGGACAAAGAGAGGGAATGTGCATTGTATCAAACATGCATGATGGTATATGGAGAGCAACTTCAATTGTCTATCCAGAAGTCCTTCATT
This sequence comes from Nicotiana sylvestris, assembly GCF_000393655.2. Taxonomy (NCBI): domain Eukaryota; kingdom Viridiplantae; phylum Streptophyta; class Magnoliopsida; order Solanales; family Solanaceae; genus Nicotiana; species Nicotiana sylvestris. The sequence goes on along the minus strand of NC_091063.1, from coordinate 155,351,545 downwards.
GCGCATGTATGTTCCATCTGCGGAACAACATAAAGACAAACATCAGAAAGAGCCAAAAACAAATCAAAGAAGTATACTTTGCGTTAGCAAGAGCATACACTCTTGAAGAATTCAACAGGCATATGGCAGAGTTAGAAGCTATTGATAGTAGAGTGAAAACATACCTGACGGATATTGGGTATGATAAATGGTCCCGGGCGCATTCCAAGGCAAATAAAATCATGACTATGACATCGAATATTGCGGAATCTGTAAATGGAGCAAACAAGCACGCAAGAGACCTTCCGGTTGTGAATTTGCTTGACTTTATGACAACATTAATTCAAAAAAAAAAATCACACCAATCGGAAGGATGCAGTAGAATCATTTATGAAGATTGGTGCAAAGTATGAAAAAATATTGGCAGATAATACTATCTTATCCTAGACGATGACGGTATGCATTTTCAAAATCATAAAAATACTGCATGTACTGTAGTTTTACTTTTTACCTTAGTGATTTCACTAAACAACTGAATATTGTTATTTAAAAAATACTATTACTTCATATAGCTAATGACTTTTCTTAATTAAAATTATATTAGGTGTTTCCATCAACGGAATTCTTACATTTAGTAATTGATGGCCAAACAAGAAATGTAGTGCGCCTACATGAAAAAAACTTCACTTGTGGGAGGTTTCAGCTCGGCGATATTCCATGTCCACATGCAATGGCAGTTATACAAAAATTCCATATAGATTCATACAAGTATTGCTCGGATTACTACAGCATAGACTACTTGCTGAAAACATATGAGATACCAGTAAATCCTTTGCCTGATGAAACAACGTGGCAAATTCCAGAACATGTCCAAAAGGAAAAATCAAACTAGGAAGACCTAAAAAAAAAGAGGCATAGGAGGCTGGGAAGGAAATATAGTTACATGTGCACTATGCGGGAGAAAAAGACACAACCAGAGAACATGCTGAAATATTCCAAAGAGATATTGATATAATGCTTCAATATTTTTATAGAACTCATATATCATAGAATCATAGCATTTGAATTGCAAAGAAATAAAATGCATTTCTTGCACTAGACATATATTTGGTTTGATGATTCTTTGCCAACTTACTTTTTGGCAACAAATTTATATGGCTACTTGTGTTTTCAATAAGAATCTGTTTATTTTCTATTTTAGTATATAAAAGTGGGATGCATTTACATTTAGTTGCTGCAGGAAAAAAGATGCTAAAATATAAATGTGATACCCAAATGGTATATATGTATATCTTATTGGTATCAAAATATGTACAGAAATAGAAGTGGTGCTGCAAATGCAACATTTGTACATACATCGTTAACAAAATGGGAACGCTTTGCAGCTCATGTCTGTATTGAAGTATAACAAATTGGAAGTCATTTACATGCAGTTATTGTACATCATCAGGTACATAAATACAAGGTGATACCCAAATGGTATATTTGTATACCTCACTGATATATAGTGGTATTGCACTAATATGGCTAAAATAAAATATGCACAGAAATACAAATAGAGCACCAATATAATGTGATACCCAAAATGCACATACTTTGCAACTTATGTCAGTACTTACATCTAATTGCTGCAGGAAAAAATGTACTCAAATACAACATGATACGCAAATGGTATATCAGTATACCTGATTGGTATATAGTTCTACTGCACTAATATACCTGAACCAAACTCTTGCAGAATACAACTGGTGCAACAATGCAAATTATGCACAGATTTTCTTAGATTCAACTACAACTAACAACTACTCTCAATATAATTTCAAAACCAGTTCACGTTCTAAAAATATATTTTTTTCATTCAAATCAATGCTCGCCCTGTTCTTCAACAAAATAAAAACATAGTTCCTCTTTTTGAACATCGTAACTCCCTTAAAAATACACCTCCAAAAATAACTTCTGCTGGTGTATTACAGCGAACTAACAATGCTCATCCTACTACAAATGACAGTAGTAGTAGGAACTAATAGTGCTGCTGTAACTGCCATGTTCTATTCTAATGACTTGACTTCAAGTGCTAATAAAATTCTGTCTACGAAATGCACTCCTAATAAACCAACAACTTTATGGAAGAAGCCTAAGAAAAGCCTAATAAAACAAACTGAAGATACATTCCAACATTAAAATAGTAATAGCAACATATTGTACTATAGTATTCCTAGAAAACACTTCTAAAAGCTAGCATTTTTACAATCTAATAATGCAAAATACCATACTTCACCAAAAACTATTAAAATCCTGTAAAGTTTTCATGCTACGATTAACTAAAACCAAAAAGAGACCTATACTACTTCTTGCGTTTCTTTCCACGAGTCTTTTTATGTGCTACTGGAGTCTCAGATTCACTTGATTTGCCATGCAACTGCTTGTTCCTCCCCTAGTGCCACAACAGTATACCAAACCTAGCTCGAAGACCATCCACATCAAAATTGGCAACAAGGATTGGAAGATCTTCAATAATATACTCACCAAAGCATGCAACATATACTCCACAATCTCTGAAATAAAATAAATGAATAGAATATAAAATCAATTAGAAGTGAAAATGTTAATATGAATGAGGAAAACAAAGTAAAAAAAGTAATTATTCTTATGAATTTTGCTGTATTGGCAGATTTGTAATCAGTTCAATCTCAAAAGGATCAGTCAACTCCTTTCCCATGTGCAGTCCATTTTGTACTACAATGTCACTTCTTTGGTTATAAAATTCAATGCTAACTAGAAATAGGTGGATCAACAAAGCATATGCCTCTGCCACCTTTTGAATAGCTTTTTTGTGGTTTCGACTACGTAGCGAGTCATATACATAAAAACATCTCTTGCGGAATGATACACACTCTAATATCCAATGCCACTTTTCTGCCAAATTAATTGGAAAAAGGACATGATCAACCTGGTGCCATTGTCACGGCCCTAGTTCACCAACCGTGAACATGTTATGACGGCACCTAGTCTCCATGACCAGGTAACCCCAACACTTGCGGAAACATAATAATTGCGAAAAAATAGAATACCATATTTAATTATCTAAAAAGAAAATTGTACTGAATGCCGCTCGGCATATACGACTCAATATCTCAAGACTAAAGAAATCCCAAAACCCGAAAACTCACGGGAAAACACAGGCTACAGAAATGTATAGTGAGGCTCCAAACTCCAGAATATCTAACAAACGGAAGGAAAGAGAACTAAGTACTAAAGCTAGAATAAAGATGGAGAATCGTCGGTCTGCGAACGCAACAGATCTACCTCGAAGTCTCCGTAGTCCTCCTGCCTCACTGATAGTGCGCCTGAGTAGAGGTACCTGGATCTGCACATGAAAAAAAACATGCGCAGAAGAGGCGTGAGTACACCACAACGGTACTCAGTAAGTGCCAAGCCTAACCTCGGTTGGGTAGTGATGAGGAAGGTCAGGGCCCTACTGAGGTTATATAAAATATAAAGATGGCAGGATAAGATAAGCAGTGCAATTGAGAACCTACAGTAAGAATCTATGCAGGATAATAAGAGTACAATAACGGAAACAATGATGAAAGCAGACCATAAGGAAAGTAACCGGGGATCTCTAAGTATCCCGAGGATCTCTTAGTATCCTCGACATGTACTAGGGATCTCTTGGTATCCTCAATATAAGCCAGGGATCTCTTGGTATTTCGAGGATCTCTTGGTATCCTCAATACGTACTAGGGATCTCTCGGTATCCTCAATATATGTATGGGGGATCTCCCAGGAATCTAACCCGTAGTCCCAAAGTAAATGTGTAGGGGGAATCTCCTGGGAATCTAACATGTAGTCCCAAAGTAAATGTGCGGGGGAAATCTCCCGGGAATCTAACCCGTAGTCCCAAAGTAAATGTGCAGGGGGAATCTCCCGGGAATCTAACCCGTAGTCCCAATTTAAAACACAGAGCAGCAACATAAGAATGTTAAATTAAATGCTAATTTCGTACCAAGTAAACATTTACTTCTAGCCTAACATGCTTCACGTAATGCAATTTAGGCAATTTAAGCAAATAGGCAATTAAGTCAACTAAACATGCCTTTCTAGACTAGCAATATGCTAAATTCACAAGTAGAATAAAACAAGAAAAGAACTCAATTGAAATACTTAAGGAAAAACCGAATTTTCAACAATTAGCTCAAGTACGCGCTCGTCACCTCACGTACAGGGCATTTCAATTATCAAATATAGCACATCCTAAGGGGAAAGGTCCCCCACACAAGGTTAGACAAGTCACTTACCTCGAATCGGTTCAAAATCAACTAGAAACCACCATTTTGCCACGAGTATCCGACTCCAAATGGCCCAAATCTAATCAATTCAATTGCATATCGTAAATATCATCTCAAACAAATGATCCTATGTTTTAATTCAAAGCTAATACGCGAAATTATGGAAAATGACCAAAACTCCCCTCGGTCCCACGTCTCGAAATCGGTAAAAATTTATATTCCCAGAAACCTCGCACTCTCACGAGTCTAACCATACGAAAATTATACAATTCCGACACTATTTGGTCCTTTAAATCATCATTTTACATTTTTGAAAGGTTTCACAATTTTCTTCCCAAATTCCCTCTCAAATCACGAATTAAATGATGAATTCAGTATTAGATTCATGTATTCTAGCCAAATCTGAGTTAAAATCACTTACCCCGATTAATTTCTTGAAAACCCTTCGAAAAATCGCCAAAATCCGAGCTCTTAAGGTCAAAATATTAAATAAAACCCAAAACTTCATTTTTATAGGTACCCCTCAGGTTTCCAGCTACTGCGTACCGCACCAAAACTCATGCAATCCGCGCAAGCCAGTGCGGTCCGCGCAAAGGCAACGTGCGGCCGCACAGGCCTCCCTCTGCAGTGACAGGCTTTAGTATTTTGGCCATAACTTTTGATACTGATTTCCAAATTGCGCTATCCTTACCTTTCTGGAACTTAGACACGAAGGGCTACAACTTCCGTTTTTGAATCACCTCAAAATTCCTTGTACATCAAAAGCTATAAGCTTTCGGAATAGGACCAATAGGAGGGCCCTTCACCGCGGCCGCGCCCCACTTTGTTTCTGTCCGCGCGACGCCTACCGCGGCCGCGGCCGCTTTTGTGCGGTCCGCACAGCACTCAACGCGGGCGCACTAATTTTTGTGCGGACCGCGTGAGTGAGTTCTGGGGCCTGCAACCCCTGTAGACCTGCTACAGCTATGATTTTTTGCACTAAAATATCCCGGAACCTACCCGGAACTTCAAACCAATTATACCAACACATCCCATGACATCGTTCAAAGTTGATCAACACTTCGGAATGCTTATAACAATATCAAATCACCAATTTCACATAGGATTCAATCCTTCTCCAAGAACTCTTAAATTATGTTTTCGATCAAAAACTGTATCAAATCTCGTCCGAATGACATGAAATTTTGCACACACATCCCAAATAACATGACGGAGCTACTGAAACTTCCGGACTTCCATTCCGACCCTCGGATCAAAATCTCACTATCGGACCGGAAATTTCAAAAATTCAAACTTCGGCATTTCAAGCGTAAATTAGCTACGGACCTCCAAAACATATTCCGAACACGCTCCCAGCCCCAAATTCACCTAACGGAGCTAACGGAACCGTCGGATTTCCATTCCGAGGCTGTCTCCCCACTGTTCCGACTTCGGTCAACTTTCTAACACTTAAGCTCTCATTTAGGGACTAAGTATCCCAAAACTCCTCAAAACTCAAAACCGAGTATCCCGGCAAATCACATTAGCAGAAATAAACTTGGGGAAAGCAGTTAATAGGGGATCGGGGCATTAATTCTTAAGACGACCGGTCGGGTCGTCACATCCTCCTACACTTAAACATTCGTTCGTCCTCGAACGAGCATAGAGACATACCTGAAGTAGTGAAAAGATGAGGGTAATGACTGCACATATCCTGCTCGGTCTCCCAGGTCGCCTCCTCGACCGGCTGGCCCCGCCACTAAACCTTTACCGAAGAAATGTTCTTTGACCTCAACTTTCTAACTTGCCTGTCCAATATTGTCACTGTCTCCTCAACATAGGATAGATCCTTGTCCAGCCGGACTGAACTGAAATCCAGCACGTGCGACGGGTCACCGTGATACCTCCGGTGCATCGAAACATGAAATACTGGATGCACTCCTGCCAAGCTGGGAGGTAAGGCAAGCTCATAAACAACCTCCCCAACTCGCTTCAATATCTCAAAAGGGCCAATAAACCTTGGACTCAACTTTCCTTTCTTCCCAAATCTCATGACGCCCTTCATAGGCGAAACCCGAAGCAGAACCCGCTCACCAACCATATAGGAAACATCACGAACTTTCCGGTCCGCGTAACTCTTCTGTCTGGACTGGGCTATACGGAGTCTGTCTTGAATCACCTTAACCTTTTCCAAGGCACCCTGAACTAAGTCCGTGCCCAATAATCTAGCCTCGCCCGGCTCAAACCAACCCACCGGAGATCTACACCGTCTCCCATATAAAGCCTCGTACGGTGCCATCTGAATACTGGACTGATAGCTGTTATTGTAAGCAAACTCCGCCAATGGCAAGAACTGATCCCAAGACCCTCCAAACTCAATCACACACACGCGGAGCATATCCCCAAGAATCTGAATAGTGCGCTCGGACTGTCCGTCCTTCTGAGGGTGAAATGTTGTACTCAACTCTACCCGAGTACCTAACTCATGCTGAACGGCCCTCTAGAACCGTGATGTGAACTGAGTACCTCTATCTGAAATGATAGAAACCGGGACACTATGCAGACGAACAATCTCCCGGATATAGATCTCCGCCAACCGCTCTGAGGAATAAGTAGTACACACAGGAATAAAGTGAGCGGACTTGGTCAGCCGATCCACAATCACCCAAATAGCATCGAACTTTCTCAAAGTCCGTGGGAGCCCAACTACAAAGTCCATGGTGATCCGCTCCCACTTCCACTCCGGAATATCTATCTGTTGAAGTAACCCACCTGGTGTCTGGTGCTCACACTTCACCTGCTGACAATTGAGGAACCGAGCTACAAATCCAACTATATCCTTTTTCATCCGCCTCCACCAATAGTGCTGCCTCAAATCCTGATACATCTTCACGACACTTGGATGAATAGAATACCGCAAACTATGAGCCTCCTCCAATATCAACTCCCGAATACCATCAACATTGGGTACACAGACCCGACCCTGCATCCTCAATACCCCATCATCACCAATAGTCACATCTCTGGCATCACCGTGCTGAACCTTGTCCTTGAGGACAAGCAAATGAGGGTCATCATACTGCCGCTCCCTGATACGGTCAAACAAGGAAGACCGATAAACCACACAAGCTAGGACTCTACTGGGCTTCGAAAGGTCCAATCTCACAAACTGGCTGGCTAAGGCCTGAACATCCATTTCCATAGGCTTCTCTGATGCTGGTAGGTATGCCAAACTCCCCAAGCTCTCCGCCCGTCGACTTAAAGCATCGGCCACCACATTGGCCTTGCCCGGGTGATACAAGATAGTGATGTCATAGTCCTTCAGCAACTCTAACCACCTCCTCTGGTGCAAATTTAGAACCTTTTGCTTGAACAAGTGCTGCAAGCTCCGATGGTCAGTATAAATCTCACAAGGCACACCGTATAAGTAATGGCGCCAAATCTTCAGCGCGTGAACAATGGAAGCTAACTCAAGGTCGTGAATAGGGTAGTTTTTCTCATGTATCTTCAACTGTCTGGATACGTAGGCAATCCCCCTACCATCCTGCATCAACACCGCTCCGAGGCCAACCCTCGAGGCATCACAATAGACTGTATAAGACCCCGAACCTGTAGGCACTATCAAAATTGGGGCTGTGGTCAAGGCTGTCTTAAGCTTCTGAAAGCTCGCCTCACACTCCTCCGTCCACTAAAATGGAGCACCCTTCTAGGTCAACCTGGTCATAGGGGCTGCAATCGATGAAAACCCCTCTACAAAACGACGGTAGTAGCCAGCCAAACCAAGGAAACTGCGGATCTCGGTAGCTGAGGATGGTCTGGGCCAACTCTACACGGCCTCTATCTTCTTCGGATCCACCTGAATACCTTCACTTGATATCACGTGGTCTAAGAGTGCCACTAAATCTAACCAAAACTCACATTTCGAGAACTTAGCATATAACTTTTTCTCTCTCAGAGTCTGAAGCACAGTTCCCAGGTGCTGCTCATGATCTTTCCGACTCCGGGAATACACCAGAATATCATCAATAAAGACAATGACAAACGAGTCAAGATATGACCGGAACACACTGTGCATCAAATGCATAAAGGCTGTTGGGGCGTTGGTCAGCCCAAATGACATAACAAGGAACTCGTAATGGTTATACCGAGTCCTGAAAGCAGTCTTCGGGATATCTGGTTCCCGAATCTTCAACTGATGGTAACCTGAGTGCAAATCAATCTTAGAAAACACCCGTGCGCCCTGAAGCTGGTCAAACAGATCATCAATACGAGGCAAAGGATAACGGTTCTTAACTGTAACTTTGTTCAATTGGCGATAATCAATACACATACGCATAGAACCTTACTTTTTTTTCACAAACAAGACAGGAGCATCCCAAGGCGATACACTGGGCCGAATAAAACCCTTATCAAGCAATTCTTGTAACTGATCCTTCAACTCCTTCAACTCAGGAGGAGCCGGAGCCATACGATATGGGGGAATAGAAATGGGTTGAGTGCCCGGCAACAGATCAATGCCAAAATCAATATCTCTATCAGGCGGCATGCCTGGAAGATCAGCTGGAAACACATCAAGAAAATCCCGTACTACTAGAACTGAATCAACTGAAGGAGTATCAATACTGGCGTCTCTCACATAAGCTAAATACGCGGCACACCCCTTTCCAACCATACGCTGAGCTTTAAGAAAAGAGATAACTCTACTGGGAGTGTGATCTAAAGTACCACTCCACTCAACACGCGGAATACCTGACATAGCCAGCGTCACGGTCTTGGCATGACAATCAAGAACAGCATAATAGGGCGACAACCAGTCCATGCCCAGAATAATATCAAAATCAACCATGTTGAGTAACAATAGATCTGCTCTGGTCTCAAAACCACGAATAGTAACCAAACATGATCGATAAACGCGGTCCACAACAAGAAAATCTCCCACAGGAGTAAAAACATAAACAGGAGAACTCAACGAATCTTGGGCTACACCCAAATACAGAGCAAAATAAGAAGACACATAATAATAAGTAGAGCCTGGATCGAATAGAACCGATGCATCTCTATGACAAACCAGTATAATACCTGTGTTGACGGAATCAGAGGCAACGGCCTCGGTACGAGCATGAATGGCATAATATATGGCCTGGCCTCCCTCTCTAGGGTGACCTCTACCTCCCCAACCTCCACCTCTAGCTGGTTGAGTAGGTGGGGTAGCAACTGGAGCTGTAACCATAGCCTGAGAACTTCGCGGGGCACGCTGTGGCTGAGAAGTCTGTGGAGGTGCACCCCTCCCAAGTCTAGGGCACTCCCTCACCAAGTGGCGTGTGTCACCACACTCGAAACAAGCTCTAGGAGGACGTGGTGGCTGTGACTGGCTAGGGCCAGGTCTGCTAGACTGACCTCTGAAAGCACCCCGCGCAGGAGGCGTGCTAGAAACCGGAGGTGCATAATATGGCTCCTGAGATCTGGGAGGAGTTGGAGCATTGTTGGCTGCTGGAAGAGTTGAATGAATGGGGCAACTCATATAGCCCCTACCATGATGACCTGCAGCTGAGGTACGGGCACCAGAATAGTGGCCCGACTCATGAGACCTCTTGGCCTCCCTCTCCTCTCTCTCCCTAGCATGCATACCCTCAATCCTCCTAGCAATGCTCACCACCTGCTGATAAGAAATGTCCATCTCCAACTCACAAGACATGCTAGATCTGATGGGAGGAATAAGCCCCTCAATAAACCGGCGAACCCTCTCGCAGACAATAACAACCAAGGCTGGTGCATGCCTAGCCAATCTGGTGTAACAGATAGCATACTCTGAAACCGTCATAGATCCCTGGTGCAAATGCTCAAACTCTGCACGCTATGCGTCCCTGAGGCTCTGAGGAATGAACTTTCTCAAGAACATATCTGAGAACTGGGTCCAAGTCAGTGAAGCAGCCTCGTCTGGACTGTCTAACCCATAGGTACGCCACCACTCATAGGAAGCTCCCCGAAGTTGGAAAGTAGTGAAGGAAACCCCGCTCGATCCAGTAATACCCATAGTGCGAAGAATACGGCGGCAATCCTCCAGAAATCCCAAGGCATCATCTGTCGCTAGTCCACTGAAAACCGGAGGATCATACTTCTTGAACCTCTCGAGTCTCCGTTGCTCATCCTCAGAAGCAGCTGCCCCATCCTTGGGCTGAACTGGTATTGTTGTCTGTACAGGAATGATCTCTGGGACCTTCTCAACCTGCACTCGCTGCTCAAGAGTGCGGGCGGTGGGATTCTGTGCCCCTCCCCCGGCTTGGGATGTGGCTGCAACAAGGGGAAGCAACCTTGCCTGAGCCAACGTGGTGTACATACTCATAAACTGTGCCAATATCTCCTGAAGGGCTGGAGTAGTAGTGGTTGTAGGCGTGTCGGGTGCCTGAACTCCGGCTGGATCTGCTGGTGGTACCTCAGCGGCAGCTCGTGTAGGTGCTCTGGCTATACCCCGTGCGCGTCCACGGCCTCTACCCCGACCCCTGCCTCTAACGGCTGCAGGAGGGGGTGCGGGTGCCTGATCGTCCCGAGTAGCACGTGTCCACACGATCTGTGAGAGAATAGAAGACAGAAGTTTAGAATTGATGTCAAACATATCACACGACAAGGAGATCAATGAAGTGAAGAATTTTCCTAAACAGTTACATAGCCTCTCGTAGATAAGTACAGACGTCTCCGTACCGATCAGCGAGACTCTAATAAACCGGCCTGTGTTCCGTGACTCCTATGAACCTAGAGCGCTGATACCAACTTGTCACGATCCTAGTTCACCAACCGTGAACATGTCATGACGGCACCTAGTCTCCGTGATCATGTAAGCCTAACACTTGCAGAAACATAATAATTTCGGAAAAATAGAATACCATATTTAATTATCTAAAAAGGAAATTGTACTGAATGCCGCTCGGCATATACGACTCAATATCTCAAGACTAATGCAATCCCAAAACCCGAAAACTCACGGGAAAACACAGGCTACAGAAATGTATAGTGAGGCTCCAAACTCCAGAATATCTAACAAACGGAAGGAAAGAGAACTAAGTACTAAAGATAGAATAAAGAGGGAGACTCGTCGGTCTGCGGACGCAACAGATCTACCTCGAAGTCTCCGTAGTTCTCCTGCCTCACTGATAGTGCGCCTGAGTAGAGGTACCTGGATCTGCACATGAAAACAAATGCGCAGAAGAGGCGTGAGTACACCACAACGGTACTCAGTAAGTGCCAAGCCTAACCACGGTTGGGTAGTGATGAGGAAGGTCAGGGCCCTACTGAGGTTATATAAAATATAAAGATGGCAGGATAAGATAAGCAGTGCAATTGAGAACCTACAGTAAGAATCTATGCAGGATAATAAGAGTACAATAACGGAAACAATGATGAAAGCAGACCATAAGGAAAGTAACTGGGGATCTCTAAGTATCCCGAGGATCTCTTAGTATCCTCGACATGTACTAGGGATCTCTTGGTATCCTCAATATAAGCCAGGGATCTCTTGGTATCCTCAATACGTACTATGGATCTCTTGGTATCCCGAAGATCTCTCGGTATCCTCAATATATGCACGGGGGATCTCCCGAGAATCTAACCCGTAGTCCCAAAGTAAATGTGCAGGGGGAATCTCCCGCAAATCTAACCCGTAGTCCCAAAGTAAATGTGTAGGGGGAATCTCCCGGGAATCTAACCCGTAGTCCCAAAGTAAATATGCATGGGGAATCTCCCGGGAATCTAACCCGTAGTCCCAAAGTAAATGTGCATGGGGAATCTCTCAGGAATCTAACCCGTAGTCCCAATTTAAAACACAGAGCAGCAACACAAGAATATTAAATTAAACGCTAATTTCGTACCAAGTAAACATTTAATTCTAGCCTAACATGCTTCACATAATGCAATTTAGGCAATTTAAATAAATAGGCAATTAAGTCAACTAAACATGCCTTTCTAGACTAGCAACATGCTAAATTCACAAGTAGAATAAAACAAGAAAAGAACTCAATTGAAATACTTAAGGAAAAACCAGATTTTCAACAATTAGCTCAAGTACGTGCTCGTCACCTCATGTATAAGGCATTTCAATTATCAAATATAGCACATCCTAAGGGTAAAGGTCCCCCGCACAAGTTTAGACAAGCCACTTACCTCGAACCGGCTCAAAATCAACTAGAAACCACGCTTTTGCCACTAGTATCCAACTCCAAATGGCCCAAATCTAATCAATTCAATTGCATATCATAAATATTATCTCAAACAAATGATCCTATGTTTTAATTCAAAGCTAATACGCGAAATTATGGGAAATGACCAAAATGCCCCTTGGGCCCACGTCTCGGAATCGGTAAAAATTTATATTCCCAGAACCTCGCACTCTCACGAGTCTAACCATACAAAAATTATACAATTCTAACACTATTTGGTCCTTTAAATCATCATTTTACATTTTTGAAAGGTTTCACAATTTTCTTCCCAAATTCCCTCTTAAATCACGAATTAAATGATGAATTCAGTGTTAGATTAATGTATTATAGCCAAATCTGAGTTAAAATCACTTACCCCGATGAATTTCTTGAAAAACCTTCTAAAAATCGCCAATATCCGAGCTCTCTAGGTCAAAATATTAAATAAAACTCAAAACCTCGTATTTATAGGTACCCCTCAGGTTTCCAGCTACAGTGGGCCGCACCAAAACTCACGCGGTCCGCGCAAGCCAGTGCAGTCCGCGCAAAGGCAACGTGCGGCCGCACAGGCCTCGCTCTGTAGTGACAGGCTTTAGTATTTTCGCCATAACTTTTGCTACAGATGTCCAAATTGTGATATCTTTACCTTTCTGGAAACTAGACACGAAGGGCTATAATGTTCGTTTTGAATCACCTCTAAATTCCTTGTATATCAGAAGATATGAGCTTCTGAAGTAAGACCAGCGGGAGGGCCCTTCACCGCGGCCGCGCCCCACTTTGTTCGGTCCGCACGGCACCTACCGCGCTTGCGCCCACTTTTGTGCGGTCCTCACAGCACTCAACACGGGCGCACTAATTTTTGTGCGGACCGCGTGAGTGAGTTTTGGGGCCTGCAACCCCTATAGACCTGCTACAACTATGATTTTTTGCACTAAAACATCCCGGAACCTACCCGGAACTCCCGGAACTTCAAACCAATTATACCAACACATCCCATGCCATCGTTCAAATTTGATCAACACTTCGGAATGCTTATAACAACATCAAATCACCAATTTCACATAGGATTCAAGCCTAAGAACTCCAAGAACTCTTAAATTATGTTTTCGATCAAAAACTGTATCAAATCTCGTCCGAATGACCTGAAATTTTGCACATACATCCCAAATGACATGACGGAGCTACTACAACTTCCGGAATTCCATTCTGACCCTCGGATAAAAATCTCACTATCGGACCGGAAACTTCAAAAATTCAAACTTCGCATTTCAAGCGTATATTAGCTACGGACCTCCAAAACACATTCCGACTACGTTCCCAGCCCCAAATTTACCTAACGGAGTTAACGAAACCGTCGGATTTCCATTCCGAGGCTGTCTCCCCACTGTTCCGACTTCGGTCAACTTTCTAACACTTAAGCTCTCATTTAGGGACTAAGTGTCCCAAAACTCCTCAAAACTCAAAACCGAGTATCCCGACAAATCACATTAGCAGAAATAAACTTGGGGAAAGCAGTTAATAGGGGATCGGGGCATTAATTCTTAAGACGACCGGCCGGGTCGTCACAGCCATGCAATGTTGAAATACATCCTAAATCCTTTCATGTACTTCATGATATCGTCTGATCTATCAATCAAATGATCTTGTTTCCCACCTTTTACAAATTCTATGAAAACCCTTTGAATGATATTATTAAAAAGAGTATCTGTAGTTGTGACTTTAATTGGCATATTAATTCCATATTTCGCCTTCTTCCTAAGATAGTAGAATATAATATTCAAGTGCTGCAAAAAAGAGAGAAAGAAAACATGACTAACACTAACAATATGAATGAACTACTACAACAACAAAAATAAAAAAACAATACACATACCAACTAGATAGCGGCCTGCCAAAATAGTTTAAGTATGGAAAAACGTCTTATCATCAATCTGTTCAACTTTAAAGTCAAAACAAGGGTCTAGATTTCGATCACCAGGTAAATACACTTCCCTATTTTGTATAAAAGAAGATATGGATAAGAAATATAACAACAAAAATTAAGAAAATATGAAAACAAAAGTACATGGAAACGAATACGCACTCTCCCAATTGCATGTTTACTTCGACAAAGTTTGAGAATGCAGTCGTAAGCTTATAATCAATAGCCACGCAAATGTCATTTACAAATGGAAATCTTCCTTTGATAACCTTCGAGGATCCCCCAACTGCACTAACACCATATTGTCAGTCATTCCTATACGACGACTGTTTTACAGTTGCAGGGCGCCTTCTTCGTGTGAAAACTACAGGAGTAGTTTCAACTTCTGTTTGTGTCTGGACAATACTTCTTGATACCGACTGATCAGATTTAGACTTATATACAACACGAGTTGTCAATTCATTTCCATATTGATTTACATTACGTCTCCCTTCTTGTGTAATGGAAACAATTAGATCAAGTTGATAATCAGTATATTCAAAATCAGAATCCAAGTGAAGATCACCCCCGTATCGACAAGGAGCTTAAATTAGAAAATGCTAGTGAATAAACAAATATACAAAGTTAAGAAATAAAGAATGAAAAGTTATATATAGAAGACATTACTAGAAGGTAAATTCACATTACTGCCACCAACATCCACTTGACCAACACCATCAACCCGAGATGCTGAACACATAAAAGCATTATCAGCATTACTACTTAAATAAAAAAAATAATCAAGAACCTATCATTTACATACTAACTACAGGATTAGTAACATCAACATCGTACCCTGTGGAGCAGTATTAGACTCAATAACAACATCTGCTCGTGTCTGTGCAGGGATTCCTGATGGCAACAGAGCAGGACCCGACTTTTTAACATCATGAGATGACTGCTTATATGTTGCTTGTTGTGAAATGGCAGTGATTTGATCAATTGCAGATGCAAACAGTTCAAAGTTAGAATCCAATCCAAAATCATGCTCATTTATGAAGGGGCTGAATTTTTTTTTAAAAAAAGGTTAGTGAATGCACAAATACATAGAGTTAAATAAATAAAAAAAGAATAAAAAAATTACAGATACAACATTTTACCAGAACGCAAATCATCATTAACTACGCCATGACTTGCTATGACGTTCTTCATATTGACACCAGTGGCACCTCCATCTCGACCAACCCCACCAAAACCAGACACTAAACATATAAAAGTATAAGCAAGAGTACTATTTTCAAAAAACAACATCAAAAAAAAAAATCAAATCTGTGATTTACATACTAGAAGGCGCTTTGGGCGTGCTATCTCCAATAACTACAGGATCATTCCCAACGTGGCCCCTTTCAAACTGGTCATAATCATTACACATCTCATGAAAGTCAGGATTATTATCTTGTTGCTTATGCTAAAAATGAGAAACTAACAATTTTATTATTATGTATATTACAAGAATACTGTGTGCACTAAAAGTAAAGAATGTAATAGTATCCTATAAGCATATATTGCATCTTTGAACAATATACTATAGCATTATATTATATAAAAGACCAATACCGTTGAGTTTCCCTCTGGTTTCATTGATTGCCTATCAATAGCTGCAAGCACCTCCTCAAACTTGGTCTTTACAAAAAGCTTCAATCACATGAAAGCTATCAGGCTAACTGTCAGTGCACTAAACTTCAATTTCAAAGTTTAGACCACGCACATTGTAGACATGTGATTTTTGACCCTCCCCAAGATTTTTTATATTTTAGCATGTAAATATTTAATTTAGGCCTAATATAGCTATTTCAACTATTTTTAACTTCTTTACTTTATTTTCGTCATAAAAATGGAAAATTACGAAAAAAATATATTTTTAGCTTACGTATCTTTCATAAATTTAAATAAAATATACAAAAATAATACTTATTTTTATCTTTATATAATTTTAAAAATAAAAAAATATATAATAGTTTCATGTTAGCCTTTGGCATGGGGTAGTATTTTTTATCTTACTTTAAAATATGTCAATTAAGGCGTTGGATCATAATGTCAAGAGTTTTACAACCCAATTCTTGGCCCAATTTGGATTAGTCCATTAAGCCTAGGGACCCTTCTAGACTCTTCTTTGGAATAAAAAACAAATAAAGAGGACCCTAAGGACTTAACACAAAAGACCTAGGGACTAATGGGCAAAATACACAAAGATACACCTAGACCTAGACTCTACCAATAAATAAGTGCTTAAAAAATAAAAGAAGAATAAAGAACAACAGAAAAGGCTAAACGAGCAGTTGAAAATAGTTGCGCAAGAACGATTCCCCCGGCCCCCCTCGGATCGTCTTCTCCAAACGACCCTAACCCTACCCTCTCATTGATCATCTTCTTAAAGCAGCCATCCATGGCTTCTTGTTGAACGAAATAACAGACCCCCCTTCCCCACGAGTTCATCTTCTCCATTAAAGCTAACAGACGAGGACCTAGAAAACCTAAGACAATGGAGAAGCAGCTGTTGCCGTGAGCTTCATCTTCTTCATCCTTCATCTTCCTCATGAAAACACAAAACCGACCCTAGCACCTTAAGACCGAAGAGATCCAGCCACACCACTTAAACACACTGGAGCTCCTCCACTCTTTCAACTCCATCGCAATCGTCGGCGAACCAGTCGTCCACCAACCACTCCCTCATCACAGAACTCGCCGAAAAACCAGCAAACCCCTCACGTCGAGCACACAACAACTGACGACTGTAAATGTTCATCAACCAGAACAACCTCCCCTCGTGCCAATGACTCAACCAGCTCGCCGGAAAACAACCCATAACATCGCGAACCCACTCGTCGGAACTCATACGGACAAATCCAAAATCCAGCGCCCAACCCTTCACCAGTTGTTGTCCGTCGCCAGTAATAGAAACATCACGCCATACGAACACCCTCCATAGCCACCCATGAAACAGAACAGCTAGTAAGTTTATCAACTCAAGCTCGTTTAGCATCTCTTTCCGGCGAGCTTCGAGTTCGTCGGAGGCCGTAGTTCAAGGAGTCCGTTCTAGTCGTACGTCGAGGTGATGCTGGTTTCGAGGTCTGGTCGTAGTTCCGTCGAGGGTCAATAAATTTTCCGGGTATGATCAGTCGCGCTGTTCACGTCCAGTTACGGTTATGTTTTGATTGTTAAATCTTGCCTTTGTTTATTGATTTATGGGAAGTGTCTTGTTATGGTTAAGAGGTCGATTTCTGCTTCTCTTAGTTCTGTTGATGTTGTTCTTAAGTTGATCTATTTGAATTCTTCTAATATTTTGCATAGTGTTGTTAATGGTACATTGGCAAGAATTGATGTGAATGATAAAAATGCATATACTAAGTCTGTTGAAATACTTGGTTTGTCTTTGAGAAATTATGTGTATACTTTGATTAATAAAGAAGTTAACAATTATGGGTTTGGTGAATATGGTGGTTGCCTTGCACAGTCTAAGAAATCTGGTTAACAGGCTTGATGGATAATTCATGGCCCTCGTAAGATTAGATTAAGAACTAGCACTTATAGAAAGGGTTTGAGGTGTGCCATAAATAAATTAAATCATCCATGGCCCTCATAAATGTTGCTTTTAAAGAACCATAATATTCGTAGTTTGCTTTAGGCCCGATTTAGATTAGTATTGCGATTATATATATGTTCGCGTAATGTAATTACAAATTTAACTCTAAAAAGACTCGAGGAATGCGTCCGCGCAACTTCAATCAATTTTTCTTAAATAAATAAACAAGTGTTATTAATTGTGGACACGTTCGCGTGACATGATTTCTAACGCACCAAAAAAATGAGTATACGTACGCGTAACTCAATTCTTTAATTACGAATAAATCAAGTGATTAGAAACGGTTAAAAAGGTAAATGCACATAGGTCTTAAAATAAGTAATTAGACAATTTAAGCCAAGTATAAATTGCTGAGCGACCATGCTAGAACCACGGAACCCGAAAATGCCTAACACCTTCTCCCTGGTTAACAGAATTCCTTATCTAGAATTTCTGGTTTGCAGATTTCGAAAGGAAAGTCGAAATTTTTCTCGATTCGGGATTTTAAACCGGTGACTTGGGATACCATAAATTATCCCAAGTGGCGACTCTGAATCAAATAAATAATCCCGTTTCGATTGTCACTTAAGTTGGAAAAACTCCCTTATACCCACCCTGGGGTGTGTGCAAAAGGGAGGTGTGACAGCTCTGGCGACTCTGCTGGGGACAATAACCCAGAACTTCCGGTTCAGGGTTCAAGAATTCGAGCTTATTAATGCAATTTTTATTTGGCTTTATTATTGATATTACTGTATTTTGTGGACTTAATGTGTTAATTGTCATTTACCGCTTTGATATTACTTGAACTGTATTTAAATGTCTTCTTACGCCACCCCTCTGAGTCTTTTGAAAATGGTGCACACGTTCGCGTGGCCCAGTTTTTCTATAGAAATTATACCAAATAGATCGAGGCTGGGCCAGCAACAAGGTCGGGTAGACTTTAGTGCTCCCGGTATGTTGCCCCTTCTTCGGCCTCAGTTGTCCGTTCAGGTTAGCCAGGTCTAGAACAAGACACCCAGGTTTTAAACCTAGAATAACGCAGCCTCATGCCGGATCCCTAGTAGGAACGTTTGTTTGCATCACGTGCATTTGACTTTGGGGACTCAACACAGGGGTTGAGTCCGTCTAGGACAGGTTTACCCAAATTAAAAGACCATCCTGATGCATCTTACATGCTACTTGCGTATCTGTTTGTTTCAGCTTGCATGTTGACCGGCTTCTAGAATAGGGAAAGAAAATCAAAAAAGAAATAAAGTGGAAAAAATAGAAAATCAAAAAGTGAGAGGTAGGTATTAAGAAAATTCTGAAAATCTGCCAAAATTCTGGAAAAAAAAAGGTCATTTCAAAATGAGCCAAACTTTTCAAGTGTCATGTTTTCCTATTGCGTCAAAACTGGGCGAACTACGCGGGTCTGATTCTCACCGGATGTGAGATACGTAGGCAAACCTCATCGGTTCCGGCTCATAATTTTCAAAAAAATCCAAAAATATTTTCCTTTACTTCCTCTTTAGAAAAGTTTTTTTTTGAGACCCCAATTTCCAAAAAATCCAAAAATATTTTTCATTACGTGCTTCTTTAGAAAGCCTTTCTTTTAGACCCTAATCGTTTTTAAAAAAAAATATACAAAAATATTTTCTTTTAATTTCTTCCAAAAATCCAAAAATATTTTCATTCTTCTTTCAAAATTGAAAAAAAAAATCAAAATTCAAAAATATTTTCTTTCTTCTTTAGAAATTTTTCTTTCGAAATTCCCAAAAAAAGGAAAAATTCAAAAAAAAACTTTCTTCTTTAGAAGTTTTTCTTTGCAAAAATGCTGAAGAAAAATCAAAATCCAAAAATATTCTGTTTCTTCTTTATAAGTCTTTCTTTCGAAAAATGAAATGAAAATTCAAAATTCAAAAAAAAAATTAGTTAGTTACTTTATTCCTAATCTTCCCGAACTACGCAAGATCTAATTCATGTTCCCGCATGATACGTAGGCAACCCACATCAGGTTCGATCACCTTTAAAAAGAAGTGAAAAAAATGAAGAAATGAAAAAATATTGATAATAATAAGGACCGTCTGAGTCCATTCTAACATGTTTTGTTTTGAATTGTGAAGAAAGTTGAGGTGGTCGGTTTGTGGCAAGCTGGAAACACAAGATCCAAGGAAAAATGATAACTGGCATCGAAGCTGTTACAAGTGCTCAAGAGACTCAGGGTCAGAGGGTTCAACAAGAGTCCACTGTGTTTGAGAAAAATAGAATGCTGAAACCGCAAATAACCTAAATGTGTCAAGCATGGGCGAGTGGTCAAGGACAACCTCATCATGAGTCACAATTTGCTACACAACAAGAGCAGTACCACTCTCCTGAGTATCACTCGTACTCGTTTGATCTTTCTGCAAATATTGAGAAGCCTGCCCGGAAGATGGTACAGGAAGAAATTACCCAAAGAGTGAAGAGCTTAGAACAACGGTTGAAAAACATGCAAGGGTTGGCAGGTCAAAAGAGTGTTGCCTTCAAAGATCTATGTATGTTCCCCGATGTCCACTTGTCGTCTGGTTTCAAGACTCCCAAATTTGAAAAGTATGGTGGACATGGAGATCTCATAGCCCACCTGAAAAGGTATTGCAATCAACTAAGAGGTGTGGGAAGAAATGAAGAGTTGTTGATGGCTTATTTTGGGGAAAGCCTTACAGGAGTAGCCTCCGAATGGTTTATGGATCAAGACACGTCTCACTGGTATGTCTGGGATGACATGGCACAAGCCTTTGTCAAACAGTTCTAATACAACATCGACATTGCCCCAGACCGCATTTCCCTTTCAAACCTGAAGAAGAAACCAACTGAAAGTTTCAGGGAATATGCCATTAAATGGAGAGAGCAAGCAACTAGAGTTAAGCCACCCATTTACGACCACGAGCTAATCACTATCTTCCTTCACACTCAAGAGCTAGATTATTTTCAAAACATGATGTCTGTAGTGGGCAAATCCTTCTCGGAAGCAATCAAAATGGGAGAAATGGTAGAGAATGGTCTTAAGACAGGAAAAATTATAAGTCAAGCGGTTCTTAAAGCCGAAACTCAGGTTGTCTAGGTTGAATCTGATAATTTCAGTGGCACGAATGAGAAGGATGAAGAAATCATGATGACAACAGGTTCGAGAAGAGGTCCCAGGAAAACACCTCGAAGGTATGTGCAGCCTCATCAGGTTTCCCATGACTCCCCTGAGCATTACTATCCACCTCAGAACACACAGTACTCTGTCGCTTCACCTCAGTATGTTGTCCAGCTACCAAAACACCCCAGAAAGTGAGCACGAGAATCACGAAATCTCCAACAGCCTCCACAAAATTTTCAGGTGCCATATAACCCACATCCAAGCCAGAGGTATAAAGGGGAACAAAGGTTGAAAGATAATTTTACACCAATAGGAGAGTCCTATGCAAGCTTATTTGAGAAGTTAAAGCATTATGACATGATTGCACCTATTCCTCCAAATCATGTGGACCCACGTGTGAGAAGCTTTGACCCTTCTAAAAGGTGTGAATACCATTCCAATGCCCAGGGGCACAATGTTGAAAGCTGTCGGGATTTGAAAAGAGAAATAGAAAGGATGATACTGGAGAATCTGATTGTGATCCAAGACAGTGACACCCAGAATATCGCGCAGAATCCTTTACCTGCACATGATGATGCACACTTTGTGGGAATGATGCGTGGTGACATGGAATATGAGAATCCTCTCGGAAATTTGCTAACCGAAGTTAATGATTTTGAAATTAGAGAAGGCTCTGCTGATTCTAATGAGCAAATTTGTGGCTAAATGCCAAGCTTAGCAATTGAAAAGTCATTCTCTCCTCACTAGGAAGGAATCTTGGTAGCTTGTTTTGATGTTTTTTCTATTATTTGGGTTATTTCAGGGTTTTGATCCAGATTTTATTTGTTTTATTGAGTCAAACCCTTCTATCCCTCCATTCTGTTTGTGTGAGTCTTGTCTTTCTGTTCTGTTGCTATTTTCATTAGCTGGGTTATTTAGGGTTGTAACTCGGATTTTAGGTTGTTTGTCTTGTTATTTACTCAATGAAATATAGTTTGTCCTTTTGTGTCATTCCATGCCTAGTTCTTTTCCCGCTAGTTTTAATGACATGACATGCATGCAGAAATTTTGGCCAGATCTTAGGAACAGATTTAATCTGGAATTTGATAACTAAAAAAAATACTTTTGAGGATGAATAAAGAGTTGGAATACTTTGGAATTAAGGTCGAGTAACACCTTCAAATCATTGTGAAGATCGGGCTTGAAGATGTTTAATCAATTGATGTTTGTTGGAAAGTTTGTCACTAAGGGATGGAAAAATGTCTTGTGACCACGGCACACCAAGAAGACAGACATGTTCATCAATGTTGTGCTCGCCAAAAGATACCATGTTTGACGTTCTTGAGGTTGGGAGGCCCTTTTTCTGCTACCCAAACACTTTATATCCTTTGTTACCCCTTTTGAGCCTGTGTTATTTTTCTTTGACTACCCTCTTTTGGAATCAAGTTTAGAGTAAAAAAAAAAGAAGAAAAATTCATGTCCCAAGAGTACAAACTAGGGCAATTCTTAGAAAGTTTAGAGAAAAAAAAGAATTGTCAAAGGCCAATGCCCTCAAAAATAGAAGCTGGGGCAAAAAAAAAAAAGAAAAAAAAGGAAAAAGAAAAAAAAAGAAAAAAAGAAAAAAGAGAAACAGAAAAAAAAGATGAAAACTAGTTTAGGTCAGATGTTTGAACTACGTTAGACCCGATTCCTTTAAAAAAAGGATACGTAAGCAGCCTCACGGTTCAGTCCAACCAAATAAGAATTCAAAAAAAAATCCAAAAATCCCCAACATCTAAAACTGGGGCAAAGATTTTATTTCATTTTTGAAAGAGTCGATTCCAAGAGTTGTAAGTCTACAACCCCTCGTTCTGAGTTTATTTTGAGCCTTCACGCCGACCTTTCTTTTCAACCCTATCCAGAAACCTTCCAAATAAATACCCCCAATATGACTTCAAGAATGCCAAGAGAAGCATGCAATGAGCAACGGTTGTCACATAACGTAGAACACTATCAAGTTGCCCACACAAGAAAGCAACAGAAAGAAAAAGAAAAGAAAAATGAGAGAGTCTTATTAGTGAAAACTCTCACGGGCACAATAAGACGACGGTGAGCAGAGATGAATAAATGAGAGAGACTTGTTGGTGAAAACCCCTCGGGGCACCATTAGTCGAAAGTGAGTCGTGAAGTTGATGCAAAGGTTTGGCACGGATAGGCCCGACTTCAAAGGTCATAAGAATAGTAAAAGGGAAGAGTGAATTAGTTTGATAGATCAGCCACTAAGTCCAAAATGCATGTCATGACCATTAAGGCTAGTTAGTGAAAAAAAGTGAAAAAAAGAAAAAGAAAAACTCTTTCTTCTGTCCTTCCGATAGGGGCATGTTTTGTTAATAATTGTTTCTTTGCATCATTTTGTCCTTCACTCCGAGACGCTCCTTGTCAAAACAAGCAAGAAAAGATTTCAAAATCTGCTACCAGCTTTTCAGTTGTACAAAGTAAATTTGGCCAGCACACTCGGTTGTTACTGTCAATAAGCCTTGAGGATTCATACAAAGGTTCCCCCTAAAAAGACTCTTGTCAGCCTATTTGACGCAAGCAAAGATGAATGGTGATTCTCTTTGACAGACAAATTGCTCAAAAAGCAGAAAGTCATTCAAGATATCGGAAAGGGTCACCTAGGCAAAGATCTCCAGTTGAGATAAGGCTGATTGAGCCGCAAGTACAAATGATACTAGTTGTGAAACAATTAGGGTTGATGCAGAGCAAAAGTCTCTTGAAGCCGACTCAAGCTGATTGAGCAGAAGCCAAGCTGCCCAAGACTCAAGGCCACAAACCGACCACCATTTTCAAAACTGATAATTTTTTCTTTGTATGAAACAGGAACGAAGCGGTGCAAGGAAAGTGATTCAAAAATAAATAAAAAAGAAAAAAAAACAACAAAAAGAAAAATGAAAATGAAAAGAAGAGAAGAGTCGACAAAGGGAAGTTTCTCAAATTTTTCCCTTTTTCTATCTTGCTCATGTGCATAAAATTTTGTCATTTGGTCGTCACATTTTGCCTCATAGGATAAAAAGTCCTAGTCTGATGGATTTTCCTCCCAATAAAATCTTAGTCTGATGAAATTTTCTCCTAAGATAGAAGACTTATTCTGATGAACTTTCTCCTAGGATAAAAATCTTAGTCTGATGAACTTTTCTCCTAAGATAAACAACCTAGTCTGATGAATCTTTCTCCTAGGATCAAATCTTAGTCGGATGAATTTTTCTCCTAAGATAATAAATAGAAATCTTAGTCTGACGAATCTTTCTCCTAAGATAACAAAAGGGACCTAGTCTGATGAGTTTTCTCCTAGGATCACAATCTTAGTCTGATGAATTTTTCTCCTAAGATAGGAAACCTAGTCTGATGAACTTTCTCCTAGGATCGAAATCTTAGTCTGATAAATTTTCTCCTAGGATAAACGTCTTAGTCTAATGAATCTTTCTCCTAAGATAGAAGACCTAGTCTAATGAATTTTCTCCTAGGATAAACGTCTTAGTCTAATGAATCTTTCTCCTAAGATACCAAAAACCAAAAAAAAAAGATAGAAAACCTAGTCTGATGAATTTTCTCCTAGGATTAACGTCTTAGTTTGATGAATCTTTCTCCTAAGATAGAAAACCTAGTCTGACGAATTTTCTCCTAGGATATTTTAAAAAAAAAAGAGAAAAAGGAAGTTTGGATTTGAAAAAATAGGTCAATTTTTAGTTTTCTTAAGAATATCAATGTTTAGTTTTCCTGAAATAAGGGGGGCCCGCCTGGAGAATAGGGTCAGTCTTTACTTTAGTCAAGCTTAGTTTATAGTTTTCCTTTTCTATTCTTTAGTTTACTCTCATCATTGCATCAATAGTACAAGTGGTTTACAATTTTGCTAACAACTCACAAATCTTCCTAGTGCAAACTGGGGCAGAAAAAATTTCTTTTGTTTTGTCTGTTTTGTTGTAATCAGGTGTCCACCTGGAGAACAAGGGAAGACAACTCAAGTTTCTAGGGAAAGCAGTGTTGAAGGAAGACAACTCGAGTTTCAAGGGAAAGTAGTTTTGAAGGAAGACAGTTCAAGTTTTAGAGGAAAATTGTTCAAGGTGCAAGGGGAAATAGTGTCAAGTAACAAAAGAAGACAGGTCAAGTTCAACAATCAGGCACCCACCTGAGAAGAAAAAAAGGGGAATTCAATTCAGAATGCAATTCGGGCCAGCAACAAAAGAAGCTCGATTCAAGAATGCGAGTCAGCAGTCCTAGATGATCAACAAAAGTTAGTCACAATCCAGAATAAAAAGAAAAAAAACAAAAAGAAAGATAAGAAGTGAATCCAAATGCAGAAGTTAATGAAAGATGTGAGCTGATCAAGACATGCCTGAGGTCACAAGCTCTGCATGTCCCGTCTTGGTTTGAAAAGCTGAAGAAGATTGAACCAGCACCTGCGGCTAACAAGCATCAAGATTCAGATCTGGGTCCGCATGAAGAACCAACCAAGACTCAAGATCAAGCATCAAAAGACTCATAGATAGGAATCTTGTGACTCGTAGCGGATAGGCTTAGTTAGTCTTTTTCATTTTTGATTTTGATGTAATAACGGGACCGCGGAACGGAACCTCAGCGGAACAGCACGTCGCTCGGCTCTCCACCTCGGCACTCTCCATCACTTCATTCACTTCTGAACTACACGTGGCCTGATTCCTTTATAGCCAAGGATATGTAGGCAGCTCAGATACCAGGGCTCGGTCACATTCCTCTTTTCTCTGAGCTTTAGTCTCTCCCAAATAATGGTCGGGTCAAAAACCTGTCTAGTCATTCTTTGTCCGAAAACGCTTTGCGTTTCCGGTCAAAGAGGGGCAGTTGTAGACATGTGATTTTTGACCCCCCCCTCCCCAAGATTTTTTATATTTTAGCATGTAAATATTTAATTTAGGCCTAATATAGCTATTTCAACTATTTTTAACTTCTTTACTTTATTTTCGTCATAAAAATGGAAAATTACGAAAATAATATATTTTTAGCTTACGTATCTTTCATAAATTTAAATAAAAATATACAAAAATAGTACTTATTTTTATCTTTATATAATTTTAAAAATAAAAAAATATATAATAGTATCATGTTAGCATTTGGCATGGGGTAGTATTTTTATTTTACTTTAAAATGAGTATATTAAGGTGTTGGATCATAATGTCAAGAGTTTTAGAACCCAATTCTTGGCCCAATTCGGATTAGTCCATTAAGCCTAAGGACCCTTCTTGACACTTCTTTGGAATACAAAAACAAATAAAGAGGACCCTAAAGACTTAACACAAAAGACCTAGGGACTAATGGGCAAAATACACAAAGATACACCTAGACCTAGACTCTACCTATAAATAAGTGCTTAAAAAAATAAAAAAAATAAAAAGAAGAAAGAACAACAGAAAAGGCTGAACGAGCAGCTGAAAATAGTTGCGCAAGAATGATTCCCCCGGCCCCTCTCGGATCGTCTTCTCCAAACGACCCTAACCCTACCGTCTAGTTGATCATGTTCTTGAAGCAGCCATCCATGGCTTCTTGTTGAACGAAATAACAGACCCCCCTTCCCCACGAGTTTATCTTCTCCATTAAAGCTAACAGACGAGGACCTAGAAGACCTAAGACAATGGAGAAGCAGCCGTTGCTGTGAGCTTCATCTTCTTCATCCTTCATCTTCCTCATGAAAACACAAAACCGACCCTAGAACCTTAAGACCGAAGAGATCCAGCCACAGCACTCAAACACGCCGGAGCTCCTCCATTCTTTCAACGCTATCGCAATCGCCGGCGAACCAGTCGTCCACCAACCACTTCCTCATCACAGAACTCGCCGGAAAACCAGCAAACCCCTCACGTCGAACACACAACAACTGACGACTCTAAACCTTCATCAACCAGAACAACCTCCCCTCGTCCTCCTCCTCGCGTGAACGACTCAACCAACTCACCGAAAAACAACCCATAACATCGCGAACCCACTCGTCGGAACTCATACAGACAGACCCAAAATCCAGCGCCCAACCTTCCACCAGTTGTTGTCCGTTGTCAGTAACAGAAATATCACACCAAATGACCACCCTCCATAGCCACCCATGAAACAGAACAGCTAGTAAGTTTATCAACTCAAGCTCATTTAGCATCTCTTTCCGGTGAGCTTCGAGTTCGTCGGAGGTCGTCGTTCAAGGAGTCCGTTCCATTCGTACATCAAGGTGATGCTGGTTTTGAGGTCTGGTCATAGTTCCGTCAAGGGTCAATAAATATTCCGGGTACGATCAGTCCCGTTGTTCACGTCCAGTTACGGGTATGTTTTGATTGTTAAATCTTGCCTTTGTTTATTGATTTATGGGAAGTGTCTTGTTATGGTTAAGAGCTCGATTTCTGCTTCTCTTAGTTATGTTGATGTTGTTCTTAAGTTGATTTATTTGAATTCTTCTGATATTTTGCATAGTGTCGTTAATGGTACATTGGCAAGAATTGATGTGAATGATAAAAATGCATATACTAAGTTTGTTGAAATACTTGGTTTGTCTTTGAGAAATTTTGTGTATACTTTGATTAATAAAGAAGTTGAGAATTATGGGTTTAATGAAAATGGTGGTTGCCTTGCACAGTCTAAGAAATCTGGTTAACAGGCTTGATGGATAATTCATGGCCCTCGTAAGATTAGATTAAGAACTAGCACTTATAGAAAGGGTTTGAGGTGTGCCATAAATAAATTAAATCATCCATGGCCCTCATAAATGTTGCTTTTAAAGAACCATAATATTCGTAGTTTGCTTTAGGCCCGATTTAGATTAGTATTGTGATTATATATACGTTCGCGTAATGTAATTGCAAATTTAACTCTAAAAAGACTCGAGGAATGCGTCCGCGCAACTTCAATCAATTTTTCTTAAATAAATAAACAAGTGTTATTAATTGTGGACACGTTCGCGTGACATGATTTCTGACGCACCAAAAAAATGAGTATACGTACGCGTAACTCAATTCTTTAATTACAAATAAATCAAGTGATTAGAGGCGGTTAAAAAGGTAAATGCACATAGGTCTTAAAATAAGTAATTAGACAATTTAAGCCAAGTACAAATTGTTGAGTGACCGTGCTAGAACCACGGAACCCGAGAATGCCTAACACCTTCTCCCGGGTAAACAAAATTCCTTATCTAGAATTTCTAGTTCGCAGATTTCAAAAGGAAAGTCGAAATTTTCCTCGATTCGGGATTTTAAGCCGGTGACTTGGGACACCATAAATTATCCCAAGTGGCGACTCTGAATCAAATAAATAATCCCATTTCGATTGTCTCTTAAATTGGAAAAACTCCCTTATACCCGCCCTGGGGTGTGTGCAAAAGGGAGGTGTGACACACATCAAATAGTTGCTTCTCATCATCAGTTGGGGTAATGTTCTTTATCTGCAATTATTAAGCACACTAGTTAGAAATAGAAATGATAATAAAGTATGGAAATATAAAAGATCCCTATTACCATATGATACCAATATAGTATACATGTATACCAACAGAGTATATATCACTGATCTGGGATATTGCTACAACTAACTGTGACTATACTACTGTACCAAAAATATTAAAAGATGCGATAAAAGTATGAGAAAATTAAAAGTATAAGTAACCATAAAACTATAAGTAGAAGAAAAGATCCCTATTACCATACTTTACCAATATGGTATACATGTATACCAACAAAGAATATAATTGATCCGGGATATTGCTACAACTATCCATGACTAAAATACTGTACAAAAAATATTAAAAGATGCAATAAAAGAATGAGAAAATTACCTGCTCGCGTTGCAAGCTAGACATTCGCAAAGCAACTCGCTCATCGGTATTTGACTCATGACTACCCAATTCAAAATTCGTGGAAGTTTGTTTCCAATATGATCAGAAAAGTAACCATCCAAACTTGGGCAACATTCATACAACAAAATCTGTAAATCCAAAGGGAAGCCACCGAGTCTATAAAAAGAAGGCTTATCTTGAAACTTGTTGGAACACGAGTCGAGTGTAGCGTTATAAACATCTATACCCCAGGGATAATTATTGAAATCACCGCACTCAACCAAGTCAATGTAAGACCGTGAAATAACTTTTGTTTTGAGTTGAGAAAGTAAGAAGTTGTTCACAAAATAAAGAACTGCTATCTTCAAAGCATCATCATTTGTTCCCATTTCTTCTTCTTAAAATAGTTTGCTA
This sequence comes from Nicotiana sylvestris, assembly GCF_000393655.2. Classification (NCBI taxonomy): domain Eukaryota; kingdom Viridiplantae; phylum Streptophyta; class Magnoliopsida; order Solanales; family Solanaceae; genus Nicotiana; species Nicotiana sylvestris. Next base: position 155,322,275 of record NC_091063.1, on the reverse strand, counting down.
GTTGGGCCAATGTCACGGATACAGTACCAAAATATTTGGAAATTAACCTATTCTCTGTTATGCTCTCTATACTTGTATCACCCTTACATTTCAACCCAGTAACAAGTGCAAATTCACCCAAACCAAAGCGTAACCTAGAATCATTCACTACAAACCGCATCTCATTTTTCACCTCATGATGTACTTCTCTAATAAGTAAATGGTGCATAACCCGAATCTGCACAATAACTGATGGCAGTTTTAAAAAATAGCCAAAGCATGTTTTCTTAAACAGTCGAAGTTGCCTCTACGATAAATTCTCTTTCAATTGACAAATAACATGGCGGTTGGTATCCCAATCAACCTTTGGTTTATAATCTAAGTCCATAGGCACAAGGAAATCCCGACACTGCAAAACATGTTCATATAAAATAATTTCAGAAATAAAATTCACTTAAAAATGTAACTAAACCAAACAAAAATATTACAACTACCATATGATACCAACATGGCATATAACTATACCAGCAGGGTATACAATTCTACTGGCTAATTTCCGACAACTATAAATGACTATAATACTATTACATAACAGATAGGAATAAAGAGAAAAAATAAAAAGGTATGCAGCTATAAAGTATTTTCAAGATACTATACGATACTACTATTATTAAAGGAAAAACAAATAGCGAAGACAGCCAAAAAAGGATCCAGAAACATATGATAGTATATAGCTATACTAACAGGGTAAATGGTTGTACGGGGTTATTCCAACAACTGTCTATAACTATAAAAACCATCACATAACACACATATACTATGTCTATAGGCACAAGTGAATCTCAACAATTCAAAACATGATTATATAAATTATTTAAGAAATAGAATTCACTTAAAATTAACACAACTGACTATAACTATAATATAATATAAAAGCATAACAGGAAATCAAAAAATAACAATGTACTATACATTCAAAATCTCACAGATCATATTTTTAAGAAAATTACCTTCTTGGGTGCGACACCAATTTTTTTCTTCTTTAACTGAGAATCATCGCTACAATCAACATCTACTGGTTGAGTCTCTTTCTAGGCACGGCTTCACATCGGCTTCCCCCTAACTCAGAATCCTGAACAACTTTACCTTTTCCCTTATCAGTCACATGATCATCTCCTATGACTGGTACAAAATTTGTGTCGGGTAATGACTGGCAGGGAGTTTTATCGACTGACGAAGCATTAATATTGTTGCCTTTTTCACCCTCTAATTCTACATTTTCAGTTGTGTTTTCAACATGACTACTGCTAGGGTTACGACTAAACAGAGACTGAGAATCAGAAAATAAGGAAAAACCAGGATAGGACATGGCTGAGGCAACGGATTCAACAACTACTTGTGTTGAAGAATGATGTTGTCCACGGCGCCACCATCTACGCGCATAATGCTTCCGACCCATAGAGAAAACAACAACTCATAGACATAGATTCACAAAAGTACAAAGAAAAACACAAAAATCCTATGATCTTGAAAACCCACTTTCACTAAAATGTACTTTCAGAAGCAAAAATTTCACCCAAAAATAGGTACTAGACGAAGAGATAGAACAGAATTGGAAGAAAAAATTAAAAACTCGAATGTGGGTGAAATATGTGTTCCATGGGTTGGCTATGGAGATTTGGAAATTGTTCTCTAGTGTAGTGTTAACTGTTAAAGGACGAAGACAAGCGTGGGTAGCTTGGGCCGGGTAAAATAGGTGGGCTGGATTCTTTAGTCTAGTGTAAAGAACGAAGTTAAGGCTTTAAAGACAATGGGTAGCTTAGACCGCGTGAAATATATGGGCCGGGTAAATAAATTGGGCCAACTGGGTAGGAATAGTAAATAGTTTGGGCATGGGTATTAAAAGGTAAATAGTTTGGGCTTAATAGGTATAAAGTGAGATTTTCTATTAACTTTCTCTAGCTACCATATACATAATTACTTTGTATAGCTACTATTAAGTTGTTATGGTAATGTATTCGTTGTATTTGCGCTGCTGTATTCATGTATATAGCACCAAAAAGCGCCTAAAAATCAAGGTAGTCAAGCTGTACGTGCATGTATTCACATGTATTCGCGCCATGTATTCATGAATACAGCAACAAAAAGCGCCTAAAATAAGAGCAGTCCAGTTGTATGCGCATGTATTTACATGTATTCGGGCTGCTGTATTCATGAATACAGCAGTAAAAAGTGCCTAAAATCATGGCAGTCTAGTTGTAATCGCATGTATTCGCACCATGTATTCATGAATACAGCAGCAAAAAAATGCCTAAAATTAGGGCAATACAGCTGTATGCGCATGTATTCACATGTATTCGCGCCATGTATTCATGAATAAAGTAACGACAATCACCTTAAAAATAGGTATGTCCAGCAGTCTAAGAGAGAGGAAAAACATAAATAGCGTATTTCATACCTTATTTCATGCCTCAGTAGTAGTATATACCATAAATACTTATTTTTCTATAAAATATAAAAGGTAGCCATAGAAAATAATATTTTTAAAATGATTTTGATTTATAATAAATAAGGTGTATACCTTTGCTATAGGAGGTAAAATTTCCTTTACAAAAATGATCTTGAAAGTGGGTGTATTGAATTTTTTAGGGGTATTACCATGTTTTGCTCGCGCCAAAAATTATTTGCATTCAGTAGCCGAAAAAATATATAAAATTTGTATAACTTTTGTATATAACATACAAAATGTGTATATATACAAAAAAATATTATTTTTTTGGATATTATTTTGAGAGCGACTATACAATGTCATCTTTTTCTATTTTTAACCCTACTTGTCTTATGGGCAAACTTTCTAAGTTTAAAATGTTTAATCTTGACATTGAAGGTTTTCCCATGGAGCAAGCAATGCGAAAAGTTTGCCTCTTGGGCAAATTTTTTAAATTTTGACTTACAAAAGGTTTACCCATAAGGTAAGTGGGGAACAAAATGCAACTACGCATTAGGGGTCATTTGGTTCAAGCATTAGTTAAACAAGGATTAAGTTATCCAGGTATTAGTTATGCAGGAATTAAGATTATTTTATACAGGTATTGTTGGGATTTTAAGTATATGATATGCTTAAAATAGGGTGAATGAAAAATGGAGGAAAATAAAATTTTTAAGTGAAATTTTAAGTTTCCCACCTTGGTAAAGGGACATTGTCCCATATTGAAAAAGGAAGAGGTTTTTTATGGGTAAATAAGCAATTGCTCTTCTTCTAGCTGCTAAAGAGTTGAGAAGAAGGAAAACCTCGCGTCGTCGACGTCGTCGCTCGCTCGGCTCGGCTTCGGCTTCGGATTTGGTCAAACGATTAATTGATTAATTTTTCGGACCAAATTTATTTGTTAATAGTAAAATATTAACATAAATGTTATTAAACATTTGTTTTAATAACATAATATTAATATTAAAATAAATATTAATATTAAATCCAATCCGTTTTTCAGTTGTGTAACTGAAAATTAAACTACCCTCTTCAATTTTCCCTCTTTATTCTTGAGTAAATAGCCATTTATGTTATGGCATTTATGTTGTGGCCGTTTTTCATAAACAGTCATTCTGAAGAGTTGCACCTCTTCAGATTTCAGCCCAACTTTGGCTATAAATAGAAGTCTATTTTGCTCAGAATTTCCATACGATTTTTTGAGTTTCTCCTCCTTCTTCTGCATACTTTTAACATCAAACAAAGCAACAATAAGTGTGATTTGCTACCAAACTTTGTGTTCGCCGAAACACTGGGGTTTGAAGTACCACTTGTCACGACCCTAACCCCAAACCCAGTCGTGATGGCGCCTCTCGTGAAAACAAGGCCAACCAGTTCAACCTAACTCAACTTTTAAAGTAGTTAATCAACATAAAAATAGTCTAAACATGAATTAAACAATACAAAATAGCGGAAATATCGATAACAATGCGGAAAGTCCAATCCGACACAGCCCTAACCGGGTGTCACAAGTCACGAGCATCTCTAAACCATAATACTAGTCTGCTAAAGTCATAAAATACTACAAGTGTTTGAAAGGAAACAGAATTTATAGAGAAGTAGAGACACGGGGCTGCGGACATCAACAACTACCTCGTAGTCTCCGAAAAAACCGTCTGGAACTGGAGGAATCAACACTCAGGAGCGGTACCAGCTACGCCTGAATCTGCACACAGGGTGCAAGGAGTAAAGTGAGTACTCCAACTCAGTGAGTAATGAAGATAAATAATGATTGAAAGTAAGAAAACACGTATACACAAGGTATTCTATAATGAAGCAACTAAATAGGTAATTTGTAAGCAGTAAACCAATGAAAATCAAAATAAAGTATTTCTACAACAAATAAACAGGTAATTGACAGACAATTATGATAAAGTAAACACATGGAAGTTCGCCACTCGGGCACAGCATCAACAATTTCCGCCCCTCGGGCTCAATCTCACATCACAATAGGTACCCGCGCTCACCAGGGGTGTGCAGACTCCGGGAGGGCCCCCTTAAGGCCCAAGTGCAATATCAAGACATCTCGTGGCATCAAATCTAGGCCCTCGGTCTCACATCAATTAAGCCACCTCGTGGCATATTTATGTATATTCGGCCCTCGGCCTCATATCAGTATCAATGTATCCTCACAACTAGGCCCTCGGCCTTACTCGGTCCAAAAATCGTCACAAGCCCCTCGGGCAATAGTAAAACAGTACTTTTCAACCCAAAACATCATTTAAAAATATTATTTAAGTCTCAAAACTGAGTAGTAAAAATGGCTGAAAATAACATGACTGAGTTCAAGTAATAAGTCAAAACCATGAGGAAATAGTAATAAAATCCCCGAAGGGTTCAAATAGTTAGCACAAAGCCCAAATGTGGCAATCAACCCAAATCATGATGATAGCAAATAAGTTTCAGTCAAATACGCGGTAAAATGATCAATCGGGACGGATCAAGTCACAATCCCCAATAGTGCACGACCTCAAGCTCGTCATCAAGCGTGTGTCTCACCTCAATATAGCACTACGATATGCAATTCCGAGGTTCCAAACCCTCAGAGCGTCACTTACAATCATTACTCACCTCAAACCGGCTAAATCTCTAACTCCCGATGCCTTTGCCCCTCGAATCGGACTCCACGCGAGTTGAATCTATCCAAAATCAGAATGAATACGTCACAATATGCTAAGGGAACAAATCCCAAGTGAAAACAATCAAATTACCACAAAATTCCAGAAATTGGTCAAACCAGATCCCCAAGCCCACATCTCGGAATTTGACAAATTCACAAAAATAGAATCCTTATACTTTCACGAGTCTAACCATACGAAAATTATCCAATTCCGATATCATTTGGTCCTTCAAATCATCATTTTATATTTTTGAAAGATTTCACAATTTTCTTCCCAAATTCCATCCCAAATCATGAATTAAATGATGAATTTAATGATAGATTCATGTACTCTAGACAAATCTGAGTTAGAATCACTTACCCCGATGAATTTCTTGAAAAACCTTCGAAAAATCGCCAAAATCCGAGCTCTCTAGGTCAAAATATCAAATAAAATCCAAAACCTTGTATTTATAGAGTACCCCACTGATTTCCACCTCCGCGGACCGCACAAAATCGACCGCGCTCCGCACAAAAATGACCACGGCCACACAGGCTTTCCTCTTCAGTGACATGCTTTAGTATTTTAGCTATAACATTCTCTATAGATGTCCAAATTGCGATATCTTTCCTTTTCTGGAAAATAGACATGAAGGGCTACAACTTTCGTTTTTAAATCATTACAAAACTCCTTGTACACCAAAAGATATGAGCTTCCGAAATAGGACTAGTGAAATGTTCCCCACCGCGGTCACACTGCATTTTGTGCGGTCCTCACAGCACCTACCGCGGCCGCACTTCATTTTGTGCGGTCCGCACAGCACATACCGCGGCTGCACTTCTTTTTGTGTGGACCGCGCGGGTGGGTTCCGAGGCCTGCAACCCTTCTGGACCTGTTACAGCTATGATTTTCGACCTAAAACATCCCGGAACCTACCCGGAACTCCCGGAACTTCAAACCAATTGTACCAACACATCCCATGACATCGTTCAAACTTGTTCAAAACTTCAGAACACTTACAACAACATCAATCACCAATTTAACATAGGATTCAAGCCTAAGAACTCCAAGAACTCTTAAATTATGCTTTCGATCAAAAAGTCTATCAAATCTCGTCCGAATGACCAAAAATTTTGCACACACATCCCAAATGACACAATAAAGCTACTGCAACTCTCGAAATTCCATTCTGACCCCTATATCAAAATCTCGCCTATCAACCGGAAATCGCCAAAATATCAATTTCTCCAATTTAAGCCTAACTTCTCTACAACTCCAAAACTCATTCCGATCGCGCTCCTAAGTCAAAAATCACCTCCCGAAGCTAACCGAACCATCAGAACTCACTTCCGAACCTTCTAACACATAAGTCAACATCCGGTTGACTTTTCCAACTTAAGCCTTCTTAGAAGGGACTAAGTGTCTCAAACTTCACCAAACTCATTCCGGACTCGATCCGACCAACCTGAAACAACAAAAACATGGATAACGAAGCATAAAGAAGCTGCAATAGGGGAAACGGAGCGGTAACTCATGAGATGACTGGTCGGGTCGTCACATCCTCCCCAACTTAAAAAAATGTTCGTCCTCGAACGAGTCAAGAAACATACCTGAAGCCTCGAATAGGTGAGGATATCTGATTTGCATCTCCTGCTCGGTCTCCCAGGTAGCCTCCTCCATGGGCCGACCTCTCCACTGCACTTTCACTGAAGCTATATCCTTTGACCTCAACTTCCGAACCCGACGACCCAAAATAGCTACTGGCTCCACATTAAAGGTCAAAGCATCATCCAACTGAACCGTACTGAAGTCCAAAACATGAGATGGATCCCCAATATACTTCCGAAGTACAGAAACATGAAATATCGGATGCACGCTCGACAAGCTGGGTGGAAAAGCAAGCTCATAAGCTACCTCCCCAATCCTCCGAAGCACCTCAAAAGGACCAATGAACCGAGGACCCAATTTCCCTTTCTTCCCAAATCTCATAACACCCTTCATGGGTGAAACCTTCAACAGAACCTTCCCGCCAACCATGCAGGACACATCTCGAACCTTCCTATCAGCATAACTCTTTTGCCTCGATTGCGCTGTACGAATCCTCTCCTGCATCACCTTCACTTTCTCCAAAGCATCCTGTACCAAATCAGTCCCCAATAGCTTGACCTCACCGGGATCGAACCAACCAACTGGAGATCTGCACCGCCTCCCATACAAAGCCTCATATGGAGCCATCTAAATACTCGACTGGTAGCTATTGTTATAAGCAAACTTTGCAAGCAGTAGGAACTCATCCCATGACCCTCCGAAATTAATAACACAAGCACGCAACATGTCCTCCAATATTTGAATAGTAAGCTCGGACTGCCCGTCCGTCTGAGGATGAAAAACTGTGCTCAACTCAACTTGAGTACCCAACTCTCTCTGCACGACTCTCCAAAACTGCGAAGTAAACTATCTCTATCTGAAATGATGGAAACCGGAACGCCATGCAAATGAACAATCTCTCGGATATAAATCCCTGCCAACCACTCTGAAGAATAGGTAGTACACACAGGAATGAAGTGGGCGCACTTGGTCAGCCGATCCACAATTACCCAAATAGCATCGAACTTCCTCAAAGTCCGTGGAAGTCCAACAACAAAGTCCATAGTGATTCTCTCCCACTTACACTCAGGAATATCCATCTGTTGTAGCAAGCCACCTGGTCTCTGATGCTCATATTTTACATGCTAACAATTGAGACACCAAGCTACAAATCCCACAATATCTTTCTTCATTCTTCTCCACCAATAGTGTTGCTTCAAATCCTGATATATCTTCGCGGCACCCGGATGAATGGAATACCGCAAGCTATGGGCCTCCTCCAGAATCAACTCTCAAAGCCCATCCACATTGGGCACGCAAATTCAGCCCTGCATCCTCAACACCCCATCATCACCGATGGTCACATCTCTAGGATCATCATGCTGAATTCTGTCCTTAAGGACAAGCAAATGCGGATAATCATACTGGTGCTCTCTGATGCGATCATATAATGAAGAGCGAGAAACCACACACGCCAATACCCGACTGGGCTCCGAAATATCTAATCTCACAAACCGATTGGCCAAGGCCTAAATATCAACTGCAAGAGGTCTCTCTCCAACTGGAATACATGCCAAACTCCCCATAATCACTGCCTTTTGGCTCAAAGCATTGGCCACCACATTGGCCTTTCCCGGATGGTACAATATAGTGATATCTTAACCCTTAAGCAACTCCAACCATCTCCGCTGCCTCAAATTAAGATCCTTTTGCTTGAACAAATGCTGAAGACTATGATAAGCAGTGAACACCTCACAATATACGCCATACAGGTAATGCCTCCAAATCTTCAATGCGTGAACTATGGCAGCCAACTCCAAATCATGAACGGGGTAGTTCTTATCATGGGGCTTCAACTGACGAGAAGCATAAGCTATAACTCTACCCTCCTGCATCAACACACAACCAATCCCAACTCTCGAAGTATCACAATACACGGTATATGAACCTGAAGCTGATGGCAAAACCAACACTGGAGCTGTGGTCAAAGTTGTCTTGAGCTTCTGAAAGCTCTCCTCACACTCGTCCGACCATACAAATATAGCACCCTTCTGAGTCAACTTGGTCAAGGATGATGCGATAGATGAGAATCCCTGAACAAACTGGCGATAATAGCCTGCCAAATCAAGAAAACTACGAATCTCTGTGGATGAGGACGGTCTGGGCCAACTCTAAACCACCTCTATCTTCTTCGGATCAACCTAAATACCCTCGCTGGACACCACGTGCCCCAAGAAAGCCACTGAACTGAGCCAAAACTCACACTTGGAGAATTTTGCATAAAGTTTCTCCTCCCTCATTCTCTGCAATACAACTCTCAAATGCTCCGTGTGTTCCTCCTAACTACGCGAATACACCAGAATATCATCAATGAAGACTATGACGAATGAATCAAGATATGGTCGGAACACGATGTTCATCAAATTCATGAACGGGGCTGCTGGGGCATTGGTCAGCCCAAAAGACATCACCAAGAACTCATAATGACCATATCGGGTCCTGAAAGTCGTCTTAAGAATATCCAAGTCCCTGATCTTCAACTGGTGATAACCTGAACGGAGATCAATCTTGGAGAACACCCTCTCTCCCTGAAGCTGGTCAAATAAATCATCAATGCAATGCAAAGGATACTTGTTCTTAATTGTTACCTTGTTCAATTGCCTATAATCAATGCACATTCTCATTGTGCCATCTTTCTTCTTCACAAACAGAACCGGCACACCCCAAGGTGACACACTAGGTCGAATGAACCCCTTATATAGGAGCTCCTAAAGTTTCTCCTTCAATTCCTTTAACTCCGCTGGTGCCATACGATACGGCAGAATAGAAATGGGCTGAGTGCCCGGCACCAGGTCAATACCAAAATCAATATCCCTGTCTGGTGGCATGCCTGACAGGTCTGCAGGAAACACATCGGGAAAATCCCTCACAACTGGAATAGAATCAATACTGAGAGTCTCAGCTCCAACATCCCTCACAAACTCTAGGTATGAAAGATAACCCTTCCCAACCATACGCTGGACTCTCAAGAAAGAGATCACTCTACTAGGAACGTAATCAGTCACACCTCGCCACTCGATCCGTGGCACACCCGGCATAGCCAATGTGACTGTCTTAGCATGACAGTCCAGAATAGCACGACACGGAGATAACCAATCCATGCCCAAAATGACATTAAAATCCATCATGCTCAATAGTAATAGATCCACTCGGGTCTCCAGACCCTCAATAGTCACCACACATGACCGGTACACACGGTCTACAACAACAGTATCGCAACTGAGGTAGATACATGAACATGTAAAGCAAGAAACTCATGGGGCGTACCCAAATAACGAGTAAAATATGATGACATATAAGAAAAGGTGGAACCGGGATCAAATAATACAGAGGCATCTCTGTGGCAGACTGAAACAATACATGTGATAACAGCATCTGAAGCAATAGCATCGGGTCTGCCTGGGAGTGCATAGAAATGGGCTTGACCGCCCCCTGATCGACTTTCCCCTCTGGGGCGACCCCTGGCTGACTGACCTCCACCCCTAGCTAGCTGAGCGGGTGGTGGTGAAGAAACTGGCACTGAAGCCAAAGACTAACCCCTCTGCTGGGACGAACTAGCAACACGACAAGGACACTGCCTCCACATGTGGCCTATCTCGCCACACTCATAACAACTCCCAGGTGCTGGAGAAAGGGGACTGAAGGGAACCCCTCATACCAGAGTGACTAGTAGATGTGCTCGACATAGATGAACCTTGAGCCGATGGGGCACGAGATGAACTCTGAGCTGGGAGGGCACTGAGTAATGATTGGCCCTGCTGAGATCCATGATGACCATGACCTGAAGATGCCCCACGATAACCTGGGAGGGCGGACTGAACAAGCCTGAATGAACGACCTCTACCATGCTAAAACTGGCCCCTCGAAGGAGCACCACTATAACTGCCCGATCCTCGAGGTCTCTTGGCCTCCCTCTCCTATCGCTCCTGACGGCGAACAACCTCAATCTCCCGGGCGATATCGACAACCTCTTCAAAGGTAGCACCCATCACTCTCTCTCTAGTCATAAGAATACGAAGCTGATAAGTAAGACCATCAAAAAACCTCCTGATCCTGTCTTGATCTGTCAGAACCATCTAGATGGGATGACGAGCCAACTCAGAAAACCTCGACTCATATTGTGACACATTCATATCTCCCTGTCACAACCACTCAAACTGTCTACGCAGCTCCTCTCTATGGGACTGTGATACATACTTCTCCAGGAAGAGAATGGAGAACTGCTGGAAAGTAAGGGGCGTTGAACCAACAGGCCTACGCCTCTCATACGCCTCCTGCCAAGTGAAGGCAGCCCTCGAGAACTGAAAGGTGGTAAATGCCACACCACTAGACTCAAGAATCCCTGTTGTACGAAGCATCCACTAGCATTTATCCAAGAAACCCTGGGCATCCTCGCCCTCTGCTCCGTTAAAAGTCGGAGGCTGGAGTCTACCAAACCTCTCAAGTCGACGTTGCTCATCATCTGGCATAACTGGTACTACAAACTCCTGAGCTGGTGCAACCAGCTGGGTTGGAGGTGCCCCCGGTGTCTGAAGTCCCTGCACTACCTGCTCAAGTGTGCGATCAGCGGGGGTCTGATTGCCTCCCCCGGCCTATGAAGTAGATGCTGCTGTAGTGGCTAAAACTACCTGACCCATGCCAGTGCAAACTGATAAGATATGTGCCAAGGCCTCCTAAAGACATGGAATCACGATGGGCACAGTTGGTTCCTGAACTGGTGCTGCTGGATCATCCATAGCTGCAGCCTGATCCTGAGCTAGGGCGGCTGGTGGGTCTACAGGTGTTGCCCTTGTTGCTCTATCTTTGCCACGACCACGACCACATCCACGGCCTCTGGTGACCTCCGCTGGTGGCATTGGTTGTCGTCCACTCCGTCCGGTAGCTCGTGTCCTCACCATCTGTGAGAGAATAGAATTACGGAAGTTCAGTACTCGGATCAATAAGTTCGCATGATAGGAATTTCAAGAATATGAAGTTTTTCCTAAAGGTTCTGTAGCCTCTCGAGGATAAATACAGACGTCTCTGTACCAATCCGTGAGACTCTACTAAACCGGCTCATGACTCGCGAGACCTATGTAACCTAGGTTTGATACTAACTTGTCACTACCCTAACCCCGAACCCGGTCGTGATGGCGCCTCTCGTGAAGACAAGGCCAACCAGTTCAACTCAACTCAATTTTTAAAGCAGTTAATCAACATAAAAATAGTCTAAACATGATTTAAACAATACTAAATAGTGGAAATATCGATAACAATACGGAAAGTCCAACCCGACACAGCCCTAACCGGGGTGTCACAAGTCACGAGCATCTCTAAACGATAATACTAGTCTGCTAAAGTCATAAACTACTACAAGTGTTTGAAAGGAAACAGAAATGATAGAGAAGTAGAGATACGGGGCTGCAGACGTCAACAACTACCTCGTAGTCTCTGAAAACCTGCCTGAACTAGAGGAATCAACACTCAGGAGCGATACCAGCTACGCCTGAATCTATACATAGGGTGCAGGGAGTAAAGTAAGTACTCCAACTCAGTGAGTAATGAAGATAAATAATGACTGAAAGTAAGAAAACATGTATACACAAGGTATTCTATAATGAAGCAATTAAATAGGTAATTTGTAAGCAGTAAACCAATGAAAAGCAAAATAAAGTACTTCTAAAACAAATAAACAGGTAATTGACAGACAATTATGATAAAGTAAACACATAGAAGTTCGCCCCTCGGGCACAACATCAACAATTTCCGCCCCTTGGGCTCAATCTCACATCACAATGGGTACCCGCGCTCACTGGGGGTGTGCAGACTCCGGGAGGGGCCCTTTACGGCCCAAGCGCAATATCAAGCCATCTCGTGGCATCAAATCTAGGCCCTCGGTCTCATATCAATCAAGCCACCTCATGGCATATTTATGTATCTCAGGCCCTCGGCCTCATATCAGTTTCAATGTATCCTCACAACTAGGCCCTCGGCCTTACTTAGTCCAAAAATCATCACAAGCCCCTAGGGCAATAGTAAAATAGTATTTCTCAGCCCAAAACATCATTTAAAAATATCATTTAAGTCTCAAAACTGAGTAAAAATGGCTGAGTAGTAAAATAGGGGAAAATAACATGACTGAGTTCAAGTAATAAGTCAAAACCGTGAGGAAATAGTAATTAAAATCCCCAAAGAGTTCAAATAGTTGGCACAAAGCCCAAATGTGGCAATCATACCAAATCATGATGATAGCAAATAAGTTTCAGTCAAATACGCGGTAAAATCATCAATCGGGACGGACCAAGTCACAATCCCCAATAGTGCACGACCCCACGCTCGTCATCAAGTGTGTGTCTCACCTCAATATAGCACTACGATGTGCAATTTCAGGGTACCAAACCCTCAGAGCATCATTTACAATCATTACTCACCTCGAACCGGCTAAATCTTTAACTCGCGACGCCTTTGCCCCTCGAATCGGCCTCCACGCGCGTCGAATCTATCCAAAATCATAATGAATACGTCACAATATGCTACGGGAACAAAGCCCAAGTGAAAACAATCGAATTACCATAAAATTCCAGAAATTGGTCAAACCCGACCCCTGGGCCCACGTCTCGAAATTTGACAAAATTCACAAAACTAGAATCCTTATACTCTCACGAGTCTAACCATACGAATATTATCCAATTCCGATACCAATTGTTCCTTCAAATCAACATTTTACATTTTTGAAAGATTTCACAATTTTTTTCACAAATTCCATTCCAAATTACGAATTAAATGATGAATTCAATGATAGATTCATGTGCTTTAGCTAAATCTGAGTTAGAATCACTTACCCCGATGAATTTCTTGAAAAACCTTCAAAAAATTACCAAAATCCGAGCTCTGTAGGTCAAAATATCAAATAAAACCCAAAACCTCGTATTTATAGAGTACCCCACAGATTTCCACCGCCGCGGACCGCACAAAATCAACCGCGGTCCGCACAAAAACGACCGCGGCCGCACAGACTTTCCTCTGCAGTGACAGGCTTTAGTATTTTAGCCATAACTTTCGCTATAGATGTCCAAATTGTAATATCTTTACCTTTCTGGAAACTAGACACGAAAGGCTACAACTTTTGTTTTTGGATCATCGCAAATCCCCTTGTAGATCAAAAGATATGAGCTTCCAAAGTAGGTCCAGTGAAATATTCCTCACCGCGGCCGCACTGCATTTTGTGCGGTCCGCACAGCACCTACTGCAGCCGCACTTAATTTTGTGCGGTCCGCACAACACATACCGCGGCCGCACTTCTTTTTGTGTGGACCGTGCTGGTGGGTTTCGAGGCCTGTAACCCTTCTGGACCTGTTACAGCTATGATTTTCGGCCTAAAACATCCCGGAACCTACCTGGAACTTCAAACCAATTGTACCAACACATCCCAAGACATCGTTCAAACTTGTTCAAAACTTCGGAACGCTCACAGCAACATCAATCACCAATTTAACATAGGATTCAAGCCTAAGAACTCCAAGAAATCTTAAATTATGTTTTCGATCAAAACGTCTATCAAATCTCGTCTGAATGACCTAAAATTTTGCACACACATCCCAAATGACACAGCAAAGCTACTTCAACTCTCGAAATTCCATTCCGACCCCTATATCAAAATCTCGCCTATTAACCGGAAATCGCCAAAATATCAATTTCGCCAATTTAAACCTAAATCTTCTCTACAACTCCAAAACCCATTCTGATCGCGCTCCTAAGACACAAATCACCTCCCGAAGTTAATCGAACCATCAGAACACACTTCCGAGCCTTCTAACACATAAGTCAATATCCGATTGACTTTTCTAATTTAAGCCATCTTAGAAGAGACTAAGTGTCTCAAACTTCACCAAACTCATTCCGGACTCGATCTGACCAACCCGATACCACAAAAACACGGATAACGAAGCATAAAGAAGCTGAAATGGAGGAAACAGAGCGGTAACTCATGAGACGACTGGTCGGGTCGTCACACCACTACACCAGTGTGTAATTCATTCTATCCTGGGAGGAAATAATCCATAACCTTGAGTACTAGGAAGGGATTAAATTCTTTAAGGAAACACTGTGAAATCAGTGGGCTCGAATTGATTTTTGTTTCTTTACATGTTCTGTTTATATATTATTCTGCTTTATTTTTCCATAATTAGTTTACAAATACAGCTTTCTATCAAGCTTAAGGAATGTAATATATTTTCTGTATTTGTGTTATACACATTGTTTCTGGAGAGTAAAACCTTTTTGGTTTTGTACTCTATTGGAGATTAAAATTTACGTGATTTTAACGTTTGTGTCATTCTCTTACAGAAATAACGAATTACAATGGAAATCAAGCTATTCCGATGGTAATTTCCAATGCCTTAACGAGTCGAACAACACTACCAGCATTGGCACCGGCGGAGAAACCTGAAAAATTTTCCGGGATTGATTTCAAGCGCTGGTAGCAAAAGATGTTTTTCTACTTGACTATTCTAAGTCTCCAGAAGTTCATCAAGGAAGATGTTCCTGTGTTGTTCGATGAAACTCCAGAAACTGAACGCTTTCTCGTAATTGAGGCGTGGAAACATTCAGATTTTATGTGCAAGAATTATATTCTAAGCGGGCTGGAGGATGCTTTGTATAACGTCTATAGTGGCATGGAAACGTCAAAAGAACTGTGGATTGCACTTGAAAAGAAATACAAAACTGAAGATGACGGGTTGAAGAAGTTCGTTGCTGCAAAGTTTTTGGACTACAAAATGGTAAATAGCAAGTCTGTTATTACCCAAGTCTAGGAATGGCAAGTGATTATTCACGATCTCCTTGTTGAAGGAATAAGTAGAATTAATACTGGTGTTGGTAGTATTAATTTTATTATGTTTACTAACAGAATTTTCATTGAAGGTCTTGTCGTCAATGAAGCATTCCAAGCAGCAACGATGATTGAGAAGTTGCCTCCGTTGTGGAAGGACTTCAAAAATTATTTGAAACAAAAATGCAAGGAGATGTCCCTTGAAGATCTCATTGTTCGGTTGAGAATCGAAGAGGACAATAAAGCTACTGACAAGAGAGGCCATGGAAACTTAATAATAATGGAAGCAGATATTGTTGAAGAGAACAAAAAGAGGAAGAAGGCTTCTGGACCGAAATACAACCCAAGCAAGAAGCGATTCAGTGGAAATTGCTACAACTGTGGAAAAGCTGGACATAAATCTACGGAGTATCATGCTCCAAAGAAATACAATAAGAAGGGTCAATCAAACATGGTTGAAAAGCATGATGATGTTGATGACTTGTGTGCCATGCTTTCTGAATGCAACTTGGTGGGCAATATTAAAGAGTGGTGGATTGATTCTGGAGACACTCACCATGTTTGTATTGCTAGAGAAGCTTTTGCTACTTATGCTCCTGTTGGACCCGATGAGACACTTTCTATAGGAAATGTTGCAAAGGCCAAGATTGAAGGATGTGGGAAGATATTTCTCAAAATGACTTCCGGCAAAGTGGTGACTTTGAACAACGTCCTTCGTATTCTCGAGATTGTGAAGAATTTAGTCTCTGCTGGACTTCTTGTTAAGAATGGTTTTAAATGTATATTTGTATCCGATAAGGTAGTAATAAGTAAGAACAAGATGTTTGTAGGAAAAGGTTACCTCATCGAGGGCCTTTTCAAGCTGAATGTAATGGTTGTTGAATATAATAATAAAATTTCAGTTTCGTCTTACTTACTTGAGTCAAATGAATTATGGCATATACATTTGGGTCATGTTAATTATAAAACCATGCAGAAAATGATTAACTTGGAAGTATTGCCTAAATTTACTTGGAAGTATTGCCTAAATTTGAATGAGAAAAATCAAAATACCAAATATGTGTGGAATCTAAGTATGTTAAATATTCTTATAAGTCAGTTGAAAGGAATTTAGATCCTTTAGACTTAATTCACACAGATATTTGCGATATGAAGTCAATACCATCTCGCGGTGAAAAGAAGTATTTCATAATTTTTGTTGACGATAGTACTCGATATTGCTATGTTTACTTACTTAATAGTAAAGATGAAGCAATAGACGCATTCAAGCAATACAAAAATGAAGTTGAAACGCAACTTAACAAGAAAATAAAAATGATAAGAAGTGATAGGAGTGGTGAATATGAATCTACTTTTGAACAAATATGTTTAGAATATGGAATTATTCATCAAATAACGGCCCCTTACATGCCCCAATCCAATGGGATTGCAGAAAGAAAGAATCACTCATTAAATGAGATGATGAATGCATTATTGATAAGTTCTGGTTTGTGATAACTAGGGATTTTGACATGTTTCATGCTCCTTCTTGCTTACGCTTTGATTATAAATTCTTACAAAATAGTCCAAAAGGCTCATAAGTTGTGCTTGATTGTAGGTTTGATCAACAAAGGGATGAGACGTCAAAGATCGGCTTAAAAGGAGTGAAACCTGCACAAGTACCAAAGACAAGACAACTCAGTATAAACAGGCCTAGTGCGGCCGTACTACACTTTGTGCGGTCCGCACTAGGGAGATTAAGAGAGCTGAATTTGAAGGCATCAAAGCAGTGCGACCACAGTACATATATGTGGTTCGCACTGAAGACACTGCGGTACGCACAACCATTTTATGCGGTCCGCGGAAGAAAACTTCAGAGAGATGTCAAGTGTCATGGTTCAAGCATGTGCGGTCCACAGTTCATTTTGCGCGGACCGCATTGGAAGCCTCCACGGCCGCGGTCCATTCTGTGCGGTCCGTGGAGCCTGGGTTGAGAGAGTTAAAATTTCAGAGTCAAGAGCCTAGTGTGGCCACACACCATTTTGTGCGGTCCGCACTGACCCCGTAGGGGCATTTTTGTCCAATTTTTCTAGCTTAGTATAAATAGAACCTTTTTCCATTTTTAGGGTATCAGCTATTTTTTGAACTGAGCTGCGCTCGTGAGAAGACCATCTGTATCCATTTTGGGCATTTTTACTTAGTTTTTATCATTGAATCTTTGTATTTACTTTAGCAATTAATTAATACGTCTTTATCTTCATCTATTTCTCTATTTTTCTCTTCAAACATGAGTAGCTAGACCTATTAGCTAGGGTTGTGGCTCAACCCTAGTGTGGGTAATTGATAGGTATTGTGATTTAGGGCTAGATTGACTATGGGTGTTTGTTATTTGGGTCAATTTTGTGGTTTAATTTATGAATTGGTGGTTGCAAACACTGACTTGTGCTAAGTTGACTTGGTTCTTCTTGAGAAAGAGAGCCTAAGTTTCCAAAATTGACCCAACAAGGAATTGGGATGGACTCAAGAGAATTGATAGTCCCAATTAAAGGGTTAAACCTCGAGAGAGTAATTACCCGACTTGAACCCTAGTTGCTTGAGCAAAATTGCCTACCCATTTGGTCTTGAGAAAGTCAATTGGGCAAAATCACTCTCTCTACCAAGAGGTGTGAGAGTGGGTAAAATCGTGCAGCAGTTATAGCATATTTCCCCAATCATGTCAATCATGTCTTAGAAGCAATTACCCATCAATTGGCCACCTAGGAGAATTCCACTACCCCAGTGCCTTTTTATCCATTAGATACAACTTTTAGCAATTCTCGTTTAGCATAATCTAGTTGTATTTATAATTAGTAGTTGATAATAGTAGTTTGTTAAAGAAAAACCAAAAATGATTGGAAGTGATATTTGGAACAATTACATAATCCCAATCTAAATAGATACTCGACTCCATTTCTAGCTCCCTGTGGAAATCGATCCCGACCCACGAATCGAGTAAAAGCTATTGCGAACCTCTCTTTCTACTTTTTAGTAGTACAGAGTAGGTAGCGATCAGTTTGCCATAGAACTTGTGGGGGGAAGCCGTTCTTACGGCTAGCTGAATACTAAATCGAGTACCCCATAGCAAAACACAATCCATTCCATATGAAAAATGGAAAGGAATGAAGCCCAACTTGAATTATTTTAAAGTGCGGGGGTGTTTGGCAAAAGTGCAAGTTCCTAAACCCAAAAGGGTAAAAATAGGACCGAAAACCGTTGATTGTGTTTTCATAGGATATGCGACCAATAGTAAAGTATATCGATTTCTGGTTCATAAATCAGAAAATCCCGACATTCATAATAATACGGTTATAGAATCAGATAATGCTGAGTTCTTTGAAAATATATATCCATATAAAAAGGAATGTGAGTTGATTGGTGAAGTATCTAAATGACCTCGGGAAGAAACAAAAGAAAGTACATTTAATTAGGAGGATTTGAGACGGAGTAAACGTCAAAGAACGTCTACTTCATTTGGACCAGATTTTGTGACTTTCTTGTTGGAAAATGAGCCTCGAACGTTTAAAGAAGACATGTCTTCTTCAGAATCATTATTTTGGAAAGAGACAGTCAATAGTAAAATAGAATCCATATTGAACAACCATACATGAGAATTGGTTGATCTTCCTCCTGGAAATAAACTTTTGGGTTCTAAATGGATCTTTAAGAGGAAAATGAAAAATCATGGCACTATTGATAAATTTAAGGCAAGAGTTGTAGTCAAAGGGTATAGACAACGAGAAGGTCTTGACTACTTTGATATATACTCTCTAGTTACAAGAATTATGTCCATACGGATGTTAGTAGTAGTAGCTGCAGTGTATGGTCTTAAAATTCATCAAATGGGCGTCAAGACGACCTTCTTAAATGGAGATTTGGAGGAAGAAATCTACATGGAACAACCTGAAGGGTTTGTGGTTCCAGGCAAAGAAAAGAAGGTCTGTAGACTTGTTAAGTCCCTTTACGGACTAAACAAGCACCCAAACAATGGCATGCGAAATTTGACCAAACAATGTTGTCAAATGGGTATAAAATAAATGAATATGATAAATGTGTGTACATTAAAAATGTTCCAAATCACATAGTCATTGTTTGCTTGTATGTGGATGATATGCTGATAATGAGTAATGACATTGTCAACATAAATCCTACTAAGCGTATGCTAACTAGTAAGTTTGATATGAAAGACTTGGGAGTTGCTGATTTAATTCTGGGGATTAAGATCCATAAGACTCTTCAAGGTCTGACATTGTCACAATCTCATTATATTAAGACAATACTTGAAAAGTTCAAGCACTTAGGATTTAAAGTTGCAAAGACTCCAATTGATGTGAATTCTTGCATTAGCAAAGAACAAAGGCCAAAGCATATCACAATTGGATTTTGCTCGAGTGTTGGGATGCTTAATGTATATCATGAATTGTACACGACCATATATTGCTTGTGCTATAAGTAAATTGAGTTGATACAAGAGCAGTCCAGGTCAATCTCATTGGATGGCAATGAAATGAGTTTTGGGATATTAGAACATACCCAGGACTTTGCTTTGCACTACAGTAAATATCCTGCGGTAATTGAGGGATACTGTGATGCAAATTGGATCACCAGCTCACTGATTCTAAGTCCACAAGTGGATATGTATTCACTATTGGTGGAGGAGAGGTATCTTGGAAGTCATCCAAACAAACTTGTATTGCCCACTCTACAATGGAGGTTGAATTCATAGCTTAGATAAAGCCGGTGAAAAAGCTGAATGGCTTCGGAATTTCTTGGAAGACATTCCATTTTGGCCCAAACTGTTGGCACCAATGTGCATACATTGCGATAGTCAAGCGGCAATTGGAAGGGCTGGGAGCGTTATGTATAACGGTAAATCTCGTCATATACGACGAAGACATAAAACCGTTAGGCAACTTCTCTCTAGAGGAATTATCACGATTGACTATGTAAAGTCAAGTGATAATGTGTCAGATCCACTTACAAAAGGCCTAACTAGAGAGGTAGTTGAGAAATCATCGAGGGGAATGGGACTATGGCCGAGAACAAGTCATTGTGGCGGTAACTCTACCTAGAAGACTGGAGATCCCAAGATCTAGGTTCAAGGAGATCAAACAAAGTCATTAATGACGGTTCAACATTGTCAACAAAATTTGTTTTAGTCCATTCTCGTGATGAGACAATGTTCAGTACCAAGGATAAAGCATTAAGGCTTTTTAATGATTTCTAAATTTGATACAGGGTATATCAAATAGTGTATCTATGAGATGACACGTTTAGGAATCACCTATGTATGTGTGAAGTGTTAGCCGCTTCAAGGAGAATTTTGCAAGGCCAATTCTCTACGCACTTATGAAACCAGGCAGTGTTCATGGCTGAAACGAACACAACAATGAGAACCAAAGACGGTTAAGGGATTGATTGTGTGACTTATGGTTGTCTAGGTATACACTAAAGTTCGACGGTTCAAAGATATCAAATCTACCGATTGACCGAGTATATCCGACATAAGTTCACTACGGAAAGTTCAAAGGGAAACCTACTTATCCAGATGCAATTAATCCTTGCTTGCGAATCACACATTTTTTCATGCATATTTCTATGATATAGCCATTCCCCATCCATGTGGGGGATTGTTGGGATTTTAAGTATATGATATGCTTAAAATAGGGTGAATGGAAAATTGAGAGAAATGAAAATTTTAAGTAAAATTTTAAGTTTTCCCCCTTGGCAAAGGGACATTGTCCCATATTGGAAGAGGAAGAGGTTTTTTATGGGTATATAAGTAATTGCTATTCTTCTAGCTCTTAAAGAGTTGAGAAGAAGGCAAGCCTCGCGTTGTCATCGTCGTCGCTCGTTCGGCTCAACT
The DNA here is from genome assembly GCF_000393655.2 of Nicotiana sylvestris. NCBI lineage: Eukaryota > Viridiplantae > Streptophyta > Magnoliopsida > Solanales > Solanaceae > Nicotiana > Nicotiana sylvestris. Next base: position 155,300,835 of record NC_091063.1, on the reverse strand, counting down.
TCGGCTTCAGCTTCGGATTCAGATTTGGATTTGGATTTGGTCAAATGATCGATTGATCGATTAATTTTTTTGGACCAAATTTATTTTGTTAATAGTAAAATATTAACAGAAATGTTATTAAATATTTATTTTAATAATAAAATATTAATTTTAAAATAAATATTAATATTAAATCCAATCCGTTTTTCAGTTGTATAACTAAAGATTAAACTACCCTCTTCAATTTTCCCTCTTTATTGTTGAGTAAATAGCCATTTATATTATGGCATTTATGTTGTGGCCGTTTTGCATAAATAGCCATTCTGAAGAGCTGCACCTCTTCAGATTTTAGCCCAACTTTGGCTATAAATACAAGCCTATTCTGCTCAGAATTTTCATACGATTTTCTGAGTTTCTCCTCCTTCTTCTGCATACTTTTAACATCAAACAAAGCAACAGTAAGTGTGATTTGCTACCGAACTTTATGTTCGCTGAAAAACTGGGGTTTGAAGTATCACTACACCATTGTGTAATTCGTTCTATCCTGGGAGTAAATAATCCATAACCATGGGTACTAGGAGGGGATTAAATTCCTTAAGGAAACACTGTGAATTCAGTGGGCTCGAATTGATTTTTGTTTCTTTACATTTTCTATTTATATATTATTCTACTTTGTTTTTCCAGAATTAGTTTACAAATACAGCTTTCCAACAAGTATAAAAAAAACTCTAACTAAACATTGTATAAGTTGTGCAAGATTATTAAACATTGTATTAGTCGTCCAAAAAGTTTTACGAAGACCAAAACACCAACTAAATATTGTAATAAGTTATTCTTAATTTTATACATAATTATCCATGAATTGATGTATAAGAAAGGCAAGCCAAACAACCCCTTAATTCTTAAAGTATCATATTTCTCCAATTTTTCGCATCAGAAGTAGTTTTAGTTTTAAAAAGTCTTGTATGTAATCTTCAAGTTAAGGAGAAAAAGGTTAGAAAGATATGAGAGATTCTCTCTCTAAAACTCCAATACCACTTTCCGTTATACTTATTTCCTCCATCAACTAAAATCATATACAACAAACCTACCAAACAACAACCAGCAATGAATGAATGTACACAAAAATCTGCTTACCAGGAAACAATAAATTAACCACATGATATAGGTACGATGCAAATTGATGATACAACACCAATCACGCCTTCAACATCTTTACTTCAAGCACTACTCTCTAACAAACACCCACCAACAACTCCTCATATACAATAGAGTATCAACTATACACTGGATCTATCGGATGAAAGTCTCAACAGCAACCAAGATGAAGACATCTTTATACCAATCACTACTGAAGACAAATGTCGTTTATATACACCATGGAAATAATTAGTAACTGTAATGACCCGACTGGTCATTTTGCTTTATAGAACCCCGTTCCCCTAAATAAAACTTTTCTTGCTTGCTTAAACTGATTTACGACCTGCAGGGATGATTGGTTCGGGATTTGGAAGAGTTTGGGTTAGAATAGGCTCATTTGATTCCTTAAGATTTTCTTAAAAGGCTAAGTTTGACTTTGGTCAATATTTTTAGAAAACAGACCCACATTTGTGTTTTGATAGTCCCGAAGGTTTTGTAGGAAAATATGGGACCTGGGCGTATGCCCGGAATCGAATTCCGAGCTCCCTAGCCCGAGTAACGAATTTTTATTAGAAATTGTTAAACTGAAATTCTAAGGATTTAAAGAAACTAAATAATGATTGATCCCATTAGTATAGGGCTTGTATGTTGGTTCCGGAGCCAAGTATAGGTCCAATATAACATTTAAGACTTGCCCGCAAAATTTGGTGTCAATCCGAGTAGTATAAGTACGTTTCGGCACGTTATAAGTGAATTGAAGAACTTGAAGTCCATAAATTTGATTCAATTGGTTTTAGGGGATGATTCTTAGATTTAGCGTTGTTTCGGGCATTCCTAAGGTTCGAGCGGGTCCGTTTCATGATTTCAAACTTGTCAGTATGTTCGGGCGGGGCTTGGGAGCCCTGAGCGTCAATCGGACGAGGCTCGAGTGAAGTTGGAAATTTTGGGAAGGAGCTAAAGCTCCAGTTATCTGTCATAACCGCACCTGCGGTTAGTCAGTAGCAGGTGCGAGACCGCAGAAGCGGTCAACCTCTCGCAGATGCGGCCAAGCCAGGCCAAGCCCAAAGCCGCAGATGCGGCTTGCATCTCGGAGATGCGGCCCAGCGGCCCAGTTGAGATTTCACAGAAACGGGATCCTTTCTGCATATGCGGTGGGTGCAGGTGCGGCACCAGGACCGCAGATGCGGAAGTCACTGAGGCAGTGAGCTTCATTTATTGCGGGCTCAAAGTCATTTTGGCCATTTTCACTCACCCATTGGGCGATTTTGGAGCTCTTGAGAGAGTACCTTCACCTCGCACCTTGTGGTAAGTTTACCCTAGTTATTTCTAGTTTAATACTTGAGTTTTGGGTAGATTAACACACTAAAATTAGTGGAAATCATGGGATTTGAGTGAAAACCTAGGGTTTTGATAAAAGTTAGATTTAACCACGAATTTTGTTATGGAATGAAGTATAAATCATATATTATTGATCCTTAGGTTATAAACAACAACTTTCTTTGAAAAATTTCGGAATCCGGGCACGTGGGGCTGGGGTCGAATTTTAGGAAACTTGTGTTTAAGGTTGGGAAATTGCTTAAATAGTTAGAATGCGATTTTGTGAGCTTGTATTGACTAGTTCTTACCTCGTTTATCTAGTTTTGGACCGTTCGACTCCAAATCGAGAGTTTGAGCTCGTTCTTGTTATTGGAAGTACGCTTTAGAGCGAGGTGAGTCTCCTATCTAACCTTGAACGAGGGAATTGTCCCCATAGGTGATATAATCAAATAATTTGCCATTAAATGCGAGGGCCTACGTACGCACTAGGTGATGAGAGTCCATGCGTAGCTACTATTATGCTAAGTCCGGATAGTCTAGGACTCAAAAGCATGCTTTATGTGATATTCTTGCAACTTTATGTTAAATTTGGATTGTTTAAATCATGGTGATTATGGTAAATGAGACTAGTAAGAGGAACATTGTCTTTCTTAGTCTTTTTAAAGGAAAGTTGATATTTCTGTGAGTAATTGCTCCCCAGTTACATATTCATGTCTGCTTGTTGTTGTGTTTAATTACATTTGACCGCGTCGCATGTTTGATTTGCGAGCGGGGTAATAGATACATCTATGGTTCGCGCCGTTCGACCCTCGGCAGTGTACAATTTACTTTTACGTTGGATCGGGCCGTACGTCCTCGGCACTACTTGTGCATGCTTTACTCAGTATAATTTTCTATGAAATGAGCTTTATTATTTGCCCTAGAACGAAAGTGGCCAACTGTGGTATTATCTAGGAGAGGACCTCTTATTTTTTGCTATAAACTGCTAATTATTTGTTCTATTCATGCTCAGTATAATTCATTGCTCATATTATTTGACCCTAGTAAGTGTCAAGTCGGCCTCTCGTCTCTACTTCTTCGAGATTAGACAGGATACTTACCGGGTACATATTGTTTATGTACTCATATTACACTTCTGTACTTAATTGTACGGGATCTGAGGTAGGTACATCTGGTTACCAATCCAGTGCGCATTCTTGATCAGTGTCCGAGACTTCCACGGTGAGTTGCTCCCTTCTTGTGCCGTTCAACAGCATGATTGAGTCTCTCTTTATTTTGGTTGTCTATTCTATTTCAGACAGTAGGATAGATTTATTCTTTTGTATATTCTACTAGTTGCCCGTAAACTTGTGACACAAGTCTTGGCACACATATTAGTAGACTATTCTTTTGGGAATTATATAATTATTTTTGGTACATTACTGGTTATTACTTGTTTTAACTTTAACTTAAGAAATTTTTGCAATTATTTTGTTGAAAGTAAAATGAGAACTTATTTGTATTTTCGTTTTGGATTTCCTGACAAGGGTGTTGGGTGCCATCATGACCTGTAGTGGAATTGGGTCGTGACAACATGGTATCTGAGCACTAGGTTCACGTAGGTCTCACAAGTTATGGGCAAACCTATTAGAGTCTTGCGGATCGATACAGAGACATCTGTATTTATCTTCGAGAGGCTTTATGGTGTTAGGAAAACTACTCTTTATTCATTTCCTATCGTGTAGTGGTTGGTATACTAAATTTCCCTCTTCTATTCTTTCATAGATGGTGAGGACACGTAAGGCTGATGTTCTAGACCCGGGAGGAGCTGCTCCCCCCATTGCTAGAGGCCGAGGCAGAGGCTGGGGGAGGGCACCAACCCGAGGTAGGGGATGAGGGCATCCCAGAGTTGTCCCAGTAGCACCACCAGTAGACTCTGAAGGAGATCCTATCATTGAGGAGTAGGGCGAGGTGCCCGCATCTGAGCCTACCCCGGTGAACTTTATGACAGCACCAGGTTTCCAGGAGGTCATGGGCCGTATGCTGTAGTTCATGGACACCATGACTCAGGCTGGTTTATTTCCAGCAGATCCAGCTACATCACAGGCAGGAGGAGGAGCACAGAACCCTACTGCTCAGGCTCCTGGTCACGCAACTGCAGTGTATCAGACTCTGGGTGCACTACCCGTAGAAGGGGCTCAGCCAGTTGTTGCAGTAGTGCCCGAGTCCAGACTAGTTGCGAATGGTGACCCGCAGAAGCTATTGTATAGATGGACTAGACTTCACCCTTCTGTCTTCGGGGGTGAGCGTCATGAGGATGCCCAGGATTTCATTAATAGGTGCAGGGACAGGCTGCACAACATGAGGATACTGGAGTCGCATAGGGTTGACATTACTACTATTCAGCTCGAGGGTAGGGCCCATAGATGGTGGCAGTCTTATGTTCTTGGTAGGCCAGCAGGTTCTCCTCCCCTCACTTGGGGTTAGTTCCCACAGTTATTATTGGATAGGTATATTTCACCCTCTAAAAGGGAAGAGCGGCGGTATCAGTTTGAGCATCTTGAGTAGGGTCAGATGTCCGTGACCGATTATGAGGTGAGGTTTTCTGAGTTGTCTCACCATGTACTTATGATACTTCCCACGGATGCAGAGAGAGTGCGGAGATTTGTTGCGGGGTTGCACCCTAGTATTCGAGCTAACATGGCCCGAGAGGTGGCGATAGGGTACTAAGTATCAGCTACTAGTGGAGATTGCTCGCAGGATTGAGGGTTATCGCCAGAGAGGTAGAGAGCAGTTTCAGTAGGACAAAAGGGCCCGATTTTTTAGAAAGTTCAGAGCTGTCCCAGCTAGGGGTATGGAACACACTGGGAGGGCTCAGCCCAAAAAGCCCCCGTATCTAGCACCACCACCACCTCCCCGGGGTGCTCTAGCGAGACCTTATTTCAGTGCGATGCCGGAGAATTCTTACCGTCTACCAGCTATTCAGGGTTCCTTCGGTGGGTATTGTGGTCATCATGGTTCTTCCACTACTTACTTTATGCCATGCCAAAGAGTTTATATCACCCACCAGCCATTTAGGGTTCTTCTAATGGATATTCGGGTCAGCAGGCTCAGACTTCAGGGCAGCAGCTGCTACGAGTGTGGAGATCCGGGTTACATGAAGAGGACCTGCCCCAGACTTCGGGACAAGGCAGTATAGTAGGGTCAGCCGCCTATGATTTCAGCACCGGTTGCTTAGCCTCCCAGAGGTGGGGGACAGACGGTTAGAGGTCGTCCTAGAGGTGAGGCCAGGCAGGGAGAGGTTAGCCAGCTACTGCTCAGTCAGGTGGAGGCCAGCCAATCGGCGCTCCAGCCAGATTCTACGCCCTTCCGACTAGGCCAGATGCATTGGCCTTAGATGCCTTCATCGCAGGTATTATTTTCGTCTACGGTAGAGATGCTTCGGTATTATTTGATCCAGGATCCACCTATTCATATGTATCATCTTTGTTTCCTCATTTCCTGGTTATTCCACTTGCGCCTTTGGGCACTCCTGTTCATGTGTCCACTCATGTGGGCGATTCTGTGGTTGTGGATCGGATCTACCGGTCCTGTATGGTCACATTCTGTGGTTTTAAGACTAGAGCGGATCTCTTGTTGCTTGATATGATCGACTTTGAGATCATGCTGGGCATGGATTGGTTATCTCCATATCACGCCGTCCTAGATTTCCATGCCAAGACTATTACATTAGCAATGCTAGGGTTGCCAAGGTTGGAGTGGAAGGGTTCCACAATTGATACATCTAGTCGGGTTATCTCTTTCCTAAAGGCTCGGCATATGGTCGAGAACGTGTGTTTGGCTTATTTGGATTATGTTCAGGACACCACCGCAGAGTCTCCGACGAATTCAGTTCCAGTAGTTTGGGAGTTCGCCGATATGTTTCCTTCTGATCTTCCTGGCATGCCACCGGATCGTGATATTGATTTGTGTATTGATTTGGTTCTCGGCACCTAGCCTATATCTATCCTACCGTACCGTATGGCTCCGAAGGAGTTGAAAGATTTGAAGGAGCAGCTTGAGGAGTTGTTAGCAAAGAGGTTTGTTAGACACAGTATATCGCCTTGGGGTGTACCAGTGTTATTTGTGAAGAAGAAGGATGGGACTATGCGGATGTGCATTGATTACTGCTAGTTGAACAAAGTCACCATCAAGAACAAGTATCCATTGCCTCGCATCGATAATTTGTTTGACCAGTTGTAGGGTGCTAGGGTGTTCTCTAAGATCGACTTGAGGTCAGGGTATCATCAGTTGAAGATTCGGGACTCGGATGTTCCGAAGACTGTATTCCGGACTAGATATGGCCATTATAAGTTTTTGGTGATGTCCTTTGGCTTGACTAATGCCCCAACAACATTCATAGACTTGATGAACAGGGTGTTCAGGCCTTATATTGATTCCTTTGTCATCGTCTTCATTGAAGACATCTTGATATACTCACATAGCCTAGGGGAGCACGAGCATCATTTGAGAGTAGTGCTTCAGACCTTGCGAGAGCAGAAGCTATATGTTAAGTTCTCCAAGTGCGAGTTTTGGTTAGAGTCAGTGGCATTCTTGGGGCATGTTGTGTCAGGAGAGGGTATTAAAGTGGATCCCAAGAAGATTGAGGCAGTTCAGAGTTGGCCACGTCTTACTTCAGTGATCGAGATCAGAAGTTTCCTAGGGTTAGCAGGCTATTACAAATGATTCGTGTAGGGCTTTTCATCTATTGCATCACCTCTGGCTAGATTGACCCAGAAGGGTGCTCCCTTCCGTTGGTCCGATGATTGTGAGGCAAGCTTTCAGAAGCTTAAGACAACTTTGACTACAGGACTAGTTCTTGTGTTGCCTTTCGGTTCAGGGATGTATATGGTATATTATGATGCTTCGCGCGTTGGATTGGGGTGTGTATTGATGTAGGAGGGGCGAGTTATTGCATATGCTTCGCATCAGTTGAAGATCCATGAGAAGAATTATCCTGTTTTGGAGTTGGTCGTGATTGTTCATGCTCTTAAGATATGGAGGCATTATCTATATGGGGTGTCATGTGAGGTTTATACTAATCATCGCAGCTTACGGTATTTGTTCAAGTAGAGGGATCTTTATTTAAGGCAGCGTAGATGGCTTGAGTTGCTGAAGGATTATGACATCACCATTTTTTATCATCTGGGCAAGGCAAATGTGGTCGCGGATGCCTTAAGCAGGAAAGTAGAGAGTATGGGTAGCTTGACATTCATTCCAGCAGAGGAGAGACCACTAGCTTTGGACATTCAGTCCGTGACTAACAGATTTGTGAGGTTGGATATTTCAGAGCCCAGTCGAGTCCTTGCATGCATTGTTACTCAGTCTTCATTATTGGGGCAGATCAAGGCCTGGCAGTTCGATGATCCACATTTGGCGGTTCTCAGAGAGATAGTGCTTCAGGGTAGTTCCAAGGAGGTTTCTATTGGCGATAATGGTGTTTTGTGACTCCAGGGTTACCTATGTGTTCCTAATAATGATGGTATGAGGGAGAGGATACTAGAGTAGGCACACAGTTCATGGTATTCCATTCATCCGGGTGCGACGAAGATGTATCATGACTTGAGACAGCATTATTGGTGGCGGAGAATAAAGAAGGACATAGTGGAGTATGTGGCTAAGTGCTTGAATTGTCAGCGGGTTAAGTATGAGCACCAAAGGCCGGGTGGCCTACTTCAGCAGATGCATATACCAGAGTGGAAGTGGGAGTGCATTACTATGGAATTCGTAGTTGGGTTGCCCCAGACTTTGTGGAAGTTTGATGCAGTATGGGTCATTGTTGATAGGTTGACCAAGTCGGCTCACTTTATTCTGGTTGTGACTACTAACACTTCAGAGAGATTGGCCCAGATTTACATTCGGGAGATAGTCAGGTTGCACGGTGTGCCTGTTTCCATCGTATCAGATAGAGGCCCTCAGTTCACTTCCCATTTCTGGAGAGCCGTTCAGAGTGAGTTGGGGACCCGTGTAGAGCTTAGCACAACATTCCATCCTCAGAACGATAGGCAGTCAGAGCAGACAGTTTAGATTTTGGAGGACATATTTAGAGCATGTGTGATTGACTTTGGAGGACAGTGGGATCAGTTCTTGCCTTTGGCAGAGTTTGCTTACAACAACAGCTATCAGTCCAGCATCGAGATGGATCCATTTGAGGCTTTATACGATCGGTGGTGTCGTTCTCCTATCGGGTGGTTTGAGCCTAGTGAGGCTAAGTTATACGGTATAGACTTGGTGCAAGATGCCCTGGACAAGGTAAAGTTGATTCAGGAGAGGCCTTGCACAACTCAGTCCAGACATAAGAGTTACGCGGATCAGAAGGCGCGTGATGTATCATTCATGGTTGGCGAGAATGTCCTCTTGAAAGTCTCGCCAATAAAGGGTGTTATGAGGTTCGGGAAGAAGGGAAAGTTGAGCCTAAGGTTTATTGGCCCATTTGAGGTGTTGAGGCGAGTTGGGGAGGTTGCTTACGAGCTTGCCTTACCCCTTAGTTTATCGGGAGTTCACCCAGTTTTCCACGTGTCTATGCTTCGGAGATATCATACCGACTTGTCACATGTGTTAAATTTCAGTACTATTCAGCTGGATGAGAGTCTGAGTTATGAGGAGGAGCCAGTTGCCATTATTGATAGACAGGATCGCCAGTTAAGATCCAAGAGGATTTCAGTGGTGAAGGTCCAGTGGAAGGGCCAACCAGTCAAGGAGGAGACCTGGGAGTCCGAGGAGGACATGCGGAGCAGATATCCACATTTATTCAGCACCTCAGGTACTTTTCTATGTCCGTTTGAGGACGAACGTTTGTTTAAGAGGTGGAGAATGTAACGACCCGGCTGGTCATTTTGCTTTTTAGAACCCCGTTCCCCTAAATGAAACTTCCTGCGCTTGGTTTAACTAATTTACGACCTGCGAGGATGATTGGTTCGGGATTAGAAAGAGTTTGGGACCCTGATTTGTATTTTGACAGTCCCGAAGGGTCCGTAAGAAAATATGGGACATAGGCGTATGCCCGGAATCGAATTCCGAGGTCCCTAGCCCGAGTAACGAATTTTTATTAGAAATTGTTAAACTGAAATTCTAAGGATTTAAAGAAACTAAATAATGATTGATCCCATTGGTATCGGGCTCGTATATTGGTTCCAGAGCCCAGTATAGGTCTAATATAATATTTAAGACTTGCCCACAAAATTTGGTGTCAATCCAAGTACTATAAGTACATTTCAGCACGTTAGAAGTGAATTGAAGAACTTGAAGTTCATAAGTTTGATTCAATTGGTTTTGAGGCATGATTCTTAGATTTAGCGTTGTTTCGGGCGTTCCAAAGGTTCGAGCGGGTCCGTTTCATGATTTTAAACTTGTCGCTATGTTCGGGTGGGGCCTGGGAGCCCTGAGCGTCAATCGAACGAGGCTTTAGTGAAGTTGAAAATTTTGGGAAGGAGTTGAAGCTCCAGTTATCTGTCATAACCGCACCTGCAGTTGGTCAGTAGCAGGTGCGAGACCGCAGAAGCGATCAACCTCTCGCAGATGCGGCCAAGCAAGGCTAGGCCCAAAACCACAGAAGCGGCTGTTTTTCTGCAGAAGCGGAGCCGCAAATGCGGCTTGCATCTCGCAGATGCGGCCCAACGGATATTTCATAGAAGCGGGATCCTTTCCGCATATGCGGTGGGCGCATGAGCGGCCCAAGACCGCAGATGCAGAAATCACTGAGGCAGTGAGCTTCATTTATTGCGGGCTCTAAGTCATTTTGGCCATTTTTCACTCACCCATTGGGCGATTTTGGAGCTCTTGAGAGAGGACCTTCACCTAGCACCTAGAGGTAAGTTTACCCTAGTTATTTCTCGTTTAATACTTGAGTTTTGGGGAGATTAACACACTAAAATTAGTGGAAATCATGGGATTTGAGTGAAAACCTAGGGTTTTGATAAACGTTAGATTTAACCCCGAAATATGTTATGGAATGAAGTAGAAATCACATATTATTGATCCTTAGATTATAATGAACAACTTTCTTCGAAAAATTTCGGAATCTGGGCACATGGGCCCGGGGTCGAATTTTAGGAAACTTGTGTTTAAGGTAGGGAAATTGCTTAAATAGTTAGATTGCAATCTTGTGATCTTGTATTGACTAGTTCCTACCTCGTTTATCTAGTTTTGGATCGTTCGGCTCCAAATTGAGAGTTTGAGCTCGTTCTTGATATTGGAAGTACGCTTTGGAGCGAGGTGAGTCTCATATCTAAATTTGTAAGAGGGAATTGTCCCCATAGGTGATATAATAAAATAATTTTCCATTAAATGCGGGGGCTACGTACGCACTAGGTGACGAGAGTCCGTGCGTAGCTACTATTATGCTAAGTCCGGATAGTCTAGGATCCAAAAGCATGCTTTATGTGATATTCTTGCAACTTTATGTTAAATTTAGATTGTTAAATCATGGTGATTATGGTAAATGAGACTAGTAAAAGAAACATTATCTTTCTTGGCCTTTTTAAAGAAAAGTTGATATTTTTGTGAGTAATTACTCCACTGTTACATATTCATGTCTGCTTGTTGTTGTGTTTAATTACATTTGACCGCGTCGCATGTTTGATTCACGAGCGGGGTAATAGATGCATCTATGGTTCGCGTCGTTCGATCCTTGGCAGTGCACAATTTACTTTTATGTTGGATCGGGTCGTACGTCCTCGGTACTACTTGTGCATGCTTTACTCAGTATTTTTTTCTATGAAATGAGCTTTATTATTTACCCTGGAACGAAAGTGGTCAACCGTGATATTATCTAGGAGAGGACCTCTTATTTCTTGCTATAAACTGCTAATTATTTGTTCTATCTATGCTCAGTATAATTCATTGCTCATATTATTTGACCCTAGTAAGTGTCAAGTCGGTCTCTCGTCTCTACTTCTTCGATATTAGATAGGATACTTACCGAGTACATATTATTTATGTACTCATACTACACTTCTGTACTTAATTGTACAGGATCTGAGGTAGGTACATCTGGTTACCAGTCCAGTGTGCATTCTTGATCAGTGTCCGAGACTTCCACGGTGAGCTGCTCCTTCTTGTACCGTTCAGCAGCATGATGGAGTTTCTCTTTATTTTGGTTGTCTATTCTATTTCAGACAGTAAGATATATTTATTCTTTTGTATATTCTACTAGTTGCCCGTAAACTTGTGACACAGGTCTTGGTACACATATTAGTAGACTATTCTTTTGGGAATTGTATAATTATTTTTGGTACATTACTGGTTATTACTTGTTTTAACTTTAATTTAAGAAATTTCTGCAATTATTTTGGTAAAAGTAAAATATGAACTTATTTATATTTCCGTGTTGGCTTGCCTGACAAAAGTGTTGGGCGCCATCATGACCTGTAGTGGAATTGGGTCGTGATAGTAACAGTTAAGTTATTTGGTAGGAAGATAGCACATCAACTATTACAAAACAAGCTTCTTGCCTTATGGAATCCAACTGAAGATCTACCTCTAATAGATCTGGGCTCCAACTTTTTCCTCATCAAATTCCAAAAAGAAGAGAACATTCTTAAGGCACTACATGGAGGTCCATGGTTTATACAAAATCATTTTCTGTCAGGTCGAAAATGGGAGCCAAAATTCATAGCATTATCTACACCACATGGGGCAGATTTATGCTCCTTGGTTTCAACACCTCAACTCTTTGAATCCACTATCTTCATACTCCAGTCCCAGCAGCCCGTTCGAAACAGTCACACCACAAGAAAGTCTACCACAGACTCCACCTCCATCTCCAAACACACTAGACATGCAAATAAGGCAGGAATTAGCGGAGATTTTAGCGGAGTTGAGGGAGACAAGGACGGAGTTCTTATGGCTAAAAGAAATCCAGCTCTACAACCTAAAGGAATAGTACGAAAAAAAAGTCCATCCTCAAGTGTCCTCCAGAAATGATCACATGCAGCCTAAACTTTTGAGTAACAACAAATCACGAGGCAGGGAAGTATTCAATGGTGATAATTCCGACACTTCGTCAAATTTCTCCAGTCATGGATCATCAAGATCAGACGACAACAAATGTTGTCAATCCCCTGATTCCAACTCCACCAGTCACAACAACCATCTCTAATATTATGAATTTGCTAGTATGGAATTGTGAGGGCTCTCACAATCCGGAGTTTAGGCGCCATTTTAGATCCTTATTAGATAATCATAGGCCAGTCCTAGAAATCCTTCTAGAAATACACATGCAAGACCATGAAAGGCTTCGTGAGGCATTCAATTTCACTAACATGGCCCAGGTATCCGCTAATAGACTCATAGGTGGTTTGGTTGTGCTATGGAATGAAGCTCTAATTACTGTGGAGGAACTGAGGATGTCTGAACAAGAAATCCACTGCCTTGTCCAGGTATGTCCCACTAAACCTAAATGGCTTCTATCTACAATTTATGCTAAAAATTCTTACTAATTACGTAATATTCTTTGGGAAAGCTTAATGAATTTGCATGACAATTTTAATACTCAATGGCTAATAAGGGGAGACTTTAGTGACATATTATATTCACGAGAAAAATTTAGAGGGCTTCCTATTAGTGTTAATAGAGTAGACAGATTTGCAAGTTGCATTAATTATTGCAAGTTAATTGACTTAGGCTTTAGAGTTAGTCGTTTTACGTGGACAAATAAACGTAGAAATGGTCATACAATTTTAGAAAGACTTGATCGTTTTTCGCAAATTATGACTGAATAAATATGTACCCCGAGGCTATAGTACAACACTTACCTCGAACGTATTCTGACCATTGTCCTCTTCAAATAACTTTAGAGGCCAACAAACATACTCTTAATAAAAATTTTAAATTTGAAACTATGTGGCTGTCACACCCACAATTTTATCAATTGGTACACCAAACATGGACTAATACACCACCCCTCATGGAAACCACTTTAAAATTTCAGGAAGTTGTCACAACATGTAATCAAACTATCTTTGGAAACATTTTTAATCATAAAAGGAAAAGTCTAGCTAGGCTAGTAGGAATACAATATTCTATACATTATCCAATTAGTTTTTTTCTACAAAACTTGGAAGCACAACTGACTAATGAATTTAGTAGTATTCTTAGAGTAGAGGAAAATTTTTGAAAATTATAGTCCCGATTAACATGGCTAAATGAAGGGGACGCCAACACAAAATTCTTTCATATGTCTACTTTACATAGACGTAGGAGAAATAGGATAACTTCCCTAAAATATTCAGTAAGTAATTGGAGTTATGACCAAAATGAAATTTAAGAACATATCCTAACTTACTACAAGAATCTTTTCACTACAGAACAAGAGCAATCATTAATTATTAACATTGACTCAAACTCTAGTCTACTAACTTTTACAAACTTCCAACCTTTAGATGAACCACTCAAAGACAATGAAATCACTCAGGCTCTATACAATTTTAGTCCTTATAAAATACCTGGTCCAGATGGACTCCATCCATTCTTTTATCAAAAGTACTGGCCTGACATAGGTAACATGGTAAAACAATTTTATCATGAAATTTTTAATACTAGGATTATACCACCAATACTAAATCAAACTTACATATGCCTTATACCAAAAGTGAGCATGCCCAGAATATTCAACAATATCGACCAATAAGTCTATGTAACACCACTTACAAGATTATAACAAAAATCATAGTCAACAGACTTAAGCTTATTATCTTGGCAATGATAGGACCAACACAAACCAGCTTTCAACAGGGTAAAAGAGCTTTTGATAATGCCATAATAGTACAAGAAGCTTTAAATCACTTTGCAAAAATGAAAGGAAAGACTGGTTCTATGCTTCTAAAATTAGATCTTGAAAAAGTTTTTGATTGACTGGAATGGTCGTTTATTAGGAAAATACCTCTTTACTTTAATATCCCTACATCTATGATTAAGTTAATCATGTCTTGCGTTACTACTACTTCCACTTCTATTCTCATTAATGGATCACATGCTCCTTATTTCAAATCTTCCAGAGGCATTCACCAAGGTTATCCTTTGTCACCGTACTTATTTATAATGTGTATGGAAATATTTTCACGTTGCATTATCGTATCTATAGAATATCTACAATGGCAACCCATCAATATTGCAAAAAGGGGACTAAAACTATCACATCTTTTCTTCGCAGATGATATCATACTTTTTTCAAAAATAACTACTAAAACTTGCAATGCTATTATAGATATAATAAATCATTTCAGCAAACATTCAGGACAAAGAATAAATTTTGAGAAATTAAAATTGTTTTTCTCAAAGAACTATACAATAAATGATAGGAACTTTGTACTAGCATGCTTCCAAATCAAAGAAGCAAATACTTTTGGTAAGTATTTAGGATTCCTAATTTTCCAATCATGCCAAAAAAGGACTGACTTCCAATTCCTATTACATAATTTTAAATCTAGACTGGCATGATGGAAAATCAATTTCCTAACTATGGCAGGACGGGCTACTCTAATCAAATCAACTCCCAACAACTTGCCAAATCATATCATGCAATATACTCACATTCCTACAAGCATTCTTAATAAGATGGTACAGTACCAATGTAATTTTCTATGGGGAACAATCACAACAAGGAAAAAAATACATCTTTTAAAATGGAGGAAAATTACTACACCTCAAAAAATAGGAGGCTTAGGAATTCAATGCTTTCGCTAGAAGAACAATGCATTACTTGCAAGCCTAGCATGGAAAATTTTTCATTCACCAGAAAATATTTGGGCTAAGATATTAATTAATAAATTCCTACACTTGTCATCATCTACAAATCACTCCACAACTTGGCGTAACATACTAAAAGGTTAGGAATACTGTCAACTAGGATTACAATGGCAAATAGGAATATGTGCACACATTAATTTGTGGGATGACACATGGGTAAAGGCTGGGACTACTATTCGTTCACTAATAAGCGGTCCATTACCTTTGACACATCAAAATATAAAAAATGATTCTATCTATAATTCTAATGCTTGGAATTGGAACCAGTTGCCTTTTGAACTTACAGATGACATAAAAAATCTTATAAGGACTCCTTACATATCCACTTACAATAAAAAAGCTGATAGTATTTACTGGGCTTTAACGACAAATGGAAAATTTACGGTTAAATCAATGTACAAAGCCTTGAAAAATCAAGCCACTGATGACCACAATACAATGTGTAAATTCAAATGGATATGAAACCTACCTATACATCCCAAAATTAAATATTTCATATGGTTACTTAACCATAATAGACTACCAACTTTTCAATTTCTAAAATAAATTAATATTATAACTAACGCGGAATATGCATACTGCCATGAAGCAGACAAACCCTTAAATCATCTGTTTTTAACTTGTGTTAATGCGAAAAATTACTGGAATGAACAGAGAATGGGAAGACATATAAATAGTTTGCTTAAGTTAACTACACCATAAGAATGGCTACTTCCTTTAATTAATTACAAAGACCATAAATTACCATACAATATTAATCCACATACTTATTTACTTTAAAGCTTGTGGAACATTTGGATCACCAGAAACAAAAATATTTATGAAGAAATGCATAAACCTATTAGCATCAAATTTACTACACAACAAGCCACTGAATTTTGTTATCAAGCAGCTTCAAACCATAAAATACAATGATGTATCAGGGTTCCTCTAAAATGGATACCACCAAAACCTAACATATATAAACTAAATACGGATGGGACGCACGCGTCAGCATCTAATACAAATGGTATCGGAGGAATAATTAGAAATTACAATAGGGACTGGATTATAGGTTTCTTAGGTAACATACCACGTCAATCTACTATTGCGATAGAAATGTATGCATTGTTACAGGGGCTTACATTGGCGATACTACATAACCTAATGCCAATTCACGTGAAAATTGATGCCAAGGAGGTAATCACATTACTACATGCTGACAATTTAATTTATGCTAATCTATTGATTAATTGTAGGCAGTTGTTGTGGAAACTCCATAATCCAATAGTTAGCCATGCGTAAAGAGAACAAAATAGATTAGCAGATCAGCTAGCAAAATCAGGAAGCTTTTTGGAAGGGAACTATACAATGCAAGTTTTTGATCAGGCACCACTTTTTGTTAGAAAAATTTGGGAAGATGATAAGCAAGGTCTACCAACTACACGCTCACTACCACTTACTGCATGGGATTTGCCAGATCAACGGCTTACAATGCATGGAAGGAGCAACTACCACATAATCCCAAACTTCTTTTTCTATTGTAATGATAGATCCATTAGGGATACTACAAATAATATAACAAGTATTAGTAATGACTTAGTTTGTAATATGGTGTTACCTGGGCACCAACATCTCTGTATGCATATTTCTACTTAACATAATATTTATCTTTGGTACAAAAAAAAGTCTTGTCTGTAGGGTCGGGCTTCTTGTTGTCAATGACGTTTCTCAATGCTAGATATCAAAAAAATTATTGAGAAAATTACATTGTATGGCGGCCCAAAAGTTTTATTAGCAAATGTTTTCATCATTGACACAAAATATTCTCTAAGCCCAAAATTATTATTCCCTTCGGTCCACTTTAATTGATTTTGCGGTTATTTTCATACATATTAAGAAATTCATATTTTAATATTAATTAACAATAAAATTGATCATATTAACCTTAATTTGTTCATTGAAAATATAACAAATACCCCTATGCTCTTTACTCAAAGGACAACTTTGAAAAAAAAAAAGTTAATTCCTTTTTGATATCTAAAAATCAAATATTATGGACCACAAAAAAGGCCAAAAAATCAATTAAAGTGGACCGGAGGACGTACAAGTGATACCCCACCATAAATGATATGTTTATTAAGACATTGATTTGTTACTAGTAACCCATCAACAGGCCTCGCTTCGTTGCACTTGATATAGGTTTGAATCTTAATCATTTAGATTTTAGACATTAAGTGTGTTTGTTTTTAAGTCTGAATCTTTATCATTAAGTGTAGTGCTTATTTATTTTTACTTTACAACTAATTAATGGGTCAAAATTGGTCTGTATTATTAAGATCTATAACAAAGACTTAATTTCATTAAGAGGCTATTATCCACATTCATTACTAGATACCATTACCGCCATACTCAACTACCACCACTACCATTCTCAACCATAGTTGCTGCCACTATCACCGTCGCCTACTATTATTGTCACAACCCGGATTTTCCACCCTCGTGAGTCGTGATGGCTCCTACTAGTGAAAGCTAGGCAAGCCAACCAACTGAACTATCTACCTTGTTTTCATTTTTAATCCGATAACAGTTAAGAGCCAACAATTAGATAACAATAGAATTGAATAAGCGGAAGGCTGCACTGTAAAGTTTTAATAATACTGCTAATACCAATCCATAACAAATCTACTCAAGACTGGTGTCACAACTTCACAGACTGTCTATGAGTACTACAAATAAAGGTCTGAAAGAAATAAATACAATAATGTCTCGGGAAATACATGAAAGAAACAGGAATAGTAGATAGAAGCAGACACCAAGGCCTGCGGACGCCTGCAGGACTACCTCGGGTCGCCTGATGAATAAGAAATAGCAATCTCACTGCAGTCCGAAGTCTACAGCACTGGGATCTGCACAAAAGAGTGCAGAGTATAATATCGGCACAATCGACCCCATGTGCTGGTAAGTGCCTAGCCTAACCCCGGCGAAGTAGTGATAAGGCTAGGACCAGACTACCAAATAAACCTGTGCAATATAGCATACAAAAATAATATGAAGCAGATAACAATGATGGCAACAATGATCAACCAGTGATATAAATAGCAGGCAACAAGAACACCATATTTCTCAACAAATAATAAATACAAGTGAAATCAATTCTTTCGAGTAAAGGTCACCTTGTGACGCCTCATTTCATAATCATAAATAATATAGGTCTCAGCCCACTTTCATATTTTCACGGCACCTCGTGCCAATATATTTCTGTCTCACATTGCACAACCATATTCTCATGTTACTCAGTTCGTAGGTTCTATAACCCAATACAATTAAGAATGTTCAAGGAGCCTCATTCACTTAACATAAAGTAGAGTACAACTTCCAACCCAATTAGGAAATCAACAAGAAAAGATGAAGTTATTTTTAGAAATTATTTGATAAAGAAAATACCCTTTTCAATGAAAGTACAATATCGAATGAATTATTACCTTTAATACGAGAAATCAATAAATCAAAACATAGTATAAATTTATTTTCAAGTAAAGTACAACCTCAACGGTTTAAGGAAATTGTTGTTGAGAAATCAATTGAGTTAAAAATGTAACAATTATTGAAATTTGAAGTATTGAACCTATAAAAAAATAATAAGGCGAGGTATTGTAAACACTGTGGATTCCAACACAAGGACCACAACAGTAAAAGGGATCTAAATAGTTAATATACTTGAATTGTTAATAACAAGTAAACACAACAAACAGAAAGTGCACGACATCACCCTTCGTGCTTTAACACTCTCTCACCAAAACAATACACACCCTTCGTGCTTTACACTCTTCCTCACCCAAGCAACAAACGCAAGAAAAATAGGGTAGGGGAATCTATAACATCTAAATAAAATCAAGTAACAACAGAAAATCAGTAAATAAACGTAAAGGACAACATAACTTAATTAGAATCAGGAAAAATCAAGAGCAAGTGCACGGCATCACCCTTCGTGCTTTTACTCTCGTCCTTACCATAAGAATCAATATAAACTGCACGGCATCACCCTTCATGCTTTTACTCTCATCCTCACCATAAGAATCAATATAAACTGCACGACATCACCCTTCGTGCTTTTACTCTCATCCTCACCATAAAATCAATATAAATTGCACGGCATCACCCTTCGTGCTTTTACTCTCATCCTCACCATAAGAATCAATATAAATTGCATGGTGTGAGCACATTGTGAGCACGTGATTTTTGTTTTACGCAACAATCACTCCAAAAGAAACAAAAATAATAGCAATTGGTCTTGCTGTACAATTTCTGGATTTCTACGTGGCACTTTGTTAATTATTTATGATTTTTGGCCCATTTTTATTTTATTAAAACAAAATACAAAAAATGTGTGTCATACGTAGTTTAAACCGTAATCCGGTTATTAAATGGAAAATCATAAATATGCATCTTTGTCCCGATTGTTGCCTTGTTTTGATTTTACCTACTTTAAATATTTTAACATATGTGTGTAAAATAATGGTATTGAGTGTTTAATTAATGAATTTTAATTTGGTTTAATTAGGTTTTTGTTTTAAAATAAAAAAGAAAAATATATAGAAGAAAAGAGTGCAAAATTGGCTTGAAATCGAGATGGGCCTGCCCCCATTTTCAAAAATCTGAGGCCTAAATCAAGCCCAGAACGTGAGCTTTACCCGGTCCAGACCAGCTGGCCTCAGGGGGCGTTCCAAACGACACCGTTTTGATTTGGTCTGATCTAGGCCGTTGATCTCAGATTGATCAACGGCCAAGATCACATTCCCCATACCCACTGACGAACCCGACCCATTCCACCCGGATCGACCCAAACCCCTTTAGGATGAAACGACACCGTTCCCTACCAGCCAAAAGATCCTGACCCTTCATCTCACCCCATCCAACGGCCAGGAATCGACCCCTCACTAACTATATAAGCCTATAACCATACCCCACACCCCATCCAAACACCCCCTACCTTTCATCGTCTTCACAGACCACCCCCTTTGAACCCTAGCCGCCCCCTTTTCCCCTCACCGTTAATCCCGGCGGCATGAACGCCGGTGGCCCTCACCTTAACACCATAGACGCTCTTCACCATCCTGAACCCAAATCCACCAACCACTTAGCTCGAATCCCCTCCCACCTTCTCGAATCTTCATTTGAAGATTCGAGTCGGAACCTGACTTACACCAATTGACCCCAGTTTCACACCAGACAGTCCCCGGACCCCCTCGTGACCAAACCATGCTTGGTTTGGTCCGAATCTAACCATGGAAACCCAAGTCCCAAATCTACCATCTACGAACCCTAGAAACCCCAAGCCTGGTCCGTGTCTGTTTAAGCCAAGAGATTAGGGTCTAATGGACCTTAATCGAAGTGTTTCTCATTTGAGAAACACTTCGATTAAAGTCCGTTCAACCTTAAAAAGGGTCTGTTCAAACACAAGCTGATTTTTCTGATTTTTCTTTCAAAGATTTTAAGGTAAGTTTGTTTTCTCTTCTTTATTACAGTTCGTGTGTTTGTTAAAGGTCTATTCGTATGGCCAAACGTCTTGTTTAATTTGTGTTTTGAATTTTACCAACTGTTTTGCACACCTTGCCTGGACCTCTGTATTTGGTCAAATGTTTCCTCATTCACCAATAATGTGTGTGTATGTAAACTGCATAATCGACTGAATTGAAATTGTTTGAGTAATCAATCCCCAAGTTAACCTCTGTGTTGACAGTGCAATCTGAACCCTTGGTGCAATACTGTTTGATTCTAATCCTTGGCTTTGATTGTATATGTTGTAATTAGTATAGTCGATTCGATACATGTCGTCGAATAGTTTTATCTGTTTGAATGGTAACAGTTTGATTTGTCTTGCTGAACATTGTTTGAATCAAATTGAGAATCAACTATAGCTACTTATAATTGATGTATTTGAATCAGAAATATAAAAGGATTGGTTTTGTTTAGTTGCAGTCAGAATTGGAGGGCATGTGCACTTGTGCACAACATATGCATAAAGGCCTCTGTTAAGTTTAAAATAGTTTGACAGCATATGCTGTCAGATTATATTCTGCGGCCCATATTCTGCTTTAGTTCAGAAATAATAAACCTTACTTAAAAGGTAAGTCTGCCAGGGAATATCATGGGGGTGTTTTTATTTAAATAGTAAGTGGAAACTGAAAAGAAGACAGCACATGGGAGGGGTTTTCTGATTGATGAACAGGCTGTTAAAGGGCTGAGTTTTAGGCTTATAAGAGGGGGGAAGAAAACATAGACAGAGGGGACACAGACACAGATACACATAGGGAACTCAGATTGAACATTGAGAGCTGAGTTCTGAAAAACAGAAAACTGGAAAAGAATTCTTCTTGATAACTCAAGTAGATTTCAAAACTGAAAATTGGCACTGGATTTTGAAAAGAAAAGAGATAGTGAGAGAAAAATAGAGGGGCTTATACAGACACACATACGAGAGAGAAAAACATACAGAAATCAGAAACTGTTTTCTTCCTGCTGTTTGTTCGATTCTCAGTTTGTTCAACCTGTTCAGTCAGTTCTGTTTTCTTTCAAGTATCAGCTAAGTTTATTGGTTGGTTTGCATTGGTTGATTCTCTTGGAATTGGATTGTCTGGATTTCTATTTCTATACTACTGGTCATTGCTGTCATTCTGCCATTTTTCCATCGGCTCTAGTTGCCTCTTGCACTGGGATTTTGTTCTATTTGTTTCCTGCTGTCACTGCTGCTGTTTGGTATTGCTTCTATTGCTCTACTGACCCCTTGCTTCTTCTGTTGTATCCAACATCCAGGTACATACTAGAACTTTGCATCTGATGTAACAATGAAAGCATGAAATAAAAGATATGCGGGAGTTTAATCATTCATTTGCTGCAGTTATAGTTTTTACGAATGTTATTAGATTTGTGTAACTTGTTTAGTTTGTAATTCAATAAAGAAACACATTAGGTAGCCTTGTACTTAATTGCGGCTTAGTTCGTCTTAAATTGTGATTTCAGTTGTTTAGTGGGTTGTCTGATAAGGAATGTATGAGTGTTTTGGCACACAGATAATTAGATAACCTTTCGACTAATATTCTGCATGTATAGAACAGAATGCCTTAATCTTGCCAGATATGATGTAGTTTTATTGGATCTTTTTAGGCAGTTCACATGATCCTGTTCAAACTCTATTAGTAATAGTTTCCGATAAGTTAATTCCACTGACCTGGTTTAAATAAGCGAGTTTCAAACTCGGATCTGAAGAACATTTATCATAAGCTTTTAGCAGTTCTATTGATCTTGTATATTAATTTCCCCTAGAATGAAAGCAGTTTTTCTTTGTACAAACTCGGTCGCAATTTTCCATTCGCATTAGCCGTAAACTAATAATTAATAAGTTACGTTTTTAGCATGTAATTAATTAAGAGATTTTCTTTTATTTTAGAGACGAACTTAATAGGAAAATATAGTCACTGTAGGTTTATCCTTTTAAATAAAAATGAGACGAGCCTCGACAAACAAAAATGCACAAGCTGCGGGGCCCTCTAAATGTATATATTAAAATACTTAGAATTCGGGACAGGCCGTTTAGCGAATTTTACGGCCTTCCCAAAATAACAATACGCTAGTTGCTTTAGGCGCACCTTTAATAATTTAACCTTCTTAAACACGGGTGCACATTGATGTGACCCAAATCCAAATCTCAACGGAGTCAAAATGTGTCGACGACCACGGGTGCATTGATTGTGACGTGGTTCGAGATGCATTTTCACGACGTTGCAATTCTATAATAATAATAAAAGCGGTTTTAAACTTAATAAAAGCACATAAGTCACAACATGTATTTAATCAGATATTTAGCCATTATAACAATTTAAGCGACCGTGCTAGATCCACGGGATCTGAGGGTGCCTAACACCTTCCCTCGGGTCAACAGAATTCCTTACTTAGAATTTCTGGTTCGCAGACTTCATTTGGAAAAGTCGAAAATTTCCTCGATTTGGGATTCAAGACAAACCGGTGACTTGGGACACCAAAAGCCAAACTTTTCCCAAGTGGCGACTCTGAATTAAATAAATAATCTCATTTCGAATATTGTCACTTAAATTGGAAAAACTCCCTCGCGCATTTAACCCTTCGGGGGCGGGCGCGCAAATAGGAGGTGTGACAGCTCTGGCGACTCTGCTGGGGATGTCGAATTAACCCAGAACCACTGGTTCAGGGTTCAAGAATTCGAGCTTAGAATAATTGTTATATTTGGCTTTATTATCTGATCTTTATTACATGTTTTTGCATAACGTGCTAAATGTTGTCTTTTACCGCTTTGATATTATCTGAACTGTATACAAACTGTGCTGAAACCCTTCTCTTCTTACCTCCGGGGAGAAGCTCGCTGGTCGAGACTCCCTATTCTGTTAGTGTCAATACCTGAAATAAGAAAGAGTTCGGACAAGTTACAAAGCCCGACGATCTCGCGGGTCCCCGGTACGTAGCCCCCTCCTCGACTCGAGTTGTCCGCTCGGTTACACAGTCTAGAACAAATACCCAGGTTATAAACCTAGTATAACGAAACTTCATGTCGGATCCCTAGTAGGAACGCTTATTTGCATCATGTTGCATTTGACTTAGGGGACTCAACACAGGGGTTGGGTCTGTCTAGGACAGGCAACCTGAAATAAAAAGACCATCCCGCTGCATCCTATTTGTTTTGCGCATTTATTTGCTTCGGTTCCGCATGCTGACCGGTTTCTAAAAAAAGAAAAATAGCAGCGTAGGGAGACAATTACTTATTTTGGAAAAATAAAACCAATGTCCAAGTAGTGTCAAAACCTCGCCGGAATTTTTCTAAAAAAAATATAATAAAAATAAAATTTGTCTTCTAGTTTGATTTATTAAAAAATATATAAAAAATTTCTTTTTATCACTTTCAAAATAAAATAAAAAGAAGGTATTTATTTAAAAGTAAAAAAAACGGAAAATTCATAATTCAAAAAAAAATGTTGCTTCTTTTCCAGTACCTCCTTTATAAATTCAGACTAATAGTCCAAATATTTCCTTAAAAAAAAAAAAAAATAAATAAATATTTTCTTTAGTCTTTATCTCTTTTCAAAAGAAAATAATAAAAAATATATTCTTGCTTTCTGGGTTCAATTGATTTTCTCTATCCACGATGTACCGAACTACGCCGGTTTGATTCTCACTGGATGTGAGATACGTAGGCAACCCCCATCAGGTTCAACCCCACCTTTTACTAAAAAAAAGGAACAAATAGTAATAATAATAATAAAAAAAAATGTGTGTCAAATTCTGTCACGAATAAATCAGGTGATGTTGTTTTGTCATAAATAGCCGAATGTTCCCGAAAGGGACGCCGGAAGGCTGACTTTGCATAAATAACCACCTTCGGGTCATTTTTAGGATTTTCATCCAATTGACCCACACAGCCTCAAAATTTTCATCCCCGAAGTGCTGAAAGGCCGTGTTCGAAAACTTGATCTTCCTTGTAAAATATTTTGAGTCAAGTTATTTTTGTTAAAGAACACCTTAATAAATGTGCAGGATGAGCACAATGCAAAATGAACATTTTTCAATAATGACCAAAATCCCTGTCAAGTTACGGCTATGGTGGAATGATCTGGGTGCTGAGGGACAAGATGAGGTTAAGAAATATCTGAAAGGTCTCGTGGGTTTGTTGGAAATCCAGCCTCGGGGAGATATCATAAGAGCTTTGGTTACCTACTGGGATCCGGCGCACAATGTTTTCATTTCTCTTATTTTGAACTCACCCCGACTTTGGAAGAAATGGCTGGGTACATCGGAAATGCTGAACTTCTGTTAAGGCAAAAATACTTGGTCGCCCCAAGAGCTGTCACGGTACATCGGTTCCTAGATTCACTGAAGATACCTAGAACGGTCCACAACCCGGATCTGGCTGCCGGTTTTTGTACTCCATGCTTCATATATGATAGGTACGGTCATGAAGAGGGATTCAATAATCCAATCAACAAACTGTGCAGCAAAGGTATTCGTCAGAAGTGGGACAAACATAGAAGGGTAGCCTTCATGATGATGTTCCTAGGCCTTCTGGTATTTCCAAGGAAAGACGGAAACATTGATTTGAAGATATCCGGGGTCGTCAGCACCTTACTCACGCAAAGTGACAGTACTCTCGCGCCTATAGTGGTATCTGACATCTTTCGAGCTCTTACAGCTTGTAAAGCTGGGGGAAATTTCTTCGAAGGTTGTAACTTGCTCCTACAAATGTGGATGACCGAGCACCTCTTCCATCGTTCCGAGATTTTGAGCCATGGTTCCCCGGAAAAGACTTGCATAGAAGAATTTTACACGAGAACCAAAGAGATCAATTTGCCCAAAGGAGTCATGGCATGGACCTCGTTCTTTCAAGCTCTTACTGCCAGCCAAATACAGTGGACACTGGGATGGTTGCCTGTTGACGAGGTCATATATATGCCAGCAGCTAGAACTCATTTCTTACTGATGGGACTTAAGAGCATTCAACCTTACGCGCCCTGCCGAGTTTTGAGACAGCTCGAAAGATGCCAGACAGTACCGCATGAGGAAGATCTTAGCGCTCAAACAGTTGAGATAAGTCCTAACGGACAGTTTCCAGAAGCGAAAATTCGCTGAATCTGGAGTGAGTGTCAATATTTGAAATCAGATACTTGTGTGCGGGATCAAGCCAAAGGTGAGACGGCACCAGGTTACCTTGCATGGTATAGAAGGGAACTTGAGCATGAAAGGCTGGCTAAGAGACCCCACATCCTGAATTTCGCCGAATCATCGCGAAAGCAGTGGGATTGGTTAGTAAAAGAAAGAGGCTATTACGCCGAAATCAGCAGGTTGAAGCAACAAGTGGAAAGCTTGAAATATGAGCACAACGTGCAAGTTGCTATCGATCTGGGAGAGCGGAACAGGTTAATTCAGGAAAACGAAATGCTCAGAGCCCAGATCAAACAGATAAGGATGGATGCGGATAAACAGCCAAGGCGTCGATCAGATGAGCAGTTGATAAAAAGGCTAAAAAGCAAAGTCAGGGAATGGCAAGAGGATTTAGAGAAATCTAAAAACATCATAGCAGAGCTCAGGGCACAGTGGGATACAAGAGCAGATAAGCATTACCGATACTTGAATCAATTGGAAGGCGACCACGAGAAAACTGTTGCTAAAATGAAGAGAGAGATGGCTACACTTGAGATCAAAGTAGCTAATCAGGCCAAGGATTTCCAAATTGAGAGCAGATACTGGTACGACTTGTTGGCCCAGATGAAGTTAGAAGTACGGCAACTGAAGCTTCAGCATATACAGTATGCTCAGGTATTCAAGATATGTAGCGATCAGATAAAACGCCTACTCATAGAGAAGAAGCAAACCAGAGATAGGATCAAGGCCATTGCCCATGCCATCACCAGACGATGTCTACGATGTGAGAACATGACCAGCGTTACCGTCCTCTCGGCAGTGATGAGTTATGTCAAGCAGACCATGCATGAGCTGGAGCAACTTGAGAGGGATCTCACACCTAGGACCGCGGCGAGGCCGAACGATGCCCCGCGGGCACCAATTTTCAAAACCATAATGTACTCATAAGTCAAGTCTGTATCTTAGCATCTTCTGCCTGTTTTTCCCATCAGGGTGATTTTTAGTCTATTTTGAGTCTAGGTTTATTTTCAAAGTTTGCTCTTTCTTTTGCAAAATGTAGTTTGTAATAGACCGTTTCAACAATAAAAAGGTTGCTTCTTTTACGCTCATTTGTGTTATTTGAACTACGTAATGATCTAATTCACGTGGCGTCGTGATACGTAGGCAATCCTCATCGGATCCGGTCGCATTTTTACCGCAAAATAAAAACATAAAAGAAAAACAAAAGAGAAGAAAAAGTGATAAGAAAAGGAAAGCCTAAAAAGAATGCCGGAATGTAGAATTCCTATCTGTTATTTATTTCGCAATAACATGTAGAATTCACTTAACTGTATAGGTGCATCATGGTCAACGTGAGGTTGCCTATTTGTTATTTATTTCGAATTAACCGCTCGTTTGTCGTTGAGTTCTCCCAGGTTTTTGGAAAAGACGGTTGGTTTGGTGAAAGTCTGGCCTTGCACTCATACTTCACAAGGTCAAAGAGAAGTGTTCAACTACCTGTTGTTAAGACCGGAAGCAGTACTCACACTTACTTTACCAGGTCAAAAGGAAGTGTGAAAATGTCTTCAGAAATTCCATTGCAAACAATCCCTGTTTCCGAGGAGAGCTCAATCTCAGCCGTCCTCACACCTGAATCCGCAACTGCGGAAGAAAATAGAATCCTACGACTCCGTATGTTGGAAATGCTGGACGACTGGAATAACGGAAAAGAACCGCCAAGTGTCGTCCCCGGATTCCCTGAGTTATTCTCTAGGTCAAGCGGGACTTCTAATGTCCCCATAAATTATCCCGCTACCCCATTCGGGTACCCAGCCACTTCAGCCTTCTCTTCTGGATCGCCTTCTGAGCCTCATCCCCGAATGTCAGCCACCGATGCAAGCATGAACATCTTTACTGCACTGCCCTGCCCGATTACGGCACAGCCTGCTACGTACAAGCCAAGCTTTGACTCATCCTCTTTTACATTCCAAGCACCCTCGTTCTCAATGGAACCAACTAGGTTCGCTACCAACACTAATCCTCCACCGCCTCAGTGCGAGCTTGCACCCGGGCAGGATCAGAACCCCAGAATTGCAGAACAAAATGAGATGGCCAAAAGAATGAGAAGCCTTGAACAAAGTTTGAAGAATATGCAAGGTTTGAGCGGACAGAAGAGCGTCTCTTACGCCGACCTATGCATGTTCCCTCACGTGCACCTGCCAGTGGGTTTCAAGACCCCAAAGTTTAAGAAATACGATAGGCACGGTGACCCCATTGCACATCTTAAGAAATATTGCAACCAATTGCGGGGAGTTGGCGGAAAAGAAGAACTGCTAATGGCATATTCTGGGGAAAGTCTAGTAGGGATAGCCTCGGAATGGTATATGGACCAGGAAATGTCCCATGGAATATATGGGATGAGCTCGCCAGAGATTTTGTGAAACAATTCCAGTATAACATCGACATTGCACCAGACCGAAATTCTCTGTCGAATTTGAAGAAGAAACCTTTAGAAAGCTTCAAAGAATATGCTATTAAGTGGCGTGAGCAGGCGTCGAGGGTGAAGCCTCCCATGGATGAGGTAGAAATGGTCACTACTTTTCTCCAGGCTCAAGAGTCCGATTATTTCCAAAACATGATGTCAGCCATGGGAAAGCCATTCGCGGAAGCGATTAAGATTGGAGAGATGGTGGAGAATGGTCTGAAAACAGGTAGGATTCTGAGTCAAGCAGACATAAGGACGACCTCCCAAGCCGTCCAAAGCGGGTCCGGAGGAATGGCAAGAGGGAAGAAAAAGGAAGAAACGACCATGGCAGCCTCGGAAGCAAGGGAATATCGTCATCCCAGGCCCCGTTTTCCGGAAAGAACCCCACAACACTACTATCCCCACTCAAATCTGGCATATGCTCATCAACCCTATATGGTCATGAATGCCCAACCTTATGCCCATCCGCCGCAACAAGCCAACCGAGGCCAAGCTCCACCTCCCAGAAATCAGCCTCCTTACCGCAACCACTATAACCCACAACCTCCGCAGAATAACTTCCGCCCTCAGGAGCCACCTAGAAGGCGGACCTTCACTCCCATCGGTGAACCATACTCTACTTTGTTCCCGAAACTAGTCCAGTTGGGCTTCCTGCAACCAGTCCCTCCAACAAGGCAAAACCCGACGTCACCTTCTTACAAAGCTGGAGTCAGATGCGCCTATCATTCAGGGGCCGAGGGGCACGATACAAATGACTGCTGGTCGTTGAAAAGAGTGGTCGAGGATTTAATAGAGCAAGGGAAAATAGTGCTAAGGGACGAGGAGGTCCCAAATGTGACTAACAATCCACTACCTGCACATAATAACGGGCCGCTGATCGGAATGATTTGCGAAGACAAAGAATTCAACCCTGCTTTGAAGGCTATAATCGCCATTGTCGACACGGGGAAAAATCCTGAGACATCCCAAGAACCAGAAAAGGGGGAGGAGGCCAATGCTGTAAAGGGCGAGCCTGAAAAGAATGTGGAGAAGAAAGTGGTACCTGTAAAGGATGGAGTTCTTTACATACCACGAGGTCGAGCAGAGAAGCCGCAGAACTTCGGGATCAAAAGGACAAAACCTATGTACGTGCCAAAAGGGGCCTATGTGGTCCGGGGGACGATTCAACCACTTCGGCTGAATGAGCCAGTGGTTATCAGACGCGTGCCACAAAAGCCGATGACCAACCCGTCCATAGTGCCGTGGAATTATCAAAAGACTTTGGTAACGTACAAAGGTAAAGAAATCACGGGGGAACTCCTGGAAAATACTTTCATTGGAAGGCACTGAAAAAAACAAGGTGAATATTAGAGACGAACACTTACGACTCAACTCTACGCACGATCTAGATTCAGGAAGAAGGTAACAACCCTAGATGTCATGTAGCCTCCTGATTATAAATGTGGCGCGCTACACATCCATAATCAAGACTCTACTAGACACGGCTCATAGACAACCCCTAGGACAGACTTGCTCTGATACCAAGTTTGTCACGACCCAAACTGAAGGGCCATGACTAGCACCCGACCACACTTGCCGAGCACCAACGTACATTTCATCTAACCTTCATTATTATCTTTTAAGGCTGACGAGATCAATATAAATGGTAGACCTAGATCATGGACAACCAGCAATAAAATATGACGGCATGAACATACATAGCAGGGGATGACCAGACAATCAAGAAACTACGTATAAGGTATGAGCTACCACGCTACTATGAAAGACTATACAACAAAAACTAGCCGACAAGGCATACCAAACTATACATGAGCCGACACCTGTCTATGAGCCTCTAAAAGAACATAAGTGTTGCAACATAGCCGGAACAGGGCCCCGACATACCCATAATGTCTATAACAAAAATTGCATACCAAGACCAAGGCAAGTCCGGAGAAGGGATCTCGCCAATCACCGCTGAACTGGACAGTCTACTGTGGTGGGGGAGCTGCACCTGTCTGTCTATCAGGACCTGCAGCACGACATGCAGCGTCCACAAATAAAAGGACGTCAGTACGAATAAAGTACTGAGTATGTAAGGCAAGGAACCATAAATACGATCAGTAATGTAAGCAAGGATAAAGAATATACCACCTGTAACATCTTAGTACCTCTGAGGGCTACTTACATGAAATGCATGATACATATGTATAAATACATAAACCTTTAAAGCATTCGCCTCTGTGGGCATCATCATCATCATATCGTACCCGGCCATAATAGGCTCGGTAGAATCGTACCCGGCCACGTGGAGCTCGGTAAAACCCAACTGATCAGTGGTTGCACAATAGGTGCCGTACCCGGCCAACTATAGCGTGGCTCGGTAGAGTAAAATAGATACATATATATAATGCATGCTCGACTCATGGAATCACATTCTAAACCTTTCGGAGTGACGTAAGGTCGGTATCCTCTGTACACGTTATTAGGACTAACTCTTCACTATGAACCTTATAAGAATCAGGAAGTACCAACAACATTGATAACATAAGACTAAGAGAAGCAACATTAACATCAATCGTTCCATAAGAGGGAAAACAATGTAAGTACTGCTAGCTTCTAAGAGTAGAGTATCTTGGAAGATCGTTCATTACATTATGTGCAATCGGAGTCGTGCAAAAGAAGGAAAGGGATAGCCTCACATACCTTGTATATACTTCCCCAATCTCAAGCTATGCAATTGTCAAAACTCCTTAGTCTACAATAAGAGAAACGATACTATCGTTATCATTTAAGCGTCATAACTATTATGTATCGACCACAACCTATTTTACGATGAAACGGACAGCACCTCCCCTATATATATGACCTCACACCATTCAAAACAGTCACCAAACAGCCCAAACAACATCAATAATAAACATATTGAGCCT
The DNA here is from genome assembly GCF_000393655.2 of Nicotiana sylvestris. Classification (NCBI taxonomy): domain Eukaryota; kingdom Viridiplantae; phylum Streptophyta; class Magnoliopsida; order Solanales; family Solanaceae; genus Nicotiana; species Nicotiana sylvestris. The sequence continues at coordinate 155,269,614 of NC_091063.1, read as the reverse complement.
CCCAAAATAGTCCACACATAGCCTAATCACTCCATACATACGACGACCACCGTAGTCGTGTCAAACAACCTGGAAATGTTACGAATAACTATCAGCCCATAACCCTACATATATATGGTGTTTCTCCACACCCTTCCTCCTCCAAAACTCCACAAGATAGTAGTAAAATATGCAGCCCAACAACAACGCAAAACAGTCCACAAAACAATAACATTACTACCAAGCCTTTCGATATATATCTCACAAGTTCTAGCTTCAATGGCTTAGCCGCAACTTGGATAATCTTAAATACATATAGAGTAAGAGGTTACTTACCTTTATACAGAGAGAACAACTCCAATTTGACCTTAAATTTCCAAGAAATATCCCTCCAATGCTGCCACAACAACAAAAAAATGAAACTAGCGATCAATTAGTGTTTTTCGGCACAAGAATCACTTTAGAAGGCTTGAAATCACCTAGGATTGATATTAAGAACATTAGGGAGTATTTAAAGAACATAAACCCTTTAAAACCACCTCCCACACGAGCTGGAACGACACAAAATGAGCAACAACAAGAAGAACAAGAGACTTACTAGCGCCACAGAATTCCCGACACTTGATTTGTGTTGTTTGCCCTTTTTGGGTCTTGAATCTTGAGAGAACCTTGAGAGGATGTTCCTAGGGTTCTAAGGTCTGAAAATAGTGAAAGGAAATGACTTAAAACGGGTTGGAGTCATCCTATATAGGTCCAAATATCTTAAACCGACTTAGTGGGCCCCATAGAGAGGTGCTTGGCGCAGTCTCGCGAAAACGCGAAAATATCTCTACTCCGAGATCGTATCGATGAACGGTTTAATGAGTTGGAAACTAGACTCATAGATCTTTAATTTGGTGGGTAGATCACCCCATAATTCTTTGTAAATTATGAGAAAAGATTAGAAACATTTGACCTAATGTTTAAGTAAAATTATGAACCTAAGTTGCGACAACTTTTGTCGACTTTTGTTTCATAACTCGTTTGACTTCAAGACTTATGATACGGATATTATATGATTAAAATACCTTAATAAATGACCTCTTGAGTGTATTAAGCACCGCTAGATTACCTGAAAATACGAGTTACAACATCCTTGATTCGTTTAACTTCTAATACTGGTTAATCACCCTTATACACTCTTGTATCACTTAAGACCAATAGGATTGACTTCTTATCATCTCAAAGATAATTCCTTCTTGGATTTATGTTAACTAATATATGGCATGAACTAACACATGTGGATATGGGTTGTAACACCCTCCCCCCCTTAGGAACATTCGTCCTCGAATGTAAGGGTTTATGGGGAGTTTAAATCATCGTGGATTCCAATGGAAATTTCCGATCAATTTTCCCCTATAAAATGGTCACTAGCAAAACTTGCAAGTAATTAAGCCCAACATATGGTTTCACAAGTCTACACAAAGCATTATGCGTATTTACATTATCTACATATCACCATTTTGTATTAAGGAGGAGTATTCTCAAATTATTGCTTACCTCATAGAGCCGTTTCTTCTTCCAATGTATCCTGTCTTCCACCAGCATCCTTGTTATCTTCATTCTGGAATAAGTAAGGGTATTTTGACTTCATCTCCTTTTCTGCTTCCCATGTCATTTCTTCCATATTTTTGTTCCTCCACAATACTTTGACGGAAGCTACATCTTTTGTTCTCAGCTTGCGGACTTGCCGATCTAATATCGCCACTGGCACTTCTTCATATGATAGGTCCTCTGTAACTTGTACATCTTTGATAGGGACGACTCGAGAAGGGTCTCCAATACATTTTCTCAACATAGATACATGGAATACCGGGTGGACAAATTCCAATTCGGATGGCAATTCTAACTCATAAGCAACCTGTCCAATCCGTCGAAGAATTTTATACGGCCCGATATACCTTGGACTCAGCTTACCTTTCTTCCCAAAACGCATAATACCCTTCATTGGTGAGATCCTCAGGAAAACCCAATCACCAACCTCAAACTCTAGATCACGACGTCGGACATCAGAATAAGATTTTTGCCTGCTTTGTGCCGTCCTCAATCGCTCCTGTATCACTTTCACCTTCTCAATAGCTTGGTGAATCAAATCTGGCCCATATAATTCTGTTTCACCGACTTCGAACCATCCAACTGGTGATCTACATCTCCTCCCGTATAGTGCCTCATATGGGGCCATTTTAATACTGGAATGGTAGCTATTGTTATAGGCGAATTCTATGAGTGGAAGATGATCATCCCAATTCCCCTTAAAATCTAGAACACATGCTCGTAGCATATCTTCCAGTGTCTGAATGGTACGTTCAGCCTGTCCGTCAGTCTGCGGATGAAATGCAGTGCTGAGATTTACTTGTGTGCCTAAACCCTTCTGGAAAGACCTCCAAAAGTTAGCCGTAAATTGAGCTCCTCGGTCTGATATAATAGATATGGGCACACCATGAAGCCTAACAATCTCCTTGATATACAACTTCGCATAATCTTCAGCCGTGTAAGTTGTCTTTACTGGCAGAAAATGGGCACATTTTGTAAGTCGATCAATTATCACCCAGATGGAGTCAAACTTATGATAAGAGCGAGGTAATCCAATAATGAAGTCCATATTAATCACCTCCCACTTCCAGGTCGGAATCTCTATATTTTGAAGCAATCCACCGGGTTTCTGATGTTCTATCTTTACTTGTTGACAATTGGGACACTGGGCTACAAATTCTGCAATAGACTTCTTCATATTATCCCACCAATACTGCTCCTTGACATCATGATACATCTTTGTCGAGCCGGGATGGATGGAATATCGGGATTGATGAATCTCATTCATAATCTTCTCTCGCAACCCTGCCACATTAGGCACACACAATCGGCTCTGGTATCTCAGTGCCCCGTCTTTTCCGATCCCAAAAGCCATACTTTTACACTGTTGAATGCTTTCTCTTAATCGTACTAAGATAGGATCTTCATATTGTCGTGCTTTTACCTCGGCTACCAAAGATGATTCTGATGTATTCTGTACAGTAACACCTCCGTCATCAGAGTCTAACAATCTGATTCTCATATTGGCTAGCTGATGAAGCTCTTTAATCAACCCCCATCTACCTGCCTCAATATGTACTAAGCTTCCCATTGATTTACGGCTGAGAGCGTCTGCCACAACATTGGCTTTACCGGGATGATACAATATCTCGACGTCGTAGTCTTTCAATAATTCAAGCCACCTACGCTGCCTCAAATTCAACTCTTTCTGCTTGAAGATGTATTGTAAACTCTTGTGATCTGTGTAGATGTCAACATGGACGCCGTATAAGTAGTGCCGCCATATCTTCAAAGCATATATTACTGCAGCCAATTCCAAATCATGGGTTGGATAATTCTTTTCATGCTTCTTCAATTGTCTTGATGCATAAGCAATCACATTCCCACGCTGCATCAATACGCACCCCAAACCTATACCTGAGGCATCACAATATACCACATAATCTTCTGTTCCTTCAGGAAGAGTGAGCACTGGTGCAGATGTCAATCGATTCTTCAGCTCCTGAAAACTACGTTCACAAGTGTCAGACCACTGGAATTTGGTAGCTTTTTGTGTTAACTTAGTCAATGGTGATGATATAGAGGAAAATCCTTCTACAAACCGCCTATAATATCCTGCTAGTCCTAGGAAGCTGCGGACTTCTGATGGTGTTGTAGGTCTCGGCCAATTCTTTACTGCATCGATCTTCTGAGTGTCGACACTAATACCCTCATCAGATATCACATGGCCAAGGAATGCTACTGAGTTCAGCCAGAATTCACATTTGGAGAGCTTAGCATATAACTTACGATCCTGAAGCGTCTGTAATACTATCCGCAAGTGGCCCGCATGTTCCGCCTCCGAACGAGAATACACTAGAATGTCATCAATGAATACAATCACGAACACATCAAGATAGGGCCTGAATATAGTATTCATGAGATCCATAAAAGCTGCTGGGGCATTTGTTAGCCCGAACGACATCACCAAGAACTCAAAGTGCCCATATCTTGTCCGGAAGGCCGTCTTTGGAATATCCTTCTCCCTAACCCTCACCTGATGATACCCTGAACGTAAATCAATCTTAGAGAAATACTTGGCACCCTGGAGTTGGTCAAAAAGGTCATCAATTCTTGGAAGTGGATACTTGTTCTTTATAGTAGACTTATTCAACTGTCGATAGTCGATACACATCCGTAACGACCCGTCTTTCTTCCGCACGAATAGGACTGGTGCACCCCAAGGTGAAGTGCTAGGCCTAATAAAGCCCTTATCCAGCAAGTCCTTCAACTGCACCTTCAACTCTCGCAACTCTGCCGGGGCCATTCTGTATGGAGGAATAGAGATCGGTTGAGTGTCAGGTAACACATCAATGCTAAACTCAATCTCCCTTTCAGGAGGAAGGCCTGGGAGTTCATCTGGGAAAACATCTGGGAATTCGTTGACCACAGGGATTGATTGTAAAGTAGGCGGTTTCGCCTCCACATCCCTAACGCGAACGAGATGATAAATGTAACCTTTTGAGATCATTTTCCTTGCCTTAAGATAGGAAATAAACCTACCTTTTCGGTGTAGCAATGTTCCCTTTCCATTCAATGATGGGTTCACCCGGAAATTGGAACCTAACCATCTTCGTACGACAGTCAACATTTGCATAGCATGAGGCCAACCAGTCCATTCCCATTATCACATCAAAATCAACCATTTCTAACTCAAATAAATTTGCCGAGGTTTGACGACTACAAATCATCACAGTGCAACCTCTATATACCCTTCTAGCAATCACAGAATCTCCTATCGGAGTAGATACCGCGAGGGGTTTACTTATCAATTCAGGTTCAATGCCAAACTTATTAGCCACAAAGGGTGTAACATATGATAATGTAGATCCCGGATCAATCAGCGCATATACATCATAAGAAAACACAGATATAATACCTGTAACAACATCTGGAGACGACTCGAGATCCTGTCGACCTACTAGAGCATAGGTTCGATTTTGAGCACCACTCGAACTCGGCACTGCACCCCTACCCCTACCACGACCTGTCGACTGCTGAAAACCCCGTGCTGGAGGTCGAACTGATGAGGAAGAACCAGACACAGATCCAGTCGGCTGAGCCATACCATCACCTCCTCTATTAGGACAATCCCGCATCATATGGCCAGGCTGCCCGCACGAATAGCATGCATCAGAACCTCGACGACACAGTCCAAAGTGGGCCTTGCCGCACTGATCACAATGTGGTGTTGGGGGTCTCATCTGACTAGTATCCCTGTGATGTTGCGAGCCAGATGCCCGCGAACTCTGACCTGGACCAGAATAGGATCGATCATATCGAGGCCTCTGAAACTGTGGAGGAGCACTAGCTACAGGTGGCGCCGAACTCCTCGAAAACTATGGCCTGATGCGGCCTCTGAAGTCATCAGAATACCCTGCAAATCTCGCCCTCTTATGCTGGCCCCTATCCTGCTCCCTAACTGCCCTCTGCTGGCGCTTACGATCCTCTAGGGTCTGGGCATAAGCTTGAATACGGGAAATATCCATGCCCTCCACCAAGGAGGCTGTCGTACACTCATTTATCAGATGTGGTCCCAACCCATTCACGAACATATGCACCCTATCACTCATCTCGGCCACCATATGGGGAGCATACCTTGCCAAAGAATCAAACTGCATACTGTACTCTCGCACACTCATATTACCTTGTCTAAGGTTCAAGAACTTATCAGCTCTAGCTCGTCGTATCTCAACTGGCAAGTAGTGACGAAGAAAGGCCTCAGAAAATTCCTTCCACACAGCTGGAGGAGGGTTCGGACCCCTGGATCTCTCCCAACTATCATACCAGAGAACCGCTAAATCCCGTAGCCGATAAGAAGCCAACTCTACTGCCTCTGTATCACTAACATGCATAACCCGAAGTGTACGATGAACCTGGTCAATAAAAGTCTGTGGGTCCTCCTTGGGGTCTGATCCGGTAAACACTGGAGGGTCTAAATTAATAAAATCACGAACTCTTGTACTAACTGGTTTCTCAGCAGCACCTGTATTCTGCCTCTGAGCCTGAGCAGCTACCAAGCTAGTCAATAACTGCAAAGCACTCTGCATATCCTGGTCTGGAGTGCCAGACGGAGGAACTGGAGGCGCTGGGTGCCTTCTAATATCCTCTGGAGGAGATGGAGTAGATGAGGTATGAGAGGGCATCTCACTTTGAGCCTCACTTTGTCCTGCTCTGACTTGGGGAACCTGACTGGTACCCTCTACCGCTGCTGTATTAAGCCGTCTACTAATCGTTTGCTTCCTAGTCGAAGGCATCACTGGAAAAAAAAGGTGAATATTAGAGACGAACACTTACGACTCAACTCTACGCACGATCTAGATTCAGGAAGAAGGTAACAACCCTAGATGTCATGTAGCCTCCTGATTATAAATGTGGCGCGCTACACATCCATAATCAAGACTCTACTAGACACGGCTCATAGACAACCCCTAGGACAGACTTGCTCTGATACCAAGTTTGTCACGACCCAAACTGAAGGGCCATGACTAGCACCCGACCACACTTGCCGAGCACCAACGTACATTTCATCTAACCTTCATTATTATCTTTTAAGGCTGACGAGATCAATATAAATGGTAGACCTAGATCATGGACAACCAGCAATAAAATATGACGGCATGAACATACATAGCAGGGGATGACCAGACAATCAAGAAACTACGTATAAGGTATGAGCTACCACGCTACTATGAAAGACTATACAACAAAAACTAGCCGACAAGGCATACCAAACTATACATGAGCCGACACCTGTCTATGAGCCTCTAAAAGAACATAAGTGTTGCAACATAGCCGGAACAGGGCCCCGACATACCCATAATGTCTATAACAAAAATTGCATACCAAGACCAAGGCAAGTCCGGAGAAGGGATCTCGCCAATCACCGCTGAACTGGACAGTCTACTGTGGTGGGGGAGCTGCACCTGTCTGTCTATCAGGACCTGCAGCACGACATGCAGCGTCCACAAATAAAAGGACGTCAGTACGAATAAAGTACTGAGTATGTAAGGCAAGGAACCATAAATACGATCAGTAATGTAAGCAAGGATAAAGAATATACCACCTGTAACATCTTAGTACCTCTGAGGGCTACTTACATGAAATGCATGATACATATGTATAAATACATAAACCTTTAAAGCATTCGCCTCTGTGGGCATCATCATCATCATATCGTACCCGGCCATAATAGGCTCGGTAGAATCGTACCCGGCCACGTGGAGCTCGGTAAAACCCAACTGATCAGTGGTTGCACAATAGGTGCCGTACCCGGCCAACTATAGCGTGGCTCGGTAGAGTAAAATAGATACATATATATAATGCATGCTCGACTCATGGAATCACATTCTAAACCTTTCGGAGTGACGTAAGGTCGGTATCCTCTGTACACGTTATTAGGACTAACTCTTCACTATGAACCTTATAAGAATCAGGAAGTACCAACAACATTGATAACATAAGACTAAGAGAAGCAACATTAACATCAATCGTTCCATAAGAGGGAAAACAATGTAAGTACTGCTAGCTTCTAAGAGTAGAGTATCTTGGAAGATCGTTCATTACATTATGTGCAATCGGAGTCGTGCAAAAGAAGGAAAGGGATAGCCTCACATACCTTGTATATACTTCCCCAATCTCAAGCTATGCAATTGTCAAAACTCCTTAGTCTACAATAAGAGAAACGATACTATCGTTATCATTTAAGCGTCATAACTATTATGTATCGACCACAACCTATTTTACGATGAAACGGACAGCACCTCCCCTATATATATGACCTCACACCATTCAAAACAGTCACCAAACAGCCCAAACAACATCAATAATAAACATATTGAGCCTCCCAAAATAGTCCACACATAGCCTAATCACTCCATACATACGACGACCACCGTAGTCGTGTCAAACAACCTGGAAATGTTACGAATAACTATCAGCCCATAACCCTACATATATATGGTGTTTCTCCACACCCTTCCTCCTCCAAAACTCCACAAGATAGTAGTAAAATATGCATCCCAACAACAACGCAAAACAGTCCACAAAACAATAACATTACTACCAAGCCTTTCGATATATATCTCACAAGTTCTAGCTTCAATGGCTTAGCCGCAACTTGGATAATCTTAAATACATATAGAGTAAGAGGTTCCTTACCTTTATACAGAGAGAACAACTCCAATTTGACCTTAAATTTCCAAGAAATATCCCTCCAATGCTGCCACAACAACAAAAAAATGAAACTAGCGATCAATTAATGTTTTTCGGCACAAGAATCACTTTAGAAGGCTTGAAATCACCTAGGATTGATATTAAGAACATGAGGGAGTATTTACAGAACATAAACCCTTTAAAACAACCTCCCACACGAGCTGGAACGACACAAAAATGAGCAACAACAAGAAGAACAAGAGACTTACTAGCGCCACGGAATTCCCGACACTTGATTTGTGTTGTTTGCCCTTTTTTTGGGTCTTGAATCTTGAGAGAACCTTGAGAGGATGTTCCTAGGGTTCTAAGGTCTGAAAATAGTGAAAAGAAATGACTTAAAACGGGTTGGAGTCATCCTATATAGGTCCAAATATCTTAAACCGACTTAGTGGGCCCCATAGAGAGGTGCTTGGCGCAGTCTCGCGAAAACGCGAATATATCTCTACTCCGAGATCGTATCGATGAACGGTTTAATGCGTTGGAAACTAGACTCATAGATCTTTAATTTGGTGGGTAGATCACCCCGTAATTCCTTGTAAATTATGAGAAAAGATTAGAAACATTTGACCTAATGTTTAAGTAAAATTATGAACCTAAGTTGCGACAACTTTTGTCGACTTTTGTTTCATAACTCGTTTGACTTCAAGACTTATGATACGGATATTATATGATTAAAATACCTTAATAAATGACCTCTTGAGTGTATTAAGCACCGCTAGATTACCTGAAAATACGAGTTACAACATCCTTGATTCGTTTAACTTCTAATACTGGTTAATCACCCTTATACACTCTTGTATCACTTAAGACCAATAGGATTGACTTCTTATCATCTCAAAGATAATTCCTTCTTGGATTTATGTTAACTAATATATGGCATGAACTAACACATGTGGATATGGGTTGTAACAGAAACCTCGGTTTAACAACTGGAGCGGATGACAGAAAGATTCTTCGCCGTCAACCAAATCTCTTTCAGCAAGAACGATTTACCCCCAGAAGGAGCGGCACACAACAAGGCCTTGCATCTAACAGTTAAATGTGAGGACTACTATGTCAAGCGGGTAATGTTGGATGGAGGCTCAGGTGTTGACATTTGCCCGCTCTCCACACTACAAAGGATGGAAATTGGGACCGAAAGAATCCGACCCAATAATGTCTGCGTAAGGGCTTTCGATGGCGTCAAGAGAGATACCATGGGGGAAATATACTTGTTGTTGGTCATAGGACCAGTCGAGTTTGAAGTAACCTTCCAGGTGCTCGACATGGATACATCCTACAATTTTCTCCTCGGCAGACCTTGGATCCATGCGGAAGGAGCTGTGTCTTCCTCTCTTCACTAGATGGTGAAGTTTGAGTACGAAGACGGAGAGATCGTGGTCCATGGAGAAGACAAGCATGCTATTTATCGGGACCCATCCATCCCATATCTCGAACCAAGAGAAGGGAGCGAACATACGGTCTATCAAGCTTTCGAGATTGTACTGGCAGAGCAGCATGAAGAGGGAATACACTGCCCCCAGCCTTTCTTGTCTAACACCTCAGTTATGGTGGCCAAAGAGATGATCCGGCACGGATTCAGGCCAGGGAAAGGGCTTGGACGAACCCTGCAGGGAATAACAGAACCTATCACCTTGCCGACCACCAAGAAACATTTTGGACTAGGTTTCAAACCCACTCCAGGAGATGAAGAGTGGGCAAAGAAAAGGAAAAATGAGAGTTGGAAGTTACCTCGACCATTGCCGGATTTATATGAAACCTTCATCAGGCCAAGATACACCGAAGAAGAAGACGATGAGGTCTTCATGGCTGAGGAAATCGAGGAGATATGTGGGGCAATGAGAGAAATGCTCTACGAGACTCACATGGTTTAACCAGGTGAAGACACAAGCACTGCTGAGATGTTGTACGTGGGGCCGAACGCCAAACTTCGAAACTGGGAGGCCACGCCATTCCCGACTAGACGGAAGTCCGGGTAGACCTGTCCTGCCACCTTTCCTGTGTCACAAGTTATCTCCAGGACATAACTTGAATGTTTTCTTCCTTTCAATTGTTGTTTTGAATTCCTAAGTTGTAAACATTGTTGTCTTCCAACTTCCCAAAGAAAAATAAAAAAAATCATCATTGCTTTCCCATTCTTTCTTTTGTTCTGATTTTTGTTATTTTTCCTTTTATCTTTCCTTTCAGTTATAATAATGCGGTTTTAAATGTGACATGCTTGCGGACTTCACGCCCAGATCACAACGAGCTATTTAACTGTGAATTAATGAACCCGGAACCAGAATATGATGAAGAAGAAACTTTTAGGGAAATAAACCGAGAGTTGGAACATTTTGAGAATAAACCTAAGCCAAATCTGAATGACACCGAACCGGTTAATTTAGGAACTCCTGAAGAAATTCGGGAGACCAAAATAAGCATTCACACGGACAAGAAAACGCGAGATGCGATAATTCAACTTCTTTTTGAATTTAAAGACGTGTTTGCTTGGTCATACGATGACATGCCGGGACTAGGTGTTGACCTAGTGGTTCATAAATTGCCGATTCATCCTGATTGTCCTCCAGTTCAACAAAAGCAACGAAAGTTCAAAACTGAGGTCAGTGACAAGATTAAAGAGGAGATCACCAAAAAATTGAAAACGGGAGTGATTCGGGTAGTCCAGTATACAACATGGTTGGCAAATGTGGTTCCAGTACCGAAAAAGGACGGGAAGACTCGGGTATGTGTAGATTACCGAGATTTGAATAGAGCAAGTCCCAAAGATAATTTCCCACTGCCCAACATCCACATCCTCGTTGATAATTGCGCCAAACACGAGATACAGTCTTTCGTAGATTGTTACGCTGGGTATCATCAGGTATTGATGGATGAAGAGGACGCCGAGAAAACTGCCTTCACCACGCCTTGGGGCACCTACTGTTATCGGGTCATGCCATTTGGTTTGAAGAATGCTGGGGCTACTTACATGAGGGCCATGACTGCCATTTTTCATGACATGATGCATCAGGAAATAGAGGTGTACGTGGACGACGTGATAGTCAAGTCCAGGACGCAGGATAATCACATCCAAGACTTGAGGAAATTCTTCGAGAGATTAAGGAAGTATGACTTGAAGCTGAACCCAGCCAAATGTGCTTTCGGAGTTCCGTCGGGCAAACTTTTGGGCTTCATCGTAAGCAGGAGAGGTATCGAACTAGATCCAACTAAGATAAAATCTATCAGAGATCTACCTCCCCCGAGAACGAAGAAAGACGTGATGAGTTTGTTGGGCAGGTTGAACTACATCAGTCGATTTATTGCCCAGCTGACAAGCACGTGTGAGCCCATATTCAAGCTGTTAAGGAAAGATGCGGCGATCAAATGGACAGCTGAGTGTCAAGAAGCCTTTGATAAGGTCAAAGAATACCTTTCAAATCCCCCAGTTTTGGTCCCCCCAGAGCCAGGGAGACCGCTGTTCTTGTATCTGACAGTCTTGGAAAACTCCTTCGGTTGCATCCTCGGACAACATGACATAACCGGAAAGAAGGAGCAAGCAATCTACTACTTGAGCAAGAAATTCACTGGCTATGAGGCCAAATACACTCTGCTGGAAAGAACCTGTTGCGCTCTGACATGGGTTGCTCAAAAGCTGAGACATTATCTTCAAGCTCACACTACCTTCCTCATAAGCAGGTTGGATCCTCTGAAGTATATATTTCAGAAACCAATGCCTACTGGAAGACTGGCTAAGTGGCAAATCTTGCTTACCGAATTCGACATAGTCTATGTTACTCGCACGGCAATGAAAGCCCAGGCGCTAGCAGATCACTTGGCCGAAAATCCGGTCGATGAGGAATACTAGCCATTGAGTACCTACTTTCCCGATGAAGAAGTAAACACCATAGAAGTGGTCTCGGAGGACGCTCATGTTTGGAAGATTTTCTTTGATGGAGCCGTGAATGCCAAAGGTGTAGGGATTGGGGCAATTTTGATTTCGCCTTTTGGTCAGCATTATCCCGCCACAGCTAGACTGCGTTTCTTTTGCACAAACAATACAGCTGAGTATGAAGCCTGCATTATGGGCATGCATATGGCGATCGATCAGGATGTCGAAGACTTACTGATTATGGGAGATTCTGACCTGATTATCCGGCAAGCCCAAGGTGAATGGGAAACTCGGGATGTCAAACTTATCCCTTACCGACAGCACGTGGAAGACCTCGGCAAGCGTTTTAAATCAATAGAATTCAGGTATATCCCGAGGAGTCACAATGAACTGGCAGATGCACTTGCTACTCTGGCTTCAATGCTACCCTACCCGGGCAACGCCCACGTCGATCCTTTGGAAATCCAAATCAGGGAAAGAAACGGTTACTGCAATGTAATTGAGGCGGGATCAAATACGCAGCCTTGGTACCATGACATCAAGAGGTTCTTGAAGACGCAAGAATACCCCGAGCATGCTACTGGAGATCAAAAGAGAACCATTAGGCGACATGCAAGTGGTTTCTTTCTGAGCGGTGAATTGTTGTACAAGAGGACCCCGGACCTCAACCTCCTAAGATGTGTCGACGTCGAGGAGGCGAGAAAGATCATGCACGAAGTACACGCAGGTGTGTGCGGACCTCACATGAACGGGTATGTCTTAGCGAAGAAAATCCTTCGAGCAGGTTATTACTGGATGACCATGGAAAAGGACTGCTTTAGCTTCGTTCGGAAGTGTCATCAGTGTCAGGTGCACGGTGATTTGATTCATGCACCTCCCACGGAACTGCATCCCATGTCTGCACCTTGGCCATTTGTCGCTTGGGGCATGGACGTCATTGGACCAATCGAACCAAAGGCTTCGAATGGACACAGGTTTATACTGGTTGCCATCGATTACTTCACAAAATGGGTAGAGGCTGTCACTCTCAAGTCGGTCACTAAAAAAGCTGTAGTGGATTTTGTACACTCAAATCTTATCTGTCGTTTCGGTATTCCTGCGACTATCATTACAGATAACGCAGCAAACTTGAACAGTCACTTGATGGGAGATGTATGCGAGCAATTCAAGATAACGCATAGGAATTCTACTCCTTATCGGCCGAAGGCCAATGGTGCTGTGGAAGCGGCGAACAAAAACATCAAGAAGATTTTGAGGAAAACGATCCAAAGTTCCCGACAGTGGCATGAGCAGTTACCATTTGCGTTGTTGGGGTACAGTACTACGGTACGCACGTCAGTAGGAGCAACTCCTTATCTTTTGGTTTATGGGACCGAGGCTGTGATACCAGCAGAAGTAGAAATCCTTTCGCTTCGAACCATTGTTGAAGCAGAAATTGAAGACAGCGAGTGGGTCAGGACTCGGTTAGAGTAATTGACTTTGATCGATGAGAAGCGAATGGCCGCGGTTTGTCACGGATAGTTGTACCAGCGAAGATGACCCGCGCTTACAACAAGAAAGTCCGACCCAGGAATTTCGAGGTAGGTCAGCTGGTACTGAGGCGTATTCTGCCACATCACCAGGAAGTGAAAGGGAAATTTTCTCCAAATTGGAAAGGCCCATACATCATCAGAAAAATATTGCCGAGAGGAGCATTGTATCTAGGTGATATCGAAGGAAATGACCCCGAAACAGCAGTAAATGCAGATGCAGTCAAGAGATACTACGTCTGAGTGACGCCTCGGCGATCCTGACACATTTGAAATGCTGAAGGTTTTATTCCCACTACCGACTCTCTCTACAAGCCCTTTGAGCCGGACACATCCCTTCGGCGACTTTACAAAAAAACATTGATTGAGGCCTGAACTACGTTTGACTTGATTCCGAAAGGATACGTAGGCAGCCTCTCCCTGAGGTTCAGTCACACCAACAATAAAATCCCATTTACCCTGAAATTGAAACCGGGGCACGTCAAGCGGTCTAGAAGTTAGTATCATCTACCTCTCTTTACCAAGCACAAGCTTTCAGATCAATTACCAAAGATAGTGGGAAGACAATAAGCGTCACGAATGGAGACCGGCACACTCTGAATTGAGAGAGATAAAATGAGAGAGTCTCGTCGGTGAAAACCTTCGGGCACCACGAGGCGACGGGAGTAGAGAAACCAAAATGAGAGAGCTTGTTTAGTAAAAACTCGCAAAGAGTGCTATCAAGCGATGACAGGAAGAGAAATGAGAGAGGTCAGCCAGCGAAAACCCGCAAAGGGCGCTGTTGGCCGAAAGAATGACTCCACCCAAGGAGGTCTCGGTAAAGTTCCACCGGTTTGGATTCACAGATCCGTTTTGGTTCAGGGAAACGCAAGTTCATTGAAGGTCAGGCATCCAGTCCAAAGAGCATGTCATGTCCATTTAAAGTCAGCATTGTCTTCCTCAGATAAGTCTTTCTCATCCCGAAAGGGACACTCCTTTTCTGAAATTTGCTTTCTCCTTTCTTTTCTTTTCTTCGAATCCCTTTTCGTGTTTAACCCCAAGTTCCAGATATACCGGAAAGGACAGGTGGCAGGTTTGGTTTCACGGAATCCCGTTTCATGAAGGAAAACACCTCGTTTCGTTGGTACGTCTGTCCAAACCTGATGAATCAAGATGTTTGACTGCGTTCGAAGTAAAGAGGAAAGAGAGAAATTTCCCCAGCAAGTCCGCCTCGGACAAATCCCCACAGGGCTTCCCTTTGTACGAATTCGCACAAAGAATCCACTTTGTAAATATTCCCCAAAAGGTCTGCTCCAGCGAAATCCACACAGATTTTCCCTTGTACAAATCCCCACAGGGTCTTCCATCTGTTAAAAAAAATAAAAAAATGGGACACAAATCCCCATTACATCCCCAGCGAGTCCTTTTGTAAATATTCCCCAACAAGCTTACCCCAATAAATCCTAGAAAGCCCGCTTTGAAACAAATCCCCAGCATGCCCTGTTGTACAAAAATCCACACAAAGAATCCACTTTGTAAATATTCCCCCACAGAGCTTCCTTTTTGTAATAATCCCCACAGAATACCTCCAATAAAATCCCCGTTGAGAATCTCAAAGCAAAACGGGACACAAAAAAAAAGCCTTACGAGGCAAATCATCACAGAATCTGGAAATACAAGCCTGAGCAGTCTAAAGGGTTTCGCCATTTGAATCCAATCAATGGCAGGACTTCGCAACAGAAATAAGGACGCAACAAAGCAACTGGAACGATCAAGGTCACCGAACCGACCGTCATTTCCGAACTAACAATTGTTCTTTGTCTGAAAAGTTGAAACAGGTATAATCCAAGACAACCGTGTAGGAAACAGGTGTCACCCAAAGAAGAAGGTACATGGGTACAAGAAATATTTTGGCAATAAGGAATTCACTCGAAAGGTAAGTTTCCACGAGACTCCCTTTTATCTTCTACTAAAACAAGAAAATTCAAAAAAAAAAAGAGGTCACTTAGTATTCTCGAACTTTGTCCCCAGCCAGTCAGCATTAGGGTTTTAAACCCTAAACTGAACTTTTTCCCTTTAGTCAGCATTAGGGTTTTAAACCCTAAACTGAACTTTTCCATTTAGTCAGCATTAGGGTTTTAAACCCTAAACTGAACTTTTCCATTTAGTCAGCATTAGGCTTTTAAACCCTAAACTGAACTTTTTCCATTTAGTCAGCATTAGGGTTTTAAACCCTAAACTGAACTTTTTCCATTCAGTCAGTATTAGGGTTTTAAACCCTAAACTGAATTTTTCCTTTAGTCAGCATTAGGGTTTTAAACCCTAAACTGAACTTTTCCTTTCAGTCAGCATTAGGGTTTTAAACCCTAAACTGAACTTTTCTTTTAGTCAGCATTAGGGTTTTAAACCCTAAACTGAACTTTTTCTTTTAGTCAGCATTAAGGTTTTAAACCCTAAACAGAACTTTTTCCATTCAGTCAGTATTAGGGTTTTAAACCCTAAACTGAATTTTCCTTTAGTCAGCATTAGGGTTTTAAACCCTAAACTGAACTTTTCCTTTCAGTCAGCATTAGGGTTTTAAACCCTAAACTGAACTTTTCTTTTAGTCAGCATTAGGGTTTTAAACCCTAAACTGAACTTTTTCCTTTAGTCAGCATTAAGGTTTTAAACCCTAAACTGAACTTTTTCCATTTAGTCAGCGTTAGGGTTTTAAACCCTAAACTGAACTCTTTCCTTTCAGTCAGCATTAGGGTTTTAAACCCTAAACTGAACTTTTTCTTTTAGTCAGCATTAGGGTTTTAAACCCTAAACTGAACTTTCCTTTCAGTCAGCATTAGGGTTTTAAACCCTAAACTGAACTTTTCCTTCAGTCAGCATTAGGGTTTTAAACCCTAAACTGAACTTTTTCCCTTTAATCAGCATTAGGGTTTTAAACCCTAAACTGAACTTTTCCTTTTAGTCAGCATTAGGGTTCTAAACCCTAAACTGAACTTTTTCCTTTCAGTCAGCATTAGGGTTTTAAACCCTAAACTGAACTTTTCCTTTTAGTCAGCATTAGGGTTTTAAACCCTAAACTGAACTTTTCCATTTAGTCAGCATTAGGGCCCCAACCCTAAACTGAACTTTTCCCAGTTGGTCAGCATTAGAGTTTCAACTCTAAACTGAACTTCTCCCCAGCTAGTCGGTATTAGGGCTCCAACCCTGAACTGAGCATTCATATCCTCTTTCATCAATTTTATGAACTTCCTGGCGAATAATTCACGAAATTTTCCTAGTGAAACTGGGGCAGAAAATTTCGTTCATTTGTTTTTCCCCGCAGGTCTAACCTCGAGCCACACAGATCGAAACGACCCACGGGATGAGTCTCAACTCAGAATCGAAGAAGAAAAAGACAAAAAGAAGATGTCCCGAGATACCGGAGAAAATGGAAGGCGGATCGCTCCAAGATTTGATTAAGGTCCCGAACTCTGCCAGTCGCGTCTCACTCAGTATCCCAGAGATTAAACAAGCACCTACAACTCGCAAGCATCAAGATTCGGATCGAAGTCTCCAAGCAAAATCAGCTAAGACCCAAGATCAAGTCGCAAAAGAATCATAGATAGGGATCTTGTAACTAGCAGTTGACATGCATATAAGTATTTAGTTCAGTTTCAATCTTTCTTTGGTTGTAATAAGGCGGTCAGTAAAGCAACGGTGACAACAGCAACAGCAGTAACAGCAAGCATTGCAATCCCATGGTAGTCCCAGCTGCCAAAACTCCCCGAATTCTGAGGCCCAAATCAAGCCCAGAACGTGAGCTTTACCCGGTCCAGACCAGCTGGCCTCAGGTGGCGTTCCAAACGACACCGTTTTGATTTGGTCTGATCTGGGCCGTTGATCTCAGATTGATCAACGACCAAGATCACATTCCCCATACCCACTGACAAACCCGACCCATTCCACCCGGACCGACCCAAACCCCTTTAGGATGAAACGACACCGTTCCCTACCAGCCAAAAGATCCTGACCCTTCATCTCACCCCATCCAACGGCCAGGAATCGACCCCTCACTAACTATATAAGCCTATAACCATACCCCACGCCCCATCCAAACACCCCCCTACCTTTCATCGTCTTCACAGACCACCCCCTTTGAACCCTAGCCGCCCCCTTTTTCCCTTCACCGTTAATCCCGGCGGCATGAACGTCGGTGGCCCTCACCTTAACACCATAGACGTTCCTCACCATCCTGAACCTAAATCCACCAGCCACTTAGCTCGAATCCCCTCCCACCTTATCGAATCTTCATTTGAAGATTCGAGTCGGAACCTGACTTACACCAATTGACCCCAGTTTCACACCAGACAGTCCCCGGACCCCCTCGTGACCAAACCATGCTTGGTTTGGTCTGAATCTAACCATGGAAGCCCAAGTCCCAAATCTACCATCTACGAACCCTAGAAACCCCAAGCCTGGTCCGTTTCTGTTTAAGCCAAGAGATTAGGGTCTAATGGACCTTAATCGAAGTGTTTCTCATTTGAGAAACACTTCGATTAAAGTCCGTTCAACCTTAAGAAGGGTCTGTTCAAACACAAGCTGATTTTTCTGATTTTTCTTTCAAAGATTTTAAGGTAAGTTTGTTTTCTCTTCTTTATTTCAGTTCGTGTATTTGTTAAAGGTCTGTTCGTATGGCCAAACGTCTTGTTTAATTTGTGTTTTGAATTTTACCAACTATTTTGCACACCTTGCCTGGACCTCTATATTTGGTCAAATGTTTCCTCATTCACCAATAATGTGTGTGTATGTAAACTGCATAATCGACTGAATTGAAATTGTTTGAGTAATCAATCCCCAAGTTAACCTCTGTGTTGACAGTGCAATATGAACCCTTGGTGCAATACTGTTTGATTCTAATCCTTGGCTTTGATTGTATATGTTGTAATTAGTATAGTCGATTCGATACATGTCGTCGAATAGTTTTAGTTGTTTGAATGGTAACAGTTTGATTTGTCTTGCTGAACATTGTTTGAATCAAATTGAGAATCAACTATAGCTACTTATAATTGATGTATTTGAATCAGAAATATAAAAGGATTGGTTTTGTTTAGTTGCAGTCAGAATTGGAGGGCATGTGCACTTGTGCACAACATGTGCATAAAGGCCTCTGTTAAGTTTAAAATAGTTTGACAGCATATGCTGTCAGATTATATTCTGCGGCCCATATTCTGCTTTAGTTCAGAAATAATAAACCTTACTTAAAAGGTAAGTCTGCCAGGGAATATCATGGGGGTGTTTTTATTTAAATAGTAAGTGGAAACTGAAAAGAAGACAGCACATGGGAGGGGTTTTCTGATTGATGAACGGGCTGTTAAAGGGCTGAGTTTTAGGCTTATAAGAGGGGGGAAGAAAACATAGACAGAGGGGACACAGACACAGATACACATAGGGAACTCAGATTGAACATTGAGAGCTGAGTTCTGAAAAACAGAAAACTGGAAAAGAATTCTTCTTGATAACTCAAGTAGATTTCAAAACTGAAAATTGGCACTGAATTTTGAAAAGAAAAGAGATAGTGAGAGAAAAATAGATGGGCTTATACAGACACACATACGAGAGAGAAAAACATACAGAAATCAGAAACTGTTTTCTTCCTGCTGTTTGTTCGATTCTCAGTTTGTTCAACCTGTTCAGTCAGTTCTGTTTTCTTTCAAGTATCAGCTAAGTTTATTGGTTGGTTTGCATTGGTTGATTCTCTTGGAATTGGATTGTCTGGATTTCTGTTTCTATACTACTGGTCATTGCTGTCATTCTGCCATTTTTCCATCGGCTCTAGTTGCCTCTTGCACTGGGATTTTGTTCTATTTGTTTCCTGCTGTCACTGCTGCTATTTGGTATTGCTTCTATTGCTCTACTGACCCCTTGCTTCTTCTGTTGTATCCAACATCCAGGTACATACTAGAACTTTGCATCTGATGTAACAATGAAAGCATGAAATAAAAGATATGCGGGAGTTTAATCATTCGTTTGCTGCAGTTACAGTTTTTACGAATGTTATTAGATTTGTGTAACTTGTTTAGTTTGTAATTCAATAAAGAAACACATTAGGTAGCCTTGTACTTAATTGCAGCTTAGTTCGTCTTAAATTGTGATTTCAGTTGTTTAGTGGGTTGTCTGATAAGGAATGTATGAGTGTTTTGGCACACAGATAATTAGATAATCTTTCGACTAATATTCTACATGTATAGAACAGAATGCCTTAATCTTGCCAGATATGATGTAGTTTTATTGGATCTTTTTAGGCAGTTCACATGATCCTGTTCAAACTCTATTAGTAATAGTTTCCGATAAGTTAATTCCACTGACCTGGTTTAAATAAGCGAGTTTCAAACTCGGATCTGAAGAACATTTATCATAAGCTTTTAGCAGTTCTATTGATCTTGTATATTAATTTCCCCTGACAATTTAACAACATGTTCATCCATGAAATAAGGCACAAAACAATTCACGCCTCATAAACAACTAATCAGATAATCAAATAAGAATCCGAAGTTGGTCAAGCATGTAATTAGCACGCAATCCTCTTTCTTTCATTTTATTAGAGACGAACACGATAGAAATGTAGTCACTATAGGTTTATCCTCTTAAATAAAATTGAGACGAACCTCGACAAACAAAAATGCACAAGCTGCGGGGCCCTCTAAATGTATATATTAAAATACTTAGAATTCGGGACAGGCCATTTAGCGAATTTTACGGCCTTCCCAAAATAACAATACGCTAGTTGCTTTAGGCGCACCTTTTAATAATTTAACCTTCTTAAACACGGGTGCACATTGATGTGACCCAAATCCAAATCTCAACGGAGTCGAAATGTGTCGACGACCACGGGTGCATTGATTGTGACGTGGTTCGAGATGCATTTTCACGACGTTGCAATTCTATAATAATAATAAAAGCGGTTTTAAACTTAATAAAAGCACATAAGTCACAACATGTATTTAATCAAATATTTAGCCATTATAACAATTTAAGCGACCGTACTAGAACCACGGGATCCGAGGGTGCCTAACACCTTCCCTCGAGTCAACAGAATTCCTTACTTAGAATTTCTGGTTCGCAGACTTCATTTGGAAAAGTCGAAAATTTCCTCGATTTGGGATTCAAGACAAACCGGTGACTTGGGACACCAAAAGCCAAACCTTTCCCAAGTGGCGACTCTGAATTAAATAAATAATCCCATTTCGAATATTGTCACTTAAATTGGAAAAACTCCCTCGCGCATTTAACCCTTCGGGGGCGGGCGCGCAAAAAGGAGGTGTGACACACGTGATTTTTTCCTCACATGAATTACTCTCACAAATCCAAAACAAAATAATTCTTTCCATTGGTTGCAATTTCGTAGGTTTTTGTAGCATTTTTGTTAATTGCTTGCACTTGTCTGTGCAAGTTTATTTTATTTAATTCATGAAAAATACAAAAATATGTTGCATTTGCATTTAAGATTTAATTTTACATTTGTTAGACTAATTAGTAAATTAGTTGTTTTACAAAAATGAAAAAATTACAAAAAATAACTCATTTTGCATTTGTTTTTACTTTTGATTTTGAATTTTATAGTTTTCTTTTAATTTAGGAGTTAATTATTTTTTATAAATATTATGAAGAATAATTAGCTTATTTTGGTAAATTAATTTAGTTTTAAGAGTTAATTTAGGTTTTATTTTTAATTTGAAAAAGGAAAATTAGAAAATTGGAAAATTATAAGAAAAAAGAAAAAGAATTGAAAGATCTGATTTGTTTGGGCTGTTCAAAATGAATCTCTCCTAGGCCCAAACATTTTCCTCCATGACCTGTTGGATTCGGCCAAAACCCATGCCTTTACCCGGTCCAGCCCCCCCTTTGTGTTTAAACGACCCCATTTTGAAGACACAATCCCAGCCATTTATTTCATCTCATCCAACGGATGAGAACTGAGGACCACTTTAATATAAAGACCCCCTACCCCCCCCCCCGAACTATCTCACACACACCCCTTGAAGCCCAGCGTAACGCCGCTCTACTCCGCCCACCGGAAATCGCTTACGGCGGCAGCCGGCCACCAATCAGTCCCAAAATCACACTCCTGACTCCTATGCACCTCCCTGTCCCAAATCTCCAAACAACTCCTCTCAAATACGTCCAGAATTGCTCAAATTTAAGATCAAAATTTGAAACCCTAGCGCCGCCCAACTTTCCCCAGTGGCGGCGCCACCACCAAATTTATACCATATGAGCTTCTCACTCCCCTCTTTCCAAATCTATAGCCCTTTACCCTCGAATCCCCCCCTGAACTGCTCAAATATGGAATCTGAGGTCGAGTTCTAGGTTTTCAAAATTAAACCCACGCAGGCAAGGTCATTTTTCCGGATTTCTTGAATTATTCAAGTTTGTTCAGCACAAAATAATGATGCTCATTTGTTCTCCACCAAGAGAAAATGTTTGACATTATTTTGGGTTGACTCAGAGGGCCAATTCCAAGTTCGAGCATAGGTTGGTGAGTTTTCTCATTTCTTTTTATTCGTTCTTGCATTTCTTCAATCTTTCCTCCTCCTCATCTCTTCTTCTTTTCTCTGGTCGATTTCTACTGAAACTCGATTAATCTTCTAGTTGAGAATAAATTTTGTTCTTGTGATTCCTCGTTAGTTTTTTTTTGTTTTGTTTTGTTCAAATCTATTTCTCGGATTCTTTTAGTCCGTAATCTTCTGGTTTGCTTTAGTTTGGTCATTTAGGTAAATTAATTAGGCCCATGATTTGGTTAATTTCTTGTTCTGTAGTCAAGTAATAAATTCATTTACCCCCGTTTTTGTTTGATCACATTTCTTAAAAGGCTTCTGAGTTTATTCATTTGGGAAACTTTGGTCAGATTTTAAAATTGGAATATTTGGGTAATTTGAGCTGGACTCAGAATTTAAAGGGCCCAAGAAGGATTTCCACCTGGGTTACAAACCCGCATCAGTTCTGACTTTGGGTCAACCTGACCCATTTGATCTGCTAAGAAGTAATTTTTAGAGGTTTAAGGGGTAACTTGGGTAGTCTACTGAGGGAATCTTTCAATAATAGCCTTAGGAAGCTTCTTAGAAGCTGCAAAACAGCCTTACTTGGCTAAAAAGTCAGAAAATGAGGGATTAAGCTGCGAAAATAAAAATTGTGGAAGGTCTAGTGGGCAAAAAACTGAACTATTTCTGCTGCCTTAGTAGCTTGCCTATAAAGGCATTGCTAAGAAAAGTTCAAAGGGGATTTTTTTGGGGGGGGGAAGAAAAAAAAGAAAAAAAATCAGAAAACTAAGAAACGGCTGAGAACTTCAAAATTTACTGTTCCATTGAATTGACCTTCTGTAATCTTTGGGGTTTCTAAACTTCCGAATCCATTTCTGATTTGGTTGGGGGTTAAAAATGGATTAAACTTGGCTTTTATTGAGAGTTTTTGGGTGGATTTCTACTCAATAGTTACTGTTCCATTGGGTTTTCTTGAATCAATTCTGCTGTTTGACTCATTTGTTGATGCTGGATTGCTATTGTTTTGCTGTTGACTCTCCATTTCCCTTTTTATCTTCGAATTCCAGGTATATGTCTCTGAGCTTTGCTTCGATGTAAAATTTCAGTTTGAGGATGGGAATGAGAAGTTAATATATGGCAGCAGACTTATCTAGGTCTTGTTTATGTTTTTGTTTCTATTTTGTGCCTTAGATCATATGAGTTATTGTGTATTCTAGTTAACTTCAGTTTTGAATAATGGGACTCTCTTAGTTGTACTCCATTTGGGACTGTTGAAATGATAACATGATAAATATATTGTGAATCAGACTTAGCTTTAGATAAGATGACTATCCATGCTTGATGATGAGTTGTGTGTTCGAAATGTTTTCTTGTTAACAGGCTAAGGGTAATCATGATCTTGTTTGATGTATTGCCAAAGGGAATGTGAGTGATTTTAGTTAGAAAATGGTAGAAGTTGAAATGCTTATTCAGTATGTTTAGATGAGGAAATTAAGGAATGGGCATGATTATTTGGTCTTCATGGTTTTCAATAGTTGTAAACTTTTATGGTTTCATTAATTAGCATCTGAATATGTTTTAAATAAAAATGGTTTAGAAACGTTTTCAGTTAGTTTTGGTCAGTTCTTCAATGCCCAGCAAACTGTTAATTTAATCTGATGACTTTGCAATGTCAAATTTACAAAGATACCGATGCCTAAAATTCTTTTGTTGTCACTTCCAAATCTGATTGCTTCTGCTATTATACGGGTTCGATACGGAACTCCTAAGCATTCAGCTTGTGCATTGTTTCGCACGAATCAGGCTCATTGGGCCTGAACACAAAAACGGCTGGCCCAGAATTGGGATATGGCGTTAGGCCTCGATTAAGCCTGTTTGATTTTGTTGGCTCCGTTCCCCTGCTTGTTGGGTTTATGGATGTTAAGTAGTTCGGGTTTCTTAGCAATATATATTCTGAACTCCTGGAATTTTCATCTCTATCATAATTAATTGATTTTTTAAAAAAATAAATTGGATCGGAGGTGTGCCATATTAGACAACACAAATAGTTATGGCCCTCGTGAATTAATTTAGAAACACTTTAATTAGAATAATTCGAGGTGTGCCATGCCAAGCAAAAATCCCAAATGTGTGGCCCTCATTTAATTATTTCTTTTAAAACCCTTAGAATTCGAGGCATGCCATTTAGGGAATTTCCATAGCCCTCGTAAAGTTAAAAACGCGTAGTTGCTTTAGGCGCATTATTTTAATAATTAACTTCCTTAAACTCGGGTGTGCATTTCATGTGACCCAAATCCAAATCTTGACAACGTCAAATAAAATATGTCGCGGATCGCGAGTGCATTTCATGTGGCGTGATCTTTAGGCGTGTTTTGTATAACGTTGAAATCTTCTTAAAATGAATTAAAAGTGGTTTAAAGTTAAGATGCACATAGGTCCAAAATGTTCTAAAATTAGATAATATGCCAATAATAACAGTTGAGCAACCGTGCTCGAACCACGGAACTCGCGAATGCCTAACACCTTCTCCTGGGTTAACAGAATTCCTTACCCGGATTTCTGTGTTCGCGGACTGTAATACAGAGTCAATCATTCCTCGATTCGTGATTTGAACCGGTGACTTGGGATACCATAAACTATCACAAGTGGCGACTCTGAATCTTTAATAAACAATCCCGTTTTGGTTGTCCTTAAATTGGAAAAAAAAACTTATACCTTTCTGGTGTAAGTAAAAAGGAGGTGTGACAGCTCTGTCGACTCTGCTGGGGATTGAACCCAGAATCTCTGGTTCAGGGTTCAAGAATTTGAGCTTAGATGAATTGTTATAGTTGGCTTTATTAATTATCTAATTTTGTTACATGTTTGAGCCTAATGTGCTAAGTGTTGCTTTTACCCCTTTGATATTCTGTGAACTGTATATAAACTGCTACAAAACCCTTCTTCTCTCTGAGTCTTCTAAATCATGGAGGAGTGTGCACTTCATGTGATTTCTCTTCTGTTAGAGTCATATCCCAATTTTAGAACGAGGTTCGGACAAGTTGCAAAGCCGGCAAAGCTTCTGTATTCCCGGTACGCTGCCCCCCTGGCTCGAGTTGTCCGCTCGGGTAAGCCAGGTCTAGAACAATAAGCCCAGGTTTAAAACCTAGTATAACAAGACCTCATGTCGGATCCCTAGTAGGAACATTTGCTTGCATCACGTGCATTTGACTTTGGAGACTCAACACAGGGGTTGGGTCTGTCTAGGACAGATGTACCAAAAATAAAAAGACCATCCTGATTCATCTTACTTGTTACTTGTGCATTTATTAGATTTGGATTTGCATGCTGACCGGCTTTTGAATAGTGGGAGAAAGTTGGGGAAAAAATAGCAATGTGAGGGTTAAGTGAGTTAAATCACCTATTTTGGAAAATCCAATGTCCAAATGGTACTGAAACTCTGTTGAAGTTTTTGAGAAAAATGAAAAAAAAAAAAAAAAGGTTTTGTTTTGAAAAATAGTTGGTTTTATTTTTTGCCCGAACTACGCCAATTTGATTCTCATAGGGTGTGAGATACACAGACAACCCCCATCGGGTCCAACTTTCTTTTTGCAAAAAATAGCCCAAAAGAACAAAAATTTTAAGTTTATTACAAATAAGTAAGGTGATGCCATTCTTGTCTAAAATAGCCGAATGTCCCCCAAAAGGGCGCCAGAAGGCCGTTTTTGCAAGAACAGCTACCTTTGGTCATTTTTCAAGGTTTTTGCCGGTTAGCAAACACAACCTTAAAATCTTCGTTTTCGGAGTGCTGAAAGGTCGTATTGGTAAAGCCGGATATTTTTGTTAAAATTTTGAAAAAAAAAATGGTCATTTTTCTTGAGTCAAAATGAGTCATAGTTTTCTTTTAATTAAAATCACCTTAATAAATGTGCAGGATGAGCACAATTCAAAATGAACCTTTCTTAGTCCGTGAAGAGATCCCGTTGGAGCTACATATGTGGTGGCATGATTTGGGGGACAATAGCAGAAAAGTTGTGATAAAAGCATTGGGTGGTCTTGTCGGGCACTTGAAGGTTAAGCCGAGAAAGGACATAATTGAGGCCTTGATACCATTTTGGGACCCAACACATAATGTATTCCATCTTGCTGATTTCGAGTTAACTCCTACACTGGAAGAGATAGCAGGCTATGCCGGTTTCGAGGGGAATCTTAGAAATCAATACCCGGTAGCACCGAGAATAGTAACCCCTCACAAATTTTTGGACCTGTTAAGCATCAGTCGGGACATCCAAGACGGAAATTTGGCCAAATGATTCTGTACCTTCTACTTTTTTTACCGACGTTACCGGGATCCCCGTGGCTTCGAGACGCCAGATACTGGTCTTACTCACGCAGGAAACCAAAACAAGTGGGAAGCTATGAGAGGATTAACTTTTATAATGGCGTTCCTGGGTACTTTGATTTGCCTAGAAAAGACGGGAACATAGAGTTAGGACTCGTGGGGATAGCCGACTTTATGATGAAAAAGGCAAATGGGACCATAGTGCTGATGATTTTGGCATAAATTTACCGAGCTCTGAACCTTTATCGAGAAGGGGGAAAGTTCTTCGAAGGGTGCAATATGCTGTTACAATTATGGATGGAGGAACACCTTTGCCACTGTCCTGGATACTTGAATTGTGGTATGACTGGCCTCGAGTGCATTGAAAAACATGAAAAGCAGGTAGAGGGTTATGAGTTCCCGGATGGTACAGAAGCATGGCATGCTCATTTGAGATCTTTGACTGCACATAAGATCGAATGGACATTCGGGTGGCTCTCGGTCAGTGAAGCAATTTATATGTCGGGTGAGGTATGTTTTGTGTTGTTGATGGGTCTTCGGAGTATCCAGTCTTATACTCGCACTGAGTTCTATGTCAGTTAGGCCGATATCATACGATCCCACACGATGAGGATTTGAGTCGGCAGGTTATTGAGTTGGAACCAAAAGCCGCTTTTCAAGAAGAAAAAGTGCGTCGGATTTGGCATCAGTGCAGATTCTTAGAGCCTAGAACTCAAGTACGAGATTTATCCAGAGGCGAGGTGGAGCCTAGTTACACTGCTTGGTATGGTAAAAGATCCCGAGTTCATCATGAGCCCGAAAGGCCCGCAAAGAAATCCCATGTCCAACAATTTATCGACGGAGCACAGGTGCAATGGGACTGGTTGACCAAAGAAAATGAGTACCGAGCCACCATATGTAGGCTGGAGAAGCAAGTCATGGACCTTCAGTTTGAGAATGGGTTGCAAGCCGCCGCAGATGAGGGGAAAAAGAAAAAACTAACTCAGGAAAATGAAGCCCTCAAAGCTCAAATCCGGAAGATGAAAATAGCTACTAGAAACCCGGAAAGAAGCCGAGTGGATGAAAGGCTTATAAGCAGTCTGAAAAAGAAAGCCCTTGAGTGTCAAGATGACCTAGAAAAGTCTGCCAATCTAGCGAAAGTTCGGGCTCAATTGGTGGAAAATGCAAAAGTTCGGGCATAGTTTGTGCAACAAATGAAGAGAAAGTATGAAGGGACAATCACCAGCCTGAAAAGAGAAGTAACTACTCTTGAGAATGAGGCAGCCAAACAGGATAAAGATTTCAAAGCTGATAGGGAACACTGTTATGATTTGATAGCTCAGATGGAGGAAGAAATGCAACAGTTACAAAATCAACATCTCCATGACACTCAGGTGTTAGAAGGACGGAATCAACAGGTCGGGCGTCTGCTTCAAGAAAAGGGTAGAATCCAAGAGAGGATCAGAACCATTGCCGACTACATTATTGTGAAATGCCAAGCATGTGAGGATATGACTCATACCACCTTCTTTGCGGCAGTGATGACATTTGTCCGGCAGATAAAGAGTGACTTAGAGAGGCTTCAAAGGGATCTTGCATATAGGTCCGTGGCGAGACCGAATGATGTCCCGTGGGCCCTAGGAGAATTTGAGGCATTAATGTATTCATGATTTTTATTGGAGTCTATTTGCGAGTTTGTATTTTCTTTTATTGAAGTCTGTTAGTTTGTTTTCCAGTCTGGGTTTTCATCTTTCTACTAGGGTTTGTTAGTCTGTTTTGAGTCCGTCGGAGTCTGTTAATTTCCCTTTTCGAGTCTATTAGTTTTATAATCTAGTAGGATGAGTTGTTGTAATCAAAACTGTTTTATTTTATGGAAAATTTTGAAAATCCCAAAATGTTTTTGTTTATTTTTACATTTATCTCCCAGAACTATGCTCGTCCTGATTTATATGGGGTCATGATACGTAGGCAATATCCATAGGATTCGACCATAATCAAAAGAAAAAAAAGAGAGAAAAGAAGAGAAAAAGAGAGGAAAGACAAAGAAACAAAACAAGAAAAGAAAAGAGAAAAAAATAAGAAACCATGGGGAGGAAACAATGGCAAAACAAGAGAGAGAAATGAGAGGATAAAAACAAAGAGAAATCAAGCATAGAAAGGCATGAGTGAAAATAAAGGAGAAGAAGTTGCAAATGGAAATAAGGAAAAGCCGGGATGACGCAAGCAACCGATCAAATGCATAATAGAAATGGTTAACTGCTTAAGTGCATTCATTCCCCAAATGTGTCTGTTAAACTCTAATCACTAACAAGTTTGTTGTTGATAATTCAGCACAGAAAGGTGGTTGGTTTGTGGTTCCCGAAGTAGTAACTCCTCTCTGCAACATAAATTCAAAAGGCAATGGCGGACAACAACAAAATTGGGTTGGTTGATACCGGTGCCCGAAAGCAGTTGGTTGAATGGGACACTAGTTTGGCTGATGAGGTAAGGATGTTAAGACAACACATGACGTACATGTATCATGCTTGGATGACTGGGAAGGCACCACCCCCGCCACCTCCTAGCTTCTTAAATGCTACCCTTACCCAAACACAGGTCATAGTGTCAGATGATCCCTCATACTCTCCAGATCCACCCGCTTATCTCTAAGCTCATGATACCCGATATTACCCCTCAGAGGTTGCCCACAAGGTTCCTAACTCATACAAGCAGGGCCCGCGGGATGAGCCTCGTGTTGAAAATGAAAAGTTCACAGGAAGAAAAGGGCGAGATGGGATACCCAGGAGGCTGAAAGGATAGAATAGTCCTTAAATAACAAGCAAGGAATGGGAGACCAGGGTAGCATGTCTTACAAAGAATTGTCTATGTCCCCTGACGTTCGTCTGCCTGCGGGGTTTAAAGTGCCAAAGTTTAACTTGTATGATGGGTGTGGAGATCCGGTAGACCATTTGAGAGATTATTGCAGTGAAATGAGAGGTGTTGGCGAGAAAGATGATTTGTTTATGACGTATTTCAGTAAGACCCTGACTGGGGCGATTTTGGAATGGCATAATCGTCAAGATGTTGGTAAGTGGCCTACATTGGGTAACATGGCTCAAGATTTTGTTCGGTGCTTTCAATATAGATCAGGTGTTACCCCAGACTGATCCTCCCTATCTAAAATGGAAAAGAAGCCGGGGGAAAGCTTTAGGGAGTTTGGGCTCAGATGGAGGGAGGGAGCTGCTCGAGTCAATACCCCGATTGTTGAAGAAAAAATGGTTGAGCTTTTCCTATAAGCCAGGGGCCCACCTACTTCAGTCATTTAATCCTGGCCTTGGGAAAGCCTTTTAATGATGTGTTAAAAATAGGGGAGCTAGTAGAAGAGGGAATCAAGTCAAGCAAAATCATGAGTTGTTCGAAAGACATTCAGAACATCCCAATAAGCTTGGGAGGAAGAAAGAGAAATAGAAAAGATGAGCCAATGGGCCTTCCTGCTCAACACTTCCAGCCTTGACATCGTCCCCGTGGATATCCTTGTACACCAGATGACCCTCCCCAATGCTACTTCTCTCCACA
The DNA here is from genome assembly GCF_000393655.2 of Nicotiana sylvestris. Taxonomy (NCBI): domain Eukaryota; kingdom Viridiplantae; phylum Streptophyta; class Magnoliopsida; order Solanales; family Solanaceae; genus Nicotiana; species Nicotiana sylvestris. The sequence goes on along the minus strand of NC_091063.1, from coordinate 155,239,569 downwards.
GAACTCCCAAAGTCGTACATCACTTTCCCAGTACCCAGCTCCACAAAATGCCTATTCACCGCCACGAGCCTACCGAAACCCCCCTAGATCAGGTTTCCGGTCCAATCAAGCATTTAAGAACGAGAGGTTGCGGAAGAAGAAAACCTTCACTCCATTGGGAGAGTCATATGTCAGTCTATTCCAGAGGCTAAGGAAATTGGACATGTTGAAGCCGACCCAGATAAAAATGTCAAACCCTCTTCCAAAGAAGTTTGATTATTCTCAAAGGTGCGCATATTGCTCAGATACCCCGGGTCATGACATAGAGAAGTGTTGGAATCTGAATAATGTGATTCAGAAGCTTATTGATGCAGGCGACATTGTCGTGCAAAATTCAGATGCAGTAGACACCAGCCAAAGTCCATCGCATGTGCACAATGAGACGCACATGGTGGGTATGATTTATTTGGAAAGAGAATGTGAGAATTCTTCTGGGAGCCTCTAAGTTCCATGTGCTACTAAGCTTTCAGCGCTATTAGAGTTTGATCTTAAGAACGAGCCGGAAAAGGAACCCAAAAGCAATTTGTTAAAAACAATATGATGAAGGCTTGTGAAGGTCCTAGTATTGTTGATGCAGAATTCAGTGGCTAAGATATCGTGCTTGGTAATTGGAAAGATGCTCCATTTCTTGGTCGGCCGGAGAAGAGTTTTGGTGGTTTAGTTTGTTTTCATTTTTGTGGTCCGGGTTATTTCAGGGTTGTAGCCCGGATATTGTCTTGTGACTCAAACCCTTCTATCCTTTTATTTTGTCTAGTTCCTTTAGTCGTAGTATCTCATTTAGTGTTATCTAGGTTTGTTTTAGGGTTGTACCCCAGTTTATTTTGCTTGTTTTGTTGTTCAAACCCTTTCACCATTTGTCTAATGCAATTCTCTTTTTTCTACTATTTCTAGTCATTTTTTTTTAGTTCTCTTCTCCTTTTACAGTTCTTTTCATGATGGTTCTAGTGACATGACATGCACAGTATAATTCTCAACCTGATCTTTAAAAGTCAGCTTAGTCAGGAGGCAATGAAACGATTTTGAAGATGATGGGGACATTTGAGGGAAATAAGTAAAGGCATTGTGAGATCATTTCAAGCCCAAATTGTGTGAAACTGGGGCAGATAGAACATAAAGAAACCTTATTAAAATGCATCATGCCGCATAAGTTGAAGCTAAAGGCAAGTTTGCCCAAATTGACAGAGGTCTTTCGTGGTAATGAGAGTGAGGGTGTTGTCCAAAGGTGCTTTGTAGTTAACAGATGCAGAAGGCGAATGTGTGGATATGGTTATCAAATCCGGTATAATCAAAAGATATTACAAATGTTTTCCTTAGTTTGTTTAATTGTATAGTTTGCACTTGGCATGTTTTGTAGATTTGAATGACGAAGGCATTTTGTTCTGCTATCTAAACACTTTATCCTTCGTTACCCCTTTGAGCCTTATTTATTTTCTTTCATACCCCTCTTTCGGAATCAGTAGCAAAGATCAGAAACGCAAGCGTGAAAGCTAAGTAAAGGAAAAAGAGAAAAGAAAAGGAAGAAAAAGAGAGAAAAAGAAGAAGAAAAGGAAAACAAGAAGAAGAAAAAGAGAAAGAAAAAAAGAAAAAAACAACAAAACAACAAAAAGAGAAAAAGAAGAAAGAAAAGAAAGAGGAGAAAGAGAAAGAAAAAGGAAAGAAAAATCACAACAACAAAGTAATTTCTATGACATGAACAACGTTCGACCTGATTCCTTTTAAGGATACGTAGGCAGCCTTACGGTTCGGTCCCATCAAAATAAAATCCCAAAGGTCCCCAAGCAAAAAAACTGGGGCAGAAGTTGTGGTTGTTGCAAGAAATTTGATTTCAAAAGTTGTAATTTTGAACCCATTTGAATTGTTTTGTGCCTTTGACACCCTTTCTTTCTAACCCTATCCAAAAACCCACATTACGGTCCAAAGAAAGAACTTCCGATCAGTCTTCGAGAAATGCCAAGTCAAGCAAGTGGATGTGATTCATATCAGGGCAACACTCTGGTCCAAGCAAGAAAAATAAAAAATGAGAGAGTCTTTATTGGTGAAAACCCTCACGGGCTCCATAAGGTGACGGGAGCTGATAGAAATCAAAAAATGAGAGAGTCTTACTGGTGAAAACCCTCACGGGCACCGTAAGGCAACGGTAAGTTGAGAGAAAGAACAAAATGAGATAGGCTTGATGGTGAAAACCCTTCGGGCACTACAAGTCGAATAAGGATTGTGAATCAGATTGGATAATCAGAGCATTGAAGCCCAGTTTCACAGTTTAGGAGTATAGCAGGAGTTGAACATCAGACTTGCTCAACAGAATAGGCCACAGGTGCATGTCGTGGTCATTAGAGTTGGTATCCACATCTGATAGGTTTCTACTTTGTAGTTTTGTTGTTGGGAATCATCTCTTTCCTTTGTCCTTTACTCTGTTCCTTTTGTCTTATTTACTTCCTTTTCTCTGAGTTTGTTTGGTCAAAATAATTAAGAAATGACTTCAAAATTTGTCACCAGCTTTCCAATTGCACAAAACGGGATCTGGCCAGCACATCAAAGTGGCATAAGTTAGGAAAGAACAAAGTGCGCACTGAGTTAGTAACATTCAACATGCTTTGGGATTCATGTGAAATACAAAGGTTTGGTATATATCAATTCATGAACAATGTAACAGATAGAGGGGGTAAGGTGAACGGATCAAAGGTATTTTCTATGATAAGATTGACAAAGAAAGTGGTTAACCAGTGGCAAGCAAGGTCTTCCAAGCAGAAATCAAAGTTATCATGGCAAGTGAAGGAGCAATAGACCTCAAGGCCAAGGCCAGTGGTTTAAGTCAAGAAAGAACAGCATACGCACTGAGTGGGTGGCAATTGAAGCGCTTTGGGATTCACGTGAGACACAAAAGTTTGGTAAATGTCAGTTCATGAGCAATGCAACAGATAGAGGGTATTGGGTCTGAACGGAGAAGAGGTATTTTCTGTGATAAGGATGATAGAGAAAGTGGTTAGCAAGGTCTTCGAGTGGAAGTCAAAGTTATCATGGGAAGTGGAGGAGAAATCGCTCTCAAAGTCAAGGCCACATACCAACCACCACATTTTAAACTGACAAGATTTTTCTTTGATTGAAACAGGGGCAGAAAATTTCGTTTGTTTCGGAGAAACCTCCATAAGGAAAGGCAAGCACCAGACAGGTTTGACCGTAAACTCTTAGGACCCGCCTGGATAATGGGATTTAATTTGAAGTTTTCAGGACCCTCCTGGAAAATGGGACCGAGTTTAAAATTCAAAACGATCATGAGTAGCAAAATCTAGTATAAATATACCCCAAAGGAATATAAGTTGGCTTCAAAGTTTGCATGCTTGAGATAGGTCAATTAGGAGTTTTTAAGACCCTCCTGAATAATGGGATATAGCTTTAAGACTTCCATTAGATAACAAGATTTAGCGTAAGCTCTGTTGTAGGTTAGTGCAATTCAGCCGTAAAAATTGTCACTTTTATGATAATACTTGATTTTTTATTTTCAGGACCCTCCTGGATAATGGAGAGTAGTTTAGGACTCTCTTAGATAACAAGATTTAGCGGAAGTCACACCTTTAGAAGATATAACTTAGATTTAAATTTGTCGATTAATTAAGAGTTGTTAGGACCCCTCTGGATAATGGGACCTAACTTTCAAACTCTTAGTAATATTTGGTAATATGATTCAGTTTAACACTCACATATGTGCCCAGCTATCATACTGGGGCAGAAAATTTTCTTTGTTTTATCTATTTTTGTTGAAATCAGGTACCCACTTGGAGAACGAGGAGAAACAATTCAAGTTCAACAGTCAGGCGCTCACCTGGAGAGCACGGGAAAACAATTCAAGTTGAGCAATAAGGAGCCCACCTGGAGAGCACGGGAATACAGTTCAAGTTCAGCAATCAGGCGCCCACCTCGAGAGCACGGGAATACAATTCAAGTTCAGCAGTCAGGCGCCCACCTGGAGAGCACGGGAATACAGTTCAAGTTCAGCAGTCATGTGCCCACCTGTAGAGCACGGGAATACAGTTCAAGTTCAGCAATCAGGCGCCCACCTGGAGAGCACAGGAATACAGTTCAAGTTCAGCAATCAGGCGCCCACCTGGAGAGCACAGGAATACAGTTCAAGTTCAGCAGTCAGGCGCCCACCTGGAGAGCATGGGAATATAATTCAAGTTCAGCAGTCAGGCGCCCACCTAGAGAGCACGGGAATACAGTTCAAGTTCAGCAGTCAGGTGCCCACCTAGAGAGCATGGGAATACAATTCAAGTTCAGCAGTCAGGCGCCCACGTGGAGAGCACGGGAATACAATTCAAGTTCAGAAGTCAGGCACCCACTTGGAGAGTACGGGAATACAGTTCAAGTTCAGCAGTCAGGCGCCCACTTAGAGAGCACGGGAATACAGCTCAAGTTCAACAATCAGGCGTCCACCTAGAGAGCACGGGAATACAGTTCAAGTTTTGGCAATCAGGCGTCCACCTGGAGAAAAGGAAAGCATCTATTATAATTCGAGTTCAGCAATCAGGCGTCCACCTGAAGAAAAGGGAAAGTTCTCAGATCACAATTCAAGTCGGCAACAAAGGGACTTCATCTAGAAAATACAAGGCAACAGGAATTACAAAGTCAAGTTTGAAGATATAGATAGGATTCTTGTAATGCATAGATCATAGTTTAGTCTAGCTTCTTTTATTTTGTCATGGTATAACAAGGGGCTCAGTAAGCAGTAGCAGTAGCAGCAGCAGCAGCAGCAGCAGCAGCAGTGAAATCACAGCTTCATGGTAGTCCCAGCTACCAAAACTTCCCGAACTACACTGACCTGATTCCTTTATAGCCAAGGATATGTAGACAACCTCGGAAGCAGGTGCGGTCAAATCTTTCAAAAATGCTTCACACGGAGTATTCAAGCGGGCAAAAATCGCTCGTATCCGCTCACTTTATCTTTGCACGAAAACTCTCCATGTTTCCGAACAAAGAGGGGCAGCTGTGAGCATGTAATTTTTGCCTCATATGAATTACTCCCATAAATTCAAAACAAAATAATTCTTTCCATTGGTTGCAATTTCGTAGGTTTTTATAACATTTTTGTTAATTGTTTGCACTTGTATGTGCACGTTTATTTTATTTAATTCATGAAAAATACAAAAATATGTTGTATTTGCATTTAGGATTTAATTTTACATTTGTTAGACTAATTAGTAAATTAGTTGTTTTACAAAAATGAAAAACAATTACAAAAAATAACTCATTTTGCATTTATTTTTACTTTTGATTTTGAATTTTATAGTTTTCTTTTAATTTAGGAGTTAATTAATTTTTATAAATACTATGAAGGATAATTAGCTTATTTTGGTAAATTAATTTAGTTTTAAGAGTTAATTTAGGTTTTATTTTTAATTTGAAAAAGGAAAGGAAAATTGGAGAATTAAAAGAAAACGGAAAAAGAATTAAAAGATCTGATTTGTTTGGGCTGTTCTAAATGAATATCTCCTAGTCCCAAACATTTTCCTCCATGACCCGTTCGATCCGGCCTAAAACCCATGCCTTTACCCGGTCCAGCCCCCCCTTGTGTTTAAACGAGCCCATTTTGAAGACGCAATCCCAGCCATCTATTTCATCTTATCCAACGGATGAGAACTGAGGACCACTTTAATATATAAATGTCAGAAAGACCCCCTATCCCCCTCCCCCAAACCGTCTCTCACACACACACCTTGAAGTCCAGCGTAACGCCGCCCTACTCCGCCCACCGGAAATCGCTTACGGCGGTGGCCGGCCACCAATCAATCCCAAAATCATACCCATGACTCCTCTCCACCTCCCCGTCTCAAATATACAAACAACTCCTCTCAAATCCGTCCAGAATTGCTCGAATTTTAGATCAAAATTTGAAACTCTAGCGCCTCCCAACTTTCCCCGGTGGCGGCGCCACCACGAACCACCACCAAATTTACACCATATGACCTTCTCCCTCCCCTCTTTCCAAATCTATAGCCCTTTACCCTCGAATCCCCCTGAACTACTCAAATATGGAATCCGAGGTCGAGTTCTAGGTTTTCAAAATTAAACCCACGCAGGCAAGGTCATTTTTCCGGATTTCTTGGCTTATTCAAGTTTGTTCAGCACAAAATAATGATGCTCGTTTGTTCTCCACCAAGAGCAAATGTTTGACATTATTTTGGGTTGACTCGGAGGGCCAATTCCAAGTTCGAGCATAGGTTGGTGAATTTTCTCATTTCTATTTATTCGTTCTTGCATTTCTTCAGTCTTCCCTCCTCCTCATCTCTTTTTCTTTTCTCTTGTCGATTTCAACTGAAACTCGATTAATCTTCTGGTTGAGAATAAATTTTGTCTTGTGATTCCTCGTTAGTTTTTTTTTTGTTGTTGTTTTGTTCAAATCTATTTCTCGGATTCTTTTAGTCCGTAATCTTCTGGTTTGCTTTGGTTTGGTCATTTAGGTAAATTAATTGGGCCCATGATTTGGTTAATTTCTTGTTCTGTAGTCAAGTGATAAATTCATTTACCCCCATCTTTATTTGATCACATTTCTTAAAAGGCTTCCGAGTTTATTCATTTGGGAAACTTTGGTCAGATTTTAAAATTGGAATATTTGGGTAATTTGAACTGGACTCTGAAAGTAAAGGGCCCAAGAAGAATTTTCACTTGGGTTACAAACCCGCATCAGTTCTGACTTTGGGTCAACTTGACCCATTTGATCTGCTAAGAAGTAATATTCAGAGGTTTAAGGGGTAACTTGGGTAGTCTACTGAGGGAATCTTTTAATAACAGCCTTAGGAAGCTTCTTAGAAGCTGCAAAATAGCCTTACTTGGTTAACAAGTCAGAAAAATGAGGGATTAAGCTGCAAAAATAAAAATTGTGGAAGGTCTAGCGGGCAAAAAACTGAACTATTTCTGCTGCACTAGTAGCTTGCTTATAAAGGCATTATTAAGAAAATTTCAAAGGAGATTTTTTGGGGGGGAGGAAAAAAGAAGAAAAAAATCAGAAAACTAAGAAACGGCTAAGAACTTCAAAATTTACTGTTCCATTGAATTGATCTTCTGTAATCTTTGGAGTTTCTAAATTTTCGAATCCATTTTTGATTTGATTGGGGGTTAAAAATGGATTAAACTTGGCTTTTATTGAGAGTTTTTGGGTGGATTTTCACTGAATAGTTACTGTTCCATTAGGTTTTCTTGAATCAATTCTGTTGTTTGACTCATTTACTGGTGCTGGATTGCTACTATTTTGTTGTTGACTCTCCATTTCCCTTTTTATCTTCGAATTCCAGGTACATGTCTCTGAGCTTTGCTTCGATGCAAAATTTCAATTTGAGGATGGGAATGAGAAGTCAGACTTATCTGGGTCTTGTTTATGTTTTTGTTTCTGTTTTTGTGCCTTAGATTGTATGAGTTGTTGTGTATTCTAGTTAACTTCAGTTTTGAATGATGGAACTCTCTTAGTTGTACTCCATTTGGGACTTTTGAAATGATAGCATGATAAATATGTTGTGAATCAGACTTAGTTTTAGATAGGATGACTATCCATGCTTGATGATGGGTTGTGTGTTCGAAATGTTTTCTTGTTAATAGGCTAAGGGTAATCATGATCATGTTTGATGTATTTCCAAAGGGCATGTGAGTGATTTTAGTTAGAAAATGGTAGAAGTTGAAATGCTTATTCAGTATGTTTAGATGTGGAAATTAAGGAATGGGCATGATTATTTGGTCTTCATGGTTTTCAATAGTTGTAAACTTTTATGGTTTCATTAATTAGCATCTGAATGTGCTTTAAATAAAAATGGTTTAGAAAGGTTTTCGGTTAGTTTTGGCCATTTCTTCAATGCCCAACAAACTGTTAATTTAATCTGATGGCTTTGCAGTGTCAAATTTACAAAGATACTGATGCCTAAATTTTTTTTTGTTATCACTTCCAAATCTGATTGCTTCTGATATTATACGGGTTCGATACGGAACTCCTGAGCATTCAGCTTGTGCATTGTTTTGCATGAATCAGGCTCATTGGGCCTGAACACAAAAACGGTTGGCCCAGAATTAGGATAGGGCGTTAGGCCTCGTTTAGGCCTGTTTGATTTTGTTGGCTCCATTCCCCTGCTTGTTGGGTTTATGGATGTCAATTAGTTCGGGTTTCTTAGCAATATATATTCTGAACTCCTAGAATTTCCATCTCTATCATAATTAATTGATTTTTAAAAAAAAAAATTGGATCGGAGGTGTGCCATATTAGACAACACAAATAGCTATGGCCCTCGTGAATTAATTTAGAAACACTTTAATTAGAATAATTCGAGGTGTGCCATGCCAAGCAAAAATCCCAAATGTGTGGCCCTTGTTTAATTATTTCTTTTAAAACCCTTAAAATTCGAGGCATGCCATTTAGCGAATTTCCATGGCCCTCGCAAAGTTAAAAATGCGTAGTTGCTTTAGGCGCTTTATTTTAATAATTAACTTTCTTAAACTCGGGTGTACATTTTATGTGACCCAAATTCAAATCTTGACAATGTCAAATAAAATATGTCGCGGATCGCGGGTGCATTTCATGCGGCATGATCCAAAGGCGTGTTTTGTATAACATTGAAATCTTCTTAAAATGAATTAAAAGCGGTTTAAAGTTAAGATGCACATAGGTCCAAAATGTTCTAAAATCAGATAATAGGCCAATAATAACAGTTGAGCGACCATGCTAGAACCACGGAACTCGGGAATACCTAACACCTTCTCCCGGGTTAACAGAATTCCTTACCCGGATTTCTGTGTTCGTGGACTGTAATACAGAGTCAATCTTTTCTCGATTCGGGATTTGAACCGGTGACTTGGGACACCATAAACTATTCCAAGTGGCGACTATGAATCTTTAATAAACAATCTCGTTTATTGAATCCCGTTTAGAGAGTGGGACCCACGTCTTGAAATCCGACGAAACTTACAAAATCCGACAACCCATTCCGATACGAGTTCGACCATACAAATTATTGAATTCCGACATCGGATTGGCTTTCAAATCTTAAATTTTCGTTTTTGGAAGATTTGTTAAAAATCCGACTTTTCTTCCATAAATTCATGGGTCCATGATGTAAATGAGTATGGAATCATGATCTATAAAGGATTTATGATAAAGAACACTTGCCTTGTTCAAATTTGTGAAAACCCCTCTGAAAATCGCCCAAACTGAGCTCCCCCAACTCTATTTTTGTCAAAAATGGGCAACACCCCCCCCCCCCCCCCGTTTAATAGCATTTTACGATTTGGGCGTCACAGGTGGCGCTAGGTGCTGCATGTGGCGCTGATTCCAGTAGCCAGGCAAATTCCGGCGCCAGGGATAGCGCCCGGCGCTACCCTGGGCGCTGGCGATGGAAAATTATTTTTTTCCCGATACGAAAATATGTATAACTCACTCATACAATGTTCGAATTTGACGATTCTTTTTGCTATGACTCTGTAATTTCGATACGGATCTAATACTTCAATTAAAAACGAATTTGGAGCTCATTTACTTAATGTTATACCACTTATTCTTGAAGAACGACATCGAAACATTCTTGAAACGCCCAAGTTAAACTCCAATAACCATCCAAACTCCACCTGAGACCCTCGGGACCTCAACCAAATATATCAACAAGTCCTAAAACATCATGAGGACTTATTCGGAGTTTCAAATCATGCCAAGCAACGTCGAAACTACAATTCACACCTCGATTCAAACTTATGAGTTTCAAACTTTTCCTTTTACAAAGCGCGTGCCGAAATGTATCAAATGAATCCGGAATGACTTCAAATTTTGTACAAAGTAATAAATGACATAATGGAGTTGTTTCAAATTTTCAGAATCGGATTCCGACTCCGATATCAAAAAGTCAACTCTCGGTCAAACTTTCCAAAAATTATCTATTTCCCAACTTTCACCAAAATGCGCCGAATTATCCTACGGATTTCCAAATCCAAATATGCGCATAAGTCCTAAATCATCATACGAAGCTATTGGAATCATCAAAATTCCATTCCGAAGTCATTTACATAAAAGTTAACTCTCCGGTCAACTGTTTTCTTTTAAGCTTTTTAAATTAGAATTGTTCTTCCAATTGATCCCAAATTGTCCGAAAATCAAACTTGATTACACACACGAGTTATAATACATGTTACGAAGCTTTTCGAGGTCTTAAGCCGTTGAACGGGACGCTAATTCTTAAAAACGACTAGTCGGGCCATTAGATTCTCCACCTCTTAAACAAATGTTCGTCCTCGAACGTACTAAAAATTATTCTGAGGTTTCCAAATTGATGATTTTACTTTTACACATATACTCTCGGTTGATCTTACGTTACCGCATTAGACATAAACCCGATAATACCATCTCAGTTGAGATTATTTCCTTTTATCCATATTTGTGAACTTTAAGACCAAATTTCTTACTCTCTAAACATTTTCAAAATGGTCCAAATTTATTTTTCCACATCAACACACGATATTATTCTCATGTCAACACACATCAACTTTTAATAGCGCTTAATACTTCGAAATTTTCCCGGGATGTTACATTCTCCCCCACTTAGGGTCATTCGTCCTCAAATACACAACGTAACTTATCTCTTTCTTTGCACATCTCAATGTCTCAAATTTGTTTTCTAACTCCTAAATTTTTCAGAAATTTCGGCAGAGTCTCCCCTGTAATTGGGACTATCCACCTGTCAGAGTAACACCAAAACAACTCCTAACAATACATCCACAACTCAACAAATCACTGTAATGTGTATATCAACAATGCTAGTTTCCGCATTACAAGCATTGCTTTATCATAATGATATCTGGACATGAAACAGATCATATATATGCCCATAACTACGCCTATGGTCTTAATAGTTGTTCATAAATCACAACATTGCCTATTAACCTCATGTTAACAAAATCTTGTTTCAAACCTCCACTTTACTAACAATAAGGCATGAAGACCTCATAATTACTTACGCAAATTAATGACTCACATTTAACACCACCTGGACACTCACCTCGTAGGCTAAAATTCAATAGTTACAATACAATTTGGCAAATTATGCACAGAGATATTCATATAAGAATTTTCAAATAAGCCTCATAGGCATGACTCCCTAAAAGTACTATAGTACAAATTTTTAATTTCACAAGGGAGAATTTAAAGACAAAATTTTTTTTTTTCACCACAAGGACCTCGTCCTTATATAACATCCACCGGAGCTTGTAGTCTGGTTTAAATATTTCATATCATATAAAAGAAAATGTGAGCATCTCGTCCTCAACTCTGAATCACAAGTATTTTACACATTGTGCCAACTAAAATTTTCCATTTCCTTTCTTTCTTCTTCTAAATAATTTCCGTTAAACAAAATCACAACATATAAAGATCCCTCATATCGATAGGGAATGTAATTCACAATTGAAATCAATCATTTGGAAATTGCATCGAACTCAATGAAATGATTAACAAAAACTACTTTTAGCCTCACAACTATTTTTAGTGACCAACACATAGTGATAGACATAGTTATCTCCATATAATCTCCCAACAGGAGTGTTCACATAAGTAAATTTAAGATTACGAAGCTCACTCATGAGTAGAGTATATTAGGAGGACTTGCCTCAATACTCATAACCGAATCAAGTTAAAGAAATTGTTCCTTTATGATAACTCGAGTTCGTACTTGTAACGACTCCATCTAGTGTAGCGACCTCAGCTATACCATAGCAAATATATCAATGAGTCGGTCCTCTACCTCTTAGGCACCATTTACCCACTTTTCCTCCACCCCTAATTGGTAGTGTAAGTAGAGTAGTAACTGTAATGGAGTACGTGGCACGTGGGCTCTGATGGAACAGATTTCTCCCAAGTCTATGCCAATTTCTCAGGATGTTCCTAGTATCACCATTTTCATAACAACCCATTCGCAGTTCGACTGCTCATACTGAGTCTGTACCGAATAACTTAAATAATCATTGCAGGAAATTCCATGCCACGGGTACATTAAAAGATGACTGCCCCACGCGAGTGTTGTGATTAACTTAAGCACTACGAGTATACTGAATATATTTCCATGACCCCGCTGATACTGAAATGTAGAATTATTAAGGACACGAGAATATTTCAAGTCTCATCATCATCCCATTCAAATCTCAGTTCTTGATCATATACAAGTTTTGGAAAACCTTTCAATACCACATAAATACATCTCAGGACAAAATTGGTATAACACATGACCCCGCAATTTGATCGTTGATAGTGGACTCTCCTTACTTGGCACGAAATCATAGGACAATCTTCCGTCGATCCACAATACTAATCTTCACCGCTCATATAAGTCAACCAGACGCCAGGGCCCATTGCACCCCTACATGATTCACTGGGTGATCTCTCAATACTTCCGCATCTTCAATCTTGGCAACACGTGGTAACAATGATTGAGCAATCCTGGCTCCCTTATAACCCCTCTGTGGTACCTTGACCGTTGGTGCATAGTTATTACTGAGCGCACAATTTCACACACGAGTGGATGTAAAACAGCATAAGTTATATCCTTCAAATTGAATAAACACCGCACGATAAGGAATGAATGAAGTGGATTTTTTTTCCTACTAGTTCTGTAGCCTCTTGAAGATAAGTAAAAACGTCTTTGTACCAATCAGCAAGACTCTACTAAACTTGTCTGTGAATTGTGAAACCTATGTAACCTAGGGCTCTGATACCAACTTGTCACAACCAGGATTTCCCGCCCTCGGGAGTCGCGATGGCGCCTACTAGTGAAAGCTAGGCAAGCCAACCAACTGAACTATCTACCTTGTTTTCATTTTTAATGCGATAACAGTTAAGAGCCAACAATTAGATAACAACATAATTGAATAAGCGGAAGGCTGCACTGTAAAGTTTTAATAATACTGCTAATACCAATCCATAACAAATCTACCCAAGACTGGTGTCACAACTTCACAGACTGTCTAGGAGTACTACAAATAAAGGTCTGAAAGAAATAAATACAACATTGTCCCTCGAAATACATGAAAGAAACAGGAATAGTAGATAGAAGGAGACGCCTTGGCCTACGGACGCCTGCAGGACTACCTCGGGTCGCCTGATGAACAAGAAACAACAATCTTACTACAGTCCGAAGTCTACAACACTGGGATCTGCACAAAAGAGTGCAGAGTATAGTATCAGCACAACCAACCCCATGTGCTGGTAAGTGTCTAGCCTAACCTCGGCAAAGTAGTGACGAGGCTAGGACCAGACTACCAAATAAACCTGTGCAATATAGCGTACAAAAATAATAGGAAGCAGATAACAATGATGGCAACAATGATCAACCAGTGATATAAATAGCAGGCAATAAGAACACCATAAATATTTCTCAACAAATAATAAATACAAGTGAAATCAATTAATCAAGTCCTTCAAATATAAATCTTTCAAATAAGCATTTTTCGAATATAATTCTTTCGAGTAAAAGTCACCTTGTGATGCCTCATTTCATAATCATAAATAATATAGGTCTCAGCCCACTTTCATATTTTCACGGCACCTCGTGCCCATATATTTCTGTCTCACATTGCACAACCATATTCTCATGTTACTCAATTCATAGGTTTCATAACCCAATACAATTAAGAATGTTCAAGGAGCCTCATTCACTTAACATAAAGTAGAGTACAACTTCCAACCCAATTAGGAAATCAACAAGAAAAGATGAAGTTATTTTTAGAAATCATTTGATAAAGAAAATACCATTTTCAATTAAAGTACAATATCGAAGGAATCATTACCTTTAATACGAGAAATTAATAAATCAAAACATAGTAGAAATTCTTTTTTAAGTAAAGTACAACCTCAACGGTTTAAGGAAAATGTTGTTGAGAAATCAATTGAGTTAAAAATGTAAAAATTGGTGAAATTTGAAGTATTGAACTTATAAAAAAAAAAATAAGGCGAGGTATTGTAAACACTATGGATTCCAACACATGGACCACAATAGTAAAAGGTATCTAAACAGTTAATACACTTGAATTGTTAATAACAAGTAAACACAGCAAATAGAAAGTGCACAGCATCACCCTTCGTGCTTTAACACTCTCTCACCAAAACAATATACGGCATCACCTTTCGTGCTTTAACACTCTCTCACCAAAACAACACACACCCTTCGTGCTTTATACTCTTCCTCACCCAAGCAACAAACACAAGAAAAATAGGGTAGGGGAATCTATATCATCTAAATAAAATCAAGTAATAACAGAAAATCAGTAAATAAACGTAAAGGACAACATATTTCAATTAGAATCAGGAAAAATCAAGGGCAAGTGCACGGCATCACCTTTCGTTCTTTTACTCTCGTCCTCACCATAAGAATCAATATAAACCGCACGGCATCACCCTTCTTGTTTTTACTCTCATCCTCACCATAAGAATCAATATAAACTGCACAGCATCACCCTTCGTGCTTTTACTCTCATCCTCACCATAAAATCAATATAAACTGCACGGTATCACCCTTCGTGCTTTTACTCTCATCCTCACCATAAGAATCAATATAAACTGCACGGCATCACCCTTCGTGCTTTTACTCTCATCCTCACCATAAAATCAATATAATCGGCACGGAATTGTACATCGAGCGGCACGGCATCACCTTTCGTGCTTTACACTCTTCCTCACAAAATCATACACGGCATCACCTTTCGTGATTTACACTCTTCCTCACCCAAACAATAATCACAAGAAATAAGGGCAAGGAAATAAATGAAATCACAATAAAATCTCGGCAAGGGAACAATAGCACAACAATCAAATCCCGGCAAGGGAAACAACATCAAAACAATAACATCCCGGGAAGGGAGACAATATCATGGTTCTCTCTCTCCTTTCTTCTTTCACGTTTACTTCACAACTCAAATCACAACTTGAGCCAATGTTCAACAATTCAATTCTCAACTTGAGCCAATGTTCTACAATGCTCAACAATTCAATTCTCAACTTGAGCCAATGCTCTACAATGTTCAATAATTCAATTCTCAACTTGAGCCAATGCTCTACAATGTTCAACAATTCAATTCTCAACTTGAGCCAACGCTCTACCGTGTTCAATTAACAATAATACTTCCACAAGTCATATTCCTCAATAGAAATTATCATATAGAGCATATACAATACGAAACGGAGTTACATTAATCAAAGTATAAGACTCACGGGCTTGCTTGACACCAACGTATAGATACTCGTCACAATGCCTATACGTCGTACTCAACAAATAACACATAACAAATAGGACACAACTTCTAATCCTTTAAACTAAGGTTAGACCAAATACTTACCTCGCTTTGCAACCAATTCAAGCTTCCATCACACCTTTGCATTGCACATTAGTGTCCGAAATCCCTAAATCTAGTCATAAACAATTCAATATACTCAATACAAGTCGTAGGAATTGATTTTATAGGAATTTACTAATTTTTCGGATTAAAATCCGAAATTCACTTAAAAATAAAAAGTGGGACCCATGTCTTGAAATCCGACAAAACTTACAAAATCCGACAACCCATTTCGATATGAGTTCAACCATATAAAAATTATCGAATTCCAACATCGGATTGGCTTTCAAATCTTAAATTTTCGTTTTTGGAAGATTTGGTAAAATCCGACTTTTCTTCCATAAATTCATGGGTTCATGATGTAAATGAGTATAGAATCATGATCTATAAAGGATTTATGATAAAGAATACTTACCTTGTTCAAATTTGTGAAAACTCCTCTGAAAATCGCCCAAACCGAGATCCCCCAACTCTATTTTTGTCAAAAATGGGCAAAAAAAACCTGTTTTATAGCATTTTACGATTTGGGCGACATAGGTGGCGCTAGGCGCTACCTGTGGCACTGATTCCAGTAGCCAAGCAAATCCCGGCGCCAGGGATAGCGACCGGCGCTATCCTGGGCGCTGGCGATGGAAAATTATTTTTTCCCCGACACGTAAATGTGCATAACTCACTCATACGATGTCCGAATTCGACGATTCTTTTTGCTATGACTCCGTAATTTCGATACAGATCTAATGTTTTAATCAAAACCTAATTTGGAGCTCATTTGCTTAATGCGATAGCACTTATTCTTGAAGAACGACATCGAAACATTCTTGAAACGCCCAAGTTAAACTCCAATAACCATCCAAACTCCACCCGAGACCCTCGGGACCTCAACCAAATATATCAGTAAGTCCTAAAACATCATGAGGACTTATTCGGAGTTTCAAATCATGCCAAGCAACGTCGAAACCACAATTCACACATCGATTCAGACTTATTAGTTTCAAACTTTTCCTTTTACAAAGCGCGTGCCGAAACGTATCAAATGAATCCGGAATGACTTCAAATTTTGTACAAAAGTCATAAATGACATAATGGAGTTGTTTCAAATTTTCAGAATCGGATTCCGACTCCGATATCAAAAAGTCAACTCTCGGTCAAACTTTCCAAAAATTATCTATTTCCCAACTTTCACCAAAATGCGCCGAATTATCCTACGGATTTCCAAATCCAAATATGCGCATAAGTCCTAAATCATCATACGAAGCTATTGGAATCATCAAAATTCCATTCCGAAGTCATTTACATAAAAGTTAACTCTCCGGTCAACTGTTTTCTTTTAAGCTTTTTAAATTAGAATTGTTCTTCCAATTGATCCCAAATTGTCCGAAAATCAAACTTGATTACACACACGAGTTATAATACATGTTACGAAGCTTTTCGAGGTCTTAAGCCGTTGAACGGGACGCTAATTCTTAAAAACGACTAGTCGGGTCATTACAACTATTAACTAGCACCACCACCATACTCCACCACCTTCACCACCTCCAGCACCATCACCACCACCATCCTCAACTATAGTCATTACCCCCACCTACCACGCCACCATCATTCCCAACCACAAACACAATCATACACTCACTTACCTCAACTACCACAGCCAACCACCCCATCACCATCAACAACTATAGCCGGCACCGCCCACCATTATAAACTTCTACTATCTACCATCACCTTCCTCAGTCACAACCATAACCACCGCCACCACCCACCATTATTAACTATCACCACCCACCACCACCATCCTCAACCATAATCGTCATCGTTACCAATCTGAATCACCACTAACTAATACCCAGAACCACCACTGTCAACCAAAACACCACCAACCACCGTCTCTAGTCGGCATTCAAGTACCTCTGTTAGCCATCGCCACCACCAACTCTCTCTCTCTCTCTCTCTCTCTCTCTCTCTCTCTATATATATATATATATATATATATATATATATATATATATATATATATATATATATATATATATATATATTAATTAGTATTTTGTTTGAATTTTATATTTCTTAAGTTTTAAATAAAGATAAATTTTATATATTCAGATGTTACAAAAACAAATAGTCTTAATCATTTAGTATTCAAATCTTAATACACATTTTAAAATTCAGAAATTTATTCAAATTCATATATTTTAATTTTAATACACATCTTGATATTCATATATGTACTCAGATTCAAACGTCTTAATCTTAAAAAAAAAAAATGAGGCCTAAATGATCAAACTTATTTAGACATGGATAAAAGCCACGCCTTTCAATCAGCTTATTAGCTACGGTTAACTTTCTTTTATTTTTAAAATATTTTGAAAAAAGCCACGCCTTTCAATCAGCTTTTCCCAGTGTATTCTTGTAACTGCTCATGCACGCTAATGCAGATTTATTCAATAAAAGACACCAATTTAATGGACTTGCTTAGTTCTTTGATATTGATCAATATAGAAAATATAGAAAATATTAATTTGGTGGATTGGGGGTTTCCGTCAGGGTTGAGGGCAAAAATTAGAATTTTACTAATACTACAAGTATATTTGTTCCCCTAGTGTAATTGAGGCTAAATGTCAACAAATTTCGAAAATAAAAGAACAAATGTGACCCTTTTTTCTTTCTTAAATGCAAGTTGAAAACATTAACAGTACGCACCACTTTTAGTTAAGGTGTCAAATCAAATGATTTGATCAAATTTAAACATTCCAAAATGGGACAAATCAATAAAGCAATTATTCAATTTGCCTAAAATTTGTTTGGGTTAAAACGAGTGGGTCGAAGATATGTCAAATAACGGGACCGCTCAACTATTCCTTCTTTTTCATTTTGCCTTTTCTAAAAAAAAAAAAAACAAGTGATACGTTGTGTAGTTTTCATAAATTATTAGTTTAGGTGGAGTGGTTCGTTCATTTGGATTAAATATGCTAAGAAGAAATATAATATTGAGAAACCAAAAAGAGAGTAAAACTTATTTTTTAATTAGTTAGTTAGGTGGAGTTTTATATATCAATTTTGTTCAAACAATACAATAAAGAGTACCTAACATAAAATCAATCGTGTACATATAGAGTTTTCAAAATATTTTTCTTACTTAGCAACCAAACCACCGAATAATAACTACTACGTAGAAATTAACTCGCAAGGATGGCCGAGCTGGTTGACCAGGAGATCCCCTGAATAGAAGGTCGCAGGTTCAAAACCCCCTGCAAGCTTTCTCGGTCAAGCTCATCTCACAAGGCTTGCCTAGCACGGTGTGATTTGCAAGTTATTATACTGAAACAAGGTTTACTCAGAGCGCACCTAACAAATAGCGGTGACGGGTTTGCCTAGTTTTTAGAAAAGAAAACTATACTAGAAATTGATATTATGTGGTTACTAACTGGGAACCTGACTCTCTTCTGCAATATGTCCATGGAGATGTGCACGTGTATATGAAATGTAGTTTAGTAAAACACAGTTCTCCCAACGTAGACGTATTACTAGATAATATCTTAGTATTTTACTATATATAATGAGGGAGAGCCAAGTACTTTTGTAGTCCTCACAAAAGTTTTTAATAAAATATAAATTTTTTAATTAATTACTTCTAGGTCCTAACCTTATTTTTTAAAGTCAAATTTACTTTTTGTTTTATAGTTTACTTCTTAAAAGATATCCTACCTTATTTTTTTTCTGTTTTTAATGTTGTGAAATTGCTATGCATGGCTGATGTAGTTGCCTTTTTTCTGCCTATCTCATTTTTGTCCATCACTTATTTTCGGAAAGTTTAGCAAATACTCATGGGGTGAAAAACATTTATCTATTCCTATCCACTACTTTGTCCCTTCCCCTTTTTTTTAATACCCAGCCAAGTGAAATCAATTCAAGCTGCTATAAACCAAGCTACTTCAAGCCAATCCAATTCAAACCAACTCAAACAAAGCTAAACCTAATCAAGTCAATTCAAATCAAGCCAATTCAAACCAAGTCAAACAAAACCAAGTGAAATCAAGCTAAGCTCAGTCAAATGGGTAAAAAAGTTGGGATGAGTGTGGGCAAGTAGGGATAATTAGTTTCATTTGGGTAGGTATATATTATAAATAATTTTTAAATTGATAAAATAGGGTATTAGTTTAAGCTCAATGTATATCTTGCATAAATTGCTCTTTTCTTAAGATCGCTCCCACCCGGGCCTTTGAAATTAGTAAATGTAACTTACTATGGATCTTTTTTTTGCCCTTAGGTTACTTTTTACATTATTTGACCTTATACACTTCAGTAATTTAGGCAAAGTATGCCAAATTTTTTCTCCAGATGGACAATTTGTTAGGCCTTGCTATACATTTGGACATGTCTCGCATTATATGTTCCTAACCATATTCTTCTCTCTCTAGAGCTAATATATATACTAATAAAGACATGTCAGAATTATTTTCGGGTAGTTCTAAATCTTTTATTTATTAATGACTTGAATTATCTTTTATTAATATACTTATAAGACTAATATTAGGTCAATTTATGTAAAGACTCTAAACTAAAGAAAGTTTACTGGTGTTATATAGAGGATTCTAAAAGATAAAAATATGAGTCTTCATTAATACGGGTAAATTAAAATATATTATTAAAATCCTAAATGAGTTCATAATAAGCATAACGTGAGTTTGAAGTAAATAATTTCATGAACATTGAAAGCTAAAATTTTAGAGGACTAAAATAAATTTTGCTTTTCTATATTGGAAATATACTTATTTAAAATTTTAGTTACTATTTGAGATTGTCATTTTATGTGTTTTTTAAGTATTTATCTCATCTACTAATAATTTCTCGATGCACCTTTTTTTTTTACTTTAAAGAAAATTAAAACCTACTATTTTATGGTTTAATTGAAATATAATTGGTATAAAATATTTGAAAATCACTTAAGATCTTTTAATGAATAAGAGTTGTCTTCAAAAACTTATGTTAATTCTGATTGTGGTTGAATTTTTTTCCTTTGCATGCGCAAGTTATTTTTATAATCTTTCTTAATATTTTTAACCTAGAGTGCATACAATGCATTTTCAAGAATAATAAATTAGCATTTATGAAAGAAAAAAAGTAATAACCTTTATATTCTTTTTAATTTATCGATTACGTTGGGGGATGAAGAATAGGAAAAGGAGGAGTTAATATGTAAAACTATCCTAATTTTTGTTGATTTTAAGAGGTGATATATTATTCTTGTTGAACCAAGTATGATTCTCATTTAATTAGTTTTTTTTTTCTCAGCTCATTGAACTGAATTGAATCTTTTTGTGAACAATTATATCCATCGCTTTTGAAATATCTATGATGCATTATACCAAAAGTATAAACGGGAAAGGGCCAAATATACCCCTCTATTTTCAAATATTGTTTACCTGTAATCCCTCGTTATACTATTGGGCTATCTATACCCTTACCGTCATACTATTGGGTTATCTATACCCCTACTGTCATACTTTGAAATAAAAATACCCCTATTTTGAATGGATTGCCACGTGGCAACACCAGATTAAAACGACTCATTTCCTTTTTTTACCCGACCCGTTTTTAAAAAAACCCACAACCCGACGCCTATTTTCATTTTTTCCAGTTTTTTTAAAAAATTTAGTTTTTAAAAAGCAAAAATATTTTGTTAAAAAATGAAAAAAAAAATTCAAAAACGAAAATAACTTTTTTCTGTTTTTACAAAAAAACCTCAGTTTATACAAATTTGTTTTTACAAAAAGAAAATCTTTAAAAAAAACTGGAAAAAAAAAATATTTTTCAAAAACAAAAATATTTTGTTGGAAATATTTTTTTCAGTTTTTAAAAAACGAAAATATTTTGTTAAAAACTGATTTTTTTTCTTTCAGTTTTTACAGTTTTTACAAAAAAAAATTATTTTGTTAAAAAAATGATTTTTTCAGTTTTTACAATTTGTTTTGCAAAACCTTTTCAGTATCTACTCAGTTTAAAAAAACGATAATATTTTGCAATTTTTTTAAGTTTTACAAAAAGAAAAAATTGAAAAATAAAAATATGGTTCGGGTTGTGGGTTTTTTGTAAAACGAGTCAGGTAAAAAAAAGAAATGGGTCATTTTAATATGGTGCTGCCACGTGGCACTCCATCCAAAAAGGGGGTATTTTTGTTCCAAAGTATGACGGTAGGGGTATGGATAGCCCAATAATATAACGAAGGGTACAAGTAAACAATATTTGAAAGTAGAGAGGTATATTTGGCCCTTTTCCGAAGTATAAATTATTGACAGTGCCACGTTATAACATTGAAAATGAAGGTACCATTATCAGCCAAAATCGAATCTCCTTAAAATTTCTTTGCTAGTAACATAGAATCGATTTTTTAAGCGTGAAGTATGGAACTAAATTGATTCTTAAGGTTAATTCACTTTGATAAATTTAGGATTCTTTTTGAATTTCGTCTAAAACTAACTTAAATCCCCACATTTAACTACATAACCTGTGCCACGTGAAATTATGAGTGAACAAGTAATAAAATAAAAAAAGAAATCTATAACTAAAGAAATTATATGCTAACAAATTCATAAAAATGCCAAATATTTTTCAATTTATGATCTTGACCGGAGTTATTATTTTGAACACTTTAAATCATATTAGTTTATAGAATATTTAATCACTTGTGTCCCTTTAGTATTTGCTAATTCTCCAGCCCAACTTGCTTCCTCATAAATAATTTTTTCCTTAACAAAATTATTCAATTATGTGATTAAGAAACTTTAATAATTATGAAGACTTATCAACAAGACTTGATCGACGTGTCACTATATTAAATTATTTATGCAGTAAAAAAATATGATACAAATTAAACTTATTTAATTAAAATAAAATTATTAATTTTAAGAAAAATATCTTGAGTTTGGGCCCGGGCTTAGCACGGGCCTCCTGCAACTAGTTTCGAAAGATTTAGCTGCTTTTGTCGTCGTACTCCCTTTTCCACAGCCCAGACAAGGAAACACAAAAGGAAACTACATTCGAGCTGAATATCAAAATACTTGATTCATGTGCCAGGTTAGAAATGCATTTTGCTGTACTTACAGAAATCAAGTTCAGAATGCTTATGTTTCATGTAATGAGAGTGCCCGATACTGGCATTTAATATCATCAAGCTATGCTATAGTTAATACTAGGTGATGCAACATTTGTATTTTATTAGTTACCTCCTAAACCTTCGATCTTTTGTTCTATGAAAGTATGAAACTACCTAGATTGCCTCTACATAGTTACAACTTCTACTATGAGGTCTTCTATCAACAGTTTCTCAATTTCCTTACCTATCAGATCAATGTCATCCTTGAGTTCTAGCCAATGCATCTCTTCCACAATATTAGCGGGCGTGTCTGCATTTGCAGCATTTTCATGGCTTCTCAGCAGATGCTGCAGCATATTCATCATCCCATATTTCTGCCACTTCCAGTTAATACCCTCTATTGGCTTCACCCACGGGCAAGGATCCACATACTTCCTGAGAATCTCCAACAGACTGATATTTATACGGTCGAACAGTATCTGCCTTTCATATCTCGGTCCAGTTGTTTCATCAGTGTACTTCTTTTCAAGGTTGTCAAAAATCCAGGGAGCCAAAGGAGAGTCCAGAGAGTGGCAAGATGTTACGAATGTGTCAGGATCGGATGCCCTCAAG
Organism: Nicotiana sylvestris; assembly: GCF_000393655.2. NCBI lineage: Eukaryota > Viridiplantae > Streptophyta > Magnoliopsida > Solanales > Solanaceae > Nicotiana > Nicotiana sylvestris. The sequence goes on along the minus strand of NC_091063.1, from coordinate 155,216,486 downwards.
CCAGAGTCTGTGAGCACATCTAATGTGTAATAAGTTTGCCAGCTTTGGGACCTTAAACTACACTTGTCTTCGAAGGCCTCGGCTAATGGTCCTTCAACCTCTTCATCACTTACTACTACATCAGCATAAGCCTCTGACTCCATTTTGAGGAGCTTCAGTTGCATCCGAAGCTCTGGCAAGAATACAAGTATGTGGATAAATAACTCTCAAAATACGGGGATAAGAACAAGAAGAAGAAGAAGACATAACAATAACAATGATGAGAACGGCATTAAGGGTCTCAAATACTAGAATTGTCATCATTCAAATGCAAAAAACATTGGCATCTCGGGCAGGAGTAGCAATTTCAACTGGTGAGTAGCTAAAGCATAAAAGATGCAGATTAAAAAAATCATCATCAGAGGTGCACCCTGTCAATTGAATACACAAGGTGTTTTGATGATTTAAAATGCCTCAGAAAAGTAGGTCTGCAGTTAATAAGCATGGAGTCTTCTCCTTTTCTTATTATTTTATTTTATTTGCTTAATTTGAAGGTTACGAACTATTAGAATAACACATGACAGATATTGGAGATTGGAAGTAATATTTTGCAAATAATTGCGATGATCAAGATAATCAGATGTACCATTAAGTTCAGCACTGACTCTCTCGAAGCATTCTGAACCAGAAGATGCATCTTCTGTAAATGGAACCTCCAGAACTGAAAGCGGACTAGGATGATCAGCCTCCTTGGAGCTTACTGACGACTCAGGTTCAGGTGCAGGATACTCCAAAAGAACAGAAGCTGCTGCAGGTGATGGTGGTGATGGTTCTGGAAGTACTGCCTAGATAACAGAAAGCTCCACAGTAAGATAAAAATGACTTGAAACTCTGAAAACACAAATAGAAAAGTACTGTAAACATACAAACTAATAAATCTTTGGTGTTTTAAACACCTAATTAACCACACTCCGCAGCCTGCCCACCCTTTTGGCGCAAGTTTACTACTCTTCTGGAAACAATTAAAATGAAGAACTATCAAATACCCTCCAACTTGAAATTATTCAATGTATATCTCCAATTCAAAGAGTATTTCATAAGCAATTTCCTCAACTTGTTGAATCAGAAAATCCAACAGTAAATGACCATATACAAACAATTTGAAAATCCGTAACGTCCAAAATGGGAAACCTTAAACCAGATGTGTTAACAGGAATCTAAGCCGTCTTCCCCAAAAAAAGAGGCTTAATTTCCCCGGACCTCCTAGGTCTTTTTAATACAAATGCACCCTTCAAGTTCTACCATAATCATAACACAAACCAATTCCCATTAGGCTTCGTCTTTAGTGTTATTGAAGTGGCCGACAGCACCAAATTTGTCAGTAAATAAAAAACATCATAAAGTTGCTTTTTGAGTAGTAAAGTGGATAAAACACAGGCTGAACTTTAAGGTATCAACATTTTAATGAGGGCAAAGCATTATATAACACTAAATCACAATGATTGGCTAAGATAGACCAAAAACCATCCCAGTCAGCTAGTTACTGTTTTGAGCTTCTTTTGACAAAGATAGCCATGTCAGTTTGAGCTTACTAAAAGACTAGTCAAGCCTAAGCTAAGAAAATGCAAACTGGAGCACTTGATTAGTCAGTTCAGTCACTCGCAAAGTGGTCACCCATGAAGTGAATAAAGGAAATTCCAGATTATATTGTTATATCTAGAAAACAATCACATGTATTTCAACTACTTTCAAGCAATAAACATCGACAATTTTTCAGCTTGAACATTTTATCATTTTCTAAGAGGATGTTCCTCTTTAGATAATAATTGGCAGAAAACTGATACCATTTATGTTCGACTATTCCCTACTTAAAAGCACTTTCATTTTTTGGTCATATGCGCTTAAACAACGAGAAGTGTTCTTCATTCTTTGGACCTCAAAAAGGAAGTGGTCAATTGCACGTGTAATCAAATAAATCCAGAAATCATTTTCTAAAACAACCTGTTAAAAGGAGAAATGAAACTTGTATCCCCCCAACTAGTATACAGTCATTTGCTTAAAACTATCAGAATTCTCAACTAACATATTCTCATAAAGCACAACATCATCTAAATATGAAATTCGCCAGCCAGAATCCATAAATTTTCTGTCTCAATATTACTGAATAAGGAAGATGCCACTTAGTGCTGGCTACACTACTTCACCAAGTAGACATTGTGGCCATTTCCGAAAGCAGTAATGTCAGAGAAAAAGGATGCCCAATAAGGAAAATTCACCAAAGAACATAAAACACCCACATTCTAGGAAGACTCTAAAACACAAGTACACAACTGACAGAAAATCTACTACGCAAAACTTATAGCCAAATCAAAAGCGCATCAGTTACCATATCAAACCAAGGCTAAGCAAGGTAACCCAACAGGTTTACAGCTAGTGAGAAAAGAAGAAAAAGATATGGAAACAACGTTAAGTGAGAAGACGTAAAACATCTACACAAGAATAAACAAACCTGAGGAACTGAAACCTCTTGGTTAAGAGGAGAAGCACTGCAACATTCTGCAGGTAGCTTTTGAAGCATCTCAACAGAATATTCTGATGACAGGGTTATACTCTCGGTTTCAGCATTATCCGAAGCATTAATATAACGCGTGTCATCTGCAGCAGGCACCTGCAAAGCTAAAGGCAGCTTCTCAGATTGATTTTCTTCTAGGTTCATGTCAATTCTCTGGCTTAGCTTGCCTTTTGATGAGGAGCCACTACCAAGACGACCGGAATGAAGTTTCTTCTTGCTAGATCTAGAGTCTTTGGATAAGAATTCATCTCTCAAATTCAGTATACCATCCAATGACCTACTTCTGCGGTGATTTACAGACTGTTCCCTATTTACGGGATCTTTGGGAATTGAGGATTGCCAATTAGAAAAAACTTCCCTTCGTCCTCTGGTTCTATGCTTGTTGCTGCCAAAAGGCGGAGAAGTTGACCTGTATCCTGATGAATCATTAATGCATACATCCTTCCAACCATCTCTACTACTAATACCCAAAGGGAAATCCCATTCAGCAGTTCCTTTCCTGCCAACAAGTTCGCTAGTGGCTTCTTCAACATGCATCATGGTATCACAATGATCGGGTTTGGTTACCCCATCAGGTAAAGAAAGCATTTCACCAAGTGTACTACTCTTACCAGCCATTTCAATGTCTTGATAATATTGAGTCATCTTCCACCTCTCAGACAACCTCTTTTTTGCCTCCCTGCCCACTGATGATTCAGAAGAACCTTGCGATGAAGATTTTTTCAGATTACCCCTGCCAAATGACTTCCTACCAGACAAAGTTGTAATGTCTGACTCACCAGTCGAATCACTTTCATACACATCACAAGAGCTTTCATCTCCAGCATATCCTTTAAAACCAAAACTTCTAAAATATCCATCCCCACCATCAGAAGGCCCAAAAGAGTCCCGCATCCGCCTCGTAATTTCCTTTGCAATATCTCTTGCTTCTTTTGACTTGGGCCTTGATATCCCCATATTCTTAGATGAACTTTTCTTTTCCTCTAGTCCTGCTCCCCCAGGTGAAGCCCGAGGATGTTGTGCATGCTTCCTCATGTCAGGGTGATATGGAACAGAAGTAACATCACTTTGTGTTATCCCAACGTTCGGCTTTAGAACAACAATTCTTGTTGGAAGAATATTTTCCTCCTTTCCTTCAGAAAAAACTGGTGATGACTTTTGGGAATTATGTCCACTATGACGATGCTGTGACTGGAGTAAGAGACCATCAATGCGCTCTTTCTGCAAGTTGATGTCTTGTTTACGTGAATCGCCTCTACCAGATTTGGAGGATTTGACACTGCCTTCATATTTCACAGAATTTGATGGCTTTAAAACTGCTATGTGACTGCACATAGAACTAGCAGTGTCAACTTGCAGATCCTGCAGGTGCTTCACAAACAAGGGATCTGGTCCCTGAAGATACTTTATCAATAATTCCTTATTTGATTCAAGTGCCTCAAGAGTGTCATCAAATTCTTTTGAGTTCTGAAACCTTTCATCAGTCGAAAGACGTTTTGCATCCATAAATTTCTGCTGTATAAGGGCCATATCAGGAGTAGCAAATCTACCGGTTTCACTCCATCTTGATGAATGACGACGGTTGGCAACATGCGATGCTTCCAAATCCTCATACACATCCTTGAATTCTTGGTGCTCCATGGAGCTTCTTTTACTAGATTGTTCATCGAATAGTTGCCTCCTCCTGTGATCTATCTGTTCATTTCTGTGTTGGCAGCTGTCTGATAACCTTCTTTGTTGTCTGCCAACATGCTGCGGAGATGGCATCCCTTCGAGACCCATCAATCTGGCAACAATGCTGGGCGGCCTTCTCTTTGATTCGCCTTCTTCTTTTGCCATTTCTTCTGCAAGCAATTTCTTAATTGGTGTCCCAGTAACTCCTTTGGAAGAGCTCTTCCTTAAATCAAGCATAATCTACAGGTAGGAAAATATTTTATGAATGTCAGCTAAAACTATTGATCTATTTGACAACTAATTAACCATGAGATATCCCAAAAAAATGCTGAAATAGACACATTGGCAGACCATATCTCCCCTAGCAGTTCCATCACTGTAGGAACGAGAATTTAGAGCCACTTTTGTTGTAGCAATCTGTTTCTGAGCTAGTCTACTTCCTGGACATGGGATCAAGTAACAATGTCAGTACTCGCTTTGCATATCATCAATTAAAGAGAGGTAGCTGCAACTCCGATTAAACTTCAAGCAGAGTATTAAAAGAACAGTAAAATTTCTAACATGCTCAGATAGCTGCGGAAGAATAAACAGACGAAAGAAAATCAATAGCACCATTCAAGAATGTGTTTAAGTGTATTGACGGCGTAAAAAATATTTACACGATTAGTAATATATAAGGTAATTACATGTAAATCTCTTGATAAGTATTTAATTGGTACTAGTAAAAATTGCAACTAACATGCTATTATAGTTAAAATAACTAATAGTGTAAAAAAATCTTTACCCTGTTATATAACTTAAATCTTTCAGGAATTTATGTTAGTGAACATCAAGGAAGAGAGAGGAAAGTACAATAGGGTTAAGCAGAACAGCTCTAAGTGAATCAACCCATCGCATAACATAATCAAAAAAAAAAAAACTAGAACAAAAACAAAATGATGGTGTTGCCACTACATAAAGGGCCTAATCATTCATGGAAAACATCTTACTTTAATTAAAGTAAGAACTGAAAAAAAAAATTGGGAAGCCAAAATTATTTTAAAAATAAAAACAAAAACTAAAGCCATACCTAAGGGGTATGTACATAATAGGGAGAAAAGCAATTATCCAGATAAAATACGACATCGAAGAAGAAGACAATTTAAAAAAAAACATTAAATGTATTATTTCATCTTTAAAAATAGAAAATTTTGAAATAAAAGTAACTACCGAGCTCACTAAAAAGGGAAAAGAAAAAGGATACGAAGTAAATTTGAAAGAGAAATTCATAAAGAAAGAGTCAATTATGCCACATAACGGCGTTTGCTTCCCAAATTAAATACTCCACTACTATTAAAAATGGCATACATAAGACGACGAAAATCTTACTCAGTCAAAAAGTAATAAATTATCATCAGAAAAAAATGGAGAGATTCATTTAAACGTCTGCCATTCAAATACACACAGGAAAATTTAGAGAATGTTTACAACAGCTAAATTATCAAAATGTAAGAGTAAATAAATAAACAATATAAATTCCATAAATCATCTTCCTATTTTTCAGTTTTTGTTAATTTGGTCAAACAGGCAACCAGATTTCATCCAATTCTCCGAATCAAAGACACATTTTCAGAAAACAATTTATTCACTGTAAATATTACTATTATTTTTCTGTTCATCCACAAAATTTAGCTCATCAAAACAAAATTACTATTAGTAATTCTAGCAAACAGTTAACTCAGAGAGAATTGAGAAATTAACCTTCCATAATTCCCGAAGCACTTCTGGACTTTCTGTGACGACTTTTCTCCATTGTTTTTCAAAAAAAATATCCAGCTCGGGAGACAGCAAGAGAACAAAAAGTAAAAAAAAAAAAAAAAGGCGGAAAAAAAAAACTAAAAGGATTTTGAAAAGAGGAGAGAGGGAAATTTTTTTATTAGATCGTAAATCTCGGAAAAAAGCAAGCGACAACCTCGAAAATCACCACCAGCTCCATTTCAAAAACTCAACGAAAAAAAAGGAACAAGAAAACCCTAGCTCAAGCTTTCTAGATTCTTCTTCTTCATCTTCACAGCTTCATCATTTTTGAAAAGACATTGACACAACACAGAGAGAGAGTGTGTGCGTGTGTGTATGAGAGAGAAAGAGAAATTATGATTAACGGATCACATTGTAGAGAGAGAAAGAAAGGGAGAGAGTAAATACGTATAGAGAGAGAAACAATGACAGAGAGGGAGAGGTGGACATTAATGAAGGACTTATCATTCTAGCTAAGCTATGAGTTTATTTTGGGTGCAGAGAAACTGCGAGTGCGTGTGTGAGAGAGAGATTTTGAAATGCAAAAGTTTTGAAATAGGGGAAAATAAGGACAAAAACGTGACACAGTGGGAGAGATACGGAGGACTCGCTATTTCCCTATCTGCGCGGGTGGAATAGAGTGTAGTGGGGTTAGTGGGACCTACGTGCTAAGTTTTGACGCCACGTCACTTGACTGGCACTGTTTTATTTTATTTATTTATTATTACTCCTGCTAAGTTTATTATTTGGAAAATTATCGCCAGCACGTGTTTGGTTATATAATAAAAGATGTTTAGTTTGTTGATTTTTTTGGTTAATTACTAACCAAGTGAGCGTTTGGACATAAGAATTGTAAAATATCAACAAAAAAAAGTGAGAATTTTTTAAAAGTGAAAATGATATTTGAAAATTAGAATTGTGTTTGGACATGAATATAATTTCGAATTGCTTTTGAAGTTTTTTGAATGATTTGAGTGAAAATTTTGAAAAATAGTTTTTTGGAGCTTTTCAAATTTTTGAAAAAATTCCAAAATTCATCTTCAAATAAAAATTGAAAAATTTATGGCCAAACACTGATTGAAAAAAAAAATTGAAAAAAAATAAAAAAATTCTTATGTCCAAATGGGCTCCAAATTTTGGTTTGGGCCTTAGGAACATTGTATTACGATTCTTCATTTTTTTTATGTTTAATATTTCTTAAATGTTTGATTATTTTGGAAAAGAAAGCAAGAAATAAAGATGTTTAATAAATTTTAATCTATTACTTTGAATTATATGAAAATGTTTATTTTAAAGGTATAGTGATAAAAAGGGAGTAAAGTTGCGAGTCTTTGGGTGTGTTTGGCACGAAAAAAATTACTTATTAAGAAACTATTTATTTTCCGGTGTTCTATTAGGTATCAAAAAATATTTTCAATTTTTTTTTAGGCAAATACTATATTAGACAAAGTGGGTAAGGACGTGAGAGAGTAATAAGTCGGGGTCTACTGACCAGAGTAATAATCAAGGGTTGGGGGTAGAGGGTGGGGTAGGGGTGAAGTGTAGCGGTGGAGAAGATTGGGGAAAAAAAATTGAAAAATATTTCTCAAACACGCCCTTTGCTTACACCTTACAATATATGGTAGGAGAAAAAACAAAAATAACCACAAATTTAGAGAAATATGGCCAAATGTGTTCATTTACTATTCGAAAATGTTTATATTTACCCATTCCAGAGTTCAAATAATTTTCTTATGTGACATATCTCGCGAAAATTTGTCTTTAACTCAATTAATTTTCCACCTTAATTGGGTCAAATTTATCCCTCTAATTCGCCTATGAACCTAATTTATTCATAAGTTCCTCCATTCAGTTTTCAGTTATATGCAACAAATACCAATTTATTTTCCCTTTGAAGTAAAGTTAGTACTGTGCCTTAAAGGAACATTCCTGTTCTGCTTCCTTTATTTGTCAATTTCAAATTTCAAATATATCAGGTAGATAAAAGTCATAAATATTTATCTTTCACTTCTCAACAAGGACTACATAATTGACTTTATTTTCCAATTTTGACCAATTCAATGCAATAATAAGATTATTCTTAATGACATAGTACTTAGCTGCAACCCGAAAATTAATGATATTCGGAATCAAAAGTAATTAAAGTCGTTGAACTTTTCAAAAAGGGAAGTCCATAATAAATAATATTGGCAAAATATATAATAAGGTAAATAATTTTAGTATTTTGGTAAATCTTCGTGCAGACACTCAAAAGTCTTAAAAATTTCAGATTCGAGTCTTGGGTATAAAGTCGTCTTTGTCAGAGAGCATTTTAACTCTCAATGTGAGACTTTTTAACGCGAATTTGGATTTAGTCTGGTCCCGCGGTAAATATTAGATACCGGATGAGAAAAAAAAAAAAAGAGAAAATCACTTTGGATGTCTGTAACCACTTTCCTACTAAAATGGTGTTGTCCAAGTCTCTCTCTAAACTTTTATCTAAAATTGTCAGGAAAAAAAAAGGGGGGGGGGGGGGGGATAATAAGCTTGATGCGAGTAACTTAAAAAACAAGATCAACTCGACTTTTGTAAAAAAATTCCCATGTAAGGCGTAATTATTATTAATAATAATAATAGTAATAATAATAAGTACATAAATTTATCTATAAAAGGAATGTGATTAATTAGCTCTAGGGATAAGTTAGAATAAATTTGTAGTTATTTAAACCTATGGTAATGTAGCTACAAATTTTTAAAAGAAAAGAAACCATTCTTGCCCTATAACTTTTACTACTATTTTTTGAAGCTTCCTCCATTGTCTTTTTTTAATAAAGACGTCTTTTTAAGGGTAATTTGAATTGTTTAAATATTGTTGGTGAAGCCAGAAAGTAGAGTGGTAGAAGTTAGAACAACATAACTTCTTAACTTGTCCCACCCACCATACAAAAATAAAAATAAAATAAAATATCTTAGCTTAAAAGCAAATTGAATTAAACTAGAACACAAGAAAATATTGAAATACTTTTTACCAGTTTTACTAAACATCAATAGACCAATCATTGATTTGGTAGCAGCCAAGTAGGGCATAATATACAGTATATTACACTGTTATAAAAACAGTAAATGTACTTCTCATTTGAGCTTTTACCACTATGTTACTATTGAGAGGGGAATACTCGAATTAAAAAGAAGTTCGGTGTATCAAGCATCTCGCGTTGACGTAAAGGGGAGTGTGATGTAGGCAACATATCCTAATGCAAGCATTAACGGTTGCTTTGACAACTCGAACTCATGACCTATAAACCACACGGAAAATAATTTTATCGTTACTCCAAGACTTCCTTCTGAGAGCAATTCTCAAATTCTAACTTGAAATTTTAACTTTACTGGGTAAAAGGTTTTAAATTCAGTAAATGAAGAGTTTCACCTTGGTAATTTTGTTTATTCCAACAAGGGGCATTTACGTAAATGACCTTATCGGTGCACTATTTAAATTTTTGTCTCCCGTTAATCCATGCATTAATTAATTTGTCTGCAAAAAGAAAACTTCTTCCAACTATTTGTGAAGATAAAATTTGACTCCGCTATCTAATTTGAAGATAATCCCTTTTAATCAATTACCCAAAAAAAATGATATGTTTGTACTTTTAGCTTTAGTAAATGAAGAGTTTACACGTCTTAATTTGGTTGTTACCATAATAATTGCAGTTTAGTTCCTTCTTTATGTTTAGCTGTAAGGTTGTATTTTTAAATTATGTATAGAACTCGAGTATTTTAAAGTTTAAAGTAAAATGTTTTATTCACTGATACAAAAAAATTCAAATACCAAATTTGATTTCTATATTTTCTGTACAAAATAGAAGAAGCTCGTGGGAAGGTCAAAGAAATAATTTGTTCTTCCAATATTAAGAATTCTTCTAATGGACCCGATTTTTTCAAATAAGTATGTACAGTACTTCTGTATTTTTGACCTAAAGTTTTAGTACAAGAAAGTCTGAATAGAGACCAAAAGAAGAGGACAACCTTACTTTGTGCTTACAAGTTGTAAATATTTCGTTTTAACATTTATTACATTTTATTAAGAAATTGAATGTAACATAAATAACATTAAAACCTCAACGGACTACCTTAATTGTTTTTCATTGAAAATTTTAGCCCTATAAGTCCAGTTACTTATCACATGCTAAAGTATCCATAATAATTTCAAACATCAATTTTATCAATTAATGATTTCATTAAAGTAGCGATATTAAAAGTAAATTTCACTATCTAAAGGAATTACGACTAAGTTGAAAATGATGCATGACGAGTTTAGCCGTTCTTGTCTTCTCTTTCATTATTTCCTCATTGAATGATAAAATAGCAAAATAAGAAATCTTAGTATGGATTATTGAATTATAAAGTGTAAGAGTTAATTGGGAATTTTGTGGTTCATAACTTTTCAAGACCTGAAATTAAAGTTACTATTCAAATTAAAACATTTCTACTGCGTTTTATCTGACAACGATTATTTTGATTTTCTGATCAATAACTATCTCTATAAAAGCTTGGTTTATATAATTGTTTACACATTTTATGCATAACAAAAAATTACTTTAAAGAGACGGGTAAATTTCACAAATGGTCATATAACTATGATTCTTTTTTATCAAAGTCATACAACTTTGTTTCTCACACAAAAATCATATAATTGTGATTTTTTTTATCAAAGTCATATAACTATATTTTCTCACACAAAAATCATAAAACGTTTACTAACTCACACAAAAATCACAGTGATCGAAAAATATAATTTTTAGTAGTATTTTCTTATTTTGGTTATTTTTTTATTTTTAGTCTAACAAATAATAACCTAATTAAAATAGGAATGACATAACCCGACCTGCCCTCCTCCCCCTCCCCCCGAATGTAAATTAAAATAAGACTAATTGGCATTTTTATTTCAAGTGCTCTCTAATTATACCTTTTATTTATTTATTTTTTGTCAGAATCTCGTGCATTTTGAACTAATTTTTTTATGGGGAAGAATTCACTTTCAAAATTATTTTAACTTGCGTATATGGGTATTGGATCAGGCTAGGTTGGGTCATTCATATTTTAAGAGAAAAATATAAAATTAACCGGCCGGCCTAAACTAATTGCATTTGCTAGCCAAAATATATATAGAATGTGTATGTTATATAACACACACACACACACACACACACACACACACATATATATATATATATATATATATATATATATATATAATACTTTATCGGCTATTATTTTTAAGAACGGCTAAAAATATACCCATATTTTTTTCTATTTTAATTGGATAATTATTTATTAGACTAAGAATTAAAAAAAAGTAAAATAAGAAAATACTACCGAAAATTTAATTTTCCAACCATTATTATTTTTGTGTGAGTTAGTGAACGTTTTATGATTCTTGTATGAGAAAATAAAGTGATATGACTTTGGTAAAAAAAAAGTCATAGTTATTTGATTTTTGTATGAGAAAACAAAGTTTTATGATTTTGATGAAAAAAAGTCATAGTTATTTGACTGTATATAAAATTTACCTATAAACCCCTAAAGAGACTGCTGCATTGATTTTCAAAACTAACAAGAATGTTGTTATTCCAACCTTATAATGCTATTCTCCATACTTTGTGAAACAATGTAAATTGACCCTTAGCTAATAGTTGGGATCAAATGTATCGATGTAGTATCCAAGTCAACTTTATTATGAGGCCGATATAGAGTTGTGGCATCACTATTGGTGCAATTGATCATTGTATGGGTTCCATTTTGGGCAATTTGGGGCTTAAGGATGGTCAATTAAGGAAAGGAGATAGACATAGGGGCGTACGCATAATTTCTTGCAAGCGGTGTCATTATTTAAGAGATAAATCACTAAAACGACATAAAAAGTAAAAAGTTGAGAAAAGTAACACCAGCAAATCCACTTAGAAGTTGTAAATTATAGAAAATTAGAGTAATTCTTTTTCAAAATTATAGTAATAAATCCTTTTAAGTTACACTAAACTAATTGCATGTTATATTTGTTTATTTATTTATCACTTTAGTTAATATTTTTAGCTTAAAGGATAGAGTTCTATCCTTAAGGAATCTAATTTTAAACTAAAAATACTTTAAAAATGTGCAAAAACTTTGAGTGAGTTTCGATCCCCCAGTCTTTAGGTGCAAAAAAGTGCGCTGCTCATCATACCAGCTGAGCATATCTATTGAATAATGTCATTTAATTAATATACTTCTTTTGCTACATTGTCTATATGTATATTTAGTAAAATTTTCCGACGAATCGGTAACGTGCATCCGCTCACCTAGCTATTGGAAGTTCTGCATGTTGTTGCTGCATCGGAGCAATGATGCTATTTTTCAAAGTTCAGGGGCAATTCTAGACTATTTTGCATAGTTCAATAGATAGTTTGACCCTCTCTTGTAAAAAAAGTTTCACTTGTTGGAAAAATCCTTCATCGTTAGTCAATAAGAGTAAACCTAGCTCATTTTTGTAATGACAAAGAGTGATATAACCACACAGATGTAAATCAAGACCATTTCACAAGTCAGGGGCAAAATTGGACGTTTGCCCTTTTAAATTAACACAATTTACGTAGTGTAAATAAATACAAAAGGAGAAATAACTGTTTATAAAGGACCATATATGTTTAGGTTTTTCTATATTCTAAAATTTAAATAAAGCTATCAACTTTTATACAAGAATCATTAGTTAATTGCTACCCTATCTTCTTGTAGTGCTTTTGAAAAAAGAAAGCTTATAAACGTCATTTTTTCATTCTCGTTGTTCACAATTACTATTGTCGCTCTCACGTTATTAATAGTGTTGTTGTCCTATATCGTTAGTCGAATTTTTCATGATTTAATACTGTACTTTTGCAAGTACAAAATGAAATTTACCTAATTTTATAATAAGTACAATATAAGATTGATATGTTTAGGCTAAACTTCAAACAATTCGGATGACTCTTATAATAAGTCAATTTGACCACTAAATGGCAATAACAAGTGGAGTAGTAGAAGAGGAAACTATAGTACCACCATATTAGTTATTCTTTTACTCTCATTTTTCATATAATATTCTTGCATTTCTTTTGGAGTCAAATAGCTTTGGATTAAAAAATTTAAAAATTTAATAAGAAATGTGATTTAATGTTTTTATGTCTAATTCTTTCAATATATTAATTTATTTTAAAAGTTATAGGATTAATCAGTATTTTTTTTCTAAAATTAAATACATTGAACTTTGTAGTCTTTATGTATCATTATTTTATGAGTTATTTTTATATCTTTTTTTCTTCTCATTTGATTGACACAATTTTATATTTTTGGGAATTGCGAGGGATGGGGAGGAAATGCGAGAAGGATGGAGTAATATGGGGGAAGGTTTTAGATGAAGACAAAATGAATTATGTATTGCTTGAATGGAGCCAAACACCAAAATCTCTTGCAATGATTTTTTTTTTTTTTAAAGAAAATGACATTTTAAAATCATAAAAATATCGACGTCGAATCTTCACCTTTGAAAATTTCACCTATGAAAAGGCTAAGCCTAGGGAGGCCTACATAACCTCTAGGATTTCTTGTCCCTTTATAAGTGGTACCTTATTATTCTCTTAATTAAAACAGAAAAAATAACAAAGAAAAAAAACTATTTCGAAATCAAGCGAGGAAATGAACCCTAGCATTATCTCTACACCATGCGAAGAAATAATAGAATACACAAACACATGTCATTCAAAACGAGATTCTTGATTGAAAGGCATATTGACTTGATCATGCACGTGTTACCGAATTAGCCTCAATGTAAATATGAGCGATAGACCGCTCTGCTTTTTATTTAAAAATCAGCTATTTAAAATACTACTTATAAAAATAAAAATAAAAACTTAAAACACTTTTATAAGTATAAATTTCGAATGTAAATTAACATTGTGGGAATTCACAGAAAAATATAATATTAACTTTCATACTCCATATACAACCATCTTCTTTGAGATGGATAGAGTGTATAGTATATTCCCACTTCGTTATAAAAAATAAAATGTTTCAGGCGATGGTTTTGCTTTTACAACTTAAACCACGAGAGCTTTCAATGATAAGAATTAACTCGGATTAAAATAAAATTTAGCAAAACCAATCTAATCTTTTTCAACTTCGAATCAGAACTAGGATGAACCCGGAGGTGGTCCCTACATACTTAATGCGTGTCACACCAATTTATAACTAATTCTTTTTTATTAAAACGTAACTTTTGAAAGACAGATAATATATATCGGGAGGAGACTGTATTGTATTTTTAAATATTTTCAATTTTGAAGTAAGGATTATTATTTTGTCCATGTCTACCAAATGTTACTGTAGGATTGATTAGATGGAGGTGAATGGCACCAATTTTTCAGTGTGATATATATGAATGGTGAAGCCAAGCCCAAATATTATACTCATCACAACAAGGGAATCATTTGTTTCCATGCTATCACAATAATGTTTGTCCCCATGCTGTTATTATTGTATTATTTTCCCATTTCACTGTTATTGTTTTTTTAATTATATCCCTTTGCAAGCTACCAAACTTTTGGTAGGTTTGTTAAAATAGTCAAAGTAAAAAAGACTAAAAGCACGCCACCAATGAGTTGCTTGATACCAATAATTAGGATTTTGGTGAAGTAATAAGTTAAGTTAATTATCAATTAGAGGTTTCGAGTTCAAGTTTTAGGTATGAAATCATTTTTATTTGTAGAGTGTTTTCCTCCCAACATGGGAGTATTTGTGTGAATGTGAATTTAGTCGGGGTTCTAATACAAGTACCAGGACATAGAGGCAGACCTAGAATGTAAAGGTTGCGGAATACATGAGCAAACTGCTCAATCAGTACCTCTATTGGACTTCTGATTTTATGGGTTTCGAGCAAAATGTATGATCATATTTCAACATATATGCACTTTTATATTTAAAATTTTTATCGAAGTTAACAAGATCTGGTGATCCCTCTTCTTATAGCATAAGTTCGCGTCTACCTGAACGTCGGGCGAGAAATTAAAAAAATGAGTTACTTGATGTCTTAGAAATTACATCTAAAAGATCCAAATTGATACAGTTAGCTTCCAATACTTATCTTCTAGGAGACAAAAATGCAATTGTCAAGAAGTTACCATTATCACCATTCGTTACTCTTTTTTTTTTTTTTTTTTTTTTTTGTCTTCATTTTTCTCTTCTTTTGAAACTAAAGAGCATAGAAAATTGTTGAACTACTTTATTCCTACAAGTTATTTGCAAGGAAAAACTATAGCTAAATCTGACTTTTTGTAATGTCAAGGGACTCTCTGTCTTATTTGTATGAACTTGTTTGTTTGGTCCTATTATCCCTCATACCAAGTAATTGTAACTACTGTAACTAATAATAAGTGGTCCTATTTTCTTTTTTTAAAGAAAATGTTGATTTACAAAAGGCTCGTTATTATATTATTATCAGTACTCTGTTAGCTAAAAGACTTTTTAATCCCAACTTAATTTCGAAATCGTTTATTTACTCTCTTTTTTTAAGATTTCATTTCTAGTATTTAACGATGTAAAAATTATTATTACAAACCGTTACTTTAAAGCTTAGAAACTATAGCCCGCGAGGGTTGGCTGTGTTGGTAGGGAAGTGGTGCCATATGAGATGCCAGAGATCAATTTCCCTCACCAGCAATCTCTTTAGTCAGAGCTCGTCACACTGGACTTTCTTAGTGCGATTTATATCTCATACTATGTAATTTGCTAACTTTTGCACAGTGAACAAATTACCCAATGCGCACCTAAAAAGTGTAGTTGCTACGGGTTTTCGCGGGAATTTTTCCAACAAAAAAAGATTTAGAAACTATTTAACAAATTTGTAGCCAAAGAAAATAAAGCATCTTATTTAACCCTGTACTTTGTATAATAATATATGACATGAGTTATTAATTATGTTTAAGACAGACAAAATTCTGGAATGATAGTCCCGAGCTCTTTTGACAAGAGTGGTTTTCTCCTTTACACCCTCCACTTCCCATCAAAAGGTTGTGAGTTCGAGTCACCCCAAGAGCAAGGTGGAGAGTTCTTGGAGGGAGGGAGCCGAGGGTATATCAAAAACAGCCTCTCTATTCCAGAATAAGGATAAGGTCTGCATACATACTATCCTCCTCAGACCCCACCAATGAGATTATATTAGGTTGTTATATCCCGAGCTCCAAAAGAGCCAAAGAAGACTTTGGACTTATATATACGTCCCTATTATATAGAGTAGCCAACGTGGTACTCTTAAATATTTTTTTACTGAGAGTTGTGACAAGTTAAAACTTCTTTAACAAGGATGGAGCTGTTTAACTGAATAACTTTGACTTAAAGCAAACAATTAAAGAGAAAGTTAAAAATGCAAATTGTCTTAATTATTAAAGTTGTGTTTTGTAGGTCCAAATCCACTATGATGACTTTTGAATGTCCCTAAATTAGGGTTAAATCAAGAAGTCACCCTTGATAAAGGAATCAATTAATCTTCTAGAATTAACCTAATTATAGCATTCTATAATGGTGACCACTGGCCACCAAAATAATGTTAGAATGTTGGGAAAAGTATGAATAAGTATTTGCTTTGCTTCACCAACTATAATAACAACTATTGCTAGGTATCAATCTCAAACAAGTTAGGAATCAATATATAAATTTTTATTTGTTACGTTAAAACGGTGCAATGATACTTTTGATGTTATTGTTCTCTTTGAACCAAATCTGTATGATTTTTTCCAAAAGACCTCGTACCATTAAGAGATTTTTATAATATGTAAGCTCTCAAACTTTTCAGTTACTAATGTGCTATTTTATTCGCACACCCAACAATCTCCCGCTTGAACTAAGTTCCATGGGGCCCACTACCACAATCTACAAGTCTCACCCTCGAACTAGCTTCACCTTGCCATTGCCACAATCTACGTCAATTTTG
Source organism: Nicotiana sylvestris (assembly GCF_000393655.2). Classification (NCBI taxonomy): domain Eukaryota; kingdom Viridiplantae; phylum Streptophyta; class Magnoliopsida; order Solanales; family Solanaceae; genus Nicotiana; species Nicotiana sylvestris. Next base: position 155,199,516 of record NC_091063.1, on the reverse strand, counting down.
AGATTCACTGTATGTCACCTATATCGTTAGATTATTTATGGCAATCGAAGCCCGCAACTAATTTCTTTTTGGGTGCGCATCTCCAAACTCGTAAGAGTAAGCAAACTAAGCCCCACATCATCACTCTGTCATCGTCATACTCGTCCCACTGAACTTGAACTCTGATAACAGTTATTTAGCTCAATAAGTCCGAAGATACTCTTAACATGGTATAATATTGTCTGTTTTAGGCCAAACCCGCTTGGCTTCCCCAAAATGCCTCACACTATTAAGATATCTCTACATTTTCTATATAGACTTCAAATATTTTCAGCTATCAACGTAGAACTTTGTTCGCACACCTAATATCACTTATCATATTTCTCCATTTAAATTCACAGTCCAACTATTTTAGAAATGAAAAGCTTATAAAAGCTCAAAATATAGTATATTGCTTACCACCTCTATCAAGATTTGCTTTATCTAAAATGGTTCACTTTCGTGATAGCTGGAATTCTCTAGCAGAAAGATGATATTTCTACTACTAAAAATGTCTAATATGAATGTCAAGCTGAGATTTCTTTTGGCAGAATGTAAGAATATTGGATAAATTAACCAAATTTAGGACAAGACAAGTTTGTAAAACTGCCACATCATTATTATAAATAAATTACTGACAATGCTAAGATTCCTTTGTGTAGTGGAAATATCCAACTATGTAAAGATGGTATGATATTAGTAAAACAAGAACAAAAAATAAAGATAATTTAGTAAAATATGGACAAAAAATAGAGATAGAGAGAAAGGAAGAGATTTTCTGTTGGATTTTGTTATTAATAATAAAAGAAGCGTGAATGAAACATGGTGGGAAAAAAAATGGCGGGAAATGAAATTTTGAATGAGTTCACTTTACTAATGCACTTTGTCCTTCATTGGTAGAAGGAAAGAAAATCTTTGTGTATATATAGAGAAGCTCATCTTTTAGCTCTTAAAGAGCTAAGAAGAAGGCAAGCGTCGCACCGTCGGCTCGGGCTCGGCTTCGGCTTCAGATTTGGTCAAAGATTGATTGATTAATCTTTTTGGACAAAATTCTTTTCAAATATTTAATTAATTAATTAAATTAATTAACGAAAATTCAATCCGGAATAACCCATGACCCGCGACCCGGTCCGGTTTGGCCCGTTTTCTTTCATGGATTATTTTAAATCCGTTTTAATTTTCTCGCAAAAATTTCCAACAGCTATGGCTGTTCTGAAACAGTGTCAATCCTGTTCCAACAACTATGGTTGTTCTGAAGGTTGCAAACTTTTTCAGAAACAGTACCAAATTGGCTATAAATATACCTTCTAATCCCAGAATATTTACTTACGAAATTTTCTGATAATCTTCTTCTTCTTCTGCACAAAAAAATTCCAGTATGTTTTACAGCCTTCGAGTGGTTCGTTGTTCATCGGCGTTTTTGGTACCAATACTCCGGTGAGTTAAATCGTTCTATCCTGGAAGGATATATTCTAGAACCTCAGGTACTTGAGGGGAATAATTTCCTTAAGAACACACAGTGTATCCAGTGGGCTCGATTTGTTCCTATAACGTTTCAAAATTTATTCTGAAGTTCAAATACCGTTTTCAGAATTTATTTCTACTAACTTTCTGTTTCTGTTTTCAGAAAGATTACTGTTTTATTTATTTACAGTAATACAGATTAAAAACAATCTTAAGGAAATTACTTCTTTATTATATTCTGTATTCTTTCTGAATTTTACTATTCTGATTTGAAGATATAAACACTTCATCGGAGTATTGAAATTCAGAAAACAATTTGAAGAACATAAAAAACTTCATCGTTTTCTGTAAAACAGTATATAAAAACTTCAGTTGTTTTTATTACTTACTGTTTATTGATTACAGTATTATTTATTGTTCTGGTTTTGCTATTAATTGATCTCTTCTGTTGTTGACAGTGAGAAATGGCAATTGATAACGGAAATCCTTCTACGACTGTTGGTGCAACGACGATAGCCTCGTCAAGCCGCACTGCTGTTCCTCCGGCCGAGAAACCGGGGAGAATTTCTAGAACCAACTTCAAAGGATGGCAGCAAAGGGTGTTCTTTTGGCTTACCACACTTGGTATGCAGAAATTCACTAGTGAAGAGCCTCCAACGCCTGTTGTGGACATGCTGGACAATGAAAAGTTCATGGTTGTTGAGGCGTGGAAGCAGACAGATTTTCTTTGCAAAGGCTATATCTTAAGTGCTTTAGAGGATGACTTGTACAATGTGTACAGTGCAATGAATACTTCGAAAGAATTATGGGGCGCACTTGAGAAGAAGTACAAGACAGAAGATGCATGCTTGAAGAAGTTCGCGGTTGCCATGTTTCTAGACTATAAAATGATAGACAACAAAACTGTGGGAACCCAAGTTCAGGAGCTTCAACTTATTTTTCACGACCTTATTGCTGAAGGTATGGTTGTGAATGAAGCATTTCAAGTGGCTGCTATGATTGAAAAATTGCCTCCTTCGTGGAGAGATTTCAAGAACTACCTTAAGCACAAGCGCAAAGAAATGAAGTTGGAAGATCTTGTGATACGTCTAAAGATCGAGGAAGACAACAAAACAGCCGAGAAGAAGTCTCGTGGAAATTCAACGATCATGGGAGCTAATATCGTTGAGGAGACTACTCCAAAAAGTAAGAAAAGGAAGAGGTCTTCTGGACAAACTAAGGAGCAGAACAAAAAGAAATTCAAGGGCAGCTGCTACAATTGTGGAAAAGTTGGTCACAAAAGCCCTGATTGTCGTCTCCCGAAAAAGGATAATAAGAAGGGACAAGCCAACATAGTGGAGAAGAATGATGACATTGATGATCTTTGTGCAATGCTTTCGGAATGCACCTAGTTGGAAATCCGAAGGAGTGGTGGATTGACTCTGGAGCCACTCGACATGTTTGTGCTGTCAAAGAAGCATTTGCGACTTACTCTACTGCTGGTCCCGAAGAAGAAATTTCCATTGGAAATAATGTAACATCCAAGATTGAAGGTTATGGGAAGATATTCCTGAAGATGACTTCCGGCAAGGTGTTAACGCTCAACAATGTTCTTCATGTTCCTACTATTAGGAAGAATTTAGTTTCTACTTCTTTACTTGTAAAGAATGGATTGAAATGTATATTTGTTTCTGATAAAGTTGTTGTAAGCAAGAACAAAATGTATGTTGGAAAAGGCTACCCTACGGAGGGCCTTTTCAAACTCAATGTAAATGTTGTTGACACTATGAATAAAATTTCAGCTTCTTCTTATTTATTGGAGTCAAATGATTTATGGCATATTCGTTTAGGACATGTCAATTATAAAACCTTGCGGAAGTTAATTAATTTAGAAGTATTGCATAAATTCGAGTGTAATAAATCGAAATGTCAAATATGTGTTGAATCTAAGTTTGTAAAACATCCTTATAAGTCTATTGAAAGGAATTCAAATCCCTTAGACTTAATTCATACTAACATTTGCGATATGAAGTCGACACCATCTCGAGGTGGAAAAAAGTATTTTATTACTTTTATTGACGATTGCACTAGATATTGTTAGGTTTGTTTGCTTAATAGTAAGCATAAAGCAATTGAAGCATTTAAGCAATACAAGAATGAGGTAGAAAATCAATTGAATAAAATGATCAAAATGATTAAAAGTGATAGTGGTGGAGAATATGAATCTCCGTTTGCAGAAATATGTTAGGAATATGGAATTATCCATCAAACTACTGCACCTTACACACCTTAATCCAATGGAATTGTGGAAAGGAAAAATCGGACATTAAAAGAAATGATGAATTCTTTATTAATAAGTTCCGGATTACCGCAGAGTTTGTGGGGGGAAGCTATCCTTACAGCTAATCGGATACTCAACAGAGTACCCCACAGCAAAACGCAATCTATTCCATATGAAAAATGGAAAGGAAGAAAACCCAACTTGAAATATTTCAAAGTGTGAGGGTGTCTAGCAAAGGTACAGGTTCCTTTACCTAAAAGGGTTAAAATTGGACCAAAAGCAGTAGATTGAATTTTTATTGGATATGCTACAAATAGTAAAGCATGTCGGTTTTTGGTTCATAAATCCGATAATCCCGAGATTCATGTTAATATGGTAATGGAATCAGATAATGCTGAATTCTTTGAAAGCATTTATCTGTATAAAACTGAATGTGAGTCTTTAAGTGAAAGACTTAAACGACCTCGGGAAGAACCAAAGGAAAATACTCCAAGTATAGAAGATCCAAGGCATAGCAAACGTCAAAGAACATCTACTTCTTTTGGACCAGATTTTGTGACATTCTTGCTTGAAAATGAGCCTCAAACTTTTAAAGCAGCTATGTCATCTTCTGATTCAGCATTTTGGAAAGAGGCAGTCAATAGTGAGATTCAATCAATTTTGGATAACCATACATGGGAATTGGTTGATCTTCCTCTAGGAAATAAGCCTTTAGGTTCGAAATGGATCTTTAAACGAAAAATTAAAGCTGATGGCACTATTGACAAATATAAGGCAAGACTTGTTGTCAAAAGCTATAGACAAAAGAAAGGCCTTGATTACTTTGACACTTACTCGCCAGTAACAAGGATAACATCTATTAAGGTGTTAGTGGCACTAGCGGCCATGTATGGTCTTGTAATCCATCAAATAGATGTTAAAACAGCTTTCTTAAATGGAGAATTGGAGAAAGAGATTTACATAGAACAACCTGAGAGTTTTGTTGTTCCTGGTAAAGAAAAGAAAGTGTGCAAACTTGTTAAGTCGCTTTATGGACTTAAACAAGCACCCAAACAATGGCATGCAAAATTTGACCAAACAATATTGGCAAATGGATTTAAAATCAACGAATGTGACAAATGTGTTTACATTAAAAATACTCCAGGTCATGAAGTCATTGTTTGTTTATATGTTGATGACATGTTGATAATGAGCAAAAGTATGACAGATATAAATGCTACAAAATGCATGTTGGCTAGCAAATTCGACATGAAAGACTTAGGAGTTTCTGAAGTGATCTTAGGAATCAGAATTCACAAGACTCCACAAGGTCTAGCATTATCACAGTCTCACTACATTGAAAAGGTACTTGATAAGTTCAAGTATTTGGATTTCAAAATTGCCAAGACTCTAATTGACGTGAGTTATGCACTTCAAAATAATGAAGGTGAAAGTGACTCACAACTGGACTATGCAATAGTATTGGGAAGTTTGATGTATATCATGAATTGTACGTAGCCAGATATAGCATGTACTATTAGCAAACAGAGTCGGTTTACAAGTAATCTCAATCAAATACATTGGATGGCAATGAAACGAGTTTTTGGATATCTGAAACATACCCAAAATTATGCTTTGCATTATAACAAATATCCTTCCGTGATCGAGGGATATAGTGATGGAAATTGGATCATCGGATCATCTGAAGTTAAATCCACAAATGGATATGTTTTCACAATTGGGGATGGAGCAGTGTCTTGGAAATCATTAAAACAAACGTGCACCGCCCGTTCTACAATGGAATCTAAATTCTGTGATGACCCAAAAGGTCATCACTTGTGTTGTAATAAAATTCTATGTTCCGAGGCCTTAAAAACCTCCCTTAGAACTACCTCGATTTGCGTGCGCAGTCCGAGCACGTAGCCGAAAAGCTTAAATGTGAAAATTTATGAAAAATGATAAGTTTTGACTATAAAATGAATAAATTTGACTTCGGTCAACGCTTTGGGTAAACGGACCCGAACCCGTGATTTAACGGTCCCGGAGGGTCCATAGGAAAATGTGGGACTTGGGCGTATGCCTGGAATCAGATTCCCAGGTCCCAAGCTCGAGCAATGAATTTTTAAAGAAAAATTATTTTCTGAAATTATTTTAAGAAAATTGAAATGAAATTTGCTTAGAACAGGATGGTATCAGGCCCGTATTTTGGTTCTGGCACCCGGTATGATTTAAGACGTTTCTATGGAATTTGGTGTAAAATGGATGTCATTTGACGTGATTCAGACTTAAATTGCAAAATTGATGTTTAAAGAAGTTTTGAGAAAATTTCATTGATCTCGAGATTTAATTTGATGTTCATGATGTTATTTTGATGATTTGATTACACGAATAAGTCCGTAGGATGTTTTTGAGGTTTTGTGTACACTTGGTTTGGAGTTCCGAGGGCTCGGGTGAGTTTCGGGTAGGTTTCGGGGTGTCTTAGGCTTAAAAACAGAACTGTTGCAGGCTCAGAGAGGCGGAGGACCTCTGAACAGGCCAGTGCGGTCCGCACGATATGAACTGCTCCCGCGGAGAGGCATGTGCGGCCGCACTAGTTTTGGTGTTGTCCGCGGTGAAGAACAATTCACCGGTCCGACTTCGGAAGCCTATATCTTTTGATCTACAAGGAACTTTGAGATGATTCAAAAATACAAAGTTGTAGATCTTTGTGTCTAGTTTCCATAAAGGTAGAGAAATCACAATTTGGACATATATAGAGAAAGTTATGGCCAAAATACTAAAACCTATCACTGAAAAACACAAGAAGCCTGTGCGGTCGTGGTTGATTTTGTGCGGTCCGTACAGGGCATCTGAGGGCAGTATATTTAGACGGGATTTTCAGTATTTTTAAGACCCCCAAAATATAAGAGGCGATTTTTCAAACAACTTTTCTTCTCCAAATCAATTCTAAGTCGTTTTTAACTAGTTTTCTTCAATCATTAACATCTTTTAACATGATTTCAACTTCAAATCAATGATTTTCATGGGGGAAATTGGTTGTTTTGGGTAGAACCTAGGTTTTTCAAAAATTAGGGATTTGGACCTCGAATTGAGGTCTGATTTCAAAACAAATTATATATTTGAGTTCGTGGGGAGATGGGCAATCGGGTTTTGGTTTGAACCTCGAGTTTTGACCACGTGGGCCCGGGGGCGATTTTGACTTTTTGGGTAAAACTTTGGAAAACTCATTTTCATGCATTCAAATTGATTCATTTAGCGTTTATTGATGTAATTAAGTAACTTGTGGCTAGATACGAGTGAATTAGCGGTGGAATCAAGGGGTAAAGCTATAATTGAAACTTGAGTTGTGTTCGAGGCATCGAGGTAAGTGTTTGGTCTAACCTTAGCTTGAGGGATTAGGAGTTGTGTCTTATTTGCTACCTGTTAATTGTGGAGTACGACGTATAGGCATGGTGACGAGTATCTATACGTTGGTGTCAAGCATGCCCGTGAGTCTTGTATTATAGTTGTTATAACTCCATTGTGATTTATTGCGCTTCATATGTTATTATCACCATTGTTCCCTTGCCGGGATGTTTGTTTGATATTAATGATCCCTTGCGAGGATGTTTGTTTTGATAGTATTGTTCCCTTGCCGGGATGTTGAAATATCATTGTTCCCTTGCCGGGAAGTTGTTATATTGTTTTTGTTCCCTTGCCGGGATTCCTTGTGATTATTATTGGCTTGTAATTGGGAGCGGGTGGTACGCCTACCATAAGATAAAAATGAAATGGGAGCGGGTGGTATGCCTACCACAAGATATAATGAAATGGGAGCGGGTGTACACCTACCATAAGATATGATGAAATGGGAGCGAGTGGTACGCCTACCACGATATAAAATGAAATGGGAGCGGGTGGCACGCCTGCCACAAGATACAGGAATCGGGATTGGATTGCACGCCTGCAATAAGATGTGAAAAAAGTGAAATCTGCCTTTGTTTTTCCTCATTCTTGTTAGTGGTTGATTTTGATTCCTTTATAATTCTCTTGATATTCTATTTTACCTGTTATTCCCCGAAGCATGTTTCCCCCTCCTATCTTTATTTGTTTATTTCTGTATTTATTTTCCGCTGTATATATATATATATATAATTGCACAGGTTTATCTAGCGCCTGGTCCTAGCCTCGTCACTACCTCGTCGGGGTTAAGCCAGGCACTTACCAGCACATGGGGTCGGTTGTGCTGATGCTACACTCTGCACTTATATGCAGATACCGGAGCAGCACTAGGTCAGCAGCAGTAGCTTCGGAGCCAGCCTTCAGTCCATCGAGATTCTGAGGTAGTCCTGCATGCGTTCGCAAGCCCTGCGTCTCTTCTATCAGTTATTTTGTTATGTTATCATTGTATCCGAGATAGACAGTGTTCCTTCTTTCAAACATTTGATGTAGTAATCATAGATAGTCCGTGAATGTTGTGATACCATTTTTTGGGTAGAGGCATATGTTGATTTCCGTATTATTTTGGTTTATTTTTTTAAGTCTTCCGCTTAATCTCATATTCCACTATTATTTAAATGTTTATCGCCTGTTAAAGAAAGTTGTTAAAAGGATTAAAACAAAGAAGTAATGAATTTTCTAAATTTCGTGGCTTGCCTAGCTCTACGAGTAGGCGCCAACACGACTCCCGAGAGTGGGAAATACGGGTCGTGAGAAGTTGGTATCAGAGCTCTAGGTTACATAGGTCTCACAATTCATGAACAAGCTCAATAGAGTCTGAGGGATCGGTATGGAGACATCTGTATTTATCCCCCAGAGGCTACAGAGTTAGGAAAAAACTTCACATTTGTTCTTTCTTATTGTGCAGTTTTGCTTCTCAATACTAATTGCCTTTCTACTCTGTTCTTTCGCAGATGGCGAGAACACGCGCTTCCTCATCCACCGCTCATCCGCCTGAGCCCCCAGCAGTAGCTCCCACGAGGGGCAAAGGGCGAGGCCGAGGTCGTGCCAGAGGTCGAGGTAGGGGCAGAGCTCAGCCCCGAGTAGCAGCCCTAGTGGCGGAGCCTCAAGTTGATTTTGATGATGAGGTTCCGGCCCCAGTAGTTCCGGTGGGCCCAGATCAGGTCCCAGAGGGGTTTATTGCTACCCCAGTTCTTCAGGATGCTCTGGTCCGATTAGTGGGCCTCATGGAGAGTGTCACCTGAGTAGGCTTGCTTCATGTAGCACCAGCCATCTCTCAGGCTGGAGAAAGAGCCCAGACTCCTGATACTCACACTCCGGAGAAGGTAGCTCCCCAGATTTAGACTCCAGCGATCCAGCTAGTTAGAGCAGTTCAGCCGGGTGTGGTAGCTCAGACCAGTGATGGAGTGGCTATGTATGCCGATGCCTTGTGGAGGCTGGATAGGTTAACCAAGCTCTTCACTACTACTTTCAGTGGTGCTTCTTCTAAGGATCCCTAGGATTATCTATACAGCTGCCAAGAGGTTCTTAGGAACATGGGGATTGTTGAGACCAATAGGGTCGATTTTGCTACATTTCTCTTGTCGGGATCCGCCAAGACTTGCTGGAGGGATTTTTGTTTGGCCAGACCAGCCGGATCGCCAGCCTTGACTTGGGAGCAGTTTACGCATCTATTTCTGGAGAAGTTTCTTCCCATTACTCAGAGAGAGGCCTATCAGAGGCATTTTGAGCGCCTCCAGCAGGGTTCTATGACTGTTACCCAGTATGAGATCAGGTTCATCGACTTAGCTCGACATGCTCTTGTCATACTTCCTACCGAGAGAGAGAGGGTGAGGAGGTTTATTGATGGTCTTATTCAGCCGATTCGTCTTTAGATGGCTAGGGAGACTACGAGTGAGATATCTTTCTAGGAAACGGCTAATATGGCCAGGAGAGTGGAGATGGTTCTGTCACAAGGAGGTGGTCATGGGTCGAATAAGATGCCCTGTCATTCAGGTAGATTCATTGGTACCTCGTCTTGAGGTAGAGATTCATATGGTAGAGGCCATCCCCCTAGGCCTTTCCAGTCAGCACTTTAGGTTTCTCACGGTGTTTCAGGTAGTCGTGGTCCTCAGATACAATATTCTGATCAGCAGTCCTACAATGCACCACCAGCACCTATCAGTGCACCACCGCTTCAGATTTTCCAATGTCGTCAGCCCTAGCAGTCGAGGGCTTGTTTTACTTGTGACGACATGAGGACATTGATAGGTATTGCCCTCAAGCTTTGAACAGTTCTCCGCATCATTGTTCTCATGCTATTGATCAGGTACCAGGTGTCTCACAGGCCGCCCATCCACCTAGAGGTGGGGGTAGAGGTGCTAGAGGTGGAGGTAGCGGTGCTAGAGGTAGAGCTCAGGCTGCTAGAAGTGTAGGCCAGCCAGCTGCAGGCCGTCCCAGATATTTAGTTCAGGGTGATGGGCCCCAGCCCCGATGTTATGCTCTCCCAGCCAAGCCCGAGGCTGAGGCTTCAGATGTAGTTATTATAGGTACGGTTCTAGTTTGTGATAGAGATGCTTCAGTGTTGTTTGATCCAGGGTCTACATACTCGTATATGTCATCTTATTTTGCAACGTATTTGATCATGCCTAGTAATTCATTGAGTATTCCTGTTTATGTGTCTACACCGGTGGGTGATTCTATTGTAGTTGATTGAGTCCATCATTCTTGTATTGTGATGATTGGGGGTCTTGAGACTCGTGTAGATTTATTGCTTTTAGACATGGTCGATTTCGATATTATATTGGGGATGGACTGGTTATCACCTTAACATGCTATATTGGACTGTCATGCCAAGATTGTAACCTTAGCTTTACCGGTTTTGACTCGTTTAGAGTGGAGAGGGGCTCCTGGTCATTCTACCCATAGTGTTATCTCTTATGTGAAGGCTCGGCGTATGGTCGAGAAGGGATGTTTGGCCTATTTGGCATATGTTCGTGATTCTAGTGCTGAGGTTCCCTCTATTGATCTGTGCCCGTTGTTCGTGAGTTTTCTGAGGTATTCCCTTCAGACTTGTCGGGTATGCCACCCGACAGGAATATTGATTTTTGCATTGATTTGTATTCGGGCACTCAGCCCATTTCTATCATGCCGTATCGTATGGCCCTACCTGAGTTGAAAGAGTTGAAGGAACAGTTACAAGGCTTGCTTGAGAAGGGTTTCATTAGACCTAGTGTTTCGCCTTGGGGTACACCAGTGTTGTTTGTTAAGAAGAAGGATGGGTCGATAAGAATGTGTATTGATTACCGGCAGTTGAACAAGGTTACAATCAAGAATAAGTATCCATTGCTAAGGATTGATGATTTGTTTGATCAGCTTCAGGGTGTCAAGGTATTTTCAAAGATCGACTTGAGATCTGGCTACCATCAGTTGAGGATTAGGGCATCTGATGTCCCTAAGACAGCTTTCCGCACTCGGTGTGGGCATTATGAGTTCTTGGTTATGTAATTTGGGTTGACCAATGCCCCAGCAACTTTTATGGATTTGATGAACCGAGTGTTCAGGCCTTATTTGGATTCATTTGTGATAGTCTTCATTGATTTTATTTTGATATATTCTCGCAGCCAGGAGGAGCACGAGCAGCATCTCAGAGTGGTTCTTCAAACTCTGAGGGATAGTCAGTTATATGCTAAGTTCTCCAAGTGTGAGTTATGGTTGAGTTCAGTTGCATTCCTGGGTCATGTTGTGTCAGTAGAGGGTAATCAGGTTGATCCGAAGAAGATTGAGGCAGTCAAGTACTGGTCTAGACCAGCATCAGCTACAGAGATTCGGAGTTTCTTAGGATTGACAGGCTACTATCGTCGGTTTGTGGAGGGGTTTTCATCTATCGCAACCCCGATGACCAGGTTAACCTAGAAGGGTGCCTAGTTCAAATAGTCCGACGAGTATGAGGCAAGCTTTCAGAAGCTCAAGACAGCTCAAATTATGGCACCAGTGTTGGTTTTGCCCACAGGTTCAGGGCCTTATACAGTTTATTGTGATGCATCACGTATTGGACTTGGGGTAGTATTTATGCAGGGGGCAGGGTCATTGCCTATGCTTCACGGCAGTTGAAGATACATGAGAAGAACTATCTGGTTCATGATTTGAATTTGGCAGCCATTGTTCACGCATTGAAGATTTGGAGGCATTATCTGTATGGCGTGGCATGTGAGGTGTTCACGGATCACAAAAGTCTTCAGTATTTGTTCCAAGTAAAATGAGTTGAATTTGAGGCAGAGAAGGTGGTTGGAGCTGTTGAAGGATTATGATATCACTATCTTATATCACCCAGGAAAGGCTAATGTGGTGGCCGATGCCTTGAGTAGGAAGTCAGCTAGTATGGGCAGTTTTGCTTATATTTTGGTCGGTGAGAGGCCGCTTGCTTTGGATGTTCAGGCCTTGGCCAATCGGTTCGTGAGGTTGGATATTTCAGAGCCTAGTCGGGTATTAGCTTGCATGGTAGCTCGTTCTTCTTTATTGGAGCGTATCCGTGATCAGTAGTATGATGATCCCCATTTATGTATCCTTAGAGACACGGTGCAGCGCGGAGGTGCCAAGTAGGTTACCTTAGATGATGATGGAGTTTTGAGATGGCAGGGTCGAGTTTGTGTGCCTAATGTGGATGGGCTTCGGGAGTTGATTTTAGAGGAGGCTCACATCTCCCGGTACTCTATTAATCCGAGCGCCGCGAAGATGTATCAGGACTTGCGGCAGCATTATTGGTGACGTAGAATGAAGAAGGATATTGTTGCATATGTGGCCCGGTGTTTGAATTGTCTGCAAGTTAAGTACGAGCATCAGAGGCCTGGTTGTTTATTTCAGAAGATTGAGCTTCCCGAGTGGAAGTGGGAGTGGGTCACTATGGATTTCATTGTTTGACTCTCGCAGACTCGGAGGAAGTTCGACACAGTGTGGGTCATTGTTGATAGGCTGACAAAGTCAACACATTTCATTCCTGTGGTAGTCTCCTCTTCCTCCAAGAGGTTAGCTAAGATCTATATTCAGGAGATTGTTCGTCTTAATGGTATGCCTATGTCTATCATTTCGGACCGAGGTACGTAGTTTACCTCGCATTTCTAGAGAGCAGTTCAGCGAGAGTTGGGCACGTGGGTTAAGTTGAGCACAGCATTTCATCCTAAAACGGATGGGCAGTCCGAGCGGACTATTTAGATTTTGGAGGATATGCTTCGAGCTTGTGTCATTACTTTGGAGGCTCGTGGGACCAAGTTTTGCCTTTAGTAGTGTTTGCCTACAACAACAGCTATCAGTCGAGTATCCAGATGGCTCTTTATGAGGATTTATATGGTAGACGGTGTCGGCCTCCGGTTGTATGGTTTGAGCCGGGAAGGCTCGGCTGTTGGGTACGGATCTGGTTCAGGAGGCCTTGGACAAGGTCAGGATTATTCAGGATAGGCTTCGTACAACTCAGTCCAGGCAAAAGAGTTATACAGACCGCAAGGTTCGAGATGTGGCTTTTATGGTCGGTGAGCGGGTATTGCTTCGAGTGTCACCTATGAAGGGCGTGATGAGATTTGGGAAGAAGGGCAAGCTTAGCCCTAGGTTTATTGGCCCGTTTGAGATTCTTGATCGAGTGGGAGAGGTGGCTTATAGACTTGCTTTGTCGCCGAGCTTATCAGTCGTGCATCTAGTGTTTTATGTGTCCCTGCTTCGAAAGTATCACGACGATCCATCCCACATGTTAGATTTCAGCACTGTCCCGTTGGACAAGGACTTATCTTATGAGGAGGAGCGGTGGCTATTCTAGACCAAGAGGTTCGTCAGTTGAGATCAAAGAGTTTTTCTTCTAGTCGTGTTCAGTGGAGAGGTCAGCCTCCTGAGGCATCGACCTGGGAGTCCGAGTCCGATATGCGGAGTCGTTATCCCCATCTTTTCCCCGACTCAGGTACTTCCTTCTTCTGTCTGTTCGAGGACGAACAGTTGTTTAGAGGTGGAGAATGCAATGAAATTCTATGTTGCGAAGCCTTAAAAACCTCCCTTAACACTACCTCGATTTGTGTGCGCAGTCGAGCGCGTAGTCGGAAAGCTTAAATGTGAAAATCTGTGAAAAATGATAAGTTTTGACTCTAAAATGAATAAATTTGACTTTGGTCAACGCTTTGGGTAAACGGACCCGAACCCGTGATTTGAGGTCCCGAAGGGTCCGTAGGAAAATATGGGACTTGGGCGTATACCCGGAATCGGATTCCGAGGTCCCAAGCCCGAGAAATAAATTTTTAAAGAAAAATTTGTTTTCTGAAATTGTTTAAAGAAATTTGAAATGAAATTTGCTTAGAACATGATGGTAACGGGCCCGTATTTTGGTTTCGGCGTCTGGTACAGGTCTTATATATAATTTAAGACATTTTTGTGGAATTTGGTGAAAAACGGATGTCATTTGACGTGATTCGGACTTAAATTGCAAAATTGATGTTTAAAGAAGTTTGAGAAAATTTCATTGATCTCGAGATTTAATTTGATGTTCATGATGTTATTTTGATGATTTGATTACACGAATAAGTCCGTAGGATATTTTGAGGTTTTGTGTACACTTGGTTTGGAGTTCCGAGGGCTCGGGTGAGTTTCGGGTAAGTGGAAGACCTCTGAACAGGCCAGTGCGGTCCGCACGATATGGACTGCTGCTGCGGAGAGGCCTGTGCGGCCGCCCTAGTTTTGGTGCGGTCCGCGGTGAAGAATAATTTATTGGTCTGACTTCGGAAGCCTATATCTTTTGATCTACAAGAAATTTTGAGATGATTCAAAAATAAAAGTTATATATCTTTGTGTCTAGTTTCCAGAAAGATAAATAAATCACAATTTGGACATCTGTAGTGAAAGTTATGGCCAAAATACTAAGACCTATCACTGCAAAACACAGGAAGCATGTGCGGCCGCGGTTGATTTTGTGCAGTCCGCACAGGGCATCTGAGGGCAGTATATTTAGACGGGATTTTCAGTTATTTTTTATTTTTTAAGATCCCAAAAACATAAGAGACAATTTTTCAAACAATCTTTCTTCTCCAAATCAATTGTAAGTCGTTTTTAACTAGTTTTCTTCAATCATTAACATCTTTTAACATGATTTCAACTTCAAATCAATGATTTTCAAGGGAAATTGGGTGTTTTGGGTAGAACCTAGGTTTTTCAAAAATTGGGGATTTGAACCTCGAATTGAGGTCCGATTTCAAAACAAATTATATATTTGAGTTCGTAGGGGGATGGGTAATCGAGTTTTGGTTCGAACCTCTGGTTTTGACCACGTGGGCCCGGGGACGATTTTGACTTTCTGGGTAAAACTTTGAAAAACTCATTTTCATGCATTCAAATTGATTCATTTAGCATTTATTGATGTGATTAAGTAATTTGTGGCTAGATACAACGAATTGGCGGTGGAATCAAGGGGTAAAGCTATAATTGAAACTTGAGTTGTGTTTGACGCATCGAGGTAAGTGTTTGGTCTAACCTTAGCTTGAGGGATTAAGAGTTGTGTCTTATTTGCTACCTGTTAATTGTGGAGTACGACGTATAAGCATGGTGACGAGTATCTATACGTTGGTGTCAAGCATGCCCGCGAGTCTTGTATTATAGTTGTTATGACTCCGTTGTGATTTATTGCGCTTCATATGTTATTATCACCATTGTTCCTTTGCCGGGATGTTTGTTTGATATTAATGATCCCTTGCCGGGATGTTTGTTTTGATAGTATTGTTCCCTTGTCGGGATGTTGTTGAAATATCATTGTTCCCTTGCCGGGAAGTTGTTATATTGCTTTTGTTCTCTTATCAGGATTCATTGTGATTATTATTGGCTTGTAACTGGGAGTGGGTGGTACGCCTACCACAAGATACAAAATGAAATGGGAGCGGGTGATACGCCTACCACAAGATATAATGAAATGGGAGCCGGTGGTACGCCTACCACAAGATATGATGAAATGGGAGCGGGTGGTGCGCCTACCACAAGATAAAATGAAACGGGAGCGGGTTGCACGCCTGCCACGAGATACAGGAATCGGGATCGAGTTGCACGCCTGCAACAAGATGTGAAAAGAAAGTGAAATCTGCCTTTGTTTTTCCTCATTCTTGTTAGTGGTTGATTTTGATTCCTTTATAATTCTCTTGATATTATGTTTTACCTGTTATTCCCTGAAGCATGTTTCCCCCTCCTATCTTTATTTGGTTATTTCTGTCTCCCTTTAAAACTGTTATTACCTGTTTATATTTCTGTTGTATATTATATAACTGCACAGGTTTATCTGGAGTTTGGTCCTAGCCTCGTCACTACCTCGCCGGGGTTAGGCCAGGCACTTACCAGCACATGGGGTCGGTTGTGCTGATGCTACACTCTGTACTTATGTGCAGACACCAGAGCAGCACTGGGTCAGCAGCAGTAGCTTGGGAGCCAGCCTTCAGTCCACTGAGATTCCAAGGTAGTCCTGCAGGCGTTCGCAGGCTTGACGTCTTTTCTATCAGTTATTTGTTTTGTTATCATTGTATCCGAGACAGGCAGTGTTCCTTCTTTCAAATGTTTGTATGTAGTAATCATAGATAGTTCGTGAATGTTGTGACACCAGTTTCTGGGTAGAGGCATATGATGATTTTCGTATTATATTGGTTTATTTTGTTTAAGTCTTCTGCTTAATCTCATATTCCGCTATTATTTAAATGTTTATCACCTGTTAAAGCAAGTTGTTAAAAGGATTAAAACAAAGAATTAATGAATTTTCAAAATTTCGTGGCTTGCCTAGCTTCTACGAGTAGGCGCCATCACGACTCCCGAGGGTGAAAAATCCGGGTCGTGACAAATTCATAGCTTTAGATAAGGCCGGTGAAGAAGCTGAATGGCTCCGGAATTTCTTGGAAGATATTCCATTTTGGCCCAAACCTTTGGCACCTATTTGTATACATTGTGAAAGTCAAGCGGCAATAGGTAGGGCAGAGAGCGTTATGTATAATGGAAAATCTCGTCATATTCGATAGAGACACTATTGTTACACAACTACTCTGTAGTGGTGTTATCATAATTGACTACGTAAAGCCAAGAGATAACGTATCAAATCCACTTACAAAAGGCCTATCTAGAGAGGCAATTGAAAGATCATCAAAGGGAATGGGGTTAAAGGCCTAGGACAAGTCATCATGGCGGTAACTCTACTTAGCAGACTGGAGATCCCAAGAGCTAGGTTCAAAGAGATCAAACAAAGTTATGAATGATGGTTCAACATTGTCAAATAACTCAACCCATTCTCGTGATGAAGACAATGTTCAAAAAAAAGAGGTAAAGCGTTAAGGCTTCTTGATGAGTCAAAAAAGTTTAATGCTTTTTAATGATTTGCTAAGTCTGGCAGGATATGACCAGATAGTGTGTCTTTAGGATTACATATTTAGGAATCACCCATGTGAGTGTGAAGTGTAAGCTGCTTCAAGGGGAATGAAAGTAAAGGCCCGTTCTCTAAACACTCATGAAACCAGGCGGTGTTCATGGCTGAAACGAACACAACCGTGAGAACCATAAGTGGTTAAGGATTGATTGCGTGACTTATATTGTCTAGGTATACAACAAAGCTCGACGGTTCAAAGATATCAAATCTATCGATTGACCGAGTATATCCGATATAAGTTCACTACGGAAAGTTCAAAGGGAAACTTACTTATCCAGATGCAATTAATTCTTGCATGTGAAACACACACACGTCCGTGTATTCCTTTAAGTTTATAGTCATTCCCCATTCATGTGGGGGATTGTTGGATTTTGTTATTAATAACAAAAGAAGTGTGAATGGAAAATGGTGGGAAAAGAAATGGAGGAAAGTAAAATTTTGAATGAGTTCACTTTACTAATGCACTTTGTCCCTCATTGGTAGAAGGAAATAAAATCTTTGTGTATATATAGAGAAGCTCATCTTTTAGCTCTTAAAGAGCTAAGAAGAAGGCAAGCATCGCGCCGTCGTCATCGGCTCGGCTTCGAATTTAGATTTGGATTTGGATTTGGTCAAAGATCGATTGATTGATTGATTAATCTTTTTGGACAAAATTATCTTAAAATATTTAATTAATTAATTTAATTAATTAACGAAAATTCAATCTGGAATAACCCATGACCCGCAACTCGGTCCGGTTTGGCCCGTTTTCTTTCCTGGATTATTTTAAATTCATTTTAATTTTCCCACAAAAATTTCCAATAGCTATGGTTGTTCTGAAACAGTGTCAAACCTATTCCAACAACTATGGTTGTTATGAAAGATTTCAAACCTTTTCAGAAACAGTACCAAATTGGCTATAAATATACCTTCTAATCCCAGAATATTTACTTACGAAATTTTCTGATAATCTTCTTCTTCTTCTGCACAAAAAAAAATTCTAGTGTGTTTTACAGCCTTCGAGTGGTTCGCTGTTCATCGGCGTTTTTGGTACCAACACTCCGGTGAGTTAAATCATTCTATCCTGGGAGGATATATTCCAGAATCTCGAGTACTTGAGGGGAATAATTTCTTAAGGACACACTGTGTATTCAGTGGGCTCGATTTGTTCCTATAACGTTTCAAATTTATTTTGAAGTTCAAATACTGTTTTCAGAATTTATTTCTACTAACTTTTTGTTTCTGTTTTCAGAAAGATTATTGTTTTATTTATTTACAGCAATACAGATTAATAACATTTTCTTCTTCAATTATGTATATTTTTCTATCTATTAAAAAGCCTTTATATAGGCATGAAAAGTGAAGAAAATATGTCATGGAATATGTCATTGAACATAGAAAATATGTCATTGAATATGCCATTAACCATTTGAGAGAAAGATCATGGAGGAAGAGTAGGCATCCACCATGTTTTGATTTTTATCATAACACTCCCCCTTGGATGTTCATAAATAATGTGTCTCGTTAAAACCTTATTAGGAAAAAATCCTAATGAAGGAAAAAGAGTACACATATTTAGAAATATGCCTTTTGGTTGACTCGTTAAAAACCTTGCAAGGAAAACTCAGTGGGACAAAACCTTGTAAGGGAAAAAAAATATAACGCGTATTAACTCCCAATGATGAGATCATTAGTTCACATCGTTGAGCCTTCGTATCCCAATCTTGTACACTAGTTTCTTGAAGGTTGACGTCTGTAAATATTTGGTGAACAAATCTGCCATATGATCACTTGAACGGATCCATTGCACATTAATATCACTATTCTTTTGAAGATCATGCGTGAACAATAATTTAGGTGAAATGTGATTTGTCCTAACTCCTTTATGAATCCTCCCTTTAATTGAGCTATGCATGTTGTATTTTCTTCATACAAAACTGTGGATAGTTTGTCACACCTCATTTGTCTTGAATAAGATGTATTATAGACCACATCCATACATATTCTCGACTTGCTTCATGAATAGCAATTGTCTCAATATGATTAGATGAAGTAGCTATGATTGATTGCTTAGTCGATTGCCAAGATATGGAAGTGCCTCCACATAGAGACACATAACCTGTTTGAGATAGAACCTTGTGTGGGTCAGATAAATATTCAGCATCGACATAATCAACAACATTGGGATTGCAATCATTGCCACAAAATAAGCTCATATCGGTAGTCCCTTTTAGATATCGCAATATGTGTTTGATTCTATTCCAATGTCTCCTTGTAGGAGTAGAGCTATATATTGCTAAGACATTAACTGAAAAAGTTATATCAGGCCTTGTAGTATTAGCAAGATATATTAGCGCACCAATTACATTAAGATATGGTACTTTAGGACCAAGAAGTTCTTCATTATTTTCATGAGGTCGGAGTTGATCTTTATTTATACCGAGTAATCTCACAACCATCGGGGTACTCAATGGATGTGCTTTATCCATATAGTAGCTCTTTAAAATCTTTTTAGTGTATGTTGATTAATGGACAAAAATTCCATCTTTCATATATGCAATTTGTAATACCAAGACAAATTTTGTCCTTCCAAAATCTTTCATTCCAAATTATTTCTCTAAACAGTCTACTGCTTTAGGAAGCTACCCAGGAGTTCCAATGATATTTAAATCATCAACATACACATCGATTATAACAAATTTAGATCCAAATCCTTTTGTAAGACACAAGGACAAATTGAATCATTCTTGTACCCTTCTTTTAACAAGTACTCACTCAGGCGATTATACCACATGCGCCTTGATTGTTTCAATCCGTATAAGGATTTTTGAAGCTTTATTTAATAAATTTCTTGGAAACCTTAATATGCTCCAAGACAATTTAAATCCTTCAATGATTTCTACTATACGCATATCAAGTTTTTCATATATTGCCAGATTAAAATCGGAAATGACTATATCCACCATAAGAGAACATGTCTCCATATAATCAATGTGAGGATATTTACTAATTTTCTTGTGCCACAAGTCTTCTTTATGTCTATCGACTTGAACTTTTCGCATAAGAACACATTTGTACCTCAATTGACTTTATACTTTCAGGTGTTGGACTATCCGTCCAACTTCACATTTTTCAAGTGAAGTCAATTTCATAGCGTATTTTTTATTTGGCCAATCTTTTATCCGTCCAAATTTCATGATAGATTTGAGCTCAAGATCCTCGTCAATATTAATAATATTGAGCGCTATATTATATTAACAATATCGTCGGCGATCATTTTATGTCAGTTCCATTATTACCCAATAAAGACATAACTTATTGATATCTCTTTATCTCATTATTTTCAGGTACCTGAGTCTCTCCCATGAGGTCTTATAAAGTGTTATGTCGTGGTGCTCTTCTAGAACACTTGCCTCCTTATTATGACCATCTTGAATATTTGCTCATCTCCTTCTTCAAGGAGTTTTACTTTGGAACCGATTTGTCTATTATGCTTCATGCATGCCATAGACTCTGTTCATTATGAACTTTATTTTATTTGGAGCATTAGCAGCTGAAATATGACATTTAGCTTTAGGTCAGTAAATGCACCTGGCAATATAAATGCATTATCACTTGAACTTCAAGTATACATTTTCTTGTACGAGGATCTAGGTATAGTCATAATAATTCATTCCATGTATTACCTTTTCAGCAGCTCATTTCTCCCCCTAAGTTGGGATCACCAACACATATCACCAACCTTCTTTGGAGATCCATCTTTGTGCATTGTGGTGGAACAATTAAATCATATAGCACATTCATATTTCTAGATGGAAATTAGGTTCCTGACCTTGAACCAATTATGATGGGGAAAACTTATCATAACTTGGTTAGATGCGTACAAGTGTTGCTGTATATTAAATAATACATCACATGCCAAATTTTATTTTGGCAGTTTTGTTCTCATAACCAATGGTTTAGCTATAACTGGAGGTATACAATTTTTGCTAAACCAACTTGGATTTAAACCAGTATTATCAAGATAAATTATCATAATTTATTCTGGAATTGTGCTCTAATAAGTTGAGCAAGCAATCTTGCAGAAGCCAAACTGCAAGTTGATAACAAATGCACATGTGACCATATAATAAATTCATCTATTAAAATCATATAATAGTAAACGGTCCACATGCCAGGTGACTGGTCTCATATATATATCACCTTTTATTCCTTCCAGAAATCAAGGGATTCAATCCCAACCTTTAACTGGTATATCATGAGAATAAGCAGCGCAAGAGAATTCTTGAAGAATCTTCTATTACTTCGATATATGCTAATGTAATTCTCAATTAATTTTTCGCATCATAATTGAACCGGGATGGTCAACCGGTCATGCCAACTAATATTTGTTTTAGTAAACCTCTAGTTTACTTGTGGCATATGATTTCAGCATTATGCTTATATTTGTGTAGTACAAATAGAAAAAAGATCGAGTAGCCTTTCATATTTACACAGTATAATTATAGAAATATGAAGATATTCAATCTTCCTTTCATTTATAGTCTCAATATGCCAACCATTTTGACTTATACATTTAAAACTCAAAAGGTTTCTTTTGAGACTTTACAATATCAATGTCATAAATAATTTTATTCATCCGAATAGTAAAAAATTAGTTTTCCGGAGCTTTTAATAACTTTGTACTACAAGATCTTTTGCCACACCATTCATATGATAAATGATTCCTTCACGAACAAAATTATATCATAATAAATTGTCATGGTCAAAATCATCATAAGCAACGTCATTTTCTTACTTTAATTTTGCCTTTAATAACCTTTTATAAGGCATGACAAAATAATTTTTGGCGTACCACATGTACGCAACCAACGACATATTCATGTAACCACACAATAATATTTATTCTCTTTATTTCACTCAAATCTCCCTTAGAGGTGAGTTGTGTGGTATTCATCCAATTATGCATTGCATGTCTTTATTCATTACTTTTATCACATATTGCCATATTCACCTTTAGGAATGAGTCTGCATTCTCAATGCTTATCACACGTCACATTCTCTTCAAGGAATGGATCATAATCAGCAACATGCTTTATTATTTTTTCATATATACCAATTTGATAGTAAACATTGCCTTCACATTTGAAGAACTATTTTGATAACCCTTATTGTTCTCTTTTTATAATCATAGTGATTATTATTATTATTATTATTATTATTTTGATCTTTGGAACGCCCACATTCATTGTTCAACCACTTGTCTTCATTTAAATTTATTATGTGCCGCTACCACATTCACCTCAAGTGGAGCGAATCAAGGGGGACAATCTTCATGCCTTTTCATGAAAAATATATTATTTTTCTTTAATCATCATTATATCATCAATATGGTACAGTGAGACTCAAACCTAATGTCTTACCAATATAAAAGCATGTTAGACCATGATAAATTGGGACTCAAACCCAATTCTTATCATTATGGAACATCAGAACTTGATCCCGATGTCTTAATCAATGGCATAATAAGTGTACAAATCTCAAATCAGCGTAAAGCTTTATCAATTATTTGTAGCGTCTATATGAAATACAATCGTTTGTAATCATAATATTTCTTCTAAATTGTATTAAAGTTTAAATGGATCATAAAATAACTGTCATAATATTTATTGAGCCTCTCTCAAAAATATTATTGTTTTCGGGGTATACCCTGCCTATTGGATTTGATTTAACGCCATGACTTTCCTTCACTTAATTCAACCAAGCAATTAGTGAATAAATTTATCAAAAGTACAACATATAAGTAACAATACATATATAGTACAAATACATAAATTCAGCATTTATATTACCTGAAAAGTGACATTATAGGTAATAACTTACCAGTTGTAGCTTATGCGTCATTAATATAAAATACTTGAAAATGGTAAGTCAATAGCAAACATCAAGTAGATCATGGATACTCGAAAATACCCTTTCTAGTAGTCATACTAATCGTTGTTTGCTTTCAACTGATACGACCATAAATTATAAAGTATACTTTCTCAATAGCTGGTTTATTTTCCAAATTTCAAAGAAGTAATTAATCAACTTAGATAAAGATGTGAAGTATTTTTTGTTTTCTTCAAGATGATTTATGCTTCTAATCAGTATGACCAATTTTTTTATTTTTTTTTATTTTTATTCTTTTTTTTACTATATGCAAGTGCAAAAACCCAAAATAAAAAAAAATATTCATCAAAGTAAAAGAAAATGTTAAAAGCAGCAAGACATATTGAAGATAGTTAACACACAAATATACATAAGACAACTTATATAACATATCCTTGGTTACCATGACAACATGCATCATATTAACAATTAATTGGTACTATGATTTTCACTTATAGAACTTCAAAAATTTCATTCCATTCATGTGATATAAAATATGTAATATTAATATGTGCTTATGCAATACAGGTGTAGTACGAAGTTGTGTGCATATGAGATATTAAAGAAATAACAAGTATAAGATAATTATACCTTCTTACGTTTCATTACTTACCATTGTAGTTTCTCTTTACATCTAACCACGAGATGATATGTATGACTTCTAATTGCAATCTTTTTGGATGTAGGAATTTTATATATATATATATATATATATATATATATATATATATATATATATATATATATATATACATACAATTGGTTAGAGACTCGTGCTGATAACGTGTTATGAAATAAAAGCAATTTAGTAAAACATGAACAAGAAAAAAAGACAATTTAGTAAAACATGAACAAGAAATAGAGATAGAGAGAAAGGAAGAGATTTTCTTCTTCAATTGTGTGTGTTTTCCTATCTATTACAAGGCCGTTATATAGACATGAAAAGTGAAGAAAATATGTCATTAACCATTTAAGAGAAAGATCATGGAGAAAGAGTAGACATCCACCGTATTTTGATTTTTATCATAACAACCTACTTTTTTCAAGTTTATTTGAAAAGGGCTTTCATTTATATTTTCCAACAACTAGAAACTGAAACATCATTCCACTTGGCATCGAAAACTTACTGGTACAATTCAAGAATTTATATTGAAATAGCATTTAAGACAGTGGCATGTTAAAGTTGGTATATTAATTTGTCCCATAAGTGGATTATATAATTACAGGTTCAAAAATATGACACTATCACCTTCTCTTTTCTTTTTCTAAGACACAGTTAGGTCAAAGTCTAAAATCAACTTATTTTGAAAAAATAATATTTTTAAAAGTACTTTTAAAAAAATACGGTGAGAAGCAGTTTGTATTTGACTTGACAATTACTTTTGAGCAATAATTAGTGTTAGGTCAAGTTTTTAAAAAGTCCTTTTACTATATTTTTTTAAAAAATACTTTTGAGAAGAAACTATTTTTATCAGCTTCTCAAAAAACAGCTCATACTTCTACTCAAAAGTATTTTTTCCATCTAAAAATTTAATCAAACACCTTAACTTTAAAGAAAAAAAAACTTAAAAAGCTTCGCCAGACACACTATGGTTAACTCTATAGTTAGGTGATGTAAAGTAGAGTTTTCAACGAAATTACTGATTATTATGCTAAGATTCCTTTGTTCAATGGAAACATTCAATTAGGGGTGTGCATGGATCGGATCGAATTGGATTTAGCACATTTCGGATTTTGGATTTTATAAAATGCAATCTGAATCTGATCCAAATTAATATTGGATCGGATTTTCGGATTTCAGATCGAATTATTATGCCTTAAAGTTGCAAACTCATATATATATTTTCTTTGTAAAGAGGCAATGCAGTAAGAAAAATTCATGTTTCTGCAATAATGAAAGTACTAGAGTGCCAATATAACTAAATCCAACAATTGTAAATGTAATAATTTGGAAGAAGATGTAAAAAAAGTACTGACTATCCGAAATTAAAGTTTAATATTTATATATGCCCTAATAATTTCAGATTTCGGATCGGATCGTGTTATAATTATACCAATCCGAATCCGATCCGAAATTTTAATAAACATAATGTGAAATCCGATCCAAATATCCGAAATCCGAAATTGAGAGGAACGGTTCGGATTTCGAATATGTGATCCAAATGAATAGCCCTACATTCAACTATCTAAAAATGGTATAATAATGCAAAGAATCCCAAGTCTACTTATAAACATATAGGCTATCAAATTTTTTGAAGTAGAAGATAGTAAGTACTTTAGATTACTGTAGACAAACCTTCTATCCAAGTTTCTTTGCAAATTGCTTTCATTTATTTCGTCCCAACTAGAAACTGAACTATCATTCCACTAGGCATAGAAAACTAGTTACGTGATACCTCCAAAAATTTATACTCCATTGAAATAGCATTTCAGGCTTTGGTATATTAAATTGTCATATTATATTTTGTGGGATTGATCTTTGGAGAGGAAAGAAGGCAAGGAAGAATAAGTATCACTTACACACCACTATAACTTTAGACTTCACCTAAAACTTATAGGAGAGTAAAATTGGCTCAGTTAATTTATTACATCAATTAAGTGAAATAAGGATGATTTACTTCCAATTAGTTTGTATCATTATTGGAAGAAGAGTATGTTTGGACATAAAAATTATAATTTTTGAAAAAAAATCGTAGTTGGAGCTAAGTTACAACAACAAAACAATAACAACAACAACAATCTAGTGGGATCCCACAAGTGAGGTGTGAGAAGGGTAATGGTACGCAGACCTTACCCCTACCCTAGAGGGCAAATGAGCTGTTTTCGAGAGACCCTCGACTCGAGAGATAGGATAGGAACAAATAAATAACAACAAGGCCAGGAAAATGATATCAACAATGTAAGGACTAGAGAAAAATAAATGGTAGAAAGCAGTAGCAATAGCAATAGCAAAAGTAATAGCTACAAGCAGTAACACTACAGGGTACTAGAAAATGAAATTTGAAATATGAAATTGTATTTGGACATGAATTTCAATTGAAAAAATATTGCAGTTTTGTGAATGAAAACAAATTTAAAAACTTGAAAAAAATGATTTTGAAAAACTCATTTTCGAAAAAGTTTCAATAACTTGCAAAAATTTCAGAGACAAATACATTTTTGAAAAAAAAAATCGAAAAAGATAATTATTTTAAATGGAAAAACGGATCCTTATATTTCAGACTTTTCTATTCAATTTTGTACATGAAAAAAAAATTAAGAACTTTGTTGCAGATAAAAGGCAAATGTCCAATTGATACAAAAACTGATTGACACTAGTATACAGAGAAACTTCTTATGCAAAATAGTAGTATCACCCCATTTTTTGTTTTCTCACTTTGGGGACAACTTACTCCAACCATTCCCCTATTTTTTTTCCTAAATTTTTTTATATTCTTCTCTCTCTTCTATATTATATTATTATCTTTCATTTCAATTTTATTTTTTAATTTCCATTAAACAAATTCCATCTTTTATTTTTATTAATTTGTAATCTCCATTAAAACAATTTCATAAAATTTTAAATAATATAATTTGTAAACAATTATTATAGATTAACTAATAATTCAAATAAAAGTGAAGTCATTGCAACATCTAATATTTTATATTCGCACCATTCATTTTTTGAGATAATTATATATATTTTGTACAATTATAACTTATAATAAAATTAACTTACAATTTTACATAAAAATAATAAATGCACGAAAATTAATTTATCAAAATTATATACCAAAGTTAAGATGTAAAATTAATGTTATAAAGACATTACATAAACATAATTAGATATATATAAAGAGATAAATTAAAAGATTAAATAATAAAATAATAATAAAAAAGTGATAAATAGTAACGGGAGAGATGAATAGTGTACCCCTATATTTGAGAGAACACTATTCATACCTATTTTGGGGGAAAAAATGGGAGAGAGTTGGAGCTAAATTACCCCAAAAATTACCCCCGTTATGGAAAATGGGGGTAAGGTTAGAGATGGCCTTAAGTTCCTATCAATTTTCTTGATTTTAGCTACGATTTTAACTCTGATTTTCCAATTTTGTCAGTGTCACCTTTGCAAGGAAGAAGAATTATCACACTGGACATGACGTGATATAATATCATCATTGTGCCATATTTTTTTTTTTTTTTTGCTAAAGTGCCATAATTTTCTTCCACCAAAGAAAGCTGAAAAACAAAAAGAAGCTCAGCTGTTAAAGAAAGGAAAGAGAAATCTGTTATTCTTTACACAAATATAGTCAATCAATTTTATTGTTTACTTTTTCTTGCTGGTATACCGTATACATAGACTATATATTAGTTATACATGATTATATATATATATATTAATAAAGGCGGGTTCAAGATTTCAAGAGAATATGTGCACTATTATGAAAAAGTGGATCTAGAATCACGTGTTTAACTTTAGTCTCTTATCATGAACTGACTACATTTTGAAATTATAGGTTCAAAATTACATTCTTTTTTAATTTTTAGTGATTTACACGTATATTTCAATGCTCCATGACGAAAATAAAACCATCCGAAGTGGGATTTGAACCACCAATTTTATTTGTATGGTACACCCAAGAATTACTGCACCATATGAGTCTTTATATATATATATATATATATGTTCGTGAGTAATTTTTAGTTAAAATAATTGAGTGGACTATGATATGGGTTACTTCTTCAATTTATATGGCGTAACTCACTCTTTTCCTTTATTTTTTTTCTTTTTTTTGCTTGGGCCAATTAGAATTATTATTTATGAAAAAATGAATAAATAATCGAAAAATATATTTTTGGTTTTTCTTTGTGTGTGTATCTATATAAATAATTTTGATCGCGGACTAAACATAATATTTGCCCATTATTTATTTATGTTTACTTTTACTATTTTTTTCCCCATTACATGGTGGTAAAAGGTAAGACACAATGAAAATTTAAGCTTCGTGGTACAGGTTACATCGTACTAAAGTTATAGTACTATTTCTCTTCAAGTTACAAAATATCAAAAACTTTTTCCTATATTTTTTTTACCTTTCCTACAATTTCAAAATCAGAACAAAAGATATATCTTTACTCAAATGTTTTAGTAAAACTCCATAAAACTTCATCTTTACATATACAAACAATTATTATACTCTTTAAGTATAAAATTGCAACATTAAATTCTGATAAATACCTCAGCGTTTAAAGAAACTTCACTTCTTTTGTTTTATCTATCTTTTCGAGAATAATACTACATAACTAAGTCATTAGCATATTATAGAATGGGATGGTTAATGAACAATTAATTAGTATTACTTGTGGATAATCTTTCTGCTATAGAATCTGCTATGGCATGTTACTTTGATTTTGCTGTTAAAATTTTGTAGAATTTTCTTAAACCTTGTCTAACTAATAAAAGTATCCCAATAAAAGTAACAAAGAAAGGGAACAATGATTTTAATTGAAATCACACATATTACCCATGGAAAACTCCCACCAATACCACTAAACTATAACAGCTTGTTTGGATGGTTGCTATATATCGTTTCATAATGTATCATATCATATTGTATTGTACTGTATAATTTGATGAATACAATGTTTAGATGAATTGTGTCGTTTTGCCATCGTTTCATAGTATCACGCACCAGTAATATGATGAATAAAATTGCAATATTCTAAAGAAAAATTATAATATGGTATATAAAAAAGTAGGGTAAATGATAACATAAAATTATTTAATAATAATGAAGGGTGAGATTGAGAGAAAAAGACAAGGTAACGATGTGACCACACCAAATCGATCGTTACATAAAGTGGCACATTTCATCGTTACGTAATAACGGATTTAACGATATAATACAATAAAATTCAAGTAACAATCAAAACAAATATTGTATTTAAAGTAACAATACGATATAATATAGGTAACAACCATCCAAACAAGCTGTAAGAAAAACTTAATTTTTAGATCAGGGCCTAATTCAACAAACGGACTATACATTAACTAGGAGAAGTAATGTATGGGCCAAGTTCACTCTTTTAGGCCCATCTGCTCAAGCAAATTGTAGAGATGACACCAGATAGTCATTCTAGAGGACTGTTATTTAGGAATTAGCCAATAAACCCTCAATTTCAATTCTTCAGTTCACTTTTTCAGGACACAAAGTTCTGAAATTAAAATTTTTAGTTCAAATTTTCAGAACAAAATAAGTACTGGCTAATCCCTAAATAGCAGCTCTAAAATGGCTATTTGTGTAAGTTGCCCAAGCAAATTTCAACAGGAGTCCATCTGAATAAAGATGGGCACTATTATACACATAATATTAGGGAGAAATTCAAAAATAGTTAGATTTACAAGTGGTCATTCAAAAATAGTCACAATTTCAAAGTCATCGAAATTTAGCCACTTTTCATGTAAAGATAAATCTGAACGAAAATACTGTTCAAAATCTGGAAAATACTTCAACATAATATACTGGAGTTCCAGCATAAGTATACTAGAACTCCAGCATAATATACTGGAGTTCCAGTATAACTCCAGCATAATATACTGGAGTTCCAGTATAAAATACCGATCCAGTATAATATGCTGAAAGTTCATACACATGTGCTCCAATCTCCAGTATATTATGCTGGACTGGTCCCTGTTGCAGTAAAATAGTGGCTATTTTCAATTAACTTTGCAAACGCTGGCTATTTTTGAATGACCAGTCCGAAAACTAGCTAGCCTATGCTATTTTACCATAATATTATTCTCTAACACTTTCACTAATTTCAATAACTTTTTTGAAATACCGCCACCTTCAAAAATTCAAGTGTTAAATTGTGATTTTAAAGTACTCTACTAAAGTAACTTTTCAAATATTTTCTTTCACTACCTCTAAAAGGACTCAAGTTATATTAACATGTCAATCATTTTTATGTAAAAGAAACCGAGGGAGCACACAAATTTAACTTATGAATTCGTAATAGATAAGCGCCAAAACTCTCCATCCAAAGGGGCAGTGAGAAGCAGCAAGCTTAACTTCAACAGTGAAATGAATGTCCCTTTAAATACCGGACAACAACAAGATCCGCAGCCAGAGCCAAATTAAGCTACAACTCAACTATGACTCGTCTCAACTAACAACTAAGTTGTGCAAAATTTAAACTAACCAACAGCCAATATGAAACAAGCATAAACACACTGCAAGACAAGAAAGAGCAATACATATTTAAGGTGGCTATCCATGCAAAGCCAAATCAAGGTTAGTGTTATCAAAGGTGAAAAGTGCAAAAAATTATTGTGGTCTGTTGGGGCTTTAAGCGCAAATAAAATGTAGGCTTTAATGAAGAAGAAAATACAAAAAATTTTGTATATTGCAAGACTAATAATCATGAGTATGAATAACAAATCTATGGACAAAGAAATTTGAAAAACCTACAATAAAGTGAAATATCATCTGTTTTGTTGGCTCTTCAGGATAATACTCATTGGCAAGGGGAAGTATGCCTTAGAGCCTTGATGATGACACTGAAGCGCCGCCAAGTGAGCTGAAGTGCTCAACATGTTTTGCACCTCGCTTAAGGGCTTAAGAGTGCGCTTTAAGCGCTGCTTTGACAACGCTATGCAAGAACATAATAACTGCTTAGGAAAATCCAACACATATTCCAGGAAACAACTGCAATGACAAATATGCCAACTTCATCTCAAATTGTGCTCGGTAACCTAGTATTCTTGCAAACCTCTTTCGCATCTATACGAGGATAAGGATCTACGCCAGACCTTGATGTCATGGCTCATGTTCATTTATCTCTAAGGCAGAGTTATCAAAACAAAATAAAGCCTTTGAGGCAGTGAATTTTCACTTTTTTTCCTTGGAGAACTGATGCACTTATGAGTACAACCAGGCGTGGACGGCACTCAGCCCTTTGGATTTTCAAAGGGCACCGGCCCGCACCAGACACCATGTAACATGATTAACTGTGGTGGTACGGTACATGTTTTATCAGACAACAAAACACCATAAAGAAATATTCAAAGCACTGATGGTTAGACTTATTCAAAACTAGATATCTCCGGAAAGGAAGGACCAAGTGAAGTTTTAAAAAAATCCACTAAAAATCACAGGCAACGTTTATTGATGAGATCATGATTAAAACCAGATCCAAACATTCAACTATGGATGGAAAAAACCGGAACGTTGACAATGAAGCAGAGTCATTCCTGAAACTGCTCTTTACATATCTATTACTATAGCAGCAAAGTTTCAAATGTAGTCTCTGTAGCTTCAACCTCAAAGTCACAACACATATCAAACACATTTGTTTTGGATAAGGACAATCATATCAAGCACATATTGTTAAACCAAGAGTACTAAGACAAAATCACCACGCATAATCCACCCTCTCATTCTTGATTAAATGAACTATGATATTACATAATTCAAGAACCTGCTGATAATTAAAGAGCCTGAGCACCATTCTCCTCACTTACAAAAAATTTCCTTTTCTGACCCTAATAGCTAATTCGTAACTGATATAATAACCAAACTATGCAAAGCAGACAAACTAAATCGAAACATCTAGTAAGCTAAAACCATTATCAAGCTAATAACATATAGAGCAAACCATTTTCCACCATACCTCTATCATTCAGTCTTGAACTTCAACAAAACCAAAGCCTTATTCTGTTCAACTTTTCGACCCAGCTCTCTCATTCTCCGCCTTCTGTGCAAAAACCTTAGTTGCAATCATATTCTCATCGAAATACCTAGCATAGGGATGGCCTTGAGGTACAAGTCTCCGATACTTCTCAAAACACTTCTCAGCCTCACTGCTTTTCCTCAACAATGTGTATATTATACCTTGACACAAATAAGGCCTAAAATCCCTAGGCTCCTCTTTAACTAACTCCCCGTAAACTTTCAATGCATCTTCATATTTCCCTTCAATCACTCGAATTTGTGCAAGCAATAGCTTAAAATCCCTCAAGTCACTCTTTTTATTCTCCTTCTTACACAACTTCATCCCCTCCTCAATCATTTTCTCAATCCCCTTCAAATCTGCGATCGATTCATCTTGTGACGCAGCCATAACTAGCCCATGATACGCCTCGACGCGAAAAGGGTCTTTTTGTAATATCTCATTGAACCCAACTTTGGCTAATTCTACCTCACCTATGTTAACATACAAATGGGATTTCATCAATGGCCATTCGGATTCATTCGGTTCAACCTCAATCAACTTATCAATAATACTAATAGCATCAAGTATTTTCTTGTTCTTTATCTTAATTTCCATCAAATTCCTTAATGCTTCTACGTCATCTGGGTTTGAAACCAAGTGTTCCTCAATTGCCCTCTCTTTTTCCTCCTCTGAAACAGCTTCTCTCACATCAGTTTCCACAGCAGCAGCAGGAGGAGCAAAATTCTGAGCAGAAATTGAAGGTTTTGGGAAAAAATAGAATCTTGAAAAGATAAGGGCAGTGGCAGTAACTGTAGCAACGAGTGTCGGCTTGAGGAATGAGAATGGGTTTTGGGATTTTTCGTTAGGGTTTTGAGGGATAATGGGTTTAGGGTTTTGGGAAGATGAGGCTTTAATGGAGAAGAAAGAGGTGGAAAATGGTGGGGGTGGGGTTCTGAAAGAGAGACAAGAAATGGGTTTAGCATAAATTGGACGTTGATTATGTAGGAATTGCTTGTGAATTTGGTTTGTTTTGGAACAGACAGGGTTTAAGGTTGTCATGGTGTTTACGAGGTTGGTGAAGAAGAGAGTGTAAGAAAGAGGTCTTAAACCCTAACGATAATGGTGGATTTTACAGTAGAGAGAGAGAGAGTTGATAACGGAGGAGGTAAGACTTTTGAGCGTAGAGGAGCGTTTTGGGCTTGTTAATGTTGGGCCTAATAGACTAAACATATTGGGCTTTTACTGTAGGCCCGTTAAATGACTACACTTAGAGATGAGACACAACTTTGGGCCTATGGAGAGTGGCCTCTCGAAAAGGGCGAAGTGCTCAAATAGAGGGGCTTTGGCATGGTATAACAATATACTCATATATAATTAGCAGAAAATAGCCCTAGTTATAGATATTGACATCAAATAGCCAATAAATATATATCACAATAATACTTATATATCACAATTTTTTTTCGTCTTTGTCTATATCAACATGCATATTAAAATTTTGTTTTCATTCTTTGTATATAAATAATATTATTCTTTGCATATCAATAATATAAAATTATATATATAGTTATTATTGCCTTTATATCAATGTATATCACAATAAAAATATTATATTACTTGTATATTACAATGTATAGTACATCAAACATGTGTATACCAAAATAAATATCATAAGTTTATTTTTCTTCTTTGTGTATATCAAAAAATTCTTTGTATACCAAAATATTATTTACTCCCACAATTATATTTATTGTTTTTATATTTCAGAACTTGCTTAAAAATTCTATATCAAAAATTTATTTTTCTTTTTTTATTAATGATTAATAATTATATTATTTTCATATTACAGTGTATAACATAATAATAATAATAATAATAATAATAATAATATAAAAAAACATTAATAAAATTTTATTTTCCTTCTTTGTATAACACATTTTATATTGAAAACTCAAGTTCAAAATGACTCCACATGTATCCCCTATTGTAACCCATGTATATCTCTATGTATCAGTGATATCTCATGCATATTATGTGTATCTGTGTTCATGAAAATTTGTGTTATATATATGATATACAATACGATATACATGGGCGTCCATCAATATATTGTGTTGTATACACGATATACAAAGTGATATACACAGACGTCCTTAAAACATGTGTGGGATATACACTGATGTACACGATATACAACGTGATATACACATGTCATAGTTGAATTTTTAGGTCTGATTTATTACCTGAAACCAATCTAAATCACTTCTAATCTTGCTCAAATTTTGTATATAGCATCGTTTAGGTATTTGCAACAAATTTCAATCATACCCACTCATTCAATCCAACCAAAAAAAAGGAAGAGAGAAGAAAAACAAAGTTGAAATATATTTTTTCTCTCTTAGTTTTTGCTAATCTTGCTCAAATTTTGTATATAGCCTCGTTTAGGTATTTTCAACCAATTTCAGTCACACTCACTCATTCAATCCAACCAAAAAAAAGAAGAGGAAAAAAAAATAAAGTTGAAATATATTTTTTCTCTCTTAATACTTGCTTCTGATTTTCTTTGATGTGAGATCAACCTTATCTTTTCATTTCACTAATTTTTTTTTTTATTTTTTTTTTTTGCATAATTTTTAAGATTTTTTGCTAAATCATGCGAGCAAAAGAGAAGAGATAGAAGAAGAAATACAATAAGAGAAATGACAAGGGAAGCCAAAATAAGCGTGTAGTTTTTTTGAGAGATAATATAAAAGAGAGTAGTTTTTTTAAGATTTGGCTATATAATGCCAATTGTTTGGGGCTATCTTTTCCAAACCTAATATAAGGCTAAAAAAATTACCAATTTCTGTTATGAGTTGTTATAGGATGTCAATGTTTCAATAGAAATAGGAGATTTTTATGCGGTAGGTCATATTTTAAAGGGAATCTTACCGAAATGTCCCAAAAGGGTCCTAACTTTCCAACCTCTAGTCATTAATCATAGACTTACAAAACTAGTCAAACAAATTAAAAATTAAAAATCCAAAGAATTAAGGTTGCTTCTCTCCAAGAATCTCACACAAAGATCTCCTTCAATATTTTAAAGCACTAGTCTTATGGTACGCGCTTTATGCGTGTAACTAAGTTGGTGAGTAGATGACTTTTTAAAAAATCGTACAAGTACTATTAAATATAATATGTTT
The DNA here is from genome assembly GCF_000393655.2 of Nicotiana sylvestris. NCBI lineage: Eukaryota > Viridiplantae > Streptophyta > Magnoliopsida > Solanales > Solanaceae > Nicotiana > Nicotiana sylvestris. The sequence continues at coordinate 155,164,670 of NC_091063.1, read as the reverse complement.
GTAATAAAAAAAAATTATACTCCTTAAATATAGCATATAGTTTTACTTGAAAAGACTTATCTATAAACTCTTCCGTGTTAATTTTTCTATTTTTCTTATTATCTTTCACCGCCAATACTATTCTTATAAAAACAAATTTAGGTATCCTAAGAGCTTTGTCAAGTTAAAAATAATTTTAATTATACGAATTTGACAAATAATTGATTTGAATTTTTAGACTTAATTATTTGGCCTTAACATTAACAGAACTAATTTATGTTTTGTCGATTCAAATTCTTAATATTAGTTCATCCCAAGTTTTAAATATTTAACTGTAACATGGAAAGGGTTGCAATTATGTTATATCTTTCAGATAAAAAATAATTATATAAGTTAATTAAAATTTAATTTATTTATAGTACTGGATGCTAAATCTCTCTACATAGTTCAAATTAAAAAAACAAATTAGTTAATTTTTAGGTCTTAAATATTTAAAAAATAGATATGAAAGATATTATAGTTAAATTGAATAATTATAATAAGAAATGATTAATTAAGAAACTATTGGCTAAGATAGAAAAGCTAATATCGGTCACAAAATACATAATGTTACTATGTTTGACCCTAAAAAATATATATTGATACGACCTTTTATTATAGCATTCCATAAGATTTTGTTTTTTGAATCCTATGACATATAAAAGAATTATTTTTTATCAAACCTTTTAAAGTTTTGTTTTTCTAGAATGTTTAATAAGGTATTACAAACTCCAAATAATTAGTTCGTCCATAACTTGAATTTCTCTTTTTTTTTTTTTTTGTTTCTTAGGATAATTTTGGGTTTTATGATGTCTATAAAGAATAAAGTTTTTCATAGCTTCTTTATCTATCTTTGTTTATAAGGTAAAATTTTTATCGATCCTAAATTTTAGCAAATCTTATCTATTCTCTCTCTCTCTCTCTCTCTCTCTCTCTCTCTCTCTATATATATATATATATATATATATATATATATATCTATTCTATATTAAAAGCACGAATGCCCTTAGCGAAATGTCGTTCGCCTTTTTTATCCTTTAAAAATTAATTTTATATTGGATAAAATTGTAATTTAAATTGCTTTCCTAATATTTATGACCTTAAAATCAAGCCAATTTATTTTACTAAATCAAAACTTATTTGAATTAGGTAAGAAGTCCTTAACATTTCCTAAATTTTATGATCTTTTCAATTAATAAAAGAATAATGGCATTATATCAATTTATGGTAAACTTCTCTATATGCACAAAGTACACGTAAGGTTTGTCTACTTTTTCTTTTTTGCTTAAATATAATTAATCATTTAAATTATATTAGAATACATTTATTAGCAGTAAATATACAATTATGAAAAGTAAATATATCAACAGAAATATACATTCCATGTTAGATATAATGATAACTGCCATTAATATTTTATATGTTGGATATTTCAATTGATTTTCTAAATTTTCAATGAACTAATATCTTAATGGTGTATAATTTTAGTATCTTAATAAAACTAATATAAATTTTTTTTAAAGGAAAATGACACTGTATAGCCGCTCTCAAAATAATAATCAATATATATATATATATATATATATATATATAGTATTCTGTATGTTATATACAGAAATTATACAAATTTTATATACTTTTTCGGTTACCAAATGTAAATAGTTTCTGGCGCGGTACCCCTTTTCCTTACTCTTAGTTATATAAAATATTATATTTTATCTCGATGTCAATTGTTATTTACACATAATTCATTCTTATTCTAAACTTTATACACTTTTTATTAATAGACGTAAAAACACGTGTAGAAGGATTTGAAAGTTGAACCATATCTATTATTTTAACATAGTTAAATTTGCATATAACCTCATCCAATAAAAAAGTTCAACTTTAATGACATCACTAACTATAAGTCAAGTTTGTGGATGATTTATTCTTTTTGAGATTATGAGGTATAAATTTTTAGAAAAATTAGAATAATAACGTAGCTAAGTGTAATAAGCAAATAAAGAAAAATAATTAAGAAAGAAACAAAATATGAGAAATTATGTAGACGGAATTTCCAAGATTATATACTCATTACCCTAAGACTAGTACTGTATTAAAAGCACGAAGGCCCTTAGCGAAATGTCGTTCGCCTTTTTTACCCTTTAAAGATAGATTTCACACTAGACAAAATAGTAATTTAATTATTTTCCTAATAGTTAGGACTTTTTGTTTTCCTACTATTTAGGACTTTGAAATCAACTAAAATTATAATTATAAAATATTTCCTTATTTGAACTATTTAGGAAGTCCTAATATTTAAGAATTTAAATCAAGTAAGCTTTTATTTATGTAAATTCTTTCCTTGTTTGTATTGAATAAAATAAGTACTAGCGTTTAAGTATGATTCTTCTTTATAGATTAAATAATCCTAATTCCACACAAAGAACATTTATACAAAATTAACTTTGTAATTATGAGTATGTTTCTTTCTCGAGATACAAACGAACCAAAATATTTTTAATAAATTATGAAGCTTAAAATAAAAGAACAAGCCAAATATTGTATTTATCGGAAAACAGCGAAGGTTTTGGATTTGAAAAAATTAGTTAGTGTTAGATGGAATAATTATTTTGAAATCTAATATTTTGGTTAGTTGTCATGTTTTGAATTTAAAAAATAAATGTTCTCAAAGGAAAAGAATAATTGTTCATGTTCGAGAAAATTAACATAACAATAAATATAAGTATTTAAAATATTTAATAACCTAAAATTTTATAGAGAGAGTTATATAGAGTTAACTGTCACATAGTGAAAATTGGTCTATATACCAACTTTTATAACCTTTTGAAAAACTAATTTTTCCTTCAAAAAGTATATATACGTTTAAAATATTTATCTAACGTGTAGAACTAAACCTAATTTTAATTTTAACATGTATTTTATATTTTTACTGCTTCTAGAATAGTATTAGCGTAGTCTTTTTAGAACCCGTGAATTGCATATAATTTTATTACAATCATAGACACTAGGTTCTTTACTAATTTGTTGAAAATAATTACTATATTTTTTCTTATTAATTAAAGTATATAGCACAATTTGTATTTGCGAGAAAAAATGCATATTTTGTTAGTTAGTTAAATTATTTGTGTTTTTTATAATGAACTTAAGAATATATAAATTTTTAAATAAATTTTACGCAATAACTTAAATGTTCAAGGATTAATGTATTCTTGCTAAAACTAAAAATGAAGAATGATAACTTGTGAAATTAATGTAATAATATTATAAAATTTATAATAATTTTTAATTTAAATATATTGACCGACATAATTGAGGGCTTATATGGGGTATAGTTTTTTTTGCTTATTGTGTTAACTAGATAGGTTCAACAACAACTACTGTCAAGAACTTATATTTTTTCTACAATATTTATTTTATCACTCAAACATAATTTTTAATAGAATATTTATGTAATATTTTAATAGTTCGTACTCACCTAGATAGTGTTCACCGCACAGTGGTTCGTATTTTTACCCTCTAATAATAGCTTTCATGTTGCACAAAATAATAATTTAAGTTATTTTTTTAAATTGTACAAATCACCATTTAATTATTTTCCTAATATTTATGAATAATCGCTTAATTATTTTCCTAACTCTTGGGACTTTGATCTAAAAAATTATGTTATGTGATTGGAGTCCTTCATATAATCTCTATTTAGATTTAATGTATTGAATTCCAAGCATTTCACGAGTATTTTTTTATATTGGGTTTACGAGTATTTTTTGTTATAAAAATTTAGGTTTAGTAGTCCTTATTTCTTGGTGTATGTGTCCTTATTTTCCTCTCTTTTTCCCAGTTTTAGGAGTACTTTTCAAGATTTACGAGTATTTCTTTTAAATAATAAAATGCGAATTATTTTTCTCATATTTATAATTTTAATATATATCAACTAAACTTTTGTTATTATACTTGGGAGTAAGAATAAATATTTAGCAATCACAAACGTAGTAATCTCAATCAATCCCCATTTTTCCACAATTGAAGTACCAAGCTTAAATAAGAAAATATTTTAATTTTAAGAAAATAAAAGAAAAAGTGTTGGCAATATTCAAACATTAATGGTTGCACTAACATAAAAGTTCAAGAGTGATGTCATAGCAATTTTTTATTACACTAATATAGAATTCTTATTGGATAAAAATTATAATTACAGTTAAATATTTTAAACTTTGAATGAGCTATTATAAATATTTCAATCAACAACAAAAAAATTCTCTTTAACGTTAAGATCAGTCCTAATTAACCAAAAAAATCTTTGCTTTAACTAATTTTGCGAAAAAATCCAAGTGATTCTTTTTAAAAATTTTATAATAAAATCGATTATAATTTAGAAGTAAGAGTCAAACTATTAAAAATGCAAACGTTAAAATAATAAGGATAAAATATTATAAGACAAAATACATTCTAAGTGAGTTGCCATCAGTTAATTTTCTTTCTTTTGGCATTCATTTAAATAAATGGCAACTCCATATACTTTTCTAGGTACAATATTAACTTTTCTAAGTGAGTTGCCATTAGTTTATTTTAAAATATTAACTTAATGTAGACATTTTAAAACTAAGCATTTGATAAATTGATTTATATGTTCTTCGTATACTCATATTTCATTGATTAACGCTAAGCACACGTGCAACGCACGTACACTAAAGCTAGTATATTTTAAATAAGTAAAGATTTAATAGCCAAAATTTTAGTTAATTTTAACTCTATTTTTAAAGGACAGAAAAGACGAATGACATTTCGTTAAGGGTCTTCGTACCTAGACGGGATAGTTTTAGAATACGCGCGTTGCGCGTGAATCCTTATCGATGGGACAAGAGGGGTTGCTCTGATGGTAAGCAACCTCCACTTCCAACCAAGAGGTTGTGAGTTCGAGTCTCCCCAAGAGCAAGGTGGAAAGTTCTTGGAGGGAAGGATGTCGGGGGTCTATTTGAAAACAACCTCTCTACCCCACGGTAGGGTAAGGTATGCGTACACACTACCCTCCCCAGACCCACTAAGTGAGATTATACTGAGTTGTTGTTGTTGTTGTTCCTATATTACTTAAATAAGCATAGTTTTAAAAAGAAATGTGTAGAAAATTATAATTTAAACGATCTTATAAATTAGAGTACAATTTACAGCTAATTTCAATAAATAAATCTAAGTATCTTATCTATGCTTCACATGTCAAATATTGTAATTGGGTTTGTGATTTAATATGGTAGAAATGGCGTGGGGTAGCCACTGTGTAAGCTGGTATTTACTTTTTATTCATCATTTTTAATGCATAACAATAATAGCCACTAGTCTATTAAAATTAATATGAAAAAACTGTGTTACCCTTTCTTCTATCTCTTTCCCCAAATAGAAATGCAGTGTATTTATGCTGCTTTATTTCCGCATCTAAGGTGCACAATCGTGTATTCGGAACCTCACCTTCACCCATTGGTAAGAAAGGTCAATGAGAGCACCAAATGGTACGAACTTCTTTTAATGCTACTGAATGTTAAATGCCTTTGGTTATAGTTCTTGTTGATAAGCAAAACAAGCATGAAGAACATAAGAGAATGATTACAAAAGCAAAAGGAGAATGGGGAGAGGTTCCAGATTTTAAAAAAAGATTAAGATATGACATTGTGAAAATAAGAAAAAGAGTGATGAGTAAACATGAAGTGCAATTCCTTCCCGGAAGTTAAGGACATGTAAAAGTTAAATTCAAAAGTTAAGGACATGGTCCTGAACTTAGAGTTTCAAGTTCAAAAGTTAAGGAAATGTAGTCTTGAAGTCCTAAAGTTAAGTTCAATAGTTAAAGACACAAGTTCAAAAGTTAAGGACAGACAGTTCTTAACTTACAGTTACAAGTTCTAAAGTTAAGGACATACAGTCCTTAACTTACAATTACAAGTTTAAAAGTTAAGGACATGCAGTCCTTAACTTACAGTTACAAGTTCAAAAGTTAAGGACAATAGGTCTTTAACTTTGATTTCCAAGTTCAAAAGTTAAGGATAGACACTCCTTAACTTATAGTTACACGTTCAAAAGTTAAGGACAAACAGTCCTAAACTTACAGTTACAAGTTCAAAAGTTAAGAACAATAGGTCCTTAACTTTGACTTACAATTTCAAAAGTTAAGGATGCTTGGTCTTGAAGTTTGAGTTCCATGTTCAAATGTTAAGGACATGTAGCCTTGAAGTCCTGAACTTAGAGTTCCAAGTTCAAAAGTTAAGGACATGTAGTCCTGAACTTAGAGTTACAAGTTCAAAAGTTAAGGACATGTAGTCCTGAAGTTAAGCACATGAGCAGAAGGGTATTTTCGTCCGGGCAGTTAAAGTTTATTAAAGCAGTGGCTAAAGACTAAAGACATTTTAAATGGTGGCTTAAAAGTAAATACATGTGTTATTAGTGGCCAACCGTGCACTTCCCCATGGCCATATATTACAATATGTAAATAAAAAATCAAAGTATGTTATATATTATTACTATGAATTGTCATTATTTTTAAACGTAAGCATTCCGTTTATTTAAAGATATTTTCTTACTCGTCCTAATGTACTTATGATAGTTTACAATAGTTACTTTTAGTGTTTAGAAATTTAAGAAATAAATTTATATAACTTAAATATTAGGAGTTTCTACATAGTTCAAATAAGAAAATATTTAATACCAAATTTTTAATGTATTTCACTTAAATATTAGAAAAAAATAATTTACACTTTTATCCAATATAAAATTATTTTTTAAAGTATATAATATATGGATAGCTATAGGTATAAATAATTTGTATAAGATAAAAGTTTAATTGATTTTGATTAAGTTTTAATTGATATCAAAATCCTAAATATAAGGTCTTAGTTCAAATAAAGAGGATAAATTTAATAAATAAAATTTTAGTTGATCTCAAGATACTAAATATAGGGAAAAAACATTTAAAAAAAATTATACTTAATTTTCAAAAACTTTACGCCCAAGAAGTCCTTCTACGTTGTCACGATCCTAAACCCTGATCCGGTCGTGATAATGTCTCTCGTGAAGACAAGGCCAACCGACACTTCCTATTTTCCAATTTTTTTAACAGTTAAGCATTAAGAACAGTCTATACATTGTGAGCACGTGATTTTTGCCTCACGAAAAATACTCTAAAATAAATCAAAAATAAAACAAAATTCTCTTAGTATGCAATTTTTAGAATTTATGTGGCGTTTATTAATTGTTTTTGTTTTGTCCGTAAATGTTTGCTTTGTTATAATTAAAAGAAAATAAAATAAAAGTACATGTTGCATGCATATCTAGGATTTAATTATGCATTTAAAAGATAATTAAAATAAAATCACCAAAATACGCATTTACCTTATTTTGGTCATTTAATTATGTCGTTGTGTGATTAATGTTTTGTCTATGTGTTAATAGTTGTTAAAAGGTAATTAATATTTTTTGTAAGGGTAATTTTTTTTTTATAATTAAAATTGGGAATTTAATAATTAGGAATAGGATTAGGAAATAAAAATAAGTTATATAGGTAAAAATTGGACCTGGACTGAAATCCAGGCCCAAACAAAATCAATTTCCCCACAGCCCAATCCAAACACCCCATGTCCGGTCCAATGCAACCAAAACCAAACGACGACGTTTGGTCATATTTCATCAAGGGCCGTTGGATTAAATCAATCCAACGGCTGATATTCCACACCCCTTACCCGTAATCCCTACCCGATCTAGTACCCGAGCCAACCCATACCCCAATTTAATTCAAACGACACCGTTCCCCTCATACCAATTAATCCAGGCCTTTGATCTCGGCTAATCCGACGGCCCTGGTCCATCCACCCCAATCCTATATAAACCCACATCCATACCCCGGCCCCCTAACTAAACACCCCCTCCTCTCCTGTTCATCATCATCTCCGAAACACACCCCTAACCCTAGCCGCCCTAATTCCCCATTGCCTGAAACCCGGCGGCAACAACGCCGTCGATCACCACCTTAATACCCTCGACTCCTCACAACCCCCTCTTTACGGATCTGGTATTAGTTTCCTTCGAATCAGACCCCAATGTCTCGAATCTTCAATTGAAGGTTGGTCTGAAAACCCAACTTTCTCCGATGGCCTCCAAATTAACACCACAGCTTCCCCTAACTATCCTCACTACGGATATGTTAGTAGCATGGTTTGAATCCTCCTGGAACTGCTCGAATCTTCATTTGAAGTTCCGAGTGAAACCTGACCCTATCCCAACCTACCTCAAACTCACACCAATTATCCACCTGACCCCCCTCGTACCTAGAACACCATTGTTTTGATTCGAATATACCTAGAAATGTTCGGATTTGAGATCGAAGAATCTGAAACCCTAAAAATTTCCAGTCATGGAATTTACCCAAATTAATTAAATGATTGAGGTCTAAGAGACTTTAATCGAGGTATTCTCAATTGAGAATACTTCGAATAAAGTCTGTTCAGCCTCAAAAGGTCCAAATCCAAGTTAACACTGTGTCCGTATAAATTCGAAGGTTCAAAGGTACTTTTCCTATTCCTTTCTGTATTTTATGTGTATATTATTGCCTGTTTCAGTAGCCCGTGTAATTTTCATATTTGTTTATTTAAATTTTGTGATTCTGCCTCATATCCGTTTATGTGATCAAATTATAGCATTGTCTCTGTTTGATGTGATTGTTTACAATGTGTGTAATCAACTCGACTAAGTACGTCGATTAGTTATATTATAAAATCATGTTTTTGATAATGCTGATTGTAACAATCTGTTTACCTGTCTTTGATTGATTATTATCATTTTTGTCGTAATCAGTTAATTAGTTCTTGCCAATTAGTTGGTTCTTGCTTAATAAGTCAGAAAGTTTATCAAACATTTGTGTATTGATTTCTGAGCAGTTGGTTTCAGGCAGTACTGACAATGCTCCTGCATTTGTTTGATTTTTGTTCTATTTCAAAGTCAGTTCAAATTGTTCTGTTGTTCAGTATGATGTTATTGTGATGTTGGGTTTAAATGCAATTGCACAAGTTTTGATTAAGATACAGTTGTGTTAGAAGGTTGCATTCTCAGTTAAGATTCAGTCCAGAACTTGACAGAATTGGTTATAGCTGTTTTATCAGAAACCAGGTTGATATTTAAGCTTGAACAGATTATAAAATCTGTTTTGTATCAGATTTTGATTGTATTAAGGGCAGTAATAACAGTAGGATTTCAGGGGTATTTCTGGGATAGAAACAGTAGGGTAATGTGATAATAGTAGTGTGCTGATAGTGGAGTGATAATGTCTATTACTTAATGAAATAATGGGAAACAAAGGGTAATGGGAGTGCTGAAAATAAGGGAAAAGTACCTTTAGTGGTTGATTTATTAAAAATCAGCCTTAGTGCTATTGGAGGGGATTTTTTCTGATTTTAAAGGGGCCAGGCAGCACTTAAGAGAAGGGGGGCAGATCTGTATATAAAAGGGAGTTGGGATACAGAAGAAAAAGGGGAGAACACAAGAGAAAAATCAGAAATAGAAATCTGAAAAAAAAAAGAGAACCAGATAGAGAGAGAGAGAGAGAGAGGAATCTGAAAATTAGATAGACACATGGGAGAAAGAGTACACATAGAGGGAGATAAAAGAAAGAAAACTAAGCAGAAAAATCAGAAATAGAAATCTGAAAAGGAAGAAGAAAACAGAAAAAGAAACAAAAAAGAGAACACTCACACACACACACACAATCTGAAACAGATGTAAAAGAAGGAAAGAAAATCAGAAACATATTTTCCTTGAATCTGTATGGGTCTGTTTTATTGGTATTGTTTGGTTCAAATCTGAAATTTTCCTTAAAATTCTATTACTGCTCGTCTGGTTTCACGGGTTCTGATCAAACCTGCTAAGTTATTGGTATATCCTGTTGTTTTGTTGCTGCCGTTACTGCTGAAATTCACCTCTTCTACCCTCATTTCCAGGTACATATCTGTAAACTCATGTCATGAAAAGCTTCAACATGGCAAATAAATGAAGTTTGGAATTATAATTCTGTCTTCTACTCGTCTAAGTTCATTAGTTTAAATTTCAGTTTTGTTTCATGTTGGTTAATATAGTAGTATGCTTGACATGATAGCTATTAGTTAATCATTCCCTTTTGAAGTTCGTATAAGTGTTGTAATAATGTTATCTATTTCAGAGTTTCATTAAGTGTAGTTATGTTCGAATTGTCAAGATAGGGAACATGGTAGAAAGTTGGCCACTAATTAAGTCTTATGATATTGTTGGCTAAGTATAGAATAGAATAGGAAGTATCAAGAAATTGCATTACTAGTATATCTTGTCAAAAAATCCGATTTTTGTTTAGATTGATGTCAGTTGTATGTTGTTCATATATGGCAGGATAACGGTTAAGTGTATAACCATAGGTGAAAGGTGAATTGATATAAGTCGTCACGATGTTGGAATATTATGAAACGGTTCAGATGTGTAACTACGTTATATGTAATGTCATTTTATCGAATCAACTTGTAGAATAATTCTCTTCCTTACCAATAAAGGGTCTTCCTATTTTAATTCACTTCTTAAAAATAGTGTACAAAAATAATGTCAATAATTCTTACAAAAGGTACATTTAGTAACCATAAATAGCTTGCATAGGCCGAGAATAAAAATTGATTTGATTTCATATATCATCATAAGCAGAATTAACCAAAATAATCATGCCTATTAGATTAAGAACAAACGATGTAGAAGTAGATTAGATTTATAATGTGTAACAATTTTAAGAATGCAAAAATAGCATTCGCTACAAATAGAATAATGAAAATTCTTCGAAAATATCACTCCCTTTCATGAGTCGATTTTTTTAGTTTCATACGCCATTCGCATTCGAGTATACATATATTGTATTTACGAGAAAAATGGTAGTATTAATCATACGTTGTTTATTTTATTCTTTAAATTAGAATGACTTGGAGGAATATAATTTATACGCGAAAAAATATAATTTGCGATCAACGTCTAATAAATTGTGAATTCTTTTCGAGGAATTTAGAGACTAGAAAAATATTGATTTCTCATGACTTTCACATAAAAATGCATGGACGTAATAAACAATTTATGGAAAATCTATACTACTATTAAGAATATTTTGCGTGTTCAGGGATGCGTTCGCGTAACCTGATTATATTTCCAAAAGCAATTCGGATTATGCGTTCGCGCAACTTCGAGCGAACATTTAATAAAAAAGGGGATTCTTCGGAGAATATCAATATTAATTTCATATAACCCGAGATGTGCAGTCCACTATTTAATCATACAAGAGCAACAAACGTTCTTAATTTTAAGCACAATTTCGAACATAAGTCTATTTTTTATAATAAAAATAAACAAGAAATAATATTATCAACCTTTCTGTGTACACGTATGCGTGGCACGATTCTCTACAAAGGGAGTATAATACGAATATACGTTCGCGTGATTCGTTTACATAACTGTAAACAATCTAAACAAAAGCGGTAATAAAATTGGGCAACAAATAAAAATGTATTTAACAAATCAAGATAATTAGGCCAAAATATAAAAATGGTTAAGCGACCGTGCTAGAACCACGGAATTCGGGAATTCCTAACACCTTCTCCCGGATTAACAGAATTCCTTACTCAGATTTCTGGTTCGCAGAATAACAAATAGAATCATGTTCTCCTCGGTTCGGGATTAAAACCGGTGACTTGGGACGCCTTAAAATTCCCAGGTGGCGACTCTGAAACAAACAAACAAATCCCGTTTCGACTGTCCTTTAATTGGAGAAAACTCCTTTGCACCCTCGCGGGGCCGGAAAGAGGAGGTGCGACAGCTCTGGCGACTCTGCTGGGGATCGAACCCAGAACCACTGGTTCAGGGTTTAAGAATTCGAGCTTAAAATGACTATTATAGTTGGCTTTATTTATTATATGATTTTCACATGTTTATGCTTAATATGCTAAATGTTGCTTTTTACCGCTTTAATATTATTTGAATTGTGAATATATACAACACGAAACCCCCTTCTTTCTGAGTCTTCTGAATTTATGGTGCACACGTGCGCGTGGTCCACCTTTCTGTTAAAGTCATACCAAATAAGACGAAGTTGAGACAAGTAACTAGGCCGGGTAGACTTTCGTGCTCCCGGTACGTTGCCCTCACTTCGGCTCAAATTGTCCGTTTGGGTAAGCCGAGTTTAGAACAATCTGCCTCAGGTTTTTCACTTAGAATAACTCAGCCATGTACCGGATCCCTAGTAGGAACGTCTATTTGCATCATGTACATTTGGCCTTGGAGACTCAACACAGTGGTTGGGTCTGTCTAGGACAGGTGAACCCGAAATGAAAAGACCATTCTAATGCATCTTACTTGCTACTTGTGCATTCATTTGCCTCGGATTTGCTTGTTGACCAGCTTAATTGAAAAAAAAAATCATTGCGAGAGCCGAGAAATAAAATGTTTTTTTTAAAAAAAAATATATATATAGTTTTAAGTTTTGAAAAAAAATAAGAAGTGCTAAATAAATAGATAAATTGATTTTTTAGTGTCTGTTTTCAAAATGAGTCTTGATTTCGTTAAAATTAATTTCAGATACAAAATGAGCACCACACAAAACCCACTGTCCGCAAATGCAGACGAGTTTCTATTTCGGCTTCAGATGTGGTGGTATGAGTTAGGCGAAGATGGTCAAAAATGGGTCATTAAGCATTTGGGAAATCTCACAGATATTATGAAAGTTAAACCACGGGATGATCTGATTGCGGCGTTAGTAACTTTTTGGGACCCTGTTCACAATGTCTTTCGTTTCTCTGATTTCGAGCTTACCCCTACATTAGAAGAGATAGCTGGATATGTTGGTTTTGACAGAGATTTAAGAAATCAAAATCTGATATTCACAAAGGCTCCCTCAGTGCATCGATTCTTCGGTCTTCTAAACATCAGTAATCAAATCAGAAAAAGCAATATTGTCAACGGGTGTTGTTCTTTCAACTTCCTATATTCAAGATTCAGAAAGCCGGATGAGTTTGAAATTCATGAAAAGGGCCTTACTAACAAACAGAACAAACAATTGATATTCGCACAGCGAAAGTTGTACAGGTCCTCACTACCAAGGAAAATCACACCCTTGTCCCGATCATTCTCTCAGACATTTATCGGGCGTTGACCTTATGTAAATCAGGGGCAAAGATCTTCGAAGGGTGCAAAATTTTGTTGCAAATGTGAATGATTGAACATCTCCAACATCACCCCAAGTTCATACAGTATGGTCCAAGCCATGATAATTTCATCAAGAGTTATGAAGAAAGAGTAAAAGATTATATGTCTCCAGAAGGGGTCGAAGCCTGGGTATTTCATCTAAGATCATTAACGGCAAGACAAATTGAGTGGACTTTTGGATGGCTCCCGGTGAGGGAAGTGATACACATGTCAACCTCGAATAGTTATTTGCTACTATTGGGATTGAGAAGCATCCAACCATATGCGCCACTAAGAGTTCTAAGACAACTAGGGAGATACCAAGTAGTTCCTGATGATGAAGATTTGAGTATGCAAGTAATCGAGTTACACCCTGAAGCCACTCTTCCCTAGGCTCTAATTCAGCAGATGTGGAATGGATGTCGATACTTGAAAAGTGATACTCAAGTCCCAGACACTACAAAGGGCGAGATAAATCCAGGATATGCAAGGTGGTTTGAGAAACGGTCCCGCGTGGATGATGTACCAGAACCCGAGCTAAGAAGGCCAACAAAAAGACCCCATGTTCAAACCTTTAATGATAAAATCCAAGAGCGGTTGATTTGGGGAGAAAAGGAAAAAGGGTACAAAGCAACTATCCATGCCCTAAAGGAAAATCTGAGGAGCCTCAGTCTGGAGAAAGATTTGCAAGCACAAGAAGCCGAAGGCGAGAAGAAGAGTCTAGCTTGTGAGAATGAAAATCTTCACGCTCAATTTCAAAAAATGAAAAAAGCTTCTGAAACACCAATGAGGAGTTGGAAGGATCAAAAAATCATCGCCAATCTTTTTGAAAAAAATGCAAGATTATGATTCCATTTTTGCAAAAACTGAAAAGGCGTTGAGCAAAGCTAAAGAAAGAATCCAACAATTAAACGAAGAGGCCAGATCTAATAAGGAATGCCAAGTAAGGCAATCCGAAGAAGACATGTCACAATTTAGGAAGGAGAAAGACCGTTGGATACATTCAGAAGCCCAACTTCATGCACAACTGGAAGAAGCAAGAAGATACAACAGAGAACATCAACATGCAGACATCGACAGAGAAAGGGCACAAGCAAGACTCGATCAGGCCAGACTCCGGGCACAAATCCATGATTTAGCAGTTTACACTTCTCAAAGTTATGTGAACTTCCAAGGGATGGATTATGAAAGGTTTATAGAGCATGCACCTATTTTTGCCCGTCATCTGGAAACGGAGTTAGAAAGAATTTATCGTACGCTGGGAGGTCATCCAGGTCAAGCCCCACATTGAGCAGATGATCCAATGAATAACAACAAAAGTGGAAAGTGGAACGTGTTTAGAGATGTTAAGAGTTGTGTCTTTTATTTTGATTTGGGTGTGTGTGTTTTCAAACCATTTTCTTATAATGTGTTACAAATGTAATGTCTGCTCCATCTTTGTATTATTTTTAAGAATAAATAAAAGTGTTTGCCTTACGTCCGAACTACGCAAGGTCTGATTCATGCGGGGGCATGATACGTAGGCAATCTCTATAAGATTCGACCACCATAAAAAAAAATAATATAAGAAAATAAAATGAGAATGAGTAACAATAAAAAAAAAACCAAGAAAAGCTGGGATGACACAAGCAGCCGAGCAAATGCATAATAGAAATGGGTTATTTGTCTAGGAGCATTGCATCTCAACGTGTAAATGTGTTAAACTCTCAAAACTAACAAGTTTGCTCATTTCCAGAATTCAAGCAGTTAGTTTCTCTAAAGAGTATACTGGAATATTATCATTATCACACGAGATCAAAAAGACCAATACCCGAAAGTATGTCTATCCCATATGTCGATACAGGTATTGAGATAGAGGAGATGAATGTCGGTAAAATGAAAGAAGAGATGTTTAAACTCAAGCAGCAAATGGCTGAGATGTATCGGACCTGGTCTACAGGGCATTCATCCCCATCTTACCCAACTAACCCTGCTCCATCAATGGCCCAAACTCAGGATAATCTTACCACTGAATTACCCCCAAATTTCCCCATCTACCAACACTACCGAGGCACCACCTCTCAGATACCGCAGTCTCCCCCTCCTAAACCAGTTCCATACTTTCCTCCACCTATAACTCCTATCTTTGTGGCACCTCCCACAGCTACACTCCACAAATATCCTAGTGAGCCTACATTCCAGGCCCAGGATAACCAATACTACCCCCCGGAGCCCACCCTCAAAACCTCCGAAATCCATTCAACTATTCCTCGTTTTGACCTCCCAACTGAAATTGACAAGCCAGCCAAAAATGCTGAACAAGAAGAGATGTTCAGGAAGGTCAAAAGCCTAGAACAATCGTTCCGAGACATGCGAGGGTTAGGTGGGCAAGTCAGTGTAGCATACAAGGATTTGTGCTTGTTCCCAAATATACAATTACCAGTTGGCTTCAAGATGCCCAAATTTGACCAATACAATGGTCATGGCGATCCAGTAGCTCACTTAAGGGGTTTCTGCAGCAAGATGCGAGGAGCTGGAGGAAAGGACGAATTATTGATGGCTTATTTCAATCAAAGTTTAAGCGGATCAACTTTGGAGTGGTATACACGCCAGGATCATGGGAGATGGTACACCTGGGATGACCTGACACAGGCATTTACATACCATTTCCAATACAATCTGGAAATCATCCCAGATCGACTATCTTTGACAAAATTTGAGAAAAAACACAATGAAAGTTTCAGAGAGTATGGCTTCCGGTGGAGAGAACAGGCAGCAAGAGTGGATCCTCCTATGAAGGAGAGTGAAATGGTAGACTACTTCCTTCAAGCCTTGGAACCAACTTACTATGCCCATTTGGTTTCAGCGGTAGGAAAATCATTCAACGAAGTAGTGAAGATGGGAGGTATGGTGGAAGAAGGCCTCAAGACAAATAAAATCATGAGCTATTCGGCTATTAAGGCGACTACTCAAGCTATTCAAGGCGGGGTAGGAGGAATCGGAAGAAAGAAAAGGGAGGAAGCAGCGGTAGTTGATTCAGGAACTTGGTCGGGATCCAGAGGTTCACCTCCTTACTATAATCAACATCGACCTCACCAATCAACTTACCACCACAATTCACCTCAACACTACTATCACCCTTCGGAACCTCATTTTTCCATCAACCATGCGCTAGCATACAATCAGCCACCTGCTCACGCTAATTGGCGTGGTTATGTCATACCAAGTACCTACCATCATCCGCGAGCCCACTCCGGACCAGGTTTCAGACCTAGTCCAGTATTCAGGGGTGAAAGGGGGCAGAAAAAGAAAACCTACACTCCACTAGGAGAGTCCTACACTAGTCTGTTTCACAGGCTGAGACAGCTGGATATGCTAAGGCCAATACAATCCAAGCTGGCCAATCCTCCTCCAAAGAATCTGGACTACACCATAAGCTGTGAATATTATTCCGGTACACCAGGCCATGATACAGAAAAATGCTGGCATTTGAAGAATGCAATACAAGAGCTGATTGATACTAACGAAATTGAAGTTCAAACCCCCGAAGCTCCCAATATCAACAAAAATCCAATGCCAGCCCATTAGGAGGCCAATATGATAGAAATAGTACAGGCTGATAGGGAGACAAAGAAGCCTTCACAAATCGTCATGATGATCAGGTCTCATGAAGTCAAGCCAGATAAGCAGTTAACAGAGGAGAAGTCGGTACCTAAGCAGAACAGAAATGGTGATGAACCATCTGTGGTAGTCAAGAAGGGGTCTTCGAGCAAAGTTGCCACAAAGCAAGAAAGGTCGAAAGTGATAGTACCAGGGGTCGCCAGCAAACCCATTGTAGTCGTAGAAGGAGCCCATATAGATCGGGTTATTATCAAACCTGTAACCCAGTTACCGGTGATCAACAACAAGGCCATTCCATGGAACTATGAACGGGTGACAATAATGTACAAGGGAAAAGAAGTCAAGGAAGAAGTCTGTGAGGTGCAAGGCTTGACTCGTTCGGGAAGATGTTTTACTCCCGAATAGTTAAGAAAAACTAAAAATAATCCAACACCAATAAAGAAAGCTGTGACGGAAGAAGAAGCGGAAGAGTTTTTAAGAAAAATGAAGCTCCATGACTATTCTGTTGTGGATCAACTGAAAAAGACGCCCGCTCAAATTTCATTATTGTCATTACTGATCCATTCAGAGGAGCACCGTCTAGCTTTGATGAAAATCCTAAATGAGGCTCACGTTCCTGATAAAATCTCTGTAAATCATTTGGGAAGAATAGCCAACAAAATCTTTGAGGCAAACAAAATTACATTTTCTGATGATGAATTGCCTGTGGAAGGTACTGAGCACAACAGAGCTCTTTACCTCACTGTGAAATGTGAAAACTCCATAGTAACCCGGGTATTGGTTGACAACGGGTCAAGTGCAAACATCTGCCCTCTCTCCACTTTAAGCAAATTGAAAATCAAAGAGGAGAGGATCCAGAAGAATAGTATTTGCGTACGGGGGTTTGACGGTGGAAGCAGAGATTCATTTGGCGACATAGTGCTGGAACTGAAAATAGGGCCAGTTGAATTCACGATGGAGTTTCAAGTACTGGACATAACTGTTTCTTATAATTTGTTATTGGGTCGACCATGGATCCATGCTACTAAAGCAGTACCGTCAACACTACACCAGGCGGTCAAGTTTGAATGGGATCATCAAGAAATAGTTGTGCATGGGGAAGAAAGTTTAAATGCTCACAGCAGTGCCATTGTACCGGTCGAGGGAATAGAAAATGACCAGGGACCATGGGTATACCAAGTGTCCGATACAGTGTCGGTAGAGAAAATTCCAGAGGGGAAGTACCTTCCGAATCCA
This sequence comes from Nicotiana sylvestris, assembly GCF_000393655.2. Classification (NCBI taxonomy): domain Eukaryota; kingdom Viridiplantae; phylum Streptophyta; class Magnoliopsida; order Solanales; family Solanaceae; genus Nicotiana; species Nicotiana sylvestris. The sequence continues at coordinate 155,146,601 of NC_091063.1, read as the reverse complement.
AAGATAACCTCTGCATCAGTCATGGTAGCCTATGAAATGTTAAAAAATGGTTTTATACCCGGCAAAGGTCTGGGCTCATCTTTGCAAGGAATTATACAACCAGTATCTCTCCCCGAGAACTGGGGAACATTTGGTTTGGGATTCATACCCACTGTCACAGACGTGAGAAAGGCCAGAAAGCTGAAACAAAAGGCATGGGTGCTTCCAAAACCAGTCCCACATTTATCAAAGTCTTTTATCAAGATCGGTGCTAAAAATCGCCCGATAACAACAATTCCTAAATCCCTGGTCAATCATGAGGAGGAATTAATTGAAAGATTCGAGAAATTGTTTGACGATGTGAATATGGTGGAAAGCGGGGAAGGTTGTAGCAACGCAGAAGTTCAATTCGTTGGGCCAGAAACCAAGCTTAATAATTGGAAAGCCACTCCTCTCCCCATTCGAAAGGAGTCTTGGTAGTTTATTTTTGATTTTCCTTCAGTTTGTTTCGGTTACCTCAGGGTTGTAATCCAAATGCTTATCTTACAGTTTGTTTGAAGTGTGAAAACCTTGTTATCTTTCATCATCCAATAAAATACAGTTTCCTTTTTCATTATCGTTCCTGATAGTTTTCTTTTCTTTTTCTTCTTTTTCTGTACAGTTCTTTTTACGCTGGCTCTAGTGATATGGCATGCATGAGGAATCCTCAGCCCAGTCTTAAAAATCAATCTGGTTCCGAAATAATAATTCAAGAAATATATTGTGATTATGAATCAGAATATGATGAGGATGAGGCTTTCGAAGAGATTAGTAAAGAGTTAATTCACTTTGAGGAAAAAACCAAACCTAACCTGAGTGATACCGAAGACATCAACATAGGGGACACGAATAATATCCGGGAAACTAAAATAAGTGTCCATCTCGAACCAAGGATCCGAGAAGAGTTAATTAAAGCACTCATAGAATTCAAAGATGTTTTTGCATGGTCATATGACGACATGCCGGGCTTGAGCACTGATTTAGTGGTTCACAAATTGCCCACCGATCCAACGGTGCCTCCTGTCAAGCAGAGACTGAGAAAATTCAAGCCTGATATGAGTGTGAGAATTAAAGAAGAAATCACCAAACAGTTGGAAGCAAAGGTCATTCGAGTCACTCGATATCCTGTTTGGTTAGCTAATATCGTTCCTGTACCAAAGAAAGACGGCAAAATTAGAGTATGCATCGACTACCGCAATCTCAACAAAGCAAGTCCGAAGGATAATTTCCCATTACCCAATATCCATATTTTGATCGATAATTGTGCCAAGTATGAGATAGGATCTTTCGTGGATTGTTATGCCGGGTATCATCAAATTCTAATGGACGAAGAAGATGCAGAAAAGACGACATTCATCACACCATGGGGAACTTATTGCTACCGGGTAATGCCATTCGGTTTGAAGAACGCCGGGACAACTTACATGAGAGCAATGACCACGGTGTTTCATGATATGATACACAAGGAGATTGAGGTATACGTGGACGATGTGATCATAAAATCAAAGCATCAGGCCGACCACGTTGGGGATTTGAGGAAATTCTTCTTAAGACTTCGCAGGTACAACCTCAAGCTTAACCCTGCCAAATGCGCATTTGGAGTTCCATCTGGAAAGTTGCTGGGATTCATAGTCAGTCGGCGAGGCATCGAGCTAGACCCATCAAAAATCAAAGCCATCCAAGAATTGCCACCTCCAAGGAACAAAACTGAAGTAATGAGTTTGTTGGGAAGGTTAAATTACATCAGCAGGTTTATTGCTCAGCTCACAACAACCTGTGAGCCAATTTTCAAATTGTTGAAAAAGGATGCTGCGGTCAAATGGACCGATGAGTGTCAAGAAGCGTTCGATAAGATAAAAGGATACTTGTCAAACCCACCCGTGCTGGTCCCGCCAGAGCTAGGAAGACCTTTGATTCTTTACTTGACGGTCTTGGAAAATTCATTTGGTTGTGTATTGGGGCAACATGACCTCACCGGCAGAAAAGAACAGGCCATCTACTACCTTAGAAAGAAATTCACAGCTTATGAGGTTAAGTATACTCATCTGGAAAAGACATGTTGCGCCCTAACGTGGGTAGCTCAGAAGTTGAAACACTATTTGTCGTCCTACACTACTTACCTCATTTTGCGTCTGGATCCGTTGAAATATATTTTTCAAAAGCCTATGCCGACAGGGAGACTTGCAAAGTGGCAGATATTGCTCACAGAATTTGACATCATCTATGTGACTCGGACTGCAATGAAAGCCCAAGCGTTGGCCGATCATTTAGCTGAAAACCCGGTCAACGAGGAGTACGAGCCATTGAAAACCTATTTTCCCGATGAAGAATAATGCATATCGATGAGATGGAACAAATTGAAAAACCTGGCTGGAAACTTTTCTTTGATGGGGCCGCTAACATGAAAGGCGTCGGGATAAGAGTTGTAATTATTTCTAAGACCGGGCATCACTATCCTGTTACGGCTCAACTTCGATTTTATTGCACCAATAATATGGCTGAATATGAAGCTTGTATTTTGGGGTTAAGGCTAGCCGCAGACATGGGTATCCAGGAAATCTTAGTCATGGGAGATTCGGATCTTCTGGTACATCAAATTCAAGGAGAATGGGAAACCCGAGACTTGAAGCTCATACCATACCGACAATGTCTACATGATCTTTGTCAGCGATTTCAATCAGTGGAGTTCCGACATATTCCAAGGATCCATAATGAGGTTGCCGATGCATTGGCTACCCTAGCATCAATGTTGCACCATCCGGACAAAGCTTATGTGGATCCACTGCATATTCAAGTCCACGATCAACACACTTACTGCAATATGGTTGAAGAGGAATTTGACGGTGAACCATGGTTCCACGACATTAAGGAGTATATCAGAATGGGGATATATCCAGCACAAGCCACAGAGGATCAAAAGAGAACCATTAGGTGATTGGCAAATGGTTTCTTCTTAAGCGGAGGAGTTTTGTATAAAAGAACGCCAGACCTTGGATTATTAAGATGCATAGATGCCAGACAAGCTACAACTGTCATGTCTGAAGTACATTCGGGAGTTTGCGGACCCCACATGAGTGGATATGTGTTGGCAAAGAAAATCCTCCGAGCTGGTTACTATTGGCTTACCATGGAGCGAGATTGTATCAGTTTTGTGCGCAAGTGTCATCAATGCCAGATACACGGAGATTTGATTCATTCTCCACCATCCGAGTTGCACACAATGTCGGCACCATGGCCCTTCGTTGCCTGGGGCATGGATGTGATTGGACCAATTGAGCCGGCAGCATCCAATGGGCACAGGTTCATTCTGGTAGCCATTGATTATTTTACCAAATGGGTTGAGGCCAAAACATTCAAATCAGTGACCAAGAAAGCTGTGGTCGATTTTGTTCACTCAAATATCATATGTCGATTCGGAATCCCAAAGGTGATCATCACAGATAACGGTGCTAATCTTAACAGTAACTTAATGAGGGAAGTATGTCAACAGTTTAAGATTATACATCGCAACTCTACCCCATATCGGCCCAAGGCGAATGGAGCAGTCGAGGCAGCCAACAAAAACATAAAGAAGATACTTCGGAAAATGGTAGAAGGTTCAAGACAATGGCACGAAAAACTACCATTTGCGTTATTGGGATATCGCACTACTGTTCGCACTTCAGTAGGAGCAACTCCTTATTTGTTGGTATATGGCACTGAGGCAGTAATTCCTGCAGAAGTTGAAATTCCTTCCCTTCGGATCATCGCCGAAGCTAGGATTGATGATGATGAATGGGTCAAAACCCGTCTGGAACAGTTAAACTTGATTGATGAAAAACGATTGGCAGCAGTATGTCACGACCAATTATATCAAAGAAGAATAGAAAGAGCATACAACAAAAAGGTGCGTCCCCGAAAGTTTGAAGTGGGTCAACATGTGCTGAAACGTATTCTTCCACATCAGGTTGAAGCAAAGGGCAAATTTGCCCCGAATTGGCAAGGACCATTCATTGTGACCAGAGTATTGTCGAATGGTGTACTATGTTTAACAGATATTGAAGGAAAATGCATAGACATGGCTATCAATTCTGACGCGGTAAAGAGATATTATGCATGATTTTTTTCTTTGGTATAATTACTAAATGTTTGTATTCGGCATTATTTCGAAGATTGGAATGACAAAGGCAATTTATTCTGCTATCCAAACACTAAACCCTTTGCTTCCCCTTTGAGCCACATTCGTTTTTTTTCTTACCCTCTCTTGGAATAAAAAAAAATAATAATAAAAATAATAATAATAATAATAATAATAATAATAATAAAAAATAGAAAATCACTATTATTGGAGTGAACTACGTTTGACCTGATTCCTCAAGAAGGATACGTAGGCGCCTCGGCTCGGTCATAGGGTGCACGATATGCATAATGTGCACAAAAAGAAACATCAAGAGACCCCAATCAAGAAACTGGGGCAGGAATTGTATTGGTAATAAGAAAAGATTCCAAGAGTTGTAATTTTAAACCCATATCAAAATTGTTTAACTTTTGATTCCAACCACATACCAAAAAGACCTTTCGATCAATCTTAGAAAAATGCCGAGTCGAGCAAATGAAGATGGTTCATAAGACTCTGGTCCAAACAAGAAAAGAAAGTAAAAATGAGAGAGTCTTATAGGTGAAAACCCACACGGGCACCATGAGACGACGGAAGTTGAGAGAAAGTAAAATGAGAGAGTCTTATTGGTGAAAACCTTCGCAGGCACCATAAGGCAAAAAGGAATTAAGAAATGAACAAATGAGGAAGGTTTGTCGGTGAAAACTCTTTAAGATATTGCAAGTCAAACAGGTCTGTAAAATGAAAAAAAATGAAGTTGGGTTATGGAAATTTTGGGAAAACAAAATGAAACAATTGAAAGGAGATTGATTAAAAGACTGGGTTGATTAATCCAAAATGCATACCATGATCATTGGTGCCAGTGACTCCAATCAGATAAGTCCTTTATTCTTTCTCCAACAGTCATCCAAATTGGGATTTTTCTTTTCATTCTAGATTGTCAAAATCGTCATGTTTTCGTCACTAATAATCTTACTCTTCTAAAGCTTTTGAGATGAGTTTTGTTCCAAACAAATAAGAAGGAATGTCAAGGTATACTACCAAGATTCAAGATTGCATAGGACAAAAATACGGCCATGATAGGCAGAAGGTAATAGGATAAAAATAAGATATGGGTGTAAAAAAAGTGGAATCAAAAGTGGTTCAGCAATGTCAGGAGAGACATATGATTACAGTTGAAAGGGTTTGAAGTGAAAACAACAGTTAGGGATCCTATAGTTAAGGATCAATTACAAGGACAAAACAGTCTTCTCAACCATTCCAAGGCAATAAAACAAGACGAAGAGAAACCCCACCGTCGGCAAGAATGCCCCAGTTAACCACCCTGCTTTAAACTAACAAAGTTTTCTTTGATTTAAAACAGGGGCAAAAACAACATTTGTGTCAGGCATCCACCTGAAGAATAAGGAAGAGCAATGGAAGTGTTAGAAGTCAGGCATCAACCTGAAGAATAAGGAAGAGCAATGAAGAAGAAATCAGGCGTCCACCTGGAGAATGAGGATGAAGAATTGAAGAAGAAATCAGGCATCCACCTGGAGAATGAGGATGAAGAATTGAAGAAGAAATCAGGCGTCCACCTGGAGAATGAGGATGAAGAATTAAAGAAGAAATCAGGCATCCACCTGGAGAATGAGGATGAAGAATTGAAGAAGAAATCAGGCGTCCACCTGGAGAATGAGGATGAAGAATTAAAGAAGAAATCAGGCGTCCACCTGGAGAATGAGGATGAAGAATTGAAGAAGAAATCAGGCGTCCACCTGGAGAATGAGGATGAAGAATTAAAGAAAAAATCAGGCATCCACCTGGAGAATGAGGATGAAGAATTGAAGAAGAAATCAGGCGTCCACCTGGAGAATGAGGATGAAGAATTAAAGAAGAAATCAGGCGTCCACCCGGAGAATGAGGATGAAGAATTAAAGAAGAAATCAGGCGTCCACCCGGAGAATGAGGATGAAGAATTAAAGAAGAAATCAGGCGTCCACCTGAAGAATGAGGATGAAGAATTAAAGAAGAAATCAGGCGTCCACCTGGAGAATGAGGATGAAGAATTAAAGAAGAAATCAGGCGTCCACCTGGAGAATGAGGATGAAGAATTGAAGAAGAAATCAGGCGTCCACCTGGAGAATGAGGATGAAGAATTGAAGAAGAAATCAGGCGTCCACCTGGAGAATGAGGATGAAGAATTAAAGAAGAAATCAGGCGTCCACCTGGAGAATGAGGATGAAGAATTGAAGAAGAAATCAGGCGTCCACCTGGAGAATGAGGATGAAGAATTGAAGAAGAAATCAGGCGTCCACCTGGAGAATGAGGATGAAGAATTAAAGAAGAAATCAGGCGTCCACCTGGAGAATGAGGATGAAGAATTAAAGAAGAAATCAGGCGTCCACCTGGAGAATGAGGATGAAGAATTGAAGAAGAAATCAGGCGTCCACCTGGAGAATGAGGATGAAGAATTGAAGAAGAAATCAGGCGTCCACCTGGAGAATGAGGATGAAGAATTGAAGAAGAAATCAGGCGTCCACCTGGAGAATGAGGATGAAGAATTAAAGAAGAAATCAGGCATCCACCTGGAGAATGAGGATGAAGAATTAAAGAAGAAATCAGGCGTCCACCTGGAGAATGAGGATGAAGAATTGAAGAAGAAATCAGGCGTCCACCTGGAGAATGAGGATGAAGAATTGAAGAAGAAATCAGGCGTCCACCTGGAGAATGAGGATGAAGAATTGAAGAAGAAATCAGGCGTCCACCTGGAGAATGAGGATGAAGAATTGAAGAAGAAATCAGGCGTCCACCTGGAGAATGAGGATGAAGAATTGAAGAAGAAATCAGGCGTCCACCTGGAGAATGAGGATGAAGAATTGAAGAAGAAATCAGGCGTCCACCTGGAGAATGAGGATGAAGAATTGAAGAAGAAATCAGGCGTCCACCTGGAGAATGAGGATGAAGAATTGAAGAAGAAATCAGGCGTCCACCTGGAGAATGAGGATGAAGAATTGAAGAAGAAATCAGAAGCCCGCCCATATGAGAAAGGAGCACACGTAAAGTCAATAAAGCAGAGGAGTCCAACCAAATCCCCAGCAAGAAACAACAAGAGTCCCAAACAAATAAAGGAAATACGAGACACAATGAAAGGAAATGCGGAACAAGTCAGAAGCAAAAGATGCCCGAGAGTCACCGAGACATCAAGACAACAAGAAAACGCAAGGGCAAGATCTAGATAAGATTTTTTAATTCATATACCATAGTCTAGTTTAGCTTTTGTTTTACCTTTAAAGCAGGGGGTAATAAGGAGGTCAGCAAGCAGTAAAAGCAGCACGAAACAGCAGTAGTATCACAGTCCCATGGTAGTCCCAGCTACCCAAAACTTCCCGAACTACATTGACCTGATTCCTTTATAGCCAAGGATATGTAGGAAACCTTTGAAGTAGAGGTCCGGTCAAATCTTTCAAAAAATGCTTCCCACAGAGTATTCGAACAGGCAAAAATTGCTCGTATCCGCTCACTTTATCTTTGCATGCAAACTCTTCGAGTTTCCGCACAAAGAGGGGCAGCTGTGAGCACGTGATTTTTGCCTCACGAAAAATACTATAAAATAAATCAAAAATAAAACAAAATTCTCTTAGTATGCAATTTTTAGAATTTATGTGGCGTTTATTAATTGTTTGTGTTTTGTCCGTAAATGTTTGCTTTGTTATAATTAAATGAAAATAAAATAAAAGTACATGTTGCATGCATATCTAGGATTTAATTATGCATTTAAAAGATAATTAAAAGAAAATCACAAAAATACGCATTTACCTTATTTTGGTCATTTAATTATGTCGTTGTGTGATTAATGTTTTGTCTATGTGTTAATAGTTGTTAAAAGGTAATTAATATTTTTTGTAAGGGTAATTTTGTTTTTTTTTTATAATTAAAATTGGGAATTTAATAATTAGGGATAGGATTAGGAAATAAAAATAAGTTATATAGGTAAAAATTGGACTTGGACTGAAATCCAGGCCCACACAAAATCAATTTCCCCACAGCCCAATCCAAACACCCCATGTCCGGTCCAATGCAACCAAAAGCAAACGACGACGTTTGGTCATATTTCATAAAGGGCCGTTGGATTAAATCAATCCAACGGCTGATATTCCACACCCCTTACCCGTAATCCCTACCCGATCCAGTACCCGGGCCAACCCATACCCCAATTTAATTCAAACGACACCGTTCCTCTCATACCAATTAATCCAGGCCTTTGATCTCGGCTAATCCGACGGCCCTGGTCCATCCACCCCAATCCTATATAAACCCACATCCATACCCCGCCCCCTAACTAAACACCCCCCTCCTCTCCTGTTCATCATCATCTCCGAAACACACCCCTAACCCTAGCCGCCCTAATTCCCCATTGCCTGAAACCCGACGGCAACAATGCCGCCGGTCACCACCTTAACACCATCGACTCCTCACAACCCTCTCTTTACGGATCTGGTATTAGTTTCCTTCGAATCAGACCCCAATGTCTCGAATCTTCAATTGAAGGTTGGTCTGAAAACCCAACTTTCTCCGATGGCCTCCAAATTAACACCACAGCTTCCCCTAACTACCCTCACTACGGATCTGTTAGTAGCATGGTTCGAATCCTCCTGGAACTGCTCGAATCTTCATTTGAAGATTCGAGTGAAACCTGACCCTATCCCAACCTACCTCAAACTCACACCAGTTATCCACCTGACCCCCATCGTACCTAGAACACCATTGTTTTGATTCGAATATACCTAGAAATGTTCGGATTTGAGATCGAAGAATCTGAAACCCTAAAAATTTCCAGTCATGGAATTTACCCAAATTAATTAAAGGATTGAGGTCTAAGAGACTTTAATCGAGGTATTCTCAATTGAGAATACTTCGAATAAAGTCTTTTCAGCCTCAAAAGGTCCAAATCCAAGTTAACACTGTGTCCGTATAAATTCGAAGGTTCAAAGGTATTTTTCCTATTCCTTTTTGTATTTTATGTGTATATTATTGCCTGTTTCAGTAGCCCGTGTAATTTTCATATTTGTTTATTTAAATTCTGTGATTCTGCCTCATATCCGTTTATGTGATCAAATTATAGCATTGTCTCTGTTTGATGTGATTGTTTACAATGTGTGTAATCAACTCGACTAAGTACGTCGATTAGTTATATTATAAAATCATGTTTTTGATAATGCTGATTGTAACAATCTGTTTACCTGTCTTTGATTGATTATTATCATTTTTGTCGTAATCAGTTAATTAGTTCTTGCCAATTAGTTGGTTCTTGCTTAATAAGTCAGAAAGTTTATCAAACATTTGTGTATTGATTTCTGAGCAGTTGGTTTCAGGCAGTACTGACAATGCTCCTGCATTTGTTTGATTTTTGTTCTATTTCAAAGTCAGTTCAAATTGTTCTGTTGTTCAGTATGATGTTATTGTGATGTTGGGTTTAAATGCAATTGCACAAGTTTTGATTAAGATACAGTTGTGTTAGAAGGTTGCATTCTCAGTTAAGATTCAGTCCAGAACTTGACAGAATTGGTTATAGCTGTTTTATCAGAAACCAGGTTGATATTTAAGCTTGAACAGATTATAAAATCTGTTTTGTATCAGATTTTGATTGTATTAAGGGCAGTAATAACAGTAGGATTTCAGGGGTATTTCTGGGATAGAAACAGTAGGGTAATGTGATAATAGTAGTGTGCTGATAGTGGAGTGATAATGTCTATTACTTAATGAAAAAATGGGAAACAAAGGGTAATGGGAGTGCTGAAAATAAGGGAAAGGTACCTTTAGTGGTTGATTTATTAAAAATCAGCCTTAGTGCTATTGGAGGGGATTTTTTCTGATTTTAAAGGGGCCAGGCAGCACTTAAGAGAAGGGGGCAGACCTGTATATAAAAGGGAGTTGGGATACAGAAGAAAAAGGGGGAGAACACAAGAGAAAAATCAGAAATAGAAATCTGAAAAAAAGAAGAGAACAAGATAGAAAGAGAGAGAGAGAGGAATCTGAAAATTAGATAGACACACGGGAGAAAGAGTACACATAGAGGGAGATAAAAGAAAGAAAACTAAGCAGAAAAATCAAAAATAGAAATCTGAAAAGGAAGAAGAAAACAGAAAAAGAAACAAAAAAGAGAACACTCACACACACACACACAATCTGAAACAGATGTAAAAGAAGGAAAGAAAATCAGAAACATATTTTCCTTGAATCTGTATGGGTCTGTTTTATTGGTATTGTTTGGTTCAAATCTGAAATTTTCCTTAAAATTCTGTTACTGCTCGTCTGGTTTCACGGGTTCTGATCAAACCTGCTGAGTTATTGGTATATCCTGTTGTTTTGTTGCTGCCGTTACTGCTGAAATTCACCTCTTCTACCCTCATTTCCAGGTACATATCTGTAAACTCATGTCATGAAAAACTTCAACATGGCAAATACATGAAGTTTGAAATTATAATTCTGTCTTCTACTCGTCTAAGTTCATTAGTTTAAACTTCAGTTTTGTTTCATGTTGGTTAATATAGTAGTATGCTTGACATGATAGCTATTAGTTAATCATTCCCTTTTGATGTTCGTATAAGTGTTGTAATAATGTTATCTATTTCAGAGTTTCATTAAGTGTAGTTATGTTCGAATTGTCAAGATAGGGAACATGGTAGAAAGTTGACCACTAATTAAGTCTTATGATATAGTTGGCTAAGTATAGAATAGAATAGGAAGTATCAAGAAATTGCATTACTAGTATATCTTGTCAAAAAATCCGATTTTTGTTTAGATTGATGTCAGTTGTATGTTGTTCATATATGGCAGGATAACGGTTAAGTGTATAACCATAGGTGAAAGGTGAATTGATATAAGTCGTCACGATGTTGGAATATTATGAAACGGTTCAGATGTGTAACTACGTTATATGTAATGTCATTTTATCAAATCAACTTGTAGAATAATTCTCTTCCTTACCAATAAAGGGTCTTCCTATTTTAATTCACTTCTTAAAAATAGTGTACAAAAATAATGTCAATAATTCTTACAAAAGGTACATTTAGTAACCATAAATAACTTGCATAGGCCGAGAATAAAAATTGGTTTGATTTCATATATCATCATAAGCAGAATTAACCAAAATAATCATGCCTATTAGATTAAGAACAAACGATGTAGAAGTAGATTAGATTTATAATGTGTAACAATTTTAAGAATGTAAAAATAGCATTCGCTACAAATAGAATAATGAAAATTCTTCGAAAATATCACTCCCTTTCATGAGTCGATTTTTTTAGTTTCATACGCCATTCGCATTCGAGTATACATATATTGTATTTATGAGAAAAATGGTAGTATTAATCACACGTTGTCTATTTTATTCTTTAAATTAGAATGGCTTGGAGGAATATAATTTATACGCGAAAAAATATAATTTGCGATCAACGTCTAATAAATTGTGAATTCTTTTCGAGGAATTTAGAGACTAGAAAAATATTGATTTCTCATGACTTTCACATAAAAATGCATGGACGTAATAAACAATTTATGGAAAATCTATACTACTATTAAGAATATTTTGCGTGTTCAGGGATGCGTTCGCGTAACCTGATTATATTTCCAAAAGCAATTCGGATTATGCGTTCGCGCAACTTCGAGCGAACATTTAATAAAAAAGGGGGTTCTTCAGAGAATATCAATATTAGTTTCATATAACCCGAGATGTGCAGTCCACTATTTAATCATACAAGAGCGACGAACGTTCTTAATTTTAAGCACAATTTCGAACATAAGTCTATTTTTTATAATAAAAGTAAACAAGAAATAATATTATCAACCTTTCTGTGTACACGTATGCGTGACACGATTCTCTACAAAGGGAGTATAATACGAATATACGTTCGCGTGATTCGTTTACATAATTGTAAACAATCTAAACAAAAGCGGTAATAAAATTGGGCAACAAATAAAAATGTATTTAACAAATCAAGATAATTAGGCTAAAATATAAAAATGGTTAAGCGACCGTGCTAGAACCACAGAATTCGGAAATGCCTAACACCTTCTCCCGGATTAACAGAATTCCTTACTCAGATTTCTGGTTCGCAGAATAACAAATAGAGTCATGTTCTCCTCGGTTCGGGATTAAAACCGGTGACTTGGAACGCCTTAAAATTCCCAGGTGGCGACTCTGAAACAAACAAACAAATCCCGTTTCGACTGTCATTTAATTGGAGAAAACTCTTTTGCACCCTCGCGGGGCCGGAAAGAGGAGGTGCGACATACATGATATAATAAATCCGAAATAACAGATGATAACATAAATACGCGGAAGAACACCCATACACAACCCTAACTGGGGTGTCACTAGTCATGAGCATCTATAAGTCATAATACACTTCTGCTAAATCCATAAACTAATACAAATGTCTGAAAGGAAGTATAAGTGATAAAGGAGTAGAGGCACGGGGCTGCGGATGCCAAGCAGCTACCTCGTGAACTCCGAATGTCCGCCTGAAGCTGGAGATGATCAGCACTCGGGAGCGGAACCAGCTACGCCTGAATCTGCACACAGGGTACAAGGAGTAAAGTAAGTACTCCAATTCAGTGAGTAACAAATGTAACTAACGACTGAAAGTAAGGAAACACGTAAGGCACAAGACATTCTATAATGAAGTAGTAAAACCATTTAAAAATAGTAAACCAGTGAAAAGTTAAGTAAAATTCTCTTTCAACAAGTAAACAGGTAATTGACGGGTAGTTAAGGTAAAGTAAACAAATAGAAGTTCGCCCCTCAGACACTGTATCAACAAAACCGTCCCTCGGGCTCAAATCTCACATCACAATGGGTATCCGCGCTCACTAGGGGTGTGCAGACTCCTGGAGGGGCTCCTTACGGCCCAAGCGCAATAACAAGCCATCTCGTGGCATCAACACTAGGCTCTCGGCCTCATATCAATCAAGCCACCTCGTGGCGTACATATCTCAGGCCCTCTGCCTCCAATCAATATCAGTGTTTCCTCACAACATAGGCCCTCGGTCTTACTCAGTCAAAAATCCTCACAAGCCACTCGGGCAATAGTGAAATAGTGTTTCTTAGCCCAAACATCATTTAAATATAAACCGGAGTAAACTGGCTGAGTATAAAAACAATGAAAAATAACATGACTGAGTTCAAGTATAAAGTCAAAACAGTGAGGAAATATCAGTAAAAATCCCCGAGGGGTTCAAATAGTTGGCATTCAGCCCAAATAATGATAATAGCAAATAGATTTCAATCAAATACGCGGTAAAATATCAATCGGGACGGACCAAGTCATAATCCCCAATAGTGCACGACCCCACGCTCGTCACCAAGCGTGTGCCTCACTTCAATATAACACTACAATGTACAATCCGAGGTTTCAAACCCTCAGAACATCATTTACAGTCATTACTCACCTCGAACCGGCTAAATTTCTTGCTCGCGATGCCTTTGCCCCTCGAATCGGCCTCCACTCGCGTCGAATCTATCCAAAATCAGAACGAGGACGTCAAAATATGCTAAGGGAACGAAGCCCAAGCGAAAACAATCAATAAACGGCACAAATCCCGAAATTACCAAAACCCGACCCCGGGGACCACGTCTCGGAATTCAATAATTTTTACACTAATAGATTTCTTATCTCCCCACGAGTTCATACATATCAAAAGTTCAGAAATCCGGCCTCAAAGGTCCATCAAATCCTCAATCATAGGTCTCCAATACTAAACCCTAGTTTCCCCAAATTTCACCCTTAATTTCCATAATTTCTAGTTTTAATCCGTGAAATAATAGCATAGGAATGAGTTTTAAGTCCAAATCCCTTACCTCAATGAAGTTTCCTTGAAATCCCTCTTTCAAATCGTCCAAAAAGTTCCTAAGCCGAAGTTAAAAATGGTGAAATAACTCAAAATTCACGAAGGGGACAATTTATACCTTCTGCCCAGATATTTTCGCATCTGCGACCCTTTAACCGCTTCTGCGGTACCGTATTTGCGGCCATTCCTCCGCTTCTGCGAAAATTACTTAAATTCCCAGCCATCCGCATCTGCGGTTCCACGCCCGCATCTGCGACATCGCAGATGCGGTTTTTCCTAACCGCTTCTGCGGTCCCAGTCAAACATACCTCTGGTCGCTTCTGCGGCCCCTCTCTAGCATATGCGGCGCCGCACCTGCGGTCCCCAATCCGCAGGTGCGAAAATACCAGAAGCAGCAATTCAGCAGCTGCAACAACAATCCAAACTTCCCGTTAACCATCCGAAATCACCCTGAGGCCCCCGGGACCTCAACCAAAAGCACAAACATAACCCAATACCTTATTCAAAATTATTCCAATCACCAAAACACCTCAAACAACATTAAATCATCCAAAACACATCGGATTCAAGCCAAACTTTCTAAAATCTTCTAAATTCCACTTTTGATCAAAAACCCAACCAAACCACTTCCGAATGACCTAAAAATTTGCATGCACATCCCAAATGACCCAACGGGACTACTGTAACTCTCGAAATTTCATTCCGACCCCTAAATCAGAATCTCGCCTACCAACCGAAAATCGCCAAAATATCAACTTCGCCAATTCAAGCCTGATTCTACTCTGAACCTCCAAAACTCATTCCAATCACACTCCTAAGTACCAAATCACCTCCCGAAGGTAACCGAATCACCAGAACTCACATCCGAGCCCTCTACCACATAAGTCAATATCCGGTTGACTTTTCCAACTTAAACTTACTCCAAGAAAACTAAGTATCTCAAACCTTACCAAAATCATTCCGGATTCGATCCGATCAACCCGATACCACAAAACATGAATAACAAGGCATAAAGAAGCAGAAATGGGGGGAAACGAAGCGGTAACTCATGAGACGACTGGCCGGGTCGTCACATACGTGTAGTTAATGTTTAGCCTAATTTTTTTTTTATAATTTTGGTACGACTAATTATAAATATATTACATACTTTAATTAGGAAAAGAATTTATGTATGGTAAATCTTAATCGATTTTAATGTCCTAAATATTAGAACTCTATAAGTATTTCAAAAAAGAAAAAATTAATAACTAAAATTTTAATTGATTTTATGGTCCTAAATATTAGGAAAATAATTTAAATTACAATTTTGTCCAATATGAGATCTATTTTTAAAGGGTAAAAAAGACGAACGATATTTCGCTAAGGGACTTCGTGCTTTCAATATAGTATAGACGATTAGCAACATTAGATGCAAGATGGAAAGGAAATTTCATGGATGAGGTATCAAATAAGATGATGAAATACAAAAAATTATATATATAAAATTCCAAACACTTAAGCAATAAACGACTTTTTTCAATGGATATGATTGAGATTCATTAAAAATATATAGATGAGTCAATATACAAAATTTGAGGAAGATTGGACGTGATTTGGTATCAAAATTCGTAGTTAAAATCGAGTTCAAGAAATTCTTCTGCGACACATGTATCAAACATATATCACGCATGTATTTCACATGCAGGTATACATGTATATACATGTGATACAAATTTGATACAGAAGTGATATATAGTGTGATACACCTATCATTTTTTTCATGTTCATCTTCTACTTCGAATTTTCAATTCAAACTATCTCAAAACTCCACCAAATCATCCCAAAATTGAGATCCAAGCTACTTAAGATGTACCCAATCTATTCTAATAACACCCACTCAAGAGAAAGCAAAAAATTGACCTTTTCTGGCAACAAATAACTATTTAGCTAGTATTAGTAATATATATTATGAATTGACCAATTTTTATAATAAGCTACTTATAAATGGAGTTGGTATTTTGCCTATTTTAAAACTTATTTATGTAAACAACACAACTTTTGATTTATTTCAAAAATGATAGATTTATTTACCTTTTATAGCAATTCAAAGAATTAAACGTGATTTTCCAAATAAGTACTAAAGCACAAGTTCAGCCAGAACGTGATATATTGTATTTAAAACAAAACCTATATTTAGTACAAGTCCAGGGCCGTCTTTTGGGTAAAGTCACCGAAGCCCAAGCGTTAGGCCCCCAACTTTAGGGGCCCACTTTTTACCCTATATTTTTTTTATTTTTAAAATTAAATATTTTTACTCTTATTACCTATCTTGTTAAAAACTGAAATGGTATGCTCTTTAAAATTGAGCCCCTAACATGTAAATGCAAAATTTATAGAAGGAATCAAAGTGATTATGTCTTTTTCTCATTAAATATTATGTAAATCTTTTCACTTTCTTTCTTGGTTTTCATAATGTTTAATTTTTTTTTTTATGTTTCGTAGTTCTCACCAAATGTTATTACTGTTATATTTTTCCTTTGTGTCTCCAAGAGATTCTATTGTTCTGCATTTTTCGTCTATCAAGCTAAAGCCTATGATAAGTCTATTGTGAAAACAAAAATATTTTTTTCACATTAAATTAATGAATCAGGTTTTTCAATTCCAACCTTTTATATGAGTTTCATCTAACATTTGTTTTCCTTGATATTTCAATATGTATGCATATATTATTCTTTTATATTTATCAAAATTTAAACATGTCAAATAGAAAGTATGAATCTAGTTATTCAAAACTTAAGGAGAAAAAAAATTGAATCATTGATACAATCCCAAAAAGAGGAGATCATAGTACTCTAGTCGATATACTCAATCAAATAAAAAGACTTGATTCTTTTTCAAATGCTTAGAGTGCTTATATAATAATAATACCAGTTCCTGTAACAATTGCTTCTGGCCTCCCTCGACCACATATTAGAAACTTGAAAGAAGCTTTTTAAAACTAAAATTGATAAAATCTTACTTAAAATCGACCATGACGCAAGAAAAATTGAATGGATTAGCTAAATTAGTAATTGAAAAAGAATTAGTAAAAAAATTATAATAAAATAATTATTCATAATTTTGCATCTTAAAAAGCTAGAAAATTAAATTTTAAATAAATTATATATATATATAAAAGAAAGTTTATTTATTTTTTTTTTTGAAAAAAAGAAGTTAAAGGCCGTTGAGCCGCCCCTTAGTGCAACTACCATACAAATGTTACTAGCCCCATTAAAAATGAGGAATCAGTTTCTATCTTTATCAGTATTCAGTAATTTTATCAACATTATTAATCTGATTTCTTCTCTCACTCTCCCAAAAACAAAAAATAACTTTAATATCTTGGAGATTTTCCCCCTTTTTTCGCCTATTTCATGATTCATCTTCTTATTCTCCATTTTTATAGTCCAAAACTCTGGATACTCAGTAAATATACCTCAGTGGTATTCTATACATGGTTTAAATTTTTAGCAGTTTTCTTTGTTATTAATGTATTAATATATATTATTACAAAGATCAAAGGTGTGTGTGTATATATATATATATATATATATATATATATATATATATATCAACAACAACAACAACCCAGTGTAATCCCACTAGTGGGGTTTGGGGAGGGTAGTGTGTACGCAAACCTTACCCCTATCCCGAAGGAGTAGAGAGGCTGTTTCCGAAAGACCCTCGGCTCAATAAGATAAAAGGACAAAAGAAAACAATATTAGTAATACCACAGAAACAATACGAAAGAAATACATTTATATATATATATATGAAAAATAAGAACAACATGAAATCAAGAGGAATGATACCAAGCAAAATCAAAATAGTATCCTTACCAAACTAGTCCCCCAAAGTTATGACATAAGACAATACTCAGCTACCTCCTAGCCTACAACCTTAATACTCGACCTCCACATATTCCTATCAAGTGCCATGTCCTCGGAAATCTGAAGCATCGCCATATCCTGCCTAATCACCTCCCCCCAATACTTTTTAGGCCGCCCTCTACCTCTTCTCGAGCCCTCCACAACCAGCCGTTCACACCTCCTTACCGGAGCATCTGGGCTTCTCCTCTGAACGTGTCCGAACCACCTGAGCCTTGCTTCCCGCATCTTGTCATCAATGGGAGCCACACACACCTTCTCTCGAATATCATCATTCCTAATCTTATCCATCCTACTATGCCCGCACATCCACCTCAACATCCTCATTTATGCTGCCTTCTTCTTCTGGATATGTGATTTCTTAACCGGCCAACACTCAGCCCCATACATCATGGCCGGCCTAACCACCGCTTTATAGAACTTACCTTTGAGTGTCAGTGACACTCTTTTGTCACACAATACTCCAGATGCTAACCTCCACTTCATCCATCCTACCCCGATACGGTGCGTAACATCCTCGTCGATCTCCCCTCCCCCTGGATAACCGACCCAAGGTACTTGAAGCTGTCTCTACTTTGGATGACCTGTGATTCAAGCCTCACATCCACGCCCACTTCCCTCTGCTCAGCGCTGAACTTACACTCCAGGTATTCTGTCTTTGTCCTTCTAAGCTTGAAACCCTTAGATTCAAGAGCTTGTCTCCAAACCTCCAGCTTCTCGTTAACACCGGTTTGCGTCTCATCAATTAGAACTATGTCATCAGCGAATATCATGCACCATGGCACATCCCCTTGAATGTGATGTGTTAACGCATCCATCACCAGGGCGAATAGGAACGGACTGAGCGCAGAACCTTGGTGTAACCCCATAACAACCGGAAAATCCTCAGAGTCGCCTCCCACTGTCCTAAGTCTTTGCCCCATCATACATGTCCTTAATCGCCATAATGTAGGGAACCGACACGCCTTTTGCCTTCAAGCTTCTCCAGAGAACTTCTCTAGGAACCTTGTCATACACTTTTTCTAGGTCAATAAACACCATGTGCAGGTCTTTCTTCTTATCTCTGTACTGTTCAACCAACCTCCTAACAAGGTGTATAGCTTCTGTAGTAGAACGACCCGGCATGAAACCAAATTGGTTGTCGGAGACGGATACCGTCATCCTCAACCTTGCTTCAACTACCCTCTCCCATACTTTCATAGTATGACTTAGTAATTTGATACCCCTATAATTGTTACAGCTCTGGATATCACCTTTGTTCTTATACAGTGGGACCACCGTACTCCACCTCCACTCATCTGGCATCCTCTTCGCCTTAAAAATAACATTCAGCAACCTAGTCAACCACTCCAAACCTGTTTTCCCCACACACTTCCAAAATTCTACCGGAATCTCGTCAGGCCTGGTCGCTTTGCCCCTACTCATCTTACTCATAGCTCCCACGACCTCCTCAACCTTGATGCGCCTGCAGTACCCAGAGTCAGCGTGACTCTCGGAATGCTCCAATTCACCGATCACAATATCCCGATCCCCTACTTCATTAAGAAGTTTCTGAAAGTAAGTCTGCCATCTTCTCTTAATCTGGGAATCTTCCATCAATACTCTCCCATCGTCGTTCTTGATGCATCTCACTCGGTCTAAATCTCGAGCTTTCCTCTCTCTCAGCTTGGCCAACCTAAATAACTTATTCTCCCCTCCTTTTTCCCCTAGTTTCTCGTACATACGACTATAAGCCGCAGTCTTAGCCTCCATGACCGCCATCTTCGCTTCCTTCCTAGCTACCTTATACCTTTCCATGCACGCTCGCCTCTCCCCCTCGCCTATGCTCCCCCCTAACGCCCGGTACGCCTCATTTTTGGCTTCCACTTTACCTTGTACCACTTCATTCCACCACCATTCTCCTTTGTGCCTGCCGGAGACACCCGTTGAGACCCCTAACACCTCTCTCGCAGCCTCTCTTATACAGTTTGCTGTCGTTGACCACATAGAGTTCGCGTCACCACTGCTCCTCCAAGCTCCCATAGCCGACAACCGCCCTTCCAACTCTTGAGCTTTGTCCTTAGTTAAGCTCCCCACCTGATTCTCGGTCTTCCTCGACCCGACATTTTCCTCCTCTTCACCATAATACCAACATCCATCACCAAGAGCCTATGTCGCGTCACAAGTATCTCACCTGGAATCACCTTGCAGTCCTTGCACAAGCCTCTGTCGCGCCTCCTGAGTAGGAGATAGTCAATTTGAGTCTTCGAGAAATACTATGTAATATAATGGTATTAAGGTATAATATTATATATAACTAGTATAATGATATTTTCGAAAAATACTATGTATACTATTGTAATAATATGCCTTTGATCTTTTTAATAAGAAAGTACTCCCTGGTATAATAATGATATAAAATTACATGATTTATAATGTATATATATACCTCAAATATACATTACATCTTTCATAAAATATATGCATTTTATTTTTTCAAAATATATAGATGTATACTTTCGCTAGAGTTTATGTTGTATAAAAGTTATATGTACTTTTTTCCAGTAAAAAGATCCGTGTATAGAATGCAGAAAATCTGTTATGGAATGAATTAGTTTTCATAAAAAAAAAATAGAAAAAGATATTACCATATTAATATGTTAGGGATTGGTTTCAAGAGAAAATATAAAAAAAAAATATTTAAAAATTCTAAGAACGTTTTCAGTAAGGAAATAAATGCATCAGGTGCGTTGCCATGTATGTAAAATAGCTATTGCCACTACGTTTCAGAAAAAAATTCCTTAAATTTTGCCTATTCATGTTTTTTGCTCCACAAACAGCCATTTTAGACCCTTCTAAAAGATAATGCGAAATTTATAAAGTTTATTCGCTTCAGGATTTACTTCAGACATATGGAGGTTTGAAGTTGCAATCACAAGTCCAAAAATCCAGATTAAAATTTTCGGGTATGAAGTTAAGCAGCAGTAACAAGCTCAGTTTAAATCTTGCTTAGCTAAAATTTGAAAAATTATAAAAATTGAACTTTAAATAGTTTAAAAACTGAATATGTTTTCTATTGGGATGATAAAGCGGGCTATGTGGTGTCATTTCTTCTCGAAGTTGTATTGCCTATCAGTTCAACAAGTTATGAACTGTAATGTAGGAACCAGTAATGTAAGGATTATAACGCTAAAAATATCTCTTGTTTATTATTTTAAAAGGCAATTTAGAAAACAAATATGAAGAGTGTGACGGCATTTTATTGTTGTTTATGTTAATCCATATACTACCAGCACTTAGTATTATTATTTCACATTTTAGCTCGCATAACATAATAGTAATAACACTTAGTATTATTATTATATTACTTTTTGCCATAAGCTTCCCAGGGAAGGGAAACGGTAGATATAATTTAGTTAAAACCAAGGGAGAAGTGATAAAGTTCCTTTCAATTTATGCCCCGAGCTGAACGTTGTTACAATATTGATTGAAAATAGTGATCAATGCGAAATTTAAAAGGTTCAGCAGTTAACGAGTAAGTTCATACAACTCTTGTTACAGAATAAAGATAGATGTATTTACAAAATTAGATTAGCAAAGTAAAAGATATTGATCTCTTAATTGCCCCCTATCAATCATTCACATGCATAATGTATGGGTCAAAATCTGACTAAGGATATTCAACACGAAAAAGGTATTATTAGAAGTAATTTGGCCGAGGTCGACCAATGACTAATGGAATTCATTGCCGAGCAGTCGATCACAACCGAGGTCAAGCGTCAAGAGCAACAGTAACCACTAGTTTTGTAATAGGATCTTTAGGAGAATATTCCATTGAATATTCTTTGTACTTGTACTTTTAGGGTTGCTTAGGGGTATTGTCCTATATAAATAAAAAAAGAGATAAGGCTAAAGGTATGTATTATTGATTCTGATAAAAACTTCCTTGAAAAGCAGATTCTCTAGATAAATACAAACATCACCTTTCTAAAGAGATTCGTTTGGTTGATTATTCTATACTTTTCCCATCAGATCCGAGAAGGCCTCCAATATCCTCATATTTATTTGTCATTCATCATTGTCAAAAAGGGAAATCATCCACCTCATTCAATATTGGGTGAATCATTCTCCTTATTTAAATTTAATGCCATTTATTGTTATTTAATGCTTGTTATTCTCATCCCATTATTGCTCTTGAAACATTAAATATACGTTACATTAAATCTTTTCCGGCACTGTTCTATATCTTCCACGTAGGCTGATTTTAGATCTGAAGTTATTATCTTTAACTAGAATTAACCTCTTATATATTAAATTAATTAGTTGAACCATAGGTTCATTTTTTGGTCAAACAATTTGGCGACGTCTGTGAGGATTTTCTAATCAAAGTTTTAGTTTTCTTCCAGATCTATAACTAGCCAAAAAAAAAAAAAAACACAAAACCTTATACTTTCTTGTGCATACAAATCTAACATGGCAGGTAACAGAGAAGAAAGGATGAAGGTGGTAGCCGATCTCACCACCAACCTCTTAAACACCATCAACGAGGTCTCTAAAACAGAAGGTGGGGATGTAACACTAAACGCCTCTCCTAGGCGAAGTGGCTCACCTCTTCCTCACAGTAGTATCACATCCCACAATAAAGGAGCTTCCATGTCCACAACGGAAGAGGCACCACTGACGGTGAAGAAGCTGCTCGAAGCTTGGGTGACGAATACGTTGACCAACATCCTTGACAAACCCGCTCAAAGGCGATCAAAGAGAAAGCAAGGATATGTGTTGCACCAATCACAGTCGAGCAGCAAGACCCTCCTCCTCCCATAGAAGGTAACACTCACAATGTTAATAATGGAAGTGACGACACCCTGGCAACCATTTTATGGAAGATGGAAGAAATGGAGAAAGAAAACAAAATGCTCTGAGACCAAATGAAAGTGTAACGACCCGACCGGCCGTTTTATGAGTTACCGCTCCATTTATCCCCATTTCTGCTTTTTTTATGTCTGTTCAGCTGTATTATGTGGCATCGTGTTGGTTAGTTGGGGTTCGGAGAGGTTTTGTAGAGAAATGAGACACTTAATCTCTTAAGTTAGCCTTTTAGTTGGAAAAGTCAAATGGAAGATGACTTGTAAGAAAACAATCGTGGAATTTGGTTTTTATGATTCAGATAGCTTCGAGAGGTGATTTGGGACTTAGTAGCGTGATCGGAATGTGTTTTGGAGGTCCGGAGTAGATTTAGGCTTGAATTGGCGAATTAGGATTTTGGCATTTTTCGGTTGATAGGGGAGATTTTGATGTAGGGGTCAAAATGGAATTACGGAAGTTGGAGTAGGTCCTTTGTGTTATCTGTGACGTGTGTGCAAAATGTTCGGTCATTCGGATGAGGTTTGATAGACTTTTTGATCGAAATCGGAATTCAGAAGTTTTTGGAGTTCTTAGGCTTGAATCAGTGGTTGATTTGATGTTTTGATGTTGTTTTGAGTGTTTCGAAGGTTGGAACAAGTTTGAATGATGATATGAGATATGTTGGCATGTTTGGTTGGGGTCCCGAGGGCCTCGGGCGAGTCTCGGGTGGTCAAACGGATCAAGTTCATGTTTGAAAAGTTGCAGTTTTTCTGGTTTCAGTTGTAGGCATTTATGTTCTTCGCAATCACGTATGGGTGTTCACGATCGCGTAGGCTCAGTTGGGCGGGGGTAAAAATTGTTCTATGTGATCGCAGAGGTCGGGGCGGGATCGCGGTAGGATGTGGAATTGTTGTTTGCGAACGCGTGGTAAGGGTCCCGTTCGCGTAGAAGGGAATGAGCTGGTGAGAGGGGTGTGGGATTGTTCTATGCGATCGCGTGGGCGAGGCCACGATCGCGTAAGGTAGCTAAGGCAGTGATTCACGATCACGTGGAGTGTTATGCGATAGCGTAAGGTTAAAATGAGGGCAATCATATTTGTGCTTTGCGATCGCGAGGCATTTTCCGCGATCACGATTAAGGAATTTAAATCGCTGGACAGAATCTTTAAAAGGCCATTTTCGCGATTTTTGGCTATAGTTCACCATTTTCGAGTTGGTTTTGGAGTTTCTTGAGGAGATTGAAGAGGGAATTCAAGAGAACTTCTTTGAGGTAAGATTATTGAACCTAAAACTCGATCCTATGTTGATTCTTACTTGTTTAAACATGAAATTAGTGAGATTTAAAGCCTAAAATTTGGGGAGTTAAGGCTTGAAATTGGAGAGTTTGATTTGAGGATTTGAAAGGTCGTTTGTGGTCAAATTTTGATGTATTTTATATGTATGAACTCGTGAGAGTGTAAGGATTCCAGTTTTGTGATTTTTATCGGAATCCGAGACGTGGGCCTGGGGGTTGAGTTTGGCCAATTTCGGGATTCTTGATATAAATTGATTATTTTCGAGTGGGCTTTGTTCCCTTAGCATATTTTGATGGTATGGTTCCGTTTTTGGTTGGATTTGGAGCATCCAGAGGCCGAGTCAAGAGACAAAGGCATCGCGGGCTAGAGTTTGGACCGGATTGAGGTAAGTAATGATTGTAAATATTGTCCTGAGGGTATGAAACCACGGATTTCACATTGTTGTGCTACTTTAAGGTGACACATATGCTAGATGACGAGCGTGAGGTCGTGTACCATTGGGGATTGTGACTTAGTCCCTCCCGTATGACTGTCAAGTCGCGTATTTGATTGAAAACTGTTTGATATCATTGTGTTTTGGAAAGTATTATCATGTTTTGGGTTGAATGCCATATTTGGGCCTCGTGCCAACTATTTTGGACCCTTAGCTGATTTTTACTACTATTTTCTCACTGTTTTGACTTCATATTTGAACTGAGTCATGCTGTATTTTACTGTTTTCATTACTCAGCCATATTTACTCCGTTTTGATATTTTAAATGATATTTTGGGCTGAGCGTCATGTTTTACTGTTGTCCGAGTGGCTTGAGAGATTTTTGACTGAGTGAGGCCAAGAGCCTGTGTTGTGAGGATATTATGGGATCGGGCTGCGCACCGTAGTAGTGTTGTACTGATTCATGATTATGAGGCCAAGGGCCAGTTTGATTATTCCACAAGATGGCTTGTTATAGCGCTTGGGCTGTAGGAGCCCCTCCGAAGTCTGCACACCCCTATTGAGCGCGGGTATCCAGTATAAGATATGATATTGCCCGAGGGGCTATTGTTGTTTCATGTTATTGCCCGAGGGGCTGATACGAGTGATTATGAGGTAGTCCGAGGGGCTGGTTCTATTGATGTTTTGCCCGAGGGGCGGTTGTGGTACTTGTTTTGCCCAAGGGGTTGTTTTACGTTCTATCCTTTTCTCACTGTTTTCATCACTCTTTTGAAACTATTGAAAGATGTTTTAAAGAGGGTTTTCTGAATTGAGATGTTTTCACGTGTTTTACTGCATCGTTCTGGACTTATACTGTTTTGTTGTAGCGTTATGCTGAGGTTTATATGTTTTCTTACTACTCAACTGCATTTACTTTTATTACTTACTGAGTTGGCGTACTCACATTACTCCCTGCTCCCTATGTGCAGATCCAGGAGTCTCGGGTCACGCTAGCGAGTGATGATTTGTCTTCCAGCAAGCTTTTGGAGTTGACTAGGTAGCTACTTGGCATTCGCACCCCAGTGCTTCTCCTTCCTATATTTATTCCGTTTTGTATTAGCTTTGATTCAGACTATGTTGTCTTTTCATATTTCTAGACGTGTTGTAGTTGCTCATGACTGGTGATACCCCGATCTCGGGCTGTGTTTTGTTTCCTCATTGTTTTATCCTACCTTATACTATGAGAATTTATCTTATTAATGTCTTTAAATGACTTATTATAATGGTTTGGTTGGTTTTGGGGTTTATGTCAACTGGCTTAGTTTCACGATAGGTGCCATTACGACCGGGTCCATTTTAGGGTCCTGACAAGTTGGTATCAGAGCCTAGGTTACATAGGTTTCACGAGTCATGAGTAGGTTTAGTAGAGTCTCGCGGATCGGTACAGAGACGTCTGTATTTATCCTCGGGAGGCTGCAGAACCTTTAGGAAAACTTCATATTCTTGAATTCTTGTCGTGCGAATCTGTTGATCCTAGTACTAAAATTTTGTTATTCTATCCTCTCACAGATGGTGAGAACACGTACTACCGGTCAGGATGAACGACCATAAGTACCACCAGTTGGGGCCACCAGAGGCCGAGGATGCGGTTGAGGCCGTGGTAGGGGTAGGGGTGTAGCCCGCACAACAGCTAGGGCAACACCTATAGATCTACCAGCCGCCCTAGTTTATGATCAGGTCCGAGTTGTGGATGCTCCAGCAGCACCAACTCAGGAACCGGCTGTGCCTATTGTGATTCCAGGCCTTTAGGAGGCCCTGAACCAGATTCTATCAGTGTACACTGGCCTAGCTCAGGCGGTCTCAGTTACTACAACCGCAGCTACTTCTCAGGCTGGGGGAGGTACTCAGACTTCCACCGATCGCACACCTAAGCAGGTCGTGCAGGGACTTCAGACACCGGGGGCACCTCCAGCCCAGCTGGTTGCAACTGCTTAAGACTATGTAGCTCCTGTTATGCTAGAGGACGAGTAGCGCATATTAGAGAGGTTTGGTAGACTTCAGCCTCCGAATTTTAGTGGTACAGAGGGTGAGGATGCCCAGGGTTTCTTGGAAAAGCGTCAGAGGATTCTTCGTACAACGACTATGCTGGAGACTAGTGGGGTGGCATTCACTACTTTTTAGTTTTCTGGAGCTTCCTTCACTGGGTGGGAGGCTTATGAGAGGCGTAGGCCTGTTGGTGCGGCGCCTTTTACCTGGCAGTAGTTCTCTATTCTCTTTTTGGAGAAGTATGTGCCATAGTCCTGCAGAGAGGAGCTGCACAGGCAGTTCGAGTAGTTGTGACAGGGTGATTTGATTGTGACGTAATATGAGATGAGGTTTTTGGAGTTAGCTCATCATGCTGTCTGGTTGGTTCCCACAGATAGAGAGAGGATCAGGAGGTTCATTGATGGCCTCACGTATCAGCTTCGGATTCTCATGACTAGGGAGAGGGTTTTAGGTTGATACTTTTGAGGAGGTTGTTGATATCGCTCGCGATATTGAGTCAGTTCGTCGCCAGGAGCGAGATGAGAGGGAGGCCAAGAGGCCTCGGGGATCTAGTAGTTTTGGTGGTGCCCCTTTGAGAGGTCAGTTTCAGCACGGCGGAGGCCGCCCATTCAGGAATGATCAGTCAGCCTGCCCAGGGTATCGTGGGGCATCATCGGGTCATGGTTCTCACAGTTCTCATCAGGGCCATTCATCCCTTAGTGCCCTTACATCCCAATTTGTCCCGTGCTCCGTCAATTCAGGGCTCTTCTATGCCAGGTTCTTCTGCTAGTCATCCCGGTGCTAGGGGTTCCCTTCAGTCCCTGTCTCCAACACCAAGGAGTTGTTATGAGTGTGGAGAGTTGGGTCATATGTAGAGGTAGTGTCCTCGTCGTGTTGGGGGTTCATCTCAGCAGAGGAGTCAGCCATCGACTTCGGCACCAGTTACTTCACCATCCACCACCCAGCCAGCTAGGGGTGGAGGACAGTCAGCTAGGGGTCGCCCCACAAGGGGAGGTCAATCAGGTGGTGGTCAGGTCTGTTTCTATGCACTCCCAGCTAGACCCAATGCTATTGCTTTAGATGCTATGATTACATGTATTGTCTCAGTGTTCCACAGAGATGCCTTTGTGTTATTTGATCCCGATTCCACTTTTTCATATGTGTCATCATATTTTGCTCGTTATTTGGATATACCCTGTGAGTCTCTTGTTTCATCTATTCGTGTATCTACACCGGTGGGCGATACTATTATTGTAGACCGTATGTACCGGTTGTGTGTGGTGCCTATTGGGGGTTTGAAGACCCGAGTGGACCTATTGTTGCTTTGTATAGTGGATTTTGATGTGATATTGGGCATGGATTGGCTATCTCCGTGTCGTGCTATTCTGGACTATCATGCTAAGAAAATGACATTGGCTATGCCGTGTGTGCCACAGATTGAGTGGTGAGGTACGACTGATTTTGTCCCCAGTAGGGTGATTTCGTTCTTGAAGGCCCAACAGATGGTTGGGAAAGGTTGTCTTTCATACTTAGTCTTTGTGAGTGATGTCAGTGCAGAGACTCCTAGTATTGATTCTATTCCTGTAGTGAGGGATTTTCCCGATGTGTTTCCTGCAAAGCTGCCGAGCATACCCCCGGACAGGGATATTGATTTTGGTATTGACCTGGTACTGGGCACTCAACCCAATTCTATTCCACCGTATCGTATGGCACCAGCGGAGTTAAAGGAGTTGAAGGAGCAACTTCAGGAACTCCTTGATAAGGGGTTCATTCGGCCTAGTGTGTCGCCTTGGGGTGCGCCTGTTCTATTTGTGAAGAAGAAGGATGGAATGATGAGGATGTGCATTGATTACAGGCAGTTGAAAAAGTAACAATCAAGAACAAGTATCCGTTGCCTCGTATCAATGATTTATTTGACCAACTTCAGGGGTGAGAGTGTTCTCCAAGATTGATCTTCGTTCAGGGTATCACCAGCTGAAGATCAGGGACTCGGTTATTCTTAAGACAGCTTTCGGGACCCAATATGGTCATTATGAGTTCCTGGTGATGTCTTTTGGGCTGACCAATGCCCCAGTAGCATTCATGCATTCGATGAACAACGTGTTTCAGCCTTTCCTCGACTCGTTTGTCATAGTTTTCATTGATGTTATTCTGGTGTATTCACGTGGTCAGGAGGAGTACGCAGAGTAATTGAGAGTTGTGTTGCAGATATTGAGGGAGGAGAAACTTTATGCAAAGTTCTCCAAATGAGAGTTTTGGATCAGTTCAGTGGCTTTCTTGGGGCACGTGGTGT
Organism: Nicotiana sylvestris; assembly: GCF_000393655.2. NCBI lineage: Eukaryota > Viridiplantae > Streptophyta > Magnoliopsida > Solanales > Solanaceae > Nicotiana > Nicotiana sylvestris. Next base: position 155,117,903 of record NC_091063.1, on the reverse strand, counting down.
CCAGTGAGGGTATTCATGTGGATCTGAAGAAGATAAAGGTGGTTCAGTGTTGGCCCAGATCGTCCTCAGCCACATAGATTTGCAACTTTCTTGGATTGACGGGTTATTACCGTCGGTTTGTTCAGGGATTTTCATCTATCGCATCACCCTTGATCAAGTTGACTCAAAAGGGTGCTCCAGTCAGATGGTCGGATGAGTGTGAGGAGAGCTTTTAGAAGCTCAAGACTGCCTTGACCACAACTCCAGTGTTAGTTTTGCTATCAACTTCAGGTTCATATACAGTGTATTGTAATGCTTGGAGAGTTGGTATTGGGTGTGTGTTGATGCAGGAGGGTAGATTTATTGCTTATGCTTCTCGTCGGTTGAAGCCCTATGAGAAGAACTACCCTGTTCATGATCTAGAGTTGGCTGCCATTGTTCACGCGTTGAAGATTTGGAGACATTATTTGTATGGTATGTCTTGTAAGGTGTTTACTGATCATCGTAGCCTCCAACACTTGTTCAAGCAGAAGGATCTCAATTTGAGGCAGCGGAGATGATTGGAGCTACTAAAGGACTATGATATTACTATTTTGAACCATTCAGGGAAGGCCAATATGGTGGCCGATGCCTTGAGTAGGAAGGCAGTGAGTATGGGGAGTTTGGTGTATATTCCTGTTGGGGAGAGACCTCTTGCAGTTGATGTTCAGGCCTTGGCTAATCGGTTTGTGAGGTTGGATATTTCGGAGCCTAGTCGGGTATTGGCTTGTGTGATTTCTTGGTCTTCCTTATTTGATCGCATTAGAGAGTGCCAGTATGATGATCCTCATTTGCTTTTCCTCAAGGACAGAGTTCAGCACGTCGGTGCCAGGGATGTGACTATTGGTGATGATGGGTTGTTGAGGATGTAGGGCCGGATATGTGTGCCCATTATGGATGGGCTTCGGGAGATGATTCTAGAAGAGGCCCATAGCTCGCAGTATTCCATTCATCCGGTTGCCGCGAAGATGTATCAGGATTTGAGACAACATTATTGGTGGAGGAGAATGAAGAATGACATTGTGCTAGCTCGGTCTCTCAATTGTCAGCAGGTAAAATATGAGCATTAGAGACTGGGTGGCTTGCTACAGCAGATGGATATTCCGAAGTGGAAGTGGGAGCGGATCACCATGGATTTTGTCGTTGGACTCCCACGGACTTTGAAGAAGTTTGATGCTATTTGGGTGATGGTGGATCGGCTGACCAAGTCCGCGCACTTCATTCCTGTGTGTACTACCTATTTTTCAGAGCGGTTGGTGGAGATCTATATCCGGGAGATTGTTCGTTTGCATGGTGTCCCAGTTTCCATCATTTTAGTTAGAGGTACTCAGTTTACTTCGCAATTTTGGAGGGCCGTGCAGAGAGAGTTGGGTACTTAGGTTGAGTTGAGCATAACTTTTCACCCTCAGACGGATGGGCAGTCCGAGCGACTATTCAGATATTGGAGAACATGTTGCGCGTTTGTGTCATTGATTTCAGTGGGTCATGGGATCAGTTTCTACCGCTCGCGGAGTTTGCTTATAACAATAATTATCAGTCGAGTATTCAGATGGCTCCATATGAGGCTTTGTATGGGAGATATTGTAGATCTCCAATTGGTTGGTTTGAGCCGGGTGAGGCTAGGCTATTAGGTACAGACTTGGTGTATGATGCTTTAGACAAGGTGAAGGTGATTCAGGAGCGGCTACGTACAACGCAGTCGAGACAAAAGAGTTATGCTGACAGGAAGGTTCTTGATGTGTCCTACATGTTGGTAAGAAGGTTCTATTGAAGGTTTCACCCATGAAGGGTGTTATGAGATTTGGGAAGAATGGTAAATTGTGTCCTCGGTTTATTGGGCCTTTTGAGGTGCTTCAGAGGATCGGGGAGGTGGCTTATGAGCTTGATTTGCCACCCAGCTTATCGAGTGTGCATCCGGTATTTCATGTTTCTATGCTCTGGAAGTATATTGGCGACCCGTCTCATGTTTTGGATTTTATCACAGTTCAGTTAGATGATGATTTGACTTATGATGTGGAGCCAGTAACTATTTTGGAGCGTCAGGTTCGAAAGAGGTCAAAGGATATAGCTTCAGTGAAAGTGCAATGGAGAGGTCGGCCCGTGGAGGAGACTACCTGGGAGATCGAGCGGGAGATACAGAGCAGATATCCTCACCTATTTGAGACTTTAGGTATGTTTCTTGACTTGTTCGATGATGAACGTTTGTTTAAGAGCGGGAGGATGTAACGACCCGACCGGTTGTTTCATGAGCTACCGCTCCGTTTTCCCCCATTTCTACTTCTTTATGTTTGTTCAGCTGTATTATGTGGAATCATGTTGGTTAGTTTGGGTTCGGAGAGGTTTTATAGAGAAATGAGACACTTAGTCTCTTAAGTTGGCCTTTTAGTTGGAAAAGTCAACCGGAAGTTGACTTGTGAGAAAACAATCTTGGAATTTGGTATTTATGATTCAAATAGCTTCGGGAGGTGATTTGGGACTTAGGAGCGTGATTGGAATGTGTTTTGGAGGCCCAGAGTAGATTTAGGCTTGAATTGGCGAAATTAGAATTTTGGCGTTTTCCGGTTGATAGGGGAGATTTTGATATAGGGGTAGGAATGGAATTAAGGAAGATGGAGTAGGTCCGTTGTGTCATTTTTGATGTGTGCACAAAATTTCAGGTCATTCGGACGAGGTTTGATAGACTTTTTGATCGAAATCGGAATTCGAAAGTTTTTGGAGTTCTTAGGCTTGAATCCGTGGTTGATTTGATGTTTTGATGTAGTTTTGAGTGTTCCGAAGGTTGGAACAAGTTTGAATGATGACATAGGATATGTTGGCATGTTTGGTTGGGGTCCCAAGGGCCTCGGGTAAGTCTCAAGTGGTTAAACGGATCAAGTTCATGTTTGAAAAGTTGCAAATTTTCTGGTTTTAGTTGCAGGCATTTTTGTTCTTCGCGATCGCGTATGGGTTTTTGCGATCGCGTAGGCTCAGTTGTCGGGGGTGAAAATTTTCTATGCGATCGCAGAGGTCAGGGCATGATCGCGGTAGGATGTGGAATTTTTGTTTGCGAACGCGTGGCCAGGGTCGCATTCGCGTAGAAGGGAATGAGCTGGTGAGAGGGGTGTATGATTGTTCTATGCGATCGCGTGGGCGAGGCCGCCATCGCGATCGCGTAAGGTAGCTAAGGCAGTGATACGCGATCGCTTGGAGTGTTATGTGATCACATAGGGTTAAAATGAGGGCAGTTAGATTTGTGCTTCGCGATCGCGGGGCATTTTCCGCGATCGCGATTAAGGAATTTAAATCACTGGGCAGAATGTTTAAAAAGTCATTTTCGAAATTTTTGGCCATAGTTCACCATTTTTGACTCGGTTTTGGAGCTTCTTGAGGGAGATTGAACAGGGAATTCAAGAGAACTTCTTTGAGGTAATTATTGAATCTAAAACTCGATCTTTTGTTGATTCGTACTTGTTTAAACATGAAATTAGTGGGATTTGAAGCCTAAAATTTGGGGAGTTAGGGCTTGAAATTGGAGACTTTGATTTGAGGATTTGAAGGGTCATTTGTGGTAGGATTTCGATGTATTTGATATGTATGAACTCGTAAGAGTGTAAGCATTTCAGTTTTGTGATTTTTATCTGAATTCGTGACGTGGGCCCGGGGGTCGGGTTTGGCCAATTTCGGGATTCTTGATGTAAATTGGTTATTTTCGAGTGGGCTTTGTTACCTTAGCATATTGTGATGGTGTGGTACTGTTTTTTCTTAGATTTGGAGCATCCAGAGGCCGAGTCGAGAGGCAAAGGCATCGCGGGCTAGAGTTTGGACCGGATTGAGGTAAGTAATGATTATAAATGTTGTCCTGAGGGTACGAAACCCCGGATTTCACATCGTTGTGATACTTTGAGGTGACACACACGCTAGATGACGGGTGTGGGGTCGTGCACCATTGGGGATTGTGACTTAGTCCGTCCTGTATGACTGTTAAGTCGTGTATTTGATTGAAAACTATTTGATATCACTGTGTTTTGGAAAGTATTATCATGTTTTGGGCTGAATGCCATATTTGGGCCTCGTGCCAAATGTTTTGGACTCTTAGGGGATTTTTACTACTATTTTATCACTGTTTTGACTTCATATTTGTACTTAGTCATGCTGTATTCTACTGTTTTCATAACTCAGCCATATTTACTTCGTTTTGATATTTTAAATAATATTTTGGGCTGAGCATCATGTTTTATTGTTGCCCGAGTGGCTTGAGAGATTTGTGACTGAGTGAGGATGAGGGACTGTGTTGTGAGGATATTATGGGATCGGGCTGCGCGCCGCAACAATGTTGTACTGATTCATGATTATGAGGCTGAGGGCTAGTTTGATTATTCCATGAGATGGCTTGTTATAGAGCTTAGGATGTAGGATCCCCTCAGGAGTCTGCACACCCCTAGTGAGCGCGAGTACCCAGTATAAGATGTGATATTACCCGAGGGGCTGTTGTTGTTTCATGTTATTGCCTGAGGGTCTGATACGAGTGATTGTGAGGTATCCCGAGGGGCGGTTGTGGTACTCGTTTTGCCCGAGGGGTTGTTTTACATTTCTATCCTTTTTTCACTATTTTCATCACTCGTTTGAAACTATTGAAAGATGTTTTAAAGAGGTTTTTCTGAACTGAGATGTTTTCACGTGTTTTATTGCTTTACTGCATCATTCTAGACTTATACTGTTTTATTGTAGCGTCATGCTGTGGTTACGTGTTTTCTTACTACTCAACTGCCTTTACTTTTATTACTTACTGAGTTGGCATACTCACATTACTTTCTGCACCCTGTGTGCAGATCCAGGAGTCTCGAGTCATGCTAGCGAGTGCTGATTTGCTTTCCAGCAAGCTTTCGGAGTTGACTAGGTAGCTGCTTGCCGTTCACAGCCCAGTGTTTCTTCTTCCTATCTTTATTCCGTTTTGTATTAGCTTTGATTCAGACTATATTGTCTTTTTATATTTCTAGACGAGTTGTAGTTGCTCATGACTGGTGACTCCCCGATCTCGGGCTGTGTTTTGTTTCCGCACTGTTTTATCCTACCTTAAACTATGGGAATTTAGCTTATTAATGTCTTTAAATGACTTATTATAATGGTTTGGTTGGTTTTTGGGGTTTATGTCGGCTGGCCTAGTTTCCCGATAAGCGCTATCACGACCGAGTCCGTTTTAGGGTCGTGACAAAAAGTGTATCAAGAAAGGGTAGACAAGATACCGGATGCCCCCAAACTCTTACCAAAAAGAGACGCCGGTCGGTTTGTTGAGCAGCCATACAGTGATGAAGCCGCACCTCATGCCATACCTAAAACCTTCAAAATGCCGCCATACCTGAAAATATACGATGGTACGACAAACCCTGAGGATCATGTGGCTCACTATGTCATCGTAGTAAAAGGCAACGACCTCGCCAAAGAGCAAGTATCCTCCATCTTATTGAAAAAGTTTGGCGAAACCCTCGCTGGGGGTGCATTAGCTTGGTATTCACAGTTGCCTTCACGCTTCATTGAAACATTTGAAGAGATGGCTGACAAGTTCGTAACGATCCATACCGCAGCTAAGAAGGCAGATGCGAGAGTGAATGATATATTTGTAATCAAACAATCACCCGATGAAGGACTGAGGGACTTCTTCGCTCGGTTCAACCGTGTAAGGATGACCTTACTGAATGCATCAGAAGGAATAACTATAGTAGCTTTCCAGAATGAGTTGAACAGAAGCGGCTCAAGGGCGACCAAAAAGTTGCTGAGTCGGCTCATGAAATATCCCCCGACCACTTGGGACGTAGTACACAATGCCTATTGCGCCGAAGTCCGAGCTAATGAAGACAATCTAAATGGGCCAACCCAATGGTTGACCTCAGTACAAGCCAAGTCCAAAAAAGATTGGAGAAACAACAACAGAAGGGATCTAGCAGGTCCACGACCCAACCGAGAAAGACATAAACCATATGTCAGAGGCGCCATCATACCGCCTTCCCGTCATGACAAAGGACCATCCAGGCCAAGAACAGGGAATCACTGAAGTGAGAGAGGTATGCCTCCCTTACTATCTGCTCACATTTTTTGTGTTTCACCCTCAGAAATAGTCTACGCACTGGAGAAGCTCGGCCCAAAAGTGAAGTGACCATAGAAGATGAGGTCTGACCCGAACACCAGGAAATGAAACGCTCTCTGTGAATTCCACCAGGAAGGAGGTCATAAAACCAAGGACTGCATTGCTCTGAAACAAGAGGTCATGAACATGCTTCATCAAGGATACTTGAAAGAGTTGTTGAATGACCGAGGAAGGGCTTCGCTCGAGGGCATGAACAACACCATGGCCCACTAAAACTACCTTCTCCAACTCGAATGATTCAAATGATCATTGGAGGGGGCGATGACGCATCTATCAATAGCATAAAATTCACCACCACCCATAAAATCAAACAATCAATCACTCATGAACGTTAAGACGAACTCAAAGAAAGTATCATCTTTGATAAGTCTGATACCCACGGTTTGGTTTTTCCTCACTATGACGCTCTGGTTATCACTTTACGCATATTAAATATAGATGTGAGATGTATTATGGTGGATGATGGGAGCGGCGCGTGCATTATCCACCCTCGAGTACTTGCACAGATGAAACTCGAGGATACGATAGTGCCATGCTTCATCACACTAACCGGTTTTAACAATGCAGTTGAACGAATATCTGGAGAGATCATACTCCCCGTCCTGGCCGACGGCGTCACTCTGGAAACCACATTACACAACATAGATCAGGACACGACGTACAATGCCATAATAGGTCAATCTTGGATACATGCCATGAAATCCATCCCCTCCAGCTTGTACCAAGTTATCAAATTTCCCACCCCATGGGGAGTATTCAGCATCCGAGGAGAACAACGCACTTCCCGAGAATGCTATCGCATCACCCATGATTGTACATAAACCCAACAAATGAAGGGCAAAGTCAAAGAGGCATAACAATTAACAGGGTCGAGGTCGAGCGATGATGAAAGGAAGGACATCATCAAAGACCCCGAAATCATAGAGGCCACGAGATCGATCATAGAAGACCTCGACCCCGTCCAATTAGATGATAACGACCACAAAAAGAAAGCTTACATTGGCCACAAGCTTCAGGAACCAGGTAAATACCATCATTTCTTAACAATAACACAGACTTGTTTGCCTTTTCCCATGCAGACATGCCAGGTATCCCAAAGGAGATAGCAACACACAAGTTGAATGTCGATCCATTTTACCCCCGGTAAGGCAAATTAGGCGGAAGTTCAATTTTGCAATAAACGATACGGTCCGCGAAGAGGTTAAAACACTACTGGAAAATGGCTTCATCAGAGAATCAAAATACATCCAATGGGTCGCAACATGGTCATGGTGAAAAAGAAGAATAGAAAATGGCGGATGTGCGTAAACTTCACAGATTTGAATAAAGCATACCCTAAGACTCATTCCTGCTGCCTCATATCGACCAACTCATTGATGCAACAGCCGGGAACGAGCTATTAAGCTTCCTTGATTCATACTCGGGTTATAACCAGATCCTCATGGAGGAGGAAGACTAGGAGAAGACCACCTTCATCACCCACCAAGGAACGTATTGCTACAGGATGATGCCTTTCAGACAGAAAAATGATGGGATGGCATATCAAAGGTTGGTGACAAAGATGTTCAAAGACCAAGTTAGCAAAACCATAGAGGTCTACATAGACAACATGTTGGTCAAGTCCAAAAGGAAAGAGGATTACATTGATCAACTGAAAGAAGCCTTTAATATACCCAGGCGATACAGAATGAAATTGAATCCTAAAAAGTGCGCATTCGATGTGACCTCAGGGGAATTCCTGGGCGTCCTAGTGTCACAACGAGGCATCGAGGTCAACCTTGACCAAATCAAAGCTATAGAGGAGGTACCAGAGAACTTAACCAACAAAAAATAGGTTTAGAGACTGACCGACTGTATAGCTGCCCTGTCAAGATTCATCTCACGGTCATCTGACAGATGCCACAAGTTTTTTGGATTACTCAAAAAAGACAACGGCCTCCAATGGACCTCCGAGTGCATCGACACCCTAAAGGAGTTAAAGGCTTACCTATCATCACCACCACTGCTCTCCAAAGCAGAGTCTGGAGAATGCCTCATCATCTACCTGGCCGTATCCGAAGTGGCGGTGAGTGCAGTCCTGGTCTGAGAAAATAAAGTTACACAATCTACTGTCTATTAAATTAGCAAAACCTTAGTCGACGATGAGACGAGGTACCCCCATCTCGAAAAATTGGCCCTGGCCTTGGTCTTAGCTTCACGAAAGCTTAGACCCTACTTCCAGTGCCACCCCATCTCGGCAGTCATGAATTTTCCTGTAAGAAGTATTTTGCATAAGCCCAAACTATTAGGCAGATTGGCCAAATAGGCCATAGAATTAAGCGAACATGATATCACATATCAACTGCAAATGGAAATAAAGTCGCAAGTACTTACTGACTTCATCACCCACTTCAGCGCAAAAATAATGCTTGAAGTTGAAAGAGAAGTTGCCAACACCTCTCAAATACAGGATCTATGGATTTTGTACACCGATGGCACCTCTAATGCATCAGGGTCTGGACTGGGACTCCTACTCGAGGTCCCTATAGGCGAAGTAATTTGTCAGTCCATAAGATGCCCATACATGACTAACAATGAGGCCGAGTATAAGGTCGTGATTGCAGGATTAAGGATGGCACTCAAGCACGGAGCGAGGTGGGTCGTCCTACGCTGCGACTCTCAACTCATCACCAACCAAGTCACAAGGACTTTCCAGATCAAAGAGCAAAGGTTACAAAAATATCAGGCCAAGATCTGCAAGCTGCTGTCGGATTTGATAAATGCCAACTCGACCAGATCCTTTGAGCACAACATATCGAAGCAGACAACCTCGCCAAACTAGTCACGACCACTAAAAGCATAACCGGAGAAGGAAACATGGTCACCCTCCTCTACTCATTGAACGATCAAATTGAGGTAAGAACTATAAACCTAACTTGGGACTGGCACAACCAAATTTTTACATACTTGTAGGATGGCGTGCTCCCGATGATAAAAAGAATCCAAGAAGCTTCGAATGTAAGCGGCGAGGTACAACATCATATACAACGACCTATGCAAAAGGATGTATGGCGGCCCCCGAGCAAAATGCTTTAGGACCAAATCAAACACCACGTGTTTTAGAAGAAGTCCACGAAGGCCACTACAGAGCTCATTTCGACAATCGGGTCCTGGTCAGATGTCTTATACGAGCAGGCTATTACTGGCTCGCCATGAAAAAAGAGGCTGCTGACTTCGTGAGAAAGGCGAACAATGCCAAAAATATGCCCATATAATCCACAAAGTGAGTGAGCACCTCCACTCGGTCACCTCGCCTTGGCCTTTTATCATGTGGGGGATGTACATCGTCGGCCCTCTCCCTGCGGGGTGAGGTAACATACGATTTCTTTTTGTTTTAACTGACTATTTTTCTAAGTGGGTAGAAGTAGGAGCATTTGCCCAGATATGCGAACAAGAAATGATCAACTTCATATGGAAAAATATTGTGTGCTGCTTCAGCCTTCCCAAAGAGATCAGTTGTGACAATGGACCCTAATTCATCGGGAAAAAGGTCGCCGAGTTCTTCGAGAAGTGACATATAAAAAGAATACTCTCCACCCCATACCATTCTGTAGGAATGGGCAAGCGGAGTCCTCCAACAAATCAATACTGAACATCATGAAGAAAAAGCTCAAGAACGCTAAGGGACTATGGCTAGAATTACTGCCAAAAGTGCTATGGGAATACCGCACAATGCCAAAAATGAGCATAGGAGAGACACCCTACTCATTACTTGAGTTTGGATTAAAAATGTATACAAATAGTCCCAAAGGCTTACATGTTGTACTTGTTTGCAAGGTTTGGTCAAGAAAGTGACAAGAAGTCAAAACTAGCTAAAAAATGAGTGAAACCTGCACAAGTACCAAGAACAAGTCAAAGCACTGCTGCAGCATAAAATCCACTACAGCTGCAATAGACCTACCGCTGTTGTGGTCCATTTAGTGCGGTCCGCGGTGAGGAGATTCAGAGAGGTACAATCTTGGTAGTGTTAGGTAGTGCAGTCCGTGGAAGATTCTTCGCGGTTGCAGTAGCCTCACCGTAGCCGTATACCATTTGTTACGGTCCGCAGAGAGAAGATTCAGAGAGCTTAGGACTTTTGAAGTTTCAAGACACCGCGGTCGCAGTCCATTTTATGCGATCCGCGGTGCATTTTATGCAGTACACGGTGGCCAGATTCTGAAAATGAAAAGTCAAGACAAAAAGTCTCACCGCGGCCACAGTGCATTTTCCGCGGTCCGCGGTACCTCTGTTAGGGGTATTTTTGTCCAGAAAATTCGACCTTGTATAAATACTTCTTTTTCAGATTTTTAGGTTATCATTATGTTAGCAGAGCATGTGAACCATGGTTTTAGTCCATTTTGAGTAATTTGTAGCTAGTTTAACACTAAATCTTCAATTCTTAGTTTGTAATCATATTATATGGGTTATTCTTCATCTAAATATCTGATTTCTTCCATTATGATGAGTAGCTAGACCCATTATCTAGGGTTGTGGCTCAACTCTAGTGTGAGTATTTGATGGGTCTTTTGTTTTAAGGCTTAAATATTTATGGATGGTTGATATTTGGATTGATTTGTGTTTTTCATGTTGAATTAGTGGTTGCAAGCACTAATTTGTGCCTTTTTGACTTGGGTTCTTCTTGAGAAAGAGAGCTTGAGTCTAGGAAAATCTGTCCAACAAGGAATTGGGGTGTATTCAAGAGATTGATAGCCCCAATTAAAGGGTTAAACCTAGAGATAGTAATACCCAACTTGAGCCTATATTGCTTGCACAATTTTGACACCTAATTGGTCTTGAGAAAGTCAATTAGGGCAAAGTCGCTCAAGCTACCGAGAGGTATAGAGTGAGTAGTTTCTGTATTGGCTATATCACAATCCCCAACATAACAACTTTGCCTTAGGCTTTAGAACCCGTCAAGTATTCACCTAGAAGAAAGTCACTTCTCTAGTGCCTCTTTAACTAGTTAGAAAATCTTACAAACATTCATACTTAGTTTAATTTTGCATCTCATTAGCATAAAATTAGAAGTAACAAACAAACAAACAAGCTTGGAAGTGTAATTAAGAGCACTACGCACTAATAGTTTAGATAGGAATCCAAATCCCAAGCATTCTAGATCCCTGTGGATTCGATCCTGACCTTCTCGGGTAAAAGCTGCATCGACCACTCTTGCCACTTTGTAGTGGTGTAGGGATGGACCCGATCACTTTTTGGCTCCGTTGCTGGGGATCTATTGATTTTGGATATCTATGTAAATAGTTTTTGTATTGTTTTTCTTTCCTTTTGTGTTACTAATTTGTGTGTGTCGCCAACGCAGGTACAAAATGGTGGTAAACAACTCATCTCTTGGAGATATTCCACCGGGGGAGGAGGTAGATGACAATATTGATGATGAGGTTCCCATAGTGCCTCAAGCTCAAAATAGAGGCCTCCAGACCAATGATAATGTTTCAGACCCTCCCCCTCCACCTCCACCTCCAAGAGTGGCTCCTCAGGTGCTTCCAAACCAAGGATATGCTAGTGCAATTGTCCCACCGCGGATCCGGGCAGGCAATTTCCAAATTACAAATGTGATGCTGACTTTGTTGGAGCAGCAAGGGTATTTCACAAGTGCTCCCCATCAGAATGCTTACAAACATCTTAAGGGCTTCGTGGATACCTGTTGGGGGAGCAAGCAAACAAATGTGTCAGAGCATGCACTTCAGTTGAGATTATTCCCTTTTTCACTTAGAGGGAAAGCTTTGAACTGGCTTGAAAGGCTTCCCAACCATTCCATCACTACTTGGGACGAGTTGACGGATAAATTCATTGCAAAATTTTTCTCGTCGGCCCATATGGTGACCGTGAGGGATGAAATCTTAGCTTTTAAGCAGGAGCCCAACAAACCACTGCATGAGATATGGGAGAGATACCAGACCATGGTAAAAGAATGTCCAAATAATGATATGACTGAGGCAATGATACAACATACATTCTATCGTGGCATTAAAACAATAAATCAGTGCATAGTGAACCAACCCGCTAGGGGCAATTTCATGAACACACCGTATGATGAGGCTAATGCAATATTGGATGAGATAGCTGACACGTCTTCTGCTTGGCAAAGTAGAGCCAATGTGCCACAGGGTGAGTCATTCACTTGCACAAAGAGCTCCATGATCATGGGCAGGCAATAGCAGAACTGACAACCACAATGAACCGGCTAGCAAAGGCACAATTACAGCAGGTTCAAACTCCACAACAAGTAAATGCTATGAAGGGTGTCAACATGTTAGTGAACAAAAGAAGACAAAGAGGTCAACAGAACTAAGGGAGTCCGGATCAATATGACCAAGATAGTGGTGGGTTCCAAGATGATCGGTGTAATGAGCAGAATGAAGAAGTGCAATACGTGAACAACTATCAGGGCCAAATGGGCAATTCTTCCAACCAACAACAATGGAGACCCCAAGCCAATTGGGGAAATCAACAATAACAAGGGAATAGTGATTGGGGGAACAACAACCAAAATTCAAATTGGGGCAACTAGAATAATAATCAGAACAATCAGGGTAACTGGAGTGGCAACAACAACAACTGGGGTGGAAACAACAATCAGGGTGGTTGGAACAATGACAACCAAGGAAATAGGGGGCAAGGCTTTCAAAGGCTCCCGATGTATTAACAACCGAACAATCCACCCCTATTTCCATCCCAAGGTCCTAGTTCTTCCAATAATGAAATGGGGAGAATCGAAATGATGTTTGAATAGATGATGAAAAAGAATGCTGACTCTGATGCCTAGTTGGCATCCCACAATACTTCAATCAGAAACTTGGAGGTTCAATTAGGCCAAATCTCACAATCCTTGAATACTCTCCCTAAGGGGGCTCTACCTAGTGATACGGTAGTCAACCCGAAGGGTGGGAACAATTTCATGCATGTAATGTTGGTAACTGCAAGAAGTGGACGAGGCGGTGATATGAATGCCTCCAAACAAAAAGAAATTTTGAGTGATGAAGTTGTGTTGCAAGTGAGATCCCTTTGGTGGTTGATAATGTGATTGATGAGAACTTGAATGAAGAAGTGAGGATTGATATCCAAGATAACGAGGTGGAAACTCAGATGACATGAACCCGTCTAGAGAACACGTAATAGACATGCCGAAAACGATTGTGCCTAAAGCCAAGGCTCCTTTGCAAAGGCCAGAAAAATGAGAATCAGTTTAAGAAATTTATTGACATGATGACGAGCTTATCCATTAATGCGCCATTGGTGGAGGCTCTAGAGAAAATGTCGGGTTATGCTAAATTCATGAAAGACTTGGTGACAAAGAAAAGATCCATGGATTGTGAAACTATCAAGATGACCCACCAAGTTAGTGCAATAGTGCACTCAATGGCTCCGAAGCTAGAAGATCCCGGTGCTTTCACCATTCCTTGCACCATTGGGAGTGCAGATTTTGCAAAAACTCTATGTGATTTGGGGGAAAGTATCAACTTGATGCCCTACTCAGTTTTCAAGACTTTGGGTATTGGGCAACCGAGGCCGACTTCCATGAGATTTTAAATGGCGTATAGAACAATGAAGAGACCATTGGGTATAATTGATGATGTTCTTGTCCGGGTTGACAAATTTATCTTGCCAGTTGATTTTGTGATCCTTGACTGCGAGGTCGATTTTGAGGTACCTATAATCCTTGGAAGACCTTTCCTTGCAACTGGGAAGGCCTTAGTTGATGTGGAAGCAGGGGAACTCACCTTCCAGGTGGGTGATGAAAAAGTGGTCTTTCATGTGTGTAAGTCAATGAAGCAGCCCAACTGTACTGAAGTGTGCTCATTTGTGGATCTTGTCACGGTAGTGATAATTGATGATACTAGTGCAATGATCAATGTGGAGGACCATTTAGAGGCGATTTTGTTGAATCTTGATGTAAATGAGGATGAAGGCCGGGTGGAGTGCGTTAATGCTTTACATGGAATGAGCTCTTACTCTTATGAGCCCAAGAAGCTTTCTTTGGATCTTGAGAATAGGAAGACTCCACCAACAAAACCCTCAATCGAGGAACCTCCTGTGTTGGAGTTGAAGCCATTGCCTCCACACCTCAGGTATGAATTCTTAGGCCCTAGTTCAACTTTGCCAGTTATTCTTTCCTCTTGTCTTACTAACATGCAGGTGTCACATCTCCTTTTTTCCCCCTTTTGACAGGGAAGTCCGGATTTCAACATTCATGGGAGAATAACTCGTTTCCTTTTGAAAATTTGGGTATTTGGAGAGTCACCATCTAACGGATTATGGTGCGTTAGGGAACCTAGAGCAATTAACGCATGAACTAGTTTGCATTACCAGAAATTAGGGTAAGGGCTCGAAATAACCTTGAGGGGAAGGTGTTAGGCACCCCTCGCGGTCCACAATGGTGGGTCCCGACCGAACTTAAACTATGTGAATTAGTCATTTTAATAAATAAATATACTCGCAAATAAAGACATGTCTTGACATTCTAATTGCATGTATGATTCAAGTAATGAAAACAAGGGAAAAGGTTTGAACAATTTACACATATGTAAAGGAAAGTAAATTCATTTAAACAACGAGAGTTGGGAAAGAGGGGTCCTAGGTTAGTTAACCTATAGGATTATACCCACACAATGCCCGGTAATCACTCCTCAATGAGGGGCTACACGTCACATTAGCGCGTAGTCATCATATCCTTACTACCCAATTCCCTCCCCTTGGTCATAGCCTAAAGCGTTTGAGCAACCTTGAAAGATATCCTATGCGTGCACTACCCGTCCCTTCTTTGTGGCCTTGGAGGCATTTAGGACCTCTAATTTAGGTAGTTCTAGACCATCCTAAGGTATTTAAAGGAGAAAAATCTAGGCGTCAACCAAAAACAATTAGGACTGCATTAACGAGGGAACAATTAAAGGCTCACATTTTACCTCCACAAACAGAGAAAGTAAGTGCACATCTTAAACAACAGTTTTCAGATATTTAAGATAATTCCAAGAACATGATATCTAGGTGAGCAGAGAGTATGCAGTACTGAATTTGGATCAAAGTATCAAAGACCTATTCAGGTTGCCTATTGATTTTAGATCTGTTTGAATATGAGCAGTCACAGATAACAGAGCATAGTTTTACAGTTGCAGGATTTTCAATCGCCCTATAGGCTTGCCTAGACGTATAGTAGTAATGTCCTATGAGCATGGTATCTTTTATTGATTAGGAATGCAATGAGACGATGCACAGTTTTAAATGGTCAATTTGGATCCTATAGGCATGCTCTCTAGCAATATTAATTAAGGCAGTGTTGAAAACTTATTAAAGAAACAAACAGATTAGTTAATTAAACCGATTCAAAATCTACAAACATAAATTGAAGTTAAACTAATTTTAGGTTTTATAGGCATGATTTCTAATTAAACATAAGGCGAAACAAGTGGAATTTATTTGACTAAAGAGAAATCCCTATAGGCATGATTTCTATTTAAGCTGATTTAGATCCTATAGGCATGATCTCTATTATTAAAGCTGATTTAGATCCTATAGGCATGACTTCTAATTGTAAAAGTAAAGCAAGCAAAATTTATTTGAACCAAAGCAGATCCTATAGGAATATTTTCTAACAAACACATTTTTTGAACCAAATGAACCTCTATAGGCATGTCATCTAGCAAACACATTTGAATTGAAATGGACCCCTATATGCATATTATCTACCCAAACTTTACCCACAGTATGTGACTACCCACCCTTTTTAACTAATCACCCCAATGTTTGTTTACAATAATTATTACATACCACGAATTGAATATAAATTACATAAATAGAATAGAAGTTAAACTATAGGGAGCCTGAAGCAGACCCAAACAATCCTGGCATACCAAGCCTTCATTAGTCTCAAATGCCTAAAGTTCCATATCCCTATTCATGTCTAGGTGTGTCAGAGTTCCCTAAGGACCTCAAGGATCTCGGACAATGCTCACACCCAGACTTTCCTCAAGCAAAGACTGATTATGTGCAGTGTGGAAGTGCCAACCCTAATATGCCAGAGTTCAAAGAGATATTAAGGTTCTCAAAGCAGTACACATATCAGAGGGGCAGGACTTAGTAATCTAAGAGTAATGTGAGAGTGCATAATGATTTGAAAGAGTTTGGTAAATAGTAAAAAAATAGATCTTAGGAATGAAAAGAGTTTTCTAAAAACCTGTACTAGTTTGAGTAGAACAGTAGCTGGAAAAGCATGAAAAGAATATTTTGAAATCAGAATACCAATCCCAGAATAGCTTCAGAAAACACTTTGACAAACAGACTTCACACAAGGAGAAAGGGGTAGAGGGCACCTAGAATGCACCTTAGTGATAGCAAACAAATACACAGATTCCTCAAGAAGTTATGGAATTAACCAGTTAATTACAAAGATATGTTGAGAACACATAAGTCTTAGACATGACCCATACACACAACTAGAATGCCTTTGAAAGGTCTAGATGTCTTAACAGGATCTCCTTAGTGAGGTAGAGTAAGTTAGACTTAGATGAACAAACTAGATAAACACTTCATGAAGCATTCAAGGTTTTAGAAATACTAATCACATACAGAACAAACAGAACTTAGACATGCTGGGTGAGACAGTAAACAAACAATGCAGTTCGGACATACTAGTGAACAAATAGGACTCATGCAATTATCTAAAGCAGGAGTGGGCATGCTAAATAATATACTAGTTATAGCTTTTAACAGAACAAACTTAAACATGCTAATCATGATTTGATCAAGTGCTTTTTGGGTCATCTGAGACCTTCTAATTGGTATTTATCTATAAACTATTTGGAGATACACAGCTTACAACTTTGCGGAAACCTGTATTTTTGGTAAACAGTCGCCCGGGCCTGGTCACTACGACCCCCTTTATGAGGAGGCACCCCTTCTCCTGAAGTTACAAGGCTATTTTGCCGAGTTCCTTAGAGAGAGTTGTCTCACACCCCTAGGTATTCTCTACCTACCCACTTGTGTCGGTTTTGGGTATAGGTACCCTCTTGATCAAAGTCGTTCGAGCTTTTCCTGGGAGTATGGCATAGGTTACTTCAACGCCGTAGCGCCTAGCTCTTTTCAGCCCCTATTCCTAATAAGTGAAAGTTGCTGGCACCTACCATATCTTGCTTTGGGGTCAATCTCTTGTATCGGAGCAAACGTGTGGGTCGAAACTTACCCGATAAGGAATTTCGCTACCTTAGGATCGTTATAGTTATGGACGCCGTTCACCGAGGCTTCGGTCGCCGGCTCCCTTGTCATCAGGTCACCAACTTCCCCATCAGGGACTACGAGGATAGGAGCTAGAAGAACTAAACCAAAATAAAATGGTCGTAGAAGACTAGCTTTCAGAATAAGAAAAGGCTTCCATGGAGTTTTTGGCCTAATAGGTTTCATGTTACGTCAATTCGAGCTTGCTCGATGTTTTTCACTAGAAGCTCATCCTAGAGTTGATCGACATGTTAACCCTGAAATGAGTTGATCGACTAGTTACCCCCCCCCCCCCCCCCCCGTAATTGAACCTTAAGCTCGTCGTCCAGTAGTGACGACTGTCTTTTTGATTGGTCCGCAGTCGCCCTTTGGTTGGGTATTAGTGTCTCAATTCGAAAATCCAGGATTTTAATTGATGTCCTCTTATTGATTCCTCCTAAATTGCATTGATTTATCCTAAAGATTTCATTTCAATTTTAATTTGGTTATTCACCATGTACGAGGCTATATCAATGGAATCTCATCATCCATACATAACGAATTGATGTGGTATATTCATATCAATTATCCGTGACTGTTTATGTCTCTAGCATGACCACTTGATGAAATCTGGAGGGAAGTGGGGTAAATGGACGATACTACTGGAAGGATTCCTCTTTTGGATAATAGGTACTATAACTAGTATTCTGCAGGAATACAACAACGTATCAGACCTGAATATGCTGGCCCTTTAGGAAAAGAAAATGTTCCATACTAACGGATTTGGGTCCATAACCATAGGTTCCAATGCACGAGATCTTGTAGCACTTACCAATGATGTCCTATCGATTAGTATTACACAGAAGAAATCAATTATAGACACTAATACAATTAGATCCACTCTTCATAGACAAACTTAGGATTTGCGATCCCAGGTAAGCGGGTCAGGGCGTGGCTTGACCCTGTGTTCTCCCGGGTCAGAGGCGAGAACTTGAAAGTGAATCATTCAGTGGTGGGGTGTTCATAGAACAAAAGGCCTCGCCCTGTCAGGAGAAATTAGTACAAGAAGCCATGCATACACTTCTTGATAATGGAATCCGGGGACAACCAATGAGCGGCAAATGCTTGTCAAAAAGTGTTTGTAACTAATCATGTAGGGGATTTTGGTTTATTATTAGGAATTTTAGGTTTTTATTGGATAACGGGGAGTTTTGAATTTAGGGATTTATTTTGTCTTCAAAATCCATTTTTTGTTTTAGATTTCTGAAATAAAATAAATAGGAAATAGCTGATTAACTAATGAAAACAAAAAATTTTTGAACTCTATCTTCGGATCCGTGAGAAAAAGCATTCATGCTATTCTTTTTTTCAACAAATACTTACTTCGCATCCTGCCTTGGCCGAAGATGCCGCTTACACCCCCCAAGAATCCTTTTGTAGTTTGTCCCGAAGGAATCTCATTTCTCTTCCAATAGAATAGGAAGTTTCAAGCTAGTAGCACGATAGCAGTCCAAACTCCAGGTTCCTCGGGGTAAATGCATTAAAATGGGACAAATTTTAGCGGATGGTGCTGCTACGGTTGGTGGCAAACTTGCTTTGGGGAAAAACGTATTAGTAGCTTATATGACGTGGGATAGTTACAATTCTGAATGAGTGATACAGTAATTAGTCAATATAATCTAAGCATGCTGGTAACACATTCAGTATATGACAGCAGAGCAGCAAATAGAACTGGATATCACAACTAATGAACTGCAACAATAGAGAAAACACATAGTTTTGGAATGAGAATTGAATTAAGACATACCAGTTAAGGAGAAAATACAGAATATAGAGCAGGGGAGGTGCAAATAGCCAGCCTTTGCTTACAGCCGGCTGGATTAGTGAGAATTACAAGTAACAGAAGAGAGTAGAGAGCTTTTGAGAGTATAAATGAACTAGTGTTTTTTTTCAAGAAGTTAAAAAAGAGAGTTTATATAGTAGCTAGAGAGTAGAGTAAATAAGGTAAAAGAATCAATTTCAGTCAATTAAGGAAGTCACAGAATCCAATCACATAAGAGTTCAGAATAAACCTCCCTTAATTGAAGGCAATTAGCTAAACGGTAATAATAAGGAGTCTAATTAAGGAAAGAAGTTCAAATAAAACCAAATAAAGGAGTTCAAAATAATCAGGGGTCTAATTAAGGGAAGAATCATGTAAAGGAATAAGTAATTATACAGGTAATCAAATGAGACAAGAATGACTAATTAAGGCCATAAACAGGGGATCGAGCAAGACTTAGGCATACAAATCTCTAACAGAGCAAATCAATTAGCCAAATTTCAAAGTAACAATGATTTTTGAAATAATATATCACTCCCATAAATAGAAAATAAACCAAGTAAAGATTTCACAAAGAAATTAGCCGGAAAGCAAGATTCGAACCCTAATAGGGCTCAATTAGGGTAAAATTACAGAATATGTGATTTGACAAAGGAAAATCGTGTAAGTCAAAAATACAGGATGAGTTAATGCGATTAGTAACAATGAAAGACTCAAAATCAAAGCCAAGACTGGGAGAATCAACATATAGAATCAACTAGGGTTCGAACGCTCATGCAAAAATCAGTCGAGGTGAAGAAGAAACATTTTATTAAACATTAATATCTTGGAAAAAATCATTGAAAAACAGTTTGGGATAACCCATAGTTTAAGAAGTTCTCACTCACAGTCCATGGACAAACTCTTGAAGAGCCTTAAATGAGATTTGGACCAGATCTCTTCGAGGTCCTTCCATAAAAACCACACAATCTAACAACCAGGGAGATGGAGACAAGCAGAGGCTTCGTACAACCATTGGACGCCATAGATCGAGTAGGAATCACAGGGATTGGGGCTGATTTTGGGTGACGGCTATTAGGAGTTGGTCTCAGAGAGGACCATACAGGAGGGGATTCAAGGGCGGTTGTTGGTGAGAAATGTCCAGGTTTTTGGGGGTCGTTTGGAACTAAAAAAAGGGTTAATTGTGGTTGTTGATCTCTGTGATCAACAGCCGAGATTGAAAAGGTTTGGAGCCGGGTCAAGCATTAAGGTTTGGGCTGGGGTATATTTTGGGCCTGGTCTGATTTAAAATTGGAGTTAAAATTAGGCTAGATTTAAGAATAAAGAGGCCATTTGTTAAATACCCCATTTAATTGATAAAACAATTTTTAAAAATAACCAATTGGCCGTAAAAAAATGATTTTTATGCCTGGAAATATATTAAAATAATTACTCAATATATTAAAAATATAAAAGGCTATTTTCTGGTAAAATAATGTAGTAATGCATGTGTGGGCTATAATTACAAAGTAATTACAATTGAAGCCTAAAATGCAAAAAGTGGCTATTTGTGCAACAATTGAGACTTAATACAAATGCAAATGATAATACTAAATCGCAAAAAATATTATAAGGCTATTTATGATACAATTAGTGATTGTTTTATACATAAAATGCTGGGATAGCTCAATTAAAATGTTTTAAAAATGCAGAAATGTATGAAAAATACTGATTGATGCCAAAGCATAGTTTTGAAAATATTGTGGGAAAAATTAGATATCAACAACTACCCTTTTTTTTAACGAATTCTTATCACCCTATTTTTTTTAGGGCTAATTTTTTATTAATAAAATAAAAATAAAAATACAACAATTAGGAAGAGTAGAAATAAGGGGGACAATAGCACCGGTATTGTTACACAAATGCCTTGGCTATATAATCACTCCTCTGCGCCTCACACTGCCTTATGATGACAACCTCATGTCGAGGATTCATGGTGTAGCTTTCGGCAACGTCTCACGAGGGCATATAATCTCATAGCCGTGTGGATAATTTCCAAAGGCATAGGACCAAGGCAACACAAATCGGGCTAAACCTTACCTTACTAATCCTATTGAGGCATACAATAGCCTCGCGAACTAACAAGCATGTAAAAAATATGAACTTGAAAGGACCAAATATTCTATGATCATCACAGAGTTTATAACATACTCTGTGATGATATTACAGATGAGGATACTAAGAAAGTGGTAAAATAAAATGTAGTACCCATTTGATTCTTGTCCCTTCTTTTCCAAACTTGTAAAATCTTCAATTTGTAATTCTTTGTCTATTCCCTCAACCGTGTGCAAAATGTATTCAAAAATCATCATTTCCTTTTTGAACGGTTGGACCTCGTAGAAGTAGTTGAGGCAGCCTGCTTTTGTTTGGCAACTCTCATTGGAGGTCGCCTAACAATTCCTTCGTCACTCACCTTGCCTTCCCATCTTTTATCTCTTGTACGAATGTTGTGATTTGGTCCGATGCGCGATGGTGATAAATCCTATTGCCTACACAGTGCAAAAATTGGATCGTCCTCTCTTGCTAAATTGAAGTCTATCCCCAAATTCACAGATTGTGGAGCATTGGCATTCAGCAGTGATTCCAAATAAATTCTCTCATCGTCTGACATAACTTGACTGATTGTAGCAATTTTCTTCTGTCCTGATGTTGGTTCTGTGACTTGTCGATGACCTATAGGACTATCAGCTGGAATAAGTTGTTGCTGT
Source organism: Nicotiana sylvestris (assembly GCF_000393655.2). Lineage (NCBI taxonomy): Eukaryota > Viridiplantae > Streptophyta > Magnoliopsida > Solanales > Solanaceae > Nicotiana > Nicotiana sylvestris. The sequence goes on along the minus strand of NC_091063.1, from coordinate 155,095,972 downwards.
CCAGCATATGTCAAAGTCGATGCCAAATTGGACATTGTTGTTGCTTTTCGACCATAATTGTTTGGATCAAACTGTTGCTGCCCAGATTGATTTGCGTCTAGCACTACAATCGAGTTGGCTTCAGGTACATTTGTGCCATTTCGCTGCTGCATCGCGTCGAGCCAAACTCTATCCTTGTGTTGCTGTCCATCTTTTGGCACCTGAATTACTAACTGTGGACTGTTTTCAATTAGCTGTTGTTGTCCCGGATTTGGTGTTTCTTCATGTCGATCACAAATAGCAGTAGGAGTGTTCACAATTTGCTGCTTCTGCCTTCCAGATTTCTTGTTTGCTGCCTTTGCCTTCGAGCTAGTAACCACTGTATCATTGGAGGGAATATGTTTGTTAGATGTGTTGAATCTGACGTTATAAGCAGCAATGTTATCAAAATCTACTTTGTCGAGTTGCACTATTGGAATTGGATATCTATATCCATTGAAAGCTTGCATCAGATTCATGTTCTTCAAAATTTGTGCCCCAAAAGTAGTTACATTTATAGCTGCTGGACTGGAGCAGCTATTTTGATCCATGTTTTGTGCTGCATTACTCTCCACCAGCTGTAGATTCTCTTCATTGTTCATCTGAGCAATCTCATTCCCATTTTCTGAACATCGCTCAATTGATGGCCTAGTCTGGTCTCTTATTCTTTGATGTTTTGCATGTGGAGATGCATTTTGCCTTGAACTGGCTGATCGCGCAACAGAAGACTTTGAGTTTTGCTGTTCTTTTACATTTCCTGGGGATTTTGGCTGCCTATTTGATGTTGCATCTCGATCAAACAGCTGCTTTCCCATCCCAACATCAATCAATACAGGTTCATTGTTCAAAACTCCAAAAGAGTTAGCCATTGTATTGTTCTTTAAACCATTATCCTTATTTTTATGCACTGGATGTGTATCAGCTTTACACAATTGTGCAACTGCTGCTGTTTTTTCCATATTGTCCACAGCATTAGCAACAATAGGTTTCAAAATCTCAATAGTAGGCTTTCAACTCTAGTTAAATGTTTAGAATAATTAGCCTGTATATTTGATGCTCTAAGACCTGTAGTAGTTGCATACTCCACAACCATTACACTCACCTGATCTTGTCCCTTATCAGTCACTACAGTTTCAAGGAATGCTGCGTTACCAGCTGATTCACCAACTGCAGCAGAAGGTCAATCATCAACTGTAGCTGAAGGAGTATATAGATCCAGTTGTGTAGTCAATGCACCAGTAGTCGTCAAGGTTCCAGGTGTTGTCTGCTCAACTCCAATTTGTACCATTGATTCATCTCGATCAGCAGTAGAAAGTTTAGCAACAGATGCAGTAGTAGCAATCTCAGATCGATCACCACTTGCCTTCAACGTAACAACTACTGGTTTTTCTCCTGCTTTGCCCAGCCCTAACACTGTTACTGCTGATTTATCAGCTGGTTCACTAGCATCTCAATCACCAGATACCTCAGACTGGTTTCCATGCAATTTATTAACACCTCGAACACACAAATTCTTCGCATTATTAGCCACTTTTAAATTTTGTCCAGGATGTCGAACAACTGCACTACCCAAAACATCAACATTTTCAAATTGTTGCTCCTCAACTTGCTGTGCATTATATTCTGCAACATTAGTTGTGATAATCTCAGTAGCATTAGGTCGACTACCAGCTGTATTCAATGCAAAATTAACCTCCAAATGTGAACCTACAGGACCTGGTTGTAAAACAACTTTGTCAACTGGCTTTTCCTCAGCTACTGTTGCATTAGTTTTGGATAAAAACGCTTCAACAGTTGCAGCTATTGAACTATCATCCATCATCAACTGAGAATGCACAGGTTCAATAACTGAAGCTGTAAAACCCCCAGCTAAACCTCGGTCAGCCTCAATATAATTAGCACCCTTCAAATCCTGGGAAACTCTAGCAATGGCTTCAGCAATTGGAAAAATTGCACCAGATACAGAGTTTCTTCCTGTAACAGCAATAACAACCCTTTCAGTTACATTAGCAGCAGTTGATTGTGGACCATTAACAAGTGAGTTTCCTCCATTATTTTCTGCTAATTCCACTCCCCTTACACTTGCACCTTGCTGCACATTCATACGATCACCTCTAACATCAGTCCTTGATGAAGTGGGATCCACGTGAGAGTTATTCCCTTGATCAGTCCCAGGTATTATAGGTAAATTCTTCACAACTGTACTTAGTGCTCTATCAACTGGAACTTCTTCAACTCGTTTTTGTAGCAATTTAGCATTCAAGTAACCTCTTGCATCACCTTGTAGTTTTTCAATATTACTTTGATCATTACTGTCCTCTCCAGCTACTGCTACCATGATATTTTTCTTTTTAAGAACGCGACATGCCGAATCGACATGTCCTTGGTGCTTACAAACATTGCAATATCCTGGAAGATATTCATAGACAAATTCTTGAAAAACCTCAACGATCTTACCAGATTCATTGTCAATATGTTGTAATCGAATATGTTGTGGCAGCTTAGCAACTAAGTCGACAATAACTCTGACCCGAGCAGTGCTTGGTCTAGATTTCACCCGTGTTGCTTTGTCAATAGCTATTGGCTTTCCAATTGCCGATGCAATAGATAGTAAAGACTTTCTAGCAAACAATTCTGGAGATAAGTTTGGTAATGAAATCCACACCACAGCCATCGTTGTTTCTTCGTTAGGATTGAAACCAATTGTCCAAGGAAAAATACGATATTGATGCTCTTCTCCTTCGAATGGAAAGTAGTTCGCTGCTCTTGCTAGAGCAGTAACTAAATCGTCATGTTGATCCAAACGGATTAACAATTGTTTTGGAGCTAGTTGACCAACCAAACAATGGCCTTTAATTCCCAGAACTTTAGGCAGCAAATTACGCAGATCATGCAAACCTGGAGATCGCGACGATAATTTGACGACAACTGCTTGGTGAAGTCCCTCCTCCACAACATAATGTTTTCTTTCCTCCATTGTAAATTGTATTGTAGGCTCTCCATGAACAATTAACTGGTTTTAAAATCAATTTTGTGGCCGAATGATTTGTAATCAAATGAGAGGCATACGTTTGTTAGGTCTTGTTGTTGAGAATATGGTCGCTATGATTATGGTTACTCTCTCCCACAGCCAAAGGCTGGGGAGAGGTCGATGCATCCATGGATATCTTCAACACTCCATTTTAATAGAAGTAGAAGCAGTAGCGATGAAGATTTCTTAAAAAAGAGTTGCGTGCTATAGTAACTGCGAACTAAAATTCAAGATCTCTTACAAAAGGCTATGGATTTGAGGATGAAAACAATTGGGGTTTGTGCGCAAAGAGAAGGGGTTCTTTTGAGACCAATCTTGCGATCTTACCTTGTCGGACGCCGGAGTTATGGGCCGTGAATAGTGACAGCGGCACTATTCACAGAAAATCCTAGAGAGGAGGAGGAGGAGGCACTAACCTAGCTACCCCTCTTTACCTGGGATGATGAAAGAGTTTTCGGGTAAAGAAATAATGGCCAATTTTGAACGAATGGGATGTTTTGAAAGACAGAGGCCGAACTCCGGTATTTGAGTTGCCTACATATCCCTGGTTTTATAGGAATTAGGCCATGTTTAGTTCTAGATTCATTGGCGGAGTATACCGATGAAGTCATTACATAAGCGGACACGAGATGCAAGAGTGGTTATGGTGAATGGTCCAGTTTTGAGATGGCTGAATGAACTGGAGCTAGGTCTCTCTTGCTAGGATAGTGGTTGCTTGTTGGTCACCTGCAGATAAAGAGATGCTACGGACATGTATTTTTACAAAAATTTAAACATGATACAGATCCCCTTTGTACCATGAAAGTTGTCTTTGGACGGTTAAGGATGACGTCCTAAGACCATGATGTCCTGGGCCATGAATTGTTTAGTGTGAGGTTCGTAGGCCATGAAATGATATTCTCAAGCCATGAAGATGGTGTCTTCGAACCATGATGCCTTTGAATAATGATATGCAAGTTTGAGAGATCCCCAGTCCATGGCATGGTGTCTTTTGGCTATGAGGATGATGCCTTTTAGACTATGACGCCTTTGGATAGGCCGGTGATATTTTAGCTCATGAGAAGCAATAATATGATGTTACCAAGACAAGGCTTAGTCTTGTGAAATGAAGGGTAGAGCTTAGCCCGATCGAAAATCAAATAGATATTACCGAAATAGAACGGTACTTATGCAAGGAGGGACAATCCTTAGTCCCCATGCAAACGTGGAGGCAAGGATTAGCCTCATGCAAATATGGAGGCAGGGATTAGCCTCATACAAACCTGGAGGCAAGGATTAGCCTCATACAGGTATGGAGGCAGGGATTAGCCTCATGCAAATATGGAGGTAAGGATTTGCCTCACGCAAATATAGAGGCAGGGATTAGCCTCATGCAAATATGGAGGCAAGAATTAGCCTCATGCAAATATGGAGGCAAGGATTAACCTCATGCAGGTATGGTGCCACGACCCATTTCCGTAATAGGTCATGAAGGCGCCCGACACCATTATCAGGCAAGCCAACACGGAAACATAATTAAATTTTTATATTACTTTTATCAGAAATAAGTAAAGCAGATGCTCCAATTTAGATTTAAAACTAGGAGTGATCAATAATGTATATAACCCGATTATACAACCCAGAATAAATGCCTACTAATGTGTGTGCCAAGACCTGGTGTCACAGGTATAGGCATCTAGTAGAATATACAAACGAATGTCTCTATCCTACTGTCTGAGATAGAAAAGACAGCAAAAGTAAGAAAAGACTCCATCCGGATGCTGAACGACATAGGAAGGAAACAGTTCACCGTGGAAGTCCTGACCACTAAATCAGGGGCGCGCACTAGACTGGTAACAAAATATACCTGCCTCAGGTCCTGTACAATTAAGTATAGAAGTGTAGTATGAGTACATAAACAATATGTACCCAGTAAGTATCCCGTCTAATCTCGAAGAAGTAGAGACGAGAGGTCGACTTGATACTTACTAGGGTCAAAATAATATGATAAAGTGTTATGCTAAGCATGGGGATCACCAGTAATCAACAATTTATAACGAAAAGCAATAATCATGTTCTTGACCATATTTTAGTTAGCCATTTACATTTCAAAATACTTAATAAAACAAGTCATGTATAAGATTTCGCATAAATATCATAGCACATTATGCCGAGGCCGACGGCCCGCTCCAACAGAAAATAAATTGTGCACTGCCGAGGGTCGAACGACGCAAACCATAGATGCATCTATTTACACTGAGGCAATCGGCCCGATCCATAAATATCAAGAAACATCAAGAATACACACAAAGGCGCATTTATATACATATAGATTCTTACAAGAGTTCAACAAGTTCACATGTTCACCTTTATTTCTTTCCAAGTCTCTAACATATCATAAATGATCACATTAGCAGGTTAATATGGAGATATTCACAATTTAGGCATGATGTGGGTCCTAATCTACCCAAGCAATTAACGTCATAGTAGCTACGCACGGACTCTCGTCACGTAGCCCCCGCATTTAGTAGTAGTTTTCTCAATTATTATAGCTATGGGGACAATTCCCTCTTAGTTAGAAAGGAGACTCACCTCGCTCCAAGCGCATTTCCAAATATCAAGAACAAGTCCAAGCCCCCAATTCGGAGCCGAACAATCCCAAAATAGTTAAATGAAGTAAGAACTAGTCAATATACACTCACAAGATCGAATTCTAACTATTTAAGCAATTTCCCAAACTTTTACACAAGTTTCCTAAATTCCGACCCCGGGCCCACGTGCACGGATTCTGAGATTTTTCAAAGGAAGCTGTTCTCAACAACCTAAGGATCAATAATATATGATTCCTAATTCATTTCATAACAAATTTCGTGGTTAAATCTAAGTTTTATTAAAACCCTAGGTCTTGCTCTAACCCCTTGATTTTTACCTAATTTCTAGTGTTTAATCTATCTAATATACAAGTATTAAACTAGAGATGGATAGAATAAACTTATCTCACAATGCTAAGTGGAAGTCTCCTTTCCAAAGCTTCCAAAATCGCCCATGGAAGAGTGTATACGTGATAAAAATGGTATTGAACTCGTATTAAATGAACCTCACTGCCCAGCGACTTCTGCATCTGTGGTCAGGGGACCGCATCTGCGAGAATTAGACCGCATCTACGAAAAAGGGAGGGAAAGCTTGGACCGCATCTGCAGTCTTAGGGTCGCTTCTGCGGCTTGGAAGCCGCATCTGCGGTTTCCTGGCCTGGCCACCTGGGCTGCTTCTGCGATAGAAGAACCGCACCTGCGGTCCTGCATCTGTGGTCCAAGAACCGCAGATGCGGTTATGACAGAAGCAACAATCCTTCAGCCCTTTTCCAAATTTTCCACTTCACTCGAGCCTCGTCTGTTTGACGTTCGGGGCTCCCAGGCCTCGCCCGAACATACTGACAAGTCTGAAATCATGAGGCGAACCTACTTGAACCTTCGGAACACTCGAAACAATGCCAAATCTAGAAATCATCCCCTAAAACCAAATGAATCAAACTTATGAACTTCATGTTCTTAATTCCCTCTAACGGGCCAAAACGCCCTTAAACAACTCGGATTGATACCAAATTTTACAAGCAAGTCTTAAATGATATTTCATACCTGTACCAGGTTTTGGAACCAAAATACGAGCCCGATACCTAGGAAATCAATGATTACTTAGTTTCTTTAAATCCTTAAAGCTTCAAATTAACAATTTCTAATAAAAATTCATTACTCGGGCTAAGGACCTCAGAATTCGATCCCGGGCATACGCCCAGGTCCCATATTTTCCCACGGACCCTCCGGGACCGTCAAATCATAGATCAGGGTCCGTTTGGTCAAAATATTGACCAAAGTCAAACTTAGTCTTTTAAGAGAATCTTAAAGAATCAAATGGACATATTTCACTCAAAACTCTTCCAGTTCCTGAATCGACCATCCCCGCAAGTCGTAAATTAGCTAAAGCAAGCACGGTAAGTTTTATTTAAGGGAACGAGGTCCTAGAAGGAAAAATGACCAGTCGAGTCATTACATTCTCCACCTTTTAAACAAACGTTCGTCCTCGAACGGACATAGAAAAGTACCTGAACTACTGAATAAATGGGAATATCTGCTCCGCATGTCCTCCCCGGACTCCCAGGTTGCCTCATCAACTGGTTGGCCCCTCCACTAGACCCTCACCGCAGAAATCCTCTTGGACCTCAACTGGCGATCCTGTCTATCAATAATGGCAACTGGCTCCTCCTCGTAACCCAAACTCTCATCCAGCTGGATAGTACTGTAGTCCAACACATGGGATAGGTCGGCGTGATACTTCTGAAGCATCAATACATGAAAAACTGGATGAACTCCCGATAAGCTGGGGGGTAAATAAAGCTCATAGGCAACCTCCCCAACTCGCCGCAATACCTCAAAGGGACCAATAAACCTTGGGTTCAACTTGCCCTTCTTCCCAAACCTCATAATGCCCTTCATTGGTGAGACTTTCAAGAGAACTTTCCTGCCAACCATAAATGATACATCACGTGCCTTCTGATCCGCGTAACTCTTCTGCCTGGACTGAGCTGTGCGAAGCCTCTCCTGAATCAACTTTACCTTATCCAAGGCATCCTGTACCAAATTTGTACCGAGTAATTTAGCCTCACACGGCTCAAACCACCCAATAGGAGAACGACAACGTTGACCGTATAAAGACTCGTACGGAGCCATCTCTATGCTGGACTGATAGCTGTTGTTGTACGCAAACTCTGCTAAAGGCAAGAACTGATCTCACTTCCCCCAAAGTCAATCACACATGCTCTAAGCATATACTCTAAAATCTGAACCGTACGCTCCAACTACCCGTCGGTCTGAGGATGGAATGCTGTGCTAAGCTCTACACGGGTCCCCAACTCACTCCGAACGGCTCTCCAGAAATGGGAAGTGAACTGAGGGCCTTTGTCTGATATGATGGAAACAGGCACACCGTGCAACCGGACTATCTCCCAAATATAAACCTGAGCATACCTCTCTGCTGTATAGGTAGTCGCCACTGGAATGAAGTAAGCCGACTTGGTCAACCTATCCACAATGACCCATACTGAATCAAACTTCCGCAAAGTCCGCCGCAACCAAACTACAAAATCCATGGTGATGCGCTCCCACTTCCACTCCGGAATAGGCATCTGCTGAAGTAGGCCACCCGGCCTCTAGTGCTCATACTTGACTTGCTGGCAATTCAAACATTTATCCACATACTCCACTATGTCCTTCTTCATTCTCCGCCACTAAAAATGCTGCCTCAAGTCACGATACATCTTCGTGGCACCCGGATGAATGGAATACCATGAACTGTGGGCCTCCTCTAGAATCCTCTCCCTCAGACCATCAATATTAGGAACACATAGATGGCCCTGAAGCCGCAAAACACCATCCTCACCAATAGAAACCTCCTTGGCACCTCCCTGAAGTACCATCTCTCTGAGAACTGCCAAATGTGGATCATCGAACTGCCGGGCCTTGATCTGCCCCAATAAAGAAGACTGAGCCACCATGCATGGAAGAACTCGACTGGGCTCTAAAATGTCCAACCTCACAAGTCTGTTAGCTAAGGACTGAATGTCCAAAGCTAGTGGCCTCTCCCCTTCTGGAATGAATGCCAAACTACCTATACTCTCTGCCTTCCTTCTTAAGGCATCCACAACCACATTTGCCTTGCCTTGATGATAAAGAATGGTAATGTCATAATCCTTCAGCAACTCAAGCCACCTGCGCTACCTCAAATTAAGATCCCTCTGCTTGAAAAAAATGCTGCAAGCTACGATGATCTGTATAAACCTCACATGACACCCCATACAGATAATGCCTCCATATCTTAAGGGTGTGAATAATCGACCAACTATAGATCGTGCACAGGATAATTCTTCTCATGAACCTTCAGTTGACGCGAAGCATATGCAATAACTCGCCCCTCCTTCATCAATACACATCCCAAGCCAACGCATGAAGCATCGCAATATATTGTATACATCCCCGAGCCGGAAGGCAATACAAGAACTGGTGCCGTAGTCAAAGCTGTCTTGAGCTTCTAAAAGCTCTCCTCACAATCATCGGACCAACGGAATGGAGCACCCTTCTGGGTCAATCTTGTCAAAGGCGATACAATAGATGAAAAGCCCTGCATGAATCGCCAGTAATAACCTACTAGCCTCAGGAAGCTCCTGATCTCGGTCACTAAAGTAGGACGTGGCCAACTCTAAACTGTCTCAATCTTCTTGGGATCCACCTTAAGACCCTCTCCTGACACAACATGCCCCAAGAATGCCACTGACTCTAGCCAAAACTCACACTTGGAGAACTTAACAAACAACTTCTGCTCTCGCAAGGTCTGAAGAACTACTCTCAAATGCTGCTCGTGCTCCCCCAGGCTACATGAGTATATCAAGATGTCGCCAATGAAGACGATGACAAACAAATCAATATAAGGCCTGAATACCCTGTTAATCAAATCCATAAATGCTACTGGGGCATTAGACAAGCCAAAAGACATCACTAGAAACTCATAATGGCCATATCTAGTCCGGAATGCAGTCTTCGGAACATCTGAGTCCCGGATCTTTAGCTGATGATACCCTGAGTCCCGGAAAATTAAGTACAGAAGTGTAGTATGAGTACATAAACAATATGTACCCAGTAAGTATCCCGTCTAATCTCGAAGAAGTAGAGACGAGAGGTCGACTTGATACTTACTAGGGTCAAAATAATATGATAAAGTGTTATGCTAAGCATGGGGATCACCAGTAATCAACACTTTAAAACGAAAAGCAATAATCATGTTCTTGACCATATTTCAATTAGCCATTTACATTTCAAAATACTTAACAAAACAAGTCATGTATAAGATTTCGCATAAATATCATGCGTACATTATGCCAAGGTCGACGACCCGCTCCAATAGAAAATAAACTGTGCACTGCCGAGGGTCGAACAACGCGAACCATAGATGCATCAGTTTACACCGAGACGATCGGCCCTATCCATAAATATCAAGAAATATCAAGAATACACACAAAGGTACATTTATATACAAATAGATTCTTACAAGAGTTCAACAAGTTCACATGTTCACCTTTATTTCTTTACAAGTCTCTAACATATCATAAATGATCACATTAGCAGGTTAATATGGAGATATTCACAATTTAGGCATGATGTGGGTCCTAATCTACCCAAGCAATTAACGTCATAGTAGCTACGCACAGACTCTTATCACCTAGTGCGTACGTAGCCCCCACATTTAATAGCAATTTTCTCAATTATTATACCTATGGGGACAATTCCCTCTTAGTTAGAAAGGAGACTCACCTTGATCCAAGCGCACTTCCAAATATCAAGAACAAGTCCAAGCCCCTAATTCGGAGCCGAACAATCCCAAACTAGTTAAATGAAGTAAGAACTGGTCAATATAGACTCACAAGATCGAATTCTAACTATTTAAGCAATTTTCCAACCTTTTACCAAGTTTCCCCGGGCCCACGTGCCCGGATTCCGAGATTTTTTGATGGAAGTTGTTCTCTACAACCTAAGGATCAATAATATATGATTCCTAATTCATTTCATAACAAATTTCGTGGTTAAATCTAAGTTTTATTAAAACCTTAGGTCTTGCTCTAACCCCTTGATTTTTACCTAATTTCTAGTGTTTAATCTATCTAATATGCAAGTATTAAACTAGAGATGGATGAAATAAACTTACCTCACAATGCTAAGTGGAAGTCTCCTCTCCACAGCTTCCAAAATCGCCCATGGAAGAGTGTATAAGTGATAAAAATGGTATTGAACTCGTATTAAATGAACCTTACTGCCTAGTGATTTCCGCATCTGCGGTCAGGGGACAGCATCTGCGAAAAGGGGAGGGAAACCTGGGACTGCATCTGCGGTCTCAGGGTCACTTCTGCGGCTTGGGAGCCGCATCTGCGGTTTCCTGGTCTGGCCACCTGGGCCGCTTCTGCGATAGAAGAACCGCACCTACGGTCTCGCATCTGCGGTCCAAGAACCGCAGATGCGGTTATGATAGAAGCAGCAATCCTTCAGCCCTTTTCCAAATTTTCCACTTCACTCGAGCCTCGTCCCTTTGACGCTCGGGGCTCTAGAGCCCCGCCCGAACATACCGACAAGTCTGAAATCACGAGGCGGACCTACTCGAACCTACGGAACACCCGAAACAATGCCAAATCTAGAAATCATCCCCTAAAATCAAATGAATCAAACTTATGAACTTCATGTTCTTAATTTCCCTCTAACGGGCCAAAACGCCCTTAAACTACTCGGATTGACACCAAATTTTACAAGCAAGTCTTAAATGATATTTTAGACCTATACCAGGTTTCAGAACCAAAATATGAGTTATTTAGTTTCTTTAAATCCTTAAAACTTCAAATTAATAATTTCTAATAAAAATTCATTACTCGGGCTAGGGACCTAGGAATTCGATCCCGGGCATACGCCCAGGTCCCACATTTTCCCACAGACCCTCCGGGACTGTCAAATCATGGATCCGAGTCCGTTTGCTCAAAATGTTAACCAAAATCAAACTTAGTCTTTTAAGAGAATCTTAAAGAATCAAATGGACATATTTCACTCAAAACTCTTCCAATTCCCGAACCGACCATCCCCGCAAGTCGTAAATTAGCTAAAGCAAGCACGGAAAGTTTTATTTAAGGGAACATGGTCTTAGAAGACAAAACGACCAGTCGGGTCGTTACAAATGGAGGCAAGGATTAGCCTCATACAAATAGGGAGGCAGGGATTAACCTCATGCAAAAATATGGAGGCAAGGATTAGCCTCATGCAAATAGGGAGGCAAGTATTAGCCTCATGCAAATATGGAGGCAAGGATTAGCCTCATGCGAGTATGCGGGACAGGGCTTTGGTCCCATGCAAAGAGCGAGTAGCAAATAAGAGCAGTATATGTCTTAGCTGGAGATATATTCGATGTTTGATGGCCTGATTGATAGTGAACTTGTCACATGTATATATTTGCGGACACTATTTTTACATCAGATGTGCCTGCGTTCAAAGAAAAATTGTAAGTTTTGTGAGGGGATGTTGGTTCATGCTTCTGTTCGCTGGCCTTGCTTTGCTCCGTTCTGGAGGCCTTTTCAAGTTTCCCTGGGTAACACCTAACCATTACGGAAATAGAGTTTTTGAAAATATGCAATTATTGATAAAAATAGAGTCATTTTAGAAACATATTGATATATCAAGTGATTTTTAGATGAACGAGTGATTGTAACCCATTTCAGAGACATTGCAGTTTTCTCATGTTAGAATTTTGAGGGTCCTCCTTAAAATTCTGCCCCAGTTTGGTAGATGACCCTTCGGCTATTTGCGAACTTTGTTGAACCTTCCTCGGAATTTTAAGAATCCTTCTCAAAATTCTGCCCCAGTTTCTTAACCGATTTCTAACCATCTGGTATATGTTGGCATTGGCTGGACTCGCTCCGGAATTTTGAGGGTCCTCCTCAAGATTTTTCCCTAGTTTTTGACTTTGGGGGAACTGGAAATTTTATTATGATATGACTGAACCCACAGGGCTACCTACATATCCCCTCTTAAACGGGAATCAGGTCAAGCACAGTTCAATTACATCAGATGAGGAAATGTAAATAATCTAAGCATAGTATCTTTTGACTGCGTCTGAATTGATTGGTTTTGGCCAAATTTCTCCGTCCATTACTGCAAGTATGAGTGCTCCTCCTGTCAGCACCCTGTGAACCATGTACGGACCTTGCCAGTTGGTAGAGAATTTTCCCTTGGCTTCATCTTGATGTGGGAAGATCTTCTTCAGCACCAGCTGTCCTGGTGCAAATTGTCTTGGTTTGACCCTTTTGTTGAAAGCTCTGGACATCCTGTTCTGGTAAAGCTGACCGTGACATACTGCGTTCATCCCTTTTCCATCTATAAGTGCCAATTGTTGATAGCGTTCCTCATCCATTCTGCATGGCTGAGCTCATGTTCCTATATGATTCTTAAAGAAGGAATCTCTACCTCGGCTGGGATGACAGCCTCGGTACCATAAAACAACATGTAGGGAGTTGCTCCGGTTGATGTGCAAACTGTAGTGTGGTACCCCAATAGAGCAAAAGGAAGCTTCTCGTGCCATTGTTTGTGGTTTTCTACCATCTTCCTTAGTATCTTCTTGATGTTTTTGTTGGCGGCTTCTACAACTCCATTCATCTGAGGTCTATAGGCTGTGGAATTCTTGTGTTTGATTTTGAAGGTTTCACACATGGCTTTCATCAGATCACTGTTGATATTAGCAGCATTATCAGTAACAATGGACTCGAGAACTCCGAATCAGCAAACGATATGATCTTTGACAAAGTCTGCGGCGACCTTCTTGGTTACAGCTTTGTAAGATACAACCTCTACCCATTTTGTGAAGTAATCAATGGCTACTAGAATAAACCTGTGCCCGTTTGAAGTAGTGGGCTCTATTGGACCGATGACATCCATTCCCTAGGTGGTGAATGGCCAAGGTGAGCTTGTTGCATTGAGCTCATTTGGCGGTACTTTTATCATATCGGCATATACTTGGAATTGGTAGCATTTGCAGACATACTGGATGCAATTTGTCTCCATTGTCATCCAAAAGTATCCGGCCCTAAGTATCTTGGCCAGAACAAAACCATTCATGTGCGGGCCGCAAGTCCCAGCATGTATATCCTCAAGCAGTTTAGAAGCTTCTTTTGTGTCGACACATCTTAGCAATCCCAAATCAGGAGTTCTTCTGTACAAGTTTCCTCCACTGTGGAAGAAGTGATTGGACAATCTCCGGACTGTGCATTTCTGAGTATGGTTCACATGCTCCAGATATTCCCCTTTCGCCAAATACTCTTTGATGTCATGGAACCAAGGTTTTCCATCCGTCTCTTCCTCGACGTGAGCACAGTAAGCCGATTGCTTATGGATTCTTACTGGGATGGGATCACTGAAATTCTTATCTGGGTATTGTATCATGGATGACAAAGTAGCCAATGCATCGACAAACTCATTCTGAATTCTGGGCACATGTCGGAACTCTGTCTTCGTGAACCTCTTTCTCAATTCCTTCACATGGTGCAGATATGGTAATATCTTGGAATTCTTGGTGGCCCATTCTCCTTGTACCTGGTGCACGAGCAAATCTGAATCACCGATTACCAGCAGCTCCTGAATATTCATGTTAACTGCCATGTTGAGTCCTAGTATGCAGGCTTCATATTATGCCGTGTTGTTGGTGCATGGAAATCTGAGTTTAGTAGATACTGGATAATGTTGACCTGTTTCGGATACCAAAACTGCCCTAATGCCCAATCCTTTGAAATTTGTAGCTCCGTCAAAGAGCATCCTCCAACCGTCATATGCTTTAGCAATGTACTCTTCTACAAATGACACTTCTTCATCAGGAAAATACATTTTCAAGGGTTTGTATTCTCCTCCTACCGGATTTTCAGCAAGATGATCTGCCAATGCTTGTCCTTTGACCGCCTTTTGAGTTACGTAAACGATATCGAACTTATTTAATAGTATCTGCCTCTTGGCCAACTTTCCAGTCGGCATGGGTTTTTGAAATATATACTTCAAAGGGTCTATCCTGGATATGAGGTATGTGGTATAGGAACAGAAGTAATGCCTCAATATTTGGGCTATCCAGGTCAAAACACATCAGGTGCGTTCTAGCAGAGAGTATCGTGCTTTGTAAGGTGTGAATTTCTTACTTAGGTAGTATATGGCTTTCTCCTTCCTCCCTGTCTCATCATGTTGTCCCAGAACACATCCGAAGGCTCCATCCAATACAGATAGATAGAGTAACAAAGGTCATTCTGGTTCTGGCGGGACCAGAACTGGTGGTGTGGACAGGTACTCCTTGATCTTGTCAAAAGCTTTTTGACAATCTTGGTCCAGCTTGTCTTGGAATCTTTCTTCAGGATCTTGAAGATGGGTTCACAAATGACTGTGGACTGTGCTATGAAGCGACTGATATAGTTGAGACATCCTAGGAAGCTCATCACGTCCTTTTTTCTCCTAGGAGGCGGTAATTCCTGAATAGCCTTGACTTTAGACGGATACAGCTCGATCCCTCGATGACTGACAATGAATCCCAGTAAATTTTCTGCCTGGACCCCGATTGCACACTTTGCGAGGTTCAGTTTCAAGTTGTACCTCCTTAACCTGTCAAAGAACTTTCTCAAGTCTGCTATGTGATCTGCGACCCTCTTGGATTTGATAATGACGTCGTCCACATACACCTCTATTTGTTTGTGTATCATATCATGGAAGATGGTTGTCATGACTCTCATGTAAGTAGCCCCAGATTGGACTTAGGCTTATTCTCAAAGTTTTCAACCTCCCTAACAACTTCCTCGGGTATCTCGTCTTCTTTATCCGAATCACTGTCCTCATATTGCGTTGCCTCATTATATGTCACAGTCACCGCTTCATCAGGAAAAGTAATAATAACACTGTAGAAAGAAAAAGTGTAGGAAACAATAATGAATAATAAAGAGCAATGCATTTGATTAAAACTAAAAGACACCCGGACAAGTACGACTTGATGAATCGAGAGTTTATTTTGAAACAAGTAAATCTTTAAAACAAAGTTACTGAAAATCTTAAATGCCTAGAATGGCTATAAAAATAAAATCTGCCAAGCTACCCAGGGACTCGGCGAGCCGGGGATGGTGTGGCGGTCTAGTTCCTGAGAACAACTCCCTTCTCCACAGTCTGAATAGTGAGTCCTTCTTCCTCTTCCTCCTCAATTATTGTGCTACAGTCCGTGTCTTCATCCTCCAAGAACAAATTCTTCAGCCCAGCTAATGCTTCCTCTTCTTCAGTTCCCCATATCGTATCAGCTTGGTGAAAAACTTAATCTAGACGTGGCACTGGTTGCTCAAGAGGGTAATACGGTCCGTGCCATAGAGGCGACCAATCATTATACTCATGCCATGTGTACTGATATCCGAGCCCAAATGTAGTACCATGACCCTTCAACCGTATCAGTTTAGTGATACCCTGGAGATTCTTCCCAAGCCCTCTACTGGGTTCATACCCAGACCATGCCAGTATGCTCTCTATTTTGCTGCTCCACCATTTGTCTTTCTCAACAGCATTGACACATTCAATGTGATGATAAGTTTCCCCTCCTAGCCTTCTTCTATTTTTGATAACTAGGATGATTTGGCTGGTGTAAATGGGGTTACTTCCATCTCCGTGAATGATCACCTCCTAACGATTCCATTCGAATTTCACAGCTTGATGTAGTGTGGATGCCATGACCCCTACAACATGGATCCATGGTCGTCCCAATAGAAGATTGTATGAGGCCGGTATGTCGAGCACCTAAAACTCGACGTTGAACCAAGTTGGCCCCATCTGCAAGCAAAGGTTAATTTCCCTAATCGTGGCCCTCTGAGACCCATCGAAAGCTTTCACTTTCATGCTTCCTACCCGTATTTCATGAAAACCTTTGTCTAACTTTTTCAGAGTATCTAATGGACAAATATCGAGGCTCGAACCTCCATTGATCAAGACCCTAGCGATGAATTTGTCCTCGAATTGCACTGTGATATGAAACACTCGGTTATGATTCAATCCTTCAGGCGGTGGCTCATCCTCATGGAAGATTATTTTATGACTTTCCAACACATGTCCTACTATGTGGGCCATCTCCCCGACAGTGATGTTGTTGGGTACATAAGCTCACTTAACACCTTAATTAAAGCATTCTTGTGCTCTTCTGAATTTTGCAATAGTGATAGTATAGATATCTGAGCTGGGGTTTTGTTCAAATGATTGATGACAGAGTATTCCCTTGCTTGTACTTTCCTCCAAAGGTCATCTGGCCCTGTTTCAATGATAGGTTGCTTGGTAGTGGCATATTTACTCGGTCCTCCCAGGTGTTCAGGTGTATAGACCCTTCTTGTCCTAGTCATTCCTTGTACAACATCAGATTCTTTTAATTTTGCCTTCCCTTTCTACCGAACTTCGGCAACGTAATCCTAAGGTATTGCTTTTGAGTGGAAATGAGGTGTGGTTGATACTGTCAATATGAAAGGTGTGACCACTTCTACTTCAAATGGAGCAGAGGTGGCCGCAGGTGGAGCCACCTCTACCTCAAATGGAACTGATGCAGCTATCTCAACCTCGATTGGTGATCAAGTCTGTACTACAATAGGAGTAAGTGTGACCGAGGGTTTAAAGTCATCACCGTCCTTAATAAGCCTAATTGACCCCTCAGGATCCCACTCTTCATTCGTCTTTATCACATGTACCCCACCACATCTATGATCAGGGAGGGGGTTATTGCGGACATTTGGTACGACTTCCTTCACCTGTATGACCTTGTTGCCAATTAGCATATAGATCTTATCTTTCAATATTCGGCACTCATCAATGGTGTGCCCCTTCATACTGGAATGGTATGCACAAGTTTTGTTTGGATTAACCCACTGAGACAGATTCTCTAATGCCACAGCAGGAATGAGGGTGACATAACCAGCGACTTTCAACCTTTCATACAGCTTGTCGATGGGTTCAGAAATAGCAGTGTACTGTTTGGGTGGTTTGCGGTCAAATTTGGGTCGTGGTCTTGGATAATTCTGGTGAGTTGGGGGTGACTGGAAATGAGATGGTTGGGAATTATAGTATGATAGGTAGTGGATGTTTGGGAATATCGGGAAGACAATGGTTGATATGTAGGTGGTGGTGCTTGGTATGTGGGTAGTGGTGCTTGATAGGTGGATGTAGGTGTTTGATAGGTGAGAAGAGATTTCGGGCCTTGAGCCACCATTACTGCTCCAACGTCCTTCTTCTTTGATATGCCGCCTGATTGCAATGCTTTATTTGTGGCCTGTAATGCCTCAAAATTCATTACCATCCCACTTTTGATGCTTTCCTCAATTCTTTCCCCAAGCTTAATGATATCAGAGAATTTATGTTTTTTAATAACCATTAATCTTTCATAATACTGCGGATCTTGTGCTTTAACGAAGAACTTGTTCATCTGTTCCTCATCCAAAGATGGCCTGACCTTGGCCGCTTCCGACCTCCAACGAGTAGCATACTCGCGAAAGGTTTCAGTGGATTTCTTCTTAAGATTCTAGATGTAGAAAATATATGGTGCATTCTCTATATTGAACCTGAACCAGTCCATGAAATCCGACGCCATACTCACCCAATTGGACCATTTCTTGGGATCTTGGCTTATATACCAGGACAAAGCAACTCCAGTAAGACTCCTCATAAAGAGTTTCATCCGGAACTTTTCGTCTTTCCCAACTCCATCAAGCTTGTAACAATAGGTCCTCAGATGAACCCTGGGATCACCTGTACCGTCAAACATCTCGAACTTGGGAGGTTTGTATCCCTCCGGTAGTTTTACATCTGGTTGTATGCATAGGTCTTCATAGTTCAAATCTTCTATTCCCTTGTCGCATTCAACACCCTGAACTCGACTCGTCAACTTCTTGAGTTCTTCAGCCATGTTTTTAATGAGCAGGTCATTCTCGGAAGATTCTGGTGTATAGGAGATTGCTTGGATAAAGTGAGGTATAGTTTCCACATATATGGGGTTGTTTTGGTGAGTGTCAGGTGCTTGTGTGTAATGGTGGTTATTGGTAGAGTTTTGAGGGTCAGGAATGGGTTGTGATGTATTCTGGGGAGTATGATAAGTGGCGGTTGGTGGGTATTGAATTGGTTGATGGTGGTGTTGTGGCGGAGTTGGTATTGGTAGATGATTGAGATTTTGGGGTGGGTTTGCGTATTGATGCGGTGCAGGAGGGTGATATTGGTTTGGTGTATTTTGGGGAGGTACTGGGTTCTTTGTGTTTTGTTGGTTGATGTCAGGGATATTCAGGGTGAGTGATAAATTTGCCAAGTTGCAGACCTGCTCAAGCTCTCCTTGTACCTCCAATATCTTTTGTTCCAACCTCAAGACTAGATCATTTGGGGCCGGAGTACTCCGACCGTCTGAAGTTTCTGTGTTCTTAGCATTATCCTTTCGAATACCACTTAAGTTGTCCATTTTTACTTTTCCTTTGCATTTTATATTACTTGGGGGAGGAGGAGATGGAGGGCCTCTAGATCTTGTGTGATATACTGATGATGCCAGTATGAACGAACCAACCTTAGGGGATGGAAATAAAGAATAAATAAAAACAAAAAGGTACACAAGTTAGTAAGGATTCTGAAATGTTTGCAATATTTAAACACGTATTGTGAGAATGTAAATTCATGTCCTAATTTGGGAGCCTAGTTGTGCCCGAAGTAGGCCTAGCAACAAATAAATTTGGAGAAATTTAGAGCCAATAATTGCCTCATTTCATTAATGTAGAAGTAAACGACCCAAAATGAAACTAAATAAGATAATGTCACTAACGGCTCTTGGCCTTATTACATTTGAAAGGAAAGCAAATAAATCTAATCTACTTGGTCCCAGAAGGACCCTTTCCAGACTGGATGCTTTTGTTGATCAACTCTCCCAGCTCGCGCAGGTTCAACAGTAGGAATGCCCTTGCCAGATGTCCTCCTTCATTTCCCTCAGCGTCCTGGCAGTTAGTGACCTTTTTTCTCATATTCCCTTCTAACTCCATTAAACTGTACTCCAAATATTCCAGCATTTCGCTGGATTTAACACCTCTTTCTTCCACTCGTTAATAATCTCCGTATCAACCTTATGCAGTGCCATGTGCTCAGCTTCAGACTCTCGAACTCTTTTCGGTAGCTTGTTGTAATTCACCTCTGCTTCGGCAACCTCGTCTATAAACCTGTTTCCTGGCCCAGCCTTTGGCTCAACGACCCCAGTTATGTTGTCCTCCAACCACAAAGGGTAAAGGTATGAGTGGCCCGCGTGATATTAGTAAGGCTCAATAGTATCCTTCTCTACAATAATCTTTAAGGTTCACATGTGTTGCGCTTCATTCTTATACGAGATGGCGTCACCTTGGAAATTGGCTTTGAAGTGTCACATTTTAGCAACCCGTGGTATGACTTGTCTCCTGCTAGCCTGTCTCATAACCTGAGAGGAGCGTAAGGGTATATGCCCCTAAACCCAATCAACACCAAGTGTGGAAAATCCCTGGATCGATGATGAATTCATCGGTAGGGAACCACTCGAACATCCACTGGACTTGATCCTCCGTCAAATTTTCGAAAAGTTGTACCCATCCCACAACGTCCTCTGGCTGAGCAAACATGTCTGGAATATAGTTCATTCTTTTAGGATGATGGAATGCTATGTGATTATTCCACGACCTTCACAGAAATTCTTGATGGTATTTTCCCTTTTGGAGATGTTCCAACAACCAGACCTGTAGCAGCAAGTTGCAACCCTCGAAGAACCTCAACCCATTATGACATCGCTCCAAAGCCCGGTACATGTCTGCAATGATCATAGGGACGATAGTGTACGTCTCCCCTTCGATCCCGTCTATAAGAGTTTTGGTTACCATAGCCAGCCTAGTATGGATTCTATCCACTTGAATTGGGAGTACCAACATGCCTAAGAAACATATAATAAAGACAAAGACCCTACGATGAATCCAACCTAAAGAAGTGATTGAGAACTCATCATCAAAAATACGGTAAGAGCTGTTGTGACCGTATCTTTCATAAAGAAACTCAAAAGGTATGTAGGAGTCCTTTAGGCATTTCAAGTTGTCATTTTTCTTCAACCCTATCATCTTCAAAAATCCCCTAGCAGTGCAATTTTCAGGTGCTAACAGATTAGGGCTATCCTAAGGCAACCCAACAAATCCTCCTATTTCTTCTAGAAGGGGTGTCATTTCTATGTTCCCAAAATGGAGCACAACCCTTTCCTTGTCCCAAAACATAGTTGCAGCCTCAATAAGCATTTTGTTGAGCTGAAGGTCCAATAGAGAAGGCAAATTTCCTAAGACTCGTTTCACATGGTTTTGTTCCTAAGACTCGTTTCACATGGTTTTGTCACATGAAGGAAGATCACTCCACCAATCTAGGAAGAGTGAGGGTGTTCTAACCGTACCGAATTTAGGGACCTCGTGCCTCATTTTCTGCAAAACAAAGAGAGTTAGGCCCTTTCCCCCTCCAGGTTCGTCTATTTATACAGTAATGATTAGCATATTGGCACTTATTTCTCCAAATTAATGCACATTGTGGTTACGTCCGGTGGGATTATGAAAAACAAGATGGACTTTTGGACAAGGCTTGTCTTAAAGGGTTATTATGCGGACATCACATTAACTCGACTAGGTTTGACCATGATGCATGTACAATTAACCAGAGTAAGGCTGCTATAGAGGTCTAGACTGGGACCCTTAAGCAGACAACTTGAGGGGGAAAGGCAAGGAACCGTCGAACGCACCGTTGATCGACTAGTTTTACCGCAAATACGCCTTTCTGAATTTAAAGGGTGATATATAGGAAGAGCGCAAACACTCATCAAGCGTTGCTATATGATTAATTACGCACGAATGGAGTATGATGTTGAGCATGATTTATGCAGCAATAAATAACATGTTGTCAAGTATTTGCATGTAAAAAATGATAAATACAGTATTTAAATAATTGAAGGACAGTTACAGAAAAAGAAAACAAAGAGACAAGTCAGTTTAAGGAATAAAAAAATCATAATTGCATTGAAAATAGACAGTTAAATTCAAATAAGGGGAAAGGGTATGCATGATAGAGCATGCTTGGACTAATTCACAAAAGATAAGTTCATTATGGTAAGAGCCTAAAAATATCCCCAGCAGAGTCGCCATGTTGTCGTGCCCCCTTTTTTCCCCTTTTGAAGGAGAAGTCCGGGTTTCGACATTCATGGGAGAATAACTCATTTCCTTTTGGGAATTTGGGTATTTGGAGAGTCCCACCTAACAGGTTATGGTGCGTTAGGGCATCTAGAGCAATTAACTCATGAACTAGTTTGCATTACCAGAGATTAGAGTAAGGGCTCGAAATAACCTTGAGGGGAAGGTGTTAGGCACCCCTCGTGGTCCACAATGGTGGGTCCCGACCAAACTTAAACTATGTGAATTAGTCATTTTAATAAATAAATATACTCGCAAATAAAGACATGTCTTGACATTCTAATTGCATGTATGATTCAAGTAATGAAAACAAGGGAAAAGGTTTGAACAATTTACACATATGTAAAGGAAAGTAAATTCATTTAAACAACGAGAGTTGGGAAAGAGGGGTCCTAGGTTAGTTAGCCTATAGGATTATACCCACACATTGCCCGGTGATCACTCCTCAATGAGGGGCTACACGTCACATTAGCGCGTAGTCATCATATCCTTACTACCCAATTCCCTCCCCTTGGTCATAGCCTAAAGCGTTCTAGCAACCTTGAAAGATATCATATGTGTGCACTACCCGTCCCTTCCTTGTGGCCCTGAAGGTATTTAGGACCTCTAATTTAGGTAGTTCTAGACCATCCTAAGGTACTTAAAGGAGAAAAATCTAGGTGTCAACCAAAAACAATTAGGACTGCATTAAAGATGGAATAATTAAAGGCTCTCATTTTACCTCCACAAATAGAGCAAGTAAGTGCCACGTCTCAAACAACAGTTTTCAGTTATTTAAGAGAAGTCTTAGAACAGGATATCTAGGTGAGCAGAGAGTAAATAGTACTAAATTTGGATCAAAGTATCAAAGACCTATTCAGCTTGCCTACTGATAGACCTATTTGAATATGGGTAGTCACAGATAACATAGCATAGTTTTACAGTTGTAGGATTTTTAATTGCCCTATAGGCTTGCCTAGGCGTATAATAGTGATGTCTTATAAACATGGTATCTATTATTGATTGGGAAAGCAATGAGACGGTGAACAGTTTTAAACGGGCAATTTGGATCCTATAGGCATGCTCTCTAGCAATATTAATTAAGGCAGTGTTGAAAACTTATTAAAGAAACGAACATATTAGTTAATTAAACCGATTCAAAATCTACAATCATGAATTGAAGTTAAACTGATTTTAGGTTTTATAGGCATGATTTCAAATTAAACATAAGGCGAAGTAAGTGGAATTTATTTGAACAAAGCGAAATCCCTATAGGCATGATTTCTATTAAAGCTAATTTAGATCCTATAGGCGTGATCTCTATTATTAAAGCTAATTTAGATCTTATAGGCATGGCTTAATTGTGAAAGTAAGAAACACAACAACAACAACAACCCAGTATAATCCCACTTAGTGGGGTCTGGGGAGGGTAGTGTGTACGCAGACCTTACCCCTACCCTGGGGTAGAGAGGCTGTTTCCAAATAGACCCCCGGCATCCTTCCCTCCAAGAACTTCCCACCTTGATCTTGGGGAGACTCAAACTCACAACCTCTTGGTTGGAAGTGGAGGTTGCTTAGCATCAGAGCAAGCAGAATTTATTTAAACCAAAGCAGATCCTATTGGCATATTTTCTAACAAACACATTTTTGAACCAAATGAACCCCTATAGGCATGTTTTCTAACAAACACATTTTTTGAACTAAATGAACCCCTATAGGCATGTCATCTAGCAAAACACATTTGAATTAAAATGGACCCTATAGGCATGTTATCTACCCAAACTTTACCCACAATATGTGACTACCCACTTTTTTCACTAATCACCCCAATGTTTGTTTACAATAATTATTACAGACCAAGAATTGAATATAAATTACATAAATAGAATAGAAGTTAACCTATAGGGAGCCTGAAGTAGGCCCAAAACAATCATAGCATACCAAGCCTTCACTAGTCTCAAATGCCCAAAGTTCCATAGCCCAATTCATGTCTAGGTGTGTCAGAGTTCCCTAAGGACCTCAAGGATTCCAGGCAGTGCTTATACCCAGACTCCTCAAACAAAGACTAATTATGTGCAGTGTAGAAGTGTCAGCCCTGATATGCCAGAGTTTAGAGAGATCTTAAGGGTCTCAAAGCAGTACACATATCAAAGGGGCAGGACTTAGTAATCTAAGAGTAATGTGAGAGTGCATAATGATTTGAAAGAGTTTGGTAAACAGTAAAAAGAAAGATCTTAGGAATGAAAAGAGTTTTCTGAAAACCTGTACTAGTTTGAGTAGAACAGTAGTTGGAAAAGAATGAAAAGAACATTTTGAAATCAGAATACCAATCCCAGAACAACTTCAGAAAATACTTTGGCAAACAGACTTCACATAAGGAGAAAGGGTAGGGGACACCTAGAATGCACCTTAGTGATAGCAAACAAATACACAGATTCCTCAAGAAGTTATGGAATTAACCAGTTAATTACAAATATATGTTGAGAACACATAAGTCTTAGACATGACCCATACACACAACTAGAATGCCTTTGAAAGGTCTAGATGTCTTAACAGGATCTCCTTAGTGAGGTAGAGTAAGTTAGACTTAGATGAACAAACTAGACAAACACTTCATGAAGCATTCAAGGTTTTAGAAATACTAATCACATACAGAACAAATAGAACTTAGACATGCTGGGTGAGACAATAAACAAACAATGCAGTTTGGACATACTAGTGAACAAATAGGACTCATGCAATTATCTAAAGCATGATTGGACATGCTAAACAATATACTAGTTATAGCTTTTAACTGAACAAACTTAAACATGCTGAGTGATACATCAATTAGGCAATGTAATCTAAGCATGCTGGTTACACATTGAGTATATGATAGCAGAGCAGCAAATAGAACTAGATATCACAACTGATGAACTGCAGCAATAGAGAAAACACATAGTTTTGGAATGTGAATTGAATCAGGACATACCAGTTAAGGAGACAATACAGAGTATAGATTATAGGGGGTGCAAATAGCCAGCCTTGGCTTACAGCCAGAGTGAGAATTACAAGTAACAAAAGATAGTAGAGAACTTTTGAAAGTGTGAGAGTGTAGATGAACTAGTGTTTTTTTCTTCAAGAAGTTAAAAAAGAGAGTTTATATAGTAGCTCGAAAGTAGAGTAAATAAGGTAAAAGAATCAATTTCAGTCAATTAAGGAAGTCACAGAATCCAATCACATAAGAGTTCCGAATAAACCTCCCTTAATTGAAGGCAATTAGCTAAACGGTAATAATAAAGAGTCTAATTAAGGAAAGAAGTTCAAATAAAACCAAATACAGGAGTTCAAAATAATCAGGGGTCTAATTAAGGGAAGAATCATGTAAAGGAATAAGTAAATATACAGGTAATCAAATGAGACAAGAATGACTAATTAAGGCCATAAACAGGGGATCGAGCAAGACTTAGGCATACAAATCTCTAACAGAGCAAATCAATTAGCCAAATTTCAAAGTAACAATGATTTTTGAAAGAATATACCACTCCCATAAATAGAAAATAAACCAAGTAAAGATTTCACAAAGAAATTAGCCGGAAAGCAAGATTCGAACCCTAATAGGGCTCAATTAGGGTAAAATTACAGAATACTCGATTTGACAAAGGAAAATCGTATAAGTCAAAAATACAAGATGAGTTAATGCGATTAGTAACAATGAAAGACTCAAAATCAAAGCCAAGATTGGGAGAATCAGCATATAGAATCAATTAGGGTTCGAACGCTCATGCAAAAATCAGTCGAGGTAAAGAAGAAACATTTTATTAAACATTAATATCTTGGAAAAAATCATTGAAAAACAGTTCGGGATAAGCCCTAGTTTAAGAAGAGAGATTAAAATGTGAGATAATCAATAAAAGTAAAGTGGGTTTTTTGAGAAAAACACTTGATATTACCCAAATCATCTCAGATCTAAGAGTCGACAACAATGAACTAGGGTTTTCAGAAAAGAAAATAGCAGAGAAGACAGAATAGTTCGAAGACTTACAGATTTTTAACAAAATAACAAGAAGTTCTCACTCACAGTCCATGTACAAACTATTGAAGAGCCTTAAACGAGATCTGGACCAGATCTCTTCGAGGTCCTTCCACAAAAATCACACAATCGAACAACCAGGGAGATATGAGACAAGTAGAGGCTTCACACAGCCATAGGGCTCCATAGATCGAGTAGGAATCACAGGGATTGGGGCTGGTTTTGGGTAACGACTATTAGGGTTAGGGTTTGGTCTCATAGAGGACCAGAGAGGAGTGGATTCAAGGGCGACTGTTGGTGAGAAATGGCCAGGTTTTTGGGGGTCATTTGGAACTAAAAAAGGAAAGGGTTAATTGTGATCGTTGATTTATGTGATCAACGGTCGAGATTGAAAGGGTTTGGGGCCAAGTCGGGCATTAAGGTTTGGGCTGGGTTATATTTTGGGCCTGGTTTGATTTAAAATTGGAGTTAAAATTAAGCTAGATTTAAGAATAAAGGGGACATTTGTTAAATACCCCATTTAATTGATATAACAACTATTAAAAATAACCAATGGACTGTAAAAAATGATTTTCATGCCTGAAAATTTATTAAAATAATTACTTAATATTTTAAAAATATAAAAGGCTATTTTTTGGTAAAATAATGTAGTAATGTGTGTGTGGGCAATAATTGCAAAGTAATTACAATTGAAGCCTAAAATACAAAAGTGGCTATTTGTGCAACAATTGAGACTTAGTACAAATGCAAACGATAAAACTAAACCGCAAAAATTGTTATAAGACTATTTGTGATACAATTAGTGATTGTTTTATAATAAAATGTTGGGATAACTCAATTAAAATGTTTTAAAAATGCAGAAATTATATGAAAAATACTAGTTGATGCCATAGCATAGTTTTGAAAATATTGTGGGAAAAATTGGATATCAACAGCAGGTAGTGCCACATTGGCGGTGCTCCAAAAACAAAAGAAGGCAATTGGATGAACTTTAGCCGATATTCGGGGGATAAGCCCCGCCATTTGTATGCACAAGATTATTCTTGAAGATGATTCAAAGCCCTTCTTGGAACATCAAAGGAGGTTAAACGAGGTAATGCAAGAAGTTATGAAAAAAACAGGTGATCAAGTGGTTGGATGTCGAGGTTGTGTACCCCATCTCTGATAGTTCTTGGATTTCACCGGTGTAATGTGTGCCGAAGAAGGGTGGTATGACCGTGGTTACCAATGCGCAAAATGAGCTAATTCCTACCAGGACAGTCATCGGATGGAGGGTGTGCATGGACTACCACAAGTTGAACAAGGCGACCCGCAAGGATCACTTTCCATTGCCTTTTCTTGACTAGATGCTAGACAGACTTGCTGGGCATGCCTTCTACTGTTTCTTGGATGGGTATTATGGGTACAACCAAATTTTGATTGCTCCTGAAGATCAGGAGAAGACCACCTTCACTTGTCCATATGGTACCTTTGCCTTTTCTAGGATGCCATTTGAATTGTGTAATGCACAGGCTACATTCCAGCGATGCATGATGGCAATATTCACTAACATGGTGGAAGATATTTTGGAGGTGTTCATGGATAACTTCAGTGTTGTGGGAGACTCATTTGATGAATGTTTGAAGAATCTTGATAGGGTGTTGGCCCGATGTGAAGAAACCAATCTTGTGCTCAACTAGGAAAAATGCCACTTCATGGTTGAGGAGGGCATAGTCCTTGGCCATAAAATCTCAAAGCATGGTATAGAAGTGGACAAAGCTAAAATTGAAGTGATTTGAAGGCTCATTCCCCCTACTTCTGTCAAGGGAGTTAGAAGTTTTCTTGGGCATGCGGAGTTTTACCGGAGATTTATCAAGGATTTTTCTATGGTAGTGAATCCTTTGTGCAAGCTTTTGGAAAAGGATGACAAGTTCGTGTTCAATTAGGGATGTATGCAAGCTTTCGAACTTCTCAATCACAAGTTGACGCCCACTCCTATTATTACTGCACCCAATTGGAGCTTACCTTTTGAGTTCATGTGTGATGCGAGTGATGTTGCGGTAGGGGCGGTTTTGGGTCAAAGAGTGAATAAAATGTTTCACCTGGTGTACTACGCGAACAAGACAATGAATGATGCTCAAGTGAACTACGCGGTGAGTGAAAAAGAGCTTTTGCCTATTGTGTTCGCAATGGAGAAATTTTGACCGTATCTCATGGGTGCCAATGTCATAGTTCATACCGATCATGCTGCACTCCGGTACTTGATGACGAAGAAGGATTCCAAAGCTAGGCTGATGCGATAGGTCTTGTTACTTCAAGAGTTTTATTTGGAGATTATGGACCAGAAGGGTAGTGAAAACCAAGTGGCGGACCACTTGTCCCACTTGGACGAGGAGGGGAGGCCTCGTGATGGCCTAGAGATCAATTATTCATTTCCTAATGAGCAACTCCTTTCTATGTCGGTGAATGGTATGCCATGGTTTGCGGACGTTGCTAGTTTCCTTGTGACTGGTATAATTTCGTGTGAGCTCTCTTCTAACCAAAGGAAAATCTTAAATGGGATAGTTTAGACTTCTATTGGGATGAGCCGTACTTGTTTAAGATCTGCACTGACGGTGTGATCTGAAGGTGTGTCCCGGAGGAGAAACAATTGAGTATCTTAGAGGCTTGTCATTCCTCTCCCTATGGTGATCATCATGGCGGGGCGAGGACAACTTCAAAGGTTCTTAGTAGTGGGTTTTACTGGCCAACTTTGTACAAAGATGCAAATGAACTTGTGAAGAGATGCGACGAATGTCAAAGAGGGTGAAATTTCGAAGAAAGATGAGATGCCACTTAATACTATTCTCTAAGTTGATATTTTTGATGTGTGGGGCATTGATTTCATGGGCCCGTTTGTTAGTTCGTGTGGGAACAGTTGACTATGTTTCAAAGTGAGTTGAAGCCGTGGCTTTATCCAATAATGAGGCCCGGAGTTTTGTTGTGTTTCTCAAGAAGAGCATTTTTACTAGGTTTGGCACTCCTCGAGCAATTATAAGTGATGAGGGGTCTCATTTTTATAATCGAGCTTTTGACACTTTACTTGCAAAGTATGGTGTCAATCACAAAGTTTCTACTCCTTATCACCCTCAGGCGAGTGGCTAAGTTGAAGTCTCAAATAGGGAAATCAAGAGTATATTTCAAAGACGGTCAATGCAAATAGGACCGATTGGTCAAAGAAATTTGATGATGTTCTATGGGCTTATAGGACTGCTTACAAGACTATGATTGGTATGTCTCTGTACTGGTTGGTGTTTGGAAAAGCTTTTCATCTACAGGTTAATTTAGAGCACAAGACTATGTGGGCTTTGATGAATCTGAATCTTAAATGTGATGTGGCAGCAAATCTTCGTGTGGAGCAGCTTAATGAACTTGATGAATTCTGATTCCATGCCTACTCCAGTTCGTCCTTGTACAAGGACAAGATGAAGTACCTTCACAAAAAGTATGCTCGAAGCAAGGAGTTCAAAGTGGGTGATTTGGTTCTCTTGTTCAATTCTCGGTTACGTTTGTTTCCGGGAAAGCTTAAGTCAAAATAGAGTGGACCTTTTCAATCGGTGCTTATGACTCCGTTTGGTGCATTTGACATGAAAAACAAAAATGGAGAGATCTTCAGAGTTAATGGTCACAGAGTCAAGCACTATCTTGGTAAGATTGATGACAGTCACGTGGTGGCAATGATCCATCTAAAGTAATTTGATGGTAACCTGCATCGTGTCGCGACGTTAAATCAGGCACTTCTTGGGAGGCAACCCATGTGTCTTTATTTTTTATTTTTCTTTGATTTTCCTTTTAGTGTAGGATTTGATTTTGGACTAAATGGTTGTGAGATGTGTGTAGGGTTGTTTTGATGCAGTACAGGACCAAATTGGAAAAATGTTGCACTCTCTGAAGTTTGGACCGCTGCCGCAATGCATTTTTCGCGGCCGCAATGGCCTTATTGCGGGGGCAAAAATTTCATTGCGGTCCGCAGTGTTGAATGTTAAAAGTGGGGGTTCTAAAGTTATCACCGCGGCCACAATGCATTTTATGCGGTCCGGGGTGCCCTACCACGACCGCGGAGCCCTACCGCGACCGCGGAGCATTTTCTGCGGTCCGTAGTGAGTTCCTCCCCAGTGCTTCTTGTGCTTAAGTACCGCGGACCGTGGTGCATTTTATGCTGTCTGCGGTTGGGTAGGTAACGTGGGTCCCAGGTCCTCTTTCTATAAATAGGACCTCAGGTCCTCATTTACACTTTTCGCTCATTTGCTTTCTAAATAGAAAAAAGTATTGTTCATCCCTAGCCCTAAGTGCACAAATTCAAACACTGTTGCTAAATCATCTGTGTTGCATCTCATCTCTGGTACTTCAAATCTTTCTCTAGTCTTTAATTTTGTTTTATTCTATTTTAATTCGTTAGTTTGTACTTCTTTTTCTTCCATTTTCTTTCAGTTTGTAGCGTA
Organism: Nicotiana sylvestris; assembly: GCF_000393655.2. NCBI lineage: Eukaryota > Viridiplantae > Streptophyta > Magnoliopsida > Solanales > Solanaceae > Nicotiana > Nicotiana sylvestris. Next base: position 155,065,673 of record NC_091063.1, on the reverse strand, counting down.
GGGTTACATAATGTTGTTTAGATTAGGGTTAATTAGTTAAAAATGATGATTAACTACCTAAGGGGTTGATAATATGTGAATTTAGGATAAAAATGAGAAAAATATTGAAACCCTAGGTTGGTGTTGCTGAGTTATGCTTACCACGACCGCGGTGCCTCTCCGCGGTCGCGATCGTTTTTCCGCGGTCCGCGGTGGTAAACTTCAGAGGGGTCAATTTTTCGCGGTCCGCGGTGCCCTGAATTAGAGAGTGGGTATTCTGAACCTCACTTCACTGTGGTCCACGGATCCATTTTGTACGGTCCACGGTGGTTCCTTTGCGGCCACACTGCTTTTATGCTGTCCGCAGTCAACTATTTTCAATTATATTCTTCATTGTTTCTCCTGGTACTGTGATGCTAACAAACACTAAGTGAATTCTCCTTGCAGACAATGGTTAAATCACGAGGTAGAAGTGAAAAACAGAAAGGAAAAGGAGATTCCTCCCGAGGTAGGGGACGAGGTATGATCAAATTGACCCCGCAAGTTTGGAAAGCAATTGGAGATACAAGAAATCAAATCAAGGATGCAGATAGAGCTGCTTCCCATTCAGAGGGAAGTGAGTATGTACCTTCCCGGGAGGCATCTGACTCTGATTCAGTGCTGGAGTATGCTCCTGACTTCCCGGGGAGGTTTAGATTGAGAGATGTGCCCACACCTTCGGGCTCTCCTACTGCTCAAGCTTCAGTTAAAATTTCTTCTGAGTCGTCTGAGGGCTCAGCAAAGAGTAGTGATAGTGCAACATCTACTTCACCCACAGCTTCAACACCCAGGGAGGATCCCATTGCTGAAGAAGGAGGGGGTGTGCCCCAAACCGGGAGAGGGTGAAGAGAACTAGAAACCCGAAGGCTTAGCAGGATAATTTGTTAGTGAGATTGCTTACCACAAGTTCCGAGAGTGGTGACCCGAGAGGAAATTGATATTTGAGCGGAAATTCATTGAGAGTGACCTTCTGCCTCACAACCCTAATGTGAAGAGGCAATTCAGAAAGAGAACAAACTGGGAATATTTTACAAGCAAAGTCGAAGAGGCAAATAAGCACTTAGTCAAGGAGTTTTACGCTAATGATGCCCACATAAAAATGGGCACTAAAATGACTAAGGTGCGGACTTTGATAGTGAAGTTTGATGGGAAGACAATCAATGACTACCTTGGCTTTCCGGAGGAAGATGAATCATTATACTTAGAAAAGGTAACATTGGATGAGGCAACCCGTCCATGGTTGGCAGAATACCTGGCACTCCCGGGTACCACCCCAGCATGGTTGACATCATGAGTCCCAATTTTGAGGAGAACTTTAAACTTCGAGGCAAAGGGCGGGACACTTTCGTATGCAGCAGGATGGACCCCACTACTCATGAGAACTCTCTGCCTATCTCTCGGGCAATATTGGTGGCTTCTATCATGGCGGGGTACCCGATCAACATCGGGAATGTTATGTCTAGGGTGATTACAAGGGTGGTAAATGAAGGTGATAAATCCTACCCCTTCCCAAATTTCCTGACAATGTACTTTGAGGACCAGGATGTGGAGAAAGGAAGTTTGATGTGAAGGTGAAACTTGTGAGCACCTAATTTTTGCCCTACATGAAAATAACTCCTAAAAATAAACCAAAAATAATTTTTAAGGGATTTTAGAAGTTTTTCTTTATTTAGTTGAATTTCATGCATTTTTATATTTTAAACTCATAGAAAAATGATAAAAAATGTCACGTTTTAATTTTATGTCATCTTAGGTCCAATTTGCATGTAGGAATTAATTTTATTAAGAAAAATCGTAAAACAAATGGTCATTTTTACATATTTAGCTTTTAGTCTTTAGAAAGTAGTTGTTTTTATTTAGTTTTAAGTGAATTAGTTGTTTTACCAGATAAACAATTTTAATTTTTTTACAAATTAGATTGATTTAGGATTAATTTAGGATTTTATTAGATTTTAAAATCAAAGAAAACGAAAAATGAAAAAAAAAAAGATTTTGATTTAGTCTTCCTACCCCAAAGTTAATTAGCCCAAATTCATGACTCAAATCCCTTCAAGACCAAAACATTGAGCCCATACTCATTCCCCATTTGACCTAACCTAATTCTCACCCCTATAAAATAATGCTAACCCCTAAAAAATCAAAATAAAAAACCATCAGATCCCTAAGAGCTAAAAATCCGCCTTTTTTCATCAAGAATAGACCATCCCCTGAACGTCTGCTTCTTCAACAACCACCCTAATCCTTGCTTCTTCTTCTTCAACACAAAACAGCCGCAACACCCAGGAGGTCCCAGCCGTGACTTCTTCATATTCCTCTCTTAAGCTAACACACAAAATAAGCATCTTTCTTTTCTCTCATTTCCTCTTTAATTTTTCCACAGGTTTATAGTTTTGTTCCTTTTTATTTTATTTTAAGCTAGACATGGAGACTTTCTTGTTCACCTCAGAATCAGTTAACAAAGAGCACCCTTCATAAAACTGTATCTATGATATCCGTCCGTTATTTCTTTGTCGTATGATCAAATCTGACTGTGGGATCAGTTATGGTTAATTTACCTCAACATTCATCTGCTTTGTAATTACTTGAAGGCAACATCCGGGAAAATCACCGATTTGGACGGTAAAATCAGTAGTGACTCAAAAGGGAGGTCTATTTTGTTCCTCAATCATCAATCACTGAAAATGAAAATGCAAATGAACAACACTTAGCATAATAAATACATGGTTCTTGCTATTTTTGATTTGAGAATAGAATCATGGGTTATTTCTATTCAACTTTAATTTTCACTCTGCTCGTTCAATGCAAGATTCCTATGTTTCTGCAATTGGTGACCCTGGAATGAGAAACCTAAATTCAAGATTTGCATTGGAAGATGCGGCTGAGGAGGGAGTTTCAATTGAAAGGAACAAGGCATTTCAGAAATGTGAACAAGAATGTGTGGTGTCAATTCGAGGTTTCGGTTTGTAATATCGGTGTTTTGGTCCAAGGATTGTTGCTTTATTTAGCCCGATTGATTTGTAATTTTCAGCTTTATTCATCAATAAAAGGTCCATTTCTCAATTTTCATTCTCATTTCATTGTGTTATGATAGTTTGGTGCGCGTGTTGGTTGATTTGTGATTATGTGTTTGAGTAGCATGTCTTAGTTTTAGTTTAAATTGTTTTAATTAGTTTTTTTTATTTTGATTGTGATGCATGTAGTTTTGGTTCTTGAATAAATGCTTTTAATTGGGTAGGTGAAAATTGGAGTTGCTTCTTTCTTGGCAAAGAATAAGAATGAGCCATAAAGTGAGTCTTGGACCGTAAGGAATCTAGCCAACTAATAGATCATGTTAGCTAGCCTATTTGCTCCCTAATAATGTCTTCTTCGTAAATTTGGTATCACAACAATCTCCAAGATTAGGAAAAAAATTCAAATGTGCTAGTATGCTTTAGGAACATATTAATAAATAAATTACCGTGATTGTGTACACGTTCGCGTGACACAATTACGATCTTAAAAACAAAATCGGAGTATGCGTTCGCGCAACTTCGTCTAAACTTTCTTAATAATAATAATAAAGTGTGATTAATGTCATGGTCTGCTTTCCAGACACGCCCCATGACCCCTTGGTCGTTCCCCATGGCAGCCTAGCAAGCCTCACAATGCATAGCGCCATGGTCGGCCCCGTGGTCTTGGCTGCGCCAAGTGACAAGTGCGCATGCGCCTCTGTAGCCCCACCGATGCCTCTCGCCAGCGCCCAAGGGCTTGGCAATGACAACAACGCCGCGCGCCCTGACAATGCCGTGCGCACAGATCCTGATGCCTCGCCAGTGCCCAGCTGCAGGCCCATTCCAGCAGCGTCTCGCGCACAGACCCTGATGCCAAGCACCAGCGCCCAGCCTCAGGCCAACACATCAAGTGTCGCGCGCGCCCACAGCAACGCACGCGCAGACCCTGACCCGCAAGACAAAGTTGCTGCCATCGGACTTAGTTCTACCTTGTAATAAACTAAGTCCTTTTCGTTGTAATTATAGGCTAGTTTACATTATTTTCATTCAGTGTGCTTCTACAGCTTTATTAGGACTAGTCATGTAATGTTGGTTTATTTTTTTAAGCATTATTAAGAGGGACCAAACAATCAAACATTTTCAAGCAAGCAATTTTCTGTACTGGTGTCTCTCCCTCTCGACACCGCATCTTTTGTAATCAACATTTCAGTCATCAATAAAATCATCATCATGATTCAAAACCCAATTCTCTCTCAGCTTCCGCAATTGCTCGTGACATTGGTTTTCCCGCACGACACTGACAATCTAGTCTAGCGTGCGGAGGGGACCTCATTGGAGGACAACAACCACACTGACATCGGTTGCTTAGCCTTACGTTGCCCTTCCAAAAAACATCAGGAAGGCATTGCGTAATAGTTGGTATCATAGCCTAGGCTCGACATCGGACGAGGGAACACATTTGCCATCATCGCCATTTCTAACCATGGTGAATCATGGGGAGCGCCTGGAATCCCTAGAAGAGACGGTTGACCGATTACGACCCATCGTGGATACGGTGCCTCATCAAAATAACAACCTAGTGCAAAGGTTGGACGACCTAGACTGCCGAATGCGGCAGGCAGAAAATGACATTGCAAACATCAGTCGTGACCCTGACGAGGACCGACAAACGGCAGCCATTGAAACTGCCAATATTCATGGCAAATTTGAGGACCTCCAACAGGAGCGTGCCGACGATTTAGCCCATCGGCAACAAGAGGCAGACAGACTAACTGCCATGCAGCAAACCATAGACGACTAGACAGACAAGCTCAATGTTGTCAATGCTGCCCTACAGAGCCTACTTTGAGGAGGCGACAACCACATCAGGGGTGCAGCAAACCTTACCCCCATTCCACAAAAGCTTAAGATACTGGAGCCAAATCCATACGACGGATCCCGGGATGCTAAAGAAGTGGAAAACTTCATCTTCGACATCGAACAATACTTCGATGCCGTGGGGCATTTGGAAGAATCCAAAAAGGTAGCGACTGCTTCCATGTATCTTCAGGGCGATGCCAAACTTTGGTGGCGAGTCAAATACAAAGCCATCAAGGCCGGTGAAGATACTCTCCAGACATGGGATGAGCTAAAGGCAGCCCTACGCCTGCAGTTCTTCCCCAAAAATGAGGAATACAATGCAAGGAGAAAGCTACGGGAGCTCCGCCACACCAGATCAGTGCGGAAGTACGTGCGCGAATTCTCCGCACTCATGCTAAACATACGTGACATGGGGCAAAGACAAACTCTTCGCATTCATAGAAGGTTTGAAACCTCATGCCCGTATGGAACTACAGAGACAACGGGTAGACACCCTGCCCAAGGTCATTCAAGATGTAGAATGCCTTGGCGATTATCATTTGGGAACTCAGAACGACAGGCCCCAGCCGTCTGTCCGAGGGGGATTCAATGGGAACCATCCCAGCAATGGTTGCCCAAGCAAGAGTGGGGGAGATCGGAGTGCATCCAAAACTAAGACTCCTCCCTCCAACAGCAACATTGCTACATCCATCAACAACAATCAGGGGAGAAAGCCTCCCTCAGAATGCCGTCATTGCGGCGGGGCACATTGTAACAATGAATGCCCAAACATAAAGGTCAATGCTCATCAGATTGTCGAGGATAAGTCAGACGCATCAGATACATCAGAAGAAGACCAGGTAGGCGCCTTCAATGCAATTGTCGACTCTATCCCCCATGCCTTAGCGGGGACCAGTGCATGTCCTCCTAAGAAAACATCAGTCCCAATCACCAAGAAAGGGAAGGAAAAGATGAACGAGATGCCTCCTAAACAAGCGAGGATCCTAATGTTCGTCGAATTGAAAGTGAATAGCAAGCCCCTTCACGCATTGATAGACACGGGTGCTACCCACAACTACTTGGCTTCAACTCAAGTAGAGCGCCTGGGACTTGTCGTGCAAAAGAGCAAAGGCCGCATCAAGGCTATCAACTTACCACCCCAGACATTGGGTGGAACAGCTACAAATGTCCCGATGAAACTTGGACCATACAAAGGAAGCATCGACCTGCGCATCGCAATCATAGATGACTTCGACATCATAGTGGGTTTGGAGTTCATGAGGCAAACCAACACCATGCCGGTACCATATACCAACATGCTCCTGATGATGGGAGAAAACGGGGCCAAGCCCTGCACCATACCATGATTTCCCATAAAGATAGCCGCTGAAAACATCTCGGCCATGCAGTTGGAGAAGGTAGTCAACAGACATGAACCCCTGGTTCCGGCTACCCATCGCAGCAACAATCAGCCATCAAGTCATCGACCTCAAGAGACTGGTGACGCTCCTCAGCGTGTGAAGACATGTCAGCCATGTCACAAGGACAAGTCAGATCACTCATCACAGAAAGGACCCTCGCAGCCATTACATGTCCTACAGAGACCATGGGAAAGTGTTTCCCTCTGATTCATCACGGGATTGCCCCAAGTCGGTAATCTTGCATCCATCATGTCATGGATCAGTTTTCAAACTATGTAACCTTCATAGTGTGAGCACGTGATTTTTGTTTACACGACAATTACTTCAAAAGAAATCGAAAAAATAATAATAAATTGTCTTTGTGTATAATTTTGTGAATTTGCTTGGCATTTTTGTAGTTTTTATCTGTGATTGTTTAGTTTTATCAATTGAAAATACAAAAATATATTTCGCGCATAAAGTTGGGATCTTGTTCTACTATTAGGAATTAATTAGATCGTATTTGATTTTGAATGAAGAAAAAATCACAAAAAATATTTGTCTTTGTTAATTTTGTCATTTTTATCGTTTAAAGGTTGATTTTTGTTTAATTAATATATGATATTGTGTGTTAATTATTACTAAAAATCAATTGGTGTCGTGTGATATAATTTTTATAATATATTTTTATAATTTTGTAAATTCGGATTTTTATTATAAATGAGAAAAGAAAAGAAATAAGTTGAAATTGGATAAAATTGGGATTGGGCCATTTCAAATTGGACCCAAATCGGGCCCAAAGCATTTGTTTTGCCCGGTCCAGATCAGTTGGCCTCAGGGACGTCCAAACGATGTCGTCTTGATCATGCTTGATCTGGGCCGTTGATCTTAGAATGATCAACGGCCAAGATCACATCTCCATACCCACGTTTTAACCCGACCAGTCTCACCCAGAGACCCATTGGTCTCACTTAAACCATACAGCGTCGTTTCCATTTAGGCTGGTTAATCCAGGCCATCGATTGTTGATGATCTAACGGCCTAGATTAATTTTCCCCCTAACTATATAAGCCCAAACCCTTACCCCCACGCCCCCTAAACCAGACCCCCCTCCCCATCATCGTCCCCTTCCCAGACACCCTCAAGAACCCTAGCGCCGCCCCCCCTTTCCCTCACCGCAAACCCGGCGACAACGATGCCAGTGACCACTAGACTAACACCCCTAGTACACCTCGACCCCCTGAACACGGATCTACAAACCATAGGTCTCGAATCTTCCCTCACCGTCTCGAATCTTCGTTTGAAGATTCGAGCCGGACCCCAACCTATGCCAAACCCCCCCCCCCAAATCCATACCAGGTGTCCCCCTGACCTCCCTCGTGACCAAACCAAGCTTGGTTTGGTCCGAATCTAACCAGAAAACCCCAAGTCCCAAATCAGACCCAAGAACCCTAGAAATCCGGAATTTGAGGGCTTTTGTCCAATTAAACGAGAGGGTTGGGGTCTAATAGACCTTAATCGAAGTGTTCTCAGTTGAGAACACTTCGATTAAAGTCCGTTCAACCCCAAAAGAGGTTCGATTCAAAATCCGAGACATGGTCGTCTGATTTTCGATTCTTTAAGGTATTTCTTTTTTCTTTTTTTTTCTTGTCAGTTCCATGTTGTTTGTTTTGTTAATGTTTGTGTGTTTAAATGTAATTTTGATTTGTTTTCAATTGTGTCGACTATTCTGTCCATCTCACCCAGATCTTTACTTGGTCGAATTTGTTTCTGTGTGTTTATTGCGTGTAATTACAGTTTGTGTAATCGAGTCGAATAAGTTCCGTCGATCAGTTAAGTCTTCCACAAATCCCCGTACCTATAAACATAGAATCATATATGTGCCTGTTCAAGTTTGGTTATCTGCTATTGATTGTGCGTGTTGTAATTCACATAGTCGATTCGATATATGTCGTCGATTAGTTTCAAGCTTTGAATGATAATAAATTGACGCACGTTGTTTGATTTCTAATGAAGCATTGTTTGAATCCAATTAAGAATTGAGTATAGCTGCTTGTAGTTTGTTCAGTTTGAATCAAGAACCACTTAAGGATTGGTTATAGCTGCAATTTTAATGAAAATTTTAGAGCTTAAGTTAAGTGGACTGTCAGTTTGAGTAAGGTTGAACCATTAGAGTAGTCTGTAGTGCAAATACACCCTGGCTGACATCTTTACAGATGAGAAGTCAGGTGTAAGGTGAGTTTAATAATAAAAGGCTGAAGATGCATATGAGAATAGTAGTGGAACCTGCTGTACAGTAGGGCATCCACTGCCTTTCTGAATTTCAGCAGTTTAAAGTAGAAGAAAACCCCATGCCTAGACAATCCTAAGTGGAGATGACAGCCTTTAAGGCTTATTTTAAGCCTTGGGCAGCCTGTCTTTAAAGGCAAGTTCTTCCTTTCTATAGGGATATAAAAAGGGACAGCCAAGAGTAAAAAAGAGGACAATCAGAAAAGAGGAGGGGGAAGAGAACTGACTAAAAAAAAACAGTAGAGAGTTTTGATATAACATTCGAAGAAAAAGAGCTTAAAAAGAAAGAAAGGGGGCAGAACATAAAAAGAGAACTAGTTGGAGTGAGAGCATTTTTAGATCAGTTTTGAATCAGTCTAGGGAGGTTTTAAATTCAGTTTCTTGGTTTAAAGTCAAAAGTCAGTTTTTAAATTCAGTTTCTAAACTGAATTTCAACTCCAACATCTCTTAAAAGAACAAAAGCATAGTTTGAAATAGGCAATCCTGTCTAATGTTTGAAGTTTTGAAGCTATTGGACTCATTTGAACATTAGTAGATTCTTCTCTGCGATCTGGTGTTTTTGGGCCATATTTCGATTTCCTGGGCTTTGGTCGTGTTGCTGTTGGTTTGTTGTTGTTATTTGCTGCCTGATTTTTCTAAAATTGCAACTGGATTCTGGGTTATTGCTTGGTTTTGATCTACTGGTTGTTGTCGGCTATTGCTATTGCTTGTTCTCGCTGCTTCAGCTGACTCTTCCTTCCTCTTCATTTTGCGTTACGATTTCAGGTACACAGTTTAAGCTCACCCTGATGTAACTTTGAACTTGAATGAAATGAAGCCACATTCTTGATCTGAGCATGTTTACACGCTTGTAGTTATGGACATTCAACTGATTTGTAGTTGTTCAATATTTAGTTTGTTAGGAAGTGGGTTTTGCTTTGAACTTTTGGTATCAGTAACCGACTATGGACTGAAAAATGGATTCTTAGTTTAAATTCATGCTTAATAGTTAGATGTTGTAGTTAAACTTAGAATAGGGAACCAATATTCATTCACTTGTCTCCACATTTATAGCTTCTGTACGTTTAGCTGCTGAACATCAAAGGGTAATTGAAACAGGCAAATGGTTCTGGAATCTGTAATTCCTACGTGTAACGACGTATTAGTAATGAATGAAAGTTGATACATCAGCCTTGTTTTGTTAAAATCTCAATGCCAACTTCAACATGATCTCCTAGTCGTTTGCTTACTCTCAATAACATTACGAAACCCATAAGTAGATAATTAGGAAGGAAGGTTTGTGCGTGCAACTAAAAATAAACAATCAGTATTTGTTAATTTGAATAGGCACGCACTACTCTTTCTGGATGATTACTAAATGCATGACATAACTACTTAGCATATCTTCATTTCCTGTAAACTAGAATTCCATTTGGGCTGGGGTTAAGGTTTGTGACTGACTATCTTTTGTACATATTTGAGCGCAAATTTTACGTTTACGTTCGTCTTAATCTAATGACTAAGAAGTTACACCCTTTTCAAACATGCAATTAAGTAGGACTTTTTCTTATTTAGAGACAAACATAATAGAAAATGTAGTCACCGTAGGTTTATCCTTTCAAAAATGAGACGAGCCTCGCCAAATAAAGAACGCAAATTGCGGGGCCCTCAATAATTGATCATAATAAAATACTTAGAATTTGGGATGGACTATTTAGTGAATTTCACTGCCTTCCCCAAAGATAATAACGCGTTAGACTCTTTAGGTGCGACTTAATTAAATTACATTCTTAAATTCGGGTGCGCATTTATGTGACCCAAATTCAAATCTCAACGGAGTCGGGATGTATTAACAACCACGGGTGCATTGATTGTGACGTGGTTCGAGATGCATTTTCACGACGTTGCAATTCTATAAAAATAAATGATAATAATAAAAGCGGTTTAAACTTAATAAAAGCACATAAGTCATAACATGTATTTAAATCAGATATTTAGCCATTATAACAATTTAAGCGACCGTGCTAGAACCACGGGATTCGAGGGTGCCTAACACCTTCCCTCGGGTCAACAGAATTCCTTACTTAGAATTTCTGGTTCGCAGACTTCATTTGGAAAGTCGAATATTTTCCTCGATTTGGGATTCAAGATAAACCGGTGACTTGGGACACCAAAAGCCAAACCTTTCCCAAGTGGCGACTCTGAATTAAATAAATAATCCCACTTCGAATATTGTCACTTAAAAATGGAAAAAACTCCCTCGCGCATTTTACCCTTCGGGGCGGGCGCGCAAAAAGGAGGTGTGACAGCTCTGGCGACTCCGCTGGGGAATAAAACCCTGAACCTCTGGTTCAGGGTTCAAGAATTCGAGCTTAGAATAATTGTTGTATTTGGCTTTATTATCTGATCTTTATTACATGTTTTGGCATAACGTGCTAAATGTTGTCTTTTACCACTTTGATATTATCTGAACTGTATATAAACTGTTCCGAAACCCTTCTCTTCTTACCTCTGGGGAGGAGCTTGCTGGTCAAGACTCCCTATTCTGTTAGTGTCATACCCTGAAATAAGAAAGAGGCCGGACAAGTTATAAAGCCGGACGATCTCGCGGGTCCCCGGTACGTAGCCCCCTCCTTGACTCGAGTTGTCCGCTCGGGTACACGGTCTAGAACAAGTACCCAGGTTATAAACCTAGTATAACAAAACCTCATGCCGGATCCCTAGTAGGAACGCTTATTTGCATCATGTTGCATTTGACATAGGGGACTCAACACAGGGGTTGCGTCAGTCTAGGACATGCAACCTGAAATGAAAAGACCATCTTGCTGCATCCCGTTTGTTTTGCGCATTTATTTGCTTCAGTTTTGCATGCTGACCGGTTTCTAAAAAAAAAATCAAAAAAAGGAAAAGAAAAATAGCAGCGTAGGGAGGTAATTACTTATTTTGGAAAAATAAAACCAATGTCCAAGTAGTGTCAAAACCTCGCCGAAATTTTCTTAAAAAAAATGAAATCAAAATTTGTCTTTTAGTTTGATTTATTAAAAAAACATATATAATAAAAAAAAATCACTTTCAAAATCCAAAAACAAAAAAAAGTATTTGTTTAAAAAAAAAGGGGAAAATTCAAAATTCAAAAAAAAAATATTTTTCTTTTGTAGTACCTCTTTCATTAAATTCAAACTAATAGTCCAAATACTTCCTTAAAAGATTTTTCGAAATTTCTAAGAAAAGAGTAAAAAAAAAAGTTTTTAATTCAAAGAAAAAATATTTCTTTAGTCTTCATCTCTTTTAAAAAAAAACAATAAAAAAAAACAAAAATATAAAAATCCAGAAAAAATATTTTCTCCTTTTCTTTAAAAGATTGTATTCAAAAAAAGGGGTTTAGTTTATTTCCCTATCGGCCCGAACTACGCCGGTTTGATTCTCACAAGGTGCGAGATACGTAGGCAACCCTCATCGGGTCCAACCTCCCCTTTTTCAAAAAAAGCCAAAATGTTAGAATTTTAATTTCTTCATAAATGAGTCGGGTGATGCCGTTTGTCAAGAATAGCCGAATGTTCCCGAAAAGGACGCCGGAAGGCTAACTTTGCATAAACAACCATTTTGGTCATTTTTATTTTTGTGACCAAATTGCCCAATGGCCTTAGGATCCTCGTCCCCGAGACTCGCGAGGCCATGTTCCCAATGTCGAGTCACCATTCTAAAAAAAAAGAGTCATAAATAAATCAAGTGATTGTTTTTTGTCAAAAATAGCCAAATGTTCCCAAAAGGGACGGCGGAAGGCTGACTTTGCATAAACGGCCACTTTCGATCATCTTTTAGAGTTTTGATCGGTTGACCCTCACAGCCTTAAAATCTTCATCCCCGAAGTGCTGAAGGGCCGTGTTCGAAAATCGGATCTTTCTTTCTAAAATATAGTCAAAACATTTTTGAGTCAAATCATTTTTGTTTAAGTCACCTTAATAAATGTGCAGGGTGAGCACAATACAAAATGAACGCTTTTCGATAATGACTAAAATCCCTGTCAAGTTATGGCTATGATGGAATGATCTAGGTGTTGAAGGGCAAGATGAGGTCAAGAAATATCTGAAAGGTCTCACGGGTTTATTGGAAATCCAGCCTCGGGGAGATATCATAAGAGCTTTGGTCACCTACTGGGACCCAGCGCACAATGTTTTCCACTTCTCCGATTTTGAACTCACCCCGACTCTGGAGGAAATAGCTGGGTACATCGGAAATGCTGAACTTCCATTAAGGCAAAAATACCTGGTTGCCCCAAGAGCTGTCACGGTGCATCGATTTCTAGACTCACTAAAGATACCCAGGACGGTCCATAACCCAGATTTGGCCGCCGATTTTTGTAATCCATGCTTCATATACGACAGATATGGTCATGTAGGAGGATTCAATAATCCGGTTAACAAGCTATGCAGCAAAGGTAATCGTCAGAAGTGGGATGAGCACAGACGGGTGGCTTTCATGATAACATTTTTGGGCCTTCTGGTATTTCCGAGGAAAGACGGAAATATTGATCTGAAAATATCCGGGGTTGTCAGTACTTTGCTCACTCAGAATGAAAGTACTCTCACGCCTATGGTGGTATCCGATATCTTTCGAGCTCTCACATCCTGCAAAGCCAGGGGGAATTTCTTCGAAGGCTGTAACTTGCTGCTGCAAATATGGATGACTGAACATCTCTGCCATCGTTCCGAGCTTTTGAGCCATGGTTCCTCGAAGAAAACTTGCATAGAAGAGTTTTACACGAGAACCGAGGAGGTCAGTCTGCCCGAAGGAGTTATGGCATGGACTTCATTCTTTCAGACTCTCACTGCCAGCCAAATACGGTGGACACTGGGATGGTTGCCTGTTGATGAGGTCATGTATATGCCAGCGGCTAGAACTCACTTCCTACTGATGGAACTTAAGAGCATTCAGCCTTATGCGCCCTATCGAGTTTTGAGACAACTCGGGAGATGCCAGATAGTGCCACACGAGGAAGATCTTAGTGCTCAAGCAATTGAGATTAGCCCTGACGGACAATTTCCTGAAGCAAAAGTCCGCCAGATCTGGAATGAAAGTCAATATTTGAAAGCGGATACTTGTGTGCAGGATCGGGCCAAAAGTGAAATGGCGCCAGGTTACCTTGCGTGGTACAGAAGAGAACTTGAACACGAAAGGCCGGCTAAAAGACCCCACATCCTGAAGTTTGCTGAGTCATCACAAAAGCAATGGGATTGGTTAGCAAAAGAAAGAGGCTATCGTGCCGAAATCAGCAAATTGAAGCGACAAATCGAAGGTCTAAAATATGAGCACAACGTGCAAGTTGCTACAGATCTGGGAGAAAAGAACCGGTTGACTCAGGAAAACGAGATGCTCAGGGCCCAGATCGAACAGATGAGGATAGCCACTGATAACCAACAAAGGAGCCGGTCTGATGAACGATTGATAAAAGGTTTAAAAATGGAAATTGGTGAGTGCCGGAGTGAGTCGGATAATATTGAGAGTACCATAGCAGGACTCGAAGCACACTAGGCAAAAAGGACAGAAAAGCGTAACCGGTACCTGCAGCAGTTGAAAAGGGATCACAAGCAAACCATTGCCAATTTGAAGAAAAAGGCGGTCACTCTGGAGGACAGGGCGGTTGAGCAAACCCGAACCTTTGAAGCTGAAAATAGACATTGCCACAAGCTCCTAGCCCAAATGGAAGTAGAAATTCAGCAGTGGCAAAATCAATATCTCCAGGATTCTCGGATTATGACAGCCCGTAATGATCAAATAGAGCACCTACTCAAAGAAAAGAGGCAAACCAGGGATAAGATTAAGACCATTGCCCATGCCATCATCAGAAGGTGTCTACGATGTGAAAACTTGACCAGCATTACCATTCTCTCGGCAGTGATGATTTATGTCAAGCAGACTATGTATGAGCTGGAACAACTTGAAAGGGACCTCACACATAAGACCGCGGCGAGGCCGAACGATTCCCCGCGGGCGCCAATTCTTGAAACCTTAATGTATTTATAGGTCGAGTCTGTATTTTCCATCTTAGCATCTTCTGTCCGTCTTTTCGCATCAGGGTGTATCAGTAGTTGTTGAGTCTGTACTTATTTCAAGTCTTGTTATTTTCCCCTTTTTCAAAAATGTTAGTTTGTAATAGATTGTTTCAGTAATAAAAATGTATGCTTCTTTTACATTCGCTTGTTTTGAACTACGTAATGATCTGATTCACGTGGCATCGTGATACGTAGGCAATCCTCATCGGATCCGGTCACGTTTTAACTGTAAATGATGAAAATAATAAAAAAAATAAAAAAATAAATAATATATGATAAATAAGGGGAAGCCTAAAGAGAAGCCGGAATGATGCATGTCATCATTGCAAACATGTAGAAATTCACTTAACTGTATAGGTGCATCACGCCCCAACGTGAGATTACCTATCTGTTATTTGTTTCAAACTAATCGTTTGCTTGCTTCTAAGTTCAGGTTTTTAGACAAGGTGGTTTGGTTTGGTTGAGGTCTGGCCTCACATTCATACTTCACGAGGTCGAAAGGAAGTGTTCAGTTGTCCGTCGCTAAGTCGAGAGGGAGTATTCACACTTACTTCACGAGATCAAAGGGAAGTATAGAGATGTCTTCAGAAATTCCTTTGCCGACAATTCCTGTCTCCGAGGAGAGTTCAATCTCGGCCGTCCCAACTCCCGAGTCAGCAATTGCCGAGGAAAACAGAATCTTGCGGCTCCGCATGTTGGAAATGTTGGATGACTAGAATAACGTAAAAGAGCCACCAAGTGTAATCCCTGGATTCCCCGAGTTGTTCTCCAGGACAAGTGGGACTTCCAACGTCCCCATAAGCTATCCAACTACCCCATTCGGGTACCCGGCCATTTCAACCCACTCTGCTGGAGCACCCTCTGAGTCTTATCCCTGGATGTCAACGACGGATGTAGCTACAAACATATTCACCACACCGCCCTGTCCAATCGTGGCACAACACACTACACACAGGCCCAATTTTGACTCTTCCTCATTCACATTCCAAGCACCATCCTTCTCCATGGAACCGACTCGGTTTACCACCAGCACTCATCCTCAACAACCTCAACACGAGTTTACGCCTGGGAAAGACCAAAATCCCAGAGCTTTTGAGCAAGATGAGATGACAAAAAGAATGACGAGCCTCGAGTAGAGTTTGAAAAATATGCAAGGTTTAAGCGGGCAGAAGAGTGTTTCCTATATTGATCTGTGTAAGTTCCTACATGTACATTTGCTGTCAGGGTTCAAAACACCAAAGTTTGAAAAGTATGACGGGCACGACGACCCCATTGCTCATCTCAAGAAGTATTGCAACCAATTGCGTGGAGCCGGCGACAAAGAAGAATTGTTGATGGCATACTTCGGAGAAAGTTTGGTAGGAATAGCCTCAGAATGGTATATGGACCAGGACATATCTCGATGGCATATATGGGATGATCTCGCCAGAGATTTTGTCAGACAATTTCAGTATAATATTGACATCGCATCGGACAGAAATTCTTTGTCAAACTTGAAGAAGAAACCCTCGGAAAGTTTCAGACAATATGCTATTAAATGGCGCGAGCAAGCATCAAGGGTAAAACCTCCCATGGACGAGATAGAAATGGTCACTACTTTCCTCCAGGCTCAAGAATCAGATTACTTCCAAAACATGATGTCAGCCATGGGAAAGCCTTTCGCGGAAGAGATTAAGATCGGGGAGATGGTGGAGAATGGTTTGAAGACGGGTAGAATTTTGAGTCAGGCAGCCATAACGGCAACCTCCCAAGCCGTCCAAAGCGGGTCCGGAGGAATGGCAAGAGGGAATAAAAAGGAAGAGACGTCCATGGCGGCATCAGAAGCAAGAGAATATCGTAATCCCAGGCCCCGTTTTCCAGAAAGAACCCCATAACATTACTACCCCACCAAAATGTGACCTATGCTCCTCAACCCTACATGGTCATGAATACCCAGCCTTATGCCCAGCCACCACAACAAGCCAATCGAGGCCAAGCCCCACCTCCCAGAAATCAGCCTCCCTACCGAAACCACTATAATCCGCAACCACCTCAAAATAACTTCCGCCCTCAAGAACCACCCAGAAGACAGACTTTCACACCCATTGGCGAACCGTATTCTACCTTGTTCCCAAAGCTAGTCCAGATGGGTTTCCTGCAACCTGTCCCTCAGACAAGGTACAATCCGGCATCACCTGCTTACAAAGCCGGTGTTAGGTGTGCTTATCATTCGGGAGCAGAAGGGCACGATACAAATGATTGTTGGACTTTGAGAAGGGTGGTTGAGAACTTAATAGAGCAGGGAAAGATAGTACTGAGGGACGAGGAGGTCCCAAATGTGACCAACAACCCGTTGCCCGCTCACAATAACGAGCCGTTAATTGGAATGATTTGTGAGGACAAAGAGTTTGATCCTGCCCTAAAAGCTATAATCGCCATCGTTGATGCAGGAAAAAAGCCTAAGGCCGCCCCGACGCTAGACAAAGGGGAAAAGAAGACTGGTACTGTCAAGGTTGAGCTCAAAGAGAAGGCCGAGACAAAGACAGTGACGATGGTGCCCGCGAAGAATGAAGTTCTTTCTATTCCATGAGGTCGATCAGAGAAACCGCAGAGATTCGAAGTCAGAAGGGCAAAACCAATGTATGTATCGAAAGGGGCCCATGTGGTCCGGGGAACGATTAAACCACCTCGGCTGAATGAGCCAGTGGTTATCGGACGCGTACCACAGAAGCTAATGACAGACCCGTCAACAGTACCGTGGAACTATCAAAGAACATTGGTTACATACAAAGGCAGAGAAGTCACAGGGGAACTTCCAGAGAATACTTTCATTGGAAGATATTCAGACACTCAAGAGTTAAACAACGCCACATGGAAGCGCTTCCCACCCAAGATGCCTGTAAGCGTTGAAGAAGCGGAAGTTTTCTTCCAAAAGATGAAAATGCCCGACTACGAAGTGGTGGATCAGTTATGCAAGTGCCCTGAGCAAGTGTCTATGCTATCTCTACTGATGAGGTCGGCCGAACATCAGAAGATCTTGCTCAAAACCCTGAACGAAGTGTATATACCGGCTGAGACTTCAGTTCAACAACTGGAACGAATGACGGAAAGGTTCTTCGCAGTTAATCAGGTTTCTTTTAGCAAGAACGATTTACCTTCGGAGGGATAGACTCACAACAAAGCTTTACATCTGACAGTTAAGTGCGAAGACTACTACGTCAAGCGGGTAATGTTGGATGGAGGTTCGGGTGTTGACATTTGTCCGCTCTCCACGCTACAGAGAATGGAAATTGGGACCGGAAGAATTCGCCCCAATAATGTCTGCGTAAGGGCTTTTGATGGCATCAAGAGGGACACCCTTGGGGAAATAGACTTGGTATTGACTATAGGACCAGTGGAGTTCGAAATAACTTTCCAGGTGCTTGATATGGATACGTCTTACAATTTTCTCCTCGGCAGACCTTGGATTCATGCGGCAGGGGCTGTACCTTCCACTCTTCATTAAATGGTGAAGTTTGAATATGAAGATCGGGAAATTGTGGTCCAAGGAGAAGATGAACAGTCTATTTATCGGGACCCATCCATCCCATATCTTGAAGCAGGGGAAGGGAGTGAGCACACGGTTTATCAGGCTTTCGAAGTTGTGCTGGCAGAGCAATATGAAGAAGGAAGACCTTGCCCCCAACCTTTCCTGTCCAATGCCTCAATCATGGTGGCTAAAGAAATGATCCGACATGGATTCAGACCAGGGAAAGGGCTTGGACGAACGCTGCAAGGAATAACGGAACCTATCACCTTGCCTTCCACTAAGAAACTTTTTGGGATAGGTTTTCAACCCACTCCAAAATATGAAGAGTGGGCAAAGAAAAGGAAAAATGAGGGTTGGAAGCTGCCTCGACCATTGCCACATTTATACGAGACTTTCGTCGGACCGAAATACATCGAAGAAGAAGACGACGAGGTTTTTTCGGCTGAAGAGATCGAAGAAATATGTGAGGCAATGAGAGGAATGCTCTACGAAACTCACATGGTTCAACCGGGAAAAGGCACAAGCACCTCTGAGATGCTATATGTGGGGCCAAATGCTAAGCTTCATAATTGGGAGGCCACGCCTTTCCCGACTAGGCAGGAGTCCGGGTAGACCTGTCCTGCCACCTTTCCTGCATCACGAGTTATCCCAGGATGTAACTCGGATGTTTTTCTTTAGTTTCCTGTTTTTGAATTCCTGAATTATAAATCTTGTTATCTTCCCAATTCCAAGGAATAAAATCATTATTTCCTCATTTTTTCCTTTATTCTGATTTTTGCTATTTTTCTTTTATTTTTTCCTTTCAGTTATAATAATGCGGCTTTAAATAATATGACATGCTTGCGGACTTCACGCCCAGATCCCAACGAGCTGTTTAATTGTGAAATAATGAACCAAGAACCGGAATATGACGAAGAAGAGGCTTTTAGGGAAATAAATCGAGAATTGGAACACTTTGAGAATAAACCTAAGCCGAATTTGAATGACACTGAACCGGTTAATTTGGGAACTCCTGAAGAAATCCGAGAGACCAAAATAAGCATTCACACAGACGAGAAAACGCGAGACGCGATAATTCAACTCCTTTTTGAATTTAAAGATGTGTTTGTTTGGTCATACGATGACATGCCAGGATTAGGTGTTGATCTAGTGGTGCATAAATTGCCAATTTACCCTGATTGTCCTCCCGTTCAATAGAAGCAGAGAAAGTTCAAGATTGATGTCAGTGATAAGATGAAAGAAGAAATCACCAAGCAGTTGAAAATAGGAGTAATCCGGGTAGTCCAGTACACTACGTGGTTGGCGAATGTAGTTCCAGTACCGAAAAAAGATTGGAAGACTCGGGTATGTGTGGATTATCGAGATTTGAATAGGGCGAGTCCCAAAGATAATTTCCCATTGCCCAACATCCACATCCTTGTTGATAATTGTGCCAAACATGAGATACAGTCTTTCGTAGATTGTTACGCTGGATATCATCAGGTGTTGATGGATGAAGAAGACGCCGAGAAAACCGCTTTCACTACACCTTGGGGTACTTACTGTTATCGGGTTATGCCATTCGGTTTGAAGAATGCTGGGGCAACTTACATGAGGGCCATGACTGCCATTTTTCATGATATGATGCATCAAGAGATAGAGGTGTATGTGGACGACGTGATAGTCAAGTCCAGGACCCAGGACGATCATGTCCAAGACTTGAGGAAATTCTTCGAGAGACTGAGAAAGTACGACCTGAAGCTAAACCCGGCTAAATGCGCCTTCGGAGTCCCATCGGGCAAGCTTTTGGTTTTCATAGTAAGCAGGAGAGGTATCGAGTTAGATCCAACAAAGATAAAATCTATCCGAGATCTACCTCCCCCAAGAACGAAGAAAGACGTGATGAGTCTATTGGGCAGGTTAAACTATATCAGTCGATTCATTGCCCAACTAACTAGCACGTGTGAGCCCATATTCAAGCTTTTGAGGAAGGATGCAGCAATCAAATGGACGACTGAGTGTCAAGAAGCTTTTGACAAGATCAAAGAATATCTTTCAAATCCTCCAGTTTTGGTCCCGCCAGAGCCAGAGAGACCCTTGTTCTTGTATCTGACAGTGTTGGAAAATTCCTTCGGTTCTGTCCTCGGGCAACATGACATAACCGGAAAGAAAGAGCAGGCGATCTATTACTTAAGCAAGAAATTCACCAGCTATGAGGCCAAGTACACTTTGTTGGAAAGAACGTGTTGTGCTTTGACGTGGGTCGCTCAAAAATTGAGACATTATCTCCAAGCTCATACTACATACCTCATAAGCAGGTTGGATCCGTTGAAGTACATATTTCAGAAACCAATGCCTACTGGCAAACTGGCCAAGTGGCAAATCTTGCTTACTGAATTTGACATAGTCTATGTCACTCGCACGGCAATGAAAGCCCAGGCATTAGCGGATCATTTGTCCGAGAACCCGGTTGATGAGGAATACCAACCATTGAGTACTTATTTTCCAGATGAAAAAATAAACACCATAGAAGTAGTCTCGAAAAACGCTCATGTTTGGAAGATGTTCTTTGATGGGGCCGTAAACGCCAAAGGTGTAGGAATTGGGGCAATCTTGATCTCTCCCACTGGTCAACACTATCCTGCTACAGCTAGGCTTCGCTTCT
Organism: Nicotiana sylvestris; assembly: GCF_000393655.2. NCBI lineage: Eukaryota > Viridiplantae > Streptophyta > Magnoliopsida > Solanales > Solanaceae > Nicotiana > Nicotiana sylvestris. The sequence goes on along the minus strand of NC_091063.1, from coordinate 155,044,953 downwards.
TTTGCACAAACAATACAGCTGAATATGAAGCCTGCATCATGGGCATGTATATGGCGATCGATCAGGATGTTGAAGATTTATTGATTATGGGGGACTCTGACCTGATTATCCGGCAAGCCCAAGGTGAATGGGAAACTCGGGATGTCAAGCTTATTCCTTACCGATAGCACGTGGAGGATCTCGGCAAGCGATTCAAATCGATAGAGTTCAGGTATATCCCGCGGTGTCACAACGAACTGGTGGATGCACTTGCCACCTTAGCTTCAATGTTACCTTACCCAGGCAATGCCCACGTCGATCCCTTGGAAATCCAAATCAAGGAAAGACACGGTTACTGTAATGTAGTCGAGGCAGGATCAAGTACCCAGCCATGGTACCATGATATCAAGGGTTTCTTGAAGACACGAGAATACCCCGAACATGCTACTGGAGATCAAAAGAGAACTATTAGGCGGCATGCAGGTGGTTTCTTTTTGAGCGGCGAGGTATTGTATAAAAGGACCCCGGACCTCAACTTGTTAAGATGTGTTGATGTCGAGGAGGCAGGAAGAATCATGCATGAGGTACACGCAGGAGTATGCGGGCCCCACATGAATGGGTATGTTTTAGCAAAGAAAATCCTTCGAGCGGGTTATTACTGGATGACCATGGAAAATGACTGCTTTAGTTTCGTTCGAAAGTGTCATCAGTGTCAGGTGCACGGCGATCTGATTCATGCACCTCCCACAGAACTGCACCCCATGTCTGCACCTTGGCCATTTGTTGCTTTGGGCATGGATGTCATTGGTCCGATTGAGCCAAAGGCCTTAAATGGACATAGATTCATATTGGTCGCTATCGACTACTTCACAAAATGGGTAGAAGCTGTCACTCTCAAATCGGTCACTAAGAAGGTCGTGGTGGATTTTGTACATTCAAATCTTATCTATTGTTTCGGTATTCCTGCAACTATCATCACAGATAACGCGGCAAACCTGAATAGTCACTTGATGGGGGACGTATGCGAGCAGTTCAAAATAACGCATAGGAACTCCACTCCTTATCGGCCCAAGGCCAATGGCGCTATTGAAGCAGCAAACAAGAACATCAAGAAGATTTTTAGAAAGACGATCCAGAGTTCCCGACAATGGCATGAACAGTTACCCTTTGCCTTGCTGGGATATCGCACTACAGTATGCACATCAGTAGGGGCAACCCCCTACTTGTTGGTTTATGAGACCGAGGCTGTGATACCAGCAGAGGTAGAAATTCCTTTTCTCCAAACCATTGTTGAAGCAGAAATTGAAGATAGAGAGTGGGTTAAGACTCGATTGGAGCAGTTGACTTTGATTGACGAGAAACGAATGGCCGCAGTTTGTCACGGGCAGTTATACCAACAAAGAATGGCCCGTGCTTACAACAAGAAAGTACGACCCAGGAATTTTGAAGTAGGTCAACTGGTATTAAGGCGCATTCTGCCACATCACCAGGAAGCAAAAGGAAAATTTACTCCTAATTAGAAAGGCCCATACATCATCAGGAAGATACTGCCAAGAGGAGTGTTGTATCTGGGTGATATTGAAGGAAATGATCCTGAGACAGCGTTGAATGTGGATGCAGTCAAAAGGTACTATGTCTGAGTTTACTTCGGTGATGTCTTGGCACATTTGAGATGATGAAGGTTTTATTCCCACTACCCAAACACTATCAATCCTCTCTACAAGCCCTTTTGAGCCGGTTACATTTCTTTGGCTACCTTACACAAAAAAAACAAAAAAAAACAACATTGGTTGAGCCTGAACTACGTCTGACTTGATTCCGAAAGGATACATAGGCAGCCTCTCTCTGGGGTTCAGTCACACCAAAAATAAAATCCAATTTACCCTGAAGTTGAAACTGGGGCCCACTAAATGGTTCCAAAGTTGTAATTTCATCCACAATTCTTTTACCAAGTACAAGTCCTTCGGATCAATTGCCAAAGGCAGGGGAAACCAAGAGATATCATGGTTGGAAGCCGATACATTCTAAAATTGAGAGAAATAAAATGAGAGAGTCTTGTCGATGAAAACCTTCGGGCACCATGAGGCGACGGGAGTAGAGAAATCAAAAATGAGAGAGCTTGTTTAGTAAAAACTCAAAGAGTGCTATCAAGCGACAGTAAGGAGAGAAATGAGAGAGGTTGACCAGCGAAAACCCGCAAAGGGCGCTGTCGGCCGAAAAAATGATTCCACCTTAGAGAATTCTGGCAAGGTTCCCTGGTTTGGGAACATAAATCCGTTTTGGTTCATAAGGAAATGCAAGTTCATGAAGGTCGGGCATCCAGTCCAAAAAGCATGTCATGTCAATTTAAAGTCAGCATGTTTGCCTCAGATAAGTTTTTCTTGTCCCGAAAGGGACACTTCTCTTTTTAAATTCGTTTTCTCCGCTCTTTGTTTACCCTTTCCTTAAATCCTTTTCGTTTTAACCCTAAATTCCAAATGTGTTGGAAAGAAAAGGTGGTAGGACCGGTTTCACGGAGTTCCGTTTAGTAGGAAGTAAAGAAAATACCCCGCTTCAGTGGTACGTCAGTCCAATCCCGACTGATCATGATGTTGATTGCTTTTGAAGTAGAACCAAGAAGAAGAAAAAAAAAAGATCCGGCAAATCCCCACAGAGTCTCCCCTTCTAAAAAATGCCCACCGAGTCTTCCTCAGTAAAAATCCCCAAGCAGAATGAGATGAAAGAACCAAAGCCTTACACGGGCAAATCATCACAAAATTCGGAAATGAGAGTCTAATCAGTTTAAAAGGGGTTCGCCTGTGAATCCAATCAATGGCAGAGTTTCTCAACAGGAATGAGGACGGGACCAAGCAATTGGAACAATCAAGGCCACCGAACTAACCACCGTTTTCAAACTGACAATTGTTCTTTGTTTGGAAAATTGAAACAGGTGCGATCCAAAGCAACCGTGCAAGAAGCAGGTGCCGCCCAAAAGGAAAAGAAATGCGTGAATGCAAGAAATAGCTTTGCAATAAGGAATCAACCCAAAAGGGAAGTTTCCCCAAATTCTCTCATGCATTTTACTAAACAAAAAATGAAATAATAATAATAATAAAAAAACAAAAAGGGAAGTAAGAAGAAAATTCAAAAAAAGAGGGTTAGTTAGAATCCCCAATATTTCCTTTTAGCCGACATTAGGGCTCTAATCCCTGAGTTGAGCAACTTTCTTTTTAGCCGACATTAGGGCTCCAATCCCTGAGTTGAGCAACTTTCCTTTAGCCAACATTAGGGCTCCAATCCCTGAGTTGAGCGTTTTTTCTTTTAGCCGACATTAGGGCTCTAATCCCTGATTTGAGCATTTTCCTTTAGCCGACATTAGGGCTCCAATCCCTGAGTTGAGCAACTTTCCTTTAGCCGACATTAGGGCTCCAATCCCTGAGTTGAGCAACTTTCCTTTAGCCAGCATTAGGGCTCCAATCCCTGAGTTGAGCATTTTCCTTTAAGCCAGCATTAGGGCTCCAATCCCTGAGTTGAGCGTTTCTTCTTTTAGCCAGCATTAGGGCTCCAATCCCTGAGTTGAGCATTTTTCTTTTAGCCGACATTAGGGCTCCAATCCCTGAGTTGAGTGTTTTTTCTTTTAGCCAGCATTAGGGCTCCAATCCCTGAGTTGAGCATTTTTCTTTTAGCCGACATTAGGGCTCCAATCCCTGAGTTGAGCGTTTTTCTGTTAGCCGACATTAGGGCTCCAATCCCTGAGTTGAGCGTTTTTCCTTTAAGCCAGCATTAGGGCTCCAATCCTTGAGTTGAGCAATTTCCATTTAGCCAACATTAGGGCTCCAATCCCTGAGTTGAGCGTTTTTCCTTTAGCCAGCATTAGGGATCCAATCCCTGAGTTGAGCATTTTTTCTTTTAGCCGACATTAGGGCTCCAATCCCTGAGCGTTTTTCTGTTAGCCGACATTAGGGCTCCAATCCCTGAGTTGAGCATTTTTCCTTTAAGCCATCATTAGGGCTCCAATCCCTGAGTTGAGCAATTTCCATTTAGCCAACATTAGGGCTCCAATCCCTGAGTTGAGCGTTTTTCCTGTAGCCAGCATTAGGGCTCCAATCCCTGAGTTGAGCATTTTTCTTTTAGCCGACAATAGGGCTCCAATCCATGAGTTGAGCATTTTTTCTGTTAGCCGACATTAGGGCTCCAATCCCTGAGTTTAGCGTTTTCCTTTAAGCCAACATTAGGGCTCCAATCCCTGAGTTGAGCAATTTCCATTTAGCCAACATTAGGGCTCCAATTCCTGAGTTGAGCATTTTTTCTTTTAGCCGACATTAGGGCTCCAATCCCTGAGTTGAGCGTTTTTCCCGTAGCCAGCATTAGGGCTCCAATCCCTGAGTTGAACATTTTTTCTTTTAGCCAACATTAGGGCTCCAATCCTTGAGTTAAGCGTTTTTTCTGTTAGCCGACATTAGGGCTCCAATCCCTGAGTTGAGCAATTTCCATTTGGCCAACATTAGGGCTCCAATCCCTGAGTCGAGCGTTTTCCTGTAGCCGACATTAGGGCTCCAATCCCTGAGTTGAGCGTTTTTCCTTTAGCCAGCATTAGGGCTCCAATCCCTGAGTTGAGCGTTTTTCCTTTAGGCAACATTAGGGCTCCAATCCCTGAGTTGAGCGTTTTTCCTTTAGCCAGCATTAGGGCTCCAATCCCTGAGTTGAGCATTTTACTTTAGCCAGCATTAGGGCTCCAATACCTACGTTGAGCGATTTTCCTTTAGGTAGCATTAGGGCTCCAATCCCTGAGTTGAGCAATTTCCATTTAGCCAGCATTAGGGCTCCAATCCCTGAGTTGAGCAATTTCCATTTAGCCAGCATTAGGGCTCCAATCCCTGAGTTGAGCGATTTTCCTTTAGCCAGCATTAGGGCTCCAATCCCTGAGTTGAGCGTTTTTCTTTTAGCCAACATTAGGGCTCCAATCCCTAAGTTGCGCATTTTTACCTTTTGCGACATTAGGGCTCCAATCCCTGAGTTGCGCCTTTTAGACTAGAGGTTTCCAATCCCCTCATCAATCCTGTAGATTTTTATGGCATTTAACTCACGAAATTTTCCTAGCGAAACTGGGGCAGAAAATTTCGTTCGTTTGTTTTGTTGTCTCAGTAGGTCTGACCTCGAGGCGTATGGATCGAGATGACCTACGGTTTGAGTCTCAATCCAGAATAAAGAAAAGAAGAAAAGAACAAAAAGAAGATGTTCCCAAATATTGGAACAAACAAAGGGCAGGTCGCTCAAAATTTGATCAAATTCCCAAGCTCCGCCAATCTCGTTTCACTCAATACTGCAGAAATAAATAAGCGCCTACAACTTGCAAGCATCAAGATTTAGATCGAAGTCTACAAGTAGAATCAGCTAAGACCCAAGATCAAGTTGCAAAAGAATTATAGATAAGAATCTTGTAACTAGCGGTTGACAGGCATAAATGGTTAGTTCAGTTTCAATTTCCTTTGGTTGTAATAAGGAGGTCAGTAAAGCAGTAGTGGCAACAGCAACAGCAGTAACAACAAGCATTGCAATCCCATGGTAGTCCCAGCTACCAAAGTTTCCCGAACTACATTGACCTGATTCCTGTTTAGCCCAGGATATGTAGGAAATCCTTGAAGCAAAGATTCGGTCAAATCTTTCAAAATATGCTTCACACGGAGTAGTCCAACTAGCAAAAATCGCTCATATCCACTCACTTTATCTTTACACGAAAACCTCGCATGTTTTCGAGCAAAGAGGGGCAGCGTGAGCACGTGATTTTTGTTTACACGACAATTACTCCAAAAGAAATCGAAAAAATAATAATAAATTGTCTTTGTGTATAATTTTGTGAATTTGCTTGGCATTTTTGTAGTTTTTATCTGTGATTGTTTAGTTTTATCAATTGAAAATACAAAAATATATGTCGCGCATAAAGTTGGGATCTTGTTCTATTATTAGGAATTAATCAGATCGTATTTGGTTTTGAATGAAGAAAAAATCACAAAAAATATTTGTCTTTGTTAATTTTGTCATTTTTATCGTTTAAAGGTTGATTTTTGTTTAACTAATATATGATATTGTGTGTTAATTATTACTAAAAAATAATTGGTGTCTTGTGATATAATTTTTATAATATATTTTTAGAATTTTGTAAATTCGGATTTTTATTATAAATGGGAAAAGAAAAGAAATAAGTTGAAATTGGATAAAATTGGGATTGAGTCATTTCAAATTGGACCCAAATCGGGCCCAAAGCATTTGTTTTGCCCGGTACAGATCAGTTGGCCTCAGGGACGTCCAAACGACGTCGTCTTGATCATGCTTGATCTGAGCCGTTGATCTCAGAATGATCAACGGCCAAGATCACATCTCCATACCCATGTTTTAACCCGACCCGTCTCACCCAGAGACCCATCGGTCTCACTTAACCCATACGGCGTCGTTTCCATTTAAGCTGGTTAATCCAGGCCATCGATTGTTGATGATCTAACGGCCTAGATTAATTTTCCCCCTAACTATATAAGCCCAAACCCTTACCCCCACGCCCCTTAAGCCAGACCCCCCTCCCCATCATCGTCCCCTTCCCAGACACCCTCAAGAACCCTAGCGCCGCCCCCCCTTTCCCGCACCGCAAACCCGGCGGCAACGATGCCGGTGACCACCAGACTAACACCCCTAGTACACCTCGACCCCCTGAACATGGATCTACAAACCATAGGTCTCGAATCTTCCCTCACCATCTCGAATCTTCGTTTGAAGATTCGAGCCGGACCCCAACCTATGCCAAACCCCCCCAAATCCATACCAGGTACCCCCCTTGACCTCCCTCGTTACCAAACCAAGCTTGGTTTGGTCCGAATCTAACCAGAAAACCCCAAGTCCCAAATCAGACCCAAGAACCCTAGAAATCCGGAATCTGAGGGCTTTTGTCCAATTAAACGGGAGGGTTGGGGTCTAATAGACCTTAATCGAAGTGTTCTCAGTTGAGAACACTTCGATTAAAGTCCATTCAACCCCAAAAGAGGTTCGATTCAAAATCCGAGACATGGTCGTCTGATTTTCGATTCTTTAAGGTATTTTTTTTTCTTGTCAGTTCCATGTTGTTTGTTTTGTTAATGTTTGTGTGTTTAAATGTCATTTTGATTTGTTTTCAATTGTGTCGACTATTCTGTCCATCTCACCCAGATCTTTATTTGGTCGAATTTGTTTCTGTGTGTTTATTGCGTGTAATTACAGTTTGTGTAATCGAGTCGAATAAGTTCCGTCGATCAGTTAAGTCTTCCACAAATCCCCGTACCTATAAACATAAAATCATATATGTGCCTGTTCAAGTTTGGTTATCTGCTATTGATTGTGCATGTTGTAATTCACATAGTCGATTCGATATATGTCGTCGATTAGTTTCATCTTTGAATGGTAATGAATTGACGCACGTTGTTTGATTTCTGCTGAAGCATTGTTTGAATCCAATTAAGAATTGAGTATAGCTGCTTGTAGTTTGTTCAGTTTGAATCAAGAACCACTTAAGGATTGGTTATAGCTGCAATTTTAATGAAAATTTTAGAGCTTAAGTAAAGTGGACTGTCAGTTTGAGTATGGGTTGAACCATTAGAGTAGTCTGTAGTGCAAATACACCCTGGATTACATCTTTACAAATGAGAAGTCAGGTGTAAGTTGAGTTTAATAATAAAAAGCTGAAGATGCACATGAGAATAGTAGGGGAACCTGCTGTACAGTAGGGTATCCACTACTTTTCTGAATTTCAGTAGTTTAAAGTAGAAGAAAACCCCATACCTACACAATCCTAAGTGGAGATGACAGACTTTAAGGCTTATTTTAAGCCCTGGGTAGCCTGTCTTTAAAGGCAGGTTATTCCTTTCTATAGGGATATAAAAAGGGACAGCCAAGAGTAAAAAAAAAGGACAATCAGAAAAGAGGAGGGGGAAGAGAACTGACTAAAAAAACAGTAGAGAGTTTTGATATAACATTCGAAGAAAAAGAGCTTAAAAGACAGAAAGGGGGCAGAACATAAAAAGAGAACTAGTTGGAGTGAGAGCATTTTTAGATCAGTTTTGAATCATTCTAGGAAGGTTTTAAATTCAGTTTCTTGGTTTTAAAGTCAAAAGTCAGTTTTTAAATTCAGTTTCTAAACTGAATTTCAACTCCAGCATCTCTTAAAAGAACAAAAGCATAGTTTGAAATAGGCAATCCTGTCTAGTGTTTGAAGTTTTGAAGCTATTGGACTCATTTGAACATTAGTAGATTCTTCTCTGCGATCTGGTGTTTCTGGGCCATATTTCGATTTCCTGGGCTTTGGTCGTGTTGTTGTTGGTTTGTTGTTTTTATTTGCTGCCTGATTTTTCTGAAATTGCAACTGGATTCTGGGTTATTGCTTGGTTTTGATCTACTGGTTGTTGTCGTCTATTGCTATTGCTTGTTCTCGCCACTTCAGCTGACTCTTCCTTCCTCTTCATTTTGCGTTACGATTTCAGGTACACAGTTTAAGCTCACCCTGATGTAACTTTGAACTTGAATGAAATGAAGCCACATCTTGATCTGAGCATATTTACACTCTTGTAGTTATGGACATTCAACTGATTTGTAGTTGTTCAATATTTAGTTTGTTAGGAAGTGGGTTTTGCTTTGAACTTTTGGTATCAGTAACCGACTATGGACTGAAAAATAGATTCTTAGTTTAAATTCATGCTTAATAGTTAGATGTTGTAGTTAAACTTAGAATAGGGAACCAATATTCATTCACGTGTCTCCACATTTATAGCTTCTGTACGTTTAGTTGTTGAACATCAAAGGGTAATTGAAACGGGCAAATGGTTCTGGAATCTGTAATTCCTACGTGTACCGACGTATTAGTATTGAATGGAAGTTGATACATCAGCCTTGTTTTGTTAAAATCTCAATGCCAACTTCAACATGATCTCCTAGTCGTTTGCTTACTCTCAATAACATTACGAAACCCATAAGTAGATAATTAGGAAGGAAGGTTTGTGCGTGCAACTAAAAATAAACAATCAGTATTTGTTAATTTGAATAGGCACGCACTACTCTTTCTGGATGATTACTAAATGCATGACATAACTACTTAGCATATCTTCATTTCCTGTAAACTAGAATTCCATTTGGGCTGGGGTTAAGGTTTGTGACTGACTATCTTTTGTACATATTTGAGCGCAAATTTTACGTTTACATTCGTCTTAATCTAATGACTAAGAAGTTACACCCTTTTCAAACATGCAATTAAGTAGGACTTTTTCTTATTTAGAGACAAACATAATAGAAAATGTAGTCACCGTAGGTTTATCCTTTCAAAAATGAGACGAGCCTCGCCAAATAAAGAACGCAAATTGCGGGGCCCTCAATAATTGGTCATAATAAAATACTTAGAATTTGGGATGGACTGTTTAGTGAATTTCACTGCCTTCCCCAAAGATAATAACGCGTTAGACTCTTTAGGCGCGACTTAATTAAATTACATTCTTAAATTCGGGTGCGCATTTATGTGACCCAAATTCAAATCTCAACGGAGTCGAAATGTGTTAACAACTACGGGTGCATTGATTGTGACGTGGTTCGAGATGCATTTTCACGACGTTGCAATTCTATAAAAATAAATGATAATAATAAAAGCGGTTTAAACTTAATAAAAGCACATAAGTCACAACATGTATTTAAATCAGATATTTAGCCATTATAACAATTTAAGCGACCGTGCTAGAACCACGGGATTCGAGGGTGCCTAACACCTTCCCTCGGGTCAACAGAATTCCTTACTTAGAATTTCTGGTTCGCAGACTTCATTTGGAAAGTCGAATATTTTCCTCGATTTGGGATTCAAGATAAACCGGTGACTTGGGACACCAAAAGCCAAACCTTTCCCAAGTGGCGACTCTGAATTAAATAAATAATCCCATTTCGAATATTGTCACTTAAATTGGAAAAAACTCCCTCGTGCATTTTACCCTTCGGGGCGGGCACGCAAAAAGGAGGTGTGACACATAGCAGCCCCGCAGAACATCTCAGCAGAAGATACAACTCGACTCTTCTTCTCGCACATTGTCAAACATTGGGGCCTGCCCAAAGACATTGTTAGTAGGCGCGACTCACGCTTCACTAGCAACTTTTGGACCCATCTCTTCAGGTTCTTTAGGGTCAACATTGAGTCACAACTTAGACATCCATCCACCATCAGATGGCCTGACAGACCGGTTCGATGACATGCTGGAGGAATATCTCCGCAACTTTGCAACCGGATCACAGAAGCATTGGGTGAAGCTCCTGGATGTTGCTCAACTGTGTTTCAATTCTCAAAAGAGTCATCATACAAACAAAAACCCTTTTGAAATTTTTACCGGACAGCAACCGCTTCTCCCGCAAATGGTGAATGCATCAACCATGCCGAAATCTCCTCGAGCTGCCAACTTCTCGAGCGAATGGGAGCGCAACATGGGGATAGTGCGGAGCTATCTCGTCAAAGCCTAAGAGTGGTCAAAAGGATTCACCGAACAAAATCTTTGCTTTTCCCAACATCAAACAGGGGACAAAGTAATGCTATGCATCCCAAAACGATACTTGTTTGCAGAGAGGACCCATGACCCTCGCCTGAAACAAAAATACATCGGGCCTCTGCCCATCTAAAAACGCATTGGGAAGTCCACATACCAGGTGAAAACTCCATCCTGGTGGAAGATCCATCCAGTCTTCCATGTCAGCCGCATGAAATCATCGCGTCGCTACAACATCAAGCTCACAGAACAGAGGGGCGCAGACCTCCCATCCAACAACCACCAGAAGCATCATCATCATCATCATCATCATAAGGCTCCAATGACGGCGCCAACTCAGGTGGGGGAGTATGTCATGGGCCACTTTCCATACACGCCCCATGACCCCTTGGTCGTGCCCCATGGCAGCCTAGCAAGCCTCACAATGCCTAGTGCCATGGTCGGCCCCGTGGTCTTAGCTGCGCCAAGTGACAAGCACGCATGCGCCTCTGTCGCCCCACCGATGCCTCTCGCCAGCGCCCAAGGGCTGGCCAATGACAATAGCGTCGCGCTCCCTGACAATGCCGCGTGCGCAAATCCTGATGCCTCGCCAGCGCCCAGCTGCAGGCCCATTCCAGCAGCGCCTCGCGCACATACTTGGATGCCAAGCACCAGCGCCCAGCCTCAGGCCAACACAGCAAGTGCCGCGCGCGCCCATAGCAATGCGCGCACAGACCTTGACCCGCAAGACAAAGTTACTGCCATCGGACTTAGTTCTACCTTGTAATAAACTAAGTCCTTTTCATTGTAATTATAGGCTAGTTTACATCATTTTCATTCAGTGTGCTTCTACAACTTTATTAGGACTAGTCATGTAATGTTGGTTTATTTTTTTTAAGCATTATTAAAGGGGACCAAACAATCAAACATTTTCAAGCAAGCAATTTTCTGTACTGGTGTCTCTCCCCCTCGACACCGCATCTTTTGTAATCAGCATTTCAGTTATCAATAAAATCATCATCATCATTCAAAACCCAATTCTCTCTCAGCTTCCGCAATTGCTCGTGACATTGGTTTTCCCGCACGACACTGACAATCTAGTCTAGCGTGCGGAGGGGACCTCATTGGCGGCCAGCAACCGCACTGACATCGGTTGCTTAGCCTTACGTTGCCCTTCCAAAGAACATCAGGAAGGCGTTGCATAACATTAAGTGTGGATACGTACGCGTGACATGATTTTTGACGCGCCAAATGAAATGAGTATATGCACGCGTAACTCATCTTAAGTTAATTCTTTAAATACGGATTATCAAGTGATTAATAGCGGTAAAAGGTAAAAATAAACATAGGTTCTAAAAATAAGTAATTAGACAATTTAAGCCAAGTATAAATTGCTAAGCGATCGTGCTAGAACCACGGAACCCGGGGATGCCTAACACCTTCTCTCGGGTTTACAGAATTCCTTATCTAGAATTTTTGGTTCGCAGACTTTTAAATAAAGTCGAAAATTTCCTCGATTTGGGATTTTAAATAAAGCGGTGACTTGGGACACCAAATAAACTATTCCAAGTGGCGACTCTGAAAAAATTAAATAAAAATAATCTCATTTTGAATAATGTCACTTTAATTGGAAAAACTCCCTTATATACCCTCTCAGGTGGTAAAAAAGGAGGTGTGATAGCTCTAGCGACTCTGATGAGGACCGAACCCAGAATCTCTGGTTCAGGGTTCAAGAATTCGACCTTGTTAATGTGATTTTTTACTTGGCTTTATTTATTGTTGATATTACTGTATTTTGTGAACCTAATGTGCTAATTGCCATTTATTTACCGCTTTGATATTACTTGAAATGTATTTAAATGTCTTCTTACGCCTCCTTTCTGAGTCTTCTAAAAAACGGTGCACAGGTTCGCGTGTCCCACTTTTTCTGTTAGAAGTTATACCAAATAGAACGGGGTTGGGCCAGCAATAAGGCCGGGCAGACTTTTGTGCTCCCGGTACGTTGCTCCCTCTTCGGCTCGAGTTTTTTTGCTCGGGTAAGCGAGGTCTAGAACACAACCCCAGGTTTAAACTTAGAATAACGTAACCTCATGTCAGATACCTAGTAGGAATGCTTGTTTGGCTCACGTGCATTTGACCTTAGGGACTCAACACAGGGGTTGGGTCCGTCTAGGACAAGTGTACCCAAAATAACAGACCATCCTGATGCATCCTACGTGCTATGTGGACATTTATTTGTTTCGGCTTGCATGTTGACCGGCGAGGAAAACAAATCAAGAGAAAAACCAAAAGAGATGTAAGAAGGAAATAAAACCCGGTTCTGAAAACCCCGATATTTAAAAATGTCCCAAAACTCTGCCGAATTTTTTCCAAAATGAATCAATAACATGTCTCTTCTGATTTTGTCAAAACTGATCGAACTACGCGGGTCTGATTCTCACCGGATGTGAGATACGTCGGCAAATCTCATCGGTTCCGACCCCAATTTTCAAAAATCCAAAAATATTTTCCTTTAGTTCCTTCTTTAGAAATATTTCCTTAGAAAATTCAAAAAAAAAAGTTTTTTTAACCAAAAAAAGTGGTTTCCTTCTTTCTAAAGTCTTTCATACGGAAAAATAAAGTCAAAAAAACAGCAAAATCAAAAAAAATCAATCAAAATCCAAAATACGGGTTTCCTTCATTTTGAAGAATTTTTCCCAAAAAATCCAAAAACAAATCAGAAACAAAAATTCAAAAATATTCTTTTCTTCTTTAGAAGTGTTTCTTTTGTAAATGTCCATAAAAATTTGAGAAATAAAAACCCAAAAATATTTTTGCTTTTCTTTAAACGTACTTTCGTAAATTAAAAAAGAGAAAGAATAAAAAAAAGAAGAGAAACTCAGAAATCCGAAATATTTTTTTAAAAAGTCCTTCTTTCGAAAATCTATAAATCAAGTAAAAATTCAAAACAAATAAAAATATTTTTCTACCATTTTAAGAAGTCTTTTCCCAAAATTTAAAAAAAAAAGCAGAAATAAAAGAATAAAAAAAATCTTTTCTTTGTTTAAAAGTTTTTCTTTCAAAAAATAAAAATTTAAAAATTGAAGTCCAAAAATATTTTCGTTTTTCTTTAGAAGTAATTTTGTAAATTTAAAAACAAAAAAAACTCAGAAATCAAAAATATTTTCTTAAAAGCCCCTCGTTCGAAAATTAAGAACCAACATCCAAAATCCAAAAATATTTCCTTTCTTCTTTAGAAAAATAGAAAATAAATGAAAATTAAAAAAAAATCCTTTTACTTTTGAAATTCCCAAAGTTCCAATAAGTTTTAGAAATCTTTCTTTCAAAAATTAAAAAAAAAAAAGAAAAGAAGAAAAGAGTCAAAATCAAAAATCCAAAAAAATATTTCCTTTCTTCTTTTAGAGCATTTCTTTTGAAAAGTCCAAACAAAAATTTTAAAAATATATTTTTCTTTTTTTTAAAGCTTTCATGCTCTGAGTTTTATAAAAGTAAAAAAAAGGTTAGCTTATTTACTCCATTCTCGATCTTCCCGAACTACGCAAGATAATATTCATGCGGCGTCATGATACGTAGGCAATCCCCATCGAATTCGATCATAGCCATAAAATAAATTGAGTGAAAATAAACTAAAAAAAAAAAGTTGAGTAGAAAAAAAAAAAAGTGACAAAAAATTTTAAAAAAAAGAGTGACATAAAATAAAAGAGTGACAAAAACAAAACAAAAAAAGAAAAAGAAAAGAGAGTGTCAAAAAATAAAAGAGCGACAGAAACAAATTAAAAAAAATAAAAAAATAAAAAAATCAAGAGTGATTAAAGAGAGGCAGAAATAAAAGAAAAAAGGTACATATTGAAAGGGTTAGTTAAGGTCGGGATGAAACATGCAACCATTCAAACACACGGTAAAAGCGTTTAACTGTTAGGTGCATTGCATCCCAACGTGCGATTTCCTATATGTTAAATGCTTCAAAACAAACAAGATTGTTGGATCGGCAAACTAGCTAGGTTTTGGTAGTTGGTTTTGTTGGTAGTCTAGCCTCCCCTCCTTTACAAGATCCAAAGTGTCACACCCCAACCTCAGGAGGTGCGACCGGCGCTCAATCGAGTGATCCCAACTGAGCAAACCTTATCAAACACTACCTACCCAGCTCAATATGAATAAGGACACCATGCTTCCGTTTATTTAACCGAGGGAAGATAGTGTATCCCACATTACTAGTTAATTTTAAATCACCACATCAAACCATAAATGAGTTCCGAGGTCCCATGCATTTATACTTTAGAGAAACGGGAATTAGAATTACAACATAGTTAGGTCACCCATCTGACACCCGCACATGACCCACACATATGTCTACGAAGCCTCTAAGGATGTAAAAGACAAGTATGACAATGCCGGCAACAAGGCCCCGACTATACCTCAAAAGTGAAATTTCACAATACAAAGATATACAATATAGCCCCTTAAAGGAGAAAGGGGCTCACCAAGATCTTGAGAAGAGGGATGCTTCGCTACACACGACCGACACTATCCGCTATGGAGCCACCTGCATTCATTAAAAAAAATGTAGCGCCCCCTGCAAAAAGGACGTTAGTGCCATCGAATATCACTAGCATGTATAACTAAACACCATCAAATTAGAAAGAACTTTCATACACAAATAAGGAATCACAAGTATCACTCCAAAGCTTTAAACGATCACAACATTATCAACATGAAAGAATTACACAACCTTCACATCATGTTTACATAGCCTTTAGTTGGGCATTTCATACTGTTCCACATCGTTCACATTACCACCGCTATCTTGAGCGGAGTCCGATCTCGACCCGATCGGCTAGGCCGTCTCCCGGAGACGTTACCAATATTCTATTCACACTTTCCAGTTTTAATTATCAATGCATAACCGCCATATGTATATGTCATGGCGTTCGATCATGGCCCGATCAGTTAGGCCGCCTTACCGAGGCGTTACCATTTTCCATTATTCATCTCACTCCAATCTTTGGTTACACATGTATTAGTTTACCGGCACTTGGGGCCACAATTTTTACATTCCACAATTCACGTTTCACATTGTTCCCATTTCCAACATTAGGTTTGTAATTCAAGAGAGTATGGCACACAAGAGCAAATAAGGTTGTAGGCGTAGATGAGACTTCATGTAAATGTCACAACAACGCACTTCAATTTCAATCTAAGGTCTAAGCATTTCGATACATGATTTGTAGTCCTTGCACCTTTCAAATTATCAAGAATAGCACGTTGATCAGTTTGAGACACAGTTTCCATGCATATAAGGTTGCAACACCAAGTCAAGTGAAATAGCAATCAATACAACAATTCAATTTAGTCTTACCGTACTCACACAACCAACGATGAAGCTCAATTTCTAAAAGACGGGGTTTTAGCCATACATACCTCAATAAAGCTTTCCTTATTCCTTACAAATTTCCAGAACTTTTAGCACTTCGATCTATTGTGTATGAATTACAAATTAAACCGAGAATTAGAGACGAGATTGAGATTCTAGCTTGTTTTGAGCATACTATCAAACACTAAAGGGGTATTGTGATCTTAGGCCCTTTTTGAGAGAAATTTCTATCATTCTATACCCCAATTGCTTTTCTTTTTAGTTCACTACCCCCCCCCCAACACTCTAAGGTTTGATATGAATGCAAGAAACCCACTCTTATACCAATGAATTACCTCACTAATGACCCCCTTATAGCTAAGTATAAAAATAAGAGCTGAGATGATGAAGCCTTACCTCTTGGGATGAGGGTTTAGGTCCCTCACTTGATTATCTTCAATGATTTACCAAGGATTCATGGAGTAATTTGATGAGAAGCACTTTCCCTCTCTTAGACCCTCTCTATCACTCTAGAAATATCAGGAAATAGGCTCAAAATGAGCTATTACACCGAATATAACGATAGGGGGTCGGGTTTAAAATTTAAAAAATTGGAGCCCCGAGTCAGATCTGCGATTGCCTTCTGCAATCGCAAAGTCGACATGCAGTCCGCATAATGGACTACAAAAACACTCCCCAAAAACCGAACACACTATCTCGGTATGCGGCATAAATGCGGTCCGCTTACCCATTATGCGGTGGCATAATGCACCGCAGAACTGCCTCTTACAAAATACCAAGGGAATTATGCGACGACTATGCGGTCCGCATATCGGTTATGCGATAGCATAATCGACCGAATATTTGACCTCAGATTGATCAACACACTGACTCACTTTGCGGCGACTATGCGGTCCGCATACCTGATATGCGACCGCATTCTCGACCGCAGAATCACACTTTTCTGGAAAATATTATTTCTTGACTTTTTATAGCATAGATCAGTAAAAAAAGGTATGAACCTAATTGCCACTACGAGCTTTCAGGTTTAGAGTGGAAATTTTCATGGGGCCTCACACAAAGGCACCGATGGCCTCCGCAAGCAATCTACCAATCATCGGCCCTGAGGATAGCCCAGCATCGGATATTCTACAGCTAGAATCAGTAGTTGCTGAAGAGAATAAGATGTTGCGTCTCTACATACTGGAAATGTGGGACGCCTAGTCTAATGGTAGGGAACCGCCAAGTGCAATCCCTGGGTTCCCTGAGTTGATTCCCAGGTCAGGTAAGGTTACCAACGCCCCTGTGCCCAACCCGCTCATCCCATGCTGGCACCCTCCAATGCTATCCAATGTTCCTGGCATGCCTTCTGTAGTTCGCCCCCAGGCACCGACTTCAAGGGCGCCGCCTCCAATGTTCATCTTTCAGGGTCCACAACTTCAACCAGAAATAACATATGTGACCCCATACTCTTTCACTCACCTTCCACAATATGATCTCTTGGTGGAGCAAGAAAAGGTTGTTAAAAATATTGAGCAAGAGGAAATGGTTCGGAAGATGAAGAGCCTGGAACAAAGCCTGAAAAACATGCAAGGTTTGTGTGGCCAAAAGAGTGTCTCATACTCAGACCTCTGTATGTTTCCCCATGTCCACTTGCCAGCTGGCTTCAAGATGCCAAAATTTGAAAAGTACGACGGGCACGGGGACCCTGTTGCTCACCTGAAACAATATTGTAACCAGTTGAGAGGCGCTGGCGGAAAAGAGGAGCTGCTAATGACCTATTTTGGGGAAAGCCTCACTGGAATTGCTTCTGCGTGGTATACGGATCAAGAAATTACTCATTGGCACGTGTGGGAAGATATGGCTCGAGATTTTATCCGCCAGTTCCAGTATAATGTGGACATCGCTCCCGATAGAAACTCTTTGTCAAATTTGAAAAAGAAAACTGCGGAAAGCTTCCGCGAATATGCTGTCAAATGGCGTGAGCAAGATGCCAGGGTAAAGCCTTCAATGGACGGAATTGAAATGGTCACGGTCTTTCTACAGGCCTAAGAGGCGGACTACTTCCAGAACATGATGTCCTCTATGGGAAAGTCATTTGCTGAGGCTATCAAAATTGGGGAAATGGTTGAAAACGGTTTACAAATAGGGTGAATCTTGAGTCATGCTGCCTTTAAGTCCACATCAGAGTCTGCTTAGAATGGTTCGGAGGGTTTGATGAACAGAAATGGGAGTGAAAAGGAAGCCATGATGGTTTCAAACTCGAGGGAGACCCGCAGGTCATTCAACCAATCATATGTGCCTCATATCGTCCCACCACACTATTATCCCCTTCAAGATGTTGTTTATGTTGTGGAACCACCTCCCTATGCGGTGATGAATGCGTAACCTTACCTGTGTCTACAACATTATCCACATAACCGAGCTCCACCTCCCATAAATGCCCATCCTTACCAAGCTCCACATAATCCCCAATCAATTGTCCCCCAATACAATCCTCGCCTAAGAGAGCCTTTCAGAAAGAATCAGTTCACCCCTATTGGTGAATCGTATTCAAGCCTGTTCCAAAATCTAATCAGTCTAGATCTATTGCAGCCAGTGGCCCCAAACCGGCCGAACCCCGAGTCCCCCTCACACCGAGCTGATGCTAGATGTGAATACCATAATGGGGCTATAGTACACAATACGGAGGACTACTGGACCCTTAAAAGGGCAGTTGAAGACTTGATTGAAGCTGAAATAATCGTTTTTCGGGATGAAGAAGCTCCCGATGTGATGAACAATCTGTTGTCTGCTCACAACACTAGGCCAATAGTCGGAATGATTTGTGAAGATGAGGAATTCGATCCGGTATTGAAGGCTATTGCAGCCATTGCCGAAACAAAAGAAAAGCCGAAAGACGGTCACCAAGCCTGAAAGTTCCCCATCAGACGGGAGTTTCGATAGCCAGTCTTGCTATCCTTTATGCGTCCGGATTATCTCAAGGTGTGATCCGGATGTTTTACCTTATTGTCTTACATTCCGATGTAAACCCTTCTATCTTCAAAAATTGAAAAAAAATCAAAAAATCAAAAATCAAATGAAATTAATATTTCATTGTCCAGGAATGTCTCTTTTCTTAATCTTGTCATTTTTTTCTCATTCTTTTTTTAGTTTTGTTAAATGTAGATTTCAATAACATGACATGCTTGCGGACTTCATGCCTAGATCTTGAAAGCTGTCAGACCTCGAAATAATGAATCAAGAATTAGATCGTAATGCAGATAAGTTTAAGGAAATAAAACAAAGAGTTGGAATAGCTGAAAAGAGTACTGCCAAAAGAGTGCTTTATACTTGGGACACATCGAAGGAAATGTCCCTGAAACAACTGTCAATCCAAATGCAGTCAAAACGTAATATGTTGGATCATCTATATAGCATTAATGTTCTCTGATTGGAATGAAGAAGGCTTTCTTTCTCACTATATAAATATTCAACCCTTTGAGCCGGCTCCCATTCTTTGATTACCCTCTTTGGAACCTGGAAGTCATTATTGAAAAAATGATGAATGAAAAATGAAAAAAATGAAAATAGAAGAAAAAGAAAAATACAACAAAAGGAGAAAAGACAAAGAAATTGAAATGAAAAAAATGGAAAAAAAGAGAAGAAAAGAGAGAGAGAGAGAGAGAGAGAGAGAGAGAGAAAACAAAGCAAAAAGAAAAACAAAAGAAAATAAAAAAAATGCTCCATGAACTACGTTCGACTTGATTCAGAAAGGATATGTAGGCAGCCTCTCTGGGGTTCAGTCATACTAAAATAAAAATCCAAAGTCCCCCAAAAAGTTGAAACTGGGGAAGAAGTTACAATGGTTCGGCGATGATCCCGCCTGAATGATTCCAAAGTTATAATTCAATCCAAATCATTTTTACCAGAATCCTTTCAAGTCCTTCTGATCAATCGGTGAGAATGTTCAAGGATCAGAGAATACAGATACTTGGATCCGATGCAATCAAAATGAGAGAAATAAAATGAGAGAGTCTTATTGGTAAAAACCCACACAGGCACCCTAAGGCGATGGTAAGCAGAGAAATTGAAAATGAGAGAGTCTTGTTAGTGAAAACTCACAAAGAGAACTATAAGGCGATGGAGAGAAGAGAAATGAGAGAGGTCAGCTCGTGAAAACCTGCAAAGGGCACCCCTGATCGAGAAGAGGATCCTCACAGCCATCGGTATCAACAGAGTCCTGACAAGGTTTTTCGATTTTGAGGCAAAAGTTGTGATGAATTTCTGAGAGTCGGACGGTTTACACAGATTAGGCATCCAGTCCAAAAGGCATGTCATGTTCATTGAAGTCTGCATGTACTCCAGATAAGTCCTTCTTTCCTTTCCCCGAAGGGACACTTCTTGTTTTAAACTCATTCTCCATTCCATTGTTTGTTTTCTTTGAATCCTTTTCGGTATAACACTGTTCCAAAACTAAGACAAAGAAAGGATGGCAAGACTGATTTACAGGGTTCTCATTTGACGTGAGATAATGTGCAAAAAGGCACCCAGCCTCGTCAGGGGAATAAGTCGACCTCGACTTGCTATGGCGGCCGATGTTTCGAATTCAAAACTCCTGAAAAGAAAGGAAATCAAAGTCAAATGTCCACAAAGGTAAAATAAAGTTGAAAAAGGTTAAGTCCCACGTGGCTAACCGTCTCGGCAAAGTTTGAAAAGCCAAGGGATCCCAAATGCTCTGAAGCTAAAGTTGGAAGAAAGAAGACAGAAATGAAAAGCCTACGAAGGTGAAATAAAGTTGGAAAAGGTTAAGTCCCGCGCGACTAGCCGTTGCAGCGAGTTTGAGAAGCCAAAAGTTTCCCAATGCTCCAAAGTTAAAAATTGAAAAAAAAAAGTCAGAAGTGGAAGGCCTATAAAGGAAAAATAAAGTCGAAAAAGTTGAGTTCCACGTGACCAATCGTCATGGCAAAATCTAGAAAAATCAAAGGTTCTCCAGGGTCAGAAATGAAATCGATTCTCAGGGGAACAAGCAGTTGCAGTTGAAATCTTCATCAAAGAAGCCGGGCCGAGAGCAAGTGACTGAAACACTCAAGGCCACAAAACCAACCACCGTTTCGAACTAACAAATTGTTCTTTGTTTAAAAAAAAAATAGGAAACAGGTGCAATCCAAAGAAACCTTGCAAAAAGCAGGTGCAGCAAAAAAAAGAAATGGCGCAAGGGCTAGAAACATCTTTGCAGCAATAATCAATCCAAATGGGAAGTCTCCTCCAAATTATTTCCTGCATTTTTAGTCATTTTTCTTAAATAAAAGTTTAAAAAAAGGAGGAAGAAGAAAATGAAAGAAGAAAGAAAAGAAGAAGAAAAATTCAAAGTCATGGTAGCCAAGGATCCCCAATCTCTAGCTGCGTTTTCCCAACATAGGGTCCCATTCCCTAGTCACTCCCAGCATAACCTGATAGTCTTTTCCATTATAGAGTTTCACTCCCTTGGACCTCCCCGGCATAACCCGTGGACCTCCCCAGCATAACCCGAGGACCTTTTTCTTTTCCAGCATAACCGATGACCTTCCCGGCATAACCCAAGGAACTTTTTTTTCTTTTCCGGTATAACCCGTGGACCTCCCCGGCATAACCCGAGAACCTTTTTTTTCTTTTCCGGCATAACCTGATGAATTTCCTAGCATAACCCATGGACATCCCGGGCATAACCTGAGGACTTTTTTTCTTTTCCGGCATAACCCAATGACTTTCCCGGCATAACTCGTGGACCTCCCCGGCATAACCCGGGGACCTTTTTCTTTTCCGGCATAACCCGATGACTTTTCTGGCATAACCCGTGGACCTCCCCGGCATAACTTGAGGACCTTTTTCTTTTTCGGCATAACCCAATGACTTTCCTGGCATAACCCGATGACTTTCTCGGCATAACCCGTGGACCTCCCCAACATAACCCGAGGACCTTTTTCTTTTCCGGCACAACCCGATGACTTTCTCGGCATAACCCGTGGACCTCCCCGGCATAACCCGAGGACCTTTTTCTTTTCTAGCATAACACGATGACCTTACCTAGCATAACCCGAGGACCTTTTTTCTTTTCCAGCATAACCCGATGACTTTCCCGGCATAACCCGAGGACCTTTTCGGTATAACCCGGTAATTTTCCAGCATAACCTAGTAATCTTCCCAACTTAGGGCCTCTGATTCCCATTTGATTACATTTTAGATATAGGGTCTCCACTCCCTAATCTCCTTTTCTCAGGAATACACAATCCCAACTTTAATTGCTTTCCATAAAGAAATAGTTTAGATTTTATTACAATAACTCACGAAATTTTCCTAGTGAAAACTGGGGCAGAAATATTTCGTTCGTTTGTTTGCTTTGTTGCATGAACAGATTTTTACCGTGAGGCACATGGTTTGAGATGACCAAAAGGAGAAGTCTCAACCCAAATAAAAGAAAAGAAAAACAAGAAAAGAAGTTGAACTCTAAGTGCAGAAGCGGAGAAAAGATGCGGACTGCCCAAGATATGATTGAAGTCACAAGCTTTGCATGTCCCCCTGGATCCGAAGAGCTGAAGAAAAATGAACCAGCGTTCGTAGCTAACGAACATCAAGATTCAGATCAGAGTCTGCAGGAAGAACCTACCAAGACTCAAGATCAAGCTTCAGAAGATTTATAGATAGGAATCTTGTAACTCATAGCTGATAGGTTTAGTTAGTCCTTTTCATTTTGATTTGATGTAATAACAGGACCGCGGACTGGAGCCTCGACGGAACCTCACTCGACTCTCGAACTCATCACTCTATCATCCTTCCAGAACTACACTGACCTGATTCTTTATAGCCAAGGATATGTAGGCAACCTCCGAAGCAAGGTTCGGTCAAACTTTTTCAAAATGCTTCCAAATGGAGTTTTAAACGGGCAAATATTGCTGGTAATTGCTCACTTTATCTTTGCCCCAAAACTCTTCAAGTTTTCGAGCAAAGAGGGGCAGCTGTGAGCACCTATGTTTTGCCCTACATGAAAATAACTCCTAAAAATAATCCAAAAATGATTTTTAAGGGATTTTAGAAGTTTTTTCTTTATTTAGTTACATTTCATGCATTTTTAATATTTTAGAATCATAGAAAAATGATAAAAAATATCACGTTTTAATTTCATGTCATCTTAGGTCCAATTTGCATGTAGGAATTAATTTTATTAAGAAAAATCACAAAAAATGGTCATTTTTATATATTTAGCTTTTAGTCTTTAGAAAGTGGTTGTTTTTATTTAGTTTTATGTTAATTAGTTATTTCAATAGATAAATAATTTTAATTTTTTACAAATTAGATTGATTTAGGATTAATTTAGGATTTTATTAGATTTTAAAATCAAAGAAAAAGAAAAATAAAATAAAAATTGATTTAGTCTTCCTACCCCAAAGTTAATTAGCCCAAATTCATGACTAAAATCCCTTCAAGCCCAAAATATTGAGCCCATACCCATTCCCTATTTGACCTAACCTAATTTCCACCCCTATAAAGTAATGCTAATCCCTAAAAAATCAAAATAAAAAAAACCATAAGATCCCTAAAAGCTAAAAATCCGTCATTTTTCATCAAGAATAGAACCCCCCCCCCCCGAACGTCTGCTTCTTCAACAACCACCCTAATCCTTAGCTTCTTCTTCTTCAACACAAAACAACCGCAACACCCAGGAGGTCCCAGCCGTGGTTCTATAGTTTCCTCTTCACTTTTTCCATAGGTCTATAGTTTTGTTCTTTTTTATTTTATTTTAAGCTAGACATGGAGACTTTCTTGTTCAACTCAGAATCAATTAACGAAGAGCACCATTCATAAAATTGTATCTATGATATCTGTCCGTTATTACTTCGTCGTATGATCAAATCTCATTGTGGGATCAGTTACGGTTAATTTACCTCAACATTCATCTGCTTTGTAATTACTTGAAGGCAACATCCGGGAAAGAACCGATTTGTACTGTAAAATCAGTAGTGACTCAAAAGGGAAGTCTATTTTGTTCCTCGATCATCAATCACTGAAAATGAAAATGCAAATGAACAACACTTAGCATAATAAATACATGGTTCTTGCTATTTTTGATTTGAGAATAGAATCATGGGTTATTTCTATTCAATTTTAATTTTCACTCTGCTCGTTCAATTCAAGATTCCTATGTTTCTGCAATTGGTAACCCTAGAATGAGAAACCTAAATTCAAGATTTGCATTGGAAGATGCGGCTGAGGAGGGTGTTTCAATTGAAAGTAACAAGGCATTTCAAAAATGCGAACAAGAATGTGTGGTGTCGATTCGAGGTTCCGGTTTGTAATCTCGGTGTTTCGGTCCAAAGATTATTGCTTTGTTTAGCCCGATTGATTTGCAATTTTCAACTTTGTTCATCAATAAAAGGTCTATTTCTCAATTTTCATTCTCATTTCATTGTGTTATGATAGCTTGGTGCGCATGTTGGTTGATTTGTAACTACGTTGTTTGAGTAGCATGTCTTAGTTTTCATTTAAATTGTTTTAATTAGTGTTTTTATTTCGATTGTGATGCATGTAGTTTTGTTTCTTGAATAAATGCTTTTAATTGGATAGGTGAAAATTGGAGTTGTTTCTTTCTTGGAAAAGAATAAGAATGGGCCATAAAGTGAGTCTTGGACCATAAGGAATCTAGCCAACTAATAGATCATGTTAGCTAGCCTATTTGCTCCCCAATAATGTCTTGGTCTTAAATTTGGTATCACAACAATCTCCAAGATTAGGAAAAAAATCCAAATGTGCTAGTATGATTTAGGCACATATTAATAAACAAATTACCGTGGTTGTGTACACGTTCGCATGACACAATTACGATCTTAAAAACAAAATCGGAGTATGCGTTCGCGCAACTTCGTCTAAACTTCCTTAATAATAATAAAGCGTGATTAATTGTGGACACGTACGCGTGATATGATTTTTGACACGCCAAACAAAATGAGTATACACACGCGTAACTCATCTTAAGTTAATTCTTTAAATACATATTATCAAGTGATTAATAGCGGTAAAAGGTAAAAATAAACGTAGGTTCTAAAAATAAGTAATTAGACAATTTAAGCCAAGTATAAATTGCTAAGCGACCATGCTAGAATCACGGAACCCGAGAATGCCTAACACCTTCTCCCGGCTTAACAGAATTCCTTATCTAGAATTTCTGGTTCGCAGACTTTTAAATAAAGTTGAAAATTTCCTCAATTTGGGATTTTAAATAAAGCGGTGACTTTGGACACCAAATAAACTATTCCAAGTGGAGACTCTGAAAAATTAAATAAAAATAATCTCATTTCGAATAATGTCACTTTAATTGGAAAAACTCCCTTATATACCCCTGCGGGTGGTAAAAAAGGAGGTGTGACAAAACCAAAGATGCCTTTCTCCTGGTACAGCCTCAAGGGTGATGACAACCCCAAAGGCAAAGATCCTAAAGGTAAAGTCACTGCTTTTACTGGCCAGTATGAAGAGTCAATAGTAGTAGTCGCTTCTTCTCAGCCTCCCTCAGCTACACCAGACATTTCCCCAGGACCCTCTACTGTCACTGCTCCAGATATCCTCTCATCCTCAGCTTACCCATTGACTGCCCACCGTTTGAGCCAAACCCTTGCCAGTATCAACAACAGGATGAAGGTACCTACTTTTAAGCTGTTTGTGCTTTCTAGCTCAGTGGCAGCCCAGTCCGTACCCCCATAGCCACAGGTTCTAGCCTCAGTGGAGGAGACTCTCAAGGAGCTTCTGGACAACCAGAAGAAGCTCATGGAGAATCAACAGCTGATATTGGAGGCTGTAGGTACTCATAGGAAAGCATTGAAGGAGCTGACAAAGGAAACAAAGAAGTTGAGAAAGACTCGAGCATCAAAGGAGTCTGTGAATGAGTTGAGAGCAGAAGTGGAGAAGATTAAGGCTGCTGACCATCTACCATTGGACCTACTATTGCATGAGCATCCCTCAGACTGAGCCGGAGTAGGAGAAGGATATGGAGAGGGCACCGAAGAGGAGAGTGATCCCATAGACCGATGATGCAGTGATAGAGTTTGAGGGCCCACAGGGAGGTTCCTCTAGCCAGCCTCAGGCCCAGAGCAGCCTCAGGTCCCAGTGCAGGCACAGGATACTGGGATTCAATCACAGGTTCCCGAGAGTCACAGGACCCAGGGACCCATGCTCATGATCTCGTGCATACGGAGGACCAATAGGGAGTTTCTCTTTACTCTCTATCTTATTCTTGAGCTATTATTGGTTAGTTAGCATTGAGGACAATGCTAGCTTTCATTTGAGGGGGTAACCCTATTTGGATGATGTTGGATTATGATACTATTTTCATTTTTATTATGCTTTTTTCACTTTTGGTATGTATATAATTTTACCAGTTTATTTCACTTTTCGTATTTTGCAACCTTGGTCTGTATATAAAGTTACTTTCTGATGTATATATTCATCCCCTCTTATGTATATTCGTTTAAATCCCCCATTGTACATATTCAGTTTACTTTCTACATTTTCTTTCATAGCTTCTTACTTCATTTTCGTAGCTTCTTATTTTGAGTTTTGCGTTCAATAAGCCTTTGGTTTTCTTAATGTCACGGTTCTTTCCAAAGGTGGAATTTGTGTGAACCGAATGGCTCTTCCCGATGATGGATGGCATGACAACCTTATTAAGGGTTTGAGTCTGTTTTCTTTTTATTTTTGTGTAAATAGTAGCTAATGAGTAATAGTGCCTCAAACAAAGCTTAACTTGGGCCTAGCACATTTGCCTTTGATCTTATGGTCAAAAACAAATTAGTGTGTATAGGATGGTGACAGTTGTGACCTTGAGACTCTTGTGTTGGCCGATAATCATCAAATGGGTTTTCAGGACCATTTGTATTGCTCAAATCTTAGCTAAGGTTATTGTGTGCCCTCGACTCTGTCTCTTTAGCAATCCTATAGCTTGTGTGGTGAGAATTTGAATTGCAAGTCCAAGTCCAGTGCCATTAGTCTAGAGAGGTGATTATAGGCTCTCCTTGATCCGAATGTTATCGTGAAAACATCCATATCCTACCAATGATAATATCTCTAGTCAACCATTTTGATCCATAGCCCTTTTTCTTTCAAAGACCATGATACAAGCATTTACCCTTTCTAAAAAGACCCTATCTTGGCACCCGATATTTCCTTAGCACAAGGCAAAAGCATAAGTTTGGGGGGAGAGACGAGGAATACAACAAAGTGGTAAAAGTCACAAAATGAAAAAAAAGGGAAGACACAAAGAAAAAGAAAGAAAATCAAAAAGTCAAAAAGAATGAACAATATAGAAGAAATGAAGGGATTCAATAAAAGCAAAGTGATGAAAGGTGTGGAAAGTTTAGAAAGGAGAAAAGGTTTCGAAATGATCAAGAAAGACTGACAGTGTGTCTCTCTAACCCCTAAGAAAGAAGTAAATGACTCAAAAAGTCAAGAGATTGTGTGCCAAAATGAAGCAAATGAAGTGCTTAAGGGAAGATGGAACCTACTTAGACCAAATATTTCCTAC
This sequence comes from Nicotiana sylvestris, assembly GCF_000393655.2. Classification (NCBI taxonomy): domain Eukaryota; kingdom Viridiplantae; phylum Streptophyta; class Magnoliopsida; order Solanales; family Solanaceae; genus Nicotiana; species Nicotiana sylvestris. The sequence goes on along the minus strand of NC_091063.1, from coordinate 155,017,610 downwards.
CCTGAACCAAAAGCCTTCACTATATCTCAACAAAAGCCCTATATGATCTCGAGTTAAATGAAGCTTACATTAGTGGTGACTCACATATGGGGCAAGCTTATGGTACTTAGAGCCGGACTTTTGACCTTTCTTTGAGAGAGATGAGTGTGTTTTACACAATCCTCGTTCTGAGTGCTACAATCTAAAAGTGAGGTTTGCTTAAAGGAGAGTTAGGGGTACGAGTTTGGGTTCCACAATGACCAAAGTTGTAGAAAGAGTTTCCTTGATGAGTTGAGTCAATTCTTGATGCTTTTGTGTCGCACCAAAACCATGGTGTTTAAAAGGTTGAATGTTGTTAATGATTCATTTGAATTGAGGACAATTGTTAGTCCCAATTGATTTTTGATGAGGTCACTTTAAATTAGCTGAATTTTCTTGGCTTTATTCTTAATGAGGTGGGACTTATTTTGTTTGTTTGAGGACAAGCAAAAGCTTAAATTTGGGGGAGTTGATAACTAGAGATTCTAGTTCATTTTATACTCCTTTTTACTTGAGTTTGGATTTAAAATGTATACAAATAGTCCCAAAGGCTTACATGTTGTACTTGTTTGCAGGGTTTGGTCAAGAAAGTGACAAGAAGTCAAAACCAGCTCAAAAAGGAGTGAAACCTGCACAAGTACCAAGAATAAGTCAAAGCACTGCTGCAGCATAAAATCCACTGCAGTTGCAATAGACCCATCGTTGCTGCGGTCCATTTAGTATGGTCCATGATGAGGAGATTCAGAGAGGTGCAATACTTGTGGTGTTATGCAGTGCGGTCCGCGGAAGATTCTTCGCGGTCGCAGTAGCCTCACCGCAGTCATAGACCATTTGTTGCGGTCCGCAAAGAGAAGATTCAGAGAGCTCAGGACTTTTGAAGTTTCAAGACACCACAACCGCAGTCCATTTTATGCGGTCCGCGGTGAAACCACCGCGGCCGCGGTGCATTTTATGTGGTCCGTGGTGGGTAGTTTCAGAGAAAAGTCAAGTCAAAAAGTCTCACCGCGGCAGCGGTGCATTTTCCGCGGTACCTCTGTTAGGGGTATTTTTGTCCAAAAAATTTGGCCTTGTATAAATACTTCTTTTTCAGATTTTTAGGTTATCTTTATGTTAGCAAAGCACGTGAGCAGCGGTTTTAGTCCATTTTGAGTAATTTGTAGCTAGTTTAACACTGAATCTTCAATTCTTAGTTTGTAATCATATTAAGTAGGTTATTCTTCATCTAAATATATGATTTCTTACATTATGATGAGTAGCTAGACCCATTAGCTAGGGTTATGGCTCACCCCTAGTATGGGTATTTGATGGGTCTTTTGTTTTAAGGCTTAGATGTTTATGGATGGTTGATATTTTGACTGATTTGTGTTTTTCATGTTGAATTAGTGGTTGCAAACACTAATTTGTGCCTTTTTGACTTGGGTTCTTCTTGAGAAAGAGAGCTTGAGTCTAGGAAAATCAGTCCAACAGGGAATTGGAATGTATTCAAGAGATTGATAGCCCCAATTAAAGGGTTAAACCTAGAGATAGTAATACCCAACTTGAGCCTATATTGCTTGCACAATTTTGACACCCAATATGTCTTGAGAAAGTCAATTAGGGTAAAGTCACTCAAGTTACCGAGAGGTATAGAGTGAGTAGTTTCGTGCATTGGCTATATCGCAATCCCAAACATAACAAATTTGCCTTAGGCTTTAGAACCCATCAAGTATTCACCTAGGAGAAAGTCACTTCTCTAGTACCTCTTTAACCATTTAGAAAACCTTACAAGCATTCATACTTAGTTTAATTTTGCATCTCATTAGTATAAAATTATAAGTAACAAACAAAAAATATGATTGGAAGTGTAATTAAGAGCACTACACACTACTAGTTTAGATAGGAATCCAAATCCCAAGCATTCTAGCTCCCTGTGGATTCGATCCCGACCTTTTTGGATAAAAGATGCATCGACCTCTCTTGTCACTTTGTAGTGGTGTAGGGTTGGACCCGATCAATTAGTTCATTTCCCAACCTTTCAATACTTCTCCAGATCGACCAACGAAGGGACTAGATAGACTGGGACTGGAATGCCAGCCCAAAAACATGTAAACTTCTCCAATATATATAAGCACAACACAAGTACATGAAGCTCACTCGTGTTTTCACCAAAACAATGCTGCATCAATTAAGTGAAAGCTATATTTGACCTCGTTCGAATTAAAATGTTTGACCTTGTTCAAATCAAAACATTCAACCTCGTTCGAATTAAAAAGACATTCGACCTCGTTCGAATTAACAGGCATTCGGCCTCGTTCGAATTAAAAGACATTCGACCTCGTTCAAATTAAAATACATTCGACCTCGTTTAAATTAAAAGATATTCTACCTTGTTCGAATTAAAAAACATTTGACCATGTTCGATTTAAAAAAAAACATTCGACCTCATTCAAATTAAAATGCATTCGACCTCGTTCAAATTAAAAGACATTCGATCTCGTTTGAAATTAAAAGACATTCGACCTCATTCGAACTAAAAGACATTCGACCTCGTACGAATTAAAAAAATATTCGACCTCATTCGAATCAAAAGACGTTCAACCTCGTTCAAACTAAAATATATTCGACCTCGTTCGAATTAAAAAACATCCGACCTTCTTCGAATTAAAAGACACTCAACCTCGTTTGAGTTCACATTCAGCTTCGTCCAGATCAGTTGTGCCTCATAGTTAAGCTCATACGACCTTCGGTCATTGTTGGGTTTAAGTTACATTCGACCTCGCATGTATCAACTAAGTTACATTTCAAATTAAGCTCCAGCAGTGTTTGACTTTGTTCAACAACACTTATTGGAAACGACTACCTAGTTCGGCATCCGAACTCGATCAACGTACAAACCGAGTTTCCATAGCTAAAAGAGGCCAAATGGTAGAATTAAGGAAAGAAGCATACATTAACAAATACAGAAAGGACGCAGAAACAAACAAAATAACATTTCATACTCCAAAAATATCCTTTACAAGGGCTAAATAGACACCAACAAAAGTGCGTGCAAAAATTACAAGGGAATAACTACTCAGCAACACCGACTCCACCATCACCCTCGTCATAAAAGGATGCTTTCTCGTACCAGGCACCCTATTCAATCCTAAACAAATCCTCTTCGCCATCACCAGTCCCTGGTGTAGCAGGGTCATAGCCATAGGCGACCCGAGCTGCACGCGCCTTAGCACGAGCATCCTCAAACTCAGCCTCAGGAACTCTCCCTGTCGTCATCAAATCCCTGAATATGTCTAGCTGGGCCTCGGCATGGATCCACTTCTCGTACAAATCCCGCAGAACATCGAGATAAGCAGAAGTGTGAGAGGAGGACGGCTGAGCCAACAACTATTCCTTCTCGGCCTCGAGAGTGGAGATTTCATCACCAAGGTTCTGGACCTCTTTCTCCAGCCCCCAATTCGCTCATCAAGTCGTGTTTCCCTAAGCATAGTCGTCTCCATATCATTTGCCCAATCGGATCGAAGAACGCGGATTGCATCCTCCAATGCCACCACCTTTACCAAAGCCACTAACCGAGCCTTGTCGGCCTTCTCCAATTAGCCCATGCTGGATTAATCGTATTGTGGGCTGGAGCAATGAACCTATTTGAAGTGGACCATTTCATACCAGAGAAGCCTATGTATGAACAAGGATTATTTTTGCTTCCCCACCTAGCTACTCTAGGTTGGAGGGTAGGCCTTGGTGGAGAAGTTATAGACACATTTCCATACTTTGTATCAGGAGTACTTCATTTAATTTCTTCTACATTATCGGGCTTTAGCAGCATTTATCATGCACTTCTGGGACCTAAACACTTGAAGAATCTTTTCCCTTCTTTGGTTATGTCTGGAATTTATCGATGACTTCATCACTCAAAGTGTCAGCCCTGATCGAAAACTGTTCGAGCTCGGCCCGCAGAGATACTACTTGGGTCCAAAGGTCAGCACACTCAGCCTCAACTCCCTTGCTCACTTCGAGCACTTCTTCCTTGTCTCTAAGTGTCCCCTCAAGCTCGCTGCATTTACTGATGACTTTCATAAGCTCATTACCTTTCTACTTCAGCTCCTCCCTTATTTCTTGCAAATTACCACTCATACTGAACCGCCTATAGATCTCACGGTGCTTGTCGGGGTACTCGCGGTACTTCCTTTCCATTTTCTTAAAAGTGGATCTATGCTTCTCCTGTCGGCAATCACTCTCAATCTCCAAGATAATGGTCTATAAAAAAGAGAGCAAAAGAGAAAGAAAGCCAGTTTTAAAAAAGAAGGGAATAAGAAGAGAGAGAGAAATATGCAAGGATGGAAACTAGGATGATCGGAAAACTTAGCCTCGGGGCGAGGTCGACTTTGCCCGATGACAGGGCGGCATCAAACATCGCTAGGGTCCTACCCTCCGTATTAGAACAAAGGGGGCCTAAGGAGGGGACCACGTCCTCCGTGTTCACCAATAGGTCATGGTCCATAGGGACTATGATGGTATGAATAGATCCCTCCAACCTCACCTCCACCCGAGTGAATCCTTCATTGAACATCCGCACTTCCTCGAGATCAACGTCAGAACCGATTTCGTAACCATCCTTGGAAATTCCCATTCCTCTATCCTCAATCGACAAAGTAACGTCACCCGATCCTAAGGATGACAACTCGCTCCTCAACACGGTGTCCGCGACATCAGATAGCCCGCCAACTTTAACCGCAACCTTGGGTAAAGGAACATCCTCCACGACCCCTATAGGAAACGGAGTCTCGGTTGATAGGTTCGCGTCGCCTGATAAGTAGGGATTTTAACGAGTTTCATGTTCCTTCTTGCCTATTCTTTGATTATAAATTGTTACAAAATAGTCCCAAAAGGCTCATAAGTTGTGCTTGATTGCAGGTTTGATCGACAAAATGACGAAATGTCAAAGATAGGCTCAAAAGGAGTAAAACCTGCTCAAGTATCAAAGAAACAGTAAACTGAGGGCAAACAAGCCTAGTGTGGACCGCACAAAGTCGAATGCGGTCGCACTAGGTGATTCAGAGAGAAGAAAAAAACAGGCTTCAGGCAACGCGGCCACGGTACACATTTCGTGGTCCGCGGTGAAGGTTCTGCGGCCGTGTTACCTTTTTGTGCGGTCTGCGGAAGGAGGTTCAGAGAGTTGGCAAAAATGGGCTTCAGGTAATGCAGTCGCAGTACACATTTTGCGGTCCGCGGTGAAGGCTCCATGGCCGCACTACCTTTTTGTGCGGTCCGCGGAAGAGATATTCAGAGAGATGGGAAATACCAATGCAGTCTGCAGTCATGGATGTGCAGACCGCGATAGCTGCCTCCGCGACCGCGGTCCATTTTATGCGATCCGCGGTGCCCAAGTTCAAAGAGCCCAGAATTGAAGTCCAAGAGCCTAGTGCGGCCGCGATCCATTTTATGCGGCCTGTACTGACCCCGCAGGGGTATTTTTGTCCAGTATTTCTAGCCTAGTATAAATAGAACACTTTACCATTTTTTAGGTTATCAGATATATCAGAGCTGAGATGCGCTCGTGGGAACCTCATTTGTAGCTATTTTTGGCATCTTAGCTTCAAATTAACGATAGATTCTCTCTATTTACATTATCATTTAATTAATATGCCTTGTTCTTCATCTATTTCTTTATTTTCTTCTTCAAGCATGAGTAGCTAAACCCATTAGCTAGGGTTGTGTATCAACCCTAGTGTGGGTAATTGATGGGTGTTGCCATCTATTGTTAGATTGACTATGGGTGTTTGTTATTTGGGTCAATTTATGGTTTAATCTATGAATTGGTGGTTGCAAACACTGGTTTGTGCTAAGTTGACTTGGCTCTTCTTGAGAAAGAGAGCCTAAGTCTCCAAAATTGACCCAACAAGAAATTGGGATGGACTCAAGAGAATTGATAGTCCCAGTTAACGGGTTAAACCTCGAGAGAGTAATCACCCTACTTGAACCCTAGTTGCTTGATCTAATTTGCCTACCCATTTGGTCTCGAGAGAGTCAATTGGGCAAAATCACTCTCTCTACAGAGAGGTGTGAGAGTGGGTAAAATTGTGCAACGGTTATAGCATAAGCCCCAATTATGTCAATCAAACTTTAATAACTTCTACCCGTTAATGAGCCACCTAGGTAATGTCACGACCCTAGTGCCCTTCTTCCTATTAGATACAACTTAACAATTATCTCGTAGCATAATCTAGTTTCAATTAATAGCTTGGTAATAGTAGTTTATAATCTAAAACCCCAAAAATGTATGGAAGTGACATTTGGAACAAATAGACACTTCTAGTCTAGATAGATACTCAACTCCATTCCTAGCTCCCTTTGAAAATCGATCCCGACCCTCATATCGGGTAAAAGCTATTGTGACCCTCTCTTCCTACTTTTTAGTAGTGTGGAGTTTGAAGTGATCACTTTTTGGCGTCATTGTCAGGGAGCTAACGGTGTTGGCTATCTATTTAGTTAGTTTTGAGTTTTGTTCTTCTTTCCTTCTTTGTTACTTACTTGTTTGTGATATTACTCAGGTACCAACATGGCTTTAAACAATGCAAATGACCCTCTTGGAAACGTGATAGCGGGGGAGGAGGTAGAAGATCTTGAGCAAGATGAGGTGCCTCTTGCACCTCAAGGACAACGGAGAGGCCGAAATGCCAATGCAAATGCTAATCCAAATGATAATATTCCAGACCCTCCTCCTCCACCTCCAAGAGCGGCTCCCAGAGTATTACCGAACCAGGGCTACGCAAGTGCTATTGTCCCACCCCGAATCCGGGCGGGCAACTTTCAGATAACCAATGTGATGTTGACCTTACTTGAGCAGCGTGGGTACTTCACGGGCCCTGCAAATCAAAATGCCTACAAACATCTCAAGGGGTTCGTAGATATATGCTGGGGGAGCAAACAGACGAATGTGTCCGAGGATGCGTTGAGATTGAGACTTTTCCTATTCTCACTTCGGGGAAAGGCATTGGATTGGCTCGAGAGACTCCCCAACCATTCCATCACAACTTGGGATGAGTTAGCAGATAAGTTTATTGCCAAATTCTTCTCTCCTAGTCATATGGCGGCACTTCGAGATGAAATATTAGCCTTCAAGCAAGAACCAACGGAACCTTTGCATGAGATTTGGGAGCGATATAGAATGATGGTGAAGGAGTGCCCAAATAATGATATGACCGAAGCAATGATCCAACAAACCTTCTACCGAGGCATAAATACTACAAATCAATGCATTGTTAACCAATTGGCCGGGGGCAATTTTATGAAACTTTCTTATGAGGAGGCATGTGATGTACTTGATGAAATGGCGGACACATCTTCAGCATGGCAGAGTAGAGCAAACGTGCCTCAAAGTGACCCTACGGTTATCCATTTGCACAAGGAATTACAAGGAATAGCTGAGCTTACCACCACGATAAATCAATTGGCTAAGGCACAATTGCAACAAGTTCAAAATCCTCGCCAAGTGAATGCCATGGAGGGTGTTAGTATGCTTGTCAACAAGAGAAGGCAAAGAAGGCAACAAAATTAAGGAAATTCTGAGCAATTTGTTGATGAATATGATGGGTGTCAAAATGATGGTTATGATGACCAAAGTGAAGAGGTACAATATGTCAACAACTATCAAGGCAATAGAGGCAACTCTTCAAATCAACAATGGCGACCCCAAGGAAATTGGGGCAATCAACAACAAAGTGGTGGCAATTAGAATAACAACCAAAACAACAACTGGGGTAATCAGAACAACAACCAAGGCAACTGGAATGGAAATAACAACAATTGGGGCAGCAACAACAATCAAGGTGGGTGGAACAACAATGGAAACCAAGGCAACAGGGGGCAAGGCTTTCAAAGGCCCCCAATGTACCAACAACCGAACAATCCACCCTCTTTCTCTTCTCAGGGTCCTAGTTCTTCTCGTAATAATATGGGTAGAATTGAAATGATGTTCGAGCAGATGATGAAGAGGAATGCGGATTCCGATGCACAGTTGGCTTCCCACAACACCTCTATCAGAAACTTGGAGGTGTAATTAGGCCAAATCTCTCAGTCATTGAATACTCGCCCGAAGGGTGCTCTACCAAGTGATACGGTAGTGAACCCGAAGGGTGGAAATAACAATCATGTGATGGTAGTTACAACAAGAAGTGGGAGAGGCGGTGATGTGAATACCTCAAAGCAAAAGCAAGTTATGAATGAAGATGTTGAGTTGTGGGATGTTGATGTACCTTTGATTGTTGAAGATGTGGTTGAAGAGAATGTGAACAATGATGTAAGGATTGATATTGGTGAGGCCGAGGTAGAAACCCATGATGTCGTGAACCCGTCTAGGGAACACGTGATTGACATGCCCGAGCCGGTGGTGCCAAAAGCCAAGGTTCCTCTACCAAGGCCACCTCCACCTTATCCTCAAAGGCTCGCAAAGCAGAAGATTGATAATCAGTTTAAAAAGTTCATTGACATGATGAAGAGCTTATTTATTAATGTGCCTCTGGTGGAGGCACTTGAACAAATGTCGGGCTATGCAAAATTCATGAAAGATTTGGTTACAAAGAAGCATTCTATGAACTACGAAACTATAAAGATGACTCACCAGGTTAGTGCTATAGTGCATTCAATGGCCCCGAAGCTTGAAGATCTCGGTGCTTTCACCATTCCTTGCACCATTGGGAGTGCGGATTTTGCTAAAGCTCTTTGTGACTTGGGAGCTAGTATCAATTTGATGCCCTACTTGATTTTCAAAACTCTGGGTATTGGGAAACCTAGGCCAACTTCAATGAGACTTCAAATGGCGGATCGATCGATGAAGCAACCTTTGGGCATTATTGATGATGTGCTTGTCCGGGTGGAAAAATTCATATTGCCAGTCAACTTTGTGATTTTGGATTGTGAGGTGGACTATGAGGTTCCTATTATCTTGGGCAGACTTTTCTTTGCAACGGAGAAGGCATTGGTTGATGTTGAAATGGGTGAGCTCACTTTCCGAGTGGGATATGAAAAGGTCGTTTTCCACGTTTGCAAATCTATGAAGTAGCCCAATAGAACCGAGGTGTGCTCATTTGTAGACCTTGTCATAGCAGTGATTGTGGATGATACCAGTGCTATGATCAACGTGGAAGATTTTCTTGAAGCAGTGCTCTAGAACATGGATGTCAATGATGATGCTAGTAGAGTGGAAAGTGTCAATGCACTACATGGGATGAGCTCTTATTCTTATGAGCCGAGGAAGCTATCTTAGGATCTTGAAAATCGAAAAACTCCACCAACAAAGCCATCCATTGAGGAGCCACTGGTATTGGAGTTGAAGCCACTTCCTCCACACCTCAGGTATGAATTCTTGGGTTCAAATTCGACTTTATCAGTTATTCTTTCTTCTTGCCTTACTATCATGCAGGTTGAGGCCACTTTGGCGGTGCTTCAAAAGCGAAAAAGGGCAATTAGATGGACTCTAGTTGACATTCGGGGAATAAGCCCCGCATTTTTCATGCACAAAATCATCTTGGAGGAGGATGCAAAACCTTTCTTGGAGCATCAAATAAGATTAAATGAGGCAATACAAGAAGTGGTGAATAAAGAGGTTATCAAGTGGTTGGACGCCGGTGTGGTTTATCCTATTTCTGACAGTTCTTGAACATCTCCGGTGCAATGTGTGTCGAAGAAGGGTGGTATGACTATGGTGGCCAATGACAACAATGAACTCATTCCTACTCGTACGGTCACCGGGTGGAGAGTATGTATGGACTACCAGAAGCTAAACAAGGTGACCCAAAAAGATCATTTCCCATTACCATTTCTCGACCAAATGCTAGATCGTCTTACGGGGCGTGCTTTCTATTGCTTCTTGGATGGTTACTCGGGGTACAATCAAATTTTAATTGCCCCGGTGGACCAAGAGAAGACAACTTTTACATGTCCCTATGGCACATTCGCCTTCTCTCGAATGCCATTCGGATTGTGTAATGCTCCGACAACCTTCCAGCATTGCATGATGGCTATTTTCACCGACATGGTGAAGGATATCTTGGAAGTTTTCATGGATGATTTCAATGTGGTTGGGGATTCTTTTTATGAGTGTCTGAAAAATTTGGATAGATTATTGGCCCGGTGTGAAGACACAAACCTCGTACTCAATTGGGAAAAATATCATTTTATGGTTGAAGAGGGTATAATGTTAGGTCATAAAATCTCGAAGAGAGGAATTGAGGTTTACAAAGACAAGATATAGGTGATTTCAAGGCTTCCTCCCCCTATTTCTGTCAAAGGGGTGAGGAGTTTTCTTGGGCACGCGGGTTTTTACAGGAGGTTCATAAAGGATTTTTCTAAAGTGGTACACCCTTTGTGCAAGTTGCTAGAGAAAGATGCAAAGTTCTTGTTCGGTGAGAGTTGTATGCAAGCATTCGAGCTTCTCAAGCTCAAGTTGACTTCTACCCCCATCATTACCGCACCAAATTGGAGCTTGCCTTTCGAGCTCATGTGTGATGCTAGTGACATTGCGGTTGGGGCTGTTTTGGGCCAAAGAATCAACAAGATGTTTCATCCGGTGTACTACACAAGCAAGACCATGAATGAGGCTCAAAGGATCTATACAGTCACCGAGAAAGAGTTGTTGGCTATTGTGTTTGCTATGGAAAAGTTTTGACCTTGCCTTATGAGGGCCAAAGTTATAGTGCACACCGACCATGCTGCCCTTAGGTATTTGAAGACCAAGAAAGACTGCAAGGAAAGATTGATGAGATGGGTGTTACTTCTTCAAGAGTTTGATCTAGAAATTATTGACAGGAAGGGTAGTGAGAATCAAGTGGCATACCACTTGTCCCGTTTGGAGGAGGAGGGGAGTCCTTGTGACGGCCTTGAGATCAATGATTCATTTCCCGACGAGCAACTCTTTGTGGTGTCAATGAAGGATATGCCATGGTTTTTCGATGTTGCCAATTACCTTGTGATCGAAATAATCCTGTGTGAGCTTTCTTCTAACCAAAGGAAGAAGCTCAAGTGGGATAATTGGATTTCTATTGGGATGAGCCATACTTGTTCAAGATTTGCACGGACGATGTGATTCATAGAAGTGTCCCGGAGGAAGAACAATTGAGTATCTTATAGGCTTGCCATTCTTCACCCTATGGTGGCCATCATGGTGGGGTGAGGACCGCCTCGAAAGTTCTTAGTTGTGATTCTATTGGCCCACTTTGTTCAAAGATGCGGGCGAATTGGTGAAGAGGTGTGATGAGTGCCAAAGAGCGGGCGGAATTTCAAAAAGGGATGAGATGCCTCTCAATACGATTCTCGAAGTGGATACCTTTGATGTTTGGGGCATTAATTTCATGGGTCCATTTGTTAGCTCTTGTGGGAACACTTACATTCTTATGGCGGTTGACTATATCTCAAAATGGGTTGAAGCCATGGCTTTGCCTAACAATGAAGCCCAAAGTGTTGTTGCATTTCTTTAAAAGAGCATCTTCACAAGGATTGGCACTCCTCGTGCGATTATTAGTGATGGGGGGTCTCACTTTGGCAATAAAGCTTTTGACACATTACTTTCCAAGTATGGTGTCAATCATAAGGTTTTTACCCCTTATCACCCTCAAGCTAGTGGTCAAGTGGAAGTCTCCAACAAAGAAAATAAAAGTATCTTGTCAAAGACAATCAATGAAAATAGGACCGATTGGTCAAAAAAGTTGGATGACGCTCTATGGGATTATCGGACGGCTTACAAAACTCTGATTGGTATGTCTCCGTATCGGTTGGTGTTAGGAAAAGCTTGTCATCTTCCGGTTGAGTTAGAGCACAAGGCCATGTGGGCTTTGAGGAAGTTGAATTTGGAATGGGATGCTGCTGCAAATCTTCGTGTTGAATAACTCAATGAGCTCGATGGTTTTAGATTCTATGCATACTCAAGTTCATCCTTGTATAAGGACAAAATGAAGTACCTTCATGACAAATATGCTCGGGGTAAGGAGTTCAAGGTTGGAGATATGGTTCTCTTATTCAATTCCGGATTACGTCTATTTCCGGGTAAGCTCAAATCAAAGTGGAGTGGGCCATTTGAAGTTGTGTTCGTGACCCCATTTGGTGATATTGATCTAAGGAACAAAAATGGTGAAGTTTTCAGAGTTAATGGGCACCGGGTCAAGCATTATCTTGGAAAAATTGATGACAGCCACGTGGTGGTGCTTCTTCATCTATAGTGATGTGATGGTAACATGCGTCGTGCCGCGACGTTAAATCAGGCGCTTCTTGGGAGGCAACCCATGTCTTTTTCTTCTTGTTTTCTCTGATTTTCTTTGTAGTTTAAGATTGATTTTTGAGCTAATTGTTTGTGAGATGTTGCAGGGATTGTGTTGATGCAGTGCAAAATATTTTGGAAAAATTGAACAGTCTCTGAAGTTTGCCAGTGCGGTCGTATTGCACTTTGTGCGGTCCGCACTAGTGAAGGCCAAGTGAGGTACTCTCTGAAGTTTGCCACCGCAGGCGCATTCCATTTAGTGCGGTCCGCGGTGGACCTCCGCGGTCGCGGTCTGGTTTTGTGCGGACCGCGGAGGTTGCCTTCTCAAGCTTCTTCTGAATAAACCCAGCGCGTTCTGCGGTCCATTTTGTGCGGTCGCACTGGTAGGTAAGACTGGGTCCCATATCTTTTTCTATAAATAGAGCTAGGGGTCACCATTTACACTTTTCGAAATTTTAACACTCAGAGACCTAAAAGCTATTGTTCATACTCTCTTGTGACCGTAATTCTTACTTAGACTGACTAATTGCATTTCATCTTCACATCTGGTAATATTTCACTCATTCCTTGTTCGTTTAATTGATTAATTTTGTTTTTATTTTATTACTATTAGCCTGTAACTTCTTTTTCGTCCTGTTTTCTCTATTTTTATTAGCTTAGGTTGGTTTAAGTGTTAGTTATGGGGTGCTTAATGTGCATAATGACTGGGTAAATTGAGTAGGGGCAAAGTAGGTGAAAACTTGAACAAAAATGCAAAAATTGGAAACCCTAACTCAATGCCTGAACTAAGCACCCTCCGCGGAATGTGGTAGCTTTTGTGCAGTCCACGGTGCCCTGACGCGGTCCGCAGTACATTTTGGGCGGATCGCGGTACTCATGTGTCTGAAAGCTGACTTGTGCCCAGCGCGGTCGCATTGCACTTAGTGATGTCCGCGCTAGCCCACCGCGGACGCGATACCACTTTGTGCAAACCGCGGTGGAGAGATTCAGAGGAGTGGTTTTCTAGACCCTACCCCAATGCGGACCGCGGTGGCGTTTGTGCGGTCCGCGGTGCACCCAATGTGGCCGCACTCCTTTTTGTGCGAGCCGCAGTACACTATTTCTGCAATATATTCTGCAACTTTTGATCTTCTGTTCTGCAATTCATTTTCGTGAAATCTTTCACTGTATGTGTTGATACTAACAAAGCTAGATGTTTATGCTTGCAAGCAATGGTTAAACAAAGAAGCAAAGGCTCGAAACAACCCGGCCAAGGTAATTCCTCCCGGGGAGGGAAGCAAAGGATGGTAAAAGTCACTCCCCAGGCTAGAAAAAACATAAAGGACATGAGGAAAGCAATCAAAGCGGCCGATAGAGCCATTGACTACTCGGGGAGTGAGTACGAGCTCTCTCGGGAGATCTCTTCAGATTCAATCCCAATATACATCCCGTATCTGGAGAATGCCATACATAGAGACACTCCTCCCTCTTCCCCCGATGCTCAAGCTTCAATCAACATATCTTCTAGGTCGTCTGAGGGCTCAGCGGCAGGTAGTAGGGATGAATACTCTACCTCTCCCACAGCGTCAATATCTGGAGAGGGTGATAGAGGTGATGAGGGAGATGGGGAGTTACCTGAGGGTGGTGTGCCTCAAGTTGGGGGTGTTGACCGGACTAGAAATCCCGATATTTGGGAAGAAAGATTCGTCAGCCAGGTGGCGTTCCATAAGTTTAGGGAATGGTGGCCGGCACGAAAGTTGATTCTTGAGAGGAGCTTCATTGACAGAGACCTTCTACCCCTACACCCCAATGTACATAGACAGTTTCGAGCTTGAGTGGGTTGGGAACACTTCAAAGATAATTGTGTGAAAGCGAATGAGCACATGGTCAAGGAGTTTTATAGTAATGTGTCCCACATCTTGAAGGGCACTAAAGTGACCAAAGTGCGAAACAAAAATGTGGTATTTACCGAGAAGGCACTAAATGAATACCTGGGGTTCAACAAAGAAGATGAGTCCCTTTACAATGAAAAGTTGGCAATGGGTAAGGAGGTTCGTCCATGGTTAGCCTCACACCTGGCAGTCCCGGGTACAGTTCTAGAGTGGTTGCAAGCAGGGGTCAAAATACTTTGGAAGACTTTTAACTTTGAGGCTAGGGGTAGTTGACTTTTGTGTGCAGTCGGCTCGACCCAACTACCCATGATCAGACTATTCCGCTTGCCCGGGCTATTTTTGTTGCATCTATTATGGCAGGATACCCTATCAACATGGGCAACGTGATGTCCCGCGTCATTTCTGCAGTGGGGGTTGAGCATGACCAGAACTACCCTTTTCCCAGCACCCTCACTATGTATTTCAGGGACCTGGAGGTGGAGAAGAGACCTTTTGACATCACGGTCAAACATGTGGCTCCATTTTCATGGTACAGTCTGAAGGGGTCAGACAACCCCAAGGACAAAAATTACAAGCCGCCTGCTTCCGCCCCAACCGGCCAGTCTGAAGAGCTGGTTGTGGTAGAGCCCTCCATTGAGCCTGCTTCCACAGTTGCTGACATGCCTCTCGAACCTTCCACTACTGTTGGTCCCTCTACTTCAGCTGGCACAGGGATTCCATCTTCCCGGGCCCATCCTATCACTGTCCACTAGCTGAGCCAAACACTTCATAACTTGAAGAACTGGATGTCAGTTGCGTCATCCAAGTTGTCCATCTTGACTTCTACCATTGCGGCTCAGTCGGCACCGCAGCCAGCACAGTTTCCACAGGACATTGAGGATACATTGAAGAAGATCCTGGAGAACTAGAAAAAGATCATCAGTACTCAGGGTGCCTTGGATAAGGCAGTAGATTCGCATGGCAAGGTCCTGAAGGAGATTGCCAGGGAACACAAGAAGTTGTGCAAAATACGGGCATCCAAGGAGTCTGTGAAGGAGCTTAGAGCGGATGTGGACAAACTGAAGGCAGACCAGCTGCCTTTAGACTTGCTATTTGAGGATCCAGCTCCAGCAGCAGTACCATCAGCAAAGCCACAATAGGAGCAGACACAGAGGCTTCCAAAGAAGAAGAGGAAGCTCCCTAGTGCAGATGAGGCGATCATCCAATTGGCGGACCCACCAGAGGTTCCCTCCAGTCAGCCACAGGATGTTCCTGATATTCAGCCTGTCCAGGTCCAGGACCCAGGCCCAGCAGCTGAGCAGCAGGATACCAGGATACCAGGAACTAATCTGAGGTTCCCGCGCATACAGAGGACCTAGGGACCACTGATGATCCCATGCAGACGAACACAGCTTAGGGAGTTCCCATATCCTTTCCATATACTTTGGTGCTTATTTGTTTAGTTGGCATTGGGGACAATGTCAGCTTTTATTTGAGGGGGTGCGCCCTACATTTTTGGATGACTGTATATATTGTTACATTTTATGTCTTTTTTGATTTTCATCTTTGGTCTGTATATAATTTTATGTTTAGTTACTTTTATTGCACTTTTTTATCTTTCATTTGGTCTATATATAAAGTTACATTATTGTATATATTCATCCCCGTTGTATATTCTAATCCCCTATTGTACACATTCATTCTATTTTCTTTTTTCGTAAAAAAAATTGTTTTTAATTCCTTAGATAGGCTCGTAGCTTTTTGTTTTATTTTTGGCGCTTTCAATAAGCCTTTAGTTTTCTTAATGCCACGTTCTTTCTAAAGGTGGAGTATTATGTGAACCGGGTGGCTCTTCCCAATGATGGATGGTGTGAAAACTTTCTTAAGGGTTTGAGTCCGTTTTTGTTTCTATTTTTGGTAGCTTGTAGTTAAGATTTCCTCAAGCAAAGCTTCATTTGGGCCTAACACAGTTGCCTTTGATCCCATGGTCAAAGACAAGTCGTTGTGTTTAGGATGGTGAAAGTCGTAACCTTGAGACTCTTGTGTTAACCAAACAATCATCATGTGGTCTTTCGGGACCATTATGTGCTCAAATAGTGTCTAAGGTTGTTGTGGGTCTCCGACTCTACGTCTTTAGTAATCCTTGAGCTTGTGTGGTGAGAAATTGAATTGTGAGTCCAAGTTCCGAGCCAATGGTCTAGAACTTGCCCTAAATGTTTGTTGAGGCAAAATCTTAAGTGAAATTTGGCTTGAGAAGTGATTATAGGCTCTCTTTGATCCAAATGATAGTTGAACAATTACATAGCCCACCAATGATATACTCCCTAGTTAACCCTTGTGAGCCTTAAATCTTTTTCTTTCAAGAACCAATACTATCAGCCTATATCCATTCTAAAATATACCCTCTTTCGGCACCCGATCTTCCCCTGAGCAATGGCAAAAGTCTAAGTTTGGGGGGAGAGACGAGAGAAGGAACAAGTGGTAAAAGGTACTAAACTGAAGAAAAGGAAGGCAATGAAAAAGAAAAAAACAAAAGAAAAAGACAAAAAGAAAGCCCGATGTGAAAAAGAATAAAAAGGGATTCAAGAAAAAACAAAAGAGAAAAAGATGTGGAAAAAGTTGAAAAAGGAGAAACGCTTTGAAGTGCAATAAAAAGAGTGACATTACGTCTCTCTAACCCCTTAAAAAGAAGTGAGATACTCAAAGAGTCAAGAGAATTGGGCCAAATGAATCAAAAGAAGTGCTTAAGGGAAAATGGAACCCATTTAGACCAAACTTTTCCTACCCTGAACCAAAAGCCTTCACATTGACTCCTCAAAAGCCCTATATGATCTTGAGTTGAAGGACGCTTACATTAGTGGATACTTACATGAGGGGCAAGCATATGGTACTTAGAGTCGGACTTGTGACTTTTCCTTGAGAGAGATTAGTGAATTCCCATTAACCTCGGTTTGTGTGCTAATACTCTAAAAGGTGAGGTTTGCTTAGGGAGAGTTGAGGATGTGTGAGTTTGGGTTCCACAATGGCCAAAGTGAATGGAGAGAGTTCTTTGATGTAAAGAGTCAACTCTTAATGCTCTTGTGTCACACTTGATCCATAGTTTTTCAAAGTTTAAATGTTGTTAATGATTCATTCGTATTGAGGGCAATTGTTAGTCCCAATTGATGCTTGTTGAGGTTACTTTAGGATAGTTGGAAATACTTGGATTTTTTCGTAAGGGGTGGGTCTTATTTTGTTTGCTTGAGGACAAGTAAAGGCTTAAGTTTGGGGGAGTTGATAAGTAGGGATTTTAACGAGTTTCATGCTCCTTCTTGCCTATGCTTTGATTGTAAATTGTTACAAAATAGTCCCAAAAGGCTCATAAGTTGTGGTTGATTGCAGGTTTGATCGACAAAGTGACAAAATGTCAAAGACGGCTCAGAAGGAGTAAAACCTACTCAAGTATCAAAGACACAGTAAACTGAGGGCAAACAAGCCTAGTGTGGACCGCACAAAGTCGAATACGGCCGCACTAGGTGATTCATAGAGAAGAAAAAAATAGGCTTCAAGCAATGCGGCCGCGGTACACATTTTGCAGTCCGTGGTGAAGGCTCCACGGTCGTGCTACTTTTTTGTGCGGTCCACGAAAGGAGGTTCAGAGAGTTGGCAAAAATGGGCTTCAGGTAACACGGTCGCGGTACACATTTCGCGGTCCGCGGTGAAGGCTCCGCGGCCGCGCTACCTTTGTGCGGTCCGCGGAAGAGATATTCAGAGGGATGGGAAATACCAATGCGGTCCGTGGTCATGGATGTGCGGACCGCGACAGCTGCCTCCGCAACCGCGGTCCATTCTACGCGGTCTGCGGAGCCCATGTTCAAAGAGCCCAGAATTGAAGTCCAAGAGCCTAATGCGACCGCGATCCATTTTATGCGACCCGCACTGACCCCGTAGGGGTATTTTTGTCCAGTTTTTCTAGCCTAGTATAAATAGAACATTTTACCATTTTTTAGGTTATCATATATATCAGAGCTAAGCTGCGCTCATGGGAACCTCATTTGTAGCCATTTTTGGCATCTTAGCTTCAAATTAACAATAGATTCTCTGTATTTACATTAGCATTTAATTAATATGCCTTGTTCTTCATCTATTTCTTTATTTTCTTCTTCAAGCATGAGTAGCTAAACTCATTATCTAGGGTTGTGGCTCAACCCTAGTTTGGGTAATTGATGGGTGTTGCCATCTATTATTAGATTGACTATGGGTGTTTGTTATTTGAGTCAATTTTATGGTTTAATCTATGAATTGGTGGTTGCAAACACTGGTTTGTGCTAAGTTGACTTGGTTCTTCTTGAGAAAGAGAGCCTAAGTCTCCAAAATTGACCCAACAAGGAATTGGGATGGACTAAAGAGAATTGATAGTCCTAGTTAACGCGTTAAACCTCGAGAGAGTAATCACCCTACTTGGACCCTAGTTGCTTGATCTAATTTGCCTACCCATTTGGTCTTGAGAGAGTCAATTGGGAAAAATCACTCTCTCTACCGAGAGGTGTGAGAGTGGATAAAATTGTGCAACGGTTATAGCATAAGCCCCAATTATGTCAATCGAACTTTAATAACTTTTACCCGTCAATTAGCCACCTAGTTAATGTCACGACCCTAGTGCCCTTCTTCCCATTAGATACATATTAACAATTATCTCGTAGCATAATCTAGTTTTAATTAATAGCTTAGTAATGTCACACCTCCTTTTTGCGCGCCCGCCCCGAAGGGTTAAATGCGCGAGGGGAGTTTTTCCAATTTAAGTGACAATATTCGAAATGGGATTATTTATTTAATTCAGAGTCGCCACTTGGGAAAGGTTTGGCTTTTGGTGTCCCAAGTCACCGGTTTATCTTGAATCCCAAATCGAGGAAATTTTCGACTTTTCCAAATGAAGTCTGCGAACCAGAAATTCTAAGTAAGGAATTCTGTTGACCCGAGGGAAGGTGTTAGGCACCCTCGAATCCCGTGGTTCTAGCACGGTCGCTTAAATTGTTATAATGGCTAAATATCTGATTTAAATACATGTTGTGACTTATGTGCTTTTATTAAGTTTAAACCGCTTTTATTATTATCATTTATTTTTATAGAATTGCAACGTCGTGAAAATGCATCTCGAACCACGTCACAATCAATGCACCCGTGGTCGTCGACACATTTTGACTCCGTTGAGATTCGGATTTGGGTCACATCAATGTGCACCCGTGTTTAAGAAGGTTAAATTATTAAAGGTGCGCCTAAAGCAACTAGCGTATTGTTATTTTGGGAAGGCCGTAAAATTCGCTAAACGGCCTGTCCCGAATTCTAAGTATTTTAATATATACATTTAGAGGGCCCCGCAATTTACATTTTTATTTGGCGAGGCTCGTCTCATTTTATGAAAGGATAAACCTAATGGCGACTACATTTTTTCTATTTTTTTTTGTGTTTATCTTTGAGAAAAATGAAAGAAGGAAAAGTACACGCTAATTAAATTACATGTTTGACCAACTTCGGATTCTTATTTGATTATCTGATTAGTTGTTTATGAGACGTGAATTGTTTCGTGCCTTATTTCATGGATGAACATGCTTTTAATTCGCTAGAGGATATTAATATACAAGATTAATAAAACTGCCAAAACCTACGTTAAAATGTTCTTCAATCCTGAATTTAAACTAAGTCAGTAGAATTGACTATCGGAAACTGCTACTAATAGGGTTCGAACGTGGTCATGTAAACTGCCTAACGAGATCCGATAAAGTTAGAACTCAAAAGATTAAAACTACATTGTATTCTGCAGGGTTAAAACATTCTGCCCTATATATACAAAATATAGCTGAAAGGAAATCTAATTATCTGTATGCCAACCACTCACGCATTCTTTATCATACAACCAACTAGATAACTGAAATCACAATTTTAAGCACACTAAACTTCAATTAAGTACAGGCTACCCTATGTGTTCTTCATTGAGTTGCAAACTAAATAGGTTACACAAATCTAATAACGTTTATAAAACTGTAAATGCAGCAACGAACGATTAAACTCCCGTGTATGTTTTATTTCATGCTTTCATTGTTACATCAATGCGGAGTTCTAGTGAGTACCTGGATGTTGAATATAATAGAAGAAGCAGGGAAGTCAGTAGCAATAGGAGCAATACCAAACAACAGCAGTAACAGCAGGTAACAAACAAGAACAAGTCCCAGTGCAAGATACAGCTATGGCCGATGGAAAAATGGCAAAATGACAGCAGCAAACAGTGCAGTAGAAATAGAAGTCCAAGATAGACCAAATCCAGGAAACAAACCAATGCAAACCACAACCAGTAAACTTTGTCGGGACTTGGAAGAAATCAGTATTGATCAAGCAAATCGAAATCAGTAAAATCAAGACAGCAATGAGAAGAAAAGCTTCTGTATTTTTTGTTTTATGCCTCTCTCAATGTATATCTGTATATGCCTCTCTATTTTTCTCCTCAAAGATGTTTTCCTCTCCTTTTAAAATCCAGTGTCAATTTCCAGTCTCAAAATCTGTCTGAGTTCCTTTTCAAAAAAAAATTTCCCCTAACTAATGGAAGTTCTTCTCCCTTTTATAGCCTAACATCAGCTTTCACAGCCTGTTTAAACAACTCAGAACCTATTCCTTTTCAGCTGTTTTCCCCACTCAAACATTTAAAATTAGGAACCCCCTATCATATTCCCTGACAGTCCCCCTTATCCTCTTATTAAACTAAAAGTAGACATGGGCAGCAGGAATATAACCTGACAGCATATGTTGTCAAACTATTTTAAACTTTAAAAAGGCCTTAATGCACATGTTGTGCACAAATGCACATGCCCCCATTTCAGACTGCAACTAAACAAAACAAATCCTCAAATTTCTGATTCAAATACATCAATTATAAGTAGCTAAATTCAATTCCTAATTGATTCAGACAATGCTTAACAGAAACAGATCAAATTGTTATTATTCAAACAGCTAAAGCTATTCAACGATACGTATCGAATCGACTATACTAATTATAACATGTACAATCGAAAACCATGATCAGAAATCTAACAGTATCAAACACATGATTCGAATTGTACTGACTAAGCCAAAATTGTACTGGGAATCAATTAATCAGTCAAATTTAAAGTTCAATTGATTGCACAGCTCATACACATATACACATTATCAGTGAATAGAAGAAAGACTCGATCAAACACAGAGGTTCAGGCAAGGCGGACAGGACACAGTCGACAAACAATTCAAAAATAAAATCAACTAAACATTTTGGGGCAATAAACAAACGTTTAACTACAACAAAACTCATGAACTGATAAAAAGGAAAACACAAATACCTGAAATCTTGAAAAATCAGCAAACCCTAGTTCGGATTTGAATCGATCTTTCTTGGGGCTGAATGGACTTTAATCGAAGTGTTCTCTACTGAGAACACTTTGATTAAGGTCCATTAGACCCTAATCATTTAGTTCAAACGGCCACAGACCAGGCATCGGGACTTCTAGGGTTCCTAAGGGTAGATTTGGGATCTAAGTTTCCCTGGTTAGATTCAGACCAAACCAAGCATGGTTTGGTCACGATGGAGGTCCGGGGACTGTCTGGTGTGAAACTGGGGTAGATCGGGGTAAGTCGAGGTCCGACTCGAACCTTCAAATGAAGATTCGAGAAGGTGGGAGGGGATTCGAGACCAAAGGACAATAGATCTATGTTCGGGGTGGTGAGGCGGTCCTAGGGTGTTAAAGTGGGGGTCACCGACGTCCATGCCGCCGGGATTAATGGTGAGGGGAAAGGGGGAGGCTAGGGTTCTAAAGGGTCTGTGGTGAGGACGATGAAAGGTAGGGGTGTTTGGATGGGGCGTGGGGTATGGTTATAGGCTTATATAGTTAGTGGGTGAATAGATCCTGGCCGTCGGATGAGGCGAGATGAAGGGCTAGGATCTTTCAACTAGTGGGAAACGGTGTCGTTTCAAGTGCGAGGGGTTGGGTTGGTCCGAGGTTGAACGGGTCGGGTTTGTTCGAGGGTATGGGGAGTGTGATCTTGGCCGTTGATCATTCTGAGATCAACGGCCCAGATCAGACCAGATCAAAACTACGTCGTTTGGACGCTCCTGAGGTCAGCTGGTCTGGACCGGGGCAAGCACACGTTTTGGGCTCGATTTGGGCCTCAGATTTTAAATGGGAACACGCCCAAACTTGATTTCAGGCCAATTTTGCACTCTTTTTCTTTTATTTTTTATTTTAAAATAAAACCTAATTAAACAAAATTAAACTCCATTAATTAAATACTTAATACAGTTATTTACACACATCAAAAAATATATAAAAAATAGGTAAAATCACCAAGGCGACAAATAGGACAAAACATGCATATTTCGTGATTTTCCTTTTGATAACCGGACTATGGTTCAACTACACATGACACACACATTTTTTGTATTTTGTTTGATAAAAATAAAAATGAACAGAATCACAAATAATTAACGAAATGCCATGTAAAAATCCAAAAATTGTACAACAAGACCAATTGCTATTATTTTTGTTTCTTTTGGAGTGAATGTCGCGAAAACAAAAATCACGTGCTCACAGCTGCCCCTCTTTGTTCGGAAACACGAAGAGTTTCGTGCAAAGAAAAGTGAGCGGATATGAGCGATTTTTGCCTATTGGACTACTCCATGTGAAGCACTTTTTTTTTTGAAAGATTTGACCGAATCCTCGCTTCAAATATTTCCTACATATCCTGGGCAAAACAGGAATCAGGTCAATGTAGTTCGGAAAACTTTGGGTAGCTGGGACTACCATGGGACTGCAATGCTTGCCGTTACCGTTGTTGCTGCTGTTGTTGCTGCTTACTGACTCCCTTATTACAAACAAAGAAAAATTGAAACTAACTAAATACTTATATGCATGTCAACTGCTAGTTACAAGATTCCTATCTATGATTCTTTTGCAACTTGATCTTGGGTCTTAGCTGATTTTGCTTGGAGACTTCGATCCGAATCTTGATGCTTGCGAGTTGTAGGTGCTTGTTTATCTCTGGGATACTGAGTGAGACGTGATTGGCAGAGTTCGGGACCTTGATCAAGTCTTGGAGCGATCCGCCTTCCATTTTCTCCGGTATCTCAGGACATCTTCTTCTTCTTCCCCCTTTTTTATTCTGGGTTGAGACTCATCTCGTGGGTCGTCTCGATCCATGCGCCTCGAGGTTAGACCTACGGGGAAAAACAAACGAACGAAATTTTCTGCCCCAGTTTCACTAGGAAAAATTCGTGAGTTATTTGCCAGGAAGTTCATAGGATTGATGAAGGAATTGGAAAATTTTAGTTTCCAAAATGCCAATTCCGGGATTGGATCAATGATACGGCCACAAGATATGAATGCTCAGTTTAGGGTTGGAGCCCTAAGGCTGGCGGAATGGAAATAATTCAGTTCAGGGTTGGAGCCCTAATGCCGACTAGCTGGGGAGAAGCTCAGTTTAGAGTTGAAACTCTAATGCTGACCAACTGGGGGAAAGTTCAGTTTAGGGTTGGGGCCCTAATGCTGACTGAATGGACAGAAGTTCAGTTTAGGGTTTAAAACCCTAATGCTGATTAAAGGGAAAAGTACAGTTTAGGGTTTAAAACCCTAATGCTGACTAAAGGAAAAGTTCAGTTTAGGGTTTAAAACCCTAATGCTGACTAAAGAAAAAAGTTTAGTTTAGGGTTTAAAACCCTAATGCTGACTAAAGGAAAAGTTCAGTTTAGGGTTTAAAACCCTAATGCTGACTGAATGGAAAAAGTTCAGTTTAGGGTTTAAAACCCTAATGCTGACTGAAGGAAAAGAGTTCAGTTTAGGGTTTAAACCCCTAATGCTGACTGAATGGGAAAAGTTCAGTTTAGGGTTTAAAACTCTAATGCTGACTAAATGGAAAAGTTCAGTTTAGGGTTTAAAACCCTAATGCTGACTACATGGAAAAAGTTCAGTTTAGGGTTTAAAACCCTAATGCTGACTAAATGGAAAAGTTTAGTTTAGGGTTTAAAACCCTAATGCTGACTAAAGGAAAAAGTTCAGTTTAGGGTTTAAAACTCTCATGCTGACTAAAGGAAAAAGTTCAGTTTAGGGTTTTGAACTTTAGGGTTTAAAACCCTAATGTTGACTACATGGAAAAAGTTCAGTTTAGGGTTTAAAACCCTAATGCTGACTAAATGGAAAAGTTAAGTTTACGGTTTAAAACCCTAATGTTGACTAAAGGAAAAAGTTCAGTTTAGGGTTTAAAACCCTAATGCTGACTGAATGGAAAAAAGTTCAGTTTAGGGTTTAAAACCCTAATGCTGACTAAATGGAAAAGTTCAGTTTAGGGTTTTAATACCCTAATGCTGACTAAAGGAAAAAGTTCAGCTTAGGGTTTAAAACCCTAATGCTGACTGAATGGAAAAAAGTTCAGTTTAGGATTTAAAACCCTAATGCTGACTGAATAGAAAAGTTCAGTTTATGGTTTAAAACCCTAATGCTGACTGAATGGAAAAGTTCAGTTTAGGGTTTAAAACCCTAATGCTGACTAAAGAAAAAGTTCAGTTTAGGGTTTAAAACACTAATACTGACTGAATGGAAAAAGTTCAGTTAATGGTTTAAAACCCTAATGCTGACTAAATGGAAAAGTTCAGTTTAGGGTTTAAAACCCTAATGCTGACTAAATGGAAAAAAGTTCAGTTTAGGGTTTAAAACCCTAATGCTGACTGAATGGAAAAAAGTTCAGTTTAGGGTTTAAAACCCTAATGCTGACTAAAGGAAAAGAGTTCAGTTTAGGGTTTAAAACCCTAATGCTGACTAAAGGAAAAACGTTCAGTTTAGGGTTTAAAACCCTAATGCTGACTGAATGGAAAAATTCAGTTTAGGGTTTAAAACCCTAATGCTGACTGAATGGAAAAGTTCAGTTTAGGGTTTAAAACCCTAATGCTGACTGAATGGAAAAAGTTCAGTTTAGGGTTTAAAACCCTATTGCTGACTGAATAGAAAAGTTCAGTTTAGGGTTTAAAACCCTAATGCTGACTGAATGGAAAAAAGTTCAGTTTAGGGTTTAAAACCCTAATGCTGACTAAAGGAAAAGAGTTCAGTTTAGGGTTTAAAACCCTAATGCTGACTGAATGGAAAAGTTAAGTTTAGGGTTTAAAACCCTAATGCTGACTAAAGGAAAAAGTTCAATTTAGGGTTTAAAACCCTAATGCTGACTGAATGGAAAAGTTCAGTTTAGGGTTTAAAACACTAATGCTGACTAAAGGAAAAGAGTTCAGTTTAGGGTTTAAAACTCTGATGCTGACTGAATGGAAAAGTTCAGTTTAGGGTTTAAAACTCTAATGCTAACTAAAGAAAAAAGTTCAGTTTAGGGTTTAAAACCCTAATGCTGACTGAATGGAAAAGTTCAGTTTAGGGTTTAAAACCCTAATGCTGACTAAAGGAAAAGAGTTCAGTTTAGGGTTTAAAACCCTAATGCTGACTGAATGGAAAAAGTTCAGTTTAGGGTTTAAAACCCTAATGCTGACTAAATGGAAAAGTACAGTTTAGGGTATAAAACCCTAATGCTGACTGAATGGAAAAAAGTTCAGTTTAGGGTTTAAAACCCTAATGCTGACTGAATGGAAAAAAATTGAGTTTAGGGTTTAAAACCCTAATGCTGACTAAAGGAAAAGAGTTCAGTTTAGGGTTTAAAACCCTAATGCTGACTGAATGGAAAAAAGTTCAGTTTAAGGTTTAAAACCCTAATGCTGACTGAATGGAAAAATTCAGTTTAGGGTTTAAAACCCTAATGCTGACTGAATGGAAAAGATCAGTTTAGGGTTTAAAACCCTAATGCTAACTAAAGGAAAAAGTTCAGTTTAGGGTTTAAAACCCTAATGTTGACTGAATGGAAAAAGTTCAGTTTAGGGTTTAAAACCCTAATGCTGACTGAATGGAAAAGTTCAGTTTAGGGTTTAAAACCCTAATGCTGACTAAAGGAAAAGAGTTCAGTTTAGGGTTTAAAACCCTAATGCTGACTGAATGGAAAAGTTCAGTTTAGGGTTTAAAACCCTAATGCTGACTAAAGGAAAAAGTTCAGTTTAGGGTTTAAAACCCTAATGCTGACTAAAGGAAAAGAGTTCAGTTTAGGGTTTAAAACCCTGATGTTAACTGAATGGAAAAGTTCAGTTTAGGGTTTAAAACCCTAATGCTGACTAAAGGAAAAAGTTCAGTTTAGGGTTTAAAACCCTGATGCTGACTGAATGGAAAAGTTCAGTTTAGGGTTTAAAACCCTAATGCTGACTAAAGGAAAAAGTTTAGTTTAGGGTTTAAAACCCTAATGTTGACTGAATGGAAAAAGTTCAGTTTAGGGTTTTAAAACCCTAATGCTGACTAAATGGAAAAGTTCAGTTTAGGGTTTAAAACCCTAATGCTGACTGAATGGAAAAAAGTTCAGTTTAGGGTTTAAAACCCTAATGCTGACTGAATGGAAAAGTTAAGTTTAGGGTTTAAAACCCTAATGCTGACTAAAGGAAAAAGTTCAGTTTAGGGTTTAAAACCCTAATGCTGACTGAATGGAAAAGTTCAGTTTAGGGTTTAAAACCCTAATGCTGACTAAAGGAAAAGAGTTCAGTTTAGAGTTTAAAACTCTGATGCTGACTGAATGGAAAAGTTCAGTTTAGGGTTTAAAACCCTAATGCTAACTAAAGGAAAAAGTTCAGTTTAGGGTTTAAAACCCTAATGCTGACTGAATGGAAAAGTTCAGTTTAGGGTTTAAAACCCTAATGCTGACTAAAGGAAAAAGTTTAGTTTAGGGTTTAAAACCCTAATGCTGACTGAATGGAAAAAGTTCAGTTTAGGGTTTTAAAACCCTAATGCTGACTAAATTGAAAAGTTCAGTTTAGGGTTTAAAACCCTAATGCTGACTGAATGGAAAAAAGTTCAGTTTAGGGTTTAAAACCCTAATGCTGACTAAAGGAAAAGAGTTCAGTTTAAGGTTTAAAACCCTAATGCTGACTAAAGGAAAGAGTGTTCAGTTTAGGGTTTAAAACCCTAATGCTGACTAAAGGAAAGAGTTCAGTTTTGGGTTTAAAACCCTAATGCTGACTAAAGGAAAAGAGTTCAGTTTAAGGTTTAAAACCCTGATGCTGACTAAAGGAAAAGTTCAGTTTAGGGTTTAAAACCCTAATGCTGACAGAAAAGAGTTCATTTTAGGGTTTAAAACCCTAATGCTGACTGAATGGGAAAAGTTCAGTTTAGGGTTTAAAACCCTAATGCTGACTAAATGGAAATGTTCAGTTTAGGGTTTAAAACCCTAATGCAGACTAAATGGAAAAAGTTCAGTTTAGGGTTTAAAACCTTAATGCTGACTAAATGGAAAAAAGTTTAGTTTAGGGTTTAAAACCCTAATGCTGATCAAAGGAAAAAGTTCAGTTTAGGGTTTAAAACCCTAATGCTGACTAAAGGAAAAAGTTCAGTTTAGGGTTTAAAACCCTAATGCTGACTACATGGAAAAAGTACAGTTTAGGGTTTAAAACCCTAATGCTGACTAAATGGAAAAGTTCAGTTTAGGGTTTAAAACCTAATGCTGACTAAATGGAAAAGTTCATTTTAGGGTTTACAACCCTAATGCTGACTAAAGGAAAAAGTTCAATTTAGGGTTTAAAACCCTAATGCTGACTGAATGGAAAAAAGTTCAGTTTAGGGTTTAAAACTCTAATGCTGACTAAATGGAAAAGTTCAGTTTAGGGTTTTAAAACCCTAATGCTGACTAAAGGAAAAAGTTCAGTTTAGTGTTTAAAACCCTAATGCTGACTGAATGGAAAAAAGTTCAGTTTAGGGTTTAAAACCCTAATGCTGACTGAATGGAAAAGTTCAGTTTAGGGTTTAAAACCCTAATGCTGACTGAATGGAAAAGTTCAGTTTAGGGTTTAAAACCCTAATGCTGACTAAAGGAAAAGAGTTCAGTTTAGGGTTTAAAACCCTAATGCTGACTGAATGGAAAAAGTTCAGTTTAGGGTTTAAAACCCTAATGCTGACTAAATGGAAAAGTACAGTTTAGGGTATAAAACCCTAATGCTGAATGAATGGAAAAAAGTTCAGTTTAGGGTTTAAAACCCTAATGCTGACTGAATGGAAAAAATTTAGTTTAGGGTTTAAAACCCTAATGCTGACTAAAGGAAAAGAGTTCAGTTTAGGGTTTAAAACCCTAATGCTGACTGAATGGAAAAAAGTTCAGTTTAAGGTTTAAAACCTTAATGCTGACTGAATGGAAAAATTCAGTTTAGGGTTTAAAACCCTAATGCTGACTGAATGTAAAAGATCAGTTTAGGGTTTAAAACCCTAATGCTAACTAAAGGAAAAAGTTCAGTTTAGGGTTTAAAACCCTAATGTTGACTGAATGGAAAAAGTTCAGTTTAGGGTTTAAAACCCTAATGCTGACTGAATGGAAAAGTTCAGTTTAGGGTTTAAAACCCTAATGCTGACTAAATGGAAAAAAGTTCAGTTTAGGGTTTAAAACCCTAATGCTGACTGAATGGAAAAAAGTTCAGTTTAGGGTTTAAAACCCTAATGCTGACTAAAGGAAAAGAGTTCAGTTTAGGGTTTAAAACCCTAATGCTGACTGAATGGAAAAGTTCAGTTTAGGGTTTAAAACCCTAATGCTGACTAAAGGAAAAAGTTCAGTTTAGGGTTTAAAACCCTAATGCTGACTAAAGGAAAAGAGTTCAGTTTAGGGTTTAAAACCCTGATGTTGACTGAATGGAAAAGTTCAGTTTAGGGTTTAAAACCCTAATGCTGACTAAAGGAAAAAGTTGAGTTTAGGGTTTAAAACCCTGATGCTGACTGAATGAAAAAGTTCAGTTTAGGGTTTAAAACCCTAATGCTGACTAAAGGAAAAAGTTTAGTTTAGGGTTTAAAACCCTAATGTTGACTGAATGGAAAAAGTTCAGTTTAGGGTTTTAAAACCCTAATGCTGACTAAATGGAAAAGTTCAGTTTAGGGTTTAAAACCCTAATGCTGACTGAATGGAAAAAAGTTCAGTTTAGGGTTTAAAACCCTAATGCTGACTAAAGGAAAATAGTTCAGTTTAAGGTTTAAAACCCTAATGCTGACTAAAGGAAAGAGTGTTTAATTTAGGGTTTAAAACCCTAATGCTGACTAAAGGAAAGAGTTCAGTTTAGGGTTTAAAACCCTAATGTTGACTGAATGGAAAAAGTTCAGTTTAGGGTTTTAAAACCCTAATGCTGACTAAAGGAAAAGTTCAGTTTAGGGTTTAAAACCCTAATGCTGACTGAATGGAAAAAAGTTCAGTTTAGGGTTTAAAACCCTAATGCTGACTAAAGGAAAAGAGTTCAGTTTAAGGTTTAAAACCCTAATGCTGACTAAAGGAAAGAGTGTTTAATTTAGGGTTTAAAACCCTAATGCTGACTAAAGGAAAAAGTTCAGTTTAGGGTTTAAAACCCTAATGCTGACTGAATGGAAAAGTTCAGTTTAGGGTTTAAACCCCTAATGCTGACTGAATGGAAAAGTTCAGTTTAGGGTTTAAAACCCTAATGCTGACTAAAGGAAAAGAGTTCAGTTTAGGGTTTAAAACCCTAATGCTGACTGAATGGAAAAAGTTCAGTTTAGGGTTTAAAACCCTAATGCTGACTAAATGGAAAAGTTTAGTTTAGGGTTTAAAACCCTAATGCTGACTGAATGGAAAAAAGTTCAGTTTAGGTTTTAAAACCCTAATGCTGACTGAATGGAAAAAAATTGAGTTTAGGGTTTAAAACCCTAATGCTGACTAAAGGAAAAGAGTTCAGTTTAGGGTTTAAAACCCTAATGCTGACTGAATGGAAAAAAGTTCAGTTTAAGGTTTAAAACCCTAATGCTGACTGAATGAAAAAATTCAGTTTAGGGTTTAAAACCCTAATGCAGACTGAATGGAAAAGATCAGTTTAGGGTTTAAAACCCTAATGCTAACTAAAGGAAAAAGTTCAGTTTAGGGTTTAAAACCCTAATGTTGACTGAATGGAAAAAGTTCAGTTTAGGGTTTAAAACCCTGATGCTGATTGAATGGAAAAGTTCAGTTTAGGGTTTAAAACCCTAATGCTGACTGAATGGAAAAAAGTTCAGTTTAGGGTTTAAAACCCTAATGCTGACTGAATGGAAAAAAGTTCAGTTTAGGGTTTAAAACCCTAATGCTGACTAAAGGAAAAGAGTTCAGTTTAGGGTTTAAAACCCTAATGCTGACTGAATGGAAAAGTTCAGTTTAGGGTTTAAAACCCTAATGCTGACTAAAGGAAAAAGTTCAGTTTAGGGTTTAAAACCCTAATGCTGACTAAAGGAAAAGTTCAGTTTAGGGTTTAAAACCCTAATGCTGACTAAATGGAAAAGTTCAGTTTAGGGTTTAAAACCCTAATGCTGACTAAAGGAAAAAGTTCAGTTTAGGGTTTAAAACCCTAATGCTGACTGAATGGAAAAGTTCAGTTTAGGGTTTAAAACCCTAATGCTGACTAAAGGAAAAAGTTCAGTTTAGGGTTTAAAACCCTAATGCTGACTAAAGGAAAGAGTTCAGTTTAGGGTTTAAAACCCTAATGCTAACTAAATGGAAAAGTTCAGTTTAGGGTTTAAAACCCTAATGCTGACTGAATGGAAAAAGTTCAGTTTAGGGTTTAAAACCCTAATGCTGACTAAAGGAAAAGAGTTCAGTTTAAGGTTTAAAACCCTAATGCTGACTAAAGGAAAGAGTGTTTAATTTAGGGTTTAAAACCCTAATGCTGACTAAAGGAAAGAGTTCAGTTTAGGGTTTAAAACCCTAATGTTGACTGAATGGAAAAAGTTCAGTTTAGGGTTTTAAAACCCTAATGCTGACTAAAGGAAAAGTTCAGTTTAGGGTTTAAAACCCTAATGCTGACTGAATGGAAAAAAGTTCAGTTTAGGGTTTAAAACCCTAATGCTGACTAAAGGAAAAGAGTTCAGTTTAAGGTTTAAAACCCTAATGCTGACTAAAGGAAAGAGTGTTTAATTTAGGGTTTAAAACCCTAATGCTGACTAAAGGAAAAAGTTCAGTTTAGGGATTAAAACCCTAATGCTGACTGAATGGAAAAGTTCAGTTTAGGGTTTAAACCCCTAATGCTGACTGAATGGAAAAGTTCAGTTTAGGGTTTAAAACCCTAATGCTGACTAAAGGAAAAGAGTTCAGTTTAGGGTTTAAAACCCTAATGCTGACTGAATGGAAAAAGTTCAGTTTAGGGTTTAAAACCCTAATGCTGACTAAATGGAAAAGTTTAGTTTAGGGTTTAAAACCTTAATGCTGACTGAATGGAAAAAAGTTCAGTTTAGGGTTTAAAACCCTAATGCTGACTGAATGGAAAAAAATTGAGTTTAGGGTTTAAAACCCTAATGCTGACTAAAGGAAAAGAGTTCAGTTTAGGGTTTAAAACCCTAATGCTGACTGAATGGAAAAAAGTTCAGTTTAAGGTTTAAAACCCTAATGCTGACTGAATGGAAAAATTCAGTTTAGGGTTTAAAACCCTAATGCTGACTGAATGGAAAAGATCAGTTTAGGGTTTAAAACCCTAATGCTAACTAAAGGAAAAAGTTCAGTTTAGGGTTTAAAACCCTAATGTTGACTGAATGGAAAAAGTTCAGTTTAGGGTTTAAAACCCTAATGCTGATTGAATGGAAAAGTTCAGTTTAGGGTTTAAAACCCTAATGCTGACTGAATGGAAAAAAGTTCAGTTTAGGGTTTAAAACCCTAATGCTGACTGAATGGAAAAAAGTTCAGTTTAGGGTTTAAAACTCTAATGCTGACTAAAGGAAAAGAGTTCAGTTTAGGGTTTAAAACCCTAATGCTGACTGAATGGAAAAGTTCAGTTTAGGGTTTAAAACCCTAATGCTGACTAAAGGAAAAAGTTCAGTTTAGGGTTTAAAACCCTAATGCTGACTAAAGGAAAAGTTCAGTTTAGGGTTTAAAACCCTAATGCTGACTAAATGGAAAAGTTCAGTTTAGGGTTTAAAACCCTAATGCTGACTAAAGGAAAAGTTCAGTTTAGGGTTTAAAACCCTAATGCTGACTGAATGGAAAAGTTCAGTTTAGGGTTTAAAACCCTAATGCTGACTAAAGGAAAAAGTTTAGTTTAGGGTTTAAAACCCTAATGTTGACTGAATGGAAAAAGTTCAGTTTAGGGTTTTAAAACCCTAATGCTGACTAAATGGAAAAGTTCAGTTTAGGGTTTAAAACCCTAATGCTGACTGAATGGAAAAAAGTTCAGTTTAGGGTTTAAAACCCTAATGCTGACTAAAGGAAAAGAGTTCAGTTTAAGGTTTAAAACCCTAATGCTGACTAAAGGAAAGAGTGTTTAATTTAGGGTTTAAAACCCTAATGCTGACTAAAGGAAAGAGTTCAGTTTTGGGTTTAAAACCCTAATGCTGACTAAAGGAAAAGAGTTCAGTTTAAGGTTTAAAACCCTGATGCTGACTAAAGGAAAAGTTCAGTTTAGGGTTTAAAACCCTAATGCCGACTGGCTGGGGACAAAGTTCGAGGATACTAACTGACCTCTTTTTTTTTGAATTTTCTTGTTTTAGTAGAAGATTAAAGGGAATCTCGTGGAAACTTACCTTTCGAGTGGATTCCTTATTGCTAAACTGTTTCTTGTACCCATGTACCTTCTATTTTGGGTGACACCTGCTTCTTGCACGGTTGTCTTGGATTATACCTGTTTTAACTTTTCGAACAAAGAACAATTGTTAGTTCGGAAATGGCGGTTGGTTCGGTGACCTTGATTGTTCCAGTTGCCTTGTCGCGTCCTTATTTCTGTTGAGGAGTCCTGCCATTGATTGGATTCAAACGGCGAAACCCTTTAGACTGCTCAGGCTTGTATTTCCAGATTCTGGGATGATTTGCCTCGTAAGGCTCTTTTTGGTCCCGTTTTGCTCGGGGATTTTCAATGGGGATTTTAATGGGTAGACTCTGTGGGGATTTGTACAAGGCGGTCTTGCCGGGGATTTGTTGCAAAGCGGACTTGCCGAGATTTGTTGGGAAAGCTCGCTGGGGAATTTTACAAAAGGATGGCGCTGTGGGGAATTTGTACAAAGGGAAGTTCTGCGGGGATTTGTACAAGGGAAGTTCTGTGGGGATTTGTACAAGGCGGACTTACTAGGGAAATTTCTCTCCTTTTTTTTTTTAAATGTAGTCGAACATCATGATTCATCAGGTTCGGACAAACGTGCAACCGAAACGAGGTATTTTCCTTCAAAACGGAATTTTGTGAAACCAAACCTGCCACCTGTCCTTTCCGGTATATCTGGAAACTTAGGGTTAAAAATGAAAGGGATTTGAAGAAAAGCAAAGAAAGGAGAAAGCAAACTTCAGAAAAGAAGTGTCCCTTTCGGGACGAAAAAGACTTATCTGAGGAAAACAATGATGACTTTAAATGGACATGACATGCTCATTGGACTGGACGCCTGACCTTCAATGAACTTGCATTTCCTCCCGAACCGTAATGGGTTTGTGTTTCAAACTGGTGGAACTTTGCCGATACTTCCTGGGGTAGAGTCATCTTTTCGGCCAACAGCGCCCTTTGCGGGTTTTCGCTAGTTGACCTCTCTCGTTTCCCTCCTTGTTGTCGCTTGATAGCACTCTTTACGAGTTTTTACTACACAAGCTCTCTCTTTTTGATTTCTCTACTCCCGTCGCCTCGCGGTGCCCGGAGGTTTTCACCGACGATACTCTCTCATTTTATATCTCTCACTTTACAGTGTACCGGTCTCCATTCGTGACGCTTTTTGGCTTCCCGTTACCTTTGGTAATTGATCTGAAAGGCTTGTGCTTGGCAAAGAAAAGTAGATGATACTAACTTCTAAACCGCTTGACGTGCCCCGGTTTCAATTTCAGGGTAAATGGGATTTTATTGTTGGTGTGACTGAACCTCAGGGAGAGGCTGCCTACGTATCCTTTCGGAATCAAGTCAAACGTAGTTCAGGCCTCAATTAATGTTTTTTTTTGTTTGTTTTTGTTTGTTTTTCTTTCTTTTTTTTTAAATGTAACCGGCTCAAAGGCTTGTAGAGAGAGTTGATAGTGGGAATAAAACCTTCAGCATTTCAAATGTGTCAGGACCGCTGGGGTGTCATTCAGACGTAGTATCTCTTGACTGCATCTGCATTTACTTCTGTTTCGGGGTCATTTCCTTCGATATCACCTAGATACAATGCTCCTCTCGGCAATATCTTCCTTATGATGTATGGGCCTTTCTAATTTGGAGCAAATTTTCCTTTTGCTTCCTGGTGATGTGGCAGAATACGCCTCAGTACCAGCTGACCTACTTCGAAATTCCTGGGTCGGACTTTCTTGTTGTAAGCACGAGCCATTCTTCGTTGGTACAACTGTCCGTGACAAACCGCAGTCATTCGCTTCTCATCGATCAAAGTCAATTGCTCTAATCGAGTCTTGACCCACTCGTTGTCTTCGATTTCTGCTTCGACAATGGTTCAAAGCGAAAGAATTTCTACCTCTACCGGTATTATAGCCTCGGTCCCATAAACCAAAAGATAAGGAGTCGCTCCTACTGACGTGCGTACCGTAGTGCGATACCCCAACAATGCAAATGGTAACTACTCATGCCACTGTCGGGAACTTTGGATCGTTTTCCTCAAAATCTTCTTGATGTTTTTGTTTGCCGCTTCTACAGCGCCATTGGCCTTTGGCCGATAAGGAGTAGAATTCCTATGCGTTATTTTGAATTGCTCGTATACATCTCCCATCAAGTGACTGTTCAGGTTTGCTGCATTATCTGTGATGATAGTCGCAGGAATACCGAAACGACAGATAAGATTTGAGTGTACAAAATCCACTACCGCTTTTTTAGTGACCGACTTGAGGGTGACAGCCTCTACCCATTTTGTGAAGTAGTCGATGGCAACTAGTATAAATCTATGTCCATTTGAGGCTTTCGGCTCGATCGGACCGATGACGTCCATGCCCCAGGCGACAAATGGCCAAGGTGCAGACATGGGATGCAATTCCGTAGGAGGTGCATGAATCAAATCACCGTGCACCTGACACTGGTGACACTTCCGAACAAAACTAAAGTAGTCCTTTTCCATGGTTATCCAATAATAACCTGCTCGAAGGATTTTCTTTGTCAAGACGTACCCATTCATGTGGGGTCCGCACACTCATGCGTGTACTTCGTGCATGATCTTTCTTGCCTCCTCGGCGTCAACACATCTTAGTAGGTTGAGGTCCGGGGTCCTCTTGTACAACAATTCACCGCTCAAAAAGAAACCACTTGCATGCCGCCTAATGGTTCTCTTTTGATCTCCAGTAGCGTGCTCGGGGTATTTTTGTGTCTTCAAGAACCTCTTGATATCATGGTACCATGGCTGTATACTTGATTCTACCTCGATTACGCTACAGTAACCGTGCCTTTCCCTGATTTGGATTTCCAAGGGATCGACGTGGGCGTTGCCTGGGTAAGGTAACATTGAATCCAAAGTAGCGAGTGCATCTACTAGTTCATTGTGACACCACGGGATATACCTGAACTCTATTTATTTAAAGCGCTTGTTGAGGTCCTCCACGTGCTGTCGGTAAGGAATAAGCTTGACATCCCGAGTTTCCCATTCACCTTGGGCTTGCCGGATAATCAGGTCAGATCTCCCATGATCAGTAAGTCTTCGACATCCTGATCGATCGCCATATGCATGCCCATGATGCAGGCTTCATACTCAGCTGTATTGTTTGTGCAAAAGAAACGCAGTCTACCTGTGGCTGGATAATGCTGACCGGAGGGCGAGATCAAAATTGCCCCAATCCCTACACCTTTGGCGTTTACGGCTCCATCAAAGAACATCTTCCAAACATGAGCGTTCTCCGAGACCACTTCTACAGTGTTTATTTCTTCATCCGGAAAGTAGGTACTCAATGGCTGGTATTCCTCATCGACTGGATTTTCGGCCAAATGATCTGCTAGCGCCTGGGCTTTCATTGCCTTGTGAGTGACATAGACTATGTCGAATTCAGTAAGCAAGATTTTCCACTTGGCCAGTCTTCCAGTAGGCATTGGTTTCTGAAATATATACTTCAAAGGATCCAACCTGCTTATGAGGAAAGTAGTGTGAGCTTGGAGATAATGTCTCAGTTTCTGAGCCACCCACATTAAAGCGCAACACGTTCTTTCCAACAGAGTATACTTGGCCTCGTAGCCAGTGAACTTCTTGCTCAGGTAGTAGATCGCTTGCTCCTTCTTTTCGGTTATGTCATGTTGCCCGAGGACGCAACGAAAGAGTTTTCCAAGACTGTCAGATACAAGAACAGTGGTCTCCCTGGCTCTGGTGGGACCAAAACTGGGGGGTTTGAAAGGTATTCTTTGACTTTGTCAAAAACTTCCTGACATTCAGCCGTCCATTTGATCGCCGCATCTTTCCTCAACAGCTTAAATATAGGCTCACACGTGCTTGTCAGCTGGGCAATAAATCGACTGATATAGTTTAATCTGCCCAACAAACTCATCACGTCTTTCTTCGTTCTTGGGGGAGGTAGATCCCTGATAGATTTTATCTTTGTTGGATCTAATTCGATACCTCTCCTGCTCACTATGAAGCCCAAAAGCTTGCCCGATGGAACTCCAAAAGCACATTTGGCTGGGTTCAGCTTCAAGTCATACTTCCTCAGTCTCTCGAAGAACTTCCTCAAGTCTTGGATGTGATTATCCTGCGTCCTGGACTTGACTATCACGTCGTCCACGTACACCTCTATTTCCTGATGCATCATGTCATGAAAAATGGCAGTCATGGCCCTCATGTAAGTAGCCCCAGCATTCTTCAGACCAAATGGCATGACCCGATAACAGTAGGTGCCCTAAGGCGTGGTGAAAGCAGTTTTCTCAGTGTCTTCTTCATCCATCAATACCTGATGATATCCAGCGTAACAATCTACGAAAGACTGTATCTCGTGCATGGCGCAATTATCAACAAGGATGTGAATGTTGGGCAATGGGAAATTATCTTTGGGACTTGCTCTATTCAAATCTCGGTAATCTACACATACCCGAGTTTTCCCGTCTTTTTTCGGTACTGGAACCACATTTGCCAACCATGTTGTATACTGGACTACCCGAATCACTCCCGTTTTCAGTTGTTTGGTGATCTCCTCTTTAATCTTGTCACTGACCTCGGTTTTGAACTTTCGTTGCTTTTGTTGAACTGGAGGACAATCAGGGTGAATTGGCAATTTATGAACCACTAGATCAACACCTAATCCCGGCATGTCATCGTATGACCAAGCAAACACATCTTTAAATTCAAAAAGAAGTTGAATTATCGCGTCTCGCATTTTCTTGTCCGTGTGAATGCTTATTTTGGTCTCCCGGATTTCTTTAGGAGTTCCTAAATTAACCGGTTCGGTGTCATTTAGATTTGGCTTAGGTTTATTCTCAAAATGTTCCAACTCTTGGTTTATTTCCCTAAAAGCCTCTTCTTCATCATATTCTAGTTCTGAGTTCATTATTTCACAATTAAATAGCTCATTGTGATCTGGGTGTGAAGTCCGCAAGCATGTCATATTTAAAGCCGCGTTATTATAACTGAAAGAAAAGATAAAAGAAAAACAACAAAATCAGAACAAAGGAGAAAAATGGAAAAACAATGACGATTTTTTTTTATTTTTTATTTTCTTGAAATTTTGGAAGACAACAATGTTTACAACTCAGGAATGCAAAACAACAACTGAAGGGAAGAAAAACATCCAAGTTATATCCTGGAGATAACTTGGGATGCAGAAAAGGTGGCAGGACAGGTCTACCCGGACTTCCGCCTAGTCGAGAATGGCGTGGCCTCCCAGTTTCGGAGTTTGGCATTTTGCCCCATATATAGTATTCCGGTGGTGCTGGTGCCTTCTCCTGGTTGAACCATATGAGTCTCGTAGAGCATTTATCTCATTTCCCCACATATCTCCTCGATTTCCTCAGCCGTGAAAACCTCGTCGTCTTCTTCTTCAGTGTATCTTGGTCCGACGAAGGTTTCATATAAATCTGGCAGTGGCCTAGGCAATTTCCAACCCTTATTCTTCCTTTTCTTCGCCCATTCTTCATCTTCTGGAGTGGGTTGAAAACCTATCCCAAAAAGTTTTTTGGCGGAAGGCAGGGTGATGGGTTCCGTTATTCCCTGCAATGTTCGTCCGAGCCCTTTTCCTGGCCTGAATCCGTGCCGGATCATCTCTTTAGCCACCATAATTGAGGCGTTAGACAAGAAAGGTTGGGGGCAAGGTCTTCTCTCTTCATGCTGCTCTGCTAACACAATCTCGAAAGCTTGATAGACCGTGTGTTCGCTCCCTTCTCTTGGTTCGAGATATGGGATGGACGGGTCCCGATAAATAGCATGCTCATCTTCCCCATAGACCACGATCTCTCGGTCTTCGTACTCAAACTTCACCATCTGATGAAGAGTGGAAGGCACAGCTCCTACCGCATGAATCCAAGGTCTGTCAAGGAGGAAATTGTAGGACGTATCCATGTCAAGCACATGGAAAGTTACCTCAACTCTACTGGCCCTATGGTCAAAATCAAATCTATTTCCCCAAGGGTGTCTCTTTTGATGCCGTCAAAAGCCCTCACGCAGACATTATTGGGGCGGATTCTTCCGGTCCCAATTTCCATTCTCTGTAGTGTGGAGAGCGGACAAATGTCAACACCTGAACCCCCATCCAACATCACCCGCTTGATGTAGTAGCCTTCGCATTTAACTGTTAGATGCAAGGCTTTGTTGTGTGCTGCTCCCTCTAGGGGTAGATCGTTCTTGCTGAAAGAGACTTGGTTGATGGCAAAGAACCTCTCCGTCATCCGTTCCAATTGTTCAACTGAGGTTTCTACTTGTACGTATTCTTCATTCAAGGTCTTGAGTAAGATCTTTTGATGCTCGGTCGACCTCATTAGTAGAGATAGCATGGACACTTGCTCAGGGCATTTGCGCAGTTGATCTACTACTTCGTAGTCTGGCATTTTCATTTGTTGGAAGAAAACTTCCGCTTCTTCAATGCTGACAGGCTTCTTTGGCGAGAAGCGTCTCCGTGTGGCGTTGTTCAGCTCTTGGGTGTTTGAATACCTTCCAATGAAAGTTGTGAGCACGTGATTTTTGCCTCACGAAAAATACTCTAAAATAAATAATAATAAAACAATTTTTGCTTAGTGTGCAATTTTTAGAATTTGAGTGGCGTTTATTAAATATTTGTGTTATGTCCGTAAATGTCTACTTTGTTTGTTAAAATGAAAAATAAAATAAAAACACATGTTGCATGCATAATTAGGATTTAATTATGCATTTAAGAGTTAATTAAAATAAAATCACAAAAAATATGCATTTATTCTATTTTTTAAATGTTTCACTGTGTGATTAATGTTTTGTCTATGTGTTAATAGTTGTTAAAGGTTGATTAATGTCTTGTAAAGTTAATTTTTGTTTTTATAATTTTTAGGATTTTTAAATTGGAAATTAAAAAAAGTGGAAAATAATAGGCAAAAACGGACTGGGCCAATTAATTGAAAAGGCAGGCCCAAAACAAATCAAACCCCCTCAGCCCAATCCAAACACCCCATGTCCGGTCCAATTTAATCAAACCAAACGACAACATTTGGTGACATTTTATCAAGGACCGTTGGATCAAACCCATCCAACGGCTGAGATCTCATATCCATTACCCATAACCCTTACCCGACCCACTGCCCCGATCCAATCCTTTCCCTCAACTTAAACCAAACGACGTCGTTTGGTTAAGTGAAACGATCCTGACCGTGTATCTTACTTGATCGGATGGTCAACATCCATCCACCCCTTCCCTATATAAATCCTAAACCCATACCCCGGCCCCCTAACTAAACACCCCCCCCTCTCCACTGTTCATCATCCTCTCCAAATCACACCCCTAACCCTAGCCGCCCTCATTCCCCATTGCCTGAAACCCGGCGGCAACAACGCCGTCGGTCACCACCTTAACACCCCTGAACCCCCTGACCATCCTCTATCCGAATCTGTTAGCCACTTGGCTCGAATCCTCCTAAAGGTTATCGAATCTTCATTTGAAGATTCGAGCCAAACTCAGATCCAAACCAACCACCCCCAAATTAACACCGTAGCTTCCCCTAACTACCCTAGTTATGGATCTGGTGTTTGTTTGGTTCGAATCATCTCAGAGTGTTTCAAATCTTCATTTGAAGGTTCGAACCAAACATGAACTCACTCATATTCGTTCCAAACTAACACCAAATGAACCCTAGGCATCCCTCACCCTTGTGTCATCTTTGGTTTCTTTCGAATCTGCCCAAAAGTGTTCGAATTTAAGATCCAAGAATCAGAAACCCTAAAAATTTCAATTTTTTGGGTTCTGCCCCAAATTAAATAAAATGTTGGGGTCTAATCGACCTTAGTCGAAGTATTTTCAGTTGAGAATACTTCGACTAAGGTCTGTTTGATTTCAAAAGTCCAAATCCAAGTTGACCCTGTGTCCGTATGAAATTGAAGATTCAGAGGTATTTTCCTATTTCTTTTGTTTCCTACATATGTTGTTGCCTATTTTAGTTGTCTGTTAATTTTTCATATTTTTGTTTGTTTAATTCTGTGATTCTGTCTCATACCCGCTTACTTGATCAAAGTGTGAATTGTTTATGTTGGTTATGTTTGTTTACAATGTGTGTAATCGACTCGATTAAGTTCGTCGATTAGTTATATTATAAAATTCTGTTTCTGAAAATGCTGATTGAAATAATCTGTTTATAAATTGATTGTTGGCAAATGTTATAGATAGTCAGTTGACTAATACTCGTTAATTAAATCATCTTTGTTTGTAATTCAATAAGATGTTGTGTGTATGTTGATTTCTGAGCATTAAGTTTCAGGCAGTGTCAATATATTGACAATGCTCCTGTGTTTGTGTGATCTTAGTTCAATGTTGAAGTTTAGATTGAATTGTTATGCTGAATTCAGTGTAATGTTATTGTGATGTGGGGTTTGAATTCAAGTTTACAAGGGTTGATTAGATATAACTATGTTAGGATTTGATTAGATAATGTTAATAGGATTGGTTATAGTTGTTTGAACAGAGTGTAGAATCTGTTCTGATTTTTGTATTAAGAACAGTAATAACAGTAGGATTTCAGGGTTGTTTTGGGAATGAAACAGTGAAAGTCATATGATAATGTTAGTGTGCTGTTGGTGGATTGTTAATGGCTATAATCTAATAAGATAATGGGAAACAAAGGGTAATGGGAATGCTGGAAATCAGGAAAAGATCACTTAATGGGATTTAAAGTAGTAAAAGCAGTTTTTAATGGGAATTTCTGATTTTTAAAAGAAGAAGGGGGTCCAAGCAGCACTAAAAGGAAAGGGGCAGACCTGTATAAATACAGGGACTCAGATTTTAAAGGAGATCAGATTTTAGAGAGAGATTTGAAGAAAAAACTGATATCTGCTTTTAAGAGAGAGAATTCAGATTTTAAGAGAGAATTCAGATTTTAAGAGAAGAAAAAACCAGAAAGAGAGAGAGAGAGAGAGAAATCTGAAAATTAGATAGACACATTGAAGAGAAAAAAATACACATAGAGGGAGATAAAAAGAAAGAAAATTAAGCAGAAAAAAATCAGAAATAGAAATCTGAAGAGGAGGAAGAAAATAGAAAAAGAAACAAAAAAGAGAACACACACACACACATACAATCTGAAACAGACGTAGAAGAAGAAAAGAAAAATCAGAAACATTGTTTTCTGGAATCTGCCCGGGTCTGTTTTATTGGTATTGTTTGGTTCAAATCTGAAATTTTTCTTAAAATTCTGTTACTACTCGTCTGGTTTCACGGGTTTTGATCAAACCTGCTGAGTTATTGGTATATTCTGTTGCTTTGTTACTGCTGCTACTGCTGAAATCTACTCCTTCTACCTTCATTTCCAGGTACATATCTGTAAACTCATGTCATGAAAAGCTTCAACCTTGCCAAATAAATGAAGTTTGGAATTATAATTCTGTCTTCTACTCATATAAGTTCTTTAGTTTAAATTTTAGTTTTGTTTCAATTAACTAATATAGTAGTATGTTTGACGTAATTGTTATTTTTTTGAAATTCGCATAAATGTTGTAATAAAGTTATTTATTTCAAATTTTCATTAAGTGTAGTTATGTTCGAATTGTTAAGATGGGAAACATGGTAGAAAGTTAGCCCTCAACTCGAGCTTGTGATATTGTTAGCTAAGTAAAGAATAATGTAGAAATATCAAGAAAACTATATTACTAACCTCTGTTGTTAAATAAGGTTAAAATGATGTTGGTTGTATTTTTCATATATGGTAAAATTATGGGTATGTGTATAACCACAAGTAAAAGGTGAATTGATATAGCTCGTTACGACGTTAGAATATTATGAATGGTTCAGACGTACAACTATGTTGCATGTAAAGCAATTTCATTGAATCAGTTCGTATAATATTTCTTTTTCTTATCAACTTGACTTTTATCTCCCATCGCCAACATTAACTAAGCAATTATAACTTTGGATTAAAAACAAGTATATGAGAATGAGATATACCTTTTATAAGCACAAATTGCAACATTTTATATCAATGGTATGTAGAAATAGAGTTTGCACTAAATATAAATAATGAAAATTTTTCGGAAACTGTTAATTTGTATATCGAATTAATTCTTTTCCCAATTATATATATATGATTCGAAATTTTTATATGCTAGTGTTGTATTCACGATATAAAAAAAATGGTAGTATTACCCACAAACAATATTCTTGTTCTATTCGTTAAATGCGAATGGTTTTGAGGAATATAATTCATACGAAAAAAAATATATATAATTTGTGGTTGACACTTAATAAATTGAGAATTCTTTTCAAGAAATTTAGAGGCATCTCAAATAGTGATTTACCATAACTTTCACATAAAATATATGGATGTAATAAATAATTTGTAAACAAATTTATATTACCATCAAGAATATATTTATGATTAGGGATACGTTCGCGTAACTTGATTATATTTCTAAAAGCAATTTGGATTATGCGTTCGCGCAACTTCGAGCGAATATTTAATAAAAGGGATTTTTTCGGAGAATATCAAATTAATTTCATAAAAACCCGAGATGTGCAGTTCATTGTTTAATCATACAAGGGCGACGGCGTTCTTAATTTTATTTTAAATTTCGAACGTATGGTATTTTTTATAATAAAAATATAAAAAATATTATCAACCTTTTTGTGTACACGTATGCGTGGCACGATTCTATATGATTATAAAAGGTATATAATACGAATATACGTACGCGTGATTCGTTTTTATAATTGTAAACAATCTAAACAAAAGCGGTAATAAAATCAGGTAACAAGAAAAAGGATATTTAGTAAATCAAGATAATTAAGCCAAGAATAAGAACAGTTAAGCGACCGTGCTAGAACCACGGAATTCGGAAATGCCTAACACCTTCTTCCGGATTAACAGAATTCCTTACTCAGGATTTCTGGTTCGCAGAATAACAAACAGAGTCATATTCTCCTCGATTCAGGGATTAAAACTGGTGACTTGGGACGCCTTAAAATTCCCAGGTGGCGACTCTGAAACAAATAAACAAATCCCGTTTCGATTGTCCTTCAATTGGAGAAAACTCCCTACGCTCCCTCGCGGGGTGGCAAAAAGGAGGTGCGACAGCTCTGGCGACTCTGCTAGGGACAAAAGTGAAAACTGTAACCCAGAACCACTGGTTCAGGGTTCAAGAATTCGAGCTTAAAATAATTGTTATAGTTGGCTTTATTTATTATCTGATTTTTTTTACATGATATATGCCAAATGTGCTAAATGACACTTTTACCGCTTTAATAATATTTGAATTGTGAATATATACAACTGCTACGAAACCCCCTTCTTTCTGAGTCATCTAAATTTATGGTGCACACGTGCGCGTGGCCCACCTTTCTGTTAAAGTCATACCAAATAAGACGAAGTTGGGACAAGTAACTAAGCCGGGTAGACTTTCGTGCTCCCGGTACGTTGCCCCCACTTCGGCTCAAACTGTCCGTTTGGGTGAGCCAGGTTTAGAACAATATGCCTCAGGTTTTTCACCTAGAATAACTCAGCCATGTACCGGATCCCTAGTAGGAACGTCTATTTGCATCATGTACATTTGGCCTTGGAGACTCAACACAGGGGTTGGGTCTGTCTAGGACAGGTGAACCCGAAATAAAAAGACCATCCTGATGCATCCTACTTGCTACCTGTGCATTCATTTGCCTCGGATTTGCTTGTTGACCAGCTTAATTGAAAATATTGTAAGGACCGAGGAATAAAATGGGTTGTTTTAAGAAATTCCCAAAAATAGTTTTAAATCTTGAAATAAAAAGTGTTTAATAAATAAAAATTGAAAATGATTTTTTTAGTGTATATTTTCAAAATGAGTCTTGACTTTATTAAAATTAAATTTCAGATACAAAATGAGCACCACACAAAACCCCCCATCCACGAATACAGACGAGTTTCTATTTCAGCTTCAAATGTGGTGGTATGAATTAGGCGAAGATGGTCAAAAATGGGTC
Source organism: Nicotiana sylvestris (assembly GCF_000393655.2). Classification (NCBI taxonomy): domain Eukaryota; kingdom Viridiplantae; phylum Streptophyta; class Magnoliopsida; order Solanales; family Solanaceae; genus Nicotiana; species Nicotiana sylvestris. The sequence goes on along the minus strand of NC_091063.1, from coordinate 154,972,979 downwards.
GTCAAGCATTTGGGAAATCTCACGGATATTATGAAAGTTAAACCCCGTGATGATCTGATTGCGGCGTTAGTAACTTTTTGGGACCCTGTTCACAATGTCTTTCGTTTCTCTGATTTCGAGCTTACTCCTACATTAGAGGAGATAGCTGGATATGCTGGTTTTGACGGAAGTCTAAGAAATCAAAACCTGATATTTACAAAGGCTCCCTCGGTACATCGATTCTTCGGTCTTCTGAACATCAGTAATCAAATCAGAAAAAGCAATGTCATCAACGGATGTTGTTCTTTCAACTTCTTGTATTCAAGGTTCGGAAAGCCAGATGGATTTGAAATTCACGAGAAAGGCCTTACTAACAAGCAAAACAAAAACACCTGGCAGATTCACCGTCGCTTCGCCTTCATAGTGGCTTTTCTAGGAATCATGGTCTTCCCATACAAAGAGCGAACAATTGATATTCGCACCGCGAAAGTTGTGCAGGTCCTCACCACCAAGGAAAATCACACTCTTGTCCCGATCATTCTCTCAGACATTTATCGGGCATTGACTTTATGTAAATCAGGAGCAAAAGTCTTCGAAGGATGCAAAATTTTGTTGCAAATGTGGGTGATTGAACATCTCCAATATCAGCCCAAGATCATACAGTATGGGCCAAGCAATAATAATTCCATCGAGAGTTATGAGGAAAGAATAAAAGATTATAAGTCCCCAGAAGGGATAGAAGCATGGGTATCTCATCTAAGGGCTTTAATGGCAAATCAAATTGAGTGGACTTTGGGATGGCTCCCGATGAAGGAAGTGATACACATGTCAACCTCAAATAGTTATTTGCTACTATTGGGATTGAGAAGAATCCAGCCATATGCGCCACTAAGAGTCCTAAGACAACTAGGGAGATACCAAGTAGTTCCTGATGATGAAGATTTGAGTATGCAAGTAATCGAATTACACCCTGAAGCCACTATTCCCGAGGCTCTAATTCAGCAGATGTGGAATGGATGTCGATACTTGAAAAGTGATACTCAAGTCCTAGACACTACAAGGGGTGAAATAAATCCTGGGTATGCAAGGTGGTTTGAGAAACGGTCTCGCGTGGATGATGTACCAGAACCCGAGCTAAGTAGGCCAACAAAAAGACCCCATGTTCAAAACTTTAATGATAAAATCCAAGAGCGGTTGATTTGGGGAGAAAAGGAAAAGGGGTACAAAGCAACTATCCATGCCCTAAAGGAAAATATGAGGAGCCTCAGTCTGGAGAAAGATTTGCAAGCACAAGAAGCCGAAGGCGAGAAGAAGAGTCTAGCTTGTGAGAAGAAAAATCTTCATGCTCGATTTCAAAAAATGAAAAAGGCTTCTGAAACACCAATGAGGAGTTGGAAGGATCAAAAAACCATCGCCAATCTTTTTGAAAGAATGCAAGATTATGATTCCATTCTTGCTAAAAACGAAAGGGCGTTGAGCAAAGCAAAAGAAAGAATCCAACAATTAAACGAAGAAGCCAGATCTAATAAGGAACGCCAAGTAAGGCAATCCGAAGAAGACAGGGCACAATTCAAGAAGGAAAAAGACCATTGGATACGATCAGAAGACCAACTTCGTGCACAACTAGAAGAGGCAAGAAGATACAACAGAGAACATCAAGATTAGAGCAGGCCAGACTCCGAGCTCTATTAGAGTCAGCTCTAGATCGTGAAGACCGTGTCAGAGATATAGCCACCACTCGCCAGCAGCAATTGCAGAACTAAGACCAACGTCTCCAAGATTTCAGGGCACAAATCCACGACCTGGCGGTCTACACCTCTCAAAGTTATGTAAACTGCCAAGGAATGGATTATGAAAGGTTTACAGAGCGTGCACCCATTTTTGCCTATCATCTAGCAATGGAGTTGGAAAGGATGTATCGTACGCTGGGAGGTCATCCAGGTCAAGCCCCACATTGAGCAGATAATCCAATGATTGACAACAAAAGTGGAAAGTGGGGCATGTTGTGAGATGTTAAGAGTTGTATCTTTTATTTTGATTTGAGTGTGTGTGTTTCAAACCATTTTCTTATAAAGGTTTTCAAATGTAATGTCTGTTCCATCTTTGTATAATGAATAAAAGTGTTTGCCTTATGACCGAACTACGCAAGGTCTGATTCATGCGGGGGCATGATACGTAGGCAATCTCTATAAGATTCGACCACAATAAAAAATATATAAAATAAATTAAGAGTGAGTAACAATAAAATTTTCAAGAAAGCTGGGATGACACAAGCAGCCGAGCAAATGCATAATAGAAAGGGGATATTTGTCTAGGAGCATTGCATCTCAACGTGTAATTATATATGTCTCAAAACTAACAAGTTTGTTCATTTCCAGAATTCAAGCAGTTAGTTTCTCTAAAGAGTATACTGGCATATTATCATTATCACACGAGATCAAAAGGACCAATACCCGAAAGTATGTCTATCCTAGATGTTGACACAGATATTGAGCTAGAGGAGATGGATGTTGGGAAAATGAAAGAAGAGATGTTTAAACTCAAGCAGCAAATGGCTGAGATGTACCGGGCCTGGTCTACAGGGAAGTCACCCCCATCTTACCCAACCAACCCTGCTCCATCAATGGCCCAAACTCAGGATAATCTTACCACTGAATTATCCCCAAATTTCCCCATCTACCAACACTACCGAGGCACCACTTCTCAGACACCGCAGTCTCCCCCTCCTAAACCAGTTCCATACTTTCCTCCACCTGTAACTCCTGTCTTTGTGACACCTCCCACAGCTACACTCCACAAATCTCCTAGTGAGCCTACATTCCAGGCCCAGGACAACCAATATTACCCCCCAGAGCCCACCCTCAAAGCCTCCGAAATCCATTCAACTACTCCTCGTTTGGACCTCCCAACCAAAATTGACAAGCCAGCCAAAAATGCTGAACAAGAAGAGATGTTCAGGAAGGTCAAAAGTCTAGAACAATCGTTCCGAGACATGCGAGGGTTAGGTGGTCAAGTCAGTGTAGCATACAAGGATTTGTGCTTGTTCCCAAATGTACAATTACCAGTTGGCTTCAAGATGCCTAAATTTGACCTATACAATGGGCACGGCGACCCAGTAGCCCACTTAAGGGGTTTCTGCAGCAAGATGCGAGGAGCTGGGGGAAAGGACGAATTATTGATGGCTTACTTCAGTCAAAGTTTAAGCGGATCAGCTTTGGAGTGGTATACACGCCAGGACCATGGGAGATGGTACACCTGGGATGACCTGGCACAGGCATTTGCATACCATTTCCAATACAATCTGGAAATCATCCCAGATCGACTATCTTTGACAAAATTTGAGAAAAAACACAATGAAAGTTTCAGAGAGTATGGCTTCCGGTGGAGAGAACAGGCAGCAAGAGTGGATCCTCCTATGAAGGAGAGTGAAATGGTAGACTACTTCCTTCAAGCCTTGGAACCAACTTACTATGCCCATTTGGTTTCAGCGGTAGGTAAATCATTCAACGAAGTAGTAAAGATGGGAGGTATGGTGGAAGAAGGCCTCAAGACAAATAAAATCATGAGCTATTCAGCTATTAAGGCGACTACTCAAGCTATTCAAGGCGGGGTAGGAGGAATCGGAAGAAAGAAGAGGGAGGAAGCAGCGGTAGTTGATTCAGGAACTTGGTCGGGATCCAGAGGATCACTTCCTTACTATAATCAACATCGACCTCACCAATCAACTCACCACCACAATTCATCTCAACACTACTATCACCCTTCGGAACCTCATTTTTTCATCAACCATACACAAGCATACAATCATCCACCGGCACACGCTAACTGGCGTGCTCCTGTCATACCGGGGTACTTACCCACGAGCCTATCCCGGACCAGGTTTCAGGCCTAGGCCAGCATTCAGAGGAGAAAGGGAACAGAAAAAGAAAACCTACACTCCATTGGGAGAGTCCTACACTAGTCTGTTCCACAGGCTGAGACAGCTGGACATGCTAAGACCAATACAATCCAAGCTACCCAATCCTCCTCCAAAGAATCTGGACTACACCATTAGCTGTGAGTATTGTTCCGGTACACCAGGCCATGATACGGAAAAATGCTGGCATTTAAAAAATGCAATACAAGAGCTGATTGATACTAATAAAATCGAGGTTCAAACCCCCGAAGCTCCCAATATCAACAGAAATCCAATGCCAGCCCATCAGGAGGCTAATATGATAGAAATAGTACAGGTTGATGGGGAGACAAAGAAGCCGTCACAAACCGTCATGATGATCAGGTCTCATGAAGCCAAGCCGGATAAGCAGTTAACAGAGGAGAAGTCGGTACCTAAGCAGAACAGAAATAGTGATGAACCATTTGTGATAGTCGAGAAGGGATCTTCGAGCAAAGTAGCCACAAAGCAAGAAAGGCCGAAAGTGATAGTACCAGGGGTTGCCAACAAACCCATTGTATTCGTGGAAGGAGCCCGTACAGATCGGGTTATTATCAAACCTGTAACCCAGCTACCAGTGATCAACAACAAGGCCATTCCATGGAACTATGAACGGGTGACTGTAATGTACAAGGGAAAAGAAGTCAAGGAAGAAGTCTGTGAGGTGCAAGGCTTGACTCGTTCGGGAAGATGTTTTACTCCCGAAGAGTTAAGAAAAACTAAAAATAATCCAACACCAATAAAGAAAGCTGTGATGGAAGAAGAAGCGGAAGAGTTTTTAAGAAAAATGAAACTCCATGACTATTCTGTTGTGGATCAACTGAAGAAAACGCCCGCTCAAATTTCATTATTGTCATTACTGATCCATTCAGAGGAGCACCGTTTGGCTTTGATGAAAATCCTGAATGAGGCTCATGTTCCTGAAAAAATCTCTGTAAATCAAAGAGGAAAGGATCCATAAGAATAGCATTTACGTACGAGGGTTTGACGATGGAAGCAGAGATTCATTTGGCGACATAGTGTTGGAACTGACAATAGGGCCAGTTGAATTCACGATGGAGTTTCAACTACTGGACATAACTGTTTCTTATAATCTGTTGTTGGGTCGACCATGGATCCATGCTGCCAAAGCAGTCCCGTCAACACTACACCAGGCAGTCAAGTTTGAATGGGATCATCAAGAAATAGTTGTGCATGGGGAAGAAAGTTTAAATGCTCACAGCAGTGCCATTGTACCGGTCGAGGGAATAGAAAATGACCAGGGACCATGGGTATACCAAGTGTCCGATACAGTGTCGGTAGAGAAAATTCCAGAGGGGAAGTACCTTCCGAATCCAAAGATAACCTCTGCATCAGTCATGGTAGCCTATGAAATGTTAAATAATGGTTTTATACCCGGCAAAGGTCTGGGCTAATCTTTGCAAGGAATTATACAACCAGTATCTCTCCCCGAGAACTGGGGAACATTCGGTTTGGGATTCATACCCACTGTCACCGACGTAAGAAAGGCCAGAAAGCTGAAACAAAAGGCATGGGTTCTTCCAAAACCAGTCCCACATCTATCAAAGTCTTTTGTCAAGACCGGTGCTAAAAATCGCCCGATAACAACAATTCCTAAATCCCTGGTCAATCCTGAGGAGGAATTAATTGAAAGATTCGAGAAATTGTTTGACGATGTGAATATGGTGGAAAGCGGGGAAGGTTGTAGCAACGCAGAAGTTCAATTCGTTGGGCCAGAAACAAAGCTTAATAATTGGAAAGCCACTCCTCTCCCCATTCGAAAGGAGTCTTGGTAGTTTATTTTGATTTTCTTTCAGTTTGTTTGGGTTACCTCAGGGTTGTAATCCCAATGCTTATCTTACAGTTTGTTTGAAGTGTGCAAACCTTGTTATCTTTCATCATCCAATAAAATACAGTTTTCTTTTTCATTATCATTCCTGATAGTTTTCTTTTCCTTTTCTTGTTTTTTTTTCTGTACAGCTCTTTTTACACTGGCTCTAGTGATATGGCATGCATGAGGAATCCTCAGCCCAGTCTTAAAAATCAATCTGGTTCCGAAATAGTAATTCAAGAAATATATTGTGATTATGAATCAGAATATGATGAAGATGAGGCTTTTGAAGAGATTAGTAAAGAGTTAATTCACTTTGAAGAAAAGACCAAACCTAACCTGAGTGATACCGAGGACATCAATATAGGGGACACGAATAATATCCGGAAAACTAAAATAAGTGTCCATCTCGAACCAAAGATCCGAGAAGAGTTAATTAAAGCACTCATAGAATTCAAAGATGTTTTTGCATGGTCATATGACGACATGCCGGGCTTGAGCACTGATTTAGTGGTTCACAAATTGCCCACCGATCCAATGGTGCCTCCTGTCAAGCAGAGGCTGAGAAAATTCAAGCCTGATATGAGTGTGAGAATTAAGGAAGAAATCACCAAACAGTTGGAAGCAAAGGTCATTCGAGTCACTCGATATCCTGTTTGGTTAGCTAATATCGTTCCTGTACCAAAGAAAGACGGCAAAATTAGAGTATGCGTCGACTACCGCAATCTCAACAAAGCAAGTCCGAAGGATAACTTCCCATTACCCAATATCCATATTTTGATCGATAATTATGCCAAGCATGATATAGGATCTTTCGTGGATTGTTATGTCGGGTATCATCAAATTCTAATGGATGAAGAAGATGCAGAAAAGACGGCATTCATCACACCATGGGGAACTTATTGCTACCGGGTAATGCCATTCGGTTTGAAGAACGCCGGAGCAACCTACATGAGAGCGATGACCACAGTGTTTCATGATATGATACACAAGGAGATTGAGGTATACGTGGACGATGTGATCATAAAATCAAAGCATCAGGCCGACCACGTTGGGGATTTGAGGAAATTCTTCTTAAGACTTCGCAGGTACAACCTCAAGCTTAACCCTGCCAAATGCGCATTTGGAGTTCCATCTGGAAAGTTGCTGGGATTCATAGTCAGTCGGCGAGGCATCGAGCTAGACCCATCAAAAATCAAAGCCATCCAAGAATTGCCACCTCCAAGGAACAAAACTAAAGTAATGAGTTTGTTGGGGAGGTTGAATTACATCAGCAGGTTTATTGCTCAGCTCAAAACAACCTGTGAGCCTATTTTCAAATTGTTGAAAAAGGATGCTGCGATTAAATGGACCAATGAGTGTCAGGAGGCGTTTGATAAGATAAAAGGATACCTGTCGAACCCACCTGTGTTGGTCCCGCCAGAGCCAGGAAGACCTCTGATTCTTTACTTGACGGTCTTGGAAAATTCATTTGGTTGTGTATTGGGGCAACATGACCTCACCGGCAGAAAAGAACAGGCCATCTACTACCTTAGCAAGAAATTCACAGCTTATGAGGTTAAGTATACTCATCTGGAGAAGACATGTTGCGCCCTAACGTGGGTAGCTCAGAAGTTGAAACACTATTTGTCGTCCTACACTACTTACCTCATTTCGCGTCTGGATCCATTGAAATATATTTTTCAAAAGCCTATGCCAACAGGGAGACTTGCAAAGTGGCAGATATTGCTCACAGAATTTGACATCATCTATGTGACTCGAACTGCAATGAAAGCCCAAGCACTGGCTGATCATTTAGCTGAAAACCCGGTCGACGAGGAGTACGAGCCGTTGAAAACCTATTTTCCCGATGAAGAAATAATGCATATCGATGAGATGGAGCAAATTGAAAAACCTGGCTGGAAACTTTTCTTTGATGGGGCCGCTAACATGAAAGGAGTCGGGATAGGAGCTGTAATCATTTCTGAAACAGGGCATCACTATCCTGTTACGGCTCAACTACGATTTTATTGCACCAATAATATGGCTGAATATGAAGCTTGTATTTTGGGGTTAAGGCTAGCCGCAGACATGGGTATCCAAGAAATCTTAGTCATGGGAGATTCGGATCTTCTGGTACATCAAATTCAAGGAGAATGGGAAACCCGAGACTTGAAGCTCATACCATACCGACAATGTCTACATGATCTTTGTCAACGGTTTCAATCAGTAGAGTTCCGGCATATTCCAAGGATCCATAATGAGGTTGCCGATGCATTGGCTACCCTGGCATCAATGTTGCACCATCCGGACAAAGCTTATGTAGATCCAATACATATTCAAGTCCACGATCAGCACGCTTATTGCAATATGGTTGAAGAAGAATTTGATGGTGAACCATGGTTCCACGACATCAAGGAGTATATCAGGATGGGGATATATCCCGCACAAGCCACAGGAGATCAAAAGAGGACCATTAGGCGATTGGCAAATGGATTCTTCTTAAGCGGAGGAGTTTTGTATAAAAGAACACCAGATCTTGGATTATTAAGATGCATAGATGCCAGACAAGCTACGGCTGTCATGTCTGAAGTACATTCGGGAGTTTGTGGACCCCACATGAGCGGATATGTGTTGGAAAAGAAAATCCTCCGAGCTGGTTATTATTGGCTTACCATGGAGCGAGATTGTATCAGTTTTGTGCGCAAGTGTCATCAATGCCAGATACACGGAGATTTGATTCATTCTCCACCATCCGAGTTGCACACAATGTCGGCACCATGGCCCTTCGTTGCTTGGGGCATGGATGTGATTGGACCAATTGAGCCGACAGCATCCAATGGGCACAGGTTCATTCTGGTAGCCATTGATTATTTTACCAAATGGGTTGAGGCCAGAACATTCAAATCAGTGACCAAGAAAGCTGTGGTCGATTTTGTCCACTCAAATATCATATGTCGATTCGGAATCCCAAAGGTGATCATCATAGATAACGGTGCTAATCTTAACAGTAACTTAATGAAGGAAGTATGTCAACAGTTTAAGATTACACATCGCAACTCTACCCCATATCGGCCCAAGGCGAATGGAGCAGTCGAGGCAGCCAACAAAAACATAAAGAAGATACTTCGGAAAATGGTAGAAGGTTCAAGACAATGGCACGAAAAACTACCATTTGCGTTATTGGGATATCGCACTACTGTTCGCACTTCAGTAGGAGCAACTCCTTATTTGTTGGTATATGGCACTGAGGCAGTAATTCCTGCAGAAGTTGAAATTCCTTCCCTTCGGATCATCGCCGAAGCAAGGATTGATGATGATGAATGGGTCAAAACCCGTCTGGAACAGTTAAGCTTGATTGATGAAAAACGATTGGCCGCAGTATGTCATGGCCAATTGTATCAAAGAAGAATAGCAAGAGCATACAACAAAAAGGTGCATCCACGGAAGTTTGAAGTGGGTCAACATGTGCTGAAACGTATTCTTCCACATCAGGTTGAGGCAAAAGGCAAATTTACCCCGAATTGGCAAGGACCATTCATCGTGACCAGAGTATTATCCAATGGTGCATTATGCTTAACAAATATTGAAGGCAAATGCATAGACATGGCTATCAATTCTGACGCGGTAAAGAGATATTATGCATAACTTTTTGAATGTTTGTACTTGGCATTATTTCGAAGATTGGAATGACAAAGGCAATTTATTCTGCTATCCAAACACTATACCCTTTGCTTCCCCTTTGAGCCACATTTGTTTCTTTCCTACCCTCTCTTGGAATCAATGAAAATCAAATATGAAATAATAAAAAAAAATCACTATTATTATAGTGAACTACGTTTGACCTGATTCCTCAAAGAAGGATACGTAGGCACCTCACGGCTCGGTCATAGGGTGCACAATATACATAATGTGCACAAAAAGAAACATTAAGAGACCCTAATCAAGAAACTGGGGCAGGAATTGTATTGGAAATAAGAAAAAGATTCCAAGAGTTGTAATTTTAAACCCATATCAAAACTATTTAACTTTTTTGATACCTTTCCATTTCCAACCACATACCAAAAAGACCTTTCGATCAATCTTAGAAAAATGCTGAGTCAAGCAAATGAAGATGGTTCATAACACTCTGGTACAAACAAGAAAAGAAAGTAAAAATGAGAGAGTCTTATAGGTGAAAACCCACACGGGCACCATAAGGCGACGGAAGTTGAGAGAAAAGTAAAATGAGAGAGTCTTATTGGTGAAAACCTTCGTGGGCACCATAAGGCGAAAGAAGTTGAGAGAAAGTAAAATGAGAGAGTTTTATTGGTGAAAACCTTCGCAGGCACCATAAGGCGAAAAGGAATTAAGAAATGAACAAATGAGGAAGGTTTGTCGGTGAAAACTCTTTGAGATATTGCAAGTCAAACAGGTCTGTAAAATGAAAAGATGAAGTTGGGTTATGGAAATTTTGGGAAAACAAAATGAGACAATTGAAAGGAGATTGATTAAAAGACTGGGTTGATTAATCCAAAATGCATACCATGATCATTGGCGCCAGTGACTCCAATCAGATAAGTCCTTTATTCCTTCTCCAAAAATCATCCAAATTCGGATTTTTCTTTTCATTCTAGATTGTCGAAATCGTCATGTTTTCGTCACTAATAATCTTACTCTTCTAAAGCTTTTGAGATGAGTTTTGTTCCAAACAAATAAGAAAGAATGTCAAGGTATACTACCAAGATTCAAGGTTGCATAGGACAAAAATACGGCCATGATGGGCAGGAGGTAATAAAAAATAATAAGATATGGGTATAAGAAAAGTGGAATCAAAAGCGGATCAGCAATATCAGGAGAACATATGATTACGGTTAAAAGGGTTTGAAGGAAAACATACAGATGGGGATCCTATAGATAAAGATCAATTACAAGGACAAACAGTCTTTTCAACCATTCCAAGGCAATAAAACAAGACGAAGAGGAGCCCCACCGTCGGCAAGAATGCCCCAGTTAACCACCCTGCTTTAAACTAACGAAGTTTTCTTTGATTTGAAACAGGGGCAAAAACAACATTATGTCAGGAAACACACGGATAAAGAATTAATAAGAAGTCAAGCGTCCACCTGGATAATGAGGATGAAGAGATAAAGAAGAAATCAGGCGTCCACCTGGAGAATGAGGATGAAGAATTTAAGAAGAAGTCAGGCGTCCACCTGGAGAATGAGGATGAAAAAATTAAAAAAGAAATCAGGCGTCCACCTGGAGAATGAGGATGAAGAATTTAAGAAGAAGTCAGGCGTCCACCTGGAGAATGGGGATGAAAAAAATTAAGAAGAAATCAGGCATCCACCTAGAGAATGAGGATAAAGAATTAAAAAAGAAGTCAGGCGTCCACCTGGAGAATGAGGATGAAAAATTAAAGAAGAAGTCAGGCGTCCACCTGGAGAATGAGGATGAAGAATTAAAGAAGAAGTCAGGCGTCCACCTGGAGAATAAGGATGAAGAATTGAAGAAGAAGTCAGGCGTCCACCTGGAGAATGAGGATGAAAAAAAATTGAAAAAGAAATCAGGCGTCCACCTGGAGAATAAGGATGAAGAATTGAAGAAGAAATCAGGCGTCCACCTGGAGAATGAGGATGAAAAATTAAAGAAGAAATCAGGCGTCCACCTGGAGAATGAGGATGAAAAATTTAAGAAGAAGTCAGGCGTCCACTTGGAGAATGAGGATGAAAAAATTTAGGAAGAAGTCAGGCGTCCACCTGGAGAATGAGGATGAAGAATTAAAGAAGAAAGCAGGCGTCCACCTGGAGAATAAGGATGAAAAATTTAAGAAGAAATCAGGCGTCCACCTGGAGAATGAGGATGAAGAATTGAAGAAGAAATCAGGCGTCCACCTGGAGAATGAGGATGAAGAATTTAAGAAGAAATCAAGCGTCCACCTGGAGAATGAGGATAAAAAAATTGAAGAAGAAATCAGGCGTCCACCTAGAGAATGAGGATGAAAAATTTAAGAAGAAGTCAGGCGTCCACCTGGAGAATGAGGATGAAAAATTTAAGAAGAAGTCAGACGTCCACCTGTAGAATAAGGATGAAGAATTTAAGAAGAAATCAGGCATCCACCTGGAGAATGAGGATGAAAAAATTGAAGAAGAAATCAGGCGTCCACCTGGAGAATGAGGATGAAGAATTGAAGAAGAAATCAGGCGTCCACCTGGAGAATGAGGATGAAGAATTTAAAAAGAAATCAAGCGTCCACCTGGAGAATGAGGATAAAAAAATTGAAGAAGAAATCAGGCGTCCACCTAGAGAATGAGGATGAAAAATTTAAGAAGAAGTCAGGCGTCCACCTGGAGAATGAGGATGAAGAATTTAAGAAGAAATCAGGCGTCCACCTGGAGAATGAGGATGAAAAAATTGAAGACGAAATCAGGCGTCCACCTGGAGAATGAGGATGAAAAAATTGAAGAAGAAATCAGGCGTCCACCTGGAGAATGAGGATGAAAAATTTAAGAAGAAATCAGGCGTCCACCTGGAAAATGAGGATGAAAAAATTGAAGAAGAAATCAGGCGTCCACCTGGAGAATGAGGATGAAAAAATTGAAGAAGAAATCAGGTGTTCACCTAGAAAATGAGGATGAAAAAATTGAAGAAGAAGTCAGGCGTCCACCTGGAGAATGAGGATGAAGAATTGAAGAAGAAGAAGTCAGGCGTCTACCTGGAGAATGAGGATGAAAAATTTAAGAAGAAAACAGGCGTCCACCTGGAGAATGAGGATGAAGAATTGAAGAAGAAATCAGGCGTCCACCTGGAGAATGAGGATGAAAAATTTAAGAAGAAGTCAGGCGTCCACCTGGAGAATGAGGATGAAGAATTTAAGAAGAAATCAGGCATCCACCTGGAGAATGAGGATGAAAAAATTGAAGAAGAAATCTGGCGTCCACCTGGAGAATGAGGATGAAAAATTGAAGAAGAAGTCAGGCGTCCACCTGGAGAATGAGGATGAAAAATTTAAGAAGAAGTCAGGCGTCCACCTGGAGAATGAGGATGAAGAATTAAAGAAGAAATCAGGCGTCCACCTGGAGAATGAGGATGAAAAATTTAAGAAGAAGTCAGGCGTCCACCTGGAGAATGAGGATGAAGAATTAAAGAAGAAATCAGGCGTCCACCTGGAGAATGAGGATGAAGAATTAAAGAAGAAGTCAGGCGTCCACCTGGAGAATGAGGATGAAGAATTTAAGAAGAAGTCAGGCGTCCACCTGGAGAATGAGGATGAAGAATTAAAGAAGAAGTCAGGCGTCCACCTGGAGAATGAGGATGAAGAATTAAAAAGAAGTCAGGCGTCCACCTGGAGAATGAGGATGAAGAATTGAAATGGCAATCAGGCGTCCACCTGGAGAATAAGGGAATACAATTGAAGGATCAACAATCAGGCGCCCACCTGAAGAACATAATGGCAATATAGTTTGACATTACGGGTTGAAGTCAAAAGCCCGCCCATGTGAGAAAGGAGCACACATAAAGTCAATAAAGCAGAGGATTCCAACCAAATCCCCAGCAAGAACAACAAGAGTCCCAAACAAATGAAGGAAATACGAGGCACAATGAAAGGAAATGCGGAACAAGTCAGAAGCAAAAGTTGCCCAAGAGTCGCCAAGATATCAAGACAACAAGAAACGCAAGGGCATGATCTAGATAAGATTTTATAATTCATGTACCATAGTCTAGTTTAGCTTTTTGTTTTACCTTTGAAGCAAGGTGTAATAAGGAGGTCAGCAAGCAGTAAAAGTAGCACGAAACAGCAGTAACATCACAGTCCCACGGTAGTCCCAGCTACCCAAAACTTCCCGAACTACATTGACCTGATTCCTTTATAGCCAAGGATATGTAGGAAACCTTTGAAGCAGAGGTTCGGTCAAATCTTTCAAAAAAATGCTTCTCACAGAGTATTCGAACAGGCAAAAATCGCTCGTATCTGCTCACTTTATCTTTGCACGCAAACTCTTTGAGTTTCCGCACAAAGAGGGGCAGCTGTGAGCACGTGATTTCTGCCTCACGAAAAATACTCTAAAATAAATAATAATAAAACAATTTTTGCTTAGTGTGCAATTTTTAGAATTTGAGTGGCGTTTATTAAATATTTGTGTTATGTCTGTAAATGTCTACTTTGTTTGTTAAAATGAAAAATAAAATAAAAACACATGTTGCATGCATAATTAGGATTTAATTATGCATTTAAGAGTTAATTAAAATAAAATCACAAAAAATATGCATTTATTCTATTTTTTAAATGTTTCACTGTGTGATTAATGTTTTGTCTATGTGTTAATAGTTGTTAAAGGTTGACTAATGTCTTGTAAAGTTAATTTTTGTTTTTATAATTTTTAGGATTTTTAAATTGGAAATTAAAAAAAAAGTGGAAAATAATAGGCAAAAACGGACTGGGCCAATTAATTGAAAAGGCAGGCCCAAAACAAATCAAACCCCCTCAGCCCAATCCAAACACCCCATGTCCGGTCCAATTTAATCAAACCAAACGACAACGTTTGGTGACATTTTATCAAGGACCGTTGGATCAAACCCATCCAACGGCTGAGATCCCATATCCATTACCCATAACCCTTACCCGACTCACTGCCCCGATCCAATCCTTTCCCTCAACTTAAACCAAACAACGTCGTTTGGTTAAGTGAAATGATCCTGACCGTGTATCTTACTTGATCGGATGGTCAATATCCATCCACCCCTTCCCTATATAAATCCTAAACCCATACCCCGGCCCCCTAACTAAACACCCCCCTCTCCACTGTTCATCATCCTCTCCAAATCACACCCCTAACCCTAGCCGCCCTCATTCCCCATTGCCTGAAACCCGGCGGCAACAACAACGCCGCCGGTCACCACCTTAACACCCCTGAACCCCCTGACCATCCTCTATCCGAATCTGTTAGCCACTTGGCTCGAATCCTCCTAAAGGTTCTCGAATCTTCATTTGAAGATTTGAGCCAAACTCAGATCCAAACCAACCACCCCCAAATTAACACTGTAGCTTCCCCTAACTACCCTAGCTATGGATCTGGTGTTTGTTTGGTTCGAATCATCTCAGAGTGCTTCGAATCTTCTTTTGAAGGTTCGAACCAAATATGAACTCACTCAGATTCGTTCCAAACTAACACCAAATGACCCCTAGGCATCCCTCACCCTTGTGTCATCTTTGGTTTCTTTCGAATCTGCCCAGAAGTGTTCGAATTTAAGATCCAAGAATCAGAAACCCTAAAAATTTCAATTTTTTGGGTTCTGCTCCAAATTAAATAAAATGTTGGGGTCTAATCGACCTTAGTCGAAGTATTTTCAGTTGAGAATACTTCGACTAAGGTTTGTTTGATTTCAAAAGTCCAAATCCAAGTTAACCCTGTGTCCGTATGAAATTGAAGATTCAGAGGTATTTTCCTATTTCTTTTGTTTCCTACATATGTTGTTGCCTATTTTAGTTGTCTGTTAATTTTTCATATTTTTGTTTGTTTAATTCTATGATTCTGTCTCATACCCGCTTACTTAATCAAAGTGTGAATTGTTTGTGTTGGTTATGTTTGTTTACAATATGTGTAATCGACTCGATTAAGTTCGTCGATTAGTTATATTATAAAATTTTGTTTCTGAAAATACTGATTGAAATAATCTGTTTATAAATTAATTGTTGGCAAATGTTATAGATAGTCAGTTGACTAATACTCGTTAATTAAATCAACTTTGTTTGTAATTCAATAAGATGTTGTGTGTATGTTGATTTTTGAGCATTAAGTTTCAGGCAGTGTCAATATATTGACAATGCTCCTGTGTTTGTGTGATCTTAGTTCAATGTTGAAGTTCAGATTGAATTGTTATGCTGAATTCAGTGTAATGTTATTGTGATGTGGGGTTTGAATTCAAGTTTACAAGGGTTGATTAGATATAACTATGTTAGGATTTGATTAGATAATGTTAATAGGATTAGTTATAGTTGTTTGAACAGAGTGTAGAATCTGTTCTGATTTTTGTATTAAGAACAGTAATAACAGTAGGATTTCAGGGTTGTTTTGGGAATGAAACAGTGAAAGTCATATGATAATGTTAGTGTGCTGTTGGTGGATTGTTAATGGCTATAATCTAATAAGATAATGGGAAACAAAGAGTAATGGGAATGCTGGAAATCAAGAAAAGATCACTTAATGGGATTAAAGTAGTAAAAGCAGTTTTTAATGGGAATTTCTGATTTTTAAAAGAAGAAGGGGTCCAAGCAGCACTAAAAGGAAAGGGGCAGACCTGTATAAATACAGGGACTCAGATTTTAAAGGAGATCAGATTTTAGAGAGAGATTTGAAGAAAAAACTGATATCTGCTTTTAAGAGAGAAAATTCATATTTTAAGAGAAGAAAAAACCAGAAAGAGAGAGAGAGAGAGAGAGAGAAATCTGAAAATTAGATAGACACATTGAAGAGAAAAAAATACACATAGAGGGAGATAAAAAGAAAGAAAATTATGCAGAAAAAAAATCAGAAATAGAAATCTGAAGAGGAGGAAGAAAACAGAAAAAGAAACAAAAAAGAGAACACACACACACATACAATCTGAAACAGACGTAGAAGAAGAAAAGAAAAATCAGAAACATTGTTTTCTGGAATCTGCTCGGGTCTGTTTTATTGGTATTGTTTGGTTCAAATCTGAAATTTTTCTTAAAATTCTTTTACTGCTCGTCTGGTTTCACGGGTTTTGATCAAACCTGCTGAGTTATTGGTATATTCTGTTGCTTTGTTACTGCTGCTACTGCTGAAATCTACTCCTTCTACCTTCATTTCCAGGTACATATCTGTAAACTCATGTCATGAAAAGCTTCAACCTTGCCAAATAAATGAAGTTTGGAATTATAATTCTGTCTTCTACTTATATAAGTTCTTTAGTTTAAATTTTAGTTTTGTTTCAATTAACTAATATAGTAGTATGTTTGACGTAATTGTTATTTTTTTGAAATTCGCATAAATGTTGTAATAAAGTTATTTATTTCAAATTTTCATTAAGTGTAGTTATGTTCGAATTGTTAAGATGGGAAACATGGTAGAAAGTTAGCCCTCAACTCGAGCTTGTGATATTGTTAGCTAAGTAAAGAATAATGTAGAAATATCAAGAAAACTACATTACTAACCTTTGTTGTTAAATAAGGTTAAAATGATGTTGGTTGTATTTTTCATATATGGTAAAATTATGGGTATGTGTATAACCACAAGTAAAAGGTGAATTGATATAGCTCGTTACGACGTTAGAATATTATGAATGGTTCAGACGTACAACTATGTTGCATGTAAAGCAATTTCATTGAATCAGTTCGTATAATATTTCTTTTTCTTATCAACTTGACTTTTATCTCCCATCGCCAACATTAACTAAGCAATTATAACTTTGGATTAAAAACAAGTATATGAGAATGAGATATACCTTTTATAAGCACAAATTGCAACATTTTATATCAATGGTATGTAGAAATAGAGTTTGCACTAAATATAAATAATGAAAAATTTTCGGAAACTGTTAATTTGTTTATCGAATTAATTCTTTTCCCAGTTATATATATATGATTCTAAATTTTTATATACTAGTGTTGTATTCACGATATTAAAAAAATGGTAGTATTACCCACAAACAATATTCTTGTTCTATTCGTTAAATGCGAATGATTTTGAGGAATATAATTCATACGAAAAAAAATTTATATAATTTGTGGTTGACACTTAATAAATTGAGAATTCTTTTCAAGAAATTTAGAGGCATCTCAAATAGTGATTTACCATAACTTTCACATAAAATATATCGATGTAATAAATAATTTGTAAACAAATTTATATTACCATCAAGAATATATTTATGATTAGGGATACGTTCGTATAACTTGATTATATTTCTAAAAGCAATTCGGATTATGCGTTCGCGCAACTTCGAGCGAATATTTAATAAAAGGGATTTTTTCGGAGAATATCAAATTAATTTCATAAAAACCCGAGATGTGCAGTTCATTGTTTAATCATACAAGGGCGACGGCGTTCTTAATTTTATTTTAAATTTCGAACGTATGGTATTTTTTATAATAAAAATATAAAAAATATTATCAACCTTTTTGTGTACACGTATGTGTGGCACGATTCTCTATGATTATAAAAGGTATATAATACGAATATACGTACGCGTGATTCGTTTTTATAATTGTAAACAATCTAAACAAAAGCGGTAATAAAATCAGGTAACAAGAAAAAGGGTATTTAGTAAATCAAGATAATTAAGCCAAGAATAAGAACAGTTAAGCGACCGTGCTAGAACCACGGAATTCAGAAATGCCTAACACCTTCTTCCGGATTAACAGAATTCCTTACTCAGGATTTCTGGTTCGCAGAATAACAAACAGAGTCATATTCTCCTCGATTCAGGGATTAAAACTGGTGACTTGGGACGCCTTAAAATTCCCAGGTGGCAACTCTGAAACAAATAAACAAATCCCGTTTCGATTGTCCTTCAATTGGAGAAAACTCCCTACGCTCCCTCGCGGGGTGGCAAAAAGGAGGTGCAACAAAAGTACTTTCCGGAAGTTCCCCTGTGACTTCTTTACCTTTGTATGTTACCAACGTCCTTTGATAATTCCACGGCACTGTGGATGGGTTTGTCATCAGATTTTGTGGCACGCGTCCGATAACCACTGGCTCACTCAGCCGAGGTGGTTGAATCGTTCCCCGGACCACATAGGCCCCTTTCGGTATGTACATAGGTTTTGCCCTTTTGACCTCGAAGCTCTGCGGCTTTTATGCTCGACCTCGTGGGATGTAAAGACCTTCTTTTCAGGCTCGCACTTTACAGTATTGGCCTTTTCCCCTTTTTCTGGTTTCTGGGCTGTTTCAGGCTTTTTCCCTGCGTCAACAATGGCGATTATAGCTTTCAAAGTAGGGTCAAATTCTTTGTCTTTGCAAATCATTCCGATCAGCGGCCCATTATTGTGAGCAGGTAATGGATTGTTAGTCACATTTGGGACCTCCTCGTCCCTTAGCACTATTTTCCCTTGCTCTATTAAATTCTCGACCACTCTTCTCAATGACCAGCAGTCATCTGTATCGTGCCCCTCGGCCCCTGAATGATAGGCGCATCTGACACCGGCTTTGTAAGAATGTGATGCCGGGTTATGCCTTGTCTGAGGGACTGGCTGCAGAAAACCCAACTGGACTAGCTTCGGGAACAAAGTAGAGTATGGCTCACCGATAGGCGTGAAAGTCCGCCTTCTAGGTGGTTCCTGAGGACGGAAATTATTTTGCGGAGGTTGTGGGTTATAGTGGTTGCGGTATGGAAGCTGATTTCTATGAGGTGGAGCTTGGCCTCGGTTGGCTTGTTGTGGCGGATGGACATAAGGCTGGGTGTTCAAAACCATGTATGGTTGAGGAGCATATGCCATGTTTTGGTGGGGGTAGTAGTGTTGTGGAGTCCTTTCTGGAAAACGGGGCCTGGGATTACGATATTCCCTTGTTTCTGATGCCGCCATAGCCGTTTCCTCTTTTTTCTTCCCTCTTGCCATTCCTCCAGACCCGCTTTGGACGGCTTGGGAGGTTGCCCTTATGGCTGCTTGACTCAAAATCCTACCCGTTTTTAGACCATTCTCCACCATCTCTCCAATCTTAATCGCTTCTGCGAACAGCTTTCCCATGGCTGACATCATGTTTTGGAAATAGTCAGACTCTTGAGCCTGGAGAAAAGTAGTGACCATTTACACCTCATCCATGGGAGGCTTCACCCTCGAAGCTTGCTCGTGCCACTTAATAGCATACTCTCTGAAGCTTTCTGAAGGTTGCTTCTTCAAGTTCGACAGAGAATTTCGGTCTGGTGCGATGTCGATGTTATACTGGAATTGTCTCACAAAATCCCTAGCGAGATCATCCCAGACATGCCATCGGAACATGTCCTGGTCCATGTACCATTCCGAGGCTATTCCTACCAAACTTTCCCCGAAATATGCCATTAGCAATTCCTCTTTTCCGCCGGCTCCCCTTAATTGGTTGCAATATTTCTTGAGGTGAGCAATGGGGTCACCGTGCCCGTTGTACTTCTAAAACTTTGGGGTCTTGAAACCCACTGGTAGGTGCACGTGAGGGAACATGCATAGGTCGGCGTAAGAGACGTTTTTCTGTCCGCTCAAACCTTGCATGTTCTTCAAACTTTGTTCAAGGCTTCTCATTCTTTTGGCCATCTCATTTTGTTCAGCAATTCTGGGGTTCTGATCCTGCCCAGGTGCAAGCTCGAACTAAGGCTGTGGAGGGTTAGTGCTGGTGGCGAACCTAGTTGGTTCCATTGAGAAAGATGGGGCTTGGAATGTAAACGAGGATAAGTCAAAGTTCGGCTTGTATGCAGCAGGTTGGGCCGTGATCGGGCAAGGTGGTGCAGTAAAGATGTTTGTGTTTACATCCGATGTTGACACTCGGGGATAAGACTCAGAGGGCGATCCAACAGAGAAGGCCGAAATGGTTGGGTATCCAAACGGGGTAGCAGGATAGCTTATGGGGACATTAGAAGTCCCACTTGTCCTGGAGAATAACTCAGGGAATCCAGGGACGATGCTTGGCGGCTCTTTCCCATTATTCCAGTCATCAAGCATTTCCAGCATGCGGAGCCGCAAGATTCTGTTTTCCTCCGCAGTTGCGGATTCGGGTGTGAGGATGGCCGAGATAGAACTTTCCTCGGGAACAGGGATTGTTGGCAACGGAATCTCTGAAGACATTTCTATACTTCCTTTTGACCTTGTAAAGTAAGTGTGAGCACTGCCCCCTGTCTTAACAATAGGTAATTGAACACTCCCTTTCGATCTCGTGAAATATGAGTGCGAGGCCAGACTTTCACCAAACCAACCACCTTTCCAAAAACCTGGAAGGAACTCAACGACAAACGAACGGTTAATTCGAATCAAATAACGGATAGGCAATCTCACGTTGGGGCATGATGCACCTATACAGTTAAATGGATTCCTACATGTTTGCGATGAAAGCATGTGTCATTCCGGCATTCTTTTAGGCTTTCCTTTTATTATTTTCCCTTTTTCTTTTTTTTCTTTTTTTCAATTTTTCTCTTTGGTTAAACCGCGACCGGATCCGATGAGGATTGCCTACGTATCACGATGCCACGTGAATCAGATCATTACGTAGTTCAAAACACAAATGAGCGTAAAAGAGGCACACCTTTTATTGTTGAAACTGTCTAATACAAACTACATTTTGCAAAAGAAAGAGCAAACTTTGAAAATAAACCTAGACTCAAATAGACTAAAACCACCCTAATGGGAAAAACAGGCAGAAGATGCTAAGATACAGACTCGACTTATGAGTACATTATGGTTTTGAAAATTGGTGCCCGCGAGGCATCGTTCGGCCTCGCCGCGGTCCTAGGTGTGAGATCCCTCTCAAGGTGATCCAGCTCATGCATGGTCTGCTTGACATAACCCATCACTGCCGAGAGGACGGTAATGCTGGTCATGTTCTCACATCGTAGACATCGTCTGGTGATGGCATAGGCAATGGCCTTGATCCTATCTCTGGTTTGCTTCTTCTCTATGAGTAGGCATTTTATCTGATCGCTACACATCTTGAATACCTGAGAATCCTGTATATGCTGATTCTTCAGTCGCCGTACTTCTAACTTCATCTGGGCTAACAAGTCGTACCAGTATCTGCTCTCAATTTGGAAATCCTTGGCCTGATTAACTGCTTTGACCTCAAGTATAGCCATCTCTCTTTTTATTTTGGCAACAGTTTTCTCGTGGTCGCCTTTTAATTGATTCAAGTATCGGCGATGCTTATCTGCTCTTGTATCCCACTGTGCTCTAAGCTCCGCCATGATGTTTTCGGACTTCTCTAAGCCATCTCGCCATTCCCTGACCTCACTTTTCAACCTTTTTATCAATTGCTCGTCTGATCGACTCCTTGGCTGTTTATCAGCATCCGTCCTCATTTGTTTGATCTAGACCCTGAGCATCTCGTTTTCCTGAGTCAACCTGTTCTGCTCTCCCATATCGGTAGCAACTTGCACGTTGTGCTCATATTTCAGGCTTTCCACTTGTTGCTTCAACCGGCTTCTTTCGGTACAATAGCCTCTTTCTTTTGCCAACCAATCCCACTGCTTTCGCGACGACTCGGCGAAATTCAGGATGTGGGGTCTTTTAGCTGGCCTTTCATGTTCGAGTTCTCTTCTGTACCATGCCAGGTAGCCTGGTACTGTCTCACTTTTGGTCTGATCTCGCACACAAGTATCTGCTTTCAAATATTGACATTCATTCCAGATCTGGCGGATTTTTGCTTCCGGAAATTGTCCGTTAGGACTTATCTCAATCGTTTGAGCGCTAAGATCCTCCTCGTATGGTATCATCTGGTATCTTCCGAACTGTCTCAAAACTCGGCAGGGCGCGTAAGGTTGAATGCTCTTAAGTCCCATCAGCAGGAAATGAGTTTCAGTTGCTGGCATATATATGACCTCATCAACAGGCAGCCATCCCAGTGTCCACTGTATTTGGCTGGCAGTAAGAGCTTGAAAGAATGAGGTCCATGCCATAACTCCTTTGGGCAGACTGATCTCTTTGGTTCTTGTGTAAAATTCTTCTATGCAAGTTTTCTCTGAAGAACCATGGCTCAAGAGCTCGGAGCGATGGCAGAGATGTTCAGTCATCCACATTTGTAGCAGCAAGTTACAACCTTCGAAGAAATTCCCCCGGCTTTGCAAGCTGTAAGAGCTCGAAAAATATCAGATACAACCATAGGCGCGAGAGTGCTATCGTTTTGAGTGAGCAAAGTGTTGACTACCCCGGATATTTTCAGATCAATATTCCCATCTTTCCTTGGAAATACTAGGAGGCCTAAGAATGTTATCATGAAAGCCACCCGTTTGTGCTTGTCCCACTTCTGACGACTACCTTTGCTGCATAGCTTGTTAATCGGATTGTTGAATCCTCCTATATGACCATACCTGTCGTATATAAAGCATGGATTACAAAAATCGGCGGCCAAATCTGAATTGCAGACCGTCCTAGGTATTTTCAGTGAGTCCAGGAATCGATGTACCGTGACAGCTCTTGGGGCGACCAGGTATTTTTGCCTTAAAGGAAGTTCAGCATTTCCGATGTACCCAGCCATTTCTTCCAGAGTCGGGGTGAGTTCAAAATCGGAGAAGTGGAAAACATTGTGTGTCGGGTCCCAGTAGGTAACCAAAGCTCTTATGATATCTCCCCGAGGCTGGATTTCCAATAAACCCACGAGACCTTTCAGATATTTCTTGACTTCATCTTGTCCTTCAACACCTAGATCATTCCACCATAGCCGCAACTTGACAGGGATTTTAGTCATTATCGAAAAGTGTTCATTTTGCATTGTGCTCATCCTGCACATTTATTTAGGGTGATTATTAAAAAAAAACCTTTATTAGACTCAAAAATTAAAAATTATCTAGATCTTTTTTTTAAGAGATTTTTTTTTTGCAAAATGGGAGGTTGGACCCGATGAGAGTTGCCTACGTATCTCACACCGTGTGAGAAATCAAACCGGCGTAGTTCGGTCGACGGGCGTAGAGGTAATAAACTAACCCCTTTTTTTCTGAATAAACTACTTACAAAGAAAAGGAGAAAATATTTTTTTTTTATTTAGATTTTTTTTCATATATGTTTTTTTATTATTTTTGAAAAGAGATGATGACTAAAAAAAATATTTTTCTTTGAATTTTAACTTCTTTTCATTTTTTTTGAAATTTCGAAAATCTTTTAAGGAAGTACCTGGGCTATTAGTCTGAACTTATAAAAGAGATACTACAAAGGAAACAACACATTTTTTGAATTATGAATTTTCCATTTTTTTTCTTTTTACTCTTAAATTAATTCTTTCTTCTTTTTTTTTTTTGAAAGTGATTAAAATTTTTTATTATTTTTTTTATATGTTTTTTTTTAATAAATCAAACTAGAAGACAAATTTTGTTTTTATTCTTTTTGGTTTTTTTTTTAGAAAAAATTCCGGCGAGGTTTTGACACTACTTGGACATTGGTTTTATTTTTCCAAAATAAGTAATTATCTCCCTATGCTGCTATTTTTTCCTTTTTTTAGAAACCGGTCAACATGCAGGTCCGAAGCAAATAAATGCGCAAAACAAACGGGATGCAGCAGGATGGTCTTTTTATTTCAGGTTGCCTGTCCTAGACGGACCCAACCCCTGTGTTGAGTTCCCTATGTCAAATGCAACATGATGAAAATAAACGTTCCTACTAGGGATCCGGCATGAGGTTTCGTTATACTAGGTTTATAACCTGGGTATATGTTCTAGACTGTGTACCCGAGCGGACAACTCGAGTCGAGGAGGGGGCTACGTACCGGGGACCCGCGAGATCGTCCGGCTTTGTAACTTGTCCGGCCTCTTTCTTATTTCAGGTATTGACACTAACAGAATAGGGAGTCTCGACCAGCGAGCTTCTCCCCGGAGGTAAGAAGAGAAGGGTTTCGGCACAGTTTATATACAGTTCAGATAATATCAAAGCGGTAAAAGACAACATTTAGCACGTTATGCAAAAACATGTAATAAAGATCAGATAATAAAGCCAAATATAACAATTATTCTAAGCTCGAATTCTTGAACCCTGAACCGGAGGTTCTGGGTTAAATCCCCAGCAAAGTCGCCAGAGCTGTCACACCTCCTTTTTGTGCGCTCGCCCCGAAGGGTTAAATGCGCGAGGGGAGTTTTTCCAATTTAAGTGACAATATTCGAAATGGGATTATTTATTTAATTCAGAGTCGCCACTTGGGAAAGGTTTGGCTTTTGGTGTCCCAAGTCACCGGTTTATCTTGAATCCCAAATCGAGGAAATTTTCGACTTTTCCAAATGAAGTCTGCGAACCAGAAATTCTAAGTAAGGAATTCTGTTGACCCGAGGGAAGGTGTTAGGCACCCTCGAATCCCGTGGTTCTAGCACGGTCGCTTAAATTGTTATAATGGCTAAATATCTGATTTAAATACATGTTGTGACTTACGTGCTTTTATTAAGTTTAAACCGCTTTTATTATTATCATTTATTTTTATAGAATTGCAACGTCGTAAAAATTCATCTCGAACCACGTCACAATCAATGCACCCGTGGTTGTTAACACATTTCGACTCCGTTGAGATTTGAATTTGGGTCACATGAATGCGCACCCGAAATTAAGAATGTAAATTTCAATTGAGTCGCGCCTAAAGAGTCTAACGCGTTATTATCTTTGGGGAAGGCAGTGAAATTCACTAAACAGTCCATCCCGAATTCTAAGTATTTATTATGGTTAATTATTGAGGGCCCCGCAATTTACATTTTTATTTGGCGAGGCTCGTCTCATTTTATGAAAGGATAAACCTAATGGCGACTACATTTTTTCTATTTTTTTTGTGTTTATCTTTGAGAAAAATGAAAGAAGGAAAAGTACACGCTAATTAAATTACATGCTTGACCAACTTCGGATTCTTATTTGATTATCTGATTAGTTGTTTATGAGACGTGAATTGTTTCGTGCCTTATTTCATGGATGAACATGCTTTTAATTTGCTAGAGGATATTAGTATACAAGATTAATAAAACTGCCAAAACCTACGTTAAAATGTTCTTCAATCCTGAATTTAAACTAATTTATTTAAACTAAGTCAGTAGAATTGACTATCGGAAACTGCTACTAATAGGGTTCGAACGTGGTCATGTAAACTGCCTAACGAGATCCGATAAAGTTAGAACTCAAAAGATTAAAACTACATTGTATTATGCAGGGTTAAAACATTCTGCCCTATATATACAAAATATAGCTGAAAGGAAATCTAATTATCTGTATGTCAACCACTCACGCATTCTTTATCATACAACCAACTAGATAACTGAAATCACAATTTTAAGCACACTAATCTTCAATTAAGTACAGGCTACCCTATGTGTTCTTCATTGAGTTGCAAACTAAACAGGTTACACAAATCTAATAACGTTTATAAAACTGTAAATGCAGCAACGAACGATTAAACTCACGCGTATCTTTTATTTCATGCTTTCATTGTTACATCAATGCGGAGTTCTAGTGTGTACCTGGATGTTGAATATAATAGAAGAAGCAGGGAAGTCAGTAGCAATAGGAGCAATACCAAACAGCAGCAGTAACAGCAGGTAACAAACAAGAACAAGTCCTAGTGCAAGATACAGCTATGGCCGATGGAAAAATGGCAAAATGACAGCAGCAAACAGTGCAGTAGAAATAGAAGTCCAAGACAGACCAAATCCAGGAAAAAAACCAATGCGAACCACAACCAGTAAACTTTGTCGAGACTTGGAAGAAATCAGTATTGATCAAGCAAATCGAAATCAGTAAAATCAAGACAGCAATGAGAAGAAAAGCTTCTGTATTTTTTGTTTTATGCCTCTCTCAATGTATATCTGTATATGCCTCTCTATTTTTCTCCTCAAAGATGTTTTCCTCTCCTTTTAAAATCCAGTGTCAATTTCCAGTCTCAAAATCTGTCTGAGTTCCTTTTCAAAAAAAAATTCCCCTAACTAATGGAAGTTCTTCTCCCTTTTATAGCCTAACATCAGCTTTCACAGCCTGTTTAAACAACTCAGAACCTATTCCTTTTCACCTGTTTTTCCCACTCAAACATTTAAAATTAGGAACCCCCCATCATATTCCCTGACAGTCCCCCATTATCCTCTTATTAAACTAAAAGTAGACATGGGCAGCAGGAATATAACCTGACAGCATATGTTGTCAAACTATTTTAAATTTTAAAAAGGCCTTAATGCATATGTTGTGCACAAATGCACATGCCCCCATTTCAGACTGCAACTAAACAAAACAAATCCTCAAATTTCTGATTCAAATACACAAATTATAAGTAGTTAAACTCAATTCCTAATTGATTCAGACAATGCTTAACAGAAACAGATCAAATTGTTATTATTCAAACAGCTGAAGTTATTCAACGATACGTATCGAATCGACTATACTAATTATAACATGTACAATCGAAAACCATGATCAGACATCTAACAGTATCAAACATATGATTCGAATTGTACTGACTAAGCTAAAATTGTACTGGGAATCAATTAATCAGTCAAATTTAAAGTTCAATTGATTGCACAGCTCATACACATATACACATTATCAGTGAATAGAAGAAAGACTCGATCAAACACAGAGGTTCAGGCAAGGCGGACAGGACACAGTCGACAAACAATTCAAAAATAAAATCAACTAAACATTTTGGGGCAATAAACAAACGTTTAACTACAGCAAAACTCATGAACTGATAAAAAGGAAAACACAAATACCTGAAATCTTGAAAAATCAGCAAACCCTAGTTCGGATTTGAATCGATCTTTCTTGGGGCTGAATGGACTTTAATCGAAGTGTTCTCTATTGAGAACACTTCGATTAAGGTCCATTAGACCCTAATCATTTAGTTTAAACGGCCACAGACCAGGCATCAGGACTTCTAGGGTTCCTAAGGGTAGATTTGGGATCTAAGTTTCCCTGGTTAGATTCGGACCAAACCAAGCATGGTTTGGTCACGAGGGAGGTCTGGGGACTGTCTGGTGTGAAACTGGGGTAGATCGGGGTAAGTCGAGGTCCGACTCGAACCTTCAAATGAAAATTCGAGAAGGTGGGAGGGGATTCGAGACCAAAGGACAACAGATCTATGTTCGGGGTGGTGAGGCGGTCCTAGGGTGTTAAGGTGGGGGTCACCGGCGTCCATGCCGCCGGGATTAATGGTGAGGGGAAAGGGGGCGGCTAGGGTTCTAAAGGGTCTGTGGTGAGGACGATGAAAGGTAGGGGGTGTTTGGATGGGGCGTGGGGTATGGTTATAGGCTTATATAGTTAGTGGGTGAATAGATCTTGGTCGTCGGATGAGGCAAGATGAAGGGCCAGGATTTTTCAACTAGTGGGAAACGGTGTCGTTTCAAGTGCGAGGGGTTGGGTTGGTCCGGGGTTGAACGGGTCAGGTTTGTTCGTGGGTATGGGGAGTGTGATCTTGGCCGTTGATCATTCTGAGATCAACGGCCCAGATCAGACCAGATCAAAACTACGTCGTTTGGACGCTCCTGAGGCCAGCTGGTCTGGACCGGAGCAAGCACACGTTTTGGGCTCGATTTAGGCCTCAGATTTTAAATGGGAACAGGCCCAAACTTGATTTCAGGCCAATTTTGCACTCTTTTTCTTTTATTTTTTATTTTAAAACAAAACCTAATTAAACAAAATTAAACTCCATTAATTAAACACTTAATACAGTTATTTACACACACATCAAAAAATATATAAAAAATAGGTAAAATCACCAAGGCGACAAATAGGACAAAACATGCATATTTCGTGATTTTCCTTTTGATAACCGGACTAAGGTTCAACTACACATGACACACACATTTTTTGTATTTTGTTTGATAAAAATAAAAATGAACAGAATCACAAATAATTAACGAAATGCCACGTAAAAATCCAAAAATTGTACAACAAGACCAATTGCTATTATTTTTGTTTTTTTGGAGTGAATGTCGCGAAAACAAAAATCACGTGCTCACAAGTAATAGTAGTTTATAATCTAAAAACCCAAAAATGTATGGAAGTGACATTTGGAACAAATACACACTTCTAGTCTAGATAGATACTGAACTTTATTCCTAGCTCCCTATGGAAATCGATTTCGACCCTCATATCGGGTAAAAGCTATTGCGACCCTCTCTTCCTACTTTTTAGTAGTGTGAAGTTTGAAGCGATCATCGCCATCTCACGCAGCCACGGCTGGCTCATGGTCACTCCTCGTAGAGTCCATCACTCTAAATGTTCGGTCACTAATATCCACTGCGCTCCTCTTGAGCAAAACCTAGTCCTCATCACTTTTGGATGACTCGTCAATTAAATGCAGCACATTAAAAGGTAGATTCTCAGATATTGGAGCTGCCGCTGGTCGGGTTGGTCTAGCTGAGGCCAAAGGCCGAGCTGAGGCAGATAACCGGGTAGACCCAGCTGCATTCATAGTTGAGGTAGATCCCTTCACAACAGTTACTTGACGGAACGCGAGAGTAGGAACACTTGACCTCCTCGAACCTCTCTGTGCTGATGACAAAACAAAGAAACAAAATTAGCACCCGCAAAGACACGACCAAAAAGACGACAACAAAGACCTGAGGTAAGCAAACTTACCAGGTGGCTTAGGTCTGAACTTCTCGCGGAAGGCCGACCACTCACGGATACCCACCATATGAGGAAGGATATGACTAACCCAGTCATGAATGTCATCAATCAAATGAGGGGGTTCGACCTCGGCTGCATAAAGAAAAAAGTCAATATATGAAGAGTCGACCATCAAGAAGTACAATGAAGGGAAAAGGAAACGTACTTATGGGCATAGTTCAAAAGCTCAGGGAACCCGCTTGCATTAATCACAATGTCTTCGGTTCTAACATAGAAGTAATTGAGCTAGAACTGGCAGTTAGCCTTATCATCCATTTTTACCACTAGTAATTTGCTGCCTCGGTGGCGGAGGTGTAACATCGTTCCCCTGTGAAAGTTTGGGGCGAAAAGATGCATCAGGTGGGGGAGTGTCACCTGGACGTCGGCTAATTCCGCAAATTTTGAGACCATGCAGATGAGCTTGTAGATGTAGGGGGAAAGTTGGTCCAGGCACATACGGTAATAGAGGCAGAATTCTTTGACTAGTGGAAGAATAGGAAAAGAATAGCTCATATGGAAGGGGTACGCATAGAAGGCGCAGTACCCTGGGCGGTGTATTTCCACCGCGTCATGCCCAGCGGGGATTAGGTCTATATGGGCAGGAATCTTGAATCTGGCCCTAAATTTGTTGAGAGCCGCCTATATCATCAACAACTCCGAAATTTCGGGGTCATCCTCTAGCAACTTCGAGAAATCAGACCTTGATTTCTCCCTATGGAGAATTATTTCCTCCACCGTAGGGAAGATCTCATCCTATGCAATAATGCAGCCCTATCGTCATGAGGGGCATGCTCACTACTAGTGGAACCGGATCAGATATCCTCCTGGAAAAATAAGATGCATTAGCCATCTTTTGTTGCTTATATAAGAGGAAAATGCAAGTAAAAAGGAGGTATGAGTAGCAGAAGTTGCTGAAACCAGGAAAAACAGGGATGTAAAGATGGAAACGACGAAAGCAAGAACACTTGGAAGAAGAAAGAAAGATGTAGAGGTTCGCATGCTTGAAAACACAAAGGATCAAATATAGCATTTTTTGTCCCTATTTATAAGAAATCCAGGCACCTTAATCGAGAATACAAATATTGAAATGGTAGAGGCGCGGGAAATAATGTAACGCATCAGGAAAATGAGTAATAATGACGCAAGATGTCATGACGTCATTCTGAACCATCGTAATGGTAAGTTATGGCTCACAAAGCACCATGTTATCATCTCGGTCGTGATCATTACTACTCGACCTACCCACCTGAATCTCTCAATTGTGACTAGCAAAGTTCGCCCACCGAGGTCGTCCGAGAGACGACCTCGATAAGCAGAAGGACTAACTGTATGGGTCAAAATCTGACTAAGGATAATCAGCACGAAGAGGTATTATTATAAGTAATTTCGCTGAGGTCGACCAATGACTAATGGAACTTACCGCCGAGCAGTCGATCCCAGTTGAGGTCAAGCGTCAAGAGCAACAGTAACGGTTAGTTTTGTAATAGGATATTTAGGAACATATTCCATTGAATATTCTCTATACTTGTACTTTTAGGGTTGTTTAGGGGTATGTCCCATATAATAGAAAAAGAGATAAGGTGAAAGGTATGTATTATTAATTCTGATAAGAACTCTCTTAAAAAGCAGACTCTCGAGATAAATATAAACACCACCTTTATAAAGAGATTCGTTTGGTTGATTATTCTATTCTTTTCCCATCAGATCCAAGAAAGCCTTTAATATTCTCATACTTATTTGTCATTCATTATTGTCATAAAAGGGAATCATCCACCTCATTCAATATTGGCTGAATCGTTCTCCTTATTTACATTTATTACCATTTATTATTACTTAATGCTTGTTATTGTCATCCCATTATTGCTCTTGAAACATTAAATACACGTAACATTAAATCTATTCTGATACTGTTCTACATCTTCCACATAGGCTGATTTTATGTAACGACTTGGCTGGTCATTTTGAGAGTTATAGCCTCGATTCCCTATTTACTACTTTCCCCATATCTGTTTCAGCTTATGTGACTTGCCGTGAGGTTTTGTTTGGGTGTTTGGAGTGTTTTGGGACACTTAGCCCCTAAACGGAAGCTTAAGCCTTAGAATTTTGACTATAGTCGAAACTGTATGAAGACGACTCCGGAATGGAGTTTCGTCAGTTTTGTTAGCTCTATTCGGTGATTTTGGACTTAGGGGAATGTTCGAATAGTGTTTTGGGGGTGTGTAGCTTATTTAGGCTTGAAATGGCGAACGTCAAATTTTTGGAGATTTTACCCGGTAGCTGACCTTTTGATATTGGCGTCAGATTTGAATTCCAGAAGTTGGAGTAGGTCCACAATGTGGAACATGACTTGTGTGCAAAAGTTGAGGTCAATCGGACGTGATTTGATTGGTTTCGACATCGGTTGTAAATATTTCAAGTTTCAAGTTCATTAAGTTTAAATCGGAGGGTGATTCATGTTTTTAACGTTATTTGATGTGATTTGAGGGCTCGACTAAGTTCGTATGGTGTTTTAGGACTTGTTGGTATGTTTGGTTGAGGTCCAGGGGGCCTCTGGTGAGCTTCGGATGCTTAACGGATCATTTTTGGACTTAGAAAAATTGCAGATTTCAGGTGTTCTTCAATTCTAGTTTCCTTCTTCGCGTTCGCGAAGGGAGACGCGTTCGCGAAGGGGAATTGGTGACATGTGAGATTGTGTTAGTGAATCATAGGGGTATTTGTTCTATGCGTTCGCGAAGGAGGTCCCGCGTTCGCGTAGAGGAATTGGCCAGCTGGGTCCCCAGGCCCTTTTGCCTACGTGTTCGCGATGTTGGTCCGTGTTCGCGTAGGGTTGAGTGTTGATACCTTCACTTTTGTGTCAAGTGCATCGCATTCACGTTGAAGGAATTCTTGGAAAAAAGTAAGTTTCTCTTTGCAAACGCAAGGGATCTTCCGCGTTTGCGAAGAAGGAAGACCTGGGCAGCAGATTTATATCTCAAAAACGAAGGTTTTGCCATTTTATCAAAAACTTGAGTTTTGGAGCTCGAATTGGGCGATTAATTAAGGGATTTTTCAGAGAAAGCTTTTGGGTAACGATTCTTAACTCCTTTATGGTTATAATCCACTAATCTATGGTTGATTTCATCATTTAATTTTGGATTTGGGTTGAAAAATGAGAAGAAGTTCTTCAACTAAGATTTTGGGTTTTGATTGAGCTTTTGACTTCGGATTTGGATAATTTTGGTACGAGTGAACTCGTGAGTGAACGAGTGTTCATATTTTGTAACTTTTACCCGATTCTGGATATGGGCCCGGGGAGACTTTTTAGGGCGATTTCATAATTTCTTACTTTAGCTTTGATTTCATTAACTAGATTAGTTTCTTATAGTTATATTTATGATATGTAATTGATTTTGTCTAGATTTGGGCCATTTGAAGTCGGATATTTGTGGGAAAAGCATTGTTACGGATTGATTTAAGCTTGGTTCGAGGTAAGTGGCTTTCCTAACCTTGTATGGAGATAAACCCTTTAGGATTTGGTATTGTTATGATATGTGAGCGGGTGTACGCGAGGTGACGAGTACGTACACGGCCTATTTGTTGAAAAATCTGATGTTTACTGAGTAATAGCCTGCTTTTATCTTATCTGAGTATACTAGCATGTGTAGTTATCTTGTCATCCTAGAATAGCATGTCTACGTGCCTGAATTGCTTATTTGAACTCCTTGCAACATGTTTAGTGAATCCTGATCCTTCTTGACTTGTACATAGTCTAAATTGTAGGTTTTCTTATTATAATTGTTATCTTCATTTGTTTGAGCTACGTATTTATTTTGGGACTATGGGTGGTATCCCTGTTTAACTAAAAAATGGGATTTCGGTTAAAGCTTTAATTTAGAAGAACTCGGGTTACTGATAATCAAAAGAATATATGAAAGAAAGTAATTTGGCTAGAAATAAGATAATCAGAAGAAAAGCAAGTAAATCGGTATATTTAGATAGTATTTCGTGTCCCTACAATTGATCGGTTCTCTCCCTTTTATAGCTATTTTGGAGATATGCGTTTTGCCTTTGTCATAATAAGGCCATTATGGACAATTAAAGACATTAAATGCTACGTTACATAATCATTATATTTAATACAGATTCTCTAATGTTTTTAGTATTTAAAGCTCATTAAATATTGTATCTGTACTCCCATGTAGTGTGAGATTCATTCCCTTTTATTCTTGGACTTAAATAGGTACGATGTCTTTTGGATAACCGTTTGTGGCTCTTCCTTTGCCTCTGCTCGTATCTGTTGCAACTCGTGCCTCTTTGCCAGTTGTAACTCCTTGACCAGTCTATGTGTCATGACACGTCATCTTCACACCACTTTAATATGTAAACTCAATTTTTCCCAATACAGATAGTCCCCCCACTTGCCATTTATTCATCGATTGAATATTTGGGAAGTGGATTTCATTAAAATGAGGATTTTTGTCTCCATTAATGCTATGACAGAATCGATGCTTCAATTGTCACTTCCATTTAATGTTCTTCACACGTGTCACCTTTTCGTTGGTTTTGTAGTTTTGCAGCACTTTTTAAGGCTTTTTCATGGCTTCAATATTCATGAAACGTCAGTTATCATTATTATGGTCCTTCCATCATTGCACCTTTTCCTTTGGCGGTTGCTCATCAGTATAAATATAACTTCCTTATTTGTCTTTACCACATAAAGTTTTCTAAACATCCAATTTTCTCAAATCTCTGTTTGCTTCTTCATCGTATCATCATGTCTTCATCAAACCCTAACCCTAGAAAGGTTCCCATTGTTGATACCTTCCCTAATGCCCCCAGTAGGAGCAGAAGAGGAGGTAGGTTCCGTAGTTTAGGATCTACATGTGGTTCTTCTATTCATTCACCTAGTTCTTGCCCTTCTTCTAGAACTAGAGGTTCTCTTTCACAAAGATCTTCTTCTAGGGGTAAAGAACTTTCTGAACCTCTTCGTGAGCCTTCAGTAGAAGAGATAGTTCCTGCGGAACTGTCTTTTTATCATGACAAAGAGTCTCTTAGAAACCAAGTATCTTCTTTAGATCGTGTTGATATCTATCCCACTCAAATTACTGAAGGTTTGATTTCTATAGTTCGTAGAGACTGCCATTGGAGTCATGATTTTCCTATTATCATTCCCAATCTGAATCAAACAATTACTTCCTACTTAACCGAATTTTCCTTTGTTTATACATACCCTTTCACTTTAGGATTTAAACCAGCTATTGACCATGTTATCCTTGAGTTCTCTCATTTCTTTGATGTTTGCATGGGTCAAATTGGCCCAATAATATGGAGGGTTGTTGCTTGTTTGAGGCATTTGACTAACACAGTCAGTGTGCCTTTTACTTTTCCACATCTGATCCACCTTTACTCTCCTAGACTATTTCGCAATGGTGTTTTTACACTAGTAGCCAGGAGCAAAAGAGTTTTGGTGAGCCTTGAAAATGATAAAGATTGTGGCTGGTATGCCAGGTTTGTTGCTGCCCCCACTCTTGGTTTAGTGGGTGATGAGAACGTTACCTTCCCTGAGAAGTGGAATTTCGCACGTGAGTCTTCTGACTTTCTCGTACCTTTTTCTTAAAGTTTATTGATTTTTCTTCTAATTTTGCTTTTCTTTTTCAGCAACCATGGGAGTTGTGGAAGATGTCCCTAATTTCCGTGATTGGGTAGACAAGCTATTGAAGATTGCTCCAATGGATGGTAGACCTTGGAAGACCCTTTCCCAACGATTTGGTTGGAAAGTAAAAACTCATAGTAAGAGCTTTTATTTTATTTTATCTTACATATATTTTTTATTTCTCTGAACTAATATCAATCCTTCTTTCTATCATGATTTTCTATTCGAGGAGTTACTGCCGAGGCAGTCGCGGCTTCTCGTATCTCTTTGGAAAGGGCCCAAGAAATAATCTTGAATTCTTCATCGAAGAGAAAAGCCATTGATAAACAGGATTCTGAGGAAGAGGAAGACGGGGGCTCTTTGGTAACAAGGCCACGGGTTCGAAGACGCATCATTTCTGATGATGAAGAGGAAGCATCCCCCCGCCGTTCTATTCCCCTTACCGAGTCTGTTGAGGCCCCGATAGTGATTCCTGATGATAATGTTGCTCTTGCTGCTGCTCATGACTCTGTTGAGCAGCTTTTTATCAGCGGGTTTGGTGGTGAAGGCTTAGGCCCAGTTTTGGATGAAGCACCTCTGGCTTCTTTTTCTACACCCATGTCTGTGACTCCTTCTTTGCCGATCTCGGCTATTTCTGTTCCTCCCCAAACTATCTTTACTACTTCTATTATTCCTACTTCTACTGTTCCTCCTTCAACAATTCCTCCCCCAATCATTCACCGTGCTGAAGTTGGCTCCTCAAGTAGGAGTGGTGCTATGAGGAAAGTGATCATTGAAGTCCCCGCTGAGGGTAATCTCTTAAGGAAATCAGGTCAAGCAGATGAATGGCTAAAGCCCTTAATTGGACCAATTGAAAGAGCCAAACTAGAAAGCCATAGCTCCTTGACTTTGATGAATTATATTGTGCACGCTTCTTTAAAGGTATTCCCCTTCTCTTTTTCCCTTTGTTGTGCTTTAAAATTTTTCTATCTTTAAGATTCTCATTTCCCTTCCTTTTCTTTTTTTTATAGGCCAATCTTATCGGCACGGAGATGATAAAAAAGGTTGCCCTCTTAGAGCAATTAGTGTATAATTCCCAATTAGAGGCGTGCAATTGGAAGGAACAGTATGAAAGCCTTCAGATTGATGTGGAGTACTTAAAAGAAAGTAAGAGTACCTTGGAGCAGCAGGTACGGGCCTTGACTTCAGAGTTAGCAGTTAAAAAGGCTTTCTCAAGTCAAGCGGATAAAGAAAAGGCTCGTCTCGAAACCTCTTTCTCCGAGCAGATGTCCAAGGCATGTGAAGAGATTAGAGAGTTGAAGGCTCTCTTGGGTGAGAAAGAGGCTTATGTTGGAGAGCTCATGTAAAATTTGGCTCAAGCACAAGAAGACCTTCGAGCTTCTTCTGATAAGGTTTGCGCCTAAGTTCCCATGCCTCTCTTCAAGCTTCTTAAACTTCTGCATTGGCTGAAAATGAGAAATTAAAGAATGAAATTGCTGACAGGGAAAGGGATTATGAAATCCTTGAGGATAAATCTGCCATTGAAGTGAGTTGGGCGTTTTTGAATTCTCGTCGTGATACCCTAGTTGAAGTTAGCCAAGAGACTTTTAACTTGGAATCAGAGTTAGCTAAAATCAATGAAACTATTGAGAAGGCTCAGCAAACTCAAGATTTTCCTTCTCCCATGGCCAAAGCTTCCATGAATGTTGAAGTTGATATGGGTATCCCAACTCCTTCAAGCCCAGTTGAGCCCGCTGATGTAAACCAAGTTGAGCCCGCTGTTGTTGATGCACCTTCTTCAGTTCCTACATCTTCTTAGTGATAGGTTTAAGTCATTTGAATTTCTTTGTGTTGTTTTGTTTTTAGGAAAAATTGTGGTAAAACCCTTGGTCCCATTTGAGGGTTTCTTTTGGAAATTCAAGTCCCCGGACCTTTCATGGGGCAATTTGTATAAACAATTCGCACTTTATGACTAAGTTCGTACTTAGTCTTAAGCTTTTTAATATTAAGAATTTTCTCGTTACTATCTTGAACTTTCGTTTAGTTTATTCTTGCCTTTATTTCTAAGGACTTATAGAATAATTTGCATTTTTATTCTTCAAAAATGTTTCTATTAACTTCATGAATATTTACATTAATCATGAATTTTATAAAAGAGGGCCCTTTTATTTCGACACTTAATGAAGAAGACGTCTCAACTTCATAATGGTGTTAACATACGATAAAAGAAATAGGAATACACATGTTTCTTTGAAATAACTTTGACAAGTTTTTTTTTGAACTTTGTCTAGTTTTGAACACTTTACACGTATTTGAATTACATCTATAACTTTCTCGTAACTGTTTTTCTTGTTACAGATTTAAAAAAGAAAAATAAACACGAGGTTTTTATCTATAACCCGTTTCAGTACATAGCCTTTACCCTAACTATGGTAAGATTTTTCTTTGGCCTTAACTCGTGACTTTGCTCTGCACTTGACTCATTCAATGAGTGAACTTTTCAGTGCTTGATCTTTTTTGCCTTCCTTATACACATACCCGTGTATATTATGTAGTCTCCCAAGTGTTTGAGCGTTGAAGTATGAAGCCTTGAGCACTTTATTGTTCCTCTCATTTGGTCCTTTCCCTATAAAGGAAAAACATACGGGACTCGGAGATACGATTATAGATAAAGACTGCTTTACCCGTTTGAATTTCTATCAGAATAATTGTAACCCTAGGCCAGGAAGTTTAATTTATTCCACGTGCCTTGCAGATCGTGACTCATCATTTAGTACGGGTTAGCGTTTTGCCTATCATCTAAAATCGTTAGTAAAATTTTAACAATTCAAAAATTATATTTTAAAATATGGATACCTGACCGTGGGTATTCTTCAGAAATAATATCTCTTCAGATGAACAGCATTCCAATGTGAAAGTAGTATCTTGCTATCCATTGTTTCTAGCTCGTATGCTCATTTACCTGCAATATCATGAATTCTATAGGGTCCTTCCCATGTTGGACTTAATTTCCCCGAGTTAGCTGCCTTCGTAGATTGAAAAAACTTTTTGAGCACGAAGTCCCCAATTTTGAAGAATATGAGGCGTGCTTTTCGGTTGTAGTATCGTTCTATGACTTGCTTCTGTGTTTCCATTCTTATTAGTGCAACTTCTCTTCTTCCTTCAAGTAAATCAAGATTTACACGCATTTCCTCGTCATTAGATTCTTCTGTCTCCTGTGTGAATCGTGTACTCGGCTCTCCTATCTCAACTGGAATTAAAGTTTCAGCTCCATAAACCAATGAAAATAGTGTTTCTCATATACTTATTTTTGTTGTTGTGTGATATGCCCATAAAACACCAGGTAACACTTCTGACCAATTACCTTTGGATTCCTCTAAACGCTTCTTTAAATTGTTGATAATGACTTTGTTTGTTGACTCAGCTTGCCCATTACCTACCGGATGATAAGGTGTAGACGTAATCCTTTTAATCTGCCAACTTTGAAAGAATTATGTGATTTGAGTGCCTATAAACTGAGGACCATTATCACACACGATCTCCTTTGGCACACTGAATCGGCATATGATATTCCGCCAAATGAAATCTTTAACTTCCTTTTCTCGCACCTATTTAAATGCTCCTGCCTCTACCCATTTAGTAAAATAATCAGTGAGTACGAGCAAAAATTTTACCTGTCCTTTTGCTTGCGGTAGTGGACCCACGATATCCATTCCCCATTTCATAAATGGCCACGGTGCAATGACTGGATGTAATAACTCTGTGGGACTATGCATATTATTACCGTACCTTTGGCATTTATCATATTTGGCCACGAAACTTTCCGCTTCTTCTTCCATTTTGGGCCAATAATAACCTACCCTAATTAAGGTTCTTACCAATGACCTTCCTCCTGCGTGATTCCCACAATGCCCCTCATGTATTTCTCTCATTATGTATTCTGTCTGAGAAGGTCTGAGGCATCTTGCTAAGGGACCACCGAACATTTTTTGGTAAAGATTGCCTTGCTTTAAGCAATACCGAGCAGCCTTTTTTGAAGCGCATGAGCTTTTTTCTTATCTTCAGGGACGGTACCATACTGCAAAAAAGCAACAATCTCGTTCCTCCAATCCCAAGTTAAGTTATTAAAATTTACCTCATTCTTATCGAGGTCGAGAACTGAATGAAACAAATAAATAACTGAAGCATTTTCATTGTTTGCCACGTCTGCCGCAGATGCAAGATTAGCTAGGGCGTCGGCTTCAAGATTTTCATCCCTTGGTATTTGTGCTACTTTCCAGGTTTGAAATTATTTTATCAAATCTCGTACGTTCTCTAAGTATTGTTGCATCCTTGCTTCCCTGGCCGTATAAGTCCCCAGCATTTGATTAACTACGAGCTGTGAATCGCCTTTGATTATAATCTGATTTATGCCAAGTTCTCGTGCCAGTTCTAAACATGCAATCACAGCTTCATACTCTGCCTCATTGTTAGTTATAGAATGACATTTTATGGCTTGTCGAATGGTTTCACCCGTAGGTGGTACCAAAACAATCCCTAAACCAGCATCATTTACGTCAGATGAACCATCAGTAAACAAGGTCCAAGTTCCTGGGTTAGCTCTGTTGAACACCTGCAACTCTTTTTCTGCTTCTAATTGCATCCCTTGGCTAAAATCAGCCACGAAATCAGCTAACACTTGAGATTTTATAGCAATTCTAGGTTGGTAGGTGATATCATATTCACTTCATTCTATAGCCCATTTAGCTAACCTACCTCACAATTCATGCTTACGTAATATATTGCGTAATGGACAAGCAGTTACTACAGCAATAGGATGACATTGAAAATAAGGCCTTAATTTTCTAGATGACATGAGTAATACAAGTGCAAGCTTTTCCAATTGAGGGTACCGTGTCTCCGCATCTAATAAGATTTGCTAACATAATAGATCGGAGATTCTTTACCTTGGTCCTCACGGACTAAAACAGCACTTACCTCTACTTCTGAAACAGCAAGGTAGATGAACAGTCTTTCCCCAGCCTTTGGTTTTGCGAGCAATTGTGGATTTGATAAGTATGTCTTCAAATTTTTAAGTGCCTGCTGACATTCCTCGTTCCATTCAAAGTGATCTTGCTTTTAATAGCTGAAAAGAATTTAAAGCACTTTTCTGATGATTTAGAAATGAATCTTCCCAATGCTGCAATTCTTCATGTCAACTTCTGCACTTCTTTTTTGCTTGAAAGAATATTAGGAATTTCTTCAATGGCCTTAATCTGTGCGGGATTCACTTCAATACCACGGTTAGAAACAAGAAAACCCAAAAACTTACCTAACGCGACACCAAATGCACATTTCTCCAAATTTAATTTCATATTAAATTTGCGCAAGATCTGAAATGTATCAGACAAGTGTGATATATGATCTCTCGAATGCTGAGTTTTAACGAGCATATCATCTATATAAACCTCCATGATTTTTCCCAGATGTTCTTGAAACATTTTAGTAACCAGTCTTTGATATGTTGCACCAGTATTTTTGAGACCAAAAGGCATTACTTTATAACAGTAAGTCCCCTTGTCTGTTATGAATGAAATTTTTTCCTCATCTACTGGATCCATTTTGATCAGATTATACCCTAAATATGCATCTAAAAAACTTAATAGTTCATGCCCTGCAGTAGCATCAATTAGCTGATCTATATGTGGTAGTGGAAAAGAATCTTTAGGACAATCTTTATTAAGGTCTGTGTAATCCACACAAACTCGGCACTTACTATTCTTCTTTGGAACTACAACAGTATTGGCTAACCAATTAGGATACTTTACCTCTCGGATGGATCCAATCTTTAGCAATTTTTGAACCTCTTCTTGAATCACCTGATTCTTGAAAGTTCCTTACTTTCTTTTCTTTTGTTTGACAGGAGAGTACGTTAGGTCTTCATTCAATTTGTGAGTCATTACCTCCAGTGGTATTCCTGTCATGTCAGAGTGGGACCAAGCAAAACAGTCCACGTTAGTTTTCAAAAATTCAATTAACTTACCTCTCATGCCCTGGCTTAGATTGGCCCCTACGTAAACTTTCTTATCAGGCCATTGTGCAAATAACATCACAGCCTCCAGTTCTTCAATTGTTTTTTTGATATTTTTGTTTTCTTCTAGTTTTTGAATGGTATCAGGCCTTGAATCACATATGTCCGCCCTTGTTCAGTTGAGGTTTGTGTTGTGGTGCCCTCAACTATCTTCTGTAATTGCTATTTTTCTTCTTTTTTCGTACTTGAATCTGCTACAGAGTTGATGCTCCTGGATGTATGTTGATCCTCACGGATTTGACATATTCCCCATGGTGATGGAAATTTAATAACTTGATGCAAGGTTGAAGGAACGGCATCCATTTCGTGGATCCATGGTCTCCCAAGGATCATATTGTAATCCATCTCCATATCTACTACTTGAAACTTTGTATCTTTGAAAACTCCTTCTGCAAATGTGGTGAGTGTTACCTTTCCTTTCGCCACAACACTAGAATTGTCAAATCCAGATAAAGTATGCGTCTTTGGTATTAATTTATCCTTAGCTTGCATCTCACGTAATACTCTTAGCAAAATAATGTTCACGGAATTACCTGGATCAATCAAAACTCATTTTACATTAGTATCATGTACAATTAAATATATTACTAGGGCATCATTATGAGGAGATAATACGCCATCCGCATCATCATCATCAAATGTAATGATGTCTTCCTCTAATACATGTCGCACCTGTTTCACTTGGGTAATTGTGACTTTGGAAATTTAATTAGCTGTAGTGTACGTTACGCCATTGATGTCTTCACCCCCGCTTATAACGTTGACGGTCCTTTTGGGAGAAGGTGGTTTAGGAGGTTCCTGCCTATTCTTCATGTAAGCTTGCTTACCTTTCTCACTGAATAACTCGGTGAGATACCTTTGTTTTAATAAATGATCAACTTCACTTTGTAAAAATCTACAGTCTGCTATTTTATGCCCGTGATCATTATGAAACTCACACCAATGATCAGGGTTGTGCCTGTTTGGATTCGATCTCATCTCTTTTGGCCACCGTACCTTGTCACCCACGCTTCTCAAAAATGCTATGAGCTCGGAAGATTGTAACCGCCAAATCTCGCCTTCAAGTTTCTATCATCATCTCGTGATTCATGGGTGTTTCGATCATTCCTAAATCTTGATGAAGAGCTTGACTCTCTATTCCTTGATCGGTGATTGTGAGCACGTGATTTTTATTTCGCGCGACAATCGCTCCAAAAGAAATAAAAATAATAACAATTGGTCCTGCTGTACAATTTTTGGATTTTTACATGGCACTTTGTTAATTATTTATGATTTTTTGCCCATTTTATTTTATTAAAACAAAATACAAAAAATGTATGTGTCATGCATAATTTGAACCGTAATCCGGTTGTTAAATAGAAAATCATAAATAGGCATCTTTGTCCGTGATTTTGTTTTTGCTTGATTTTACCTGTTTTAAAATATTTTAAGGTGTGTGCAAATAATTGTATTAAGTGTTTATTTAATTTTAATTTGATTTACTTAGGTTTTGTTTTTAAAATAAAGAAGAAAATAAAATAATAAAAAAAAATCTTTTCGGACTTGGGCCAATTTTAAACAAATTGGCCCAAACAAACTCAGCCCAAAACCCCTGTGAAACCCGGTCCACACCAGCTAACACCCAGAGCGTCCAAACGACGCCGTGTTAATCCAGTCTGATCTGGGCCGTTGATCTCAAATTGATCAACGGCCAAGATCAATTCCCCATAACCCACTGAGGAACCCGACCCATTTCCACCCGGACCGACCCAAACCCCTTTAGGATGAAACGACACAGTTTCCCCATCAGATGAAAGATCTGGGCCTTCCATTTTGCCTTATCCAACGACCGAGATCAACCCACACATCCCATATATAATCTTCCAACCATACCCTGCCCCCCCTATCCAATACCCCGGCCTCCGTCTTCATCTCCTTCCCCACGAAACCCTAGCCGCCCCCTTATCCCTCGCCGTTAATCCTGGCGGCATGAACGTCGATGACCTTCAACTTAACACCCTAAAACCACCTTGACACCCTGAACATGGATCTGTAGTCCGTTTAGTTCGAATCATCCTCTAGGTCCTCGAATCTTCAAAAGAAGATTCGAGCAAAAAACTCGACCCACACCGATGCACCCCAGCTTCACACCAGATAGTCCCCAGACCCCCCTCGTGACCAAACCATGCTTGGTTTGGTCCGAATCTGACCAGGGAAGCACGAATTCCGGATCTAATTCTTGGAACCTTAAGGTTCCTCGTCACTGGTCCGTATCTTGTCCAAGCCGAAGAGATTAAGGTCTAATGGACCTTAATCGAAGTGTTTCTCATTTGAGAAACACTTCGATTAAAGTCCGTTCAGCCTTAAGAAAGGTCTGTTCGAGTCCAAGCTAGGGTCTTTTGATTTTTTCGGGGTTTAAGGTGAGTTTTGCTTTCTTTTCTTTATTTGTTTTAGTCCATGTGATTGTTTTAAAGGCTGTTCATGTTTTGTGAAATTTGTGTTTTGAGTTTTATCAATTGTGTCCTGTCCACTTTGTTTGAACCTACGTGTTTGATTAGGTCCCTGTTCTGATAATGCGTATGTATGTATGTGTTGTGCAATTAACTGAATCTCAAATTTGAACCGATTAACTGACTCCTCGAGTACAATTCTGTTTGGTCAGTACAATTCAAATCATGTGTCGATACTGTTAAATGTCTGATTTTTGGCTACGATTGTGCATGTTATGATTAATATAGTCGAGTCGACATGTGTCGTCAATTAGTTTCAACTGCCTGAACAATAACAAATCGATTTGCTTCTGGACACATTTGTTTGAATCAATTAGGAACTGAGTTTGTTTACTTATAGTTGTTAATTTGAATCGGAAATGTAAAAGGAATGTTTGTTTAAGTTCTGAATTGGAGGGCATGTGCACTTGTGCACAACATGTGCATTTGTGCACCACATGTGCATTTGTGCACCACATGTGCATTTGTGCACAGCCTGTGCCCTGCATAAGGGCTTTTGAATAAAATAGTTGACAGCACATGCTGTCAGAAATATCCTGCTGCCCATTACCCTGCTTTAGTTCAAAAATATTAAACCTTACCTAAAAGTAAGTCTGCCAGGGAA
Source organism: Nicotiana sylvestris (assembly GCF_000393655.2). Classification (NCBI taxonomy): domain Eukaryota; kingdom Viridiplantae; phylum Streptophyta; class Magnoliopsida; order Solanales; family Solanaceae; genus Nicotiana; species Nicotiana sylvestris. The sequence goes on along the minus strand of NC_091063.1, from coordinate 154,929,246 downwards.
TATCATGGGTTTGTGATCTTATTTAACTAGTAAGTGGAATCTGAAAATAAGGGAGCACATGGGAGGATGTTCTGATTTGTGTAAAACAGGCTGTTAAAGGGGTGATGGGAGGCTTATAAAAGACATAAGAGAACAGAGAGAGGATAGATTGGAGAGGAGAGAGCTGAAATACATACATATTAATACACACAGGACAGACAGGGACAGACAGAGGACAGAGATAAGAGAGAGATAAAAGATAGAGAGAGGGAGAGAACTAAGAAGGAGGAGAGCTGAAGTTCTGAGAAATAGATACACACACAGACAGAAATAGATAGATAGAGGCATATCACAGAAAAAGGGACTGCATTTTCATCTGTCTTGATTCTCATTGGTCTGGATTTCCTTGTCCCATATTGTTTTCTTCTGAGTCTTGATTAAGGTTACTGGTTGGGTGGTAGCTTTAGTTCACTTCTGGATTTGTTCTGCCTAAATTCTGATTCCACACTACTGGGAAATTGTTTCATTTTTGCCATTTTTCCATCGGCTCTAACTGTATCTTGCACTGGGATTTTGGTTACCTGCTGTTACTGCTGCTGCACTTGTTGCCATTGTTACTCTGCTGACTTCCCTTTTTCTTCAATTGTCAAACATTTCCAGGTACACAACTTCTGAAACCATATGTTGTTGAAAGTTTGAAGTTGAAGCAGAAATAAAGAAACGAATGTCTGTTTACTTTATAATACTTGTGTTCAAAAATAGGTTGAATGTTAGTTTGACCTGTATTTATTTAACTGGAAACTGCAAATACTCTGTATAAACTAACATACAGTCTAAGTTGAGATGAACAATTAGATAGCATTGGCTTGTTAGATCAGATGTGTTTTAATGCATACAACCGTTAGTTTGTTTCAGTTATGACATCATAATATAGAATCATAGCAAGCATATGTATGTATTTTTGCCTAGATCTCTGAACTATCGAATCTGCTATATTCGGTTCCATGTGACTTCAAGATAAGTGTACCCCAAACTAATTCTCATGCAGCGTTACGTTAACAGGGTAATAATGTACGCCAACCCTTTTGTTAGACTACTTGTTTCTACATAGCTTCGATATGGGCTTCAATATAGATTCATCGTTTCGGAATAATGCGATGACTTTCGAGGAAAACTAATAGGCATTCTCGAATCCAATTAACAGTAGTTTTTCTTAATAAGTAGCCGATTTCATTTATCAAGCCTAAATAAGTTAATTATAAAGTTCAAACTTAAGGTTTGTTTAATGTAAATTTAGTATGAGTTATCTGTTGCTTGCAATCCCTCCTATCAAATTAACAAAACTTATTCACTCCTTGAAGACGAGGCATGAAATAATTCTCACCTCATAAACAATCAATTAGGCAATCAAGCAAAATTCGGACTCGTCATATACAGTAGAGATTTAGTATGTTAGTTACTTAAACAAGTAAGTTTGGTATTTTTTCTCTTTTATTTTTTTTAGAGACAAACGTAATAGAAATGTAGTCGCTTCAGGATATCCTTTTCTAAAATAATGAGACGAGCCTTGCCAAGTAAGAATGCAAATTGCGGGGCCCTCAATAACTAACCATAATAAATATTTAGAATTCGGGACAGGCCGTTTAGCAAATTTCATGGCCTTCTCCAAAAATAATAATGCGTTAAACTCTTTAGGCGCGGCTCGATTAAATTATATTCTTAAATTTGGGTGCGCATTGATGTGACCCGAATCCAAATCTCAACGGAGTCGAAGTGTGTTTAACAATTACGGGTGCATTGATTGCGACGTAGTTCGAAATACATTTTCACGACGTTGCAATTCTATAAAAATAAATGATAATAATAAAAGCGGTTTAAACTTAATAAAAGCACGTAAGTCATAACATGTATTTAAATCAGATATTTAGCCATTATAACAATTTAAGCGACCGTGCTAGAACCACGGGATTCGAGGGTGCCTAACACCTTCCCTCGGGTCAACAGAATTCCTTACTTAGAATTTCTGGTTCGCAGACTTCATTTGGAAAAGTCGAAAATTTCCTCGATTTGGGATTCAAGATAAACCGGTGACTTGGGACACCAAAAGCCAAACCTTTCCCAAGTGGCGACTCTGAATTAAATAAATAATCCCATTTCGAATATTGTCACTTAAATTGGAAAAACTCCCCTCGCGCATTTAACCCTTCGGGGCGGGCGCGCAAAAAGGAGGTGTGACAGCTCTGGCGACTCCGCTGGGGATGAAACCCAGAACCACTGGTTCAGGGTTCAAGAATTCGAGCTTAGAATAATTGTTATATTTGGCTTTATTATCTGATCTTTATTACATGTTTTTGCATAACGTGCTAAATGTTGTCTTTTACCGCTTTGATATTATCTGAACTGTATATAAACTGTGCCGAAACCCTTCTCTTCTTACCTCCGGGGAGAAGCTCGCTGGTCGAGACTCCCTATTCTGTTAGTGTCAATACCTGAAATAAGAAAGAGGTCGGACAAGTTACAAAGCCGGACGATCTCGCGGGTCCCCGGTACGTAGCCCCCTCCTCGACTCGAGTTGTCCGCTCGGGTACACAGTCTAGAACAAATACCCAGGTTACGAACCTAGAATAACTTGACTTCATGCCGGATCCCTAGTAGGAACGCTTATTTGCATCATGTTGCATTTGACTTAGGGGACTCAACACAGGGGTTGGGTCCGTCTAGGACTAGCAACCTGAAATAAAAAGACCATCATGCTGCATTCCTATCTGTGTTGCACATTTATTTGCTTCGGTTCCGCATGCCGACCGATTTCTAAAAAAGAAAAATAGCAGCGTATGGAGATAATTACTTATTTTGGAAAAATAAAACCAATGTCCAAGTAGTGTCAAAACCTCGCCGGAATTTTTCTAAAAAAGAAAAAACAAAAAGAGAGAATAAAAACAAAATTTGTCTTCTTAGTTTGAGTTATTAAAAAAAAAATATAAAAATTTTCTTTTTTTTATCCCTTCCAAAATCAAAAAAAAAAAGAGAAGGTATTTATTTAAAAGTAAAAAAAAACGGAAATTCATAATTCAAAAAAAATGTTGTCTCTTTCGTAGTACCCCTTTTATAAATTCAGACTAATAGTCCAAATATTTCCTAAAAAAAATAATATTTTCTTTAGTCTTTATCTCTTTGCAAAAGAAAAAATATAATAAAATATGTATTCTTGATTTCTAGGTTTATTTGATTTTTTCTATTTACGATATTCCCGAACTACGCCGGTTTGATTCTCACCGGATGTGAGATACGTAGGCAACCCTCGTCGGGTTCAACCCCATTTCGCTAAAATAGCCAAAATCAATAAATAAATAAATAAAAAAGAAAAAAAAAAAGATGTGTCAATTTTTAAAAGAGTCATAAATAAGTCAGGTGATGCTGTTTTGTCATAAATAGCCGAATGTTTCCGAAAAAGGGACGCCGGAAGGCTGACTTTGCATAAACAGCCACCTTTAGGTCTTGCTTAGCATTTTTGTCCAGTTGACCCACACAGCCTTAAAATCTTCGTCCCCAAAGTGTTTAAAAGCCGTGTTCAAAACTTGATCCCCTTTGTAAAATATTTTTGAGTCAAAGTCATTTTTGTTGAAATCACCTTAATAAATGTGCAGGATGAGCACGATGCAAAATGAACATTTTTCAATAATGACCAAAATCCCTGTCAAGTTACGGCTATGGTGGAATGATCTAGGTGCTGAAGGACAAAATGAGGTCAAGAAATATCTGAAAGGTCTTGTGGGTTTGTTGGAAATCCAGCCTCGGGGAGATATCATAAGAGCTTTGGTTACCTATTGGGACCCGGTGCACAATGTTTTCCATTTCTCTGATTTTGAACTCACCCCGACTTTGGAAGAAATGGCCGGATACATCGGGAATACTGAACTTCCCTTGAGGCAAAAATACTTGGTCGCCCCAAGAGTTGTCACGGTACATAGGTTCCTAGATTCATTGAAGATACCTAGAACAGTCCACAACCCGGATCTGGCAGCCGGATTTTGTACTCCATGCTTCATATATGATAGGTACGGTCATGAGGGGGGATTCAATAATCCAATCAACAAACTGTGCAGCAAAGGAGTTCGTCAGAAGTGGGACAAGCACAGACGGGTAGCGTTCATGATGATGTTCCTGGGCCTTCTGGTATTTCCAAGGAAAGACGGAAACATTGATTTGAAGATATCCGGGGTCGTCAGCACTTTACTCACGCAAAGTGACAGTACTCTCGCGCCTATGGTGGTATCTGACATCTTTCGAGCTCTTACAGCTTGTAAAGCTGGGGGAAATTTCTTCGAAGGTTGTAACTTGCTCCTACAGATATGGATGACCGAGCACCTCTGCCATCATTCCGAGATTTTGAGCCATGGTTCCCCGGAAAAGACTTGCATAGAAGAATCTTACACGAGAACCAAAGAGATCAGTTTGCCCAAAGGAGTCCTGGCATGGACCTCGTTCTTTCAAGCTCTTACTGCCAGCCAAATACAATGGACGCTAGGATGGTTGCCTGTTGATGAGATCCTATATATGTCGGCAGCTAAAACTTATTTCTTACTGATGGGGCTTAAGAGCATTCAACCTTACGCACCCTGCCGAGTTTTGAGACAGTTCGGAAGATGCCAGACAGTACCTCATGAGGAAGATCTTAGCACTCAAGCAATTGAGATAAGTCCTAACGGACAATTCCCAGAAGCAAAGATTCGCCAAATCTGGAGTGAGTGTCAATATTTGAAATCAGATACTTGCGTGCGGGATCGAGCCAAAGGAGAGACAGCGCCAGGTTACCTTGCATGGTATAGAAGGGAATTTGAGCATGAAAGGCCGGCTAAGAGACCCCACATCCGGAATTTCACCGAATCATCGCAAAGGCAGTGGGATTGGTTAGCAAAGGAAAGAGGCTATTGCGCCGAAATCAGCAGGTTAAAGCAACAAGTAGAAGGCTTGAAATATGAGCACAACGTGCAAGCTGCTACCAATCTGGGAGAGCGGAACAGGTTAATTCAGGAAAACGAAATGCTCAGAGCCCAGATCAAACAGATAAGGGTGGATGCAGATAAACAGCCAAGGCGTCGATCAGACGAGCAGCTGATAAAAAGGTTAAAAAGTGAAATCAGGGAATGGCAAGATGGTTTGGAGAAATCTGAAAACGTCATAGCGGAGCTCAGGGCACAGTGGGATACAAGAACAGATAAGCATCGCCGATATTTGAATCAATTGGAAGGCGACCACGAGAAAACCGTTGCTAAAATAAAGAGAAAGATGGCTGCACTTGAGATCAAAGCAGCTAATCAGGCCAAGGATTTCCAAATTGAGAGCAGATACTGGTACGACTCAATAGCCCAGATGAAGTTGGAAGTACGGCGACTGAAGCATCAGCATATACAGGATACTCAAGTATTCAAGATATGTAGCGATCAGATAAAACGCCTACTCGTAGAGAAGAAGCAAACCAGAGATAGGATCAAGGCCATTGCCCATGCCATCACCAGACGATGTCTACGATGTGAGAACATGTCCAGCGTTACCGTCCTCTCGGCAGTGATGGGTTATGTCAAGCAGACTATGCATGAGCTGGAGCAACTTGAGAGGGATATCACGCCTAGGACCGCGGCGAGGCCGAACGATGCCCCGCGGACACCAATTTTCAAAACCATAATGCACTCATAAGTCAAATCTGTATCTTAGCATCTTCTGCCTGTTTTTCCCATCAGGGTGATTTTTAGCCTATTTTGAGTCTAGGTTTATTTTCGAAGTTTGCTTTTTCTTTTGCAAAATGTAGTTTGTAATAAACCATTTCAACAATAAAGAGGTTGCTTCTTTTACGCTCATTTGTGTTTTTCGAACTACGTAATGATCTGATTCACGTAGGCATCGTGATATGTAGGCAATCCTCATCGGATCCGGCCGCATTTCTTTTACTGCAAAAAAAAACATAAAAGAAAAAAAAAGAGAAGAAAAAGAAAAAAAAAAGAAAAAAAGGGGGGAAAAACTAATAAAGAGGAAATATGCCGGAATGACGCATGCTCTCGTAGCAAACATATAGTAATCCACTTAACTGTATAGGTGCATCATGCCCAACGTGAGATTAACTATCTGTTATTTGTTGCAAATTAACCATGCGTTTGTCGTTGAGTATCCAGGGTTTTGAAAAGACGGTTGGTTTGGTGAAAGTCTGGCCTCGCACTCATACTTCACGAGGTCAAGGAGAAGTGTTCAACTACCTGTTGTTAGGACCAGAAGCAGTACTCACGCTTACTTCACCAGGTCAAAGGGAAGTGTGGAAATGTCTTCAGAAATTCCGTTGCAAACAATCCCTGTTTCCGAGGAAAGCTCGATCTCAGCCATCCTCACACCTGAATCCGCAACTGCGGAGGAAAATAGAATCCTACGGCTCCGCATGTTGGAAATGCTGGACGACTGGAATAATGGGAAAGAGCCGCCAAGTGTCGTCCCCGGATTCCCTGAATTATTCTCCAGGTCAAGTGGGACTTCTAATGTCCCCATAAATTATCCTGCTACCCCATTCGGGTACCCAGCCACCTCAGCCTTCTCTGCTGGATCGCCTTCTGAGCCTCATCCCCGAATGTCATCCACTGATGCAAGCATGAACATCTTTACTGCATCGCCTTGCCCGATTACGGCACAGCCTACCACGTACAAGCCAAGCTTTGACTCATCCTCTTTTACATTCCAAGCACCATCGTTCTCAATGGAACCAACTAGGTTCGCTACCAGCACTAATCCTCTACCGCCTCAGTTGTGAGCTTGCACCCGGGCAAGATCAGAACCCCAGAATTGCAGAACAAAATGAGATTGCCAAGAGAATGAGAAGCCTTGAACAAAGTTTGAAGAATATGCAAGGATTGAGCGGACAGAAGAGCGTCTCTTACGCCGACCTATGCATGTTCCCTCACGTGCACCTGCCAGCGGGTTTCAAGACCCCAAAGTTCGAGAAATACGATGGGCACGGTGACCCCATTGCACATCTTAAGAAATACTGCAACCAATTGCGGGGAGCCGGCGGAAAAGAAGAACTGCTAATGGCATATTTTGGGGAAAGTCTAGTAGGGATAGCCTCGGAATGGTATATGGACCAGGAAATGTCCCGATGGCATATATGGGATGATCTCGCCAGAGATTTTGTGAAACAATTCCAGTATAACATCGACATTGCGCCAGACCGAAATTCTCTGTCGAATTTGAAGAAGAAACCTTCAGAAAGCTTCAGAGAATATGCTATTAAGTGGCGTGAACAGGCGTCAAGAGTGAAGCCTCCCATGGATGAAGTGGAAATGGTCACTACCTTTCTCCAGGCTCAAGAGTCTGACTATTTCCAAAACATGATGTCAGCCATGGGTAAGCCATTCGCGGAAGCGATCAAGATTGGAGAGATGGTGGAAAATGGTCTGAAAACAGGTAGGATTCTGAGTCAAGCAGCCATAAGGGCGACCTCTCAGGCCGTCCAAAGCGGGTCCGGAGGAATGAAAAGAGGGAAGAAGAAGGAAGAAACGACTATGGCAGCCTCGGAAGCAAGGGAGTACCGTCATCCCAGGCCCCGTTTTCCGGAAAGAACCCCACAACACTACTACCCCCATTCAAATTTGGCATATTCTCATCAACCTTATATGGTCATGAATGCCCAACCTTATACCCATCCACCACAACAAGCCAACCGAGGCCCAGCTCCACCTCCCAGGAATCAGCCTCATTACCGCAACCACTATAATCCACAACCCCCGCAGAACAATTTCCGCCCTCAGGAGCCACCCAGAAGGCGGACTTTCACGCCCATTGGTGAGCCATACTCAACTTTGTTCCCAAAGCTGGTCCAGTTGGGTTTCTTGCAACCAATACCTCAAACAAGACAAAACCCGACGTCACCTTCTTACAAAGTTGGAGTCAGATGCGCCTATCATTCAGGGGCCGAGGGACATGATACAAATGACTGCTGGTCGTTGAAAAGAGTGGTCGAAAATTTGATAGAGCAAGGGAAAATAGTGCTAAGGGACGAGGAGATCCCGAATGTAACTAACAATCCATTACCTGCTCACAATAATGGGCCGCTGATCGGAATGATTTGTGAAGACAAAGAGTTCGACCCCGCTCTGAAAGCCATAATTGCCATTGTCGACACGGGGAAGAGGCCCGAAGTAGACCAGAAACCAGAAAAGGGGGAGGAGGCCAAAGCTATAAAGAAAGTGCCTGAGAAGAAGGTGGAGAAGAAAGTGGTACCGGTAAAGGGTGGAGTTCTTTACATACCACGAGGTCGAGCTGAGAAGACGCAGAACTTCGGAATCAAAAAGACAAAACCTATGTACGTGCCGAAAGGGGCCTATGTGGTCCGGGGGACGATTCAACCACCTCGGCTGAATGAGCCAGTGGTTATCGGACGCGTGCCACAAAAGCCAATGACCAACCCGTCCACAGTGCCGTGGAATTATCAAAAGACTTTGGTAATGTACAAAGGTAAAGAGGTCATGGGAGAACTTCCAGAAAATACTTTCATTGGAAGGTATTCAAATACCCAAGAACTGAACGACGCCACACAAAGGCGTTTCCCGCCAAAGAAGCCCGTAAGTGTTGAAGAAGCGGAGGTGTTCTTCCAACAAATGAAAATGCCAGATTACGAAGTGATAGATCAACTGCGCAAGTACCCCGAGCAAGTGTCCATGCTGTCATTGTTAATGAGGTCGACCGAGCATCAAAAGATCTTACTAAAGACCCTGAATGAAGCATATGTGCCAGTTGAAACCTCGGTAGAGCAATTAGAGTGGATGACAGAAAGATTCTTCGTCGTCAACCAAATCTCTTTCAGCAAGAACGATCTACCCCCGGAAGGAGCGGCACACAACAAGGCTTTGCATCTAACAGTTAAATGCGAAGACTATTATGTCAAGCGAGTAATGTTGGATGGAGGCTCAGGCGTTGACATTTGCCCGCTCTCCACGCTACAAAGAATGGAAATTGGGACCGGAAGAATCCGACCCAACAATGTCTGCGTAAGGGCTTTCGACGGCATCAAGAGAGATACCATGGGAGAAATAGACCTGTTATTGGTCATAGGACCAGTCGAATTTCAAGTAACCTTCCAGGTGCTCGACATGGATACATCCTACAATTTTCTCCTTGGCAGACCTTGGATCCATGCGGCAGGAGCCGTGCCTTCCACTCTTCACCAGATGGTGAAGTTCGAGTACGAAGACCGAGAAATCGTGGTCCATGGGGAAGATGAGCATGCTATTTACCGGGACCCATCCATTCCATATCTGGAACCGAGAGAAGGGAGCGAACACACGGTCTATCAAGCTTTTGAGATTGTACTGGCAGAGCAGCACGAAGAGGGAATACCCTGCCCCTAGCCTTTCTTGTCTAACGCCTCGGTTATGGTGGCCAAAGAGATGATCCGGCACGGATTTAGGCCAGGGAAGGGGATTGGACGAACCCTTCAGGGAATAACAGAACCCATTACCTTTCCAGTCACCAAGAAACCTTTTGGACTAGGTTTCAAACCTACTCCAGCAGACGAAGAGTGAGCAAAGAAAAGGAAAAATGAGGGTTGGAAGTTACCTCGACCACTGTCGTATTTATATGCAACTTTCATCAGGCCAAGGTACGCTGAAGAAGAAGATGATGAGGTCTTCACAGCTGAGGAAATCGAGGAGATATGTGGGGCAATGAGAAAGATGCTCTACGAGGTCCACATGGTTCAACCAGGTGAAGGCACAAGCATTGCTGAGATGATGTACATGGGGCCGAACGCCAAACTTCAAAACTGGGAGGCTACGCCATTCCCGACTAGACGGAAGTCCGGGTAGACCTGTCCTGCCACCTTTCCTGTGTCACAAGTTATCTCCAGGACATAACTTGAACGTTTTCTTCTTTTCAATTGTTGTTTTGAATTCCTAAGTTGTAAACATTGTTGTCTTCCAACTTTCCAAAGAAAAATAAAAAAAAATCATCATTGCTTTCCCATTCTTTCTTTTGTTCTGATTTTTGTTATTTTTCCTTTTATCTTTCTTTTCAGTCATAATAATGCGGCTTTAAATATGACATGCTTGCGGACTTCACGCCCAGATCACAATGAGCTATTTAACTGCGAATTAATGAACCCAGAACCAGAATATGATGCGGAAGAAGCTTTTAGGGAGATAAACCGAGAGTTGGAATATTTCGAGAATAAACCTAAGCCAAATCTGAATGACACTGAACCGGTAAATTTAGGAACCCCGGAAGAAATCCGGGAGACCAAGATAAGCATTCACACGGACAAGAAAACGCGAGAGGCGATAATTCAACTTCTTTTTGAATTTAAAGACGTGTTTGCTTGGTCATATGATGACATGCCGGGGCTAGGTGTTGATCTAGTGGTTCATAAATTGCCGATTCATCCTGATTGTCCTCCAGTTCAACAAAAGCAACGAAAGTTCAAAACTGAGGTCAGTGACAAGATTAAAGAGGAGATCACCAAACAACTGAAAACGGGAGTGATTCGGGTAGTCCAATATACAACATGGTTGGCGAATGTGGTTCCAGTACCAAAAAAGGACGGGAAAACTCGGGTATGTGTAGATTACCGAGATCTGAACAGAGCAAGTCCTAAAGATAATTTCCCGCTGCCCAACATCCACATCCTCGTTGATAATTGCGCCAAACACGAGATACAGTCTTTCGTAGATTGTTACGCTGGGTATCATCAGGTATTGATGGATGAAGAGGACGCCGAGAAAACTGCCTTCACCACGCCTTGGGGCACCTACTGTTACCGGGTCATGCCATTTGGTTTGAAGAATGCTGGGGCTACTTACATGAGGGCCATGACTGCCATTTTCCATGACATGATGCATCAGGAAATAGAGGTGTACGTGGACGACGTGATAGTCAAGTCCAGGACACAGGATAATCACATCCAAGACTTGAGGAAATTCTTCGAGAGATTAAGGAAGTATGACTTGAAGCTAAACCCAGCCAAATGCGCTTTCGGAGTTCCGTCGGGCAAACTTTTGGGCTTCATCGTAAGCAGGAGAGGTATCGAGCTAGATCCAACTAAGATAAAATCCATCAGAGATCTGCCTCCCCCGAGAACAAAGAAAGACGTGATGAGTCTGTTGGGCAGGTTGAACTACATCAGTCGGTTTATTGCCCAGCTGACAAGCACGTGTGAGCCCATATTCAAGCTGTTAAGGAAAGATGCGGCGATTAAATGGACAACTGAGTGTCAAGAAGCCTTTGATAAAGTCAAAGAATACCTTTCGAATCCCCCGGTCTTGGTCCCTCCAGAACCGGGAAGGCCACTTTTCTTGTATCTGACAGTCTTGGAGAACTCTTTCGGTTGCGTCCTCGGGCAACACGACGTAACCGGAAAGAAGGAGCAAGCAATCTACTACTTGAGCAAGAAATTCACCGGCTACGAGGCCAAATACACTCTGCTGGAAAGGACATGCTGCGCTCTCACATGGGTTGCTCAAAAGCTGAGACATTATCTCCAAGCCCACACTACGTTCCTCATAAGCAGGTTGGATCCTTTGAAGTATATATTTCAGAAACCAATGCCTACTGGGAGACTGGCTAAATGGCAAATCTTGCTTACGGAATTCGACATAGTCTATGTCACTCGCACGGCAATGAAAGCCCAGGCGCTAGCAGATCATTTGGCCGAAAATCCGGTCAATGAGGAATACCAGCCATTGGATACCTACTTTCCAGATGAAGAGGTAAATACTGTAGAAGTAATCTCGGAGGACGCTCATGTTTGGAAGATGTTCTTTGATGGAGCCGTGAATGCCAAAGGTGTAGGAATTGGGGCAATTTTGATCTCGCCCTCCGGTCAGCATTATCCCGCCACAGCTAGACTGCGTTTCTTTTGCACGAATAATACAGCTGAGTATGAAGCCTGCATCATGGGCATGCATATGGCAATCGATCAGGATGTCGAAGACTTATTGATTATGGGAGATTCTGACCTGATTATCCGACAAGTCCAAGGTGAATGGGAAACTCGGGATGTCAAACTTATCCCATACCGACAGCATGTAGAGGACCTCAGCAAGTGCTTTACATCAATAGAGTTCAGGTATATCCCGAGGTGTCACAATGAACTGGCAGATGCACTTGCTACTTTGGCTTCAATGCTACCCTACCCGGGCAATGCCCACGTCGATCCTTTGGAAATCCAAATCAAGGAAAGACACGGTTACTGCAATGTAATCGAGGCGGGATCAAATACGCAGCCTTGGTACCATGACATCAAGAGGTTCCTGAAGACACAAGAATACCCCGAGCACGCTACTGGAGATCAAAAGAGGACCATTAGGCGACATGCAAGTGGTTTCTTTCTGAGCGGTGAATTGTTGTATAAGAGGACCCCGGACCTCAATCTTCTAAGATGTGTCGATATCGAGGAGGCAAGAAAGATCATGCACGAAGTACACGCAGGTGTGTGCGGACCTCACATGAACGGGTATGTCTTAGCAAAGAAAATCCTTCGAGCAGGTTATTACTGGATAACCATGGAAAAGGATTGCTTTAGCTTCGTTCGGAAGTGTCATCAGTGTCAGGTGCACGGTGATCTGATTCATGCACCTCCCACAGAACTGCATCCCATGTCTGCGCCTTGGCCATTTGTCGCCTGGGGCATGGACATCATTGGACCAATCGAATCAAAGGCTTCGAATGGACACAGGTTTATACTGGTTGCCATAGACTACTTCACAAAATGGGTAGAGGCTGTCACTATCAAGTCGGTCACTAAGAAAGCTGTGGTGGACTTTGTACACTCAAATCTTATTTGTCGTTTCGGTATTCCTGCGACTATCATTACAGATAACGCAGCAAACTTGAACAGTCACTTGATGGGAGATGTATGCGAGCAATTCAAAATAACGCATAGGAATTCTACGCCTTATCGGCCAAAGGCCAACGGCGCTGTAGAAGCGGCAAACAAAAACATCAAGAAGATTTTGAGGAAAACCATCCAAAGTTCCCGACAGTGGCATGAGCAGTTACCATTTGCATTGTTGGGGTATCGCACTACGGTACGCACATCAGTAGGAGCGACTCCTTATCTTCTGGTTTATGGGACCGAGGCTGTAATACCGGCAGAGGTAGAAATTCCTTCGCTTCGAACCATTGTCGAAGCAGAAATCGAAGACAGCGAGTGGGTCAAGACTCGGTTAGAGCAATTGACTTTGATTGATGAAAAGCGAATGGCCGCGGTTTGTCACGGACAGTTGTACCAACGAAGAATGGCCCGTGCTTACAACAAGAAAGTCCGACCCAGGAATTTCGAAGTAGGTCAGCTGGTACTGAGGCGTATTCTGCCGCATCATGAGGAAGCAAAAGGGAAGTTTGCTCCAAATTGGAAAGGCCCATACATCATAAGGAAGATATTGCCGAGAGGAGCATTGTATTTAGGTGATATCGAAGGAAACGACCCCGACACAGCAGTAAATGCGGATGCAGTCAAGAGATACTACGTCTGAATTATACTCCAGTAGTCTTGACGCATTTGAAACGACGAAGGATTTATTCCCCGCTACTCCCCAAACACTACCCAATTCTCTCTACCAACCTTTGAGCCGCTTACAAAAAAAAAGAAAAAAAACAACAATTGATTGAGCCTGAACTACGTTTGACTTGATTCCGAAAGGATACGTAGGCAGCCTCTCCCTGAGGTTCAGTCACACCAACAATAAAATCCCATTCGCCCTGAAATGGAAACCGGGGCACGTCGAGCAGTTGAGAAGTTAGTATTATCTACCTCTCTTTACCAAGCACAAGCCTTCAAATCAATTACCAAAGATGGTGGGGAACCAATAAGCGTCACAAATGGAGACCGGCACACTCTGAATTGAGAGAGATAAAATGAGAGAGTCTCGTCGGTGAAAACCTTCGGGCACCACGAGGCGACGGGAGTAGAGAAACCAAAATGAGAGAGCTTGTTTAGTAAAAACTCACAAAGAGTGCTATCAAGCGATGACAGGAAGAGAAATGAGAGAGGTCAGCCGGCGAAAACCCGCAAAGGGCGCTGTTGGCCGAAAAGAATGACTCCACCCCAAGGAGGTCTCGGCAAAGCTCCACCGGTTTGGAATCACAGATCCGTTCTGGTTTAGGGAAACGCAAGTCTATGAAAGGTCAGGCGTCCAGTCCAAAGAGCATGTCATGTCATTAAAGTTAGCATTATCTTCCTCAGATAAGTCTTTCTCGTCCCGAATGGAGCACTCCTTTTCTGAAATTCGTTTTATCTTTTCTTTGTTTTTCTTCGAATCTCTTTTATGTTTAAGCCCAAGTTCTAGATATACCGGAAAGGACAGGTGGCAGGTTTGGTTGAACGGAATTCCGTTTCATGAAGGAAAATGCCTCATTTCGTTGGTACGATTGCCCAAGCCTGATGAATCATGATGTTTGATGGTGTTTAAAGTAAAGAGGAAAGAGAGAAATCTCCCCCAGCAAGTCCGCCTTCGGACGAATCCCCACAGAGTCTCCCTCTGTACAAATTCCCACAGAGTCTCTCCTTGTACAATCTCCCATAGAGTCTCCCCAATATAAAAAAAAATGGAATCTCCCCAGCACATCCCCAACGAGTCCCTTTGAAAAATTCCCCAAAGATCTTACCCCAACAAATCCTAGAAAAACCGCTTTGAAACAAATATCCAGCATGCCCCATTGTACAAAAATCCACACAAAGAATCCACTTTGTAAATATTCCCCCACAGAGCTTCCTTTTGTACAAATCCCCACAGAATACCTCCAATAAAATCCCCGTTGAGAACCTCCAAGCAAAACGGGACACAAAAAAGAGAGAGAAAAGAAAAGAGCCTTACGAGGCAAATCATCACAGAATCTGGAAATACAAAGCCTGAGAAGTCAAAGAGTTTCGCCATTTGAATCAAATCAATGGCAGGATTTCGCAACAGGAATGAGGACGCAACAAAGCAACTAGGAACGACCAAGGTCACCGAACCGACTGTCATTTCCAAACTAACAATTGTTCTTTGTGTGAAAAGTTGAAACAGGTATAATCCAAGACAACCGTGCAAAAAGCAGGTGTCGCCCGAAGAAGGAGGTACATGGGTACAAGAAATATCTTGGCAATAAGGAACTCACTCGAAAGATAAGTTTCCACGAAACTCTCTTTTGTTTTTTTACTAAAACAAGAAAATTCAAAAAAGAGGTCAGTTGTTGTTCTCGAATTTTGCCCCCAGCTAGTCAGCATTAGGGTTTTAAACCCTAAACTGAACTTTTTATTTTTCCTTTAGTCAGCATTATTGTTTTAAACCCTAAACTGAGCTTTTCCATTCAGCCAGCATTAGGGTTTTAAACCCTAAACTGAGCTTTTCCATGCAATCAGCATTAGGGTTTTAAACACTAAACTAAATTTTTCCTTTAGTCAGCATTAGGGTTTTAAACCCTAAACTGAACATCTTTCCATTCAGCCAGCATTAGGGTTTTAAACCCTAAACTGAGCTTTTCCATGCAATCAGCATTAGGGTTTTTAAACCCTAAACTGAATTTTTTCTTTTGTCAGCATTAGGGTTTTAAACCTTAAACTGAACTTTTTTCCATTCAGCCAGCATTAGGGTTTTAAACCCTAAACTGAGCTTTTCCATGCAATCAGCATTAGGGTTTTAAACCCTAAACTGAATTTTTCCTTTAGTCAGCATTAGGGTTTTAAACCCTAAACTGAACTTTTTTCCATTCAGCCAGCATTAGGGTTTTAAACCCTAAACTGAGTTTTTCCATGAAATCAGCATTAGGGTTTTAAACCCTAAACTGAATTTTTCCTTTAGTCAGCATTAGGGTTTTAAACCCTAAACTGAACTTTTTTCCATTCAGCCAGCATTAGGGTTTTAAACCCTAAACTGAGTTTTTCCATGCAATCAGCATTAGGGTTTTAAACCCTAAACTGAATTTTTCCTTTAGTCAGCATTAGGATTTTAAACCCTAAACTGAACTTTTTTCCATTCAGCCAGCATTAGGGTTTTAAACCCTAAACTGAGCTTTTCCATGCAATCAGCATTAGGGTTTTAAACCCTAAACTGAATTTTTCCTTTAGTCAGCATTAGGGTTTTAAACCCTAAACTGAATTTTTTTCCATTCAGCCAGCATTAGGGTTTTAAACCCTAAACTGAGCTTTTCCATGCAATCAGCATTAGGGTTTTAAACCCTAAACTGAATTTTTCCTTTAGTCAGCATTAGGGTTTTAAACCCTAAACTGAACTTTTTTCCATTCAGCCAACATTAGGGTTTTAAACCCTAAACTGAGCTTTTCCATGCAATCAGCATTAGGTTTTAAACCCTAAACTGAATTTTTCCTTTAGTCAGCATTAGGGTTTTAAACCCTAAACTGAATTTTTCCTTTAGTCAGCATTAGGGTTTTAAACCCTAAACTGAACTTTTTTCCATTCAGCCAGCATTAGGGTTTTAAACCCTAAACTGAGCTTTTCCTTTAGTCAGCATTAGGGTTTTAAACCCTAAACTGAACTTTTTTCCATTCAGCCAGCATTAGGGTTTTAAACCCTAAACTGAGCTTTTCCATGCAATCAGCATTAGGGTTTTAAACCCTAAACTGAATTTTTCCTTTAGTCAGCATTAGGGTTTTAAACCCTAAACTGAACTTTTTTCCATTCAGCCAGCATTAGGGTTTTAAACCCTAAACTGAGCTTTTCCATGCAATCAGCATTAGGGTTTTAAACCCTAAACTGAATTTTTTCTTTAGTCAGCATTAGGGTTTTAAACCCTAAACTGAACTTTTTTCCATTCAGCCAGCATTAGGGTTTTAAACCCTAAACTGAGCTTTTCCATGCAATCAGCATTAGGGTTTTAAACTCTAAACTGAATTTTTCCTTTAGTCAGCATTAGGGTTTTAAACCCTAAACTGAACTTTTTTCCATTCAGCCAGCATTAGGGTTTTAAACCCTAAACTGAGCTTTTCCATGCAATCAGCATTAGGGTTTTAAACCCTAAACTGAATTTTTCCTTTAGTCAGCATTAGGGTTTTAAACCCTAAACTGAACTTTTTTTCATTCAGCCAGCATTAGGGTTTTAAACCCTAAACTGAGCTTTTCCATGCAATCAGCATTAGGGTTTTAAACCCTAAACTGAATTTTTCCTTTAGTCAGCATTAGGGTTTTAAACCCTAAACTGAACTTTTTTCCATTCAGCCAGCATTAGGGTTTTAAACCCTAAACTGAACTTTTTTCCATTCAGCCAGCATTAGGGTTTTAAACCCTAAACTGAGGTTTTCCATACAATCAGCATTAGGGTTTTAAACCCTAAACTGAATTTTTCCTTTAGTCAGCATTAGGGTTTTAAACCCTAAACTGAACTTTTTTCCATTCAGCCAGCATTAGGGTTTTAAACCCTAAACTGAGCTTTTCCATGCAATCAGCATTAGGGTTTTAAACCCTAAACTGAATTTTTCCTTTAGTCAGCATTAGGGTTTTAAACCCTAAACTGAACTTTTTTCCATTCAGCCAGCATTAGGGTTTTAAACCCTAAACTGAGATTTTCCATGCAATCAGCATTAGGGTTTTAAACCCTAAACTGAATTTTTCCTTTAGTCAGCATTAGGGTTTTAAACCCTAAACTTAATTTTTTCCATTCAGCCAGCATTAGGGTTTTAAACCCTAAACTGAGCTTTTCCATGCAATCAGCATTAGGGTTTTAAACCCTAAACTGAATTTTTCCTTTAGTCAGCATTAGGGTTTTAAACCCTAAACTGAACTTTTTTCCATTCAGCCAGCATTAGGGTTTTAAACCCTAAACTGAGTTTTTCCATGCAATCAGCATTAGGGTTTTAAACCCTAAACTGAATTTTTCCTTTAGTCAGCATTAGGGTTTTAAACCCTAAACTGAACTTTTTTCCATTCAGCCAGCATTAGGGTTTTAAACCCTAAACTGAACTTTTTTCCATTCAGCCAGCATTAGGGTTTTAAACCCTAAACTAAGCTTTTCCTTTAGTCAGCATTAGGGTTTTAAACCCTAAACTGAACTTTTTTCCATTCAGCCAGCATTAGGGTTTTAAACCCTAAACTGAGCTTTTCCATGCAATCAGCATTAGGGTTTTAAACCCTAAACTGAATTTTTCCTTTAGTCAGCATTAGGGTTTTAAACCCTAAACTGAACTTTTTTCCATTCAGCCAGCATTAGGGTTTTAAACCCTAAACTGAGATTTTCCATGCAATCAGCATTAGGGTTTTAAACCCTAAACTGAATTTTTCCTTTAGTCAGCATTAGGGTTTTAAACCCTAAACTTAATTTTTTT
This sequence comes from Nicotiana sylvestris, assembly GCF_000393655.2. Taxonomy (NCBI): domain Eukaryota; kingdom Viridiplantae; phylum Streptophyta; class Magnoliopsida; order Solanales; family Solanaceae; genus Nicotiana; species Nicotiana sylvestris. The sequence continues at coordinate 154,910,975 of NC_091063.1, read as the reverse complement.
CCATTCAGCCAGCATTAGGGTTTTAAACCCTAAACTGAGCTTTTCCATGCAATCAGCATTAGGGTTTTAAACCCTAAACTGAATTTTTCCTTTAGTCAGCATTAGGGTTTTAAACCCTAAACTGAACTTTTTTCCATTCAGCCAGCATTAGGGTTTTAAACCCTAAACTGAGTTTTTCCATGCAATCAGCATTAGGGTTTTAAACCCTAAACTGAATTTTTCCTTTAGTCAGCATTAGGGTTTTAAACCCTAAACTGAACTTTTTTCCATTTAGTCAGCATTAGGGTTTTAAACCCTAAACTGAACTTTTTTCCATTCAGCCAGCATTAGGGTTTTAAACCCTAAACTGAGCTTTTCCTTTAGTCAGCATTAGGGTTTTAAACCCTAAACTGAACTTTTTTCCATTCAGCCAGCATTAGGGTTTTAAACCCTAAACTGAGCTTTTCCATGCAATCAGCATTAGGGTTTTAAACCCTAAACTGAATTTTTCCTTTAGTCAGCATTAGGGTTTTAAACCCTAAACTGAACTTTTTCCATTCAGCCAGCATTAGGGTTTTAAACCCTAAACTGAGCTTTTCCATGCAATCAGCATTAGGGTTTTAAACCCTAAACTGAATTTTTCCTTGCAATCAGCATTAGAGTTTTAAACCCTAAACCGAATTTTTCCTTTAGTCAGCATTTGGGTTTTAAACCCTAAACTGAACTTTTTTCCATTCAGCCAGCATTAGGGTTTTAAACCCTAAACTGAGATTTTCCATGCAATCAGCATTAGGGTTTTAAACCCTAAACTGAATTTTTCCTTTAGTCAGCATTAGGGTTTTAAACCCTAAACTTAATTTTTTTCCATTCAGCCAGCATTAGGGTTTTAAACCCTAAACTGAGCTTTTCCATGCAATCAGCATTAGGGTTTTAAACCCTAAACTGAATTTTTCCTTTAGTCAGCATTAGGGTTTTAAACCCTAAACTGAACTTTTTTCCATTCAGCCAGCATTAGGGTTTTAAACCCTAAACTGAGCTTTTCCATGCAATCAGCATTAGGGTTTTAAACCCTAAACTGAATTTTTCCTTTAGTCAGCATTAGGGTTTTAAACCCTAAACTGAACTTTTTTCCATTCAGCCAGCATTAGGGATTTAAACCCTAAACTGAACTTTTTTCTATTCAGCCAGCATTAGGGTTTTAAACCCTAAACTGAGCTTTTCCTTTAGTCAGCATTAGGGTTTTAAACCCTAAACTGAACTTTTTTCCATTCAGCCAGCATTAGGGTTTTAAACCCTAAACTGAACTTTTTTCCATTCAGCCAGCATTAGGGTTTTAAACCCTAAACTGAATTTTTCCTTTAGTCAGCATTAGGGTTTTAAACCATAAACTGAACTTTTTTCCATTCAGCCAGCATTAGGGTTTTAAACCCTAAACTGAGCTTTTCCATGCAATCAGCATTAGGGTTTTATAAACCCTAAACTGAATTTTTTCTTTAGTCAGCATTAGGGTTTTAAACCCTAAACTGAACTTTTTTCCATTCAGCCAGCATTAGGGTTTTAAACCCTAAACTGAGCTTTTTCATGCAATCAGCATTAGGGTTTTAAACCCTAAACTGAATTTTTCCTTTAGTCAGCATTAGGGTTTTAAACCCTAAACGGAATTTTTTTCCATTCAGCCAGCATTAGGGTTTTAAACCCTAAACTGAGCTTTTCCATGCAATCAGCATTAGGGTTTTAAACCCTAAACTGAATTTTTCCTTTAGTCAGCATTAGGGTTTTAAACCCTAAACTGAACTTTTTTCCATTCAGCCAGCATTAGGGATTTAAACCCTAAACTGAACTTTTTTCTATTCAGCCAGCATTAGGGTTTTAAACCCTAAACTGAGCTTTTCCTTTAGTCAGCATTAGGGTTTTAAACCCTAAACTGAACTTTTTTCCATTCAGCCAGCATTAGGGTTTTAAACCCTAAACTGAACTTTTTTCCATTCAGCCAGCATTAGGGTTTTAAACCCTAAACTGAATTTTTCCTTTAGTCAGCATTAGGGTTTTAAACCATAAACTGAACTTTTTTCCATTCAGCCAGCATTAGGGTTTTAAACCCTAAACTGAGCTTTTCCATGCAATCAGCATTAGGGTTTTATAAACCCTAAACTGAATTTTTTCTTTAGTCAGCATTAGGGTTTTAAACCCTAAACTGAACTTTTTTCCATTCAGCCAGCATTAGGGTTTTAAACCCTAAACTGAGCTTTTTCATGCAATCAGCATTAGGGTTTTAAACCCTAAACTGAATTTTTCCTTTAGTCAGCATTAGGGTTTTAAACCCTAAACTGAACTTTTTTCCATTCAGCCAGCATTAGGGTTTTAAACCCTAAACTGAGCTTTTCCATGCAATCAGCATTAGGGTTTTAAACCCTAAACTGAATTTTTCCTTTAGTCAGCATTAGGGTTTTAAACCCTAAACTGAACTTTTTTCCATTCAGCCAGCATTAGGGTTTTAAACCCTAAACTGAGCTTTTCCATGCAATCAGCATTAGGGTTTTAAACCCTAAACTGAATTTTTCCTTTAGTCAGCATTAGGGTTTTAAACCCTAAACTGACCTTTTTTTCATTCAGCCAACATTAGGGTTTTAAACCCTAAACTGAGTTTTTCCATGCAATCAGCATTAGGGTTTTAAACCCTAAACTGAATTTTTCCTTTAGTCAGCATTAGGGTTTTAAACCCTAAACTGAACTTTTTTCCATTCAGCCAGCATTAGGGTTTTAAACCCTAAACTGAACTTTTTTCCATTCAGCCAGCATTAGGGTTTTAAACCCTAAACTGAGCTTTTCCATGCAATCAGCATTAGAGTTTTAAACCCTAAACCGAATTTTTCCTTTAGTCAGCATTTGGGTTTTAAACCCTAAACTTAATTTTTTTCCATTCAGCCAGCATTAGGGTTTTAAACCCTAAACTGAGCTTTTCCATGCAATCAGCATTAGGGTTTTAAACCCTAAACTGAATTTTTCCTTTAGTCAGCATTAGGGTTTTAAACCCTAAACTGAACTTTTTTCTATTCAGCCAGCATTAGGGTTTTAAACGCTAAACTGAGTTTTTCCATGCAATCAGCATTAGGGTTTTAAACCCTAAACTGAATTTTTCCTTTAGTCAGCATTAGGGTTTTAAACCCTAAACTGAACTTTTTTCCATTCAGCCAGCATTAGGGTTTTAAACCCTAAACTGAACTTTTTTCCATTCAGCCAGCATTAGGGTTTTAAACCCTAAACTGAGCTTTTCCTTTAGTCAGCATTAGGGTTTTAAACCCTAAACTGAACTTTTTTCCATTCAGCCAGCATTAGGGTTTTAAACCCTAAACTGAGCTTTTCCATGCAATCAGCATTAGGGTTTTAAACCCTAAACTGAATTTTTCCTTTAGTCAGCATTAGGGTTTTAAACCCTAAACTGAACTTTTTTCCATTCAGCCAGCATTAGGGTTTTAAACCCTAAACTGAACTTTTTTCCATTCAGCCAGCATTAGGGTTTTAAACCCTAAACTGAGCTTTTCCATGCAATCAGCATTAGAGTTTTAAACCCTAAACCGAATTTTTCCTTTAGTCAGCATTTGGGTTTTAAACCCTAAACTGAACTTTTTTCCATTCAGCCAGCATTAGGGTTTTAAACCCTAAACTGAGATTTTCCATGCAATCAGCATTAGGGTTTTAAACCCTAAACTGAATTTTTCCTTTAGTCAGCATTAGGGTTTTAAACCCTAAACTTAATTTTTTTCCATTCAGCCAGCATTAGGGTTTTAAACCCTAAACTGAGCTTTTCCATGCAATCAGCATTAGGGTTTTAAACCCTAAACTGAATTTTTCCTTTAGTCAGCATTAGGGTTTTAAACCCTAAACTGAACTTTTTTCCATTCAGCCAGCATTAGGGTTTTAAACCCTAAACTGAGCTTTTCCATGCAATCAGCATTAGGGTTTTAAACCCTAAACTGAATTTTTCCTTTAGTCAGCATTAGGGTTTTAAACCCTAAACTGAACTTTTTTCCATTCAGCCAGCATTAGGGATTTAAACCCTAAACTGAACTTTTTTCTATTCAGCCAGCATTAGGGTTTTAAACCCTAAACTGAGCTTTTCCTTTAGTCAGCATTAGGGTTTTAAACCCTAAACTGAACTTTTTTCCATTCAGCCAGCATTAGGGTTTTAAACCCTAAACTGAACTTTTTTCCATTCAGCCAGCATTAGGGTTTTAAACCCTAAACTGAATTTTTCCTTTAGTCAGCATTAGGGTTTTAAACCATAAACTGAACTTTTTTCCATTCAGCCAGCATTAGGGTTTTAAACCCTAAACTGAGCTTTTCCATGCAATCAGCATTAGGGTTTTATAAACCCTAAACTGAATTTTTTCTTTAGTCAGCATTAGGGTTTTAAACCCTAAACTGAACTTTTTTCCATTCAGCCAGCATTAGGGTTTTAAACCCTAAACTGAGCTTTTTCATGCAATCAGCATTAGGGTTTTAAACCCTAAACTGAATTTTTCCTTTAGTCAGCATTAGGGTTTTAAACCCTAAACGGAATTTTTTTCCATTCAGCCAGCATTAGGGTTTTAAACCCTAAACTGAGCTTTTCCATGCAATCAGCATTAGGGTTTTAAACCCTAAACTGAATTTTTCCTTTAGTCAGCATTAGGGTTTTAAACCCTAAACTGAACTTTTTTCCATTCAGCCAGCATTAGGGATTTAAACCCTAAACTGAACTTTTTTCTATTCAGCCAGCATTAGGGTTTTAAACCCTAAACTGAGCTTTTCCTTTAGTCAGCATTAGGGTTTTAAACCCTAAACTGAACTTTTTTCCATTCAGCCAGCATTAGGGTTTTAAACCCTAAACTGAACTTTTTTCCATTCAGCCAGCATTAGGGTTTTAAACCCTAAACTGAATTTTTCCTTTAGTCAGCATTAGGGTTTTAAACCATAAACTGAACTTTTTTCCATTCAGCCAGCATTAGGGTTTTAAACCCTAAACTGAGCTTTTCCATGCAATCAGCATTAGGGTTTTATAAACCCTAAACTGAATTTTTTCTTTAGTCAGCATTAGGGTTTTAAACCCTAAACTGAACTTTTTTCCATTCAGCCAGCATTAGGGTTTTAAACCCTAAACTGAGCTTTTTCATGCAATCAGCATTAGGGTTTTAAACCCTAAACTGAATTTTTCCTTTAGTCAGCATTAGGGTTTTAAACCCTAAACTGAACTTTTTTCCATTCAGCCAGCATTAGGGTTTTAAACCCTAAACTGAGCTTTTCCATGCAATCAGCATTAGGGTTTTAAACCCTAAACTGAATTTTTCCTTTAGTCAGCATTAGGGTTTTAAACCCTAAACTGAAATTTTTTCCATTCAGCCAGCATTAGGGTTTTAAACCCTAAACTGAGCTTTTCCATGCAATCAGCATTAGGGTTTTAAACCCTAAACTGAATTTTTCCTTTAGTCAGCATTAGGGTTTTAAACCCTAAACTGACCTTTTTTTCATTCAGCCAACATTAGGGTTTTAAACCCTAAACTGAGTTTTTCCATGCAATCAGCATTAGGGTTTTAAACCCTAAACTGAATTTTTCCTTTAGTCAGCATTAGGGTTTTAAACCCTAAACTGAACTTTTTTCCATTCAGCCAGCATTAGGGTTTTAAACCCTAAACTGAACTTTTTTCCATTCAGCCAGCATTAGGGTTTTAAACCCTAAACTGAGCTTTTCCATGCAATCAGCATTAGAGTTTTAAACCCTAAACCGAATTTTTCCTTTAGTCAGCATTTGGGTTTTAAACCCTAAACTGAACTTTTTTCCATTCAGCCAGCATTAGGGTTTTAAACCCTAAACTGAGCTTTTCCATGCAATCAGCATTAGGGTTTTAAACCCTAAACTGAATTTTTCCTTTAGTCAGCATTAGGGTTTTAAACCCTAAACTGAACTTTTTTCCATTCAGCCAGCATTAGGGTTTTAAACCCTAAACTGAGCTTTTCCATGCAATCAGCATTAGGGTTTTAAACCCTAAACTGAATTTTTCCTTTAGTCAGCATTAGGGTTTTAAACCCTAAACTGAACTTTTTTCCATTCAGCCAACATTAGGGTTTTAAACCCTAAACTGAGCTTTTCCATGCAATCAGCATTAGGGTTTTAAACCCTAAACTGAATTTTTCCTTTAGTCAGCATTAGGGTTTTAAACCCTAAACTGAACTTTTTCCATTCAGTCAGCATTAGGGTTTTAAACCCTAAACTGAGCTTTTCCATGCAATCAGCATTAGGGTTTTAAACCCTAAACTGAATTTTTCCTTTAGTCGGCATTAGGGTTTTAAACCCTAAACTGAACTTTTTTCCATTCAGCCAGCATTAGGGTTTTAAACCCTAAACTGAGCTTTTCCATGCAATCAGCATTAGGGTTTTAAACCCTAAACTGAATTTTTCCTTTAGTCAGCATTAGGGTTTTAAACCCTAAACTGAATTTTTTTTCCATTCAGCCAGCATTAGGGTTTTAAACCCTAAACTGAGCTTTTCCATGCAATCAGCATTAGGGTTTTAAACCCTAAACTGAATTTTTCCTTTAGTCAGCATTAGGGTTTTAAACCCTAAACTGAACTTTTTCCATTCAGCCAGCATTAGGGTTTTAAACCCTAAACTGAGCTTTTCCATGCAATCAGCATTAGGGTTTTAAACCCTAAACTGAATTTTTCCTTTAGTCAGCATTAGGGTTTTAAACCCTAAACTGAACTTTTTCCATTCAGCCAGCATTAGGGTTTTAAACCCTAAACTGAGCTTTTCCATGCAATCAGCATTAGGGTTTTAAACCCTAAACTGAATTTTTCCTTTAGTCAGCATTAGGGTTTTAAACCCTAAACTGAACTTTTTTCCATTCAGCCAGCATTAGGGTTTTAAACCCTAAACTGAGCATTTTTACCTTCCTTCATCAATTTTATGAACTTCCTGGCGAATAATTCACGAAATTTTCCTAGTGAAACTGGGGCAGAAAATTTCGTTCGTTTGTTTTTTTTCCCACAGGTCTAACCTCGATCCACACGGATCAAAATGACCCACGAGATGAGTCTCAACTCAGAATCAAAGAAGATAAGACAAAAAAGAAGATATCCCGAGATATCAGAGTGAATGGAAGGCGGATCGACTCCAACATTTGACTAAGGTCCTGAACTCTGCCAGTCGCATTTTACTCAGTATCCCAAAGATTGAACAAGTCGCCGCAACTCGCAAGCATCAAGATTCGGATCAAAGTCTCCAAGCACAATCAGCTAAGACCCAAGATCAAGTCGCAAAAGAATCATAGATAGGAATCTTGTAACTCGCAGTTGACATGCATATAAGTAGTTAGTTCAGTTCCAATTTTCCTTTGGTTGTAATAAGGCGGTCAGTGACGCAGCAGTGACAACAGCAACAGCAGTAACAGCAAGCATTGCAATCCCATGGTAGTCCCAGCTACCAAAATTTTCCCGAACTACATTGACCTGATTCCTGTTTAGCCCAGGATATGTAGGAAATCTTTGAAGCAAGATTCGGTCAGATCTTTCAAAAACATGCTTCACACGGAGTAGTCCATAGGCAAAAATCGCTCATACACGCTCACTTTATCTTTGCACGAAAACTCTTCGTGTTTCCGAACAAAGAGGGGCAGCTGTGAGCACGTGATTTTTGTTTCGCGCGACAATCGCTCCAAAAGAAATAAAAATAATAACAATTGGTCCTGCTGTACAATTTTTGGATTTTTACATGGCACTTTGTTAATTATTTATGATTTTTTGCCCACTTTATTTTATTAAAACAAAATACAAAAAATGTATGTGTCATGCATAATTTGAACCGTAATCCGGTTGTTAAATAGAAAATCATAAATAGGCATCTTTGTCCGTGATTTTATTTTTGCTTGATTTTACCTGTTTTAAAATATTTTAAGGTGTGTGCAAATAATTGTATTAAGTGTTTATTTAATTTTAATTTGATTTACTTAGGTTTTGTTTTTAAAATAAAGAAGAAAATAAAATAATAAAAAAATCTTTTCGGACTTGGGCCAATTTTAAACAAATTGGCCCAAACAAACTCAGCCCAAAACCCCTGTGAAACCCGGTCCACACCAGCTAACACCCAGAGCGTCCAAACGACGCCGTGTTAATCCAGTCTGATCTGGGCCGTTGATCTCAAATTTATCAACGGCCAAGATCAATTCCCCATAACCCACTGAGGAACCCGACCCGTTTCCACCCGGACCGACCCAAACCCCTTTAGGATGAAACGACACCGTTTCCCCATCAGATGAAAGATCTGGGCCTTCCATCTTGCCTCATCCAACGGCCGAGATCAACCCACCCATCCCATATATAATCTTTCAACCATACCCTGCCCCCCCTATCCAATACCCCGGCCTCCGTCTTCATCTCCTTCCCCACGAAACCCTAGCCGCCCCCTTATCCCTCGCCGTTAATCCCGGCGGCATGAACGCCGATGACCTTCACCTTAACACCCTAAAACCACCTTGACACCCTGAACATGGATCTGTAGTCCATTTAGTTCGAATCATCCTCTAGGTCTTCGAATCTTCAAAAGAAGATTCGAGCAAAAAGCTCGACCCACACCGATGCACCCCAGCTTCATACCAGATAGTCCCCAGACCCCCCTCGTGACCAAACCATGCTTGGTTTGGTCCGAATCTGACCAAGGAAGCACGAATTCCGGATCTAATTCTTGGAACCTTAAGGTTCCTCGTCACTGGTCCGTATCTTGTCCAAGCCGAAGAGATTAAGGTCTAATGGACCTTAATCGAAGTGTTTCTCATCTGAGAAACACTTCGATTAAAGTCCGTTCATCCTTAAGAAAGGTCTGTTCGAGTCCAAGCTAGGGTCTTTTGATTTTTTCGGGGTTTAAGGTGAGTTTTGCTTTCTTTTCTTTATTTGTTTTAGTCCATGTGATTGTTTTAAAGGCTGTTCATGTTTTGTGAAATTTGTGTTTTGAGTTTTATCAATTGTGTCCTGTCCACTTTGTTTGAACCTACGTGTTTGATTAGGTCCCTGTTCTGATAATGCGTATGTATGTATGTGTTGTGCAATTAACTGAATCTCAAATTTGAACCGATTAACTGACTCCTCGAGTACAATTCTGTTTGGTCAGTACAATTCAAATCATGTGTCGATACTGTTAAATGTCTGATTTTTGGCTACGATTGTGCATGTTATGATTAATATAGTCGAGTCGACATGTGTCGTCAATTAGTTTCAATTGCCTGAACAATAACAAATCGATTTGCTTCTGGACACATTTGTTTGAATCAATTAGGAACTGAGTTTGTTTACTTATAGTTGTTAATTTGAATCGGAAATGTAAAAGGAATGTTTGTTTAAGTTCTGAATTGGAGGGCATGTGCACTTGTGCACAACATGTGCATTTGTGCACCACAGGTGCATTTGTGCACAGCCTGTGCCCTGCATAAGGGCTTTTGAATAAAATAGTTGACAGCACATGCTGTCAGAAATATCCTGCTGCCTATTACCCTGCTTTAGTTCAAAAATATTAAACCTTACCTAAAAGTAAGTCTGCCAGGAATATCATGGGTTTGTGATCTTATTTAACTAGTAAGTGGAATCTGAAAATAAGGGAGCACATGGGAGGATGTTCTGATTTGTGTAAAACAGGCTGTTAAAGGGGTGATGGGAGGCTTATAAAAGACATAAGAGAACAGAGAGAGGATAGATTGGAGAGGAGAAAGCTGAAATACATACATATTAATACACACAGGACAGACAGGGACAGACAGAGGACAGAGATAAGAGAGAGATAAAAGATAGAGAGAGGGAGAGAACTAAGAAGGAGGAGAGCTAAAGTTCTGAGAAATAGATACACACACAGACAGAAATAGATAGATAGAGGCATATCACAGAAAAAGGGACTGCATTTTCATCTGTCTTGATTCTCATTGGTCTGGATTTCCTTGTCCCATATTGTTTTCTTCTGAGTCTTGATTAAGGTTACTGGTTGGGTGGTAGCTTTAGTTCACTTCTGGATTTGTTCTGCCTAAATTCTGATTCCACACTACTGGGAAATTGTTTCATTTTTGCCATTTTTCCATCGGCTCTAACTGTATCTTGCACTGGGATTTTGGTTACCTGTTGTTACTGCTGCTGCACTTGTTGCCATTGTTACTCTGCTGACTTCCCTTTTTCTTCAATTGTCAAACATTTCCAGGTACACAACTTCTGAAACCATATGTTGTTGAAAGTTTGAAGTTGAAGCAGAAATAAAGAAACGAATGTCTGTTTACTTTATAATACTTGTGTTCAAAAATAGGTTGAATGTTAGTTTGACCTGTATTTATTTAACTGGAAACTGCAAATACTCTGTATAAACTAACATACAGTCTAAGTTGAGATGAACAATTAGATAGCATTGGCTTGTTAGATCAGATGTGTTTTAATGCATACAACCGTTAGTTTGTTTCAGTTATGACATCATAATATAGAATCATAGCAAGCATATGTATGTATTTTTGCCTAGATCTCTGAACTATCGAATCTGCTATATTCGGTTCCATGTGACTTCAAGATAAGTGTACCCCAAACTAATTCTCATGCAGTGTTACATTAACAGGGTAATAATGTACGCCAACCCTTTTGTTAGACTACTTGTTTCTACATAGCTTCGATATGGGCTTCAATATAGATTCATCGTTTCGGAATAATGCGATGACTTTCGAGGAAAACTAATAGGCATTCTCGAATCCAATTAACAGTAGTTTTTCTTAATAAGTAGCCGATTTCATTTATCAAGCCTAAATAAGTTAATTATAAAGTTCAAACTTAAGGTTTGTTTAATGTAAATTTAGTATGAGTTATCTGTTGCTTGCAATCCCTCCTATCAAATTAACAAAACTTATTCACTCCTTGAAGACGAGGCATGAAATAATTCTCACCTCATAAACAATCAATTAGGCAATCAAGCAAAATTCGGACTCGTCATATACAGTAGAGATTTAGTATGTTAGTTACTTAAACAAGTAAGTTTGGTATTTTTTCTCTTTTATTTTTTTTAGAGACAAACGTAATAGAAATGTAGTCGCTTCAGGATATCCTTTTCTAAAATAATGAGACGAGCCTTGCCAAGTAAGAATGCAAATTGCGGGGCCCTCAATAACTAACCATAATAAATATTTAGAATTCGGGACAGGCCGTTTAGCAAATTTCATGGCCTTCTCCAAAAATAATAATGCGTTAAACTCTTTAGGCGCGGCTCGATTAAATTATATTCTTAAATTTGGGTGCGCATTGATGTGACCCGAATCCAAATCTCAACGGAGTCGAAGTGTGTTTAACAATTATGGGTGCATTGATTGCGACGTAGTTCGAGATACATTTTCACGACGTTGCAATTCTATAAAAATAAATGATAATAATAAAAGCGGTTTAAACTTAATAAAAGCACGTAAGTCATAACATGTATTTAAATCAGATATTTAGCCATTATAACAATTTAAGCGACCGTGCTAGAACCACGGGATTCGAGGGTGCCTAACACCTTCCCTCGGGTCAACAGAATTCCTTACTTAGAATTTCTGGTTCGCAGACTTCATTTGGAAAAGTCGAAAATTTCCTCGATTTGGGATTGAAGATAAACCGGTGACTTGGGACACCAAAAGCCAAACCTTTCCCAAGTGGCGACTCTGAATTAAATAAATAATCTCATTTCGAATATTGTCACTTAAATTGGGAAAACTCCCCTCGCGCATTTAACCCTTCGGGGCGGGCGCGCAAAAAGGAGGTGTGACAATGATCATACCTTTGATTGTCCTGTTTTGACCGTAAATCTTTTCCCACATGTCCCATGTATGGCGCGTACCTGTTTTTACCGGACCTTTTTCGGTTTCCGCCCATCTCAAACTTACTTTTTCTTCTTTTTGGAATCGTGGAACAGTATCTTCTTCTATCCTTAGCTTCATGCTATACCTATTGTAAACGTCATTCCATGTCGTTATTGGGAATTCACGAAGACTTTCCTTGAGTTGCCTCGTAGCTTCTGAGCTCTTTTCATTCAAATTACTTGTGAAAGCTATAGTTGCCCAATTATCAGGTACACGTGGTAATGTCATTCTTTCACGTTGGAATTTGTCCACGAACTCCCTAAGCAATTCTAAGTCCCCTTGCTTGATCTTGAAAATATCTTCCATTCTTTTTTCGACTTTTTGATCTCCCGAGTGTGCTTTGATGAAAGAATTTGCAAGCTCAGCAAAAGAATTTATAAAAATTTTGAGTAAAAGAGAATACAATGTTAATGCACCCTTGGTGAGTGTTTCACCGAATTTTTTGACTAATACTGATTCAATTTCCTGCTTGGTCAAGTCGTTGCCTTTTATGCCTATTGTGAATGCAGTCACGTGATCTCGTGGGTCTGTTGTTCCATCGTATTTTGGAATATCGGGCATTTTGAATTTCTTTGGAATTGGGAGGGAAGCAGCACTTGGCTTCCAGGGTTGTTGGGAATATTTATCCGTATCTATCCCTTTGATTACGGGCGGCACCCCGGGTATTTGCTCTATGCGGTCACTTTGTTCCTTCAGCTGTTTCTCCAATGTTAGTACTAAATTTTGTAACTCAGAATTGACTAAGTTACTTGTTTCTCCCTCCTATGATTCGCTGGGGGTTCCACCACTACCTGAATTAACAAGCCCGGAACGAGGGTTCTCCAAAGTGTTGTTATTTGGAGTGGGTGTGGGTGGTGCAGTAGGTAACTAGCTAGCAAAAGCCTCAAGAGCTTTATTGACCTGTGCAGCAATTAGTTTCTGCAAAGCTTCATTGATAGCTTCAACATTTTCAAATTGAGCGTTTCTATTTGTATGAGATCCATCAGGAGAGCCTTCACGAGACCATCGAGGAGAGCCTCGTGGAGAAGGGACCGGGGTTTGATTACCCTGTGGATTTCCCTAAAGTTGTTGGTTTCCTTGGTTTTCTTGAATGTTGTCATTGTTGTTCGACATGGTTGATGCAACAAGGAAAGTTAAGCTAAAATAGGATAGATTATCAGATTCCCGGTAACGGAACCAATTTGCTTAACCAAAAAATGGGATTTCGGTCAAAGCTTTAATTTAGAAGAACTCGGATTACTGATAATCAAAAGAATATATGAAAGAAAGTAATTTGGCTAGCAATAAGATAATCAGAAGAAAAGCAAGTAAATCAGTATATTCAGATAGTATTTCGTGTCCCTACAATTGATCTGTTCTCTCCCTTTTATAGCTATTTTGGAGATATGCGTTTTGCCTTTGTCATAATAAGGCCATTATGGACAATTAAAGACATTAAATATTACGTTACATAATCATTATATTTAATATAGATTCTCTAACGTTTTTAGTATTTAAGGCTCAGTAAATACTGTATCTGTACTCCTATGTAGTGTCAGATTCATTCCCTTTGATTCTTGGACTTAAATAGGTACGAGCGCTGAGTCTTTTGGATAACCGCTCGTGCCTCTTCCTTTGCCTCTGCTCGTATCTGTTGCAACTCATGCCTCTTTTCCAGTTGTAACTCTTTGACCAGTCTATGTGTCATGACACATCATCTTCACACCACTTTAATATGTAAACTCAATTTTTCCCAATACAATCTCGGTAGATCCCCCTACACATTTACTTTTGAGACTACGAGGCGGTTCCTCGGGAGTTCTCCTTGTATGTTTACTTTTGAGACTACGAGACAGTACCTCGGGAGATCTCTTGCACATTTACTTTGGAACTACGGGACGGTATCCCAGGAGATCCCCTGTTGTTTATCCCTGTGTACTATATTACAATCATTATTGTGTGCCTGACCTGACCTCGTCACTACTCGACCGAGGTTCGGCTTGGCACTTACTGGGTACCATTGTGGTGTACTCATGCTACTCTTCTGCACATGTTTTCGTGTGCAAATCCAAGTACATCATTCTAGCCTCACTATTAATTGTGCACATGCTGTTGTTATAGAGACTTCAAGGTACATCTGCCACGTCCCTAGGAGTCCCCCTCTATATTTTGTGTAGTTCCTCCCCTACTACTTCTAAACATTTATGTATAGAACTTTTAGTAAATTCTTAGAAGCTTGTGACTTACGATGTTCTGGTCTTGGGGAAAGTTCTGTATATATTTTTGGGAGTTGCTTTTGTATATACTGAGCGGTATTTCTATCATTTATTTTATTACTGCACTGTTTGTGGTTTAGATTTATTTTTCATTTGTTGTTATTCCGCAATTGTTAGGCTTACCTAGTCGTAGAGACTAGGTGCCATCGCGACCTCTCACGGAGGGAAGATTAGGTCGTGACAAGTTGGTATCAGAGCTCTAGGTTCATAAGTGTCGTGAGTCACAGGTAGTTTATTAGAGTCTCGCAGATAGGTACGGAGACGTTTGTACTTATCTTCGGGAGGCTATAGAACTGTTAGGAAAAATTTACAGTTCTTTGATTCCTAATCATGCGAAATTTGTTGACATAAAAAAATTAAACTTTTGTATTCCATTCTTTCTCACAGATGGTGAGGACCCATACCGGAGGATCTGATGACTAGGCACCCGCGCCCCCCTACTAGAGCCGCCAGAGGCCAGGGCTGGGGTAGAGGCAGAGCATAACTACGCGGTGCAGCCAGAGCACCTACGCAAGCTGCTATAGAGGAGCCCCCAGTAGCTCCAGTTGATGGGCAGACACCTGAGGTACTTGTTTCTGCGCCAGCCCTCTAGGAGACTCTAGCCCAGTTCCTGGGCATGTTCAGCACCTTAGCTCAGGCTGGATTGATTCCACTTGCTCCTGCCACTTCCTAGGATGAGGAAGGGGCACAGACTCCCGTAGCTCATACTCCAGAGCAGTGGGCTCAGGTCGACCAGGTTTCAGAGATTATAACTATGCAGCCGGTAGCTCCAGTTCGGCCTGAGACTAGTGCAGCAGCTTCTGAGGCGGAGCAGCTCAGACTAGAGAGGTACAAGAAGTACCATCTTCATACCTTTAATGGATTAGAGACAGATGATGCTCAAGGTTTTCCTGAAGAGTGTCACCGTATCCTCTGTACTATGGGTGTAGCGGAGTCAAGTGGAGTATTTTTTACCATATTCCAGCTTAGAGGAGCAGCCTATCAGTGGTGGCGTGCTTATGAGTTGAGTAGTCTGGCTGAGGCAGCTTCACTTACATGGACTCAGTTCTTAGACATGTTTTTTAGAGAGTATGTCCCTCTGAGCCTCAAGGATGTACGGCATGCAGAGTTTGAGCAGTTGCGCTAGGGTACTATGACTGTGTCAGAGTATGCAGTCCGCTTCAGTGATTTGGCCCGACATGCACCTGCCTTGGTTTCCATAGTTCGAGAGAGGGTTCGTCGGTTTATTGAGGGACTCCACCCCAGTACCAGTATTAGCATGGCCCAAGAGTTGGAGATGGATATTTCTTATCAGCAGGTTGTGAGTATTCCTAGGAGATTGGAGGGTATGCTTGCTCGGGATAGAGAGGAAAGGGAGGCCAAGAGGTCTTGAGAGTTTGGCAATTATGGTGGTGCTCGTTCCTCAGCAGCTCACCATGGTAGGGGTTATGTGAGTCGCCCCGTTCATTCATCTCTTCTAGACGCCAGTGGTGTTCCAGCCCCTTCTAGGCCCCAGGAGCCTTATTATGCACCGCTAGTATCTAGTGTGCCTTCTGCACGGGGTGTTTCCGGCGGTCAGTCCAGTAGACTTGTCTCGAGCTAGCCATGCCCTCCTAGAGCTTGTTTTGAGTGTGGCGACACTTGCCATATGGTGAGGGATTACCCCAGACTTAGGAGGGGTGCACCTCCATAGACTTCTCAGCCACAGTGTGTCACCTTGGGATGCTCCGGTATTGTTCGTAAAAAGAAGGATGGTTCTATGTGTATGTGCATTGATTATCACCAGCTGAGCAAAGTTACAGCAAAGAACATGTATCTACTATCTCGTATTGATGACTTGTTTGGTCAGTTACAGGGTGCCAGGGTATTTTCCAGGATTGACCTACATTTAGGCTATCATCAGTTAAAGATTCGAGAGCCAGATATCTCGAAGACTGCTTTTATGCACTTGATGCACAGTGTGTTCTGGACCTATATTATATTAACTCTTTCTTCATCATATTCATTGACGACATTTTGGTGTATTCCCAGACTCGGGAGGATCATGAGCAGCACTTGAGGACTGTGCTCCA
This sequence comes from Nicotiana sylvestris, assembly GCF_000393655.2. Classification (NCBI taxonomy): domain Eukaryota; kingdom Viridiplantae; phylum Streptophyta; class Magnoliopsida; order Solanales; family Solanaceae; genus Nicotiana; species Nicotiana sylvestris. Next base: position 154,894,811 of record NC_091063.1, on the reverse strand, counting down.
GACTTTGAGAGAAAAGAAGTTATATGCAAAAATATTTAAGTGTGAGTTTTGGTTAGACTCAGTGGCATTCCTGGGTCATATAGTATCAAGTGATGGGATCAAGGTGGATCTGAAGAAGGTGGAAGCAGTGCAGAGTTGGCCCTGACAGTCCTCAGCTTTGGAGATCTATAGTTTTCTTGGTTTGGCGGGGTATTATCGTCGGTTTGTTGAGGGATTCTCATCTATTGCAGCATCTATGACCAGGTTGACCCAGAAAGGTGCCCAGTTTAGATAGACAGAAGAGTGTAAGGAGAGCTTTCAGAAGCTCAAGACATCTTTGACTAAAGCCCCAGTATTGGTATTGCCTTTAGGTTCGGGGTCTTATACTGTTCATTGTGATGTGTCCCGGGTTGGTCTCAATGAGGTGTTGATGCAGGACCGCGTCGCGAAGGGGAACTGGTGACAGGCGATTTATTGTGCTTCGCGTTTGCAAAGAAGGTCCCCTGTTCGCGAAGCACTAGGGTAGTTGGCATATGCATTCGCGAAGGAGGTCACGCGTTCGCGTAGAGGAACTGGCCAGATAGGTCCCCAGGCCCTTTTGCCTACGTGTTCGGGATATTGTTCCCGCATTCGTGTAAGGTTGAGTGTTGAGAACTTCGCATTCGCATCAAGTGCTTCATGTTCGCACTGAAGGAATTGTAGGCAAAGAATAAGTTACTCTTCGTGAACGCGAGGGATCTTCCGCGTTCGCAAAGAAGGAAGACTTGGGCAGCAGATTTATATCTCAAAAATGAGGGTTTGGCCATTTTATAAAAAATTTGGAGCTCGGATTGGGCGATTATTGGAGGGATTTTCAGAAAAAGCTTTTGGGTAACGATTCTTAACTCCTTTATGGTTATATTTCACTAATCTATGGTTGATTTCATCATTTAATTTCGGATTTGGGTTGAAAAATTGGGAAAAATGGGAAGAAGTTCTTCAACTAAGATTTTAGGTTTTGATTGAGCTTTTGACTTCGGATTTGGATAATTTTGGTACGAGTGAACTCGTGAGTGAACGAGTGTTCGTATTTTGTAACTTTTACCCGATTCCGGATATGGGCCCGGGGAGACTTTTTAGGGCGATTTCATAATTTCTTACTTTAGCTTTGATTTCATTAACTAGATTAGTTTCTTATAGTTATATTTATGATATGTAATTGATTTTGTTTAGATTTGGGCCATTTGAAGTCGGATATTCGTGGGAAAAGCATTGTTACGGATTGATTTAAGCTTGGTTCGAGGTAAGTGGCTTGTCTAACCTTGTATGGAGAAAACCCTTTAGGATTTGGTGTTGTTATGATATGTGAGTGTCGTGTACGCGAGGTGACGAGTGCGTACACGGGCTATTTGTTGAAAAATCTGATGTTTACTTAGTAATAGCCTGCTTTTATCTTATCTGAATATACTAGCATTCGTAGTTATCCTGTTAGCCTAGAATAGCATGTCTACCTGTCTTAATTGCTTATTTGAACTCCTTGTAGCATGTTTAGTGAATCCTGCTCCTTCTTGACTTGTACACAGTCTAAATTGTAGGTTTTCTTGCTATAATTGTTATCTTCATTTGTTTGAGCTGCATATTTACTTTGGGACTACGGGATAGTATCCCGGGAGATCCCCCTGCACATTTACTTTTTAGACTACGAGGCGGTTCTTCGGGTGTTCTCCCTGTATGTTTACTTTTGAGACTACGAGGCGGTACCTTGGGAGATCTCTTGCACATTTACGTTGGACTACGGGACAGTATCCCGAGAGATCCCTTGTTGTTTATCCTTGTATACCGTATTACTACCATTGTTGTGTTTTCCTTTGCTTCATTCCAGTCTGTTATTATACTGTACATTTCCTGTTTCATTTATTATAGACCAGTGGGTCTGGCCTGACCTCGTCACTGCTCGACCGAGGTTAAGCTTGGCACTTACTAGGTACCGTTGTGGTATTCTCATACTACTCTTCTACACATATTTTTGTATGCAGATCCAGGTACATCATTCCAACCTCGTATTAGTTGTGCATCTGCTGTTGTTACGGAGACTTCAAGGTACATATGCCGCTTTTCCGCAGACCTAGGAGTCCCCCTCTATCTTTTGTGTAATTCCCTTACTACTTCTAAACAATTATGTATAGAACTTTTAGTAAATTCTTAGAAACTTGTGACTTATGATGTTTCGGGTCTTGGGGAAAGTTCTGTATGTATTTTTGGGAGTTGCTTTTGCAAATTCATTCTTATCATTTGTTTCATTACTTACTGTACTGTTAGTAGTTCAAATTTATTTTTCATTTGTTGTTATTCCGAAATTGTTAGGCTTACCTAGTCGTAGAGACTAGGTGTTGTCGCGACCTCTCACGGAGGAAAGATTAGGTTGTAACATTTTAGATCTGAAGTTATTATATTTAACTAGGATTAACTACTTATATATTAAATTAATTAGTTTAATGTAATACCCTACAAATAAAGGTATATGCGTAATCAATAAAACATAAATAAAGATAGAAACAAGCAAGCAATTAAAAAAATGTAGAAGGGTCGAAGCCCAAGAAACAATTGATATAGGACATCGTATAGAGTTTGGAAAGGGGTGAAATTCCAATTCATTGCAATCTCAAAGAAAAAGTAATAAGAGTAGGAAATTTGGGGCATTAAAGTTCCTGCAAACCAAAAAAAAACAGAAGCTTATATCAAGCCTTAAGGAAAGAAAGAGAGGAACTGAAAAACAGAGGAAACATTACACTTCAAGAAAACAAAAAGGGTTTTAAAAAATGAGGAACAACAAAGTTACTGGTAGCAAGTTCACATCTATAAAGAGGAAATCAAGAAGGACTTGATAGTGTCTAGCGATCTGGTGCCACAAGAGAGCCACTTTCAGCGGAGTTTAATTCGAGTTTCAAATATTATTTTTTCATTAACATAGGTATATTCAGATTATCAGCAATGTAGATGGATAAAACTATTTAATGACTATGATTGCACTATTCTATATCATCTGAGGAAGGCCATTGTTGTGGCTAATGCATAACGTAAAAATATTTGTGGGGGTAGTTTGGCACATATAGCTCCAGTAAAGAGACTTTTGGTTAAGAATATGCACATACTAAATGGTACAAATGTCAAATTTAGTGTGAAGAAAATATAAAGCTATTGTTACCTTGTATTCAAGCAAAATCTTCATTGGTAAAGTGCATAAAGGCCAGTCAATAAAGATGAGCAGTAATGCAAATATCGAGATGAGGCGCTAGCTAGTAAAAAAAATATGACTATCGACAGAAATTGTATTCTTTGACTAAGTAACTAGTTATGTGTACTAGATGTAGATATGTTAAGACTAGTTATTTTTTAGAAACTCACAACTCTAGATACACTGTACATTTAAGGTCTAGTAAGGTGTACCATGACTGTCACACCTCCTTTTTACCGCCCCGCGAGGGTGCGTAGGGAGTTTTCTCCAATTAAAGGACAGTCGAAACGGGATTTGTTTGTTTGTTTCAGAGTCGCCACCTGGGAATTTTAAAGCGTCCCAAGTCACCAATTTTAATCCCTGAATCGAGGAGAATATGACTCTGTTTATTATTCTGCGAACCAGAAATCCGGATAAGGAATTCTGTTAACCCGGGAGAAGGTGTTAGGCATTCCCGAGTTCCGTGGTTCTAGCACGGTCGCTCAACTGTTATATTTGGCTTGATTATTTTGATTTATTAAATAGATTTTTATTGCATGATTTTATTGTTACCGCTTCTATTTAAATTGTTTATAATTAAAGACCCTTCTTCGAATCGAATCACGCGTACGTGTATTCGTTTTATATATTAATATTTTTTAACGTGAAAATCGTGTCACGCGTACGTATACACAATATAATAATTATTATTTATTTATTTATTTTAATTTTTTATTATATATAAAAAGAAGACTTAAGTTCGAAATTGTGCTAAAAATAAAATTAAGAACGTTCGTCGCTCTTGTATAATTAAATATTGAACCGCACATCTCGAGTTATATGAAATTAATATTGATATTCTCCGAAGAGCCCCCTTTTTATTAAATGTTCGTTCGAAGTTGCGCGAACGCATAATCCGAATTGCTTTTAGAAATATAATCAGGTTACGCGAACGCATCCCTAATCACAAAAATATTCTTGATAAGGTTCTCTACAAATTGTTATTACGTGTTGACCGCGAGCCTTATTTTACACATATGAATCATATATCTCAAATTTTAAAGAATTAATGGCGTGAAGAAGAAAACAGACAATATGTATCTAAAACTAACATTTTTTGTGGATACAACATTTGGATGTCCATAAATCGAATGGTGTATAAAATTGGGAAAGAACTTAAAATGATAAACAAATTAATAGTTTCCGCAGAATCTTCATTGTTTCATTTAAGGCGAATTCTTCTTCTATATATCTTTTACATAAGATGCCACGATTTGTTTATAAATCTCATCCTTCTTTTACACCACTTGTTTTTAGTCCGAGGTTATAATTGTTTGGTTAATTTTGCTTACGAAGATTGGGTTTGAGATAAATAAACCAATTCTTATATTCTGCCTATGCGAATATTTGCAAACACTAACTCTATATTTTGTAAAAAATCATTGACATTATTTCATATATTAAAAGAAATGAGTTGATCGCGTTCCTAAAATAACTAAGCCATTTGTTATTAAGAAAGAGAACTAATCTACCAATTGATTTAATACTATATTAACCAACTAAAACAAAACTGAAACTTAAACTAATAAAATTTAAATGAGTAGAAAACATCCTTATAATCAAACTTCATTTACTTGCCATGTTGAAGATTTTCATGACATGAATTTTCAGATATGTACCTGATATTGGAAGCAAAAGAAAATGATGATGAGAATCAGCAGCAATAATAACAGTACAATAGCAACAACTGCCCAGCAACAGTAACAACCCAGTAACAGACCGGTGGAGTAATAATCCCAAAAACAAAAGCTTTTAAGCTTTAAATGAAACTACAACCATTAATACTAATTTCAAACAAAGAAAGAAAGCAGTAGATTTTTTAGCTTTTATTTTTATTTTGAAAGCTTAAATATTTTTCGGAATTTTTTTCTCTTCTATTCTCTGTCCGGTTTTTTTCTCTCTATCTGTGTATTTTTTTTATCTCTCTGTATATCCTTTTTTTGATTTCAAGACTTCACATATATAACTCATCCCATAAACCTTTTAATTAATTAAAATCAATACTTTTTCTCTACCCAACCCATTATCTTTCCACTCATCCCCATTACATTAAATAAACATATCACACCACCCCATTTCATTTTGTCCCCCATGCTTTATTTAAAATAATGCAAGATTCCCCTTTAAATTAAATTTTGTCCCCCCTTTATATTAAATAATCATATCACAACCCACCCCATTTCATTTTGTCCCCCATGCTTCAAATAAACAATTACAAAATGTACAATTCCTAAATTACCCCTTCCGACCTTACTGAAATTACCAAACTACCCCTGAACGTATTACAAATTTACCAAACTACCCATCAGCTATAACACATCAATTAATCAAACTTAACCAAAATATAGACAATATGATCAATTTCTAACAATGTTCAAACAACAATATGAACACGGATGAACATCATAACAACAATATCACATGAACATGATTTTAACAACATTTCAACAACAAATCACATGAACACAAATTGAACAACCAAGAACAACTAAAATTTGATTGAACAATATTTTTAGCAACAACAAACCTATTTTTCGGATTTAAACAACAACAACAATCAAACAAGTATATTTAGATTCTTAAATTCAATAATATTGAACTTAAAATCAACTCTAACAACATTACAACAAACAATTCTTATATTAAACTTTAAACAAGATTATGAGACCAATTCAAGAAATAATCACAAATGATAAACAAGAAATCAAACTATACAAAATTCGGATTCAAGATCATCCAAACAAAGTATGAACATGAATGAATCTATTTTAACACAACAAACATGACGGATTAAACGATTAAATCAATATATTCCTTTAACACAACTAAATTCTTTAAACAAATAACAAGATCGACGAAGAAACAATTATGAACTTAAACTTGAACTTAACAATACTAACAATTTCTAACAATACATAAACACATGAAACAAATTGAAGAAATAGTTAATTAAATTTCAATTTGAATCTAACAAACAACAAACTAACAAATATTCACTTAAACAATAATACAAACATGAAATGAATATGAAAACAACTAATTAAACTTCTATTTTGAAATCTGAAAATTAATTTAACAAACAACATGAACACACTAGAAAATTATTTCAATGATGAACAACGAACAAAACAAGGATTAAATCGTTTAACGATTTTGGATCCGGAGAATATCAAACAAAAATATGGACAAAAATAAAACTCAAAAACAACTAACCGGAGGTGAATCAACGACGAACTTTGATTGTAAACAAATCTGTCCGAGCCTCGACCAAAGCTCGAACGAAAGACGACGAAGACGAAGAAGAAGTAGAAGCAGCGGCGGAGGAAGGAGGAGCAGCGGCAGCGTCGCGGACAGCCATGGCTGCTCGTCGCAGCTGGACACGGGCAGCAGTTGACGCGGCAGAACAGGAGCAGCTGGTCGACCATGGCAGCATGAAGCAGAAGCTCGCAGCTAGCAACAATGGCGAGGAGCTGGAGCCGCAGCCTTGCGCAATTTCGAGCAGCAGCAACGCAGCTGGACACGGGCAGCAGCTGGTCGTCTACTGCTGCTGCGTTCAGCAGCTTATGGAGAAAATGGAGCAGCAGTTCGGGAAGCCATGGACGACGCAGAGGCAGCAAGAAAAAGCAACAAACATGGCGATGGGTTGACGACGAAGACGCAGCCATGGACGAGCCTTTTGAGCTTGACATGGAGAAGATGGGCTTCTTGGTGGTGTGTGCGCTTGTGTCGAAGGAGATTAAGCTGCTGGAGCTTAGCCATGGCAGCCATGGATGTGTGTTTTAGAGTTTGGAGAAGAAAGAAGAAAAGAAGAAGAAGAATGATAGGGGGGGCGGATGACTTAGGTCTTTTTAGGGTTTTTTTTTCTCTCTTTTTTTGTTTTGTGTTGTTTGTAAGATAATAGGATGTTGGGTTATGGACTGGGTCGACCCAGTTCGAAATGGACTGGGTCGTAGGGAAGATTGGGCCATTTTTTGGGCCTATGGCTTGAAATCGAAGAAGAGGCCCAATTCCGACTTTCTTTATATTTTCGCTCTCTTTTCTTCTTTTATTTCTCTAAAACTAAATTATAAAAATACTTAAACTATTATTAAGAACTAAATTAAGTTATAAAAGCGCAAATTAACTCTCCATAACAATTAACGCACGATTAAGTATTAATTAAGCATAAAATTATATATTTGGACATTAAATGCTAAAAATGCAAACGATGCCTATTTTTGTAATTTTTAATTTTTGTAAAACAAATTTAATCACTAACAATTGTAGAATTAAATCCTACATGCAAAATGCGACATATTTTTGTATTTTTTATTAATTTAGCAAATAAACATGCACAGACAAATGCAAATAATTATTCAAAATATCACAAAATTGCACACCAAAGAAAAATCATTTTATTTTTGAATTTTTTGGGAGTAATTCTCATATTGGGCAAAAATCACGTGCTTACAGCTGCCCCTCTTTGCCCGAAGACACGAAGGGTTTTCGTGCAAAGATAAAGCGAGCGATTTTTGCCCATCCGAGTACTCCGTGTGAAGCATTTTTTGAAAAAGATTTGACCGAACCTTTGCTTCAAAGGTTTCCTACATATCCTGGGCTAAACAGGAATCAGGTCAATGTAGTTCGGGAAATTTTGGTAGCTGGGACTACCGTGGGACTGCATTGTTACTGTTGTTGCATGCTATTACCACTGCTTACCGATCTCCTTGTTACACCATGCTTAAAAGAAAACAAGAAGCTAGGCTAGAGTACAATTTGTTTTTGTTGCCTTGCTTCCTTGTCTGCTTGCATTTCTTCCGGTGTTTTTCTTCTTTTGACACATGTACTTGAGTTTGTACTGTGACCTCTTGTTGCAACCTTCTGTTTCCCAGTGTCGGGGAATTTTATTGTCTCCTGCTGGGGATTCCTATTGTAACCCTCTATTTTATTGTCATCTGACTTGATCTTGAAATGTATGCCTCTTGTTCTATGGGCGGGCTCCCAACTTCAATACTTGAAATTAAAGACTGAATGTATGTCTCTGTTATCTGGGAGGGCTCCCAACTTCAACTCTTGAAATGTAAAGACTGAATGTATGCCTCTGTTATCTGGGCGGGCTCCCAACTGCAACTCTTGAAATGTAAATACTGAATGTATGCCTCTGTTATCTGGGCGGGCTCCCTACTTCAACTCTTGAAATGTAAAGACTGAATGTATGCCTCTGTTATCTGGGCGGGCTCCCAACTTCAACTCTTGAAATGTAAAGACTAAAATGTATGCCTCTGTTCTATGGGCGGGCTCCCAACTTCAACTCTTGAAATGAAAAGACTGAATGTATGCCTCTGTTCTATGGGCGGGCTCCCAACTTCAACTCTTGAAATGAAAAAACTGAATGTATGCCTATGTTCTATGGCGGGCTCCCAACTTCAACTCTTGAAATGAAAAGACTGAATGTATGCCTCTGTTCTATGGGCGGGCTCCCAACTTCGACTCTTGAAATGAAAAGACTGAATGTATGCCTCTGTACTATGGGCGGGCTCCCAACTTCGACAACAACCTTAAAAATAAACGCCATTCCTCTCTTCAGGCGAGATCCTGACTTCAACCAATAAATCACCATTCTGTTATTCAGGGGGGCTCCTGACTTCAACCAATACTTGAACTGTGTGTCTCCGTTCTTCAGGCGAACTCCTGACATCAGACTTGAAAAGTATGTCTCTGTTCTCCAGGCGGATTCCTGATTGCTAAATTCGAAATTGAATGTCTCTATTCTCCAGGCGGACTCCTGATTTTTGAAATTTAAACCGTATGTCTCTGTTCTTCAGGCGGACTCCTGATATCAAACTTGAAAAGTATGTCTCTGTTCTCCAGGCGGACTCCTGATTTTTAAAATTTAAGTTGTATGTCTCCGTTCTTCAGGCGGACTCCTGACGTCAAACTTGAAAAGTACGTCTCTGTTCTCCAGGCGGACTCCTGATTGCTAAATTTGAAATGAATATCTCTATTCTCCAGGCGGACTCCTGACCTTTTAAAATTTAAACTGTATGTCTCCGTTCTTCAGGCGGACTCCTGACGTCAAACTTGAAAAATACGTCTCTGTTCTCCAGGCGGACTCCTGACAACTTGCATTTATCCTAATTAGTGCTTGTTTTTTCCTCCTGGAGAATTCCTCTTCAACAACTAATTTTTCTCCCCCTGCTTAATCAAAGAAAATTTCGTCAGTTTAAAACGGTGGTTAGTTGATGGCATTCTTGCTGAAAAATCCTTCCACTGCCTTGCTTTGTGTTGACTAATTTCCACGCACTGACCCTGAACCGCTTGACTTTCTGACCAACTTTTAAATTTCCCAACCTCTGGCGACCTAAATGCTTTACACCCCTGCTGTTATTTCACTTTTCTGACCTTTTATTTGAGCTTTCGCCTTTCCCACGACATTTCCCAATCATTTCACCGATGAAACTTCCGTTAATTCCCTGTATTCCACTTGACATTAAGTTGTTTTTGACATGCTCTGACCACGTTGTGCTTTACAATTCTAGAAGCTGGTAGTGAACTTTGAAGTCCTTTCTGCTTGCATCGAACAAAACTGGCACTGAAACATCTCAGCTAGATAAAAACCCTCAAAAGAAAAATGAAATGATTTTTGAGTTAAGGATAAGAAGAATCCAAAACCAGATGACTGTTTGAAAAGAGAAAGAAAAGAAACTTATCTGAACGAGACAACTAGTACCAATGGTCAAGACATGCATTTTGGATTAATCAGCCCAATCTGTCCAAACAAACAACTCTTAATTGTCGTACCTCATTGCCCAGAACTTCCATCACTTGTTTGATTTATCTAGACCTTAACCTTGTTTCCCTGCGGTACCGCGAAACGGTTTCTATCAACATACCTTTCTCAGTTTTCAATTTCTTATCTCACCTTCGCCTTGAGGTGCCCGTAAAGGTTTTCACCAAGAATCTTGCATTATTTTAAATGAAGCATGGGGGACAAAATGAAATGGGGTGGTGTGATATGTTTATTTAATGTAATGGGGATGAGTGGAAAGATAATGGGTTGGGTAGAGAAAAGTATGGATTTTAATTAATTGAAAGGTTTATGGGATGGGTTATATATGTGAGGTCTTGAAATCAAAAAATATAGACAGAGAGATAGAGAAAAAATACACAGATACGAGAGAGAGAAACAAATCTGAAAATAAGAGAGAGAAAAGGGCTGAACATTTAAGAGATAGAAAATTCCGAAAAATATTTAAGCTTTCAAAAAATAAAAATAAAAACTAAAAAAAAATATTCTGCTTTCTTTTGTTGTTTGAAATCAGAATTAATTGTTGTTTCATCAAAGCTGGAAGATTTTGTTTTTTTTTGGATTACTACTCCACTGGTTTGTTACTGTTGCTGGGCTATTGTTGCTGTGTTGTACTGATTTTACTGCTGCTGCTGATACTCATATTCATTTTCTTTTGCTTCCAATATCAGGTACACAACTGAAAAGCTGGTTATTGTAATCCGAAATATGAAGCATGAATACATATGAAGAATGAAAATCGTTGAGTCAGAAAAAACGGCCAATCAGATGCTGAAGGAAGCCCTGGAGAAAATGGAAAAAATGAGGCTAGAAATGAATGAAATGCAGATAGCCTTAGCTAGAGCCCAGAAGGGGCAAGAACTACCCGTTACTCCTACCCTCCAACCAGTACACACGCCGGAATACCCCTCTCCCGGTCCTTCAACAAGTTTCCCAAGCCATCACTATTATCAGGGAAGAGAGGCTTATGATTCCCAAGCTCCACCTCCCACTCAAAACCCTCCTCCACCAAATGTTCCCGTCTTTGTGGCACCTCCCCCAGCTCCACTACATAGATCATCCAGTGAGCCGCTATTCCAAGCTCACGACACCCAATATTACCCTCCCGAACCCACTTTCAAAGCGCCTGAGCCATATACCTCCTCTCCCCATTTTGAAATCCCGGGAGAAGTTGAGAAACCGGTTAAGAATGCAGAACAAGAGGAGGTGATTCGTAAAGTCAAAAGCCTGGAGCAATCCTTCAGGAACATGCATGGTTTAGGAAACCAAGTTAGTGTCGCATACAAAGATTTGTGCCCTTTTCCTGATGTACAGTTGCCTGCGGGGTTTAAAATGCCGAAGTTTGACTTATATGAGGGGCACGGTGACCCAGTAGCCCATCTGCGTGGTTTTTGTAGCAAAATGAGAGGGGCTGGGGGAAAAGATGAGTTGTTGATAGCATATTTCGGGCAAAGCCTGAGCGGGTCAGCGCTAGAATGGTACACGAGGCATTTTTCCGACCTTTTAGTCTCGCATGAATTTTCCAAGTCATGCTTATTGCTCTCCTTGTTTGTCCACGGGCCTTGGCCTTGAGGTTTTAATAACCTCTGATTTTGGCAAGGATATCCCTCTTGACACTCGTCAATCCTTTTGTCAATTCCCTTTTGCTGGGGATATCTTTCTTGACACTGGCCTTGTGCTCGTTCCTTGCTGACTATACCACTTGGATGTACTAGCCATATCTCATCTTGCATAATTGGAAAGCTGATGGCCTATTTTGAAGTCATTTCCCACTGGTTCTGACCAAACAGACTCTACTGGGGAATTTTCTATGAAAGGAGAAAGATAAAAAGGAACAGAATAAAAGACAAAGGAAAAAGATGACTCTTTAACAAAAGAAATTATAAAAACCTATCAAACGCAGACACCGACTCTAATGGTCATGACATGCATATGTGGCCTATCCTCCGTCGTCATCAATCTTTAACTTGTTCAATGTGGATAACGTGCAAATATTAGCGCTCGACCCGTTATCGATTAGTGCCCGAGTAACCATTGAACCTTCACATTTGACCGTCAAATAGAGAGCCTTGTTGTGTTCTGTGCCTTCCATAGGCAATTCATCATCAGAAAATGCTATCCTGTTCACTTCAAAGATCTTGTTGGCAATTGTCTCTAAATGGTTTACTGAGATTTTGTCAGGCACATGAGCCTCATTCAATATCTTCATTAAAGCTCGGCAATGCTCATCAGAGTGAATTAATAATGACAACAACGAGATTTGGGCCGGTGTTTTTCTCAGTCGCTCAACAATGGAATAATCTTGTCCTTTCATCTTTTTCAGAAACTTTTTTGTTTCCTCTTCCGTTACAGCTTTTTTAACTGGCACTGGATTGTCTTTTGCGCCCTTAGCTTTTCTCAACTCTTCAGGGGCGAAACAACGTCCTGACCGGGTCAGTCCCTGTGCTTCACAACTTTCTTCCTCAATTTCCTTTCCTTTGTATGTCACCACTACTTTGTCATATTTCCAGGGTACGGCTTTGCTATCAACCATGGGTAACTGGACTACCGGTTTTATGACAACCGGTTCTACATAGACTCCCTTCACAACCACCACGGGCGTGGATACTGACCTTGGTACCACTATCTTGACTGGCTCCTGTTTTTTCTTGGCCACAAACGGTCCCTTTCCCATTACTAACACTAGCTTGTCTTCTACTGCTTTTAATTGAACCACTGGCCTTGCACTCACTGTCTTTTCTTTGGTTTCCGTAGAACGAATCACCATAACCACCTGCGAAGGTTTCTTAGGCTCTGCCCCCTTATGTATCAGTTCGATCATGTTGGCCTCATAATGCGCTGGTAACGGATTTTGATTGATGTTCGGGGCCTCTGGAGCCTGTACCTCAATACGACGATTATCAATGAGCTCTTGGATTGCGTTTTTCAACTTCCAACATTTTTCAGTATCGTGCCCCGGCATCCCTGAGCAATACTCGCAGCTAACAGAGTGGTCCAGGTTTCTGGGAAGAGGATTTGGTGCTTTGGATTCAACTGGGGTCAGCATCCCCAACTGTTTCAATCTGTGGAAAAGAGAAGTGTAAGATTCTCCCAGCGGAGTAAATGTTTTTTTGTTTGGGGCCTTCTCATTTCTAAAAGCTTGGTTTGGGCGGAAGTTGGTTCCTGGTCTGTTAGCCCTGGGAGGTGGATAGGTGTTTTGTGGGTGTGGCTGTGTATTTTGGGGACTTGGTGTACGCCATTGCGAGTGTACTAGGGGTTGAGTGTAGGTCTGGGCGTGGTGAATAGAAAATTGTGGTTCTGGTGGTGGATAATAGTGTTGCGGTGGACCATATGAGGTATATTGATAGTTTGGGTGATGGGGTTTGGGTTGGTTGTAGTAGGGTGGACGATTATTGTGCCTGGACCAAACATTAGCTTCAACTGCAGCAACTTCTTCTTTCTTCTTCTTTCCCAGCACACCACCAGTACCGCTTCGGCCTGGTGGTCAAAAACGGTAGCAGTCTCACGGTAGTCCCAGCTACCAAAATTTCCCGAACTACATTGACCTGATTCCTGTTTAGCCCAGGATATGTAGGAAACCTTTGAAGCAAAGGTTCGGTCAAATCTTTTTCAAAAAATGCTTCAACGGAGTACTCGGATGGGCAAAAATCGCTCGCTTTATCTTTGCACGAAAACCCTTCGTGTCTTCGGGCAAAGAGGGGCAGCTGTAAGCACGTGATTTTTGCCCAATATGAGAATTACTCCCAAAAAATTCAAAAATAAAATGATTTTTCTTTGGTGTGCAATTTTGTGATATTTTGAATAATTATTTGTATTTGTCTGTGCATGTTTATTTGCTAAATTAATAAAAAATACAAAAATATGTCGCATTTTGCATGTAGGATTTAATTCTACAATTGTTAGTAATTAAATTTGTTTTACAAAAATTAAAAATTACAAAAATAGGCATCGTTTGCATTTTTAGCATTTTATGACCAAATATACAATTTTATGCTTAATTATTATTTAATTGTGCATTAATTGTTATTGGGAGTTAATTTGCGCTTTTATAACTTAATTTAGTTCTTAATAATAGTTTAAGTATTTTTATAATTTAGTTTTAGAGAAATAAAAGAAGAAAAGAGAGCGGAAATATAAAGAAAGTCGGAATTGGGCCTCTTCTTCAAATTTAAGCCACAAGCCCAAAAAATGGCCCAATCTTCCCTACGACCCAGTCCATTTCGAACTGGGTCGACCCAGTCCATAACCCAAAAGACCCAAACCCCCTTTGTCTTTCATTTTTTACAAAACAAAAACAAAACAAAAACAAAAAAAGAAGAAGAAGAAGAAGAAAACCCTAAAATTATACTAACCCATCCATCCGCCCCCCCTCCCTATCTTCTTCTTCCCCAAAGCTCCAAACTTTCCAACCATGGCTGCCCAACATCGACCACCCTCCAGTCCGCCTACCCAAGCCATGAACGCCCAAGCTCCTCCGGTCACGTCGAGCTCCCATGGTTACAACGTTGCGCCTTCTTCTTCCTCGTCAAAGCTCCAAACGTTGCTTTTTTTTTTCTTCTTCCTTCACCTCACGCTGCTGCTTGATGTCCAGCAGCTCTCCATCTCGTGAAGTTTCACAACCCACCATGGACGTTGCTAGTGATGCTTCGTCAAGCTTCTATTATCGCCAAACACCCCATCATCGAGCAAACAAACCCCATCGCTGCCCACGCCGCTGCTGTCGCGGCTTCTTCTTCTACTCCACTGCTGCATCTTCCATCTCCTCGACCAATAAATAAAAACGTGTCAAAATTTTAATTTTGTCGTAAATAAGTCGGGCAGTGTCCAGCCTCCACTTTTTGCTAAACAAAGTTAACAGGTGCCTACGTAGATTGCCTACGTAGGTGGTTGGTTTGTGGTAAAAATAACCTTTTAGTTTTGTCGGACTGGAGCTTTTATTGAGCCACCTTCAATATCCTATTTTAGTTACCTGTTGTTTGTTTCTTTTTCATATCATTAATTCTTTAAAATTTGAATGGCTTGGACTTCAACAACAACTTGAAAATAATCGCCATTCCTCTCTTCAGGCGGGCTCCTGATTTCAACCAATAAATCGCCATTCCTTTCTTTAGGTTGGCAAGATTTCAACAACTTTTAAAAATGTCTTTCCTCTCTTCAGGCGGGCTCCTGACTTCCATCAATAAATCGCCATTCTATTCTTCAGGGGGCTCCTGACTTCAACAATAAATCGCCATTCTATTCTTCAGGGGGGCTCCTGATTTCAACCTCTTTTTTTCAATTCAATTCTTTTCAAATTATCCTAGGAGAAAATTCATCAGACTAGGATTTGATATCCTATCTTAGGAGAAAGATTCATCGGACTAAGATTTGATATCTTATCTTGGGAGAAAAATTTCATCAGACCAAGATTTTGACTCTAGGAGATAAATCGTCAGACTAGGTCCATTTTGTTGTGATCTTAGGAGAAAGATTCATCTGACTAAGATTTGAGGCCAACCCAGTAGCCGTTCTTGAGGTCAATGTCCCCGTTTGACAAATGCAACCAAACGACTACTTTTGCAAATGTGGCCCCTTCCAAATTTTGAGGCCGGAGAGGATTATTTTATGACACTTTAAAAACTTGTCCATTCTTTTACGAAAATAGCCTTTCGACAACTGAAAGATACTCTAGGGCTATTTCGGCAAGAACGGTTTAAGACACTGTCGAAGCTAGCTCGGCTTATTTTTGACTAAAAAAAAATTTCACCTGACCGTTGACTCTTTGTTTTTTTTTCCTCAAATTACAATAAAAACCAGGTGTTGCAACACGGCCCTTCAGCGCCTCGGGGACGAAGATTTTTTAAGGCTGTGTGGGTCAACTGAACCAAATTTTAAAAAATGACCCAAAGGTGGCTGTTTATGCAAAGTCAGCCTTCCGGCGCCCCTTTCGGGAACATTCGGCTATGTCTTGATAAAACAGCGTCACCCGACTTCTTTATGACAAAACTAAAATTTGACATATTTTTTTTTGGCTATTTTGTTTTAGCAAAAAGTGGAGGCTGGACACTGCCCGACTTATTTATGAAAAAGTTAAAATTTTGACATGGTTTTTGGCTATTTTAGCAAAAATGGGGGTTGGACCCGATGAGGGTTGCCTACGTATCTCACATCCGGTGAGAATCAAACCCGCGTAGTTCGGGCAGGTCATGAATAAAGTAAGTAAACTAATTTTAAATTATTATTATTTTGAATTTGTAAAAGAACTGCTTTGAAAGAAGAAATGAAGTATATATATTATTTTTGAATTTTTGATTGATTTTCTTTTTGAAAGAAAGACTTCTAAGAATTCCTTTTCTTTTGATTTGAACTTTGAGAATTTCAAAAGTAAAAGGAAGATTTTTTTTTTTTTGTTTTTTCTTATTCTAAGAAGAAAAAAAATATTTTTTTGGAATTTTACCTTTAATAAAAGAAATGCTTTCTAAAAAAATATTTTTTTGAATTTTGAATTTTCTTTTCAATTTTTAAAGAAGAAGGAAAATATTTTCGAATTTGTTTTATTTTATTATATATATATATATATATATATATATATATTTAATAATTAAAAAGACTTTCTTAAAGAAGTCAATAATGGAAAATATTTTTGGATTTTTTGTTTTGAAAATTGGGAGTCTAAAAAAAACTTTTCTAGACTTTTTGGCAGGACAAATATTTTTGCAACAAATAAAGATATATATACATTTTTGGAAATAAAGAAAAACTTTTTGGATTTATATATATATATATATATATATATATATATATATATATATATATATTTGTAACAAATAATAAAACCACTTTCAACGCGACTCTTTTTATTTTATTATTTTGAATTTTTCAGAAACGAATAAAAAAAACTATTTTAAAAGTAAGACTCTTTTTCATTGTCATTTTCAGGGGAAGACAAACTATTTTCCTTTATATATATATATATATATATATATATATATATATATATATATATATATATATATATATATATATATATTTTTTTTTGAAAAATAAGACAAAACAACGATTTTTTTTCTTTCTATTTTTTCTTTGGTTTTAATAAAACAAACTAATAAGACATTTTTTTTTCATTTTCTCAAAATTTCGGCAGAGTTTTGACAGTATTTGGGCATTGGTTTTTTTTTTTCAAAAATAAACAGTCAATTCCCTAACCGCTATTTTTTTTTTCAATTTTAAAATATTATTCATGATATTCAAAAGTCAGTCAACACACAAATCCGGATCAAATAAATGCGCAAGTAGCAGCAAGTAAGATGCATCAGGATGGTCATTTTTTTGGTACACCTGTCCTAGACAGACCCAACCCCTGTGTTGAGTCTCCAAAGTCAAATGCACGTGATGCAAATAATCGCTCCTACTAGGGATCCGGCATGAAGCTGAGTTATTCTAAGTGAAAAAAAACCTGAGGCATATTGTTCTAGCCCTGGCTTACCCAAGTGGACAGCTTGAGCCGAAATGGGGGCAACGTACCGGGAGCACGAAAGTCTGCCCGGCCTAGTTACTTGTCCCAACTTCGTCTTATTTGGTATGACTTCTAACAGAAAGGTGGGTCACGCGCACGTGTACACCATAAATTTAGAAGACTCAGAAAGAAGAAGAGTTTCGTAGCAGTTTTATACACAATTCAGATAATATTAAAGCGGTAAAAGCATCATTTAGCATATTAAGCATAAACATGTAAAAATCAGATAATAAATAAAGCCAACTATAATAGTTATTTTAAGCTCGAATTTCTAAACCCTGAACCAGTGGTTCTGGGTAGTAGTTTCCCCAGCAGAGTCACACCTCCTTTTTCCGCGCCCGTGAGGGGGCGTAGGGAGTTTTCTCCAATTAAAGGACAGTCGAAACGGGATTTGTTTGTTTGTTTCAGAGTCGCCACCTGGGAATTTTAAGGCGTCCCAAGTCACCAATTTTAATCCCTGAATCGAGGAGAATATGACTCTGTTTATTATTCTGCGAACCAGAAATCCGGATAAGGAATTCTGTTAACCCGGGAGAAGGTGTTAGGCATTCCCGAGTTCCGTGGTTCTAGCACGGTCGCTCAACTGTTATATTTGGCTTGATTATTTTGATTTATTAAATACATTTTTATTGCATGATTTTATTGTTACCGCTTCTATTTAAATTGTTTATAATTAAAGACCCTTCTTCGAATCGAATCACGCGTACGTGTATTCGTTTTATATATTAATATTTTTTAACGTGAAAATCGTGTCACGCGTACGTATACACAATATAATAATTATTATTTATTTTTTTTTCGAAATTTTTTTATTATATATAAAAAAAACTTAAGTTCGAAATTGTGCTAAAAAGATTAAGAACGTTCGTCGTTCTTGTATAATTAAAGTAGTGAACCTCACATCTCGGGTTTTTATGAAATTAATAATGATATTCTCCGAGAAATCCCTTTTATTAAATATTCGATCGAAGTTGCGCGAACGCATAATCCGAATTGCCTTTAGAAATATAATTAGGTTACGCGAACGTATCCCTAATCACAAAAATATTCTTGATGGTAGTATAAATTTGTTTACAAATTGTTTATTATATCCACTTATTTTTATATGAAAGCCATAGAGAAACATTGATTTAGACGTCTCTATATTTCTTGAAAAGCATTCAAAAGTTATTATGTGTTCACCGCAAATCTTATTTTTACGCATATGAATTATATTCCTCCAAGCCATTCAAATTTTAAAGAATTAATGATATGAAAAAGAAACAAACAACAGGTAACTAAAAATACTATCATTTTTTATCGTGGATACAACATTAATATATCCAAAAATCGAATCGCATATAAAAATGGAAAAAGAATTAATTTGATAAACAAATTAATAGTTTCTGAAGAATTTTCATTGTTTCATTTAAGGCGAACTCTTCTTCTATATATCTTTTACATAAAATGCCACGATTCGTTTATAAATCCTATGTCCTTCTCATGTATTTGTTTTAGTCCAAAGTTGCAATGGTTTGGTTAATGTTTGCAATGGAAGATAAGAGTCAAGTTGATAAGAAAGAGAACTATTATACAAATTGATTCAATAAAATTACATCACATGCAATATAGTTATACGTTTGAACCATTCCTAATATTGTATCAACTCACCTTCCACATATGATTATATATATACTCATCATCATGCTATATATGAACATACAACTTATATCAATCTAAAAAATCAGATTTTTACAAGATATACTAATAATGTAATTTATTGATACTTCCATTCTACTTTGCATTTAGCTAACGATATTACGGGATGTAATTAATGGCCCATTTTATGCCATGTTCGCTACCTTGATATTTTAATCATGACTTCACTTAATGAAAATTCTGAAATAGATGATATTATTACAACACTTAAACGGATTTTAAGAGGTAACAATTATCTTATATTCATTACGCCAAACGTACTACAATATTAATCAACTGAATCAAAAACCAAATTTTTAACTACTGAACTTGAATGAATGGAAAACAGAATTATAATTCCCGAACTTCATTAATTTGCCATGTTGAAGCTCTTCACAACATGAGTTTAAAAGATATGTACCTGATATTGGAAGCAAAAGAAAATGAAGATGAAAATCAGCAACAGTAATAACAGTGCAATAGCAACAATTGCCCAGCAAACAGTAACAACCCAGTAACAGACCGGTGGAGTAGTAATCCCAAAAACAAAAGCTTTTAAGCTTTAAATGTAACAACAACCATTAATACTAATTTCAAACAAAGAAAGAAAGCAGTAGATTTTTTTAGCTTTTATTTTTATTTTGAAAGCTTAAATATTTTTCGGAATTTTTCTCTCTTCTATTCTCTGTCCGTTTTTTTCTCTCTATCTGTATTCTTCTCTCTATTTCTGTTCTCCTTGTATTCTTGTTATCCTCATTTGTCTTCAAATGGCAGAGTCGCCAGAGCTGTCGCACCTCCTTTTTCCGCCCCCGCGAGGGTGCAAGGGAGTTTTCTCCAATTAAAGGACAGTCGAAACGGGATTTGTTTGTTTGTTTCAGAGTCGCCACCTGGGAATTTTAAGGCGTCCCAAGTCACCAATTTTAATCCCTGAATCGAGGAGAATATGACTCTGTTTATTATTCTGCGAACCAGAAATCCGGATAAGGAATTCTGTTAACCCGGGAGAAGGTGTTAGGCATTCCCGAGTTCCGTGGTTCTAGCACGGTCGCTCAACTGTTATATTTGGCTTGATTATTTTGATTTGTTAAATACATTTTTATTGCATGATTTTATTATTACCGCTTCTATTTAGATTGTTTATAATTAAAGACCCTTCTTCGAATCGAATCACGCGTACGTGTATTCGTTTTATATATTAATATTTTTTAACGTGAAAATCGTGTCACGCGTACGTATACACAATGATAATATAATAATTATTATTATTTTTTTCGAAATTTTTTATTATATAAAAAAAAAAAAAGACTTAAGTTCGAAATTGTGCTAAAAATAAAATTAAGAACGTTCGTCGCTCTTGTATAATTAAATATTGAACCGCACATCTCGAGTTATATGAAATTAATATTGATATTCTCCGAAGAGCCCCCTTTTTATTAAATGTTCGTTCGAAGTTGCGCGAACGCATAATCCGAATTGCTTTTAGAAATATAATCAGGTTACGCGAACGCATCCCTAATCACGCAAAAGATTCTTAATAGTAGTATAGATTTTCCATAAATGTTTATTGCATCCATCTATTTTTAAATGTAAGAATCGTGGAGAATTACCGATTGGGATGCCACCAAATTTCTTGACAAAGAATTCAAAATTTATTAGGCGTTGCTACAAGTCTTATTTTACGCGTATGAATTATATACCTCAAAACTATTCAAATTTTAAAGAATTAATGATATGAAAAAGAAACAAACAACATGTAACTAAAAATACTACCATTTTTATCGTGGATACAACATTAACATATCCAAAAATCGAATCGCATATAAAACTGGAAAAAGAATTAATTTGATAAACAAATTAATAGTTTCTGAAGAATTTTTATTGTTATATTTAATGCGAATTCTATTTCTACATATCCTTGACATAAAATGTTGCAATTCGTGCTTGTAAATCTCATATCCTTCTCATATACTTGTTTTTAGTCCAAAGTTATAATTGTTTGGTTAATTTGTTTACAAAGATTGAGTTTGAGATAAATAAACCAATTCTTATTCTCTGCCTATGCGACTATTTGCAAACACTTAACTCTATATTTTGTAAAAAAATCATTGACATTATTTCATATATTAAAAGAAATGAGTTGATCGCGTTCCTAAAATAACTAAGCCATTAGTTATTAAGAAAGAGAACTAATCTACTAATTGATTTAATACTATATTAACCAACTAAAACAAAACTGAAATTTAAACTAATAAAATTTAAATGAGTAGAAGACATCCTTATAATTCCAAACTTCATTTACTTGCCATGTTGAAACTCTTCACAACATGAGTTTAAAAGATATGTACCTGATATTGGAAGCAAAAGAAAATGAAGATGAAAATCAGCAACAGTAATAACAGTGCAACAGCAACAACTGCCCAGCAACAGTAACAAACCGGTAACAGACCGGTGGAGTAGTAATCCCAAAAATAAAAGCTTTAAGCTTTAAATGAAACAACAACCATTAATACTAATTTCAAACAAAGAAAGAAAGCAGTAGATTTTTTAGCTTTTATTTTTATTTTGAAAGCTTAAATATTTTTTCGAAATTTTTCTCTCTTCTATTCTTTGTCCGTTTTCTCTCTCTATCTGTGTGTGTATTTTTTCTCGTCTGTATGTGTTCTCTCTCTGTATATCCTTTTTTTGATTTCAAGACTTCACATATATAACTCATCCCATAAACCTTTTAATTAATTAAAATCAATACTTTTTCTCTACCCAACCCATTATCTTTCCACTCATCCCCATTACATTAAATAAACATATCACACCACCCCATTTCATTTTGTCCCCCATGCTTCATTTAAAATAATGCAAGATTCCCCTTTAAATTAAATCTTGTCCCCCCTTTATATTAAATAATCATATCACAACCCACCCCATTTCATTTTGTCCCCCATGCTTCAAATAAACAATTACAAAATGTACAATTCCTAAACTACCCCTTCCGACCTTACTGAAATTACCAAACTACCCCTGAACGTATTACAAATTTACCAAACTACCCATCAGCTATAACACATCAATTAATCAAACTTAACCAAAATATAGACAATATGATCAATTTCTAACAATGTTCAAACAACAATATGAACACGGATGAACATCATAACAACAATATCACATGAACATGATTTTAACAACATTTCAACAACAAATCACATGAACACAAATTGAACAACCAAGAACAACTAAAATTTGATTGAACAATATTTTTAGCAACAACAAACCTATTTTTCGGATTTAAACAACAACAATCAAACAAGTATATTTAGATTCTTAAATTCAATAATATTGAACTTAAAATCAACTCTAACAACATTACAACAAACAATTCTTATATTAAACTTTAAACAAGATTATGAGACCAATTCAAGAAATAATCACAAATGGTAAACAAGAAATCAAACTATACAAAATTCGGATTCAAGATCATCCAAACATGAACATGAATGAATCTATTTTAACACAACAAACATGACGGATTAAACGATTAAATCAATATATTCCTTTAACACAACTAAATTCTTTAAACAAATAACAAGATCGACGAAGAAACAATTATGAACTTAAACTTGAACTTAACAATACTAACAATTTCTAACAATACATAAACACATGAAACAAATTGAAGAAATAGTTAATTAAATTTCAATTTGAATCTAACAAACAACAAACTAACAAATATTCACTTAAACAATAATACAAACATGAAATGAATATGAAAACAACTAATTAAACTTCTATTTTGAAATCTGAAAATTAATTTTAACAAAGCACATGAACATGAACAAACTAGAAAAAATGATTTCAACGATAAACAACGAACAAAACAAGAATCAAATATTTAACGATTTTAACTTTTAGAAATATATCAAACAAAAATATGGACAAAAATAAAACTCAAAACAACTAACCGGAGATAAATCAACGACGAACTTTGATTGTAAACAAATCTGTCCGAGAACGAATCTCGCACCAAGATAACTTGACGTCGAAGACGACTACGAACGGACGACCAAAGAAGGTGGTCGTTTGGCATCGTTTAAAACGAACAATGGCAGCCCGCCACAAGCAGAAGGCAGCAGCAGCAACACTGCTGGAGCAGCAGCACGAAACAGTAGCAGCAGCAGTGTCGGAGAAGATGCAACGGCAGCCATGGGAGCTCGAGTTCGAGCTCGATGAAGCTCGTCCATGGCTGGACGCGGCGGGCAGCAGTTGTGGTGGTTTGTTTGGACGACACAGCAGCAACATGAAGGATGAAAAACGCAGCAGCAACAGTGTTGGAGAAGAAGAAAACGCAACAGCAGGAGGAGAAGCAACTACGGGCAACAATGGTGGCGTAGAAGTTGCTCGACGAACTTGAAAAACGCAGCCATGGCAGCGAGGGGATGTCGTGGGGGTGAGAGTGGTTGTGTTGTGTGTGTGTTGACGTGAGGGGGGCAGGGGTGTGAGGGGGGAAGGTCTGCCATGGGAGGAGCTTGGGGAAGCTTGAGGAAGAAGAAGAAGATAGGAGGGGGCGGATGGATTTCTTAGGGTTTTCTTCTTCTTCTTTTCTTTTTGGTTTTGTTTTTGTTTTGTGTTTTGAAAAATGAAGAAGGGTGTTGGGTATTTGGGTTAATGGACAGGGGCGACCCAGTTCGAAATGGACTGGGTCGTAGGGAAGATTGGGCCATTTTTTGGGCCTATGGCTTGAAATCGAAGAAGAGGCCTAATTCCGACTTTCTTTATATTTTCGCTCTCTTTTCTTCTTTTATTTCTCTAAAACTAAATTATAAAAATACTTAAACTATTATTAAGAATTAAATTAAGTTATAAAAGCGCAAATTAACTCCCAATAACAATTAACGCACAATTAAGTAATAATTAAGCATAAAATTGTATATTTGGACATTAAATGCTAAAAATGCAAACGATGCCTATTTTTGTAATTTTTAATTTTTGTAAAACAAATTTAATTACTAACAATTGTAGAATTAAATCCTACATGCAAAATGCGACATATTTTTGTATTTTTATTAATTTAGCAAATAAACACGCACAGACAAATACAAATAATTATTCAAAATATCACAAAATATCACAAAATTGCACACCAAAGAAAAATCATTTTATTTTTGAATTTTTTGGGAGTAATTCTCATATAGGGCAGAAATAAGAACAGTTTGAGATTATTTGAAGCCCGAGTCATGTGGAACTGGGGCAAGTAAAACTTAAAGAAAACCGTTAAATGCAAGATTCGCCAAATTGGCATGAGGGTCGTTCATGAGAATGAGAGTGTCGCCCAACGGTGCTTTAGAAATGACAAATGAAAAAGCAAGTGTTTAACATAATTGTCAAGTCCAGCACCATCGGAAGAGACTATAAATCTATGATCAATTGTGTTGTTTGCATTTGGCATGTTTTGAGATTTTCGGTGAACAGGTGTAACAAAGAATAAAAGCTAAAAGGTGGGTCAAGAATAGGTTATTTTGACACCGAAATAACCTATTACCAACTTCAATATCATCAACCTTAGTCAACAAGTCCCAATAGGATTCGAGTGTTTCTGTTATCAAGTCTGATCCCCGCAAAGTGTGCTTCTGGGTCTTTTTTCTGTTACCGAATAAAAGACTGAATTTAAGACCTTCATTTTTCTAGCTGGCGGCCTGGCGAACGGTTTAAGACGCGGCCGAAGCTGGCTCGGCTTATTTTGACCAAAAATCTAAAAGGTATTCACCTGACCGTTGACTCTTTGTTTTTGTTGTTTTTTTTTCAAATTACAATAAAAACCAGGTGTTGCAACACGGCCCTTCAGCGCCTCGGGGACGAAGACTTTTTAAGGCTGTGTGGGTCAACTGGACCAAATTTTAAAAAATGACCCAAAGGTGGCTGTTTATGCAAAGTCAGCCTTCCGGCGTCCCTTTCGGGAACATTCGGCTATGTCTTGATAAAACAGCGTCACCCGACTTCTTTATGACAAAATTAAAATTTGACATATTTTTTTTTGGCTATTTATTTTTTTTTAGCAAAAAGTGGAGGCTGGACACTGCCCGACTTATTTACGACAAAATTAAAATTTTGACACGTTTTTTATTTATTTATTGGTTTTGGCTTATTTTAGCAAAAGTGGGGTTGGACCCGATGAGGGTTGCCTACGTATCTCACATCCGGTGAGAATCAAACCCGCGTAGTTCGGGCAGGTCATGAATAAAGTAAGTAAACTAATTTTAAATTATTATTATTTTGAATTTGTAAAAGAACTGCTTTGAAAGAAGAAATGAAGTATAAGTCTTCTTTTTTTATATAATAAAAAATTTCGAAAAAAAATAATAATTATTATTATATTATCATTGTGTATACGTACGCGTGACACGATTTTCACGTTAAAAAATATTAATATATAAAACGAATACACGTACGCGTGATTCGATTCGAAGAAGGGTCTTTAATTATAAACAATCTAAATAGAAGCGGTAATAATAAAATCATGCAATAAAAATGTATTTAACAAATCAAAATAATCAAGCCAAATATAACAGTTGAGCGACCGTGCTAGAACCACGGAACTCGGGAATGCCTAACACCTTCTCCCGGGTTAACAGAATTCCTTATCCGGATTTCTGGTTCGCAGAATAATAAACAGAGTCATATTCTCCTCGATTCAGGGATTAAAATTGGTGACTTGGGACGCCTTAAAATTCCCAGGTGGCGACTCTGAAACAAACAAACAAATCCCGTTTCGACTGTCCTTTAATTGGAGAAAACTCCCTTGCACCCTCGCGGGGGCGGAAAAAGGAGGTGCGACAGCTGCGGACTGTCCTTAAATGAGAAACAACAAAAGACCGACTCTGCTGGGGATTTGGAGTCTTACCGGTGAACATAACACTCTGTTCCACAATAGAAAGGACTCTAATCTCCAGCAGAGAGAGTCATACCGGCAACACTCCAAATCCCCAGCAGAGTCGCCAGAGCTGTCACACCTCCTTTTTACCGCCCCGCGAGGGTGCGTAGGGAGTTTTCTCCAATTAAAGGACAGTCGAAACGGGATTTGTTTGTTTGTTTCAGAGTCGCCACCTGGGAATTTTAAGGCGTCCCAAGTCACCAATTTTAATCCCTGAATCGAGGAGAATATGACTCTGTTTATTATTCTGCGAACCAGAAATCCGGATAAGGAATTCTGTTAACCCGGGAGAAGGTGTTAGGCATTCCCGAGTTCCGTGGTTCTAGCACGGTCGCTCAACTGTTATATTTGGCTTGATTATTTTGATTTATTAAATAGATTTTTATTGCATGATTTTATTGTTACCGCTTCTATTTAAATTGTTTATAATTAAAGACCCTTCTTCGAATCGAATCACGCGTACGTGTATTCGTTTTATATATTAATATTTTTTAACGTGAAAATCGTGTCACGCGTACGTATACACAATATAATAATTATTATTTATTTATTTATTTTAATTTTTTATTATATATAAAAAGAAGACTTAAGTTCGAAATTGTGCTAAAAATAAAATTAAGAACGTTCGTCGCTCTTGTATAATTAAATATTGAACCGCACATCTCGAGTTATATGAAATTAATATTGATATTCTCCGAAGAGCCCCCTTTTTATTAAATGTTCGTTCGAAGTTGCGCGAACGCATAATCCGAATTGCTTTTAGAAATATAATCAGGTTACGCGAACGCATCCCTAATCACAAAAATATTCTTGATAAGGTTCTCTACAAATTGTTATTACGTGTTGACCGCGAGCCTTATTTTACACATATGAATCATATATCTCAAATTTTAAAGAATTAATGGCGTGAAGAAGAAAACAGACAATATGTATCTAAAACTAACATTTTTTGTGGATACAACATTTGGATGTCCATAAATCGAATGGTGTATAAAATTGGGAAAGAACTTAAAATGATAAACAAATTAATAGTTTCCGCAGAATCTTCATTGTTTCATTTAAGGCGAATTCTTCTTCTATATATCTTTTACATAAGATGCCACGATTTGTTTATAAATCTCATCCTTCTTTTACACCACTTGTTTTTAGTCCGAGGTTATAATTGTTTGGTTAATTTTGCTTACGAAGATTGGGTTTGAGATAAATAAACCAATTCTTATATTCTGCCTATGCGAATATTTGCAAACACTAACTCTATATTTTGTAAAAAATCATTGACATTATTTCATATATTAAAAGAAATGAGTTGATCGCGTTCCTAAAATAACTAAGCCATTTGTTATTAAGAAAGAGAACTAATCTACCAATTGATTTAATACTATATTAACCAACTAAAACAAAACTGAAACTTAAACTAATAAAATTTAAATGAGTAGAAAACATCCTTATAATCAAACTTCATTTACTTGCCATGTTGAAGATTTTCATGACATGAATTTTCAGATATGTACCTGATATTGGAAGCAAAAGAAAATGATGATGAGAATCAGCAGCAATAATAACAGTACAATAGCAACAACTGCCCAGCAACAGTAACAACCCAGTAACAGACCGGTGGAGTAATAATCCCAAAAACAAAAGCTTTTAAGCTTTAAATGAAACTACAACCATTAATACTAATTTCAAACAAAGAAAGAAAGCAGTAGATTTTTTAGCTTTTATTTTTATTTTGAAAGCTTAAATATTTTTCGGAATTTTTTTCTCTTCTATTCTCTGTCCGTTTTTTTCTCTCTATCTGTGTATTTTTTTTATCTCTCTGTATATCCTTTTTTTGATTTCAAGACTTCACATATATAACCCATCCCATAAACCTTTTAATTAATTAAAATCAATACTTTTTCTCTACCCAACCCATTATCTTTCCACTCATCCCCATTACATTAAATAAACATATCACACCACCTCATTTCATTTTGTCCCCCATGCTTCATTTAAAATAATGCAAGATTCCCCTTTAAATTAAATTTTGTCCCCCCTTTATATTAAATAATCATATCACAACCCACCCCATTTCATTTTGTCCCCCATGCTTCAAATAAACAATTACAAAATGTACAATTCCTAAATTACCCCTTCCGACCTTACTGAAATTACCAAACTACCCCTGAACGTATTACAAATTTACCAAACTACCCATCAGCTATAACACATCAATTAATCAAACTTAACCAAAATATAGACAATATGATCAATTTCTAACAATGTTCAAACAACAATATGAACACGGATGAACATCATAACAACAATATCACATGAACATGATTTTAACAACATTTCAACAACAAATCACATGAACACAAATTGAACAACCAAGAACAACTAAAATTTGATTGAACAATATTTTTAGCAACAACAAACCTATTTTTCGGATTTAAACAACAACAACAATCAAACAAGTATATTTAGATTCTTAAATTCAATAATATTGAACTTAAAATCAACTCTAACAACATTACAACAAACAATTCTTATATTAAACTTTAAACAAGATTATGAGACCAATTCAAGAAATAATCACAAATGATAAACAAGAAATCAAACTATACAAAATTCGGATTCAAGATCATCCAAACAAAGTATGAACATGAATGAATCTATTTTAACACAACAAACATGACGGATTAAACGATTAAATCAATATATTCCTTTAACACAACTAAATTCTTTAAACAAATAACAAGATCGACGAAGAAACAATTATGAACTTAAACTTGAACTTAACAATACTAACAATTTCTAACAATACATAAACACATGAAACAAATTGAAGAAATAGTTAATTAAATTTCAATTTGAATCTAACAAACAACAAACTAACAAATATTCACTTAAACAATAATACAAACATGAAATGAATATGAAAACAACTAATTAAACTTCTATTTTGAAATCTGAAAATTAATTTAACAAACAACATGAACACACTAGAAAATTATTTCAATGATGAAC
The DNA here is from genome assembly GCF_000393655.2 of Nicotiana sylvestris. Classification (NCBI taxonomy): domain Eukaryota; kingdom Viridiplantae; phylum Streptophyta; class Magnoliopsida; order Solanales; family Solanaceae; genus Nicotiana; species Nicotiana sylvestris. The sequence continues at coordinate 154,865,689 of NC_091063.1, read as the reverse complement.
AACGAACAAAACAAGGATTAAATCGTTTAACGATTTTGGATCCGGAGAATATCAAACAAAAATATGGACAAAAATAAAACTCAAAAACAACTAACCGGAGGTGAATCAACGACGAACTTTGATTGTAAACAAATCTGTCCAAGCCTCGACCAAAGCTCGAACGAAAGACGACGAAGACGAAGAAGAAGTAGAAGCAGCGGCGGAGGAAGGAGGAGCAGCGGCAGCGTCGCGGACAGCCATGGCTGCTCGTCGCAGCTGGACACGGGCAGCAGTTGACGCGGCAGAACAGGAGCAGCTGGTCGACCATGGCAGCATGAAGCAGAAGCTCGCAGCTAGCAACAATGGCGAGGAGCTGGAGCCGCAGCCTTGCGCAATTTCGAGCAGCAGCAACGCAGCTGGACACGGGCAGCAGCTGGTCGTCTACTGCTGCTGCGTTCAGCAGCTTATGGAGAAAATGGAGCAGCAGTTCGGGAAGCCATGGACGACGCAGAGGCAGCAAGAAAAAGCAACAAACATGGCGATGGGTTGACGACGAAGACGCAGCCATGGACGAGCCTTTTGAGCTTGACATGGAGAAGATGGGCTTCTTGGTGGTGTGTGCGCTTGTGTCGAAGGAGATTAAGCTGCTGGAGCTTAGCCATGGCAGCCATGGATGTGTGTTTTAGAGTTTGGAGAAGAAAGAAGAAAAGAAGAAAGAGAAGAAAGGGGGGGGCGGATTGGTTAGGTCTTTTTAGGGTTTTTTTTTTCTCTCTTTTTTTGTTTTGTGTTGTTTGTAAGATAATAGGATGTTGGGTTATGGATTGGGTCGACCCAGTTCGAAATGGACTGGGTCGTAGGGAAGATTGGGCCATTTTTTGGGCCTATGGCTTGAAATCGAAGAAGAGGCCCAATTCCGACTTTCTTTATATTTTTGCTCTCTTTTCTACTTTTATTTCTCTAAAACTAAATTATAAAAATACTTAAACTATTATTAAGAACTAAATTAAGTTATAAAAGCGCAAATTAACTCTCCATAACAATTAACGCACGATTAAGTATTAATTAAGCATAAAATTATATATTTGGACATTAAATGCTAAAAATGCAAACGATGCCTATTTTTGTAATTTTTAATTTTTGTAAAACAAATTTAATCACTAACAATTGTAGAATTAAATCCTACATGCAAAATGCGACATATTTTTGTATTTTTTATTAATTTAGCAAATAAACATGCACAGACAAATACAAATAATTATTCAAAATATCACAAAATATCACAAAATTGCACATCAAAGAAAAATCATTTTATTTTTGAATTTTTTGGGAGTAATTCTCATATTGGGCAAAAATCACGTGCTTACAATGACTAAAAAAGATTAATTGTGGAAAAAGAAAAACGGAAGATTTCCTTAACCTTATTTCTAACCGTTTGACTTGTTAGCATGTCAACATATGTGACTCACAGGTCCACAACAACAACTCGAGATTCCAAGGTGGAAATGAGATAGAATCAAAGTGAATTTATGACAAATCTACGTCAAATAATTATAGGTTATAATTATATGTGAAAAATTACAAATTGGCTTTCATAGTCGGGATACTTTTACTAGTCAAAACTTCTCATATTGAGGATAAATATGCACAAAATATAAGAATAAAAAATTGTAAAAAAAAATATGGGATCTATTGTCCATCATTTCTAATAGAAGATGACAATTTACTATACAATTTTGATCATCTTTTCAAGATGCATTAGGTACACGAGTCAATTTTAGTACCGCATTTCATTAGCAGATAGATGGGTAGTCTAACGTGCTATACATATGTTGAAAGGTAGGTTGATAACTTGTATTTTGAGTTTGGAGGTAGTTGGACACTTATATAGTTTTAGCTGAATTTGCCCACAACAATAACTTTTAGCTTTCGGTCTATTAACCAGACAAAGATTGCTCGCGGCTCGAAATAGACAAAAATCTTGTGGGGATATGAGGAGAAGGAACTTAGTATTCACAACGGGGGCAGAGTGTCCGTATGGCTCTCCCCTATGAAAGGTGTGACGTAATTCGAAAAAGAGGTATCTTTAGCCCGAGGGTTATAGGGTCGTGCGAGATACTTGACCAAAAGTGAGTTGTGGCATATTATTTGGTACTTTCTCCCGAGTTGTCATTTATTCATCTAGTGTTTCATGTCTACATGCTAAGAAAATGTATATCAGGCTCATCTCAAGTGCTTGAAGCACCACTTACCGCTTGATGAGAAGTTATTTTATGAGAAGGAGTCGATGACTATTATCGATAAATAAGTAAGGAAGCTACGGCCGAAAGAAATCAAATGTCATAAAATAAATTACCGGCATTTATTTGACACTTAAATCAAATGTCATAAATTTTAATGTCCAGAATTTTTCGACATTTACATTAATGTCAGCAAATAAATAATAACATTTATTTACTACTCTTATCAAATATTACCAATTTTGAGTTTTAACACATTTTGGTTGCGACATATAAAGAAATGTCGGCAAAATCATGTCATTCTGGTTATTATCTCTAATTAATCAATAGTTTTTTTCTTCGGCCTTTGATTTAATTATATAAATAATACAAGAATAAGAAATAAACTATCTCGTATACGCGATCTTATTTCATATGCATTTGCTTTCTAACTCGTTTCGGTGATCTTCTTCTCTTTACTTTAGTAGTGAATTTATCTTCTTAGACTTCCTTCTTTCGTTATGTCTTCTCTAATATCTTAATTTCGTTTTCTTTGGAACTATTCTTTCCAAGAAGCTCTTGAAATTATATCTTTCAATACTGGAACTCCACTCAACTAGTTGGAATAATAAGCTGCTTACTTTGCTCATATTTTAATTTTTTCCACACGTGTACAGATATATAATTCAAGTCGAAAATAATTAATTTTGAATTGACAAAACTCGTTTAAAATCCATCCTTTACAAAGAACCATAAACAAAGAGATATAACATGCATGGACTACTACGACGAATCCACGTGGACGACCAAGACAACGCCAACTAAGACAACATAGCAATTACGTGTCAAACAGCTTTGCTAGTCAACATCACACACCCCAACAACTTAATTTATTTCATATGTAGGAATAAGACAACCAGGACCACCTTACCTTTGAACCCTTATCTCCTTGTTTTATTACCCTACAAAATAGAACCATTTGAGTTGTAAATTAATGTACATGCATGAAACTAACCATTGAGCTAGTTTTGAAAGTTTACATCAAACATCATTGTCCCAATTGAATAGAAAGGCAGGCAATCTTTCGGAAAATTCTACTAATAATTGTTCTCACTTTTCATTGGAATCTTTAGAAGAAGAATCCAACAACATATTATGGATTCTTTGTCTTGTCGTCTCCAATTGTGATTCTGCTGATAATATTGATGATGATTTTTCCACTCTCGTTTTATTGTATGCCTCAAAGAATTCTTTGTTTTCCTTCTCCAATTCCTTCCACACTGCATACATACAATTGATAATTAAAACTAAACTAATAAACTATAGGTAGAACAGTCTAAGAACTTTAGAACAATTTCTTTTGAAATGAAATATAATAGGAGTAGCTAAAATAGTCTTGGAGTTTCTTAATTATCTCATGGCCAGAAAGAAAATGGAAAGGGACAAAACTCCTATACATACTAAATAATAATGAAGGACTGTTCGTTGTATTAAACTTTTCCTATCCGCAGGATCCGAGAAAGGATCGGATCAGTATAAGGGTCTATTTTACTCAACTTTACCCTATATTTCTGCGAGGCTATTTTCACGGCTCGTGACCTCCTGGCCACATGGCAGCAACTTTACCAGTTACGCCAAGGCTCCCCTTCACATGCTAAATAATAATAACAGCATTATTTGGAAAGATTTTTATATCTTCAACATATTCAAATATATTTATCACTTCTACTCTAAAACTAAGCAAACATAAAAATGCCATTGATCAGAAAATGTATGCTGGTTTAATGGAAAGTCTGTCCTCATCAGAAACCCAAAATAAACCAAACAAATATCCATTCATTCCCACGTGCACATGTTTTCTTCCTAATCAAACTCATACTGTTCCAGATATGAGTTTGAACTTTGCTCAACTTCTCAGGCAAATGAAGCTTTAGACAAAATAAGTATTAAAAGGGAAAAGAATTATGAATTTATCTTTATAATTAACTTTTGTGCAATCAGTATATTTTAACCTGTCGAATAAAATTACTTAATCTTAATAAATTAATTCCACATATCAAGGACGGATCTATGTCGGTGTAAGCGATGCCATCCAATACCGCTTCGAAACAACTCACTAAACAAATATGTAAATAATATAGGTTATAATTGCTCTAATTACATAGATGACCATATATACAATAAGAAATGAAGAAAAAGAAAACATATCTGTCATTAGTATTGAAAAAGTAATAGAAACTCATCGAGTATAATTGTATTAATGTATTTAAATGTATTTTATTTGTCTTTGTTGCAATCATTTTCTTATTTGTTTTCTTTTTAAATAACGAGACCGCTTGCACAAAATTTTGTGATTATATTATTGCACCTACCTAGCTCTCCCCCCTCTCCTCTCCTCTCCTCTCCCCCAACCCAACCCAAACCCTCCCCCTCCCCCCAAACACACAAAACACACACAAAAAACATAAAAAAAAATAAAAAGGAACAAGGGAAAATGGAAGCAAAAAAAATAAAAAGTAAAAAAAAAAAGGTATAAAAAAAACCGGTGAATTTACCCGTGGAAGTAATAATAGGCTGGATATTTGCATGTTTGGAGAGTGCTTCCATGCATTCTTCTCTGTTCATTTTGAAAATTATACACTCCTCTATCAAGTGCTGCACCTGCATTAATTCACCACACCTTTCTTAATTAATTAGTAAATTTAAGTATTTAACCCCCATCTTTAAAATCACCTGCCTAAACCTTAATTACCACTGAAAAAAAAGTATAGGAGTAGAAGATGATGACGAAAAAGAAAGAAGAAAATTTGCCACGTTTAAAAAATATTTTATCTTGAAAAAAAAACAAATTACATGTTACACAAATAAAAGTTATCTGATGATATAAAAATTTCACGGTATATATAACTTAAACTCTAAGGAAATTATTACTTAGAAGAGAAGATGCTAAAACTTACCATGTGGATGTATTGAGCAGACGAGTCACTCATTTCTATCCAATTACTCAAGAAATTAAAAAGAAATTTTAAGTGAAATTTGAAAATCAAGAAATCTCTGAGTTACTTTTTTTTTTTTTTGTATCAAGAAGAGGAGAAGCATTTGAGTAGAAACTATATTTGGAGAGTATGAGAAAGATGGAGAAGTAGGGTTTATTGGTAGAAGAAACAACTAGTTTTACTATAAAAAGAAAAAGGCTAAAGCTACATTTGGGGTGTAAGACGTTTCGGCAAAGGTGGGCATATGTTAGTGACAGGAGAAAACAAATTTGGTAATATATTTCTATTTTATAATGGAAAATGATGCTATCCGTCCAATTTATTAATATAAAAAATATCAAATATTACATTGTTTATAACTAACTTACATTTAAGAATTATGAAATTATATATAAAAAAATAAAATTATCTAAATCCTTAAACAATACTACTTGTGATAAAAAATTGAGTAATTGGTTTTGCAAACTGATTTTTTTCAATATTTCTCACTGTTTAATTAGTAGAAGATTAACAAAATGAATATTTACTAAGAGATAAATGACAGTAATAAATATTTTAATGGCTAAGACTTATCATATAGTATTTTTAAAGTGGTGTATCCAAACTTTAAACGAAAGCATGGATACGAGGAGTATTCAGTGCGGAAAGAGGCTGTATTATAAGGGGCAAAAAATTGGTCGGTCGATCGAAATTAATGGTATATGCAAATCAAAAAGTATATAAATATAAAATAAAAATGAATTTTGATAAAATATATATAAGGAGCAGAGCACCTAATAATATTATTTCCTTCGTTCTAGTTTATATGAACTATTTTTTTTTTTTTGTCTATTCCAAAAAGAATGACCTCTTTCTAAATTTTAAAATAATTTAACTTACACTTACAATTCTATCATTAATGAGAAGCTTTTATAACTATGCAAATACTCTGGACCACTTTTTGACTTGTTTATTATTACATATTCAAAAAAAATTATTTTTTCTTAAATTCTATGGTCAATCAAACAGGTTCATATAAATTAGAACAGAGGGAATAATATGTTTTTATATATTGCTCCAAAAAAATTACAACACTGGAGACTGGAGTACTAATTAAGGCAGTGATGAGGTGATGTCATTCTGTTGATGGGAACGTAAGGCCCACGTGGTATATGGCTGGTTGTCATGGGATTAGGGCATATTTTATGATCAAAGGCCACGTGAAAAAAGCTAAGCCCACAGATCCACTGTTTGGCCCAAAACCGGTTCCGGGCCCACCAGCTCTTATCAAACCAGTGGGCCCTACGACTAAACCCAGAATTGTAGAAGCTCTAGGTCATGTGGAGTGTTGTAATTTCTTGGAAATTTTATAGAGGCCTTTTCGTATATATATCATATATGAAACTATATTACCAAACATATTCATAGTTTGATTATTATCCTTTATGCTAATAATATTTCTACCTAATATATACAATGCATTAAATAAGGAATTACTGTAGTTTTATGATTCCTTATTTTGCGCACTATAAAAGGGGAATTAAATATTTTTCAGATCTTCCCCAACGCAAATCACGCACATTCCATAATTATCGTCGGCTTCACTCTGATCTTCCACAACGCAGAACAAGATTTTTCATACTTTGTTTTTGCGATACACTCTGTTTCTAAAAATTCTCTCTACATTTCTCTCTATTTCTCAATCGCAAATTTCAGTAATACAAAGCAAATGAAAAGAGAGCAGCAATTCCACCATTGACAGCCATTAAAAAGCTTGAAAGCTTTGAATTCAAATTTGGGTTTTCAAAAATCATTATTTGTTTGGATTGGGTGTTGTTGAAAATAATCGGGAATATGGTTTGGAGTTTATATCTCAATTTTGAGGGGTTTTGGTGAAGATTAGACTTGGTTTTGACTGAATTTCAGATTGAAACTCGAAGAAGAAGAAGAAGAAGAAGAAGAAGAAGAAGAAGAAGAAGAAGAAGAAGAAGAAGAAGAAGAAGAAGAAGAAGAAGAAGACATATTGCAGAAATTGTAGAAAAATTGTAGATAAATTGTAGACTGTTGTTTATTTATTTGTCTTTTATTCATTTACCTATTGTATGAAAGTTGAACAATATTGTATAAAAATTGTATTAAAGTGGATGATTTAGTACCGTTTGGAAAAAAATATGTATAAAAAATATGAAACATACATTTCAGGGGAAGCATGTCGATTCCAAATATGTACCCAGTTTGTAGATATTTTGTAGATAAATTGTAGATTATTTGTATTCTGGTTGTAGATGCTTTATTTTCTGTTTTCACAAATAAAAACGGCTAAAACTTCTACAAATCTTCTGAAAAAAATGCAATTATGTCGAAAATCCCAATTAAACTACAATCGAATGGGAATTGAGATATTAAAATTCAATATACCCAGTTTGTAGATATTTTGTAGATGAATTATAGATTATTTGTATTCTGATTGTAGATGCATTGTTTTCTGTTTTCACAAATCCAAAACGACTAAAACTTCTACAAAATCTTCTGCAAAAAATGCAATTATGTTGAAAATACCAATTAAGCTACAATTGAATGGGAATTGGGATATTAAAATTCAATGTACCTAGTTTGTAGATATTTTGTAGATAAATTGTAGATTATTTGTATTCTGATTGTAGATGCATTGTTTTACGTTTTCACAAATCCAAAACGACTAAAACTTCTACAAAAGCTTCTGCAAAAAACGTAATTATGTCGAAAATACCAATTAAGCTACAATTGAATGGGAATTGGAATATTAAAATTCAATGTACCCAGTTTGTAGATATTTTGTAGATAAATTGTAGATTATTTGTATTCTAATTGTAGATGCTTTGTTTTCTGTTTACACAAATAAAAAACGACTAAAACTTCTACAAATCTTCTGCAAACAACAGTCTACAATTTATCTATAATTTATCTACAATTGTTGCAATATAATGTATGTCATGTCTTCTTCTTCTTCTTCTTCTTCTTCTTCTTATTCTTCTTCTTCTTCTTCTTCTTCGTCGAGTTTCAATCTGAAATTCAGCCAAAACCAAATCTAAATCTTCACCAAAACCTTTCAAAATTGAGATATAAACTCCAAAACATATTCTCAATTATTTACAACAACACCCAATCAAAATAAATAATGATTTTTGAAAACCCAAATTTGAATTCAAAGCTTCAAAGCTTTTTAATGGCTGTCAATGGTGTAATTGCTGCTCTCTTGTCTTTTTGAAGGTTTGTTCTTCTTCATTGAGAAAATTTGAAGCTGAAGGTAAATGTGTGTATGAACTTTGAAGATTTGACTTCAATTTTGACTGGTTTTAGAAGAAAAAAGCTTGAAATTGGACGTTAATGGAAGGGTGTTACATATTTTTCTCTGGTTTTAGCAGAGGGAATAATGGGTTTAAAATGTGGGTGTCGGGAGATACGTGGGTGAGGGTGTGGGTTTGGAAGAGAGAAACGTGGGGGGGTGGGGATTTGGAGGAATATACGGTAGCGTTAATTAAGAAGTGATGTACGATATATTAATTATACAGTTAAAACACATTATGGTATAGAATTGGTAATTAGGTATACTAAATGTAAGTAAATCAAACCTTAAACATTGAGGGTAATATAGTTTCCTATATGGAATATGAATGTAAAAATTCCAATTTTATATGATATAGCTAAGTAATGCACCAATAAAATAAAATACTTTAAAAATATTGTTATTTATAGTCACTTTTTATATTTTATAGTTAATTAAAAATAAATACAATTGAGCTCTCTTTCCTCCGTCGACTCTCTCTCTTTTTCCCCTCAACTTTCTCTCTTTTCCCTGTATTTTTTGGCCGCCCTCTAGCTCTACCGGAGCCCAACCAAACATCTGCCTCCCTTTCTCTTCCCTTCTCTCATCTCCATCATTAGATTCAGCCTCCTCTCTCTCTTATCTTCTCTCATCTCCATTGTCAGATTCAAATATGAAAATCACGAAGTCGCGATGGGTCCATTACCGGCAGTGAAACAGTAGAGGAAGAATATCGAAGTCACCAGATCTGGATCTGACGGAGATGCCGAAATCCATGGCTTCTTCTCCTTCTTTGTATCTCTCATCTGAGTGTATTCGACTGACCGGATTTTGGTAAATGCAATGTGGTATTGTATTCTCAGACCTAGCCAGATTTTGTTCGTCTCTATTTCACTTTTAATACAATATATAAAGTATTTTGCTTGGCCAGAAGACGTCATCTACGATGAACTTTCTTCTCTTTTTTCTATTGAGTCACATATAATGATACTAATACATTGTATTCTGTTCAAATACACTCAAATTTGTGTGTATTATGTATTTTTCAATGCAAATAAAGTTTATTTTTTATATTTTTGCTTGTATTTATGTATTCCAAAAGGTTATTTATAATGACCCGACCGGTTCTTTTGAGTACTAACTTCCTTTTCTGTGTTTCGAGACCTCCCATAGCTTCATTTGATGATTCATGACTTGTGTGTGTGCTCTGTGTCAGTTTTTGGAAAGCTTATATGTGAATTTTTGAAAAAATATAATTTTTTACTTTAATAGTGACATTGAGTTGACCACAATCAATATATTTCGGTAAACTATCTCGGATCGTTATTTTGACGATTTTGCTAGGTTCGTATGATATTTTTGGACTTGTACGTATGTTTGGTTGGGGTCCGGGTGACCCGAGCGCGTTTCGGCACATTATGTGAAAAATTAAAAAAATTGGTCTTAAACTTGAAATTTTTAAGTTTTGGTGATCGATTTGTGATTTTAGATGTTGTTCTGATGATTTGAGAGAGCAAGCAAGCTAATATGATGTTGTTACACTTGTGTGCATATTCGGTTTGGAGCCCAAGGGGCTTGTATGAGTTTCAGATGCATTGCAGATTGATTTGGAACTGCTCATGCACAGCAGTAGGTGTGTTCAGGTTGCAGGTCTAACATTGACAAAGACCTGATCGCAATTGTGAGCCTCGCATTTGTGATGTCACGCTCACAAATGCAAATTAGGTACTGGGACTAAAGATTTCGCAAATGCGAGAGCTGCAACCTGAACACACCTACTATTGTGACCATGGATAGGCGGGTTGCGCATTTACGACCTTGGAGTCGCTTTTGTGACTTGGAGCTAGCAGTTTCGCAAATACGAAGCTTAGCTCGCATTTGCAATGAAGGGACTCTTCGGAATTGGTAGGGGATAGTCGTATTTGCGACATCTGTGGGTCTATTACACTAGCTCAATTTAACGTTCTGTGTTTCGCAATTATGATATCTGCAGTTGGGGAAAAGTTGGGGAAAATAGGACTTAGCTCATTTACACTATTTGTCAACCCTAAACACTATAGAGGTGATTTTTGAAGAGGAATTTCTTCCCAAATTCATTGGTAAACAAGTTTAACTTATTTGCAATCAATTTTAATTACTTTTTCGTGAATTTTATCATCAAATTAATGAATTTCAAAGTAGAAATTAGAGTTTTGAGTAGAATTTAGGAATTTTTCTAAAATTGAGATTGAGAGCTCAAATTGAGGTCAAATTTCGAAACAAATCACATATCCGGGCTCGGGGGTGAATGGGTAATTGGAATTTGGTCTTAGTCTAAGATTTCGACCACGTGGGCCCAGGTTGACTTTTTGTTGACCTTCTCAATTTAGGTAAAGATTGAGATTTTTTCATCCGTGGGTAGTTTCTAAAACTTGTTTTGAATTGTTTAAATGATATTTGGCTAGATTCAATTGGTTTGGAGACTTGTTTTAAAGGAAAAGTCGTAGTTGATTGTTGATTGTGTTCCAGAAAGTGGTAAGTGTCTTACCTAGCTTTGTTGAGGGAACTTTTTCTAATAAAATAATATTGTTTGCTACATGTGGGGGTGATGTATATGCGAGGTGACGAGCGTATATGCATGTGCCAGGGTTATCCATGATCGGGGGTAGATTTTAAGATTCTTTGTGCCTTGTTGGACTATGTGATTTTCTTGCCTCATGTTTTACTTGATTTCTATAATAGTATGAATGCAAATTTCGATGCTAGAAACCATGATTCAACCTATTACAACTTGATTAAATATGTCAGACTCTTTGTGAAATTTTTGATGTGCTAAATTCGGTCATCACTATACATAATCATAAATACATGTGTATGACTGTTATTCAGAGGTATTTAGATTCCATACTTTTGTTGAAGAGTATGTTTGAGCTTTGTCAAAATACTTGAACAATAGGGTTCTTGAAGTTTAATTTATTGAATTATTTATTGGTATAAGAGTTGTGATTGACATTCACATGGTATATTTTCTTAACCACTATTCTTGATGGTATCCATACTTACCTTTCTTGTTCTTGATATACATGTGCTTGGTGAGGAAGAGTATAAATCACGAAGGATGATGCCGTGACATTTTATATACATTAGTATGCACAAAGGATAATTTCGTGCCATTATTTTACATTATCATAGGAAGAGAGTAAAAGCACGAATGGTGATATCGTGCAATTAATTTTATATTATAATGTGAGGATGAGAGTTCATTGCACGAATGGTGTTTTCGTGCAGGCGAAGACGAGGGACTTGTATTGTATTGTATTGTGTTACCTTTCCCTTGCGTATACATTTATGCATTTATCTTGAGTAGTCATTGCTGCATCTATGCTTCTATGTTGTTTGTTTTTGCCACGTCTTTACCTTCTATCTTATTTATTATTATTCTATCCCCGCCTTCTATCTGTTTATCTTGTCAAAATCATATTTTTTTTCTTGTTTGTTATATTTACATCTATGTCTTCGCTCATTTGTTGTTGTTTTATCTAAACCTTCTACCTTTTGTTAATGAAATTTATGCTCTCCTACCTTATTTGCCATCGTTACTCCTATGCCTCCTACCTTGTTTGTTACAATTATCTATAGGCTTCTGCCTTATGTGTTACTATTATTTGTGTACCTGCCACTTCGTTGTTACTGTTATTTGTATTCCTTATACCTAGTTGGTACTGTTATACATATGCTTGGTGAGGATGAGATAAATGCACGAAGGGTGTTGTCATGCCATTTGATTTGACATACATGTACACTTTTGGTGAGGATGAGGTAAATGCATGAAGGGTGTTATCGTACCATTTGATTTGATATTTTAAACACTTTTTTCATCTTATGAGTATTCGTGGGTTTACTAAGTTGTTTTGGTAGTTATCATTTTAACCTCTTGACTTGGGCTATTAGAAAAGGATTGGTTGTGATATTGAGGAAACTAACTATGATTTCAATCAGTTATTCATTTACTACTTCTCATATTTGTTCTCATAATTTACTTGTTATTTCTAGTATTGTTTCTATTGCCTACTTAACTGAACATGTTTTATTAGTGCGTATCTTTGGACTTAAAACCTCATCACTACTTCACCGTGGTTAGTCAGATATTTACTGAGTACATGGGATCGGTTGTACTCATACTATACTTCTGCACTTCTCATGCAGATCTTTACATTGGTACCAGCGAAGTCCTGAGAGTTACTTAGCGGATACCAGACGGTGATTCAAGGTAGATCTACATCACGTTCGCATGCCTTAGAATCACTTTTTTGTTTCTGTCGTACTGTTTTCATTTTTCGAACAGTGTTTTATATTCTTTCAGAACAGTGTGTAAAAAATTCTAGAAGCTCATATACTTGTGATACCACATTTTGCGATGGATTGCATAGTTGTTGGTTTTAGACCTATCTTGTTTACTTTTGAAATGCTTTTATTTTCATATTATCATGTTGTTAGTCGTAAATTATCGTTTCTTCTATATTTTTATCAGTTGTGTGTTGGCTTGCCTAGCAAACGGTGTTGGACGACATCATGGCCCGTGGTTGGAATTTTGGGCCGTGACATTATTTTTTGTGGTAGATCCCTATATTTTTTAATTTTTTTTTGTTCGAATACAACCAAATTAAATACAGTAAGTTGAATACAGTGTAAAAGCAGCTACAAATAAATACAATGAATTGAATACAATCGAATATCACTATATTTGTGATTTCTTTTTATTTGAATACAGTCGAATTGAATACAGTGACATTGAATATAATATAAAATAGTTAAAATGAATATAGTCTAATTGAATACAGTCGAATTTAATATAGCGATATACACCGTATTTCTTGATTTTTTGTTGTATGAATGCAATTGAATCCAATACAGTAAAATTGAATACAATGTAAAATATATGAGAACGAATACATCTGAATTGAATACAGTGTATACAATCGAATTGAATACAGTGATATACATCTCATGGTAAGCAATTAGTAGCTATGAAATATAATTAGCTAAATTACAGTTAAGCATGGCAATAAACCTCCAAACAATAATCATTTCTGAAAGTTCCTTTAATCGCTTTGCCATTTACTCTTCCTAACCAGTTTTTACAGTACCATTTAACACGTATTTGTAGCTTGTTTGGTCAAGAGTTTTTTTAGCTTAAAGTGTATATTTTTGTCAAAAGTACTATTTTTTAAAAGTCAAGGAATTTTGGTCAAATTTTTAGAAGGAAAAAAATATTTTTGAGTAATGTATAAGATCTTTTTAAGTAGCAGAAAAAGTAGCTTCTTCATAAATGTATTTTTTTTAAAAGTACTTTCCACAAAAATACAGTTATAGCCTATTTGGTCAAGCTTCTTTTCTGCCAAAAGTATTTTTTTTTGGCCAAACGTATTATTTTTAGTATTATAATGTTTGACCAAAGTTTTAGAATGGAAAAAGTGTTTTCTAGTAGAAGCAAAAGCATCTTTTGAGAAATTAAAAAAAGTATAGTTTTTTTCCATAATACTTTTTTGAAAAGCAGTTTTGAGAAAAATACATTTATAAAAATATTTTAAAAAATTTGACCAAATACGAATTGTTGCTCAAAAGTGCTTTTCAAATTAATTAGTCAAACACAAACTACATTTCACCAAAAGTATTTTTTTAGAAAACACTTTTTAAAATAAAACTGATTTAGAAGTTTGGTCAATAGGCTATTATAAATATTTTTGGAAAACTTGGCCAAATACTAATTGCGGGTCGAAAGTGTTTTTCAAATTAATTAACTACACATAAACTGTTTCTTACCAAAAGTACTTTTTAAAAAAGTATTTTTGAGAAAAACACTCTCAAAATAAGTTGATTTTAGAAGCTTGACTAAACATGCTATTACTTTCCTGAAAAAATTGTACTAGAATTTGAAACATACAACAACAACAACAACAACATACCCAGTAAAATCCCACTACTGGGGTTTGGGAAGAGTAGATTGTATGCAGACCTTATCCCTACCCCGAAAAGGGTAGAGAGGCTGTTTCCAGGAGACTCTCGGCTCAATCAAGAGAGAAAATAATATCAGAAAAGAAATAAAAGAAAAGGCATGTAACAACAAAAGATGCCAGAAAGCAAAAAATACAACGAATAAGTGAAAGGACAATAACACCAAACTATACAAAACAACAATGTGAACACAACATAGACTGCTAACAAACCTAAACAAAACTCTATCAGACTATCCGGTACAAAGAGGGAAGAACTCTCGACTGCCCCCTAGCCTACCACTCTAATGTTCGACCTCTACATGTTACTATCAAGAGTCATGTCCTCAGAATTTGAAACATACATATTTGATATTTGGAGGTTCTGTGGAGGTGTTTGGATGTCAGGGGGTACCTGTGGCATTCATTAGGGCGATTAACGATATGTATGAAGGATCTAAGACCCGGGTGAGGACAGTGGGAGGGTACTTAGATCACTTTCCAGTTGTGATGGGGTTGCACTAGGGGTCAACCCTCACCTCTTTTTTATTTGCCTTGAGAATTGATGCATTGACGCGCCACATTCGAGGGGAGGTGTCGTGGTGCATGTTATTTGCAGATGACATTATACTAATTGACGAGACGAGAGGCGGTGTTAACGAGAGGTTAGATGTTTGGAGACAGACGTTAGAATCTAAAGATTTCAAGTTGAGCATGACCAAGACATAATACTTGGAGTGCAAGTTCAGTAGTGCGACTCATGAAGCGAACTTGGGAGGGGAAGTTTCAAGTATCTTGGGTTAGTTATACATGAGGATGGAGAGATTGATAAGGATATCACACATCATATTGGGGAGGGGTGTTTGAAATGGAGGCTTGATTCTGGTGTTTTATGTGACAAGAAGGTGCTATCAAAACTTAAAGATAAGTTCTACAGGACAGTGGTTTATGTTGTATGGGGCTGGGTGTTGGCTAGTTAAGAAATCAAATGTCCAGAAGATGAAGGTAGTTGAAATGAGGATGTTGAGATGTATGTACGGGCATACCAGGATGATTTATTCGGGACAAAATTGGCATAAGCCTTATGGAGGACAAGATGCGGGAAGCTAGAATTAGATGGTTCGGATATAGGAAGAGAAGAGACATAGAGTCACCCGTGAGGAGGTGTGAGAAGTAGACCTTGGAGGGCATAAAGAGAGGTAGGGTAGGCCGAAGAAGTACTGGGGTTAGGTGATTAAACAATACATGGTGATGCTTCAGATTATCGAGATATGACCCTTGATAGAATGATGTGGAGGTCAAGGATTTGGGCAGAAGGTTAGTGGCCGAGTTGTTTTTCTTGGTCTTACTAGTAGATTAGTACATACTCTCGTCTTGTTTTTAGTCTTATTATTACTTGTTGTTGCTTTCGTTTTGGTTATTTTACTATCTTATTGTTTTCGATGCTTCTTTTCCATGGCTCCTCATTATTGTTTCTGGCTGTTTATTTTTCATTATTGTTGTGCTATGGTTGCACTGAGCCAGGGGTCTATTGGAAACAGTCTCTCTATCTTCACAAGATGGGGGTAAAGTCTGCATACACACTACCCTCCTCAGACCCCACTATGTAGGATTACACTGAGTGTTATTGCTGTCGTTGTTATATTTGATATTTGGCCATGGCAAGCCAAACTTCAGGCATAGCCAAACTTCAAATGCGAATTTTAATAAAGTTAGTTGTGAAGTGATTAAACTTTAAAAAAAATTATACATTGTGACTATAATTTAAATAATGGTCCCAAATCAATTCACGGATCCAGGATTTAAAATGTGTTCAACTTTTAAGATTTTTACTACAGAACTCATTATTTAAAATTATGGATTCATATCTATAATTTATTACGATTTTAGTAATTTTTGACATATAAATTTATACCCCGCATCGAAAATTATGGTTCAATTGAACCGATATTATAAGGCGACATACGCCCCTGCACTTGCCCCTCCTATTTAAGTCCACAACAACTCAACATAAAGTACTAGCAGGATATATCTAGAATTGAAAAATGAAAGAAAAGGTAACCTCCAATTTGGTTAATATCACTAAACCTCCTTTTTTTTTGTTTTTATCATTCGGTAGTGATGAGAAGACCCACCTTTCTAGATACATCATGCTAAAAATATGGAAGCCCTTAGCGAAATGTCGTTCTTCTTTTTTATCATTTTTAAATATAATTCTCATTAGAAAAAATAATTATTTAATTATTTTTCTCATTTCTAAGAATTTAAAATTAACTAAAAAAAATTCTTATTAAGATTTTCCTTAGTTGAACTATATAGAAAGTCCTAATAGAACTTTTAAATATAAAGTTTACCTTATATAAATTCTATACTTAAATTATGTAAAAATTATAAGCAAAATAAGTAAAGGAAAGAGTTAAAAAAATCAAATAAAGAGGAAGTACGAGGCTCTCGATAATAACGAACGTGGTTCACTTTTTAATAATTTTTTAAATTTCAATTTATTATATTAAGATATTTCTAAATGTACAAGACTATTTCACTAATAATATTATTATGTATTATATCTTTGCTTTCAAAGGTTTTTAATTAATTATTGCACTTATTCAGAATATTGAAAAAACAGTTACATACTCAAAATTATCAATTATTTCAATATGATAATTTATGATTTTTTTTAAACTTTTTCAAATAAGACATATTTGAGCTAAATATAAATACTTTTTTTTTTACTAAAAAAAATATATATGGTTCTAGGAGGGTTTTCGAATTATATATAGTGATTATAACTCTGTGAGATTCACAAAAATTTCCTTTGGTTTTTTTTTTTTTTGGGAAACTTGTTTGCATGAATGTTTTCCACCTTCGATTTTTTAACTATTTGAAAAAGAAAAATAATTTACCCAAAAGATTAAACTATTCGAAAAGGAGAATTGTTATTGGAAAGAAATCTACTTACAATTGATTATTCGATATGAGCAAACACTAAGAATCTGAATATAAAACAATTATTTCTTTTTCAAATTTGTGACATAAGTAAAATTATTTTCAGTTTACAAAAAAGCTTAGGGTATATAAATTTAATTTATTTTCATAAAAAGACCAGCGGCGATGAAAGAAATAAAAAAAATAGAATAAAACCACTTGCAGTAAAGTATTAAGAGTTAAATTAATTAAATTTGAAACTTGAAGAGATGGGGACGAAATAATAAAAGACAAAATGCATTCAAAATGAGTTGACATTAATTTTATCAATTCCAACAATTGGCTCTCAGTAATTTTTATATCAAATTATTTGTTGGAAAATATTCCCGCAATATTAGCCATTTTTAAATTTTACATTGTCACTTAATTATTATTTTTTTCTTCTAGGAACTATAAGACCAACCTCTTCATTCGACATCTCTAAAAGAAAGATTCATTTTTTTAATAAATTTGTGCTAACTAGACGGCTCCTCGAAGAATCGTGATAAAAACATATAATAAATATCTTTTCATTTTAAATTTCGTATTACTATTATGTCACAAATGACTATATTTTTCGTAAAAACTAGAGAATGTGCCCTTCAATTTTAGACGGAATACATGTGTTGCAACACTTTAAAATAGATTTTACATTGCCCAGAGATAATTAATGTTTCATATATTTAAAGTTAGCCAATAATAGAATCATTCAAATATTAATTCCACTTGAATAGTATCACTTCAAAACCAAATATACACTTTCAGTTCTAATTCTAATTATTAGGTCTCTTGAATAAATATGTCATACATGAGCCATCCATCAGTTTTAAATTCTATCGCTAGCTTGCTTTAGTACTCTTTTTTATGTATTTTTTGGACTTTCATTGCACTTTGGTTTATGTGATCATTTGAAATTCAAAGATTATTACTTGTACTTATATGAGTTCTTCCTCAAATTAAAAAGAAGCATAATAACTTGTGGAATTAAGTTATGAAATTATAAAGTTGAAACGAATTTTAGGTTGGACTATTAATTGATATTTAAGAATTTTGAGACAATTTCTTTCATTATTTAATTAGTTATACAGGATCAACATTCATAATCATTTTGAGGAACTTGCACTTTTATTTTGTAATTCAAACACAAATTTTAAATAAATTCATAGTCAATAAGACAAAGTACACGTGCATCGAGCGTAGCTTAAGGCTAGTTACTAAAAAATATTTAAATGCTCAAGCAAATCTGGTGAATAGAAAATTTGAACTGGTAAACTTTAATTCCAGCTATTGCAGGCCACCAGATTGTACCATTTCTTTTTCTTTTTTATTTGTTGATCTCTTAAGTTGTCATTTATTTAAGACAAAAGATCAAGTATTAATTGGAAGAAGGCCCCTCCTGGTAATGCTTTCATGAAGTAATTGGAATTCCAATGCATCTTCACATTAGAAAGAGATCAGTAAAAAGAAAAAGAAAATGACTCCATCTCTGTTGATTCCACAAAACAAATCAGGTCAAGACTTTTTAAGATTTGGAAGGCTAAAAATATGGCAGAAATTAGTAGTGAAAAACTATAAATTTAGTATAATGGTGAGAGAGAAAGATTAATAAATTAAGGCAAGTCATTAAATAAGTGATCTACAATGTAATTCTCTCTATAAAGGGAGGGGAAAATTAGGCATAGAAGGCGTATACCTAACCTTTACGTATTAGAAAGTAGATTAGTATTCAAAAATAGTAAGATAAGTTGTCAAGAGACCTTCATATCTTGACGTTAACATGTGCACTTTAAATAGATAAATGGGCCATTGTTATTTCCCAATGGAGTCATCATATCATATCCCAATCAATATTCATCTAACATAATGTTCGTTCAAAAACGTGAAGAAGCCAAATTGAAGAACATGTCAACATCTTCCTCCAAACCTTCCAACCAATATAAACCACAAAGTCCATAGCAATCTATTCAAAAGATTATTTGGACCAAACAATTTTATTTGCAGTTCATGGAACGTGTCATTGTATCGTTGTCTCGTGGCAGGGTCTAATTATGAGCTTTAACTTCAATCTACTGATAGCATAAAAACTTTTACACGATCAAAATCACCTCAAACCCACTTGTAGGTACTTATCGAAGCTTTGATAGGTCACATAAAACAAGTAATAACATGTGGACCCAAATCAAAGTATACGCATAC
Source organism: Nicotiana sylvestris (assembly GCF_000393655.2). NCBI lineage: Eukaryota > Viridiplantae > Streptophyta > Magnoliopsida > Solanales > Solanaceae > Nicotiana > Nicotiana sylvestris. Next base: position 154,846,083 of record NC_091063.1, on the reverse strand, counting down.
CTTACACCAAACAGTTAAAAAAAGAAACTAACTCTATAATCCGTTGGGTAATGCTTGTGTAAGACCTATTGTCTCCACCCCAGCTAGTGTAAAATCACATGCAATTAAGTATCACTAGTTTCAAATCAGTACAAATGAATTTAAAGTGAGCAAAAATGGCTCCCATAGCTTTTGCCTATTGACTTCGAGACAGCAGTAGAAATGAGACATGATTTCGGGAAGTAGATCCCAGCCTCGCAAAATTAGTAGGAAATCAAAGGTTGGGGTTTTGAATCACAGATTGAGAAAGCTAACATAACACGAAGTAGAGATACAAACCTTTTTCTCTTCATGCATGAGCGAGTGCCCACACGTAGGACAGACTTCTCTTCCTTTTTTTGCAAAATGGAGGCGTTCAAACCAGCTTATGCGCATCTCTGCATATTCACTGGTTATTTGCTGCCTCTCACTACCGCAAATGAGGTAATCAGCCCACCAAAACTTAAGCAAATGGAAATAACACCGGTAGGATTTGAGCCTTGGTAAGTAAGGATCGTCACTCTAACTCATTAGCGGCTATATGAAAATACAGCAGACTATAGAAATGCACCAGAAAAATCACCAAATGGTGCTTGCTGTCAAGACAAGCCACTTATTACGCTCTAAAAGAGAACATTATCTTCAAGTTTTATCTAAACATTGCACTTATAAATGATTTGCTCAATTGCTAAAATGAAAGACAACTAAAGAACCAACCATTCAGAAACTTGCCTCTATATGCATTGCATAGGGATAACATTTCTTCCCAGGAAAATTAGTTTCAAGCCAGTGGGTTTAGGCGAAAATGTGAAATGCTAACTAAAAGTGAGAGAAACAGAATATGAACCCATAACATTAGATAAGTATTTAGCTCAGTGGTGAAAACCTTGAGAGTGGAGGCTAACCACATGGTAGCTCTGGGTTCGAGTCACACAAGCTACATCCCTTTATATAGTTTTTCGTAGCTCCAACTTTTAGTAGAATCCACGGTGTTCAAATCCAGGAATCCGCCACCATTTGAAAGGCTCGACCAACCCCTATCAGTTAACAAACACGGTACTGACTTCAGTTGAACCCGTGGTGTTCAGATCCTGGATCCATTAGCGTCAATAAGGCTGACCACATTTTAACAGAACCCACGGTCTTCAAATCCTGGATCCACCACCGTCGATAAGGCTTGACCAACCCCTATCAGTCAACAATACGTAGAGGCCACCCACTCTCGCCCACACCATCTCCAGAAACAGGATTCCCAGGCCATTTTGTTCCAAAAGAAAAAAGCAAAAAAGAGTATTCCCAGACAGTAAAAGAGTATTAACCGTACTGTGGTAAGGGACAAGTGTTTTTTTTAAAAGAATAATAATTACAGTCAAACTTCTCTATAACAGCCTCGTTTCGAATATTTTTGAATGTTATAGCGAAGTGTTGTTATAGAGAACATATAATATAACATAACATGAAATTTGATTCCGGAAAAAGCTCGGCTTTTATAGTGAAGTGTTGTTATATAGGGATGTTGTTATAGAGAGGTTTAACTGTATAAGGAATAGGTGATTTACTCTTCTCAGTAGGGCGCACAGCCGTAGACACTGTTCATTTTAAAAGTTCAAGGAAGGAATAACAGAATAAGAGATTAACACAATTAGAGGAAGAAAGCAACGGAACAAGCTGACAGATCAGCACATGAAACACTCCAAGGGTATTAATTTCGTTAAAGTGAGCCTGTTTAAGGCTGTCAAAAGAAATGCAAATTTTAACCTTCCTAATGGGGTACATATAATCCAGGAAAATCTCCACCTTTTGCACTTAAAATCACTTTAGGATCCAACATCTACAGAATTTATACTGCGTTGTTGGTCCAAATTCTCACAAGTATTTAATAATAAAGAGTACTACATATATCTGGAAATGAAATTCTCGTCCACTTTAAATTACTCACTTTTGCAAATCCAACATCTACTAAATTCATAACAGCACTCTCGTCCCCCTACTCCCGACTCACGAGTATTGAGCAATACTTTACCACTTATTTAAATAATCCACCAACATTAGTTTCATATTATCACACCATGAAAGAACCAAAAAGAAGTGCCAAAGAACATAGCAACAGATGAGAGATCAGGATGATTAGTGCAACAAGTGCCCAAAAAAAAAAAAAAAGAGCTGACAAGAGAAGCAACACTATACAAGGACAGGCATACTGGAAATATTACGCGTGCATCCCTACCTTGATCTTCTATCTTCTTCCTTGGGATTTGCTTTTTATTTCATTTTCTTCTTTTTATTCTTTTTTTCCCGTGCAGGAGGGGGGAAATTTCATAATAAGGACTCATTCACACATCTTTTCAACTGAAACACAGATTAAAATAAGAGGTTGTCAATTACATTGGATAACCACACCTTCTCAGGTCTCTAGTGAAGAAGGGGTGCCGTAATGCTTCTCTAGCTTTCAGCCGTTCTGTTGGGTCATAACAAAGCAGCCCTTGCAGAAGATCAATGAGATCTCCAGCAGAGTGGTCCACATGCTGCATTATTAGGTTCTGGAATATGAAAGAAAGAAAAAACAACTCAATAAATGGAAAGTAATTTAAAGAAAAAGTAGAATATTAAAGCTTCAAATCACTCATAGATCCATTATCAATGAAGCAACTCTCAACGATATAAACCAATGGATCAGTACAGCAAACAAACTACATTATCCAATCATGCGGTTTCATTTAGTCAAACCACTCAACAATGTACAGGCAGTAGGGAAACTTCTCGTTATCAAGATATATTAATGCTGCCCCAAAATCCATCATTTTCCTCGGAGAAAAGGAGAAACCTAATTAAACAATTATACAAGCGGCTGAGGGTGAAAAAGAGAACACCAGAAAACATGAAAGATGTATTCTTCACAGTGCTTACTATAGCTTTTCAAACTTCCAACTCAAACTATAGGCAATTACATTTGTGAAAGCAGTTGCTAGAAGCTAGGGAAGACCAAAACCGAAAGAAGAACAGATAAAGTATTAAGATAAATCCTACACACTAAAAGCAAAATTCACAAATCTGCACTTGTGCTCCTTGAGAAGCTTAACACTCGCAACAAGGCCTCGTGAAATTCTATCTCACCAGATTAAGAACAAAACGATTTTGCACCTCCAGATAGAGCTTAGATTCAGGAATTACCTGGAGACGAGGCAATTTCCAGACAGCCCTCATACTTTCACTTGAAGTTGCACGCTCTGGCCAATCCAACCTTGCACCCCTTCTAAAATATTTCTCAGCACGGCGGCTACAAAAAGTGAGGCAAATAAAACTTGTGCTACTGTTATGAAATGACATAAACTATCTATGAAATCAAAAGAAAGGAAAATCTTACTCAGCTCTCACAGACATGTGCTGAGGAAGAGGCCCTAGCACCTTTTCCATCATTGCGAGATGTTCTAAGTTCTCATGTGTTTGAAAAAGAGCCTCACCCTATATGTCCATCGGGGTATTTTTTTTGGGGGGGAGGGGGGGGGGAGCAAAAGTTAGAAAATGAAATTTTATAAAATAATCATATCAGATGTGCAAACTTTTGACAGCAAAATCAGAAAGAAATATAAGTAGCTTATAGAGCAACAAACATAAGAATGTTTGGCAAAGAAAAAGATATCTAAACCTAGATTAAACCTGAGATCACAGGAATAAAGCAATCCCGAGGAGAAAATTTAACTAGACAGCACACAAGGGATGCTGGCATGACAAACAAGAATCCTTTTTTTCGATAATGAGAAACAAGAATCCATTTCAAGCATTATGTAGTCACCCCTAATTTTTGCAATAACTTACCCACATTTTCAAATAAGGGTTGCTTATTATATTCATGGAGTTGCCCCGAGATCTTGTCAGACATTAATAGGAAAAGGAAGATAACTAATCCATTTAAATGAAAGAACCATGTGACAGATAAAAAACATTTCTTTCATTTCTAACCGAAAGGTTAGAATCATTTTCAGAAAGCACCCGTGCATCACTGAATTATGACCGCCTTATCAAGGGAAACAAGCTGAGCCTATTGACTACAGGTAAAAGGATGATTTGTCCATGGATTTTTGTTGACTATAGCCACTGTATTCAATAGGTCAAGGGTGATTCACAGGAATCATCGTGAAACTGTGGTATAACAGTTTTCTCCAGTCTCACCTCATTGGGTACTCACTAATGGTAAATAATCACTTCAAAGCCCTCAGTCTGGGGGTTTTATGGTTAAATAGCATCAGGAGCTACTGTTGCATATTATGTTGCCATTTAGACGATTAGTAGTCCTCTAGCCTCTTCCCTTCACGTTACAAAGTTTGATGGTGGTGCGGAATTGTAGCATAACAATTTTTCTCCAGTATCACCTCATTGGGTACTCGTTAATGGCACTTTAAAGCCCTCGTCTGGGGGTATTATGTGTATTATGGACAAAATAGCATCAGGAGCAAATGTTGTATATCGTGTTGCCATTTAGACAATTAGGCCAGATCTGATGGCATAATAGTCCTCTATCCTCTTACTTCACGTAACTAAGTTTGATGGTAGTATATTGTATAGTAACTGACGAAGATAATCATAAAGAACCTAGCAGCCCTACCAATCATTATCTCATGACAATACAAGCAAAGAAAAAAAAAAAAAATACGCCTCAATCCCAAGCTAGTTTGGATCAGCTATAAGAATCCTCAATATCTTAAATGCTCTGTTTGGGAGAAAAAAACAAATAAAACGTAACAAACAAACAAGATAAATAACAAACACGAATGTAAAACCATACACATAATTAACTCTCACTTACAGAGCAAAGCTCAACAAGTATGCAACCTATACTCCACATATCACAAGGATAGTTCCATCCAAGACCTATAAAAACAGCATAAAACAAACTAAAAGACTGGCAAGCAACTAAAAAAATGCAAATCTGAAATGAGATAGTGGCTACCTAAAATAACCTCTGGAGCACGGTAATGACGTGTAGACACCACATAAGTATGATCCTGATGTTCAAACGTAGTACTGCCGAAGTCAATGAGCTTAATAGCACTTGACGTTGGTACATTCTTGAAGTAGGAACCATCTTTTGCAGGTCGCAGCAGGAACTTCATAGCAACAGCGGGAAAGTGACATCAGTAGTAAAGACTTTTCACGTTGCAGAAAGGGGAGAAATAAGAAAACAATCACCATCTAGATGATATGCCATTTCAAAAACAAAGAACATGCTATGTTATAAAACATGCTATGTTATACGTTCTCTGTGCTAAATTCTTGTTTCTACTTCCTAACCAACCAACTAGATGGAACCATTGGTAAGTTTTACAAAACATACAAATGCAGCTCATATGAAAATATTGAGAAGAAGAAAGAAGAACAAAAATGAACTTGCTTGATCTCCTGTTTCAGAGTTAAAAACAAGAAAAACAGACAAAGCAGAGAATATGTTACTTCAAAGTACATAAAAATAAAGTTCCACAAACATTAGTTTAGTTTCACAAACATTTTTTATACTAGGGAAATTCCTTCCCCATAGGGCTGTATTGTGGGCCAGGCCGGGCCCGGGACCGCCCTGGGCCCGTGAGACCACGGGCCTAATGGGCCAAACATTCCGGTTCAAACGGGCCGGTCTCAAACCATCTTTGAGGCCCACTGTGGGACGGTCCTACACAAATAGACCGCGAGCCCGGGACCGGCAGGAGGGCCTGGGCCGGTTCAACCGGGCCTAACGGGCCCTTAATTTCAGCCGTTGGGAAGTTTAAAAAATAGCCATTTAGCCCCCAAACTTTGTTTTAACCCCAAACTTTTTATAATACACTTTTTCCTTATTCTCAACTATAAATACCCCCTTATTCTTTCATTTTTACTCACAAATTCATCAATCTCTCTAATTTTCTTCTATAATTGCTTACTTTATTATTGCAATTTCGTAAAAAATTGTGAAGTTGGTGAATTGAAGTATTCAAGTCTTCAACGATATTCAATTTTCAAGAAGTTGTTCGTCAATTCGGTAAACTCGTTCCAACTCTTAAGTTTTAATATTATAGTTTTGTGTGTTTTATTTAGTATAATTATAATTAATATGGACTTTTCTTTGAAAAAAATATTTGGGGGTAAGGGTAAGGGTAAGGGAAAATCTAAAATTGGTGAATCTAGTCGCCAAGCTACTACTCTTCCCCCGGCTCCCCGACCCAGACCTGTTACCCGTCCTCCACCTGTTATTCTTGATAGTGATAACCCTTGTTTTCAATTTTTCCATAGTCAATTTTGCCATGATGTTGCATCAGGTCAACAATTAAATGAAGAAGTTATAAATGCTCTTTATCTTAATCAAACTATCTTTGAAAATGTAGAGGAAAATGATGATTCAGATGAAACGCAATCGGATTTAGATGATACACCTACTAGTCCTGTTAATAACCCCAACTGATGCCCAGCCTGACCCTCCTGTAGTCATCCCTACTTTTAATAGACAACCTTCTAAACGGCCCGAAACATCTCTTGTTTGGCAGCTTTTTACTTAACTAAGAGAACAAAATAAGGCTAAGTGTAAAACTTGTGGGTCTTTGATGGCTCATAAATTTACTGGAGACCGTAGCGGTACGGGTTGTTTGACTAGACACATAAAGACACACCCTAGAGATAAAGCTAGATATTTACAAATGAAAGCTGCGCAAGAGGGGACAAGTGTAGATAGTACGGTTAACCCTAGTACAGGGTCAAATCTAGTTCAACCGGGAATTAACACTGTTACCGGTGGCATTTTATATTATGATCCAAATAAAGATCGTGAAGAATTGGCAAAAATGGTTACTGTTATGTGCTTGCCCTATAGTTTTCCTTCTAACCCTCATTTTGTGCATTATATTAGAAGAGTTTTTAATCCTACTTATAAAGGATGGCCTCGCGCAACCGTAAAGAGCGATATTTATAAATATAAACATGAATATGAACAATATTTGCGCTATTTATTTACTCATATAGATTGTCGCATTGCTATTACTACTGATATTGGTAGAAGTGGTAATGACTGTGATTATCTAACTGTTACAAGTCATTGGATAGATGAGGACTGGATAATGCAAAAGCGCATTATTGCTTATAGAATAATTAATTCACGCCACACAGGTAAGTTTATTACTAACACAGTTGCAGATATTTGTAGATATTTTTGCATTAGAGATAAAATTGTGTCGTTTCAATGGATAATGCTTCTAGTAACACTAACGCTATAGGCTTGCTTACAATATCACTAAATCCTGCATTTAGTAATATTTTTCATGTTAGATATATTTGTCATATTTACCATTTAATCGTCGGTGATGGTATGAAAGTTTTAAATGTAGAAATTGAAAAGGTTAAAATGGCTCTTAATTGACTTTTTTATTCAAACCGTAGAAGTAGACTTAGAGACTATTTTAAAAAATGTGATGAATTTGGCCTTAGAGAATAAAGGTTCTTAAACCTTGTCCGACTAGATGGAATTACATGTATGAAAGTTTAGTTGTTGCATATGAATATAGGAACCCAATAAGCGCAGCGTATAATGCTCGTGTACGTGATGATGATGAGCACCTTACAAATCAAGATTGGACTAATGTTAAAATGCTTGTAGACTTTTTAGAACAATTTCATGTTGCTACAAATGAATTATCTGGGCAATATTATCCTACTATTTCTAACTGTTTAGTTTATATTGCAGCACTTGCAGATTTGTTTACTCAATTTTCAGAGGGTGGGGTAATTTATCAACTTGCTATTGATTCTATGAAAGCTAAGTTTAAAAAATATTTTTTCCCTATCCCCCCTATTTTTGGTGTTGCTGCATTGTTAAATCCTACAATGAAATTAGGAGGTCCTCACTTTTGGTATTCAAAAATTTATAACGCTTTATCACTTTCAGCTGAGGAATTTGCTACACTTGGAGATGCAAAAGCCTCAATTAAAATAAATGCTCAAACAATTTATAATGCTTATCAACTTGCCTTAGATCATGCTAGACCAAATGTTCCAACTCCTACTTCATCTAGTTCGCAATCATCTAAAAGAACTGTGGGCCTAAAAGCCCTTAGTTCTTGGACGGAGTTCAGGGGTTCTCAAGGTGATAATATTGGTGATAGTTCACAACTAAATAAGCTTCAAGTTTATTTGTCGCATGGACTTGAATCAGAGAATCCCGACGGCTCCTTCGATGTTTTGGAATGGTGGAAGGACAAACAAAAATATTATCTGGTTCTTTCAAGGATGGCTTGAGATATTTTAAGTGTTCAAGCTTCAACAGTGGCATCGGAGAGCGCTTTCAGTCAAGCGAGACTTCAAATCGATGATCATAGAGCATCTATGAGGGAGAGCTTGGAAAGATCAGTACTCTTCAGAGATTGGATCCGTTCGGAAAGAAGAAATTTTGGACTTGCAGAATCACAACCGAAGATAGACGAAACTTATGAAGAAATGCTAGTGGAACTTGCGCAGGATGTTGCTTCGCCCGGAAGTGGTGATGAACAAGCTTCTTTTCCACCACCACCAAAGGAAATTCCTCCGGACCTTGAAGGATTTATGAGATTTGTTACAGATAATACATAGACTAATATGTAACTTGTATTTTGGCACATCTTCCTTAGTTTTTTTTCCTTTTAATGGTGGTATTAGTACCTTATTGTGCTCATTCCATTGGGGGGAGGAAGACTAAGAAAGATATTGCCATTTTTTGTTAATGTCGTAACAATAAAAATTATAAGACATTCCCTTGAATATTTCTTTGCAATTTATTTTGTGTTTAAATTTGATATAGTAAATTTTTATTATATATATATATATATATATTTGTAGATATATATTATAAATATAGATATAGTATATATAATATATATAAGCTATATATTATATAAAGCAATATATAATTATATATACATACTATATATATATATATATAGCTATATATAAGCAATTTATATTAGTATATACATATATAGTTTACAAGAAATTGTCTTAAATAAAAAAAAATTAAAAAAATAGCCCGGAACGAAAAGGCCCGTTTAGGCCCGTGGGCCCGGCCCATTTAGCCCGGGACCATGTGGGCTTAGGACCACAGTGGGCCGGTTCCACCCATTGGGACCGTTAGGCCTGACCCGTTTGGCCTGGGCCCGGACCACAATACAGCCTTACTTCCCCAAAAGGATTGACAACCCCCCACCCACCTCCCACCCCATCCCACCCCCGCAAAGAAAGTATTTCTACTTTCTTTTGCTGGTCATCCCAAAAGAATAACACACTCTTAAAAGATCAACATTTTCTCCATACTCTTTAATAATTTTCAATGTCTCAAAAAAGGTTAAATGCACCCACTTCTATGGCACTCACTGATTGGAATGTAATAAACCTTAAATCTTACATTAACGAGGGTGCTCATAGTAAAAATATGAAAATTGGAACGAATACTAAGTGAATGATGTCTATTTACCTCCCCACTTCATATTTAATACTATGATTTACATTGAAAATCTGGATCGATCAAGCGGGTGCATAAAATATGTATCATTTATTCATTTCATGAAATTGGGCGACAAGGGAGAGCAATAGATTACTGTTTAATTTGTTTTAGACGGTGATGAGCACAGCAAAGTCAGAGAGGCTTGATTAATTTTTCACCCTTTGTTCTTATTCCCTCATCCTAAATGGATGACTTTTTTTAAGTCTGATATTTAAATGGATGACTTAGCTTACTTATGCCGTAGAAACTGACATCAGACGATTGGCCTTTTATCTGCATCTTCCCCCTAATGCTATGATGTTGACACAATATGGTTGGCCGCATTTTCTAATTCAAAACAACTAGGCTAAGAGTAAAAGCTTTCAGTTTAGCAGACTAGATAAGAGTCAGGACTGTAAAAAGCAAAGTGACAAAATGTAACATCAAAATCAAGACAATAGGTTGTCAAGAACTCCAAATGGGAAGGCATAGCATGCTCCAATATTCAGGATAGTGTATGCAGAGACTGTGCAGGCTATTTGGTTGGAAAGAAATCAAAGAATTTTTGAGAAGGTGAGCAGAGAGGTGGATAGCATTGCTAGAAGTGTTGCCTGTATTTGCAATGTCAGAACTACTGCTGGATTCAGGACTTTGCTACAGTCATATTCTTTCTAGTTTCTTGTTTTTGAGTTTTGAGTTTATTTGTTTTCTAGTAAGACCTATGCCTTGTTACAGAAATAGGAGAAACCCTCCTTAGGCGGTGTGCTCCATAGTATCTAGACAAGGACATAGAGATTTGGTTTGCTGTTAATTTCTTTCTTTTTTGAAAGTTGTCTGTGTTTGGCTAAGCTTTGCTTTGTAATTCTCTACTTTGGTGATTAACGAAATTGTTTAATTACCCAAAAAAAAAAATCAACACAATAGGATTCGAAATCTTTTTACAAGAGGTGGAGTTCTTTGAGAAGGAAAAATCTTGTGTTAAAGGAAATGCTCTATTCACCGAAAACAGGAGGAGTTGGAAAAGCAACATGAGATCATAAAGACGCAGTAATATTGGTATTACTATTGCATCTTAGGAGTTTTAGCATAATTACAAAATAAAAATCATGATATCCAGTCTGAAATGGAGAAAATCCATTGCTATAATCTCTCCCTCCCTCCGTCCCTCCATTACATATGCCAATTGCATCGAGAGATTGACCAGTGTTGTCAAAGGCGCGCTTAAGCCCTGAAGCGAGGCTCAAAACATGTTGAGCGCTTCGCCTCGCTTTGTGGGCGCTTTAGTGTCGCATCAAAGCTCTAAGGCATATTTTTCCTTATCAATGAGTGTAATCCTGAAAAGGCGACATTAAACAATTGATATTTCACTTTATCGTAATTTTTTTGTAATTTCTTTGTTCATATATTTGTTATTCATACGTATAATTATTAGTCTTGGACTACATATACATATTTTTACTTTTTCTCCGGTTGCGCCTTTTCTCATTAAAGCCTACGCTTTATTTGCGCTTTGCACTTAAAGCCCCCTCGGACCTTAGAGCTTTTTTGCGCTTTTCGCCTTTGATAACACTGAGATAGACTAATAGAGCCAGAGAGATCAGAAGAAAATGTTCCAAGAAAACTTTAGTTTGCATTCTCTATACTAGTTGACTCTAATAATCACAATGCTATTGAAAAGCAATTTCAATAAGACAGACAAACTAAATGATGTGTTACCTTGTAATCTGGAACTTTAAGATACTCTGACGAAACAAGGAGAATATTTTCTGGCTTCAGATCAGTGTGAATCAGTCGCAGATCATGCATAACTGTCACAAGAAATAGGAATGAGCAAACTGCTAGAGTTAATGGACATCAATATTCCTAGAATAAATATTTGCAAGCATAAGTAGAGAAGCTCCCTTGCTCCAATAGTAATCATATGTGCAACATAAAATCCAACTTTAAATGGTAACACGATCTGAGCCTCACAAAGCTTCTGAAAATTAAAAGAGAAGTGTGGTAAAGATCAGTTCACACACATGCTACAGACTCCAAAAGTTGTCTGCCAAACTCCCGGACAAGATCAATGGGAAATGAACGATAGCTGTTTTTGCGAAGAAAATCGTATAAGCTTGGACCAAGCTTCTCAAAAACCTGTTAAGACCAATTAAATCGATCCTCAAGTTTTTACTCCCAGAATATCATATAAGAAGGAGCTTAGCTGCCCCTCCAAATCCAATCAAATCATAAGCACCAATAAGTACTTACAATACATATATGATTACGATAGTCAAACCAATTCCTTATTTGCACACAACTGCAAGGATAAAAGCAGTGGTACTAGAATCACTTCAATTTCGGCTGTCAGTAAAGGAACACAAAAGGAAAGATGATTCTTACTGTTTGCCACCAAGATCATGCCTGGCAAGTTTCTGAAGGACATCTATTTCAATCATTGCCGCTTCTCGGTATTTATGTATAGAACGAACAACTTTAATTGCCACAAGTTCCTTTGTTTCATTGTCTAGGCATTCAAGGACTTGTCCAAAAGTCCCTGCAATTAGGTATCAAATAGATACAGCTAAATAAATGAACTAAAATGTCTCATGGGAAGTACAAGCACAATATTAGGAAACTTCTCTAGAAGTATTTTAATATTCCTATATAATAGGGGATCCTGTCAATAGATACTACCAAAAGTACCAACCTTGATAAGCGAAGAACTATTCATTTTTCTGTCAATACTCAGTGAAACTAAATTGAAAAAATACTGAGTAACATATTTCATAGGCCATTTCTTTTTACAGCCAAAAGTTTACAACAACAACCCAGTGTAATCCTACAAATCCCACAGGTGGGGTCTGGGGAGGGTAGGATGTACGTAGCCTTACCCCTACCCTGGAAGGGCAAAGAGACAAAAGTTTACCTCAGACAAAATGGAAAATAGCAGGAATAAATCAACAAAAACATGTGAATGTTTTCAAGAAAAAAAGACTATCAAAAAAATGATTTTAAGCAGGCCTGGGGAAAAAATAGCTACATCAATAAAGATTGCTTCAATTAAAAAAAAAAGGTACGACATTATACTCATATAAAACCCAATAAACAACCCCTCTCAAAAACATAACAAGCAAAGGGGGAAAAGACTCGGGAAAAGAAAAGAGAGAGGGGGTAACTAACCTTCCCCCATTTTGCTGAGTATCCTATCTGCAAATACAGAAATGAGTGGATTACAAAAGAGAAACATATTTTACGGACATAATAATTCACATGATAATCATGTTGGTGCATGTGATCATCACGCTAACCGTAGATGTCTGTACGCCAAATTTAGGTTAAGGTGATAATTGGGAAAAGAAATTGTGCCACCCTATATTACTCTGATAGAAGAGCATTGTTGACATGACGGTAGTTGAACAGAATATCCAAAACACGGGGATTAATATTCCTCGAGCGGATAGTCAATTATTTATGGGTGTATGTAAGTTCCTGAATGCACTCAGTATCACAGATGTGGAAAAGGCGCATCATGCAACTAATGGAGAGATCGATGGCCTTAATCCTTTCGATAAAGATGACCAGGGAACAAAACTAGGTCCTACATGCATACCTAGAAAGCCAAGAATCTCCCTCTGCCAGAACAGAATGGAGATTACTTTTTTTAATCAGTAAAAAAGAGAGGCAAAAAAAAAAAGTTAACTAGTTGGTACCCTTATATCCTCGACCAAGGCTAATTCAACAATTGCCAGCTCAAATCAGAGTTTGCAGCATTGTAACTCACATATAGGTGCAAATCTCCTTTCCTAAGACACTTACAGATGCACATCTAGAATGCTTAGTACTACTTGAAATACTACTGGCTTGTGCAATTTGTCAAATACTAGAGTCAAGTTGAAGAAACCAATGTGAAAAACATTTAGATGCTAAGGTTCTAAATCATTGGATAGAAGGGACGGTAGGAATGTCGATCTTAGGTAAGAATAGTCGAAATTCAAAAGTGCAACTTTTCATATATACAAGTCAAAAAAAAAGATAATGGAAAGGCCTTTGCCGACCAGAAGAAAGACAGAATCACCTTTTCGGACTTATTGAAAATCCTGATAGACTTATAATGTGGAGTTACCTAGAAATTAATTAATTTTAAGGGAAGAAACGGCAACAACTTACAGCGAAGAGTTAAGGTTTCCCCAATCGCAAAAACATAGTGGCCATCTTTATCATCTGGTCTCCGAGGAGGAGATCCATTATGAGGGATACCCTTGTAATATATTGAAGAATAAGCATAGTTCAGCAATGCTCCGTTCCCAAACTCTTGCCCACAGTATATTGTTGGAAGAACCTAGATTGAATAGAAATATGTTAGTACATTTTGCCTCAATGCCTTTTCCCTTGAATGACATAATTCATATAGCATATCAAAGGCCATGAAATATTTATTTACTGATATGGACTACATCATGTTTTGCAATAGTACATGTAACCATATTCTGCAACAGTATGCCTATAGCATATCAACACCTTACTCCTATGTGTGATAGAGGAAATGATGTGAGTATGATACTTTGGGACAGTATGTCTAGATCAACAACAACAACAACTAACCCAGTTTGATCCCAACATGTGGGGTTTGGGGAGGGTAGTCTGTACGCAGACCTTACCCCTACCTAATGCAGGTAAAGAGGCTGTTTCCAATAGACCCTCGGCTCAGGAAGGGGCAGTATGTCTAGATCATGTTTTGCAATAGTTTCCATTAACCTATGCAGCATAGACATAGATAAAAGCAGTGCTAAAAGGACTAGGACATGGTGACATTATTTTCTCTAAACATAGGAGGTTGCGTGATAAAGATTCCAGAAGCATACATTTATTCTACTGCAACTATATCGACTTATATATCCTTTCTCACCCGTTTGTGTTGATTTTATCTTCTTTCTTTCAATCTTTCTTTTAAATGAACTGTTTGAACTAAATAAATTAAGCTTTTCTGAATTTCAACATCCTTTCACAAAATTCACCTTACATTGCTCAATTTAAAAGGTCACTAAAGACACATATGAATGTCCAGCGGTTGACAGTGAAATTATTCTCAAACACCGTTTAATGCGTGTCCTGTATCCTAACATGTACATAGTGATTGTTTTGAACACATTTTCTTCGCTCTGATATCTTAAACAAAGTCTAAGATACACATTTGGAAATGCATACTTACCTTCGGGAACTGGAGAATCCTTTCATAACAAATAAACCTTTCAAGCAACTTTGCCTCAACACTTAAACTTTATGCCTGATGCTATATTATGAAGGAAAAAGAACTTTCTTTTCCCCATACAGCTCCATATTGAGTTTTTATCCTTATTCCCATTAATATTTTGACTTCGAAAGCAATCTTAGGCTAAAATTTAAGTCACTCAAGAACTGTAAGTTTATAATCTTTTTAGGAATAAGCTACTCAAGACCCGTAATTTAGCACCCTTTAAATGGGGAGAAATGAAAGGCCTTACCGAAACCACCTACATCTTCTCACAAGCAACCAGTCACTAACCAACTTTATCCTTCTAGGCCTTACAGGCTTTTATCACCATTCTTGATGTTCGCATCTAAATCGAATTTCACAAGTACCTCTACAACTTCCCTATGACTGTCACATTACAAATTTCATATTTTGCTCAAAACAAAAGAACTCTTAATCACATATTATTAGCAATTTTTTAGTCATAAACAGACTTCAAATTCCACCAAATAAAGAAGAATAAAAACACAATAAAATATCAGTCAAAATTATTATATATATTATTGAAATCAAACCTTGGGAATTGGTGGAATTGGAGGCTGAATTGGAGGCCCTACGTCCCATGCCAAACGAGGCCGTTTTCGAGGTCGCTTATCTATATTTCTCCGAGGAAATTCCATTAATGGTTGGGTTTCCATATACCGATCTATAAAGTAATCTGCACGAAGAAATAAATTGAAAATTCAAGTGATTTGATGACAAAAATCAATAATTTCGCGGTTCGAAACCCTAGAGATTGAGCTGATCTGAGAATGAGAGCTAATTGCGAAGAGAGTAACCGTGGTTAGTTCACCCTTGGTTTGTTTGTAACCTTAGTTGGAGGTTGGGTGGGCTTAGGCATTTGCTTAGTTGCCTGGCACGAATAGGGCGATTTGCACCCATAGTCACTTCTAATGGTTTTTATTTTAGAACATAATGACAATTTTAAAATTAGTGCAATTTTAGTCTTTTTAATATACCCTTTTGAAATAATACCCTTTTTGATCGAATGATCATTGATCTTGCATATGACGATCAATTAATTTCAGAGTCAATCAAAAGATAGTTGGCCAAATTAGGCACCACATAAGATGATGAACCCAGTAAAGCTAAAAGATTGGAAAAAATTTTAGGATGAGGAGATGCAATCTAAAGAAATTCAATAAAAAAACTAAACTTAAAGTCTTCCATTCTCATCTAAAATATGTTTATCTTGAACGAGAATTATTTTCAATAATAATTTCATATTTTCTTACTCCAGAAAAAAAAATAGATTAATTGAAGTACTAAAAGCACGCGAAAGAGCCTTAGGGTGAATTGTAGCAAAGATCAAACAAATTAGTCCAGTTATTTACATGCACAAAATCCTCATTTATGATAGTTACAGGCCAATAGAAGAAGAATGAATTCATTAATGCAGAAACGTTAAATTTGAAATTATAAAAACAAGGCAAAATACATAGTTTACCCATCAACCTTGGAGCGAAATCCTTGTTACACACCTCTCCTTCACGGAAAACCTTTTATACACTCAACCTTTCAAAAATGTGTCTAAGACACACTACTTTTGACCAGATAGCGCTTGCGTGTTTACACACAAAAAAGCGTGTGAAGCCCCGAAAAATATCCTATTTTTCGTCTCCCCTCCACACAAGAACCCCTCCCCCTCCCCCTCCCTCTGGTCTTCTTCCTCAGATCACCCTCCCCCTCATCTTCTTCCCCATATAGACTTTTTAAAAGAACATAAAATTTTAGATCTAAAATTGAGCGAAATTTGTTGGTTTATTGTCCAAATATTATGAAAACTATTTATTTGTGATAGATTTAAAAGCTTTAACAATAGTATTGAAGGTTTGGTAAAAAAATCTAGAATCCATCATTATTGGGGTATCGAAAAAAACTTGAAAATTCAATTGGATCTTGTTGATTATTGAGTTGTTGAACTCAATTTATTGGTCGATTGTTTTCGGCTAGTTGTTTAGATAGTGTAGAAAAGTTGAATTTTGGTGTTATTAGAAACTTTTCCACGAACAACCATGGTGGCAACAAAAATGGTGCTTAAGATATAAAAAGGAAAGATGAATAAGATGGGTTTTAATTGTAATTTCTAATATTTGCTTTCCCTTTTAAAGTCGATGACACGTGTCACGATCCTATTAGGGCGTGCCCTTCACGTTATCTAAAAATATTGGCCAGGCACAAAAGTGAGGTGTCTTAGACACACTTTTGAAAGGTTAAGTGTGTAAAATATTATCCATGAACGAGAGGTGTGTAACAGGAATTTTGCTGCAAGATCGATGGGTAAACTATGTATTTTGCCTAAAAACAATTGGCAACATATATCATTTACCACATTTCTCGTATCACTTAGGTAAGTTATATTGAAGTAGTACTAAAGAAAAAATATATAATAGTCATAAAAAATGAAAGCAACAAATCTATACCTTTCAGGTGATTATATAAAAGCTTTTGGTACTATCAGGTGATTATATAAAAGCTTTTGGTACTATTAAGAAAAAGTTTAAAACTTTCCCTTTAATTGTGTTTCCTGATTGGAAGTAGCCTCTCGATGTTACATATAATTCTAGAATAGATGGGGTTGTTTTAGGCTGTAGAAAATTTTTTTGGTCTTATTTACTATGCTAATGGGACACTGAACGATGCTCGACTGAATTATGCCACAACGAGAAAAAATTATTGTCAGTGGTATTTATATTTGATAATATTTGTTTTTATTTGATAAGAACTAACTCATTATATCCCTTAGCAAAAAAGATGTCTCGAGAAACAATAAGATTTCGAATGGAACATCTCCATATAAAAAAAAAAAAAAACTTTGGCGGGGTAATCAAAAGGACCTAAAAGTTAGTGCATAAA
The DNA here is from genome assembly GCF_000393655.2 of Nicotiana sylvestris. Taxonomy (NCBI): domain Eukaryota; kingdom Viridiplantae; phylum Streptophyta; class Magnoliopsida; order Solanales; family Solanaceae; genus Nicotiana; species Nicotiana sylvestris. The sequence continues at coordinate 154,828,471 of NC_091063.1, read as the reverse complement.
GAGTTATGTAAAATTTGTTAACTAAAGTCTCACATGTTATAGATATGGTTAATTTTACTATGTATAAACTTGTCGCATGTTGTAACAACTTTGATCATGGTTGTGCAAGTTCATTCCTTATAACTTACTTCAAACCATTTTCTTGAAATTCGAGTTGTGATAGTTCGAACTTAAAACCATTTGCTTCAACTCAACTTCAGGCCAATTGTATAAAGTTCGAATTATTGTAGCCTAATTTCACTTCAGTAGCCACTAAGTCTGAAGTTCGAACAGTTGCACTGGTTTTAAGCTTGAAAGCTCTATGTGTACTTGTATATTCTTGTTTTATTTGTAGAAAGTAGAATCTTGGCTTGATAATGAGGAAAATAATTCGTTCGATGCAAATTCACCACAAGTACGAAGAAACTAACATTCAATATAGAGTTTGAGCAATGCTGTGATGACCCGATAGATCATCTTATATTTTAGAACTCAATTATGTGCTTTGAAGCCTTAAATATCTCATTTTAGCCCTCCTCAATTTGCGTGTCTAGTCCGAATAGTTTTCCGGAAAGCTTTTTATGTTAAAAACTAATAAAAATAAGAATTTTGCCTTAAATATTTATTTGAGTTGACTACACCCATATTCGTATTTTGACGGTCCCGGTGGGTCCGTATCGTAATTTGACCTGAGCGTCTACCCGGAATCGAATTTTGAGGTCCCTAGCTCGAGTTATTAATTTTTATCGAAAATTGAAAGTTTGAAAGTTTAATGATTTTTGAGAATTGACCGATGTTTGAATATGTTTATATCGGGTCCATGTTTTGGTTCCGGTATCCGGTACATGTCCATTACTATATTTATGACTTTTCTGTCAAATTTGGTGAGAAACAGATTTGATTTGGCGTGATTTGGACGTCCTATTATGAAAATAGAAGTTTCAAAATTTTCTTGAAAATTTCATTTGATTTGGTGAGCCTCGCATTTGCGAAGGAACCATCGCATTTGTGAGCAGTAAGCGGGGTGGAGCTTTTCACATTTGCGAAAACTGGGGTCGCAATTGTGATCCCCTCAAGTTCGCATTTGCGAATGATTGTCCGCATTTGTGACGGCAGCAGAAATGTTAAGGCTTCCCAATTACGAAGTGTTTCTCGCATTTACGGGGTTTGCAATTGTGAACTCCAGGTCGCAATTACGACATCTACAACTGTGTAAAATTTGAGTTAGATGGGATTTTTCTCTCATTCCTCAAATTTTCAAAATCTAGAACCATAGAGGCGATTTTTCCAAGACCCTTTCTTCCCAAATTCATTGGTAACCTATTTTCTTTCAGTATTCCATTATATTTCCTAAGATTTCAACCTAAAATCTTGTATTTTCATGGTGGAAATTGAGGGTTTCGGTAGAATTAGAATTTTAATAAAATGAAAATTTAGACCTCAAATTGAGGTCGGCCTGGGAGTTGACTTTTGTTGACTTTTTCAATAGTGACCTAAATTGAATCTTTTGTAATCGTGGGTGATTCCTAAAGCTTATTTTGAATCGTTTGATTGGTAATTTTCTAGATATTGTTGGTTTGGAGACGTGTTTGAAAGACAAAACTGTGGTTGAGCTTTAAGTGATCTTTGAAGCGAGGTAAGTGTCGTGGTTAACATTGACTTAAGGGAATTAGGAACCCTTAGACTATGTGCTATGTGAATTTCATGTGAGCGGCGTATATGCCAGGTGACAAGTGGTTATATGCTGACGAATTATCTGATTTCCTAATTTTCCGTTTTTCCTTGATTGTCTCTTTCCATGTCTTAATTGTTATATGCTCTAAATATTTTTCATGTTTAACTGTTACTTGATAATCAATGTATTCTCCTGTTAATAATGTTAGATCTTTATATAATTTCATAATTCCATGCTATTTGCTTAAATTGGCTTATTTGCACATTCTAATTGTCAATTACTGGACTGGCCTTACTGCGTAGTATTACTTATGTAGATTCTCATATTGTACAAGGTTTCTTTTTGGTTCAGTTGGGTATTCATTGACCGTAAAGTTTCTCGTAATTTGAATTGAAAAATTGATCGCGCACATTGAGTAATTTATACTGATATGGTGGGATTGGATTATACGCCGCAACAGGTGAAATAAGGCTGGTTTGATATGGTAGAATAAGGGTAAATTTGTATTGTACGGTGGGACCGGGTTGCACGTCGCAACAGGTGAAATAAGGGTGAATTGATATGGTGAAATAAGGGCGAACAATGGTATTGATATTGATATATTGTGGGATCGGGTTGCGCGTTACAACACATATATGTTATTTGTTGTTGTTGATGTTATTACGATGAAATAGGGGAGGATTCTGTGTTGTACGACAGGATCTGGTTTGTGTGTCGCAACAACCTATGCGTTTGTATTTCCTTGACTGTGTTGGTTTTTAGTATTATCATTTGAAATGTTAAGGATTGGTAATTCTGGACGACACTGGTTTATAACTTGAGGCTGTGGTTATTATTTGCAGTTAACTTTCTTATCATGTTCTGTATTTCCTTTTTCTGCCCTTATTATATACTGCGTATAGATTGTAGTGTAAGTGACCCGCCTTAGCTTCGTCACTACTTTGTCGAGGTTAGGCTCGGCACTTAGAGCACACAAGGTTGGTTGTACTCATACTATACTCTGCACTTTTTGTGAAGATTTTGGAGTCAGTCCCAGCGGCGATTATTAGTAAGCTCGGATTGGACAGCTTGCGGAGACTTGAGGTACAACTACTCAGCGCCTGCAGCTCCTAGAGTCCCCTTCCCTTTACTTTATTCAGCTGTGTATTTTCATTTAGAAGACTTTGTATTTATTTTAGACCCTTGTATGTACTATTCTAGTAGCTCGTGCAATTGTGACACCGGATTCAGAGATGTATTAAACGTTGGGCTGTTTTAACTTATGTATTATTACTTTCAATTATTGCAGTAGTTTCGGTTCTTTTCTCGTCAACTAATATTAAAACTGTTAAAAATGGATAGAGTGTTCTAACGTTGGGTTGCCTAGCAAGTGAAACGTTAGGCGCCATCACGGTTCCGACTGTGGGAATTCCGGATTGTGATACGTTGGTATCAGAGCACTAGGTTACATAGGTATCACAAGTCACTAGCAAACTTAGTAGAGTCTGGAGGATCGGTACAGAGACGTTTGTACTTATCTTCTAGAGGCTATGGAGTTAGAAACAATTTCACTTCTATTATTCTCTATCATGCGATTTTATTCTATCTTTGCTGATTGAACCTTTCTATTTTGTCCTCTCGCAGATGGCGAGAACATGCACCGTATCTTTAGCTGGGCAACAGCCGGAGCACCCAGCAGCAGCTCTTATAAGGGAAAGAGGTCGAGGCCGAGGTCGCGCCAAAGGCCGAGATAGGGGCAGAGCTCGGCCTAGAGCTCGAGCAGCAGCACCAGCGGCGGAGCCTCAGGTAGAGTTTGATGAGGAGGTTCCAACATAGACTGCGCCTGTAGGACCAGCTCAGGTCGCGGAGGGGTTCATCGCCCCTCTGGTGCTTCGGGATGCTTTGGTCCGTTTGGTGGGTCTTATGGAGAGTGTGGCCCAGGCCGACACATTTCCTATGGCACCAGCCGTCTCTCAGGTTGGATGAGGAGCACAGACTCCTGCTACTCACACTCCGAAGCAGAGCAACCTCGCTAGTTAAGGTAGTTCAGCCAGTGGTTGCGGCACAGGCCGGTGATGGCTATGCTATGTCTCCTAATGGTTTATTGAGATTGGACAAGTTTACTAAGCTCTTCCCAGATCACTTCAATAAAGCACCTTCTAAGGACCCATAAGATTATTTTGACCATGCCATGAGATGATGCGGAACATGGGTATAGTTGAGACCAATGGGGTCAATTTTGCTATGTTTCAGATGACGGGTTCTGCCAAGAGATGGTGGAAGGATTTTGAGTTGACCAGACCAGATGGGTTGCCTACTCTTACTTGGGACCAGTTCTCTTAGTTATTTCTTGAGAAGTTCTTTTCTGTCACATTGAGGGAGAGTTACCACAGGCAGTTTGAGCGTCTCCAACAGGGAAATATGTCAGTCACACAGTATGAGATCCGTTTTGTAGATCTAGCATGTCATGTCATTCTTGTGCTTCCTACTGAGAGAGAGAGAGGGGGTGAGGAGTTTTATTGAGAGACTCACTCATCCTATCAAGCTTCAGATGTCTAAGGTGACTGGGGCTGAGAATTCTTTTCAGATGGCTGCTAATATCACCATACGGATCGAGGATGTTCTTTCATAGGAGAGAAGGCAAGGGTCTGATAAGAGGCATTGTCATTTCTGTGGATTTAGTGGCGCCTAATCTGGAGGCAGGGGTACTTTTGGTAGGGCCCATCCTCCCTGGTGTAATGATCCGGTCGGTCGTTTTGAGAATTTAAGCTCCGTTCAGTGGTGTACGGTATTGAACACCTTCATAACATGAGTATTGACTTGCGTGCATGGTTGAATTCAGTTAATGAATGATTCAAAGTCAAATTGTAAGAAGAAATCTAGTTTTGGAAGTTTGAACGGTGTGAATTTGATCAGAATTGGACTTTTGAGTAAACAACCCCGGAATGAATTTTGGGTGATCTCAACAGCTTCGTATGGTGATTTTGGATGTAGGCATGCGTTCGGATTGTGTTTTGGAGGTCCGTAGCTAATTTAGGCTTGAAATGCCGAAAGTTGAATTTTTTTAAGTTTCCGGTTCGATAGTGAGATTTTGATATCGGGGTCAGAATGAAATTTTGGAAGTTGGAGTAGCTCCGTAGTGTTGAATCTGACGTGTGTGCAAAATTTCAGGTTATTCGGACGAGGTTTGATAAACTTTTTGATCGAAAGCGTAATTTGAGAGTTTTTGGAATTCTTAGGCTTGAATCCAATGAAATTGATGTTTTGATGTTGTTTTGAGCGTTTCGAAGGTTGGAACAAGCTTGAATGATATTTTAGGATTATTTGGCATGTTTGGTTGAGGACCCGAGGGCCTCGGGTGTGTTCCTAGTGGGCCACGAGTCATTTTTCCCTATGTTTGAACTGTTGTTCTACTATCTGGTGTTTCTTTCTATGCGATCGCATAGGCATAGCCACGATCGCATAGTACAATGTCAACTTGCCATATTTTCCTTCATTGCATTCGCACAGATAGGTTCGCGATCGCATAGTGTAGCTCTGGGCCTCAACATTTTTCCTTCTTTGCGATCGCATTGTTTAGTTTGCGATCGCGTAGCACAAAATTTGGACAGTAGCCATTTTCCTTCTACGTGATCGCATCAGTCCTTCCGCGATTGCGTAGCACACTTTGGGACAACAACTATTTCTTCTATGCGATTGCATCTCTTCTCCCGCGATCGCGATGTACAAATACCTGGGCAGTATTTATATAGCCCATCCGCGACCCTTCTTCATTTTTCCATCATTTTTGAACGAGATTGAAGCTTTTGAGGGAGATTTTTGAGGAAACGAAAGGGTAATCACTTGGAGGTAATATTCTTGACTTCATAACTCATTTATATGTGATTAAAGGTCTAATTAGTGGTGAAAATTTAGGGAAAAATCAGTGCAAAATGGGTAATTAGGGTTTGAGATTAAGAGACCTTAAAATGGGTATTTGAGGGGTAAATTGAACTCTGATTTTGGTGTTGTTGGTATGTATAGACTCGTGAGAGTACGAGGTTTCTGAAAATATAAATTTTACCCGATTCCGAGGTGTGTGTCCGAGGGGCATTTTGGTCATTTATCCAATTTTGCGTATTAACTTAGAATTTGTTTGTAGAATCAGTTACTTAAACTGTTATTTACATTATGCAACTGAATTAGACAGATTTGTGCTATTTGGAGTTGAGTAATTGTGGCAAGAACATGGTTTCGGGTTGATTTTGAACCGGTTCGAGGTAAGTATCTTGCATGACCTTGTGTGGGGGACTTTCCCATAGGATTTGAGTCTGTTATGTTAATTGTAGTTCGTGTACGCGAGGTGACGAGTACGTGATCGGACTTATTTATGGAAAAATTGGCCTTTTAGGGTTCTTAGGTCCTTATATTCACTGTGTATGAAGGTGCACCTGATATGCTTGAGTTTTCCACTTACTAGTTTCACCTCTACATGCTCTAATTGGAATTAATTGCTCATGATTCATTCTTATTGCCTATTTGACTCTTATTTTGCTTAACTAAAGATTTTTACCTCTTATATTGTCATGCTATCTTTCATAACTACCACTACAAGAAAAAGGCGGATTACCTGGGGATATTCTGGGGATAAAATTCCCAAATTTACCGGCAGATTTTCATGCCGAAATTTGAAATTCTTAAATTGTAGAATATCATACCTGCAAATTTAATTTTTCCTGATAAATCCGCAAGTATTTTTGGCGCCATTAGGCGCAAACGTATTACCTAGGGAATTACATGAGGAAATAATCGGCAAGTCTTCTATCAGTAGGTAAATTCCTAGGTAAATGAACACAAAAAATTTTCTTTTTTTCGTTTGTGAGTCGGCATAAACTTACCCATCTAATTGTCATGCGAATTTTGCGGCGGATTATCTCATGGGGATGTACTTGGGGATTTAGTTTTGCTGGGGAATTTCCTGGGGATTATTTCCTATGGTTTTACATGGAAAATTTCCCAGGGAATTTATGTACCTAGGGATTTATTGTTCGGGTTTCACATGCGAATATTTTCATGGGGATTTATGTGGGGATTTATATACCTAGGAATTATTTATTGCGGTATTACTTGAGAATTCTTTAACAAGGATTTACTTGTGATTTATCTAGGAAATTTCTTGGTAATTTACCTCAGAAAATTGTCTGGGAATATCTTGAAGTGGTTGCACCTAAATTTTTTTATGGCGAAATACCCGAGTATTTAATTTCTTGTGTAATTAGCTGGGAATATTATCTTGCAAGTTTAGCTAGAATATTTTTCTTGATTATTTAACTAAGGATTTCCGTCACTCTGGGATTTATCTTTTTTTTTTCTTGCATAGGGATTTACTTGCTCCAAGCTTGAGTCAGAATACTATATATATATTTAAAAATCATAGATGTTGTATTGAGAGTTTTATTACTTACTGAATTATTTTTGTATCGATTTAACTGGAAATTTATTATCTCTTTGTGGTTAAGTTATTATATCTACTTCTTAAGCTTATTAATTTAGCTATGCATATATAATTGCGAATAAAAAAATATACCAAGCTAATAGAGGGCATGAGAATAAGTTACAAGTAATAGTAAAGAATTATTTTACCTTAACACTAAGATAAAATAAAATTTATGCTTGGAAGACAATTATCATATTGGTAGAGAATGTGTTTGAGTTTATTCTATGTGCATATTTTTTGTATGTCATCTTTTTTTTTACAGGACCCTAGCTAGATCATATTAAGTATTATGGACAATAAATGATCATCGTTGTGTAGGTAGTGAAAGTGAGGACGATAGCAATTGTATAAACGTAGCGATTTTGAGAAAATCATCGAGTACACACTGTCACACCTCCTTTTTCCGCCCCTGCAGGGGTGAAGGAGTTTTTTTCAATTAAAGGACAATCGAAATGGGATTTATTTATTTATTTCAGAGTCGCCACTTAGGATATTTATGGTGTCCAAGTCACCGGTTGAATCCCGAATCGAGGAAAAGAATGACTCTGTTTAACAGTCTGCGCACCAGAAATCCGGATAAGGAATTCTGTTAACCCGGGAGAAGTTGTTAGGCATTCCCGAGTTCCGTGGTTCTAGCACGGTCGCTCAACTGTCATATTCGGCTTGATTATCTGATTTTATACAAATATGAACTTATGTGCAGATTTCAACTCTTTACCGCTTTCATTATTGCTATTATTATTTTACAGGGAGTTGCAACGTTGTGAAAATGTATCTCGAACCGCGTCTCAATCAATGTACCCGTGGTCGTCGACACACTTTAACTCCGTTGAGATTTGGATTTGGGTCACATAAATGTGCACCCGAGTTCAAGAAAATTTAATTATTAAAGGCGCGCCTAAAGTGACTAGTTTATCATTTACTTTGGAGTAGGGCCGTAAAATTTTGCTAAACGGTCCATCCCGAAGTCTAAGCAATTTTAAAGCAAATATTTACTGAGGGCCCCGCAATTTTTGTATTTTTATTCGGCGAGGCTCATCTCATTCTTCTTATTATTTTTTTTAAGGAATTTGCAACGTCATGGACACGCATCTCGAACCACCTCACAATCAATGTACCCGTGATTAGAGACACATTTCGACTCCGTTGAGATTTGGATTTGGGTCAATATATATATATATATATATATATATATATATATATATAAATGTGCACCCGAGTTTAAAAAAGGTAAGATTTATTAAAATGCGCGCCTAAAGCGATTAGCGTATTATTATTTTGGGTAAAGCCGTGGAGTTCGCTGAACGGCCTATCCTGAGTTCTAAGGAATCAACACATACATTTTGTGAGGGCCCCGCAATCTATGCGTTTTATTTGGCGAGGCTCGTCTCATTTTATTTAAAAGGTCGTCCTATAGTGGCTATGTTTTCTATTGAGTTTGTCTCCAATAATGAAAGAAGAAGAACGGTCCAACTTTTTTTACATGCTTACAAGTTAGTTATAGTCGGGTTCCGAATATGATTTGCAAAATCCGAAACATGAAGGCGTATATGGGTAGTTGTTTTGATACTACGGGCCCAGGCCCAATGTGCATAACGTGAAACTCGACCTGAGCCATCCTTATTCCAATTGGGCCTAGTTAACCTATTTTGTATATGTTTGACATTTATAAGGCGGCTGAAAATGTAAAGTACTGCTTGTCTGATCAAGCAATATTCCTACCAATTCGAAAACATGCCATTTGTTTAAAGAAGTAACTATTGGATACCTAACATGCTTCTCGAGAACAATAATGAACTAACAGAACATGGCTACTGCAACATTAGTCCCTTTTAATTATAAGCAAAGCATAGAGTTCTCCAACTAAATGATATGTATAAAGGTTCAGTTACATCACAGCTAGCTACATGGTTCTAGTAGAGAAAGTAAATTATCATACATACAACTAATGTTCAGTATATTTCTAAAGCGAATTCAAAATAACTTCAACTCTTCATTTTTGTATTCATGCTTCAAATTTCAGCCTACATTGACCAATGTATCAGTTGTGTACCTGGTATAGGAAAGAAAAAGAAGAAGAGGAATGATCAGTGGAAGCAGTAGCACACACACAGCAACACAACCCCAGCAGTCAGATTTTTGTCACCAACAGCAAACCAAGAACACTCAACTGAAACAGTGTTCAACAAGTAGAGAAACCAGGAAGAACTAAACTGAACCCCAACAGTGTCCCAACACAACAGACTGGTGCACGAAAGTAGTAATTTCTGATTTTTGTCAAAACACTCAAGAAAAGCAGTCTCAAACTCTTTAATGTAGAAGTTTAGCTTTAACACTCTACCTCTCTCAATTTCTGATGTCCAACCCCTTACTCTATTCTAAATGAGCCTATTTATAGGCAAAATAGGCAAGCCCCAGACTGCCTTATTTCCTTCAGACCTCAACTTTGCCCATACCCCTTAATTTCCCATTATCAGGTGTTTTGTGCCCAAAATGGTATGGGCAGCTGACAACAACCAACTAATCCCCCATCAATTCATTTTATTATTACTCAAATGTTATGGGCCTATTATAATACTCAACTAACATCTCATGCTATCAAGTTTTGTTCCCCACTATTGTATTAGTTTAATCATACTTCAGTACCCTACTGTCAGCCCAACTTAAACTAACCATTTTCTGATCTTTTCAAACCCCAAACTACCCCTTTTTACCCCTGGTTATTACTGTTTTAACCTAAGCTTCAGCAGCCTAAAGATTGAACTTATGGAAGTTCAAACTCAACACCTGCCCAAGACTGACTTCTAACCATTTCTAATTGTACTGCAGCTACAAACCATTCGCAGATAATTTCAAACAATCAGTTAAACTACAGTGGTTCTATTAATCATGTGAGGCTTATCAGAATCAGAACATTTGAACATTCAGCCATGTACAACTAATCGACGAAGTTTATCTAATCGACTATACTAATTATAATATAGAACGATTAGTCGATAAACAAATAACACGAATAGGGCCCCAAATGGCTTCAGACAGCTTGGCACAAAATAGGGGAACAACATGAATGAAACATTCGACGACACTGATCAAATCGAGTATGTATCCTATTACACGCATTTAACAATGGACAGAAGAATAATCGACCAAATAAAAAGGTCTTACGAAGATAGAGAAAATTGAAAGAAAACGTCAGTAAAATCAACAAACTAACTAAACATGTTAACGAACACAAACATCATTCAAACAAAAACAGAAAAAAAAAAAAAAAAACTCACTTTGGAAGCTCAACAACAAACGACCCAAGATTTGATTGGATTTGACCATTTGAGGTCGAACGGACTTTAATTGAGGTGTTATCAACCGAGAACACTTCGATTAAGGTCCATTAGACTCCAACCCTCCGTTTAAACTGGCCGGATTCCCCAAGTTCTTGTGTTCTAGGGTTTGAACAGTCCAATTTGGGGTTTAAGGATTTATGGGTAGATTCAGACCAAACCAAACTTGGTTTGGTCACGAGTGAGGGCAGGGTAGTGCCTGGTGTGAATCTGGGGTGGTTGGTGTAGATCGGGGTTTTGCTCGAACCTTCAAACGAAGATTCGAGACGATGGGGAATGATTCGAGGCAAGCTGCTAACAGATTTGTGTTCAGGGTGGTTGGGTGCATCAGGGGTGTTATTTTGGCGGTCACCGGCGTCGTGGTTGCCGGGTTTACGGCGAGGGTGAAGGGTGGCGGCTAGGGTTTGATTGGGGGATGCTGGGTTTGTGTCTGGGACGAATGGTGCACAGTAGGCGAGGGGGGGTTTGGTTTGGGGGCGTGGGGTGTGATGAGGGGTTTATATATGGGGTAAGAGATTAGACCCAGGTCGTTGAATCGAGTTGGATCTATGGCCATGATCTATTTTGTAATAGGAAACGGCGTCGTTTCCATTAAATGAGACTGGGTCGGTCTAAGGTTTAAATGGGTCGGGTGCTGGGGAAGGCCATGGGATCGTTAGATTAGATTGGACGGACGGCTCAGATCAAACGCCTTATACGGCGTCGTTTTGGGGGCGTCCCTGGAAGACCTGGCTTGGACTGGGTCATTGTATTGGTTTGGGCCTGATTTTCAGTTGAATTTTTGGCCCAAATCCGGTATTTTCTTTTCTTATAATTAAACAAAAATTCCTAAAACCAAAGTTAAACTACACAAATATTAATTAACACCTAACAACAATTATCGCACGAATTAAAACATTTAATAAAATTCCCATGACAATAAGTAGAATAAAAATGCATATTTTTTGTGATTTTAGCTTTTAAAACCAAATAATGGTTAATTAATTCATAAATGTATCATGCATGCGACATGTATTTTTTATTTTTAACTATAGCAAGGCGAGCATTTACGGATAGAATAATGATCAAAATGTCACGCAAATTCTCAAAATTGTACCCGAAGGTAATTTGTTTTACTTTTTCGATTTCTTTTGGAGTAGTTTTCACGAAGCAAAAATCACGTGCTCACAGCTGCCCCTCTTTGTCCGAAAGCATAAAGAGCTTTCGTGCAAAGATAAAGTGAGCAGACACGAGCGACTTTGCTCGTTGGAAGACTTCATGTGAAGCATTTTGTTTTGAAATGATTTAATCGAACCTTTGCTTCAAAGGTTTACTACATATCCCTGGCTAAAGGGGAATCAGGTTAATGTAGTTCAGGAAGTGTTGGTAGCCGGGACTACCATGGGACTGCGATTTGTTGTTACTGTTGTTGCATGCTGTTACTACTGCTTACCGATCTCCTTATTACATCGTGCTTAAAAGAAAAATCAAGAAGCTAGACTAGATAACGGATTACAAGATCCCATCTACCCTCCATTTGTTCTTGACGCCTTGCTTTCTTGTCGGCTTGCGTCTATTCCAGTGCTTCTTTCTTCCGAGAAACTGACGGGGATGATACCGGCCTTTTGCTTCTCTGAATACCAATTTTCACTATCTGGTTCTGTCCGCTGGGGATATGACTTCCTTCATTAAAGCTTTTGCTATGTTGGGAATAACTTGATGTTCAAAAACCGATCTTCTCGAGATTTGTCTTATCTTCCTTTTGGCTCATGCGCTTGAATTTGCGCTGGGATCTCTTGTTGCAACCTTCTGTTTTCTGGTGAGTTGCTGGTTTCAAGACATGAAAATGCAAAGACTGAAAAATATTCCTCTTGTTATACAGGTGGGCGCCTATTTATCTAAGACATAAAAACTATTCCTCTCATTATACAGGTGGGCGCCTATTTATCTAAGACATGAAAATATTCCTCTCGTTATACAGGTGGGCGCCTATTTATCTAAGACATGAAAATATTCCTCTCGTTATACAGGTGGGCGCCTATTTATCTAAGACATGAAAATATTCCTCTCATTATACAGGTGGGCGCCTATTTAACTAAGACATGAAAATATTCCTCTCGTTATACAGGTGGGCGCCTATTTAACTAAGACATGAAAATATTCCTCTCATTATACAGGTGGGCGCCTATTTAACTAAAACTATGAAAAGTATTCCTCTCGCTATACAGGTGGGCGCCTATTTAACTAAAACTATGAAAATATTCCTCTCATTATACAGGTGGGCGCCTATTTAACTAAAACTATGAAAATATTCCTCTCATTATACAAGTGGGCGCCTATTTAACTAAGACATGAAAAAATGTCTCTCATTATACAGGTGGGCGCCTATCTAACTAAGACATGAAAATATTCCTCTCATTATACAGGTGGGCGCATATTTAACTAAGACATAAAAATATTCCTCTCATTATACAGGTGGGCGCCTATCTAACTAAGACATGAAAAGTATTCCTCTCGTTATACAGGTGGACGCCTATTTATCTAAGACATGAAAATATTCCTCTCATTATACAGGTGATCGCCTATCTAACTAAGACATGAAAGTATTCCTCTCGTTATACAGGTGGGCGCCTATCTAACTAAGACATGAAAAGTATTCCTCTCGTTATACAGGTGGGCGCCTATTTAGCTAAGACATGAAAATATTCCTCTCATTATACAGGTGAAAAGTATTCCTCTCATTATACAGGTGGACGCCTATTTAACTAAGACATGAAAATATTCCTCTCATTATACAGGTGGGCGCCTATTTAGCTAAGACATGAAAATATTCCTCTCATTATACAGGTGGGCGCCTATTTAACTAAGACATGAAAATATTCCTCTCATTATACAGGTGGGCGCCTATCTAACTAAGACATGAAAATATTCCTCTCATTATACAGGTGGGCGCCTATCTAACTAAGACATGAAAATATTCCTCTCATTATACAGGTGGGCGCCTATCTAACTAAGACATGAAAATATTCCTCTCATTATACAGGTGGGCGCCTATTTAACTAAGACATGAAAATATTCCTCTCATTATACAGGTGGGCGTCTATCTAACTAAGACATGAAAATATTCCTCTCATTATACAGGTGGGCGCCTATTTAACTAAGACATGAAAATATTTGAAATTGTTTCCTCGTTCCTCCGAGAAAATTTTTGACAACGACAGAAATTTTTCTGCCCCGGTTTTGGTGACCTTCCTTGTGGCGTGTCTTTCTGCCATCATCAACCTTTATTTTCCTATAGAAATCAAAATTTTTTTTGTTAGTTTTAACATGGTGAGTGATCGTGTCACTCCTGCTGGGGGATGATTTTTCCTTTCCCTTTCCCTTGCTCTATGCTCCCAAAACTGATTGGGGATAAAGTTGCTTGTTGGGGATGACATTTCTGCTGGGGATGGTTTTCCATTTATCCCTTCCCCGCTCTTTTGTTTCAAAACATGCTGGGGGAGTCCTCTTCTACTCCAAAACTACTCCCTTAAAAGTTTATCTTCTCCCAGTACCGCAGGGAATAAAATGTTATCATCTGGGGATAACATTATTGAGGATAGGACTGTTGGTTATCTTGCTGCGAATTAATTCTCTCTTCCTCCTTCCCCCTTTCTGTGTTGTCTGACCACTTTGGACCTTGGTCAGTGATCTATCGAAGTTCTGCTGGGGATCTTCTTGGAACTTGGTCCATAAGTCCCTCAACCGTCGTTTTCCGCTTTTCTTCATGTTCCCCTTAACTTTCTAGGCCAGTTTGTCATTTGGTCTTGCAACAAACGCCTTTTGTCTTATTGCCTTGACTTTGGCCTGTCCCCTTCGCATTTTGCTTTCTACCATTTTGGCCCCTGGTAGTAAACTCTGAAAAATCCTTCTCAAAACAAATTTCTGGAAAAAGTCTTTTTTAGACGAAGAAATGAAAAAGATAGAAAAAGAGAAAAATCTTTCTGAACAAACGCTGGGGGAGAAGAAAAGGAAAGAACTTATTTGGACAGTATGACTGGTCCCAACGATCATGTCGTGCATTACGGATTAATCGGCCCAGTCTATTTGTATCAATCAATCTTCCTGATGGCTTCACTTGCTGGGGATAAATAGGTGCCCACCTCTTCGCAAATGCGGATCCTTTTTGCCAATCTATCTTGTCGCCTTATAGTGCCCTTCGAGGGGTTTTCACTAATAAGGCTCTCTCCTTTCTCTCAGCTCCCGTCGCCTTATGGTGCCTGTGAAGGTTTTTACCGATAAGACTCTTTCGTTTTATTTCTCTCATCTTTCATCGCCTTATGGTGCTTGTGAAGGTTTTCACCGATAAGACTCTCTCATTTTATTTTTTCAGCAGGGGATTGGAGTGCTGCCGATATGACTCTCTCTTCTAGAGATTCTTTTCGGCTATCAATTCATTTCCAGTTTATGATCCTCTTCTTGCAGGGGATCAGTGCATTATTCTCAGCTTTCATTTGCCTGACTTGGCACCTCTCGGATATTGATCGGGAGGTCTTTTTGGACATCGATGTTGGTTTTGGTGTGGGGCTAAAAGAAAGGCTATCAAAAATTCAAAATAACTTTGATGGGTGAACCACTACAACCCTTGGAATCAACCCTTTTTTGAAACTTTAAAACATAACCTCTGCCCCAGTTTTCTTGCTTGGGGGATTTTATTTTCGTTGTACTATGTTGAACTATGCACACTATGCACACTATGGTGCACTATGACCGAGCCGTGAGGCGCCTACGTATCCTCTTTGAGGAATCAGGTCAAACGTAGTTCCCATGATTCCCTTGTTTTTCTTATGACCTTTATCTTGTTTTCATTTTTCTTTTCTTCTTTTTTTTCATATATTTTTTTATTATTGACTCCAAAAGAGGGGTATGAAAGAATAAACAAGGCTCAAAAGGGGAAGCAAAAGTTAAAAGTGTTTGGATACAAGAAAGAATTGCCTCCGTCATTTCATTATCCAATAAGTACCAAGTACAAACAAATGGACCAATAACTACCATAATCAAAGAAATTACGCATAATATCTTTTGACTGCATTAGAATTGATAGCCATGTCGACGCATCTTCCTTCGATATCTGTTAGACATAAAGTGTCGTTGGATAACATTCTAGTCACAACATAAGGCCCTTGCCAATTTGGGGCGAACTTGACTTTTGCTTCGATCTGATGTGGGAGGATCTGTTTCAATACTTGCTGCCCTACTTCAAATTTTCTGGGGCGCACCTTCTTATTGTATGCCCCTGCCATTCTCTTCTGATACAACTGGCCATGACATACTGCTGCCAATCTTTTTTCATCTATTAAGTTCAATTGCTCCAGTCGAGCTTTGACCCATTCATCGTCGCCAATCCCGGCTTCAGCGACAATTCGGAGGGAAGGAATTTTGACCTCTGCTGGTATTACCGCTTCAGTTCCGTATACCAATAAATAAGGAGTTGCACCTACGGAAGTCCGGACTGTAGTGCGATAACCCAACAAGGCAAAGGGTAATTTCTCATGCCATTGTCTAGATCCTTCTACCATCTTCCTCAGTATCTTCTTGATGTTCTTATTGGCTGCTTCAACTGCTCAATTCGCCTTGGGACGATATGGGGTGGAATTGCGGTGTGTAATCTTAAACTGTTGGCATACCTCCCTCATCAAATTGCTGTTAAGATTTGCACCATTATCCGTGATGATCACTTTTGAGACCCCAAATCTGCAGATGATATGGGAGTGAACAAAATCCACCAATGCCTTCTTGGTTACCGACTTGAAAGTTTTAGCTTCCACCAACTTGGTGAAGTAATCGATGGTCACCAGGATGAACCTATGGCCGTTGGTCATTGCCGGCTCAATAGGCCCAATGACATCTATGCCCCATGCGACAAATGGCCATGGCGCTGACATTGTATGCAATTCTGTCGGTGGAGAATGAATCAGATCTCCGTGTATCTGACATTGATGGAATTTCCTCACAAAATTGATACAATCATGCTCCATGGTGAGCCAATAGTACCCTGCTCGAAGAATTTTCTTTGCCAATACATATCCGCTCATATGTGGCCCACAGACTCCAGCATGCACCTCTGCCATAACTATCGTGGCTTGACCGGTGTATATACATCTTAGCAATCCCAAGTTTGGGGTTCTTTTGTACAACACTCCTCCACTAAGGAAGAAACCATTTGACAAACGCCGAATGGCTCTTTTTTGGTCTCTGGTGGCCTGCTCTGGATATATCCCCATCTTGAGGTACTCCTTTATGTCATAAAACCACGACTCGCCATCCACTTCCTCCTCTACCACGTTGCAATAAGCATGCTGATCACGAACCTGAATGTGCAATGGGTCAACGTACATTTTGTCGGGGTGGTGTAACATTGATGCTAAGGTGGCCAATGCATCGACAACCTCATTATGAACTCTTGGGATGTGTTTGAATTCCACTGATTGAAATCGCTTGCTCAGATCGTGCAAACATTGTCGATATGGTATGAGTTTCAAATCCCGTGTTTCCCACTCACCCTGAATCTGATGCACCAGGAGGTCCGAGTCTCCTAAGACCAGAATGTCCTGGACATCTATGTCTGCAGCTAGTCGCAGACCCAAAATGCATGCTTCATACTCGGCCATGTTGTTGGTACAATAGAAACGTAGCTGAGCTGTAACAGGATAGTGACGTCCTGTTTTAGAAATGAGTACCGCTCCTATTCCAACCCCTTTCGCGTTTGCGACTCCATCAAAGAAAAGCTTCCAACTTGGTTCCTCGGGTAATTCCAGCTCACCTATATGTATTACTTCCTCGTCCGGAAAATACGTCCTCAAAGGCTCGTATTCTTCATCAACGGGATTCTCAGCCAAATGATCGACCAGCGCTTGGGCTTTCATGGTTGTCCTCGTCACATAGAAGATATCAAACTCTGTGAGCAAAATTTGCCATTTTGCTAACCTCCCTGTAGGCATAGGTTTCTGGAAAATGTACTTTAATGGATCCAAACGGGAAATGAGATAAGTAGTATATGAGGACAAATAGTGCTTCAACTTCTGAGCCACCCAAGTTAGGGCGCAACATGTCCTCTCGAGTTGAGTGTACTTGACCTCATATACTGTAAACTTCTTGCTAAGATAATAAATGGCCCGCTCCTCCCTTCATGTAATGTCGTGTTGCCCCAACACGCAGCCAAACGAATTCTCCAGGACCGTCAGATAAAGAATTAATGGTCTCCCCGGCTCAGGTGGGACTAACACAAGTGGATTTGACAGATACCCTTTGATATGGTCGAAGGCCTCTTGACACTCCGACGTCCAGTCTACCGCAGCATCTTTCTTCAGCAACCGAAATATGGGTTCACAAGTCGCCATGAGTTGAGCGATGAACCTGCTGATATAATTTAGTCTTCCCAATAAACTCATTACCTCCGCTTTATTTTTTGGCTGTGGCAAATCCTGGATGGATTTGATCTTGGATGGGTCTAACTCAATACCCCATCGACTGACGATGAATCCTAACAGCTTTCCTGATGGAACCCCGAAGGCGCATTTGGTCGGGTTGAGCTTAATATCATACCTTCGCAGTCTTTGAAAGAACTTTCTTAGGTCTGCTACATGGTCTTCCTGATGCCGGGACTTTATGATCACATCATCTACGTACACCTCGATTTCTTTGTGTATCATGTCATGAAACACAGTAGTCATTGCTCTTATGTACGTTGCCCCAATATTCTTCAATCCAAATGGCATTACCCGGTAGCAGTAAGTTCCCCATGGCGTAATGAAATCCATCTTTTCCGCATCTTCTTCGTCCATTAAGATCTGATGATACCCCGCATAGCAGTCCACAAAGGATCCGATCTCGCGTCCAGCGCAATTATCGATCAGGATATGGATGTTTGGCAATGAAAAATTATCCTTCGGACTTGCCTTGTTGAGATTGCGGTAGTCGACACATACCCTGATTTTCCCATCCTTCTTTGGCACAGGTACCACATTGGCCAACCACTCGGGATATCGAGTGACCCGAATAACTTTTGTCTGCAACTGCTTGGTCACTTCTTCTTTGATCTTCACACTTATATCCGTCTTAAACTTCCTCAGTTTTTGCTTGACCGAAGGGTATACCGGGTCAGTGGGCAATTTGTGTACCACTAGATCGGTGCTTAATCCCGGCATATCATCATATAACTATGCAAAAACATCTTTGAACTCAATGAGGGCTTTGATTAATTCCTCCCTGATGTTTGGCTCGATGTGGATGCTGATCTTGGTTTCTCTGACATTATCCGCATCCCCTAGATTGACAGCTTCGGTGTCATTCATATTAGGCTTGGGTTTCTCTTCGAACTGGCACAATTCTCGGTTTATTTCTTCGAAGGATTCATCCTCGTCATATTCAGACTCATTATCATAACTGATCTCTTGTATAATTAAGTCGGAGTCAGATTGATTTATTAGACTAGGTCGAAGATCCGTTGTGCATGCCATGTCATTAGAACCAGTAAAAAGAGAACTGTTTAGAAAGAGAAAAGAACAAAACAAAATTAAAATGAGACAACAAAAGAGAATTTTATTAAAAATGCGGGATAACAGGGTTCACACTTTACAAAAATAAAATGAGATTTGGATTACACCCTGGAATAATCTGAAAAAAACAAGAAAGAAAAATCAAAGCCTACTACCAGGACTCCCCCCGGGTAGGAAGAGAAGTAACCGTCCAATTGTTGGTATTGGCCTTAGGCCCCACAAACTGTATTTCTGCTCTGCTGGAACCCTCTCCAACTTTTATTACATGGACATCAGCGAACAGCCTTTCGAAGCTCCGATTCAAATCCCCGTCCATCCCAATCAAGGGCCCGAGAATTTTCGGGACCGGTGATCCCTCGGCACCTGCTCTAATAAAGGATCTGGAGAGACGCGGAATTGGTTTGGGAAGAACCCGAACTCTCTTCTTCATTTTCCGCGCTCGTTTTACCTCTGCCGCAGTAGTTTTGAACCCCAATCCAAAGGTCTCTTAATTCTTGGGCAGGGAGACAGGTTGAACAATCCCCTGAAGCTCAGCCCCCAAGCCTTTTCCTGGCACAAACCCATTACCCAGCGTCTCTGAAACCATCATGACAGTTGTGGAAGCTACCCTAGGGTGTGGAATGCTTTCACCCTCGATAATCTTGTTTGCTGATACTACATCAAAAATCTGGTAAACCCAGGGACCTTTGTCACCGTTGGTTTCCATGAAGGGCACAATGGCGCCTCACATGGTGCACGCAGTGTCTTCCCTATGCAGCATGACATCTTGTCTATCCTATTCGAACTTGACCATTTGATGCAAGGTGGATGGCACCGCTTTGGCCGCGTGGATCCACGGAAGTCCCAACAAAAGGTTATAAGATACCGCGACATCCAATACCTGGAACTCCATAGTAAACTTAACCGGGTTGATGGTCAACTCGAGTACAATATCCCCCACGGTGGCCGTTCCACTTCTGTCAAATCCTCGGACGCAAATGTTGTTCTTGCGGATTCTACCATGGTCAATCTTCAACTGGTTCAGGGTGGATAATGGACAAATATTGGCACTTGAGCCGTTATCCACCAACGCCCGAGTAACTGCCGAATCTTCACATTTGACAGTCAAGTAGAGAGCTTTATTATGTTCCGTGCCTTCCACTGGCAGATTATCATCAGAGAACGTTACCCTGTTTACCTAAAAAAATTTGTTGGCAATCATTTCAAGGTGATTTACTGAAATTTCATTGGGCACATGAGCTTCATTCAGTATCTTCATTAGGGCCCGACGATGCTCATCCGAATGGATCAATAATGATAACAACGAGATTTGGGCCGGTGTTTTCTTCAATTGTTCGACCACGGAGTAATCCTGCACTTTCATCTTTTTCAAGAACTCCTCTGCCTCTTCTTCTGACACAGGTTTCTTTGTCACTGCTGGGTTGGACCTTCTCAACTCCACGGGAGCAAAACACTGTCCCGACCGAGTCAGTCCCTGCACCTCACAACTATCCTCCTCCACTTGCTTTCCCTTGTACATTACCACTGCCTTTTCATACTTCCAAGGCACAACCCTGTTATCAATCACTGGCAATTGAACCACTGGCTTTATAATGGCCGGTTCCCTGCAGACCCCTTTTACAACAACTACGGGTGTGGATGACGTTCATGATACCACCAATTTGGCTGGCTCTGGTTTCTTTGTTGCGGTGGATGGATTCTTCCCTAATATCACCACCGGTTTGACATCTTCCCCCTTCAACTGTACCCCTGCTTCCCCACCGGTCGGTTCTTCTTTCGGAGTGGCATGGATCATCATCACCGTCGGTGAGGGTTTCCTCGACTCTCCTCCCTTGTACACCAACTCGATCATGTGAGCTTCGTGGTGTACTGGCAATGGGTTCTGGTTGATGTTGGGTGCCTCCGGCATCTGGACCTCGATCTTGTTGGCGTCAATAAGATCTTGTATTGCATGCCTCAACCTCCAACATTTTTCGGTATTATGCCCTAGCATTCTTGAGCAGTACTCACAGCTTATCGATCGGTCTAAATCTTGGGGTGGGGGGTTTGGCCCCCTAGGCTCGATAGGACTCACCAAACCTAGCTGCCTCAATTTGTGGAACAAGGCGATATAGGTCTCTCCCAACTCAGTAAAAGCTCTCTGTCTCTGTAGCCTGTCATTTCTAGCAGCTTGACTTCCTCGAAAGCCCGCCCCTGGAGGGTTCCTGTATGTCCTTGGTGGAGGGTAGGCGTTTTGGGGTGGAGGGTATGTGTTCTGTGGAGGTGGATATGCATTTTGGGGAGCCGACGCATTCCATTGCGAGCGAACCGAAGGCTGAGTATATGTTTGGGCTTGGTGCACGGAGAAGTGTGGTTCTTGAGGTGGATAGTAGTGTTGCGGCGGGCTGTACGGGTAATTTAGATTGTGGGGTCTGGGTTGGTTGTAGTATGGTTTGCCGGACCTGGACCAACTGCCTGCCTCAACCGTGGCGACTTCTTCTTTCTTCTTCCTTCCCAGCGCACCTCCCGTGCCGCTCTGAATAGCCTGGGTCGTTGCCTTGAGCGCTGAGTAATTCAGGATTTTATCGGACCTCAATCCCTCCTCTATCATGACCCCTATCTTTACTACTTCATTGAAGTATTTTCCAACCGTCGTCACCAAGTGACCAAAGTAAGTTGGATCCAGCGTTTGCAGGAAATAGTCCACCATTTCTCCCTCTCTCATGGGAGGATCAACCCTGGCTACCTGTTCTCTCCAGCGGAAACCAAACTCGCGAAAGCTTTCCCCAGGCTTCTTTCCGGTCCTCAGTAATGTGAGACGGTTAAGGACTATCTTGAGATTGTATTGAAAGTGACCCACGAAAGCCTAAGCTAGATCATCCCAAGTGTACCATCTGCTGGGATCTTGCCTGGTATACCATTCCAATGCCGATCCACTTAAGCTTTGACCAAAGTAAGCTATCAGTAGCTCATCTTTGCCATCTGATCCTCTCATTTTGCTACAAAAACCCCGTAAATGTGCCATAGGATCACCGTGCCCTTCGTATAAGTCAAACTTGGGCATCTTGAACCTTGCCGGAAGTTGGACGTCCGGGAAAGGGCATAGATCCTTGTAGGCCACGCTGACCTGGTTGCCCAATCCATGCATGCTCCTGAAGGATTGCTCCAGGCTTTTGAACTTCCTCATTACCTCATCCTGCTCTGGCACCTTAACCGGCTTTTCAATCTTCGCCGGGACCTCCAAGTGCGAATTATAGGTATGGGGTTCTGGTGCATTGAATGTGGGTTCAGGGGGATAGTACTGCACATCGTGAGCCTGAAACAACGGCTCACTGGTTGATCTTTGCAGTGTGGCTGGTGTGGGTCCCATAAAAGTGGGAACATTTGGTGGTGGGAAAGGTTGATGGGGTGGTGAAGCTTGGGAATCATAGGTGCTTCTCTCCTGATAATAGCGGTGATTCAGGAGGCTTGTTGAAGGGCCAGATTGAGGGTATTCCGGCATATACCCTAGTGGCTCAGGGCTCTTTTGTACTTTAGCCAAGGCTAACTGCATCGCATTCATCTCCAATCCCATCCTCTCTATCTTCTCCATTGCCTCTTTCAACAATTGGCTTACTGGCCTTTCTTCCTCGGCACTATTTTCTGAAGTAGTCATGATTATTGGTACAAGTCCCTTGGATTTGGTTTGATAAGGATGTGTTGCCAGAACGCTTTAACAACTAACTATATGGTATTTGGGAAAAACAACAAACTTGTTAGCGTTAGAGTTTAATAGATTTGGTAATAGCACGTTGGGGATGCAATGTTCCTAAGCAGTTAAGCATTTCTAACATGTTTTTACTTCAACCGCATGCGTCATCCCGGCTTGCTTTATTTGTGCCTTTAAAGTGTTTTGGGAAACCCCCGTTTTTCTATCTATTATTCTTTTCTTTCTTTCTTCTTTTTCTCTCTTTTTCCTTTTCTTTCTTTCTTCTTTTTCTTTTTCTTTCTTTTTAGTGGCGGTCGAATCTTATGTGGATTGCCTACGTATCACGTCCCCGCATGAATCAGACCGGACGTACTTCTGCCACAAAGTAATGACATAAAATTCTTTTGGAATCATTCAATTCATCACCAAAATTTGCTATTACAAACTACTTATTTTAAACAAAGAACAACAATAGTACAAATTCCAAAATTCTTAACCTGACTCGATGAAAAGAAAAAAAAACATATGGGAAGATAACGGACCCATAAAGTCAACAAACAAGACTTGAACTAGGGATACATTAAGGATTTCAACTTAGGTGCTCGCGAGGCATCGTTCGGCCTTTCCACGGGCTTTGGTGTGAGACCCCTTTGTAAGCTTTTCAACTCATTCATGATCCGGTAAACGTAGCCCATGACGGAGGCGAGTAGGGTGTCACGAGGCATTTGCTCACATGCCAAGCATCTCATGTAAATGTAGTGCCCAATCTCGTCAATCCTACCTCGGATGTTGTCCCTTTCCCTGAATAATTGCTCTATTCGCCGGTTTTTCAGTCCAAGTGATTAAGCATTGTCGGCGAGTCGATCCTGGAATCTCTCCATTTGTTTTTCCATTCTGGCCATCACATCATAACAGCACCTTCTGTCAGCTTGGGCATCTTGGGCTTGTTTAAAGATCCGCTCCTGAAGAGTGGAGTTCGTTTTTCTTAATAGTCCGATGCTTATTTCAGAATCCCTTATGACTTGTTGAAGATGCTTCCTCCGGGCCATTGTACCTTTTGCCCATCTGACCCACATTCTCGCTATGCAAGATTCAGATCTCTCCAAGTCCTCTCGGCTTTTGCTGACCTAACTCCTCAGCTCTGCTATCAACCTCTCATTGGACCGATTTTTCTGTTGGTCACCGGCATTCTTTCTGTCTTGGCGGATTCGGGCTCTCAGGGCCTTGTTTTCTTGAGTCAACTTGCTTTTCTCCCCTGTATCAGCAGCAATTTGCAAGCTGCTTTGGTATTTAAACCCCTCAATTTGTTGTTTTAGTTTGCCAATCTCGACCCGATATTCTTTCTCTTTGGCTAGCCAACCTCATTGTGCTTGCGACGATTCTACAAAGTCTTGGGCGTGAGCTCTCTTAGTTGGTCTCTGGTGATCAAGCTCTCTTCTGTACCATGTGAGGTATTTTTGCGACACTTCGCCCTTGGCCCGATCTTGTACACAAGTATCTACTTTCAGGGTTTGACATTCATTCCAGATTCTCCGAACGACTGCTTCAGGGAACTGCCCACCAGGCCCGATTTCGACCACCCGGCTACTGAGATCCTCTTCCTTTGGGACTAATTGACATCGCCCCAACTGCCTCAACACTCTGTATGGCGCATAGGGTTGGATACTTTGGAGACCCATCAACAACAAGTGAGATTCGACGGCTGACATGTGTATGATCTCATCTATGGGTAGCCACCCAAATGCCCATTCTATCTAGTTTGCTGAGACGGAACGCAACAGAGTGACCCATTCAGCAACCCCTTCTGGCAGGCTGAACCCGTCGACCCTTATGGAAAACTCTTCTATACAAGTCTTTTGTGATGACCCATATTTCAGAAACTGAGGGCGATGACATAGGTGCTCTATCATCCACATTTGCAGTAGTATATTGCAACCCTCAAAGAAACCTCCTCCGATTTTGCAAACAGTGAGAGCGCGGAAGATGTCTACTATTATCATCGGTGCCAGAGTGCTGTTGTCTTGTTTGAGCAAAGTGCTGACGACCCCAGCGATTTGTATGTTAATTTTCCCATCCTTTCTAGGGAATACCAGGAAACCCAGAAAGGCTACCATAAAAGTAATACACCTATGTCTTTCCCATTTCAGCCGGCTTTCCCCGCTGCAGATCTTACTCTTGGGATTGTTAAACCCCCCAAGATGACCGTACCTATCGTACAGGAATGCCAAACTACAAAACCCTTCTGATAACTCTGGGTTGTGTACAGTTCTGCGGATCTTCACAGTGTCTAGGAACCTGTGTATGGTCATGGTCCTTGGTGCAATAAGATATTGTTCTTTCATAGGGATTTTAGGACATCCGATGTACCCTGCCAGTTCCTCTAGCGTCGGTGTGAGCTCAAAGTCTGAGAAATGAAATACATTGTGTGCTGGGTCCCAAAATGAGATTAAAGCCCTTATAATGTCCCCTCGCAGATCGATGTCCAGTAATCCAACCAAGTTTCCTAAGTATATCTTGCTGTATCTCGCCCTGATTCTTCCAAGTCGTTCCACCACATGTGTAAGCCCAAAGGGACTCTATTTATAATGGCCCCAGATGAACTCTTACTCGTGCTCATTCTGCACATTTATTAAGGTGATTTAGACAAAAGCAAAATCTTTATTTTGACTCAAAAACTATTTTTCCCCATTTTCCTTAATTTTGAGAAAAGAAAGAATGATTTTTCAAATACGGTCTTTCAGCTCTTCAGGGATGAAGATTTTAAGGCTGTGGGGATTTAACCGGCCAAAAGGTAAGAAAAATGGCCAAAGGCGGCTGTTTGTGCAAAGACAGCCTTCCGACGTCCCTTTTGGGAACATTCGGCTATTTTCGCAAAAAGTGGCATCATCTGACTCTTTTATGAAAATAGCAATATTTTGTCATTTTTCCTGATCGTTTTTTTTTTGCAAAAATAGGAAGTTGGACCCGATAAGGGTTGCCTACGTATCTCACATCCGGTGAGAATCAAACCGACGTAGTTCGGGTAAGAAAAATTAATTAAATCACGAATCCAATTTTCATTCTTCAAAAAATCAAAATTTTGGCAGAGTTCTCACATTATTTGGACATTGGTTTTTTCTTAAATGAGCAACTCTCACTTTTTCCAGAATTTCTGTTTTCACCCACCGTCAACATGCAAATTCGAAGCAAATTAAATGCGCCAACAAACAAGATGCATCAGGATGGTCTTTTTGTTCCAGGTTGCTTTTCCTAGACGGGCCCAACCCCTGTGTTGAGCCCCCTAAGTCAAATGCAACGTGATGCAAATAAACGTTTCCTACTAGGGATCCAGCATGAAGTCATGTTTTACTAAGTTTCAAAACTGGGTTTTTTTCTAGACCTGGCTTACCCGAGCGGACAACTCGAGTCGAGGAGGGGGATACATACCGGGGACCCGCGGGATCGTCCGGCTTTGTAACTTATCCGAGACTCTTTCTACTTGGACATGACACTAACAGAATAGGGAGTCTCATACTAATGAGCAGCATCCCCGAAGGTAAGAAGAGAAGGGTTCGACACAATTTATATATACAGTCAATAATATCAAAGCGGTAACACTTATCATCGGCATATGAAGCACATATCTCATGATAATATCAGATAATAAACAAAGCCAAAAATAAAAATTATTCTAAGCTCGAATTTCTAACCCTGAACCAGTGGTTTTGGGTACAACATTCTTTATCCCCAACAGAGTCGCTAGAGCTGTCACACCTCCTTTTTCCGCCCTCATAGGGGTGAAGGAGTTTTTTCCAATTAAAGGACAATCGAAACAGGATTTATTTATTTATTTTAGAGTCGCCACTTGGGAGATTTATGGTGTCCTAAGTCACTGGTTGAATCCTGAATCGAGGAAAAGAATGACTCTGTTTAACAGTCTGCGCACCAGAAATCCAGATAAGGAATTCTGTTAACCCGGGAGAAGGTGTTAGGCATTCCCGAGTTCTGTGGTTCTAGCACGGTCGCTCAATTGTCATATTCGGCTTGATTATCTGATTTTATACAAATTTGAACTTATGTGCAGATTTCAACTCTTTACCGCTTTCATTATTGCTATTATTATTTTACAGGGAGTTGCAACGTTGTGAAAATGTATCTCGAACCGCATCACAATCAATGTACTCGTGGTCGTCGACACATTTTAACTCCGTTGAGATTTGGATTTGGGTCACATAAATGTGCACCCGAGTTCAAGAAAATTAAATTATTAAAGGTGCGCCTAAAGCGACTAGCGTATCATTTACTTTGGGGTAGGGCCGTGAAATTTTGCTAAACGGTCCATCCCGAAGTCTAAGCAATTTAAAGCAAATATTTACTGAGGGCCCCGCAATTTTTGTATTTTTATTTGGAGAGGCTCATCTCATTCTTATTATTTTTTTTAAGGAATTTGCAACGTCATGGACACGCATCTCGAACCACATTACAATCAATGTACCTGTGATTAGAGACACATTTCGACTCCGTTGAGATTTGGATTTGGGTCACATAAATGTGCACCCGAGTTTAAAAAAGATAAGATTTATTTAAATGCGCGCCTAAAGCGATTAGCGTATTATTATTTTGGGTAAAGCTGTGGAGTTCACTGAACGGCCTATCCTGAGTTCTAAGGAATCAACACATACATTTTGTGAGGGCCCCGCAATCTATGCATTTTATTTGGCGAGGCTCGTCTCGTTTTATTTAAAAGGTCATCCTATAGTGGCTATGTTTTCTATTGAGTTTGTCTCTAATAATGAAAGAAGAAGAACGGTCCAACTTTATTTACATGCTTACAAGTTAGTTATAGTCGGGTTCCGAATATGATTTGCAAAATCCAAAACATGAACGCGTATATGGGTAGTTGTTTTGATACTACGGGCCCAGGCCCAATGTGCATAACGTGAAACTCGACCTGGGCCATCCTTATTCCAATTGGGCCTAGTTAACCTATTTTGTATATGTTTGACATTTATAAGGGGGCTGAAAATGTAAAGTACTGCTTGTCTGATCAAGCAATATTCCTACCAATTCGAAAACAGGCCATTTGTTTAAAGAAGTAACTATCGGATACCTAACATGCTTCTCGACAACAATGATGAACTAACAAAACATGGCTACTGCCACATTAGTCCCTTTTAATTATAAGCAAAGCATAGAGTTCTCCAACTAAATGATATGTATAAAGGTTCAGTTACATCACAGCTAGCTACATGGTTCTAGTAAAGAAAGTAAATTATCATACATACAACTAATGTTCAGTATATTTCTAAAGCGAATTCAAAATAACTTCAACTCTTCATTTTTGTATTCATGCTTCAAATTTCAGCCTACATTGACCAATGTATCAGTTGTGTACCTGGTATAGGAAAATAAAAGAAGAAGAGGAATGATCAGTGGAAGCAGTAGCACACACACAACAACACAACAAGCAGGAAAGTAGCAACACAACCCCAGCAGTCAGATTTTTGTCACCAACAGCAAACTAAGAACACTCAACTGAAACAGTGTTCAACAAGTAGATAAACTAGGAAGAACTAAACTGAAACCCAGCAGTGTCCCAACACAACAGACTGGTGCACGAAAGTAGTAATTTTTGATTTTTGTCAAAACACTCAAGAAAAGCATCCTCAAACTCTTTAATGTAGAAGTTTAGCTTTAACACTCTACCTCTCTCAATTTCTGATGTCCAATCCCTTACTCTATTCTAAATGAGCTTATTTATAGGCAAAATAGGCAAGCCCCAGGCTGCCTTGTTCCCTTCAGACCTTAACTCTGCCCATACCCCTTAATTTCCCATTATCAGGTGTTTTGTGCCCAAAATGGTATGGGCAGCTGACAACAACCAACTAATCCCCAATCAATTCATTTTATTATTACTCAAATGTTATGGGCCTATTATAATACTCAACTAACATCCCATGCTATCAAGTTTTGTTCCCCACTATTGTATTAGTTTAATCATACTTCAGTACCCTACTGTCAGCCCAACTTAAACTAACCATTTTCTGATCTTTTCAAACCCCAAACTACCCTTTTTTACCCTTGGTTATTACTGTTTTAACCTTAGCTTCAGCAGCCTAAAGCTTGAACTTATGGAAGTTCAAACTCAACACCTGCCCAAGACTGACTTCTAACCATTTCTAATTGTACTGCCGCTACAAACCATTCGCAGATAATTTCAAACAATCAGTTAAACTACAGTGGTTCGATCAATCATGTGAGGCTTATTAGAACCAGAACATTTGAACATTCAGCCCTGTACAACTAATCGACGACGTTTATCTAATCGACTATACTAATTATAACATAGAACGATTAGTCGATAAACAAATAACACGAATAGGGACCCAAATGGCTTCAGACAGCTTGGCACAAAACAAGGGAACAACATGAATGAAACATTCGACGACACTAATCAAATCGAGTATGTATCCTACTACACGCATTTAACAATGGACAGAAGAATAATCGACCAAATAAAAAGGTCTTACGAAGATAGAGAAAATTGAAAGAAAACATCAGTAAAATCAACAAACTAACTAAACATGTTAACGAACACAAACATCATTCAAACAAAAATAGAAAAGAAAAAAAAAGAAAACTCACTCTGGAAGCTCAACAACAAACGACCCAAGCTTTGATTGGATTTGACCATTTGAGGTCGAACGGACTTTAATCGAGGTGTTCTCAACTGAGAACACTTCGATTAAGGTCCATTAGACCCCAACCCTCCGTTTAAACTAGCCGGATTCCCCAAGTTCTTGTGTTCTAGGGTTTGAACAATCCGATTTGGGGCTTGAGGATTTGTGGGTAGATTCGGACCAAACCAAACTTGGTTTGGTCACGAGTGAGGGTAGGATAGTTCCTGGTGTGAATCTGGGGTGGGTTGGTGTAGATCAGGGTTTTGCTCGAACCTTCAAACGAAGATTCGAGACGATGGGGAATGATTCGAGGCAAGCTGCTAACAGATTTGTGTTCAGGGTGGTTGGGTGCATCAGGGGTGTTATTTTGGCAGTCACCGGCGTCGTGGTTGCCGGGTTTACGACGAGGGTGAAGGGTGGCGGCTAGGGTTTGAACGGGGGATGCTGGGTTTGTGTCTGGGACGAATTGTGCACAGTAGGCGAGATGGGGTTTGGTTTGGGGGCGTGGGGTGTGATGAGGGGTTTATATATAGGGTAAGAGATTAGACCCTGGCTGTTGGATCGAGTTGGATCTATGGCCAGGATCTATTTTGTAATAGGAAACGGCATCGTTTCCATTAAATAAGACTGGGTCGGTCTAAGGTTTAAACGAGTCGGGTGCTGGGGAAGGCCATGGGATCGTTAGATTAGATTGGACGGACGACTCAGATCAAACGCCTTATACGGCGTCGTTTGGGGGGCGTCCCTGGAAGACCTGGCTTAAACTGGGTCATTGTATTGGTTTGGGCTTGATTTTCAGTTGAATTTTTGGCCCAAATCCGGTATTTTCTTTTCTTATAATTAAACAAAAATTCCTAAAACCAAAATTAAACTACACAACTATTAATTAACACCTAACAACAATTATCGCACGAATTAAAACATTTAATAAAATTCTCATGGTAATAAGTAGAATAAAAATGCATATTTTTTGTGATTTTCGCTTTTAAAACCAAATAATGGTTAATTAATTCCTAAATGTATCATGCATGCGACATGTATTTTTGTATTTTTAACTATAGCAAGGCGAGCATTTACGGACAGAATAATAATCAAAACGTCACGCAAATTCTCAAAATTGTACCCGAAGGTAATTTGTTTTACTTTTTCGATTTCTTTTGGAGTAGTTTCCGCAAAGCAAAAATCACGTACTCACACACACAAATGTAAGAAACATCTCAATTTGATTTCTTCGAGTCTACAAAATATTTTTTGTGGGAAGATGTTACGAATTATGACTTACTTATGTTGAAAAAGTAATATTTTTTAAAAATAGTTATGTCAAACTTAGTGAAATTGTTTTGGTTTAAAGATAATTTGATACAACATTCCCACACAATTTTTTTCATTATTTACGGAATAAATTTTTTTTATTCAAGCAATTTAATTCTTTTTCTAAGAAATATAAATTATCTTTTGTTATGTTAAATTGACATAGATGGTCATAATTAAAATTTTGAAATTACGTAAGTTAGCTTTGAAAGTTCTATAAATTTTATGGTTATAATCTAAACGTTTAAAGTTTTTATTCATAATTTACTTCCAAGATAATAAAAGCTTTAATATATACATATTATTTTACAACTAAAAAAAAAAGAACAGAAGCGGGAAACTTAAGCGCCATAGCAAAAAGAAAAGAATCAAAAACCTAGATCGGTACTTAGAGACGATGGTAACGCTGGGATATTGTACTCTCTCAAACTTCAACCGGTGCTTTTGCTCTCTCCGTCTCCTCCACCCCCTAATCTCCTTCATCTCCATCGTTTCTCCCCATTCTTCTAAATACCCGTAAGCCTCTCTTCTTTTTTATATCTATCCAGTAATTTTCTATTTTTTTATAAAAATTTGAAGACACTTGACTTCTCCCCACATGTACGCCTCTAGCCAAATGTATGTTTTTTATGGTCATGGTTGTTTTTACTACCTTTTTATTGAAATTTATGAAAGAAGAATCCGTTACCTGTTGAGAAATTTTAAAGAAGAGTCCTTGTTGTTTTGGCTTTCACACCCTTCTCTGCAAAAGAAAAAAAAATGATCTTAATGTAGAACGACTTTTGTCCAAACTTGGTGAAATGGATTGTCGTAAGTGAGCAAAATAAGATGTTGTCTCTGTTTTGGAGTCTTACTATTTTCTTCAAATGGAAACGCATTTATCTAGTGATTTTCTGTTTTCGATGTTTATTTCTTCTAACTCTTATTTGGAATTCATAATTAAGGTTTATTTTGTTTTTCATATTGATGTTCAATTACTGCTTTGGCCAATCATCTTTATTTTGTTTATCCCATCCTTTGTTAAAGTGAATGTGAGTTTTGGCCAATTACTGTTTTGTTTATTTCTTTGTCAATATAAATTAACATATATATAAAGAATTAAACATTTAGGACTAGAATAAAATGAGAAAGTTAAGAGACTTATTTATATATTTTCCCATGAATTAATGGTATTTGGACATGATTTCTTGTTTTGGACGAATTCTATGGAATATTTTCTCGTAATTCTTTTTTGTATGATCTGTTAGTGTGGACGCAAAGATTAATTGTAGTGATTATAGTGAACTACAAAAATTGTTTATGAGCTGACAAATGACTAAAAAAATTGTTCATTCTGCACAATTTTGCTATTAGATTAATTTTTGGGCATCCAAGAATTCCAACACTAGCTACTTTATGTCTAGTGCCTAAATGCTATTATCTGTGTTTTTAAATATATTTATCTTTTGGTTCAGAAAATGAAAATTTCTGAGCATCGAAAATCGATGGAAAATAGACTTCTTCCCCGTCGAGCGGGGTATACGGATGAATTTATAAGTAGCATGGATGAGTTTATTAAATTTCTTGTAGTCAGCCTAAGTACTTGTCCGAGGGAGTCATAAGGTGCCCTTGTAAGCGTTGTAAAAATATGAAGCACCTAAAACGCGATGAAGTTATTGCGCATGTTTTTCAAAAAAGGGTTCACGCCAGGATATTGGTATTGGATATCGCATGGAGAGGAAGCACCTCCAATTGATTTGAATGAACATATCTATTCAGGTGCTTCGAGTTGTCATCAAGGGTATAACTTTGACAAACCTTCAAGCAGTCAAAGTAATATTCCTGAGGAAGACTATGAACATGTAAATAGATATTATAGTAAGATTTATGATGCTGCTGGTGTAGAATTTGGGCATCAATTTGAACCCAATATAGAAGAGTCCCCGAATATGGATGCTACCAGGTTTTACAAAATGTTGAATTCAGCTCAACAACCTTTATGGCCTGGATGTAAATATT
Organism: Nicotiana sylvestris; assembly: GCF_000393655.2. NCBI lineage: Eukaryota > Viridiplantae > Streptophyta > Magnoliopsida > Solanales > Solanaceae > Nicotiana > Nicotiana sylvestris. The sequence goes on along the minus strand of NC_091063.1, from coordinate 154,795,873 downwards.
CAGAGTTGTCTACAGCTGTTAGAATGATGAGTATTAAATCCGAGTACAATATGTCACGAAGCTGTTTTAATGCAATGGTACAATTAATGAAGGATACAAGTCTTCCAGATAATAAGATACCTCTAGATTACTATCATGCGAAAAAGCTAGTTTCAGGACTTGGTCTAACTAGTCAAAAAATTAATTGTTGTGTTAATGGATGTATGTTGTATTACAAGGTTGATACAGAGATGACAGAATGTAAGTTTTGTAAAGAACCTCACTACAAAGAACGTGGGCGCAAGAAGGGTAATAAAAAGGTTCCTCAGAAGACAATACATTACTTGCCACTTATTCCTAGGCTTCAACTTTGAGAAAAGAGCAGCTACAAGAATGAGCCAACTTTTTCAAGATACTAGAAAAAAGTTGCCTGTGAGACCAAATTGGATGGAGGATGATGTATTCAAACAGATAAAGGAGTATTGGGAGTCTCCTGAATTTAAGTCAAAGTCCGAACAAAACAAAAAGAATCGTGATTCAAATGAAGGTGTCTCAGTTCATACAAGTGGTTGTATACCTCATCGAGTGATTTGGAAGAGAATGGTAATATGTGTGTGTATGTGTGTGTGTGTATATATATATATATATATAGCTTTTTAAATTTATTTCTTCAGGAAAATAACATCATATTCAGTGTTGATAATATTGTATTTTCCTTTATTTACAGAAAGAAGCTACTGGAAAAGAACCTTCAATTGCATAATTTTATTTTCAGATTCATCGCACAAAAAAAGAAAAATATTGGGTAAATGAGAAAGCTGAAGCTGCTTATGTAAGTGTTCCTTCTTTTACTTTTTTCCGAAGCATTACTTCAGTGTCAACATTATAATATAAACAGATATGCCAAGAGTTTAAATTTGTACTACCTAAGTACCATTTTGAAACTAGATATACGGCATCTGTCTTATCGCCAGTAACTAAAGAACTACTAATCATCTTTTTTTCTCCTTCCTTATCTTTTCATTACTGCATGTGTGCTTATTCTCTATCCAATTCAATGTACAAGAGGATCATATGCATGCTAAAGTCTTGCATAGCTAAGCAGAAGGCTTTGTCAACGCACAAGGAACGACAATAAGGAAATGACTAAAATTTATAGATACAACAAAGAAAATAAGCAAATTAACAAAAGATATATTCAACAAAAAGAATCCACATGAGAACTTCATGTGTCTGTTGAATAACACTAGAGACTAACTACTGCAAGAAAATACTAGTTTGCGAGAAGAACAAATTATATCTAAGTTGCAAAAGAATATAACAATTAACATGGAAAATAAATGTTCTTTAAAGAATGAATACAACAATCAATGTGGAACTATTGGAATAAAAAATATACTACAGCTCAAAACTGATCAGTACTCACTGGAACCCAGCAAAAAACTTAGCTCAAATTATGCGAATTTTGCTCTAAAAATACTGCCGAAATTGAAGCTATTCTTCTGCCAAATTCTAGTCCAAAGCTGCAGATTTTTAGCAGCTCAAGCAGTGGAGAAACAGGGCAGAAATTTACTCTCAAACACTTCCCCAAACTCATTTCAACACCCTCTAAATATCAGCCCCTCAAGCTACTATTTTCCCAACTCAAATGTTGTTCCCAGGTTGTTTAAAAATCCAGTAGGAGCTGACCAAACTTCAGCAGTAAAACACCCTTTAAACCCTTAGTAGCCCCTAGTGGTAAAAAACATTAGGCCTCTTTATTGTTCAATATATAAATATAATTGAAATAGTATTGACTTGGACCTTTATTTCAAGCAAGTTTAATGTAATGATATGATACACTGTTGAATTTAGAGCAGGGTTTGAATTTGTTGGTCACTCTCTTTGTCTGCTATTATTTCTATTTTATTGTTGCAACATTCAGTTATTTGCTTTATTTCAATTCAATAGTCAAAATGATCAGCCCTTCGCCTTAGATGTTAAAGTTCTTCTTTAAGTGAGATTGTGGATTTGTTATATTCCTGCGAATTGTTAAATACTAATCGCATTAGATTATGATTACATTATGATTTTGTTGGGAATTTTTCTGGGATTTTACATGCAAATATTTCATGGAAATTTTCTTGCGAAAATATACTCCTGCGGATTTTACTTGGGATTTTTAAAGGAATTTTCCTGCGGAATATTCTCATAAATATTCACAAGAAGATTCCTTTCGTCCATAAAATTTCACCTCAAAATTTCCTACGAATTTACATGAGGATCTTCATGGGGAATTACCTGCGGATTTCTTCCTACATAATTTCCCAAGAAAATTCCCTTTGTTTATGAATTTTTACCAAAATACTCTTGCGATTTTTTTTATATGCTTCGCTGATAAATCCGCAAGTAAGTTACATAGGGATACAAATCCCCATGTAATTTACATGGGGATCTTTTAATTCGCAGGTAATAATTACCCTCGAAGGTTTTTCCAATGGATTTATTTTGGTAGGAAATTCTGCAGCAAATCAAATTACCTGTGAATATTTGTATATTATCCCTAGGAAAATCTCCATGTAATCAATACTTTTCTAGTAGTGGTCTTTATTGGAAATCATTATTATCTCCCCTGTAATTGTTTAGTCTTGATTGAGGTGATGATTATCTTCCCGATGCTCATCCTTAATTGAAATTATTATATATTCTTCGTAAATTGCCCAACCTTAAAAGAAGTTTAGACAATCTATATTTAGTTGACATTTCCTTATTTGGAATTATTTGATTCGTGTTAGCTTCCTTGATGTTGAATTACATATTGTGGGATCGTTGCTTCATATTATTTTCTCCCCTGTCGAGCTGTTCTTATCACGCTTAGTATTCTCTATTATGGTTATTCCTTGTGAGTTAGTTTTACCGTTTCCTTGTGATCGAAAGTTTTTGAGTTGATTTACTTGTCGTGTTCTTGTATATATTGTCATTGTTGTTGTTGTACTTGTTATGGTGCTACAGGAGGTTTTCGCCGTGTGGTTGTTGATATTGTGATGCACGAGCTTTCTGCCGTGCGGCTATTGTTATGGGGTTGGACGAGGTTTCTACCGTGCTATTGCTACTATTGATGTATTGCACATGCGGCGTGACAAGGCGGGGTATATATGTATATATAATTATATGTGGGTTGCGCATATGGCGAGACAAGGTGAGAACATTATGATGCACGTGTGGCGAAACAAGGCGGGCACTTATTATGTTATTATTTGCACACATGGTGAGACAAGGTGGGCTATGTCAGGGATTAATTGTGATGATTTGTGATGGCCTGGGGGCATTCTTGTAGTTTAATATTGTGTTGTGGTACGCTTACCTGTGTGAGCTTTATCTCGTGGGAATTGTAAGGAAACATCTTACGTGATGTCCGTTCTTTTCCTTACGATTATTAGCTGGTAGGAACTATATTAAAGCACTTGCACAAGCATACACGTAGTTGAACACTCCTATTGGATGTGACGTCCTCCTGATTTTGTTGAGTATAGATGTACACCCTCGTTTACTGGATATATATGTGAGAGTAGCTCTAGTTAGCAAGGGAGTTGTCGGCATGACCATGAAGTTGATGGGGCACAGGATGCCAAGTGTTAGATTTCAGGTACGGGGACTCGTGAGATGTAATTTGTCTGAGATTCGGTACTTAGTGGAAAGTTTTGCATAAGACCTGATGGGAACACTGCCGTAGTACCTGAGTTATTACTTACCTTTATTGTATTGTAAACTTCGGATTTGGTTTTGTGTTTTCGCTCGCTTTTCTATGTCACTATTTTGGTATTTTTGCTGTTACTTGTTGTTTTATTCCCTTATTGTGATTGTAGTATTGTTAGACATTTCGTGCCGTCTTTATATATATATATATATATATATATATATATATATATATATCATGTTCTGTTGTTCCTATATTTGTACAGTTTATTGGACCGGTATGTGTCTGGACTGTTCTTCATCACTACTCTATCGAGGTTAGTCTTGATACTTACTGGGCACCGTTGTGGTGTGATCATGCTACTCTTCTGCACATTTTTATTGTGCAGATCCAGATACTTCCACTCAATCTTATCATCCTTGAGGTGAGACACTTCTGTAGAGACTTCGAGGTATATTTGTCGCGTCCGCAGACCGAGGAATCCCTTTCTATCTTTATGTAATAGTATAGCCCTTTAGTAGCTTTCCTTTTGTTAGACATTTCTGGAGTTAGAGCTTCTTATGTATCTCTTAGCTTGTGATTCATGGGGTTCCGGATTTTGGGAGTGTTAGGTTGAGATTTTGTACTGTTATGTGCCAGGCTACATCTTAAACACTGTTTTATTTTACTATTTCATTTTTTAAATTATTTCTTCCGCAATTGTTGTTTATATTCCGCATTGTTAGGCTTACCTAGTCATAGAGACTAGGTGCCATCACGATGGTTCATGGAGGGCGAACCGGGGTTGTGACAAGTTGGTATCAGAGCTCTAGGTTCATAGGAGCCATGAATCACAAGCCGATTTATTAGAGCCTCGCGGATCGGTACGGAGACGTCTGTATTTATTTATGGGAGGCTATGTAAGCGTCAGGAAAATTCCATTTCATTTAATTTCCCTGTGTGCGAGATTTTTGACATCACAACTCTAAACCTCTGTCTTTCATTCTCTCACAGATGGTGAGGACACGTGCTACCAGAGATGATCAGGCACCCGCACCCCCTACTGGATCCGTTAGAGGTCGAGGACGCACACGTGGCGCAACCAGAGCACCTGCACGAGCTGCCACTGAGGTACCACCAGGAGTTTTAGCCGGAGTCCAGGCACCTGATACGCCTACTGCTACTACTACTCCAGCTCCTCAAGAGACTCTTGCGCAGTTCATGGGCATGTACACCACTTTGGCTTAGGAATGGTTGCTTCCCCTTATTGCAGCCACATCTCAGGCCGGAGGAGGAGCACAGACTCCCGCCGCCCGCACTCCTGAGCATTGAGTGCATGTTGATCACGTCCCAGAGATTATTCTTGTATAGCTTGTAATCCCACGTCAGCCCGAGGACGGGTTAGCAGCTTCAGAGGATGAGCAACAGAGACTTGAGAGGTTCAAGAAGTATGATCCTCCTGTATTCAGTGGGTTAGCAGCAGATGATGCCTTGGGATTTCTGGAGGAGTGTCACCGTATCCTCCATACTATGGGTATATCAGGATCGAGTGGGGTTTTTTTCACTGCCTTCCAGCTTCGAGGAGCCGCTTATGAGTGGTGGCGCATCTATGAGTTAGATAGTCTGGATGAGGCAGCTCCACTGACTTGAACCTAGTTTTCAGATATGTTCCTGAGAGAGTTTGTCCCTTAGAGCCTCAGGGATGCATGGCGCGCAAAGTTTGAGCATTTGCGCCAAGGTACTATGACTGTCTCGGAGTATGCTGTCCATTACACTAGCTTGGCTAGACGTGCCCTAGCCTTGATTTCTACTGTTCGCGAGAGGGTTCGCCGGTTTATTGAGGGGTTTATTCCCAGCTTCAGGTCTAGCATGGCTCGTGAGTTGGAGATGGATATTTCTTTTCAACAGGTGGTGAGCATTACTAGGAAGATAGAGGGTATACATGCTAGGGAGAGAGAGGACATGAGGGGCCATGAGAAAGAGGGCAGACGAGATCAGGAGAGAGAGTTTGAGGAGGCGAGGAGGCCTCGAGGCCGGGGAGATCTGTTGTTCCTTATTTTAGAGGCAGGGTGCGACATGGTAGAGGTTTTGTGGGTCAGCCAGTTCAGTTCGCGCTTCAGGCTTTGCATGGTGACTCAGGTGTTCATGGGTCTTGGGGTACCCGTACCGCACAGTTCCCACAACCTCGTCAGTAGAGAGAGTGCTTTGAGTGTGGAGCTGTCACACCTCTATTTTTGCCTACACCCCCGAGAGGGTATAAATAAAGGGAATTTTTTCAATTAAAGGACAATAGAAACGGGATTTATTTTGAAAGATTCAGAGTCGCCACTTGGGAGATTTATGGTGTTCCAAGTCACCGGTTCCAATCCCGAATCGAGGAAAAGATTGACTCTGTTTAACAGTCCGCGAACCAGAAATCCGGGTAAGGAATTCTGTTAACCCGGGAGAAGGTGTTAGGCACTCCCGAGTTCCGTGGTTCTAGCACGGTCGCTCAACTGTTATATTCGGCTTAATTATCTGATTTAGTACATGTTCAGACCTACGTGCATTTTAATACTTTAACCGTTTTGTTTATTTTAGGAATATTGCAACACTGTTAAAACATGTCTCGAACCACGTCACATAAATGTACTCGTGGTCTTCGACATATTTTGACATTATTGAGATTTAGATTTGGGTCACATAAATGCGCACCCGAATTTAGGAAGTTAATTTTATTAAAATGGAGCGCCTAAAGCAACTACGTGTTAGCAACTTTGCGAGGGCCATGAAAATTCATTAAATGGCACGCCTCGAATTCTAAAGATTAAATCAAAATTAATTAAACGAGGGTCGTACATTTAAGATTTTATTTGGCACGGCACACCTCGATTTATTCGAACTTTTAGATCCTATTGTGAGGGCCATAACTATTTCCTATTTAATACAACATACCTCACCATGTAATTAGTGAAAATTCAATTAATTAAAGGAAAAATTATCAATGAAATTTAGATGAAAAGCTCATACCCATTTAAAATTGATAGACCAACACCAAGGCTTTCAACCAAACCCAACATGAGCCCAAGGCTTTAGAGAATCGGATATGGATTAAGGTCGGACTCGAGATCGAGTCTTCCGGCATACGAAGGCATCAGAGTATTTGTGCACAATTCCTTTAATGCGGGGAAGATCACTAGCAATCTCAAATGGCCTTGATTTCATTAATTGGACCAACGCTGGGTAGCAACCCCTAAAACTACTCCATACAATCCCTAACAGATAGCTCTAACACAGATTGAATGAATGAACACCAAACAGAGTCCAATTACAAGACCCAAAATAAATCTCAAAGGTTCATGGCATAACATTATTTTACACCTACTAGCACAGAAGACATGGACTAACAAATCAAATGAAAACGAACAACAGAGAAAGACATCTAGCAAGTAACAAGAATCCTCATTTCTTCATAACACTTGAAACCTCTTTACATGTCTAGAATCAAGATGTGTACCTGGAATTGAAGAAAGAAATAAGGAGAATAAGAATTTAATCAACAGCAGCAGTAGAGTCAGCCCAAAAATAACCAATGAAACCAGCTTTTAACCAAACTTTGAATCAACAGAAATATCAACTGATGCCCAGTGATAAAAAAACAGCCAAAATTTGAACCAAACTTTTGAAAACCAACCAAGCTCAAACCATTTTAGCCCCTGATTGTTTAGAGATTGTTTCAAAAGTGAAAGCCTCAAGAATTACAGAAACTTTCAATGGAAGAGTAATTTTTGTTTTTTCCAACGGTTTTTTGATTTTCTGTATTTTTCTATCTCTTTTTGTTTGCCTTGAATGGCAAGAAAATAAGCTTTTATAGGCAAGGGAGTAGGGCAGTAATAGAGAGATTAAATTTGTACTTCTACCCTCCTCCAATTTTCATTTCAGCTTAAAAATCCTTAGCCTAATTTCCTTTTTGCTTAACTGTCCCTAATGTAGTTACCAGATTATCAAAATATCCCCAACCTAGCTTCTTAGGAAGTTTCCTATTCTGTTATACACAGACTCCCTCAACCAATTACCCCAAATTACCCCTCAGACCTTTGATATTTACCCTCCCAACCTAAACCAACTATGGGTCATAGATTTGCAGACCCAAATTAAATCCCCATCTGGGCTAATCCCTTCCCCTTTGGACCCAAGTTAATTCAAAGACCCAAACAACAGAACTAAAAGCAGAACCAAAAATAGCAAAAGAAAATGTTTGGGCTCAAATGGATTGTAAACCCGAAGAACATTTCATCAATTAAAAAAATTAAGCTAAAAGACTTACTAGTTAAAATTTAACCAAACAGACCAAAATAATTTTATAATTAACCATGCAGGACTAAATGAAAAACAAAAAAAATAGAAAAAAATCAAGAAGAAAAGGAGAAACAGAGAAATGGAAGGAAAGAAAGAAAACTAGCTTAAACCGAAAAGAAGTAAAGGAAATACCTACTGAGACTCGAGCAATTGAGGAATGGAGTTTAAATCATCAACTTCTCGGATTTTCCGTCCAACTATGATATTAATCGTGTGTTCTTAATAAGAACACACGAATAACATCAAAACAAGCCTAAATCTTGAAAGCAGACTTGAATCAGGAGCTTTTGGGAATCAGGGTTCATCCCTTCAATCTAAGATTCGAGAGACTCTGGAGTGATTTGAGGGAAGTGGAGTTGGGATTCGGAATGAGGGGATCTTGATGATCATGCGGTGTTATTTTGGGAGTGGTTGGGGGTGGCGCCGCCGGTGGACGGTTGTGAAAATTGAGGCGGCTCCGTTAGGGTTAAGCTTGGATGTTCTTGTGGGGTGTTGAGAAGAAGGGTTTTGAGGGGGGTGGGACAGATTCGGACATATAAATACTCCCCAGGCTTTAGTTCTGAGCCGTTCGATCAAGTGGAGATCAATGGCTCAAATCGACACTGATCGAAACGACATCGTTTTGTTTGAGGGGGGATACAGACCGGGTCAGGCGTGGGTTGGGCCGGGTATTGGGTGACTTCCGTTTGGGATGGGACGGTTGGACTGGGTTTGAGCCCAAATTTAAACCTTCTTTACTTCCTTCCTTTTTCCAATTCAGTTTTCTTAAAAAACATTTTTTCTTTCCAAAATTAAAACTAAAACCTAAATTAAATCCTAAACCAAATTATCCTAGCACACTAAATTAATTAACCCTAATAATTGCTACTACAAATAATTAAAAACTAAATTAAAGGAAAAACCACCAAAATTCAAAATTAAAATTAAAAGTGCAAAATAAACTATTTTTGTGATTTTTTCCTATTTTTATAAAATAACTAATTTGTAAATTAATCCTAAAATATAAAATTAAATCCTAAATGCAAATGCAACATACTTTTTTTTTTGTAATTTTCATTAATTAAATAAAATAAAAATGCACAGACAAATGCAAACAATTACCAGAAACTGCCACGAAAATCCCCAAAAATGCAAACACTGAAAAAAATTATTTTGTTTTAAATTTATGGGAGTAATTCATATAGGGGAAAAATTACATGCTCACAGTAGATACTAGCCATATGGTGAGAGATTGTCTTAGACTTCGGGCTGATATGTCACAACGAGGTATTCAGGCGAGTAGAGGGCGCCCAAGAAGGGGAGGCCCGACTCGTTGATGTGTTTCATATGGTAGGCTTAAGGCCGCTACGCTAGTTGAATGTCATTCAGGTATGATTTCGGTTTGTTATATAGGAGCACCATCCGTAGTTCATTACAATTCTGCTTATTGGGGTGAGTTCCCCTATTTGTTGCTCCATTTATGGGTGCGTTTCATGATTAGCACTCTGTTTATGTGATTACCCTGTTGGGAGGTTCTATGAGTGATAGTCGTGTCTATCGTCTGTTTTCAGCCATTGTCGAGAGTTATGAGACTAGTAGTAAATTTATGTTGTCTATTTCGGTAGGTTTGATGCAATTTCTGAGTATTTTTAGCTACGATCTGTGATTTTTATGCTCCACTAGTGTGGGAGCCAGTACGTGTTGTAATCGTGTTGACAGAACTGATCTAGTGAAAGGTTTCAGCTGGTTTGATGTACACCCTAATTGTGATTCAGAGTGGAGGGCGGGATCCTCGTGATTTCATGTGTTTTGATGTGTTGAGACCGGATTGTGTACCGTAGTGGGAGTTATATCAGTATGAGATCCTTGCGATCCTTTTATATGCTTTAATTATTTCTTGTTAGATTGTTTTGTAGATTAGTGTTGATAGAAAATTTGTGTTTGTCGGGCTTGTTTGATAGTTCCCTTATGTGTTTCCTTTTTCATATTCTGTCATTTTCATTCTGTGCTTCTTGAGTTTTAGCTTGTGGGGTATGTGCCCGTTGGTATTAGCTGGGATTTGGTGATTCGGGTGTTTATTTATGTGGTTTTCGTGGTTATTGTATCATCGCTAGTATTGTGGAGGTTTGAAATGGGTTTCTATTGAATATGAGGCTTATGGCCGGTGCTAAATTTGATTTCGGGCGAATATTATTATCAGAAATTATGGTCATATATGTGATATTTCATGTTGTAAGTTGTACTATATGGGCGTTGGTATAAACTGATGCAACTGGTTGAGACTGATATCGGGTATGGATTTAGAATCGGGTTTTTTTGGAAATGGATGGAAGGTGATAATTCTGGTTCTAAGGCTTATTGGTATTGTTAGAAAGGCTCGATTTTAGTTGAGATGATGTCGTCAGGTTTATGTGGAATGGGGTGAAGTGGGATCACCCGTGGGTATATGTTGAAAGTGTGCATTCAGTGACTTGAGGACTTCGAGGTGAATCTTGGCACGCTCGAGGACGAACGTTGGTTTTAAGAGGGGGAGGATGTAACGATCCATCGATCGTTTTGAGAATTTAATCTCTGTTTGGCGGTGTACGGTTTTGAACAACTTCATAATGTGAGTATCGACTTGCGTGCATGGTTGAATTTAGTTAATGGATGATTCAAAGTCAAATTGGAAGAAGGAATCTAGTTTTGGAAGTTTGAACGGAATTTGACCGGAATTGGACTTTTGAGTAAATGGCCCCGAAATGGGTTTTGGGTGATCTCAACAGTTTAATATGGTGATTGTAGATGTAGGCGTGCATTCGGATTGTGTTTTAGAGGTCCGTAGCTAATTTAGGCTTGAAATGCCGAAAGTTAAATTTTTGAAGTTTCCAGTTCGATAGTGAGATTTTGATATCGGGGTTGGAATGGAATTCTGGAAGTTGGAGTAGCTCCGTAGTGTTGAATATGACGTGTGTGCAAAATTTCAGGTTATTCGGACGAGGTTTGATAGACTTTTTGATCGAAAGCGTAATTTAAGAGTATTTTGAATTCTTAAGCTTGAATACGATGAAATTAGTGTTTTGATGTTGTTTTGAGCGTTACGAAGGTTGAAACAAGTTTGAATGATGTTTTAGGATTGGTTGTCATGTTTGGTTGAGGTCTTGGGGGCCTCAGGGTGGGCCACGGGTCATTTTTCCCTATGTTTGAACTGTTGTTCTGCTATCTGGTGTTTCCTTCTATGCGATCGCATAGGCATAGCCGCGATTACATAGTACAATGTCAAGCTACCATATTTTCCTTCATTGCGTTCGCATAGATAGGTTCGCGATCGCATAGTGTAGCTCTAGGCCTCAACATTTTTCCTTCTTTGCGATTGCATTGTTTAGTTTGTGATCGCGTAGCACAAAATTTGGACAGTAGCCATTTTCCTTCTACGCGATCGCAACAGTCCTTTCGCGATTGCGTAGCACACTTTGTGCTAGCAACTATTTCTTCTATGCGATCCCATCTCTTCTCCCACGATCGCGATGTACAATACTTGGGCAGTATTTAAATAGCCCATCCGCGACCCTTCTTCATTTTTCCACCATTTTTGAACGGGATTGAAGCTTTTGACTGAGATTTTGAGGAAACCAAAGGGTAATCACTTGGAGGTAATATTCTTGACTTCTTAACTAGTTTATATGTGATTAAAGGTCTAATTAGTGGTAAAGAATTAGGGAAAAATCAATGCAAAATGGGTAATTAGGGTTTGAGATTAAGAGACCTTAAAATGGGTATTTGAGGGGCCAATTGCACTCCGATTTTAGTATTCTTGATATGTATAGACTTGTAAGAGTACGAGGGTTCTAAAAATGTAAATTTTACCCAATTCCGAGGCGTGGTCTCATGGGGCGTTTTGGTCATTTTACCTAATTTCGCGTATTAGCTTAGAATTTGTTTGTAGAGTCAGTTACTTGAAGTGTTATTTACATTATGCAATTGAATTGGATAGATGTGGGTCATTTGGATTTGAGTACTTGTAGCAAGAACGTGGTTTCGGGTTGATTTTGAGCCGATTCGAGATAAGTATCTTGCCTAACCTTGTGGGGGGACTTTCCCTTAGGATTTAAGTCTGCTATGTTGATTGTAGTTCGTGTACGCGAGGTGACGAGTGCGTGCTCGGACTTATTTGTGAAAAAATTGGCCTTTTAGGGTTCTTAGGTCCTTATATTCACTTTGTATGAATGTGCACTTGATATGCTTGAATTTTTCCACTTACTAGTCTCACCTCTACATGCTCTAATTGGAATTAATTGCTCATGATTCATTTTTATTGCCTATTTGATCTTATTTTGCTTAACTGAAGATTTTTACATCTTCTATTGTCATGCTATCTTTCATAACTACTTGTCTTTATTGGAAACATTATTATCTCTCTTGTAATTGTTTAGTCTGGATTGAGGTGATGATTATCTTCCTGCTGCTCATCCTTAATTGAAATTATTGTATATTCTTCGTAAATTGACCAACCTTAAAAGAAGTTTAGACAATCTATATTTAGTTGACATTTCCTTATTTGGAATTATTTGATTCGTGTTAGCTTCCTTGATGTTGAATTACGTATTGTGGGATTGTCGCTTCATATTATTTTCTCCCCTGTCGAGTTGTTCTTATCACACTTAGTATTCTCTATTGCAGTTATTCCTTGTGAGCTAGTTTTACCGTCTCCTTGTGATCGAAAGTTCTTGAGTTGATTTACTTGTCGTGTTCTTGTATATATTGTCTTTGTTGTTGTTGTACTTGTTGTGGTGGTGCACGAGGTTTTCGCCGTGCGGTTGTTGATATTGTGATGTACGAGGTTTCTGTCATGCGAATGTTGTTATGGGGTTGCACGAGGTTTCTGTCGTGCTATTGCTACTATTGATGTATTGCACATGCGGTGTGACAAGGCGGGGTATATATATATATGCTTATATGTGGGTTGCACATGTGGCGAGACAAGGTGTGAACATTATGATGCACGTGTGGTGAAACAAGGCGGGCACTTCTTATGTTATTATTTGCACACGTGGCGAGACAAGGTGGACTATGTCAAGGATTGATTGAGATAATTTGTGATGGCCTGGGGGCATTCTTGTTGTTTAATATTGTGTTGTGGTACGCTTACCTGTGTGAACTTTATCTCGTCCGAATTGTGAGGAAACATCTTACGTGTTGTCCGTTCTTTTCCTTACACTTATTAGCTGGTAGGAACTATGTTAAAGCACTTGCACGAGCATACACATAGTTGAACACTCCTATTGGATGTGAAGTCCTCCTGATTTTGCTGAGTATAGATGTACACCCTCGTTTACTGGATATATATATGTGAGAGTAGCTCTAGTTAGCAAGGGAGTTGTCAGCATGACCATGAGGTTGATGGGGCACAAGATGCCAAGTGTTAGATTTCAGGTACGGGGACTCGTGAGCTGTAATTTGTCCGAGATTCGGTACTTCGTGGAAATTATTGGATAGACCTGATGTGAACTTTGTCATAGTACCTGAGTTATTGCTTACCTTTACTGTATTGTAAACTTAGGATTTGGGTTTGTGTTTTCGCTCGCTCTTCTATGTCATTATTTTGGTATTTCCGCTGTTACTTGTTGTTTTCTTCCCTTATTGCAATTGTAGTATTGTTAGCCATTTCATGTAGTTTTATATATATAATATTCCGTTGTTCCTATATTTGTACAATTTATTGGACCGGTAGGTGTATTGACTGTTCCTCGTCACTACTCCACCGAGGTTAGTATTGATACTTACTAGGCATCGCTGTGGTGTGCTCATGCTACTCTTCTGGACATTTTTGTTGTGCAGATCCTGGTACTTCCACTCAATATTATCATCCTTGAGGTGAGGCGCTTCTGTAGAGACTTTAAGGTATATATGCCGCATCCGCAAACCGAGGAGCCCCTTTCTATCTTTCTATAATAGTATATCCATTCAATAGTTTTCCTTTTATTAGACATTTCTGGAGTTAGAGGTTCTTATGTATCTCTTAGCTTGTGATTTATGGGGTTACGGATTTTGGGAGTGTTAGGTTGAGATTTTGTACTGTTATGTGCCAGACGACATCTTAAACACTATTTTATTTTACTATTTCGGTTTTTATATTATTTCTTCTGCAATTGTTATTTATATTCCGCATTGTTAGGCTTACCTAGTCGTAGAGACTAGGTTCCGTCATGATGGTTCACGGAGGGCGAACCAGGGTCATGACACCTGGCCATATCAGTCAACACTTCAAGCATCCCACAATGCTTCAGGGAGTCGTGGTCCTTATGTGCCTCATTTTGGGAAGCGAGCCTACAGTGCACCATCAGCTCCTATCAGTGCACCTCCTATTCAGAGTTATCACCGTGGTTATCTAGACCGTTCGGGTCAGTATCAGTTTCAGCAACCACAACACCAGGATGGATGTTTTGAGTGTGGTGGTTTTGGGCATATCAGGAGGACTTGTCCGAGATTATTGGGCGGCACGTCACTTCAGAGTTCTCGTGCCATGATTGGCGCACCGATTGCACCACCGCCCGCTCAGCTAGCTAGAGGCAAGGGTCATGCAGTCAGAGGTGGAGGTTAGATTGCTAGAGGTGGAGGTCAGCCATCTAGAGGCCGTCCTAGAGATACAGTTCAGAGTATTAGGGCCCAGACCCGATGTTATGCTTTTCCATCCATACCTGAGGCTGAGTCATCAGACATTGTTATCATAGGTATTGTTTCAGTTTGCAGTAGATATGCTTCAGTTCTATTTGATCCGGGTTTTACTTGTTCCTATGTGCCATCTTATTTTGCTTCATATTTGGTTATGCCCCGTGATTCTTTGAGTGCTCCTATGTATGTGTCTACACCTGTGGGAGATACTATTGCTGTAGATCATATTTATCGTTCGTGTGTGGTTACCATTGGGAGTCTTGGGAATAATGTGATCTTCTACTTCTCAATATGGTAGATTTTGATGTTATCTTGGGTAAGGATTGGCTATCACCTTATCACACTATATTGGATTGTCATGCCAAGACCGTGACCTTATCCTTTCAGAATTTGTCTCGATTGGAGTGGAGAGGGACTCTTGGACATTCTACCAGTAGGGTTATCTCTTATGTGAAGGCTTGGCATATGGTCGAGAAGGGGTGTCTAGCTTATTTGGCTTATGTCTGCGAATCTAGTACAGTGGTTCCTTCCATGGATTTAGTACCGGTTGTTCGTGAGTTTCTAGAGGTATTTTATGCAGACCTGCCGGGGATGCCACCCGATGGGGATATTGACTTCTGTATTGATTTGGCTCCGCACACTCAGCCCATTTCTATTCCGCCATACCGCATGGCCCCGCTAGAGTTAAAAGAATTAAAGGAGCAGTTGCAAGATTTGCTCGACAAGGGCTTCATTAGACCTAGCATCTCGCCCTGGGGTGCGCATGTGTTGTTCGTGAAGAAGAATAATTGATCGATGAGTATATACATAGATTATCGGTAGTTGAACAAAGTCACCATCAAGAACAAGTATCCATTACCGAAGATTGATGGCTTATTTAATCGGCTTCAGGGTGCCAAGTGTTTTTGAATATTGATTTAAGGTCTGGCTATCATTAACTGAGGATTAGGGCATCTGATGCCCCTAAGACAACTTTTCAGACTCGGTATGAGCATTATGAGTTTCTAGTGATGTCATTTGGCCTGACAAATGCCTCAGCAACATTTATGGATGTGATGAACCGGTGTTCAAGCCTTATTTGAATTCCTTTGTGATTGTGTTTATTGATGATATCTTGATCTACTCCCGCAGTCGAGAGGAGCATGAGCAGCATCTCCGGATTGTACTTCACACTTTGAGCGACATCCAGGTATATGCCAAGTTTTCAAAGTACGAATTTTGGTTGGACTAAGTCGCTTTATTAGGGAACGTAGTATCGGCAAAGGGCATTCAGGTGGATACTAAGAAGATTGAGGTAGTTCAGAACTGGCCTAAACCCATTTCAACCATGGAGATTCGAAGTTTCTTGGGATTGGCGGGTTATTACCATTGGTTTGTGGAGTGGTTTCCATCTATAGCAGCCCTGTTGACCAGGTCTACCCAGAAGGGTGCCCCATTTAGATGGTCAGACGAGTGTGAGGCGAGCTTTTGGAAGCTCAAGACTGCTTTAACTACGGCGCCAGTATTGGTGTTGCCCACAAATTCAAGATCTTATATGGTATATTGTGATACATCTCGTATTGGACTTGGTGCAGTATTGATGCAGGGTGGCAAGGTGATTGCATATGCGTCATGGCAGCTGAAGGTTCACGAGAAGAATTACCTTTTTCATGACTTAGAGCTGACAACCATTATTCATGCACTGAAGATTTGAAGGAGCTCAATTTGAGGCAGAGAAGATGGTTGGAGCTATTGAAAGACTGTGATATCACCATCTTGTATTATCTTGGGAAGACCAATGTGGTGGCCGATGCTTTGAGTAGAAAGTCAATGAGTATGGGCAGCTTTGCGTTCATTCCAGTCAGTGAGAGAATGCTTGTATTAAATGTTCAAGCCTTGGCCAATCAATTTGTGAGGTTGGATATTTCTGAGCCTAGTCGTGTTCTAGATTGTACAGTTGCTCGGTCTTTATTATTTGAGCGCATCAGGGAGCGGTAGTATGATGACCCTTATTTGCTTGTCCTTAGGGACACAGTGCAGCACGGAGATGTCAAGTAGGTTACCATTGTAGATGATGGAGTTTTGAGGATGCAGGGCCACATTTGTGTGCCTAATGTGGATTAACTTCGTGAGTTGATTCTTGAAGAGGCTCACAGTTCCCAGTATTCTATTCATCTGGGTGCCGCCAAGATGTATCAGGACTTGAGACAACATTATTGGTGGAGGAGGATGAAGAAGGATATAGTTGCATATGTAGCTCGGTGTCTAAATTGTCAGCAGGTAAAGTATGAGCATCAGAGACCTGGTGGTTTACTTCAAAAATTAGAGATTCCTAAGTGGAAATGGGAGCGCATCACCATGGATTTCGTTGTTGAACTCCCACGGACTCAGAAGAAATTCGATGCAGTTAGGTCATGTTACAACCCATATCCACATGTGTTAGTTCATGCCATATATTAGTTAACATAAATCCAATAAGGAATTATCTTTGAGATGATAAGAAGTCAATCATATTGGTCTTAAGTGATACAAGAGTGTATAAGGGTGATTAACCAGTATTAGAAGTTAAACGAATCAAGGATGTTGTAACTCGTATTTTCAGGTAATCTAGCGGTGCTTAATACACTCAAGAGGTCATTTATTAAGGTATTTTAATCATATAATATCCGTATCATAAGTCTTGAAGTCAAACGAGTTATGAAACAAAAGTCGACAAAAGTTGTCGCAACTTAGGTTCATAATTTTACTTAAACATTAGGTCAAATGTTTCTAATCTTTTCTCATAATTTACAAGGAATTACGGGGTGATCTACCAACCAAATTAAATATCTATGAGTCTAGTTTCCAACGCATTAAACTGTTCATCGATACAATCTCGGAGTAGAGAGATATTCACGTTTTCGCGAGACTGCGCCAAACACCTCTCTATGGGGCCCACTAAGGCGGTTTAAGATGTTTGGACCTATATAGGATGACTCCGACCCGTTTTAAGTCATTTCTACTCACTATTTTCAGACCTTAGAACCCTAGGAACATCCTCTCAAGGTTCTCTCAAGATTCAAGACCCAAAAAAAGGGCAAACAACACAAATAAAGTGTCAGGAATTCCGTGGCGCTAGTAAGTCTCTTGTTCTTCTTGTTATTGCTCATTTTTGTGTCCTTCCAGCTCATGTGGGAGGTTGTTTTAAAGGGTTTATGTTCTGTAAATACTACCTCATGTTCTTAATATCAATCCTAGGTGATTTCAAGCCTTCTAAAGTGATTCTAGTGCCGAAAAACACTAATTGATCGCTAGTTTCGCTTTTTTGTTGTTGTGGCAGCATTGGAGGGATATATCATGGAAATTTAAGGTAAAATTGGAGTTTTGCTTTCTGTATAAAGGTAAGTAACCTCTTACTCTATATGTATTTAAGATTATCCAAGTTGCGGCTAAGCCATTGAAGCTAGAACTTGTGAGATATATATCGAAAGGCTTGGTAGTAATGTTATTGTTTTGTGGACTGTTTTGCGTTGTTGTTGGGCTGCGTATTTTACTACTATCTTGTGGAGTTTTGGAGGAGGAAGGGTGTGGAGAAACACCATATATATGTAGGGTTATGGGCTGATAGTTATTCGTAACATTTCCAGGTTGTTTGACACGACTACGGTGGTCGTCGTATGTATGGAGTGATTAGGCTGTGTGTGGACTATTTTGGGAGGCTCAATATGTTTATTATTGATGTTGTTTGGGCTGTTTGGTGACTGTTTTGAATGGTGTGAGGTCATATATATAGGGGAGGTGCTGTCCGTTTCATCGTAAAATAGGTTGTGGTCGATACATAATAGTTATGACGCTTAAATGATAACGATAGTATCGTTTCTCTTATTGTAGACTAAGGAGTTTTGACAATTGCATAGCTTGAGATTGGGGCAGTATATACAAGGTATGTGAGGCTATCCCTTTCCTTCTTTTGCACAACTTCGATTGTACATAATGTAATGAACGAGCTTCCAAGATACTCTACTCTTAGAAGCTAGCAGTACTTACATTGTTTTCCCTCTTATGGAACGATTGATGTTAATGTTGCTTCTCTTATTCTTATGTTATCAATGTTGTTGGTACTTCCTGATTCTTATAAGGTTCATAGTGAAGAGTTAGTCCTAATAACGTGTACAGAGGATACCGACCTTACGTCACTCCGAAAGGTTTAGAATGTGATTCCATGAGTCGAGCATGCATTATATATATGTATCTATTTTACTCTACCGAGCCACGCTATAGTTGGCCGGGTACGGCACCTATTGTGCAACCACTAATCAGTTGGGTTTTACCGAGCTCCACGTGGCCGGGTACGATTCTACCGAGCCTATTATGGCCGGGTACGATATGATGATGATGATATTATGGCCGGGTACGATATGATGATGATGATGCCACAGAGGCAAATGCTTTAAAGGTTTATGTATTTATACATATGTATCATGCATTTCATGTAAGTAGCCCTCAGAGGTACTAAGATGTTACAGGTTGTATATTCTCTATCCTTGCTTACATTACTGATCGTATTTATGGTTCCTTGTCTTACATACTCAGTACTTTATTCGTACTGACATCCTTTTATTTGTGGACGCTGCATGTCGTGCTGCAGGTCCTGATAGACAGGAAGGTGCAGCTCCCCCACCACAGTAGACTGTCCAGTTCAGCTGTGATTGGCGAGATCCCTTCTCCGGACTTGCCTTGGTCTTGGTATACAATTTTTGTTATAGACATTATGGGTATGTCGGTGCCCTGTTCCGGCTATGTTGCAGCACTTATGTTCTTTTAGAGGCTCATAGACAGGTGTCGGCTCATGTATAGTTTGGTATGTCTTGTCGGCTAGTTTTTGTTGTATAGTCTTTCATAGTAGCGTGGTAGCTCATACCTTATATGTAGTTTCTTGATTGTCTGGTCATCCTCTGCTATGTATGTTCATGCCGTCATATTTTATTGCTGGTTGTCCATGATCCAGGTCTACCATTTATATTGATCTCGTCATCCATAAAAGATAATAATGAAGGTTAGATGAAATGTACGTTGGTGCTCGGCAAGTGTGGTCGGGTGCTAGTCATGGCCCTCCAGTTTGGGTCGTGACAAACTTGGTATCAAAGCAAGTTTGTCCTAGGGTTTGTCTATGAGCCGTGTCTAGTAGAGTCTTGATTATGGATGTGTAGCGCGCCACATTTATAATCAGGACGCTACATGACATCTAGGGTTGTTACCTTCTTCCTGAATCTAGATCGTGCGTAGAGTTAAGTCATAAGTGTTCATCTCTAATATTCACCTTGTTTTTTTCAGTGATGCCTTCAACTAGGAAGCAAACGATTAGTAGACGGCTTGATACAACAGCAGGAGAGGGTACCAGTCAGGTGCCCCAAGTCAGAGCAGGACAAAGTGAGGCTCAGAGTGAGATGCCCTCTCATACCTCATCTCCTCCATCTCCTCCAGAGGATATTAGAAGGCACCCAGCGCCTCCAGTTCCTCCGTCTGGCACTCCAGACCAGGACATGCGGAGTGCTTTGCAGTTATTGACTAGCTTGGTAGCTGCTCAGGCTCAGAGGCAGAATACAGGTGCTGCTGAGAAACCAGTTAGTACAAGAGTTCGTGATTTTATTAATTTAGACCCTCCAGTGTTTACCGGATCAGACCCCAAGGAGGACCCACAGACTTTTATTGACCAGGTTCATCGTACACTTCGGGTTATGCATGTTAGTGATACAGAGGCAGTAGAGTTGGCTTCTTATCGGCTACGGGATTTAGCGGTTCTCTGGTATGATAGTTGGGAGAGATCCAGGGGTCCGAACCCTCCTCCAGCTGTGTGGAAGGAATTTTCTGAGGCCTTTCTTCGTCACTACTTGCCAGTTGAGATACGACGAGCTAGAGCTGATAAGTTCTTGAACCTTAGACAAGGTAATATGAGTGTGCGAGAGTACAATATGCAGTTTGATTCTTTGGCAAGGTATGCTCCCCATATGGTGGCCGAGATGAGTGATAGGGTGCATATGTTCGTGAATGGGTTGGGACCACATCTAATAAATGAGTGTACGACAGCCTCCTTGGTGGAGGGCATGGATATTTCCCGTATTCAAGCTTATGCCCAGACCCTAGAGGATCGTAAGCGCCAGCAGAGGGCAGTTAGGGAGCAGGATAGAGGCCAGCATAAGAGGGCGAGATTTGCAGGGTATTCTGATGACTTCAGAGGCCGCATCAGGCCACAGTTTTCGAGGAGTTCGGCGCCACCTGTAGCTAGTGCTCCTCCACAGTTTCAGAGGCCTCGATATGATCGATCCTATTCTGGTCCAGGTCAGAGTTCGCGGGCATCTGGCTCGCAACATCACAGGGATACTAGTCAGATGAGACCCCCAACACCACATTGTGATCAGTGCGGCAAGGCCCACTTTGGACTGTGTCGTCGAGGTTCTGATGCATGCTATTCGTGCGGGCAGCCTGGCCATATGATGCGGGATTGTCCTAATAGAGGAGGTGATGGTATGGCTCAGCCGACTGGATCTGTGTCTGGTTCTTCCTCATCAGTTCGACCTCCAGCACGGGGTTTTCAGCAGTCGACAGGTCGTGGTAGGGGTAGAGGTGCAGTGCCGAGTTCGAGTGGTGCTCAAAATCGAACCTATGCTCTAGTAGGTCGACAGGATCTCGAGTCGTCTCCAGATGTTGTTACAGGTATTATATCTGTGTTTTCTTATGATGTATATGCGTTGATTGATCCGGGATCTACATTATCATATGTTACACCCTTTGTGGCTAATAAGTTTGGCATTGAACCTGAATTGATAAGTAAACCCCTCGCGGTATCTACTCCGATAGGAGATTCTTGTGATTGCTAGAAGGGTATATAGAGGTTGCACTGTGATGATTTGTAGTCGTCAAACCTCAGCAAATTTATTTGAGTTAGAAATGGTTGATTTTGATGTGATAATGGGAATGGACTGGTTGGCCTCATGCTATGCAAATGTTGACTGTCGTACGAAGATGGTTAGGTTCCAATTTCCGGGTGAACCCATCATTGAATGGAAAGGGAACATTGCTACACCGAAAGGTAGGTTTATTTCCTATCTTAAGGCAAGGAAAATGATCTCAAAAGGTTACATTTATCATCTCGTTCGCGTTAGGGATGCGGAGGCGAAACCGCCTACTTTACAATCAATCCCTGTGGTCAACGAATTCCCAGATGTTTTCCCAGATGAACTCCCAGGCCTTCCTCCTGAAAGGGAGATTGAGTTTAGCATTGATGTGTTGCCTGACACTCAACCGATCTCTATTCCTCCATACAGAATGGCCCCGGCAGAGTTGCGAGAGTTGAAGGTGCAGTTGAAGGACTTGCTGGATAAGGGCTTTATTAGGCCTAGCACTTCACCTTGGGGTGCACCAGTCCTATTCGTGCGGAAGAAAGACGGGTCGTTACGGATGTGTATCGACTATCGACAGTTGAATAAGTCTACTATAAAGAACAAGTATCCACTTCAAAGAATTGATGACCTGTTTGACCAACTCCAGGGTGCCAAGTATTTCTCTAAGATTGATTTACGTTCAGGGTATCATCAGGTGAGGGTTAGGTAGAAGGATATTCCAAAGACGGCCTTCCGGACAAGATATGGGCACTTTGAGTTCTTGGTGATGTCGTTCGGGCTAACAAATGCCCCAGCAGCTTTTATGGATCTCATGAATACTATATTCAGGCCCTATCTTGATGTGTTCGTGATTGTATTCATTGATGACATTCTAGTGTATTCTCGTTCGGAGGCGGAACATGCGGGCCACTTGCGGATAGTATTACAGACGCTTCAGGATCGTAAGTTATATGCTAAGCTCTCCAAATGTGAATTCTGGCTGAACTCAGTAGCATTCCTTGGCCATGTGATATCTGATGAGGGTATTAGTGTCGACACTCAGAAGATCGATGCAGTAAAGAATTGGCCGAGACCTACAACACCATCAGAAGTCCGCAGCTTCCTAGGGCTAGCAGGATATTATAGGCGGTTTGTAGAAGGATTTTCCTCTATATCATCACCATTGACTAAGTTAACACAAAAAGCTACCAAATTCCAGTGGTCTGACACTTGTGAACGTAGTTTTCAGGAGCTGAAGAATCGATTGACATCTGCACCAGTGCTCACTCTTCCTGAAGGAACAGAAGGTTATGTGGTATATTGTGATGCCTCAGGTATAGGTTTGGGGTGCGTATTGATGCAGCGTGGGAATGTGATTGCTTATGCATCAAGACAATTGAAGAAGCATGAAAAGAATTATCCAACCCATGATTTGGAATTGGCTGCAGTAATATATGCTTTGAAGATATGGCGGCACTACTTATACGGCGTCCATGTTGACATCTACACAGATCACAAGAGTTTACAATACATCTTCAAGCAGAAAGAGTTGAATTTGAGGCAGCGTAGGTGGCTTGAATTATTGAAAGACTACGACGTCGAGATATTGTATCATCCCGGTAAAGCCAATGTTGTGGCAGACGCTCTCAGCCGTAAATCAATGGGAAGCTTAGTACATATTGAGGCAGGTAGATGGGGGTTGATTAAAGAGCTTCATCAGCTAGCCAATATGAGAATCAGATTGTTAGACTCTGATGACGGAGGTGTTACTGTACAGAATACATCAGAATCATCTTTGGTAGCCGAGGTAAAAGCACGACAATATGAAGATCCTATCTTAGTACGATTAAGAGAAAGCATTCAACAGTGTAAAAGTATGGCTTTTGGGATCGGAAAAGACGGGGCACTGAGATACCAGAGCCGATTGTGTGTGCCTAATGTGGCAGGGTTGCGAGAGAAGATTATGAATGAGATTCATCAATCCCGATATTCCATCCATCCCGGCTCGACAAAGATGTATCATGATGTCAAGGAGCAGTATTGGTGGGATAATATGAAGAAGTCTATTGCAGAATTTGTAGCCCAGTGTCCCAATTGTCAACAAGTAAAGATAGAACATCAGAAACCCGGTGGATTGCTTCAAAATATAGAGATTCCGACCTGGAAGTGGGAGGTGATTAATATGGACTTCATTATTGGATTACCTCGCTCTTATCATAAGTTTGACTCCATCTGGGTGATAATTGATCGACTTACAAAATGTGCCCATTTTCTGCCAGTGAAGACAACTTACACGGCTGAAGATTATGCGAAGTTGTATATCAAGGAGATTGTTAGGCTTCATGGTGTGCCCGTATCTATTATATCAGACCGAGGAGCTCAATTTACGGCTAACTTTTGGAGGTCTTTCCAGAAGGGTTTAGGCACACAGGTAAATCTCAGCACTGCATTTCATCCGCAGACTGACGGACAGGCTGAACGTACCATTCAGACACTGGAAGATATGCTACGAGCATGTGTTCTAGATTTTAAGGGGAATTGGGATGATCATCTTCCACTCATAGAATTCGCCTATAACAATAGCTACCATTCCAGTATTAAAATGGCCCCATACGAGGCACTATACGGGAGGAGATGTAGATCACCAGTTGGATGGTTCGAAGTCGGTGAAACAGAATTATATGGGCCAGATTTGATTCACCAAGCTATTGAGAAGGTGAAAGTGATACAGGAGCGATTGAGGACGGCACAAAGCAGGCAAAAATCTTATTCTGATGTCCGACGTCGTGATCTAGAGTTTGAGGTTGGTGATTGGGTTTTCCTGAGGATCTCACCAATGAAGGGTATTATGCGTTTTGGGAAGAAAGGTAAGCTGAGTCCAAGGTATATCGGGCCGTATAAAATTCTTCGACGAATTGGACAGGTTGCTTATGAGTTAGAATTGCCATCCGAATTGGAATTTGTCCACCCGGTATTCCATGTATCTATGTTGAGAAAATGTATTGGAGACCCTTCTCGAGTCGTCCCTATCAAAGATGTACAAGTTACAGAGGACCTATCATATGAAGAAGTGCCAGTGGCGATATTAGATCGGCAAGTCCGCAAGCTGAGAACAAAAGATGTAGCTTCCGTCAAAGTATTGTGGAGGAACAAAAATATGGAAGAAATGACATGGGAAGCAGAAGAGGAGATGAAGTCTAAATACCCTTACTTATTCCAGAATGAAGATAACAAGGATGCTGGTGGAAGACAGGATACATTGGAAGGTGAAACGGCTCTATGAGGTAAGCAATAATTTGAGAATACTCCTCCTTAATACAAAATGGTGATATGTAGATAATGTAAATACGCATAATGCTTTGTGTAGCCTTGTGAAGCCATATGTTGGGCTTAATTACTTGCAAGTTTTGCTAGTGACCATTTTATAGGGGAAAATTGATCGGAAATTTCCATTGGAATCCACGATGATTTAAACTCCCCATAAACCCTTACATTCGAGGACGAATGTTCCTAAGGGGGGGAGGGTGTTACAACCCATATCCACATGTGTTAGTTCATGCCATATATTAGTTAACATAAATCCAAGAAGGAATTATCTTTTAGATGATAAGAAGTCAATCCTATTGGTCTTAAGTGATACAAGAGTGTATAAGGGTGATTAACCAGTATTAGAAGTTAAATGAATCAAGGATGTTGTAACTCGTATTTTCAGGTAATCTAGCGGTGCTTAATACACTCAAGAGGTCATTTATTAAGGTATTTTAATCATATAATATCCGTATCATAAGTCTTGAAGTCAAACGAGTTATGAAACAAAAGTCGACAAAAGTTGTCGCAACTTAGGTTCATAATTTTACTTAAACATTAGGTCAAATGTTTCTAATCTTTTCTCATAATTTACAAGGAATTACGGGGTGATCTACCAACTAAATTAAATATCTATGAGTCTAGTTTCCAACGCATTAAACCGTTCATCGATACAATCTCGGAGTAGAGAGATATTCACGTTTTCGCGAGACTGCGCCAAGCACCTCTCTATGGGGCCCACTAAGGCGGTTTAAGATGTTTGGACCTATATAGGATGACTTCAACCCGTTTTAAGTCATTTCTACTCACTATTTTCAGACCTTAGAACCCTAGGAACATCCTCTCAAGGTTCTCTCAAGATTCAAGACCCAAAAAAGGGCAAACAACACAAATCAAGTGTCGGGAATTCCGTGGCGCTAGTAAGTCTCTTGTTCTTCTTGTTGTTGCTCATTTTTGTGTCGTTCCAGCTCGTGTGGGAGGTTGTTTTAAAGGGTTTATGTTCTGTAAATACTCCCTCATGTTCTTAATATCAATCCTAGGTGATTTCAAGCCTTCTAAAGTGATTCTAGTGCCGAAAAATACTAATTGATCGCTAGTTTCGCTTTTTTGTTGTTGTGGCAGCATTGGAGGGATATTTCATGGAAATTTAAGGTCAAATTGGAGTTGTTCTTTCTGTATAAAGGTAAGGAACCTCTTACTCTATATGTATTTAAGATTATCCAAGTTGCGGCTAAGCCATTGAAGCTAGAACTTGTGAAATATATATCGAAAGGCTTGGTAGTAATGTTATTGTTTTGTGGACTGTTTTGCATTGCTGTTGGGCTGCATATTTTACTACTATCTTGTGGAGTTTTGGAGGAGGAAGGGTGTGGAGAAACACCATATATATGTAGGGTTATGGGCTGATAGTTATTCGTAACATTTCCAGGTTGTTTGACACGACTACGGTGGTCGTCGTATGTATGGAGTGATTAGGCTGTGTGTGGACTATTTTGGGAGGCTCAATATGTTTATTATTGATGTTGTTTGGGCTGTTTGGTGACTGTTTTGAATGGTGTGAGGTCATATATATAGGGGAGGTGCTGTCCGTTTCATCGTAAAATAGGTTGTGGTCGATACATAATAGTTATGACGCTTAAATGATAACGATAGTATCGTTTCTCTTATTGTAGACTAAGGAGTTTTGACAATTGCATAGCTTGAGATTGGGGCAGTATATACAAGGTATGTGAGGCTATCCCTTTCCTTCTTTTGCACGACTCCGATTGTACATAATGTAATGAACGAGCTTCCAAGATACTCTACTCTTAGAAGCTAGCAGTACTTACATTGTTTTCCCTCTTATGGAACGATTGATGTTAATGTTGCTTCTCTTATTCTTATGTTATCAATGTTGTTGGTACTTCCTGATTCTTATAAGGTTCATAGTGAAGAGTTAGTCCTAATAACGTGTACAGAGGATACCGACCTTACGTCACTCCGAAAGGTTTAGAATGTGATTCCATGAGTCGAGCATGCATTATATATATGTATCTATTTTACTCTACCGAGCCACGCTATAGTTGGCCGGGTACGGCACCTATTGTGCAACCACTGATCAGTTGGGTTTTACCGAGCTCCACGTGGCCCGGTACGATATGATGATGATGATGCCCACAGAGGCGAATGCTTTAAAGGTTTATGTATTTATACATATGTATCATGCATTTCATGTAAGTATCCCTCAGAGGTACTAAGATGTTACAGGTTGTATATTCTCTATCCTTGCTTACATTACTGATCGTATTTATGGTTCCTTGCCTTACATACTCAGTACTTTATTCGTACTGACGTCCTTTTATTTGTGGACGCTGCATGTCGTGCTGCAGGTCCTGATAGACAGGCAGGTGCAGCTCCCCCACCACAGTAGACTGTCCAGTTCAGCGGTGATTGGCGAGATCCCTTCTCCGGACTTGCCTTGGTCTTGGTATGCAATTTTTGTTATAGACATTATGGGTATGTCGGGGCCCTGTTCCGGCTATGTTGCAACACTTATGTTCTTTTAGAGGCTCATAGATAGGTGTCGGCTCATGTATAGTTTGGTATGCCTTGTCGGCTAGTTTTTGTTGTATAGTCTTTCATAGTAGCGTGGTAGCTCATACCTTATATGTAGTTTCTTGATTGTCTGGTCATCCCCTGCTATGTATGTTCATGCCGTCATATTTTATTGCTGGTTGTCCATGATCCAGGTCTACCATTTATATTGATCTCGTCAGCCCTAAAAGATAATAATGAAGGTTAGATGAAATGTACGTTGGTGCTCGGCAAGTGTGGTCGGGTGCTAGTCATGGCCCTCCAGTTTGGGTCGTGACAAACTTGGTATCAGAGCAAGTCTGTCCTAGGGGTTGTCTATGAGCCGTGTCTAGTAGATTCTTGATTATGGATGTGTAGCGCGCCACATTTATAATCAGGAGGCTACATGACATCTAGGGTTGTTACCTTCTTCCTGAATCTAGATCGTGCGTAGAGTTGAGTCGTAAGTGTTCGTCTCTAATATTCACCTTGTTTTTTTCAGTGATGCCTTCGACTAGGAAGCAAACGATTAGTAGACGGCTTGATACAGCAGCGGGAGAGGGTACCAGTCAGGTGCCCCAAGTCAGAGCAGGACAAAGTGAGGCTCAAAGTGAGATGCCCTCTCATACCTCATCTACTCCATCTCCTCCAGAGGATATTAGAAGGCACCCAGCGCCTCCAGTTCCTCCGTCTGGCACTCCAGACCAGGATATGCAGAGTGCTTTGCAGTTATTGACTAGCTTGGTAGCTGCTCAGGCTCAGAGGCAGAATACAGGTGCTGCTGAGAAACCAGTTAGTACAAGAGTTCGTGATTTTATTAATTTAGACCCTCCAAATTCTTGAGAGAGTAGGTGAGGTGGCTTACAAGCTCGCATTGCCACCCAATTTATCAGTAGTTCATCCGGTGTTCCATTTGTCCGTGATCTGGAAGTATCATGGGGATCCGTCCCACGTGTTAGATTTCAGCTCTGTCCAGTTGGACAAGGATCTGACTTATGAGGAGGAGCCGGTGGCTATTCTAGCATGCAGGTTTGTACGTTGAGGTTAAAAAGTTATCCTTCAGTTCGAGTACATTGGAAATGCCAGTTCATCGAGGCATCTACTTGGGAGTCCGAATCAGAAGTAGATATCCTCACCTTTTCACCAGCCCAGGTACTTTTCTATGCACGTTCGAGGATGAACGGTTGTTTTAGAGGTGGAAAATGTGATGACCTGATAGGTCATCTTATGTTTTAGTACTCAACTCTATGCTTTGAAACCTTGTATACTTCATTTTAGCCTCTTTAATTTGTGCGCGTAGTCCAGGTGTTTTTCGAGAAAGCTTTTATATTAAAATTGATAAAAATAAGAATTTTGTCTTAAAAATTCATTTGAATTGACTTCGGTCAATGTTTTAAGCAAACAAACCCGGATTCATATTTTGGAGATCCCGATAGGTCTGTATCATAATTTGGGATCTTAGCGTATGCCCAGAATCGAATTCGGAGGTCCCTAGCTCGAGTTACTAATTTTTATCGAAAATTGAATGTTTGAAAGTTTAATGGTTTTAGAGAATTGACCGATGTTTGAATTTGTTAATACCGGGCCCGTATTTTAGTTTCGGAGCTCGGTACATGTCCA
Source organism: Nicotiana sylvestris (assembly GCF_000393655.2). Lineage (NCBI taxonomy): Eukaryota > Viridiplantae > Streptophyta > Magnoliopsida > Solanales > Solanaceae > Nicotiana > Nicotiana sylvestris. The sequence goes on along the minus strand of NC_091063.1, from coordinate 154,766,953 downwards.
TTACTATGTTTATGACTTGTCTATCAAATTTGGTGAGAAACGAAGTTGGTTTGACGTGATTCGGATGTCCGATTGTGAAAATAAAAGTTTCAAAGTTTTTTTGAAATTTCATTTGATTTAGTATTCAATTCGTAGTTCTAGGTGTTATTTTGGAGATTTGATCGCGCGAGCAAGTTCATATGATGTTTTTGGACTTCTTTGTATGTTTGGTTGGGAGCCTTGAGGGCTCGGATGAGTTTTGGATAGGCTACGGAGTGTTTTTGAACTTAAATGAACTACTGGTGCATCAGGTCTATAGACTTCGCATTTGCGGTGTCTGGCTCACAAATGCGAGCCTCGAATTTGCAAAGGAACCAGCGCATTTGTGAGCAGTGAGCTGGGTGGAACTTTTCGCACTTGCAAAAATTGGGGTCGCAATTCCGATCCCTCCGATTCGTATTTGCGAACGATTGTCCGCATTTGCGATGCTGGTAGAAATGTTGAGGCTTCGCAATTGCGAAGTGTTTCTCGCATCTAGAGCTATGTAAAAATTGAGTTAGACGGGATTTTTCTCTCATTCCTCAAATTTTCAAAACCTAGAACCTTATAGGCGATTTTTCCAAGACCCTTTCTTCCCCAGTTCATTGGTAAGTGATTCTAACCTGTTTTCTTTCAATCTTCCATTACATTTCTTAAGATTTCAACCTAAAATCTTGTGTTTTCATGGAGGAAATTGGACGTTTGGGTAGAATTAGAAATTTTTGTAATATTAGGATTTAGACCTCAAATTGAGGTCGAATTCTAAATAAATTACATAACCAGGCTCGGGGGGTGAATGGGTAATCGGGTTTTGGCCCGAATTTCGGGTTTGGACCAAGTGGGCCAGAGAGTTGACTTTTGTTGACTTTTTCAATAGTGACCTAAATTGAATCTCTTTTAATCGTGGGTGATTCCTAAGGCTTATTTTGAATCATTTGGTTGGTAATTTGCTAGATATTGTTGGTTCGGAGGCTTGTTTGAAAGGCAAAGTTATGGTTAAGCTTTGAGTGATCTTTGGAGCGAGGTTAGTGTCGTGGTTAACCTTGACTTGAGGGAATTAGGAACCCTCGGACTATGTGCTATGTGAATTTCGTGTGAGCGGTGTATATGTCAGGTGAAGAGTGCTTATACGCTGCCGGATTATTTATTTTCCTGATTTTTCGCTTTTCCTTGATTATCTCTTTCCTTGTCTTAACTGTTATATGTTCTAAATGTTTTTCATGCTTAACTGTTACGTGATAATAAATGTCTTCTCGTGTTAATGATGTTAGATCTTTACATAGTTTCATGATTCCCTGCTATTCGCTTAAATTGGCTTATTTGCACCTTCTAATTGTCAATTACTGGACTGGTCTCACTGCGTAGTATTACTTATGTAGATTCTTATGTTGTGCAATGTTTCCTTTTTGGTTCAATTCAGCATTCATTGATCGTAAAGTTTCTCGTGATTTGAATTATTAAATTGATCGTGCATATTGAGCAATTAGTACTGATATGGTGGGATCGGGGTGCACGATGTAACAGGTAAAATAAGAGTGGATTGATATGGTGGAATAAGGGTGAATTTGTATTGTACGGTAGGATCAGGTAACATGCCGCAACAAGTGGAGTAAGGGTAGATTGATATGGTGAAATAAGGGTCAACAATGATACTAATATTGATATATGGTGGGGTCGGGTTGCGCGCCGCAACACATATATGTTATTTGTTGTTGTTCATGTTATTACGGTAAAAAAAGGGAGGATTCTATGTATTACGGTGGGATCGGGTTGCTCGCCGCAACAACCTATGTATTTTTATTTTCTTGAGTTGTCTTAGTTTTCGGGATTATCATATGAAATGTTAAGGATTGGTAATTCTAGACGACACTGGTTTATAACTTGAGCTTATGGTTATTATTTGCGGTTGACCTTCTTATCATGTTCTGTATTTCCTTTTTTCTGCCTTTATTATATACTACATATAGATTGTAGTGTGAGTGACCCGCCTTAGCCTCGTCACTACTTCGTCAAGGTTAGGCTCAGCTCTTATAGAGTACATGGGTTCGGTTGTACTCATACTATACTCTGCACATCTTGTGAAAACTTTGGAGGCCGCCCCAACGACGGTTATTAGTGAGCTCGGATTGGACAACTTGCGGAGACTTGAGGTACAGCTGCTCAGCGCCCGCAGCTTCTGGAGTCCCCTTCCCTTTTTTTTATTCAGCTGTGTATTTTCATACAGACAACTTTTTATTTATTTCAAACCCTTGTATTTACTATTCTAGTAGCTCGTGCACTTGTGACACCGGGTTCACGGATGTATTAAACATTGGGTTGTTTTAACTTCCGTATTATTATGTTGGATTATTGCAGTAGTTTCGGTTCTTTTCTCATCAACTAATATTAAAATTGTTAAAAATTGATAGAATGTTCTAACATTGGCTTGCCTAGCAAGTGAAATGTAAGGCGTCGTCACGGTCCCGACAATGAAAATTCCGGGTTGTGACAAATACTTTCCATGCTTATGGAGTAACTGAAACTACCCAGCTTGAACAAATTGTATACATGATATAATATTATTATATTATGTGTTCATATTATGATTCTACCATGTTATTAGATCCTCCCATGCTCATACTTTTTTGTTGTTTAATTTGTCTTTCTTTTAAGCAACATATCAATTTTGTTCTCAATTATCTACTCATGACTCTCGTAAAAACAATATTTTTACATTTGTAAAAATCTCTCATTGATCCATTCATGGATGCCCTTTTTTGAGACCAATACACTAATAAAAATATCATGTATTAGTAAATGTATCTGTAAAACTCTACATACTTCTAAAAGTTTTCTGCAAAGTCGATAATAAGAAGAAATAAGAGAGGAAGAAAGCAATAGTAGCAATATAGAGCACAAGAAGAAGTACCAATCGTGAAAAGGAGTAGAAGAGGCGTCACGTGTGTATATTTATCACTAAAGAATAAAGATCTTCTTTGTGACAGGATATTTTGGTCACGTGGATCTTTTATGTCTTTAGATTTCATTGATTGCTTTGTATGAATTTGCGATTGGTCTGTGCGATATTGAGTATGCTAATGCGAATCTTGAACGGTCGTAATCAAATCTCTTAATCGTTTTCTTATTTTCCTTTGGTCATGTCATTATTGAAGAAAGTCTTGCAGACTCTCAAACAGTCTAACTATCAAAACTTTCATAAACGTTTCAACCAGTCAGTTCGGTCTGGCTTAGGTTTGCAACATTTTTACATATTGATTTGCGGTAATATTTTTTTCAATTGAGTTTTGTTTGACCGTAAAACGGTACAATTGAATTTATAAGTGGTTTATAGATAAGTAAATCAATTTAATCCCAAAATAATAAATAAATTAAATAAAAAATATAAGACTTAGCATTGAAATTGAGATAAGATAGTGAACAGCCTGATGCCAGGAGCGAAGCTTCCGACGGCAATAATAACAATATTAATAAGCAAGAAATAAAATATTATTGAGCTTTTGAATAGTATATAGCATATGTTTGTCGGAAAATTCCTGCTCTCACAATGGCTATTGAAATCCCTATTTAAAGTGGCCTCTAGGGAAAAAGGTCCTAGGATCAAGCCACTCTTAAATAACAATTATGGGGGCCATTGAAGAATGTGTAACGACAGGCTATGAATGCCATATTCTCTATAACGGACTATGTATGTATTTAATGTTATAGAATATTCTTCATTGAATGATATCGGGTGACATACATTCATTTGTCTTTATGAGAAAACATTCCCTTCGGGGGCTTCCCGGTGCCAACCAAGACTGTTACCCCTGATCTTGACTTCCACCTGTCTCGCTCTCCATCTGTCTCGGGTTCCACATATCACTTTATTATATTAGCATTTAATATGAACCGATTATACCCTATACAAATAGTTCACCTACTTTCCTGTGGCACATCCTTATGTCATCGGGAAGTTGGTAAAGATATGTTTCTTGGAAGAAAATTTACTGACTCCATTTGAAAAGTTTCTGACGCTTGATTAGAAGCACGTCTCTTCGCATTTAATGTCCCGAACACGCATCACCCCACGATTCAGCAAAACTTTTGCCAGTTCTCTAGGTAATCATGGCCATGATTTTAGCTGCATATTCCTTTACTTATACGCTTCAATCTTCTTCTCTTGCACTTCATAATTTTTCGAACTCTCTCAAACTTTCTTTACTCAACTCACTCTTGCTTTTAATCTCATTCTTCAGAGAAACCCTTACTTCCTTGTGTTAACTATGGCCTCCTCTTCCAAAAATTCTAGTTCATCAAAAAACAAAAAAAACACTAATGATGATACTCCTCCTACTGTGAGCACCATTATCCCCAAAAAGCTTACTACGACTAAGGACTTCAAATAGAAGTTATCTTCTACTAACTCTCGTACATGGGTTGTTGGTGTATACCCTTCCTCCATCCGTCCTTATAGCATTCTTGTTGTGAAGGAAGATTGTGGTTGCCATGATTTGAACATCATCTCTCCCGATCTACCAGAGCGGGTAACCTTTCCTAAGAAGGGTTTTACGTACATTTACATGTACCCTTTCGCTTTGGGCCCGTTTTCATTGAGCGAGGGACTTGACTCCGTAATCTTGGAGTTTTGCTTCCGCTATCAAGTCTGATTGGCTCAGGTGAGCCCTTCTGTGGGCGGACAGTAGCTTGTCTTCGGCGGTTATGACAGGAGACGGTGGAGGAGCTCTCCCTGGATCGATTGATGAACCTTTAATCCCCCAAAAATTTTCGTGGGGAATGATAAAATTTAGCAAATGTGGTCACCATACTTTGCTCTCCAGCATGGATGATGACAACGACCGTGGATGGATGGAGCGGTTCGTTGTAGTTTCCACCAGGGATATCATCCCGGCCACAACTCCATCATTCCCCTAATCATGAAATCGTACACGTAAGTTCAACGTCCATCTTTTCTCTGATTTAAGATCGCTTCATGTTGTCACTTATCCTTCTCTTCTCATTATTTTAGCAATTCGGTGGACACTACCAAGGGTTGAAGGATTGGACCAGTAGGTCTAGAAGATTTTGGATGTTACTACACCTGAGACCCGCTGGTGGAGAGAATTGGCCCTCAAATATGGGTGAAAGGCTGAGGAGGATGTTTTGGCTGATCCCACAGAAGGCGAGGTTGTTGCAAGAGGCCTTCCCCCTAACATGTGTCATCGGATTTGATTCCGGTGTGAGTGCTTCCTCTCGGAGTCCCCGACCGGAGAAAAAGCAACAAAAAAGGTGACGCTCCTCTACAGGTAAGGGCAAAAATAAAAAGGTGAAAAGCGTCGCACCCGAGCCAGCCGTGGACACCATGGTAATCGACGATGATGGAAGAGCCAGTGATGAAAAGGGCATCTCTACATAGAAGATGACGAGCTTCATCAGCTCAACAGACTGCTCAATCTATTGAGCTAGTTATAGCAACCGAGGACGACATCCAGGTGTTCTAGAGGATAGTATGATAGAGTGGAAGATGCCAACTTTTGCTTCTATGCCCCATCGCTACTCCCAGTACAGTGAGGCTGGGTACCAGTATTTTTCCATCTCCGTTGATGAGTGACCAATAATTAGCACTACGTTTGCTGCAACTACTTCTCAACCAACAACGTCATCAGCTTCATCTCCTTCTTTGCCAATCATGCCTTCTCTACCAGCATCTACTACATCATATCCACCGCCCGCAGACACCTGAGAGAAGGATGTCCCTCCTCCCCAGTCCCCAGTCCATGGAAATTTAGGGCATAACTATTTGCCTCCCTCCGAAGGTCCTCACGGGAGGATGGGCATTCCCTTCTTGGTCTCTAGGTTCCATCTACTATCTTGGCCAATGGAACTTACTAATTACCTGAAGCCTCAGGCTTCATAGAAAGATAAGAATAAAGTACAGCCTCTCTCGGGAGAGTGTGTGGTAAACAATGCCATGCACAACATAACAACAGTACAATCTTTTTCCTTCTATTGTTTCTTCTAACTTTGCTATGATAGGATTTTTTATTTAAACTTTTGCTTTGCAGACTAACTTCCTTGCTTCCGAGGGCCTTCAAAGATTGATCCTTGATAAAGAAAAATTCACATCTGAGAGGTGTCGCACCTCCTTTTTACCGCGCCCGCGGGGCGCGTGGGGGAGTTTTCTCCAATTGAAGGACAATCGAAACGGGATTTATTTAATTATTTCAGAGTTGCCACCTGGGAATTTTAAGGCGTCCCAAGTCACCAATTTTAATCCCTGAATCGAGGAGAATATGACTCTATTTATTATTCTCCGAACCAGAAATCCTGAGTAAGGAATTCTGTTAATCCGGAAGAAGGTGTTAGGCATTTCCGAATTCCGAGGTTCTAGCACGGTCGCTTAACTGTTTTTATTATTAGCTTAATTATCTTGATTTTACTAAATACGTTTTTATTGCATGATTTTACTACCGCTTTTTACTTATTGTTTACAATTATATGGACGAATTACGCGTACGTATATTCGTATTATATACTTTTTATAATTACCGGGGATCATGCCACGCGTACGTGTACACAATAAAATTGTCCATGTTATAGTTTTTATAAAAAATATATGTTCGAAATTTAAAATAAAATCAGGAACATTATCACCCTTTTTATTTAAATAATGAACATATATTTTTTATAAAAACTATAACATGGACAATTTTATTGTGTACACGTACGCGTGGCATGATCCCCGGTAATTATAAAAAGTATATAATACGAATATACGTACGCGTAATTCGTCCATATAATTGTAAACAATAAGTAAAAAGCGGTAGTAAAATCATGCAATAAAAACGTATTTAGTAAAATCAAGATAATTAAGCCAATAATAAAAACAGTTAAGCGACCGTGCTAGAACCACGGAATTCGGAAATGCCTAACACCTTCTTCCGGATTAACAGAATTCCTTACTCAGGATTTCTGGTTCGCAGAATAATAAACAGAGTCATATTCTCCTCGATTCAGGGATTAAAATTGGTGACTTGGGACGCCTTAAAATTCCCAGGTGGCGACTCAGAAATAATTAAATAAATCCCGTTTCGATTGTCCTTCAATTGGAGAAAACTCCCCCACGCGCCCCGCGGGCGAGGTAAAAAGAAGGTGCGACAGCTCTGGCGACTCTGCTGGGGATTTTGTTGGACTCCTCTGCTTTATTGATTCTAAATGTGCTCCTTTATCATATGAGCGGGCTTTTGATTTCAACACTTCAATTGTTTTCCCTCGTTCTCCAGGTGGGTGCCTTGACTGATTCTTTTCTTTCTTCATTCTCGTTCTCCAGGTGGACGCCTGACTTCTTTTTAACTTCTTCATCCTCATTCTCTAGGTGGACGCCTGACTTCTTTTTAACTTCTTCATCCTCATTCTCCAGGTGGATGCCTGACTTCTTTAATTCTTATCCTCGTTCTCCAGGTGGACGCCTGACTTCTTCAATTCTCATCCTCATTCTCCAGGTGGCCGCCTGAATTCTTTAATTCTCATCCTCATTTCCAGGTGGACGCCTGACTTCTTCTTTTCTCATCCTCATTCTCCAGGTGGACGCCTGACTTCTTTTTTCTCATCCTCATTCTCCAGGTGGACGCCTGACTTCTTTAATTCTCATACTCATTCTCCAGGTGGACGCCTGACTTCTTTAATTCTCATCCTCATTCTCCAGGTGGACGCCTGACTTCTTCAATTCTTATCCTCATTCTCCAGGTGGACGCCTGATTTCTTCAATTCTCATCCTTATTCTCCAGGTGGACGCCTGACTTCTTTTTAATTTCTTATCCTCATTCTCCAGGTGGACGCCTGACTTCTTCTTAACTTCTTCATCCTCATTCTCCAGGTGGACGCCTGACTTCTTCGATTCTCATCCTCATTCTCCAGGTGGACGCCTGATTTCTTCTTTTCTTATCCTCATTCTCCAGGTGGACGCCTGATTTCTTCTTTTCTTATCCTCATTCTCCAGGTGGACGCCTGACTTCTTCTTAACTTCTTCATCCTCATTCTCCAGGTGGACGCCTGATTTCTTCTTTTCTCATCCTCATTCTCCAGGGGGACGCCTGACTTCTTCTTAACTTCTTTATCCTCATTCTCCAGGTGGACGCCTGACTTCTTTAATTCTTATCCTCATTCTCCAGGTGGACGCCTGACTTCTTCTTAACTTCTTCATCCTCATTCTCCAGGTGGACATCTGACTTCTTTAATTCTTATCCTCATTCTCCAGGTGGACGCCTGATTTCTTCAATTCTTATCCTCATTCTCCAGGTGGACGCCTGACTTCTTCTTTTCTTATCCTCATTCTCCAGGTGGACGCCTGACTTCTTCTTTTTCATCCTCGTTCTCCAGGTGGACGCCTGACTTCTTCTTTTCTCATCCCCATTCTCCAGGTGGATGCCTGACTTCTTCTTAACTTCTTCATCCTCATTCTCCAGGTGGACGCCTGACTTCTTTAATTCTCATCCTCATTCTCCAGGTAGACGCCTGACTTCCTTTTAACTTCTTCATCATCATTCTCCAGGTGGACGCCCGATTTCTTCTTTTCTCATCCTCATTCTCCAGGTGGACGCTTGACTTCTTCTTAACTTCTTCATCCTCATTCTCCAGGTGGACGCCTGACTTCTTTAATTCTTATCCTCATTCTCCAGGTGGACGCCTGACTTCTTCTTAACTTCTTCATCCTCATTCTCCAGGTGGACGCCTGACTTCTTTAATTCTTATCCTCATTCTCCAGGTGGACGCCTGATTTCTTCAATTCTTATCCTCATTCTCCAGGTGGACGCCTGACTTCTTCTTTTCTTATCCTCATTCTCCAGGTGGACGCCTGACTTCTTCTTTTTCTTATCCTCGTTCTCCAGGTGGACGCCTGACTTTTCAATTCTTCATCCTCATTCTCCAGGTGGACGCTTGACTTCTTCAATTCTCATCCTCATTCTCCAGGTGGACGCCTGACTTCTTTAATTCTCATCCTCATTCTCCAGGTGGACGCCTGACTTCTTTAATTCTCATACTCATTCTCCAGGTGGACGCCTGACTTCTTTTTAACTTCTTCATCCTCATTCTCCAGGTGGACGCCTGACTTCTTTAATTCTTATCCTCGTTCTCCTGGTGGACGCCTGACTTCTTCAATTCTCATCCTCATTCTCCAGGTGGACGCCTGACTTCTTTAATTCTTATCCTCGTTCTCCAGGTGGACGCCTGACTTCTTTAATTCTTATCCTCATTCTCCAGGTGGACGCCTGACTTCTTTAATTCTCATCCTTATTCTCCAGGTGGACGCCTGACTTCTTTAATTCTTATCCTCCTTCTCCAGGTGGACGCCTGACTTCTTTAATTCTTATCCTCGTTCTCCAGGTGGACGCCTGACTTCTTTAATTCTTATCCTCATTCTCCAGGTGGACGCCTGACTTCTTTAATTCTCATCCTCATTCTCCAGGTGGACGCCTGACTTCTTCAATTCTCATCCTCATTCTCCAGGTGGACGCCTGACTTCTTTAATTCTCATCCTCATTCTCCAGGTGGACGCCTGACTTCTTCAATTCTCATCCTCATTCTCCAGGTGGACGCCTGACTTCTTTAATTCTTATCCTCGTTCTCCAGGTGGATGCCTAACTTCTTTAATTCTTCATCCTCATTCTCCAGGTGGACGTCTGACTTCTTTAATTCTCATCCTCATTCTCCAGGTGGACGCCTGACTTCTTTAATTCTCATCCTCATTCTCCAGGTGGACGCCTGACTTCTTTAATTCTTATCCTCGTTCTCCAAGTGGACGCCTGACTTCTTTAATTCTACCAGGTATTTCCTGACACAAATATTGTCTTTGCCCCTGTTTTAAATCAAAGAAAACTTTGTTAGTTTAAAGCAGGGTGGTTAACTGGGGTATTCTTGCCGATGGTGAGGCTTCTCTTCGTCTCTTTTTATTGCCTTGGAATGGTTAAAAAAGACCGTTTTGTCCTTGTAATTGATCCTTGACTATAGGATTTCCCTCTGTGTGTTTTCCTTCAAATCCTTTTAACTGTAATCATATGTCCCTTCTGACTTTGCTGATCCACTTTTGATTTCACTTTTTTTACACCAATATCTTTTTATCTCCCGCCTTTCATGGCCGTATTTTGCATCATGTAACCTTGAATCTTGGTAGTATACCTTGACACTCCTTCTTATTTGTTTGGAATAAAACTTATCTCAAAGCTTTAGAAAAGTAAGATTATTAGTGACGAAATGCGCTGATTTCGACAATTATAGAATGAAAAGAAAAATCCAAATTTGGATGACTGTCGGAGAAGGAATAAAACTTATCTGATTGGAGTTACTGACGCCAATGATCAGGGTATGCATTTCGGATTAATCAACCCAGTCTTTTAATCAATCTCCTCTCAATTGTCTTATTTTCGTTTTCCCCAAAATTTCCATAATCCAACTTCATTTTTCATTTCACAGACCTGTTGGACTTGCAATATCTCAAAGAGTTTTCACCGATAAACCTTCCTCATTTGTTCATTTCTCACTTCCTTTTCGCCTTATGGTGCCTACGAAGGTTTTCACCAATAAGACTCTCTCAATTTTACTTTCTCTCAACTTCCATCGCCTTATGGTGCCCGTGTGGGTTTTCACCTATAAGACTCTCTCATTTTTACTTTCTTTTCTTGTTTGTACCAGAGTGTTATGAACCATCTTCATTTGTTTGACTCAGCATTTTTCTAAGATTGATCGAAAGGTCTTTTTGGTACGTGGTTGGAAATGGAAAGGTATCAAAAGCTAAACAGTTGTGGTATGAGTTTAAAATTACAACTCTTGGAATCTTTTCTTATTTCCAATACAATTCCTGCCCCAGTTTCTTGATTGGGGTCTCTTAATGTTTCTTTTCGTGCACATTGTGTATGTTGTGCACCCTATGACCGAGCCGTGAGGCGCCTACGTATCCTTCTTTGAGGAATCAGGTCAAACGTAGTTCACTAAATAATAGTGATTTTCTTTTTCTTTTTTATTTTTTTTATTACCATTATTATTGTTACTTCAATTTGATTTTCATCGATTCCAAGAGAGGGTAGGAACGAAACAAATATGGCTCAAAAGGGGAAGCAAAGGGTATAGTGTTTGGATAGCAGAATAAATTGCCTTTGTCATTCCAATCTTCGAAATAATGCTAAATACAAACATTCAAAAAGTTATGCGTAATATCTCTTTACCGCGTCAGAATTGATCGCCATGTCCATGCATTTGCCTTCAATATCTGTTAAGCATAGTGTACCATTCGACAATACTCTGGTCACAATGAATGGTCCTTGCCAATTCGGGGCAAATTTGCCTTTCGCCTCAACCTGATGTGGAAGAATACGTTTCAGCACATGCTGACCCACTTCAAACTTCCGTGGATGCACCTTTTTGTTGTATGCTCTTTCTATTCTTCTTTGATATAATTGACCATGACATACTACGGCCAATCGTTTTTCATCAATCAAGTTTAACTGTTCCAGACGGGTTTTGACCCATTCATCATCATCAATCTTTGCTTCGGCGATGATCCGAAGGGAAGGAATCTCAACTTCTGCAGGAATTACTGCTTCAGTGCCATATACCAACAAATAAGGAGTTGCTCCTACTGAAGTGCGAACAGTAGTGCGATATCCCAATAATGCAAATGGTAATTTTTCATGCCATTGTTTTGAACCTTCTACCATTTTCCGAAGTATCTTCTTTATGTTTTTGTTGGCTGCCTCTACTGCTCCATTCGCCTTGGGCCGATATGGGGTAGAGTTACGATGTGTAATCTTAAACTGTTGACATACTTCTTTCATTAAGTTGCTGTTAAGATTAGCACCGTTATCTGTGATGATCACCTTCGGGATTCCGAATCGACATATGATATTTGAGTGGACAAAATCGACCACAGCTTTCTTGGTCACTGATTTGAATGTCTTGGCCTCAACCCATTTGGTAAAATAATCAATAGCTACCAGAATGAACCTGTGCCCATTGGATGCTGCCGGCTCAATTGGTCCAATCACATCCATGCCCCAGGCAACGAAGGGCCATGGTGCCGACATTGTGTGCAACTCGGATGGTGGAGAATGAATCAAATCTCCGTGTATCTGGCATTGATGACACTTGCGCACAAAACTGATACAATCTCGCTCCATGGTAAGCCAATAGTAACCAGCTCGGAGGATTTTCTTTGCCAACACATATCCACTCATGTGGGGTCCGCAAACTCCTGAATGTACTTCAGACATGACAGCTGTAGCTTGTCTGGCATCTATGCATCTTAATAATCCAAGATCTGGTGTTCTTTTATACAAAACTCCTCCGCTTAAGAAGAATCCATTTGCCAATCGCCTAATGGTCCTCTTTTGATCTCCTGTGGCTTGTGCGGGATATATCCCCATCCTGATATACTCCTTGATGTCGTGGAACCATGGTTCACCATCAAATTCTTCTTCAACCATATTGCAATAAGCGTGCTGATCGTGGACTTGAATATGTATCGGATCTACATAAGCTTTGTCCGGATGGTGCAACATTGATGCCAGGGTAGCCAATGCATCGGCAACCTCATTATGGATTCTTGGAATATGTTGGAATTCCACTGATTGAAACCGCTGACAAAGATCATGTAGACATTGTCCGGTATGGTATGAGCTTCAAGTCTCGGGTTTCCCATTCTCCTTGAATTTGATGTACCAAAAGATCCGAATCTCCCATGACTAAGATTTCTCGGATACCCATGTCGGCGGCTAGCCTTAACCCCAAAATGCAAGCTTCATATTCAGCCATATTATTGGTGCAATAAAATCGCAATTGAGCCGTAACAGGATAGTGATGCCCTGTTTCAGAAATGATTACGGCTCCTATCCCGACTCCTTTCATGTTAGCGGCTCCATCAAAGAAAAGTTTCCAGCCAGGTTTTTCAATTCGCTCCACCTCGTCGATATGCATTGTTTCTTCATCAGGAAAATAGGTTTTCAACGGCTCGTATTCCTCATCGACCGGGTTTTCGGCTAAATGATCGGCCAGTGCTTGAGCCTTCATTGCAGTTCGAGTCACATAGATGATGTCAAATTCTGTGAGCAATATCTGCCACTTTGCAAGTCTTCCCGTTGGCATAGGCTTTTGAAAAATGTATTTCAATGGATCCAACCGAGAAATGAGGTAAGTAGTGTAGGATGACAAATAGTGTTTCAATTTTTGAGCTACCCATGTTAGGGCGCAACATGTCTTTTCCAGATGAGTATACTTAACCTCATAAGCTGTGAACTTCTTGCTAAGGTAGTAGATGGCCTGTTCTTTTCTGCCAGTGAGGTCATGCTGCCCCAATACACAACCAAATGAATTTTCCAAAACCGTCAAGTAAAGAATCAAAGGTCTTCCTGGCTCTGGCGGGACCAACACGGGTGGGTTTGATAAGTACCCTTTTATTTTATCGAACGCTTCCTGACACTCATCGGTCCATTTGATTGCAGCATCCTTTTTTAACAATTTGAAAATTGGCTCGCAGGTTGTTGTGAGCTGAGCAATAAACCTACTGATATAATTTAACCTTCCCAACAAACTCATTACTTCAGTTTTGTTTCTTGGGAGGTGGCAATTCTTGGATGGCTTTGATTTTTGATGGGTCTAGCTCGATGACTCGTCGACTGACTATGAATCCTAACAACTTTCCAGATGGAACTCCAAATGCGCATTTGGCAGGGTTAAGCTTGAGGTTGTACCTGCGAAGTCTTAAGAAGAACTTCCTCAAATCCCCAACGTGGTCGGCCTGATGTTTTGATTTTATGATCACATCATCCACATATACTTCAATCTCCTTGTGTATCATATCATGAAACACTGTGGTCATTGCTCTCATATAGGTTGCTCCGGCGTTCTTTAAACCGAATGACATTATCCGGTAGCAATAAGTTCCCCATGGTGTGATGAATGCCGTCTTTTCTGCGTCTTCTTCATCCATTAGAATTTGATGATACCCGGCATAACAATCCACGAAAGATCCTATATCATGCTTGGCACAATTGTCGATCAAAATATGGATATTGGGTAATGGGAAATTATCCTTTGGACTTGCTTTGTTGAGATTGCGGTAGTCGACGCATACTCTAATTTTGCCGTCTTTCTTTGGTACAGGAACGATATTAGCCAACCAAACAGGATATCGAGTGACTCGAATGACCTTTGCTTCCAATTGTTTGGTGATTTCTTCCTTAATTCTCACACTCATGTCAGGCTTGAATTTTCTCAGCCTTTGCTTGACAGGAGGCACCGTTGGATCGGTGGGCAATTTGTGAACTACTAAATCAGTGCTCAGGCCCGGCATGTCGTCATATGACCATGCAAAAACATCTTTGAATTCTATGAGTGCTTTAATTAACTCTTCTCGGATCTTTGGTTCGAGATGGACACTTATTTTAGTTTCCCGGATATTACTCGTGTCCCCTATATTGATGTCTTCGGTATCACTCAAGTTAGGTTTGATTTTTTCCTCAAAGTGAATTAACTCTTTACTAATCTCTTCAAAAACCTCATCTTCATCATATTCTGATTCATAATCACAATATATTTCTTGAATTATTACTTCGGAACCAGATTGATTTTTAAGACTGGGCTGAGGATTCCTCATGCATGCCATATCACTAGAGCCAGCGTAAAAAGAACTGTACAGAAAAAGAAAAAGAAAAGAAAACTATCAGGAATGATAATAAAAAGGAAACTGCTTTTTATTGGATGATGAAAGATAACAAGGTTTGCACACTTCAAACAAACTGTAAGATAAGCTTTGGGATTACAACCCTGAAGTAACCCAAACAAACTGAAAGAAAATCAAAATAAACTACCAAGACTCCTTTCGAATTGGGAGAGGAGTGGCTTTCCAATTATTAAGCTTTGTTTCTGGCCCAACGAATTGAACTTCTGCTTTGCTACACCCTTCTCCGCTTTCCAACATATTCACATCATCAAACAATTTCTCGAATCTTTTAATTAATTCCTCCTCAGGATTGACCCGGGATTTAGGAATTGTTGTTATCGGGCGATTTTTAGCACCGGTCTTGACAAAAGACTTTGATAGAGGTGGGACTGGTTTTGGAAGAACTCATGCCTTGTGTTTAAACTTTCTGGCCTTTATCACGTCATTTACAGTGGGTGTGAACCCCAAACCGAATGTTCCCCAGTTCTCGGGGGGAGATACTGGTTGTATAATTCCTTGCAAAGATAAGCCCAGACCTTTGCCGGGTATAAAGCCATTCTTTAACATTTCATAAGCTATCATGACTGAAGCAGAGGATATCTTTGGATTCGGAAGGTATTTCCCCTCTGGAATTTTCTCTACTGATACTGTGTCAGATACTTGGTATACCCATGGTCCCTGGTCATTTTCTGTTCCCTCGACCGATACAATGGTACTGCTGTGAGCATTTAAACTTTCTTCCTCATGCACAACTATTTCTTGATGATCCCATTCAAACTTGACAACCTGATGTAGTATTGACGGGACTGCTTTGGCAGCATGGATCCATGGTCGGCCCAACAACAAGTTGTAAGAGACAGTTATGTCCAACACTTGAAATTCCATTGTGAATTCAACTGGCCCTATTGTTAGTTCCAACACTATGTCGCCAAATGAATCTCTGCTTCCACCGTCAAACCCCCGTACGCAGATACTATTCTTCTGGATCCTCTCCTCTTTAATTTTTAATTTGCTTAAAGTGGAGAGAGGGCAGATGTTTGCACTTGACCCATTGTCAACCAATACCCGGGTTACTACGGAGTTTTCACATTTCACGGTGAGGTAAAGAGCTCTGTTGTGCTCAGTACCTTCCACAGGTAATTCATCATCAGCAAATGTAATTCTGTTTGTCTCAAAGATTCTGTTGGCTATTCTTCCTAAATGATTTACGGAGATCTTTTCAGGAACATGAGCCTCATTCAGGATTTTCATCAAAGCCAGACGGTGCTCCTCTGAATGAATCAGTAATGACAACAATGAAATTTGAGCGGGCGTCTTCTTTAATTGATCCACAACAGAATAATCATGGAGTTTCATTTTTCTTAAAAACTCTTCCGCCTCTTCTTCCGTCACAGCTCTCTTTATTGGTGTTGGATTGTTTTTAGTTTTTCTTAACTCTTCGGGCGTAAAACATCTTCCCGAACGAGTCAAGCCTTGCACCTCACACACTTCTTCCTTGACTTCTTTTCCTTTGTACATTACAGTCACCCGTTCGTAGTTCCATGGGATGGCTTTGTTGTTGATGACCGGCAGCTGGATTACAGGTGCGATAATAACCCGATCTGTACGGGCTCCTTCCACGAATACAATGGGTTTGTTAGCAACCCCTGGTACTATCACTTTCGGCCTTTCTTGTTTTGCGGCAACTTTGCTCGATGATCCCTCCTCGATTATCATAGATGGTCCATCACCATTTCTGTTCTGCTTAGGTACCGGCTTCTCCTCTGTTAACTGCTTATCTGATTTGGCTTCATGAGACTTGATCATCATGACAGTTTGTGACGGCTTCTTTGTCTCCCCATCAGCTTGTATGATTTCTATCATATTAGCCTCTTGATGGGCTGGCATTGGATTTCTATTGATATTTGGGGCTTCGGGGGTTTGAACCTCGATTTTATTAGTATCAATCAGCTCTTGTATTGCATTTTTCAAATGCCAGCATTTCTCTGTATCATGGCCTGGTGCACCGGAGCAATATTCACAGCTAATGGTGTAATCCAGATTCTTTGGAGGAGGATTGGGTAGCTTGGATTGTATTGGTCTCAGCATGTCTAGCTGTCTCAGCCTGTGGAACAGACTAGTGTAAGACTCTCCCAATGGAGTGTAAGTTTTCTTTTTCTGTTCTCTTTCCCCCCTGAACGCTGGCCTCGGCCTGAAACCTGGTCCGGGATAGGCTCGTGGGTAAGTACTTGGTGTGGCAGGAGCACGCCAATTGGTGTGAACAGGTGGCTGATTGTATGCTTGAGCATGGTTAATGGAGAAATGAGGCTCCGAAGGGTGATAGTAGTGTTGGGATGAATCATGGTGGTAAGCTGATTGGCGAGGTCGTTGTTGATTATAGTAAAGCGGTGAACCTCTGGGTCCCGACCAAATTCCTGAATCAACTACCGCTGCTTCCTCCCTCTTCTTTCTTCCGATTCCTCCTACCCCGCCTTGAATAGCTTGAGTAGTTGCCTTAATTGCTGAATAGCTCATAATTTTATTTGTTTTGAGACCTTCTTCCACCATACCTCCCATCTTCACCACTTCGTTGAATGATTTTCCAACCGCTGAAACCAGATGGGCATAGTAAGTTGGCTCCAAGGCTTGGAGGAAGTAGTCTACCATTTCGCTCTCCTTCATAGGAGGATCCACTCTTGCTGCCTGTTCTCTCCACCGAAAACCATACTCTCTGAAACTTTCATTGTGTTTCTTCTCAAATTTTGTCAAAGATAATCGATCTGGGATGATTTCCAGATTGTATTGGAAATGGTATGCGAATGCCTGTGCCAGGTCATCCCAGGTGTACCATCTCCCATGGTCCTGGCGTGTATACCACTCCAAAGCTGATCCGCTTAAACTTTGACTGAAGTAAGCCATCAATAATTCATCCTTTCCCCCAGCTCCTCGCATCTTGCTACAGAAACCCCTTAAGTGGGCTACTGGGTCGTCGTGCCCATTGTATAGGTCAAATTTGGGCATCTTGAAGCCAACTGGTAATTGTACATTGGGGAATAAGCACAAATCTTTGTATGCTACACTGACTTGCCCACCTAATCCTCACATGTCTCCGAACGATTGTTCTAAACTCTTGACCTTCCTGAACATCTCTTCCTGTTCAGCATTTTTGGCTGGCTTGTCAATTTCGGTTGGGAGATCAAAACGAGGAGCAGTTGAATTAATTTCGGAGGCTTTGAGGGTGGGCTCCGGGGGTAATATTGGTTGTCCTGGGCCTGGAATGTAGGCTCACTAGGAGATTTGTAAAATGTATCAGGGGGAGGTGCTACGAAAACAGGAGTCATAGGTGGAGGAAAGTATGGAACTGGTTTCGGAGGTAGAGACTGTGGTGTCTGAGAGGTGGTGCCTCGGTAGTGCTGGTAAATGGGGAAATTTGGGGATAATTCAGTGGTAATATTATCCTGAGTTTGGGTCATTGATGGAGCAGGGTTATTTGGGTAAGATGGGGGTAACTGTCCTGTAGACCAGGCTTGGTACATCTCAGCCATTTGCTGCTTGAGTTTAAACATCTCTTCTTTCATTTTCCCGACATCCATCTCCTCTAGCTCCATACCTGTGTCAACATCTGGGATAGACATACTTTCGGGTATTGGTCCTTTTGATCTTGTGTGATAATGATAATATGCCAGTATACTCTTTAGAGAAACTAACTGCTTGAATTCTGGAAATGAACAAACTTGTTAGTTTTGAGAGTTTAACACATATATAATCACACGTTGAGATGCAATGCTCCTAGACAAATAATCCCTTTCTATTATGCATTTGCTCGGCTGCTTGTGTCGTCCCAGCTTTCTTGAAATTTTTATTGTTATTCACTTCTATTTATTATACCTTGCGTAGTTCGGACTAAAGGCAATCACTTTTATTCATTATACAAATATGGAATTACATTTGAAAACTTTTAAGAAAATGTCTTGAAACACACACACTTAAATCAAAATAAAAGATACAATTCTTAACATCTCACAACGTGCCCCACTTTCCACTTGTGTTGTATATTATTAGACTATTTGCTCAATGTGGAGCTTGACCTGGATGACCTCCCAGCGTACGATACATCCTTTCCAACTCCATTGCTAGATGACGAGCAAAAGTGGGCGCATGCTCTGTAAACCTTTCATAATCCATTCCTTGGCAGTTTACATAACTTTGAGATGTGAAGACTGCCAGGTCGTGGATTTGTGCCCTGAAACCTTGGAGACGTTGGTCTTGGTCTTGCAATTGCTGCTGACGAGTGGTGGCTATATCTCTGACACGGTTTTCACGATCTAGAGCTGATTCTAACAGAGCTCGGAGTCTGGCCTGCTCTAATCTTGCTTGCGCTCTTTCTCTGTCGAGGTCTGCTTGTTGATGTTCTCTGTTGCATCTTCTTGCCTCTTCTAGTTGTGCACGAAGCTGGTTTTCTGATCGTATCCAATGGTCTTTTTCCTTCTTGAATTGTGCCCTGTCTTTTTCGGATTGCCTATCTTGGCGTTCCTTATTAGACATGGCTTCTTCGTTTAATCGTTGGATCCTTTCTTTTGCTTTGCTCAACGTCCTTTCGTTTTCTGCAAGAATAGAATCATAATCTTGCATTCTTTCAAAAAGATTGGCGATGGTTTTTTTATCCTTCCAGCTCCTCTTTGGTGTTTCAGAAACTCTTTTCATTTTTTGGAATCGAGCATGAAGATTTTCATTCTCACAAGCTAGACTCTTCTTCTCGCCTTCGGCTTCTTGTGCTTGCAAATCTTTCTCCAAACTGAGGCTTCTCAGATTTTCTTTTAGGGCATGGATAGTTGCTTTGTACCCTTTTTCCTTTTCTCCCCAGATCAACCGCTCTTGGATTTTATCATTGAAGTTTTGAACATGGGGTCTTTTTGTTGGCCTTCTTAGCTCAGGCTCTGGTACATCATCCACGCGAGACCGTTTTTCAAACCACCTTGCATATCCAGGATTTATCTCACCCTTTGTAGTGTCTGGGACTTGAGTATCACTTTTTAAGTATCGACATCCATTCCACATCTGCTGAAGTAGAGCCTCGGGAATAGTGGCTTCTGGGTGTAATTCGATTACTTGCATACTCAAATCTTCATCATCAGGAACTACTTGATATCTCCCTAGTTGCCTTAAGACTCTTAGTGGCGCATACGGCTGAATGCTTCTCAATCCCAATAGTAGTAGATAACTATTTGAGGTTGACATGTGTATTACTTCCCTCATCGGGAGCCATCCCAAAGTCCATTCAATCTGATTTGCCGTTAAAGCCTTTAGATGAGATACCCATGCTTCTATTCCTTCTGGAGCCTGATAATTTTTTGTTCTTTCCTCATAGCTCTCGATGCAATTATCATTGTTTGACCCATACTGTATGATCTTGGGCTGTTGTTGGAGATGTTCCATCACCCACATTTGCAACAAAATTTTGCATCCTTCGAAGACCTTTGCTCCTGATTTACATAAAGTCAAAGCCCGATAAATGTCTGATAGAATGATGGGGACAAGGGTGTGATTTTCTTTGGTGGTGAGGATTTGCACAATTTTTGCGGTGCGAATATCAATTGTTCGCTCTTTGTTTGGGAAGATCACGATTCCTAGAAAAGCCACCATGAAGGCAAAGCGATGGTGAATCTGCCAGATGTCTTTGTTTTGCTTGTTAGTAAGGCCTTTCTCATGAATTTCGAACCCATCTGACTTTCCGAACCTTAAATACAAAAAGTTAAAGGAACAACATCCATTGATGACATTGCTTTTCCTGATTTGACTGCTGATGTTCAGAAGGCCGAAGAATCGAAGTACCGAAGGAGCCTTTGTGAATATCAGGCTTTGATTTCTTAGACTTTCGTCAAAACCAGCATATCCAGCTATTTCCTCTAATGTAGGAGTAAGCTCGAAGTCAGAGAAATGAAAGACATTGTGAGCAGGGTCCCAAAAAGTTATTAATGCCGCAATCAGATCATCATGGGGTTTAACCTTCATAATATCCGTGAGGTTTCCCAAATGCTTGACGACTCATCTTTGACCGTGTTCGCCTAAATCATACCACCATATTTGAAGCTGAAAGAGAAATTCTTATGTACTCGTGGATGAGGGGCTTTGTGTGGTGCTCATTTTGTATCTGAAGTTTAATTTAATAAAGTTAAGACTCATTTTGAAAATAAAATTAAAAAAATAAAAAATAAAAAAACTATTTTCAAAATTTTATATTTTTGAAAATTTACACTAAAAAAATCATTTTATTTATTAAATTATCTTTATTTCAAGATTTAAAAAAAAAACCATTTTATTCCTCTCTTCTCACCATGATTTCGTTTAAGCTGGTCAACAAGCATGTTCGAGGCAAATGAATGCACAAGTAGCAAGTAGGATGCATCAGGATGGTCTTTTTGTTTCGGGTTCACCTGTCCTAGACAGACCCAACCCCTGTGTTGAGTCTCCAAGGCCAAATGTATATGATGCAAATAGACGTTCCTACTAGGGATCCGGTACATGGCTGAGTTATTCTAAGTGTAAAACCTGAGGTTGATTGTTCTAAACCTGGCTTACCCAAACGGACAGTTTGAGCCGAAGCGGGGGCAACGTACCGGGAGCACGAAAGTCTGCCCGGCCTAGTTACTTGTCCCAACTCCGTCTTATTTGGTATGACTTTAACAGAAAGGTGGGTCACGCGCACGTGTACACCATAAATTCAGAAGACTCAGAAAGAAGGGGGTTTCGTAGCAGTTGTATATATTCACAATTCAAATAATATTAAAGCGGTAAAAAGCAACATTTAGCATATTAGCATATAAACAGTTGAAAATCATATAGTAAATAAAGCCAATTAACACAGATATTTTAAGCTCGAATTCTTTAAACCCTGAACCAATGGTTCTGGGTTACAGTTTACACTGTAAATTCCCCAGCAGAGTCGCCAGAGCTGTCGCACCTCCTTTTTACCGCGCCCGCGGGGCGCGTGGGGAGTTTTCTCCAATTGAAGGACAGTCGAAACGGGATTTATTTAATTATTTCAGAGTCGCCACCTGGGAATTTTAAGGCGTCCCAAGTCACCGGTTTTAATCCCTGAATCGAGGAGAATATGACTCTGTTTGTTATTCTGCGAACCAGAAATCCTAAGTAAGGAATTCTGTTAATCCGGAAGAAGGTGTTAGGCATTTCTGAATTCCGTGGTTTTAGCACGGTCGCTCAACTGTTTTTATTATTGGCTTAATTATCTTGATTTTACTAAATACGTTTTTATTGCATGATTTTACTACCGCTTTTTACTTATTGTTTACAATTATATGGACGAATTACACGTACGTATATTCGTATTATATACTTTTTATAATTACCGGGGATCGTGCCACGCGTACGTGTACACAATATAATTGATTATATCCTTTATTACAAATTCATATGTTCGTGTTTTAAAATAAAATTATGAACGTTACCACCCTTATATTTAAACAGTGAACTGCACATCCCGGGTTACATGAAATTATTTACGTCCTCGAAGAAATCCCTTTTATTAAATATTCGCTCGAAATTGCGCGTACGCATAATTCGAATTGCTTTTATCAACATAATCAGGTTACGCGAACGTATCCCTAATTCCGCCAAATATTATTAATGATATTATGGGTTTTCCATGAATTGTTTATTATATCTACACATTTACATGAAATCCTGAGAAATTCACATTTAAGGGATGCCTTTAAATTCTTTTAAAAGAATTCATAACTTATTAAATATTGCCCGTCGATTATAATTTCCGAGTATAAATTACATCCTTCCAAACTATTTAAATTCAAAGGAAAAATATGATTAATACTATTTAAGCAAATACAACATATATATATATATATATATATATGCCAAAAGAATGAATTGTATATGAAATTAACAAAAATGATTTATGAAAGGAAGAAGTATTTTTGAACAATTTTCCTTATTCAAATTCTACTTCTATTTACCATTAATATAAAGTGTTGCGATTGGTTCTTATACATATCACCTCATTCTCACATGCTTGTTTTTGATCCAGAATTATAATTGCTCAGTTTATTTATAACGATAAATAATCAAATTGATGAGAAAAGAGTTATTATTCAAATTGATTCAATTCGAATTGTATTACATACAACATAGTTGTACGCCTAAACATTCATAATATTCTTAACATCATGACGAGCTATACCAACTCACTTTACTCATATGATTATACCTGTCATCATACCATATAATAACTTATACCAATCTAAACAAAATCATATTTGTTGCAAGATATACTACTAATGTAACTTCTTAATATTTCCATTCTACTTTACATTTAGCTAATGGTATTATGGGATGTAATCAATGGCCCATTTTTATGCCTTACTCCCTGTTTTGACAATTCACATATACCTATACCAATGAGATTTCGGAATGGCTAACATTATTACAAAGCTTTATATGAATTTCAAAATAAGACAATTAACTCATAGCTATCAAATTGAATTCACTACTAGTTAACTAACATGAAACAAAAAAAATGAAATTTAAACTAATGAACTTGGACAATTGGAAACAGAATTGCAATTCAGGCTTCATGGATTTGTCATGTTGAATCTCTTTTCAACATAAAATTCAAAAGATAAGTACCTGGAAATGAAGGTAGAAGAAGTAAATTTCAGCAGTAGCAGCAGTAACAAAATACTGGCAGAATATCAGTATCTCCACAGATTTGAGCAATAACAAGACCCGAGAAACCCAGATTCACAAGAGTAAAGCTTCTTAAAGAACTTCAGATTTTAAGACCAAATAGTATCAGTACACAGACCCGGATAGATTCCAAAAAGAACAACAAAGTTTCGGATTTTTTCTTTTCTTTTCTATTTTTTCTGTTTCAGCTTCACTGTGTGTGTGTGTGTGTGCGAATACTTTCTTTTCTATTTCTTTTTCTAAAAGAGCTCCTAAATCAGATTTCTTCTTCTTTCAAAATCAGATTTTTCTTCTTAAAATCTTTCTGTTTTAAAATCTGCCTCTATCAGATTTTTCTCTTTCAAAATGTGCCCTCAAATCTGATTTTTTTTCTCTTTCAAAAAAAAAATCTCTCTTATAAGATTTTTCTCTTTCAAAATCTGCCCTTAAATCAGTCCCAATCCCCCTCTATTTATACAGGGTTGTCCTGTACCCTTCTAGTGCTGCCTGGACCCTTTTCTCCTTTTAAAAATCAGAAAATTTTCCATTAAAACTGCTTTTGAATACTTTAAATCTAAATGCTCTTATCCTGATTTTTCAGCAGCCCATTACCCTTTGTTTCCCATTAGTATCTTAAATTATAGCCAACCAACATTCCACTTTCAATCCACTATTCTATCACATTACCCTCACTATTCTGTCCCAAAAAATGTCCCAGATTTCCTACTGTAATTACTGTTATTACTACCTTAAATTCAGAATCTAACAATACAGATTTTAAAATCTGTTTAAGCAGCTATAACCAATCCTAAAGTTTTAGACTGAATCCTAACTAAGAATGTAACCTTCTAACACAATTACATCTAATCAACATTTGTAAAATCACACTGAATTCAGAACTAACATCATAACAACATATTACTGAAATTATTATAACAATTCAGACTGGAACTTAACATTGAACCAAGATCAAACACACACAGGAGCATTGTCAATATACTGACAATGCCCTGTTCAGAAAATAATACATACACATCATACATTTGAATTTACTGATTTGTAAACAAACATGATTTAATTGACGAGTATTAATCAGTTGATTATTTACAACATTTGTCCATAATCAGTTTAAAACAATAGAAGCAGATTGTTTCAATCAGCATCATCATAAATGAGAATTCATAATATAACTAATCGACGAACTTAATCGAGTCGATTACTTACATTGTGAATAATCACAACCAACAGAAACAGTTTCATATTTTGATCATATAGACGGGCATGAGACAAAGATGACAGAATTAATCAAAACAAAAATATGAAAAATTAACAAGTTATTAAAACAAACGAAAATACATACAGAATACACAAACAGAAATAGAACAGTACCTCTGAATTTTAATCAAACTCGAATTCAACTTGGCTTCGGATTTTGTTTGAAATCAAACAGACCTTAGTCGAAGTATTTTCCACTGAAAATACTTCGACTAAGGTCGATTAAACCTCAATCTTTCGTCTGAAGTGAACAGAATCCAAAAGTCTGGTATTTCTAGGGTTCTTGAAGGTTCGATTTGGGACTTAACCATTTCTGGTCAGATTCGAGGGGGACCAAATACGACACAAGGGTGAGGGTAGCCTAGGGGTCATTTGGTGTCAGTTTAGAACGGATCTGAGTTTGTTCTTGTTTGGTCCGAATCTTCAAAAGAAGATTCGAGAAGCTCGGAACTGATTCGAGCCAAACAAACTTCAGATCCATAACGAGGCATGCTAGGGGGTACTATGGTGTTATTTTGGAAGCCATTGGAAAGGTTTGAGTTTTCAGACCCACCTTCGATTTAGTATTCGAAGAGTTGGGGTCTGATTCGAAGGAAACTAAGGTCAGATTTGTGTAGAGGATGTTCAGGGGGTTCTAGGGTGTTATTTTGGTGACCGGCGGCGTTGATGCCGCCGGGTTTCAGGCGGTGGGATTCTAGGGCGGCTAGGGTTAGGGGTGGGGTTTGGGGACGATGATGAACAGTGAGAGGAGGGGGGTGTTCAGTTAGGGGCCGGGGTAGGGATTTGGGATTTATATAGGGGGAAGGTGAATTGATACTAACCGTTAGATCAAGTAGAATGAAGGGCCAGGATCAGTTCATTAAACCAAACGATGTCGGTTGGTTTAATGCCAGGGTCGGCTGAGTCGGGTCAATGGGTCGGGTAGAGGGTTCCGGGTAAGTACAAGGTATCTCAGCCGTTGGATTGATTTAATCCAACGGTCCTTGATGAAGCGGGACCAAACGTCGTCGTTTGGATTTGCTCCTGAGTTGGACCGGACCTGGGTTGTTTTGATTGGGCTGAGGGGGGTTAACTTGATTTTGGGCCTGGATTTTAATCCAGGTCCGATTTTTTATTTCTTTTTCAATTATTTCATTTTTCTAATTTAAATTTCTAATTTTAATTATAAAACAATTTTAACTTCACAAAAATATATTAATTACTTTATAACAATTATTTAACACATAGACAAAACATTAATCACACAGTGGAATATTTAAAATAGAACTAATGCATATTTTTTTTGTGATTTTATTTAAATTATCTTTTAAATGCATAATTAAATCCTATATGCATGCAACATGTATTTTATTTTATTTTTCATTTTTATTATGACAAAGTAAACATTTACGGACATAACACAAATATTTAACACCACGCAAATTCAAGAATTACACAGTAAAAGAAATTTATTTTATTTTTTGATTTATTTTGGAGTAGTTTTCGTAAGGCAAAAATTACGTGCTCACAAGAGGGATCAAATTGCCGCTCGCCTCCCTACACTGGAAGCACAAGCTACTAAGGCCGTTGAGTTGGAGGCTCGATTGCAGCAAAGCAAGCAAAAGGTGGTGACCCTCATCCAAGAGGCTGCCCTGTTAAGGGTACAATTTGAAGAAGCCAAGGCAAAGTGGTTGAGGTTCAAAATGTTGTTCTTGTTGTTGCCGATTGTGAGGCTGACTAAATAATTTGGTGGCAGCCTTGAACTCTAAAGCTGAAGAGCATGTTGTACTAAGGCAAAGCATGCTCGGTTGGAAGAGAGGTATATGAAGGTCATTGAGAATAATAAAGTTTATAACTCCATTATCTGTGACCTTGACATCAGCCTCCAGGCCATTGGATCTGAGCGGAATAACCTTTCGACCGAGGTTGACCAACTTAAGGAAGAACTTTCGCGTCGATCCACTTCCCTCGTTGTTGAAAAAATATATTTTATGTATAGAATAAGGAGAAAAATCTTAGAAGAGGCCAAAACGGGCGTCATTGACTTTGACGCCGAGATTGCCAAGGCCCGTGAGCTGGAGTCAACTGCCCGAAAGGGTCTCCCGGTCCAACCTGATGCAACTGACTCTTCTGGTTTCGGTTCTGAGTTCTCGAGAACTGAAAAAGAACTTAAAGGGGATGATGATGAAGGTCAAGATCTCGAACCGACGGCAGATCCGCCTACTTCTCCTGGGGCGCATATGCTTCTCTTCCCTCGAATTCTGGGGATGCAATAGTTTAGCTATTTATTTTCTTTTCACACTACTTTTCTTTTCCATACTTTTGTACGTGTGCTGCTTGGCATGTTTGTTGTATATAAAAATGCCTTTTCGTTTAAGTATTGCACAAATTTTAGTTTTTTGTGTCGAGTTATGCAAGGCTTCAGGTGTATTTTTCCCTGATGGCATTTGGATTTCGGTCATAGGTTCTTTAGGAACCAACCCTTTAGTGTGAGGGTTTTATAAGAGAGGGCCCTCTTATTTTTACGGTGCTCTTAAAGAGGACGTCTCATGTTCATTACGACACTTGCATTTGAAGTACTTGATTAACTTTCAAATGATAAAACTACTTCATCGTTCTGACAAGAAACAAGATAAAAATAAAAGGACTTTATTGTATTCCTTCTATTTTTCAAAAATACGTAAGCATTCGTTGCGCTGGAAAAAGGAATTGTCATTACTTGTGGCTAACCTGTACAACTTATTTCTACGGGGCTGGCCGCGTAGCCCCCGGTCCCGATGATATATCTTTGTTCCCGGATTTCGTAGCCCTGGTGTATGTGGTAGTCATATTTCCATATTCTCATATCATTCCCACTAGTGTTCGAATACAAAAAATGCGAATTTGAACACTGGATATCTTGCTCCTTTGAAGATCCCACTAGTGAATGGTTGGATAATCTTTGGTTTGATAACAAGCTTCACTTCTCATTAGGAACTTTGCTACATAGCCAAAGATTACCTAACCACCCCAGTGACTTGCAGTCCTGAATGGTCGGGTAATCTTTGGCCCGATAACAAGCTTTATTTCCCGTTAGGAACTTTTCTATTGAGCAAATGACTATCTAACCATCCTGTAGTGTCTATTGCTTTATGCCTTGTCATTTAAAGGTCTTACTTCTGCTGACAATGTTTTCTTGTAGTATGTTTTTCGTTGCTACCTCGTTAAAAATCTTGTCAGAAAAACCCAATTGGAATAAAAATTGGATGAAGGAAAAAGTGCAGCACATACTTTCAGTATAGGCGGTGTCACCAACAATAGTATCTTTTGAGGTGTGCCACATTCCAGTTGCTCAGAAATTTTACTCCGTCTTGATTTTCCAATTCGTATGATCCTTTCCTGGTAACAGCTAAAACCCGGTAAGAGACTTCCCACATTAGACCTAGCTTTCCTATGTTGATCTCTTGGGTATTTTGAGTTACTTTCCTTAAAACCAAGTCTCCCACTTTGAAAAAACGGATATGACTCTTCGTTTGTAATATCTTTCCATTCTTTGTTTTTGGGCCGCCATCCTTATATATGTCAAGTCCCTGCGTTCGTCGAGCGGTCCCAATCTGACCATTAATGCTTCGTTGTTTGCTTCTCCGTTCGCCCAGAAGTATCTCATGGTAGGTACCCCTACTTTCACCAGGATCAAGGCTTCTACTCTATATACGATAGAGAAACGTGTCTCCCCCGTGCTTGATTTAGCCATTGTTCGGTATGCCCATATCAGTCCCGGTACCTCTTCGGCCCATTTGCCTTTGGCTGGTTCCAATCTCTTTTTGAGATTTTGGGTAATTACTTTATTCATTGATTCTGCATATCCGTTTGTCCTCGGGTGGTACGGCGATGATTTGTCTTTTGATTTTCAGGTCTTCAAGGAATTTTCTAACCTTTGTGCCTATAAATTGTTGCCCGTTGTCGTAGGCTATCTCTTTTGGTATCCCGAACTTGCAAATTATATTCTCCCACAGAAAATTAACTACTTCGCGCTCACCAATTTTCTGGTACGGACCTGCTTCAACCTACTTAGAAAAGTAATCAGTTAAAATCAAAAGAAAATCTTACCTTACCGGGAGCTGGCGGCAGCGGACCGACTATGTCCATCCTCCTATTCATGAATGGCCAAGGTGACAAAATCGGGTGCAATAGCTCTCCCAGTTGATGCACCAATGGTGCATAGCGTTGACACTTATCGCATTTCTAAACATAAGATTTAGTGTCTTGTTCCATATAGGGCTAGTAGTATCCTGCCCTAATTAAATTTAATACCAAGGAATCCGCTCTCGAGTGATTTCCACAAACTCCTTCATTAACTTCTCTCATGACATAGTTAGCTTCGGAGGCTCCCAAACATTGGGCCAACAGGCCTTAGAAATATTTTCTATACAATTGACCCCCCTTAAAGGAGTATCGAGCTACTTTAGTGCACAACGCCCGAGATGCCTTGGGATCTTCGGGTAGTTTTTCGTGCTCAAGATAGTTAATGATCTCATTCATTCAGTCCCAGACCAAATTGGTCGCGTTTACTTCATCATAGTTGTATACATCCAATACTAAATACATAGGCTGCACGACCGTGCCAGAGTCTAACCCTTTCATTTTCGTGGACGAGCCCAGATTTTCTAGTGCGTCTGCTTCCGTGTTTTCTTCCCTCGGGATGTGGGTAATTGAACATTCCCTAAACCGTACGAGCAGAGCTTGGACTTTCATTACATATTGTTGCATGCCTTCCTTTTTGATTTCGAAGATTCCGTAGATCTGATTTACTACCAGTTGGGAATCACATTTGATTTATGTGAACTGGGAGTCCAATTCCCGGGCCAGATCGAGTCATGCAATCAAAACCTCATACTCAGTTTCATTATTAGTGAGAGGAACATTTCTTATGGCCTGCCTTAGGATTTCTCCCGAAGCGTGATTAGTACTACACCGAGCCTGAACCTTTTCATATTGGAAGCTCCGTTTGTGAACAAGGTCCAAACTCCTCATGTCGATTCTGACACCATCACCGCTTCTTTGGTAGCCAAAGGCAACAGTCCTGGACTGAAATCGGCCACAAATTTGGCCAAAACATGTGACTTAATCGCAGTTCTAAGTTTATACTCTATGTTAAGTTCACTCATTTTGATTGTCCATTTGGCAAGTCGACCTGAAAGTTTAGGATTGTGAAGGATATTCCGCAGGGGAAAGTTTGTCGTCATGACTATCAGATGACATTGGAAGTAAGGCCTAAGCTTTAGATCTGGGGTGCTTATCGGTCGGATCGGGTGGATGATTACGCTTAACCATTCGGGTTATCGATTATCGAATTATAAATATAGTAATCATCTAGCCATCCAATAAGACTACGGGCGGATTGACATCGGATTAACGATTACCAGGCGGTTATCGGGCGATTTATCGGCTAAACCAAATATTTTTTTTAACAATCCTAGTCTTGTGAATATCAAATGACAAACTGCATAGTTTACTAGCTTTTATCATTTCAACCCTCCAATTGTAACAACACATAAAGCTCAAAGCTTTTAAAGAAACAACGTAAGAAAGAAATAGAGGAAGATATAGTTGGTGATGCAACCAGGTGATTCTGTCTAAGCTTCAGATAGCAGTACTCCATCGCCTTTTACTATTCTCATATCATTTTATTAGATATTCGACCATCTGTCTTTTATTTTTAAGACCTAAATCTTCAACTGTACCCAAAGTTTCTATCTTGCATGATTTAAGAAACTATCTGATACCCTCATGATTTAAGTTGATCAATTAATCAAAGTAGCATAACTATACCTCATTGATCTCATTCTCATGTCAAAACTTGTTTGGAATTCCTTTAATATACTTAACTTACTTATGAATAAGGATAAAACCAGCTGAACCAACACAAAAGCAGCTTGCACCAGAGGGAACCACCAAGCCAGTGCCCAATGTTGCTCCTACGCAGCTGCTGAAATTCAACACTGATTCTACAACAGGAAATACTTTACCGGAAACACCGCCTTATCGGTACAATAAAGACGAAGTTGATTATGATACAAAGATGAAAGACCCAAACTTCTGTTGCGCACAGTGGCAATTTGCCACTATTATACCATGCCTCATTACCCTATTTATCAAGTTAGAGATTCCTATGATCATCAACCTGATTGTTCTATTATGTCAACACAAATGCGAATTATATTATCCTACAATGAACATGTCGCGTGTGTATTTGAGCTACTGGGTGTAAAAGTATAAATATAAAAATTCTTAACGGGTTAGCGGTTTATCCGATAAGAAAATTGAGTAATATGCTCCCAAACCGTTAAGCTGTTAATTATCAAATCTCAATCCATTCACTATCCACTACCCCAATAACCCAATACAAATAAGCCAATAATCCATTGGCTCAGTTCGGTTAAAGGTTATGATTCGGTTTTGAACAGCCCTATTTCGATCGGCGACCATGAGAACTAAGGCCAATTTTTTGAGATGTGGGTAGCGAGTTTATGTTCCCGTTAAAATTTTACTAACATAATAAGTAGGAGATTGCGTACCTTCATCTTCATGGACTAAAGGGGCACTTATCGCTACCTTCGAGATCACTAAGTAAATCAACAATTGTTCGCCTTCCTCCGGTTTCTATAATAATTGAGGGCTCCATAAATACCTTTTCAAATCCTTCAAAGCCTACTGGCATTCTGGAGTCCATTCGAAGTTCTTCTTCTTTTTGATAAGTGAAAAGAAGTGATGCCATTTTTTGAAGATCGGGAAATGAATCTACTTAAAGTGGCCAGTCTTTTTGTCAACCTTTGAACCTCTTTCACGTTTGATAGCTGGTCAAGAAATGTCCTCGATGGCTTTAATTTTATCAGGATTAACTTTGATCACCCTTTGCAACACCAGGAATCTTAAGAATTTACCGGAGCTTACTCCGAATGTACACTTTTTAGGGTTAAGCTTCATGTTGTGCTTCCTTAGGATGTCAAAGGTTTCTTGCATGTGTTTAAGATGATCACCTGCGTTCATAGACTTAACCAGCATATCATGTATGTAAACTTCCATGGTTTTCCCTATTTTTTCTCAAATATTTTGTTTACAAGCCTCTGATAAGTGGCTCTGACGTTCTTAAGCCCGTGGCATCACATTATAGCAATATGTGTCAAAGTTCGTTATTAACGAAGTTTTTTCCTGATCATACAGGTTCATATTGATTTGATTGTACTCGAAATAAGCATCGAGGAAACTCATCAACTCGTGCCCGACCGTCGCATCAATCATTTGATCAATGTTTGGCAGTGGGAACGAGTCTTTTAGACATGCATTATTCAAATCTTTATAATATATGCACATGCAAAATTTGTTATTCTTTTTTGGTACTACTACTACATTAGCTAGCTAGTCAGGATACTTTACCTCCCAGATTGAAGTGATATCAAGCAATCGAGTTACATCTTCTTTGACGAATTTGTTTATAACCTCGACAATAGGGCGTTTCTTCTGCCTTACCAGAGGGATATTAGGATCCAAGCTTAACTTGTGCACGACCACTCTTGGCGGAATAAATGTCATATCTGCATGCGACCACGCAAAACAGTCAACGTTAAACTTAAGAAATTCAATAAATCATGACCTCAGCTTGGGGTTTAGTCCTGTCCCCAAGTGGACATTCTTTTCTAAGAATTTCTCAAACAATGTGACTTGCTCAAGTTCTTCTGCTCTATATTTGATTGCGTTTGTCTCTTCTGGTACCTAAAAATATCTTGGTACCTCATAGGATTCCAACTCATCCTCCCACATGTTAACTTCGTTCGGCTCGGGAGCAGGTACTGACTCCTATAATTGCTATGTCGCATGCTCCTTCCCTTTGCTACTGGAAACCGAGATCGCCCTTATCGTCGGTTGATCTCCTCTTATCTGTTTAATTCCCTTCAAAGTCAGGAATTTTAGAAGTTGATGATATGTTGATGGCACATCCTTCATCTCGTGCAACTATGGTCTTCCAAGAATAATATTGTAACCCATGTTGACGCATACTACTTCGAAAAGGGTCATCTTCATTACCCCTTCGGAATTCATGGGCACCAGGATTTCCCTTCGGGTTGTTATCGCTTGCTAAATTGAATCCGACGAGAAGCTTTGTGGCCGGAATAATGTTTCCAGTTAGCTTGGATTGTTCCAGTACTCTCTATTGGATAATGTTGACTGGCTCCTTGGGTCCACCAAAACACATTTAATCTTAAAATCTAAAACATTAAGAGAGATTACCAAAGCATCATTGTGCGGGACTAAGAGTCCATCTGCGTCCTGAACCGTGAAGGTGATGTGGTCCCCAACAACTTCCCAGAGTCTCTTGCTATGAGTCACATGTACCTTAGTCTTTTTCGCTGCCAAAAAAGTTACACCATTAATCTCCTCCCCCCCCCCCCCCCGAAAATCATGTTGATCGTTAGACGAGAAGGGATATTCTCCTGTTTTTAGGGTTTCGCATTATCCCGGTTGTGATCGTAGTTATTTTTAGTCCGATCACTTAAGATCTCTCCAAGATGTCTATTTTCCAGCAATGTTGCCATCTCCCCGCGCATATGTCGATAGTCCCCAGTCCAGTGGTTGTTGGTCCCATGGTACTCGTACCATAAATTAGGATCCCTCTAACTGGGATCGAGTCTTATTAGGCTCGAGAATCGTGATTTCTTAATGTTTATCATAGCCGACACTAGTTCCACTATGCTGACGTTGAAGTTGTATTCAGATAGCCTGGGTAGGTAGAGTCCTGGGGGCCCGATACCTCTTTGTCTTGCAACGATCTACTATTTCAGCCGTAGTCTGCTCTCCTATCGGAGGCGAACTTGTCTACCGACCAAAAACCTACCGTGTCCTTCGACCTTTTCGTAGGGCAAAAACCGTCCTCTAGAAGACTGTCGGTCTACGTTGAAATCATCCTTCAACTTCTCCTTATTATTTTCCTGGTCCCGACCTTTGGTTGATGCCGAAAAACCGAGCTGGTCATCCTCAATTCTTATCTTCGACTTGTACTGATTGTGAACATCCGCCCATGTTGTTTCTTGGAACTTGAGCAGACTTTCTTTTAATTTTTGGAAAGCATCAGAACTCCTCAGATTTAGCCTTTTAGTAAATGCCTCAGTTGCCCATTTATCTGGCACGTCGGTAGCAGCATCCTTTCCTTCTGAAATCTGGTCACAAACTCTCACAGCAATTCTGAATATGTCAGCCTTTCGGGCATGTACCTTCTTGGACCCGGCATGGGCCTTGATAAAAGAATCCACGAGCATCTCGAATAAATCTATTTAGTGCTAGGGTAAAAGCGAATACCATGTCAGGGCCCCTTTCATGAGGGTCTCCCCAAATTTCTTCAATAAGACTAACTCAATCTTGTGCGGAGCTAAGTCGTTTCCCTTCACCACCGTTGTATAGGTGGTAATGTGCTCTTGAGGATCCGAAGTCCCATCATATTTTGGCACGTCTAAAATATTGAACCGCTTCTGGATCAATTCCGGTGTCGCGCTTGGTTTGAGCAATGACTGAGTGTATTTCTTTGAGTCTAGTCCTTTCAATACTGGCGGTACGCCTGGTATTTGGTCCATTCGGGCATTTATTTCCCTCATAAACTGCATGAGTTCAGCTTTAAAGTGATCATTCTCATTATTGTTACCAAATCCGCTACCTTTCCCCACAGCCTTGTCGAAGTCGATCTCGCCTCTTGGGATATTGTTATCAAATCTATGTGTTGTTTGGTTTGCGAAAGCACCGAAAAGAACCGGACCTCTTCCATTCGCATTATTGGAAGCGACCCACAACGCTTGCTTCAACTCTACCATGACCTGATCTTGCCGTGGGAGATGACCCATAATATCCCTTGGTTGCCCCCCTTAAGATTTTAATGTTTTCACAATGTGCTTGTCTTCAGCATCATCGGGAGTTGCCTCTCGAACATGCTATAGGTATTGTCCGCCATGGACCGCTGCGGCTACATCCTCCTCGTTGTGAGTATCGCTAATCGAATCTTTGTATTGAGGCTGATTTCCTTAGGCCTCAACATTGTGCGTGTTGTTGACACCCTTATCTGCCATTTTTTAATGATTTTTTTGCTAAGAAACAAAGAATCAACCATGTTAGTAATAGATGCAAAGATCAACTCGATTACGCAATTGTTTAAGCCCCACAGTGGGCATCAAACTGTTTGTTCGTAAAATGACATAGTTGAATTTATATGTGATTTATAGACAAGCGAATCAATTTGATCCCAAAATGATAAACTAAATAAGAAATGCAAGTCCTAGCATCGTAATCGAGATAAGATAGTGAATAACCTAATTCCGAGAGCGGAGCTTCTTAATGACAATAATAACAATATTAATAAGCAAGAAATAAAATATTATCGAGCTTTTGAATAGTATATAGCATAGGTTTGTTAGAAAATTCGTGCTCTCACAATGGTTATTGAAATTACTATATATAGTGGCACCTAGGAACAAGGTCCTAGGATCAAGCCTCTCTTAAATGACAATTATGGAGGCCATTGAAGAATGTGTAACGAAAGGCTATGCATGTCATATTCTCTATAATACTACAGAATATTATTCATTGAATGGTATGGGGTGTCAGGCATTCATTTGTATTTATGAGCAACATTCCCTTTAGGGGCTTCTCGGTGCCAACCAAGACTGCTGCCCCCCGGTCTTGACTTCTACATGTCTCACTTTCTATCTGTGTTTCTGGTTCCACGTGTCGCTCTATTATACGAGCATTTAATATGAACCGATTTTATCCTATTCAAGTTTCACATGTCTTTGCAAGGAAAAGAGGAACAAGAACAAGAAGTTTGAAGTTTACTCACATGTGGCTAAGCTTTCAATGCTTTGTAATATTGGGCCTCGAGTATGGTTTTCTATTTGGGCTTATCCGTAAAAGTATTTAACGGGCAGGCTGGGATGGGATGAACAAAAAAAATCATCCCGTCCGTTATCGGACCGGGTTGGTTAGCAGGCTGGGATAACGGGTTGGGGCGGGTTGAAAAAATTCGGGTTATTTTGGGCCCGTTCGGGTTCGGGCGGGCTGTGCTAGTATGATATTTTTTTAAAATTAAATTTTGTTTTTTTATTCAATGTTATTGATATTTAAGTGTTTGCAAACTTTTAAGGCTTAGAATTAAACTTTGAAGTTTAAACTTTAAAGTTTTAAATTTGAAATTTAAAATTTTAAAACTGAAATTAGAAAGTAAGTGGCTACAAAAAATTATTTAATAAGATCAATAGGCAATATGTAAGGAACAAACTCCGAAGGTTTTCATTTTATATTTTTAATACTTCAAATTAATTTGCAAGATGTTTTTGAATTTTTTATTTTTGAACTTGCAAATTAAAAGTTTACAACAATTATAAAAAATAAGAAATAGTACATCACATGCTTTGCATCGTTTTTATAAGTTCTTCCATGTCAACATGAGATTTTTGGTTTCCGACATTGGTTGAATCGGAACCATAAACCATTATATCTCCGATTTCTTGGTCCTCCACTTCGTCTACCTCGGCACGCCCTTGATTTTTCCGTTAGATTTTATCCAATCTCTGAAGCACACTAGAATTTCCGAAAAGTTGCTACCCACTAAATGACGGGTATCTCCTAGCTGCTGCCTTGCTTGGCTAAATGCGCTCTCTGATGCGACTATTGAAATTGGCACATTTAGCACGTCTCGAGCCATGGCCGAAAGAACAGGAAATTGATTTGAGTTGCTCTTCCACCAACCCAGCGGTAGAAAATCCTTTATGAGGGGCTTTGGTGACTTTTGCAAGTAGAATTGGAGTTCATCAATATTCCTGCTACTGGTTTGTTGATGCTCTCCTAGTGTAGACCAAATCAAATAATCTTGAACATCATCATCATCATCCAAGGTTGTTCCAGATGTTGAAGTATTACTTGAAGGAATATTTACATCTACAACCGAAGAAGCATCAACAATGTTAGCATAATAATTACATAAAGTTTGTAAATATTTGTGTAGATCAGAAATACAAGTATCAATATCAGGAGTTTCTATTGGTCTAATATTCATATAAGTATATAAAGCATTGATTAATTGGCGACACTTTATCATTTTGGTAGTAGGGTTTAAAATAACACCAATTAGGTAAATATGGGAAATTGGGTAGAAATATTTTTTAAACTTATCTAAAATAGATTCAACAACAGAAGTATATCCTTTTTTATTCTTCAGATTATGTAGAAAAAGAGAAATTTCAGCAATATGAACTAAACCATTTACAATAGTAGGATAATAAGCTCCAGAAAACTCAAGTGTAGCCACATAAATTTTTTGTAAAAATTGTACAACATCTTCAATGACATCCCAAGTTCTAGATGTTAACAAACGGCTAGGATCGGTACAATGAGAATTAGCAACTTCAGTTATAGGCATTCTATATTTATAATAACATCTTAAGAATAAATATATATATATATATATATATATATATATATATGACAACATCTTAAGAATAAATAAGTATAATTCCACCTAGTAACTATTTCTTCAAGCATGAGTCTTGGTTTTAGTCCATAGTATACACATTTTTCCTTAAATGCATTTAATCTAGCACTTCTATTATTTTTTTGAATTACACCAACAACTCTCCTAATTAAAGTGATTTCAACTCTAAATAATTCAAGGCTACTCTTTGTA
Organism: Nicotiana sylvestris; assembly: GCF_000393655.2. NCBI lineage: Eukaryota > Viridiplantae > Streptophyta > Magnoliopsida > Solanales > Solanaceae > Nicotiana > Nicotiana sylvestris. Next base: position 154,729,619 of record NC_091063.1, on the reverse strand, counting down.
GACATGTGATTTTTGACCCTCCCAAAGATTTTTCATATTTTAGCACGTAAATATTTAATCTAGCCCTAATATCAGTATTTCAACTAATTTTGACTCTTTTACTTTATTTTATTACAAGAAAACAAAAATTACAAAAAATAATTTCATTAATGTGTTGTAGTCATTTTTAATCTTGAAAATACCAAAAAATAGTTTTGTTTTAACGGTCAGTCTTATTTTAATAGTTATTTTACTTAAGTAGGACTAATTAATAAATGAGATCGTATTTTAATCTCGTTCGCGAGGAAAGAATAAAACTTGGGCTCAAGCAACCCATTTTTAGGCCTAATTTTGGACCTAGCCCATAATTCCCAAGTCCATAATTCCTAGGCTCATACCCCTAACATAATCCCTACCCCTATATAATAATACTTAATCCCTAAATTGAGGGAGGGCCAAAAAATATCATCCGCCTTTTTCCAAAAAATGAGAAACCCATCCCAAATGATCTTCTTCATCTGGTGAGTCAATAAAAGAATACAAGGAAAAGAGACATTGAGAATTGAACAATCAGCTGATATACACTTGAAAAGAGCCGAAAAAGACAACGAAAAATAGGCCTAAAACCTAGGGAAAATCTGAAAACAGACCCGCAATAGAACAAAAATGACCCCCTCTCCATCAGATTCATCTTCTCCTTCACTTGGAGGAACGAAGACCTGAACCAGCTTCAGCCGCCGTCGATTCAGCCCCAAACTAGCCGGGTTAACGAGCTCCAGCCATGACAAATAGAACTAAACGACCCACAACAACAGCACACCCTAAGCAGCCATACACGCACACACATAGTCACGTCTCTCATTTTTTCACTTTCCGGCGAGTTTCGAGGCTTCCATGTCGAGGTTCCGGTTCGTTAGTTTCGTTGCTTCAGCTCGCCTATCATGGCTTTGGTATGTTTCTTAGATCTTCATTGATTCCTGTTGACGTAAAATATAGATCTAGATTTTAATTTTTGATGGATTTATAATCACGATTTCAACTTTATTGCTGGCCTGTTGATGTGTTAGAAATCTTGTACATTTTGGTTGTGAGTTTTGCAGTTTTTTTTTTGTGAATTATTATTGCACTTTATTTTGATAAGTTCTAAGTTTGGTTTTGTTTAATAATTTTATTTGTATCTATTAAGTATTGAGTTATTAGTTATTACTACTATGACTGCATGAGTTGTAAGATCCAAGTGGAGGTTAATTATTTTGCTGAATTTTTCTTTTGACGATGTAAGTAAGCTATTTGTATTCGTCTTCTTAAAAAAATGGTTTTGCAATCACTTAATTAAGTAGAGCCAAATTGGCTCAAGTGTTCGATCACTTTTCAGTTAATTTTCCAAAGAAATGTGTAATTTACTCATTATTTTGAGGACTCGTTTACACTGTTGATTTGTGATTCGACGTTGTTTGGTAGCATTTCTTAGTTTTCCTTTAAATTGTTTTAATTAGTTTTATTTCGATTGTGATGCATGTAGTCTTCGGTTCTTGAACAAATGCTTTTAATTGGGTAGATTGAAAAATAAGAGTTGTTTCTTTCTTGGCAAGGAATTATAATGGGCCATAAGGTGGGTCTTGAACCATAAGGAATCTGGCCAAGTAATAGATCATGTTAGCTAGCGTATTCACTCCCCATCATAAATTTGGCATCACAATAATCTCAAAGATTAGGAAAATAATCAAGTGCGCTAGTTGTTTTAGGCGCAATTAATAATAAAAGATCGTGACTATGGGTACGGTTCCCGTGACATAGTCATGGTACCTAATTCTCAAATTCGGGTGTGCATTTATGTGACCCAAATTCAAATCTTAACAACATTAAATAAAATGTGTCGTGGACCGTGGTTGCATTTATGTGACGTGGTTCAAGACGTGTTTTAGATGACGTTGAATCTTCCTAAAATTAATTAAAACTGGCTTAAATAAGTTAAAATATACCATAGGTTAAAACATGTATTAAAATCAGATAATAGGCCAATTGTAACAGTTGAGCGACCGTGCTAGAACCAACGGAACACGGGAATGTCTAATACCTTCTCCCGGGTTAACGGAATTCCTTACACGAATTTCTGTGTTCGCGGACTATAATACAGAGTCAATCTTTTCCTCAATTTGGAATTTGAACCGGTGACTTGGGACACCAAAAAATTATCCCAAGTGGCGACTCTGATTAATAAAAAATGATCTCGTTTCGATTGTCACTTAAATTGGAAAAAACTCCCTATACCCCTTTCGGGTGTAGTAAAAAAGAAGGTGTGACAGCTCTGGCGACTCTGCTTAATAAAAAATGACCCCATTTCGATTGTCACTTAAATTGGAAAAAACTTCCTTGTATGTACCTTCGGGTGTAGTAAAAAGGAGGTGTGACAATTTCTGGTTCAGGGTTCAAGAATTCGAGCATAGAATAATTGTTATATTTGGCTATATTTATTATCTGATTTTATTACATGTTTGGACCTAATGTGCTAAATGTTGCTTTTTACTGCTTTGATATTATTTGAACTGTATATAAACTGCTACGCAACCCCTCTCTTCTCTCTTCTGAGGAGTGCACGTTGGCGTGACTTCTTTCTGTTAGTGTCATATCCCAAATAGAACGAGGTTCGGACAAGTTGCAAAGCCGGATATCTTTTGGTTACCAGTACGCTGCCCCCCCCCCTCGGCTCGAGTTGTCCGCTCGGGTAAGCCAGGTCTAGAACAATATGCCCAAGTTTTAAACCTAGAATAACTCAGCCTCATACCGGATCCCTAGTAGGAACGTTTGTTTGCATCATGTGCATTTGACTTTGGAGACTCAACACAGGGCTTGGGTCTGTCTAGGACAGGTGTACCCGAAATGAAAAAACCATCCTGATGCATCCTACTTGCTACTTGCGCATTCATCTGCTTCAGCTTGCATGCTGACTGGCTTCTAGAATAGGAAAAAAAATGAAAATCGAAAAAAAGAGAAAAGAAAAGAGAGTGAGAGGTAGGTATTTGAATTACCCTAAAATTCTGTTGAAATTTTGAAAAAAGAAAAAGAAAAGTCATTTCAAAATAAGTCATATTTTCCTTTATTCCGTCAAAATTGGACGAACTACGCGGGGCTGATTCTCACCGGATTTGAGATACGTAGGCAAACCTCATCGATTCCGGCCCATAATTTTCAAAAAATCCAAAAATATTTTCCTTTACTTCCTCTCTAGAAAAGTCTTTTTTTTTTGAGATCCCAATTTTCAAAAAATCCAAAAAATATTTTCCATGCTTCTTTAGAAAGCAATTCTTTTAGACCCTAATCGTTTTTTAAAAAAAATATACAAAAATATTTTCTTTTAATTTCTTCCAAAAATATTTTCATTCTTCTTTTAAAATTGAAAAGAAAATTCAAAATTAAAAAATATTTTCTTTTTTTTAGAAGCATTCCTTTCATAAATAAAAGTAAAAGTCCAAAAATATTTCCTTTCTTCTTTAGAAGTTTTTCTTTCGAAATTTCCAGAAAAAAGAAGAAGTTAAAATTCAAGAAAATATTTTTTTCCTCTTCTTTAGACGTCTTTCTTTTCAAAAATTTCTTAAAAAAAATACAAATCGAAATCCAAAAAATATTTTCTTTCTTCTTTGTAAGTATTTATTTCGAAAAAAATAAATTTCAAAATTCGAAAAATAATCAAGTGTGCTAGTTGCTTTAGGCGCAATTAATAATAAAAGATCGTGATTATGGGTACGGTTCCCGTGACATAGTCATGATACTTAATTCCCAAATTCGGGTGTGCATTTATGTGACCCAAATCCAAATCTCAACAACGTTAGATAAAATGTGTCATGGACCGCGGGTGCATTTATGTGACGTGGTTCAAAACGTGTTTTAGATGACGTTGAATCTTCCTAAAATTAATTAAAAGCGGCTTAAATAAGTTAAAATATACCATAGGTTAAAACATGTATTAAAATAAGATAATAGGCCAATTATAACAGTTGAGCGACCGTGCTATAACCACGGAATACGGGAATGCCTAACACCTTCTCCCGGGTTAACAAAATTTCTTACCCGGATTTCTGTGTTCGCGGACTGTATACAGAGTCAATCTTTTTCTCGATTCGGGATTTGAACCGGTGACTTGGGACACCATAAAATTATCCCAAGTGGCGACTCTGATTAATAAAAAATAACCCCGTTTCGATTGTCACTTAAATTGAAAAAAACTCCCTATACCCCTTTCGGGTGTAGTAAAAAAGAAGGTGTGACACTCTTCATAATCAAGTTATAAATATGACATGCACATCTAACATGAAATATTTCGGGAAGTGATGGGTGTAGATAAAATTGTAATAGCAGTATTGTTGTTAGAAGCATTATCAAATGGCATACACAAAACTTTTTCTAAAATTATTTAAATTGTAGGTGGTGGTGTATCAAAATTATCGGGTGATTGAATATCATCTAAAATATCATCTAAATCATCATCTATACCATAATTTTCTTGCATTCGCTCATAATCTACATTTAAATTTTCACGTGAACTTTGAGAAATATGTGTAAAGCTACTAGAAGAATCAACATCATCTCTTGATCTTATGAAAGTTTTCTTACTACCACCTCTACTAGTGCACGCCTTTTTGGTTGCTCTAAGTAAATTTATTATGTAAATTAAATTAATAATTCTAAATAATAAAATAAGTGTACACCAAAAAGAGAAAGAGATGGAATGAGTGTACCGGGATTCCGGATGTCGCACTAATTTTGATATCAAAAATCAAACTTCATTTGATAGACCGAAACTTGATAGTTGATACTTGATAGTACTTGATACCACACTTCACTTGAATACTTGATATTTGATAATAATAATTTTGTAATGGCTAAACTAAATATTTGATGAAACTTGAGATAATAAGTAATTGAGAATTTAAGAACAATAATCAATAATATTAAGAGAGAATTAGAGTAGTAAGAGAGTGAATTGTGAGAAAAAATGAAGAAGAAGGAGGACTATTTATAGGTTTTAAAAGGTTAAAATTGTAATTTTTCAATTATTAGGGGTGGGAGGATTGTTTTTTTAATGGGGGTGGCCGAAATGACCATTTGTGCAAAATCTGGCCGTTCCCCAACAATCATTTATGAATTTGACCGTTGGCAACGGTCCAATTTTTTTTTTTTTTTTTGTAACGGATACCGGGCTGTACTGGGTTGCAGCCCATTAACAACCCGTTACGGGTTAGCGGGTTCCGGTGCACCGGTATTCAAAATGTGTTCATCTAAAACCCGCCCCCGCTCAAACCATCCTAGCCCGCACCTATAAGCTACAGTAACAAGCTGGTCCGGATCAAAGCAGGTTGAAAACGGGTCAGCCCGGCCCGATTAACAATTTTACAGTTCTCTTACCACTATGGTATGGTTAAAACCATGAGACCTGGGCCTCGATTATTTGCTGAAATTGGGCTTGTAACATTTTCGATAGCTGAGCCCTACTATAAATAAAGCATGCTGCTTCTCTTCGTAAAACCCTAATCGGCAGAGCAGCTTCTCTCAGGTACTCACTCCTCTGTATTCCTCAATCAAACCCTAATTTCTATCTTCATTCTAACCCTAAATCTTACAGTCGTTTTTAATTTATTTATTTGTAGGTAAGCTGGTAGATTTATCGTAGGGTTTCAGACTGTACCTAACCAAATGGCTCCAGCTAAAGGTACACTTCTGACACTATTTTTTTCCATTTGATTTATTTTATCGGGGCTCATTTTTGCTGTAATTTGAGTTTATTTAAGAAAACATGTGAAGGATATGCTTGTTATGTTGTTGGAAATGTGGATTCTTGTTGCCTTTTTTGTGTGTGAGAATATAACTAATTATTGGACTTTGCTATAATTTGTGCTATTCTTTGTGTTATTATTGGCGTTGACAAGCTTTTGGAAGAAGATTTCAGTATTTTTGTTATTATTTCCGGTAAGGATATGAATGTAATGAGGATTCATATAGCTGAACCCAACTTGTTACTCGTTTGTTATGGGGTAGTTGTTAGTAGATTCAATGTTGTGAGGCTAATAGTAATGTAATAACATGATGCTCGGTTGAAGATTGTTTGAATCTCTACGGTTTTTATTGTTTTTGGTGTGGGGGTGGAAAGTGGAGTTCAGTTATTTTGTTGAGTAGTCTTATTTCATGTGGTTTTTGCTTCATTTTATTGAAATCATTAAAATACCAGTCATGAGTCATTAGTTTTAGAAACAACTGGAGGATTATTAGTTGGCGTTGCAATAAGCTTGATTAATTGGGGTCAGGTTAATAGGCAAAAGTAGGGCGCTGGTATAAATTTTGGCATTTCAGGAATTTCTAGAAACTATTAGAACAAGTGACTTTATTGTTGTCTTTGGCAACCGGAACATTAATACGCTTCAGAGTCTTGATAAATGGGAGAGCAGTTGCGATGTAGATAGTTTTATAATTTTGAGAATTCCTTTTTTTTTCTCTTGAGAGACCTTTGATTGGACATAATTATTATTTTTTGTCCTGCATAATACAATATATTATAAAGCATTAAAATATTCTAATCAATTATATAGCGTTCATGTATTCTAATTTGGAAGATCTTCTAACATCCTGCTACCTAAAGACAATGCAGGAGGTAGATGTTAGTCTAGGATAAAGAATTGAGCATTAGAGAGGGAGTGTGGATAATTGTATGGGTCAATAAATAAGTTACTGTGGTAAAAGAAATTGTTAGTATCTTTGAAAGTGGATGCTGATTTTGTATCTGGCTTTACAGATCAACTTACGATATTAAAGCAGCATATTTCATGCTAGTTGAAGCTGTTACTAACTCGAATTTCAAACTGCACTTGCAGCTGATCCGTCCAAAAAATCTGATCCCAAGGCACAGGCAGCTAAGGTTGCCAAGGCCGTCAAGTCAGGATCAACCTTCAAGAAGAAGTCACAAAAGATAAGGACAAAAGTTACATTCCACCGACCCAAGACTTTGAAGAAGGATAGAAACCCCAAGTACCCTCGTATCAGTGCACCTGGAAGGAACAAACTTGATCAGTACGGAATTCTAAAGTATCCCCTCACCACCGAGTCTGCAATGAAGAAGATTGAGGACAACAATACCCTTGTTTTCATCGTGGACATCAAGGCTGATAAAAGGAAGATTAAGGATGCCGTGAAGAAGATGTATGACATCCAGACAAAGAAAGTCAATACCTTGATTAGGTAAGTTTCGTGTTGTGTTTCTCTTCTTTCCATAGCAGGCCTAAAAAGATAAACTGCGATGGTGTATGCAAGTATAATTTCATATAAAAATTGGGTGGCCTCATGTAAATTGATGGTAGTATGTCAGAACTGCCCAAGGACATTATGTTTCTTTCAACTGTTTCTGGTGTTCCATATATATTGTCATGTTGATTCCTTGCTAAGCTGCTTCCTTTTGTTCCTTTTCAGGCCTGATGGGACTAAGAAAGCATATGTGAGGTTGACTCCTGACTACGATGCATTGGACGTTGCCAACAAAATTGGAATCATCTAAACTAGTAGTTACCTGTTTAGAATTTTACGAGAATTTAAAATCTTGGATTGAGTTTTTAGATACACTTGAATGGAAGTGCCTTCTATTTTTCATTTTGAATTTTGTGTTTTGGAGACATGTTTTGTTCCGTATAAGAGAAATCAACTTTTATGCTGCAGTTTTTCTTTCTCGAAATTCTCTGAGTCCTTAGCTGTGTTCCTAAACCCTTAGAGGCGGAGGGGGTCAAGAATCCTAAGCTTGCAGATCCAATGAAATGAATGTGAGCTTTGCTTTAGTTTAAGTTTTATTCGTTATCAGGTGTTCAAGAGGATTCCTCTGTTCTTTTCTTTTTATATTTATACCAGAAATTATATGGTACTTTTTATTGTTTATATGGTTCTTACGAGTAGTTTCCGCGTCATTATGCTCATATCCTTGACGAGCGGGATCACGGATTATAACTTATAACACCGTCGAGTGTCATTTAACCATCAACTTGTAAAAATGTTTTAATGATGAACCTGCTCATAATTCCTTGATGGATAGTGAAATCAATCCACATGATTTGAATTGAACAAACAAGTAACTTTAAGGGGTTGTTTGGAATTGAACAAACAAGTAACTTTAAGAAGTCGTTTGATAAGTGATGGTGTGGTTATTTGAGCCTATTATATCATCTTTACTTCACTTGCAATAAACTTGACTTGGTCCAGTTTTGAACTTCTTCGTAACTTTACAGTTCATTTATACCTCTGCTTCAGCACATCAAGAATTACAAGGGGGAGACAACGACGATACCTTTGTTTTCTCAGCATCATTTCGTGTCGTGTCAGTGGGACATTGAAGCGTGGAGCAGCTGTCTTTCATAATTCTTGAAAATCAGTTTCTTGGCTCTTCATTTTTGCATGCTCAAGAAAGTATCCCAGTAGTTCATAAATCTCAGGCTTAAGGGCATGTCTCTTTGTCTCCAGTAACAAATGTACATGGATTTTGCATTTGATTTCAATCCAAATACACTCGGGTACCCTCTTCAATCTTTTTTCCTCATTTCATTCTTTAAAATTGACACACACTGCCATCTTCCAGCAGCAAAATGTGCATTTGAAAGCATCACACATGACGACACATCTCTGGGCTCGAAAGCCAATAGCTTTTGGGCAGCATATTCCTCTAGCTTTATATTCGAGTGAATCTGGCAGCCTCCAAACAATGAATTCCAAAAGCTATACCAGGATCGAAGGGCAAATCACGAATAATTAGCAGGAACTTTAGTATATTGATTATCAGGTGTTTATCGATTCCTTTTTCGCATTACCCATTGTCAACGATATAAAAAACTCAGTTTCATCTGTTTCCTTTTGGTTTTAAATTACATGGTCACGGAATAGATTCAAAATTAACACACTAAAGTTCCTGATAACCTTTTTGTGTTTATATGGTTCTTACGAGTAGTCGAGTAGTTGCTGTATCACTGTGCTCATTTCCCTGGCAGATCATATCATTGTTTCTGCAACATTATGCGCATTTCCTTGACATATCATATTATTGGTTCAACTAGCATATAAGCTTTTGTAAGACTACGATATAATCTGCATAGTGGGATCACGAGTATACCACTGTCGAAGTGCCATTTAACCATCAATTTTGTAACGACGTTTCAGTGACAAACCTTGTACAGGATTGCTTTAATGAGCATTGATCTCAATCCTCGTGCTTCGGAAGCAGCAAAGCAGTGATGTTAAGAATATCTTTGCTCATCCGTGACTACATACTCGGTTGCTAGACATGCTTGGAGGCTTTCAGATTACTTGGATATCCTCATTCCTCATACATTAGCATTATCTGCAAAGCTTCACTCTAGCTCTTTTGGCTGGTTTTGGTATATTTGATCGCATCAGCTGTCAGCACTTTGCAATTTCCTTTGAGTCAGAGTTTTGACCTTTATTGCTGCCACACTATATGAGTAAAATGAATCTAACTGCATCATTTGAGCATATTAGATTGGCTACAGGTGATAACATTTTTCACAGGACTGGAGCATTGATACCAGTGCTGCAGTACAACACAAACTAGACAAGAACGGGAGTCTTCTCCGCGTTCTTTGTATCTTTACAGTTCACTGATACCTGTGAAGCCGTGTATCAAGATTCGTGAAAAAAATCAGTTTCTTGGCTCTTCATTGCATGCATAAGAAAGTAATCCAGTAGTTCATAAATCTCAGGCTTGCGGGTATATCTGTTGTCTCCAGTAACAAATACATGAATTTTGCATTTAATTTCAACCCAACTACACCCAGGGACTGTCTTCAGTCCTTTTACCTTCATTTCATTCCTTACGACTGACACGCTCTGCCATCTTCCAGCAGCAGAATGTGCGTTTGAAAGCATCACGTATGATGACACATCTCTGGGCTCTAAAGCCAATACCTTTTGGGCAGCATATTCCCCTAGCTTTGTATTCGAGTGAATCTGGCAGCCTCCCAACAATGCCTTCCAAAAGCCGATACCTGGATCAAACGGCAACTCATGAATAAACTTCTCAGCTTGTTGAAACCTCCCTGAACGCGATAATATATCAACCATACATGCATAGTGTTCAGATTTCAGCAAACTAGCATCCTGAATTCTTGCCTGCTCGAAATATGAATAAGCCTCATCAACAAGACCAACGTGACTACATGCTAATAACAAACCAAGAAGAGTGACACTATTTGGCTTAATTCCCATGTCTTTCATTTTCTGGAACAATTCAATTGCTACTTTCCCTCTCCCATTTTGAGCATGAGCACATATTAGAGCATTCCAAGTTACAACATTTCTTTCAGGAAGTCTATTGAAAACCCGAAAACTATCCTCTAAGCTCCCACATTTCGCATAAAAGCTAACAAGAGAATTGCCTATAAACAAACCAAGTCCGCCCAAGAATTTCACCGCACAAGCATGGAAACTCTTTCCCCTTCCCAATGCTGCAATATTGGCAGCTGCACTGAACAAAGAAGGGAACGTCGATTGATCAGGTACAACACGTTGTCTCAACATCTCAACGAAAAGATTAACAGCCTCTTCGTTACGTCCTCTCTGGCTATACCCACTAATCATAGCATTCCAAGAAACAACATTTCTTTCTGGGATTGTCCTAAAGATTTCAATAGCTTCATTAAACTTCTCTTTTTTGAGATACCCACATATTAAAGTGGTGTAAGAAACCACATTTGGTTTGTGGGTATCCTGAAAAACAAGCTGAGCTTCCTCAATGCTGCTTAGCTTTACATAAAGATCCAAAAGTGCACTACCCACGTAAACATTTGAGTGAAGGCCAAATTTTATGGAAATGGCATGAATTTGCTTTCCTGAATTAAGGTCTTTCAGAACAACAGAGGAGTGAATTACAGTGCCTAAAGTGAACTCATTGGGTCTAATATAAAACTCAAACATTCTTGAGAAGAATGTTATTGCTTTCTTGTGTTGATTCAATTTAGCAAAACGGACAACCAAAGCTGTAGCAGATACTGCATCACATTTAGGCAATTCATCGAACAATTGATCTGCATTGGCATCAGATTGACAAGTAACACTCGCGGGTTCAATGGTTGGAACTGCAGGGTTGTGCAAATGTGGACGAAGTTCTGTGGTTTGGCGAAGGCGTCTACAGGGTGAACTTTGGAATCTTATATAGACTGGCAGATACTGAAAAGTTAATCGAATAGAACGGAGCAAGTACAGATGATTCATATAACCAGTTCGAATTAATTTAGGATTGAAGCGCAAATAATTTGGCTAATGTTATGGCTTTTACGAAGAAGGAAGCTTTGAGTCGTGTCACAACTCAGAATTTTGGTCATTTATAGTTAGGAAAAGGTTTAATAATATACCTAAACTATGGTATATAGTTCACTTTGTACTCCGTTAGTAAACTGGCTAGAAATACCCTACCGATGCTAAAATGGGGCACTTATGCCCTTCAACCAAACGGCCCTCCACTCAAGCCTTCATATCAGCTTTTATAGCTTACATGGCATCCACATAAATTGTGACATGGCATCCACAGTTGTCTCTTCTTAACTGGTTTGTTCTTGTTAGCAGACCACAAGCATATCTTGGACCAAAGTAAGGTAAGAGTGGTTACTGAACTCATAAATAATCACCTATCCTGCAATGGTTACCTGATCAAATCTATATGACCATTTCTAGGAGTCTTTTTTTCTCTTCCTATCTACTAAATTTCTTCAGATACCGAACCTTGATAGCTAGCCTTCCTTTCTCCTCGTCGCTCAAATTTTGACCATTCTCCTCTCGTCACTCAAACAGGACATGGCATCCACATTTCTAGAAATCTAGGAATCTTGGTTATTGGATGTAGTTGCAAATCTGGGAACTCACAAAACCCTTTTGTTTTGATGTTTTGGTTTGTACCGTAAAACTAATATTACAGCTGTGCTGTTTCGTTGCAACTGTTTTGACAGTGTTTGTATAGTTGCAGCTGTTTTTGTTCAGGTCGTTACACAGCAGTGCTGTTGTTGTGGGAGTGCGGAACCAAAATATCGTTTATTTTTACTAAAAATATTCAAATAAGTGTAAAAAAAAAAAGTTACCAAAGTATATATAACGCCACTAATAGTGGCGCTATACAGTAACGTTAACTGTACCGTTACTGTATAGCGCCACTATTAGTGGCGTTATGCTGACAAACTTACATAGCGCCATTAATAGTGGCGCTATATGTATATTACCTGAAGACATAGCGCCATTAATAGTGGCGCTATACCCCTTAATACTAATCCTCCATCTTCTTCTTCTTCGTTCCATCTCCCTCATTTTCATTTCTGCCCCCCCCCCCAACCACCGATTCTGCCCCCATTTTTTTTTAATTTTTTTTTTGGGTCCACCCGTCACATAAAAGTTTAATATTTGTGGTCCCGCTGTCGAGTAGAGCTTCGTGTTATTGTGGATTCACTCTTCCGGAGTCAAAATTTCGATCTATCTACATTTCGAAAATTCTAAATCGAGGTATTTCGATTTATTTTAAGTTGAAACTTTTATAACAATGCATATTACTTGATTTGTATGTGTTCTATTTCGGTTTGTGTTTATTTTTTCCGAAACTAGCATGTTAAATTTTATCCGGATTTAATTTTAGTGTTGTATAAAAATATGTAAATTAGTCTAAAAAATGTGTTTGTTAATATCCTCATGTATATTTATGTGTTTTTATGCCGTTTAGTTTAGATTATTTTTTAGCGTAGTAAAATGTATACTTTTTTAGCGTAGTAAAACGTAGACCTTTTTAGCGTAGTAAAACGTAGACCCCTTTAGCGTAGTAAAATGTAGAGCCTTGTAGCGTAGTATTGTGTAGTAATTGTTTAATTATCTTATATTCTAGCATGAAACCCATAATTATATATATATATATATATATATATATATATATATATAATTCTTACAATTAATTTATTAAAAAATATGAATAAAAATTATAAAAAAACATAAAATTATTAATGATAGTTTGGTACTACTGGGCCTCAGAAAATCTAGCACGAAACCCATAATTATAAAATATATATATTATTTTTACAATTTAGTTATTAAATAAATATGAATAAAAATTATTAATAAAACATAAAATTATTAACGATAGTTTGGTAACACTGAGCTTCAGAAAATCTAGCACGAAACCCATAATTATAAAATATATATATATATATATATATATATATATATATAATTTTTACAATTAAGTTATTAAAAAATATGAATAAAAATTATAAAAAAACATAAAATTATTAATGATAGTTTGGTACTACTGGGCCTCAGAAAATCTAGCACGAAACCCATAATTATAATATATATATATATATTATTTTTACAATTTAGTTATTAAATAAATATGAATAAAAATTATTAAAAAAATATAAAATTATTAATGATAGTTTGGTACCACTGAGCTTCAGAAAATCTAGCACGAAACCCATAATTATAAAAATTATATATATATATATATATATATATATATATATATATAATTTTTACAATTAAATTATTAAAAAATATGAATAAAAATTATTAAAAAAACATAAAATTATTAATGATAGTTTGGTACCACTAGGCACGAAACCCATAAGTATGTATATAATTTTTACAATTAAGTTGTTAAAAAATATAAATTTAAATTATAAAAAACACACATAAATTTTAATGATAGTTATTAAAAATTATGAATTTGCAGTTGACGATATGGATGCACCTATACATCCCGGCCCTCGGACGTCGGAGCTACTACCCCTACAGCCCCAGCATAGATCCGAGCATATATGGGGGGGGGGGGTTGCTTACGCAGACTTTTCGGGGCAGAAGAGTGGATTTATTGTGGGAGTTTTTGACTTCTCCCCGCGTTCTACATCCCCATGTGGTCCATCACCTAGAAGAGATGGGATTATATAGGATCATTAGCATTGGCCGGCTACTTTGAGACACATCGGATGCGGGATACATTGATTCAGTCTTCCATATTTTTGTTTTTTTGGTGTAAATAATATTTTTTTGTACATTAACAACAATATTTAGTCGAATATGACAGTTACTTTTTTTTAGTTCTCATTTCGTTTTATAGTTTTTGGTATAGTAACACAACAACTTAAACTTAACTTCCACTTAAATTAAAATAAAATTTAGTACAACAAACAAGGAAAACATTACTACAACACAAACACAAACATAACAGGCCAACATAATAAAAATACATGACATATGAAAATGACACTAAACACATACACGTCAATGCTCCATCCTCAGTTGTCATTTATTCTTCGCTCCAACCACTTAAATCGTTCTTCCATTTGTTCTTTTTCTTCTTCTAACTCTTTCACTCTCGCCTTCACCTCCGCAAGTTCCCGTTTATATTTTTCGTTGCGTTCCTTGTGTGCTTCACAATTCCATTCTGCTCTCCATTTTTTATCTTCCACCTCCTTCAGTTTCTCCCTCATTTCTGTAATAATTCTATCTCCCTCCTTTTGTATTCTATGCTGGTATAACAACATATTATGAAATTCCTGTAATCTATCCCTGTAGCTTTCCTGATAACATGGTTCCTCAGCCCATTCATCAAATTCACAAGTAGGTTCGTCGGGTTGCTTGTACAACTTGTTCATACAACACCAATAGCGGCGTCCAACGTTAGCACCTTCCCACCCACAATCCATCATGCATGGTTTTCCACATAAGCAAATTGGTGGACGACCAGGTTGAGCCATTTGTGAACTATTTGCTTATAATAAAAACCTTACTTACTTTTAATGAAATATTTCTTGGGGGAAATTTTTAGCACACAAAATAACTACAATGACCCCATTATTTATGGCGCTATATTAGATAGCGCCATATCTAATGGCGCCATATCATGATGTTGACGAGACGACTTTATGTCAGCCGGTCACACATATCTAATGGCGCCATATCATGATGTTTTCAGCTTTTTCAGTTCGACAAGACAAGACACACATAGCGCCATATGTATATTTTGTGTATTAAATATCGTCATAGCGACAAGACAACACACATAATAAATATACCGATAATTATATTAAATTATTATTTAAATAGGTAAAAAGGGAAAGTACAAATCATAATTAACAAACAAGAAAATATTATTTCATAAATACTTAAATCGTATACATAACAACTAATTATTACAACATGAACTCATGGGTAGTTAGGTACAATAGAAGAACACCCGCCCTGAGCTTGATTATTGTTGCCACCCAAAGGACATTTTCTACGGTCGTGGCCTGTTTGCGAGCATATACCACATTTGCGTGCATATACGATATCACTAACATCCATTTGGTTCCGTATACGCGTTCTCTTCTGCACCTGTCTTTTACGCAAATAGGACTTGTTACACACCATTTTAAATGGTTCTGGGGGCCAGTAATGCTCAGAACCCACTGGTTGCAACTGACCACTATATGTGTTTAGGTATTTGGAAACACTATATTGTTGATCAATATAGTTGGTCTCCGCATAACCAACACGTTGAAAACACTTGATGGCATGTGAACAAGGCATGTGGTAGATTGACCATTTCCCACATGAGCATAACCTTGTGGATTCATTTACAGTATGTACATTATTACCCCGATTATTATGGATAGCGGTGCGAACTTCAAAAATACCTCGTTCGTTATCATATTGCAAAAAGGAATGCCAATGTGCTCGCCGTCTGTATTTCTCTAATCTCTTCATAGGCACTGGCATAAATTCAACACCCCTTTCCATCAATTCCGTTGCAGCTGCAGACCGTTGTACAAACCTCTCCGCCATCTGCTTGAACGACATACGCACCATGGCTGTGACGGGCAATCCTCTTGCCGACTTTAATAACCCGTTGAAGGATTCTGACACGTTTGTAGTAAGAATTCCCCAGCGTCTGCCACCATCTGCATGCAACGTCCACTTTTCAGGATCATGTCGCATTAACCAACGATATGCTGCATCGTCTTCTTGCCTGATAGAATCCATATGCCTCCGGAATTTATGTTGTTGGTGGTCTGTTGCTGCCATCCACATCAAATCATGTAGATCTTTTTTGGGATGTGCCTTCTTGAAATTGGCCTTAAAGTGCCTCACACAGTAACGGTGGTATGCATAAGGTTCTTGCCAGGCAGGAAGGTTCTCCACAGAACTTAATATACCCCCGTGCCGATCAGATATTAGACAAATACCTGAACGATGTTTGACAACGTGCTCTTTCAAGTGGTTCAAAAACATTGTCCACGTCTCTGTGCTTTCATTTGCACAAATAGCAAAGGCTAGAGGAAATATTTGTCCATTAGCATCCACAGCCACGACTATCAATAGCTTGATATCGTACTTTCCATAGACATGAGTTCCGTCTATGGATATTACGGGCCGGCAATACGGAAAACCATCAATTGCTGGCTTAAACGCCCAGAACATGTAATTGAATATATATTCTGGTTTACCCGGACTCCGCTCAAGCTTCCATTCAATAACTGTTCCGGGGTTAAAGTGCTGCAGTGCAGCCATGTAGCTAGGCAGATCTGCAAATGACTTATCCCAGTTACCATAGACTATTTCAAACGCTCTTTTGCGCCCAAGATATGCCTTTCTTTTAGTAATTGTGTGGCCATATTCCTGGTAGACTGCTGTAATGCACTCTTTGATTTTATACCTTATGGACGCTTCGATGTGCGGAATAAGTACAAGAGATATCAAGTCAATATCCAAGTTGAAGTGATTCCCGTTGAAAGTGTCCATTTCGCATGTGTGGGTGGGAATGTATTTACCCACTTTCCACATACCTGTTTTCTTCTTCGACGCACGCAACATCCAATTACATGGCCAAAACCACCTGCGGCAAATAGCCTTGTATACCGTCGGACTTGACTCCGATACCTGCATCTCACGACACTCTTTAACATTGTGCATTTTACAAGCCCTGCTTACGCGTGCTTTATCAGGAAAAAGCATCCCCTTTGCAAGCACCGTTGGTCTAGACTCATCCCACATTGCTGTCCGGATTTCATCAAAATCCCTTGTGAGAGCTTCCACATCCGGCACGGCTGGCAAGTTATCAATATAAGGAATCTCCCTTGAATGAAACGGCACTTCAGACTCGTTCACTTTTCGTCTATGGGGGCTCTCTTCAAATCCGGTCCTTCCTCCTCGTCCTCTTCATCACCATCCTCACGAGCAAATGATGTCTCGTCTCCCGATTCATCGACATTGTTATCGTAATCGCTGTTCTCTTCCTCACTCTGTTCATCTGCCAGATCCTGATGTAATACGTCGTTTTCGGGCAATTGAGTGAGTACGGGTAGTTCAACTTGCTCGTTTTCACTGCACATTTCAACAAAAATATAAGCTACTAAATTAATAAATGCTTTATATATGGCTGTAGCTTTTCACTTACAAGTTGTAATGTGATGACATTCCATGATGGACGTTTTCAGTTAGGTGATGACTACCGGATGGGCCACTTGTAAAATTCATATCCGGCCGGTACCCCCTATTAAATAAATGAGCGTTAAAATTAATTCAATACGCAAAAATATACATAATTAACACAAATGAAAATTGAAGTTTACCACTCTTCTTGTGAATTATGGAAAGCAGGGTATAAATTATTTTCTCGCTGCTCATTCGCCGACGGTGATAAATTTAAATCAAGAAAAATTCTTTCATCTGGAACATGTCCGGCAAAAACTGATCCAGAATAACCACCCGATGACTGGGGGTTATCTCTACTACGCACAACCTCATTTTTTGGAACGTCTTCGACCTTCACGTACATCTCCAACATTGTGATTACAAGAAATTCCCGGCATTCGTCCGGAGTCCTCAAGAAATCACTCAAAGTGTCATCATCGTCGATGTTAAACTCTGAGTAAAAAGCAACCCCTTGCGGCGTAACGGAATACGGATATCTTCCGGTTACTTTGAGTATTACTGAACGTTTTCTCACACTCATTTTTTTGCATAACAATGATATCAATGTTTCGTACTCCATTGAAAGTGACAATTTAACATTACACTTAGCAGGTAAACTGTAGCCCACAGAGTTATTCTCCATCACAACCTCACCCCCCCAATATAATGATACTCTTATTCTACGTTCTTCAGACATAATGAAAAAATGCTGGAGAATTTAACAACAATAGAAACCAACAAGAGTTAAAAAAATTTTTTGAATGAAGTTGTGGCGATTCTACGATGTTTATATAGAAAATGGCTAGCTGGGTTTTTTTTTTTTGTATATAGCGCCACAAAAAGTGGCTTTATACGCATTTAAATTATTGAACCCAGACATTATTGGTGGGGTCAGGTAATAAGGCATATAGCGCCACTATTAATGGCGCTATGTAAGTTTGTCAGTATAACTGTACCGTTACTGTATATCGCCACTATTAGTGGCGTTATATATACTTTGGTAACTTTTTTATTTTTACACTTATTTGAGTATTTTTAGTAAAAATAAACCATATTTTGGTTCCGCACTCGTTGTTATGGCACAACAGTGCTGTTGTTATGCTTTCACTGATTTAGCTACTGCTTACTTTGGTCCAAGATATGCTTGTGGTCTGCTAACAGGAACAAACCAGTTAAGAAGAGACAACTGTGGATGCCATGTCACAACTTTTGTGGATGCCATGTAAGCTATAAAAGCTGATATGAAGGCTTGAGTGGAGGGCCGTTTGGTTGAAGGGCATAAGTGGCCCATTTTGCTAACTGGAGGGGAATTTCTGGCACAGTTTACTAACGGAGGACAAAAGTAAGTTATATACTATAGTTCAGAGATATTATTGGACCTTTTCCGTTTATAGTTTATTCAAGTCTTGGAAATTAGTTTGGAGAATAAACTAAAAAATAATAGTCCTACTGGATAGTAAAGTGGATTGTAAATTAGTTTGGAGAATTACTAGAGTAGCACATAAACCGTGAAAATAGCACGACCCAGCACGTTTTCAGATTGATAATCGAAAAATAGCTAGTATTTATAAAGTTATTTAAAAATAGTCACTATTTTGCTGAAACACGAAAAGTTCCAGCATAATATGCTGGATTATGGAGCTCATGCATATAACTTTCTGCATATTATGTTGGAACTCCAGCATGAAAAAATCTAGCATAATATGGTGGATTATGGAGTTCTTCCATTTAAACTTGCCGCGTATTATGTTGGAACTCCAACACATTATGAAATTCCAGCATTTTATACTAGAATCTCATTTGTAAAAAAATTCGAACTCCAGCATATTATGCTGGAATTATTCCGAATTTTTAAAGGTATTTTTGTTCAGATTATATCTTTACATGAAAAAGTGGCTAAATTTTAGTTGCTTTTAAAACTGTGGCTATTTTTAATTACCAGTTGTAAATCTGATTTCTCCACGTAAACATGAGATGGTAAGTGCATTTTATTGAGGGAAACGTAAAAAGAAATATAACAACAACAATAAGCCCAAACATTTGAAATAACTTCATTTAACTGTCCATTGAAAATTAGCAACAATTTTAAAGTAATTGAATTTTTCTTTTTTAAATTTGAACAAAAACAACCTTAAAAATTCAAAAAAATTCTAGCATAATATGCTGAAATTTCATAATGTGCTGGAGTTCTAACATATTATGCTGGAAGTGTATACGTAGGAGCTCTATAATCCAGCTTATTGATACACGGTGAGATACACATATCATTTTTTTTATGTTCAGTTTTTACTTCGAATTTTCAATTCAAACCACCTCAAAACTTCACCAAATCATCCCAAAACTGAGATCCAAGCTCCTTACGATGTACTCAATATATTCTAATAACGCCTACTCAAAAGAAAGAAAATTTTTGACCTTTTTTGCTACAAATAGCCAATTGGCTAATATTAGTAATATTTGGCTATTATTAGTAATATTTTATGAATTGATCAATTTTTGTAATGAGCTACTTATAAATGGACATAGCTGGTAGTTTCTCTTAAATCAATTCATGCTAGTAGGAATGACACCAGGTGACCACTCTAAAAGGCTGCTATTTACAAATTAGCCAGTTCAGGATAAAAATATCTTGAGTTGTTATGAAATTAAGATTTTAGTTTAAAATTCAGGACAAAAATAAGTATTGACTAATCTCTAAATATTATCCCTGAGAATGACATGTGCGCTTGCCCTTCATGTCAACGAGAAAAGAAATATAAGAACAAAAAATATAATTCTTCATAAGCTCTTATGACAAATTTCTTGATAAACTTATTATTATTATTTTTTAAATAATGTTATGCTTTAATAAAAAATCTCAATCAAATAAGAATACCATTTTATAAAATTCAATACATTTCTCTTCAGCAACCATTTCTATTTGAAAAGTTCAAATTTTGATGGTAAATGCTAATCAATCTCAAATTTGTATGGTACGATATCTCCAACTTCACAAGTTCAAATTCGACTATAAAATGTTCTTCCCAAACAGGTACCTCACCCCAAAAAAAAAAGGAGTATGATGAGAAAAGGAACCTATTGCACTTAAGAATCAAACAATTTTTTTTAAAACTATGATGTTCCAAATAGCTTAAAATTATTTTATTGGAAACATTTACTATAGTTTATAACACGTTTTATATCTCATTTAAGTAAATAAATTTAATTGAAAAAATTTAATCAATACAAATATAATACCAACAACTGGACATATATAATTCTCACCCTGTTATTGGAATGATGGAGTATTTGTTACTCATCTTTCTTTTCCCCACGCTGAACAGAGGGTCGCCAAAAATTATATTAAAATGACTTTTGTACATTAAAATATTTGATTAATAACCAAAAAGATAGAGTTTAAGTTGATCGATATTTATGCAATGTTTTCGTTCCTAATTTATGTAAATCTTTTTTGGTTGGTCCTTTTAAAAAGAAACCCATTAAAAAAAATTAACTTAAATTATTAACTTTATCTTTAATGAGAAATTTTTATAGTCATATAAATATATTATTATGTTTAATACAATAAGTTTCAAAAGAATTATAGCTATATAAATATTATGACTTATTTATGATCAGAAATTCTAAAAGTATTTTTTTCTTTTTTCTAAAACAACTAAATATGTTTACATAAATTAAAATGGAGTTAGTATGAGGTAACAAGTTTGAATAAAAAGAAAGAGAATGTTGAGACAAAAAAATTCACTCCTCAGTCCTCGCTAGACTTTACTCCTTCCTTTCTTTCTCCTCACCGTAATCAATCACAAAATGACCAACACTCCTTCAATTCCCAACACTGATCCACCTGACTTACACTCCATAAATATTGACGAACCAATCAACACTCAATAAAAACCTTCTATCCTCCAAACCTTACTTCACAGTAATGATGCCTCAACTCCAACAATCACTGATACCCAATACCATATTGACATGTCGGAAGAAACACTAGCAACCAATAATCCAGATAACTTCATACCACTCTCCACAAAAGAAAAAACAAGACTCTACTCCTCTTGGAAATACTCCATAATAATTAAGGTTTTTGGCAGAAAAGTGGGGCACTTAACCCTCAAGCAAAAATTACAACAATTATGAAAACCAACCGAATCTCTGGCCCTCATTGATTTAGGTAACGACTTCTTCCTCATCAAATACCAAAGAGAAGAAAATATGACAAAAGCTCTCCATGAGGGGCCATGCTTTGTGTTAGGCCATTTCCTATCAGTTAGAAGATGTGAACCTAAGTTTCTAGCATCAAACTCCAAACTTACCTATATGGCTATTTGGTTTAGGCTACCAGAACTACCCACTGAATTCTATGATACTCATATATTATACCAAGTTGGAAATAAACTGGACACACTATTCAAAATTGATGCATCCACGTCATCGACATCACGAGGAAGATATGCTCGAAAATGTATTGAGGTTCCTCTTGAACAACCACTCAAGTCTCATGTCTTTATAGGGAATCACCGCCAACAAATCCTTTATCAAGGTCTTAATATACTATGCATCCGATGTGGTAAACTTGGCCATGCTACGCTACTTTGTCTCATGAAACTCACCATGCCACCAATGCCACAACACTAACCGCCATTCCGTCTACTGATGAACGAGACACAAATGATCTATAACAACTACATTCAGAATGGAAGACGACCACTTTTCCAAAAAAGCGACCAAAATCTACACTTCGTCAACATGAAGCAACTCACAACACTACAGTTCAAGCTTCAACCTCTACGAATCAGCCAACCGACCATGGAAAAGGTACACATTCCTCACTTTCTACTACGGTTAAATTAATTAAGGTTAGACCTAATAATCTACCTAGCAACAATTTGGAAATAAAAAATAACTTTGACTCATTAACTAACCCTAATGAAAAGGTAGCTCAAAAGATAAACTCTAACCTAGTAGACTCCACCAACCCAATAAGGGAAATAGTGGCCCAATTACAAAATATGGATACTACGAACGGGTCCACCCAAATGCCAATACCACAAACTGACCCACATCTAGAAAACAACTATGATAATTACCCTACTTCACTCCATCCTAGGGTGAATAGTAACCATATTGCCACTCATCCAGCTGATACCACTGCCATGTTAGATTCACCACCCCACACGCCCAATCAGGAAATAACTACCATGCAATCAAAAATTTATACTCCAAGCCCACACCATACTACAATTGACCATCATGAACCCTCCACAATCTTCTTCAGACCAATTCACCACAACACAAAGCCAATCAGCTCTCCATGCACCACTCCTACACATTCCAGCCCACATGAGCAACCCAATCCACACGAAACCTCCCTACTCACTCAAGTACCACCGCCTCAACCAACCAATCCACCAATAATACTAATACCCTCAATCATTACCAACTTCACTTCCCCCACAAATTAATGCTAATACCTCCACACCTCAAATAACTTATAACCATGCACATACGTTCCACTCTAACCTTTTCACTGAGAACCCAACATCAACGACCCTCCTTCATGCCATTCAGGCCTCTCAACATCCACTTCCTCAGCCCAGAAACTATGCCACACAACACCCTCTCCAACCACTTACTCAGTAATCTACACATCACAAGCTCCCAACCTCTTCAATCATGGTTGGAGATGGAAATCCAAAGCCATGCACTGACTTTCTCCATGATTGTCAACAACCAAGAGATCATAGTACGTCTCCAAAATTCTCAAGACCTAGCACATATAGTCACAGAGGGCATGACATCGACAATGACCTTTTACGGCCAGTACAACTGCACGACCATGCCAATACAAACCACCAACTTATGGTGGAACCCATTCCCTCAATACCACAAACACTACAATCCCTATCCGGATCTCCCATTCTACCCGCAAGCCCAGTCTCAAATCCCTTGGCTGCACACAATGCCACTATCTCCAATGAGCCCCTTCGAGTCACTAACACCCTCCACCTCAATGAGTCCCCAACCACCAACTCCAGAAGAACAAAAATACTAACCCCTCAGGAAATAGAAACAATCATGGAAGAAATGAGGGAAACTCATAAGGAACTAGTATGGCTAGGAGCCTTTCATATCTCCGTCCTCAAGGAACAATACGAAAAAAAATTCTGCTCAATTGTCCACCAATGGTAATTACACCCACTCTCAGGGGTTCGTCTCAATAGGCGACCCAGGATAATCAAGCTCAGGTGGAGCAAACCACACCTCCACCGCACCCACCTCAACGAATTAGGTCCATGAATTTTGTAATATGGAATTGTAGGGGTGCACAGTCATCGGATTTTAGAAGGACCTTTCGTTCTATGCTCAATTATTTCCAACCACCTTTAGTAGTACTTGTGGAAACACACATAAAGGACCACTACTCTCTTAAGGAAGATTTTGCTTTTTCTAATCTCTCTCGAGCACCCGCTAAAGGCCAGGTATGAGGCATTGTGGCGTTTTAGAATGATCATGTAGTTCAAGTAATTGAAATTGTTATCACCAGCCAGAAAATCAACTGCTTGAAACAAGTATATCCATATGGTACTCCCTTTTTATTTACGGCTATATATGCAAGCAACGTTCTATCATCGCGAAAATTTTATGGCAAACTCTAAGACACATAGCTGATACATACGAAGGGTTATGGCTAGTGGGGGGGTTAATGACATTTTATATTCGCATGAAAAATTTGGAGGATGTTCGTTAAATAACACTAGAGCAGATTTAATGCTTCATTGTGTCACGACCCAGATTTTCCACGGTCGGAACCCTGATGCCGCCTAACATCGCACTCGCTAGGCAAGAAAACGTTATAGTTTTGATCACCTTTTTCCTTTACATTTTATAATTTAAAATTTAACAAAACTAAATCAAACTGAAATAAATGCGGAAGTACATAATTAACCGGTTATCTACATACTATTAACAATATCGAAACTGTTACCACCCAGAAACTGGTGTCACAATCCACGAACACCCTATGAATTACTACAAATACTGGTCTGAAGAAATTACATCTGTCTCGAAAGAAAAAAAAATAGGAAAAGGGAAACATAAGAGGGGATGCCAGGGCTTGCGGACGCCACAACTAGCTCTGCAATAAACTTCTCGATCAGCCACTACTAGCTCCGAAATCTGCACAAAAAGTGTAGAGTGCAGTATCAGTACAACCGACCCCATGTACTGGTAAGTGCCGAGCCTAACCTCGACGAGGTAGTAATGAGGCTACGATGGGGCATTTACAATATAACCTGCATACACTATATAATAAACCAAAAAAAAATATGGAACGAAATGGAACAGTAACTTGCAGTACAAAAAAAATACAGAACCCAATTGTCTTGCCAGTACTCATCTATAACCAATCCTTAAGAGAGTTACAATACTACAGAAATAAATCACAGTAGAAGAAGAATACACAAACAACTAAATAATGCGGCGCGCATCCCGATCCTACCATATAATCAATAACAATATAAATATTCACCCTTATTACACATGTTGCGGTGTGCAACCCGATCAGACCAGTCCACCCTTATTACTCCTCAATATAACACCCTTATTGTAATGACTCGACCGATCGTTTTAAGCATTTTCACTTTGCTCACCAATTCTCGGGCATGACTAGCCCCGTATGATGTATTATGACTTATGTAAATCATCGGTTTTGGTTTCCAGGGTAATCGGAACAGATATGGAAGAATGATCCTCGACTTGAAGCTTTAATTTGAAAGGTTTAACCAAGTTTTGACTTTTTAGTATTCGATCTCGGATTTGAATTTTTATGATTTGGTTTATTTTGTTAGGTGATTTTGGACTTGGGAGCGCATTCGGAATGTGATTTGGAGGTCCATGGTTGATTTAGGCTTGAATTGGCGAAATTGGAAATTTGGCATTTCCCGGTCGGCGGTGGAAATTTTGATATTGGGGTCGGAATGGAATTATAAAAATTAGAGTAGGCCCGTAGTGTCATTCGTGACGTGTGTGCAAAATTTCAGGTCATTCGGAAAAGGTTTGATAGGTTTCAGCATCATTTGCAGAATTCGGAAGTTTAGAAGTTCTTAGGCTTGAATCCGAGGGTGATTTGGTGTTTTGAAGTTGTTTGGAGTGTTCTGAAGGTTTTAATAAGTTTGAATAGTGGTATATGACTTGTTGGTATTTTTGGTTGAGGTCTCGAGGGTCTCATGATGAATTCAGATGGTTAACGGAAGGGTTGGAAATAGATTTGAGCAGCTGAAGCTACTGCTTCTGTTATTTCCGCACCTGCCGATTGGGGACCGCAGATGCGAGGTCCGCAGAAGCAAAAATGGACTGCATGAGCGGATGTTGGACTGCATCTACGAGCCCGTAGGTGCGAGGCCTGGGGCGCAGGTGCAGAAGCAGGGGATTTAAGTGAAAGGGGAATATGCAGTGGTTTGGACCGCAAGTGCGGTCCCGCAGGTGTGTGAAATTGTCCACAGTTGCGGAAGTGCTGGGTAAAATATATAAAAAGGCCCCTTCGCGAATTTTGGGCATTCTTCACTATTTTTTATCCGTATTTAGAGCTTTTGGGAGCAATTTGAAGAGGGATTCTAGGGGGTTTTCACTAAGGTGAATAATTTAATCCCTAATACTCGTGATTATGGTAGTTTTCTGTGGTTTAATCATGTAATTAATGGTGATTAAGGGTGAGATTGAGGGGATTAGGGCTTGAGTTTTGGAGAGTTTTGATCGAGGATTTGAAGGACAATTAGAGGTCGGATTTTGATAGTTTTGGTATGTATAGAGTCGTGAGTGGAAGAAGTTTCTAGTTTTGTGTTTTTTGTTGGATTCCGAGACGTGGGCCTGGGGGTCGAGTTTGGGTGAATATCGGGATTTTGGATTGAATTGATAGTTTTTCATTTGGAATTGATTCCTTGGCCTATATTGATTGCGTTGTATTGCTTTGGTTAGATTCGAGACGTTTGGAGGCCGATTCCAGAGGCAAAGGCGTAGCAGAGTAGGGTTTGGCTTGGCTTGAGGTAAGTAACGCTTCCAAACTTGGTTTTGAGGGTTCGAAACCCCAAACTATGTGCTATATGGTGGTATTGAGGTGACACACATGCCAAGTGACGGGCGTGCGGGCGTGCACCGTGAGAATTGTGACCTGGTTCATTCAATGGCACCGATTAGTAAATTTTATCTTTTGATATATGTGTTTCTTCATGTGATAAAGTAAATGGACTGTAAACCATGCTAGTTATCATACTAGGGCTTTATGCCGATATTGTCGGGACCCCTAGTGGTCGTTTTCTTGCTGTCATCTCACTGATTTTATTGATATTCTGTACTCAGTCATGTTCATGCACTTCATATCATATCTCAATTCTCATTTGTTATTTATTTGCACATCATATCATTGTTTGGGGCTAGTTTTCATGGTATTGTGAGCCCGTGGGAGAGACTAGAGAGTGATGACTGAGTGACGTCAAGAGCCTAATTATGAGAGATAGTTACGGGTCGGGCTGTACGCCGCAGCGGATTATTGATTATGCCTTCGTTGTCTTGTTATAGCTCTTGGGACGCAGGAGCCCCTCTCGAGTCTGCACACCCACAGTTGGCGGGGTTGATTATATTCAAGAATGGATCTTCCCTTGGTATGGAGATGGATATTCTCCATGAGGCTGGATTGGCCTGTTTCTCAGTACTGGAGACTGATGGTTTGTGATGTGTATATATTCCGGGATGGATCTTCCCTGGGCCTTGTAAGCCATATACAGTACCGAGTGGTTGTGAGGTTGTTATTATTATCTGGAGATGGATCTTCTCCATAGGATGGATTGGACTTCCCCAATACCGAGTGACTGCTGTCAGAGATGTATATATTCTAGGATGGATCTTCCCTGGGCCGTATGAGCCATATACAGTACTGAGTGGACGAGCATTTAAGATTATGGGCACATGAGGCACTAAGCATGGTGCATTTCATATAGCATGTTCCTTGGCATATAGATGTAGCAGAGTTATACTTCTTTACCTTTCTAATACCTGCTCTGTTTTACTATTTGAGCTGTTTATTTAACTGAAAACATACCTACATTTCTGTACAATATTTTTGTTATTTTTGACGAGGTTGAGTTCGTCACTACCTATCAGTCCAAAGGTTGGACTTGTTACTTACTGAGTTGGTGTACTCACGTTACCCCATGCACCTTGTGTGCAGATCCAGGTGCTTTCGGTCCAGGTAGCAGTCAGTGATCGAGGTTTCAGGCTTGGGAGATTGTTGAGGTATCTGCATGGCACTCGTAGATCTTGACCCTCCCTCTCTATTCTAGATGTGTTTCAGTTGTATTCAGTGAACCTTGTAGTAGACTATGCTATTTTTTCTAGACGCTCATGTACTCCGTGACACCCTGGTTTTGGGATGGTTGTATCGTAATTTGAACCTTTTTTATGTCTTACCAGATTTGGATGGATGAAGAGGATGTGGAGAAGACGACTTTTATTACACCATGTGGTGTATATTATTACAAGATGATGCCATTTAATTTGAAGAACGCTGGGGCCACTTACATGAGAGCCATGACAACCATCTTCCATGATATGATACACAAAAAAATAGAGGTGTATGTGGACGATATTATTATCAAATCCAAGAAGGATGCAAATCACATAGCAGACTTGAGGAAGTTCTTCGACAGGCTAAGGAGGTAAAACTTGAAACTGAACCCCACAAAAAGTGCATTCGGGGTTCCCGCAGGAAAATTATTGGGATTCATTGTCAGTCGTCGAGGGATTGAGCTTGATCCATATAAAGTCAAGGCGATTCAAGAGTTACCGCCACCTAAGAGCAAAAAGGATGTGATGATCTTCCTAAGACGTCTCAACTACATCAGTCGCTTCATAGCACGGTCCACAATCATATGTGAACCCATTTTTAAGATGCTGAAACAAGCTGGACGGAGGATTGTTAGAAAGCCTTTAACAGAATCAAGGAATACCTGTCCACACCACCAATTCTAGTCCCGCCAGAACCAGGACGACCTTTGCTACTATATCTATCTGTACTGGATGGAGTCTTCGGATGTGTTTTGGGACAACATGATGAGACATAAAGGAAGGAGTAGGCCATATACTACTTGATCAAGAAGTTTACACCCTACAAAGCACAGTACTCTCTGCTTGAACGCACTTGCTGTGCTTTGACCTGGACAACTCAGAAATTGAGGCATTACTTTTGTGACTACACTACATACCTCATATCCAGGATAGATCCTCTGAAGTACATATTCCAGAAACCCATGTCGACGGGAAAGTTGGTCAAATGGCAGATACTATTAAGTGACTTCGATATCGTCTACGTGACTCAAAAGGCGGTCAAAGGACAAGCATTGCCAGATCATCTTTCTGAGAATCTAGTAGGAGGAGAATACGAACCTTTGAAAACATATTTTCCTGATGAAGAAGTATCATTCATAGGAGAGGACATTACTGAAGCATGTGACGGTTGGAGGATGTTCTTTGACAGAGAAGCAAATTTCAAAGGAGTGGGCATTAGAGCAATTTTGGTATCAGAAATGGGTCAACATTATCCGATATCTGCTAAACTTAGATTTTCCTGCACCAACAACATGGCAGAATATGAAGCCTGCATACTAGGGCTCAACATGGCAGCCGACATGAATATTCAGGAGTTGCTGGTAATCGATGATTCAGATTTGCTTGTGCACTAGGTACAAGGAGAGTGGGCCACCAAGAATTCCAAGATATTGCCATATCTGCACCATTTGCAAGAATTGAGAAAGAGGTTTACAAATATAGAATTCCGGCATGTGCCTAGAATTCAAAATGAGTTTGCCGACGCATTGGCCACTTTGTCCTCCATGATACAACACCCCGATAAGAACTACATTGATCCCATTCTGGTGAAGATCCACAATCAGCCAGTGTACTGTGCTCATGTCGAGAAAGAAGTAGATGGAAAGCCTTGGTTCCACGATATCAAAGAATACTTATCGAAAGGAGAATACCCGGAGCATGCAAATCACACTCAGAAACACACACTCTGGAGACTCTCGAATCACTTCTTCCACAACGTAGGGAACTTGTACAGAAGAACTTCTGATTTGGGCATACTAAGATGTGTTGACGCAAAGGAAGCTTCTAAGCTACTTGAGGATGTGCATGCTGGGACCTGTGGTCCACACATGAATGGTTTCGTCTTGTCCAAGAAGATACTTAGGGCCGATTACTTCTGGATGACCATGGAGACAGATTGCATTCAGTATGTCCACAAATGCTTTCAGTGTCAAGTGAATGCCGACATGATAAAAGTGCCACCAAACGAGCTCAATGCGACAAGCTCACCTTGGCCATTCGCCGCCTGGGGAATGGATGTTATTGGTCCAATTGATCCCACTGCTTCAAACGAACAAACTTTTATTCTGGTCGCCATCGATTACTTCACAAAATGGGTCAAAGCTGCATCTTACAAAGCTATAACCAAGAAGGTCGTCGCTGATTTTGTCAAAGATCGTATTGTCTGCCGATTCGGAGTTCCCGAGTCCATTATTACTGACAATGCCGCCAACCTCAATAGTGATCTGATGAAAGCTATATGTGAAGCTTTCAAAATTAAGCACAAGAATTCCACAGCATATAGACCTTAGATGAATGGAGCCGTGGAAGCCGCCAACAAAAACATCAAGAAGATACTAAGGAAAATGGTAGAAAATCACAAGCAATGGCACAAGAAGTTACCATTCGCCATATTGGGATACCGTACCATAATTCGCACATCAACTGGGGAAACTCCTTATATGTGGTTTATGGTACCGAAGCTGTCATCCCAGCCGAGGTGGAGATTCCTTCTCTAAGGATAATACGGGAAGCTGAACTCAGCGACACAGAGTGGATAAGAAGTCGCTATGAATAATTGGCCCTTATCGATGGAAAAAGGATGAACGCAATATGTCACAACCATCAAAATAGAATGTCCAGAGCTTTCAACAAAAGGGTCAAACCAAGACAGTTCGCAGCAGGACAACTGGTATTGAAGAAAATCTTCCCACATCAAGATGAAGCCAGAGGGAAATTCTCTCCCAACTGGCAAGGTTCGTGCATGGTCCATAAGGTGCTAATAGGAGAAGCACTCATACTTGCAGAAATGGATGGAGAAATCTAGCCAAAACCGATCAATTCAGACGCAGTTAAAAGATACTATGCTTAGATTATTTTACATTTCTTTGTCTGATATAATTGAACTACGCTTGACCTGATTCCCGTTTAAGAGGGGATACATTTTACCCTATGATTGCTTGTTAAAATTCCTAATTATGGTTATCCCTGCCTATTGTGTGATTTTACTCTATTTTGTTCACCAATGTTTCTGATTCTTCACATCTCCTGCCTGTATCATGCTTATTCTACTAATTTAGACCATGCTCTACATGAATCCCTAATTTATATATGATTTTTGTCCTACTCGACCTCTTAGAGTTCTAGTTTTTGCTTACTAAGTGTTTGTTCTTATAAAGCTGTGCTAAATCAGTGCTATTTTCTACTTTTGAATCCTTGAATCTTTGTGATTGATCTTTCACTGATTTCACATGATATATCTACTGATTTTTAACCTTATAAAATATTTTCTGACCTCATTCTAAGGTAAATTATGCTATTAATTGATTTCATAAGTCTTTCCTTGATTGAAATATGCTGAATCTAGCCCCTATTACATGTGTGTACTTGTACTATGCAGAAAATATTTTCTTATTTGTTATGCTTAGCCTTATACAATTTCCTTCCTTATTTGCCACATGTTTATTACCGTTTAAAGTTGACTCCCCAATTAAAAGAGTACTTACCATGATTTCATGACTGATTGATTCTGAGTCCCCATAATTACTGATGAACTTTAATTTTTACCTTATTTTCTACCTGCTTTCAAACTATATATACATACACTTTCATTAACACAAGACACAAACACTTTGGTTCAAAAGCTTTCTCTCACACTTAAAACTTTTGGCTCCCTCTTTGTGCTACTTGCTTTTATTCTGAGTTAGCCGGCTGCAAGCCAAGGCTACCTATTGTGCTCTCCTGCTCTTTCACTTTTGCTTATTGTCCTCTTTACTGGTATGTTCTAGTTTCAATTCAAGTTCCAACAACAATATGGTTCTTCTACTGCTTCAGTTCATCTTGTTTTTAGTTTGCTTCTTCTTATGGTTTTGTTGTGAAAATTGTAGTTAATGTGATTACATAATTAGCATATTATGAACCCCTTTCCTTAGGATCCGTATAAGCATGCTCCCCCTTTTATGTAGTCTGTTTTTGCACTATCTGGTTTTTGGTATGAATCCTCTCTATGTAGTCTGCACTCTTGACTTGTATGGCTCTGGGATTGGTCTTAAATCATGTGGATCCTATCTAAACCCCTCTTTAGCATTGTTGGTTCTGTGACTATGTTAGAGCATGTCTGTACTAATTCCTAAGACCTTGGCTTGTTCGGTGTTTACAATCATGTGTTCTATGTGTCCTCAATCCCCATCACCCTTGTGTGTAGTTTCTTTCCTCTTGTTTTGGTCCTGTGAACATTACCAATATGGTTTTATACTCCATGTTTGATTTACTGTTGCTTGATCATGTAACTCTCTCTTTTAAAAGTTATTTTATTGCATGATTCCCTCTTTTACTCCAAAATTATTTCAAACAAACCTCTTCTCAATACTATTTTCCTACTAAAACCTTTCAAACTATGACAAGCACTCTCACTCTACTCCTAAGTCAATAGGTTCTGCCCCCTCCAATATGTGTACTGCCTTGGGATCCTCTTGAGAACCCTCTAAACTCTGGCATACTAAGGCTGGACCTTCTACATTGCACTTATTCAATTTGGTTACCAAGTTTAGGTGTAAGCGCTGCCCGAGATACTTGAGATCCTTAGAGAACTTTGATGCACCTGGGCTATAATATTGTTTATGGAATTTGGGCATTTGAGGCTTTGGAGGCTTTGGAAACCTAGCCCTAATTGAAGGTTCCCTATAGAATAACTTCTTATTTTCTTATTTATTTATGTAATTCATTCATATGGTCTGTAATAATTTGTAAAGGAATATTGGGGTAATTAGTAAAAAGAGATGGGTGGTTACATGTTTGTGGGGTAATACGGGTAGAAATCATGCCTATAGGACTTTACATCTTGATATGATTGCCTTACTAAGTAGAAAACATGCCTATAGGATTTTTACATCTTTGTTTCACCATGTTAGAAATCATGCCTATAGGTTTCAAGTGATTCCATAATAGAAATCATGTTTATAAGTCCTAAAATCAGTTTCACAAGTAGATGCCACGCCTATAGGATATAATTTAACCTAGCTTATGTTATAATAAGTGTTTATATGGTTTTGTCAATCTTGCCTGCAAAGTTTCTGAATTCAGTGTTAAAGAACTAGATATCATGCCTATAAGGAATGCCACCAGAAATTCTGCATGTTGATCTAAACTAGTTTAAATCAATCCAGTCTATGTTCAGTTCACTTCGAAACTGGTTTAATTAATGATTTATTTTCTTGAGACGAGTTCTTTCAAAACTGCTCTAATACATCATTAGAGAGTATGCCTATAGGGATTAAAAATCTGTTTTAAACCTGCCTTATTTCACCTTAAAAATGTATTCATCTGTATGTGGCGTATAGGCAAGCCTATAGGACGTTTTCGAATCTTGAAACTCTAAAACTGTTTCTGTGACTTAATGTTCTTCTGGTTTAATAGGTTTTAAAAATATCAGTAGGTAATTGATGTACTTCTGAGTTTATAAAAAATAAATTGCTTGTCTTCTGCCTTAGGATACAGTTTAACAAAAGGCCCTTATTTGTGTTTGAGTCGTGCTGTTTACATGCCTTATTTGTGGAGGTAAATTGAGCCTCTTATTTGCTCCTTCCTGTTCTTGTTTACTAAGAGTCCTATATGTTATTGCTTGTCGCCTTAGTATTTTACCTTTTAAACCTTAGGGGTCTGTCCAGAACCACCTATAGGTATAGGTCTTAAATCCCTCCAAGATCATTAAGAAAGGACGAGTAGCAGCACGCAATAAAGATCACTGACTAACACTCGCTTTTCATGACTACTAAGGGGATGGTAAGGGTAAATATGGATATAATGACCGGTGCACTAATGCCACGCGTATCCCCTTTCTAAGGAGTGATTAACGGGCATTGTACTGATGTGATCCTATAGGCTAACCAACCTAGAACCTCCATCTCCCCAAATTCTCTTTACTTGAAGCTTTACTTTCCTTTTTATGCACACAACCTGTTTAAATTCTTGTTTTATTATTTGAGTTATACAATGCCCAACATGCTCTGCTTGCAATTATTTGCTTCAACTGTTTATTTTGTTAATGGACTAATACGTAAGTATAAGTTCGGCCGGAACCCATAGTTGTGGACTAAGAGGGGTGCCTAACACCTTTCCATCGAGGTTATTTCGAGCCCTTGCCCTAATCTCTAGTAATGCAAACAATCTAAGAGTTAATCGCTCTAGGTGCCCTAACGCACCGTAATCAGTTAGGTGGCAACTCTTCAAATACCCAATTCCCAAAAGGAAATGAGTTATTACCATCATGAAATATCGAAACCCGGACCCCCCTCCCCTCGCGCGCGCGAGGAGGGAAAAAGGGGGCGCGACAACAGCGACCTTGCGATCTCTGGAAATACTCTGAAAGTGCTGGAAGCTCTCACTCTGATGCACGAGCACCTGGATATGCACACAAGGTGTAGGGAGTAACGTGAGTACGCCAATTCAGTAAGTAACTAAAGTACATAAAGTCTGAGTGTAGTGACGAGCATTTAAAAATCATATATCAGGAAATCTCAACAGAAATATCAAGTCAAAGATCTGCAGTTCAATAGTCAATTTACTCGTAAAATCTTCAGTTAAAATCAAAGTCTTTGAAATTATTTATTCAACATTTTTCAATAGAGGCTTAGTATAAAAGAAGAGTGAAAACAGTAAATATC
Organism: Nicotiana sylvestris; assembly: GCF_000393655.2. Lineage (NCBI taxonomy): Eukaryota > Viridiplantae > Streptophyta > Magnoliopsida > Solanales > Solanaceae > Nicotiana > Nicotiana sylvestris. Next base: position 154,695,159 of record NC_091063.1, on the reverse strand, counting down.
ATAAACAGGCCCATCAGGCAAGATATCACTCATAAATATGGCCCCTAGGGCAAGCCTCTCAGTCACTCGTGCCTCAGCTCTCGTCACACAGTACCCACTCTCAGCACTCCGGCTTAATAATTAACTCATAGTATTATTAATAATCGTTGCGGCGTGCAGCCCGCTCCAATATATATTTATAATAATCATTGCGGCGTGCAGCCCGATCCAATATATATAGTCGACTACGCTCATTAGGGGTGTACAGACTCTAGAGGAGCTCCTACAGCCAAGCATCATATCACTGTGGTGCGCCGCCCGATCCAATATGTCGCTGCGACGTGCAACCCGATCCATAATATATATATATAATCCTCACCATTAGGTCCTCAACCTCTCTCAGTCATTAACCTCACGGCCACATATCGGTGAAAATCACGAAACTCAGCCCAAACAGTTTTCATATATTAAGAAGTATAGTAATGAAATCGGTTTAAACAATAAACAGGTAAAATATGACTGAGGATATGCTTTCAGATCAAATAGAGTGAGGAAAGTAGTAAAAATATCCCTAAGGGTCTAAACAGGTCAACAGAAGGCCCCAAACAAGGCGTACAATCCAAGATATAGTGTAAATCTCTAAAATACGGAATATCATAAGATTTCAGATCAAACACGCGACTTAATAGCCGCTACGAGACAGACCGAGTCACAACCCCTACCGGTTCACGCCCACACGCTCGTCACCTAGCATGTGTGTCAGCTTATTTATCAAAACAATACGAAATACTGGGGTTTCATACCCTTAGGTCTAGATGTACAATCGTTACTTACCTCAAAACGGATGAAATACTACTCCGCGACGCCCTTGCCTTTCGACTCGGCCTCAACTCGCGTTGAATCTACCCAAAATCAGAATCATAACATTAGAATATGCTAAGGAAACGAAGCCCGTGCGAAAATAATTAAATTACAACACAAATCCCGAAATTGACCAAACCCGACCCCCGGGCCCACGTCTCAAAATTCGATAAAATTACATCAATAAAATCCTTATCCTCCCATGAGTCCATACATACCAAAATACCAGAATCCGACCACAATTGACCCTCAAATCCCTAGATTAAGGTCTCAAATTTTCAAGCTCTAAACCCCCAATTTTTGCTACTAATTTCCATAGATTTCAATCTTAATCAGTCAAAAACCATCATAGAAATAAGTTTAGGGTCCAAAAACCTTACCTCTATGAAATCCCCTTGAAATCCCTCTTCAAAATGCTCTCTCAAGCTCAAACCCATATGTAAAAATGGTGGAATAACCAAAAATTCGTGAAGGAGGGCTTATATACTTTCTGGCCCATGGTTTTCGCACATGCGACCCATTTTTGTGCACCTGCGGAGCCGCTTCTGCGACCAAACGACCGCTTTTGCGGTTTCCACTTATAACCTCAAAACTGCACCTGCGCATAAACTACCGCACATGCGGTCTCGCAGGTGCGACCCAACTTCCGCACTTGCGCCTTCAGCTCTTCTCACCCAATTCCGCGTCTGTGGCTAATAGTATGCTTCTGCGGTTCTCAATCTGCGGGTGCGGTTATGACAGAATACAACAGCTTCTGCTGTAACTTTCCAACTCCAAACTCCTCGTCAACCATCCGAAATCACCCCGAGGCCCCTGGGACGTCAACCAAAAGCAAGAACAAGTCATATACCACTATCCAAACTTATACCAATCTTCGAAACACCTAAAACAACATCGGATCAACAAAATAACATCGGATTCAAGCCTAAGATTTCAAAAACTTCCGAATTCCGCTTTTGATCAAAAAGTCTATCAAACCTCGTCCGAATGACCTGAAATTTTGCACACACGTCACAAATGACACAACGGACCTACTCCCATTTTTGGAATTCCACTCCGACCCCTATATCAAAATCTCCGTTACCAACCGGAAAACGCCAAAATTCCAATTTCGCCAATTCAAGGCTAAATCTACCTCGGACCTCCAAAATACATTCCGATCACGCTCTTGAGTCCCAAATAACCCCACGAAGCTATTTGAACCATCAAAATTTACATCCGAGACCTGTTTCACATAAGTCAACATCCGATTGACTTTTCCAACTTAAGCTTTCTTAAAAGAGACTAAGCGTGTCAAACCTTTCCAAAACCATTCCGAATTCGAACCTACTAACCTGATACCATATAACACATATGAACAAAGCATAAAGAAGCATAAACAGGGAAAACAGAGCGGTAACTCATGAAATGACCAGCCGGGTCGTTACGATGGCTAAGTCACTCTTTTCCTATAAATAGATGGGTCCTATTCCATTGTAATTCATCCCAAAATGAATAAGAATTCTCTCCCTAATTTTATCCGCAACACGCTTCTTCTTCTTTTATTGTTTTATAACAAGTTAGTATTATTGTTTAGTTATTTATTATACTAGATGAGGAAAGGCCCGTATACGGGCTCAACATTACAATTTTGAAAATTGTTATTTGTCGGTTCTTAGTTAATATTTTAATAAATAAATTATCATTATTATATTGATTTAATCATGGATAGAAAATGATATTGGGGATCACAATTTACAATTAATTTATTTTAATAATTTACATAAAATTAAGCTACAAATTATAACCTGTTTAAGGTGCTTTAATTAACATAAAAAGAGTAAGTGCTATAATACTTATTTTAACCTCCGGTTAATGTCAAACACAAACATCAAATTGAAAAATTGATATCAATGGTATTATTTTCCCACGGTATTTGAATATTTTATAAGAGGATACATTAAAAAGCTACAAGTATCATCTATACTAATAATTTTCTAGATTAAAAAGCATACTAATCTATCTTCTGTAAACTAATATGGAATACATCCAAATTGGTCTTGCAAGTGTTTCGACAGTGGGAACAATTAGCTACTCGATGAATGAAATGTCATTCATTATAATACGATAAAAGATGAGAAAAAACTATGATTTTATTTCATATCTTGTATACAACAAAATTAAGAAATATTTTTAGTACAATAAGCAAAGAGAACTTCCAAGGGAATTTGCATTCCTGAGGAGGCAATTTACTACTTCAAACAAAGAGAACAATAAACACTAAAACAAATATTAACATAATTATAATTTTTTTTACATGATATAAATTGTAGGAATTCAATATAGCAGTTCAAATTATATTTTAATATAATTCATTTAAAATAATGTTACCTTATGATAAAAATAATAAATATTTGATAGAAGTCTATATAAATTATATGGATTTTAATTTTTTCCTCAATTTAAGGAGATGGGAGGAATGCTTTTATTTTTTATAGAATTGTCATATGTTAATTTTCATAATGAAACAATATAAAAATTATAACAGGTACTATTTAAGACAGTTTATTGATAGTTGAAAACTTATCATGGAAGTATGGAGTTCAAACCATGTAGATTATACTTTTACATCAATTAAGTATATAACATATAGCCTCCAAGTATAATAGGAACACATCTCATTACTTAAATTAACTTTTGAGGTTTAACAAACTATACTTTTTAAAATTATTTTTGAATATAAAATTTTTCAGTTTGAAATCGCTTTCAAAAAGTGTGGATAGATGAAACCATTTAATTTTTATTTTTAAACTGCTTTAAAATAGTATAGGTATATGAAAATCTTGTAATATCTATCGATACCTCTTTTTGTTGTCCTATTATTTAAAAATTGATTTACTTTCTCTACGAAAACTTCTACTACTTGACTAAAACAAAACTAAAAGTTTTAGCAAATGAGAAAACAAGGTTCATAGTACTTCTTACAAAAATATCTAATCAACACTAACATACGGTGCATTTAAGAAAAAAGTTTCATGCTACTCCATAGGAGTGAGTATCAGTCGGTTCGGTTATGAATATTATTGGTTTAGCATATCGGTTATCGGTTTACAAATTTGACAAATCGATAATCAAACCGATAAGATATCGGTTATCGGGTATCGGTTAATCGGTTATCGATCATTATCGGTTTACCCGATAAGATAACTCAATCTAGAGTTAAGAAAAAAAGAAAAGACAATTCACCGGAGTTAAGCAAAAAAGAGAAGAATTCACATATAGCATACTAAAGACTTATACTAGGAGTAACTAGTAAGGTCTATGAAGAATGAAGATGAAGCAACTGAAGAGTGGGGTTGAGAAAGAATATGAGAGAATGAACTGAAGCCCTAGCATTTGTATATACTTAAGGATAAAGTCATAATTTTATTAATTCTTATTGGATTATCGGTTAACCCATTAACAAAATTGACAAACTGAGGCCCGAACCGATAACCCAATAGTAAAAAAATTCTAAACCGTTATCGAACCGTTAACCCAATAACCCGATACCGATAATCCAATAAAAAATTAATGGTTCGGGTTATCGGTTTTACCCGATATATGCCCAGCCCTACTACTCCATGCAGAAAGGAGAGTTGTATGGGTCCACATGTATTAAGCATTATCTGTTAAGAAATGCAAGTAGGGCATTATTTAAAAAAGAAAGAATTACAAGAAAATACACTTGACTTCACACCATAACAAAAAATGGCCCATATTTTTAAGTTTTACCCGACCTAACCCATATTGTACATATTTTGAAAGTACTAGCAAATTCAAAATATGTTTTCTTACAACCATTGCTTCTAAAAGTTATGAAATTAAATCTATATTCTCACAACCATTGCTTTCACTCTCTTTTCTTCTCACATCTTCTACATATGCTTCAAGGGGTCGTCGCCCATTACTGCTTCTTCCTTGTGTCACCTAGTTGCAATGTAAGAAAATTGAAGATTCAACAATCCACCATTGAAGGTCATTCAAAGCTTTGCTTTCAAAAATAAGATTTTTTGAGTTTGTTAGTTGTTTGGATTGGGTGTTGTTCCAATTGATTGAAAATATCAAAAGAAGTTCAAAATTTAAATTTGAAGTGATTTGGAGTAGATTTGAGCAAGATTTGAGTTAAATTTCAGAAAAAACTCAAGGAAGAAGACGAAGTTAGTTTTTTTGTATAATTATGTATAACCTTGTATAATAGTGTATATTAGTGTGTAAGCACATCTTATACACTATTATACATTTTTATACACCTTTATACAAGCGTCTGTAGACGAACTTTTTCCACAATTTTCAGTTGCAATTCTTGTTCAAAACTAGTCCAAATCTCCATTAAATGACTTCAAGTTTTATATACAACTTCCTTATACTATTTCTAACAATTCTAGATAATACCCACTCCAAATTTCTCACAAAATCAAATTCGAAATCTAAACCCACATATTTAAGCTTGTTAAAAATCTAATTTTCGCCATCCAAATGGATTTGATTTGTTGAACTAATATTTGAGTTACAATTACTGATTCAAAAATTAACTTAAAACTTGAGCAATCTTTTTTAAAAATTAAATAGTAATTTTGAGAACTTATTGTAGTTGGATGTTAAATCTTAACCTACTATTTTTGGGTTAGTTGATTGTAAATTAAAATATGGGTTATAAAATTGAAAAGTAGGGATCCCAGTTGTTCTTATGTGAAATTTTCCCTTTAAAAAATACAAACAGTATAGGAGTTTTATAGGCAAAATAGTGGATTTAGAAATACTATTTTGTTTCGGGAGGGGTGTTTTAGACCAACCGTATATTGACATAGGATGCCAGTCATGACTAATGAGCTTGAGAATGAGTTTGATTGTCAGTAGTAAGTATTGAAAGCAGTTCATAGTTCTATACCAAAGATACACGCACACTACCGTTGGAGGGTTTCGACATACACACTTCATAGCTTGGTAACCGTACAAATGTTTTCTATCTATGTGAAAGCAACAACTCTCCAAAGAATTGTACAGGAAGTGTGAATCTAAATATATCAAAATGTTGTTCCTATGTACTCTTGGTTAAAAGAGACATTTGCCATGGCAATACTCTAAACTTCTCTTCAGTCTATACTGGACGGCATCCCACCGGGTATGACTGCAATAGCCTCTAGAATTTAAACTCAAATTGCAAAACCAAACTCATAAGCAGAAACAACAATGTCGGACAATATCTGTCATGCTTGAAACTGTTGCAGAATGTCACCCCTCACCTGCAAATGAGTTGAAGCTAAGCATATTTACACTATAAAGAAGCTACCCAGAAAGAATAATTGTTAAACATATATGATGCTTCTACCATTCCATGTATACTCCAGCAGTCCAATCCTTTTGATATGCTCAAGCAATCACAGAGTACACGTGCATATAAGATTATAAGTCAAAGATCAGTATGTAAATAAGAATCTTTAATCAACGACACTAAACACAATTTGTCATGTAATGACATGATACACTTCTAAATGTACGAAGCATACATAAAGAGGTATTGGAAGCAACTTAACATATGACAAATAGTAAGAGAAGCAAGTTTGTTATTATTAACTAAACCAACCTTTTACCTGCACCGGATCCTCTTTATTCTTCAACCAAGTTACCCTTCTTTCTTTTGCTTCATTGACATTCTATCTACCCCTCTATTTCAAGGCCTTTCTCTGCACTTTTTATTACAGTTAGTAGTTCTCTTTGATTTTCTCCATAGCTAATTCTTATGGGTTTACTGTTTTGACATCACTTGTTGGATGAAGCACATGATAGTGCGTTTATTTACTGGGTAAAAATGAAAAGACAAGTCTTTATGCTTATCAAAAAATAACGAATAGACAATTCTTTATCTGGAGACACTTAGCGGAAGAAAAATCCTTTCATCACTGTTTCCTAATACCACTTAGTTCAGCCCAATCTCTGCCGTGCAAACTCCAAACACCCGCAAATTCATAAAACCCTGCAAACATCGGTACCACTATTGAGCACTCGCAGAGTCCTAAAACAAGGGGGAAAACTGAACTCCAAGAAAAGGGTTACACATAGATAAAGCAAGATCTAGAATATTTTAGAGCAAGGTCGAAAGGGAAGTGAAAACTTTTGTGTTGGCGGTTAAAGGCCTTACTACAGGAATTCAAAAAATAAATAGAAGACAGACAGATTGAACTCGCCGGGAGCCCTGATCCCCATCATCTATTGCTGATGTAGCCCATTTAACAGACAAATCAGAAGAAATAAGCAAGGAGCTTCTGAGGAAGAGCACACAACGATGATGATCGAGAGAAAAAGAGAGAGAGAGCGAAGGGGATAGAGAGAGATCCGGAGGGAGCAATGGAGAAAATGAGAGAAGACCTCAAACTTGGCAAATCAGTTCCCGATTAAAAAGACACGTCAAATCACAATAGGCAATTAGTGAAAAAGACTAAAATACCCCCAGTTTTGAATTTTTTTCCCAGAAACACACACGTCGAAACCTTCTCATAGAGAATGCAGAGAATCCTATAGAAAATGTGACTTCACTTAAGATAACTGCAGAAACCATTGTACCAAAAATGAACCCAACTTAGAAGAGATTAAGATAGTAGCTTAAAACTCTCCAATATCACTTTATAGTTTGTTGTCAGCAAAATTTCAAACAAATTATAGCATTTCGCCAAAGAGCTGTTTTTAGTTTTTCTGGCATATAAGTTAGAAAAATTACAAATGCAAATGGTTATATCAGACTTCATAAATGCATGTAAGTGCAAAAGATAAAAACCCATGGGAAGTGTTCAACCACTATTTACCTCAGTGGTTGGAAGTAAACAATCAACTATCAACAAATAAACCACGACACTCCATTATCGCGCTAATTTGTTAGCTTCTCTGGTCAGAAGCGAACTAAAAAAGTTAGGAATAGAAATGAGTCTTACCTCACAAGGACGAATACGAGCAGATTTATGATATAGCATCCCATTCCTATAGATGTTCCTCTAAATTTTTTCCCTTTTAGCAGCATAAAGCCCAACCAAGTCATAGACATCCTAATTTTAAAGCACGTTATGCACCATTAAAAAACAATCTGTGAGCTAGGAAAAATATGAAGCAGGAGAAGAAAGATTACAACACTGCATAAATACATGAAACAGATATAAAGACACAGCATATTTGATATTGATTTCTGTAAATAGGAAACTCTTTTGGCAAATTTTTTCTTCCATAGTAGTTTCTACTATATCCACGTGAATGTGGAAATAAGCCAAATACTCTTCAGCTAAAATCTGCTTCTCTCTATGGAAGCAACCTTGTTAATAATACACCATATAATGGTTCTAAGAGTATGGACTCTCTCAAATAGAACATATTACATGAACGACTATACCATACTATAAAATCACATACTAATACATAAATCACAAGTTTAAATGGTCCAAATGAACATACGGCCTTATGCATTCATACAAATAAACACAAAATATTCTGCAACATATCTTATAAATTTGTTGTGTTCTTTCATGATTTTTCCAAAATGAACCAAATGTTTCTTTGTTCGTCCTGTTCAAGTAAGGTCATTCACTACATTATGATGTACACCTAGGAAATTTGATAACTTAAACATTTAAGAAACAGGATGCGTTCAATTTTTTTTCCTCCTCCAAACAGTAGTTCTTTTTACTCTTCCAACTTCCCCAGAAAGCAACAGGGGATAAGAAGCAATTCCACGCTGAAACTTTTCACTATTACTATATAAAATTGAAGAATTCTAACCATCATGACGTTATAGCTGAAATGAGTGTATAAAGAGGCATAAACCAGTAGACATAACGAAAAATCATAAAACCCCAAGTCAAGAAAAGAAATTCAAAAGCAACTTTACCAACAATCGTTACTTCTATGCCAATAGTTCATTAACAATCTAAACAACGATTTTCAGTAAACATCGACAAAATAGAGAAGAAACATGTGTAAAAAGGCTTAACAGAAGTAGGTATGACAAACAAAGTAGTAATGAAGAGAGGTTAATGTATGACTTATAAGTGTAACGAAAGGATAATTCATACAAAAAATATCAAAACTTACTCATAAGAATGAAAAATCGATTTTCTATATATACCCATTAGGAGACGGGAAAAGCAACATGGAACTGCAACTATATAGACACACAAGCAACGACATGGATTTATAGACACTGATAGATCACATTGGAAGCTCAAGGACCCAACCTTTATGAATGAAAATAATGCACAGTTCAGGAACATAAGTGCTATAGAATATGAGATTTAACTTTGTCATCCGGAAATAAATGTAGATCTTTTGATGTATTCAGAATAGTAAGAATCATGCCATAAGCTTAAGAAACGTTTTATACTGAGTGGCTATATGCAAGACTGTGGCTATATGCAAGACTGTGTTGCCCTTCGTGTAGCGCTCAATCAATACTGAGTCGTCACTATTCAGTATTTCCTCCTCGACCAAAGAAGTATCTTGCCCAATAGTCATATGAAGTGCAGTTAGATGTTTTTTATGGATATTGTATCTGGATGTTGCTCCTTTAGTGCTTTTACAATATGTAAGCAAATACTTGGCAGTTGTGTTTAATGCAGTCTTTCCATTCGTCCTAACAATTCTTAGGGAGCTCACATTTGCATCTAAAATGGATTCACCATATCTACATGTCCAACTACAATATGTAAGAAAATACTTGGAGCTGCATACTTTGCAAAGCCTAGGCCACATGGCCAACTTGGTATACAAATTAAGTTAAACAGAGTAGAATGACGTGGTTGCAAGTGATGATTTGGAATTTTATCATCTTACAGTGCATCGAATGATAAAATTTGAGCTGCAAACAATTCCATAAATAAAAAAATTCTAAATTAAGACTTGTTGCATCTTAGCCTCTGATTTAGCACCTACAGGAGTTGTAGCCTTTGATTTAGCATACATCAGCCATGAAATTACAAAATAAAAAAAGTACTGATAGAATACAGAAAACCAAGGAAGTCCAATACTCAGCATGCTTATAGTTTAAAAACACACTTTTACCACTCGATTTAACACACACTTGAGGTTACGCTTGTTACATTAAAGATTCAAACACTCAAGAACAGATATGTTTACGTACATGGGACAATCCTCTAGCTAACCAAAATGCATGTCTGATTGACCTTCTTTCTTTCCACTGCAATCTTTAATTAACATCTCAAGATGTCACCTGAAAGGTAAAGTAGTATCCTACTTGCACTTTTTCTGTGAGAGAAGATGCATAAATGCCCATTCAAATGCATAAAACAGAAGATTTTTTAAGGCAAAAGAGATGTTATCAAATAGAAAGTGAAATAATCAAGCAGAAAATCATAATTAGCAGGTAAAGATGAAAGTAAAGGCTGAAAAGAAACATATATTTAAATGGAACCTCTCCGCTCCATGTATCCAAACAATCAATGATTTTAGTTAGAGGAATGAATTAGATAAACCACTCAAATTCTTTTTGATTGAACCTAGTAAAAGATTCTGCATCGATTAGTTTTTTTCTCTTCTTTTGATAAAATAAATGAGGAGGCTGTACTGGAAACAACATCTCTATCTTCTCAAGGTAGGGGTAAGATCTGTATATACACTACCCTCCCCAGACCCCACTCGTAGGATTATACGGGGTTTATTGTTATATAAATGCTTGACAAATCCATAAATATATTGCAACTATTTCTAGCCTCTTAACTTGTTATGTCAAAATACGGAGGCTGTACTGGAAACAACATCTCTATCTTCTCAAGGTAGGGGTAAGATCTGTATATACACTACCCTCCCCAGACCCCACTCGTAGGATTATACGGGGTTTATTGTTATATAAATGCTTGACAAATCCATAAATATATTGCAACTATTTCTAGCCTCTTAACTTGTTATGTCAAAATACAAAACTTAGAAAACTCGTTCCATGAGAATTGTCTGATATTTGTTCTATAATTTTTCCCTTTCCCTGCTTTTTCTTTCTCAATTCAAATCTATCATTAAAAACAAAATTATCATCTACAAATATCTTACTAATTATGACATGTCTAAATGCATATAATGTAATTGAGGATACATATGAGGCATGTATTTGTTGTCAAATAATCATAACAGATACAACTAATAGTGAATTAAAATCTGCTCTCATACATCCTGAGAGCACACTATAAGATATAGTAACAACTTACATGAATAGCTTTTTTTTGTTTAGCATAACATCAGAAAAGCACCGTTCCATATCAACATCAGGTTTTGAAGGAACCAAATCTGAATGCACATGCTAATATTTGCACTACTTTGTAGATTTCCCCTTCATTTCATACTTTTTTCTCCCAGTAAGTCTGCAAAATATAAATTTTAAAATCTCGATGTTAAACCCATTAACATTTTTCATAAACCCATTAAGTACCCCGTTAACAAAATTGAGAAAATCGACACAACTTAACCAAGTCAACCAATTGTGCATAAAAGAAACTGAATTTAAATTGATATGAAATCAGTGAAACTTTAGGTTTAAGAAATAAAAACAACGACAAATTCAATTGCAAAAGGCAAAAGCACAGTGGGACGGAGAGAGAGAGATACCAGCTACTTGATAAGCGATAGATTTATCTATAGGCGAAGAAAGCAGAAACTGATCGACCATGAGAGGAAAATAGAAACAAAAATGGAAAAATGAAATTGTAGGCTTTAGGGAAAGTGGAGAGGCATGATTCTAACAAGAGGACACGTAAGTAGTTAATGGGTAAATATCAAACTGCAGCTTCTAATGAAAGGACACACATTTAGCTAATGAGAAATGTCTGTAAGGCCCTAATTTAGAATTTATTGACTTTTAAGCACCCATGTCGAGAGTCTTTCTCTTCTATAATACTAGATTTTTATGGCCCGTGAACAATGCAGCTTAAACATTCCAATGCATGCGAACAATAATCTAACCTAAATCTCTGGTGATTTAAGCACAGCTATAGATACGAAGCAAAAGGAAACAAATCCTACCTGAGTCGATGACAAAAAGTAAGCATTAAGGTTGGAAAATATCGGCCTTGGCCAGTTCCTGCTGATCTCTCAGATCTAAAGCGAGAGTTTATACTTACCAACTAATAGACACATCAATTGATTCTGTATTTTTTTCCTCCTGATATTCTCTTTTTACTTCTTCCCAAAGAATTAACCTTACTGTTATTTTGACAAAGTTACATTATTTTTTGAAAAGGCACAAAGATACATTATCTCAAACGTTGAGTCACTTCCAGGTGTGCTTACGCGAGAGCAAAAGTTAAAGGAACAACATCAGCATCTCTAGATCCTCATCAAAACTCCGCCAAATTTTAGAGTCATATAATTCTATTCATATAGGTGTAGGACAATTAAAGCTGAAAGCTAAATTGAGAAAAGTAGTCACAAGCAGCATCAGGAAAAATCCCCAATAGACATATCATAGCTTTTCTTCGTAACTAACTTATTTTGTTGTCTACATCAGTAAGGATAACCATTCAGTCCATGAATGGTAGAATTGCTTGATCTCATTCATGATAGGGTTGTGTGAGTTGATCTCTATTATCCTCTCGCTAGACATATATCTATGTATGCTAGAACCATATAGAGCTTTAGCCTTCAAAAGTCTCCCCGTGTAGCAGTAATAAAACACCACTGAGATCTATGACATGATTAAAAACGACGACCTTGTCTTCACATCAGTACTGCTCTCTTGTAATATCTGCATGTTGTTTTTGCTTGAGATTGCACTACTCTGCATATTAACAACCAAATATTGGAATGCGCGCTAATTAGTTAATCCATATAGTGATTAATTATTAATTTGTCACGACCCAATTTTCCCATGAATCATAATATGGGAAAAGAAAGTAAAAGTGAAGATTATATTTGCTTATATTCACTCTCAATATGGAGACAGAGTTGCCTGTTTCCCTGCCATTAGCAATATGAACCAATCTCTGAATAACACCTCCATTGGATAGTATATCCCACTGTAATTAGGAAGGTAGAAGTACAACAGTTAGGCTTTAATGCTTCAAGTAAAAAAAATATTTAAGATATCCAACAAAAAATTAGATGCAAGATAAAGCAGAGGTGGATCCATGATTTAAATCTTATGGGTTCAACTTTCAAGGTTTTTTTAGCATTAAACCAATTATAGTTTTAAAGTTATGGATTCATATCTACTATTCTTCAATTTTAATGAATTTTTATATATAAATTTTTACTCCGTGTCGAAAGTTATGTGCTCAATTGAACCCGTAGCTTGAACACTACATTTGCCCCTGAGATAAAGGATACTTGTGTAATGCTTCGATCCTTTTAATTCTTGTAGAATGTTATCTCTGTTTCAATTTAGATGATATATTTCGCTTATCGAGAGTCTATCTGACTAAATATTGAAGCTAAATTAAATTAGTTTAACTTAGTATTTTAAAATTAAAATTTAGATATTCAAAAACTACATGAAAAGTACTATAAGTTGTAATTTTTCTCATGTCAATATGATAATAAAATATATTTTAAAATGCTAGTCAAACTTCACACAATTTGACTCTTACTAAGCGAAATATGTCATATAAATTGAAACTGAAGGAGTAGTTTCATAAAAGAAGAGGAAACAAAATTTAGATATTCAAAAACTAAACGAAAATGACTATATACAAAGCGTACCTCAGTCCTAGTGTTTTCATCATGGAGAAAATCAAACACTGTTTTCGAAGAAATCAGGAGCCAGAAGGAAGTAGCAGCGCACATGACAATGCTAGGAGGTCTGCCTGGAACATTAATGCTTTTCCTAAACATGATTCGAACATCATTTTCTGAACCACACTTCCTGAGAGAGTTGTCCATTGATGAGCTGTTGTAGCACTAACTCCAGAACAATAGCTAATTATCATTCTCTCTGCTAGCTTCAACACACTCTTTCTTCCCTCTGGACCTCCTAATACTGTATAGGAAAATGAATAAAAAAGATAAGAACGTCAATTCAGGAATTTAAATTCAAGAACTAAATTTTGTTTTTCACATCATTCAAAAAGTGTGTTATTGTACCTACTCATATTAGTCATGTTATCGTCGGGTAAATTTGTGGCCATCGCACTTGCTAGCCATTCACATTGTCTATCCAAAGTAGCAATCCAACGCTTTGCCCCGAATGCAAGGCCAGAATTTAAAAGAGGCTTGTAAATGTTATAAATTGCTGTATCATCTGCCTCTACATGCTCAATCCAGGTGACCTAGAGGTTGGTAAAATGTTGACTAATAAGAATTCGAATTCATAATCTCAGAATTTAAATATGGACAAACTTGGTAGCAACATTCTTTTATTTTATAACTGAGAAATCTTTGAAAGCTAGATGGTTCATGGTTCAAAATTTGGTAGATAACGAGCCCATTTCTTTACCATTATCCACTTAAATATCAGGCTTATAAGTCCAAGCTACATATGGGTTGTATGAATATATAGAAGGTTTTACCTTTGAGTAACCAATTGGCATTTCTTGTTCCATCAACACTTCGTTTACAATATCTTACGAAGTAGCAATCTCGAGTTGGAACCTGTGGAAATGGTACTTGAAATTCTGCAAATATCTGCCAAAACAGTGAATAGGTGACACAAAATTAGAGAAAGGGAAATTTTACATGTGATTTCATATTTGATGTTAGTCACTTTTCATCTGTAACATATTGCGTACATGTGAAATCACATAATCACCCCTGTTCAAAATATATAAAGCTCCGGACAAATTTGATGCTAAGTTAATTACTCTAGTTTCAAGTCTAGCTCTTTTAGTAAAGAAATTTCACCGATTTATACATTTTTTTTCTTGCTCTCATAAATACCATAGGCTTAGTGGATGATGGATGCGTATATTGTAGAATACCTATAGTAACAGAAAAGGATAAAAAAAATTCACTTGTTTCAGTCATATCATCAAACGCCTTGACTGCACCAAAAATATTTTATGTTCCATTACTACTGTAGGACAATAATTACATTCACATGTGGAATACACAAAAGAAGATGAACAACTCAATAAGCAGAAAGATTCTAATATCAGTAATTGCTAAGTTCATCCTTAAAGAACCCATTTACTCTCGAATCACAATTTTACAAATAAGTTCATCCTCAAAGAACCCATTTACTCTCAAAACAATCTTATACAACTAACACCAGAAATAACAGTATATCACAAATATGCATCTATGTAGCTATTTTCAAACATCAAATAAGATACAACTACTGAATGCATATATAAAATCCAGCAAGAAAGAAATCCAAAAAACAGGAAAAATAAAAAACTAACAAATACCTACCAAAGTCCCATTACCAAACAAAGGAAAAACTGAAAAAAGGTCATAGACATACACATACAGCACATGCCACAGAGAAGCTGGATTCAAAATGGAGAAATTTGAATGAAAAACCAGAAGCGAAAGCGTTAAATATTAGGAGGAAAAATTGGAAGAGGATTCGTGTCATTGAAATCAGCAACAACTCATAAGGATTAGCGAAAAGTCAAATTACCTTAGTCTGGCCAAGAAGCAATAGAGCACAGAGAGATGAAGGAAAGGGAAAGTAAGAAAGAATGAATTGCAAGAGTCTGTTCGTGCTTTGGGTTAAGCTCAAATTACACACAAGACAAAAACCACAGAAGAACTGATGCGGTGGAGGTCCAATTTTGGGATTAAAGCAGATGTTGTTAAAGGTCCAAACTGCCCTTGAACAAAAAATGAAAAAGACAGCTAAGCAGGCACGTGGAAACTCAAGTTCTTCTAATATACTAGGTCGGGTTGCCCGTGCTAGCACGAGCCCAATATTATTATATTTTAAACTATTTTTTTCTAACTTTATTTTGATATAAAATTGTATATAATAAAATTGATGCATGGAAGTTAGTATCAAATCAGACGCAACCCTGCATGCTAACTGCCGATATTATTTACATTTTGGCTCAAAATATACATTCTTTACATACAACATCACATTAGTAGATGCTTAAAATGATAGTCTTTACATTATATATGGAATAGCTATATAAATATTGACTACCAATGATGTGTGTTTAATATCTTCTTGGCCTTTTTCGTAGCATTTTTTTGACAAAAACACCTATAAACAAAGAAGCAAGACAATACACATCTGCTGAAGTGAAGTTGCTAAAAGTTGAAAAAAATAGGACACATACAAATGCATAGAGAGGAAGCACTCTCATGAATCTCAACAAATATAAATTGGAAAGATCAGACTTAGTAATTTGAGAGAACAAAGCATATCCAAAATGTTCTATCAGAACATTCTCTAAGTATATAACTTACATACTTCTATAATTTCAATAGTTTATTAAATCTAGGTATTTGTGGTTAATGTAGAGATCACACTAACCTTACTGTTTTCCATAGCTCTAGACCTTAGTTGAGGGTTATTGTTATTGCATGTCATCTATTTTATGATTTTTAGGATGCTGTCATTATTTCTATGGTTATGTTGACAATACTGATGAATTGTCTTTTCTTGTTTTATTTCCATCTTCCTGAGCCGAGGGTCTATCGGAAATAGCCTCTCTGCCCTATCGGGGTAGGGTAAGGTCTGCGTACATACTACCCTCCCCAGACCCCACTTAGTGGGAGTTTACTGGGTCGTTGTTGTTGTTGTATTAAATCTGGGTATTTTTGGACAGCGTGAGATACATCCCATCTATGTGTAGGCTCATTCAAATAGATAGCTACCAGAGATAGCTACCAGAGATGCTCTGAAAGAAAACTGCTAATTATATTAGTTTAGCCTTACATATTTATCAAAATTACGACTTTACCTGCGCGCCAACTATATTGGGCTTTAAGTACTGATTTTGCAAACCATTAAGTGGTCTAATCAAGCCAAAAGCTTTCAATCTCACAATGGCTCCTGAATCATAGATATATCTAGAGCAATATAAGAGTAAAAAGCTTTCTTGAAGAAAATAACAAAGAAAAAAAAAACTAAGTTTTTGCACTACCCTTACCTCATTCTTAGAGCTAAGAAATACTCACAATCTTGAAGATTTGAAATGGGTATGAGGCAAAAAGGAAGAGAGAAAGAAAACCAATAAGAGAATACTCAATGCCACCTTGAAAACACAATCAAGAAGAGCACTTTAGTGCAAGTCCAATAGCTATCAAAGCAACATCTGGTTGATCGCACAAAAGACCATAGAGAGAGTAAATCTTGGCTTATAATTATGCCTTTCAAATTTCATTTAGTTATTGCGCAAATGTTAGTACTACTGACTTAGACTTTTAAATTTTAATAAGAGTAAAATAAAATATTACTTTTCTTCCCTGTATTGTATCTATTGACTATTATAGATTAAGTATTTTATGGGGAATGAAAAGTAACACTAAAAATTAAATACGTTCGGGAGAAGTACTCTCATTTCATGGAGAGTGAAATGTGCCAAGTTCCCAGATACAATCCAGATGTCCACATGGATTCAACATATTCAATGGACCCATAAAAAAAATGTTAACCCAAAAAAGGGTGAGAGAGAGAAAAGAAGGTATACTGATTTTAATCCTAGAGCATGTAGCACACCTTGATTTTTATACTTCTCATACAAATGAGAGAGCTCTGTGTAATTTTATGTCGTCAACCCACTGAATCCCACAATTAGTTTCTCTGGTCAGAGCACTAAATAATAGTAAAGTTATCCTGAACCTTAAGCATGCAGTCACAAATAGAGGAGAGAGTACCATCTGGAAGCAACATTGACAATTAAACGAACCTCTCCCTTAAATGTGCTAAATGGAACATCTTTTCCATCAATATCCTGCATCAAAACATAATTTATCAATCTACTGCACAGCAAAATCTAAACAAATCAATATGAAACAATCTTATCTCTTTTTAGATGAGAAAATATTTTTGCTAGTATCTCTTTTAGCATAAAAAATTATAAGCAAGTTCCATTAAGTGATGTCAAGATGAGTAAGGATGTTTCGCGATATTGCTATAGTAGAGATTCCAATGGATAAATGACGAAACCAAGAAATCTTTGATTCCTTTTTTGATCATAAGTTACATCAAGAATCATATGTTATTTAGATAGTGAACCATATAAGCAATCAATTATGTCATATTTTTTAATAAAGATCAATCTTGTTCTAGTATAACCCATAACTGTATTATGATCTATTCTGATAGATCGACCTCCTCTATTCAATGTTGCAGGGAAAAAAGCCTTCGGGCATATCAGTTTTCTATATAAAAGAGAAGGTTTTCCAGGTCTTTTACGCTTGGCATGCCAGTGATCCATGGCTTCGCTGAGAACTGCTCCTTCTGCCTTGTATTTTAATTTAATCTTATTCCACATTTAAAACATATGATAGTATGAGCCAATTTCGAGATCTAATCTATCAGTTCCTAATGATAGCATACATCACAAAAGAAGAAAATACAGACACAGACACACAACAAATTCATACAAGAATTTCACTAAAAGGATTCTGATAAATCCAAATGAAAAAAAGGATTCTCATATCCTTACAAATAAGAAAACATATATACAGAGTAGTGAATAGAGCACAAAGCAATGCACTTTGAAAAAATGGACTTGATTAAAAAAACATATTATCAAAATCACATTTTTCCTTTTAAGTTTTTTTATATAGTCTAACGAAGAACGTAACTTTGTATATCGATCACGAGCGAACCGAGCAAAAGTAGATTGCTAGTGACAAACCTCACGCCACGTTAATTTCTTGAGAAACAAATTTAATCTCGGATTCACCTTTTTCTCCTTCATTACCCGAAGAAGCTACGAAAGCATTCCTGTGCTTTGTTCCACCTTTTGGATTGTGAGGTTCAACTCATCTCTGAGTATCATTCCTCTCACGATAAGGCTCATATCAAGAGCTCGAACGGCCTGAATGAACTCACCAGCAATGTACATTCAGGAAAATCAAGCATTTGTTTGCTTAATTTATGCGCGATTTATTCTACACCAAATAACCAAACAATAACGGAAGACAAAATCCTTCATTTTTGAAATTCAAATCTTCAGCAAGAAGTCTAAAGCAAACAAAATTACTATCATGATAGGTTAATGTACAGTTATCCACGGAGTCACATTGGTTGGCTTATATATCAAAATGCCATCACCAGTAATTGGATAAAACAAAGAAAGGAAGAAAGAGAAGGAAGGAAAGCACTCATCATAGTACAGCAGAGGCCAAAAACACAAAGAGAAAAAATGCAAAAACCAAGAAATTGATAAAACGAAGGAAGAAAAAGAGAGAAGAAACCTTAACACCAATTCACAGGTACAACAAATGCCAAAACCAAAGAGAATGGAGAAATCCAAAAATCAGATAAAAGCTAATTGCCAGAGAGACAAAGAAACTATGGAGTAAAGCTGTAACAGAGCAATAATTGAGTAAAATGACTTTGAATCAAATTCAAATTTGAACGTCAGAAGGGAATTTTTACCTGATTTTGAATTGATCTTTGTCTCTGCTATGATTTGGTTATGGTGGATCGTTTCTTTGCTGCTATTTCTTGTGTCTGCTTTGCTTTGCTAACGGTGGATTGATTTGGTTATGGTGGAGAAAAGAGACACAGAGAGATGAGGCGTCCGTTCAATTCCACCTATAAGAGACACGTAAATTATATTAAAGTACTTAAATGACGAAATTACCCTTAGATTTGATTTTTGTGACACAAAACAGCCATGTCGAAACCACTAGCTTGACCTTGGTCAACCATATTCTCAATAGAAAAATAATAATAAGTAGAAAATATAATACGTAGAAATTACCAGGAGCTAAAAATTAAAGCCGAAATTAGAAGAAAGAAACGTTAAAATGCTTCAGGCAGGAAACCTACAATTTTGACTCTCACTCCAATGGCCATCGCCGCCGCAATTACGGTGCCTCTCACAACTCCAAGGCGCCGTTCTCTTTCTTCTACTTCCGCTAATCCCATTCGATTTTCTTCTCCTTTAACTGCACGACCGAAAAATCTCAAATTCACCGCCGGTAGAGGAACACAGTGCCCTAATTTCCGCATTTGCGCGGCATCTTCAATGAGAATCAAAGCTCCGGAGAAAGGTTCACCAGATTCTTTCCTTGATCGTAAGGAAAGCGGAATTCTTCACTTCGTCAAGTATCACGGCCTCGGCAACGACTTCATATTGGTAATACAACACAATACATATGAAATGCTCGATATGAATAATGTTTTTTTCTAGTTTCCGAGCAATTTGGAAATGCGGGGTCAATTTAAGAGATATCACTTGCTGCATTTGTTTCCCGTTATCTTGGTCAACTCCATCTATGTAAAGTTTCACCGTTTTGTAGTTTTGACATTCCTCCGTAACTATAGTTTCAAACAGTGGTCGTATCACTATTTATTCTTTTTCAAATATCTTTAATTTAATTATGTGGTATGTGTCGCTGACCCAACTAATCTGGGATTGAGGCGTTTTTGATTGCTGAGTTTATGTTTTCCCTGTTGCCAAAACTGAACAGGGCGAGGTTATCTTATTCTCATTTAATATATCTCAAAGTTCTTAGTTATCTTTTTTGTAATATCTCAAAGTGTTGATTGATTGGTCTTGGTGTTCGTTGGAAAGATGCAAAATTGCAGAAAATGACTTAGCTAGTTTTAAAAACTCGATTCATTGGTGATTTTTAAATCCTATATACTGGTTTGGAACTCAAAAGTTTGAGTCTTTTGCCAGAGTAGTAAATGTGGCATTGTTTAATAACAGTTGACAGTTTAAAATAGTGAAACTTTAGTATGTTACTTATTTGAATGAGCTTGAATTTTAAGGTTTGGAGAAAAAAAATCCTATGCTTTTGATAGTTACACTTTGAAAAAGGAATCCTATGTTTGTGAATCATGATTACCTTTCCATGACTGTGATGCTTTTTTAAAAAAAAATTGATAAGGTAAAGATTTCATTGAATAAGTACCAAGATGGTACACAAAAGTACATGAAAGAAGGCTCCAGAATAGCCAGTTACAATAACTTTCCAAGCATCTCAATAAAGTCGAAATATTGATCTACATTCTCCAAAATACTGCTCTTTCACCAGAAATACAAATTATGCAGACAATTGTTCTTAATTCTAGAGATATGTCTTCTTTGTCCTTCAAAGCATCGCTTGTTTCTTTCCAGCCATTAAGTCCAAAAGATGCATAGAGGAATGATTTTCCAAAATTGCTGCTGTCTTTTAGCTATTCTTCGACTCTGCCAGCTCTCCAGCAAACTCCTAACATTGTGTGGCATTACCCAGGATACCCCACAGATATTCAAGAAAAGATCCCAACACTGCCTTGAGATTTTGCAATGTAGAAGAAGGTGATTTGTAGTTTCCTGGTCTCTTTCACATAGATAACATCTATTACTTAGTGCAAAGCCTTTTTTCTGCAGGTTATCCTGGGTCAAACAAGCTCCCATAGTAGCTATCCACCCGAAACATGCCACCTTTACAGGTGCTTTAGTCTTCCAGAGTATCTTCCATGGCCAATCAGATTCCCAGTGTCCTATCTGCTGTTGTAGTAAATTGTAACAACTCTTGACTGAGTACTTCTTATCCCTACTTGCAGTCCAAATCAACGAGTCCCTCTTGCTTTCTTCCACAGCAACAGAATCCAATTGCTGTAATAACTGACATAAGTCATCCATCTCCCAATCATTTAGACCTCTTCTGCAATTAATTTGCCAACCAGTAGTAGAATAAAATTCTGCAACAGTCCCCTTTTTGTTAGTTGAGCAACTGAATAACGTTGGAATCTTGGAGCTCAAACATTCACTTCCCAACCATATATCAGTCCAAAACTTTATTCTACACCCATTACCCACTTCCAACCTTGTATAGCTGTGATGTTTTCGTATTTGGAGAAGTAAGTGTAGAAGCATGAACTCAGAGGAAAAGAGCCATGATTTGTTTAGTTCTTTGGTCTTTGATCTTTTATTTTGAGTGTTTGATTAGAGGCTCATCTTGTCCATGCTTGTTTGAGCAGGTTGACAATAGAGATACAACAGAACCTAAGGTCAGTCCTGATCAAGCTGTGAAACTATGTGATAGAAACTTCGGAATTGGTGCTGATGGCGTGATATTTGCAATGCCGGGTGTCAATGGCACTGATTATACCATGAGGATCTTCAATTCAGATGGAAGTGAGCCAGAGGTAATATTGCATGTTCCTGAAATTTAAATTTGATTGCATCTCTGTCTCTGGAAGGATTAATTTTGCTTATCTTTTACCTCTAGAAGTTGCATGTTTGTGTACCTTTGTGCAATCTATGATAGATGAAAGGAGAGAATTGTGGTTGAAACTGTCTTTCTTTTCATCCAGTCTCTCTCTATCTTCTATGTTTCTTATTTTCTTTTCTTTTTTGTCCAATTTTCTGTTAGCCGTGCCTTGGTTGTTGGATCTTATTTTCTACGTAGCTATTGCGTGAAAGTTCGGAAAGTATTATGCTTATAGCAGGCCTCAGGTACAGTAGAGTGCTGTGACATGTAATCAGATGACCTGTAAAATTGGCTGCTAAGTTTGCATATATCTAGTAGTTCTCAAACATATTTGTATGATTCATACCAACTTCTGTTTCTTTCTGATTGTTCATTTCCATAGTTGAGTCCACTGAAGATTTAAAGACTTCATTTATGAGACCCTATATGCAATAGATTCTTGCCTGAGCTACAAATTGTTTTATCGTTTATTCCCAGTTTGACACGTGCTTTTGAGGCATACTTATTTTATTTTGTTCTGTATGTGTGTGTTGTGGGTAAAAGGTTTATGCTTCCTGGACTCTTTAGTATGGCTGGAGTGATTGGGTCGACGCAACATTACACTGTGAAGACTTGTGAAGTCTTCATTTTCTAGAACCCTATTTGCAATACATTCTTGCCTTGGCCCGCACCACATGTATAGAAATAACTTTATTGTTTATGCCTAGTTTAATACAGGTGCTTTCTAGGCATACTTATTTTATTTTGTTGCGTATAATTATGCTGTGGGTAGGAATTGTTTATGCTACTTGAACTCTTCAATGTGTCTGGAGTAACTGGGTCAATAGTAGGTAAAACATATTAGATACCATTGACTCTGGTATCTACTAAGGTTCACGACCCATCTTTAACCTGTTATTACACCAGCGCGGGTAATTCAACATGCTTTTCTAAGGAAGCAAACAGCTAAGACGTCTCCTCCCCATTTGTGCGAACTTTTCACTTCCTCTAAGTAAGCTTTCCCAATCAACCAGTTAAATAAATGGAAGCCAGAAAAGTAATTGCAAATCTGAACAAATATTGGTCAACATTCAAGCAAGGTAAGATCATTTAAATGGGGTGTCTTTACCCCCCGGAAGATGATTATCCACCTATTTAAGCACTTTCCAGTACTAATGTGTTGTCTACAAGGAGGGGCACATACCTTTTCAGGATCCAAGTCAGAGATAGGTGGTGAATGAGTACACAACCTTTTTTCTTTTATTTATTTGTTTAATTTTGTTAGTGACTAGGGAGGTATAGTGTTGTGGAAAGGACCCTCCACCTCCAAGGCTCCAACCATGAGATTGGGGTTTTGAATCACCAAGGAAAGCGAAGGTCCAATATTGGCTCCTTGTTCTTTGGGTGGGGGGGGGGTGGGGGTTTAAGGTTACCATACTAAAAAAAGAGCAGCCAATCTTTTTCTAATACACTAAAGCTGAGTAGCCAGAATTAGCATAGGAGTAATATGTATATGGAGCTTAAGGAGGATTTAGTGAAGGATGAAGAAAAGATCATGCTTATGTATGAGGGGAAGTTCCAGTGTCTATATTAGGATTGACGGTAAGCTGGATTCTAAAGGATTTTTTCTTCTGTAGGATTCAGTCACGATGCCCATTTTTATTTACTGATTTCTTTGGTTGGTGTTGATGAAGAGTGCATGTCCGAAACTTGAGGTATTGGATTTATTTCAGTCAAAGAGGTGCTGAGTATCAACCAGCTTGTGCATTCCATTGTTATCAACAGGCTACATACTTCCTGTATACGGGAGTTCTCTCCCTTTTGATTAATACAATTTATCTTATCAAAAAAAAATTCAACAGGCTACAGATCCTCAAGTCAGAGAGAAGACATCAAATGCTCCACTTTTGCCACCCCCCCCCCCCAACACAAAAAGGGAACACAGTGTGAACTTGAGCTGAAAATATTTATAGGATTGGGGATTGTCATGAGCGAAGTCTAAACTAGTTATTTCACAGTCTCCCTTTGGGACTTCTGTGAAAATGCATATTCCGAAAAAGAAAAGAGAGCATAATAAGGACATAGTTTTTTAGGGGGGAAAACAAAACACTAATGGATTATATGCTAGTCAATCTGGACTGACCTAATACCTTATGGAACTTATATATTTTGAATATAAGAGAAGCAAAACACCATATATTTCACCTGTGTGGAAAGACTATCCTTTTCTCAGATCCGAATTTCAAGGTCTAGGCAAGTCTTACAATTTTCTCAAAGAAAAGATCTATGCAAGTCTTATACCTTCTGCTCTTGCACCTGGAAACTTCAGCTGAGTCCGTGTTTGCTCACAATGGAAGACAAACCTGCAATAGTGCTTGTATGAATGTTATTGTTCAACTTTACTTTGGTTTGTTCCTCAATCGTGTAATGATTTCTAAGACAATATATAGAGATCTGTGTTGAATATAGTCTTTTGTCCGTTTCATTGTTCATCTTATGAGAATTTAGATGCAGCCTATGTTTGTTTTCCAGTATTGCTTTCCATGTTTGGCGAAAAGAAAAAGGTTTTAAAAGATTAGAAGAATTGTGTTTGCAGCAAATTATGACCCTTTTCTGATGGAATATAAAAACAGGATTGAATGACTTTATTTTCATGAAACAGAAAACCACTTGAATATGTTGTTAGGTCATTCCTTCTTTGTCCATGTTTTTTCCCTTTCCCTTCTCCGATATAGAATGAAAGCAAGCCTGATAAACCATTCGTATCTTCATCCATACAGTGACGAAAAAGTGCCCTTTTTGTTATTCTTCTTTTTTTTAATTTTTTTTTTTTTAACTTTCACTCCATTTGAGTTGAAATTTGTGGTTGTTAACAATATATCCTTTGTGTAAATACAGATGTGTGGTAATGGAATTCGATGCCTTGCCAAATTTATAGCTGAGCTTGAGAACTCCCGTGGAAAGCGAAGGTCTCTACATTCTTTCTGATTCTATATATATAGTGATGTACTTTATAGAGCCTTCTATATTTGCCAAATATTTCCTGGTTTATGTTTTAGAAATTACTTTCTTTTACTTGTTTCTTTGTATTGAAAACTCCTGGATAAACTGAAGCTTTTTTGAACTTGCTTATTTGGTTGTAGAATCTGGTGTAGACCTAGTCATGTTAGCTAGACCATGAGGAAACTAGAAAACCAGGACATGATAACCTCATCTACAAGAACCTTGATTTTGGTGTAGATCTCGACTCCAGGACGGCACTTGTGGTTGTGGGGCCTGATGGAGCTGGAAGTAGCATACTGCTTAAGTTGATGATATGTGATTTAATTCCCACTGATGGCATGGTTAAGAAGCATAATCACCTTAGAATTGCGCAGTACCACCAGGACTCGGCTGGGAAGCTAGACATGGAAATGTCAGCTTACATGATGAGGGGGAGAGGGCAGCAATTAGGAAGTTTGGCCTCACAAGTAAAGCTCAAATAATGCCCATGGAGAACTTGTCAGATGGTTAACATTGTCCGGTGATTTTTGCTTGGCTGGCTTATAGGCAACCTCACATGCTTCTGTTAGATGAGCCAACCTACCATCTGGATATTGAGACAGTTGACTCACTTGCTGAGGCATTGAATGGAGGGTGGGGTGGGGGTGGTTCTAGTTAGTCATGATTTTAGGCTCATCAACCCAGTTGCCGATGATATATGGGTATGTGACAATGGGGCTGTGACACGGTGGGAGGGTGACATCGTGGACTTTAAGAAATACTTCAAACAAGAGCCAGATTGGGTGATCGAAGCAGATATTCTTTATGTTCAATAGTTATATTAGAAAGTGATGGTGTCACTTTTTCTTCTTATTTGTTATTCACTGCCAAGGGTAAGTGTGATATATTATCAGGCCCGTTATGCACGCTGACAGGGAGAAAGTAAAGATTTGTTGGTCACCCGTAAGAGTCAAGACCTAGTCATGTTAGCTAGACCATGCCTAGAGCTGATACTAGAGAGAGGTAGTGATTGTACCAAGTCATCGTATGAAATCTCTGGTTGTCGCTTAGTTCACAATTTCCACTGTCCACTCCAATGTCTTTACATATTCTCTTAGGTTTTGGTGAGGATACATGGCAGTGTATTTCTTATGTTAACATAATATTTGTCATGTATCACCATATTAGCGTTATGTTGTACTTCCTTTTGGGATTCTGAAAGCTATTACAACAACAACATACCAAGTATAATCCCATGATAGGGGGTGTGAGAGGTTGAAGAGGTAGAGGTAGGCCAAAAAAGTATTGGGGAGAGGTGATTAGGCAGGACATGGCGTTACTTCAGCTCACTGAGGACATGACCCAGGATAGAAGAGTGTGGAGGTCGAGGATTTGCGTAGAAGGCTAGTAGGTAGTCGAGAGTTCCCCGTTCTTTACTAGTAGTATTAGTAGCATTCTTGTATTTTTCGTATTCTTTGTTCTCTAGTATTTGTCTGTTGTTTTGTTCGCTTCGTGTATCGTATTTCCCTGATTGTTACTATTTGATGCTACTTTTTTTTTCGACTTCTCTTTTTCTCCACTTTTTCCTTATTGTCTTTTGTCTCCCTCTTCTTTCTTTCTTCTTTCTTCTTCTTCTTCTTCGTCGGTTCGTCCCTTCTCTTCCTTTTCACCTTTTCTTGAGCCGAGAGTCAATTAGAAACAGCCTCTCGACTTCTCCAGGTAGGGGTAATGTCTGCGTACAAACTACCCACATCCCAGCCTCACGTGCCCGAACCATCTCAGCCTCAACTCCCGCATCTTTTAAAATTCAACAGAGCTCCCATCTTTCTACTAGCAGTGCACCTTAAGTTCACAGGCTTGATTCTATGGAGCTTGTGCACATCCTTCCTCTAAACAAAAAAGTTAGTTGAAGTCACTCTCCAAATTGGACTGGTACAATCCAAATCTCTACCTTTAGAAAAAAGAATAAAGCATAAGAACAAAACAAATGTATGAAACTGAGAAGAAAAGGTCTTGCTCAAGACACTTCTCATGCTTCTCCTGCATAAAGCGGCCACAATTCACCACTCCAGATTGAAGGATTTCTCAATCAACATGATGACTTAAACAGCACAGTGAACCCTCCAAAGTTTTACTATATTTCTTTTTCTTCACGCAATTAAGCATGCACTACGGTTAGAATGCGCTATATGCCTGTGCATTAAACTTCTTGTTTGTTTCTGTCAAATCATAAATTGAGTTCCTAACATACAATCCTCGCCCATATTCTCATTAACTTTCAGATGTCTGAAGAAACTAATTCTTTTATCTGTCACAAACTTTTACACCTCTATAAGTAGCAGTCACTGACAGCTTGGTTTAACATTAATGTCGTTCAGCAAATATGGATGCCTTCGAGACCTTCAAGCTACACATTCTATGTTTGGTACCATGAAAATGAGGGTCATGGTAAAGGAGAGAGAAACTCATTGGTAAACCTCAATTGTTAGGTATAAAGGGAAACGGAGTGAAACACCGCAAGAGTTGCATACCTCTCAACATTACTTCCAAATAGACCAAGAAAACAACCATTACTCTTTTTTAATTCATTCCTCCAATCCTCACTCTTCCAACCAGTCAAGCACAGTACACCATTCAGAGAACCATAGTCAGAGTTTATTTGTTTGGGGTTTTAAGAATTTATAGCTTTTCCACATTTATACTCGATGCAAAGATTGGCAACCAATAGTAAATTCCAAGATGATGCTGCATATTCAGTATCTTTGTGAACTATTGAATAAAAAATTGTACAATAGACCCGTTTTTAACCAACATCTAGAGAACCAGTGGCATACTAGAAAACCATTACCTCTGATGTCTCTGTTTGCGCCATTAGAGCAGCTTCGGCTCTAGCGCTGGCCAATCGCCATTGAATTTGCCGATTATTCAGCAGCCTCAGTTCATGTGCATCAATGACACGATTCTCCCCAGCTTTTCCTCTTCTCGCATCGGCAGCAAAACTCAAACTTGAAGGCATAATGCAAGCATTATTAGGTATTGTACCCGTAACACCATTTCTTATTCTAGTAGGACTTGGCATACCCCTTGATAGAGAATTTGTTGATGGTGTAGCCATTACACCATTTCTTATTCCTGTAGGACTTTGCTTACCGCTTGATAGAGAATTTGTGGATGGAGTATCCGTAACACCATTTCTTATTCTTGTCGGACTTTGAAAGCTATTGTGGATTTAATTTTTCAAAAATTCTTCTTCTGTTTAAGTTTTTTTTTTATTATTAATAAAATATTTTCTGTACTTTGGCTATTAAAGTAGTATCATGAATGCTGTATTAGAACTCCTAAACACCAGATGATATTTTGGTTAATGTCTCAATGACCATATACATGAATATATTTTAGTGGCTTGGATGGTTTATGCATCTATCCATAATCAAAAAACAAAAGTATCTCTGGCCAGCTGTAATTTTACCAGTTGCATAAATATGACTACTGATCCAAACAAGTTTCTGCATAAAGTTAAAGGTGATAAAAATCTTTGGTTGCACCTTGTTTTTCAGTGCGCTTAATTAGATTCTGATAATTGATAGGTTTGATTAACTGTCAATATGATTGTTATGGCCCACCTATTCTGTTATATGCCTAAATTTGATAATAGAATTTGATTGCATCTGATGAATATGGTTTTCGTAAATAGTGTGGATTCTGATTGGCTGTCATGTCTTTTTAATCTTGTAGTTTCACCATACATACAGGGGCTGGACTTATTGTTCCTGAGATTCAAGAAGATGGAAAGGTAGATCCATTTTTCTCATCCATTTAAGTAGACTAAAGCGCTATTGCGTGGATTGAGCAGATTGGACGTGTAAGATCACATAGCCAACCCGACTATTGATTGACTGATTGTAGGAACTACTGCATGCTATAAGCATTCAGTATTATTGTTTTATTCTTCCTTTAATGATTTATTTACTTTGCATTAAATAGTAAAGCAATTACATGCGTTTACCTTTTTCTTCAGATTTAATATTTGCTTCGAATTTCAGGTTAGGGTTGACATGGGTGAACCCATTCTGAAGGCATCAGATGTGCCCACGAAACTACCCCCTAATAAAGATCAATCTGTTGTTAAAGCAAGACTAGATTTAGATGGAAGTGCTTGGAACGTCACCTGTATCAGCATGGGAAATCCTCATTGTGTCACTTTTGGTACATCACAAAACCAGGTATTCTTCTTTGGATTAATTCTAATTTGTATCATTTCTTTGGTACCAAAGGCTGATAGTGGTACCATTGTTTTTACGACTTGTTATAAGTAAAAAATGTTGTTATTCTTAAAGGATTCAATAAGCTATTCTACGAAATAAACAACTGAAGAATGTTACGGTAAACATTGTACCAAACTTTTCACTCTGTTAATCAGCTTCTTAAAAATCTCATATATCTAAGAAATCAAGTCAATTGTTCTGTTATTTTCTTAAGCTGAATCGGATTACAGTATTCTTTGAATATTCATTTCATTTTTCCCCCGTGAAATCTAGTCATTTCATTTTCATATTCGAGGAATTTAGTGGTTATCTCATGTATTCTTTCGTTAATTGACAGTATGCTTCTGCTTGTGCAGAAATAGAGAACAGAAATATTTGGCAATCTTGTGTCTCCCTCTCATTTTCTGGGCTTGATTGCTTTCCCTTTTTCTGTTTATCATGCAACAGGATTTGCAAGTAGATGAATTGAATTTAGCAGACATTGGTCCAAAATTTGAACATCATGTGATGTTCCCTGCTCGCACTAACACAGGTCAGTTTAAATCTATCAGTTTGGGAACTTTAGCCTCTTTAATAATGCAGGAGTATGATCTTCACGACAACCTTGTTATTTTCTTGTTATAAAAAGATTTTGAATCTCACAACAAGAATTTTTGGTGGCTCTATCTCATCTTTGTCTTTATTGAACTAGCATGATTTTTCCTTTGGAATTTCCTAAATCTAGGGGTCATGGATCCCTGGTTTTTTAACATTATTGTTCTTTCCTTTGGGATCTTTAAACTAAATGTAGCAGAATTGGTTTCTGTTATATACCTGAAATTCTGTTTTTGGTTGATCAGTTTGGTTCTCTACTACTACTTTGGCAAGCCATTTATGGTTATTGAACTCGATTATCATTTACGATCATAAAGTGATTGCGTAGTTTTCATTCAGCATGCATCATCCGTTCTGTTAGCACTTTCTTGAGTTGGATCTGCACTTAAGGTGCACTTCTGGCATCATTTTAAGCTATAACGGGAATCAACTCAAGTAATTGTCAAGTTTGTCATTTATGTTCAAGATGTAGCTCCCTGATCTAGAGTCCACTCAATTACTGTAATTTCATGTACTTGCTGCCATTGATATAGATAAAGAAAGATAACACTTAAGTCTAGGTTTGCACGCATGTTATAACTATTTGATCAGAATTTTTCCGACAATTTTATTTACATATGACATATTTGTTTGATTTGCAGAATTTGTACAAGTCTTCTCCCCAACACACCTTAAAATGCGTGTCTGGGAGCGTGGCGCAGGTTTGTTTTATGAACACAAAAATAGACCTTTAACACTTTAACTGACAAATAATTGATGTATTAGGTAGGCCAAGTTATCTATTAAATATAACTGTGTATTTAACCTTGGCGAGTATAGGTGCGACACTAGCCTGCGGGACAGGAGCTTGTGCCGTAGTTGTTGCAGCAGTGCTTGAGGGTCGTGCTGCAAGGGTAAGAAGTTGATAACTTTATAGGTTAATGTTGTAAAAATGAAAATCATGTCAAGTATGTCTATTTGTATCTGTCCCATATATTTATTTTCGTTATTGATTACTCCTTTTGATTATTGCCCTTTCCCATTCTGGTAATAGCGGTGTACTGTTGATTTGCCTGGTGGGCCTCTGGACATTGAGTGGAATGAGAAAGACAACCATATATACATGACAGGGCCAGCAGAGGTAGTTTTCTATGGGTCAGTTCCTCTTTAAGCCCTTGAATGTAAGTTTATTTTAACTTCATACATTCTGTAAGCTATTTAAATCTTTTAGATTTCATAAGTAAGCTCCAAATGTTTGCCACTTTGTTGGAAAATGAACGAAATGCAGAAGACTGGATCTTGGATAACCAGATTACTTTAATTGTTGCCTCAATTGAGCTTTTTCTTCTTTCCATATCCTTCTGCGGTGATTTCTCAAAGATGTAAACTTTTACTCTCTCCCATTTAGTCATTTTGAGGAGGCAGAGAAGTGCATTAGTTTCATATTGGTCGAAGTTGTATAAGGATCATTATTGAATGGAGCAGGCTATTCTTCTCATTGGGATACTCACACTCATAGAATTAATCGGTTGTCTTGAGGTTAGAGAAATTACATTAGGCATAGACCTGTACATACCACCTAGTTTACGCCATCAAGTTGTATCGTGTAAAGTAATTAGCTGAATTAAGAGGCTTTTTTATTATGTAATTACTCAGTGTATCGGAAACAACCTCTTTGTTGTTGTTGTTTGTAATTACTCAGTGTTCCACAGAGCACAGAGTACATGTTGATGGAAATATAGACATAAGGGCTGTAGATAATGAATAGCTTCCTTTAGTTTTTAGTTTGTGATTTTGCGTTGAAATAATGTTCACCTTCCTAACAATGAAAATTTCAGATACATTACATATGTTCTTCCCCGTATAAATTTTTCATTCTATTAGTAAATATAAAATGTACTTGTGTAACCCCATATCAGACTTGTTAAGAGTGCCAACAATCAGCATATGTTCAGGGATTATAAGTAAGAACTTTAAATTTTTGGTTGTGGGTGGTTTTCTTTTTTGGGTTATATAAGTGATAGATAGTTTCAAAGCTCAAAGGCAAATATTCTTCTGGGAAAAAGAAGAAAATAGAGACTTGAGGGAAGCAAGACCTGATTGTTCAAAGCTTTTTCATCCATATATGTTTTGAGAAAGTAGATTTTGCTACTCTATATCCTAAAGCTTTGTCATCCATAATTTTTTTAGAAAGTCCACTTTTCGATATACTTGGTTTAGTACTTTGCCATAGTCATTTACTGAACCAGTCATCAAATTTATACCAGAGCATTAGTAGTCTATGACTGACATCGAAATGGTTCAATGGTCTTTTTATTTGGAGTTTTATCTCATTCTCAAATCTCAAGTCTTGAAGATGAGTTCTTCAATTTTCTTAGTGTATATTAAAATGTGGCGTTTAGTAAGACTTACCTGATTGTTCATCAATTGACCAACGTTTCAATTTTGAATTGTATGGTTAGAGCAACACCATATTGAATATGATAAAGTTCTTATTTTCCTCCTTAAAATAAAAGAACAAGAGAAATTATTGAGCTGTTTCCAGCCATAAAGAGCTGAAATACACCATCTCCTGGAGTTTAAAAGTGTACTGTGTATTTCTTATACTCATTTGAGCTATATTCCAATTATTTTTCTCCTTTAAAACGACAAAAAAGAGAAGAAAGGAGATTCAAAATTCCTTTCCAAAAGGCAGCCCGGTGCACTAAGCTCCTACTATGCGCGAGGTTCGGGGAAAGGCCGGACTACAAGGGTCTATTGTACGCAGTCTTACTCTGCATTTCTACAAGAGCCTGTTTCCACGGCTCGAACCCGTGACCTTCTGATCACGTGACAATAACTAGTTACTTTCTCATTTTGTCAAATCAATTGTTAAGGCTTTTTTGGGTCCTTGTTTTTAAGTCAAGCTCTAGACTTCATTTAATTTGGAGTGTAACTAATTGTCTTTGTAGGAATTTGGACAATGGCTCGGTGGACGTTGAAAAAAGAAAAAGAGTTGTTAAGAAGTCTGTGGAACTTGTTTTTTGTAGTTTTGTTAAAGCTGAGTTAGAGTCAAAGCATGATAAGTCACTTCCATTAAACAAGAAAATTCTAGCTGGATATATATATATACTACATGGGGAATATAATGTAATCTAGTTAATGAGCTTTGCTCTGCGTCATTGCTTAGCTAATTAGGGTCATGTAGTTCGAAATCAGGTGATTCTAGGATTATAATTTTGGTTCCCTCGTATTATAACCATGGTATTATAATTCTCTTTCGCTATGGGATAATAATTCTATGATTTTGGTATAAATTTTATTTTGGTTTTACCTAATATGCACAACTAGACACTAGATAAAAATAAATATTAAATTTTATACTGAGATAACCCCAATTCCTGTAACCAAGCCGCTCCTATTTTTTTTAATTTAAAACTGTAATTAGGGCGGCAAACGGTCGGGTTGGGTCAAATATATTTAAAACTGTAATTAGGGTGGCAAATGGCCGGGTCGAATATAGGCTGGTTGAAAATGGGTAATACAAAAGGGATAAATTATCCGACCTGATCCATATTTAATACGGATAGGAAATGAGTTAACCTGCATATATGATCATTTTTGGGGGAATTCCTAGAGTCCGTTTGGCCATAAAGAAAATTCACTTATCTTTCATGATTTTTTTTTTTTTTACATTTTTTGGGAATAGTGTTTGGCCATGAGAATTTCAAATTTTACTTGAAGTTAACTTTCAGAATTTTTCGAAATTTGCAAAACTCCAAAAAAGTTTTTCAAAATTTTACTTCAAATTACTCACAAAAATTCAAAACAAGTTCCAAATTGTATTCATGTTCAAACACAATTTTAATTTTCAAATATCATTCTCACTTAATCCCCCCCCCCCCCCCCGGAATTTCGCAATTCTTATGTCCAAACGACCGCCAAGTCTCCCAAACTTGAGTTTTTATAAATGTAAAAATTAAATCCATTGGTTATGCATTTGTTATTCTTTTTTTAAGTGGATAATATGAATTTTATTTTTGACCAATTTTTTAGTGGATAATATGAATGAATAGTGGCTTCTTCTTTTTTTTATCCATTTTGCCACGGTGATATTCACTGGTCCAAACAACGGGAAAAGGAGAGGGAACTTTTTATGAACCAGATTGAAGATTCCTTTCTCATCTTGTAAAATCAATTGAGAAGGCTTTTTTAGTCAAACTCTATTCATTTAATATGGAGTGTAACAAATTATCTTTGTGGGCATTTGGACAATGGTTCGGTGGATGTACAAAAAAATAAAAGAGCTGTTAAAAAGAAGTTTGTGAATCTTGTTTTTAGTAGTTCTGTTAAAGCTGTGAAAAGAAGTTTTGTTTTTAGAGTCAAAGCAAAACAACTACTCCATCCGTTTACTTTTACTTGTCGCATTTTGACTTTTCACATTTCTTAAGAAATAATAAATAAAGTACATAATTTATCATGATACTCATATTAATGGATGTATAGTCTTATTGGATTTGAAAAATGATTGAGAAAGAGTAATTAATACTAAGGGCAAAACGTGAAAAATAAAATATTTTTCTCTTGATATGCGAAAGTGGACAAGTAAAAAGTGAACGGAAGGAGTATTACATTTGACAAATAAATCACTTCCATTAAACAAGAAAATTCGAGCTTGATCACATGGAACATATTATTTTCATACTACATTGGGGAATATAAATTAATGCACTTCGTGAGTGTGTGCATCCAAATGCTTGGAAGGTGGCCAACTCGAAGCATAATGACTTTTCCACTTGTTCTTACTCTATATTGACATTATAGTAAGAACCAAAGTTTTAAAAGGTGAGGGCGTGAGGCGGGGCATTTTATTTAATATGGGCCGAGGCGAAAGCCTCGAGACATGGGGCGTAAGCCCCACAGATTTTTAATTTTTTAAGTTTATAAATTAATGATATAGCATTATAACACGATAAAATATAAAAGATGCATTAAAAGTTCAAGAAAACTAAAATGAATTAAAGAAACTCATATAAAATAATATTTAGCATATTTTATAAGTATAAATAATACAATACTGTTAAAGTTACTATGAAATATAGATTAACTCCAACTCTTAACTTTCAAACAATTAAAATTATAATTTCTTAAAAAATGTTATCAAATTGCATATTTTACCTCTTTAAACGTAAATACACAATAAATTTTTCAATACTGTAATTTAAAATATTACTCCTTCATGAGTAAATATAAAAAAACTTTTAATAGTAAAATAAAAAATATATAATTCTGAGAGACATAGAACTAAGACATGAAGATCTTGTGACACCCTAGGCAAATCCCACATCGATAAAATACGGGAGAGATGCTGGGTATATAAGTAGATATGTCTTAGACTCTAGTGACATGTTTTAAACCCGTGAGAGTCTAGGTCCATAGCGGATAATATCACTAGCGGGCTGGGCTGTTACATATGGTATCAGAGCCACTCCACGTGCAACCTTGAACAGTGGTGGGGTAAACATCAGCGAGGACGCTGAGTCCCTAAGGGGGAGGGGGGTGTATGTGACACCCTAGACAAATCCCACATAGACAAAACACGTGAGAGATGTTGGGTATATTAGTAGATATTCCTGAGACTCTAGTGACACATTTTAAACCCGTGAGTGCCTAGGCGCAGAGAGGACAATATCACTAGCGGGGTGGACTGTTGCAGATCTATCAAGTAAAGATATAAATTTTGCTTATCTATTTTTAGAAGAAATATTTAAATGATATTCACCCTCACGATGTTATCAATTAATAAATATGCAATAATATGTTCATTATTTGAGTTATTCACATTTTTTTTCATATTTCTATAGATAAAAAGAACTTTAATCATTCATTTATTAAAGAATTTTGAGAGTTAATAGTGCAAATTAGTGAATTGAACAAATGATTTGCTTAGGAATTATTGGGCGAGTCCCGAGCGTTGAGCGTTAGGCGTGTTTAGGGCGCACCGCCGGGCGCTTGGGAGTGTAAGCCTCAGAGAACTAAGCCCCATACATGAGTCTTAAGGCGTTTTGATAGTGCCCCGCCCCAGGGCGAGCCCCGAAACGAGTCCCAGAAAAGCCTTTTAAAACAGTGGTAAGAACAAGTCTCTCTACTTCCTTTTTGGCAAAAACAGATTAACATTATAAATAAAAATATAAATTAAAAATGTCAAGCTCTTAGGATAAGCCCAGTTATTTTTATTAAATTAAGACTTCTGAAATCTTTATAAACATATGAATACTAGATATATTGCATATAGATCTGAACAAGAATAATTTTAAGTACTAGTAGTATTTGTTCTTTCCACATCTGAATGTGGGATATGCAAATGATCAAAATTAATTTGCTCACAATAAATTAAAGTCAAACATCTCTGACTTTATGTGTTAAAGATTGCCATAACAGTACGTGACTGTCTCCAATAGAGGAAAGGTCAACTATTTAGAATGATCTAAACCACATGTTTATGTCTTTTGACTCAAACCAAAATTCATTTTAGGTAACGTTTATTAGGAATTCATAAAATGTCAGCCCATTTTAAAAGAAAGAAAAAGAAATATTAGTTGTCAGCTCATTAGGAACAAACCAATGTTTTTAGTTTTATGTCTTTTTTATAAGAAATTTTTATTTTTACGTATAAGAGGTCTGCAGACAATATACAAGGTTTGCAGACAATATACAGGATATCTAAAAATGTCATTTTCTTCTATTCAAATTAAATGGCCACAAGAGATCACTTATTTGACGTATTCAACCATATATATGTGGTCTCCTCGCCATGACAATTTAGTGGTAACAACGTCACTATTTGAATTACAATATTATGAGTTCAAATAGTCAAAATTTACACAAAAAATAAGTCATTTTGGGTTGTCACATTCCTTTATTTCTTTTTGGATATATATATATATATATATATTGCTTATCTTGTGTGCTTGGAGTATGAGACATGACAGAAGTGTATCTTCTAAGGAACCAAGAGACAGGAGACTGAGACAAATCTACACTTCCACCAAAACATTTCAAAATCTAACACATGGATAATTTGATGTCATTAGCTTAGTCACTGCTAGATTTTTAATAGTTAAATTTATCCTGGCTAATATTCAAGGGTGCATTAGTTCTATATATATGCCACGTTCAATTAGATGGTCAATTGGACAAGCTCGAAAGTGTCGTTTAAATTTTAATTACTACTAATATATGTTTAACTTGATTACTGCATGGGTTTCATTATCATTCTGAATTCATAGCACTTTGTCAAATTAAATTAAGGTTTAAAATCAGTAGCCTTAACAAGTGTTTTTTTCCGGTTAATTAAATAACACAACAGGTAATGGCCATCACTTTTCATTAATCCATGAATATATTCTTGCTCTTTTTCTCCATCTCACTTATTTTTTTTCAAAATTCTTTTCGGTAACTATTAATCTCTTTTTTTTGTTTGTTTAATCATCTGGTATTTAAAAGAAGAATTAACCTAAATAGCCGCTCTTCCAACCAATTTAAACTAAAAATAATCAATAGATATATAATACATGTATAATATGTATACAATGTATAACCATGTAAAATCAGTATATACTTTATATATGCCGGTTAAAAAACATAAACATTAATTATGATTGGTTATTTGCTTAAAATCCCTATTTAGGACCCATAATCGCAACTACTGTAGACTCGCCCCGCCTAGGGGCCATTAAGGAAGAAGCGATCCTACCAGGAGTTTCTCCATTCTCGGGGCTTGAACCGGAAATGAATCCAAGCCATCTAATATTCCTTGATTAGATGGCCTGAATCAAAAAGAGCATTAATCTTATATAACCTATCATCCTATTAAAAAGTTTAGAATTTTCAAGGAAAAAAAAAGGCGTGGATTTATTTGAGGACAATAGCGCTATCTACATTTCTTTACGAAAATGGCAGAATTATTTGACTTTTGAAGCAAAAAATTCTACTATTGGTTTGCTACTAAAATCAGTTAAAGTTTCGATTTAGTAACTTTCCAAGAATTGCTATTTGTATTCCGTGTGTTAATTAGTCGTCCGAAAATGGATAATTATGAACTATCATATTCTACGTTACAAATCAATACTTTTAACTAGAATTACATACAATTATCTCTTAAATAACATAATTGTATATTGTATAAATATTTAATAATATAGAACTTAAACTCGTGGGAGAAAAGGTAAACTTAATTAATGAAAAAGGCCTAATATCAACTTCCACTCTCAGCGTCTACTCTTCTATATTGCTTCAAACTTTTTTTTCTCCTTCTTTTCTTCTTATAAGGTATTTGTAAATTAAAGAAAATAATTATTTGTGTTCCATGCATAACAGTGAACGTTGAATACTATGACATTCAAAAGATCAACGTTGCTCATAATTAAGTCATATTTCTGAATGTATGTATTACGATGGCCATAATATTGTTTGTCTCTAATTATTTGCCAATTAATAGGAGAAATTAAGGTCAACTATTTGGAATTATCTAAACCACATGTTTTCTGTCTTTAATTAAGAACTAAAATCCGTTTTAGGTGAGTTTATTGGAAATTCTATATATTGTTAACTTTTTGGGGACAAACTATTGGCTCTACTATATATATTCCTGTCGATGTCTCACAATCTTTTGTCTTGCTTCCAAGGTCCAAGTAATAGGCTTTTAGACGATATTTGGTTATATTTATAAAAAAAAAAAGCATTTAATGATGAAATAAAAAAAAAAGAATATTTGGAAGTTAGTTATATTAACTGGTAAAGTTGCTGCCATGTGACTAGGAGGTTATGTGCCGAGTTCGCACCATCGAAACAATCTCTTGCAGAAATGTAAAGTAAGGCTGCATACAATAGACCCTCGTGGTTTGGCCATTCTGTTAGAGATATAGTATATATGCCCTATATCCAATATCATATTTGATGATTTGAACATATTTTTGTGAACGCTATTTGATATAAAATATATATGGCATTTGATATTATTTTATAATTATTATTAATTGTTTGATTAATTTGATAATGTCCTTGATTAAATTTTGAGATTTGTCATCGTGATAGAGATCATGATAATGTGTAACGACCCGACCGGTCGTTCTGAGCTCCGGCGCGTCATTCAGCAGTTTGAGGCCATGAGCGGCTTCATCTCAGGTATATTGACTTGTGTGTATGGTCAGAATTAAAATTCAGGAAGTTTGAAGTCAAATCTAAATGGAAATTCTCATTTTGAAAGCTTAAAATTGAAGAAATGAACTAGGATTACAATTTTGAGTAAACGACCTCGGAATTGGGATCTGAAAGTTCCAGCATGTTCGTATGATGATTTCGAACTTGGGCGTATGTCCGGATTTGGTTTTGGGTAACCCATGAGCATTTCAGCGTACATTGTGAAAGTTAGTACTTTAGAAGAATTTCATAAATTTGGGTTGGAAGGCATTTCAGTGTTATAGAAGTCCATTTGGGATTCCGAGTCTGGGAATAGCTCCGTATGGTGATTCTAGAGTTGGAAGCGCGGTCGGAAGTGAATTCGGATGTCCGGAGGTCATTTTGAAGTCATTTGGCTAAATATAGAAATTTGAAGGTTTTTGAGAAAATTCGACCGGAAGTGGAAATTTTGATATCGGGGTCGGAATGCGGTTCCGAAAGATGGGGCAAGTCCGTAATGTCGAATGTGACTTGTGTGCAAAATTTGAAGTCATTCCGGAATGATTTTGGTAAGGTTTGAGACACTTAGTCTCTTTTAAGGAAGCTTAAGTTGGAAAAGTCAACCGAATATTGACTTATGTGTTAGAGAGCTCGAAATGCGAATTTTATGGTTTGGATAGCTTCGTTAGGTGATTTGGGACTTAGGAGTGTGTCTGGAATATTTTTGTGATGACCGGTGTAGAATTAAGCTTGAATTGGCAAAGTTAGTATTTTGGCGAATTCCGGTTGATAGGTGAGATTTTGATCCGAGGGTCGGAATGGAATTCCGAGAGTTTCTATAGTTTCGTTATGTCATTTTGGACTTGTCTGCAAAATTTGAGGTCATTCAGACGTGGTTTGGTTGAGTTTTTGATCAAAAATGGAATTTGGAAGTTCGTGAGATTCATAGGCTTGAATCCGATGATGATTTGATGTTTTGATGTTATTTTGGGTGTTTCGAAGGTTGGGACAAGTTTGAATGATATTGTGGGACATGTTGATATAATTGGTTAAGGTCCCGAGGGCCTCGGGTGGATTTCGGAAGGTTAACGGAATGAAATTCGAACCAAAAAGAAAAGAAAAAGCTGCAGAAATTTCTGCTGCAATTTTCTGCAGAAGGTCTTTGGACTGCAATCGTGGAGCGTACTTTGGATGCCTATATCTTTTGATCTACAAGGAATTGTGAGATGATTCAAAAACAAAAGTTGTAGCCCTTCATATCCAGTTTCCAGAAAGCTAAAGAAATCGTAATTTGTACATTTGTATAGAAAGTTATGATTGATTAAAGATGACTGGTGGAGCAGTTTCTCCAGAAATTTTCTGATTTCATGGAGCCGATTTAGAAGCTCATATCTCGCGATATATAAAGAGTTATATGGTGTACAACCTATCAAATTAAAGATCTTTGAGTCTAGTTTCTAAATCTTCAAACCGTTTGTCATTTGGATATTTATACAAGATGTTATGGGTGTTTAAACAGAAGGTGTCCGACAAGGAACAATTTTAATAGGATGTACAACTTGTATAGCACAAATGCAAGGTACAACTCGACGAAGTACGGGCAGATTCTTTTAAAAACGGATTTGGCTTATTTCTTTCATTTGGCTTGAATTATTTTGGAGATAATTTCAAGGGGGATTTCATCAAGCATCAAAGGTGAGTTGTTTCTACTTATTTCCAAGTTAAATACATGGATTAGAGCTGAAAACTCAAGTAATTTATGGACAAAAATGGTGGTTTAGGGCTTGAAACTTAAGAGAATTAAATGGTGATTTGAGGGGTCA
The DNA here is from genome assembly GCF_000393655.2 of Nicotiana sylvestris. Taxonomy (NCBI): domain Eukaryota; kingdom Viridiplantae; phylum Streptophyta; class Magnoliopsida; order Solanales; family Solanaceae; genus Nicotiana; species Nicotiana sylvestris. The sequence goes on along the minus strand of NC_091063.1, from coordinate 154,654,265 downwards.
AATGAACTCCGATTTTTATGAATTTGGTATGTATAGACTCGTGGCGAGATAAGGGCCGTATTGATGTAAAAATTTCTGAATTTCGAGACGTGGGCCCGGGGCTCGGGTTTTGCTAATTTCGGGATTTTCGACATTTTTCGAGTCTTTTCGATTGGGTTATATTCCCTTAGCCTATTGTAACGTATTCCTTGTGGTTTTGACTAGATTTGACGCGCGAAGAGGTCGATTCAAGAGGAAAGGGCATTGCGGACTAGTCTACGGCCGGTTAGAGGTGAGTAATAGATGTAAATGCTATTATGAGGGTTTGAAACCCCGGACTTTCACATCGTAACACTATATTGAGGCGTGACACGCATTCCATGGTGAGTGCGGGGTCGGATACTATTGGGGATTGTGACTTGGTCCATCCCGTGTGATGTTTATACTATACTGGTGATTGATACACACACTTTATTGATATTACTGGGCTTGATGCCATGTTTGGGGCCTTGTGCCGATTTGTAAAATCCTTCGAGGATTGATATTACTGCTTAGCATGATTTGCATATCATTTAATTTCAGTCCAAGGTTTTAAATGCTGTTTTGCAAACTCAGCCATAATTCTAAGTGTTGAAAACTTAAATGATATTTTTAAATGTATTCCGGGCTGGGAACTTCTGTTTTGTAAATGCCCAAGGGGCTTATTATATTATTTTCTGGACTGATTATAAAGTGACTTGAAACAGTGGTAACAATGACACTGTGTGATATACTTGAAACAGTGGTAACAATGACACTGTGTGATATACTTGAAATAGTGGTAACAATGACACTATGTGATATACTTGAAACAGTGGTAACAATGACACTGTGTGATATACTTGAAATAGTGGTAACAATGACACTGGATGATATACTTGAACAGTGGTAACAATGGCACTGTATGATATAAATTGGTCAGGTAACAATGGCTGACCGGTCAGGTAACAATGACTGACCAAGATATTGCGCTTGGGCTGTAGGAGCCCCTCCGGAGTCTGTACACACCCCCAGTGAGCGCCGTCGACGATAAATAAATATGGATGGCTCGGGCTGCACGCCGCAGTGGGTACTGGAATGTACCATCATATGCATTGCATTGCATTCATGTATTTGTATTTATACTGGTGTTTAGCTGCTCAGTTCCATATGTTGCTGTATATTTGGATTTTAGCTTACTTTGTGTATTTACTGGATTTTCTTATCTTCGGACTGTAGTTACTTTTATTACTCACTGGGTCGGAGTACTCACTTTACTCCCTGCACCTTGTGTGCAGATCCAGGGCAGTCTCAGGCTCAGTAGATCCAGTTGATCAACGAATCCAGCATTTTGGGGAGTACCAAGGTAGTTGTACGACGTTCGCAACATTGATTTCTTCCCTCCTATCCTATCCTTTTTTTATTTCCGCATTATCAGACTTTGGATACACTATGTATTAGGATGATATTCTGTATTCTAGAGGCTCAGATTCGTGACACCGGGTCCTAGTGAGATTATGTTGTGTATTTTGTTAAACTCTTCAGTACTTTGATCTTGAATTAATTGATATTTCCACCCGCTATTTTTGATAAATTGGGTTAAGTGTTGAATAATGGCCGGGCTTGCCTAGTAGTGTGTTGGACGCCATCACGACCGAGATTTGGGTCGTGACATAATGAGAGCAAAGTCTCTTACAATTTAATCTAAATTTGTTCTTGATCGTAGGATTATTAATTTGGACATTAGTAATCCGATTAGATCAATATTTATGTGATCGTCTTTATTGGATAAAGATTAGTTGATCTCATTAACTAAATCACATAGATAGATGATGCATATAGAGATATGATCATTGAACCGACTCATTGGATAATTCCTAATGGTTAGAATTACTATAACTGTCAATAGGATATTCTCTAGAAGAATGTGATGTAAAAGTTTCTTTTGACCTGGGATAGTCATAGTAATCGACCAGTTATTTATTGTGTTTTGATACTAGACACCTATGGCCCTAGGGCGATAGTTGAAAGGATATTGGGTACGATTAAATACTTGTAAAATTAGTGATTGATCAAGATAGAATCTGTCAACTCTTGGTAATGAGTTTAAACTCCATGTTGTCATGAATTATAAACGACCAAATTAAGACCTTGGCCAGGGCAATTGAATGAAAGAAGAAAAGAGTTTCTTAGGTCATTCAATGGTCGATTATATTTGACATAAACACATAGTTGGACGCCTATTAGAATTTGACAGTTGAACCATATCCTAGGGTAATCTAGAGCTATAAGGAGAGAAGGAATTACTACATTATTCTTCTAGTGGTTCTTGAGAGTAAATTGTATACTTCATGCTATCCGGTCGTTAAGTAGTGTTGCTAGACGCCACCCTTGATTAGTATATTGATGTGGTCAATTTACTACCGGCTTAGTATTGAACCTATGGGGTCGCACACTAACGAGTGTTCTGATCTTTGCTAAAGGATTAATTAACTTATTATTTGATAATTAAATTAAGGAATTTAATTAGTCAAATAAATTTAATTATTAGTCCAAATAAATATTATTATATTCTTTGCTAGCACAGAGGGTATGATTAATATTGTGAATAAATTGAAGTTTTCTATTTGAAATAGAAAATTAAATTATATCTCTTGGTTAAAATATATATATATGATATATATAATTAACACTTATTTTATATAAGAGATGTTATATAAAATATTAATAAATGGCTTGTTAGTAATTCCAATTTGGAATTGGAATAGTTCACGTGCATATTTAAGCCCAATTGGAATGGGATTAGTATTTTACTAATACGAAAGTAATAGATTCCAACTTTGAGTTGGAATAATATTCACATGATCGTCTTTGGCAAAACCCATCTGGATGGATTCGAATTTTTTATGAAAAGATTGTACAAAGTTTATTTTTGGAATAAACGTTTACCCTAAGTAAATCATTACCTCAATCAAATAGGAAAGGGATTTATATGTGATGCTATATAAAGGGTGATGGAGAAAATTTACCATAATTAATTCTTGAGAAGAAAAACACTTTGTAAAAGTGAGAGTGCAATACAAAGCCAGGAGAGAAAATACAATTACAAGAAAAGTGTTTCTTGTTCTTCTAATTTGTGTTGAGATTTTTGAAAAAAAATTCAGCACAAGTTTTTCGTTCAATTTTGTTCACGGGTTTCATTGATCAAAGAATTGATAGCAAGGATCGGTTTCGGTGTGGATACGCATAGAGTCTTCACATTATCGAAGAAATTTTGAAACGAGACTCACTTTACCAAGTACGTCTTAGATCCGATCTTTGGCATGTAAATAAATTTTAAACACGAAAAGATCTGCCTAGGATTGTTATTGTCTTCCGCTGCGTATTACGAACATCTATACGCAATCTATCAGTGGATCAGAGCCGGGGTTTATTGTGTCAAAAAATTTTTTACGAAACATTTTAAGATTATATTTGAAGAGTTCAAACAATAATACATGTGTATTATGCAATAGTCAAATTGTTTGCATGCATGTGGATTGATATAATTTTATTATGAATAAAATATATAAACATATAAGTTAAACTATTGAGATAGTTCGTAACTTGAATTTGAAATTTTTGTATTAGATATGATTGTGATCTATAATAGGTTATTGGATTCTACTGTTATTTTAATTGTTATTAGTTCATGAGATGTTAATTAATAATAGTTTTCTGGAATGAATTATTTTTATGTGATATATAAGATAAACATGTTAGAAGATATTGAATTTCGTTTTTATGTTACATGCTTGTTCGTTACATAATTTTGAATTATTTATTACATGTGATGTAAATCAATTCAGGACTAAGCATGTAGACAATGTGAACTAAATTCACATGCTATAAAAGATTGATCTTCGTGTTATTAAAAACTGTTTTAGTAACAATTCCCCCTTACTAAAATTTGAGTTCTTAAATAATAAAATATAAGATATTTTATTATAGAGCTATCCATCAAGGTAAATAATTTTACTTATTTCTTGTTTATAAGGAGCGGCCTGACTACCAGGAGACTTATAGTTCGAGAATATGTTAAAATTACTTATTACATTAGATGTATGGATTGAAAGAATTATTCAATTTTACACTAGACGCCTAGACCACCAGGGGGAGTATAAAATTTAATAAGTTCTTTGCTATCATGATGGTTGAACTCAACTATGACAATAGGATCGACCTAACTACCAGGGGTCTATTTGACATAGAGTTATTTAAGGAAATTGTATGGGGATACAATTGGTAAGAGTACCTACCTTTAAAATATATGTAAGAAACGACTTGACTTCCAAGGGGCTCATTCATATTGTTAAAGGATTCCTTTACTCCACTAACAAAAATAAAGATTTCGTAAACTATAATGAGGGTAAATAATTTAAAATAATTAGTGAAATATCATTTAGATAAAAGTCCATGTCATTATGATATATGCAAATATGTTCTTATATTATTGCCTTGTATTTTCTATATTTTAGATTTCTCAATATGTCTGTTATATCACTGCGTGAAATACTTGAGACCAACAAGTTGGTAGGACCAAACTATGATGACTGGTATAGAAATTTGAGAATTGTTCTCATGCATGAAAAGCTCATTGATGTGATCGATAAGCCTGCAAAGATAGTCCCACCAGAGAATGATGTTCAAGGCACCAAGGTTTATCAGAAACACTTGGAAGACTGCCTTGTTATTAAACACATCATTTTCGCTTCTATGAGTTCTGAACTCTAGAGGAAACATCAGAATATGGATCCAACTGTAAGCATTGAATATCTTAAGAAGATGGTTGATACACAGTTGGACATTGAAAACTCTCCAGTTGGACCCCTTGTCAATCATATGATTGTTCTTACCGAAGAACATGAGAAGTTGGAGTACAAGCTTGGTAAAGAGCTTTCTAAAGATTTGATCTTGCAGTTAGTATATGATGCTGAATGTTTTCACTGTAAGAAGAAAGGGCATGGAAGAGAAACTGCAAGGAGTATCTTGCAACTCTAAAGGATAAGAAACAAGGTGAGACATTAATGAAAAATATTTTCAAAGTTTCTTTAGCTACTACTAATTCTTCATTGTGGGTATTAGATACTGGCAGTGGTTATAACATCTGTAATATGTTGCAAGGGTTCAAGATAAGTAGGAGGCTAAAGAAAGGAGAAGTTAATCTACAAGTTGGAAATGGTGCAAAAGTTGCGGCCGTAGCTGTAGGATCAATTTCTTTAATAATGCCTACGGGCAAAGTACTTATGTTGGATGATCGATATTACGTTCCTAAATTTGTTTCGAACATAATTTCAGTTTCTATGTTAGATAAACGTGGTTTTCACATTAATATAGGCAATGATATTTGCTCTATTTATTATAGTGATAATTTATATGTGAATGGCTATCTCCAACATGACGTTTATGTCTTACCTAATGTGAATGCTAATTCGATTATGCATGTTTCAAGTCTTAAGAGGAAAAGAGATGATCAAGTAAATCATGCATACCTTTGGCATTGTAGGCTTGGTCATATTGGAGAGAAAAGAATTAACAAGTTGTACAAGGAAGGGTACCTTGACAAATATGATTTTGAATCATATCCAACTTGTGAATCTTGTCTTAAAGGAAAAATGACCAAATCTCCATTTACTGGAAGTGGAGAAACAGCTTCTGAATTATTAGGACTAATTCATATAGATGTTTGTGAGCCCATGAAAATTCAAGCTAGAGGTGGATATTCTTACTTCATCACCTTCACTGATGATATGTCAAGATATGGATTTGTGTATCTTATGAAACACAAATTTGAATCTTTTGAAATGTTCAAAAGGTTCCGTAGTGAAGTTGAGAAACAGACTGGTAAAAGTATCAAAGTACTAAGGTCTGATAGATGTGGAGAATATCTTAGTAAAGATTTTACTAGGTATCTCAAAGAGAATGGGATTCTCTCCCAGTAGACACCTCCAGGGACACCACAACACAATGGTGTGTCTGAAAGGAGAAATCGAACCTTATTAGATATGGTGAGATCTATGATGGAGTTCACTGATCTTCCAATAAATTTATGGGGATATGCTTTGGAAGCAATAACATACTTACTTAATAAAGTTCCCACTAAGTCAGTCTCTACAACACCATATGAGATATGGAAAGGATGTAAGTCTAACCTTAAACATATTAAAGTCTGGGGTTGTCCAGCTTATGTTAAGAGACTACAGTTTGATAAACTTGACTCAAGATCTGATAAGTGTAGGTTCATTGGGTACCCAAGGAAACAATGGGATATTATTTCTATTACCCTTCTGACCATAAAGTGTTTGTGGCCAGATGAGCAACCTTTTTGGAAAGGGAATTTCTTTTAGAAGGAAATTATAATGGAGAAATAGAACTTGATGAAGTTCAAGAAACTAATGAATCAACACAATGTAAAGATCATGCGACCCAAGTTGAAGAACCTTTATTGGGTGTTTTGAAGTTGCCAAGGAATTTGCCATCTTCAACTGTTGAAGTCCAAGAACTAAATGAAGTTAAAGAACAGGTTAATGAACCAGTTCCAAACCAAATTGAACAATAACCAAATCTAGCACAAGGTGAACAGGTTGTACAAGTACCTCTTAGAAGGTCTACACAAGAACGTCATGTACCAACTAGATTAAATTTAATGGTACAAGATGATGTATCAAATGAGGTTGATCATAATGATAATGACCCTAAGACCTGTGAAGAGGCTATACAAAGTTCTAATTATGAGAAGTGGCAAAAGGCCATGGAATCCGAAATGGAATCTATGAAGGAAAACAAAGTATGGACTTTAGTTGAACCTTCAAAGGATATAAAACCTATAGGTTGTAAATGGGTTTTTAAAAAAAAGATTGGAGCAGACGGAAAGGTGAAGACCTACAAAGCTCGTCTTGTTGCCAAGGGATATCGTCAGAAAGAAGGAGTCGACTATGACGAGACTTTCTCTCCCATGGCAATGCTCAAATCTATTCAGATTTTTCTTGTTATAGCAGCATACTATGATTATGAAATATGGCAAATGGATGTGAAAACAGTTTTCCTTAATGGTGAGCTAGAAGAGGATGTGTACATGACACAACCTGAAGGTTTCACATCTTCGTCTGATCATAATAAAATTTGTAAGCTACAAAGATCCATTTATGGACTAAAGCAAGCTTCTCGAAGTTGGAATATTCGCTTTAACAAGACAATTGAAAAGTTCAATTTTATTAAATGCGAAGAAGAACCTTGTTTGTATAAAAAGGTTAGTGGAAGCATAATTATATTCTTAGTGTTGTATATTGATGATATATTGCTCATAGGGAATGACATACCGGCATTGTAAAGTACCAAGATTTGGCTATCTGAATAGTTCTCCATGAAAGACTTGGGAGAAACAGCTTATATATTAGGAATAAAGATCTATAGGGATAGATCTAGGAAGCTGCTTGGACTTTCCCAGTCTTTGTACATTGATACCATCTTAAAGAGGTATAACATGGATAATTCCAAAAGAGCTATCTACTGATAGGCACTGAAATTACTCTCAGTAGGGAGGATTGTCCTAAAACACCCAAAGAGAGAGAACGCATGAGTAGGATCCCATACGTTAGTGCAGTGGGAGCTATCATGTATACCCTGACATGTACACGTCCTGATGTGACTTATGCACTTGGAGTGACTAGACGATATCAAGCAAATCCTGGTGAGGAACATTGGAAGGCGGTGACTACCATTTTTAAGTACTTAAGAAGGACTAAAGACCAATTCCTCATCTATGGAGATTCTGAGTTGAAACCTGAAGGTTATAGTGATGCAAGTTTCTCTTCAGATAGAGATGATAGCAAATCTATTTCTAGTTATGTATTCAACTTAAATGATGGTGCGGTGAGTTGGAAAAGTTCCAAACAAGCTACAGTAGCTGATTCAGTGACTGAAGCAGAATATATAGAAGCTAGTGAAGCTGCTAAGGAAGCTGTATGGATGAAAAAGTTCTTAACTGAACTTGGTGTGGTTCCTTCAATAGAAGGTGCGGCTCCACTGTTGTGTGACAATACTGGAGCCATTGCTCAAGCAAAAGAACCAAGATCACACCAAAAGTCCAAACACGTTTTGCGAAGGTATCACTTGATAAGAGAGATCATTGAACGTGGAGACGTCGAGATTCAAAAGGTTGATGGAAAGAAAAATGCTGCAGACCCATTCACTAAAGCTCTTGGTGCAAAGGAGTTTGACAAGCACAAGTGGAAATTGGACATGAAGTACAAGAGCGATTGACTCTAGTGCAAGTGGGTGATTGTTAGGGATATAGTAGATATGCCCTAGATCCAATATCATATTTGATGATTTGAACATATTTTTGTGAACGCTATTTGATATAAAATATATATGGCATTTGATATTATTTTATAATTATTATTAATTGTTTGATTAATTTGATAAGGTCCTTGATTAAATTTTGAGATTTGTCATCGTGATAGAGATCATGATAATGAGAACAAAGTCTCTTACAATTTAACCTAAATTTGTTCTTGATCGTAGGATTATTAATTTGGACATTAGTAATCCGATTAGATCAATATTTATGTGATCGTTTTTGTTGGATAAAGATTAGTTGATCTCATTAACTAAATCACATAGATAGATGATGCATATAGAGATATGATCATTGAACCGACTCATTGGATAATTCCTAATGGTTAGAATTACCATAACTGTCAATAGGATATTCTCTTGAAAAATGTGATGTAAAAGTTTCTTTTGACCTGAGATCGTCATAGTAATTGACAAGTTATTTATTGTGCTTTGTGTCACACCTCCTTTTTCCGCCCCGCGAGGGTACAAGAGCTTTTTCCAATTAAAGGACAATCGAAACGGGATTTGTTTGTTTATTTCAGAGTCGCCACTTGGGAATTTTATGGCGTCCCAAGTCACCGGTTTTAATCCCGAATCGAGGAAAATATGACTCTGTTTGTCATTCTGCGAGCCAGAAATCCGAGTAAGGAAGTCTGTTAATTCGGAAGAAGGTGTTAGGCATTCCCAAATTTCGTGGTTCTAGCACGGTCGCTTAACCATTTTTATACTTGGCTTAATTATCTCGATTTACTAAATACATTTTTTCTTGTTGCATGATTTTGTTACCGCTTTTGTTTAGATTGTTTACAATTATAAACCTTTCTTGAAAACGAATCACGCGTACGTATATTCATATTATATATTTTTTATAAATGTAAAGAATCGTGTCACGCATACATGTACACAATAAGATTGATAATATTTTTTATATTTTTATTATAAAATAAAAACTTATGTTCGAAATTGTGCTTAAAATAAAATTAAGAACATTCGTCACTCTTGTATGATTAAATAGTGAACTGCACATCTCGGGTTATATGAAATAAATTTATTTGATATCCTCCGGAAAAAAACCCTTTTATTAGAAAAGTTTGCTCGAAGTTGCGCGAACGCATACTCCGAATTGTCTTTAGAAATGTAATTATGTCACGCGAACGTGTCCCTAATTACACGAAATATTTTTTTTTTTTGATGGTGATATAAATTTTCCACAAATGTTTATTATGTCCATCTATTGTTAAATATGAAAGCCATGGGAAATCACCGAATGGAATGTCTCGAGATTTCTTAAAAAATCAAAATTTATTAGGTGTTGGCCACAATTTTTTTTTTAAGCGGGTAAATTATATACCTCAAAAACTATTCAAATTAAAAGAATTAATGAGATGAAAAATAAATAACATGCAACTAATACTACCGTTTTATCGTGAATACGGTATATGTACTTTCAGTACTTGATAATTATATGCACAAGTTATTTATTATTTTCATAAGCTTAAGACTAAATGTATACGTTTGAAGACTTACCAAAAGCGAATTATGTGTAAAAAACTAGAAAAAATTTAATTGATAAGCAAACTAATAGTTCTCGAAGAATTTCCATTATTCTATTCGGAGCGAACGCTATTTTTGTACATTTTTGACTTAAAATATTGCAATTCATATTTATAAATCCAACCTTCTTCTACACTACTTATTTTTAATCCAAAGGTCTAATTATTTGGTTAATTTGCTTACGATGATTGAATTTGGGATAGGTAAAATTAAACTAATTTTTTTCTCGGCTTATGCAAGCTATTTACAAATACTAAGTCTACACTTTGTAAAATCATTGACATTATTTTATATACTATTTTTTAAGAAATGAGTTAATCGCATTCCTAAAATAAATAGGCCATTTGTTATTAAGAAAGAGAACTAATCTACAAATTGATTTAATAAAATGACATTACATGTGACGTAATTATACATCTGAACTATCCGTGATGTTCCAATATCTTAAACGTAACGGATTATATCAATTCCCCTCTCACCTATAGTTATACACATAACCGTTATCATGCCATATACGAACAAGAAACAACTTACATCATCTAGCTTTAAACAAAAATCGGATGCTTGACGAGATATACTAGTAATGTGGTTCCTTGATATTTCCATACTATCCTATACTTAGCCAACAAGATTACAAAATTTAATTAATGGTCAGCTTTCTGCCGTGTTTCCTATCTTGACAATTCGAAAATAAATATTACCACTAAACTTCAGAATAAATAATATTACAGCAGAGTTTGTACTACTCCAAAAGGCCAGTTGGCTAGTAGCTCACATGTCAAGTATAATACTACATTAGCTAACTAAAAAAAAAACTGAAACTTAACTAATAGATTTAAATGAGTAGAGGACATAATTGCAATTCCAAACTTCATTTACTCGCAATATTGAAGCTTTTCATGACATGAGTCTACAGATATGTACCTGGAAATGAGGGTAAAAGAGGTAATACTTCAGCAATAGCAGCAACAGAAACCCAATAGCAGAAAAATGCCAATGATTCAACAGATTTGAGCAAAAAACAGCAAGACCCGTGAAAACCAGACGCACAGTAACAGGAATCTTTGGAAATTTCAGATTCAAACCAAACAATATCAACAAACAAACCCGGACAGATTCAAGGAAACAGTATTTCTGATTTTTAAAACTTAGGATAAGCAAACTGAAACTCTCAATCTCCAAAAATCAACCTTAACACTAGCTTCTAATGTAAAATTCTGTTTTTACTGTTTCTGATTTTTCTCCCTTTCTTTTCTCTGTGTGTATATTCTGTCTCTCCTCTATTTTTGTATCTTTTCTCTCGTCTCTCCTCTCTATTTGTTCTGCCTCCTTGAAATCAGTCCCTAACACCACTTCTTATACAACTTATTTTCCTTCTTTCCAGCCTACTGCCCGGACCCCCTTTTGTTATCTAAGGCATATTTTTCCCTTAAAATCCGCCACTAAAACTGCTTTTTCTAGTTAATCAGCACTTTCCCTTAATTTCAGCCCCTCCACTTCATTTGGTTCCCCATTATGATTAATTAATACCTCATTGATAAAGCACTAGCAATAAAGTATCATACTAACTGTTTTATTCCCCAAACACCCCTGAAATTCCTTTATTTTTACTGCCCTAGACCAAACTGCCCAAACTTAACCATTATCTAAACCAATCTGCCTAACAGCTAACAACCAATCTCTAAAATAAATCAAACAACCATTCTATCCTCACAGATTGTGCCAAACAGGGAACTGCAATAGCTACGATCGATCCATCATACCAAATTTCTAATAACTAATTGACAAAGGCTGAATTCAAACTGGAACTAACAGACTGAACTTGAATAAAAAAACATATTAACACCACACAGAAATTCAGCAGAACCATTTAAACTGAAATTGAAAATCGAACTAAAATCAACATGAATGCAGGAGCATTGTCAGCATATTGACAATGCCCTGAAACTAATTGCCTAGAGATCAACATACACAACATTCATTTGACGAACTTATTGATTTACAAACAAGAACGATTTAATTGACGAGTACTAATCAACTGATTACCTACAACAATTGTCAACAATTAATCTATAAATAATCAGGCAATTTCAATCTGCATTGAAAAGAACAGAGGTTTTAACAACTAATCGACAAACTTATCCGAATCGATTACACATCCTATAATTATTCACAACAAAGAACAGAAACAAATTCGATCAAATAAAAGGGATACTGGGAATGAAAAGATGAATTGAAAGAATGTGGGAAATTAATCAAAACTAAACTACACAAATACATGGATAAACAACAACCAGAAACACAGAAAAAGAAAAAGGAAAAATACCTCCAACCTTCAGAACTCATACGGACATAGGCTCAAAGTCATACCTAAGCATTTTGAGGTCGAACAGACTTTAATTGAAGTGTTCTCAACTGAGAACAACTCGATTAAAGTCTATTAGGCCCCAACCCTTCAATTAATTTGGTCAGATTCCATGATTTGGAATTTTAGGGTTCCGTTTTTTTTTCTTCAGATTTAGGGCTCGAACATTTCTGGGCAGATTCGACGGGAATCAAGGGTGGTTTAGGGGTAAAGGAGGCCTAGGGGTCACCTGGTATGAATTTGAAAAGGATCTGGGCAATTCCTGTTTGGCTCTAATCTTCAAATGAAGATTCGAGCAGTTCTAGGAAGATTCGACCTAAGCCATTACCGGATCTATGACAAGGGTAGTTGGGATAAGCTGGGGTGTTGATTTGGAAGCTATCGGAGAAAGTTATGTTTTCAGACCAAACTTTGATCGAAGATTCGAGGTGTTGGGGTCTGATTCGAGGTAAGCCATGATGATAGTTGGAACGGGGAGGTTGAGAGGAGTTAAGGGTGTTAAAATGGAGTCATTTGGACCACCGGAACCGCTGTGAGGCGATTTCCGGTGGGTGGTTGACGGTGGTTAACGGTGGGGTTCATCTGGTCTCTTGAAAGAGACAATGAACAGGACAGGGGGGGGGGGTGTTTGGTTTGGTGGTAGGGTATGGTTTAGGACTTATATACAGGGTGGGGTGGATGGACCATGGCCGTTGGATCAACTGAGAGCAATGGCCTGGATTAAACCACTCAAACAAACGGTGTCGTTTGGTCTCTTTGAGAGACCGGGTCAAGGTGGACCGGGTTGTGGGATCGAGTTTGGTCCAAGATCTGGGGCCATTGGATCAAAGAAAATGGGCGGCTCAGATTGAGCACCTGAAACGGTGCCGTTTCAAATTAAACCAGGGTTGCACTGAACCGTTTGATTTGTTCGATCAACGGTTCAGTTGAAGGACGACGAAACGGGGTAGTTTCATCATCCTACTACGTCGTTTCGTTTGCATTTGAGACCAGCTGGTTTGGATTGGGTCAGGGATGAGTTTTGGGTCTGAATTTCTCCTGGCCCAATCCGAGTTTCCTTTATATTTACCCATTTCCATTTTTCCTTAATTACAAAAATTAAACAAAAATTCTAAATAAATTGTAAAAATCAAAAAATAAAATTACACCCATATTATTTAACACCTATAATAATTAATACTCAAATTAAAAATTTAAATAAAATCAACACAATGGCAAAAAACACATATGCATATTTTTTTGTGATTTTCTTCCTGTAAAACAAACCTGTTAATTCCTAAGTTGAAAAACTAAATCTTAAATGCACATATTATATTATTTATTTATTTTTTGTATTAAAAAAAAATTACACACGCACATATACCTATGCAAACAAATAGGAAGTCCGTACAATATTTCCTAAAAACAACACATAATTAAAGAAAAGTCCTAATTTCAGGAATTATTTTGGAGTAATTTGTATGAGGCAAAAATCACGTGCTCACAGCTGCCCCTCTTTGTGCGGAAACTCGAAGAGTTTTCGTGCAAAGATAAAGTGAGCAGATACGAGTGATTTTTGCCTGTTTGAATACTCCGTGGGAAGCATTTTTTGAAAGATTTGACCGAACCTCTGCTTCAAAGGTTTCCTACATATCCTTGGCTATTAAGGAATCAGGTCAATGTAGTTCGGGAAGTTTTGGTAGCTGGGACTACCGTGGGACTGTGATGTTACTGCTGTTGCGTGCTGCTTTTACTGCTTGCTGACCTCCTTATTACACCCTGCTTAAAGAAAACAAAAAGCTAGACTAGACCATGGTATATGAATTACAAAATCTTATCTAGATCATGCCCTTGCGTTTCTTGTTGCTTTGATGTCTTGGTGACTCTTTGGTATCCTTTGCTTCCGATTTGTCTCGTATTCTCCTTTGACCACCGATCTCGAACTGCTTATTTCTTTTCGCATTGTTTTTCATTGTGTCTTGTACTTCCTTCCTCTGTTTGGGATTCTTGTTGTTTCCCGCTGGGGATTCGGTTGGATTCCTCTGCTTTATTGACTCTAAGTGTACTCCTCTATTATATGGACGGGCTCTTGACTTCAACCAGCAATGTCAAAAATAAATTGCCATTCTGTTCTTCAGGGGGGCTCCTGATTACTTAAAATTTGAATTGTATTCCCTTATTCTCCAGGTGGGCTCCTGATTGCTGATACTTCAACTGTTCTTCCTTGTTCTCCAGGTGGACGCCTGATTGCTGATACTTCCATTGCTCTTCCTTGTTCTCCAGGTGGACGCCTGCTTGCTGATATTTCCATTGCTCTTCCTTGTTCTCTAGGTGGACGCCTGATTGCTAATACTTCCATTGCTCTTCCTTGTTCTCCAGGTGGACGCCTGATTGCTATTTCAACTGTTCTTCCTTGTTCTCCAGGTGGACGCCTGCTTGCTATATTTCAACTGTTCTTCCTTGTTCTCCAGGTGGACGCCTGCTTGCTGATATTTCCATTGCTCTTCCTTGTTTTCCAGGTGGACGCCTGATTGCTAATACTTCCATTGATCTTCCTTGTTTTCCAGGTGGACGCCTGATTGCTAATACTTCCATTGCTCTTCCTTGTTCTCCAGGTGGACGCCTGATTGCTAATACTTCCATTGCTCTTCCTTGTTCTCCAGGTGGACGCCTGATTGCTAATACTTCCATTGCTCTTCCATGTTCTCCAGGTGGACGCCTGATTGCTATTTCAACTGTTCTTCCTTGTTCTCCAGGTGGACGCCTGCTTTCTATATTTCAATTGTTCTTCCTTGTTCTCCAGGTGGACACCTGCTTGCTGATATTTCCATTGCTCTTCCTTGTTTTCCAGGTGGACGCCTGATTGCTAATACTTCCATTGCTCTTCCTTGTTCTCCAGGTGGACGCCTGATTGCTATTTCAACTGTTCTTCCTTGTTCTCCAGGTGGACGCCTGCTTTCTATATTTCAACTGTTCTTCCTTGTTCTCCAGGTGGACGCCTGCTTGCTGATATTTCCATTGATCTTCCTTGTTCTCCAGGTGGACGCCTGATTGCTAATACATCCATTGCTCTTCCTTGTTCTCCAGGTGGACGCCTGATTGCTAATACTTCCATTGCTCTTCCTTGTTCTCCAGGTGGACGCCTGACTTCTTCCCTCACCGGGTGTTTCCTGAAACAAATATTGTTTTTGCCCCTGTTTCAAATCAAAGAAAATTTTGTTAGTTTAAGGCATGGTGGTTAGTTGTGGCATTCTTGCTGGGGGTGGAGTTTCTCTTTGTCCTGTTTTACTGCCTTGGAGTGGTTAAAAAGACTGTTTTGTCCTCATAATTGATCCTTAACCGTAGGATCCCCAACTGTTGTTTTCACTTCAAACCCCTTCAATTGTAATCATATGTCTCTCCTGACATTACTGAACCACTTTTCTGATTCAACTTTTCTCACACCCATATCTTATTTTCATCCTATTACTTCCCGCCTATCATGACCGTATTTTGCATTGTGCAATCTTGAATCTTGGTAGTATACCTTGACATTTCTTTTTATTTGCTTGGAATGAAACTTACCTCAAAAACTTTAGAAGAGTAAGATTGTTGGAGATAGGAATAAGGAACTTATCTGATTGGAGTTACTGGCACCAATGATCAGGGTATGCATTGTGGATTAATCAGCCCAGTCTATCTAACCAACCTCCTTTTCGATCTTTCCAAAATTTCCACAACCCAATTTTACTTTTTGCCAACTTACGGACCTTGTTTGACTTGTAGTGTTTTAAAGAGTTTTCACCAACAAACCTCCCTCATTTGTTTATTTCTTAATTCTTTTTCGTCTTATGGTGCCTGCGAAGGTTTTCACCAATAAGACTCTCTCATTTCACTTTCTCTCAGCTTCCGTCGTCTCATGGTGCTCGTGCGGGTTTTCACCTATAAGACTCTCTCATTTTCATCGCTTTTTCTTGTTTGGACCAAAGTGTTATGAATTACCTCCATTTGCTTGACTCGGCATTTTTCTAAGATTGATCGAAAGGTCTTTTGGTATGTGGTTGGAATGAAAGGGTATCAAAAGTTAAACAATTTTGATATGGGTTTAAAATTACAACTCTTGGAATCATTTTTCTTATTGCCAATACAATTCTTGCCCCAGTTTCTTGATTGGGGGTCTCTTGATGTTTCATTTTATGCACATTATGCATATAATGCACCCTATGACCGAGCCGTGAGGCGCCTACGTATCCTCTTTGAGGAATCAGGTCAAACGTAGTTCACTCCTATAATTTTCCACTTTTTATTTTTTTATATTTTATTATTATTATTATTATTATTATTATTATTATTATTTATTATTGATTCCAAAAGAGGGTAGGAAAGAAACAAAATATGGCTCAAAAGGGGGAACAAAAGGTATAGTGTTTGGATAGCAGAATAAATTGCCTTCGTCATTCCAATCTTCGAAATAATGCCAAATACAAACATTCAATAACTATACCAAAGAAAAATCATGCATAATATCTCTTTACTGCATCAGAGTTGATAGCTATGTCTATGCATTTTCCTTCAATATCTGTTAAACATAATGCACCATTGGACAATACTCTGGTCACAATGAACGGTCCTTGCCAATTTGGGGCAAACTTGCCCTTTGCTTCAACCTGATGTGGAAGAATACGTTTCAGCACCTGCTGACCCACTTCAAACTTTCGGGGATGCACCTTTTTGTTGTATGCTCTTGTTATTCTTATTTGATACAATTGACCATGACATACTGCTGCCAATCGTTTTTCATCAATCAAGTTTAACTGTTCCAAACGGGTTTTGACCCATTCATCATCATCAATCTTAGCTTCGACGCCGATCCGAAGGGAAGGAATCTCAACTTCTGCAGGAATTACCGCCTCAGTACCATATACCAACAAATAAGGAGTTGCTCCTATCGAAGTGCGAACAGTAGTGCGATATCCCAACAACGCAAATGGTAATTTTTTGTGCCATTGTCTTGAACCTTCTACCATTTTCCGAAGTATCTTCTTTATGTTTTTGTTGGCTGCCTCGACTACTCCATTCGCCTTGGGCCGATATGGGGTAGAATTGTGATGTATAATCTTAAACTGTTGACATACTTCTCTCATTAAGTTACTGTTAAGATTATCACCGTTATCTGTGATGATCACCTTTGGGATTCCGAATCGACATATGATATTTGAGTGAACAAAATCGACCACAGCTTTCTTGGTCACTGATTTGAATGTTTTGGCCTCAACCCATTTGGTGAAATAATCAATGGCTACCAGAATGAACCTGTGCCCATTGGATGCTGCCGGCTCAATTGGTCCAATAATATCCATGCCCCAAGTGACGAAGGGCCATGGTGCCGACATTATGTGAAACTCAGATGGTGGAGAATGAATCAAATCTCTGTGTATCTGGCATTGATGACATTTGCGCACAACACTGATACAATCTCGCTCCATAGTAAGCCAATAGTAACCAGCTCGGAGAATTTTCTTTGCCAACACATATCCGCTCATGTGGGGTACGCAAACTCCCGAATGTACTTCAGACATGACAGCCGTAGCTTGTCTAGCATCTATGTATCTTAATAATCCAAGGTCTGGTGTTCTTTTATACAAAACTCCTCCACTTAAGAAGAATCCATTTGCCAACCGCCTAATGGTTCTCTTTTGATCCCCTGTGGCTTGTGCTGGATATATCCCCATTCTGATATACTCCTTGATGTCGTGGAACCATGGTTCACCATCAAATTTTTCTTCAACCATGTTGCAGTAAGCGTGCTGATCGTGGACTTGAATATGCAGTGGATCCACATAAGCTTTGTCCGAATGGTGCAACATTGATGCCAGGGTAGCCAATGCATCGACAACCTCGCTATGGATTCTTGGAATATGCCTGAACTACACTGATCGAAACCGTTGACAAAGATCATGTAAACATTGTCGGTAAGGTATGAGCTTCAGGTCTCGTGTTTCCCATTTTCCTTGAATTTGATGTACCAGAAGATCCGAATCTCCCAAAACCAAGATTTCCTGGATACCCATGTCTGCAGCTAGCCTTAGCCCCAAAATACAAGCTTCATACTCAGCCATATTATTGGTGCAATTAAATCGAAGTTGAGCCGTAACAGGATAGTGATGCCCGGTTTCAGAAATAATCACAGCTCCTATCCCGACTCCTTTCATGTTAGCATCCCCATCAAAGAAACGTTTCCAGCTAGGTTTTTCAATTTGCTCCATCTCACCGATATGCATTACTTCTTCATCGGGAAAATAAGTTCTCAATGGCTCGTACTCTTCGTCGACCGGGTTTTCGGCTAAATGATCGGCCAATGCTTGGGCTTTTATTGCAGTCCGAGTCACATAGATGATATCAAATTCTGTGAGCAATATCTGCCACTTTGCAAGTCTCCCTGTTGGCATAGGCTTTTGAAAAATATATTTCAACGGATCCAGACGCGAAATGAGGTAAGTAGTGTAGGATGACAAATAGTGTTTCAATTTCTGAGCTACCCAAGTTAGGGCGCAACATGTCCTTTCCAGATGAGTGTACTTAACCTCATAAGCTGTGAACTTCTTGCTAAGGTAGTAGATGGCCTGTTCCTTTCTGCCGGTGATGTCATGTTGCCCCAGTACACAACCAAATGAGTTTTCCAAGACTGTCAAGTAAAGAATCAAAGGTCTTCTTGGTTCTGGTGGAACCAGCACGGGTGGGTTTGACAAGTATCCTTTTATCTTATCAAACGCTTCTTGACACTCATCAGTCCATTTGACCGCAACATCCTTCTTCAACAATTTGAAAATAGGCTCACAGGTTGTCGTGAGCTGAGCAATAAACCTGCTGATGTAATTTAACCTCCCTAACAAACTCATTACTTCAGTCTTGTTCCTTGGAGGTGGTAATTCTTGGATGGCTTTGATCTTTGATGGGTCTAGCTCGATGCCTCGCCGACTGACTATGAATCCCAGCAGCTTTCCAGATGGAACGCCAAATGCGCACTTGGCAGGGTTAAGCTTGAGGTTGTACCTGCGAAGTCTCAGGAAGAATTTCCTCAAATCCCCAACGTGGTTGGCCTGATGCTTTGATTTTATGATCACATCGTCCACGTATACCTCAATCTCCTTATGTATCATATCATGAAACACCGTGGTCATTGCTCTCATGTAAGTTGCCCCGGCGTTCTTCAAACCAAATGGCATTACCCGGTAGCAATAAGTTCCCCATGGTGTGATGAATGCCGTCTTTTCTGCATCTTCTTCATCCATTAGAATTTGATGATACCCGGCATAACAATCCACAAAAGATCCTATCTCATGCTTGGCACAATTATCGATCAAAATATGGATATTGGGTAATGGGAAGTTATCCTTCGGACTTGCTTTGTTGAGATTGCGGTAATTGATGCATACTCTAATCTTGTCGTCTTTCTTTGGTACAAGAACGACATTAGCCAACCAAACAGGATATCGAGTGACCCGAATGACCTTTGCATCCAACTGTTTGGTGATTTCTTCTTTAATTTTCACACTCATATCAGTCTTGAACTTCCTCAGCTTTTGCTTGACAGGAGGCACCATTGGATCAGTGGGCAATTTGTGAACCACTAAATCAGTGCTCAAGCCCGGCATGTCATCATATGACCATGCAAAAACATCTTTGAATTCGATGAGTGTTTTAATTAACTCTTCTCAGATCTTTGGTTCGAGGTGTACACTTATTTTAGTTTCTCGTATATTATTTGTATCTCCTAGATTGATGTCTTCGGTATCACTCAGGTTAGGTTTGGTTTTTTCTTCAAAATGAATTAACTCTTTACTAATCTCTTCGAAAGCTTCAT
Organism: Nicotiana sylvestris; assembly: GCF_000393655.2. Classification (NCBI taxonomy): domain Eukaryota; kingdom Viridiplantae; phylum Streptophyta; class Magnoliopsida; order Solanales; family Solanaceae; genus Nicotiana; species Nicotiana sylvestris. Next base: position 154,634,148 of record NC_091063.1, on the reverse strand, counting down.
CCTCATCATATTCTGATTCATAATCACAATATACTTCTTGAATTATTATTTCGGAATCAAATTGATTTTTAAGACTGGGCTGAGGATTCCTTATGCATGCCATATCACTAGAGCCAGCATAAAAAGGACTGTAGAGAAAAAGAAGAAAAAGAAAAGAAAACTTATCAGGAATGATAATGAAAAGGAAACTGTATTTCATTGGATGATGAAAGATAACAAGGTTTGCACACTTCAAACAAACTGTAAGATAAAAAAATTTGGATTACAACCCTGAAGTAACCCAAACAAACTGAAGGAAAATCAAAATAAACTACCAAGACTCCTTTCGAATGGGGAGATGAGTGGCTTTCCAGTTATTAAGCTTTGTCTCTGGCCCAACGAATTGAACTTCCGTGTTGCTAGAACCATCACCGTTTTCCACCATGTTCACATCGTCAAACAGCTTTTCAAATCCTTCAACTAATTCCTCCTCAGGATTAATCATGGATTTAGGAATTGTTGTGATCGGGTGATTTCTGGTACCGGACTTGACAAAAGACTTTGATAGATGTGGGACTGGCTTTGGAAGGACCCATGCCTTCTATTTTGGCTCTCTGGCCTTTCTCACGTCTGTGACATTGGGTATGAATCCCAATCCAAATGCTCCCCAGTTCTCGGGAAGAGATACTGGTTGTATAATGCCTTGCAAAGATGAGCCCAAACCTTTTCCAGGTACAAAACCATTCTTCAACATTTCATAGGCTACCATGACTGATGCAGCGGTTATATTTGGATTCGGAATGTATTTCCCTTCGTAATTTTCTCTACCAACATTGTGTCGGAAACCTGGTAAACCCATGGTCCTTGGTCATTTTCTATTCCCTTGATCGGTATAATGGCATTGCTGTGAGCATTTAAACTGTCTTCTCCATGCACAACTATTTCTTGTTTATCCCATTCAAACTTGACCACCTGGTGTAGTGTTGATGGGACTACTTTAGCAGCATGGATCCATGGTCGACCCAACAGTAAATTATAAGAAACAGCTATATCCAACACCTGAAACTCCATTGTGAATTCAACTGGCCCTATTGTCAGCTCCAGCACTATGTCGCCAAATGAATCTCTGCTTCCACCGTCAAATCCCCGTACGCAAATACTATTCTTGTGGATTCTCTCCTCTTTTATTTTCAACTTGCTCAGAGTGGAGAGAGGGCAGATGTTGGCGCTTGACCCGTTGTCAACCAATACCCAGGTCACTACGGAGTTTTCACATTTTAAGGTGAGGTAAAGAGCTATGTTGTGCTCAGTACCTTCCACAGGCAATTTGTCATCAAAAAATGTGATTGTGTTTGCCTCAAAGATTTTGTTGGCTATTTTTTCCAAGTGATTCACGGAGATTTTATCAGGAACGTGTGCCTCATTCAAGATCTTCATTAAAGCTCGACGGTGCTCGTCCGAATGGATCAGCAATGACAATAATGAAATTTGAGCGGGCGTCCTTTTCAATTGTTCCACAATAGAATAGTCATGGAGCTTCATCTTTCTCAAGAATTCTTCCGCTTCTTCTTCCGTCATAGCTTTCTTTATTGGTGTTGGATTATTTTTAGTTTTTCTTAACTCTTCGGGAGTAAAACATCTTCCCGAGCGAGTCAAGCCTTGCACCTCATAGACTTCTTCCTTGACTTCTTTTCCTTTGTACATTACCGTCACCCGTTCGTAGTTCCATGGAATGGCCTTGTTGTTGATCACCGGTAACTGGGTCACTGGCTTGATAATAACCCGATCTACACAGGCTCCTTCCACGACTATGATGGGTTTGATGGCGACCCCTGGTACAATCACTTTTGATCCTTCCTGCTTCGTAGCAACTTTGCTTGAAGATCCTTTCTCAACTACCACAGATGGCTCATCACCATTTTTGTTCTGCTTAGGTACCGACTTCTCCTCTGCTAACTGTTCATCTGGCTTGGCTTCATGAGACCGAATTATCATGACGGTTTGTGACGGCTTCTTTGTTTCCCCATCAACTCGTACTATTTCTATCATATTGGCCTCCTGATGGGCTGGCATTGAATTTCTGTTGATATTGGGAGCTTCGGGGGTTTGAACTTCAATTATATTAGTATCAATCAGCTCTTGTATTGTATTCTTTAAATGCCAGCACTTTTCTGTATCATGGTCTGGTGTACCAGAACAATACTCACAACTAACGGTGTAGTCCAGATTCTTTGGAGGAGGATTGGGTAGCTTGGATTGTAACGGCCTTAGCATATCTAGCTGTCTTAGCCTGTGGAACAGACTAGTGTAGGATTCTCCCAGTGGAGTGAAGGTTTTCTTTTTTGCCCCCTTTTACCCCTGAATACTTGATTAGGCCTGAAACCTGGTCCGGGATAGGTTCGCGGATAAGGGTAGGTACTTGGTATGACAGGAGCACGCTAATGAGCGTGGGCAGGTGGCTGATTGTATGTTTGCGCATGGTTAAAGGAAAAATGAGGTTCCGACAGGTGATAGTAGTGTTGGGGTGAATTGTGATGATAAGTTGGTTGGTGGGATCGATGTTGATTGTAGTAATGAGGTGAACCTCTGGATCTCGACCAAGTTCCTGAATCAACCATTGTCGCTTCCTCTCTTTTCTTCTTTCCAATCCCTCCTACTCCGCCTTGAATAGCTTGAGTAGTTGCCTTAATAGCCGAATAACTCATGATTTTATTCGTCTTGAGGCCTTCTTCCACCATACCTCCCATCTTCACTACTTCGTTGAATGATTTTCCTATCGCTGAAACCAAATGGGCATAGTAAGTTGGCTCCAAGGCTTGTAGGAAGTAGTCTACCATTTCACTTTCCTTCATAGGAGGATCCACCCTTGCTGCCTGTTCCCTCCACCGGAAACCATACTCTCTAAAACTTTCATTGTGCTTTTTCTCAAATTTTGTCAAGGATAGTCGATCTGGGATGATTTCCAGATTGTATTGGAAGTGACAAGCAAATGCCTGTGCCAGGTCATCCCAGGTGTACCATCTCCCATGGTCCTGGCGGGTATACCATTCCAAAGCTGATCCACTCAAACTTTGACTAAAGTAAGCCCTTAATAATTCGTCTCTTCCCCCAGCTCCTCGCATCTTGCTGCAGAAACCCCTCAAGTGGGCTACTGGATCGCCGTGCCCGTTGTATAGGTCAAATTTGGGCATATTGAAACCAACTGGTAATTGCACATTTGGGAACAAACATAAGTCCTTGTAGGCCACACTGACCTGCCCTCCTAAACCTCGCATGTATCGGAACGATTGTTCTAAGCTTTTGACCTTCTTGAACATCTCTTCTTGTTCGGTATTTTTGACTGGCTTGTCAATTTATGTTGGGGGGTCAAAATGGGGAGTAAATTAATGGATTTCGGAGGCTTTGAAAGTGGGCTCCGGGGGGTAGTATTGGTTGTCCTGGGCCTGGAATATAGGCTCACTAGGAGATTTGTGGAATGTAGCTGGGGGAGGTGCCACGAAGACAGGAGTTACTGGTTTAGGAGGTGGAGATTGCGGTGTATGAGAGGTGGTGCCTCGGTAGTGCTGGTAGATGGGGAAACTCGGGGATAGTTCAGTGGCAGGACTATCCTGAGTTTGGGCTAGTGATGGGGTGGAGGCAGGGTTAGCTGGGTAAGATGGGGATGATTGCCCTGTGGACCAGGCTCGATACATCTCAGCCATTTGTTGCTTAAGTTTAAGCATCTATTCTTTCATTTTACCGACGTCCATCTCCTTTATCTCAATACCTGTGTCGACATCCGGGATAGACATGTTTTCGGGTATCGGTCCTTTTGATCTGGTGTGATAATGATAATATGCCAGTATACTCTTAGAAAAACTAACTGCTTGAATTCTGGAAATGAGCAAACTTGTTAGTTTTGAGAGTTTAACACATATATAATTACACGTTGAGATGCAATGTTCCTAGACAAATAACCATTTTCTATCATGTATTTGCTCGGTTGCTTGTGTCATCCCATCTTTTCTTGATATTTCTTTTTATTGTCACTCACTCTTTATTTTATTCCTTCTTTTGATTGTGGTCGAATCTTATAGAGATTGCCTACGTATCATGTCCCCGCATGAATCAGACCTTGCGTAGTTCGGCCCGTAAAGCAATTGTCAACACTTTTATTTATTCTTGAAATAATACAAAGATGGAACAGACATTACATTTGGAAAACATTATAAGAAAATGGTTTAAAAACTCGACACAAACCCAAATCAAACAAAAGACATAACTCTTAACAACTCTGAACATGCTCCACTTCCCACTTTTGTTTTCAATCATTGGATCATCTGCTCACGGTGGGGCTTGACCCGGCTGACCTCCTAGCGTACGATACATTATTTCTAACTCCATTGCCAGATGACGGGCAAAAATAGGTGCATGCTCTATAAACCTTTCATAATTCATCCCTTGGCAGTTCACATAACTTTGAGAGGTGTAAACCGCTAAATCATGGATTTGTGCCCTGAAATCTTGGAGACGTTGGTCTTGGTTTTGCAGTTGTTGTTGGCGAGTGGTGGCTATATATCTGATACGGTCTTCGCGATCTAAAGCTGACTCTAATTGAGCTCGGAGTCTGGACTGATCGAGTCTCGCCTGTGCTCTTTCTCTGTCAATGTCTGCGTGTTGATGTTCTCTATTGTACCTTCTAGCTTCTTCCAATTGTGCATGGAGTTGAGCTTCTGAATGCATCCAATCGGTCTTTCTCTTTCTTGAATTGTGCCCTGTCTACTTCAGATTGCATTACTTGGCGTTCCTTGTTAGATCTGGCCTCCTCGTTTAATTGTATGATTCTTTCTTTAGCTTTGCCCAACGCCTTTTCGGTTTTTGCCAAATGCATTTTTTCCAAAAGACTGGCGATGATTTTTTGATCTTTCCAACATCTCATTGGTGTTTCAGAAGCTTTCTTCATTTTTTGAAATTGAGCGTGAAGATTTTTATTTTCACAAGCCAGACTGTTCTTTTCACCTTCTGCTTCTTGTGCTTGTAAGTATTTCTCCAAATTGAGGTTCCTCAGACTTTCCTTTAAGGCATGAATAGTTGCTTTGTATCCCTTTTCCTTTTCTCCCCAAATCAATCGTTCTTGGATTTTATCGTTAAAGGTTTGAACATGGGGTCTTTTTATAGGCCTTCTCAGATCGGTTTCTGGTGCATCATCCACGCGGGATCGTTTCTCAAACCACCTTGCATATCCTGGATTTATCTCACCCTTTGTAGTGTCTGGAACTAGAGTATCATCTTTCAAGTATCGACATCCATTCCACATCTGCTGAATTAAAGCCTCGGGAAGAGTGGCTTCGGGGTGTAACTCGATTACTTGCATACTTAAATCTTCATCATCATGAAACACTTGGTATCTTCCTAGTTGTCTTAGAACTCTTTGTGGCGCATATGGATGGATGCTTCTTAATCCCAATAGCAGCAAATAACTATTCAAGGTTGACATGTGTATTATTTCTCTTACCGGGAGCCATCCCAAAGTCCACTCAATTTGACTTGCCGTTAAAGATCTTAGATGAGATACCCAGGCTTCCACCCCTTCTGGAGACTTATAATCTTTTATTATTTCTTCATAACTCTCGATAAAATTATCATTGCTTGGACCATACTGCATGAACATGGGTTAATGTTGGAGATGTTCAATCATCCACATTTGCAACAAAATTTTGCACCCCTCGAAGACTTTTCCCCCTGATTTACATAAAGTCAACGCCCGATAAATGTCTGAGAGAATGATCGGGGCAAGGGTGTGATTTTCCTTGGTAGTGAGGACCTGTACGACTTTCGCTATGCGAATATCAATTGTTCGTTCTTTGTTTGGGAAGACCATGATTCCCAGAAAAGCCACCATGAAAGCGAAGCGATGGTGAATCTGCCAGGTGTCTTTGTTCTGTTTGTTAGTAAGGCCCTTTTCATGAATTTCAAATCCGTCCGGCTTTCCGAACCTTGAATATAGGAAGTTGAAAGAACAACACCCGTTGACAACATTGCTTTTTCTGATTTGATTACTGATGTTCAAAAGACCAAAGAATCGATGCACTGAGGGAGCCTTTGGGAATATCAAATTTTGATTTCTCAAATCTCCGTCAAAACCAGCATATCCAGCTATCTCTTCTAATGTAGGAGTAAGCTCGAAATCAGAGAAACGAAAGACATTGTGAACAGGGTCCCAAAAAGTTACTAATGCCGCAATCAAATCATCATGTGGTTTAACTTTCATAATATCTGTGAGAGTTCCCAAATGCTTAATGACCCATTTCTGACCATCTTCTCCTAACTCATGCCACCACATCTGAAGCCGAAATAGAAACTCATCTACATCTGCGAATTGTGGGTTTTGGGTGGTGCTCATTTTGTATCTACGATTAATTTTAACAAAATCAAAACTCATTTTGAAAACAGACACTCATAAAAAGAAAAATCATTTTTTTTATTTAACACTTCTTCTTCTTTTTTAAAAAAAATTTAAAACTATTTTGGGAATTTTCTAAAACAACCCATTTTATTTCTCGGTTCTCACAATGATTTTTTTTCAATTAAGCCGGTCAACAAGCAAATCCGAGGCAAATGAATGCACAAGTAGCGAGTAGGATGCATCAGGATGGTCTTTTCATTTCGGGTTCACCTGTCCTAGACAGACCCAACCCCTGTGTTGAGTCTCCAAGGTCAAATGTATATGATGCAAATAGACGTTCCTACTAGGGATCCGGTACGAGGCTGAGTTATTCTAGGTGAAAAACCTGAGGCTTGTTCTAGACCTGGCTTACTCAAACGGACAGCTTGAGCCGAAATGGAGGCAACGTACCGGGAGCACGAAAGTCTACCCGGCCTAGTTACTTGTCCCAACTTCGTCTTATTTGGTGTGACTTCTAACAGAAAGGTGGGCCACGCGCACGTGTGCACCATAAATTTAGAAGACTCAGAAAGAAGAAGGGTTTCGTAGCAGTTTTATATGCACAATTCAGATAATATTAAAGCGGTAAAAAGCAACATTTAGCACATTAAGCATAAACATGTAAAAATCAGATAATAAATAAAGCCAACTATAACAGTTATTTTAAGCTCGAATTCTTAAACCATGAACCAGTGGTTCTGGGTCAATAGACTTTTGTCCCCAACAGAGTCGCCAGAGCTGTCACACCTCCTTTTTCCGCCCCGCGAGGGTACAGGAGCTTTTTCCAATTAAAGGACAATCGAAACGGGATTTGTTTGTTTATTTCAGAGTCGCCACTTGGGAATTTTATGGCGTCCCAAGTCACCGGTTTAATTCCCGAATCGAGGAAAATATGACTCTGTTTGTCATTCTGCGAGCCAGAAATCCGAGTAAGGAATTCTGTTAATTCGGGAGAAGGTGTTAGGCATTTCCGAATTCTGTGGTTCTAGCACGGTCGCTTACCATTTTTATACTTGGCCTAATTATCTCGATTTACTAAATACATTTTTTCTTGTTGCATGATTTTGTTACCGCTTTTGTTTAGATTGTTTACAATTATAGACCTTTCTTTAAAACGAATCACGCATACGTATATTCGTATTATATATTTTTTATAAATGCAAAGAATCGTGTCACTCATACGTGTACACAATAAGATTGATAATATTTTTTTATATTTTTATTATAAAATAGTGAACTACACATCTCGGGTTATATGAAATAAATTTATTTAATATCCTCCGGAAAAACTCCTTTTATTAGAAAAGTTTGCTCGAAGTTGCGCGAACGCATACTCTGAATTGTCTTTAGAAATGTAATTATGTCACGCGAACGTGTCCCTAATTACACGAAATATTTTTTTTTTATGGTGATATAAATTTTCCACAAATGTTTATTATGTCCATCTATTATTAAATATGAAAGCCATGGGAAATCACCGAATGGAATGTCTCGAGATTTCTTAAAAAATCAAAATTTATTAGGTGTTGGCCACAAATTATTATTATTTTTAAGCGGGTAAATTATATACCTCAAAAACTATTCAAATTAAAAGAATTAATGAGATGAAAAATAAATAACATGCAACTAAAACTACCGTTTTATCGTGAATACGGTATATGTACTTTCAGTACTTGATAATTATATGCACAAGTTATTTATTATTTTCATAAGCTTAAGACTAAATGTATACGTTTGAAGACTTACCAAAAGCGAATTATGTGTAAAAAACTAGGAAAAATTTAATTGATAAGCAAACTAATAGTTTTCGAAGAATTTCCATTATTCTATTCGGAGCGAACGCTATTTTTGTACATTTTTTACTTAAAATGTTGCAATTCATATTTATAAATCCAACCTTCTTCTACACAACTTGTTTTTAATCCAAAGGTCTAATTATTTGGTTAATTTGCTTACGATGATTGAATTTGGGATAGGTAAAATTAAACCAATTTTTTTCTCGGCTTATGCAAGCTATTTACAAATACTAAGTCTACACTTTGTAAAATCATTGACATTATTTTATATACTATTTTTTAAGAAATGAGTTAATCGCATTCCTAAAATAAATAGGCCATTTGTTATTAAGAAAGAGAACTAATCTACAAATTGATTTAATAAAATGACATTACATGTGACGTAATTATACATCTGAACTATCCGTGATGTTCCAATATCTTAAACGTAACGGATTATATCAATTCCCCTCTCACCTATAGTTATACACATAACCGTTATCATGCCATATACAAACAAGAAACAACTTACATCATCTAGCTTTAAACAAAAATCGGATGCTTGACGAGATATACTAGTAATGTGGTTCCTTGATATTTCCATACTATCCTATACTTAGCCAACAAGATTACAAAATTTAATTAATGGTCAGCTTTCTGCCGTGTTTCCTATCTTGACAATTCCAAAATAAATATTACCACTAAACTTCAGAATAAATAATATTACAGCAGAGTTTGTACTACTCCAAAAGGTCAGTTGGCTAGTAGCTCACATGTCAAGTATAATACTACATTAGCTAACTAAAAAAAACTGAAACTTAACTAATAGATTTAAATGAGTAGAGGACATAATTGCAATTCCAAACTTCATTTACTCGTACTATTGAAGCTTTTCATGACATGAGTCTACAGATATGTACCTGAAAATGAGGGTAAAAGAGGTAATACTTCAGCAATAGCAGCAACAGAAACCCAATAGCAGAAAAATGCCAATGATTCAACAGATTTGAGCAAAAAATAGCAAGACCCGTGAAAACCAGACACACAGTGACAGGAATCTTAGGAAATTTCAGATTCAAACCAAACAATATCAACAAACAAACCCGACAGATTCAAGGAAACAATATTTCTGATTTTTAAAACTTAGGAAAAGCAAACTGAAACTCTCAATCTCCAAAAATCAACCTTAACACTAGCTTCTAATGTAAAATTCTGTTTTTACTATTTCTGATTTTTCTCCCTTTCTTTTCTCTGTATGTATATTCTGTCTCTCCTCTATTTTTGTATGTTTTCTCTCGTCTCTCCTCTCTATCTGTTCTGCCTCCTTGAAATCAATCCCTAACACCACTTCTTATACAACTTATTTTCCTTCTTTCCAGCCTACTGCCCGGACCCCCTTTTGTTATCTAAGGCATATTTTTCCCTTAAAATCTGCCACTAAAACTGCTTTTTCTAGTTAATAAGCACTTTCCCTTAATTTCAGCCCCTCCACTTCATTTGGTTCCCCATTAGGATTAATTAATACCTCATTGATAAAGCACTAGCAATAAAGTATCATACTAACTGTTTTATTCCCCAAACACCCCTGAAATTCCTTTATTATTACTGCCATAGACCAAACTGCCCACACTTAACAATTATCTAAACCAATCTGCCTAACAGCTAACAACCAATCCCTAGGGGTAAAGGAAGCCTAGGGGTCACCTGGTATGAATTTGAAAAGGATCTGGGCAATGAAGATTCGAGCAGTTCTAGGAAGATTCGACCTAAGCCATTACCGGATCTATGACAAGGGTAGTTGGGATAAGCTGGGGTGTTGATTTGGAAGCTATCAGAGAAAGTTAGGTTTTCAGACCAAACATTGATCGAAGATTCGAGGTGTTGGGGTTTGATTCGAGGTAAGCCATGATGATAGTTGGAACGGGGAGGTTGAGAGGAGTTAAGGATGTTAAAATGGAGTCATTTGGACCACCGGAACCGTCGTGAGGCGATTTTCGGTGGGTGGTTGACGGTGGTTAACGGTGGGGTTCATCTGGTCTCTTGAAAGAGACAATGAACAGGACAGGGGGTGTTTGGTTTGGGGGTGGGGTATGGTTTAGGACTTATATACGGGGTGGGGTGGATGGACCATGGTCGTTGGATCAACTGAGAGCAATGGCCTGGATTAAACCACTCAAACAAACGGTGTCGTTTGGTCTCTTTGAGAGACCGGGTAAAGGTGGACCGAGTTGTGGGATCGGGTTTGGTCCAAGCTTTGGGGCCATTGGATCAAAGAAAATGGGCGGCTCAGATTGAGCACCTGAAACGGTGCCGTTTCAAATCAAACCAGGGCTGCACTGAACCGTTTGATTTGTTCGATCAATGGCTCAGATTGAAGGATGACGAAACGGGGTAGTTTCATCATCCTACTACGTCGTTTCATTTGCATTTGAGACCAACTGGTTTGGATTGGGTCAGGGATGAGTTTTGGGCCTGAATTTCTCCTGGCCCAATCCGAGTTTCCTTTATATTTACCCATTTCCATTTTTCCTTAATTACAAAAATTTAACAAAAATTCTAAATAAATTGTAAAAATCAAAAAATAAAATTACACCCATATTATTTAACACCTAATAATTAATACTCAAATTAAAAATTTAAATAAAATCAACACAATGGCAAAAAACACATATGCATATTTTTTTGTGATTTTCTTCCTGTAAAACAAACCTGTTAATTCCCAAGTTGAAAAACTAAATCTTAAATGCACATATTATATTATTTATTTATTTTTTGTATTAAAAAAAAATTACACACGCACATATACCTATGCAAACAAACAGGAAGTCCGTACAATATTTCCTAAAAACAACACATAATTAAAGAAAAGTCCTAATTTCAGGAATTATTTTGGAGTAATTTGTATGAGGCAAAAATCACGTGCTCACACTTTGATACTAGACACTTATGGCCCTAGGGCGATAGTTGAAAGGATATTGGGTACAATTAAATACTTGTAGAATTAGTGATTGATCAAGATGGAATCTGTCAACTCTTGGTAATGAGTTTAAGCTCCATGTTGTCATGAATTATAAACGACCAAATTAAGACCTTGGCCAGGGCAATTGAGTGAAAGAAGAAAATAGTTTCTTAGGTCATTCAATGGTCGATTATATTTGACATAAACACATAGTTGGACGCCTATTAGGATTTGACAGTTGAACCATATCCTAGGGTGATCCAGAACTATAAGGACAGAAGGAATTACTACATTATCCGTCTAGTGGTTCTTGAGAGTAAATTGTATACTTCATGTTATCCGGTCGTTAAGGAGTGTTGCTAGACGCCACCCTTGATTAGTATATTGATGTGGTCAATTTACTACCGGCTTAGTATTGAACCTATGGGGTCGCACACTAACGAGTGTTCTGATCTTTGCTAAAGGATTAATTAACTTATTATTTGATAATTAAATTAAGGAATTTAATTAGTCAAATAAATTTAGTTATTAGTCCAAATGAAATATTATTATATTCTTTGCTAGCACAGAGGGTATGATTAATATTGTGAATAAATTGAAGTTTTCTATTTGGAATAGAAAATTAAATTATATCTCTTGGTTAATATATATATATATGATATATATAATTAACACTTATTTTATATAAGAGATGTTATATAAAATATTAATAAAAGGCTTGTTAGTAATTCCACCGGTGCCGGAATCTCACGCTATCCAGTAAGTTTTTCGGCGATCTCATACTTTGAATCTCCTTTGTTCCTTTTTATTTTTTTGATTCTCCCTATCCCTGATCTCGTTTTTTCTGAGTAAGCTTACTCAGTCCGCTGATCTGGTTCACTATCGGAGCTTGAAAATCCTGGTAAGCATTTTATTATTTGGGTTTTGCTCAAAAATTTTGGCATTTGGGTTTGGCTCAAAATCGAATTTCTGTTATCTGGGTTTTGCTCAACATTGAATTTTCTCATCTGGGTTTTGCTCAATCTCGAATTTTGTTATCTTGGTTTTGCTCAAAAATTGAAATTGTTAGCTGGGTTTTGCTCAAAATCGAATTTTGTTTTTTGGGTTTTTGCTCAAAATCGAATTTTGATATTTGGGTTGCACTCAAAATCTATTTGTTTTTTCAGGTATAGTACCTTTTAAAAATAATTTCTCACTTATTTTCCGTTTGTTCTATCTAGATTTGATTTATTTTTCTTGAGGGTATAGTTTTGATATGTTCATTTTGTTGTATCACGGTAGAACATGGTGAATTTTGTGTAGTTCTTTGCTTTTCCCCCACATTTCCCCTACTACTGTCAGGGCTACACCAGTGGTAGCGATGACTGCCCTCTTTTTGGAGAGCAACCTGGACGGGCGTCAGCAAAGGGTGGTGGAAAGCGGTGTGTGGGCGTACAACTACATCGAGTACAACAAATAAACACAGGTTTAGTTCTCGGGAATTAGTACCTCCCGTTCTCTTTTGGTGTTAGCTAAATTGATGTTACTTTAGTTCAAAATAGTTCAGTTCAATCATTCTACTAGTGTACTAGTAGCCACTTGTTTCCTTCTAGTTTGATTCGTTGTCTGTTGTGTACTAGCGAGTCTTCTTTAGATTGTCGTAGGTGTAGTGGCTGCAGTCTGGGATGATAGAATAAGGGCATGTCCTCGGTTGGGGCAGAGTGTGGAGCCGGGGTTAGGGGGTGGGACGGGAGGTAGGGGAGGTAAAGGGGGCAAGGGAGCCTATAAGTTGAGAATCGGGTCATGGAACATAGGTTCACTAACGAGTAAGTCTATAGAGTTGGCAAAGATCCTTCAGAAGAGGAAGATTAATATAGCATGTGTCCAGGAAACTAGGTGGGTTGGATCGAGGGCGAAAAATGCGGATGGGTATAAGTTATGGTACTCTGGAGTCCGGAGAGGTAAGAATGGAGTGGGTATCCTGGTAGATAGCCATCTTAGAGAGTCGGTGGTAGAGGTTAGGCGGGTGAATGATAGACTAGTGACTATTAAATTGGTGGTGGGTGAGTGTACTTTAAATGTCATTAGTGCGTACGCACCGCAAGCGGGCTTGGATAAGGAGATTAAAAGGCGCTTTTGGGAGGGGTTGGATGACGTCGTTCGTAGTATTTCGCCTTCCGAGAGGTTATTCATAGGAGGAGATTTCAATGGTCATATTGGGTCATCAGCAGGTGGTTATACTGAGGTGCATGACAGCTTTGGTTTCGGGGAGCGGAACAAAGAGGGCACTTCGCTGTTGGACTTTGTCAAGGCATTCGATCTAGTGATTGCGAACTCATGTTTTCCTAAGTGGGAGGAGCACTTGGTTACTTACCAAAGTTTGGTGGCGAAGACTCAGATTGACTATCTCATCTTCAGGAGATGCGACAAAAGTTTGTGCGAGGATTGCAAAGTTATCCTAGGAGAGACCCTTGCGACGCAGCATAGGCTTTTGGTGATGGACATTGGTATTATGATAAAGAGGAAGAAGAGGTCAATACGAGGACGCTCGAGGATTAGGTGGGGCACTTTGACTAAGGATAAAGCTCAGGATTTGGAAGGAAGGTTATCGGCAATGGGAGCTTGGAGAAGTAGTGGGGACGCAAACACAATGTGTTCGACGATGGCGAACTGTATAAGGAAGGCAGCGAGAGAGGTGTTAGGGATATCTTCGGGCCGCACCGGTGGCCACAAAGGAGACTGTGAGCACGTGATTTTTGTTTTGCGCGACAGTCGCTCCAAAAGAATAAAATTGGTCCTGTTGTACAATTTTGGATTTCCGTGCGGCACTTTGTTGATTTATTAGTGACTTTGGCCCGTTTTTATTTATTTACTTTATTAAAACAAAATTCAAAAAATGTGTACGTGTCATGCATAATCTGAACCGTAACATGGTTTAAATAGAAAAGCATAAACAAGCATCTTCGTCCGTGATTTTATGTTGTTTGATTTTACCTGTTTCGAAATATTTTTAGTATGTGTGCAAATAATTGTAGTGAGTGTGTATTTAATTTTTATTTTTGATTTTTGCTTAGTTTTGTTTTTAAAATAAATAAGGAAAAGAGATGAAAGTAATAATAAAAAATAATAAAAGAAAGAAAAGAAAAGACCCCTTCCGGACTTGGGCCAATTTGTTAAAATTGGCCCAACAAACTCAGCCCAAAATCCAGGCCTGCCCGGTCCAACACCACCTGATGCCCAGAGAATCCAAACGACGTCGTTTTGATACAGGTTGATCTGGGCCGTTGATCTTAAATTGATCAACGGCCAAGATCAATTCCCCATAACCCATCAACAAAACCCGACCCGTCTCACCCGGACCGACCCTAACCCTTTACCCTTGAAACGACGTCGTTCCCTGATAGTCAAAGGATCCTGGCCCTTCCTCTCATCTCATCCAACGGCCAGGATCCATTTGCTCACTAACTATATAAACTCCTAACACTACCCTGCCCCCCCTATCCAAACCCCAGCCTTCGTCTCCCCAAACAAACAGCCCTAAAACCCTAGCCGCCCCTGCGTACTTCCGCCATGAAAGCCGGCGGCATGGATGCCGGTGACCTTCCCCTGAACACCATAGAACCCCCATGCCATCCTGAACCCAAATCTACCAACCCCATGGTTCGAATCACCCCCCAGGTCCTCGAATCTTCATTCGAAGATTCGAGTCAAAACTCGATCTAACCCAACCAACCCCAGTTTCATACCAGACACTCCCCAGACCCCCCTCGTGACCAAACCATACTTGGTTTGGTCCGAATCTGATCAGGGAAGCATGAATCCCAGATCTGAGTTTTGGAATTTGTGGGTTCTTCGTCACTGGTCCATATCCGTTCGAACCGAAGAGGTTAAGGTCTAATGGACTTTAATCCAAGTGTTTCTCGTCTGAGAAACACTTCGTTTAAAGTCCGTTCAGCCTTAAGAAAGGCCTGACCAAGTCCGAGTTAAGGTTTTGATCTTTTTGCGGTTTAAGGTGAGTTTTCTTTCTTTTCTTAGTTGTTTTGGTTTGTTTGATTGTTGTAAGGGTCTGTTCGTTTGCTGTTTATGTCCTTGACCTCTATCAACTGTGCTTCAACCACTTTGCCTGAACCTCTGTTTGTTTGTCTAAATTCCCCCTCCTATTCTGATAAGGCATTATGTATTTGTTTGTGCAAGTAGCTGATTTTCGAGTTTGGACTGACTAGTTGACTCCTCGAGTGTATTTCTGCTTAGTCAGTATAATTCGAACCATGTATCGATACTGTTTAAATGTCTGATTTTTGGCTACGATTGTGTATGTTAATGCTAATATAGTCGAGTCGACATGTGTCGTCAATTAATTTCAACTGTCTGAGCATAGTAAATCGATTTGCTTCTGTTGAACATTTGTTGAAATCAATTCAGAACCAGTTTTGTTTACTTATAGCTGTTGATTTGGATCAGTCAATGTAAAAAGGATTGTTTATGTTTAAATTCTGAATTGGAAGGCATGTGCACTCGTGCACAGCATGTGCATTGGTGCACCTCATGTGCCTTGTGCACAGCCTGTTTTTCTGCATTAAGAAGCTTTTAAGTTTTAAACAATCTGACAGTATATGCTGTCAGATATGTTCTACTGCCCATACTTGCTTTTAGATAATAAAATGAAAAGTTGAATCTGCCAGGGAATGTGAATGGGTTTTAATACTTAATTAGCTAAAGTTGGAATTGAAAATGGAAGGCACATGGGAAGGGTACTGTGATTTCTGAAAACAGGCTGTTAAAAAGAGTAGGATAGAGGCTTATAAAAAGGGGGGGGATAGGACACAGGAGGGGGAGAAGAAAAAGGAAAATACACAGGCTGTGAGGAATTCTTTGAAAAAGAGATATTAAACCAGAAACTGCTACTGTTGAATCGAGAAACTGGAAAGAATCTGTCTGATAACTCAGACAAACAAAAACCAGAAATTGCTCCTTTTCCTTTGGTTTCTGACTTCAACTAAATCCGGATCTATTCTGTGCAATACTGAGTTTCTCACAAAACTGAGTCTGTTTGTTCACTGTTTGTTCTACTCGAAAGTCTAGTTTAGTTGAGGTTGATCCCACTCCAATTGTTTGAGAGTTGTAGTTGCTACTCTACTGTTTCTTGTTGCTGTTGCTATACTGCCCTGCTGCTACTGTTGGTGTTGTTACTGCTGCTGCGTTTGTTCATTGTTACTCTACTAATTGCCCCTTTCCTCAATTGCAAATATTCCCAGGTACACAATCTTTGAACCTTGTAGTGTTGAAAGTGTGAAGTTGAAGCAGAAATAAAGAAGTGAATACCAGTTTATGTTATAGCATTGGTGTAAAAGGATAGTTCGAATGTTAGTTGGGCCTGTATTTTTACTGCGAACTGCAAATATTCTGTATAAACTAGCATACATTCTGTTTAAGATGAACTGTTAGATAGCATGGCTCAACAGTAATGATAGTATGACATAGACAGCATGTTTTGATTTAGTATACATTCAGTTCAGTATAACACTTGTTTGATTTAGTATGACTGTATAACATAGAGTCATGGTAAGCATTGTATGTATTTTGCCTAGACCACTGAATTGACAAAACTGCGATACTGGGGTCCGGGATAAATGTATCCCCAAACAAACTCCCATACAGTCACACTAAGAGTATGGCTATGAATGCCAGTTCTCTTGTCAGTTCATTCGTTCCAATACAGGTTCGATACTGGGTTTCGTTACAGATTTTTATTTCGAAATAATGTAATGATTGTTGAGAAAAACTGATAATCATTTTTGAGTTCAATTAGTAGTAATTTTTCCTAATAAAGCAGCCGATTTCTTTATCAATTTCGAATAGGTTAGAGTGTTAAGAATAGAACTTGGAGGTCGTTAAAACATAACTCAACATATGTTGTTAGTTTGTTTGCAATCTCACTTAGCGAATTAATAAGCATATTCACTTGTTGAAGACAAAGCATGCCGTAGCTCTCACCTCATGAACAATCAATCAAGTAATCAAACAAGTTTAGGTTCGGCAAACATAATAAGGATTCAGTCCGTATTTGTCTAAACCAGCAAAATTCGGCATCATCCTTCCCTTAAAAGATAAATGTAGCAAAAATGTAGTTCTTGTAGGATACCCTTCTAAAATAATGAGACGAGCCTCGCCAAATCAAAAGGCAAATTGCGGGGCCCTCAAAAATTGGTCATAATAAATACTTAGAATTTGGGACGGGCTATTTTAGTGAATTCCACTGCCCTCCCCGAAGACGATAACGCGTTAGATTCTTTAGGCGCGACTTAATCAAATCACATTCTTAAATTCGGGTGCGCATTTATGTGACCCAATTTCAAATCTCAACGGAGTCGAAATGTGTTAACAACTACGGGTGCATTGATTGTGACGTGGTTCGAGATACATTTTCACGACGTTGCAATTCTATAAAAGTAAATGATAATAATAAAAGCGGTTAAAACTTAATAAAAGCACATAAGTCACAACATGTATTTAAATCAGATATTTAGCCATTATAACAATTTAAGCGACCGTGCTAGAACCACGGGATTCGAGGGTGCCTAACACCTTCCCTCGGGTCAACAGAATTCCTTACTTAGAATTTCTGGTTCGCAGACTTCATTTGGAAAGTCGAAAATTTCCTCGATTTGGGATTCAAGATAAACCGGTGACTTGGGACACCAAAAGCCAAACCTTTCCCAAGTGGCGACTCTGAATTAAATAAATAATCCCATTTCGAATATTGTCACTTAAATTGGAAAAACTCCCTCGCGCATTTATCCTTCGGGGCGGGCGCGCAAAAAGGAGGTGTGACAGAGACTGGTGGTGGAATGTAGTTGTCTAAGGTAAAGTGGAAGCAAAGAAGGCGGCTTACGTACGGTTAATAGGGAGCACTGGTCAGGAGGATAAGAGAGCGAACAATGAGAGGTATAAGGTAGCTATGAAGGAGGCAAAGATAGCAGTAACGGAGGCTAAGACGGCAGCTTTTGCTCGTCTGTATGAGGAACTAGGGAACAAAGGCGGGGAGAAGAAGTTATTCTGAATCGCTAAGGTGAGAGAGAGGACGTCTCGGGATTTGGACCAAGTGAGGTGCATAAAAGATGATGACGGCAAAGTTTTGATGGGGGATGACCAGATTAAGAAGAGATGGTAGACCTACATTCATAAACTTCTAAATGAAGAAGGGGATCAAGATATTGTAATAGGTGAATTGAGGAACGCCGACAGTCCCCATGAATTAAGTTTATTGTAGGGACATTGAGATTGATGAGGTCATGGATGAAATACGTAAGATGAGAAGGGGCAGAGCTATCGAGCCAGACGAAATTCTGGTTGAACTTTGGAGGTGTGTGGGAAGAGCAGGCTTGTAATGGCTTACTGGGTTGTTTAATGTTATATTCAAGACTAATAGGATGCCTGAAGAGTGGAGGTGGAGTACAATGGTTCCGTTGTATAAAAACAAAGGCGATATCCAGAGCTGTAACAACTATAAGGGTATCAAATTACTGAGTCATACCATGAAAGTCTGGGAGAGAGTGGTAGAAATGAGAGTGAGAAAGACGGTGTCTATTTCATACAACCAGTTCGGGTTCATGCCGGGGCGATCTACCACAGAATCTATCCACCTTATTAGGAGGTTGGTGGAATAATACAGAGATAAGAAGAAGGATCTTCACATGGTGTTTATTGATCTAGAGAAAGCGTACGACATGGTTCCTAGAGAGGTCTTATGGAGCTGCTTAGAGGTTAAAGGGGTCCCGACGGCCTACATTAGGGTGATTAAAGACAGTGATTAAAGACATTTATGATGGAGCTAAGACTCGGGTTAGGACAGTAGGAGGCGACTCCGAGCACTTTCCGGTTGTTACGGGATTACACCAAGGGTCTGCGTTCAGCCCTTTCCTATTTGCCCTGGTGATGGATGCACTAACTCATCATATTCAAGGAGATGTACCATGGTGCATGCTATTTGCTGATGACATAATTCTAATTGATGAGACACGAGGCAGCGTCAACGAGAGGCTAGAGGTTTGGAGATATGCCCTTGAGTCTAAAGGCTTCAGGTTGAGTAGGACAAAGACGGAATACCTCGAGTGCAAATTTGGGGCAGAGCCGACGGAAGCGGGAGTGGAAGTGAGGCTTGACTCTCAAGTCATTCCTAAGAGGAGTAGTTTCAAGTACCTTGGGTCAGTTATTCAGGGGATCGGGGAGATCGATGAGGATGTCACACACCGTATAGGGGTGGGGTGGATGAAGTGGAGGTTAGCGTCGGGAGTCCTGTGTGACAAGAAAGTGCCAACGTTACTAAAAGGTAAGTTTTATAGAGCAGTGGTTAGGCCTGCCATGTTGTATGGGACCGAGTGTTGGCCGGTTAAGAACTCACACATCCAGAAGATGAAAGTAGCAGAGATGAGGATGTTGAGGTGGATGTGTGGGCATACAAGGATGGACAAGATTAGGAATGAAGATATTCGAGAGAAGGTGGGTGTGGCCCCTATGGAGGATAAGATGCGGGAAGCAAGACTCAGATGGTTCGGGCACATTCAGAGGAGGAGCACTGAGGCACCGGTGAGGAGGTGTGAACGACTGGCTGTGGTGGGCACAAGGAGAGGTAGAGGGAGACCTAAGAAGTATTGGGGAGAGGTGATCAGGCAGGACATGGCGCGACTTAGGATTACTGAGGACATGGCCCTTGACAGGGAATTGTGGAGGTCGAGCATTAAGGTTGTAGGCTAGGGGAAAGTTGTGAGTATTTCTACAGCGCACTAGAGTGAGACTAGCCAGTTAGGAGTTAGTCTTAGGATGCTACTGGTCAGATACTGATGCAGGGCTTTATCTGCTAGATATTATTATACCTTTCATCTTTTTCGTACTTCCTATATTTCTTATATTGCTGTTATTTTTATTTTATTTTATGTTATGTTATTTTATTATGAGTCTATTGATAGTACTAATATATCGTCTCTTGTCGTTGTGTTGAGCCGAGGGTCTCCTGGAAATAGCCTCTCTGTCGCTCGGGGTAAGGGTAAGGTCTGCGTACATATTACCCTCTCCAGACCCCACTTGTGGGATTATACTGGATTGTTGTTGTTGTTGTTGTTGCTTGTTAGTAATTCCAATTTGGAATTGGAATAGTTCACGTGCATATTTAAGCCCAATTGGAATGGGATTAGTATTTTACTAATACGAAAGTAATTGATTCCAACTTTGAGTTGGAATAATATTTACGTGACCGTCTTTGGCAAAACCCATCTGGATGGATTCGAATTTTTTATGAAAAGGTTGTACAAAGTTTATTTTTGGAATAAACTTTTACCCTAAGTAAATCATTACCTCAACCAAATAGGAAAAGGGTTTATATGTGATGCTATATAAAGGGTGATGAAGAAAATTTGCCGTAATTAATTCTTGAGAAGAAAAGCACTTTGTAAAAGTGAGAGTGCAATACAAAGCCAACAGAGAAAATACAATTACAAGAAAAGTGTTTCTTGTTCTTCTAATTTGAGTTGAGATTTTTGAGAAAAATTTCAGCACAAGTTTTCCGTTCAATTTTGTTCACGGGTTTCATTGATCAAAGAGTTGATAACAAGGATCTGTCTCGGTGTGGATACGCATAGAGTCTTTGCACTATCGAAGACATTTTGAAACGAGACTCATTTTACCAGGTACATCTTAGATCCGATCTTTGGCATGTAAATAAATTTTAAACACGAAAAGATCTGCCTAGGATTGTTATTGTCTTCCGCTGCGTGTTACGAGCATCTATACGCAATCTATCACATTCCCCAAACCTCGCGCATAGCGGGAGCTTAGTACACCAGACTGCACTTTTTTTAGTTATATTAAAATGCTCTACAAATAAGTTTTTCAACTAGTAAGAATTTTAACTTTCGTATACCTATTTTCAACTTAACTTCAAATACTACTTTTTCAAATATAATTCGATTCATGTCCAGACGCTTATCTAAATATTTTCCTGGCTCCCACGCATGAGCGAAGCTAGAGTGCCAAAAGCGGGTTCGGTCGAATCCAGTAGTTTTAGTTTAGACCTTGTATTTGTCTTAAAAATTCTATTGAATATGTATAAATTATTAATTTAGAACCCGGTAACTTCAAACGATTAAAATCTCGAACCCATAAGCTTAAAATCCTGGCTCCGCCTCTCCCCGCGCCATAATTTTGGCAAAATACCATAGCACCATTAATTGCTCTATAATTTCTTCACTAGGTAGTTCTGTATTTAATTATTTATCATTCGCCGTAAGTTTATTAAACGGTTGATTATAGAATTATTAATGTCGAATCAGTATCACGAATCAGTATCACAAATTGAAATCTGATGTTGTAATCAGAGGAAACAGGATCATGTGTTATACGACTAATTAACATGCGGATAAGGTTAATCTTATAAATCTATAATTAACAATATCTCAATTATCAATTATAGGCAAAGTTCACCGGCCTATAGTCTTATAGGTGAACAATAAAAATATCTGGTGATTATTTGTTTAACGTACATTTGTCACGAAAACTAAGAATTTCAAGACAACTTATGTTACATTTGTCACATATAAGTTTTTCAAAAGAGTGTATAACTTAAGATTTCGGCTGCAGTGTTAATTTCCTATGTCCAAATTAATCTATAGTATTATATTATGGCTGTTGATTTATCAGTTAATATGGATTTTAATCGTTGCAAAGGCTAATTTGTAGCAGTCCAGTCCACTAGTGATATTGTCTGCTCCGGGCTTAGATCTTCACGCGTTCAAAAACGCGCCACTAGGGTCTAAGGCTGATTAACTTATATACTCAGCAACCCTCTTGTGTTTTTGCCAATGTGAGACTTTGCCTAAAGTATGAGGTATTACATAAATATGTAACAGCCCAACCGACTAGTGATATTGCTGCTTTGAACCTAAGCCCTCACCGATTTAAAACGTGTCACTAGAGTCTAAGGCTTGTTAACTTATATACCCAACATCGCTTTTGTATTTTGCCAATATGGGACTCACTCAACATTCTCACTGGGATTTGCCCCAGTGCATGAGATTCGCCTAGACTCAGCACTGAGGTTTGTCCCGCCTAATCGGAATTTGTCTAAACTCATTTGAACTCTGGCCCATCATCGGCAAGGGTGACACACGAGAGTCTCTAATACTATCTGTAGCAGCTCAACCCACTAGTGATATTGTTCGCTCTGGCCTAGGTCCTCACGGGTTTAAAACGCGTCACTAAAATCTAAGGCTTGTTAATTTATATATACCCAGCATCCCTCTTGTTTTTTGTTGATGTGAGACTCTGTCTAAAGTATAAGGTATTACACTAATTGGTCAAATTCCCAACCATATACCTCTAAGTTTAGGTCCAAAATAAGCCTAAAAAATATAAAAAAAATTAACCCCAAGTATAGCGAGGTAATTATAAAATATAGTCAAAATTATTAGAGGGGTAAACTTGAATAAATTTTGAAGGATTCTGACACGTGGGATTTACTATCAAGATTTTAACCTAGCTAGTTCATAGTCCATTAGTCTTACACTGAAGCTCCACTAAAGTTGAGTTAAATATAAATACGAGATAATATGTTAACGTCAATTATATGAGTATCACTCTATAGTCTATATTCTATATCAAGGACCGAAAAACGTAGGGCAATTTAACACATAGTTAAATGTATATGTGGTGAACTTAGTATTTTACCTTTCTTTAATTAGCAGCCGTGTTAATTAGTCGAGCCACTCACGTAGTCAATTGAAAGACTAGTTGATTGATACTTAGTTATTTATATGTGGAAATGAAGGGAGATTAGGTTTTCTCTACCCTGAACTACTTGTTTAATTCTAATAATTGTCTTATCACTGAGCCTAATTATCATTTCACAAATTTTAAAGCAATTTGGGGTTCGTATAAGTTTAAGGTTTGCCCTTAAAAGTCCAAGCATGAAAGTGACTTTAGAAAGAAAATTTAGGGGTCGTTTGCTTCGAAGACAAATAATGATGGGATTAGTTGTACTTGATTAGTTATCTTCATATTATTTCTTATTAACTATTTGGTATATTGTATTAATCTTGAAATTGTCAATTTTACTGTTTTATCCTAAAATAACTTATCCTGAAATTATTCTACCCTCTTGAAGGAATACGTTATCATGGTACTATTTGTTAGGTTAGTTAGTGTTTGATAGGAGTATTTGAGAAGATGCTATTTTGTCCATCATTGGAAAAAGAAAGAAAGGAAGAGGTGTTTAAAAGCACTTCTTTGTCTTATATAGTTTGAATATTTTGAGGGTGTTTTGGAGGGAAATTGGAATTTGGCTATATTATTAATAGTCAAGATTGGGCACTTGGGGCTTTGGGCCAATTAACTAGCCAGAATTAATATTTTAGCCACCCATTATTTGATTAATTAAAAACGTTTTAGCCTTTTAATTTCAGAAAAACATTTTAATATTTTTTTAAATTCAAAAGAAGTTGGCTATTGGTTTTAAAAGGTGTCTGTTATGAAGAGATAAGTCTGTTAATTCCAACAGACTCCTAGAGGTATTATAAATACCTATTTCATCTCCAAAACGAAATCATCTAAACTTTCATCCCTTTCTCTTCTACTTATTTTCTACAACTCACAACTATTTTGTTCTTGTGGGAAATTCGAGTTAATTGCTGAAACTCGGATTTCAGAGGCTTTGTAGAATCCTGGAGGAATTCTGTCATAATCCCTGCAGCAAAGAAATTGGGAGGCTTAAATTCCTTAAGGACAATGACTACACTATCAAGGCCTAATTATTTCGTCTCATATCCTATTATAATTTCTAACACTGTTTTTAATCCTGTAATAACTTATCCTAGTATTAGTAACCAAATAGAAAATATTAAGGTGATATTAAATTTTTATCTTCAGAATTATTTTTGTTTATCCAACGTACCAAATGATCCCTCACTATGTTACCCATATCTGAATTCTCAATTAGCTAAAACGACAGGACATCAATGTAAAGTTGACAAAGGACAAAACATCAATGCAAAGTTGTCAAATGAAGCATTTGGCAAAAAAATATGAATAGTTATAAAACTTTTGTATTAAGTAATACACTTTCTTTCGTGTCTCTCACTTTTTTCTATTTAAAGTGGAAAAAACATGAACGATCCTACGTACAAGTGGGTACAGAGAGAGGGAAAAACGTAAATCAATGTCTTTTTATTTTATTTTATTGGTTATATATTTAGTGAATATTGCAACTTGTCTTTGACTTGAACGCTACAGTAAAGCCACACCGTTGACATGTGAAGAACTGAAGTTCATGCATGAAAGTAGCCCAATTTGAAGCTTAGTTGGAAAATTTACTTTAATTTCCCCTTAATTAGCCAGATCAATTAGAAAAATAAAACAAGTTTACTTGGGATAGAAAGATTCTTTTAAAAAGTTGGATTTTAATTTTAATTTTACTAATATCATGCTAATATTTACAATATATACTACTATAGTCGGAAAATCTGGTTGTTTTCTAGTCGTTTGGCAAATTAAATTGTCCGACCTCTGTAATTTTCGACTATAATAGTGGGAATTTTTTTTCCGACTACACCAAAACGGTCTGAATATAGCCATAAAATTGGATTTTTCAGACTACTTTTCGACTATTTTGATATATAGTTGAAAAACTGTGATTTTTTTATTATAGTGTTTTCATTTTAATGATATCATATATACGATTTAGGTATTCTTAAACAGGAAAACGGTTAAAAAAGGATAAAGACGTCTAGCAGCTAGCAAAATGTTTTCATATATTCCAGTAGGAATTTTTTTTTTTCTTCTCTCTCTGTACAAAGTGCAAACTAATATTTTCAGGAAAGAAAAAAAAAATGATACAACCATATTCTAAAAGGACTTATATAGTTTTTGGGACAAATATAGTGGCAGTCTCATTATTGGTTCGAAATCAAGCTGAGATTAAGCTAGAAAAGAAAGTACAATATTGTTTAACCAAAAAATAGAATTTTAGTTAAAGCTAGAATTTAGAAGAACGCGGGTTACTGATAATCAAAAGAATATGTAGAAGAAAGTAATTTGGGGTAACCAGAGTGTAATCAGGAGAAAAACAAGTGAATCAAAGTATATTTCAATTGTATCTTGTGTTTACAAGTGACCAGATACCTCCCTTTTATAGGTATCTTGAAGATATGCGTTTTCCCCAAATCATAATGAGACTATTATGAATAATTAAAGACATTAAATGCTACGTTACACAATCATTGTAATCAATACAAATTCTCTAACGTATCCAATATTTAATGTCTGTCGAATTCCGTATCTGCGCTCTTTATTATGGTCAGATCCCTTCCTTTTGATAAATGACTTAAATAGGTACGAGCGCTGAATCCTTCGAATGTCCTCCCATGCCTCTTCCTTTGCCTTTGCTCGTTTCTATTGTTGCCCGTGCCTCTTGACTAATTATAATTCTTTGACTATTTGACCAGTCCACATGTCTCAACATATCACTTACATATATAAATGCAATTTTTCCCAATACAGATATTCCCCCCACTTTCCATTTATTCATCAATTGAATATTTGGGAAGTGGATTTCATTAAAACGAGAATTTTTGTTACCATTAATGTTATGACAAAATTGACGCTTCAATTGTCACTTCCATTTAATATTCCGTACACGTATCGATTTTCCATTGGCTCTACAGTTTTTGCAGCCTTTTTCAAGGTTTTTACGGTTCCACTATTAATGAAGTGTCAGTTATCATAATTATGGTCTTTCCACCTCCGCACTTTTACCTTTGGCGATTGCTTATCGGTATAAATATAACTTTTTCCCTTGTCTTTTATCACATAAAGCTTATTGAACACTTATTTCTCCAAATCTCTGTTTACTTCTTCCTTAAATCATTCTTCTTTGATATGTCTTCTCCGAGCCCTAACCCTGAGAGAGTTTTCATTACTGACTCCTTCCCCAATGCCCCTGTTAGGCACAGAAGGGGAGGTAGACTCCGTAGTTTAGGATCTACTCGAGGTGGTTCGTCTATGTCTTCTTCTAGTTCTGGTCCTTTCTCTAGAACCAGAGGTTCCCTTTTCTCACAAATCTTCTTCCAGGGGTAAAGATCATTCTGAACCTTTACGCGAACCTTTAGTAGATGAGATAGTCCCTTCAGAATTGTCTTTTTACCACGACATGGAATCTCTTAGACACCAAGTTTCCGCATTAGATCATGTCGATGCTTACCCCACTCAAATTACAGAGGTTTTGACTCCTATGGTTCGTAAGGACTATCATTGGAGTAATGATTTTCCCATTATTATCCCTAATCCGAATCAGAGAATTACTTTCTATTTAACTGGGTTCTCTTTTGTTTATACTTACCCTTTTACTTTAGGGTTTAGACCAGCAATCGACCAAGTCATTCTTGAATTTTGCCGTTTCTTCAATGTCTGCTTGGGTCAAATTGGCCCAATCATATGGAGGGTTGTTGCCTGTTTAAGGCATTTAGTCACTAAAGCCGAAGCTCCTTTTACTTTTCCTCACTTGATTCATCTTTACTCACCTAGGCTTTTTCGCAATGGTATTTTTACTCTAGTAGCCAGGAGTAAGAGGGTTTTGGTAAGCCCTGAGGATGACAAGGATCGTGGCTGGTATACCCGATTTGTTGCTGCCCCCACTGTTGGTTTAGTGGGTGAAGATAATGTTCCCTTCCCTGAGAAGTGGAATTTTGCACGTAGGTCTTTTATCCCTCTCATACCTTTTTCTTTCAAGTTTATCAGCTTTTCTAATTTTACCCCCCCCCCCCCTTTAGCAACCACGGGAGTTGTGGGGGATGTTCCCAATTTCCGTGGTTGGGTAGATAAATTGCCGAAGATCGCACCAACGGATGGTAGATCTTAGAAAACACTTTCTAACCGCTTTGGTTGGAAGGTAAAGACTCATGGTAAGAGTTCACATTTTGTTCTTTTTGTGCCTATATTCTCTTTTATTGTTTTAACTTTTATCCTTCTTTTTGTCAGGATATGCTATTCGAGGGGTTACTGCTGAAGCAGTTGCAGCCTCTCGTGTCTCTTTGGGAACCCGTACTCCTTCGGGAACCTGTATCTCTTTAGAAAGAGCCCGAGAAATAGTCCTGGGTTCCTCTTTTGCGAAAAGGAAGGCTGCTGAAGAGAAAAATTCTGAAGAAGAGGAAAATGAGAGTTCCCTGGTAACGAGGCCACGAGTTAGGTGACGCATCGTTTCCGATGACGAAGCTGAAGTTTCGGTTTCTCTTACCGAACCTGTTGAAACCCCAATAATAATTTCTGATGATGACGTCACTCCCCACGATACTTGAGAGTCTATTGACCAACTTTTCGTCAGTGGATTTGGTCGTGAAGATGTCGGGCCTGTTTTAGACGAAGTACCTTTATCGTCTTTTTCATTACCCGTGCCTGTGATTCCTTCTTTACCGGCCCCAGCTATTTTCGCTCCTTCTTCTACTGCTCTTACCTTTTCTCTGGCTCCTCCTTTGACTATTCCCCCTCCTATCGTTCATCATACTGAAACGGGCTCTTCAAGTAGAAGTGCCGCTATGAGGCGGGTAATTATTGAAGTTCCTGTTGAGAGCTGCCTTTTGATAAAGTCAGGTCAGGCGGATGTATAGCTGGAGCCTCTTATTGGCCCAATTGAAAAAGCAAAGCTGGAGAGCCATAGTTCTCTGACTTTAATGAATGATATCGTGCATGCCACTCTGAAGGTATTTTTCTTCTCTCCCTTTTTTACTTTGCAAAACTTTTCATCTTTGAGATTCTTATTTCTTCTCCTTTTTTAGGCCAATCTTATCGGCACAGAATTGATGAAAAGAATTGCCCCTTTGGAGAAGATTGCACGCGACTCTCTATTGGAAGCAACCAATTGGAAGGGGCAATTTGAGAGTGCACAACTTGATATAGAGAACTTACAAGAGAGCAAGAATACCTTAGAGCAGCGAGTACGGGCTTTAACTTCAGAATTGGCGGTTACAAAAGCCTCCTCAAACCAAGCACAAAAAGAAAAAGAGCGTCTCGAGTCCTCCTTCTCAGAGCAGCTATCTAAAGCTAGTGAAGAGATCACAGAATTAAAGGCTCTTTTAAACCAAAAGGAAGTTTACGCTGGGGAGCTTGTACAAAATTTGACTCAAGCACAAGAGGACCTCAGAATCTCTGTTGATAAGGTGCGTGCTTTAGAATGCTCCCACGCCTCTCTTCAAGCCTCCCACAGCTCCGCCTTGGCTGAAAATAAAGAGCTAAAATATGAGATCGCTGCTTGGGAAAAGGATTATGAGATCCTTGAAGAAAAATCTGTTGTTGAGGCAAGTTGGGCATTTTTGAATTCCCGTCGTGATACCCTACTTGAAGCTGGCCAAGAAAACTTCAACCTGGAGTTGGAGTTAGCTAAAATCAATGAAACCATTGAAAAGGCTCAACAAACTCAGGACTTCCCTTCTCCCATGGATGAAGTTCCCGTGGTTGAAGCTCTCATGAATGTTGAAGCTGATATGGATATCCCGACAATTTCAAGCCCGATCGAGCCTGTTGCTGCAAGCCAAGTTGAAACCGCGTCTGCTGATGCACCTGCCCAAATTGAGCCCACTGCTATTGATGTTCCTGCCTCAATACCACAAATTTCTCAGTGACCGGTTTTAATCATTCAAATGATTTTGTTTTTGTTTTGATTTTGGAAAATTGTAATCAAACCCTTAGCTTCATTTGAGGGTTGATTTTGGAAACGCCAGTCCCTAAGTCTTTTTATGGGGCAATCTAAATAATTTCGTAGTTTTATGACTAAGTTCGAACTTAGTCTTAGATTTTTTTTTACATATTAAGAAGTTTTTCATGTTATTATCTTAAACTTCTGTTTGCTTTATTCTCGCCTTTATTTTTAAGGACTTACAGAATAATTTGCATTTTTGTTTTCCGAAAATGCTTCTGTTAACCTCGTGATTGATTTAAACATGAGTTTTATAAAAGAGGGCCTTTTATATTCCGACACTTAATGAAGAAGACGTCTCAACTTCATAATGGTGTTATCATACGATAAAAAAAATAGGAATACACATATTTCTCTTAAATAACTTTGACAAGTTTTTATTTTTGAACCTTGTCTAGTTCCGAATAAAACTTTACATATATTTGAATTACATCTATAACTTTCTCGTAACTGTTTTTCTTGTAACAGATTTAAAAGAAGAATAATAGACACGAGGTTTTTCCTTATAACCCGTTTCAGTACATAGCCTTTACCCTAACTATAGTGAGGTTTTTCTTTGGCCTTAGCTCGTGGCTTTATGACTTTTACTCTGCACTTGACTCTTTCAGGCTTGATTTTTCCTTAATCTTCTTTGCCTTCTTTATACACATGTCCGTGTATATTATGTAGTCCCCCAAGTGTTTGAGTGTTGAAGTATGAAGCCTCGAGCACTTGATAGTTTCTCTCATTTGGTCCTTTCCCTGACAAGGAAAAACATACGGGACTTGGAGGGATGATTATAGATGAAGACTGCATAACCCATTTGCATTTCTATCAGAATAATCATAACCTTAGGCCAGGAATTTTAGGTTACTCCATGTGCCTTACAGGTCGTGACTCATCATTTAGTATGGGTTAGCTTTTTGCCTATCATCTAAAGTCGTTAGTAAAATTTTAACAATTCAAAAATGAAATTTAAAATGGTTATACCTGACCGTGGGTTTTCCTTAGAAATAGTATCTCTTTAAATGAACAGCATTCCAATGCGAAGGTAGTATCTTGCCATCCATTGTTTCCAGTTCATATGCCCCCTTTCCTGCAACATCACGCACTCTGTAGGGTCCTTCCCATGTTGGACTTAATTTCCCTGTGTTAGCTACCTTTGTAGACTGAAAAACCTTTTTAAGCATGAAGTCCCTAATTTTGAAGAACCTGAGGCGTGCTTTTCTATTGTAGTATCGTTCTATGACTTGTTTTTGTGCTGCCATTCTTATTAAAGCAGCTTCCCTCCGCCCCTCGAGTAAATTTAGGTTGACCCGCATCTGCTCGTCATTAGATTCTTGTGTCGCTTGTGTGAACCGTGTAATTGGTTCCCCAATCTCAACTGGAATTAAAGTCTCAGCTCCATAAACCAATGAGAACAGTGTTTCTCCTGTACTTGGTTTTGCAGTTGTGCGATATGCCCATAAAACCCCAGGTAACACTTCAGGCCAGTTTCCTTTTGATACCTCTAGTCGTTTTTTTAAATTGTTGATAATGACTTTGTTCGTTGATTCTGCCTGTCCATTACCCACCGGATGATAGGGTGTTTACGTAATCCTTTTAATTTGCTAACTATAAAAAAAATTCGTGATCTGAGCTCCAATAAACTAAGGACCATTATCACATACGATCTCCTTTGGTACGCCGAATCGATATATGATATTCCGCCAAATAAAGTCTCTGACTTCCTTTTCTCGCACCTGTTTGAATGCACCTGCCTCTACCCATTTAGTAAAATAATCAGTGAGAACAAGCAAAAATTTTACCTGTCCTTTTGCTTGCGGTAATGGACCTACAATATCCATTCCCCATTTCATAAATGGCCATGGCACAATCACCGGATGTAATAATTCCGCAGGTCTATGCATATTATTACCGTACCTCTGGCATTTATCACATTTTGCCACGAAACTTTCTGCCTCCTCTTCCATTTTAGGCCAGTAATAACCTGCCCTAATTAAGGTTCTTACTAGTGATCTTCCACCTGCGTGATTCCCACAATGACCCTCGTGTATTTCTCTCATTACATACTCTGTTTGCGAAGGTCCAAGGCATCTTGCTAAGGGACCACTGAACATTTTACAATATAGATTGCCTTGTTTCAAGCAGTACCGAGCGGCCTGTCTTCAAAGCACATAAACCTTTTTCTTGTCATCAGGGACGGTTCCATACTGCAAAAAAGCAACAATTTCATTCCTCCAATCCCAGGTTAAGTTATTAAAATTTACCTCATTCGCATCAGGATCAAGAACTGAATGAAATAAATGTATCACTGAGGCATTTGCATTGTTTGCCACGTCGTCCGCAGATGCAAGATTAGCTAGGGCGTCTGCTTCAAGATTTTCGTCCCTGGGTATTTGTCTAACTTTCCAATCTTGAAAATGTTTTATCAATTCCCGTACCTTTTCCAAGTATTGTTGCATCCTTGCTTCCCTGACTGTATAAGTCCCCAGCATTTGATTAACTACGAGTTGTGAATCACTCTTAATTATAATCTGATTTATGCCAAGTTCCCGTGCCAGTTCTAAACCTGCAATCATAGCCTCATATTCTGCCTCATTGTTAGTTATGGAATGACATTTAATAGTTTGCCAAATGGTTTCACCCGTAGGTGGTACCAATACGACCCCCAAACCTGCTCATCTCACATTAGATGAGCCATCAGTGAATAAATTCCAAGTTCCTGGTTAGCTCCATTGAACACCTGTTATTCTTTTTCTGCTTCTAACTGTATTCCCTGACTAAAATCAACCACGAAATCCGCTAATACTTGTGATTTTATAGCAGTTCTAGGTTGGTATGCAATTTCGTATTCACTTAACTCTATTGCCCACTTAGCTAACCTACCTGATAACTCATGCTTATGTAATATGTTACGTAAAGGGTAGGTAGTTACCACAACGATAGGATGACACTGAAAGTAAGGTCTTAACTTTCTAGATGCTATGATTAACGCAAGTGCAAGCTTTTCTAACTGAGGATACCTCGTCTCTGCATCTAACAAAGATTTACTTACGTAATAGATAGGTGATTGTTTACCTTGCTCTTCTCGGACCAAAACAACACTTACCGCCAATTCCGAAACAGTAAGGTAGAGGAGTAGCTTTTCCCCAGCCTTTGGTTTTGCCAACAAAGGTGGATTTGATAAGTACGTTTTCAAATTCCTAAGTGTTTGTTGACATTCCTCATTCCATTCAAAATGATCCTGCTTCTTAAGGGCTGAGAAGAATTTAAAACACTCCTCTGATGATTTAGAGATAAATCTTCCCAAGGCCGCAATTCTCCTTGTTAATCTTTGAACTTCTTTCTTGTTTGAAAGTATGTCAGGGATTTCCTTAATGGCTTTAATCTGTGCAGGATTTACTTCAATTCCACAGCTAGAAACAAGAAAACCCAAAAATTTGCCTGATGCAACGCCAAATGCACATTTTTCGGGATTTAACTTCATATTGAATTTGCACAAAATTGAAAATGTGTTAGATAAGTGTGATATGTGATTTTTTGAGTACTGAGTTTTAACAAGCATATCATCTATATATACCTCCATAGTCTTTCCTAAATATTCCTGAAACATTTTGGTAACTAACCTCTGATACGTTGCACCTACATTCTTTAGACCAAATGACATTACTTTATAACAGTAAGTCCTCCTGTCTGTTATGAATGAAGTTTTTTCTTCATCTCCCGGATCCATTTTAATCTGATTATAACCTGAATATGCATCTAAAAAACTTAATAATTCATGGCATGCAGTTGCATCAATCAATTGATCTATGTAGGGTAGTGGAAAAGAATCTTTAGGGCAGGCTTTGTTAAGATCTGTATAATCTACACAAACCCGCCACATACCGTTTTTCTTTGGAACCACAACAGTATTGGTTAACCAGTTAGGATACTTTACCTCTCGAATGGAACCAATTTTTAGCAATTTTTGGACTTCTTCTTGAATCACCTGATTCTTGAAAGTTTCCTGCTTTCTTTTCTTTTGCTTCACAGGAGGATATGATGGATCTTCATTTAGTTTATGAGTCGTCACCTCCGGTGGTATTCCTATCATGTCGGAGTGGGACCAAGAAAAGCAGTCCATGTTAGTTTTCAAAAATTCAATTAACTTACCTTTCATTCCTTGGCCAAGATTAGCTCCGACATAGACTTTTTTATCATGCCATTGAGCGAATAACACGACAGGTTCTAATTCCTCTATCGTTATTTTGATATTTTTATTCTCTTCTGGTTCTTGAATGGTATCAGGCCTTGAGTCTACATCTGTTCGCACTTGTTCAGTTGAAGTTTGTGTTGTGATGTCCTCAACTGCCTTTTGTGATTTCTATTTGCCTTCACTTCTCGTGCTTGTATCTGCAACGGAGTTAATAGCCCTGGATGTATGTTGATCTCCGCGAATTTGACAAATTCCCCATGGTGATGGAAATTTGATAACTTGATGCAAGGTTGAAGGAATATCATCCATTTCATGGATCCATGGTCTCCCCAGAATCATGTTATAAGCCATCTCCATGTCTACTACCTGGAACTTTGTATATTTGACGACCCCTTCAGCAAAAGTGGTAAGTGTTACCTTTCCTTTCGTGACGACACTGGAATTATCAAATCCAGATAGAGTATGCGCCTTTGGTATTACTCTATCTTCAGCTTGCATCTCACGTAGCACTCTTAGCAAAATAATGTTCACAGAACTACCTGGATCAATCAAAACTCGTTTCACATTAGTATCATACACAATTAAAGATATTACCAGTGCATCGTTATGAGGGGTTAATACGCCATCTGTATCTACATCATTGAATGTAATATTGCCTTCTTCTAAAACATGCCGCACCCGTTTCCCTTGGGTAATATTTACTTTGGAAGTTTTGTTAGCTGCAGTATATGACACACTATTGATGTCTTCACCCCCACTTATAACGTTAACAGTTCTTTTGGGAGAAGGTGGTTTTGGAGGCTCCTGCCTGTTCTTCATGTAAGCTTGCTTGCCTTTCTCGCTGAACAACTCAGTAAGATATCCTTGTTTTAATAAATGATCAACTTCACTTTGTAAAAATCTGCAATCTGCTGTTTTATGCCCGTGGTCATTATGGAACTCACACCAATGGTCAGGGTTGCACCTATTTGGATTCGATCTCATTTCATTTGGCCACCGAACCTTATCTCTCATGCTTTTCAAAACAGCTACGAGCTCGGAGGTGCTGACGTTGAAGTTGTAACCTCCAAATCTCGCTTTTATATTTCTATCATCATCCCGTGACTCATAGTTGTTTCGCTCGTTCCTAAATCTTGTTGAAGAACCTGATTCTCTGTTTCTTGATCTGTGATCGTGCCTTTGATTACCTGTTTTGACCATGAGTCTTTTCCCGTAGGTCCCATATAGAGCTCATACCTATTTTTACCAGATTTTTTTTCGGTCTCTGCACGTCTTGAACGTATACTTTCTTCTTTTTGAGATCGCGGAATAGCATCTTTGTCACGACCCCAATCCCGATCGTGATGGCGCCCAACACGATGCTAGGCAACCCCGACCAATTACCACTCACAATCCCTTCTTATTAGAATTCATTACCAATTTTCAGAAATAGATACCAATTTAATATAAGTAGAAGTCTGAAATAAAAGATTGAAATATGCGGAAAGCCATAACGAAATCTCTACAAATGCCCAATGATCTGGTGTCAAAAGTTTGAGCCTCTAATACAAGGTTTCAACAGCCTAATGCAGAAATATGTCTAAAATACGGAATAATAAAGAAAGATAGAGGGAAAAATCGGGTCTGCGGACGCCATGCAGCTACCTCGATAACTTCGATGAAAAACTAAACAGCAGGAAAGCTCGCTCTACACCTCAGGGACACCTGTGCCTGCACACACGGTGCAGGGAGTAATGTGAGTACTCCGACCCAGTGAGTAATAACAATAAATAATGGCTGGCGGTATGAAATCACGTAAAGGCACTAAGCAGTTCTATATCAAAATAGTAAAACCATTTAAAGAGCAAGTAGTAAAGAAAATTGAATGAAACTCTTTGAACCAGGTGAAAACATGTAGTTTGACAGGCATTAATCCAGTATAAATTCGCTCCTCGAGCATTTCCGTTCATTTACTTATTTCTTACCCTCAATACTCAATTCATATACTTCTCACAATAACTGAAATCGAAACATATATATATACCGCTGCGGCGTGCAACCCAATCCGTATATCGTTGTGGCGCACAACTCAATCCATAATAATAATAGTCAACTGCGCTCACTGGGGGTGTGCAGACTCCAGAGGGCCTCCTACATCCCAAGCGCTATATTGCTGCGGCGTGCAGCCCGATCCATATATATATATATATATATATATTTACATATTTGTTGCGACACGCAGCCCGGTCCATATAAGTATTTGTTGCGGCGTGCAGCCCGATCCAATATCATATATAATATCCTCACTATTGGGTCCTCAACCCCTCTCAGTCATTATAATCACAGCCTCTCGGGCACAATAATATAAGGTAGGGATCTCAGCCCACATATTTCTTTCATTTATGATTAACATTTCATAACCCGGTTCATATCATTTTTAAACAATTAGAAACATGATTGAGGATATGATTTTTAGCAAATAAGTGAGGAAAACCAGTCAAAAATCCCATAAGGGTTCTACAGGTCGGCACAAGGCCCCAAACATGGCAACTATCCCAAGTCATGATGACAATACATAAGTCTCAGTAAAAATATCAATTGGGATGGACCAAGTCACAATCCCCAGTAGCAATGAACCCCACGCTCATCACGCAGCGTGTGTCTCATCTCAGTATAGCACTACGTTGTGCAAAATCCGGGGTTTCAAACCCTCAGGACATCATTTAAAATCATTACTCACCTCAAACCGGCCAAAGCTCTAGCTCGCTATGCCCTTGCCTCTCAAATCAGCCTCCTCGCGCGTCGAGTCTGACCAAAACCAGAACGAATACGTCACAATATGCTAAAGGAACAAAACCCAATCGAAAACAATAAAAAAATATCAAAAATCCAAAAATTAGCAAAACCCGAGCCCCGAGCCCACTTCTCGAAATTCAGAAATTTTTACATCAACGGGTTCCTTATCTCCCCACGAGTTCATACATACCAAAAGTTCTCAAATCCGACCCAAAATGGTCCTCCAAATCCTCAATCAAAATCTCAAAATCCCAAGCCCTATTTCTTCCATTTTTAGCAAGAATTCTATGATTTTCTAGGTGGATTTCACAATCTAAATGAGTTTTAGGTCCGAAATTCTTACCTCCAAACGTTTCTCCTTGAATCCCTCTTCAATCTCCTTCAAAAAGATTTCAAAATGATCAACTATGGCTGAAAAATGTACCCAAATCGCGGACAAGAGGGCTTAAAAACATTCTGCCTAGGCTTCATCGAGGTGTACCTTGCGCTGTGCAGGTTGTACATCCTCTTACCATTTTTTCTGCTATACACCTTCTGTTAAAATGCCTATAACTCCTTGTGTAAATATTAAAATGACAAACGGTTTGAATATTTAAAAACTAGACTCGAAGATCTTTCATTTGATAGGTTGTACACCATATAACCCTTTATATATTCCGAGATATGAGCTTCTAAAATGCATCAGAAAATTCTGTCAAAACTGATCCACCAGCCATATTCGCTTCATCATAACTTTCTGATAAAATATCCAAATCATTAATGGTTTAATTTTCTGGAAACTAGAATACAAGGGCTACAACTTTTATGTTTTGCATTTTGTCTGATTCCTTATATATTTCAAGATATGAGCTTCCAAACTAGACTCCTAGCACCAGAAATTTTTTGGTGCACAGCTGAAGCTAAAAAAAAATCTGCAACTTTTCCAAAGATGAAATAGTTCGTTTAACCACCCGAAACTCACCCGAGGCCACTGGGACCTCAACAAAATATGCCAACATATCCCATAACATCATTCAAACTTGTTCCAACCTTCGGAATGCTCAAAACAACATCACAACACCAAATTCGCATCGGATTCAAGTCTAAGAATTTCAAAATCTTCTAAATTACTCTTTTGATCAAAAACCCAACCAAACCACGTCCGAATGACATGAAATTTTCCACACACATCCCAAATGACACAACGGAACTATTGTAACTCTCGGAATTCCATTCCGACACCTATATCAAAATCTCACCTATCAACCGGAAAACGCCAAAATATCAACTTCGCCAATTCAAGCCTAAATCTACTACGAACCTCCAAAACTCCTTCCGATCACGCTCTTAAGTCATAAATCACCTCCCGAAGCTAACCGAACCATCGGAACTCACATCCGAGCCCTCTAACACATAAGTCAACATCCAGTTGACTTTTCCAACTTAAGCTTCCTTAAAAGAGACTAAGTGTCTCATTTGCTACTAAAACCACTCCAAATCAACTCGATCACACAAGATACAGATAATGAAGCATAAAGAAGCTGAAAATGGGGGAAACGGAGCGGTAACTCATGAGATGATGGGTCAGGTCGTCACATCCTCCCCAACTTAAACAAACGCTCGTCCTCGAGCGAGTCAAAAAACATACCTGAAGCCTCAAACAGGTGAGGATATCTGCTCCGCATCTCCCGCTCGGTCTCCCAGGTAGCTTCCTCTACGGGACGACCTCTCCACTACACTTTCACTGAAGCTATATCCTTTGAACTCAACTTTCAAACCTGACGACCCAAAATAGCTACTGGCTCCACACCATAAGTCAAATCATCCTCCAACTGAACCGTGCTGAAATCCAAAACATGAGACGGATCCCCAATATACTTCCGGATCATAGAAACATGAAATACAGAATGCATACTCGACAAGCTGGGTGGCAAAGAAAGCTCATAAGCCACCTTCCCAATCCTCTGAAGCACCTCAAAAGGTCCAATGAACCGAGGACTCAATTTCCCTTTCTTCCCAAATCTCATAACACCCTTCATGGGTGAAACCTTCAACAGAACCTTCTCGCCAACCATGTAGGACACATCTCGAACCTTCCTATCAGCATAACTCTTTTGCCTCGACTGCGTTGTACGAAGCCTCTCCTGAATCACCTTCACCTTCTCTAAGGCATCCTGAACACAAATCTGTCCCCAATAGCCTAGCCTCGCCGCGCTTGAACCTACCAACTAGAGATCTACACTGTCTCCCATACAAAGCCTCATACGGAGCCATCTGAATACTCGACTGGTAGCTGTTGTTGTAGGCAAACTCTGCAAGTGGCAAAAACTCATCCCATGAACCTCAAAAATCAATTACACAAGTACGCAACATGTCCTCCAATATCTGAATAGTATGCTCGGACTGTCCGTCTGTCTGAGGATGAAACGTTGTGCTCAACTCCACCTGAGTACCCAACTCCCTCTGCACGGCTCTCCAGAACTGCGAAGTAAACTGAGTACCTCTATCTGAGATGATGGAAATCGGAACACCATGCAGCCGAACAATCTCCCGGATATAAATCTCTGCCAACGGCTCTGAAGAATAGGTAGTACACATAGGAATGAAGTGTGCGGACTTGGTCAGTCGATCCACAACCACCCAAATAGCATCAAACTTCTTCAAAGTCCGTGGAAGTGTAACAACAAAGTCCGTAGTGATCCTCTCCCACTTCCACTCGGGAATAACCATCTGCTGAAGCAAGCCACCCGGTCTCTGATGCTCGTATTTTACCTGCTGACAATTGAGACATCGAGCTACAAATCTCACAATATCCTTCTTCATTCTTCTCCACCAATAGTACTGCCTCAAGTCCTGATACATCTTCGTAGCACCTGGATGAATAGAATACTATGAGCTATGGGCCTCCTCAAGAATCAACTCTCTAAGCCCATCCACGTTGGGCACACAGATCCGGCCCTGCATCCTCAACACACCATCATCACCGATGGTCACATCTCTGGCATCATCATGCTGAACTCTATCCTTAAGGACAAGCAAATACAGATCATCATATTGGCGCTCTCTAATGCGATCATATAAAGAAGACCGAGAAACCACACAAGCCAACACTCGACTGGGCTCTGAAATATCTAATCTCAAAAACCGATTGGCCAAGGCCTGAACATCTACTACAAGGGGTATCTCCCCAACTAGAATGTACGCCAAACTCCCCATACTCACTGCCTTTCGGTTGAGAGCATCGGCCACTACATTGCCTTTCCCGGATGTTACAAAACAATAATATTATAATCTTTAAGCAACTCTAGCCATCTCCGTTGCCTCAAATTAAGATCTTTCTGCTTGAACAAATGCTGAAGACTGCGATGATCGGTGAATACCTCACAAGATATGCCATACAAGTAGTGCCTCCAAATCTTCAATGCATGGACTATGGCAGCCAACTCCAAATCGTGAACAGGGTAGTTCTTCTCATGGGGCTTCAACTAACGAGAAGCATAAGCAATAACTCTACCCTCCTGCATCAATACACAGCCAATCCCAACTCTCGAAGCATCACAATATACGGTATATGAACCTGAAGCTGATGGCAATACTAATATTGGAGCTGTGGTCAAAGCTGTCTTGAGCTTCTAAAAGCTCTCCTCACACTCGCCCGGCCATATAAATACTGCACCTTTCTGAGTCAACTTGGTCAAGGGCGATGCAATGGATGAAAATCCCTAAACAAACCAGCGATAATAGCCTGCTAACCCAAGAAATCTACGAATCTCTATGACTGAGGATGGTCTAGGACAACTCTGAACCGCCTCTATCTTCTTTGGATCAACCTGAATACCCTCGCTGGACACCATATGTCCCAAGAAAGCCACTGAACTGAGCCAGAACTCACATTTGGAGAATTTTGCATAAAGCTTCTCCTCTCTCAATCTCTGCAACACAACTCTTAAATGCTCCACGTGCTCCTCCTGACTACGCGAATACACCAGAATATCATCAATGAAGACTACGACAAATGAATCGAGATAAGGCCGAAATACACTGTTCATCATATGCATGAACGCTGCTGGGGCATTGGTCAGCCCGAAAGACATGACAAGAAACTCATAATGACCATATCTGGTCCTGAAAGCAGTCTTAAGAATATCTGAATCCCTGATCTTCAACTGGTGATAGCCTAAATGGAGATCAATCTTAGAGAACACACTCGCTCCCTGAAGCTGATCAAATAAATCATCAATGCGAGGCAAAGGATACTTGTTATTCACTGTTACTTTATTCAATTGCATGTAATCAATGCACATTCTCATTGTGCCATCCTTCTTCTTCATAAACAGAACCGGTGCACCCCAAGGTGACATACTAGGCCGAATGAACCCCTTTTCTAGGAGCTCCTAAAGCTGCTCCTTCAATTCTTTCAACTCTGCCAGTGCCATACGATACGGCGCAATAGAGATAGGCTGAGTGCCCAGCACCAGGTCAATACCAAAATCAATATCCCTAGCCAGCGGCATGCCCGATAGGTCTGCAGGAAATACATCGGTAAAATCCCTCGCAACTGGGACAGAATCAATACTAGGAGCCTCGACTCCAACATCTCGCACAAAATCTAGATATGACAGACAACCCTTCCCAACCATACGCTGGGCTTTCAAGAAAGAAATCACTTTGCTAGGAACATAATCAGGCATACCACGCCACTCGATCCTCGAAACACCCGGCATAGCCAAAGTGACTATCTTAGCATGACAATCTAGAATAGCATGACACGGAGATAGCCAATCTATGCCCAGAATAACATCAAAGTCCACCATGCTCAATAGCAATAAATCAACTCGAGTCTCTAGACCCCCAATAACCATAACAGATGACAGATACACACGGTCTACAATCACAGTATCGCCCACCGGGGTAGACACATGAACAGGTAAAGAAAGAGAATCTTGGGGCGTACCCAAATAACGAGCAAAATATGAAGACACATATGAATAGGTGGAACCGGGATCAAATAATACAGCAGCATCTCTGTGGCAGACTGAGACAATACCTGTGATGACAGTATCTGAAGCAATGGCAGCTGTCCGGCCTGGAATAGCATAAAAACGGGCTTGACTACCGCCTGATCGACCTCTCCCTCTAGGGCGACCCTTGACTTCCTGACCTCTACCCCTAGCTGGCTGGACAGGTGGTGAAATAACTGGAGCAGAAGTCGAGGGCTGACCCCTCTGCTGATACTGAACATCATGAAGTCGAGGACACTGTCTCCTCATATGCCTAAACTTTCCGCACTCGTAACAACTACCCGGTGCTGGAGGTAGGGACTGAAGGGAACCTCTGGCACTAGAAGGACCAGTAGAAGGACTTGCCACTGAATAACCCTTTACTAATGAAGCACGAGATGAACTCTGAATTGAGAGGGCGCTTAGTGAAGGCTGACCCTGCTGAGAACCATGATAACCACGACCTAAAGATCCCCCGCGATACTCTGGACGGGCCGACTGAGCGGGCCTGAAAGAACGACCTCTACCATGCTAAAACTGGCCCCTAAACAGAGCACCACTGAAACTACCAAAACTTATAGGCCTCTTGGCCTCCCTCTCTTCTCTATCCTGACGGCGAGCCATCTCAATCTCACGAGCGATATCAACCACCTCCTAAAATGTAACACCCAATACTCTTTCTCTAGTCATCAAGATACGGAGATGGTAGTTAAGGCCATCAACAAATCTCCTGATCCTCTCATGATCTGTCGAAACCATCCACCCAGTATGACGATCCAATTCATAATACCTCGCCTCATATTGTGACACAGTCATATCTCCTTGTTTCAGCCACTCAAACTGTCTACGCAGCTCCTCCCTGCGGGATTGCGGTACGTACTTCTTCAAGAAGAGAGTGGAGAACTCCTGCCAAGTAAGGGGCACTGCACCAACAGGCCTACGCCTCTCATACGCCTCGCACCAAGTGAAGGCAGCCCCAGTAAACTGGAAGGTGGTAAATGCTACACCACTAGTCTCGAGGATCCCTGCTGTACAGAGCATCCGTTGACACTTGTCAAGAAAACCCTGGGCATCCTCGCCCTCAGCACTACTGAATGACGGAGGCTGGAGCCTACCAAACCTCTCAAGTCGACGTTGCTCATCATCTGGCATAACTGGTACTATAAACTCCTGAGCTGGTGCAACTGGCTGGGCTGGAGGTGCCTCCGACGTCTAAAGTCCCTGCACTACCTGCTCAGGTGTGCGAGCAACGAAAGTCTGGGTGCCTTTCCTGGCCTGTGAAGTAGCTGCGGCTGTAGTGGCTGAAATCGCCTGAGCCAGGCCAGTGCAAACTGATAAGATATGTGCCAAGGCCTCCTGAAGACTCAGAATCACAATGGGCACAACTGGTGCCTGATCCT
This sequence comes from Nicotiana sylvestris, assembly GCF_000393655.2. Taxonomy (NCBI): domain Eukaryota; kingdom Viridiplantae; phylum Streptophyta; class Magnoliopsida; order Solanales; family Solanaceae; genus Nicotiana; species Nicotiana sylvestris. Next base: position 154,591,967 of record NC_091063.1, on the reverse strand, counting down.
GGGCTGGGGCAGCTGGTGGATCAATAGGTACTGCTCTCGCTGCCCTGCCTCTACCACGACCATGACAGCGTCCTCGACCTCTGGTGGTCGTAGATGGTGGCACTGGTGGTCGTTCACCTCGTCCGGTAGCTCGTGTCCTCACCATCTGTGAGAGAATAGAAGAATAGAAGTTTAGTACTCAAATCAACAAGTTTGCGCGACAAGAATTTCAAGAATATGAAGTTTTTCCTAAAGGTTCTACAGCCTCTCGAGGATAAATACAGACGTCTCCGTACCGATCCGCGAGACTCTACTAAAACGGCTCATGACTCGCGAGACCAAGTAACCTAGGCTCTGATACCAACTTGTCACAACCCCAATCCCGGTCGTGATGACGCCCAACACGATACTAGGCAAGCCCGACCAATTACCACTCACAATCCCTTCTTATTAGAATTCATTACCAATTTTTAGAAATAGATACCAATTTAATATAAGTAGAAGTCTGAAATAAAAGATTGAAATATGGGAAAAGCCATAACGAAATCTCTAAAAATGCCTAATGATCTGGTGTCACAAGTCTGAGCCTCTAATACAAGGTTTCAATAGCCTAATGTAGAAATATGTCTAAAATACGGAATAGTAAAGAAAGATAGAGGGAGAAATCGGGTCTGCGGACGCCATGCAGCTACCTCGATAACTCTGATGAAAAACTGAACGGCAGGAAAGCTCGCTCTACACCTCAGGGACACCTGTGCCTGCACACACGGTGCAGGGAGTAATGTGAGTACTCCGACCCAGTGAGTAATAACAATAAATAATGGCTGACGGTATGAAATCACGTAAAGGCACTAAGCAGTTCTATATCAAAGTAGTAAAACCATTTAAAGAGCAAGTAGTAAAGAAAATTGAATGAAACTCTTTGAACCAGGTGAAAACAGGTAGTTTGACAGGCATTAATCCAGTATAAATTCGCTCCTCGAGCATTTCTGTTCATTTACTTATTTCTTACCCTCAATACTCAATTCATATACTTCTCACAATAATCGAAATCGAAACATATATATATACCGCTGCGGCATGCAACCCGATCCGTATATCGCTGTGGCGCACAGCCCGATCCATAATAATAATAGTCAACTAAGCTCATTGGGGGTGTGCAGACTCCGGAGGGGCTCCTACATCCCAAGCGCTATATTGTTGCGGCGTGCAACCCGATCTATATATATATATATATATATTTATATATTTACATATTTGCTGCGGCATGCAGCCCAGTCCATATAAGTATTTGCTGCGGCGTGCAGCGCAATCCAATATCATATATAATATCCTCACTATTGGGTCCTCAACCCCTCTCAGTCATTATAATCACAGCCTCTCGGGCACAATAATATAAGGTAGGGATCTCAGCCCACATATTTCTTTCATTTATGATTAACATTTCATAACCCGGTTCATATCATTTTTAAACAATTAGAAACATGATTGAGGATATGATTTTTAGCAAATAGGTGAGGAAAACCAGTCAAAAATACCATAAGGGTTCTACAGGTCGACACAAGACCCCAAACATGGCAACTAGCCCAAGTCATGATGACAATACATAAGTCTCAGTAAAAATGTAGTGAAAATATCAATTGGGATGGACCAAGTCACAATCCTCAGTAGCAATGAACCCCATGGTCATCACGCAATATGTGTCTCATCTCAGTATAGCACTACGTTGTGCAAAATCCGGGGTTTCAAACCCTCAGGATATCATTTAAAATCATTACTCACCTCAAAGCGGCCAAAGCTCTAGCTCGCTATGCCCTTGCCTCTCAAATCAGCCTCCCCGCACGTCGAATCTGACCAAAACCAGAATGAATACGTCACAATATGCTAAGGGAACAAAACCCAATCGAAAACAATAAAAAAATATCAAAACTCCCAAAATTAGCAAAACCCGAGCCCCGGGCCCACTTCTCGAAATTCAGAAATTTTTACATCAACGGGTTCCTTATCTCCCCACGAGTTCATACATATCAAAAGTTCTCAAATCCGACCCCAAATGGTCCTCCAAATCCCCAATCAAAATTTCAAAATCCCAAGACCTACTTCTTCCATTTTTAGCAAGAATTCAATGATTTTCTAGGTGAATTTCACAATATAAATGAGTTTTAGGTCCGAAATTCTTACCTCCAAACGTTTCTCCTTGAATCCCTCTTCAATCTCCTTCAAAAAGCTTTCAAAATGATCAACTATGGCTGAAAAATGTACCCAAATCGCGGACAAGAGGGCTTAAAAACATTCTGCCCAGGCTTCATCGAGGGGTACCTTGCGTTGTGCAGGTTGTACATCCTCTTACCATTTTTTCTGTTGTACACCTTCTGTTAAAACGCCTATAACTCCTTGTGAAAATATTAAAATGAAAACGGTTTGAATATTTAAAAACTAGACTCTAAGATCTTTCATTTGATAGGTTGTACACCATATAACTCTTTATATATTCCGAGATATGAGCTTCTAAAGTGCATCAGAAAATTTTGTCAAAACTGATCCACCAGCCATATTCGCTTCATCATAACTTTCTGATAAAATATCCAAATCATGAATGGTTTAACTTTCTGGAAACTAGAATGCAAGGGATAAAACTTTCATGTTTTGCATTTTTTCTGATTCGTTATATATTTCAAGATATGAGCTTCCAAACTAGACTCCTCGCACCAGAAATTTTCTCGTGCACAGCTGAAGCTAAAAAAAATCTGCAACTTTTCCAAAGATGAAATAGTCCGTTTAACCACCCAAAACTCACCCGAGGCCACTGGGACATCAACCAAACATTCAAAAATATACCATAACATCATTCAAACTTGTTCCAACCTTCGGAATGCTCAAAACAATATCACAACACCAAATTCGCATCGGATTCAAGCCTAAGAATTTCAAAATCTTCTAAATTACTCTTTTGATCAAAAATCCAACCAAACCACGTCCGAATGATATGAAATTTTGTACACACATCCCAAATGACACAATGTAACTACTGCAACTCTCGGAATTCCATTCTGACCCCTATATCAAAATCTCACCTATCAACCGGAAAATGCCAAAATATCAATTTCGCCAATTCAAGCCTAAATCTACTACGAGCCTCCAAAACTCCTTCTGATCAAGCTCTTAAGTCATAAATCACCTCCCGAAGCTAATCGAATCATCAGAACTCACATCCGAGCCCTCTAATACATAAGTCAACATCCGGTTGACTTTTCCAACTTAAGCTTCCTAAAAAAAGAGACTAAGTGTCTCATTTCCTACTAAAACCACTCCAAATCAACTCGATCACACAAGATATGGATAATGAAGCATAAAGAAGCTGAAAATGGAGGAAAAAGAGCGGTAACTCATGAGACGACGGGTCGGGTCGTCACAATCTTCCTTAATCCTCAACTTCGTGCTATACCTATTGTAAACATCATTCCACGTTGTGGCTGGGAATTCTCAAAGGCTTTCCTTGAGTCTCCTCATAGCTTCCGAGCTTTTTTCATTCAAATTGCTTGTAAAAGCTATAGCTGCCCAGTTATCAGGTACACGCGGCAATGTCATTCTTTCACGTTGAAATCTGTCCACGAATTTTCTAAGCAATTCTGAATCTCCTTGCTTGATTTTGAAAATATCCTCCATTCTTTTTTCCACTTTTTGGGATCCCGAGTGTGCTTTGATGAAAGAATCTGCAAGCTCAGCAAAAGAATTTATAGAATTTCAAGGTAAAAGGGAATACCATGTTAGTGCTCCTTTGGTGAGTGTTTCACCAAATTTCTTGACTAATACCGATTCAATCTCCTGCTTAGTCAAATTATTGCCTTTTACGCCCGTTTTGAATGCAGTCACGTGGTCTCGTGGGTCTGTTGTTCCATCATACTTTGGAATATCAGGCATTTTGAACTTTTTTGGAATTGGGAGTGGGGCAGTACTTGGCTTCCAGGGTTGTTGCGAATATCTGTTCATGTCTACCCCTTTGATTATGGGCGTGTCACGACCCAAACTGAAGGGCCATGACTAGCACCCGACCACACTTGCCGAGCACCAACGTACATTTCATCTAACCTTCATTATTATCTTTTAAGGCTGACGAGATCAATATAAATGGTAGACCTAGATCATGGACAACCAGCAATAAAATATGACGGCATGAACATACATAGCAGGGGATGACCAGACAATCAAGAAACTACATATAAGGTATGAGCTACCACGCTACTATGAAAGACTATACAACAAAAACTAGCCGACAAGGCATACCAAACTATACATGAGCCGACACTTGTCTATGAGCCTCTAAAAGAACATAAGTGTTGCAACATAGCCGGAACAGGGCCCCGACATACCCATAATGTCTATAACAAAAATTGCATACCAAGACCAAGGCAAGTCCGGAGAAGGGATCTCGCCAATCACCGCTGAACTGGACAGTCTACTGTGGTGGGGGAGCTGCACCTGCCTGTCTATCAGGACCTGCAGCACGACATGCAGCGTCCACAAATAAAAGGACGTCAGTACGAATAAAGTACTGAGTATGTAAGGCAAGGAACCATAAATACGATCAGTAATGTAAGCAAGGATAGAGAATATACAACCTGTAACATCTTAGTACCTCTGAGGGCTACTTACATGAAATGCATGATACATATGTATAAATACATAAACCTTTAAAGCATTCGCCTCTGTGGGCATCATCATCATCATATCGTACCCGGCCATAATAGGCTCGGTAGAATCGTACCCGGCCACGTGGAGCTCGGTAAAACCCAACTGATCAGTGGTTGCACAATAGGTGCCGTACCCGGCCAACTATAGCGTGGCTCGGTAGAGTAAAATAGCGTGGCTCGATAGAGTAAAATAGATACATATATATAATGCATGCTCGACTCATGGAATCACATTCTAAACCTTTCGGAGTGACGTAAGGTTGGTATCCTCTGTACACGTTATTAGGACTAACTCTTCACTATGAACCTTATAAGAATCAGGAAGTACCAACAACATTGATAACATAAGAATAAGAGAAGCAACATTAACATCAATCGTTCCATAAGAGGGAAAACAATGTAAGTACTGCTAGCTTCTAAGAGTAGAGTATCTTGGAAGCTCGTTCATTACATTATGTACAATCGGAGTCGTGCAAAAGAAGGAAAGGGATAGCCTCACATACCTTGTATATACTGCCCCAATCTCAAGCTATGCAATTGTCAAAACTCCTTAGTCTACAATAAGAGAAACGATACTATCGTTATCATTTAAGCGTCATAACTATTATGTATCGACCACAACCTATTTTACGATGAAACGGACAGCACCTCCCCTATATATATGACCTCACACCATTCAAAACAGTCACCAAACAGCCCAAACAACATCAATAATAAACATATTGAGCCTCCCAAAATAGTCCACACACAGCCTAATCACTCCATACATACGACGACCACCGTAGTCGTGTCAAACAACCTGGAAATGTTACAAATAACTATCAGCCCATAACCCTACATATATATGGTGTTTCTCCACACCCTTCCTCCTCCAAAACTCCACAAGATAGTAGTAAAATATGCAGCCCAACAACAACGCAAAACAGTCCACAAAACAATAACATTACTACCAAGCCTTTCGATATATATCTCACAAGTTCTAGCTTCAATGGCTTAGCCGCAACTTGGATAATCTTAAATACATATAGAGTAAGAGGTTCCTTACCTTTATACAGAAAGAACAACTCCAATTTGACCTTAAATTTCCATGAAATATCCCTCCAATGCTGCCACAACAACAAAAAAGCGAAACTAGCGATCAATTAGTGTTTTTCGGCACTAGAATCACTTTAGAAGGCTTGAAATCACCTAGGATTGATATTAAGAACATGAGGTAGTATTTACAGAACATAAACCCTTTAAAACAACCTCCCACACGAGCTGGAACGACACAAAAATGAGCAACAACAAGAAGAACAAGAGACTTACTAGCGCCACGGAATTCCCGACACTTGATTTGTGTTGTTTGCCCTTTTTTGGGTCTTGAATCTTGAGAGAACCTTGAGAGGATGTTCCTAGGGTTCTAAGGTCTGAAAATAGTGAAAATAAATGACTTAAAACGGGTTGGAGGCATCCTATATAGGTCCAAATATCTTAAACCGACTTAGTGGGCCCCATAGAGAGGTGCTTGGCGCAGTCTCGCGAAAACGCGAATATCTCTCTACTCCGAGATCGTATCGATGAACGGTTTAATGCGTTGGAAACTAGACTCATAGATCTTTAATTTGGTTGGTAGATCACCCCGTAATTCCTTGTAAATTATGAGAAAAGATTAGAAACATTTGACCCAATGTTTAAGTAAAATTATGAACCTAAGTTGCGACAACTTTTGTCGACTTTTGTTTCATAACTCGTTTGACTTCAAGACTTATGATACAGATATTATATGATTAAAATACCTTAATAAATGACCTCTTGAGTGTATTAAGCACCGCTAGATTACCTGAAAATACGAGTTACAACATCCTTGATTCGTTTAACTTCTAATACTGGTTAATCACCCTTATACACTCTTGTATCACTTAAGACCAATAGGATTGACTTCTTATCATCTAAAAGATAATTCCTTCTTGGATTTATGTTAACTAATATATGGCATGAACTAACACATGTGGATATGGGTTGTAACACCCTCCCCCCCTTTAGGAACATTCGTCCTCGAATGTAAGGGTTTATGGGGAGTTTAAATCATCGTGGATTCCAATGGAAATTTCCGATCAATTTTCCCCTATAAAATGGTCACTAGCAAAACTTGCATGTAATTAAGCCCAACATATGGCTTCACAAGGCTACACAAAGCATTATGCGTATTTACATTATCTACATATCACCATTTTGTATTAAGGAGGAGTATTCTCAAATTATTGCTTACCTCATAGAGCCGTTTCACCTTCCAATGTATCCTGTCTTCCACCAGCATCCTTGTTATCTTCATTCTGGAATAAGTAAGGGTATTTAGACTTCATCTCCTCTTCTGCTTCCCATGTCATTTCTTCCATATTTTTGTTCCTCCACAATACTTTGACGGAAGCTACATCTTTTGTTCTCAGCTTGCGGACTTGCCGATCTAATATCGCCACTGGCACTTCTTCATATGATAGGTCCTCTGTAACTTGTACATCTTTGATAGGGACGACTCGAGAAGGGTCTCCAATACATTTTCTCAACATAGATACATGGAATACCGGGTGGACAAATTCCAATTCGGATGGCAATTCTAACTCATAAGCAACCTGTCCAATCCGTCGAAGAATTTTATACGGCCCGATATACCTTGGACTCAGCTTACCTTTCTTCCCAAAACGCATAATACCCTTCATTGGTGAGATCCTCAGGAAAACCCAATCACCAACCTCAAACTCTAGATCACGATGTCGGACATCAGAATAAGATTTTTGCCTGCTTTGTGCCGTCCTCAATCGCTCCTGTATCACTTTCACCTTCTCAATAGCTTGGTGAATCAAATCTGGCCCATATAATTCTGTTTCACCGACTTCGAACCATCCAACTGGTGATCTACATCTCCTCCCGTATAGTGCCTCGTATGGGGCCATTTTAATACTGGAATGGTAGCTATTGTTATAGGCGAATTCTATGAGTGGAAGATGATCATCCCAATTCCCCTTAAAATCTAGAACACATGCTCGTAGCATATCTTCCAGTGTCTGAATGGTACGTTCAGCCTGTCCGTCAGTCTGCGGATGAAATGCAGTGCTGAGATTTACTTGTGTGCCTAAACCCTTCTGGAAAGACCTCCAAAAGTTAGCCGTAAATTGAGCTCCTCGGTCTGATATAATAGATATGGGCACACCATGAAGCCTAACAATCTCCTTGATATACAACTTTGCATAATCTTCAGCCGTGTAAGTTGTCTTCACTGGCAGAAAATGGGCACATTTTGTAAGTCGATCAATTATCACCCAGATGGAGTCAAACTTATGATAAGAGCGAGGTAATCCAATAATGAAGTCCATATTAATCACCTCCCACTTCCAGGTCGGAATCTCTATATTTTGAAGCAATCCACCGGGTTTCTGATGTTCTATCTTTACTTGTTGACAATTGGGACACTGGGCTACAAATTCTGCAATAGACTTCTTCATATTATCCCACCAATACTGCTCCTTGACATCATGATACATCTTTGTCGAGCCGGGATGGATGGAATATCGGGATTGATGAATCTCATTCATAATCTTCTCTCGCAACCCTGCCACATTAGGCACACACAATCGGCTCTGGTATCTCAGTGCCCCGTCTTTTCCGATCCCAAAAGCCATACTTTTACACTGTTGAATGCTTTCTCTTAATCGTACTAAGATAGGATCTTCATATTGTCGTGCTTTTACCTCGGCTACCAAAGATGATTCTGATGTATTCTGTACAGTAACACCTCCATCATCAGAGTCTAACAATCTGATTCTCATATTGGCTAGCTGATGAAGCTCTTTAATCAACCCCCATCTACCTGCCTCAATATGTACTAAGCTTCCCATTGATTTACGGCTGAGAGCATCTGCCACAACATTGGCTTTACCGGGATGATACAATATCTCGACGTCGTAGTCTTTCAATAATTCAAGCCACCTACGCTGCCTCAAATTCAACTCTTTCTGCTTGAAGATGTATTGTAAACTCTTGTGATCTGTGTAGATGTCAACATGGACGCCGTATAAGTAGTGCCGCCATATCTTCAAAGCATATATTACTGCAGCCAATTCCAAATCATGGGTTGGATAATTCTTTTCATGCTTCTTCAATTGTCTTGATGCATAAGCAATCACATTCCCACGCTGCATCAATACGCACCCCAAACCTATACCTGAGGCATCACAATATACCACATAACCTTCTGTTCCTTCAGGAAGAGTGAGCACTGGTGCAAATGTCAATCGATTCTTCAGCTCCTGAAAACTACGTTCACAAGTGTCAGACCACTGGAATTTGGTAGCCTTTTGTGTTAACTTAGTCAATGGTGATGATATAGAGGAAAATCCTTCTACAAACCGCCTATAATATCCTGCTAGCCCTAGGAAGCTGCGGACTTCTGATGGTGTTGTAGGTCTCGTCCAATTCTTTACTGCATCGATCTTCTGAGTGTCGACACTAATACCCTCATCAGATATCACATGGCCAAGGAATGCTACTGAGTTCAGCCAGAATTCACATTTGGAGAGCTTAGCATATAACTTACGATCCTGAAGCGTCTGTAATACTATCCGCAAGTGGCCCGCATGTTCCGCCTCCGAACGAGAATACACTAGAATGTCATCAATGAATACAATCACGAACACATCAAGATAGGGCCTGAATATAGTATTCATGAGATCCATAAAAGCTGCTGGGGCATTTGTTAGCCCGAACGACATCACCAAGAACTCAAAGTGCCCATATCTTGTCCGGAAGGCCGTCTTTGGAATATCCTTCTCCCTAACCCTCACCTGATGATACCCTGAACGTAAATCAATCTTAGAGAAATACTTGGCACCCTGGAGTTGGTCAAACAGGTCATCAATTCTTGGAAGTGGATACTTGTTCTTTATAGTAGACTTATTCAACTGTCGATAGTCGATACACATCCGTAACGACCCGTCTTTCTTCCGCACGAATAGGACTGGTGCACCCCAAGGTGAAGTGCTAGGCCTAATAAAGCCCTTATCCAGCAAGTCCTTCAACTGCACCTTCAACTCTCGCAACTCTGCCGGGGCCATTCTGTATGGAGGAATAGAGATCGGTTGAGTGTCAGGCAACACATCAATGCTAAACTCAATCTCCCTTTCAGGAGGAAGGCCTGGGAGTTCATCTGGGAAAACATCTGGGAATTCGTTGACCACAGGGATTGATTGTAAAGTAGGCGGTTTCGCCTCCGCATCCCTAACGCGAACGAGATGATAAATGTAACCTTTTGAGATCATTTTCCTTGCCTTAAGATAGGAAATAAACCTACCTTTCGGTGTAGCAATGTTCCCTTTCCATTCAATGACGGGTTCACCCGGAAATTGGAACCTAACCATCTTCGTACGACAGTCAACATTTGCATAGCATGAGGCCAACCAGTCCATTCCCATTATCACATCAAAATCAACCATTTCTAACTCAAATAAATTTGCCGAGGTTTGACGACTACAAATCATCACAGTGCAACCTCTATATACCCTTCTAGCAATCACAGAATCTCCTATCGGAGTAGATACCGCGAGGGGTTTACTTATCAATTCAGGTTCAATGCCAAACTTATTAGCCACAAAGGGTGTAACATATGATAATGTAGATCCCGGATCAATCAGCGCATATACATCATAAGAAAACACAGATATAATACCTGTAACAACATCTGGAGACGACTCGAGATCCTGTCGACCTACTAGAGCATAGGTTCGATTTTGAGCACCACTCGAACTCGGCACTGCACCTCTACCCCTACCACGACCTGTCGACTGCTGAAAACCCCGTGCTGGAGGTCGAACTGATGAGGAAGAACCAGACACAGATCCAGTCGGCTGAGCCATACCATCACCTCCTCTATTAGGACAATCCCGCATCATATGGCCAGGCTGCCCGCACGAATAGCATGCATCAGAACCTCGACGACACAGTCCAAAGTGGGCCTTGCCGCACTGATCACAATGTGGTGTTGGGGGTCTCATCTGACTAGTATCCCTGTGATGTTGCGAGCCAGATGCCCGCGAACTCTGACCTGGACCAGAATAGGATCGATCATATCGAGGCCTCTGAAACTGTGGAGGAGCACTAGCTACAGGTGGCGCCGAACTCCTCGAAAACTGTGGCCTGATGCGGCCTCTGAAGTCATCAGAATACCCTGCAAATCTCGCCCTCTTATGCTGGCCTCTATCCTGCTCCCTAACTGCCCTCTGCTGGCGCTTACGATCCTCTAGGGTCTGGGCATAAGCTTGAATACGGGAAATATCCATGCCCTCCACCAAGGAGGCTGTCGTACACTCATTTATCAGATGTGGTCCCAACCCATTCACGAACATATGCACCCTATCACTCATCTCGGCCACCATATGGGGAGCATACCTTGCCAAAGAATCAAACTGCATACTGTACTCTCGCACACTCATATTACCTTGTCTAAGGTTCAAGAACTTATCAGCTCTAGCTCGTCGTATCTCAACTGGCAAGTAGTGACGAAGAAAGGCCTCAGAAAATTCCTTCCACACAGCTGGAGGAGGGTTCGGACCCCTGGATCTCTCCCAACTATCATACCAGAGAACCGCTAAATCCCATAGCCGATAAGAAGCCAACTCTACTGCCTCTGTATCACTAACATGCATAACCCGAAGTGTACGATGAACCTGGTCAATAAAAGTCTGTGGGTCCTCTTTGGGGTCTGATTCGGTAAACACTGGAGGGTCTAAATTAATAAAATCACGAACTCTTGTACTAACTGGTTTCTCAGTAGCACCTGTATTATGCCTCTGAGCCTGAGCAACTACCAAGCTAGTCAATAACTGCAAAGCACTCCGCATATCCTGGTCTGGAGTGCCAGACGGAGGAACTGGAGGCGCTGGGTGCCTTCTAATATCCTCTGGAGGAGATGGAGTAGATGAGGTATGAGAGGGCATCTCACTTTGAGCCTCACTTTGTCCTGCTCTGACTTGGGGCACCTGACTGGTACCCTCTCCCGCTGCTGTATCAAGCCGTCTACTAATCGTTTGCTTCCTAGTCGAAGGCATCACTGAAAAAAAACAAGGTGAATATTAGAGACAAACACTTACGACTCAACTCTACGCACGATCTAGATTCAGGAAGAAGGTAACAACCCTAGATGTCATGTAGCCTCCTGATTATAAATGTGGCGCGCTACACATCCATAATCAAGACTCTACTAGACACGGCTCATAGACAACCCCTAGGACAGACTTGCTCTGATACCAAGTTTGTCACGACCCAAACTGAAGGGCCATGACTAGCACCCGACCACACTTGCCGAGCACCAACGTACATTTCATCTAACCTTCATTATTATCTTTTAAGGCTGACGAGATCAATATAAATGGTAGACCTAGATCATGGACAACCAGCAATAAAATATGACGGCATGAACATACATAGCAGGGGATGACCAGACAATCAAGAAACTACATATAAGGTATGAGCTACCACGCTACTATGAAAGACTATACAACAAAAACTAGCCGACAAGGCATACCAAACTATACATGAGCCGACACTTGTCTATGAGCCTCTAAAAGAACATAAGTGTTGCAACATAGCCGGAACAGGGCCCCGACATACCCATAATGTCTATAACAAAAATTGCATACCAAGACCAAGGCAAGTCCGGAGAAGGGATCTCACCAATCACCGCTGAACTGGACAGTCTACTGTGGTGGGGGAGCTGCACCTGCCTGTCTATCAGGACCTGCAGCACGACATGCAGCGTCCACAAATAAAAGGACGTCAGTACGAATAAAGTACTGAGTATGTAAGGCAAGGAACCATAAATACGATCAGTAATGTAAGCAAGGATAGAGAATATACAACCTGTAACATCTTAGTACCTCTGAGGGCTACTTACATGAAATGCATGATACATATGTATAAATACATAAACCTTTAAAGCATTCGCCTCTGTGGGCATCATCATCATCATATCGTACCCGGCCATAATAGGCTCGGTAGAATCGTACCCGGCCACGTGGAGCTCGGTAAAACCCAACTGATCAGTGGTTGCACAATAGGTGCCGTACCCGGCCAACTATAGCGTGGCTCGGTAGAGTAAAATAGATACATATATATAATGCATGCTCGACTCATGGAATCACATTCTAAACCTTTCGGAGTGACGTAAGGTCGGTATCCTCTGTACACGTTATTAGGACTAACTCTTCACTATGAACCTTATAAGAATCAGGAAGTACCAACAACATTGATAACATAAGAATAAGAGAAGCAACATTAACATCAATCGTTCCATAAGAGGGAAAACAATGTAAGTACTGCTAGCTTCTAAGAGTAGAGTATCTTGGAAGCTCGTTCATTACATTATGTACAATCGGAGTCGTGCAAAAGAAGGAAAGGGATAGCCTCACATACCTTGTATATACTGCCCCAATCTCAAGCTATGCAATTGTCAAAACTCCTTAGTCTACAATAAGAGAAACGATACTATCGTTATCATTTAAGCGTCATAACTATTATGTATCGACCACAACCTATTTTACGATGAAACGGACAGCACCTCCCCTATATATATGACCTCACACCATTCAAAACAGTCACCAAACAGCCCAAACAACATCAATAATAAACATATTGAGCCTCCCAAAATAGTCCACACACAGCCTAATCACTCCATACATACGACGACCACCGTAGTCGTGTCAAACAACCTGGAAATGTTACGAATAACTATCAGCCCATAACCCTACATATATATGGTGTTTCTCCACACCCTTCCTCCTCCAAAACTCCACAAGATAGTAGTAAAATACGCAGCCCAACAACAACGCAAAACAGTCCACAAAACAATAACATTACTACCAAGCCTTTCGATATATATCTCACAAGTTCTAGCTTCAATGGCTTAGCCGCAACTTGGATAATCTTAAATACATATAGAGTAAGAGGTTCCTTACCTTTATACAGAAAGAACAACTCCAATTTGACCTTAAATTTCCATGAAATATCCCTCCAATGCTGCCACAACAACAAAAAAGCGAAACTAGCGATCAATTAGTGTTTTTCGGCACTAGAATCACTTTAGAAGGCTTGAAATCACCTAGGATTGATATTAAGAACATGAGGTAGTATTTACAGAACATAAACCCTTTAAAACAACCTCCCACACGAGCTGGAACGACACAAAAATGAGCAACAACAAGAAGAACAAGAGACTTACTAGCGCCACGGAATTCCCGACACTTGATTTGTGTTGTTTGCCCTTTTTTGGGTCTTGAATCTTGAGAGAACCTTGAGAGGATGTTCCTAGGGTTCTAAGGTCTGAAAATAGTGAGAAGAAATGACTTAAAACGGGTTGGAGGCATCCTATATAGGTCCAAATATCTTAAACCGACTTAGTGGGCCCCATAGAGGTGCTTGGCGCAGTCTCGCAAAAACGCGAATATCTCTCTACTACGAGATCGTATCGATGAACGGTTTAATGTGTTGGAAACTAGACTCATAGATCTTTAATTTTGTTGGTAGATCACCCCGTAATTCCTTGTAAATTATGAGAAAATATTAGAAACATTTGACCCAATGTTTAAGTAAAATTATGAACCTAAGTTGCGACAACTTTTGTCGACTTTTGTTTCATAACTCGTTTGACTTCAAGACTTATGATACGGATATTATATGATTAAAATACATTAATAAATGACCTCTTGAGTGTATTAAGCACCGCTAGATTACCTGAAAATACGAGTTACAACATCCTTGATTCGTTTAACTTCTAATACTGGTTAATCACCCTTATACACTCTTGTATCACTTAAGACCAATATGATTGACTTCTTATCATCTAAAAGATAATTCTTTCTTGGATTTATGTTAACTAATATATGGCATGAACTAACACATGTGGATATGGGTTGTAACAGGGCGGTACCCCGGGTATCTGCTCTATACGTTCACTTTGCTCCTTGAGCTGTTTCTGCAAGGTTAGTACTAAATTTTGTAAATCAGAATTAATTACATTACCTGGTTCTCTCTCCTGCGGTTTACTGGGAGTTCCACCGCTGTCTGAGTTAACAAGCCCGGAACGAGGGTTTTCTATAGTGTTATTATTTGGAGTAGGTGTGGGTGTTGCAACAGGTAACTGGTTAACTAGCGCCTCAACAACTTTGTTGACCTGAGCAGTAATTAATTTATGCAAAGCTTCATCAACAGCTTCAGCATTTTCAAATTGAGCATACTCGTTTATTTGGGATCCATTAGGAGTACCCTCACGAGATTGCCGTGGAAAGTCCTGCGGAGTAGGAACTTGAATGTTAATATTATGTGGACCTCCCTGGCTTTGTTGGTTCTCTTGGTTTCCTGGGGTTTGTCATTGTTATTTGACATAATTGATGCAACAAGGAAGGTCAAGTGAAAAAAAATAGATTATCAGATTTCCGGTAACGGAACCAATTTGTTTAACCAAAAAAGAGAATTTTAGTCAAAGCTAGAATTTAGAAGAACGCGGGTTACTGATAATCAAAAAAATATGTAGAAGAAAGTAATTTGGGGTAACCAGAGTGTAATCAGGAGAAAAACAAGTGAATCAAAGTATATTTCAATTATATCTTGTGTTTACAAGTGATCAGATACCCCCCTTTTATAGATATCTTGAAGATATGCATTTTCCCCAAATCATAATGAGGCTATTATGAATAATTAAAGACATTAAATGCTACGTTACACAATCATTGTAATCAATACAAATTCTCTAACGTATCTAATATCTAATGCCTGTCGAATTCCGTATCTGCGCTCTTTATTATGGTCAGATCCCTTCCTTTTGATAAATGACTTAAATAGGTACGAGCGCTGAATCCTTCGAATGTCCTCCCATGCCTCTTACTTTGCCTTTGCTCGTTTCTATTGCTGCCCGTGCCTCTTGACTAATTATAATTCTTTGACTATTTGACCAGTCCACATGTCTCAATATGTCACTTACATATATAAATGTAATTTTTTTCAATACAAATATATATATATATATATATATATATATATATATATATATATATATATATATATATATATATATTGTACTTGAGCCTTCATTTTCTATAATTTTTTTGCAATGTGAGAAATGATTATGGCTCTTCTATCTAATCATTTGAGTACAATGATTGTAATATGCAGAACTTATGATCAATGGAATGGTTTGTTATTAAAAGTAGTACTCAGACATACCCATAATTTTTATTAGGTCGTGTCAAAATATATAAAAAAAATACACGAAAAGAATCAAGAAGAACCAACATATAGTAATAATATGTCATTAGGTTATTTTTAATCTAACTACACAATATAATTTTTCAGACAAAAGGTGGTCAATTATTTGACACCCTCTTCGGATAAAGTGGCTCCGCAATTGACTCCCTTTATTTTAATTCATGTGATGTAGTATGAGTTACATGAAATTTGAGAAAAAAATGAAAATTGTTATAATTTGTGATCATAATATGAGGCTATAAAAAATTCATTAATTAAATATAAAATGAGTAAAATAAAAAGCTTAAAATTAGATTATTTGGAAATACAGAATAGTATATTCTTTTTTTACGTCGATTGATCAGGTACAACACGTTGTCTCAACATCTCAACAAAAAGATTAACAACATCCTCGTTACGTCCTTTCTGACTATACCCTCTAATCACAACATTTCTCTCAAGGATTATCCGAAAGATTTCCATAGCTTCATCAAACTTCTCTTCTTTGAGATACCCACATACTAAAGTTGTGTAAGAAACCACATTTGGCACATGGGTATCCTCAAAAACAAGTTGAGCTTCCTCAATGCTGCTTAGCTTTACATAAAGATCCAAAAGTGCACTACCCACGTAAACATTTGACTGAAGGCCAAGTTTATTGAAATGACATGAAATTGCTTTCCTGAATTAAGGTCTTTAAGAACAACAGAAGAGTGAGTTACAGTGCCTAAAGTGAACTCATTTGGTCTAACATCATACTCAAACATTCTTGAGAAGATTGTTATTGCTTTCTTGTGATGATTCAGTCTAGTAAAACGGCTAACCAAAGCTGTAGCAGATACTACATCACATTTAGGCAATTCATCGAACATGGAATCTGCACTTTTTCCACATTGAGAAATAAGAATGCTAGGCTCAATGGTTGGAACTCCAAGGTTGTGCAAATGTTCTCGAGCATTTGGGGCTTGGCTGAGGAGTCTACAAATTGAACTTCGGGCTCTTATACATACTCGCATATATGTAAAAGATAATCGAGTAGAATGGAATGGAACAGATACAGAGAATTCATAAAAATCCAACAAATTTAAGGGAATTATTGGGTGTGTCACAATTCACAAACTAACAATTGGTCTTTGTTTCTTCACTTGGTTTAAACAAACTCACAATTTTTTGTCCCGTC
Organism: Nicotiana sylvestris; assembly: GCF_000393655.2. Taxonomy (NCBI): domain Eukaryota; kingdom Viridiplantae; phylum Streptophyta; class Magnoliopsida; order Solanales; family Solanaceae; genus Nicotiana; species Nicotiana sylvestris. The sequence goes on along the minus strand of NC_091063.1, from coordinate 154,574,849 downwards.
AATGATCCACTCTATGATTTTTTTGTTGAACTGCATTCAAATTTCGTAAAAATGGCATGGGTAGCCACTATTTAAGGTGGTATTTATTTTTTATCCAGCAATTCTAATGAATAAAAATAGCCACTACTCTATTAAAATTAATATAAAAAGATATTTTTACCCTTTCTCCCATTGATTTTCTTCTCAAACCCTCGCTTCTCACTCTGCATCGAATACATGGGCTCTGATTTCTTGATTAAGAACTAAACAAGCTGGGCGTGGCTCTTGAAGAGGAAGTTAGTTCATTTAATCTGGAATTTTTAGCTGAAAAATACAAGAAAAGGAAAAGAAAAACACAAACAAGTGTTTCTCTTTTCTCTGTTTGAGATATTCACAAACAAAAATTAGTGCAAATGGGGTATTTGTTGAAAGAGATTTTGAATACAGTTTGTGGAGTGAATTAACGGTATTAGGCTGTTTTTTGGAAGTAGAAGATCAGTTGCCAGAATATCAATTGAGTTTTCATATTTCAATGAATCAAATTCTCTTTTTATTTATGTGGGTCCTGAACTTAGAGTTGGAAGTTCTAAAATTAAGGATATTTGGTCCTTAACTTAGAGTTACATGCATAGAAATTAAGGACAGACAATCCTTAACTTAGAGTTACAAGTTCAAAAGTTAAGGACACTTGGTCCTGAACTTAGACTAACAAGCTCAAAAGTTAAGGACTATAGGTCCTCAACTTACAGTTACAAGTTCAAAAGTTAAGGACAGTAGATCCTGAAGTTTGAGTTCCAAGTTCAAAAGTTAAGGATAATAGGTCCTTAACTTTGAATTCCAAGTTCAAAAGTTAAGGACACTTGGTCCTTAACTTTGAGTTACAAGTTAAAAAGTTAAGGACACTTGGTCCCGAATTTCAAGTTTCAAGTTCAAAAGTTAAGGACACTTGGTCCTTAACTTTGAGTTCCAAGTTTAAAAATTAAGGACATTTGGTCCTGAACTTTGACTTACAAGTTCCAAAAGTTAAGGACACTTAGTCCTTAACTTTGAATTCCAAGTTCAAAAGTTAAGGACATTTGGTCCTGAACTTAGACTTACAAGTTCAAAAATTAAGGACATTTGGTCCTGAACTTAGACTAACAAGTTCAAAAGTTAAGGACATGCAGTCCTTAACTTACAGTTACAAGATCAAAAGTTAAGGGCAATAGGTTCTTAACTTTGACTTACAAGTTCAAAAGCTAAGGACGTTTAGTCTTTAAGTTTGAGTTCCAAGTTCAAAAGTTAATGACATGTAGTCCTGAAATCCTGAAGTTAAGTTCAAAAGTTAAGGACATATAGTCCTAAAGTCCTGAACTTAGAGTTCCAAGTTCAAAAGTTAAGGACATGTAGTCCTGAAGTCCTGAACTTAGAGTTCTAAGTTCAAAAGTTAAGGACATGAGCAGAAGAGTATTTTCGTCCAGGCAATTAAAGTTTAATAAAGCAGTGGCTAAAGACTAAAGATATTTTAAACAATAACTTAAGAGTAAATACATGTGTTATTAGTGGCTAACCGTGCACTTCCCCTCAAATTTCATAGGCTTTAACAGAAATTAACTTTAGACCCGATTTTAAATGGTTAAATTTTAAAAACTTTGTAAATTTTGACTATTCTTTAAAAACTTTGTAAATTTTAAAAACTTTGTAAATTTTGACTATTCTTTAAAAAGGTCACTAAAAAAGGCTATTCGTGCACTTCCACGTGTGAATTACAATTGCAGTCCCAGGAATTTTTTAAAGAGAAAAAGAAACCCTGAAAGTTCCCACAGAAGTCATTTTTGACTCTCCTTGTAGCTCCTCACTGACCAACTCCTCCAATGGCGATAGCCGCCGCCATTACACTGCCTCTTACAGCTCCAACCCGTCGTTCTCTTTCTTCTACTTCCGCTAATTTCGTTCGATTTTCCTCTCCGCTAACTCCACAACCAAAAAATCTCAAATTCGCCGCCGGTAGCGGAACACAGTGCCCTAGTTTCCGCATTTGTGCGACATCTTCAATGAGAATCGAAGCTCCGGAGAAAGGCTCTCCAGATTCTTTCCTTGATCGTAAAGAAAGCGGAATTCTTCACTTCGTCAAGTATCACGGCCTCGGCAACGACTTCATATTAGTAATAATGCACTGCTCAATATTTGAATATTATTTTTTCTATTTTTCCGAGGAATTTGGATATGTGCTGTCAAAGTAAAAGACATGCCGCAGTTGTTTCCCGTTATCTTGGTCAACTGCATCTATTTTGTGATGCAGAGTTATAATGTTTCACATTTTTGAAGTATCGTCCTTCCTCTGTCACGATTTTGGGATTTTTAAATCCTGTATTTTGGTTTGGGACTCAAAATTTTGAGTCTTTTTACTAGATTATTGCCTCAATAAATGTGGCTTTATATAAATAACAGTGGACATTTTAAAAATGCTGAAAGTATGTTTTCTTATTTGAATGAGCTCACATTTTAAGATTTGGAGAGAAAATCCTATGCTTGTGATACTTACACTTTTAAGAAAATAATCCTATGTTTGTGAATCATGACTAGCTGTCCATGACTGTGATGTTTTAGTGTTTGGAGAAGTACGTGTAGAAGCATGAACTCAGAGGAAAATAATCATGATTTGCTTAATTCTTTGGTCTTTAATCTTTTATTTTGGGTGTTTGATTAGATGCTCATCTTATCCATGATTGTTTGAGCAGGTTGACAATAGAGATACAACAGAACCTAAGGTCAGTCCTGATCAAGCTGTGAAACTATGTGACAGAAACTTCGGGATTGGTGCTGATGGCGTGATATTTGCAATGCCGGGTGTCAATGGCACTGATTATACCATGAGGATCTTCAATTCAGATGGAAGTGAGCCAGAGGTAATATTGCTTATTTCTGAAATTTAGAATTGATTGCATCTCTGTCTCTGGAGGATTAGTTTGACTTATCTTTTACGTCTAGAAGTTGCATGTTTGTGTACATTTGTGCAAATTTTTTCTTGATGAAAGGAGAGAATTGTGGTTGAAACTATCTCGCTTTTCATCCAGTCTCTCTCTATCTTCTATGTTTCTTATCTTCTTTTCTCTTTGCCAATTTTCTGTCAGCTGTTGTTGGATCTTGGTTTACGTAGCTATTGTGTGAAAGATCGAAAAGTATTATGCTTATAGCAATCCTTAGGTACAGTATTAGAATGCTGTGACATGTAATCAGATGACCAGTATAATTGTCTACTAAGTTTGCGTATATCTAGTAGTCCTCAAATTTATTTGTATAGTTCATACCAACTTCTGTTTCTTTCTGATTGTTCCTTCCCATAGTTGAGTCCACTGGAATATTTGAAGACTTTATTTCTGAGACCCTATATGCAATAGATTCTTGCCTGAGCTACAATTTGCTTTATCGTTTATTCCCAGTTTGATACAGGTGCTTTCTGGGCATACTTATTTTATTTTGTTCTGTATGTGTCTTCTGTGAAAATGGTATATGCTTCCTGGACTCTTTAATAGGGTTGGAGTGACTGGGTGTTGACATAACATTACACTGTGAAGACTTGTGAAGTCTTCATTTTCTAGGACCGTATTTGCAATACATTCTTGCCTGGGCCTGAACCACATGTATTGAAATTACTTTATTGCTTATGCCTAGTTTAATGCAGGTGCTTTCTGGGCATACTTATTTTATGTAAAGAAGAGAAGTATCAAAACTTAGGCATTTTACTCATTTTGTTGAACAGTGCCAGCTATCTGAGGTTGGTTGGTTCATGAACTAGTCAGGCTTGGTTCAATTTTGTTTTTACCACTACTCGGCTCAAGTGCTGGAACTCTTTGCTATGTTGAAGTTGAGATCCATGGTTGTAACCTCTTTGAAAGCCTGTCTCATGCAACATTTATTTCCTAGTGTGCGTTTCCATTAGAGTCATTTTTCCTTTAGGCGCTTATTCAATTAAGTGCTACTTCTGTGCTGATTTACTTCATTTAACAATTAACATGTACTTTGTCACACTCATGATTGGTCAAACGGGCCCTTTTCCAGGGAGAATCGTCATATGAATGAGATATTGGTTGAATATTATGTACTGCCTAACATCCAGTTAGATTGTTTGTTTTAATGTTTAGCTATTTCCCAGATACTTTGACGCATCAATGACTGATTATTGCATTGCATATGCTTATTTGAGATTGGCTTTCTGGATGATCTGATGATTTTTTTTAGTAGGATCTCAAGCAGCTGTGACATATTCGAATGGTATTGACTTATACATAAGTTTAGCATTTGCAAGGTTTGCTCCTCTGACAAGCCTTGGTTATGTCTCATCATAGCTCGCTTGACCTTTAACCAAGCCAACATCGAGTGAGGTCTTGACTATGTTCTTCCTGCGGGCCTAATAAGGTAGTGCTGCCATATGCATTGGTTATAATAAATACAGGCCAAGTATTTTGACCTATCCTATACATATTTATGGCGTTGCCCAAATTAAGTGAAGTTGAAAGCTGCTTAAGTACCTGTTCATTAAAAAAAGAATAATTGGGTTCATTGGTTGAAGGGCATACGAAGTGATATAATTAGACGGTGGTACAAGATTGATTCCTGTCTAAAACTATCTTTTTGGACGTTATGTAAGGAAAGGACCCAGAGATCCTTTGAGGGGAGTTTCACTTGGCATTCCTTCCATAATGTTTAAATTGTTTTGTTGGAACAGTCCTTGTGATCTAAATGATGCAAATCAACTTTTTTTGACTTCATTTGCCAGTTAAGGTTTTTGTAGGAGTTTACAAGACTTTTTAATATATAGCATCCACTGGATGCTGTGATTGATAGAATTTTTGTTACTTGAAAATCTGGTCATAACAATTAAGAATTTGGTTTGGCTGGCTCAAAATTGCACTTAATGAATACTTAAAAAATGTGCAGCTGGGTTTCTTATTGTAGTGGCACATGTAATAATGTTTTCTACCTTTTTCCTGAATATGCTTGTAGCCGACCCCAGCTAGCTTGGGATTAAGGTATAGTTCTGAAAATTCTTGCAAGGGCTTTTACAATGCATTGTTTTTGTTTTTATGAACAGTGCAGTCAGTAGAACCGACATCTGTTTACCTATTAAAAAAAGTAATGACATCTGTTAGGATAAGGGATTATGTTATTGTTTTGTGCTTACAAGCAATGAACCTTTTGGGAAATGGTTCGTTCTGTTTCCTTTCCTAACTATCACATACAGATTCTGGGAGGAGGTTTTGGCTGAAGGGGGTTAAGAGACTTAAAATACATAATGAGAGCCTTCTTACAAAGTGGCTACGGAGATATTCTTCAGTGGAAAATAGATTATGGAAAAGGGTAATTCAGAAGAAGTACAGAGAAAAGGATTGGTGGAGTACAACAGTTGTGAGTAGACCTCATGGTGCAGGAGTCTGAAAATTTGTTAGAGTTCAGTGACAGATGTTATTAAAGTTGGAGATGGGAGGATGGATAGTGAGTTTTGGCATGATTCCTGGATAGGTCATTCTCCACTTGAAGTTAGATATCCTGATTTACTCAGTATGTCAAATAAAAGTGAAACCACAAAAACTCAAGTCATAACAGAAATGGTTGGTTTGAGAATAAGAAGAGACTGTTTTTACCGGAAACAGATAGGCTGTATGACCTGCTAAAGGATGTGCATCAGGGATTTAAGTTAACAGAGGAGGACAGGATGTAAATAGATCAACGAAAATGGCAGATTTACTGTACGATCTTATTACAAAATTTTTAGTAGAGAAAAAGCATGTTTTTGATTTTTTTCCTAAAGGTCTTGGAATTTAATCTGGAGATCAAACACTCTTTTTAAAGTCTCTTGCTTTTGCTGGGTATTAGCTCATGATTCTTGTCTTACTCATGTGTATCATACCTGCAGCATGTGGCTATTTTCTGAAGGAGAAATAGTTGTTCAGAAGGCAATTGTGGAAGTTGTTTTGTTACATTTTCTTTTCCTAAGCTCATACTGGAAGATAAAACCTGCAATAGTGCCTTGTATGCATGTTATTGTTCATGATTCTGATGTATTCTGTACAGTAACACCTCCGTCATCAGAGTCTAACAATCTGATTCTCATATTGGCTAGCTGATGAAGCTCTTTAATCAACCCCCATCTACCTGCCTCAATATGTACTAAGCTTCCCATTGATTTACGGCTGAGAGCATCTGCCACAACATTGGCTTTACCGGGATGATACAATATCTCGACGTCGTAGTCTTTCAATAATTCAAGCCACCTACGCTGCCTCAAATTCAACTCTTTCTGCTTGAAGATGTATTGTAAACTCTTGTGATCTGTGTAGATGTCAACATGGACGCCGTATAAGTAGTGCCGCCATATCTTCAAAGCATATATTACTGCAGCCAATTCCAAATCATGGGTTGGATAATTCTTTTCATGCTTCTTCAATTGTCTTGATGCATAAGCAATCACATTCCCACGCTGCATCAATACGCACCCCAAACCTATACCTGAGGCATCACAATATACCACATAACCTTCTGTTCCTTCAGGAAGAGTGAGCACTGGTGCAAATGTCAATCGATTCTTCAGCTCCTGAAAACTACGTTCACAAGTGTCAGACCACTGGAATTTGGTAGCCTTTTGTGTTAACTTAGTCAATGGTGATGATATAGAGGAAAATCCTTCTACAAACCGCCTATAATATCCTGCTAGCCCTAGGAAGCTGCGGACTTCTGATGGTGTTGTAGGTCTCGTCCAATTCTTTACTGCATCGATCTTCTGAGTGTCGACACTAATACCCTCATCAGATATCACATGGCCAAGGAATGCTACTGAGTTCAGCCAGAATTCACATTTGGAGAGCTTAGCATATAACTTACGATCCTGAAGCGTCTGTAATACTATCCGCAAGTGGCCCGCATGTTCCGCCTCCGAACGAGAATACACTAGAATGTCATCAATGAATACAATCACGAACACATCAAGATAGGGCCTGAATATAGTATTCATGAGATCCATAAAAGCTGCTGGGGCATTTGTTAGCCCGAACGACATCACCAAGAACTCAAAGTGCCCATATCTTGTCCGGAAGGCCGTCTTTGGAATATCTTTCTCCCTAACCCTCACCTGATGATACCCTGAACGTAAATCAATCTTAGAGAAATACTTGGCACCCTGGAGTTGGTCAAACAGGTCATCAATTCTTGGAAGTGGATACTTGTTCTTTATAGTAGACTTATTCAACTGTCGATAGTCGATACACATCCGTAACGACCCGTCTTTCTTCCGCACGAATAGGACTGGTGCACCCCAAGGTGAAGTGCTAGGCCTAATAAAGCCCTTATCCAGCAAGTCCTTCAACTGCACCTTCAACTCTCGCAACTCTGCCGGGGCCATTCTGTATGGAGGAATAGAGATCGGTTGAGTGTCAGGCAACACATCAATGCTAAACTCAATCTCCCTTTCAGGAGGAAGGCCTGGGAGTTCATCTGGGAAAACATCTGGGAATTCGTTGACCACAGGGATTGATTGTAAAGTAGGCGGTTTCGCCTCCGCATCCCTAACGCGAACGAGATGATAAATGTAACCTTTTGAGATCATTTTCCTTGCCTTAAGATAGGAAATAAACCTACCTTTCGGTGTAGCAATGTTCCCTTTCCATTCAATGACGGGTTCACCCGGAAATTGGAACCTAACCATCTTCGTACGACAGTCAACATTTGCATAGCATGAGGCCAACCAGTCCATTCCCATTATCACATCAAAATCAACCATTTCTAACTCAAATAAATTTGCCGAGGTTTGACGACTACAAATCATCACAGTGCAACCTCTATATACCCTTCTAGCAATCACAGAATCTCCTATCGGAGTAGATACCGCGAGGGGTTTACTTATCAATTCAGGTTCAATGCCAAACTTATTAGCCACAAAGGGTGTAACATATGATAATGTAGATCCCGGATCAATCAGCGCATATACATCATAAGAAAACACAGATATAATACCTGTAACAACATCTGGAGACGACTCGAGATCCTGTCGACCTACTAGAGCATAGGTTCGATTTTGAGCACCACTCGAACTCGGCACTGCACCTCTACCCCTACCACGACCTGTCGACTGCTGAAAACCCCGTGCTGGAGGTCGAACTGATGAGGAAGAACCAGACACAGATCCAGTCGGCTGAGCCATACCATCACCTCCTCTATTAGGACAATCCCGCATCATATGGCCAGGCTGCCCGCACGAATAGCATGCATCAGAACCTCGACGACACAGTCCAAAGTGGGCCTTGCCGCACTGATCACAATGTGGTGTTGGGGGTCTCATCTGACTAGTATCCCTGTGATGTTGCGAGCCAGATGCCCGCGAACTCTGACCTGGACCAGAATAGGATCGATCATATCGAGGCCTCTGAAACTGTGGAGGAGCACTAGCTACAGGTGGCGCCGAACTCCTCGAAAACTGTGGCCTGATGCGGCCTCTGAAGTCATCAGAATACCCTGCAAATCTCGCCCTCTTATGCTGGCCTCTATCCTGCTCCCTAACTGCCCTCTGCTGGCGCTTACGATCCTCTAGGGTCTGGGCATAAGCTTGAATACGGGAAATATCCATGCCCTCCACCAAGGAGGCTGTCGTACACTCATTTATCAGATGTGGTCCCAACCCATTCACGAACATATGCACCCTATCACTCATCTCGGCCACCATATGGGGAGCATACCTTGCCAAAGAATCAAACTGCATACTGTACTCTCGCACACTCATATTACCTTGTCTAAGGTTCAAGAACTTATCAGCTCTAGCTCGTCGTATCTCAACTGGCAAGTAGTGACGAAGAAAGGCCTCAGAAAATTCCTTCCACACAGCTGGAGGAGGGTTCGGACCCCTGGATCTCTCCCAACTATCATACCAGAGAACCGCTAAATCCCATAGCCGATAAGAAGCCAACTCTACTGCCTCTGTATCACTAACATGCATAACCCGAAGTGTACGATGAACCTGGTCAATAAAAGTCTGTGGGTCCTCTTTGGGGTCTGATTCGGTAAACACTGGAGGGTCTAAATTAATAAAATCACGAACTCTTGTACTAACTGGTTTCTCAGTAGCACCTGTATTATGCCTCTGAGCCTGAGCAACTACCAAGCTAGTCAATATCTGCAAAGCACTCCGCATATCCTGGTCTGGAGTGCCAGACGGAGGAACTGGAGGCGCTGGGTGCCTTCTAATATCCTCTGGAGGAGATGGAGTAGATGAGGTATGAGAGGGCATCTCACTTTGAGCCTCACTTTGTCCTGCTCTGACTTGGGGCACCTGACTGGTACCCTCTCCCGCTGCTGTATCAAGCCGTCTACTAATCGTTTGCTTCCTAGTCGAAGGCATCACTGAAAAAAAACAAGGTGAATATTAGAGACAAACACTTACGACTCAACTCTACGCACGATCTAGATTCAGGAAGAAGGTAACAACCCTAGATGTCATGTAGCCTCCTGATTATAAATGTGGCGCGCTACACATCCATAATCAAGACTCTACTAGACACGGCTCATAGACAACCCCTAGGACAGACTTGCTCTGATACCAAGTTTGTCACGACCCAAACTGAAGGGCCATGACTAGCACCCGACCACACTTGCCGAGCACCAACGTACATTTCATCTAACCTTCATTATTATCTTTTAAGGCTGACGAGATCAATATAAATGGTAGACCTAGATCATGGACAACCAGCAATAAAATATGACGGCATGAACATACATAGCAGGGGATGACCAGACAATCAAGAAACTACATATAAGGTATGAGCTACCACGCTACTATGAAAGACTATACAACAAAAACTAGCCGACAAGGCATACCAAACTATACATGAGCCGACACTTGTCTATGAGCCTCTAAAAGAACATAAGTGTTGCAACATAGCCGGAACAGGGCCCCGACATACCCATAATGTCTATAACAAAAATTGCATACCAAGACCAAGGCAAGTCCGGAGAAGGGATCTCACCAATCACCGCTGAACTGGACAGTCTACTGTGGTGGGGGAGCTGCACCTGCCTGTCTATCAGGACCTGCAGCACGACATGCAGCGTCCACAAATAAAAGGACGTCAGTACGAATAAAGTACTGAGTATGTAAGGCAAGGAACCATAAATACGATCAGTAATGTAAGCAAGGATAGAGAATATACAACCTGTAACATCTTAGTACCTCTGAGGGCTACTTACATGAAATGCATGATACATATGTATAAATACATAAACCTTTAAAGCATTCGCCTCTGTGGGCATCATCATCATCATATCGTACCCGGCCATAATAGGCTCGGTAGAATCGTACCCGGCCACGTGGAGCTCGGTAAAACCCAACTGATCAGTGGTTGCACAATAGGTGCCGTACCCGGCCAACTATAGCGTGGCTCGGTAGAGTAAAATAGATACATATATATAATGCATGCTCGACTCATGGAATCACATTCTAAACCTTTCGGAGTGACGTAAGGTCGGTATCCTCTGTACACGTTATTAGGACTAACTCTTCACTATGAACCTTATAAGAATCAGGAAGTACCAACAACATTGATAACATAAGAATAAGAGAAGCAACATTAACATCAATCGTTCCATAAGAGGGAAAACAATGTAAGTACTGCTAGCTTCTAAGAGTAGAGTATCTTGGAAGCTCGTTCATTACATTATGTACAATCGGAGTCGTGCAAAAGAAGGAAAGGGATAGCCTCACATACCTTGTATATACTGCCCCAATATCAAGCTATGCAATTGTCAAAACTCCTTAGTCTACAATAAGAGAAACGATACTATCGTTATCATTTAAGCGTCATAACTATTATGTATCGACCACAACCTATTTTACGATGAAACGGACAGCACCTCCCCTATATATATGACCTCACACCATTCAAAACAGTCACCAAACAGCCCAAACAACATCAATAATAAACATATTGAGCCTCCCAAAATAGTCCACACACAGCCTAATCACTCCATACATACGACGACCACCGTAGTCGTGTCAAACAACCTGGAAATGTTACGAATAACTATCAGCCCATAACCCTACATATATATGGTGTTTCTCCACACCCTTCCTCCTCCAAAACTCCACAAGATAGTAGTAAAATACGCAGCCCAACAACAACGCAAAACAGTCCACAAAACAATAACATTACTACCAAGCCTTTCGATATATATCTCACAAGTTCTAGCTTCAATGGCTTAGCCGCAACTTGAATAATCTTAAATACATATAGAGTAAGAGGTTCCTTACCTTTATACAGAAAGAACAAATCCAATTTGACCTTAAATTTCCATGAAATATCCCTCCAATGCTGCCACAACAACAAAAAGCGAAACTAGCGATCAATTAGTGTTTTTCGGCACTAGAATCACTTTAGAAGGCTTGAAATCACCTAGGATTGATATTAAGAACATGAGGTAGTATTTACAGAACATAAACCCTTTAAAACAACCTCCCACACGAGCTGGAACGACACAAAAATGAGCAACAACAAGAAGAACAAGAGACTTACTAGCGCCACGGAATTCCCGACACTTGATTTGTGTTGTTTGCCCTTTTTTGGGTCTTGAATCTTGAGAGAACCTTGAGAGGATGTTCCTAGGGTTCTAAGGTCTGAAAATAGTGAGAAGAAATGACTTAAAACGGGTTGGAGGCATCCTATATAGGTCCAAATATCTTAAACCGACTTAGTGGGCCCCATAGAGGTGCTTGGCGCAGTCTCGCGAAAACGCGAATATCTCTCTACTACGAGATCGTATCGATGAACGGTTTAATGCGTTGGAAACTAGACTCATAGATCTTTAATTTGGTTGGTAGATCACCCCGTAATTCCTTGTAAATTATGAGAAAAGATTAGAAACATTTGACCCAATGTTTAAGTAAAATTATGAACCTAAGTTGCGACAACTTTTGTCGACTTTTGTTTCATAACTCGTTTGACTTCAAGACTTATGATACGGATATTATATGATTAAAATAACTTAATAAATGACCTCTTGAGTGTATTAAGCACCGCTAGATTACCTGAAAATACGAGTTACAACATCCTTGATTCGTTTAACTTCTAATACTGGTTAATCACCCTTATACACTCTTGTATCACTTAAGACCAATAGGATTGACTTCTTATCATCTAAAAGATAATTCCTTCTTGGATTTATGTTAACTAATATATGGCATGAACTAACACATGTGGATATGGGTTGTAACACCCTCCCCCCCTTAGGAACATTCGTCCTCGAATGTAAGGGTTTATGGGGAGTTTAAATCATCGTGGATTCCAATGGAAATTTCCGATCAATTTTCCCCTATAAAATGGTCACTAGCAAAACTTGCAAGTAATTAAGCCCAACATATGGTTTCACAAGTCTACACAAAGCATTATGCGTATTTACATTATCTACATATCATCATTTTGTATTAAGGAGGAGTATTCTCAAATTATTGCTTACCTCATAAACAGCTTCAGCATTTTCAAATTGAGCATACTCGTTTATTTGGGATCCATTAGGAGTACCCTCACGAGATTGCCGTGGAAAGTCCTGCGGAGTAGGAACTTGAATGTTAATATTATGTGGACCTCCCTGGCTTTGTTGGTTCTCTTGGTTTCCTGGGGTTTGTCATTGTTATTTGACATAATTGATGCAACAAGGAAGGTCAAGTGAAAAAAAATAGATTATCAGATTTCCGGTAACGGAACCAATTTGTTTAACCAAAAAAGAGAATTTTAGTCAAAGCTAGAATTTAGAAGAACGCGGGTTACTGATAATCAAAAAAATATGTAGAAGAAAGTAATTTGGGGTAACCAGAGTGTAATCAGGAGAAAAACAAGTGAATCAAAGTATATTTCAATTATATCTTGTGTTTACAAGTGATCAGATACCCCCCTTTTATAGATATCTTGAAGATATGCATTTTCCCCAAATCATAATGAGGCTATTATGAATAATTAAAGACATTAAATGCTACGTTACACAATCATTGTAATCAGTACAAATTCTCTAACGTATCTAATATCTAATGCCTGTCGAATTCCGTATCTGCGCTCTTTATTATGGTCAGATCCCTTCCTTTTGATAAATGACTTAAATAGGTACGAGCGCTGAATCCTTCGAATGTCCTCCCATGCCTCTTACTTTGCCTTTGCTCGTTTCTATTGCTGCCCGTGCCTCTTGACTAATTATAATTCTTTGACTATTTGACCAGTCCACATGTCTCAATATGTCACTTACATATATAAATGTAATTTTTTTCAATACAAATATATATATATATATATATATATATATATATATATATATATATATATATATATATATTGTACTTGAGCCTTCATTTTCTATAATTTTTTTGCAATGTGAGAAATGATTATGGCTCTTCTATCTAATCATTTGAGTACAATGATTGTAATATGCAGAACTTATGATCAATGGAATGGTTTGTTATTAAAAGTAGTACTCAGACATACCCATAATTTTTATTAGGTCGTGTCAAAATATATAAAAAAAATACACGAAAAGAATCAAGAAGAACCAACATATAGTAATAATATGTCATTAGGTTATTTTTAATCTAACTACACAATATAATTTTTCAGACAAAAGGTGGTCAATTATTTGACACCCTCTTCGGATAAAGTGGCTCCGCAATTGACTCCCTTTATTTTAATTCATGTGATGTAGTATGAGTTACATGAAATTTGAGAAAAAAATGAAAATTGTTATAATTTGTGATCATAATATGAGGCTATAAAAAATTCATTAATTAAATATAAAATGAGTAAAATAAAAAGCTTAAAATTAGATTATTTGGAAATACAGAATAGTATATTCTTTTTTTACGTCGATTGATCAGGTACAACACGTTGTCTCAACATCTCAACAAAAAGATTAACAACATCCTCGTTACGTCCTTTCTGACTATACCCTCTAATCACAACATTTCTCTCAAGGATTATCCGAAAGATTTCCATAGCTTCATCAAACTTCTCTTCTTTGAGATACCCACATACTAAAGTTGTGTAAGAAACCACATTTGGCACATGGGTATCCTCAAAAACAAGTTGAGCTTCCTCAATGCTGCTTAGCTTTACATAAAGATCCAAAAGTGCACTACCCACGTAAACATTTGACTGAAGGCCAAGTTTATTGAAATGACATGAAATTGCTTTCCTGAATTAAGGTCTTTAAGAACAACAGAAGAGTGAGTTACAGTGCCTAAAGTGAACTCATTTGGTCTAACATCATACTCAAACATTCTTGAGAAGATTGTTATTGCTTTCTTGTGATGATTCAGTCTAGTAAAACGGCTAACCAAAGCTGTAGCAGATACTACATCACATTTAGGCAATTCATCGAACATGGAATCTGCACTTTTTCCACATTGAGAAATAAGAATGCTAGGCTCAATGGTTGGAACTCCAAGGTTGTGCAAATGTTCTCGAGCATTTGGGGCTTGGCTGAGGAGTCTACAAATTGAACTTCGGGCTCTTATACATACTCGCATATATGTAAAAGATAATCGAGTAGAATGGAATGGAACAGATACAGAGAATTCATAAAAATCCAACAAATTTAAGGGAATTATTGGGTGTGTCACAATTCACAAACTAACAATTGGTCTTTGTTTCTTCACTTGGTTTAAACAAACTCACAATTTTTTGTCCCGTCAATGATCCACTCTATGATTTTTTTGTTGAACTGCATTCAAATTTCGTAAAAATGGCATGGGTAGCCACTATTTAAGGTGGTATTTATTTTTTATCCAGCAATTCTAATGAATAAAAATAGCCACTACTCTATTAAAATTAATATAAAAAGACATTTTTACCCTTTCTCCCATTGATTTTCTTCTCAAACCCTCGCTTCTCACTCTGCATCGAATACATGGGCTCTGATTTCTTGATTAAGAACTAAACAAGCTGGGCGTGGCTCTTGAAGAGGAAGTTAGTTCATTTAATCTGGAATTTTTAGCTGAAAAATACAAGAAAAGGAAAAGAAAAACACAAACAAGTGTTTCTCTTTTCTCTGTTTGAGATATTCACAAACAAAAATTAGTGCAAATGGGGTATTTGTTGAAAGAGATTTTGAATACAGTTTGTGGAGTGAATTAACGGTCTTAGGCTGTTTTTTGGAAGTAGAAGATCAGTTGCCAGAATATCAATTGAGTTTTCATATTTCAATGAATCAAATTCTCTTTTTATTTATGTGGGTCCTGAACTTAGAGTTGGAAGTTCTAAAATTAAGGATATTTGGTCCTTAACTTAGAGTTACATGCATAGAAATTAAGGACAGACAATCCTTAACTTAGAGTTACAAGTTCAAAAGTTAAGGACACTTGGTCCTGAACTTAGACTAACAAGCTCAAAAGTTAAGGACTATAGGTCCTCAACTTACAGTTACAAGTTCAAAAGTTAAGGACAGTAGATCCTGAAGTTTGAGTTCCAAGTTCAAAAGTTAAGGATAATAGGTCCTTAACTTTGAATTCCAAGTTCAAAAGTTAAGGACACTTGGTCCTTAACTTTGAGTTACAAGTTAAAAAGTTAAGGACACTTGGTCCCGAATTTCAAGTTTCAAGTTCAAAAGTTAAGGACACTTGGTCCTTAACTTTGAGTTCCAAGTTTAAAAGTTAAGGACATTTGGTCCTGAACTTTGACTTACAAGTTCCAAAAGTTAAGGACACTTAGTCCTTAACTTTGAATTCCAAGTTCAAAAGTTAAGGACATTTGGTCCTGAACTTAGACTTACAAGTTCAAAAATTAAGGACATTTGGTCCTGAACTTAGACTAACAAGTTCAAAAGTTAAGGACATGCAGTCCTTAACTTACAGTTACAAGATCAAAAGTTAAGGGCAATAGGTTCTTAACTTTGACTTACAAGTTCAAAAGCTAAGGACGTTTAGTCTTTAAGTTTGAGTTCCAAGTTCAAAAGTTAATGACATGTAGTCCTGAAATCCTGAAGTTAAGTTCAAAAGTTAAGGACATATAGTCCTGAAGTCCTGAACTTAGAGTTCCAAGTTCAAAAGTTAAGGACATGTAGTCCTGAAGTCCTGAACTTAGAGTTCTAAGTTCAAAAGTTAAGGACATGAGCAGAAGGGTATTTTCGTCCAGGCAATTAAAGTTTAATAAAGCAGTGGCTAAAGACTAAAGATATTTTAAACAATAGCTTAAGAGTAAATACATGTGTTATTAGTGGCTAACCGTGCACTTCCCCTCAAATTTCATAGGCTTTAACAGAAATTAACTTTAGACCCGATTTTAAATGGTTAAATTTTAAAAACTTTGTAAATTTTGACTATTCTTTAAAAAGGTCACTAAAAAAGGCTATTCGTGCACTTCCACGTGTGAATTACAATTGCAGTCCCAGGAATTTTTTAAAGAGAAAAAGAAACCCTGAAAGTTCCCACAGAAGTCATTTTTGACTCTCCTTGTAGCTCCTCACTGACCAACTCCTCCAATGGCGATAGCCGCCGCCATTACACTGCCTCTTACAGCTCCAACCCGTCGTTCTCTTTCTTCTACTTCCGCTAATTTCGTTCGATTTTCCTCTCCGCTAACTCCACAACCAAAAAATCTCAAATTCGCCGCCGGTAGCGGAACACAGTGCCCTAGTTTCCGCATTTGTGCGACATCTTCAATGAGAATCGAAGCTCCGGAGAAAGGCTCTCCAGATTCTTTCCTTGATCGTAAAGAAAGCGGAATTCTTCACTTCGTCAAGTATCACGGCCTCGGCAACGACTTCATATTAGTAATAATGCACTGCTCAATATTTGAATATTATTTTTTCTATTTTTCCGAGGAATTTGGATATGTGCTGTCAAAGTAAAAGACATGCCGCAGTTGTTTCCCGTTATCTTGGTCAACTGCATCTATTTTGTGATGCAGAGTTATAATGTTTCACATTTTTGAAGTATCGTCCTTCCTCTGTCACGATTTTGGGATTTTTAAATCCTGTATTTTGGTTTGGGACTCAAAATTTTGAGTCTTTTTACTAGATTATTGCCTCAATAAATGTGGCTTTATATAAATAACAGTGGACATTTTAAAAATGCTGAAAGTATGTTTTCTTATTTGAATGAGCTCACATTTTAAGATTTGGAGAGAAAATCCTATGCTCGTGATACTTACACTTTTAAGAAAATAATCCTATGTTTGTGAATCATGACTAGCTGTCCATGACTGTGATGTTTTAGTGTTTGGAGAAGTACGTGTAGAAGCATGAACTCAGAGGAAAATAATCATGATTTGCTTAATTCTTTGGTCTTTAATCTTTTATTTTGGGTGTTTGATTAGATGCTCATCTTATCCATGATTGTTTGAGCAGGTTGACAATAGAGATACAACAGAACCTAAGGTCAGTCCTGATCAAGCTGTGAAACTATGTGACAGAAACTTCGGGATTGGTGCTGATGGCGTGATATTTGCAATGCCGGGTGTCAATGGCACTGATTATACCATGAGGATCTTCAATTCAGATGGAAGTGAGCCAGAGGTAATATTGCTTATTTCTGAAATTTAGAATTGATTGCATCTCTGTCTCTGGAGGATTAGTTTGACTTATCTTTTACGTCTAGAAGTTGCATGTTTGTGTACATTTGTGCAAATTTTTTCTTGATGAAAGGAGAGAATTGTGGTTGAAACTATCTCGCTTTTCATCCAGTCTCTCTCTATCTTCTATGTTTCTTATCTTCTTTTCTCTTTGCCAATTTTCTGTCAGCTGTTGTTGGATCTTGGTTTACGTAGCTATTGTGTGAAAGATCGAAAAGTATTATGCTTATAGCAATCCTTAGGTACAGTATTAGAATGCTGTGACATGTAATCAGATGACCAGTATAATTGTCTACTAAGTTTGCGTATATCTAGTAGTCCTCAAATTTATTTGTATAGTTCATACCAACTTCTGTTTCTTTCTGATTGTTCCTTCCCATAGTTGAGTCCACTGGAATATTTGAAGACTTTATTTCTGAGACCCTATATGCAATAGATTCTTGCCTGAGCTACAATTTGCTTTATCGTTTATTCCCAGTTTGATACAGGTGCTTTCTGGGCATACTTATTTTATTTTGTTCTGTATGTGTCTTCTGTGAAAATGGTATATGCTTCCTGGACTCTTTAATAGGGTTGGAGTGACTGTGTGTTGACATAACATTACACTGTGAAGACTTGTGAAGTCTTCATTTTCTAGGACCGTATTTGCAATACATTCTTGCCTGGGCCTGAACCACATGTATTGAAATTACTTTATTGCTTATGCCTAGTTTAATGCAGGTGCTTTCTGGGCATACTTATTTTATGTAAAGAAGAGAAGTATCAAAACTTAGGCATTTTACTCATTTTGTTGAACAGTGCCAGCTATCTGAGGTTGGTTGGTTCATGAACTAGTCAGGCTTGGTTCAATTTTGTTTTTACCACTACTCGGCTCAAGTGCTGGAACTCTTTGCTATGTTGAAGTTGAGATCCATGGTTGTAACCTCTTTGAAAGCCTGTCTCATGCAACATTTATTTCCTAGTGTGCGTTTCCATTAGAGTCATTTTTCCTTTAGGCGCTTATTCAATTAAGTGCTACTTCTGTGCTGATTTACTTCATTTAACAATTAACATGTACTTTGTCACACTCATGATTGGTCAAACGGGCCCTTTTCCAGGGAGAATCGTCATATGAATGAGATATTGGTTGAATATTATGTACTGCCTAACATCCAGTTAGATTGTTTGTTTTAATGTTTAGCTATTTCCCAGATACTTTGACGCATCAATGACTGATTATTGCATTGCATATGCTTATTTGAGATTGGCTTTCTGGATGATCTGATGATTTTTTTTAGTAGGATCTCAAGCAGCTGTGACATATTCGAATGGTATTGACTTATACATAAGTTTAGCATTTGCAAGGTTTGCTCCTCTGACAAGCCTTGGTTATGTCTCATCATAGCTCGCTTGACCTTTAACCAAGCCAACATCGAGTGAGGTCTTGACTATGTTCTTCCTGCGGGCCTAATAAGGTAGTGCTGCCATATGCATTGGTTATAATAAATACAGGCCAAGTATTTTGACCTATCCTATACATATTTATGGCGTTGCCCAAATTAAGTGAAGTTGAAAGCTGCTTAAGTACCTGTTCATTAAAAAAAGAATAATTGGGTTCATTGGTTGAAGGGCATACGAAGTGATATAATTAGACGGTGGTACAAGATTGATTCCTGTCTAAAACTATCTTTTTGGACGTTATGTAAGGAAAGGACCCAGAGATCCTTTGAGGGGAGTTTCACTTGGCATTCCTTCCATAATGTTTAAATTGTTTTGTTGGAACAGTCCTTGTGATCTAAATGATGCAAATCAACTTTTTTTGACTTCATTTGCCAGTTAAGGTTTTTGTAGGAGTTTACAAGACTTTTTAATATATAGCATCCACTGGATGCTGTGATTGATAGAATTTTTGTTACTTGAAAATCTGGTCATAACAATTAAGAATTTGGTTTGGCTGGCTCAAAATTGCACTTAATGAATACTTAAAAAATGTGCAGCTGGGTTTCTTATTGTAGTGGCACATGTAATAATGTTTTCTACCTTTTTCCTGAATATGCTTGTAGCCGACCCCAGCTAGCTTGGGATTAAGGTATAGTTCTGAAAATTCTTGCAAGGGCTTTTACAATGCATTGTTTTTGTTTTTATGAACAGTGCAGTCAGTAGAACCGACATCTGTTTACCTATTAAAAAAAGTAATGACATCTGTTAGGATAAGGGATTATGTTATTGTTTTGTGCTTACAAGCAATGAACCTTTTGGGAAATGGTTCGTTCTGTTTCCTTTCCTAACTATCACATACAGATTCTGGGAGGAGGTTTTGGCTGAAGGGGGTTAAGAGACTTAAAATACATAATGAGAGCCTTCTTACAAAGTGGCTACGGAGATATTCTTCAGTGGAAAATAGATTATGGAAAAGGGTAATTCAGAAGAAGTACAGAGAAAAGGATTGGTGGAGTACAACAGTTGTGAGTAGACCTCATGGTGCAGGAGTCTGAAAATTTGTTAGAGTTCAGTGACAGATGTTATTAAAGTTGGAGATGGGAGGATGGATAGTGAGTTTTGGCATGATTCCTGGATAGGTCATTCTCCACTTGAAGTTAGATATCCTGATTTACTCAGTATGTCAAATAAAAGTGAAACCACAAAAACTCAAGTCATAACAGAAATGGTTGGTTTGAGAATAAGAAGAGACTGTTTTTACCGGAAACAGATAGGCTGTATGACCTGCTAAAGGATGTGCATCAGGGATTTAAGTTAACAGAGGAGGACAGGATGTAAATAGATCAACGAAAATGGCAGATTTACTGTACGATCTTATTACAAAATTTTTAGTAGAGAAAAAGCATGTTTTTGATTTTTTTCCTAAAGGTCTTGGAATTTAATCTGGAGATCAAACACTCTTTTTAAAGTCTCTTGCTTTTGCTGGGTATTAGCTCATGATTCTTGTCTTACTCATGTGTATCATACCTGCAGCATGTGGCTATTTTCTGAAGGAGAAATAGTTGTTCAGAAGGCAATTGTGGAAGTTGTTTTGTTACATTTTCTTTTCCTAAGCTCATACTGGAAGATAAAACCTGCAATAGTGCCTTGTATGCATGTTATTGTTCAACTTTACTTTGGTTTGTTCCTCAATTCTTGCCGTGATTTCTAAGACATTATATACACATCTGTGTTGAATCTGGTCTTCTGTCCATTTCATTGTTCATCTTATGAGAACTTGGATTCAGCCTGTGTTTCTTTCCAGTATCGCTTTCTTTGTTTGGCAAGTGAAAAGAAAAAGATTTTAAAAGATTGGAAGATTCTGTTTGCGGCAAAATATGACCCTTTTCTGATGGAGTATATAAACATAATTGAGTGACTTTATTTTCATGAAGCAGAAAATCACTTGGATATGTAGTTAGGTCATTCCTTCTTTGTCCATGTTCTTTTCCTTTCCGTTCTGTGATATAGAATGAAAGGAAGCATGATACACCATTCTTATCTTCATCTACACCACAGCAACAAAAAGTGCCTTTTTGTTTAGTTTTTTTTTTTATTTCTTTCACTCCATTTGAGTTGAAATTTGTGCTTGTTAACAGTATATCCTTTTTGTAAATACAGATGTGTGGCAATGGAATTCGATGCCTTGCCAAATTTATAGCTGAGCTTGAGAACTCCCGTGGAAAGCGAAGGTCTCTACATTCTATTTCTTTCTATATGTACAGTAATCTATTTTATTGAGCCTTGTATATCTGCCAAATATTTCCTGGTTTATGTTTTAGAAATTACTTTCTTTTACTTGTTTCTTTGTATTGAAAACTCCCGGTGAAATTGAAGCTTCTTTAAACTTGCTTATTTGGTTCTAGAAACAGGGGTAGACCTATTCATGTTAGCTAGACCATAAGGAAACTCGAAAACCATGACCTGATAACCTCATCTACAAGAACCTTGATTTTGGTGTAGATCTTGACTCCACGATAGCACTTGTGGGGGGGGGGGGCTAATGGAGCTGGAAATATCATACTGCTTAAGCTGATGATAGGGGATTTAATTCTTACTGATGAAATGGTTACGCAGCATAATCACCTTAAAATTGCGCAGTACACCTGTACTAGGCTGAGATGCTAGACATGGAAATGTCAGCTCTTTAGTACAAGATGAAGGAGCATCCTGGGAAATAGGAAGAGAGGATGAGGGCTGCAATTGAGAAGTTTGGCCTCACAGGTAAAGCTCTAGTAATCCTCACAAAGAGTTTGTCAGATGGTCAACTTGTCGGGTGATTTTTGCTTGGTTGGCTTATAGGCAACCTCACATGCTTCTGTTAGATGAGCCAACCAGCCATCTGGATATTGAGACAATTGACTCACTTGGTGAGGCTTTGAATGGATGGGGTGGTGGGATCGTTCTAGTTAGTCATGATTTTAGGCTCAGAAACCTGGTTACCCTATGAGATATGGGTATGTGACAATCAGGCTTTGACACGGTGGGAGGGTGACATCATGGACTTTTAACAAACTTCGAAACAAGAGCCGATTGGGTGATTGAAGCAGATATTCTTTATGTGCAATAGTTATATTAGAAAGTGATGGTTTCACTTTTTCTTCTTGGTCGTTGTTCACTGTCAAAGGGAACTGTGAAATATTATCGGGCCCATTAAGTAAGCTGACGAGGAGAAAGTAAAGGTTTATTGGTCACCAATGACCAATAAAACCTAGTCATGTTAGCTAAACCATGCCTAGAGCTGATGCTAGAGAGAGGTAGTGATTGTACCATGGTCATCGTATGAATCTCTACTTGTTGCTTAGTGCACAATTTCTACTGTCTTTACATATTCTCTTGGGTTTTGGTGAGAATACATGTGAGCGTATTTCTTATGTTGACATCATATCTGTTATGTATCACGATATTATCGCTATGTTATACTTCAGATTTTGGGATTCTGAAAGCTATTATGGAAAATTTTCAAAAATTATTCTTCTGTTTAAGGTTTACTATTAATAGAATATTTGCGGTACTTGTCTATTGAAGTAGTATCATCAATGCTGTATGTAAAACTCCTGAACACCAGATGATATTTCGGTTAATGCCTCAATGACTGTATACCTGAATATATTCTAGTGGCTTGGATGGTTGATGCGTCTGTCCATAGTCAGAAAATAAATGTATCTCTGGGAAGCTGTAATTTTACCAGTTGCATAAATATGACCACGATCCCTAACAAGTTTCTGCATAAATTAAAAGCGATAAAGCACCCAAGCATTTGGCCTAGTGGTCGAGGAAGTGGGTTGAGAACTATCTGGTTTTAGGTTCAAATCCTAACGGAGCAAAACACGGGGTGATTTCATCTTCCCATCTTTCCAAGCTTTGGTGGAGAGAGTTACCTGGTACCTATGATGGTGGGAGGTAGCAGGTATCCCTTGGAACTAGTCGAGGTTCGCGCAAGCTGGCTCGGACACCACAGTTATAAGAAAAAGTGATAAGATTGATTGCATCTTGTTTTCAGTGTGCTCAATCAGATTCTGATGACTGATAGGATTGATTGAATTAATTGTCAGTGTGATTGTTATAGCTCACTTATCCTGTTATATGCCTAAATTTGATAATGGCATTTGGTTGCATCTGATGAATATGGTTTCCTTATATGGTGTGGATTCTGATTGACAATCATGTCTTTTTAAACTTGTAGTTTCACCATACATACAGGGGCTGGACTTATTGTTCCTGAGATTCAAGAAGATGGAAAGGTAAATTCATTTTTTTCAGCCAATTTAACTAGGCTAAGGCACTATTGTGCTGAGCAGATCGGATGCGTAAGATCACATAGCTGACCCAACTAGTTTGGGGATAGTTGATTAACTGATTGTAGGAACGACTGCACACTATAAGCTTTCAGTACTGATGTTTTATTCTTCCTTTGAAGATATTTCAGATTATTTTGCATTAAAT
Organism: Nicotiana sylvestris; assembly: GCF_000393655.2. Taxonomy (NCBI): domain Eukaryota; kingdom Viridiplantae; phylum Streptophyta; class Magnoliopsida; order Solanales; family Solanaceae; genus Nicotiana; species Nicotiana sylvestris. The sequence continues at coordinate 154,551,399 of NC_091063.1, read as the reverse complement.
AGTAAAGCAATCATGTGGTTTGCCTTTTTGTTCAGATTTAATATTTGCTTCTTGTTTCAGGTTAGGGTTGACATGGGTGAACCCATTCTGAAGGCATCAGATGTGCCCACGAAACTACCGCCTAATAGAGATCAATCTGTTGTTAAAGCAAGACTAGATGTTGATGGAAGTGCATGGAACGTGACCTGTGTCAGCATGGGAAATCCTCATTGTGTCACTTTTGGTACAGAACAAAGCCAGGTATTCTTCTTTGAAATAATTCTATTTGGTACCATTTGTGTGGACCAAAGGCTGATAGTAATACCATTGATTTCATAAGTTGTTATAAGTAAAATTTTCTGGTATCCTTATAGATCAAATTGCTGATATCCTCACCAAAAGCCTATCCATATGAAGATGTCAATTTCTCCAAGACAAGCTTGCAACGATATCCACACAACCGCAATAGAGGATAGATAACCATGTAGTTCAAAATACAAATGGTGGCCTGTGATAACTCACGAATTATCAAAACACAAATGACCCCATTTTCCGAGTGCAGTTGACAAGAAGTTCATTTCACTAAACAAATCAGTAATTCAACTCCATTTAATTTCCTCCGCTAACAACAAAAATATATGTTATATGAAATTATTTATCATCAATTACTGCCTCCTAAAACATCAGTATGTTAGATCAAATGTGAACTCATTTAAGAAAAGTGTGCCAAGTAGTAAATGTGTACCAGTAAAACGAAGCTCAGCCGACAAAAAATGGGACTAAATGAATGGCCAGGTTTGTATCAGATCTTCGGGATGGAATCTGCTTATATGAACTACTTCAATAGAGATTTTTCTTTAGTGACTTTCTTTCTTTTCTTCTTGGTCTTGAGGTTTGATCTTCCACTTCTCTTCTAGCATCCATTCAAACAGTGCTGCCCGAGGAATCTTCTTGTAAAAACCCATATCTTTTACGTTAGAACGTGTCGTAGTTGATCCATATGAACTCGGAGGATTACGGTTATTCGTAAAGTTATAGTATGATTTACCCGGTGAGTTTGGATTCTTGTTAGTATATACAAGGATATACCAAGTGAAAGTAAATTGTAGGAGTTGGCTAATTATTATTAGTATTCTATGAAAAGACCAACTGAAGATTGTTGCGCTAAACATTGTACCAAGCTTTTCACTCTGTAAATCAGCTTCTTAGACATCTCATGTTTTATCTAAGAAATCAAGTCAATTGTTTTGTTATTTTCTTTAGCCGAACCGAAGTAAATATTCTTTGGATATTAATTTCATGCCCCCCCCCCCCCATGAAAACTAGTCATATCATTTTCCTATTCTAAGAATTTAGATTACCTGATATATTATTTCGTTAATTGACAGTATGCTTCTGCATGTGCAGAAATAGAAAACAGAAACAATTCACAATCTTGCGTCTCCCTCTCATTTACCAGGCTTGATTGCTTTCCATTTTACTGCTTATCATACAACAGGATTTGCAAGTAGATGAATTGAATTTAGCAGACATTGGTCCAAAGTTTGAACATCATGTGATGTTCCCTGCCCGCACTAACACAGGTCAGTTTAAATCTATCAGTTTGGGAACTTTAATCGTTTTAACGATGCAGGAGTATGATCTTCACAACATCCTTATTATTTTCTCGTTACAAAAAGATTTTGAACCTCATAACAAGAAATTTTGGTGTCTCTATCTCATCTCTATCTCGGTTGTATTAGCACGATTTTTCATTTGGAATCTCCTAAATCTAGGGGTTATGGACCCTGGTTTTTTAACATTATTGTTCTTCTCCTTTTAACTAAATGTAGCAGAATTGGTTTCTCGTGTATAATGTGGCATTGGAAAGAAATGAAGATTGAATGCAAGCAAAAATACCTGAGATTCTGTTTTTGGTTAATCAGTTTGGTTCTCTGTACTACTTTGGCAAGCCATTCATGGTTATTGAACTCGATTATCATTTACGATCTAAAGTGACTGAGTAGTTGTCATTCTGCATGCATCATCCGTTTCTGTTAGCACTTTCTTGGGTGGGATCTGCACATTAAGTGGAAATGAACTCAAGTAATTTTCAAGTTTGTCATTTATGTTCAAGATGTAGCTCCCAAATTGAGAGTGCACTGTAGCTTTATGACCGTTTGATCAGAATTTTCTCAAGTAATATTACGTGCACGTTATGACCGTTTGATCAGAATTTTCCCTGCAATTTTATTTAAATATGACATATTTGTTTGATTTGCAGAATTTGTACAAGTCTTCTCCCCAACACACCTTAAGATGCGTGTCTGGGAGCGTGGTGCAGGTTTGTTTTCTGAACACAAATAACTTTAACCCACAAATATTTGATGTATTAGATAGGCCAAGTTATCTATGAAATATAACTTTATATTTAACCTTGACGAGTATAGGTGCGACACTAGCCTGTGGGACAGGAGCTTGTGCCGTTGTTGTTGCAGCAGTGCTCGAGGATCGTGCTGCAAGGGTAAGAAGTTGATAACCTTTATAGGTTAATGTTGTAAAAACGAAAATCATGTCAAGTATGTCTATCTGTGTCTGTCCCATATATTTATTTTCGTTATTGATTACTCCTTTTTGATCATTGCCCTTTCCCATTCTGGTAACAGCGGTGTACTGTTGATTTGCCTGGCGGGCCTCTGGATATTGAGTGGAGTGAGAAAGACAACCATATCTACATGACGGGGCCAGCAGAGGTAGTTTTCTATGGGTCAGTTCCTCTTTAAGCCCTTGAATGTAAGTTTATTTTAACTTCATACATTCTGTAAGCTATTTAAATCTTTTAGAATTCATAAGTAAGCTCCAAATGTTTGCCAGTTTTGTTAGAAGATGAAAGAAATGCAGAAGAATGGATCTTGGATAACCAGATTACTTTAATTGTTGCCTTAAATTGAGCTTTTTCTTCTTTCCTATCTCCTTTTGCGGCGATTTCTCAAAGATGTAAACTGTTACTCTTTGTGTTAGTTTCGTATTGACTTCTCGAAGTTGTATAAGTATCATTAGTGAAGGAGCAGGCTGCTCACACTATCGCTCATAGAATTAATGGGTTGTGTTGAGCTTAGAGAAATTACATTAGGCATAGACCTGTACATACCATGTACAAGATCTACCCGAGCCATTGACATACCTAGTTTACGCCATCAAGTGCTAACGTGTAAAGTAATTAGTTGAATTAAGAGGCTTTTTATATTATGTAATTATTCGGTGTTCCACAGAGCACAGAGAGTACATGTTGATGGAAATATATAGACATAAGGGCTATGTGTAGATAATGAATATCTTACCTTTAGTTTTTAGTTTGTGATTTTGTGTTGAAATAGTGTTCACCTTCCTAATAATGAAAATTTCAGATACATTACATATGTTCATACCCGTACAATTTTTTTCACTCTATTAGTAAAAATAAAATGTAATTTGTGTAAGAGCTTTATATTTTTTCAGACTTGTTAAAAGTACCAACAATCAGCATATGTTTAGGGACTAAGTAAGAGCTTTAAATTTTTGGTTGTGGGTGGTTTTCATTTTTGAGTCCTATAACTGATAGTTTCAAAGCTCAAAGGACAAATGTTCTTCTGGAAAAAAAGAGGAAAATAGAGACTTGAGGGAAACAAGACCTCTTTCAAAGTTTTTTCATCCATATATCTTTTTAGAAAGTGCATTTTGCTATATCCTTAAGCTTTGTCATCCATAACTTTTTAGAAAGTGCACTTTGCCATATACTTCGTATGGTACTTAGTTTAAGCTACGCACTTGAGTGCTGGCAGTGATTACAACTTCAATCGATTGAAGAGAGAATAAAAAATAGAAGAGACTGAAGGTATATCTCAAATTCAAGAAGTAGCAATCGGATTAACATTCTAGTAACTTACCAAAGTTGTCTAATATGTGATTCAAATATATTATTGGTGGAAGGACTTTAATTTAGATGATGGTTCACTTCAGAGTCACGATTGATTACTGAACAAGTAATCAACTCTATACCAGAGCATTCATGGTTCAATGATCTCTTCGAGTTTGGAGTTTTATCTCATTCTCAAGTCTTGAAGATGGGTTCTTCAATTTTTTTGTGTAAATTAAAATGTAGCTCTCAGTAAGACTTACCCGATTGTGCATCAATTGACTAAGGTTTTACTTTTGAATTGGTTGTTTAGAGCAACTCTATATTGCATATGATAAAGTTCTTATTTTTCTCATTAAAAACAAAGAACAAGAGAAAATTATTGAAGCAGATTGAAGATTCCTTTCTCATCTTGTCAAATAAATTGGGAAGGCTTTTCTGGATCCTGTTTTTTTTAGTCAAACGCTTGACTTCATTTAATTTGGAGTGTAACCAATTATCTTTGTAGGCATTTGGACAATGGTTCGGCGGATGTTGAAAAAAAAAGTTTGTGAAACTTGTTTTTAGTAGATCTGTTAAAGCTGAGTTAGAGTCAAAGCAGAATAGCTACATTACATTTGACAAATAAATCACTTCCATTAAACAAAAAATTTCGAGCTTGATCATATGGAACATATTATTTTCATACTACATTGGGGAATATAAAGGAATCTAATTAATGAGGTCTGATCTGCGTCATTGTTTAGCTAGTTCTTTCAGTTTTCTATTTAAAACTGTGAAGTTGACAGATCAAACAACACTAAAAGGAGAAGGAACTTTTCATGCTTATGATTTCAATTTGTAGTGGCGAAGACATGCATGAAGCATTTTAATATGTTCTCCCTCGCTCTGATTATTAATGGGCAACTAAGAGATTAAGATGAGAATATGGCTTTTATTTATAAGTAAAGGCAACTCTGCCGGTGGGAGCTTGCTTATATTACCGGTTTCAAGTTCGAATAAAAGAAGAAAGTCGTCGTGGTAAGTTGTCAACCAACATAAAACTTGTTAGTTCTCCAAACTTGTTTGAGATTGAGACGTAGTTGTTATTGTATTAAAAGTAAAGGCACGGAGTAACTTCATGATCATCTGAAGACAGATTTTTAAGACCAAGATCGCTAATCGCTGAAATATTTATGTAAAAAAAGAAAAGAATACTATATTCAGGGTATGTACTTTAATCATATTCCTTCCTTTTATCTGGGCCTGACTGTATTCAACTTGGAACACTCTTATTCACATGATTAATTCAATCATTAACGCCAATATGTCAATATAGTTCTAATGAATTATGGACATGCAGCTACTTAAACAAACCTTTACTTATTCAAAAAGATAAATTAATGCACTTTGTGAGTGTGTGCATCCAAATGCTTGGAAGGTGGCCAACTCAAAGCATAATGATTTCTCCACTTTAATAATAAGCCATGCAGTAGTAATTATATATTTTTCTATTTATTTGCGTCCTTATCTAACCTAATAAATATAATAATATATCGAATAACCACTCTCGGCTTTTAGTCTCTCTAGTTCCTTTTTGGCCAAAAACAGATAACAATATAAATAAAAAATAAAAGTTAAAAACTAATAAATAGATATATTGCATATAGATCTGAACAGGAATAACTAATACTAAGTAGTTGTAGTATTTGTTGTTTCCACATCTGAATGGGGGATATAGTGTATTAATCTTTTCTTGACTTTTACTTCGAAAATGGCAGAATTATTTGATCTGCTAGGACATGCAAATGACTAAAATTAATTTGCTCATAATAAATTAAAGTCAAACGGCTCTGACTTAATGCGTTAAGTTAAGATTGCCACAGTGACTGTCTCCATTAGAGGAAAGGTCAACTATTTAGAATGATCTAAACCACATGTTTCTGTCTTTTGAGTTTTGACTCAAACCAAAATTCATTTTAGGTAACTCTTAAAATGTCAGCCCATTTCTTTAAAAAAAGAAAAAAGAAATATTAATTGTCAGCTCATTGGGAACAAGCCATTTGCTAATCTTATCCGTAACTTGAATCAAAATAATTGATTTTGTAATCCTTTATAGTTTAATATTTTTTTATTATATAAGAGATCTTTATTTTTACATATAAGAGATCTAAAAGTAACACACAAGAGATCTGAAAAGGTCATTTTTTTCTATTCAAATTATAAATGGCCAGATCATTTTCTCCATAATTTGACATATTCAACCATATATATGTGGTCTCTTCGCGATGACAATTTAGTGGTAAAGACATCACTATTTGAATCACAATATTATGAGTTCAAATAAATAACTATATATATATAGTCAAATTACTCAAAAAATAAGTCATTTTGGGTTGTCACATTCCTTTTCTTATTTGATATATAAATTGCTTTTCTTGTACTTGGAGTATGAGACATGACATAAGTGTATCCTTAAAGGAACCAAGAGATAGTAAACTGAAACAAATCTACACTTCCACCAAAACATTTCAAAATCTAACACATGTACATTTTGATATCATATGGATTAGTTTACGAGAATTCTAAGACTACGAAATTAATTAAGACATTCTACCTAAAAATGTAAAAAGAATTAAGTATTAAACAAAAATAATGTCTTGACAGTTGCCACATAGAAAATAGTTGCACGTTACTAATTTTATTAAACGTAAGCTGGAGATTAACAATGTAGTTGTCATTAGCTTAATCACTTCTAGCTCTTTTAATAGTTAAATTTATCCTGATTAAAATTCAACGGTGCGTTAGTTCTATATATATGCCACGTTCAATTAGATGGTCAATTGGACAAGCTCGAAAGTGTCTTTTAATTTTAATTATTACTATATGTTTAACTTGATTACTGCAAGGGTTCATTATCATTCTGATCACTCATAGCACTTTTTCAATTTAAATTAACGTTTAATCAGTAATCTTAACAAGTGTCTTCCGGTTAATTAAATAACACAACAGTTAATCCCCATCACGTTTTCTCATGAATCCGTGAATATACATTCTACTCTTTTTCTCAATCCCACTTATTTTTTTTGTTTGTTTAGTCATCTGGTATTTAAAAAAAGAATTAACTTAAATAGTCGCTTTTTTAACTGCTTAAACTAAAACTAATAGACAAATATATAATAGTATATGTATAATATAATCTGTATTTTTTTCTTTCCTTTTTATAAGGTATTTCTAAATTAAAGAAATAATTATTTGTGTTCCATGCATAATAGTGAACGTTGAATTCTGTGACATGCAAAAGACCAACGTTGCTCATAATATAAGTCATATTTCTGAATTTATGTATTACGATGGCCACAATATTGATTGTCTCTAATTATTTGCCAATAGGGGAAAGGTCAACTATTTAGAATGATCTAAACCACATGTTTCTGTCTTTGACAAAGAACTAAAATCCATTTTAGGTGAGAGTTTATTGGAAATTCTATTTATTGTCAACTTTTTGGGGACAGACTATTGGCTCTGCTATATATTCCTGTCAATGTTTCTCAATCTTGTCTTGTTTCCAAGTTCCCAGTAATAGGGTTTTGGACGATATTTTATTATATTGAAAAAAAAGCATTTAAAGTTGAATTTTTTATTTTTTTTGAAAGTTAGTTATATTAACTGGTAAGTTGCTGCCATGTGACCAGGAGGTCACGGGTTCGAGCCGTCGAAACACCTTTTGCAGAAATAAGGTAAAACTGCATACAATAGACCTTTGTGGTCCGGCCCTTCCCCGGAACCCGCACATAGCGGGAGTTTAGTGCAATAGACTGTCCTTTTTTTTTAAAATAGTATATTAATTTACAATTTGCAACAAAAATATAATTTTATTTAAAATACTCTACAAATAAGTTTTTCAATATTTCATCTGTATTTCAAATGTTGGAGTTTTGTATTTATAAATATTAACAACCAAATTAATAAGAATTTCAACTTCTAAATACCTATTTTCAACTTAACTTCAAATATTATTACATTTTTTCAAATATCATCCGATTTATATCCAAACGCTTATCTAAATACTTTCCTCCGCCGCATCATAATTTTGGCAGAATACCATAGCACCATGACTCTGTAATTTCTTTACTAGGTATTTCTGTATTTAATTATTTATGAGTCGCCGTAAGTTTTTTAAACTGTTGATTATAGAATAATTTATTAATGTCGAATCAGTATCACAAACTGAAATCTGATGTTATAATCAGAGGAAACAGGAGCATGTGTTATGCGACTAATTAACATGTGGATAAGGTTAATCTTATAAATCTATAATTAACAATATCTCAATTATCAATTATAGTTCACCGGCCTATTCTTATAGGTGAGCAATAAAAATACCTGGTGATTATTTGTTTACGTACATTTGTCACGAAACCTAAGAATTTCAAGAAAACTTATGTTACATTTGTCACATATAAGTTTTTCAAAGAGTATATATCTTAAGATTTCGGTTGCAGTGTTAGATTCCTAAGTCCAAATTAATCTATATATAGTATTATATTATGGCTGCTGATTTATCAGTTGTCATGGATTTTAATTATTGCAAAGGCTAATTGGTCAATTACCAACCATATAGCTCTCAGTTTAGGGTCCAAAATTAGCTTAAAAAAATAAAAGATAAATTTAAATCGAAGTATTTCGGGTAATTATAAAATAATAGTCAAAATTATTAGAGGGGTAAACTTGAATAAATTTTGAGGTATTCTGACACGTGGGATTTACTATTAAGATTTCAACCTAGCTGGTTCATAGTCCATTAGTCTACACTTAGCTCCATTAAGTCAAATCGAAGAAAAATACGAGATAATTTGCTAACGTTAATTATATCAGCATCACTCTATATCAATGACCGAAAAATATAGTGAAGTGCACTTCAACACATAGTTGAATTTATATATGGTAAATTTAACACTTTAATTAGCAGCCGTGTTAATTAGTCGAGCCACTCACGTAGTAAATTGAAAGACTAGTTGATTGATACCTAGTTATTTATATGTGGAAAAACATGAAAGATCCCACGTACAAGTGGGTACAGAGAGAGGGAAAAACGTAAATGAATGTCTTTTTATTTTATTTTATTGGTTATATATGTATTTAGTGAGTATTGCAACTTGTCTTTGACTTGAAGCCTACAGCAAAGCCACACCGATAACATGTGAAGTACTGAAGTTCATGCAAGAAATAATAATTGGCAAATTTACTTTCCTCTTTAATTAGCCAGATCAATTAGAAAAATAAAACAAGTTTACTTGGGACCGAAAGAATTTTTAAAAAAAGTAGATTTTATATTTTTCTGATATCATGCTAATATGACCGTTTGAGCAAAAAAAAAATAGTTTTCTGAGCCTGATACACTCATAAGGGGTGCTAGCTTATTAGTCGGCCCATTAGGTCTAACCCTGAAGTCTATATAAACACCACTACAGAGAGAACGATTAGGTTTGGTTTTTGCATCATTAATTAGGGATAGCTAGGTTGTGAAAACAAAAAAGTGTCTATCCGCTGTGTGAGGATTACCAACGATCAGTAATTCGAGTCAGGTTGTTGCAGATGATTCGCTTACGCAAAAGAGAAACCTGTAAATATCCTTTAGTAGCAATATTACATTTACAATATATATGGTTTAAGTATTCATAAACAAGAAAACGGTTAAAAGGAATAAGAAATCTAGCAGCTAGGACAATGTTTCATATATTTCAATGATTTTTTCTTCTCTTTCTGTACAGAGTGCAAACTAACCTTTTCAGGAAAGAACAAAAATTATACAATCATATTCTAAAAGGGCCCATATAGTTTTAGGGAAAATCAGGTTTTAACGACAAACAAATTCTGTAGCTAAACAGAAAAATCCGATTAGCGACGGATTATCAAAATATTCTGCTAGCTACGAGCATTTTAGCGACAGATTAGCAACAACGTTTCGTAGCTAATTTCAGTTTTTTTTTTTTTTTTTTTTTTTTTTTTGTAGTGGTGGTGGTCTCATTGTTGTTTCGAAATCAAGTTGAGATTAAGCTACAAAAGAAAGGACATATATTGTACTTGAGCCTTCATTTTCTATACTTTTTTTGTAATATTGTGAGAAATGATTATGGCTCTTCCATCTAATCATTCTGAGAACGATGATTGCAATCTGCAAAACTATGATCAATGGAATAGTTTGTTATGCTTTCTGCGATTTGAAGTAGTTGGACTAGTTATTAAAAGTAGTACTCCTTTCAGTGCTAGAGTCGTGATTTTTACTAAGGCATGCCAAAATATTACGAAGAAATCAAGGAGAACCAACATATGTAATAATATGTCATTATAATTTTTAACCTGGCTACACAGTGTTTTTCGGACAAATGGGATAAGATGGCTCGGCCATTGACTCCCTCTATTTTAATTCATGTAATGTAATTTGACTCGTATGAAGTTTGAGAAAAAAAAAAAAACTTTTAAATTTGTGATCTTAATATGGAGGCTATAAAAAAAATTCATTAAATTATACATCACATAAATAGAAACCGAGGAAGTATATGGGTGAAAGTGGATGCGATAATTGCACTTCTATCCAGACTATTCCAAGTTTTTAATTTGCCGCTAAACGTGGTATGTTTTGTATATAATACCACTCCTTTAATTTTTCCATGAAGAGAATAATTAAATGGTGGCCCTTTTTATTTTATTTTATCTGTCAAATTAAGAAATAAAACATTTATCCAACTCTGTTTCTAAATTATCTTTACATTGAAAAATTAGAAATATCTGTTCTTTTACTCATTTTGTATTTAAAACTTTGTTGTCTTTTTCATACGGTGAATATAATCTCAACTCTCAAGTCTAGTCTCACTCCAAAACTTAGTTAAAAGTTTAAACATAATGTATTAAAGCTCAAGGATTTAGCGAGACTCGACTAGATTGATCCTCATCAGATGATGGAGGTAAGATTTTATGTCCTTCCCCGTGTCAAAAACGCCTCACCACCACGAGAAGTGAATGCCTATTAATTATACAAATTATGAAAGTTTCTTAAAGTTTTTGGTAGTGTTGTGAAAGCTTTGTTAGAGCCAAAGCATTAGAAAATAAATCACTTGCACTAGATTTTAGTTGTGCATTCTGTAGTTACATAATAAAAATACTGAAGTTTGATCACATGAAACATGTTTTCATACCCCACTACAAATAAAAGGAATTTAGCAAATTAAATGTGCTATGAGTGTCATGGCTTAGCTAATTCTTGCAATTTTCTGCTTCAAAGTAAACCGTTAATTTTTTTTTTAAAAAAAAAAATTAAAAATCGAAATCGTGAAGCTGACACATCATATACTTGAATAAAAGGAGAGGAAACTTTGTTAGGACCGAAAAAATCAGGTGTCATGCGGAATCTAGCAAAGAAAACCTTGAACGACGATAAGTCCGACAACAAAAGAGAAATATACCAAAAGAGACACAAATATTTAACATAGTTCGGTCAACAGACCTATATCCATAGCGGAGATGAACAATCCACTATATGAAGGGTGTACAAAATATCGAGAGAACAACCTCACAAAAAGGCAAACACAAGTGACACGCTAACACTTGTCCCGTAAAGTTCTTCTCTTAAACACGACTCTCAAACCCCATATGGCTATATTGTGGAAAAATAAAATTTAATTTAATTATGAATGTGCAACTCATAGTTAAGAGATGAAAGTATATATGGCTTTTCAGGTGGATATTCTTCCAATTGAAAGAGTACTCTCCCTTTCTCATTATGATGAATATTCCTTTTCATTGGGGCATAATTATACTTAATGTCGTAGTAGTAACTCCACTTCCAACCAAGAGGTTGTGAGTTCGAGTCTCCCCAAGAGCAAGGTGGGATGTTCTTGGAGGGAAGAATGCCGGGGTCCTATTTGGAAACAGCCTCTCTACCCCAGAGTAGGGGTAAGGTCTGCGTACACACTACCCTCCCCAGACCCCACTAAATGAGATTATACTGGGTTGTTATTGTTGTTGTCGTAGTAGTAACTCATTTTCCAAATAATTAGGTCACATGTACTTCATCATTAAATCAAGTACAGCTCTAATAATTGATGGACATGCACAACTTAAAATGAGTTTCGTATCCACTATGTATAATAAATAATAATTTTGATCTTATATATATAACATAGTTTTTCAGCACAAGGGGTTCGGATGAACCCTGTTACATCCCATGGCTCCGCCCGCTCCTACACTTAGCCAAATTATGAAAAGTGATCTTGACTTAGAGCTTGTTTGACCGAGTTGTCAAAAATTACTTAGTTTAAAAATTACTTTTCGAAAAAGTAATTTTGGAAAGTAACAATTTTTGTTTGGCCATTTCATTTGAGATATGCTTTTTGCAGTATTTGATAAGCAAATTATGCTTGACCGATTTTTCTAAAAGTACTTTTGAATGCCAAATTAGGAAAAATCTAGAATTTATAGTTTCTTCACAAAAGTAGAATAATTGCTTTTCCTGCTGCTCAAAAATACTTTTTCGTGTTGGCCAAACACGTCTAATTTTAAAAAAGTATTTTTTTGGACAAAAAAAATTATCTTTGACCTCCCAAAAGCTTGGCCAAACATATTATTAATTAAGTTCTCAGGGGATCTGGACTTTATAATCCCAAGCACTGAAGATCTAATTATAGCTGTGACTGTAAATTTTGAATTACAGTTTATTATGCCAAGTTTATATATACACAAATTGAATCAGAGACAGAGTTTTAAATTTAGGAAAATTTTTCTTTGAACTCATAGCCCGTCTAGTTATTTTATTAAAGGTAAAGTTTAAAAATTAGGAAAATTTGTCATGACTAATTCATAGCTCGTTTGAGTTACTGCATAGGTAACTAAATATTTATACATATTTAATCAATATTCAATACAAATATAAGATATAAGCAAAAATTATTGAGTTTGTCTGAACTTTTATATAATATATAGCACCTGTCCCGTATATAAGAAAATTATTTTTATCTTATTTACACAATATAATTTTTTAATGAATAGGATTCTTTGAATTCCTTCCGCAGCCGCCACCGTATCGAGGCTTCACGCTCTTCCTCTCACTCTTAAGACGGTAGCATTTGGGAATCAATACAACCCTAAAAGGAGCATATTAATAAGTGCAATAAGATTAACATGCCAAATTCTTGGCACCTTGTGTTTTTTGGTACAGTTTATATATTAAACAATTAACCATATTTTCTTTTTTATTATTTTAGCCGAAAAATAAATTTGTAAATTGCTTGGCCATGTCATGTGAGCACATGGTTAGAGCATGCAATTAATGGTTAGTTTGGCACAAGTGGATGTTTCTAAATGGGATTTTATTATTCTTTGTGAAAGCTTAGCGAGTGACCACTTCTATCTTAATGGCTATTTGGAAAACATTTGTGCTACATGATTAATGTTTAACAATTAATTTCTTTTCTGTACTAATCTTAAATCAACAAGCTCGAAGTTGCATGATGTTAATTTTTTTTAAAAAAAGATCTATTATTGAGGGTTTAATCTCTGGCAAAAAGATTTTAAACAGTAATGCATGAATTAATAATATAAAAATTAGTAATATAAGAATTACTTATATGATGATTAGTAATGAACGGATTACTTATGCAGTAATTAATATGCAATGATTATTACGCAATAACTAATAATAAAGTTATTATTGTTCTCAAAGAACTACTTATTTTAAGGGTATTTTTATCTCTTAAAAAATAGTTTAATCCCCGCATTGATATATATATACACACATAAAACTTGTCGAATATTTTATATTGTATACGGTTAAAATCAGGCTCACCTTATTTTACTGATTTATCGAGGTTAGTGTGAAGGATCGAAGATAGATCCCGTAATAGATCGGACCAAGACACGAGGACAAGGTATCGAGTTCGAGAATCGAGGTACCTGTCAAGATCGAGGCCAGTAGTGATTGAGACCAAATGAGACTCGAAGATAGCATAATAACATAAAGGCGAGATATCCGTGACTGGTCGAAGATCATGGCAGAAATCTCAGAACGGATCAAATCAAGGACGGTTAATTAGCTAATCATGGGATTTTCTTCTGTAATTAGAGTTATATCATAATTAGGATTCCTTTACTATATAAAGAGGAGTTACAATCATTTGTAAAGGACTGAGATTCGGACATATCAAAGCAATAAAACACTCTCTCTTTAATTTATATTCTTGTTCATTAGCTTGCTTATATTTTTAATCGTTCTTACACCAATCAGTTCGAGGGTATTCAATAATTTCTATTACTAATCTTCATATTCATCAATTGATATCAGGTGAAATCGTATATCCTTAAAACCACATTATAAGTTTAATTGTTATCCAATTTTTAAAGGTAAATACATATACAAAGAAAACTTTTAGTATAGTGTTTTTTGAATCCCTAATTATTTTCTTGGATCTGCTACTAATTATGTTAATGTAGTTTTAGCTTAATTTCTACCGTCACTTTCATGCTTTGACTTTCAAGCACAAACTTCAACTTAAGGAACGTGGAATGTTTTGCTTCAAAAAGTGGGAAATGATAATAATCAAACTCCATGATAAGACTTGTTAGCATTAAATCAAGGAGTATAGGGTAGACAAATCTGTCCTATATCTAATAAATTCCCTTAAATAACTAATAATCACCTAGTACCGTCAAATCACTACAAAATGGGTGGCTCAACTAACTGAGATTGCTAGAGAATTAATTGTAAAAACAAGTCAGTGGCAAACATAGAATAGGGCAGATAAATTAAAACATTAAAATCAATGAGTTAGTATTACAATCTCATGAGTAAATTAAAGTCTAGCAATAAGAATAAAAAAAGTCATAATTCATTGACATAAGCTAGAGTGCATGTAACATCACCTCTGAAAACAATAAATCTAGTGTAATCGAGTCTAGGAACGATAATTTCTATGTGGACTTTACTCCAACTTTGAAGAAATAGAAAAACTATTTCTGATAGACCCTCGACTTAAAGTGCATATCTCACATCAACATATATGAAGTTAACAATGATATTAAGTTACTTTAACCATGACGAAAAATCAAGTAAGAATGTTAAAGAGACAAAGGACGTGGATCACCCCGTTGAAGATCTTTGGAAAAATGATATTATACGGCCGTTTTCAAAATAACAGCTGAACCATATATATTTTTTGTGTAAATATACATTTTTATATGTTATATGTCAAAAATATACAAATTTTATAAACTTTTGCGGTTACCGAATATAAATAGTTTAGACCACGAGTTAAAAAGTGATCTTTGCCCCCAATCTTTTGTATTCATCTTTTTTGGGCTTTTAACATATTTGGCCGTTGGTGAAACAAATCTTTATCTTTTTTTTTTGGCTTATAAATATTTTTTTCTTATATTTCAGGAAGAGTACATCAGAAATTATAATTATTCCTCCTCTTTTCAACTTCAGCCAATTCTTTTAATAGGATAATTGTACGTATATAGTACCTTACTTTTTAGAAAATTTGCACCCCCTCATTCTTTATCAATTGTAAAAGAATGCAGAAGTCAATGTGCAATTCAACAGGCAATCATATACATATACATAACCAATTATCCTTTGTAACGATTAAAACTCATGATATTTGTCAAGTACTTAACAATATAATGGTAGTATATTATATAATTAATTATCTTGGACCGCCACAAAAAATCCCAAGTTGCACCCTATCTCTTAATTAAAAATTTAATGTGGTTAGGGGTGTACGTGGACCGAGTTAGTTCGATTTTTATCAAAACCAAACCAAACAAACTATATCGGTTTGGATTGGTTCTGTTTTATCGGGTTTTTCGAATTTTTCTGTTTTTTTGTTACTTAAATATTATTTCAATCTTACTTTGTTAAATTTTTTATAAATATATATATATATATATATGTGTAGTAAAAATATAAAAAATTAACAAACATATTATCTATTAAAATATTCTTATGGGAGAATTTTCTTAGTAACACATAATAGTTATTTTTTTTAGCAGTCTGACAATAATTTTTCGTTGATGTACATATTCAAGGTTAACCGAATTTAGTAATTAAACATAAAAATCAATATGATACCTAAATATAATAAACATTTCACATTCGAAAAAGATATGTGAATTTAATAGATCTTAACATATGATATGAATATGGAAGAACAAAAAGATTGACACATTTCAGTAACACTTGTGTATACGGTCAACATCATGTACCTCCGATTTAAGGCTCGACGGTCCGTTCTAAGCCCAAGTCCGGGGGAGGTCGAGTTCGATACCAGTGGACCATGCTTGAGCTCGAAGACAGAGTGCAATGCTCTGGAATGGAAGTTCGAAGAATACCGGGGCCAAGTATGCTCGACCCCGAAATAGTACCGTTATGAATTTGTACGAGAATGAGCTAGATTCCTGCCACGTCCTTAAAGTCATGGCGCAAATCACAGGATAGGATTGTACGATTCCGTACTAGGCGGTTAGATAGCTGTACCAAGAATATTCCTTACTGTAAATAGAAATATTCCTTATTTAGGGTTCCCCTATTATATAAAGGGGATCTCAATCATTTGTAACATCATTTAATCATTAAGCATAGAATATACTCTTTACTTTTTGCCTACTGTTCATCAGAATTGTCCTTTAGCCTCATTGTTCTTGCTTTGCTTTTATACTTAATTGTTCTCACTGCCTTAAGCCACTCGAGGTCACTAAGCTCGAGGTCACTACTGCTAAGTAACATTGTTTGATTCACTTATATCTTTCATTTTTACTTCACATTTCTTGATCATTAATTGGTATTGAACTAAATCACATATCTTTAAAACCACTGATCAAATTTAATTGTTACTCATATTTTCGAGGTAAACAGTTTGGCGCCCACCGTGGGGATAAAGATAACAATGATTATTTCTTTACTAATTTTCATTACACACGTTGCTTTTACACTTTTTCTTGTCAAAATTTTTTGATTCTCAGACTGAAACATGTCTAGCTCACAAAACGTACTCATTCAAGACAATGAAGGTCTTGAAAAAATAGCAACACAGGAGTCGGTGTACCACCGATAAACCTAGGGGAAGTGCCAAATATGGAACCTGTTGATGTTAGTTCACACATTGCTTTAAATGCAGATCTAGGCACGGATCCAGAAGGAGATATATGCAGGGAAGCCTGGCCCGACGGCCGAAGGACACCAAAAATGGAAGAAGGGGGAGTCAGTCTCCCAGTGATATTCGAGATGCTGCAAGCTCAGCAAATCGCCATCGCTCAACTTCAGATTCAGAATAGAACTCCAAACATAGCTGAACCAGTAAATACTCGGCGTACTGAACCTGCACTAGTAAATACTCGAGGACTGACCCCACGATTATGAGAATGCTCGAGGAACTAACTAAGAGGGTCGAGTCTAGAGAAAAGAAAATTGAAGACAATGATAAGAAGGTAGAAACTTATAACTCCTGGGTAGACTAGATACCGGGGGCACCTCCAGTTTTGAAAGGTCTAGACGCCAAAAAGTTCATAGAAAAAACATTCCCCCCGAGCGCGGCTTCAATGCCCATTCCCAACAAGTTTTGCATGCCCGATATACCCAAATATAACGGGACAAACGACCCTAACGAGCATATAACTTCATACACTTGTGGGATCTAAGCAAATGACTTGAATGACGATGAAATCGAGTCAGTTTTGTTGAATTTTTTGGGGAAACACTATCAAAGGGAGCCATGATTCGGTATCACAACTTAGCTCCTAAATCTATTGATTCATTTGCTATGGTAGCAGATACCTTCGTAAAAGCACACGCCGGGGCCATAAAGGTAACCACAAGAAAATCGGACGTCTTCAAGATAAAGCAAAGGAACGATGAGGTGCTAAGGGAGTTCGTGTCCCAGTTTCAGATGGAATGAATGGAATTACCACCGGTCTCCGATGACTGGGAAGTACAGGCCTTTATGCAGGGTCTGAATGAAAGGAGCTCGGTCGCGTCTCGACAGTTGAAGCAGAACTTGATGGAATATCCAGTTATGACATGGTCAGATGTGCACAATCGTTATCAGTCAAAGATTAGGGTCGAGGACAACCAGTTGGGAGCCTCCTCGGGTACAATCATCCTAACAAGTTTGCAGCGAAGCCCCCGAGGGACACCGATCGGGAGTAGAGATTCAACAAAGAACAATATTTGCAATATGTCGATCGAAGGAACAGCGACTCGAACAGCAACACTCCTCGGAGCGATCATCGATGGAAGTCAAAGTTCTCGGGGACTCAAGAATAAAAGTGGGTTTGATAAGCACACCGGCCCGCCCGAGGCCCCTCGGTTATCAGAATACAACTTTAGCATAGATGCATCAGGATTGTCTTGGTTATTAGAAGAATCAAAGACACCAAGTGGCCCAGACCAATACACTCTGATCCTTCTCAAAGGAACCTGAATTTGATGTGCAAGTATCATGGAACACATGGTCATCGAACAGAAGATTGCAGACAGCTAAGGGAAAAAGTGGCTCGTTTATTCAACGAGGGCCAACTTCGAGAATTCCTAAGTGATCGTGCTAAAAATCACCTACGAGAGAAATGCGAGGAAAAATGAACAAGAAGAACCACAACATGTAATCCATATGATCATTGGCGGAGTTGATGTCCCTCAATGACATGTGTTCAAGCGCACCAAGGTATCAATCACCAAGGAAAAACGGACTCAGAGTTATGTGCCTGAGGACGTCTTATCATTCTGTGACGAAGAAGTAGAAGGCATATCTCAGCCTCACAACGACGCCCTAGTAATCTCTATCCTTTTGAATAAAATTCAAATTAAATGTGTTTTAGTGGATCCAGGTAGCTCAGCAAACATAATTAGATCGAGGGTCATGGAACAACTCGGCCTACAAGATTAGATTATACCTGCGCCCCGGATCTTGAATGGCTTCAACATGGCAAGCGAAACAACAAAGGGAGAGATTATCTTGCCAATAAACATAGCGGGGACCATACAAGATATGAAGTTCCATATCATCAAAGGTGATATGACATATAGCGCACTCCTCGGGAGACCATGGATACACAATATGAGGGCATTTCCTTCAACTCTTCACTAAATGATGAAGTTCCCAATAGAGGAAGGAGTGAAAATAGTCTACAGAAAGCAACATGCCTCAAAAGAAATGTTCACGATCGAGGAGGTGGTACCGATACTAGAGCCTTCGACCTCGGAGAAATCGAGCATCGGAGGTAAATAGGAGGCCAAATAGCAATTACCGCCTCCAGCCTCGACATAATCGAAGCAACAGGTAATCTAAGACGAAGATGAGGATTTCCTTACTCCCCGAACCCTCGTCGTTCCCGAAGAATATGATGCTACCGAATCAACTATCGAGGATCTGGAGCAGGACATTTTGATTGAATACATGACCGAGAAAAATGTATACCTAGGAACGGGATTGACTGAACTCAGAAAAAAACTCATTCAATTTCTTATTGATAATATGGATTGCTTTGCTTGGTCCCATTTAGATATGACAGAGATTCCATGGGAGATCACGACGCATCGGCTAAGCACCGATCCTAGGTTCAAAGCGGTAAAGCAAAAAAGGAGGCCTCAGTCCGAAGTAAAACATGCTTTCATAAAGGACGAGGTAACCAAACTCCTTAAAATAGGATCTATTTGGGAGGTAAAGTACCCCGAGTTGCTAGCCAACGTAGTTGTAGTTCCTAAAAAGGGAACAAACTTAGAATGTGCGTAGATTATAAGGACTTGAACAAAGCATGTCCGAAAGATTCTTTTCCACTGCCCCACATCGATCGTATGATCGATGCCATGGCCGACCATGAGATCCTAACTTTTCTCGACGCCTACTCCGGGTATAATCAGATTCAGATGAACCCGGAGGGCCAGGAAAAGACTTTATTTATTACAAAATTTGGGACTTATTGTTATAATGTAATGACCTTCGGGCTAAAAAATGCAGGAGCCACATACCAACACCTAGTTAACAAAATGTTTGAAGAACAAATAGGTAAAATAATGGAAGTTTACATTGATGAGATATTGGTTAAGTCCCTACGCAGAGGACCATTTGACTCATTTGCAGGAAACATTCAAAATCTTGAGAAAATACAACATGAAGCTCAACCCGAAGAAATGTTCCTTCAAATTCGGCTCGGGTAAGTTCCTCGATTTCATGGTGTCGAATAGGGGCATTGAAATTAACCCCGATAAAATCAAGGCCATCAAGGACATCACAGTCGTGGATAGTGTGAAGGACATGCAAAGGTTAACAGGTCGAATAGCTGTTCTAGGTCGATTCATTTCGAGGTCATCATATCAGAGTCACTAGTTCTTTTCCTTTCTCAAAAGAAAAAGGATTTCGCATGGACCCCGGAATGTCAACAAACCTTAGAAGAATTAAAGTGATATCTATCGAGCCCACATTTGCTTCACACCCACAAGGTAGATGAAAAACTTTATCTATACTTGGTAGTGTCCGAGATAGCAGTAAATAGGGTACTAGTTAGAGAAGAGCAAGGTACGTAATTTCCTATTTATTATGTAAGTCGAACTCTAGGAGATGCTAAAACTAGGTACCCTCACTTAGAAAAATTAGCACTTGCATTGATAAACGCATCTCGAAAGTTAAAACCATATTTTCAATGTCATCCTATATGTGTACTAACCACCTACCCCCTTCGAATGTTTTGCATAAGCCCGAGCTATCGGGACTATTGGCCTAATTGGCCATCGAACTTAGCGGGTACGATATCAAATATCAACCCCGAATGGCCATCAAGTCTCAAATCCTAGCGGACTTTGTGGCCGATTTTATGTCGACCCTTGTACCCAAAGTGAAGAAATAACTCCTGCTAAGCTCGAGTACAACATCGGGGGTATGATCCTGTTCATGGATAGCGCCTCGAATGTGAAGGGGTTCGGGATCGGCATTATTTTAAAACCGCCCACGGGTGATACCATTAGGCAATCTATCAAAACTCCTAGATTAACTAACAATGAGGCTGAGTATGAGGCCATGATTGCAGGTCTCGAGCTAGCCAAAATCTTGGGAGAAGAAGTCATCGAGGCCAAGTGTGATTCTCTGTTGGTGGTAAATGAGGTAAATAAGAGGTTTCGAGGTTCGAGATGATAGAATGCAGCGGTACCTGGATAAGCTACAGGTAACTTTGCACCGCTTCACGGAGTGGACTCTGGATCACGTACCTCGAGAAAAAAATAGCGAGGTTGATGCACTTGCTAATCTAGGATCTTCGATCGAAGAAGATGACATCGTCTCGGGGACTATCGTCCAACTATCAAATTCTGTGGTTGAAGAGGGCCATGCCAAGATAAATTCAACAAGTTTAATATGGGACTTGAGAAATAAGTATATCGACTATTTGAAGAATGAAAAACTCCCATCGAACCACAAAGAATCGAGGGCCCTACTAGCCAAGGCTGCTAGGTTTGCATTAGATAAAGATGAAACATTGTATCGAAAAAATTCGATGGACCATTGGCGGTATGCTTGGGGCCAAGGGACACCGATTATGTTCTACGAGAAATCCACGAAGGCACTTGCGGGAACCATTCTGGTGCCGAATCTTTGGTCCGCAAAATTATCAGAGCATGATACTATTGGGATAACATGGAAAAAGATACTAAGGAATTTGTCAAAAAAATGCGATAAGTGTCAACGATTTACACCGATGATCCATCAGTCCGAAAAACAACTCCATTCAGTCTTATCCCCATGGCCTTTCATGAAATGGGGAATAGATATAGTCGGACCTCTACCAACGGCCCCAGGTAAAGCTAAATTCATTTTGTTTATGACTGATTATTTTTCTCAGTGGGTGGAAGCATAGGCCTTTGAGAAGGTCCGAGAAAAAGAAGTTATTGACTTTATCTGGGACCACATCATATGTTAATTCGGGATACCCGTCGAGATTGTATGTGACAATGGAAAGTAATTCATCGGCGACAAGGTAACAGAGTTCCTCGAAGCACATAAAATAAAGAGAATTTTGTCGACAACATACTACCCAATCGGAAACGGATAGGCCGAGTCAACAAATAAGACTATCATTCAAAACTTGAAGAAAAGACTGGACGACGCAAAAGGGAAATGGAGAGAAGTTTTACCCGAGGTCCTTTGGGCATATCGGACGACATCGAAGTCTAGCACAGGGGCCACCCCGTTTTCTCTAGTATATGGCTCTGAGGCACTCATCCCTATCGAGGTTGGAGAACCCAGTGCCAGGTTTAGACATGCATCAGAGAAGTCAAATCATGAGGCCATGAATTCTAGCCTCGAGTTATTAGATGAAAAGCGATAAGCAATGCTTGTTCGGATGGCCTCGCAAAAGCAATGGATCGAAATATACTACAATAAAGAACCAACCTTCGACATTTTGGAATCAAGGACTTAGTTCTATGAAAAATATCCCTCACACTCGCGACCCAAATGAAGGGAAACCAGGCCTGAATCGGGAAGGACCGTACCGAGTCATCGGAGTCGTCGGTAAAGGATCTTACAAAATTAGCACGATGGAAGGTGAAGAACTGCCAAACAATTGGAACATATCATTGCTCAAACGATACTACTGCTAAGGTATGACTTTATTTTTTTGTACATTTGAGTTTAAAACTAACTTGTTACAGATTTTCGGTCGAAGCTATCGAAGGCACGCGATCTCGAAGACACCCTTTTTATACGAAGGCCTTAGGTTTTAAAGCATGTGTTGCACTCTTGTTCCCTTAGATCAGATTTTGCCCCAAATGGGTTTTACCGACAAGGTTTTTAATGAGGCAACAACTATGTGCTACCATAGGAGAACTCAACAGTATCCAAGGATTTTTTTTAATCAACCTCGAATACTGGGGGGCATCACCCTCGGAGGTTATATTTTCAAGGATAATACTTCATGCCTAAGAGGGCCTCGATAGGAAAACTTTATAATGGGCCAAACGGTCAGATGAACCGTGTCCATTTAGAATAGTCGAGCCCCGACGGCAAAGCATGTATGCATGTATCGATTATTTGAATAAGGGTTCTATTAATATCAAAAACACCTTGTGTCTCAAAGAAGTCTACTATTATATGAGCTCTACACTTATAATCCTACGGGAAACGGCTCAAGAGCCAAAGCATAAAAGCACCCCCGAATACTCGGGGACTGTCATCGACAGTCAGTATATCCGAGTCATCAAAAACTTGGACTCATAAGACCTCAAAGAGGCACCCCTTCTAAACAAAGACCAAGGCCAATATACTCGGGGACTAACCTTTTCGAACAAATTTGGAAAGTTATCGGGAAACAAGTCCAAGTGACAAACCCGAAGGCTATGGCCAAACTAAAGGCTATGGCCAAAATAATGCGGTTTAGAAACGTCCGACTTCCACTATAAATTAAAGGCCTTCAAACATCAAAAATCCGGTTAAATCAGGCTACCCTCGGCAAAAGCAAAATATAAAGGGCTTCGATAAATTCAGCCCCCCGAAAAATCTAAGGGCTTCGATAAATTCAGCCCTCGAATAATCCAAAGGCTTCGATAACATCAGCTTTCGGAAAAACGTCAAGAGGTGTTCGATTATGTTTACACAAACAAATTACTAATAAGGTTCTGATACATCGAACCTTCAAAAATTTCAACGGGTACAAAAACACATGCTAAGGCATAACTAAAATTTCACCAAGTCTTTTAGCCTAAAGAGGGAAATATTATAGCCATTTTAAAGGCCAAAACGGCCCAACTTAAAGATCCTAAGGGCCG
Source organism: Nicotiana sylvestris (assembly GCF_000393655.2). Lineage (NCBI taxonomy): Eukaryota > Viridiplantae > Streptophyta > Magnoliopsida > Solanales > Solanaceae > Nicotiana > Nicotiana sylvestris. Next base: position 154,527,763 of record NC_091063.1, on the reverse strand, counting down.
ATATATAAGAGCCTAAGGGCCAACTTAAAAAAGCCTAAGGGCCAAAACATATAGAGGTCGAGATCCCGTTCTCACTCAACTCAGATTCGAGAATTTTGACGTCCTGAGCTCACATCAAATTGGTTTAAATTTAGCTCAAGGATTAACAAACCCCTAATGGGGTATTATATCGATCAAATAAAAACCTAAGGGTTTATTACGCTCTGAGTCTGAACCAATACTCGAGCTGATTTCCACAAATGAGAACAAAATAAAATTCAACACAAGTCAAGGATAGAAAAAAATACTATATATTCATAAGGAAAGTTTTACAAAACATATTTACAATGCCTGCAAGGGGCCCTTGCATAGAAAAGAAAAGAGAACCTAATCTATTTTTGGGTTCATATCCTCGGGAGTGTCGTCCTCGGGAGCTGCATCTTTGGCAGCTCTATCTTCGGGAGCCTCCTCTCCCTAGATAACATCTTCTTCACCTTCCCCATCCCCAGATCCACTCGCTACACCCTCATCATCGGAAAAGACGAGAAACCTGGCTTCGATTTCTCGCGTTTTTGCCTCGGCTATGTCCTCGGCAAGGTCAAACCCTCTGGCTTGGATTTCTTCGAGAGTCTCCCTCCGGGCCTGGCACTTGGACAAATCATTGCTACGCTTTTATCAGTCAGAGGCCTTCCTCAACTCACCTTGAACGGCCGCGACATCCCTTAAGTATATGGCAATGGATTTATCAGCCGCAACCTTTGTCTTCTCAGCTTCAGCCTTAGCCTGTACAGCTTCAGCCCGGGCTCTAGCTAGCTCTACCTCCAACTCCTCAATTTTCTTGGACTGATCCAGACCCTTCGCTTTAATGCCTTAGAGTTGAGTTTCTGCCAAGGCCAGTTGGGCTGTGGTGGCTTCCTTATTGGCAGCAAGCTGATCCATATTCTCCTTCCATCGATGACAATTAGTTTTGACTTGATCAACCTCGCCTCGGAGCTGCCAATCATATCCAGATTTTGCTGCAGCTGAGATATCGAAGTGTTAGCCTCTAAAGTAGGGCCAAGAAGGTTGTACTCTATTAAAATCACAGTTACCTGCTCATCTAGCTCGGACTCGTTTTTCCGAGCTTTGTCCAATTCGGCCCGGAGATCTTTAAGCTCCTCTTCCTTTTTGCTACAAAGGAGCCTCAGGGCCTTCTCTTCATCTGAAACTCTCCTAAGCTCGGCCTCACATTGGCTCAGCTCAGCTCTAAACTAGACGATGGCCTATACAGGAAATGAAGATATATCAGTCAAAGAAAAGGAGGAAAGAGAAAATTACAATAACAAAAGTAAGTATTTACCCGAGATAGGAGATATTGAGCCTCTTCTAAGATGGTGGATGCGTCGTTAAGGTCAGTGGAATCCTCAACCCCAGCAAAGCAACCCTGAAAGGGATCTTCCTCGAGGACTTTGCTCGGATCGGGCATATGCAGAGTGTTAGCTTCTTCGATTTCCCCATCAGAATAAGTTGGAAAAGGAAGGGAATGACCCGTTGTCGCGGCCCCGAGCTCTTCACTCGGGGCGTTCTCATTGGCTTCGGGGGTCTCCGCATTTTCCCCTTCAGGTATATTTGTTGGAGGAGGAGGAACGATCTCAACCTCCACGGGGGCCTTGCCCGCATTTTTTTGAGATTCCCTCACCACGGGATGAGGTTTCTAGTTCGGAAGGCTTGGCAGCCTCGATTGGTTTCCTGGTTCGAGGTACCAACGCCGACTCTTCGCCATTATTTTCTTCATCCGGGGAATCATGGGCCGAATCTGCGCCCGCATGAGCAATTCTTTTCCGCAGCCTTCGAGCAGGGGTCTTCTTGTCTTGAGGGTCTTCAGGCTTCGCAACCCTTTTTCTTTTGTTGTCCTTATCAGACTTCCGGATTGAAAACTTGGTCCCTTTCCCGGGCGGGGTCGGCCTCATCTCGGATACATCTCTGAGGCCTGCACAAGTAAACTTGGATAAGTTGATGCCACAAACATATGAAAAGTATTTGAAACGTTAGAAAGGCACTTACCATGGTTCTTGGCCTCCCACTGGCCCTTCGATAATTTGCGCCATTTGCGCTCATCATATGAGAAGGTCGCAGCCAACTTTTGGACCCAGTCCTTGAGATCGCAGATAGCAAGAGTTGTCCAAAGATATTAGGAAGAAGGACTCCACTTACGATTGTAATTCCATCACTCCGGGAACAACATTTTGTCCCGAGGAATGACATCCGATGTCCTTACCCTAACGAACTGGCTCATCCAACCCCGATCCTTGGCTTCGTCGCTGCTGGAAAAGAAGGCTTTATTCGTACGACGTTGCAACTTGACAAGCCCTCGAAACAGTTGGGGGCGATACAATCGAATTAGGTGGTTGAGGGTGAATTCCAACCACTCGAGCTTTTCAAAAAAATAGCACAACATGATCACGATGTGACAAAAGGAGGGGTGAATCTGGCCGAGGGTGATTTCGTATGTTTTGCATAAATCAATTACCGCCGGATCAAGAGGACCCAATGTGAAGGGGTAAGTATAAACACTTAAAAATCCCTCCACGTGGGTAGTAACGTTTTCCTCGGGGTTCGGGATCTGAATCACGACCTCATCTCCCCAACCACATTCCTTCTTCACTTCCTTAAGGTGCTTCTTCGATATCAAGCTAAGATATCGAGATGCATGCTCATATTAGCTTGGGACGTCGGGGATATTTTCAATACTAAAGCCCTTCTTAACTATACAAGGACCGGAGGTGATTTCCTCAAGAGTTGGCGGCGCCACCGGTTTGGCTGGTCGGGAGGTAGAAGAAGACGACGCTATTTCCTTTTGAGGGACTGTTTTAGAAGTTTCGCCATGGTTTTGGGTTACAAAAGACGGCAAGGCCTGGTTGTTTCTGGTACTAAGAAGACGGTAGTAGCAGAAAACACAAGGGAATAGAGTAAGAGAGAGGGGTATGGATGAGGTTCAGTGATGCTTGAAAATTGAAGTAAAGCTTTCTTAAAGGTAGGACCTTATATTTATAGATGTGCGGCGACGGTTCAGCAACGCTGGTGGCCGACCAACACTAGCGTGCATTTAATGTTTTGGGGAAGCGAATTGACGAGACATTTCAGTCACTTCGAGCGCCTACGTCACGAGAGTGACATCATCGTTATAGACTCCGGAGGATCGAGGTTCAAGTCATTTCTTATCATATAATTCTAAGAAATGAGGGGACTATGTATATATGGTCAAAATCATGTACCTCCGATTTAAGGCTCGACGGCCCGTTCTAAGATCAAGTCCGGGGTGGTCGAGTTCGAGACCAGTAGACCATGCTCGAGCTCGAAGACAGAGTGCAATGCTCTGGAATGGAACTTCGAGGAATACCGGGGCCAAGTGTGCTCGGCCCCGAAATAGTACCGTTATGGTTTTGTACCAGAATGAGCTAGATTCCTGCCACGTCCCCAAAGTCATGGCGCAAATCCCGGAATAGGATTGTACGATTCCATACTAGGCGGTTAGATAGTTGTACCAAGAATATTCCTTACTGTAAATAGAAATATTCCCTATTTAGGGTTCCCCTATTATATAAAAGGGACCCCAATCATTTGTAACATCATCTAATCATTGAGCTTAGAATATACTCTCTACTTTTTGCCTACTGTTCATCAGAATTATCATTTAGCCTCATTGTTCTTACTTTGCTTTTTCATACTTAATTGTTCTTACTGCCTTAAGCCACCTCGAGGTCACTAAGCTCGAGGTCACTGCTGCTGAGTAACGATGGTTTGATTCACTTCTATCTTTCATTTCTACTTCACATTTCTTGATCATTAATTGGTATTGAACTAAATCACATATCTTTAAAACCACTGATCAAATTTAATTGTTACTCGTATTTTCGAGGTAAACAACTTGATGAGAAAGTGATCATATAACCCATTATTTAAGGTTAATAAATATGGAGCACTTCATATATTATTAAATATTATATGCCGCAAGAGAATCCCATATATTTCTAGACACTTTCTAAAGAAAGTTCTATATAAAATCTTAAAAATATATATAAAAATTATATCTTTATATGCCGATTTGGTTCGAATTTTTTTACTCAATACCAAATCAAACCAAACCAAACCTAGTCGGATTTTTTTATTGATTTGGTTTGACTTTTCGATTTGGCGTGATTTTTCAGTTCGGTTTGTACATCCCTATGTGGGAGAGGTAATTGATTTTCTTGAATTATTAGGTCCTTTGACAGGTGTAAGTTAGAGAAAAAATCAAGAGATATTTTCATTTTTCACCTAACACAATAGGCCGGTCTCTTTACCTCATAGATTGGAATATTCTATTGTTAGTTAGAGAATTATAAGATTAACTGCAGCCTGTTTCCACAATTTAATTATGAAAATCGAATTTCAGCTTATGGTACTGACTTTGACGTTAATAATGTGATTCTATATCAATATTTGCATCATTTAAAGAACTTACAGTGACTCATAAATAAATTTGAAGGATTCAACTTATATGTCACGACCCAAAATCTAATCATGATCGTGATGACGCCTATCGTGTTACAAGGCAAGCCTACTTCCCAAAATATTACTACTAAACCTATTATAAGAAATTAATAAAATATTTTAACATTTAAATTATTTATAAACTAAATCAACTCTAAATATAATATAGAAAAATACGGAAACGAGCCCCAAACATCGGGGTGTCACTAAGTCATAAGCGTCTAACTGTCCAAAAGAAGAAATGACAAGAGGTGTAACAAGGTCCTGCGGATACTAGCAGCTACTTTGCGGTCTCCAAAGATAGCCGGTCTGAACTCAATGATCAACGCGCTCTAACTCACCTGGATCTGCACATAAAGTACAAGGTGTAGTATGAGTACAACCGACTCAATAGTAACTGAAATAACTAAGGAACTGAGCAGTAGTGACGAGCTAAGTAAAACAGTCCCATTATTTATTTTTACAATTTTTCTAAACAGAAATAAACAGGTAAATTCCATAACTCAGTAAATGCCACAAAGAAATTTAACAGCAGTGCCACTCTGTCACTCATCACTCGCACTCAGCACTCAACACACTCAACACACTCAACACTCTGCGCTCATTGGGGGTGTGTACAGACTTCGGAGGGGTTCCCAAAGCCCAAGCGCTAAGAACGGACAACTCACGTGCCATCATATCAATACCTGGATCCGCACGGTCAACTCACGTGCTACACGGACAATTCACGCGCTAGGGTATCACTACCTGGACCTGCACGGTCAACTCACGTGCTACGCGGATAACTCACGCGCTATGGTATTTAATATCCTCACAACCAGGCCCTCAGCCTTACTCAATCATGTACCTCATTAGCCTCACCATCACCAACAAATAAGGGAACACAACCCACATTAAGTATCACAACATATTAGCAAATAATAGAGACTGAGGTAAACATATACAAAAATTTCTATGACTGAGTACAAACAACGTGAGCATGAATGAAGCCTAAACATGATCTCTAACGTGAAGGCAGACAAGTTCACCAACAAGTAAATGCATAAACACAAATAATGGTTATTAGGTCTCACAACCTCACGGGACGGACCAAGTCTCAATCCCTCGAGATATACACCCATACGCCCGTCACCTAGCGTGGGTATCACCTCCAAAAAGTCACACGATATCAAATTTTCCGGGTTTATACCCTCAAGGTCAGAGTTAAAACTGTTACTTACCTTAACCGCGTAAAATCCTACTCTGGAATGCCCTCGTCTCTGGACCCGGTCTCCAAAAACTCCGAATCTAACCATAATCAGATCACTACCATTAATATGTGCTAAAAAATCGAATTTCACAATAAAAATTACAAAATATACCAAAAATCCGAAATCGACCAAAACTCAGCCCCCAGGCCATGTCTTGAAACCAGATAAAAATGGCAGAATAATAAACCTCGTCCTCTCTCGAGTCTAACCATATAAAATTTATCAAAATCAGACTCCATTTGGTCCCTCAAATCCTCACTTAAAACTCTCCAAGACTCAAACCCTAACTCTCTCAATTTCACTCCAACACTACTATGGATCCAAACCTACCAACCCGATACGACTCAACACAATTGAACAAAATATAAAGAAGCAGAAATGAGAAAACGGGGTTATAACTCTCGGAATGACCGGCCGGATCATTATATTATATATATCAAGTGTAAAATAATTTTACTTTATTAATGCAATTTAACTTGTTATAGCTGTAGTAATCTTTGATGACCTGACCTGATAGTGTAAAAGAAAATTCCACCATTCGTCTGTAGAAGTTAACTAACTCTAATTAAAACCAGAAAGGCCTGGTCATATAAATTATACTCCTATAGTCAAGGTGTTGGTATCTTCTGCCAAAATATACTATGGTGGATGACAGGAATATTTTTCAGATATCTCACAAAAATATACATTAAAATGAATTTAAAATTCATGCTTACCAGTAAGTCGATTAAGTTAAAACATACCAAACTTTGGCTTTTTACTAACGATGATGCTGTCACTTTTTATCTTGATTTTTGTTAGTTTACTTTAATTAGTCCTTTTTACCTGAAAACGTGTATACTAATAAAGTGATACACCTAAACTAATCGAAGAAAATAGAGGTAGACATTATTAAGCCTTTACTATTAAAGACAGACACGGTATTAGTTGGTAGTCAAACTGTTTATTTACTATGAATTTTTCAAAACATTTTATCTTTTAATATTAAAATTGTTATTTTAATATTTTATAGTTTCTAAATCTCTAATCTTATTTTTTTTAAAGTTAAGAAATCAATATCCTATTTCACACTTAAATTTAGATACATTTATCTTCGTTTTCGCACTTTGTCATTTCCTTTGAGATGTGTCAAATATTTTTTTGACACAAATAACTTTTACTATATTAATTAAGGGGATGCATTAGAATTTAGAACTCAATTCACTTCAAGATAAGAAGTGAGAAGATTTCTTTTTAATAGTTAAACATGGTGTGACAGTATCCGCAGATACTCTTAACATGATGTGTTATTCTCCGCTTTGAACCAAATCAACACGGTTTTTCCTAAAAGACCCCACACCATTAAAAGATCCATACATCTTATATGTAGACTCTCAATATTTTCAGTTATCAATATGGGGCTTTGTTCGAACACCTAGAATCGGTTTGGAAAGCCACCATGTAATCGGAATTGGTGTAATTACTAGGATAGTAATTACACAACCTAGTAATTAAATACACTGTTATATATTCACGACGACCTGTTTGTTTGTCATAGTTTAATTACAATGTCATTACAAGTTTACTATTTGGTTGCACAAGTGTAATTACACATTTAGATTAAATTTTAAATGAAGTAATTATCAAAACTTAAAAGTTAATATAATAAATATATGCCTATAGATTTTTATAAGTATAAATGATATTATATTTGGTATATAAGATATATATTTTCGTAATATACATTAATTAGTAATCATATATTTATAACTAATATTGTCAAAATAATTTATATATATATTCCAAATTAATAATATTTAGTTTAGATATTTAAAAAATTTAAAACACTCGTTTTGTAAGAACATCATGGAATTCATGTTTGATAAAATAAATTAATATTTATAAATATAATGTCATAACATTATTCAAATGTTTGACAAAACTAATATTTCAATTCTAACTAAAAATTGAACAACATGCAATGTGAGCCAATACTACTAAAACAAGTAAATTAGAACCATGAACATAACACAATTTCAAAATCCAAAGAAAAAATAGTTTGACATATATCAAATTCCAACATAATAATAGTAAGTTCCACAACAACTTAAGATTAGGAAACATAATAAGTTTATAGCCACATTCAACAACGAAATTCTACTTTAATTGCATCACTCATTATATGCCAAGTTTATTAATGACTTATTATTTCTAATATTAGGAGGTGTAGTTTTAAAAAATAGAATAATAAATAAAATATAAGCAATTACATGGAATCACAAGAAATAAATGTAGAGAAATAAAAGATAAATAATGTACAAAGAATAAAAGTAAAATAATAGAAATAAAAAGTTATAAAGAAAATAAATTAAAATAAAAACAAAAAGGAAAGAAACTAAAAAGCAACTTGTCACGACCCAAATCTCCCTCAGTAAGACGTCATGACAACACCTAGTCTCTACGACTAGATAAGCCTAACAAATTACGGAAATAACAAAAATAGAAGTAAAAACCTAACAGCTAACTGCAACATATAATTAAATAACCGATAATAATGGCGCTCGGAATATTACTAGAGTAAAAACTCTAGTAGTACACTGTATTCCCAAAACCCGAAATATCATAAGTCACAAGCTACAGAAGAAAACTAGTATCTCTATACACTAGAGTCTAAGAATAAGAAGTACGGAAGGTAAATGATATAGGAGGGAATAGAGGGGGACTCCGAGGTCTGCGGACGCGACAGATATACCTTGAAGTCTCCGAAATCTCGCTGCTCACTGATAACGAGGCTGATGAGAAGTACATGGATCTGCATACAAAATATGTGCAGAAGAGGAGCATGAGTACACCACAATGGTAACCAGTAAGTGCCAAGCCTAACCTCGATTGAGTAGTGACGAGGTTAGGTCAGGGCACCACTGGTATATAATAAAGAAGGTAGAAGAATATAGCAATATAATAAGAGACTGAAAATTTAACAAAGAGGAAAATACCGAAAAATAGCAGCACAACAAACAGGGCTAAACAACAGCAGGGGATCTCCCGAGATACCGTCTCGTAGTCCAAAAAATAAACATGTAAGGAGATCTCCCGAAGTATCGCCTCGTAGTCTCAAAAGTAAATGTACAGGGAGATCTTCCGAGGTACCGCCTTGTAGTCTCAAAGTAAATATGCAGGGGGATCTCCCGAGGTACCACCTTGTAGTCCCAAAAGTAAACACACATCCCAAACCGATAAATACAACAATTAACATCAAGAATTCTAAGTTAAGACTGATAGAGATCAAGGAAAAACAGGAAATCAACTAGGCATGATGCACAGAGTTCAAATAAGCAGTTAAAGCACGTAGACATGCGATATTCGACTAAATACGATAACTTTACATGATGGTATAACTCAATTAAGATGAGAAACAGGTTACTATTCAGTAAAAATTGGATTTTACAATAACTAGCCTGTAACACAACAGTATCAAAGATTTCCCCACACAAGATTAGGCAAGCCACTTACCTCGAACCAAGCTCAATCAATCAGTAAGAATGCCTCTTTCATGATTTTTCGACTCCGAATGACCAAAATCTAGCCAAAAGCAATTACATATCATAAATATAACGATAAGAAACTAATCTAATTAATGAAATGAAGCCTTAAGCAAGAAATTAAAAAATTGTCCTAAACAGTCGACCTGGGCTCACGTCTCGAAATCGGGTAAAAGTCACAAAATACGAACACCCATCTACTCACGAGTTTCATCGTACCAAAATTATCCAAATGCGATGTCAAAATCCGAATCAAAACTCAAAAATTTAGTTGAAGAACTTTCCAAAATTTTCCCCAAATTTCTCAACCAAATCCTCAATTACATGATGAAATCAACTATAGATTAATGGAATACAATCATAAATGAGTTAAGAATCGTTATCCAATAACTCCCTCTGAAAATCCTTCAAATTATCGCCCAAATTCGAGCTCTCAAAGTCCCAAAATGAAGAATGAGATAAAACCCTCGAACTTAACTTTTTTTTTTGCCAGTGATTTTGCATATGCGGGCCCTCAGTCGCACCTGCAAAAATTCCAACGCACACTTAAGAGGCCTGGGTCCGCTTCGGCGACAAGGTGAATGCACCTGCGTGTGCACACCTGCAGACAATGGTCTGCTTCTACAAAGTCCTCACCCACTCAGCTCCCGCTTCTGCGATCACTCCCAAGCAGGAGCGACTACGCTTTTGCGCTCCTTTTGTGGCACCTGCAAGCACTGGTTAACAAGTCCTAAAATACCATACGAACTTAGTTGAGAATTCAAATCACATCAAACAATGCTAAATTTACGAACACCCTCCAATTCAAACTTAATGAACTTTGAAACTTCAAACTTCTATAACTGATGCCTATCAAATCACGTTCGATTGACCCCAAATTTTGCACATAAGTCCTATTCGACATTATGGACCTACTCCAACTTTCGGAATCGGAACCCGACCCCGATATCAAAAAGTTTACTTCCGGTAAAACTTTCTCAAAAATTTAACTTTCGCCATTTCAAGCTTAATTCAGCTACAGACCTCTAAAACACAATCGGGACACGCTCCTAAATCCAAAATCATCTAACGGAGCTAACGAAACTCTATTCCAGAGTTGTCTTTATACAGTTCCAACTGCGATCAAAATTCTAATACTTAAGCTTCCGTTTTAGGGACTAAGTGTCCCAAATCACTCTGAAATCAAAAACAAAAACTCCCGGCAAGTCACATAAGCAGAAAAAGATACGAGGAAAGTAGTAAATAGGGGATCAGGGCTATTACTTTCAAAACGACCGCTCGTGTCGTTACACACCCTTATAATTACACAGTGTAATTACCACTAATTTCCCCCTTCCCCTTCCCCCTCCCCCCGTGAATTAGAGAGTGTAGTTACACCCATCCAATTACACCCAATTTCATGCTGACCAAGTAATTACTTGGCCAAACAAACATGCCAAATTGTGTAATTACACCTAGTTACATCCAAATCCAATTCCAAAGTGGCTTTCCAAACAGACTCCTAATGTTTTTTCCCTCGAACAGTTCGTAAGGGTAAGCAAATCGAGCCTCGCACCATCAATCGACTATTGTCCGCTCTGGATCAAGTCCGTACAATTTTCTCAAAAAAGGTCTCACACCATTCAAAAGTCCCTACACCTTATATATAAGTTTCTAATCTTTTCAATTACCAATATAAGACTTTGTTCGCACACCCTACTACAAAAAAAATGAAATACAATGAGAATAAAATTCTCATCCATAAAATAATTTCTGTGTGATACTTAGAGAGGACGCCAACCGTCGAAAAATGAACGGTTAATGGATAATTATAATATAAACTAGAAATTAGCTAAAAACAAAGGGGTGTTCTCCAATATATAATCTAAAGTTGCAGTCTAATATATAGTTAAGTCCATGAGTTTAAACTTATTAGTCAGAAGGAATGAACCATTGCTTTGTGGAGATCAATTCATGGCCCGCTTTGATTGGTTTGAGTTAATGTTAGTAGTCATGCTTACACTAAACTAACCCATAATCATACTTTTCTTGTCTACATTATATGGAATTATTATTAATTTACAAGCAATCATATGTTAAACTACTTACCAACTCAATAAAAAAATAATTAAAAATGAAAAGAATGTTAGCTAATTAACTTGAATTGCTTCCATGTGACGAGGAATTCTAATGTCTTAGTTGGTGCTCCATGCACAACATTCTTTATCAACAGAAATTAGAGGGATAAGAGCAGATTTCGTTAGTTAACACATTGATTAATCCCCATACTAGTGCAGTCAAACCTCTCTATAATAGTCTTATTTATTCTTAATTTTTTACTTACATTGTTATAACGAAATATTGTTATAGAGAACATATATAATAACATAATATGAAAGTTAGTTACATAAAAACTTAACTTTTATAATAAAAAACTTGATTTTATAATAAATGACTATTATATAGCGATATTATCACATAGATATCTGACTGTAATATGTATTTATGAAGATAAGTTCCGACCAAATTAATAAATGCTCATATGAAGTTCATAAAAAAATTCCGATGCTACATTTTGTATTTGGAAGCTAAGTGGAATGCTGCATTATTATTATTATTATTATTATTATTATTATTATTATTATTATTATTATTATTATTATTATTATTATTATTATTATTATTATTATTATTTTAGTACTTTTAATTATTAAAGGAAGCTTCTAATATAATTATTTGATGATCTTCAGCAAAACCGAAACCTAGTGACGTAAATTTAGTTTTTTTTTTTTTCCTTTTTTCCCACAATATAGGGCTAATGAAAAGTTTCAGTAAGAAAAATAAAAATATTATTGGTCATTTAACAAGAACTTTTTTTTATCTTAATCTACAAACATTTGCTAAATATGTTGCCTTATGTTACCTCATATATTGGAAAAAAAGATTAGTTAAACGTATTAGTTAAAGCTGCATGCCGAAAGATGGGACCTATATATAACTGGTCATGCAGATGCAATAGTCCAACTTTAGGGGAATAACATCGATTCATAATATTCTTGCCGTCATTAGCCTTGGCTAAACCATTAATTATTGCCAAGATTAATGTTTTTGAAAACTTAATTTGATTAAATTACAGGAGAAATACAGACGAATATTACCAATATTTCCATTTAAATTGTCGGTGTCTGTCTCTCGATTATTCTTTTATTATTACTTCGAAGCTTCCGTCGCAGATTATATAGTACAGTCGCACCTCTCTATAACAACATACCTATATAACAATATTTCACTATAAAAGTCAAGCTTTTTCCGAAACTAATTTTCATATTATGTTATAATATATGTTCCCTATATATAACAACACTTTTCTATAATATCCAAAAATATTCGGAACAAACGAGATTGTTATATATAGAGAGGTTTGACTGTAGTTAATGTCCTAGTGACACGCAATTTCCTACTTCCTTCACCTCAATCAACGTGATAGTGTTATCGGAATTAAGATATTTCATACTTAGTGTTATTTGCGATAGTAGAAAAGTAAGTTTAATAGAAAAGAAATATCATATCAAAACTTAAACATGAATAGTTAAATTAGTTTGAATTCCCAAAAATTGTAAGGAATTTACATGATGTTTAATATTATTTATAGAATTGTGAACATTCCAAAGTGGAATTAGCAATCATATAGATTGCGACAGAAGTAGTAGTGCATAATTCAGAAAATGAACCGCAATTAATCTAGAATAACATATGATAACCTAATATATTAATTTTATAGCCTTTGGTTGCTTGAACCGGAGAATAATCTCCTCATTAAATTCAGCATAACCAATATCTTGTTTGCTTCCTCTTATAAATAATATTAGCATAAGTTAGGTAGAAGTTTATGTGTTACTTTATACGGGGTAGAATATATATATATATATATATATATATGTAAAAATATACATAGTATAATTTTTTAATTTATATACATAATATAATTTTTTGGTGAATGGGTGATCTTTGGTTTTTCTTTTTAGTTCTTTCTTTCTTTTGGGATTGTGGGGGGCGGGGGTGATCTGTGGTTTTTCTTTCTTTCACTTTTTTGTTCTTTGTGTATTGGAAAAAATTAAGTTCATGTATAGAATTAATTATGAGGTGACATGTCATGACACATGAACTGGTAAAAGAATGACGGTTGGCAAAGAATAGCTGCAGAGGCACGAGCTTCAGTAGGCACGAGCAGAGATCCAAGAAAATTAGAAAGAATAGGTGCTCGAACCTCTTGATATTCGAAAGTCGCATAAGAAGAATGAACCTAAGTAGCAAAAGAGGAATAGATACGTATTATTGGTAATTAATAGGCACTAATTACGGAAAACGTTATGGAATCTGTATTGAATCAATTATGATTACCAATTATAACGTTACATTAATCCCATTAATTGTCCATAATGGCTCTATTATGGAAGGAGAAAAACATATTACTTAGAAATAGCTATAAAAGGTGAGGGATGTACATTTGTAAGGACACGAAATACTATTGAAATATACTGATTTACTTTGCTTTTTATTCAGTCATTATTTACATCAATTATTTCTATTTCTATTTGATTATCAGTAACCCGAGTTCTTCTAAAATTGAGCTTTGACCGAAGTCCCTATTTTTGGTTAAACAAAATGGTTCCGTTACCGAAAATCTGATAATCACCTGTTTTCCAAATCGATTCTTTTCTTTTATAAAAAACAATCATGTCGAATGTTAATGACAATAACCAACATAATTTACCACCTCAAGATCCACAACATCAGGTGAACGGTGTAGATGATAGAACCCCACCTCCTTCGCTACAACATTCTCAGCGACAGTCACGAGAGAGGACTCCAGACGGATCTGAAGCGAATCAAATGACAGAGTTGCGAATGAACAAGCACTCGATGACGCTCTTAAAAAATTAATTGCTCAACAGGTCAATAACGCTCTCCAGGCTTTTACCAGTCAGTTGCTGGTAAAACCGTCAATACCAACTCCTAATAATAACACTTTGGAAAACCCACGTTCTAGACTCGTTAATTCAGGCAGTGGTGGAACTCCCAGCGAGTCTCTGATGGAGAACTATGTAACATAGTCAATTCTGATTTACTAAATTTAGTATTAATTTTGCAGAAACGGCTTAAGGACCAAAGCAATCGCATAGAGCAAATACCTGGAGTTCCGCCTGTAATCAAGGGAATAGATATGGATAAATATTCACAACAACCTTGGAAGCCCAGTGCTGCTCCTCTACCGATTTCGAAGAAATTCAAGATGCCCGATATTCCAAAATACGATGGGACAACTAATCTACAAGACCACGTGACTACATTCACAACTGGGGTAAAGGGCAACGGCTTGACCAAACAAGAAATTGAATCAGTATTGGTCAAAATATTTGGTGAAACACTCACTAAGGGAGCATTAACATGGTATTCTCTTTTACCCGAAAATTCTATAAATTCTTTTGATTGAGCTTGCAGACTCATTTATCAAAGTGCATTCGGGAGCTCAAGAAGTCGAAAAAAGAAAAGAGAATATTTTCAAAATAAAGCAAGGAGACTCGGAGCTGCTTAGAGAATTCGTAGTCAGATTCCAACGTGAGGATGACGTTGCCGCATGTAACTGATAACTGGGAAGCTATGGCTTTTGCCAGTAATTTAAATGAGAAAAGTTCATAAGCCACGAGACGACTCAAGGAAAGTCTACATGAATTTCCAGCAACAACTTGGAATAATGTTTAAAATAGATACAACACGAAGTTAAGGATAGATGAAGATATCATATCTCGGTCTCAAAAAGAGGAGAGGGTAAGTTCGAGACATGCTAAAACTAAAAAAAGATCTGATAAGAACAGATACAAGCCTTACATGGGACCAGCAGGAAAAGACTCACGTTCAAAGAAGGGCAATTCAAGGTACGATCACAGATCGAGAGATAGAGAGTCAGGCTCATCATAAAGGTTTGGAAAAGAGCGGAACACACGAGAGATGTGAGATCACGATAGAGATACGAAGGCAAAATTTGGCGGTTACAATTTCAATATTAGCTCATCATAATTAGTAGCAGTATTAAGAAGCATGGGTGATAAGGTACGGTGGCCAAAGGAAATGAGATCAAATCCGAATAGGCGAAATCCTGATTTCTGCTGCGAGTTTCATAACGATCATGGCCACAAAATGGCAGATTGTAGATTATTGCAAGGTGAAGTTGACCATTTATTAAAGCAAGGATATCTTACCGAATTGTTTAGTGAAAAAGGTAAACAAGCGTACACGAAGAACATGCAAGAGCCCCTTAAACCTCCTTCTCCAAAAAGGACCATTAACGTTATAAGCGGGGGAGAAGAAATTAACGGTGTGACATATACGGCAGCCAAGAAAGTTTCAAAAGTTACAGTCACACACGGGAAGCGTGTTCGCCATGTTTTGGAAGAAGAAAGTATTATATTTGATGATGCAGATGCAGATGGCGTACTAACTCCATAGAACGATGCACTTGTAATATCTCTACTTGTACATGATACTAATGTGAAACGAGTTTTGATTAATCCAGGTAGCTCTGTGAACATCATTTTGCTAAGAGTATTAAACGAAATGCAAGCTGAAGATAAGCTGGTACCGAAGGCGCATACTTTATCTGGCTTTGACAATTCAAGCATTGTAACAAAAGAGGAGGTAATACTCACAACATTCGCAGAATGAGTTGTCAAAGATACGAAATTTCAGGTGGTAAAGATGGATATGGATTATAATATGATTCTCGGTAGACCGTGGATTCACGAAATGGATGTTGTGCCATCTACTCTACATCAAGTTATTAAATTCCCTTCATAAATGGGGAATACGTCAAATCCGTGGTGATCAACAAACATCTAGGAGCATCAACTCCGTAGCAGATTCAAGCGCAAAAAATGAAGAAAAATAGCAATTACAGAATCTAGTTGAGGATGCTGCAACACAAGCCTTAACTGAACACGGGCGGACAGATGTAGACTCGAGGCCCGATTCCATCCAAGAACCGGAAGAAAATGAAAACATCAAAACGACGATTGAAGAGTTGGAGGTTGTAGAACTATTCATACCTTGACCTGAAAGGAAAATCTATACTGGGGCCAACTTAAGCCACGAAATGAAAGGTAAGTTGATTGAATTTTTGAAAACTAACTTGGATTGTTTTGCCTAGTCCCATTCTGATATAACAGGGATACCTCCGAAAGTAATGACTCATAAGTTAAATGAAGATCCATCATATCCACCTGTCAAACAAAAGAAAAGAAAGCAGGGATCTTTCAAAAATCAGGTGATTCAAGATGAGGTGCAAAAACTTTTGAAAATTGGGTCTATTCGCGAGGTAAAGTATCCAAATTGGTTAGCTAATACTGTAGTAATATCAAAAAAGAATGGTAAGTGACGATTTTGTGTAGATTACATTGACCTAAACAAAGCTTGTCCTAAAGATTCTTTTCCATTACCTCATATAGATCAACTAATTGATGCTACTGCATGACATAAATTGTTAAGTTTTTTAGATGCATATTAAGGGTATAACCAAATCAAAATGGATCCCCTAAATGAAGAAAAAGCTTCATTTATAACAGACAGGGGGGCTTACTATTAGAAAGTAATGCCATTTGGCCGCAAAAATGCTGGGGCCACATAACAAAGATTGGTGACAAAAATGTTTCAAGAACATTTAGGGAAAACTATGGAAGTCTATATAGATGATATGCTGGTCAAATCTCAACAAGCAGGGGATCATATTCAACACCTGTCTGATACATTTCAGATTCTCTGTAAATTTAACATGAAGCTAAATCCCGAGAAATGTGCATTTGGTGTTTCATCAGGTAAGTTTTTGGGATTTCTTGTTTCTAACCGTGGCATTGAAGTAAATCTCGCACAGATTAAAGCTATTGAGGAAATTCCTGATATACTTACAAGTAAAAAAGAGGTACAGAGACTGACGGGAAGAATTACAGCCTTGGGAAGATTTATTTCTAAATCATCAGAAAAATGCTTTAAGTTATTTTCAGCTCTAAAAAATAGGATTAGTTCGAATGGTCTGAGGAATGTCAGCAAGCACTCAAAAATTTGAAAGTATACTTGTCAAATCCACCGTTGCTCTCAAAACCAAGAGATGGGGAAAAGTTACTTATCTACCTTGCTGTTTCAGAAGTAGCAGTGAGTGTTATTTTGGTTCGTGAAGACCAAGGTAAACAGTCTCCAATTTACTATGTTAGAAAGTCATTATTAAATGCTGAGACTCGGTATCCTCATATAGAAAACCTTGCACTTGCATTAATTATGACATCTAGGAAATTAAGACCTTATCTTCAACGCCACCCCATCTCTGTAGTAACTGCCTATCCCCTGCGAAACATATTACACAAACATGAGTTATCGGGTAGGTTAGCCAAGTGGGCCATAGAATTGAGTGAATATGACATTACATATCAACCAAGAAATGCAATAAAGTCACAGGTGTTAGCAGATTTTGTGGCCGATTTTAGCCAAGGGATGCAACTAGAAGCAGAAAAAGAACTACAAATATTCATCGGGTCTAATCTAGGAATTTGGACTTTATTCACTGATGGATCATCGAATATAAAAGGGGCAGTTCTAGGAATTGTTTTGGTACCACCTACGGGTGAAACCATACGACAAACCATAAAATGTCACCCTATTGCTAACAATGAGGGAGAGTATGAAGCTGTGATTGCAGGTTTAGAACTGGCACGAGAGCTTGGCGTAGAATAGGTTGTAATCAAAAGCGATTTGCAGCTCGTAGTTAACCAAATGCTAGGGACTTACACAGCTAGAGAGGCAAGAATGTAGCAATACCTGGAAAATGCGCGTGATCTAGTTAGGCAATTTCAAACCTGGAAAGTTGTGCAGATACCAAGAGAAGAAAATGTCGAGGCAGACGCCCTAGCTAATCTTGCATCTGCAGCAGAAGTGACAAATGATGAAAATGCTTCTGTAATTCATCTATTTCATTTAGTACTTGATCAAGACAAAAACGAGGTAAATTTCAATAATTTAACTTGGGATTGGAGGAACGAGATTGTCACTTTTTTGCAGTATGGAATTGTCCTGAAGATAAGAAAAAGGCTCAAGCGGTTCACAAAAAAGCTGCTCGGTACTGTTTAAAGCAAGACAATCTTTATCGTAAATGTTTGGTGGTCCCTTATCACGATGCCACGGACCTTCTCAAACAGAGTATGTAATGAGAGAAATACATAAGGGGCATTGTGGAAATCATGCAGGATGAAGATCCTTAGTGAAAACCATGATTAGAGACAGTTATTATTGGCCCAAAATAGAAGAAGAAGCGGAATATTTTGTGGCTAAATGTGACAAGTGCCAAAGCTACGGTAACAATATGCATAGACCTGCAGAATTATTACATCCGGTCATTGTAACGTGTCCTTTTATGAAGTAGGAGATGGATATTGTGGGTCTACTACAACAAGCTAAAGGCAAGGTAAGATTTTTGCTAGTACTCACTGATTACTTTACTAAGTGGGTAGAAGCAGGTGCTTTTAAACAGGTACGAGAAAAAGAGATCAGAGATTTTATTTGGTGAAATATCATATGCCGATTCGGCGTACCAAAGGAAATCGTACGTGATAACGGCTCACAATTTATAGGCGCACAAATCACAGAATTTTTCCAAAGTTGGTAAATTAAAAGGATTACTTCAACGCCTTACCATCCGGTAGGTAATGGACAAGTTGAATCAACGAATAAAGTCATTATCAACAATTTGAAGAAAAGATTGGAGGAATCCAAAGGCAGTTGGCTAGAGGTGTTACCTGGTGTTTTATGGGCTTACCGCACCACAGTAAAAACAAGTACGGGCGAAACACCGTTCTCACTAGTATATGGAGCTGAAGCCTTGATCCCAGCCGAGATAGGGGAGCCAAGCACGAGATATACACAAGTAACTGAGGATTCAAATGAAGAAGAAATGCGAATAAACCTAGATTTACTTGAAGAAAGAAGGGAAACTGCACTAATAAGGATGGCGGCGCAAAAACAAGTTATGGAACGATACTATAATCGGAAAACTCATCTAAGATACTTCAAGATTAGGGACTTCGTACTCAAAAAGGTTTTCCAATCCACGAGAGCAGCTAATGCGGGAAAGTTAAGTCCAACTTGGGAAGGACCTTATAAGATTCACGATATCGCAGGAAAGGGAGCATACGAGCTGGAAACAATGGATGGCAAGATTCTACCTTCATATTGGAATGTTGTTCATCTGAAGAGATACTATTTCTAAGGAAAGGAAATATCCACGGGCAGGTACCCTCATTTTAAAATTTTATTTTTGAATTGTTAAAATTTTACCAACAATTTTAGATGATAGGCAAAAAGCTAACCCGTACTAAATGATAAATCATGATCTGCAAGGCATGTGGAAAAATATAAATTTCTGGTCTAGGGTTACAACTATTCTGATAGAAATTTAAATAGGTTAAGCAGTCTTCATCTAAAAGCGTACATCCGAATCACGTATGTTTTTCCTTTTCAGGAAAAGGACGGCATGGAAGGAGTAATCAAGTGCTCGAGATTTCATACTTCAAAGCTCAAACACTTGGAGACTATATAATATACATAGGACATATGTATAAAGAAGACAAAGAAGATTGAATGCAAGTTAAATTCAAGTCAAGCCCAAAAGTCTACTTATCAAATATATCAAGTGCAGAGCAAAGTCACGAGCTAATAACACAAGCAAGTCAAAAAACCTTCATATAGATTATGATGTCTAGGTTAAAGGCAATGTTTAGACATGGGTATAAAAAAAACCTTGGATTTTATTTTCTTTTTTGCAAATCTATTGTAATGAAAACAGTTACGAAAAGTTATAGAAGATATTTGAATACAGTAAAATGTTACTTAGACTTGACAAAGTTCAGATGAAAACTTTATCAAAGTTATTTCAAGAAACATGTATGTTCCTATTTCTTTTTCGTATATTTACACCATTATGAAGTCGAGACGTCTTCTTCATTAAGTGTCGAATATAAAAGGGGACTCTTTTATAAAGTTCATGTTTGATTCAGACATCCATAAAGTTAATAAAGCATTTTATAAAACAAAAAAAATGCAAAAAGGGTAAAACATAAACCCACGAATTAACTAACAAGTCCTTGAATATAAAGGCAAGAACGAGTAAAACAGAAGCTCAAGACAATTAAGTTAAACAAAAACTTCTTAATATTAAAGTTTAGACTAAGTATGAACTTAGCCGTAAATTATTTGTCATTTACACAAAATGCCCCGAAAAGGTCCGGGGACTTGTCATTTCCAAAAAACTAAACCCTCAAATGGGACCGAGGGTTAAAACCACATTCCACCAAGAAAGTTAAAAAAAGAAGAAGTCACACTTCATAAACTTTCACTGAGGGCTGAAGAAGGATCTAAAACAGTATCACTAGCAGCAGAAGGTTCGAGTTGGCTTGAAGGAGTTGGGGCATTCAGTGTACCCATATCATCTTCAATATGCTCGGGAGTATCATCCATAGGAGAATAAAAGTCTTGGACTTGCTGAGTTTTTTCAATAGTCTCCTTTATCTTGGCTAACTCAGCATCCAAGTTGAAAACCTATTGGCTAGCCTCCACAAGGGTATCGTGGTGTGTGTTCAAAATCGCCCAAATCACTTCAATAGCAGTCTTGTCCTCAAAAATCTCATAATCTCTCTCCAATTGATCAATCTCGTTTTTGAGCTTTTCATTTTCAGCCATGGTATAATCATAAGAAGCTTGCAAAGGAGCAAGTGAACTTTCTAAAAAACTGAATTTATCAGAAGACTTACAGAGATCTTTTTGGGTATGAGTAAGACTTTGCACAAGTTCACCGGCGTAAACCTCTTTCTCACTTAGCAAATACTTCAACTCTCTAATCTCTTCACTGGCTTTGGAGAGTTGCTCAGAAAACGATGTCTTGAGGAGATTTTTGTCCTTGCCAGCTTGATTTGAGGAAGCCTTCTCAACTGTTAACTCTGAAGTTAAAACCTTCAATTGTTGCTCTAAGGTGCACTTGCTTTCTTCTAACACTTCCATATCAATTTGAAGGCTTTCTTATTGTTCTTTCCAGTTGTTCGCTTCAATTTGATAATCATGCATTAACTGCTCCGTATGAGAAACCCTCTTCATCATCTCTATGCCAACAAGATTGATCTAAAAAAAGGGGGGTAAGAACCTTAATAGAAGAAGGATGTAATAAAGTGCGAAAAGAAATAAATACCTTTAATGATGACTACACTATGTCATTCATCCAAGTCAAAGAGTTGTGACTTTCGAGCTTGAATTTCTCAACTGCACCGATCAGAGGTTTCAACCACACGTCAGCCCGACCTAACTTTCTCAAAAGGTTACCATCGGCAGGAACCTCGATGATAATTTTCTTCATTGCTCTACTTCTACTCGAGGAACCAAACTTAATATGAAGGACAGTAGCAGGGGGAACTGTAGAAGAAGTCAAAACTGCTTGGGGCGGAGCAACAATGACAGCAGTTACAACTGGTAAAGAAGACGTCACAGGAACAGGCATGGTAAATGAGGCAAGGAGTACTTCATCAGAAACTAAACCCAAATTTTCACTATTAAACCCACGAGCAAAAAGCTGATCATCAGAGTCACGAGCTGTCACAGGAGTGTCATCATCAGAGATTCATGGTGGCTTCAACAGGCTCGGTAATGGGAACAGAACGGGGAGGAGTTACTTCATCATCTGAAAAGACGCGCCTTCTGGCCTTTTAATCAAGGAACTTCCATCATGTTCTTATTCTTTTTCATAATCTTGAGTCGTATCAGCCTTCCTTTTCGATAAAGAACCCAAGATTATCTCTTAAGCTCTTTCCAAAGAAACTCTGGAAGCTACGACAGCATCGGCACTAATACCTCGAATGGAAAATCCTGATAAAAAGAAAAATCAAAACAAATTCTGAAGAAAGGGTGAATAAAAATATGAAGAAGATATGAGAAAAGCCTTTACCATGAGTTTTTACCTTCCAACCAAACTTATGCAACAAGTTTTTCCAAGATCTACCTTCCATAGGAGCAACATTCAATAACTTTCCTACCCAATCACGAAAATTGGGAATCTCATCAACAGTTCTCATGGTTGCTGGAAAAGAGGAAAAAGTTAAATGGTAGCAAGCAAAATAAAGAGAAAAGATAGAAAAGGTTGTAAAAAGAAAACTTACGTGCTAAATTCTACTTCTCAGGAAATGGAACATTTTCTTGACCCACTAAACCAACAGTGGGGGTAGCAACAAACCTGGCATACCAGCCACGGTCCTTGTCGTCCTCTGGGCTAACTAACATTCTCTTACTTCTCGCTACTAAAGTGAAAATCTCATGGCGAAAAAGTTTAGAAGAGTAAAGATGAATCAAATAGAAGAAAGTAAAAGGTAAACTAGCCATAATGGTTATATGCCTTAAGCATGCAACTGCCCTCCACACAATGGGGCCAATTTGTCCTAAACAAACGTCGAAAAAATGACAAAATTCGATGATAATAGGATCAATGGGGGGGGGGGGAAAGGGTTTAAAATTCAATGTAAAAGGGTATGTGTATACATAAAAGAAAATTCAATCAAGTAAGATGTAATCCTTTGGTTCGCATTGGGAATTATAATGGGGAAATCATATCTCCAGTGGCAATCCCTAAGAACAATAGAGATCAGACCTTCAGTGATTTGAGATGGGTAAATATTAGCACAATCTAAAGAAGACATAGAAGAAACTTTGTTTCTGATTGATTCCCTATCAGTGTAAAAGGATAGTTCAGCAGGAACAATTTCGTCTACCAAAGGTTCACGAAGGGGTTCATTAGAGTCTTTATTTCTACACAAACATCTTTGGGAAAGAGAACCCCTAGTTCTAGAAGGAGGAGTATAACTCACTGGAGGAATAGAAGAGCCTCGTATCGATGAAGAACCAAAACTACGAAGTCTTCCTCCTCTGCTACTTCTAACAGGAGCAAGAGCAAGGTCATCAACAATGAGAAATCTTCGAGGGTTAGGGTTTGAAGAAAACATAGTAGTACGAGGAAGAAGAAAACAAGAACTGAATATTCTAAACTTTTATGAGAAAGACAAAGACGAAAAGTTATATTTATATTCAGAAGTAACCGTCAAAGGAAAAGGTATAATGATGGAAACATCATGATGGAAGTTGTCGCTTTGTAATTGATGAAACTAAAAAAATTCCCTAAAATGCGCTGAAAAGTTACAGAACCAATCGGGGGATGCCACGCGTCACGAACATTAAATAGAAGTGACATATGAAGCATCAGTTCCATAGAAGGAATAATAGCGGCAAATATTCCCGCTTCAATAAGATCCACTTTCCATATATTCTATTGATGAATAAATGGCAAGTGGGGGGACTATTTGTATTGGGAGAAATTAAGTTCATGTATAGAATTAATTATGAGGTGACATGTCATGACACATGGACTGGTAAAAGAATGACGGTTGGCAAAGAATAGCTGCAGAGGCACGAGTTTCAGTAGGCACGGGCAGAGATCCAAGAAAATCAAAAAGGATAAATGCTCGAACCTCTTGATACTCGAAAGTCGCATTAGAAGAATGAACCTAAGTAGCAAAAGAGGAATAGATACGTATTATTGGTAATTAATATGCACTAATTACGGAAAACGTTATGGAATCTGTATTGAATCAATTATGATTACCAATTATAACGTTACATTAAATACCATTAATTGTCCATAATGACTCCATTATGAAAGAAGAAAAACGTATTACTTAGAAATAACTATAAAAGGCGAGGAATGTACATTTGTAAGAACACGAAATACCATTAAAATATACTGATTTACTTTGCTTTTTATTCAGTCATTATTTACATCAATTATTTCTATTTCTATTTGATTATCAATAACTCGAGTTTTTCTAAAATTGAACTTTGACCGAAACCCCAATTTTTGATTAAACACTTTGTTAGTCAAAAATTATAGAACAAGAATAATGCACTTTGGCGTTGGAGGGAATATTGTAGCCATTGGAATTTCTACAGCAAAGACGCACAGTAGACAGCTTGTAATTAAAAGCAACAAGGGAATATATGGATGGGAAGTTCATGCAAAAAAGTAGCCAACTTGAAACATAATTGGCGTTTGGCACATTCACTTTTCCTTTTTAATTAAAACATTGGATTTCTATGTTAATTAAAACAAAAAAGATTATGAACAACTTTAATCAGGATAATATATTAGTGTATATCGAAACACATAACAAGCATGTATGTTATAGATAAGAATAAGACAATATTAGAAAAATAATTTCTCTCTCGACTCCACGTCTAGAGCATTTTTTTTCAAATATTTCAGTAATTTTTCTTCTCTTTTTTTGTAGAAAAAGATATAAATTCTCCTTCCAAGTGCACACTCTTAGCTTGCAATTACCACTTTTATGTTTTTGGAAAAGTTTTTTTTTTAATGAATTAGTAACTAAAAGAAAAACTTCCTAGCTTGGGAAAAGAAAAAGAACAATCTATATATTATAAAAAGGAGAGGAAAAAGCCCTCTCCTTAAGCCAAGTGGAAGCCTAGAAAAAAGCCACTTGGCATAATTAGTTATTTAGTTAATAATTAGTTATTGGTTATTGTTTTTGAATTTAAATATCTATAAAAAATGAAAATAAGAAAAAAAATTAACAATTTAAATTGGGGAGTAGTTTCTTCCTAGAAAGTTGTTATTTATCTATTATGATAAGAAATATCATATTGTGGATAATACCACGCAACTTATGTCTAATAGATAAAATAAGAACTTAAAATATTTAAAATAAATTAGAAATATCGTGAGAATATTTATGCTAAGAATTGGTTTAGAAAATAAAATAAAGTGAAATAAAATTATTAAAAATACTATTGATAAATTTAAATAACTTAAGAATTCAAGAAATATTTTAAAAATAAAATAGATATTTATTTTAAGATTAAAAAATTTCTGGATTATCTATATTATATTAAAGGATAGTAATGGATAATAATACTAAATAAAGTGGCACCAAAAATTAAAGTCTTGCTAGATATAGAATTAAAATTTAAAAATATAAAATAAATATCTAATATAAGTAATTTTATTAATTAAAATTAAAAGTCAAATTTTGTATGTTGAAACTAAAAGAGAAATTTTTTCTATTGTATGTAATACAAAAAATAAATATAAGAAAACTTAATAGATTTGGAATATAATAATCAAAGAACTTATATATTAATATTTTATACTAATCAAAGTTACAACTTAAAGTCAAATATGATATTATTTTGATTACGGGTAAAATACTAATTAAAAATTTCTTAATAAGGAAGAGACTGTATAAAGAAAAAAATAGAAACAATGTGAGAATATTTATACTTTAAATTAATTTAAAATAAAATAAAGTAAATAATTGAATTATTTTCAAAAATATTATTGATAGATTTAAATAGTAAAATAGATGTGAGCAAGAGGATAAAAGCGTAAAATATATTAAATTTCAAGAATAAAAAATATATTATAATTATTAAAAGGATAATAAGCAAAATATAAAGTCAATTAGTAAGCCGAAAAAATCACATGAAAGTATAATAATATTAAATAATAAATAATATAATAATTATAAGCAAAGAACAAAAATAATTGTGTAAAATTTAAAAGAATAGGACTTATTAAAGCTTGAGATAAAAAATAAACTAATACTGAAAATTTTATTAAAATAATATAATTTAATATGTTCAAACGAGACAAATCACCACATGACATAGTTAGTAATTTTTAATATTGATAACGAAACGAAATTCAAGTACTAAAATTAACCTATTGGATTATATAAATATAGAAAAAGAAAACAGGTTATCCACTATGAGATTTGCGAAATGGTTTCATGTCTTGCTTCTTAATTAATATCCAATGATTATCAATAAATTTTATCTGGAAGTTTTATATTTTAAAGTTATTTATACATAATTTAAATAATCAAAATCACAACCCGACATAATTTGTGTTCGCGCATCGTGCGGGTACTAATACTAGTAGAGATTAAAAGAAAGGAGGAGGAGACAGAAATTAAATCAAACAAAGAAAAATTAAAATATAGTTATGTGACAGTTATGGTTTTGCAGATTCCGTATAACTTAACGATTCCAAATCCAGTTAGGATTAAGCTACAAATAAAATTAAGGGACATCATTGTACTTAAACCTTTATATTTTATACTTTCTAAATTAGGGTCTATTGGGATAATGGAACCTCCATATGTACCGGGGAAACAATCAACTTAATATGTACAACTAATGAGTAATGATTAATAGGAATATATGGATATGGGAATTAAGTTGTCTATGCACGCATCATAATAAATGCTTTCTTTTTTGTTATAAAAGATGGTTAATTTAATCCTTTTTAATAAAAATATTGAGTAGCCACACAAAAGCATCCTCCCAAGTCCCAACTCTGCTTTTCATATGAAAACTCATAAATGTTTTCTTTTTGGTTAATTTTTTTGTTTAACCGTACTTACATCAATTAATTTGGATTCATACTAGATGGACATACTAAATATTCTAAAATGTTTGGTACTTTTCATATTTTTAGTATATAATCGTAAATGTTTGGACATAAACAAAATTTCACTTTTTATTCGAAATCAGTGTTTGGCCATAAAATTTTCAATTTTCACTTGAAGATAAATTTTGGAATTTTTCGAAAATTTTAAAAATTCCAAAAAGCTTTTTTTAAAATTTTTCACTCAGATCAATCACAAAAACTCAAAACAATCCAAAATTACATTCATATCCAAACACAACTCTTATTTTCAAATACCATTTTCACTTGAATTTTTTTTTAACTTTTTTTTAAAATTTTACAATTCTTATGTCCAAACGCCCACTTAGGACCCGCTTGGCCATAGATTTTGCCAAAATAAACTTGAGTTTTATTTGGCAAATACATGTTTGACCATACATTTTGCCTATATTTTGGCAAAATTCCAAATCCCTAAACCAGTTCAATAGCTGGTTTTGGGCCAAAATCTTTACAAACACTAATATATATATTTTTCCAAAATAAATTTGAGAAATATATTTTGAAAACTTATGTCCAAACATATTTTCATCTTCAAGCCAAACTTCAATTGCCAAATCAGATTTTTCAAAACAAATATGGGAATTTATGGTCAAACGCTAGTTTAGTCTTCTTAAGTTGACTTCTATCGAAAGAATGTTCTAATTGCAATTTCAAGTAAGGGCTTACAATTAAAGGAGGGAGGGGTGGGAGTCAGGGACGGAGCTAGAACACGACTTACGAGTTTGGTCAAATCTAGTAGTTTTTATCCAAATTATGTATTCGTTGTAAGAAAATTATTGAATATGTTCAATTTATTAATTTAAAATTTATAAACTTTAAATCTTGTCTCTGCTTGTGGCGGGAGCAATGCTTTAGTTGTAAAGCATACCTCAAATTTTAGATAATATACATTTGTACAGTTGAAATACACTTTTGAGTCAATTTTGATAAGTTCAAAACAATGGGGTTTTTTAATTTCTTTTGGGGAAATTAAAAAGGATGATAAAGTTGGTAAGCAATGGAATAGTCAAAAAAATTCAGGTGTTTTGTTCACTAAATATATAAAATATTTTAATATATGTGAGTGCTTTAATATAATGTAATCCAAAGAAATAAGTATAACTTTTAAACTAATATCTTTTCTTTTTAGATTTCTTTGGTCAACCGGTCAAATGTCAACACTAATAATGGGTTAGGTTAATTTTGGCATGATTTTGTAGAATCCCTTCAACCAACCAAAACTGGCCACACCGTTTAATAGTAGTTGATAATGACTTACATTATTTCTTAATTAAGCATTGGCGCATTAATCTTTTCAAAGTTTGACAACTCCTCTTGATCAATATATTTGGTTTTGGGGGTGGGGATTCACTTTATTGCTGTTAATTATCTAATAAAGCGTGAGATTAAGACCTTAACCAATTGTTTTTTCCTTCGCTTTGGCTTATATATTTATCACATTCCATATTTGATATTTTGTCTTATAACTAATTAGTAGGTCTAGCTATTTCCTTAATTTCGAAGTGATTAATGTTAAAAAAGTTACGTCGAGTTCATTTCTTACCGAATTGTGTTAGATGAAATCTTCTTGAAATTTTGGAGTATCTAAATTTGTAAACTTTGTTTTATATATTTTTCAGGAAATGTTTGTTTGCATTAAATCTCTTTAAAAAAAAAACAAAACAAAAAAAAACATAGAAGTTCTCACAACGTTGTGACTGCGAAATCTTAGGAAACACTGTAATGTATTTTAAAGTAATCAAGACAACGTTGGGATCAAACTTTTGCCCAACTATAGCAATAGTTTGTTTTCATGTTTAGCTTAATTTGGCAATAGAAAGAATAATAACGCAGAGATTGTCTACCCAAAAGAGCGAGGAGTGTAGGCAAAATCCATGCATTACACTAAATTATATGGCGCATAAATAAAGCAGAGGCTTGAATACCCAAAAGAGAAAAGAGCCTCAGCAAATCCATGCATTAAAATATATAGTACTACATAACCGAGGGCGGAGCTAGTTCTTGATTACGTATTCGGCCGAATCTAATAGCTTAGGTTTAAACGTTAAATTTATCTTAAGAAATATATTTAATATGTGTGAATTATTTATTTAGAACCTAATAATTCAAATCTTAAATACACATTTGTACACGGGGGTGGAGCTAGAGGGCGAAAGAGATTCATCCCGAACCTCATTCGCTGAAAAATTATATTATATATACAAGGTCAAATTATTTTATATCTATATATAGTAAATATTGAATCTTAACTTCTTCCTGAGTTTATTTTGTTATATTTTAAATTTTCTTATTCAAAATTCTGGCTTAACTACAGTTTGTACACAACTATATTTAATTTAAAACTTATAACATGTAAGTGTCTCCGTTAAGCATATGTCGGTAACTAGAAAAGAAGATTGCGTTTGAATCTACATTGAGCGCGTACAAATATTTTACACAACTAGTGAAAGGAAATCTTAAATTTGTGATTAATTATCTAAATCCCAGCAAAATTCCACTTTCATGGGATGATATACACTACTGTCATCTCAAAGTGAAATGATTATAAACTTACTATAACTCGGCCGGTAAGAGCATTCAATTTGTGTCAAATAAAGGAAAAGATAAATATTTGAAGAACAGAAAAAAAAAAGGTTTTTACCTGCCAACAGTCACAATATTAATTTTTACACTCAGTATGATCTTACCGATTGCCACATATTACTCATTTTTTTTTCTTTAAACACTGACAAATTTCTAAAGTAGGAATTATTTGTAGTCGACTTTTATAAAACTTTATCGTATAAATATATAGTATATCTTTTACATCTGTTTATTCTTATCGTAACGTATTCGATCCAATAAAATCTTGCACTAGACTACATTGGATTTGGACTAAACGGGAGAGCAATAATAACATACTTAATGTATTTTTATAAGCGGGTATGAGAAGATAGTGTAATACCTTAGACTTTAGTCGATTAGACAGATTCTCATATTGATAAAATATAAGAGGGAAGCTGAATATATAAGTTAACAACCCTTAGACCTTACCTAGCGACGCATTTTACCCTGTGAGAGGCCTAGGCCCAGAGCAGACAATATCACTAGCAGGCTGAGCTGTTACAAATAATATGTACATAGATTTATCCCTACCTTGTGCATGTAGAGGGACTGTCTCCAATATACCAGCAGTACAAGTCAAGCATAAATACAACAGTAAGGAAAGAAATACAGTAGAGAAAAAGTCATAGTAACAACAACAGAAATAGAAGCAACAATATGTAATAATAGCAGTCTGAAAACAAGACAAAACTAAGACCAATACCCAAGCTACTGGTAAGGAAAAGAAAGGAAGTACGCTCAACTACTTAGTAATTAACGTACAACTGTAATTCTCGACCTCCTATCATGGTCCATATCCTCGGTAAGCTGAAGATGAGCCATGTCCTACCTAATCACTTCTCTCCAATACATATTTGGCCTTCTTCTGCTTCTTCTAATTAGACCTACCATCGTCATCTTCGCACACCTTTTCAGTGGCGTATATGTGCATCTTCTCTTCACATGAATGAACCATCACCTCGCTTTCCACATCTTATCCTCCATGAGGGCTACCCACACCTTATCCCGGGGCTGGCCTCACCTTATCTCGAATATCTTCATTCCTGACCTTTATCTTCTGAACACGAGAGTTCTTGACTGGCCAACACCTCGTTCCATACAACATAGTCAGTCTAACTACTACTCGGTAACTTACCTTTAAGACTTGGAGGAACATTCTTATCACATGAGACGCCCGATGCAAGTCTCCATTTCATCCACCTCACTTCAATATGATATGTGACATCCTCATCAATATCCATATTACCTTGGATCACTAACCCAAGGTACTTGAAATTTTCTCTCTTAGGAGTAACTTGTACATTCACCCTTGCTTCCTCGTCTGTATTGTAATTATTTGTTTAAATTAAAAGCATATTCGCCTTTTTTTTTTATTAATGATAGAAGCACCTTTAAAATGTTTTGGTCAAATATAAATTACTGCTATCCCTTAAGTTTTTCTTCAAAACTTTATTCGGTAATTTTTCGGTCAAATATAAGGTACTGCTATCCCTTAAGTTTTTCTTTAAAACATTATTTGGTAATTTTTTGGTCATATATAAATTACTGCCATCCCTTAAGTTTTTCTTCAAAACTTTATTTGGTAAAAATATTTCTCAAAATAAGCAACTTTCCTTACTAATATATTGTGTATTCGTTCTGTTTTATTTTATGTAGTACTCATTGTCATTGGCCTATTTAAAAAAGAATAAAATTAGAATGAAATATTTTTATATTTAAAAGTAATTTTACTTAAAACAGTTCACGATTCGTCATGCCTTTGTATAAGTTCACAAATATGTATATATATACATACATACATACTAGTCCATAGTATACCTGTCAATCGGGCCGGGCTGACCCGTTTCGGCCTGGTTCAGCCCGTTAATGTAGCATATTAGGGAGCGCTGGGAGGGGTTGGACGGGGAGCGAGTTTTAGACGAACAAATTTTGGATACCGGTGCACCGAAACCCGCTAACCCGTTAACAGATTTTTTACGGGCTGCAGCCCGGTTCAGCCCGATATCCTTACAATTTTTATTTTTATTTTAAAATTTTGTGAACCGTTGCCAACGGTCAAATTAAAAAATGACCGTTGGGCAACGGCCATATTTTGCACAAATGGCCATTTCGGCCTCCCCAATTAAGAAAATAGCCCTCCCGCCCCTAATAGTTGATAAATTACAATTTAATTCTTCAAAGTTTGCAAACACTTAAGAATCAATAACATTGAATAAGAAAAATAAAATTTACAAAAAAAAATCAAGGAACTTAAAATTTCTTTTACTGCGTAGATGTGATTCGCCTCATTGATTCTTTCTTCCAAGTAAAATGAATTTCAGATGATAAACTTGTTTAATTTTGAAAGCTTAAAAGATGTTATCTTCGAGAAAAAGAAAAGGAAAGAAAAAAAGTAGCAAAACATATACAAGCTGCTGAGCTTCGATCCCCTTACCTATCGTTCAAACTTAGCTTCTTAGCCATTGGACCAAGATGCACTTCTTTGCAATAGCGTTCGTTTTGTTTTTATAATGGATATTTATAATATTATAAATTTAATAAAATATATATTTAATTAGATTTTCCGGCGAAGCGGTGTCGTCACAAAGGTGCATCCGCCCCTGATTGGGACAGGCTGTACACAAAAATAAAAATTAGTACTATGACACTTTATGAATAATTTTCAAAAAGTAAAAACTCAGTCGAGAAAAGTTATAATATTGTAATATATTGCATTTTATTGATATAAATTGAATCTTTTTTTTAAAATATAGCATCACTGTTATATTTGTTTATTTATTCACTTTTTAAAATTGTCGACATCGCTTACCAAAAATTCTGCGTACGCCCTGATATATTAAAACCTATAGTCCATAGACGTGTATAAATGGGGGCTGCAGTGCAGTTACAGTTGTACTTCGCCAATAATATGGAATCACGGTGGAAGTATTTTAATTCTTGGGCTTTGTTTTGCTGTAAAACTGAACCCTCCATCGCTTTGTAACATCAGAGTTTAATGTCTCCTCAGCTACTATCTACCACCCTAAGTAGTACTGAGGACTCAGTATATAACATTTCACTGTCATATCCATCGGTTTATTAAATCTTGGAGTATATATCTCATTATTATGAGTGAGTTCGTGTGAGCATTTAAAACCCTATTTATACTTACTACTCACATAACTACCCTGATTTTATGTTTTATATTAACTTCTAGTAAATATCTTTTGACCCTTCAATTTCTTTAGTAGTGTCATTTAAGTACTTAAACTATTTTTAAATGGACTTTCACTCGAGGAATTGTCTTTCTTTAGCTCAACTTGTTGATCATGACCCTTCAACCACCTATTAATTGGCGGTAGAAAATGGAATTAGTTGCTTCCGACTTAAAATCATTTCTGATAAAAGTTTTGATATGAATATATAAATGCTTGATATGCTATTACTGATTAGCGTTGATATGCTATTCGATTTAACTTATATACATGTAAAAATATAAGTATAAGCTAACTATATTAACAGGTTACATGTTTTATAATCGAATAATTATTTTCATTTATTATGAGCAAGCGATATTATAACTAGCTTCTCGAGATTTTTTTTTCATAAATGTGCTTGTCTATGAAAAATTTGTAAATTTTTTGAGATTTTCTAAAAATGAGTGTTTTCAAAATTTAAAAAGTGGTTAAAAATCATTTTTTCAAGTTTTTTGGGAAAAGGTTACTTTTTCCTTATTCACAAAAGTACAACATTTTTTAAATTAAAATGCATGTTCAAACATAATTTTAAATTTCAAAATACTATTTTTTTTAATTTACTCCAATAATTACTTTCTTAAAAAAATTATAATTTTTATATCCAAACGTCTACATAGACACACGAAAAGCAAATGATACACTCCATTCTTTTCTTTCTTTATTTTTTATATATTTCCTTGGACGTGAAAAACGTACATAGAAAAGGAGAAGCGCATGTGCGGCTAGGCTTAAGTACTTGGAAAGGACGAAACCAGTGAAGACGACGCATTGCTATCTGCCCAATTGACTTCATTTACTTTCCACTTTTTTTTAAAATGAAAATGACTTTTGATCGTTTTGTTCTCTTTTTCCAAATGTTTTTGTCTCTTCTTAATAAGAGGTCATTTCTCTAGCGTCTAATATGTAATTTCTTCTTTTTTTCCTCGAAATGTCATTAACTACTATTTTTTCACTTTTTCCAATATTTGGTCTTCTGTTATGATTATTCCTAGACTAATTTTTGAATATCCATTTGTCCAAGTTATGCTCACGTTTACAATTTTGTCCTACTTCTAGAACTTTTTACGAGATTGAAGTCTTACTTATCCTAGTGGGGGGTTCTCTTCCAAAATTTTCTACTTTTCCATGCAACAACGTATGTAGGATTTTTTATACGTGATACTAATATTTAAAGAAATAAATAAATAAATAAAGATCACTATAATAACAAGCAATGCTATTTTTATATTATGATTAAATTTTTTATTTTACTTATATATATATAGGAGTATAATTTTTCAATTAAACGGGCAAGTTATATTCTTCATGCATGTTTCCAAGTATTTGTTAGGAAATTGTCACGATCCGAATTTTTCACCGTCGGGAGTCGTGATGACACCTACTCGTGGAAGCTAGGCAAGCCGAATATTATAAGTTCATTACTCTTTTTATTAAACAATTTAAAATAATAAGTGATTAAACAGCGAAATAAAATTCAATAATCGGAAATGCAGAAGCCGAAAATTAATATGTCAACCAAACACTGCTATATAATTTGAAGTACGATACTACCCGGAATTTGGTGTCACAAGTCACGGACTGTCTAAGAATACTACAAACAAGGTCTGAATGAAATACATAAGTCTATCTCTGAATAAGTAAAAACAGAAAGAGAAAAGATAGGAGGATACGCCAAGGCCTGCGGACGTCTGCAGGACTACCTCGGGTCGCCTGTGTGGACTGAAGACAGCACCCTCATTGCGGTCCAAATGCTCCGGTATCAGTATCTGCACACAGTGTAGAGTGTAGTATCAGCACAACCGACCTTATGTGCTGGTAAGTGCCTAGCCTAACCTCGACGAAGTAGTGACGTGGCTAGGACCAGACTACCAAATAAACATGTGCTGTTAAATCATATACAGTGGAAATAGAAGCAGATAATTACAACTAAAGTTGGGCAGGGGAAACATGCTGCGAGGAGTAGCAGGTAACAACAGAATAATAGTAGAGAAATGTAAGGAACGCATTAAGTCAAATACCAGCAAAAGATAAGGAAATAAGAAACAACTACACATGTAATACCGTTGCAGGCGTACATCCCGCTCCCATTTCATATAGTACCGTTGCAGGCGTGCAACCCCCTCCCATTTCATATGTTACCGTTGTAGGTGTGCAACCCGCTCCCATTTCATATAGTACCGTTGCAGGAGTGCAACCGCTCCCATTTCATTTATCAATACCAATCATAAAAAAATCCTGGCAAGGGAACAATAATGTAACAACAACATCCCGGCAAGGGAACAATAATGTAACAACAACATCCCGGCAAGAAAACAATATTATAACAACAACATCCCGGCAAGGAAACAATAATATGACAACAACATCCCGGCAAGGGAACAATAATGATAATCCTCATATGAAGCACAATAAACCACAACGGAGTCACAATAATTACAATACAAGACTCACGGGCATGCTTGATACCAACGTATAGATACTCGTCACCATGCCTATACGTCGTGCTCCACAATTAGTACACAGCAAACAAGACTCAAATCCTAATCCCTCAAGCTAAGGTTAGACCAAACATTTACCTCAAACTTTCACAGCCAACTCAAGCCTCAAACACCGCTTTTCCTTTAGAATTCGCCTCCAAATTACTTGTATCTAGTCCAAATTGATTAAACAACATCAATAAATGCTAAAGAATTCATATCCAATGCTTAATAATAGGTTTTCTATCATTTTCCCCAAAAAGTCAAAAAATAGACCCCCGACCCGCTTGGTCAAAACTCGAGGTTCGGATCAAAACCCGATCACCCATTCACCCACAAGCCCGAATATGCAATTAGTTTTGAAATCCGACCCGAAAATGAGGTATAAATCCCAATTAATCAAAAAGCCCTTACTCTACCGAAATTCCTAATTTCTACCATAAAAATCTTAGATTTTAGGATGAAAATTGATGAAATGCAATGAGAAATCGAAAGAAAAAGGTTTAGATTCATTTACTAATGCTTTGGGGAAGAACTTGCTCTTTGAAAATTGCCTCAATGCTCCCAAATTTTGAAAATATGAAAATAAATGGGTCCTGCCCGATTTTGCTTATGTTTTAAAATCACTGGGCAGGCCTTCATCGCATTCGCGATGGGCCTGTCGCGTTCGCAGAGCTTCAGCTCCCAGAGCCATCGCGTTCGCGGTCAGGTGGCCGCGTTCGCGGTCAGGTGGCCGCGTTCGCGTAAAGTAAGCTTGAAATCCCTCCCCCAGGCCACTAACTCTACGCGTTCGCGAGGGCCTGGACGCGTTCGCGAAGGATACTCCCCCCACAGCCTCGCGTTTGCGTCCCAAGCTTCGCATTCGCGAAAAACAAATTTTCACCCGTAGGATATTGCCTTCCGCGTTAGCGAGTGAAGCCACGCGAACGCGGAGCACAAAATCCCTTTGCACCAGAAATTGAAAACCTGCAACATTTTTAAGTTTAAAAAC
The DNA here is from genome assembly GCF_000393655.2 of Nicotiana sylvestris. Classification (NCBI taxonomy): domain Eukaryota; kingdom Viridiplantae; phylum Streptophyta; class Magnoliopsida; order Solanales; family Solanaceae; genus Nicotiana; species Nicotiana sylvestris. The sequence goes on along the minus strand of NC_091063.1, from coordinate 154,491,585 downwards.
CTTCTGATACCTATCTGAAACTCACCCGAGCCCTTGGAGCTCCAAACAAAACATGCATACTAACTCAAAAACATCATATAAACTTATCTGTGCGATCAAATCGCCAAAATAACATCTTAAACAACGAATTTAGCACAACAATCTAAGAAAAACCTCAAAACTTTCAAAGTATCAATTTTCACAACTACGGGTCCGAATCACATCAAACGACTTCCGTTTCTTACCAACTTTTACAGGCTCGACTTAAATCACATATAAGACCTGTACCGGGTTTCGAAACCAAAATACGAGTCCGATACCATCAACTTTCAAATATTTGTCATTTCTAAAGACTCATATATATTCCAGAAAATAGTTTTCTTTAAAAATTTATTTCTCGGGCTTGGGACCTCGGAATTCGATTTCGGGCATACGCCTAAGTCCCATATTTTTTTACGGACCTTTCAGGATCGTTAAATCACGGGACCGGGTCCGTTAACCCAAAATATTGACCAAAGTCAATTTAAATTCATTTTAAAGGCAAATTTTATCATTTTTCACAGATTTTCATATAATGGCTTTCCGGCTATACGCCCGAACTGCGCATGCAAATCGAGGTGATACAAAAAGAGGGTTTTAAGGCCTCGGAACACAAAATTTATTTCTAAAACAAGTGATGACCTTTTAGTTCATCACATTCTCCACCTCTAAAACAACTTTTCGTCCTCGAACGGATATAAGAAGGAAGTACCTGAGTCGGGAAAAAGATGAGGATAACGGCTCCGCATATCAGACTCGAACTCCCAGGTCGATGCCTCATCAGGCTGACCTCTCCACTGAACACGAACAGAATGAAAACTCTTTGATCTCAACTGACGAACCTACAGGTCTAAAATAGCTACCGGCTCATCCTCATAGGACAAGTCCTTGTCCAACTGGACAGTGCTAAAATCTAACACGTGATGATACTTCCGAAGCATGGGCACATGAAACACTAGATGTACGACTGATAAGCTCGGCGGCAACGCAAGTCTATAAGCCACCTCTCCCACTCGATCAAGAATCTCAAACAGGCCAATGAACCTAGGGCTAAACTTGTCATTCTTCCCAAATCTCATCATGCCCTTCATAGGCGACACCAGAAGCAATACCCGCTCACTGACCATGAATGCCAAATCACGAACCTTACGGTCGGCATAACTCTTTTGCGTGGAATGAGCTGTACGTAGCCTATTCTGAATGATCCTGACCTTGTCCAAGGCGTCCTGTACTAGATCCGTACCCAACAACCGAACCTCTCCCGGCTCAAACCATCCAACTGGCGACCGTCACCGCCTACTATATAAAGCCTCATAAGAAGTCATCTGGATGCTTGAGTGGTAGTTATTGTTGTAGGGAAACTCCGCTAAACGCAAAAACTGATCCCACGAGCCTCCAAAGTCAATGACACAAGCTCGGAGCATATCCTCCAAAATCTGAATAGTGCGCTCGGATTGCTCGTCCTTTTGAGGATGAAATGATGTGCTTAACTCAACCCATGTGCCCAACTCTCGCTGAACTGCTCTAAAAAAATGTGAGGTAAACTGTGTACCTCGATCCGAAATGATAGACACGAGCACACCATGAAGACGAATAATCTCTCGGATATAAATCTCAGCTAACCTCTCGGAAGAATATGAGACTGCCACAGGAATGAAATGTGCTAACTTGGTCAGCCTATTAACAATAACCCACACTACATCGAACTTTATCTGAGTCCGCGGGAGTCCCACAACGAAGTCCATAGTGATACGCTCCCGCTTCTACTCAGGAATCTCAATCTTCTGGAACAAACCACCAGCCCTCTGATGCTTGTACTTAACCTACTGACAATTCAAACACCCAGCCACATATGCAACAATGTCCTTCTTCATCCTCCTCCACTAGTAATGCTGTCGCAAATCCTGATACATCTTAGCGGCATCCTGATGAATAGAGTACCGGGAACTATGGGCCTCCTATAAAATCAACTCTCGGAGTCCATCCACATTTGGTACACAAACTCGACCCTGAAGCCTCAATACTCCATCATCTCCTAATGTAACCTGTTTGGCACCACCGTGTTGCACCGTGTCTCTAAGGACACAATGAGGATCATCATACTGCTGATCTCGGATACACTCCAATAAAGAATAATGAGCGACTGTGCAAGCTAAAACATGGCTGGGCTCAGAAACATCCAATCTCACGAACTGATTGGCCAAAGACTGAACATCCAAAGCAAGGGCCTCTCATCGATCGGAATATACGCAAGACTGCCCATTTTGGATGACTTCCTACTCAAAGCATCGACCACCACATTGTCCTTCCCCGGATGATATAAGATGGTGATATCATAGTCTTTCAATAGTTTCAACCACCTCATCTACCTCAAATTCAACTCCTTCTGCTTAAACAAGTATTGCAAACTTTTGTGATCCGTGAACACCTCACATGCCATGTCATACAGATAATGCCTCCAAACCTTCAACGCATGAACAATGGCTGCTAACTCCAAATCATGGACCGAATAGTTCTTCTCATGAATCTTCAATTGACGCGAAACATAAGCAATGACCTTGCCATCCTGCATCAACACCGCATCAAGTCCAATACGAGATGCATCACAATAAACTATATATGGCCCTGAACTTGTTGGCAAAACTAACACCGGCATCGTAGTCAAAGCTATCTTGAGCTTCTGAAAGCTCGGCTCACACTCATCCGACCACCTGAACTGGGCACCCTTCTGGGTCAACCTAGTCATCGGGGCTGCAATAGAGGAAAATCCCTCCACAAATTGACGATAATAGCCTTACAAACCCAAGAAACTCCGTATCTCTGTAGCTAATGCTGGTCTAGGCCAGTTCTTGACTGCCTCTATCTTCTTTGGATCTACCTGAATACCCTCCGCTGATACAACGTGACCCAAGAATGTAACTGAACTCAACCAGAATTCACACTTCAAAAACTTGGCATACAATTAACTGTCTCTCAAAGTTTGGAGGACCACTCTCAGATGCTGCCCATGCTCCTCCCGGCTACGGGAATAGATCAAAATATCATCAATGAAGACTATCACGGACGACTCTAAGTAAGGCCTGAACACTCGGTTCATCAAATCCATAAAAGTTGTTGGGGCATTTGTAAACCTAAATGACATCACCAAGAATTCGTAATGCCTGTACCGAGTGCGGAAAGGTGTTTTAGGGACATCGGATGCCCTAATCTTCAACTGATGGTAGACAGATCTCAAGTCAATCTTTGAAAATACCTTGGTACCCTGAAGCTGATCAAACAAATCATCAATCATCGGTAATGGATACTTATTCTTGATTGTAACCTTATTCAACTATCGGTAATCTATACACATTCGCATTGATCCATCCTTCTTCTTAACAAACAACACCAGCGCACCCCATGGTGAGACACTAGGTCTAATGAAGCCTTTCTCAAGCAAGTCTTGCAATTGCTCCTTCAATTCTTTCAACTCAGACGGGGCCATACGATATTGCGGAATAGAAATAGGCTGAGTGCCCGGAGCCAAATCAATGTAGAAGTCAATATCCCTATCGGGTGGCATACCCGGCAGGTCTAAAGGAAATACCTCAGGAACTCATGAACAACAAGCATAGAGTCAATAGAAGGAACCTCAGCACTATAATTACGAACATATACAAAATAAGCCAAGCACCTCTCCTCGACCATACGCCGAGCCTTCATATATGAGATGACACTACGGGTAGAATGACCAGGAGTCCCTATCTACTCTAAACAAGGCAACCCTAGCAAGGCTAAGGTCACAGTCTTGGCATGACTGTTCAAGATCGCGTGGTAAGGTGATAACCAGTCCATCCTCAATATGACATCAAAATCAACTATGTCTAGAAGTAATAAGTCTACTCGGGTCTCAAGATCCCCAATCACAACTATACAAGAATGATGGATACGATCTACCGCAATAGAATCACCTACCGGTGTAGACACATATACATGAACACTCAAAGAATCACTAGGCATGATCAAATACAGTGTAAAATAAGATGACACATAAGAGTATGTAGACCCTGGATCAAATAGCACTGAAACATCCCTACTACAAACCAGAACAGTACCTGTGATAACTACATAGGAAGCCTCAGCCTTAGGTCTGGCTGGAAGAGCATAACATCGGAGTTGGGACCCACCACTCTGAACTACATCTCTAGGATGCCCTGCTGCTGGCTGGCTTGCACCTCTAGCGGCCTGAGCTCCACCTCCACCTCTAGCACGTCTACCCCCACCTCGAGCTGGCTGTACAAGCAGTGGAACATCGGTGCCTAAACCATGGCATGGGTGCTGAGAACTGCTCGTTGCTCAAGGAAAAAGTCTAGCAATATGCCTCATGTCGCCACAAGTAAAACAACCCCTCGGCTGCTGTGGCTGACGACCCTGAAAACTATGAAGCAGTGGTGCACTGGTAGGAGTTGGCAGTGCATTGTAGGACTGCTGATCAAAGTACTGCATATGAGAACCACGACCACCTGAAGCACCGTGAGAAACCTGAAGTGCTGACTGAAAATGCCTAGGAGGATGGCCTCTACCATACGAATCCCTGCCTCCAGGCGAGGAGCTACTGAATCTTCCTGAATAACGAGGCCTCTTGCTAAACCCCTGACCACCTCCCTGCGATAGAACCATCTCAACTCTCCTGTCCACATTGGTCGCCTCTTGAAAATAAATCTCACTCCCCGTCTCCTTAGCCATCTGAAGTCGAATAGGCTGAAAGAGTCCATCAATGAACCTCATCTCTCTCTCTCTCTCTCTCTCTCTCTCTCTCTCTCTCTCTCACTCAGTGGGAAGTATAAGAAGAGCGTGATGAGCCAAATTAATAAATCCGGTCTCGTACTGAGTAACAATCATAGAACCCTGCTGGAGACGCTTAAACTGCCTCCGATAGATCTCCCTCTAAGTGATAGGGAGAAACTTCTCCAGAAATAGCTGAGAAAACTGCTCCCAAGTCAAAGCTGGTGACCTAAACGGCCTAGCCAAACAATAATCTCTCCACCAAGTCTTGGCGGATCCAGATAAGCGAAAAGTAGCAAAGTCGACCCTATTGGTCTCCACTATCCCCATGTTCTTGAGAACCTCATGACAACTGTCCAAATAATCCTGGGGATCCTCAGAAGATGCACCACTGAAAGTGGTAGTGAAGAGCTTGGTGAACCTGTCCAATCCCCACAAGGCATCAACAGACATATCTGCTCCATCACCGGTCTGAGCTACCACACCTGGCTGAACTGCTCCAACTGGCTGAGCTGCTGGAGTCTGAAACTGGGGAGCCATCTACTTCGGAGTGCGAGTAGCAGGAGTCTGGGATCCTCCTCCAGCCTAAGAGACGGCTGGTGCTACAGAAAGCAAGCCTGCCCGAGTGACACTCTCCATAAGGCCCACTAGATGAACCAGAGCATCTTGGAGTACTGGGGTAGCAATGAACCCTTCTGGGACTTGAGATGGTCCCACCGGAACTGCTTGGGCCGGAACCTCATACTCAACCTGAGGCTCCGCCGCTGGTGCTGCTGAGCTCTGACCCTGCCTCGGCCTCGCCCTCTGCCCCTCGTGGGAACTGCTGTTGGGAGCTCGGGCTGCTGATCGGTGGATGAGAAAGCACGTGTTCTCGCCATTTGCGAAAGAACATAGTAGAAATTCAATTAGCATTGAGAAACCAAACCGCACGACAGGAAAGATTAAATGTGAAGTTTTTCCTAACTATGTAGCCTCTGGGGGATAAATACAGACATCTCCATACCGATCCCTCAGACTCTACTAAGCTTGTCCGTGAATTGTGAGACCTATGTAACCTAAAGATCTAATACTAACTTGTCACGACCCGAATTTTTTGCCCTCGAGAGTCGTGATGGCGCCTACTCGTGGAAGCTAGGCAAGCTGAATATTATAAATTCATTACTCTTTTTATTAAAAATATTAAACAATTTAAAATAAGAAGTGATTAAACAGTGGAATAAAATTAAATAATCGAAAATGTGGAAGTCGAAACTTAATATTTCAACCAAATACTGCTACATAATTTGAAGTACAATACTACCCAGAATTTGGTGTCACAAGTCACAGACTGTCTAAGAATACTACAAACAAGGTCTGAATGAAATACATAAGTCTGTCTCTGAATAAGTCAAAACAGAAAGAGAAAAGATAGGAGGAGATGAAAAGGCCCGCGGACGTCTGCAGGACTACCTCGGGTCGCTTGAGTGGACTGAAGATAGCACTCTCACTGCTGTCCAAACGCTCCGATATCAGTATCTGCACATAGTGCAGGGTGTAGTACCAGCACAACCGACCCCATGTGCTGCTAAGTGCCAAGCCTAACCTCGACGAAGCAGTGACGAGACTAGGACCAGACTACCAAATAAACCTGTGTAGTTAAATCATATACAGCGAAAATAAAAGTAGATAATTATAACTAAAGTTAGGCAAGGGAAACATGTTGCGGGGAGTAGCAGGTAACAACAGAATAATAGTAGAGAAATGTAAGGAACGCCATAAGTCAAATACCAGCAAAAGATAAGGAAATAAGAAACAAGTACACATTTAATACCGTTGCAGGCGTGCAACCCACTCCCATTTCATATAATACTGTTGCAAGCGTGCAACTCGCTCCCATTTCATATGTTACCGTTGCAGGCGTGCAACCCGCTCCCATTTCATATAGTACCGTTGCAGGCATGTAACCCGCTCCCATTTCATATGTTACCGTTGCAGGCGTGCAACCCGCTCCCATTTCATATAGTACCGTTGCAGGCATGCAACCCGCTCCCATTTCAGTTATCAATACCAATAATAAAAAAATCCCGGCAAGGGAACAATAATTTAACAACAACATCCCGGCAAGGGAACAATACTATAACAACAACATCCCGTCAAGGGAAAAATAATATGACAACAACATTACGGCAAGGGAACAATAATATGACAACAACATCCCGGCAAAGGAACAATAATATGACAATAACATTCCGACATGGGAATAATAATGATAATCCTCATATGAAGCACAATAAACCACAACGGAGTCACAACAATTACAATACAAGACTCACGGGCATGCTTGACACCAACGTATAGATACTCGTCATTATGCCTATAAGTCGTACTCCACAATTAGCACATAGAAAATAAGACTCAACTCCTAATCCCTCAAGCTAAGGTTAGACCAAACATTTACCTCAAACTTCCACGGCCAACTCAAGCCTCAAACGATTTTCCTTTAGAATTCGCCTCCAAATTACTTGTATCTAGTCCAAATTGTTAAACAACATCAATAAATGCTAAAGAATTCATACCCAATGCTTAATTATAGGTATTCTATCATTTTTCCCAAAAAGTCAAAAATCGACCCCGGGCCCGCTTGGTCAAAACTCGAGGTTCGGACCAAAACCCGATCACCCATTCACCCACGAGCCCGAATATGCAATTAATTTCGAAATTCGATCCCAAAATGAGGTCTAAATTCCAATTAATCAAAAAGCCCTAACTCTACCCAAATTCCTAATTTCTACCATAAAAACCTTAGATTTTAGGATAAAAATTGATGAAATGCAATGTGAAATCGAAAGAAAAGGTTTAGATTCATTTACCAATGCTTTGGGGAAGAACTTGCTATTTGAAAATAGCCTCAATGCTCCCAAATTTTGAAAATATGAAAATAAATGGGTTCTGCCCGATTTTGCTTTTGTTTTGAAATCACTGGGCAGGCCTTCATCGCGTTCGCGATGGGCCTGTCGTGTTCGAGATGGGTCAGGCCCAGCTGACCATCGCGTTCGCGATCAGAAGCTCGCGTTCGCGGAGCTTCAGCTCCCAGAGCCATCGCGTTCGTGGTCAGGTGACCACGTTCGCGTGAAGTAAGTTTGAAATCCCTCCCCCAGGTCACTAACCCTACGCGTTCGCGAGGGCCTGGACGCGTTCGCGAAGGGTACTCCCCCCACAGCCTCGCGTTCGCGAAGAACAATTTTTCACTTGAGGGATATTGCCTTCCGCGTTCGCGAGTGAAGCCATGCGAACATGAAGCACAAAATCCCTGTGCACCAAAAATTTAAAACCTGCAATATTTTTAAGTTTAAAAACCTTCCGCTACCTATCCGAAACTCACCCGAGCCCTCGGTGCTCCAAACCAAACATGCATACTAACTCAAAAACATCATATGAACTTATCCGTGTGATCAAATCGCCAAAATAACATCTTAAACAACGAATTTAGCACAAAAATCTAAGAAAAACCTCAAAACTTTCAAAGTATCAATTTTCACAACTACAGGTACGAATCACGTCAAACGACTTCCGTTTCTTACCAAATTTTACAGGCTCTACTTAAATCACATATAAGACCTGTACCGGGCTCCGGAACCAAAATACGGGCCCGATACCATCAACTTCCAAACATTTTTCATTTCTAAAAACTCTCATATATTCCAGAAAATAATTTTCTTTAAAAAATTATTTCTCGGGTTTGGGACCTTGGAATTTGATTCCGGGCATATGCCCAAGTCCCATATTTTCCTACGGACCCTCCGGGACCGTCAAGTTACGGGTCCGAGTCTATTCACCCAAAATATTGACCAAAGTCAACTTAAATTCATTTTAAAGGTAAATTTTATTATTTTTCACAGATTTTCACATAATGGCTTTTCGGCTACGTGCCCGGACTACGCACGCAAATTGAGGTGATACAAAAAAAGATTTTAAAGGCATCAAAATACAGAATTTATTTCTAAAATAAGTGATGACCTTTTGGGTCATCACATGAATATTCCTATTTCATTTGAATTTGAAATCTCAATTTATTATGTTTGATTTATAATGTAGCAATTCACGAGTTTGAACTTTGTGCAGACAAAACTCTTATATTTAATAGGAAAAAGAGCAAATAGACTGGTCCATTATTTGTTTCGAATCGTATGGGTGAAAATCATTTACACCCTCAAATTTGCGTTAAAAATTAAACTTTTTCCTCAACTTTGGATAATGCTATGGCTTATATATCAATTTAAAGCAAATTTGAGTGGTGTAAATAATTTTCACCCGAATCAAATGTCACTAATTTTCGCAGATTTCTCGATCATATATCAAAAGGAAGTTTAGCAATTCATTGAATAAACATGTAAAACTCCACTTATTTCGTGCAACCTTCTACAGTTCCACGTAATATAATTTGATTTCAATTATACCTATTAATCAATAATTCACAATTCGAATAGGAGAATTGAGTTTGAATTCATTGATCAAGTCTAGTTAGATGTTCTTATCCCATTAGCTCCTAATTAGAAGAAAAAACAAAGTCAACTTTAAACTTATCTTTATTTATCTCTTTCCTTTTTTTTTTTTATTTAACTAAAAATTGCATGCCTTCTGCTAGGAGTACGAGACATGTCGTAAATGTATCCCCCTTTAAGAAGCAAAGAGGTAAATAAAAAATTGAAAAAGAAATCTACTCAAAATCCAGCAAACCATTTCAAAATAAAGCACTTGTACAAAGTGATATCATAAGCAAAATTGTTAATTTCCCAGGTGTTTAGCTTTTAGGAAAGCCAGAAAAGAACGAAATTTACTTCATCAGGAAAATACATTAAAAAATCCAATATATAATGATGTTAAAGAATTTACACTGTATTGATTAGCTTAGTCACTGAATCATGTTATTTATTAAAAATAAATCCAAATAAATTTGAGGGGTGTATTAGTTCTATGTTTGACACGTTTAATTAGACAGTCAATTAAACAAACTCAAAAGTAAACCACTGAAATGGTCTTAAATTTAATTAATGTTTACCTGGATTACTACTGATTCACTTTCACTATAAATTCATAGGATTTAGCACTTTTTCAACTTTAATTAACGTTTTAAATGAGTAACCCTGACAAGTGTCTGATCTGGTTAAATAATTAAACATAACACAATCTAATCCTCGTCACATTTTGTTGGCTGAAAGAAAACAGTTGATTTTCTCAATTTATTAATCATGAATCTACATCCATATAATTTTATCACTTTCTAATTTCACTTTTTGATTTATTTTATGCTTGTATGTATCGATGATTTCGATGACAAATTTATTTGCTAGTTTTCAATAAGACCATCTAAAGCAGGACGAAGGGAGTCTAATTCGAAAATTTTAATTGTTAGTAATATTTTGAAGCGAAAGGAATGCTTATTCGAAAAGTTTATTTGCAAATTATATGTTGTTAATTTAACGCGGATAAAGCCATAACACTGTGATAATGGAATGAAATGAAGTATAAAAGATGATTAGAGGCAATGGTGCAATAATTATAATAAAACATGTTAAATGTTTATAATGCTTGTAGTAAGTATATACAACAACAACAACGATCTAGTCTAATCCCACAAGTGGGATTTGGGGAGGGTAATATGTACACAGATTTTACCCTACTGCGAGGGGCAGAGAAGCTATTTCCAGGAGGCCCTCGGCTCAAGAAGGCGACAAAAGACGATATATTAGTAGCATTAATAGAATCAAAATAAAATAAAATAACATAACATAAAATAACATCAATATAAGAAATACGAAATAGAAGTATTTTATGACCAACAATATGTTTGCCAAATGACCTAAACAAATCTAATATGTTCCTCCTTTGGTAATTTCATTACCTAGCTAGCAAGAACCATATTCTTTCTACTTTATACTTTTTGAATTTAAAGTATATGCACCGACAATATTTTTTTTAAATAAGTAAATTAATTTAATTTATTATAACAAGTTATTTACAATTTTAACATATAAATATTTTTACTTAAACTCATACTAATTTTTTATATATTTATATCCCACGCGAAAACAGAAATTAGAAAAGGCAAATAAATATCTCAAAAAAATTGTAGTTTTGTGATAGAGTAACATGTATCATAGAATTATTTTCGTAATTACCTTTTCTAACTTGTTTTATAATAATTTTTTTGTTTCATTTGTGCATAGAACTTCACCTCGTTTATTTTTAATAAATAAAATTGACAATAAATATAAGCACGTTTCACTATAGTTGACAGACTAACATAATTTGAGACAGATTTCTTAAGAATCCTTCCAAAATCTTTCTAAACCGTAATTAGTAGTACTAACAATCCAATGATTCTCCTTTATTTAAGCCAACCAGTTTCAAATTTATGGCAGTATAATCACGCAAATATTTTAAAAATTAAGGAAAAAGACAGAGTTCCTATACATACAACTCTATTCTATGGTTAGAAAACAACCAATGAAACCATTAACACGTAAGAAAATCATATGTCTCTGTCTATTTGAAATTACCTTTCTAGCCTTTACAATCAATTTCTGGACTTCAATGTCCTTTCTTCTCTCTCTCTCTTTTTGGAATTTATTTATGTTATACTATATGTCAACCAAGTAAGAAATTTTCATAATGAATTTTAATATAGATAAGTTATTATTTTTAATAAATTACTAATTAATACATATTAAAAAATTACCTATAATCTTTTTATGTATCGAAGAAAGAGATATACTTGGGGGTCGTTTGGCAGAAAAAAATAATATATGTATTAACTTTGCTATTACTAATTTCTTGTTTGGTATACCCTATTCGGTACTAATCTTATATATAGTAAACCATAGCATTAGCAATACATTGTGTTTAATATATGGATCAGCATGCATAAAGACAAAATTGACCTTTCAAAAGCATATCAAACAGTTGATATAAAATAATCCTAACATAATGAATTCATGTGTTACTAATACATCTCATTCATTACTCCCTTCGGTGGATAATAAGTGATATTTTGACTTTTGACACACCCCTTAATAAAATACTAATTCTTAGAATTTTTTTAGGTATTTTGACTAAATTATCCATAATTAAAATTTGCATGTTGTTAACTTGACGCATTGGAATATTTTAGAAAAAAAAAAGTTAATTTCCTGTTGATTGTATGGAAATTTTCTTATTTTGGACCAAAAAAAATTCTCTAACAAACAATCCCTAAAAGTGATCAAAAATCAAAATACAATTTCTTTTGCAAATCTGAATGTCTCTCTCTCTCTATCTCCATCATTGTATAAATAGAGAAGCAGTTAAAGCTTTTTGCTTTTCCGAGGTAATCTACCAGAACTACTTCTTCTCCTCCCTCTTTATTCACAAACCAACCAATAAGCCTAAACTAACCAAAACTTTCTTCTCTTTCTTCGTGCAAAAACATAGCAGAAATGAAAAGGAAAGATCGATAAATATAGTTCACTAATTTTCTCAAGAAACTGCAAAAAGTTCAAAAACCAATAAATTCTATCAGTCCTTACTTATAAGTAAGTGCCCCTTGTGTTGTCATACTTTTCTGAGTTCTTTTTACTTATTTTCTTGGGGAAAAAATTGAATTCATAGTTTCAATATGGTAAAGTTTTTGCCTTGTTTTCAACTGATATCAGCAATGCCATTGACTGTTTTCTACAAAAACACTCTGTTTTTTGTAGTATTTTTACATCATTTATTTTCTTGGAACTTTACTTTAGTATGGGTCAATCACATAGTAATTAAAACTATCACTGATTTTCTCACTTTAATTGATATTTTAGTTCAGAATCTTTATACTATTGCACATGGGTTTTTCAGAGATCAATATGATTTTAATCAAAATTTTGTAGTTTGTACTAAGTGGAATGAACTCAAAAAAGTTTTTACTATTAATATGGGGTTTGAAGATTTGATCTTCACCTTTTTGTAATATATTTTCCTTTTGTGTTTTTCTTTATTTGCTCAACATCTCCACTTTGTCTTTCCATTCTGTAAAGTCCCCTAAAAAAGAATAAACATAATCTTCAACCAAAAGTAACTCTCTGGCTTTTCTTTTATTCTATGTTTATTATTTAACAATTTTTTTTTTAAAATTTTTGGGTTTGGGTTTGGTTTCTTTTCGTTTACGATCCCTTCTCAGAAACTGTCTCCAAATCTCCTACAAATTGTTCTTTTTTATAATTTAAATTCCACCGTTGAAAACGCCATTAATGACTTGTTTATAGCAACCCTCGCACTAAACTATATGTATTATTTACATTTTTCAAACTTTCTTTCGTCTTCTTTTCTCATCTTATGTTGACATAAATACTTATCTTATAATCTCAATCTCAATATAAATACCATCTTCTATATTTCTTTTTCCAGCTCCATTGCAGCCATGAAAACAGAACGAAAAATACCAAAGGTAACATTTTTTTAAGTTATTAATTTTTTTTTCCTTTGTTTGGTTTCAGTTGAATATATGTATGTGTATTTTTATACACACAGTAGTGGTGTAACTATGTGTTCTTGAATGAATACAGATGAGTTGATTTTTGACTTATTTTTGCAGTCTTCGTGGACTAAAGTGGTGGTTAGGAAATGGTTGAATATGAAAAGCAAATCGGAGGAATTTTATTCAGATCATATTGTAGATGGTAAGATTTTCACATTTATTCAATTTTTCAACTCTTATTTATAAATAAAACTCTTTATTTATGTAATTCTTTCCTGATTTATGAAGAAAATAAGGCAAAAATCACTTTTAGCCCGCAGCTAAAACTATTTACGTTCAATAATCGCGACAATGTATAAAATTTATATATTTTTATATATAACATACAAAAATGTATATATACGTATATTCAAAAAATATATATTTTTCTATTAATTTAAGAGCAGTTGTACAATGTTATTTTTTAAAATAATATTAATTTTATTTTTATGAAACTAATAGGGATGGGTAGAGGAGAAAGAAGAAGGAAGAGTTGCTCAGACGATGGGAGTTGTGTTGTGGTGCCGGAGGAATTGTCAGGTAAAGATTTCCGGTGATCGGAGGTTTTTTTCCGGTGAAGTACAGCTTTACTCGGATTTTCCGTTGATTTGATATATTTCATAAATATGGACTGCAAATCTCTGCCGTTGATTTGATAGATTTTTATTATGTGATTTGACATAGTATAATCACAATTAGTTGAGAGCTTTTTTTGGTTAGTATCTAATCATTGTCTCTCCTTATGCCACGTGTACCAGGACCTACCTAGTCCCTAGTTCTAGTGTGATCATTCCTTTTTTAGTTTTCACTAATTTCCATAGAAAGTCATAATTTGAACTATAGTTAAATATTTTCTTACTTTTCTGTTCCTTAAAAATCAATCGAAAATCTTATCATTTACACATCAATTCCACTTTATTCATATATTTTTCTTTTCAATATTAAATAATTTATGTTTATTTTTAATTTATTGATTTAAGTTCTTAACTTTTCAAATTAAGTTCAATTTTACTTTTATATCACTGTTGAGATTATTTAGCATGATATTATAAGAACATTATGCCTTTTTTTAATTATATATGACTATTTTTGAATGATCGGTAAAGAATAACACTGGAGATAAATAAATAAATCACTGGTGGTAGATAAATAAAAAAACATGAAGTTTTAGAAGTGTCATTTTTTTATTTTAATTGTAACTTGTTATAGGAGATCATGTTTATCTAATTATGATGTGGATATTATTATTTTGATAAATTAGAAATTAAACTATGAGTAATTTCATTATTTGACAAGCAGAAAGTTGGTTGATGGAAACAAATGATGGAATAATTCAACGGCCAATATTGGAGAAAGAGGCATCCACTGTCACTGATCTTCAAAACCTTAGGTAAGGCAAGAATGATCTCCTAATTTTGAATCTTTGATATTAATAAATATAAATTTACGCTACCCTTTTAGGTATTTGCCAAAAGGAACTCTAAAATTTAATGCATACCCATGTTAAGGTTCATAATTAGATCATAGTACTTGAATTAGTTAATGTAAGATAGACTAAATTTAGAATTTAATAACCAAAAGCATAGATCTAGAAGCCGCATATTGAGCCAAGTCATAGGCTTAAGTACCTCTTGGCCATGTGCAAATTCACTTTTGGCTTCTCAATATGGGCTCGGTATTCGCATTAAAGTTCAACTAAATTTGAATTTGCGCTGGTAAATCTCATATTGTAAGATAAAGTGCTCACTAGCTAATAAAGACAATTTTATACTAAGTTTTCGGACTCAATATTGTTAGCTAAGGATGAAAGAATATTTGTTACTCTGTTTTAGTGGGCCATGTGCAAATTGAGATCTCTATAGTGCCTAATAAGTCATTGGTTTAAGTAGTTTTTGGCCATGTGAAACTACAGTTAGCTGGTTTCATAGGCTTTCTGAATAGATACTACACTTTTTAGTTAACTTAGGAAAATTATTGTACTTAATACCTTGCCTAGTGCAGCTACTTTGTCTTTGTCAACTAATGGATTCAACTTGTCTTCGTATGGTTTACTTTTGTAAAGTTGGAAGCTTCTAACTATCCCCTATGATATTTTATTTTGTGCTGGTTTTTTGTTAAAAATTACCACCTTTGGCCAATATTATTCTGATGTGCATGCGTGGTCCAATAATAAACATACTTGTGTAATTGCATACACCATCAAAATATTCAAAAGAATGATAACAGTGAAATCGAAGGTCTATCAGAAACAACATCTTTATTCACATAAGGTAGAGGTAAGGTTGTCTGCTATACCTCACCCTCCCCAGACTCACTTGTGATATAACACTAGGTATATGTTGTTGTTGGCGAAGAAAATTGAACTCATATGCAAAACCCGTTAATTTTTTTTTTTTACTTTTGATATTTATCTTTTATTTTGGGTCTCTAAAAGATTCTTATGTACTTGTTTGTGTATGATTTAAACCATAAATAGGATGTTCGTGGGGACATGGAATGTAGGAGGCAAGTCACCACACGATGGGTTGAACTTAGAGGACTGGTTGAATTCCACTGCACCAGCTGACATCTATGTGCTTGGGTAATTTCCTTATCTATTTTTCACTCTTTATTAAATTTTATACAAACAAATTAAGACGAAAAGAGTATTAGTCTTCATATAATGATATGAAATGGTAAAGTAAAGTTAATATTAAATTTAATAAAATATGATTACTCAGGAGATAGGAGATAGATACGAAATAGTTAAGGTGCGCGAAAGTAATATGAATGGTCAATGTCACTTTGGATAAAAGAGTGTTATGTCCAATATTTTGGTCTATGTGATGTGATAGTGGCTTACATCAAGTGCCACGCTAGAAAAGACCTTGTCCTATAATTTTGAACTGTCGGTTATTATTATAGATGAGCCGAGGATCTTTCGGAAATAACGTCCCTGTCTTATTAAAAGTAAGGGTAAGTTACGTGCACACAACCCTTCTTAGACCCATCTTACTTGTAGGATTATAGTGTGTATGTTGTTGTTGTTGTTGGTGGTGGTGGTGGTGCATTTATTACTATAGATGTGGTCTTTATTCCGTATATACTTGTTTGAATTTAATTGTCTGGTAAACTTGTGTGCTTTTACTAATGCATTAGGTAAATTTATTTTCACTAATATTTTTAAGTTTTTAACCCCTCTGCTATGAACAGGTTCCAGGAAATTGTCCCTCTAAATGCAGGCAATGTACTAGGTCCAGAGGACAGTGGTCCAGCTGCCAAGTGGCTTTCGTTGATTCGTCAATCTTTGAACAACAACACAAACATCACAGATCTTTGTCCTAATTACAATAACACCCCAAATTCCGAGCGAAAAAGTTCATCCCCGTCCTTCCATGACTTGCACCAACAACAATCTAACCTTAAACCAAGAATCAGCTTCTCAGATTTGATCAAATTGGAAAATGAACTCGAGCGAGAAGATTGGGAGAGACTCTTGAGTATGAATGACGATGGATCGCCCAGTCCAAATTGCATGTCAAATAGATATAACTCTTCTAGCCCTGAGCAAAATAGATATTGCTTAGCTGCAAGCAAACAAATGGTTGGTTTATTTCTATGCATATGGACTCGTACCGACTTGTATCGACACATTAGCAACTTGAAGGTTTCTTGTGTTGGAACGGGCATCATGGGCTATCTTGGAAATAAGGTACAAATTAACTCCAAGGAATTGAATATATCGCATGTTTAATTATGGACATTTAATTTCTTGATTTTGATCGTGTAACACATCTTTTCTTGATAATATATAGGGTTCAATATCGATCAGTATGACATTGCATCACAAGACATTTTGTTTCGTTTGTACTCATTTGGCATCCGGAGAGAAAGAAGGTGATGAGGTTAAAAGAAATTCAGATGTCATGGAAATTTTAAAGAAAACAAAGTTTTCACATAGTAGGATTATTGGAAAACCTCTTCCTCCTGATAATATTTTGGATCATGAGTACGTATTTTCCTTCCTTTTTGTTCATTTTTTTCCTAATAAAACTGGAACGATACTGATCTAAATACATTGTTAGATAACTACTAACAATTTACTCCTTTTCTTGTTTTGTTTATGTAGCAAGATAATTTGGCTTGGAGATTTGAATTACCGACTTGCATCCGGTTGCGAGGATACCTACGAGTTGGTAAACAACAGTAACTGGGAAGTACTTCTAGAAAAAGATCAGGTAAAACATCTTTATTATACTATGTGCACCCTCAAACACCTCTACATAAAATGAAGCGGGAGTAGTAGAAAAATTTGAACACGTAAAAAAATTTAAAATATTTAAATTTTTTAATTGTTATGGCAGCTAAGGATAGAGCAAAAAGCAGGACGAGTATTCAAAGGTTGGAAAGAAGGAAATATTTACTTTGCTCCAACGTATAAATATCTCTACAATTCTGACCATTATGTCGTTCAAACTTGCACATCAAAGGAAAAGCGGCGGACTCCTGCCTGGTAATTTTCCAAAATTAATTACTCTTTTTAGTATTTTAAGACTAATGGAATATTGCCATTTTAATAAAATATTTATCAGATGCTTGCATTTGAGATAATCATGAATACGTGCATTTATCAACCGACATTTTAGATTTCTATCTAGGGACATAAATAAATAACATAATCCAAAAACTTAATAAGTTATTTTATTTCATTTCTTGGTTTTTTTTTTGGGGGGTGGGGGGTGGAGATGCACCGACCATATGAGGATTTTACTTAATCTAAGTAAAAAAATTGATTGGCTTTCTACCTTTAATATATAATATTGCACAATTAACGACAATCTTATGCTAAAAGATTAGTCATTATAGTGAACTTTATGCTTAAATTTGTTAACAGATTCCGAAAATCTGATAATTTAATCTGACAGATTAATAAATCTCGCTAATCTTGATGGTTTTCCCACACTAAAAGTCTACCTTGTAGACCTAAACTTTAATCTATATTATCTGTTTGATCTGTTACACCAAATTCCGAA
Organism: Nicotiana sylvestris; assembly: GCF_000393655.2. Lineage (NCBI taxonomy): Eukaryota > Viridiplantae > Streptophyta > Magnoliopsida > Solanales > Solanaceae > Nicotiana > Nicotiana sylvestris. Next base: position 154,473,279 of record NC_091063.1, on the reverse strand, counting down.
GATATTTAATCCTGCAACAAATATCTTAAAGCATATTCTAATCCATAAATTTGAACTACAGCAGAAACATACCTTCTGGACAAATTAATCTTTCTTTCTTTCTTTTTTTATTTTTATTTTTATTTTTTGGTGTTAGGTAGTAAGAAAAATATTCACATTATTTGAGCATAAGATTTGAAAACTATCCACTTGTTCAAACTACCAATTATTTTAATAATCAGTTATGGTAATCTCGAAGCGAAACTTTGGAGCAACGATAAAATTGTTTTCATGTGACCTATAGGTCACGGTTTTGAGCTGTAGAAGTAGTCACTAATGTTTGCACTAGGGTAGGTTGTCTACAGCACACCCTTTAGGATGCGACCCTCCTTCGGACCCAGTGACAGATCTAGAATTTTTACTAAAGGGGGTCAAATATAAATAAGTAAGCATATGAAGAAATTAAGGGGAATAAACATATAGTATATATACATAAAAATAAAATATGTAACATATTTATGCGGTATAATTTCCTGACAAAGGGGTGTCATGACTCCCCTTGCCAAAGAGTGGCTCCGCCACTTCTCGGACCCTACGTGAATGTGAGATACTTTATGCACCAAGTTGTCCTTAATTATGGTAATCCCAATGTTTTGGTAAATTTGCACAGTAAACTACTGTTTTCTTGTTAATATGTCATGAGAAAGCCACACATTGGCAACAAACTCAATAAGACATGTTAGATTTTGTATCATTCCTGATTTAACATCTTTCAGTGTCCTAACTTTTTCGTAGTACTATGAAAAATCTTGCATTTTTAGCCTTTTGCACTGAATAGCCTTTTTTCCAGAAATCTTGGACTTAAAATGCTTTTATGTAGTTGAATTCTTGCATCAAAGTACCATAAGTTACTGTTTTTCTGCATAAAACAAACTGTACTAAAACATAATTCCTCCAAAATTTTAAATTGCAGGTGTGACAGGATATTATGGAAAGGTGAAGGACTAAAACAAATATGTTATGTTAGAGGAGAATCAAAGTTCTCAGATCACAGACCAGTCTATTCACTTTTCTCAGTAAATAATTTAATAGAAAAGTACCAAAGCGAAAAAGAATATTTCACTACCCTTTAGTCCAAAACCCAGAAATTCTTCAACAAAGTATGTGTACAGCACTATAAGGTTTCTCAGTCACAGCTGAAAATTGGACAGACCAATAGGGGAAGCCCAGCTCTGGCTTTCGGACCAATGACAATCTGACACGTGGCCGGTTTTGGACATTGAGTATGGTATTTTTAGAATTGTCACGGGCGGGTCACGCATGCTCGGTGACAGGCATGCTCTGTTGTTGACACGTGGTATCTCCTTGGTTGAGAAATGAAGCTCAGCTCTTGCCGGAAATTTTCCCTCTATAATTCTTTTGTTTGTTTTTGGTGCTTAGGCCTAAAGAAATGTAAAGAGGAGTTTCTTATATTGGTTGAAGAACTTGAGGGAAGATGTGTATCTATCTAGCCTCTCGTCAATTTTGTAAGCTCAATATTTTTTTGCTTCTTTAAATGAAAATGTCTTCACCTTTTATGTGTTCAGTTTTTTTTCTTTTCTTTTCTTTTTTTCCCAATAGTTATATAAACAAATTATTGATTTCATGGTTCATTAAAAAAGATTTATCTCTTAATTATCTATCGTGTACTTTTCGTTAACCATATTTTGAGGTTTGTTTAGTTGTCTTTACATGATAATCGGGATAATCCCATTTCTATAGCATAATGGTGTTTGCCGATTTCTTCCCTTTTATAATAGTAGTATGAATCTGAGCTAATCTGGTTAGACAAATGTTGCGGAAGCCAAATGTATATAGTGTGAATAAGTCACAACTACTATACCAAAAATTATGACAGCCACCAAATAATAAATAAGACAATAAAACAACAATAAAGGAAACACCAGAATTTACGAGGTTCGGCTAATTTTGCCTACTCCTCGGACACAACCAATATTTTATTCCACTCCAAAAATACAAGTGAAATAATACTAAAGAGAGAAGATACAAATGCCTTAAACAGATGAGAAGGCAAATGAGAGGTGTGTTTCAATCCTAAACATTAGGCCTTCTTTTATAGGGGAAAAATCCCTTCCAAACTTAACTCCCAACCAATGTGGGACTTTGGCATTTTGCCAAACTTCAACAAATCTCCACCTTGGCAAAATTCCACATTTTCAATTCTCTCTCAATAACAAATTTTGGTTGTGTCTTCATCTTCAATCTTCAGTGTTCAACAATGTTGATCAAATCCAAACAATGTTGAAACTTGACCGCAGTCACCACCTTTGTCAGCATATCAGCAGGATTCTCTGTAGTATGAATTTTCTTCACCGTGACTCCACCTTCTTCTATGATTTCTCGTACGAAATGATACCGAACATCAATGTGCTTCGTCCTTGCATGATAAACTTGGTTCTTCGCTAATTGAATAGCACTTTGACTATCACAAAAAATTGTGATACCTTTTTGTTCAACACCAAGCTCCTTTAGCAATCCTTGAAGCCAAATTGCCTCTTTCACAGCATCTGTAATAGCCATGTACTCTGCCTCTGTTGTAGACAAAGCAACTGTTGACTGCAAAGTAGACTTCCAACTAACTGGTGCCTTTGCAAAAGTAAACACATAACCAGTAGTTGATCTTCGTTTGTCCATATCACCCGCAAAATCTGAGTCACAATATCCAACTACAGACTGATTGTCTTCCTGCTCAAAAACTAACCCGACATCTACAGTATTATGAATATACCGTAGAATCCACTTCACAGCTTGCCAATGCTCCTTCCCTGGATTGTGCATATATCTGCTAATAACTCCAACAGCTTGTGAAATGTCAGGCTTTGTGCAAACCATTGCATACATCAAGCTACCAACAACATTTGCGTATGGTACCTTTGACATATACTCTCGTTCAGCTTCATCCATTGGCGACATAGTAGTACTTAGCTTAAAATGGGAAGCAAGTGGAGTACTAACTGGCTTAGTCTTGTCATCTATGCCAAAACGTTGAAGTACTCTCTTCAAATATTCCTTTTGAGATAAACAGAGTTTCTTTGAACGTCTATCTCTAATTATCTCCATGCCAAGAATTTTCTTTGCCTCACCCAAATCCTTCATCTCGAACTCCTTCTTCAGTTGAATCTTCAACTTATCAATTTCTTCCAAATTCTTGGAAGCTATCAACATATCATCAACATATAGGAGAAGATATACAAAGGAACCATCTTTAAGCTTGTGCAAATACACACAATGATCGTATTTGCTTCTCTTGTACCCTTGCCGCAACATAAACTCATCAAATCGCTTGTACCATTGTCTAGAAGATTGTTTCAATCCGTACAACGATTTTTCAAGTTTGCACACCATATTTTCTTTTCCAGCAACTTTGAATCCTTCTGGCTGAGTCATGTAGATTTCCTCCTCCAAGTTTCCATGTAAAAACGCAGTTTTTACATCCATCTGAACTAGTTCCAAATCCAATTGTGCTACCAAAGCCAACATAATTCTAATGGAGGAATGTTTTACAACTGGAGAAAACACTTCATTGTAATCAATTCCCTCCTTTTGAGCATATCCTTTGGCCACCAATCTTGCTTTGTAGCGAACATCTAATTGGTTAGGAAATCCTTCTTTCTTTGCAAATACCCATTTGCACCCAATTGCTTTCTTTCCCTTCGGGAGATTGGCCAATCTCCATGTATGATTCTGATGAAGGGACTGTATTTCATCATTCATGGCAATCCTCCACTTATCTTCTTCTGAACTTTGGACAGCGTCTTTATAAGTAGTAGGAACATCATCAGCTACAATTGAGGTTGCACAAGCAACCGTCTCTATGAGACGAACAGGTTTCGTTATTGTTCTTTTTGGCCTGCTGGTTGCTATTGATTCAAGTTGTTGTTGAGATTCCTGAGTTGGAATCTCCTCTACTGGCTCTCCTTCCAGAGGGTAATCTTCATTTGTTTCCTCCTCTGCTTCTTGTGTAGGAAAAATAAATTTTCCCTCAAACTCCACCTGCTTAGAAGCACCTTCATTTTGTTTGGTATCTTCTGTTACCTTATTTACCATAGCAAATTCATCAAAGGTAACATCTCTGCTGAATATTACTTTCTTTGTCATAGGACACCATAAGCGATATCCTTTGACTCCAGAAGTAATTCCCATAAAAATAGCCTTCTTTGCCCTTGGATCCAATTTTGACTCTGTCACATGATAATATGCAGTTGAGCCAAACACGTGCAAAGAGTTATAATCTACAGCAGGTTTTCCGTACCATTTTTCAAATGGTGTTTTGCCATCAATAGCAGCAGATGGTAGACGATTAATGAGGTGGCATGCATATGTAATTGCCTCAGCCCAAAATTCTTTGCCCAAGCCAGCATTGGACAACATACACCGTACCTTCTCCAGCAAGGTCCGGTTCATACGTTCTGCCACTCCATTCTGTTGTGGTGTATGTCTAACAGTGAAGTGTCGGATGATGCCATCATTTTCACAGACCTTATTGAAATGATCATTTTTGTATTCACCTCCATTGTCTGTGCGAATACACTTGATTCTCCTGCCTGTCTGATTCTCCACCATCGTCTTCCATTTGAGAAAAATTCCCAACACTTCATCTTTGCTCTTCATTGTATACACCCATACTCTTCGGGAAAAATCATCAACAAAGGTTACAAAATAGTGCTTCCCACCCAATGAAGGTGTTTTGGAAGGACCCCAAACATCAGAGTGTACATAATCCAAAATGCCTTTAGTATTATGGATCGCTGTACCAAATTTAACCCTTGTCTGTTTCCCTTTAACACAATGCTCACAAAACTCCAAGTTGCAAGCCTTTACTCCTTTTAACAATCCTTGATCTGATAGAGTTTTCAAGGATTTTCCTCCAGCATGTCCCAAGCGCATGTGCCATAGCTTGGTTGCTTCTGCCTCTTTGTCGTCACTGGATGTTACTGTCGCTATCCCAATAACTGTACTGCCACGATAGCGGTACATATTATTATTCTTCCGATTAGCCTTCATTACCACTAGTGCACCGGAGCATACTCTCATCACTCCATTTTCTGCAATGATTTTGAACCCTTTTGATTCTAGGGCTCCCACAGAGATGAGATTCTTCTTCAAATCCGGTACATATCGAACATCTATCAATGTTCTGATCATTCCATCATGGTTCCTTAATCGTATTGAACCAATGCCATATGAGGTAAGAGGGCTGTTATCCGCTGTGTGGATGACTCCATATTCTCCTTCTTGAAATTCCACGAACCAGTCCCTGTTGGGACACATATGATAGCTACAAGCCGAGTCCATCAACCATATGTCTGATGATGTTGATGACTCTGTTGTAACTAATGAGAAGTCTGAATCATCACAATCAGCTACATTTGAATCCATAATAGCCTTTCCATTGTTATGTTTGGCCTTATTCTTCAACTTCGGACAGTCTTTCTTCCAGTGCCCTTTTTCTCGACAAAAGGCACATTCATCTTTGCTGGGTCTGGATCTTGACTTGGATCTTCCCTTCTTTGTCCTCGTTTGATTTTGAGGACGACCCCTCACAAACAGTGCTTCTCCTTCTCCGCCCTTCTGTTTTTCTCGCTTTCTTTGTTCATAGCTGTACAAAGCTGAACAAACTTCTCTGAGAGAAATTTCGTCATTTCCATGGAGTAGAGTAGTTTCAAGGTGCTCGTACTCATCAGGAAGTGACGCCAACAACATTAAGGCCAAGTCACCATCATCATAAGTTGTATCCATATTTTGCAAATCTGTGACCAACTTATTGAAACTGGTGATATGTTCATTCATCGTGGTACCAGGAACATAGGTGAAGTGAAACAGTCTCTTCTTCATGTACAATTTATTTTGACTGTTTTTCTTCAAAAATTTATCCTCCAGTGCTTTCCATAATTTACTTGCAGAAGTTTCCTTTGTGTATGGATATTTCTGCTCTCTAGCAAGGTAGGATCGAATGGTACCGCAAGCAACACGGTTGATAATTCTCCAATCTTCTTCTCCAATAACATCTGGTTTCTTTTCTTCAATGGCCAGATCTAGCCCTTGTTGAAAAAGGACATCTAGAACCTCGCCTTGCCACATCCCAAAATGTCCGGACCCGTCAAAAATTTCTACCGCAAATTTCGCATTTGACACAATTCTTGTCATAAGCGAAGATGCCAATGATGACGTATTGTTGACACTTGATGTAGATTCTTCTTGTTTATTGTCCCCCATATTTGACACAAATATTATTTAATAGCTGACGACACAAATCAAGATTATTTCCTTTCTGATGTAGAAGATCAGACTAAGCTGCAACTACAGAGCATACTCAGACAGAACCTTGACTCAGTTACCAAGATAAATCTTTTCTGATGTGGAAGATCAGACTATGCTGCAACCACAGAGCATACTTAGACAGTACCTTGGCTCTGATACCAATTGTTGCGGAAGCCAAATGTATATAGTGTGAATAAGTCACAACTACTATACCAAAAATTATGACAGCCACCAAATAATAAATAAGACAATAAAACAACAATAAAGGAAACACCAGAATTTACGAGGTTCGGCTAATTTTGCCTACTCCTCGGACACAACCAATATTTTATTCCACTCCAAAAATACAAGTGAAATAATACTAAAGAGAGAAGATACAAATGCCTTAAACAGATGAGAAGGCAAATGAGAGGTGTGTTTCAATCCTAAACATTAGGCCTTCTTTTATAGGGGAAAAATCCCTTCCAAACTTAACTCCCAACCAATGTGGGACTTTGGCATTTTGCCAAACTTCAACAAATCTCCACCTTGGCAAAATTCCACATTTTCAATTCTCTCTCAATAACAAATTTTGGTTGTGTCTTCATCTTCAATCTTCAGTGTTCAACAATGTTGATCATTGCACTTTTGGATCCTTTTATTGGCAAATTTTAATTTTGATCTTTGTGATATTTCACAAAGCATGTTTATCCTTTTATGTATTAATTAAAATATGTGTTTTGGTCCCTTTACATAGAAAATATACTACGTTTAAATTATTTTTGACAGTGTACTACCCTCAAGTATGAATGAAAAACTATTTTTTTTTTGTTTTGTTTTGAGAAACTTGATACTTGCATTAATACTAATACTGGTTCAAATATTACAAGCCATAGTTGTATCCATAAAGACACTTTGGTTACCCATGCTGAATAGCCTATTACACACATCATTTGGTAGTTCCTTAACAAAACCGTCTTTTCTTTCTGCATCACTAGTTAATTGATGCCTAGTCCAAAACGGAGGCACAATAAAAACAAAGGTCTTATTTACTTCGACTGCTTGAGAGCTTCCTTTGCAAGTAGAGGAGCAACATCATTTGCTTCGCGAAAATTATGCTTGATCAGTGTATACGGGTGAACTCGGGTTAGCACACACCCCGAATTTCCGGTGAGTCAAACGAAGTAAGAAGTATGAATATATGAGATAGAAACCGAATTTGAGAATTCCTTGAATTGAGGCCGGAACGAGATGGTGCTCGCCACCGGGCCTGACAAGACAACACACCTCGAACCCGGGCCTGACATGTCGGTAGTGTATCAGTGATTGATGTGCAAGGAGGATTTTTTTCTTTTTTAGAATTGTACTAGGGGTAAAACTCCCCTGCTATATAAAGAGGAATTTTTTTATTCAATAGACACATTGTAACACACATACCAAGGCAATACAAACTTATTTCTCAGCTTTCTAACTAGTGAAAGGTTCTTATTTTAATCATAGTTCTTGGTACACGTTTGGCTTCGAACTGAGGGTCTGGTCGAGGGCACCATTATTGTTTACCTTTAATCCGAGCCCGGACTCAATGTCATAACTAGTTGGTTATTTATTTTTTTCTTTAATTTGTCTATCTAGCTTTCTTAATTACTTGTGTTGAATCAATCAACATATCCTTAAAACCACGTACAAATTTAATTATTATCTATTTTAAGTGTAAACAGTTTGGCGCCCACAGTGGGGCTAAGGATAATACTTGTGGTTTGATACAAATCTCCTTAACACACTCTATTTTACACTTGTTCTTTAAGGTCTCAATTTCAGGTCAGTTTAAAAATGTCAAATTCTCAGTTTGTCCATCATGGCGAAAACAACAATCTGGTGCCTAGTAGTGAAGTACCCTCTGCTGATCCCAATAGAGTCCCAGTTGCAGACCTAGTCAATGCTAACTCGTAGGTAGCCATCGACACCAACTTGCCTACCGACCCTGAGAACAATGTTCGCAGAGGATCCCGACCACCGACTCAAGGAGCTCCCGAAGGAGAAGGCGATGGGGTCGGTCTAAGATTGATTTTCAAAATGTTGCAGCTCAATAGGCTATGATAGCGCAACTGCAAAATCAAAGCCGCGCCTTCAACAGAGTTGAGCCCGGAAAAACACCTGAAGAAATAAGTAGATCACCGAAAGACCGAGTGAAGCTGAGTTCGGTGTCATCCCCGAAGTAATGTAAATGCTTGAAGCATTAATGGAACGAGTGGAATCAGGTAAAAAGACAATTGAGGCAAATGAAAAGAAGGTGGAGACATATAATTCTCGGGTCAATCAAATCCTAGGAGCGCCCTCGATATTGGAAGGCCCAGACTCCAAGAATCTAGTCCAAAAGTGTTTTCCTCCGAGGCGGCACCAAAGCCAATCCCGAAGATGTTTCATATGCCCAATATTCCAAAATATAACGAGACCACTCAAATGAGCATATGACCTCCTACACATATGCCATCAAAGGTAACGACTTGGAATACGACAAAATTGAGTCAGTGTTATTAAAGAAGTTCGGCAAAACTTCATCAAAAGGAGCAATGATATGGTACCACAACTTGCCCCCAAATTCCATTGATTAGTTTGCTATGCTCACGGATGCTTTTGTAAAGGCTCATGACGAGGTTATCAAGGTCGAGACAAGAAAATCGGACCTTTTCAAGGTTAAGCAAAGAGATAACGAGATGCTTTGGGAGTTCATGTCAAGGTTACAAATGGAACGGATGGGCTTGCCTCCGGTTGCAGATGATTGGGCCGTTCAGGCATTCACTCAAGGAATTAACCCCCGATGCTCCTTGGCTTCACAACAGCTAAAATAAAATTTTGTAGAGTACCCGGTGGTAACTTGGGCAAACATGCACAACAGGTACTAGTCAAACATTAGAGTCGAGGACGACCAACTTGGATCCCTTTATGGGTCCGTTTATCCTATCAAAACAAACGACAAGCCTAAAAGAGTTGTCGATCATGAATCAAGGCCGGTCTGAGATCGGTATCAGCCATATAATACAAATTAGAAAGGAAAGGGGCTCGGGCGTAACCCCACGAGGAACAAGACGAGAAGCGACCATGGGACCAATAGCCAAGGTCTTATGAGCAAGAATGGTTTTTATAGGCCGCTCCGGGGAAGGGAAGCACCAAGATTATCAGAGTATAACTTCAATGTTGATGCAGCCAGCATCGTATCGGCCATTAGGCGCATCAAGGAAACCAAGTGGCCTCGACTATTGTAGTCCGATCCTACCTAGATAGATCCTAACATGATGTGTAAGTATCATGGCACTCATGGACATAGGACTGAAGAGTGCCGACAATTGAGAGAAGAAGTTGCCCGGTTATTTAATATCGGGTACCTCCAAGAGTTTCTGAGTGATCGAGCCTAAAACTACTTTAGGAATAGGGACTCCAACAAACAGACCGAACAAGAAGAACCTAAGCACGTCATCAACATGATCATTGGAGGGGTCGATGTCCCCCAGGGACCAATGATAAAGCGCACTAAAATATTCATCATGAGGGAAAAGCGCACCCGAGATTACATCCCCGAGGGAACTATTTCGTTCAGCGAGGAGGATGCCGAGGGCATCGTACAACCTCATAATGATGCACTAGTGATATCTGTACTTATTAATAAATATCGAGTTAACGTGTGTTGATTAATCCAGGTAGCTCGGCCAACATCATCAGATCAAGAGTCGTAGAGCAGTTGAGGTTGCAATATCAAATAGTGCCGACGGTCCAGGTGTTGAACGAATTTAACATGGCGTGCGAAACTACTAAAGGAGAAATAACCCTACTAGTGAATATCGCCGGAAAGATACAAGTTACAAATTTATATGTGATAGAAGGGACATGAGGTATAACGCCTTATTGAGAAGGCCATGGGTTCACAACATGAGGGCAATACCCTCAACATTGCACCAAGCACTGAAGTTCCCTACACTGGGAGGAATCAAGATTTTATACGGAGAGAAGCCGACTGTAAAGGAAATGTTCGTAGTTGACGAGGTGATCCCAGTGCCTGCGGTCTTGACATCAAAGGACACGGAGCTGACCAAAAAGGAAGAAATTAAGTAGCAATCACCGATACCGTCCCCGACCGAACCAGAAGAGCGAGGAGGATGATTACGGAGTTCCTAGGTCTTTCCTTGCTCCTGATGATTCGATGCCACTAAGTCGATGATCGAGGAGCTGGAACAAGTCATATTGATCAAACACTTACCCGATCGAAAGGTATATATGGGCACGGGGTTAACTCCCGAGCTCAGGAAAAAAACTAATTAAATTTCTTATAGCTAACATAGATTGTTTTGCTTGGTCCCATCTTGATATGAGATGGATCCTACCAGAGGTAACCACTCATAAGCTGAGTTTGGACCTAAAGTTTCATCCGGTTAAGCAGAAAAGGAGACCGCAGTCCGATATCTAGCACACATTCATCAAGGATGAGGTATCTACAACAACAACAACAACAACAACAACAACCCAGTGTAATCCCATAAGTGGGGTCTGGGGAGGGTAATATGTACGCAGACCTTACCTCTACCCCGAGGGGGCAGAGAGGCTGTTTCTAGGAGACCCTCAGCTCAAAGAGGCAATAAGAGATACTATATTAGTACTATCAATAGAATCATAATAACACAACATAAAATACCATAAAATCCATAACATAACATAAATACCATAAAAAACAAAGTAACAGCAATATAAGCGATATAGGAAATACGAGAAAGATGTAAGGTATTAATACACAGCAGATAAAGCCCAGCATCAGTAGTTGATCAATAGCATCCTAAGACTAATTCCTAACTGGATAGTCTCACTCTAGTGCGCTGTAAAAAAGACATCATAATTTCCCCTAACCTACAACCTTAATGCTCGATCTCCACAATTCCCTGTCTAGGGTCATGTCCTCAGTAACCCTAAGTCGCGCCATATCCTGCCTGATCACCTCTCCCCAATACTTCTTAGGTCTCCCTCTACCTCTCCTCATACCCACCACCGCCAGTCGTTCACACCTTCTCACCGGTGCATCAGTGTTCCTCCTCTGAATGTGCCCGAACCATCTGAGTCTTGCTTCCCGCATCTTGTCCTCCATGGGGGCCACACCCACCTTCTCTCGAATATCTTCATTTCTAATCTTATCCTTCCTTGTATGCCCGCACATCCACCTCAACATCCTCATCTCTGCAACTTTCATCCTCTGGATGTGTGAGATCTTCACCGGCCAACACTCGGTCCCATACAACATAGCAGGCCTAACCACTGCCCTATAAAATTTACCTTTCAGTAACAGTGGCACTTTCTTGTCACACAGGACTCCCGTCGCTAACCTCCATTTCATCCACCCCACCCCTATACGGTGTGTGACATCCTCGTCGATCTCCCCGGACCCCTGAATAAACGACCCCAGGTACTTGAAACTACCCCTCTTAGGGATGACTTGAGAACCAAGCCTCACTTCCACTCCCGCTTCCATCGGCTCTGCCCCAAATTTGCACTCAAGGTATTCCGTCTTCGTCCCGCTCAACCTGAAACCTTTGGACTCAAGGGTATGTCTCCAAACCTCTAACCTCTCGCCGACGCCGCGTCGTGTCTCGTCGATTAGGACTATGTCATCAGCAAATAGCATACACCATGGCATACACCATGAGGTATCTAAACACCTTAAAATAGGATCCATTTGGGAAGTTAGTAGACAATAATTAGTGAATATTTCCATGTATGGAAAGTTTAAGGTCACACTTAGTGATTCTTTTCATGATAATTCTGTTCTTTTCACGTTTATTGTTTCCAAAATTTATGATTTAGATACTGTTGTCAATCTTATTATTTATCTAGTATGTTAGAAAGCTTTTTTCAAAAACTTCATCTTATATAGTGCTGGAGTTTTTACAAATTAACTAAATAACTTCAGCATCTTCTGCTGAAGTTTTTGAAAAAGCTTTATGACAAAACTAATGAATCCAGGATAAAAAAACTTCAACTTATTTAGTGCTGAAGTTTTTACAAATAAACTAAATAACTTAAGCATCTTCTGCTGAAGCTTTTGAAAAAGCTTATCCAGGACAAAAAAAACTTCAGCTTATTTAGTGTTGAAGTTTTTATATATGAACAAAATAACTTTAGCATCTTCTGCTTAAGTTTTTGAAAAAGCTTAATGACCAAACTAATGAATCCAGGACAAAAAAACTTCAGCTTATTTAGTGCAATTACAAATAAAATATCAGCAAATAGAGAACAAAACTTCAGCTACTATGCTTAAGTTTAGCAATTACAAAAAAAAACTTCAGCACACTTGGTTCAGCACACTTGCTACTTTAGGCCTGTCTACTAGAATGCTGAAGTTTTGCGTGATTAACTTTGCTACTTCAGCCCCGTATGCTGAAGTTACGCGAAAAAGTGGGTACACTTGCAATTTTTTTTGCAAGACAGACATAAGTTAAAACGTGACTCAAAAACGGATATAGATACAAATGCCCCACATAAATTGGAGCAGAATAGCTGAAATTATAGGCACAAGAAAAGGAAAGAGCAAATATGAAGACGAGATTTTGCGAAGAAGAAAGTCTTCTTGTATTTCAGTATGTATTTACATCAACGTGCAATGGCATTTATACAATAAAGCTTATGGCTAATCTAGGAAAGACGATAATCAATTGCTACAATCAAGCTAGTGAATGAAATCTTCCTATAATTAAGCTAGGAAATAAAATCAAATCTTTTTACTAATTAAGCTATAACACTTTAGTAGCCTCTTAACTCAGCCAAATCAAATTGCTGATCTCATTTTTTTTAGAGAAACTTTCGGAAACTATTATGCTTTAGTGGTTATTAGCTAGTTATAGCTACCATTTACTATATTACTTTATATAGCTATGTTTTCAGGGTTTTTAGAGTGTATTCGATATATTTAAGCTACTTTATTCATGAATACAGTAGCATTTCTCGTCGTGAAACAGGAGATTACAGCTAGACTGATTATTGTATTCGACTGTATTCACTGCGTGAAATAGAGAATTACAGCTAGACAGATTATTGTATTCGACTGTATTCACGATATGTATTTGTGGATACAATAACGTAAATAGCACAATTCATGGTCTATTCAGCTATTTTTAAACGGAAAGTAAATCAATTAACACAACAGACTCCTAATATAACTCAACAAACACATTTATAAATCTGAAGACATAAAATACATAAATTATATTAATTAAAAAATATATATGAATACATTCATGGAATACAATGAGACAGTGAATACAATGAAATTCATGGAATACAGCGAGATACATTGAAATATAATGAAAAAAAGACAATGAATACAATGAAATACATGGAAATACAGCAAAATACATTGAAAATATATTAACAGAATCTTCAAGTTGCTCAGCTCCAAACTCCATCGTCTTATGGTATCAACCTTTGCTATAGTAGGTAAAAATTCTTTTTGAGAAACTTTCAGAAACCACTATGTTTTAGTGGTTATTAGCTAGTTGTAGCTACCATTTACTATATTACTTCATATAGCTATATTTTCAGGGTTTTTAGAGTGTATTCGATGTATTTAAGCTACTGTATTCATGAATATAGTAGCATTTCTCAGCGTGAAACAGGGGATTACAGCTAGACTGATTATTGTATTCGATTGTATTCACGGCAGGGGATTACAGCTAGATAGATTATTGTATTCGACTGTATTCAAATGTATTCACGATATGTATTTGTGAATACAATAACGTAAATAGCGCAATTCATGGTCTATTCAGCTGTTTTTAAATGGAAAGTGAATCAATTAACACAATAGACTCCTAATATAACTCAACAAACATAATTATAAATCTGAATACATAAAATACATAAATTATATTAATTAAAAAAAATATATGAATACATTCATGGAATACATCGAGACAGCGAATACAATGAAATACATGGAATAAGTGAGATACATTGAAATATAATAAAAAAACGACAATGAATACAATGAAATACATGAAAATACAGTGAAACACATTGAAAATATATTAACAGAATCTTAAAGTTACTCAGCCCCAAACTCCATCGTCTTAAGGTATCAACCTTTGCTATAGGAGGTAAAAATTCCTTTTTTAGAAACTTTCAGAAACCACTATGTTTTAGTGGTTATTAGCTAGTTGTAGCTACCATATTACTTCCTATAGTTATGTTTTCAGGTTTTTTAGAGTGTATTCGATGTATTTAAGCTACTGTATTCATGAATACAATAGCATTTCTCGGCGTGAAACAGGGGATTACAACTAGACTGATTATTGTATTCGATTGTATTCACGGCGTGAAACATGGGATTACAGCTAGACAAATTATTGTATTCGACTGTATTCACGATATGTATTTTTGAATACAATAACGTAAATAGCGCAATTCATGGTCTATTAAGCTGTTTTCAAATAGAAAGTGAATTAATTAACACAATAGACTCCTAATATAACTCAACCAATACAATTATAAATTTGAATACATAAAATACATAAATTATATTAATTACAAAAAATATATGAATACATTTATGGAATACAGTGAGATAGTGAATACAACGAGATAAATTGAAATATAATGAAAAAAAGACAATGAATATAATGAAATATATGGAAATACAACGAAATACATTCAAAATATATTAACAGAATCTTCAAGTTTCTCAGCCTCAAACTCCGTCGTCTTTGTTCAAGAACAACCCAAATGTCGTCTCGTCGAGAGGGTCGCGATTCTGACTCGAAACGCCATTGTTCCCGTTTCGATCGAGTGTATATCGTTAACCCATCCGCCGTCTTTTTCCTCTGTCAACGTGGCGGCTCAGATAACACGTTAGGAACTCTACTACTAGTTTTATCTTTGCTTTTCTTCAGCTTTTTTGGCTCTATAATGGAGTCTACGCTTGATTTTGAATTTTCTAGTTGTTCCGATTTCTTCCTCTTTTTTCCAGCAAATATTTCGTCGATTTCTGCGTAGTTCGCCATAGCAGAAGTGGATGGAAGAGGAAGTAAGATGTAAGGCGGCTTCTAGGGCAAAAATAGCAACAGGAGGATTGTGAAAGTCGAAAATCCATCAACTTTAACACTTACCACAACTTTTGAGCAAAACAAATTTGAAAATTTTGTGAGATAATGGAGACGAATCAGTGGAGAATCGTGGTTGTGTTCATAGAGAATGACTGACGTTGAAAGAGAAGGCGGAGAAAAATCTGAAAGAATGAGAGAGAAAAATAATACAAAGCGTATTTTATGGTTTAAGGGTAGGAGGTGATCATAAATAGATATTTGGCTATAAAAATCAAAGGTAGCCACGTAATATAATTTTTTAAAAGGGTATTTATTTAAAACAAATAAGGTATCAACCTTTGCTATAGAAGGTAAAAATTCATTTTTTTTTAAATAAGGTGGATAATGTTATTACTCATGAGGACATTATTTGATGCTAACGGATCCGGCTCCCCTCCAGTTGTTGATCCATCCATATCCCCAAGTTGGTCCCTATTCTTTTTCCGCCTATTCCCTTATATTTCAACGGACTCAATAAAGTTGGAGGCCTAAAGCCAAAACTTAAGAAGAGGTGAGGAAATAGCATTAGTAATGTGACAATAATTTGACATATAGACAAGATTAATTTAGATAACCAAGAAAAAATTGTATTCAACAAATTTTCTTTCAAGGTCTTAAGTTTTTTTTAAAGTATTCCACAATATAACATTGTCTAATATTTTAAATTTTGAGTTAAATTATTCAAATACTCATATCTACTAATAACGTATTTGATAACTAGAACCAATGTAGTGTATTAAACAAAATATTATTATTTTGTTAACTTAAAAAAATCTTACTAATATAAATAATTATAACTAATAGAAAAAATTTTGAGGGCCTTTGACTCTTGGGCGCCTAAAGCATAAGATTTAATGGCCTTACCCTAGAGCCACCCACGATTTTAACTATGGTAAACCCTCTATTTGTTTTTTAAATTCTAGCATATCATTCAAGAAAATAGGAAGAAACAAAATAACAAATCAAGCATACAACAAAAGACTAGAAGATTTTGGAAACTCTAAGAGAAGCAAATCCATACGAACCACCAAGAGAAAGATTCTTTTTATTTAAAAAAGAGCTATTCTATTTACTTATAATCAAAGAGGTCAAGGGATATAGGCTTTTAATTAAATTCTAAAGAAATTTTAATAACCAGATTTTAAATAACATATCCATTTTCTTCCGTAGGGAGTTGCCAAAAATAGGCGGCGGAGTAAGAATTGATGGGAGATGGTGCAGGAATGTGAGAAACGGGAGAAATTGATAATTGCAATTGAATGCAGAGCCTTGGGTTCTTACTGCGATTTCTGTTTATGGGATTTTTTTTGCCAAAATTTTTGGATTCTTTGATGAAACGGCACCGTTGTTCTGGGGAGAAAGGAATATCTGACCATGGTTAAACAAATTGGTGTCTCCTTAACCCCACTAATAGTGCAATTTCAAAAAAGAAAAACAAATACAGAGTCATTTTCTCAGAGTAAATTAGAGTATTCCACTAGCACTTTTAGGTTAGCAGACACTCACGTCATGTCACCAATGCGGCATAACCTTGGAGTTAGTGGCTTCTCTTTACCGTGCCCATATGTGCTCTCAAGATTCGATGGTTCACCAATACGGACGTCGACATACCTAGATCCAAATCAAAAAAATGAAGATTAAATAATGAAAAGTACTACATACATAACATTTGAATACTACAAAATTCACCTGAAATAACATTCAGGACGTAGTTTGGATCTATACTCTTGATTTGCTAGGACAATATTTTTAATCCCTGTCCTTGCAAAGTGATTAAACGAATCAAGTTGCTCCTTGAATAAGCCTTTCAGCATCAGATAATCCGGAATAAGCTCCATATTTAATTACTTTCTGCACAAGCCAGCATAGACAAAGTTATAGTAACTAGAAAAGATGAATATAGAACCGTAAGAGATCGACGAATAAAATCCCAAAGAAGAAGTAGAGGACTTCAAATGTAATGCTCTGTGACAACGAATTTTACCAGAGATGTTTTCTTTTTCTTTGAGCCAAAGCAAACACGAAAAGTGAACTGAATTTTTGCCACCTGCAAATCTTTATTCTTGAAGGTTCTAGAATCCCATAGTACGTAGCGCGGGCCCCAGACTTTCCGTTAGTGAAGTTTTCTCCAAGTTTACTGTTATAATATAAACGTCTGTTACTTCCCTCAACTCTTTGGTAATCAAATCACGTGATAACAAACAAAGAATTCTATATACAAACGGGAATTATTATATATATATATAAGAAAAGCAAAAACGAATCCGTCTGTTAGTTGGTATAATTCCAAGTGCCGAGTGAGAAGTTTTGTGTGTCAGGTGAGTGGAGTGGAAATCTTCATTGTGTGGTCCCATATATGAATTTTTGTCAAATTTTAGTTAGGAACTTTAAAGGACTTTTACAGCTTAAAATTGTGTTCGAAAAATTATTTTAACCTAGTTCCAAAAGAATTGCTCCCTCCATTTCAATTTATGTGCTGTTTGAATTTAAGGGGGGGGGGAGGGGGGAGAATATTTTAAATATTATGATCTTAAATAAATTGTAAATATTTGTATAATTATAAACTATTTTATAAGAGTAAAATAAGAATTTTAAAGTTAAATTATTTCGAAAAGAGAAAATATGATATTCTTTTAGGAATAGACTAAAAAATCTATAACACATGAATATTGTGGCGAAGAAATACTACTTATCTCATAGTTGGTACAGTACCTAGTCTAAGGTACGTACCCCTGCAAAAATAGTTTCTCCAATTTGCCGTTACTCCTACTCCCCCTATAGTTAACGGCGTTAGTTTGTTAACCTTTTTATCCGTTTTTAACTTTTCGAGTGAGAACTTTTTCTGTGTCAGGTAGAGCCGTCAATATGGGCTTGACCCATTGGGCTAGCCTAGCCCAACCCATGATTTAGCAGGGCTGGGCTAGAATTTTTGAAGTCCGTTTAAAAATGAGGCTTTTAAGCCTGGCCCGAGTAAGCCCGTGGCCTGTGAGGCTTGATTGAGACTGGGCCGGGCCGGCCCGTGGACCTAATAAAATATTTATTTAAAATATATAAAAAATAAAAAGTATACTGCCTTTAAAGATGAAAAGTCAGAATTGGATCTTTACTAAGAGGAAGCAAAACTTGATCTTGAGAAGTTTCAAGAGATGATGTTGTCATGTATTGGTAGGACCATTCTAGAAAATATCCCAATCTTTCAATGATGGTGCGTGATGTACTTAGCATTCTTATTACCATTGTACCATCGGAATCAACATTTAGTATTGATGGCGTGTTCTTACAAAGTACAGAAGTTGCATTTATTATGAAAATGTCCAAACACTTGTTACTACTCAAAATTGGCTGTACTGGTTTTCTCGAACTCAAACTGGTAATATTTTTTTTATGTGAAATTAAATATTATTAATTTTTAAAATTTAATTATTTTTAATATTTAACTAATTAATATTGCATATGAATTGTGGATGAAAGTGAAGATGTTAAGACAACCTTGTCACAAGCGGATTCAAATGTGTTTGATGAAGATGATGTGTTGGATATCGCATAAGCATCCTGAACGTTCTCTTGAATAGTTTGTTTTAAGTTTTGACTTTTAGTGAATGAAATATAGTCTTG
Organism: Nicotiana sylvestris; assembly: GCF_000393655.2. Classification (NCBI taxonomy): domain Eukaryota; kingdom Viridiplantae; phylum Streptophyta; class Magnoliopsida; order Solanales; family Solanaceae; genus Nicotiana; species Nicotiana sylvestris. The sequence continues at coordinate 154,454,272 of NC_091063.1, read as the reverse complement.
TCTTTTACTTTTTTAGTATTTATTGTGATATATTGGAACAATATAAAAAGTTATTAAGTTTTGCAAATTTTTTAACTTTTAAATAATTATCTTTTATTAGGTCAGAACTTAAAGAAAAAATATAAAATTATATTTTTAAAAATGATGGGCCGGCCTGTGGGGGCCCGCGACCCACATAGGGCTGGGGTGGGCTGACCATTATAAGGCCCACAAAAAATGGTGGGCTAGCCCAGCCCAGCCCGTCAATTGCTAAAGCCCATGTGGGTTGGGCTGTGTAAGCACACAATTTTTGACCCACGCAAATTTTAAAGTTAGTTTTAGTATTTTAATATTTTCAAAATATTTACTTGACTTTATTTTAATATTATTTTAATCCTTTTACTTTTAGTCCTAAGATATAAAAAAAAACATAAAATAGTTTTATTTATCGTGTTTATCGCGTTTCTATATTTTATCTTTAGTTTAAGATCAATTAGTATATTTTTATTCATGGTATCTTAATTTTATTATGACTTTAGCCTATTTTCTTTACTTTTTACTTTATTGTTTATAACATTTAAAAATACAAAAAAAAGTAGTTTCATTTCAAAATTTTGTTTATTTACTTAACTAAGTTTAATTAATATTTTGGTAGGATTTTTGAGTTTGTCTTTGTCCAACAAGAAAATTTGTAGGCCCAAAGGTGTGAGTTCATTTCTTTTAACTTAAACCCAATTATTCTTAGCCCATTCTTCCCAACTCATTAGCCCATTTATGTGCAAGATTTAATCCTAGCAATCTATTTTCTTCTAATCCAATGGTCATCATCCCTTCCCACCTTCATATAAAATACCCAATTATAGAAACCCTAGCCCAAGTTTTTTTCAATTTCCTAGTCTTGAACTAAAAAAGGAACCAGCCGGCAGTCCACCCCCCGTCGTCGGATCTCTCACGCCGCCGACCAGCCACGCAGCCGCTGCCCTCCTCCGAACGACCAGTCACTCCATCCCCCGAACACTCCAGCAGCGGAACCATTATTGTCACCCACCTCACGACCTCACCAGACCCGCCGCCCACCAGAAACGGCGTCAACCAACCCTACAACGACCAACGACCGCACCACCCCAACTCCCTCTCAAACACGCCGTCGCACAGACCTCATCAGATTGGAGCTCAAACGTAACAAGAATCCAGCAACAACAACTCCATTTTCAGCCGAAAATCCAGTAGATCCTAACCCAAATAGAACAATTCGAGTGAAGCTTTCTGTTGATACCAGTTTCCGTTCTTTGAGAGCTTCGACTGAGTTTGTAAGGCTGTCCGGTCGACTGAGTTTGTAAGGCTGTTTCGGTCGCTGGCTCTATTTGTAATCGAGGCTGCCGGTCGAGTTTTCTTTGGTCGCACGTCCAATTGCTCGTTCAAAGATTTGTTGGTGATTCATTGTTGGGTGTTCTTTTGTTAATCCGAAATTGAAAGATTTCGACGATAAGGTCCATTTCTCATCCTACTCGAATTTTGAGCGTGAATGAAGTTCTGTTTCAACCATGCTATTATCTTTCCCTTAATCTGCATATTTATCACTGCTATTGCGAATTAGTATATTAAAAACATATACTTTGTGTAAATGTTGGAATTGGATAAAGTGGCAGTGGGGTTTGGGTACTAGAAATTAAAAAAAAGGATTTCAATTGTTATTATTATATTCTACTGAATCGATAGGAGCATGTTTAAGCCGACCACACTTGGGTAGGCAAGCTTTAAGATTTTGTTAGCCTTGAGGCGAGAGGTCTCTCCCTTAGTTAAATTTATCCGGGGAATGCCCCGAAGAATTTGTATATATTTTATTCCGGGGAATGCCCCGTAGTATCATGTATTTGGAGGCCATGACGAACTTCGTGGGAAAATTATAGTATATATTAGTATTTAGGATTTTACATTTATTTTCTTCTTTTATTTTCTTTTGGTTAGGCGGGGACGACCTCGAGCCTCTATTGTGTTTATTTTCTTTTCTGTGTTTATACCTCAATTTGAATATTTTAAGTGCCAACCTGATCAAGTATGCAACCGTACTATTTACGGGACTTGGGGAGTGCCTAACACCTTCTCCCCGAGTCAAATGAAACCCCTTGCCCGAATATCTGGTGCAGACTTAGTTTGGAGTCCAATGTGTTTTAAAGGAAAAATCATTTTAAAAAAAAAATGGTGGCCTGACACACCGAAACCAATGTCAGGTGGCGACTCTGAGTTATTTCCTTTTGAACACAATTTTGTCACTTTTTAATTAAAAACCCTTTTGAGCTTTACTAAATCTTTTATTTTATTTAAGAGGGTTTAGTGAAGTTCGGTTAAAAAGGGGTGTGACATCTCTGGCGACTCTGCTAGGGACCTCCCGGTTCGAGCTGGTATTTGATCTTGTTGGCTTTTAGGATATTCGATTGAGGTGTTTGTTTTCTTTATTTGCTTTGATTATTTGCTTTGTTTGTCTTATTTCCTTGTTTTGTTGGTTATTTGTTTATCGCTTTTCTTAATGTGTTACTGTTTTATAAACTATCATCATGTGCATAACCATGGGTCTTCTTTCTGCAACAAGTCTCGGAGTACGCGTTGCGTGCACGAACTCTTTGTTGAGTCACCCTTAATTTAGGAGGGGGGCCGTCGGACGTATGAAGTGGGTGGAAAGCTTGAGCAGCCACCATCGACCATATGCTCCCCCGAATTGCCTTGTTAGTGAACCCCAATTAGGTCAGCCTTTAGGTCATTTTTATTTGCATCATGTCATTTAGTCCTAATAGGGCTCGGTCCCAGGTACCGTGTCCCTTTGTAGGAAGCCTATCCAAATTTTGTCAAAATGGACCCGTGACCCAAAAAGACATTCAATCATCCCTATGTGATACATGTTGCATCTTTGAGGGTAAAAAGGTTATTTGGCGGATCGATGCTTGGGAAAGAAGGGTGAAAGACGAAGCAAGTAGGGCCTAGTCATATTTTTCTTTCAATACTTATTTTTTTTTAAAAAAAAATGAAAATGAAAATGAAAAATCCAAAAAAGATTTTACATTTTCCCATTATTTTCCAAAAATTCAAAAAAAAAAAAGAAAAAAAAGAAAATCCAAAAGATTTTACATTTTCCATCATTTCTCAAAAAGACAAAAAATATGGTTTTTCCAAATTAGTTGCATTTTTTTTAAAAAGGCTTTCTCCCATGACCAATCTTCCCGAACTACGCGAACCTGATTCTCGTCTTCTGGGGCGGGATACGTAGTCAACCCACATAGGGCCCGGTCTTCCTATTAGGTCCTAGGTTCTTGGCTTCCGGGGTCGTAGCCAAATCTTGCATGTATAGCCATATTTGGCCACATTGGCCGTTTTTGCAAAAATAGAAGTGTTTTCTCAAAGTAGTTTGTTATCTCTTGTCTTAGGATCTTGAGTCTACAATAAAGTTTCCTCTTAATTCTAAGGTTCATTCCTGTCAAATTTGCATGTCTAGCCACTTTTGGCCACATCGGCCATTCTTGCAAAATAGGGTTATTTTTGCAAGAGTGGCTCAATTACCCATGTCTTAGGATCTTGAGTTTATAACTCGGTTCATATCACTTTAAGGTCCATCCATGTCGTGTTTGCGTCCCTAGCCACATTTGGCCACATCGGCCATTTTTGCAAAGTAATTTTTAAGACCATGATTGTCGGGATATTAGAGTCATGTAAGCTTTAAATGGAGTATTTTTCATGCATTAGGGGTCAACTTTGTAAAGTTTGCGCTAATAGCCACTTTCAGCCACTTAGGCCATTTTGCAAATATAGCCAAGTTGTGTCCTCCATTTGTCGACTAGGAAATGTGGTGGGGTCACGTAGTGTCCCGAGACTCTAACCATGTTTGCTTCATTCAGGTATGGACCCGCTGATTCGATCCAAAGTGCTGCTGGTAGTAAAGATTCCATAGAAAGTTGATCAAGTGGTGGAAAATGTTTTCATCGTTAGAGAAACATGAGTTAATGCAGAAATTGGGCACCCTAACTTCCCTTCTTGATATCACACACCGCCCAGACTTAGTGGAGGCGATGCTGACTTATTGGGATCCGCAAAATTTGATTTTCAGATTTGGAGAGTGTGAGATGACTCCTACCTTGGCGGAAATGTATGGTCTCACTCGTTTAAGCTATATAGGCAAGGACATGATACTTCCCCGAGACCACTCTAGGACAAGATTCCTCAGTGACCTGGGCCTGAAAGATAATAAGCATTTAAAATGTCTCGAGCAGTCATGGATATCCTTGGATTATTTGTTTGCTAGATTTGGACCACAAGATAGTTTTGATATCTTTTGTGATGAGTTCTGCACAACCAAGGCAAAGTGGCAAAGACGTCGCCCTGAAGCTTTCAGCCTTGCTTTGTTAGGATTATTGGTTTTTCCATTAGATGAGAGGCATATTAGTACCCGTCTACAGTCAGTGGTAATGACACTATTTCATGAGAAGTAACGCAAAACCGTTACCGTTGTGTCGAAGATCTTAGGAGAGTTGTACCGATCCATGAGTAAGGTTAGGGGAGGTGTCAGATATTTTGAGGGAAGTAACCTTTTGCTACAGCTGTGGATGATGGAGCATTTGCACACTGCTTCCTTACTTTGTCCCATCGACCGTGCCTTGAGGGATCAGGTGGTATGCATCAAACGCAGGATGAAATCTCCTAAGTTTACGTACCCAGTAGGCGTCACGGCTTGGATTGAGTTCCTTGGTTTGAGGACAAATGGGAATGTTTTGTGGGCTTACCTTTGGCTACCTTTGGATGATATCTTGGTAGGGTGCCTCATGCAGCCTTTCTTGATGCTGATAGGACTCAAGTGTGTCAGGTCGTACACTCCCGTTAGGGTAATGCGGCAATTGGGTAGAAGACAAGAGGAGCTCCAACTTTGAACCTTCGAAGGCACATCATAAATTTTAGCAAAAAGGCGACTGATGAAATCAAGTATGTGCAATACTGGAACAATGCAAAGAGGATGAAGAAAAAATACATTAGTAGAGGACGTTGGCAGGCCCGAGTGTACTCAGGAGTACTTGATTTGGTTACAGTCCGTCCCGCCAGGGGTCAGCATCCCATTGCCAGCCCAACTCAGGGTTCGGGCAGTTCAGACAGATGATTTGGGGAGGCATCGGACCAAGATCCCTGGGATAAGCTTGAGTTGATAAAGTCTCAATTAGCGTGATTGGCAGCAAACGTGGAACAACATAGCCAGTATTTGTTTAGGGTTGGCCTTCAGGATACGGGGGCACACGCCAGGGCCTTTATTCCCAGCATCGGTATTTTTTTACGAGGCATGTTACAGAGTTTGAGCATGACGGATAGCCCAGGACCATCCCAGTCAGGACAGTCGCATTCAGGAGAAGCTTGAGGAGTCATTCTATTTAGGTGTTTTGAGATTGTCTTATGTTGTCTTTTACTTTCGTGTCTTGTCTAGAAGTACCGAGTCCTTTAGGTAATGTCAGAGTCTGTCGTAGTGTAGTTGAGTCTGTCATGTCTTTCATTATCGTATTTCCCTTTGTATTTTAATATCGAAAAGTTTTAAATGAAAAATCCCAAAAAGATTTTGTTTTCAATTTATTTTCCACCACTTCTCCAAAACTATGCTTGGTCTGATTCATGAGGGACATGATACGTAGGCAATCTACATCGGGTTCGATCAAATCATTTTTGGTTCAAAATAAAAGAGAAAGAAAAATGAAAGAGTGATAAGAGGTGTTGGAAAAGAAAGAGAAGAAAGGATTGAAATGAGTAAATTGGGTTGATGCCATACGACCCTGCAACCCTCAAAGCCATTTTAGAACCATTGATTATTGCTAGGTGCATTGCACGTAATATGATATTATTATTTGATAAATGCTCTAACGCTAACATGGTGGTTTTGTTTTGTTGTCCTCTGTTATCTCTGTTAAGTTTCAGGAAGGTGGTTAGTTTGTTGACATCCTGGCAAGTCATCCATACAACACCCGATCAAAGCGTCAAACAGTCATGGTTAGCAAGGAAACAAACACTGGAGTTGTAGACCCATCAAGGGAAATTGTTGAGTCGGAATCGGAACTACAAGAGGAGGTCCGGAGGTTGAAGCATCAGATGGCAGAAATGTATCAAGCCTGGATTAAGGGACATCCTCCACCCTCGTTCCCTACCAACTACACAGAAAACCCTGCTTCCATTCCACCACTCTCTCAATCCCAGATGCCCAATACCATTGATCTTTCCCCACAACACGCACCTGGCTTTACCCCTTACCACAACTACCCCAGCGCTTCAGCCCAAACTGTTCATGCTCCGCTAGCCAAAATAACCTCATACCCTGCTCCGACATCTGCTCATATTTTTGTATCCCCTCCACAAGCTACCCTCCACCGATCCTCTAGTGAGCCCGAGTTCCCCGCTACAGATGCCTACTACTATGCACCGGAGCCCACCTTCAAAATTCCAGATCCTTATTCTTACAATCCCCAATTTGAACCTCATGTTGAAACTGATAAACTACCCAAGAATGCAGAGCAAAAAGAGATGTTTAGGAAGGTACAGAGTCTGGAGCAATCATTGAGAAATATGCAAGGGTTGGGAAACCAAGTGAGTGTAGCCTATAAGGATTTGTGTTTGTTCCCCGATGCCCAATTGCCTGCCTGGTTCAAGATGCCCAAGTTTGACTTGTATGACAGACATGGGGATCCTGTAGCTCATCTGAGAGGTTATTGTAGTAAAATGAGAGGCACCGGGGGAAAAGATGAATTACTGATGGCATACTTCAGCCAAAGTCTGAGTGGGGCAGCTTTAGAATGGTACACCCGCCAGGACGCCAGCAGGTGGTACACCTGGGACGATATGGCTCAGGCCTTTGCCCGACACTTTCAGTACAATATAGACATTGTTCCAGACCGCCTATATCTGACCAAAGTGGAAAAGAAACCCAGTGAAAGCTTTAGAGAATATGGGCTCCGATGGAGGGAGCAAGCTGCACGAGTCAATCCTCCGATGGAAGAGGACGAGATGGTTAAATACTTTCTTCAAGCCCTAGAGCCCACTTACTATGGCCACTTGATCTCAGCCATTGGTAAGTTTTTCAATGATGTGGTGAATATGGGAGAAATGGTGGAAGAGGGGCTCAAATCGAGTAAGATCATGAGCTATTCTGCTATAAAAGCAACCACCCAAGCAATCCAGAGTGGTACCAGAAGTTTGCTAGGCAAGAAGAACAAGGAAGATGTTGCTATGTTTGTCTCCGGATCATGTCATGGCCAGAGGGGTTCACCTCATCAGTACATCCATCCTCGACCCCGACCCCAAGCATACGCCCAAGCTCTATATAATCCACCTCAACATTACTTTTCCCCGCAAAACCCCCAATACTCAGCCAGGCCATCCCAATACCTTGTTCACCACGCATAATCATATGCTCAACCCCCTCCTTACCCGCAATGGCGTGCTCCAACTCCGCAAAATATCTACCCAGCTCCACAAAATACCTATCCACCCCTACAACCCTATTAAAACCCCACTGGTTCAAATTTTCGATCAAGGCCAGAGTATAGGAGAGAGAGGCAGCAGCGAAAACAAACTTTTACCCCGCTTGGAGAGTCTTATGCTAGTCTGTTTCAAAGGTTAAGGCAGTTGGACTTCTTGAGGACGATTGAGTCAAAGATACCAAATCCCCCTCCAAAAAACCTCGATTATTCCCTAAGATGCGCCTATTGTTCTAATGCTCCAGGGCATGACATAGAGAAGTGTTGGCATTTGAAACGGGCAATCTTGGAGCTCATTGATAAAAACCAAATTGTAGTCCAAAGCCCAGATGTGCCAAACATCAACCAAAACCCTTTGCCAGCCCATGTAGAGACGCACATGATTGAAATAATTCACAAGGATGGGGAGCCCAAAAGGTCTTCTAAGTCCGTCATGATGATTCGGTCCAGTGAAAGCAATTTGGTTAAAGCTCCAGACTCTACCAAAGCAACTCCCTTGACAGTTGAAGGGATGACAGAAAATCCGAGCTCACTCAATTCGAAACCACCAGTGTTGGTCGTAAAAGGGCTGTCGAAAGAATCGGGGCAAGTCTGGAAAGTTCAAAAGTGGTAGTACCAGGGATTTCAAGTAAGCCTGTCATAGTTGTGAAGGGGGATCCAACTACCCCTATCATCATTAGACCAGTAACCCAGCTTCCAGTGGTGGATGCCAAGGCTGTTCCGTGGAATTATAAACAAGTGATAGTGACATACAAAGGAAAAGAAATAGAGGAAGAAGTCAATGAAACTGGAAGATTGACTCATTCTGGGAGATGTTTCACCCAAGAAGAATTAAGGAAAGCCAAGCTATTCAAGGATAACCCAATGCCAGTAAAGAAATCGGTCATTGAGGAAGAGGCTGAGGAGTTCCTGAAAAAGATGAAAGTGCAGGATTATTCCATTGTGGAGCAGTTAAAGAAAATACCAGCTCAGATTTCTCTTTTGTCATTGTTGATACATTCAGATGAACATCGCAAGGTCTTGATGAAGATTTTGAATGAAGCATATGTTCTTGATAAGATCATAGTGAACCACCTGGCTGGCAGGATCTTCGAAGCAAATAAGATCACTTTCTCAGACGATGAACTTCCTATGGAAGGTACAGAACACAACCGAGCTCTTTATCTCACGGTGAAGTGTGAAGATTTTGTTGTCTCAACGGTTTTGGTTGATAATAGCTCTAGTGCGAATATTTGTCCCCTGTCTACTCTACAAAAACTAAAGATTGGCACCGAAAGAATCCACTTGAACAATGTGTGTGTCCGAGGCTTTGATGGGGGAGGTAAAGATTCTGTTGGAGATATAATGCTCGAATTGTCAATAGGTCCTGTTGAGTTTACCATGGAATTCCAAGTGTTAGATGTGGCTGACTCCTACAATCTATTGTTGGGCAGGCCCTGGATACATGCTGCTAAGGCAGTCCCATCTTCTCTACACCAAATGGTGAAGTTTGAATGGGACACGCAGGAAATAGTTGTGCACGGTGATGAGGACTTGTCAGCCTGTAATGATACAATTGTTCCGTTCATCGAAGCTGGAGATGATAAGGGACCTTGGGTCTATCAGACTTTCGAAACAGTGTCTTTTGAGAAAATTCCTGAAGGAAAATGCATTCCGGGTTCTAAGCTATCCTCCGCATCCGTCATGGTTGCGAATGAAATGTTGAAGAATGGTTTTGTGCCGGGCAAGGACCTGGGCTCATCTCTGCAGGGTATTGTGCATCCAGTGTGCCCCAGTGGGAATCCTGGTACATTTGGTTTGGGATTCATGCCCACAGAGAAGGACGTGGAAAGGGTTAAAAATCTGAAACAGAAGGTATGGTTGCTCCCCAAGCCCATCCCACACATCTCTAAGTCTTTTGTCAAGCCAGGGGCCGAAAAGCCTCCAACCTCCTCAATCCCAAAACCCGTGGTCGATGTTGATGAAGAGCTGATCAAGAGGTTCCAAAGTCTGTTCGAAGAAGTCAATATGGTAGAAGTTGATGAAGGCTCTAGTAAAGCAAATGTGCAGCTCGTTGGCCCAAACGTGAAGCTTAGAAATTGGGAAGCTACTCCTCTCCCCACAAGGAAGGAGTTTTGATAGTTTGCTTTGTTTTCTTTTCTGTTATCTGGGTTATTCCAGGGTTGTAATCCAATTTTTTAGTTTTGCTTGTTTTGATGTTCAAACCCTTCTATCCTTTTATTTTCAATGAAATGTAATTTTCCGTTTTCGTTATTCTTAATAGTGTTTTATTTTGTTCTTTTTTCTTTTGTACAGTTATTTTTATGCTGGTTGCAGTGACATGACATGCATGAAGAGTTTTTAGCCGAGTCTTAAAAGCCAATCTAATTCTGAAATAACAATCCAAGAAGTAGAATATGATGATGAAATAGAATATGATGAAGAAGCAACATTTGAGAAAATCAGTAAAGAGCTAAAACAATTTGAAGAAAAACCAAAGCCTAATTTGAGTGAGATAGAAGCAATCAATTTAGGGGACCAGGATGATGTTAGGGAAACCAAGATAAGTGTGCATTTAGAGCCGCAAGTTAAGGGGGAAATAATCAAAACATTGTTTGAGTACAAAGATGTCTTTGCATGGTCATATGACGATATGCCAGGCCTGAGCACTGATCTGGTAGTTAATAAATTGCCAACTGATCCAGCATTCCCTCCTGTCAAGCAAAAGTTGCGAAAGTTCAAGACTGATATGAGTGTGAAGATCAAAGAAGAAATCACAAAGCAGCTTACTGCAAAGGTCATTCGGGTCACTCGATATCCCACTTGGTTAGCCAATGTTGTGCCAGTACCAAAGAAGGATGGTAAGACCAGAGTCTATGTTGATTACCGTGATCTTAACAAAGCAAGCCCAAAGGATGATTTTCCATTGCCAAACATTCACATTCTGATCGATAATTGTGCCAAGCATGAGATTGGGTATTTTGTGGGCTGTTATGGGGGATATCACCAGATCTTGATGGATGAGGAAGATGCAGAAAAGATAGCGTTCATCACGCCATGGGGAACATATTGTTATTGGGTAATGCCATTTGGTCTGAAGAATGCTGGGGCAACTTATATGAGGGCGATGACCACCATATTTCATGACATGATACACAGGGAGATTGAGGTTTATGTAGATGATGTGATCATAAAGTCAAAGAAGCAGTCTGACCATGTTAAGGATTTGAGGAAGTTTTTCCAAACACTCCGCAGGTATAACCTCAAGCTCAATCCAGTGAAATGTGCATTTGGTGTCCCGTCGGGGAAGTTGCTGGGATTCGTGGTTAGCAGACATGGCATTGAGTTATATCCATCGAAGATCAAAGCCATTCAAGAGTTACCGCCGCTAGATATGTGACCATCGGTGATGAGTTTGCTTGGAAGGTTAAATTACATCAGCAGGTTCATTGCTCGGCTCACGACAACCTGTGAGCCCATCTTTAAGCTGCTGAAGAAGAATGCTTCGGTCAAGTGGACTGACGAATGTCAAGAAGCATTTGATAAGATTAAGAGGTACCTGTCGAATCCACCTGTGTTGGTCCCACCAGAGCCTGGAAGACCTTTAATTCTCTATTTGACAGTCTTGGATAATTCCTTTGGTTGTGTATTGGGTCAACATGACATCACGGGAAAGAAGGAGCAAGCAATCTATTATCTCAGTAAGAAGTTCACTCTCTATGAGGTTAAGTACACTCTGCTTGAGAGGACATGTTGCATCCTGACTTGGGTGGCACAAAAGTTGAAGCATTATCTGTCGTCCTACACTACTTACCTCATTTCCCGCATGGATCCTCTAATGTATATCTTTCAGAAGCCTATGCCCACAGGAAGACTGGCGAAGTGGCAGATTTTACTTATTGAGTTTGACATCATCTATGTGACTCAGACCGCGATGAAGGCCCAAGTCTTGGCCGACCACTTGGCCGAGAATACGGTGGATGATGAATATGACCCACCGAAGACTTATTTTCCTGATAAAGAGGTCATATGTGTTGACGAGGTTGACCGAGATGAAAAGCCAGGTTGGAAACTCTTCTTTGATGGAGCTGCTAACATGAAGGGTGTCGAAGTAGGGGTTGTACTTACATCTGAAACACGGCAACACTACCCTATAACAGCCCAGCTTCGATTTCATTGTACCAACAATATGGCCGAGTACGAAGCATGCATTCTAGGTTTGAGGTTAGCTGTAGACATGGGAGTCCAGGAAATACTGGTTCTGGGAGATTCAGATTTATTGGTTCATCAGATTCAAGGAGAATAGGAAACTCGAGATTTGAAGCTCATACCGTACCGACAGTGTCTGTATGATCTTTGTCAACGGTTCAGGTCGGTTGAATTTAGACATATTACCAGGATTCATAAAGAGATTGATGATGCCTTGGCCACCCTAGCGTCAATGTTACATCATCCGGACAAGGCTTATGTCTAACCCGTGCACATCCAAGTTCATTATCAACATGCTTATTGTAATGTGGTGGAAGAGGAAATCGATGGCGAACCTTGGTTCCACGATGTCAAAGGATACATCAGGTCGAGGGTATATCCAGTACATGCTACAGGTGACCAAAAGAGAACCATTCGACATCTGGCTAGTGGATTTTTCTTGAGTGGAGGAATCTTGTACAAGAGGACTCCGGATTTAGTACTGCTGAGGTGCATAGATGCTAAGAAGCTGCCACTATCATGGCCGAAGTGCATTCTGGAGTTTGCGGGCCACACATGAACGGGTATGTCTTGGAAAAGAAGATACTTCGAGCAAGTTATTATTGGCTCACCATGGAACGAGACTGTATTAGTTTTGTTCGCAAGTGTCATCAATGCCAGGTACATGGTGATTTGATTCATTCTCCCCCATCTAAGTTACACACAATGTCTGCACCTTGGCCCTTTGTTGCTTGGGGCATGAATGTCATTGGACCAATTGAGCCGGCAACGTCAAATGGGCATAGGTTTATTCTGGTGGCCATTGATTACTTTACCAAGTGGGTCGAAGATGTAACTTTCAAGTCCGTGACCAAGAAGGCGGTGGTGGATTTTGTTCATTTAAATATCATTTGTCGGTTCAGAATTCCCAAGGTGATCATCACAGACAATGCTGCAAATCTCAATAGTCATTTGATGAAAGAGGTATGCCAACAATTCAAGATCATGCATCGGAACTCCACTCCGTATCGCCCCAAGGCAAATGGAGCTGTTGAGGCTGCTAACAAGACCATAAAGAAGATACTTCGTATGATGGTTCAAGGTTATAGACAGTGGCATGAAAGGTTGCCTTTTGCCTTACTGGGTTATCGTACTACTGTTCGTACTTCAGTAGGTGCAACTCCTTATCTGCTAGTATATGGAACTGAGGCAGTTATACCTGAGGAAGTTGAGATTCCATCCCTTCGGATCATTGCAGAATCTGAAATTGATAATGATGAGTGGGTCAAAACTCGGCTAAAGATGTTGAGTTTGATTGATGAGAAAAGGTTAACTGGAGTATGTCATGGTCAATTGTATCAGAAGAGAATGGCAAGAGCATACAACAAAAAGGTGAATCCTCGGAAATTTGAAGTGGGCCAGATGGTATTGAAACACATCCTTCCTCATTAGGCTGAAGCTAAAGGCAAGTTCGCCCCAAACTGGCAGGGGCCGTTCATAGTGACAAGAGTGTTGCCCAATGGCACTTTGTATTTAACAGACATAGAAGGAAAATGTGTAGATATGACTATCAATTCTAATGCAGTTAAGAGGTACTATGTATGATTTCTTTGCTTACCTTCAGTTGTATTTTGTACTTGGCATGTTCAAAATTGAAATGACGAGGGCATTTTGTTCCTCTACCCAAACACTTTCATCCGTTGTTACCCCTTTTGAGGTTTATTTATTTTCTTTCATACCCCTCTTTTGGAATCAGTAACAGAATTAGAGAACGAAAAAAAATGAATGAATGAATGAAAATAAGAAGAAAGAAAAAGAAAATAAGAAAAAAAAGAAAGAAAAAGAAAGAAAGAAAGAAAAAAGAAAAGAAAAGAAAAGCAACAAAAACAAACAACGTCCTTTTGAACTACGTTCGACCTGATTCCTTTTAAGGATACGTAGGCAGCCTTACGATTCGGTCCCATCAAAATAAAAAATAAAATTCCCCAGACCCAAAGAAACTGGGGTAGAAGTTTTGGTTTTTGAAAAGATCTGATTCCAAAAGTTGTAATTTTAACCACTTTTCATCTTAAATTAGTTTGAGCCTTCATGCCACCCTTTCTTTCTAACCCTGTCCAAAAGTCTACATTACGGTCCAAAGAAAGACCTTATGATCAATCTTTGAGGATGCCAGGTCAAGTGAGACAGAGGTATGATTTACATCATGGGTAACACTTTGATCATGGGCACAAAGGAAAATTGAATAAATGAGAGAGTCTTATTGGTGAAAACCCTCACGGGCACCGTAAGGCGATGGTGAGCTGAGATAAAATTTAAAATGAGAGAGTCTTATTGGTGAAAACCCTTGCGGGCACCATAAGGCGATGGTAAGTTGAGAGATGAACACATGAGAGAGGCTTGTTGGTGAAAACACTTTGGGACACTACAAGTCGAATGAGGCTCATGACTTTACAGAGAATTTGGATCAGTGAAAGCCCGATTTTGAAGTATGAAGACAGGACATGAACTGAAAATATGATTGGTTGGACAGATTAGGCTGATCAATCCGAAATGCATGTCATGATCATTGGAGCTGGCTGCTTCCCTCAGATAAGTCTTCTTTTCTCAGTCTTCTTCATATAGTCATCTGTGCTCAAAATATTCCTTTATTCCTTTTTGTCAAAAAGCATTTCACTTTGCTCTTTGAGTCTATATTTATGGTTCTCTTTGGAGTCAGCCCTAGTTGAACAAGCAGGATAGGATTTCAAAGCCTACTACCAGCTTTTAAATTGCACAAAGCGGAGTCCGGCCAGGCACATCACAATTGACTTGATTTAGAATAAGCAGTATGGTGATAACTGAGGTTCAGGCAATCAAGTGAATCTTGAATTTTGAGTAAATACAAGGATTCAACAACTTTCAAAATGAAAACACAATGCAACAAGTGAGTGTGAGAGATTCAGGTCATGCAGAGTTTTTGTGGTCCAGTTCTAATCAAAAGGTCAAACAACTTCTTGCTAGCCCGAAGCAGCTAATCAGAATGAAGCATGGCAGTGGCGGAAGCAGACACTCAACAAGGATGCCACAAACTAACCAGCACATTTTCAAACTAACAAAATTCTATTTGTCTGAAACAAGGGCAAGAAGATTTTTAAATCCACAGGGACCTCCCATGGAAAAGCATGGTTCAGGGAGCAAGAAATTCTATTCAGAATCCTCAAAGATGAGAGCATGACTCAGGTAAGTTTGTTTTAAAATTTTCAGGACCCTCCTGGATAATGGGATTTAGTTTTTAAATTTTCAGGACCCTCCTGGATAATGGGATTTAGTTTTATATTTTCAGGACCCTCCTGGATAATGAGATTTAGTTTTTAAATTTTAAGGACCTTCCTGGATAATGAGATTTAGTTTTTAAATTCTTAGGACCCTCCTAGATAATGGGATTTAGTTCTTAAAATTTTCAGGACTCTCCTGGATAATGGGATTTAGTTTTAAATTCTCAGGACCCTCCTAGATAATGGGATTTAGTTTTTAAATTTTCAGGACCCTCCTGGATAATGGGATTTAGTTTTTAAATTTTCAGGACCCTCCTGGATAATGGGATTTAGTTTTTAAAATTCTCAAGACCCTCCTGGATAATGAGATTTAATTTAAAATTTTCAGGACCCTCCTGGATAATGAGATTTAATTTAAAATTTTCAGGACCCTCCTGGATAATGAGATTTAGCTTTTAAATTTTCAGGAAACTCCTGGATAATGGGATTTAGTTTTTAAATTTTTTAGGACCCTCCTGGATAATGGAATTTAGTTTTAAATTCTCAGGACCCTCCTGGATAATGGGATTTAGTTTTTAAATTTTCAGGACCCTCTTGGATAATGGGATTTAGTTTTTAAATTTTTAGAACCCTCATGGATAATGGGATTTAGTTTTTAAAATTCTCAGGACCCTCATGGATAATCTGATTTAATTTAAAATTTTCAGGACCCTCATAGATAATGGGATTCAATTTAAAATTTTCAGGACCCTCCTGGATAATGGGATTTAGTTTTTAAATTTTCAGGATCCTCCTGGATAATGGGATTTAGTTTTAAATTCTCAGGACCCTCATGGATAATGAGATTTAGTTTTTAAATTTTCAGGACCCTCCTGGACAATGAGATTTAGTTTTTAAATTCTCAGGACCCTCCTGGATAATGGGATTTAGTTTTAAGTTTTAGATGAGATTTAATTCGAAGTTTTCAGGGCTCTCCTAGATAATGGGATTTAGCTTTTGAATTCTTAGAGCTCTATAGGTAACATGATCCGATTAACACTCACAAATATGCCCAGATCCCAAATTGGGGCAGAAAAATTTCTTTTGTTTTGTCTGTTTGTTGCAATATCAGGCGCCCGCCTGGATAACGAGAGAATACAGTTTCGAGTTTTAGTAATCAGGCGCCCACCTGGACAGGAGGGAATATAGTTCAAGTTGTTGGTAATCAAGCGCCCACCTGGAGAACAAGGGAATTCATTTTAGACTTACTTCAATTCGCAAATTTAAGATGCATCAGGAGCCCGCCTGAAGAACAGGGTCCACTTTTCAGTCTCATATTGAAGATCAAATAGAGATTCAAGGAAGATTCAATACAAGAAGTAGATAGGATCTTGTATTTTTCTTTCACTTTGCTGTAAATTTTTCTTTTATTTTCTATGTAATGGCAGGAACCGCGGACCAGAACCTCGACGGCACTTCACTCGATTCTCCACCTCAGTACTCCATCATTCTTCTCACTTCTAAACTACACGTGGCCTGATTCCTTTATAGCCAAGGATATATAGGCATCTCAGATACCAGAGCTCGGTCACAATCTTTTTAGCCACCTTTATTTTCTTTTGAATAAGCGTCAGGTCATAAATCAATTACGTTGATTATTGTTCCTTGCTCCGAAAACTCTTCGTATTTCCAAGCAAAGAGGGGCGGCTGTAAGCACTTAATTTTTGACCTACACAAATTTTAAAGTTAGTTTTAGTATTTTAATATTTTTAAAATATTTACTTCACTTTATTTTAATATAATTTTAATCTTTTTACTTTTAGTCCTAAGATATAAAATAACATAAAATAGTTTTATTTATCGTGTTTATCGCGTTTCTATATTTTTATCTTTAGTTTAAGATCAATTAGTATATTTTTATTCATGGTATCTTAATTTTATCATGACTTTAGCCTATTTTCTTTACTTTTTATTTTTACTTTATTGTTATAACATTTAAAAATACAAAAAAAAGTAGTTTCATTTCAAAATTTTGTTTATTTACTTAACTAAGTTTAATTAATATTTTGGTAGGATTTTTGAGTTTGTCTTTGTCCAACAAGAAAATTTGTAGGCCCAAAGGTGTGAGTCCATTTCTTTTAACTTAAACCCAATTATTCTTAGCCCATTCTTCCCAACCCATTAGCCCATTTATGTGCAAGATTTAATCCTAGACATCTATTTCCTTCTAATCCAATGTCTATCATCCCTTTCCACCTTCATATAAAATACCCAATTATAGGAACTCTAACCCAAGTTTTTTTCAATTTCCTAGTCTTGAACTAAAAAAGGAACCAGCCGACAGTCCACCCCCCTCGTCGTCGAATCTCTCACGCCGCCGACCAGCCACGCAGCCGCTGCCCTCCTCCGAACGACCAGTCAGTCCATCCCCCGAACACTCCAGCAGCGGAACCATTACAGTCACCCACCTCACGACCTCACCAGACCCGCCGCCCACCAGCAACGGCGTCAACCAGCCCTACAACGACCAACGACCGCACCACTTCAACTCCCTCTCAAACCCGCCGTCGCACAGACCCCATCAGATTGGAGCTCAAACGTAACAATAATCCAGCAACAACAACTCCATTTTCAGCCGAAAATCCAGCAGATCCAAACCCAAATAGAACAAATCGAGTGAAGCTTTCTGTTGATACCAGTTTCCATTCTTTGAGAGCTTCGACTGAGTTTGTAAGGCTTTCCGGTCGACTGAGTTTGTAAGGCTATTTCGGTCGCTGGCTCTATTTGTAATCGAGGCTGCTGGTCGAGTTTTCTTTGGTCGCACGTCCAATTGCTCGTTCAAAGATTTTTTGGTGATTCATTGTTGGGTGTTCTTTTGTTAATCCGAAATTGAAAGATTTCGACGATAAGGTCCATTTCTCATCCTACTCGAATTTTGAGCGTGAATGAAGTTCTGTTTCAACCATGCTATTATCTTTCCCTTAATCTACATATTTATCACTGCTATTGTGAATTAGTATATTAAAAATATATACTTGGTGTAAATGTTGGAATTGGATAAAGTGGCAGTGGGGTTTGGGTACTAGAAATTAGAAAAAAAGGATTTCAATTGTTATTATTATATTCTACTGAATCGATAGAGGCATGTTTAAGCCGACCACACTTGGGTAGGCAAGCTTTAAGATTTTGTTAGCCCTGAGGCGAGAGGTCGCTCCCTTAGTTAAATTTATCCGGGGAATACCCCGAAGAATTTATATATATTTTATTCCGGGGAATGCCCCGTAGTATCATGTATTTGGAGGCCATGACGAACTTCGTGGGAAAATTATAGTATATATTAGTATTTAGGATTTTACATTTATTTTCTTCTTTTATTTTCTTTTGGTTAGGTGGGGACGACCTCGAGCCTCTATTGTGTTTATTTTCTTTTCTGTGTTTATACCTCAATTTGAATATTTTAAGTGTCAACCTGATCAAGTATGCAACCGTACTAGTTACGGGACTTGGGGAGTTCCTAACACCTTCTTCCCGAGTCAAATGAACCCCCTTGCCCGAATCTCTGGTGTAGACTTAGTTTGGAGTCCAAAGTGTTTTAAAGGAAAAATTATTTTAAAAAAAACAGTGACCTGACACACCGAAACCAATGTCAGGTGGCGACTCTGAGTTATTTCTTTTTGAACACAATTTTGTCACTTTTTAATTAAAACCCCTTTTGAGCTTTACTAAATCTTTTATTTTATTTAAGAGGGTTTAGTGAAGTTCGGTTAAAAAGGGGTGTGACAGGTTTGGTTTATATATTTAGTAACCAAACCGAAAAACCGAAAAACCAAACCAAACCGATTAAAAAACCCGACTAGGTTTGGTTTGACTTGGTTTGGTATTAAGTAAAAAAATCCGAACAAAACCGACATATAAATATATAAATTTTATTTATATTTTTAAGACTTTATAGTGAATTTTTTTTAGAAAATGTAAATATATTTGGGATCCTCTCACGTATTAACCTTGAAAGCGTAAATTAACGAAAAATTATTGTTAGACGACTAAGAAAATAACTATTATGTATTACTAAAAAAATTCTCCCATTAGAATATTTTAATAGATCATATGTTTGTCAATTTTTTTCCATATTTACTAAACATATATTCACTTATCAAAGCTTTATCTATAATTTTAATAAAGTAAGATTGAAATAATATTCATGTAACAAAAAATCCCGAAAATCCGAAAAATCCGACAAAACCGAACCAATCCAAACTGATATAGTTGGTTTGGTTTAGTTTTAATAAAAACCAAACCAACTCGGTCCATGTACACCCCTATGTGACGCATTGAGGAAGAGGCAAACAAAAAATGGAATTTTGTATGTTTAATATTTATTTAATGTTTAAAAAGTGACATTTTAAAAGAGCCCAAGCACTTTATTTAAACCATTTTCGTCCAACCCACGTCTATGTAAACCAGACTATCTTACATGAAGAACTCACATTTTAGTGTTGCAATACGTAATCTTCCTTTATAATTCATATGTTTTTAAAATATCCCAACAATGATGGATAAAAGGCGGATTAGGATTGCCTTATATTTGGACACTATGCACTATACTAGTTCTCCTGATACTAATGTTAAGCTGCCACTTTCAATTGAGTACCACACACTTATCACTATGTTTTATAAAAGATTAATCGGTGTTAATAGATATTCAATGAGATTTAAGGTAATTGGAAGATTTCCATATTTAGTTACTCCACAAGGTGTCGCTTGTTATATCGAGTTTAATATTTATGATACTGAAACATTACGAGATTTTTTAAGGATTTCGGATGAACATAATAGATTTAATTGAGATAAGGATGCTTAAGATGAACGTAAGCTCAGAAAATGTGAGTTGGAATGAAGTTCCACCTACTCCGACTAAGATGGTGTTTGGATTGGTGTCACGACCCAATTCCCGAACCTGGTCGTGATGGCGCCTCTTATGAAGACAAAGCCATCCATTCAACCCAATTCATCCTTTTAAGACAATTAATTAACACAATTATAGTATAAACATGGTTTAACAATATCCAATAGCGGAAAGTATAGATAAAATACGGAAATCCAACCCAACTAAGCCCTAACCGGGGTGTCACAAGTCATGAGCTACTACAGAGTTTACTAAAATTCTACAAAGTATGGAATTAGGAACAAAGTATGAAGATATCATAAATAACAGAAGATAAGGGAGAAAACGGTTCTGCGAACGCCATGCAGCTACCTCGATAACTCCGATGAAAACTGAACAGCAGAAAACTCGCTCTATGCCTTAGAAATACCTGTACCTGCACACATAGTGCAGGGAGTAATGTGAGTACTCCGACCCAGTGAGTAATAAATATAAATAATGACTGAAGGTAAGAAAACACGTTAAGGCACACAATATTCTATACAGAAGCAGTGAAATCATTTAAAATAACAATTCAGTGAAATATCATGTGAAATTTCTTTTAAACTAGTAAAACAGGTAATTTGGTAGTAAAATGACAAGTAGAAACCTGCCCCTCGGGCTCAATATCAAAACAACAAGTAAAAATCTGCCCCTCGGGCTCAGTATCAAAATAACAAGTAGAAATCTTCCCCTCGGGCTCAGTATCAAAATACTAATTAGAAATCTGCCCCTCGGGCTCAGTATCAAAATAATAAGTAGAAATCGGCCCCTCGGGCTCAGTATCTCAGAACAGTATCAGCCCCTCAGGCTCAGAACAGTATGAAGCAACCAGTCAATGAAATAAGAGCACATAATTATTATGGCAGATAATGCAGATAAGGAATAAATGCATGAGTGCAATGCAATGCATATGACAGTACCCTCTGGTACCCACTACGGCGTGCAGCCCAAGCCATCCATATTTATTTATCGTCGACGACGCTCACTGGGGGTGTGTACAGACTCCGGAGGGGCTCCTATAGCCCAAGCTTAATATCAAGTCATCTCGTGACATCAAATCTAGGCCCTCGGCCTCATATCAATATCAGTATAATTAACCAGGCTCTCGACCTCAATATCAATGTAATCAACCAGGCCCTCGACCTCAATATCAATGTAATAAACCAGGCCCTCGGCCTCAATATCAATGTAATCAACCAGGCCCTCGGCCTCAATATCAATGTAATCAACCAGGCCCTCGGCCTCAATATCAATATAACACTGCTGCGGCGCGCAACCCGATCCATGCTCAGTCCAGAAATCATCATAAGCCCCTTGGGCATTTGTAAAACAGTAGTTCTCAGCCCGAAATATCATTTAAGTTTTCAAATCTTAGAAAGATGGCTGAGTTTGCAAAACAGTATTTAAAACCTTGGACTGAGATCAAATGATATGCATGTATGCGAAAAAGTGATGTCAATCCCTGAAGGATTTAAATAATGGCAAGAAGCCCAAATGTAACAATTAAATCCAAGTAAGGATGATTCTCAATTTAGTTCAAGTAGAAAATACAGTAAAAACATCTCTCGGGACGGACCAAGTCGCAATCCCCAACGGTGCTCTACCCCACGCCCGTTATCCGGCATGCAAGTCACCTCAATATAGTGTTATGATGTGAAATTCTGGGGTTTCAAACCCTCAGGACATCATTTACATCAATTACTCACCTCAAACCGGCTATTTCTTTAATTCGCGACGCATTTGCCCCCCGAATTGGCCTTTTCGTGCGTCGAATCTCAAGATTTCTCATGATTTCTTGATCAAAAATCGCCCCAATCCGTGTTCTTTCACAAAAAAAAACGTGAAAATGAGCAAAGAAAATCAGAACAACATTAATAATCCGAATCTGGTCGCTAAAAGACCCATTCCCGTCGCTAAAAGTCCCAAATCTGGCCGCTAAAGGTGCACACCAGAACCTTCTGCACCAGCAATATTTATTTTCACTAAAAAGGCTCTAACTCCACCATACGAACTCGGAATACGATGATTCTTGTTCCTATGAGTCATAAATAATTATACGAACATAGTTCTTCAATCGAAAATCAATTCGGAGCTCGTTTGCTCAGTGCGATATCCATTTCGCTCGTTAAACAATTAACTTATGTTTCGCGTCAAAAACCCAATCACGGCTTGATGAATTTAGACCAAACTTTCCCGATCACTCCTATAATTCATTATTTAAATTCTGGAAATCTTGAAATAAAATTTCGATCTCTAGAACTAAAAATGGACCTTTGGATCATTACGTGCTTATGCTCAAAACGACAAAAATCTTCCAAAACCTCTTCCAAAACTTATCCGAGCCTCATGTGACCCCGACCAAACATGCCAACACACCCCATAACATCATTCAAACTTTTTCCAATCAACAAAACACCTCAAACAACATCAAAACCATCAATTCACATCGAATTCAAGCCTAAGTTTTCCAAAAACTTCCGAAACACGCATTTGATCAACAACCCGACCAAATCACCTCCGAATGACATGAAATTTTGCACACACATCCCAAATCACATAATGAAGCTACAGAAACTCTTGGAATTCCATTCCGACCCTTGGATCAAAATCTCACCTATCAACCGGAAATCGCTAAAATACTACTTTCGCCAATTCAAGCCAAATTCCGCACCGGACCTCTAAAACCAATTCCGATCGCGCTCCTAAGTCATAAATTACCTAATGGATGTAGACAAATCATAAAAATTCCGATCCGAGATCATTTATACATAAGTCAAAGTCCGGTTGACTTTTCCAAAACAAACCTTCCTTAAAGAGACTAAGTGTCTCATTTCCTACTAAAACCAATCCAAATCAACTCATTCACACCCAACACTGATAATGAAGCATAAAGAAATAGGAAATGGGGAAAACAGGGCGGTAATTCACTAGACGACGGGTCGGGTCGTCACATCCTCCCCAACTTAAACAAACGCTCGTCCTCGAGCGTACCCAGAGTTGTCCTAGAAGCCAACCAATAGCTGAACGACCTTACCAAGAATATACCCGTGAGTGATCCCACACTACCCCATCTCGCATAGGTCCGATAACACGACATAGCTGAAATTTCACAATCCATCTAGTCCATAAACCATAGAACCACACCGCACCTTCCGAAATCATACACAAGATTAAAACCTCACATCTATATTTAGAATAAGCCCGAACCAGCTGTAATAACCGATACCTACAACCTCAGGTGCAATTACATGATAGACCACATAACTCAAATGCTTGTAGTGATAACTTCTAATCACAGCAGTTGCACACAACACCCGAATACCGATAGAAAAACTCTTATCAACTAAAGTGTCATCTCAACACTTTTACATACTGCCAAGGCTAACTAAATCACGCGGTAAGCCATAACCATTTTTCATATCAACCATTCATGAAGCCACTTCTCCTTTGGCAAATGATTTCTGAGCCGAAGCTCGATATTATCCTTCCAACATGCTGAAATCAAATCCGTTCGTATTCATTAATGATCCTACTGATCTCTTCTAATCCAACACATTATTCTAGTTGTGAGCACGTGATTTTTGCTTCACTAAAACTACTCCAAAAGAAATCGAAAAATAAAACAAATTGCCTTTGGGTACAGTTTTGAGAATTTTGCGTGACTTTTTGGATAGTTATTTTTTGTCTGTGAATGTTTATCTTGTTTTAATTAATTGAAAAATACCAAAATACATGTTGCATGCATATTTAGGATTTAATTGTGCATTTTTAAGTTAATTAAACCATGTCCTATTTTAAAGAATGAAAATCACAAAAATACGAATTTTGGTCACTATTTTGTTTCTTTTATTTATTTTATTTTTTTCGCTAGTTTAGCGACCAACTTTGGTCGCTTTTTCCCACAGACCAATTTTGATTGCTAAATTTTGGTCGTTTTTTTCCGAATTTCTAGTAGTGTATATAGCTAGCTAAATCAAAGGAAAAATGTGTAGGATATTTACTTACCTTTGATAGAGCCTCTTGTAATTGTATATATACATGTACTCCGGAGATTGTGAAATACAAGTTATTCCCTTAAATTTCAACAGCTACAGCACAGCCAAGAAAAGCAAAAGGAAAGTTGAGAACAAATGGTCCTACCTCAATTGATGGCAAAAGTAGAGCACCAAACTTAGGATCTCTTCCTAACATTTGCTCAACCTCTTGATCACTATCCATACCCATAGCCTTCATAATAATCATTATAGGGACCTGCAATGAAAAACAATAACCATCAATTAGAGAATTATTAAAAAGTAAAGGCACAATACATAAGGGGGTGATTCGGCAACCTTTATTTTGAAGTAATCTAACACAGCATAAAACTTTTCTCCCTCCATTTTTATAATTGTTCTGCTTTCGATTTTGTTATTGTTGCAGATCACTGATGCTTGTACGCTGAAATGGAAACATCCCACTAATAAAAATCAAAAGGGAAAGATAGGAATAATTACATTAGTAAAGATAATGGTAAAAACAAGAAAAATAATAAATATTCTAATGACACAAATAAATCTAATTACTTAAACAACTACATCATATAAACTAAAATAACAAGCAGAAATGTGGCATCAACGTGCAGACACTCACGTCATGTCACCAATGCGGCATAACCTTGGAGTTAGTAACTTCCGTTTAGCGTACCCATATTCGCTCCCAAGATACGATGGTTTACTAATACGGACGTCGACATACCTAGATCCAAAGCAAAAAAATAAAGAACAAATAATGAAAAGTACTACATACGTAACATTTGAATACTACAAAATTCACCTGAAATAACACTAGTTCGGATCTATAATCTTGATTTGCTAGGACAATATTCTTAATCACTGTCCTTGCAAAGTGATTAAACGAATTAAGTTGCTCCTTGAATAAGCCTTTCTGCTTCAGATAATCAGGAATAAGCTCCATATTTAATTACTTTCTGCACAAGCTAACGTAGACAAAGTTATAGCAACTAGAAAGATGAATATAAAGAGATGACTTCAAATGTAATGCTATGTGACAACGAATTTTACAAGAGACGTTCTTTTTCTTTGAGCCAAAGCAAACACGAAAGTGAATGAATTTTTGGCACCTTCAGATCTTTATTCTTAAAGTTCCAGAATCTCATAGTACGTAGCGCGGGCCCCAGACTTTTCGTTAGTGAAGTTTTCTCCAAGTTTACTGTTATTTTATACACGTTCGTTACTTTCCTCAACTTCTTGGCAATCAAATCACGTGATTACAAACAAAGAATTCTATATACAAACGGAAAAAGAATCCGTCTGTTAGTTGGTATAATTCCAAGTGCCGAGTGAGAAGTTTTGTGTGTCAGGTGAGTGGAGCGGAAATCTTCATTGTGTGGTCCCATATATGAATTTGTTAGTCCGTATCAACGAAATGTGTGATGTAATGAGGAATAATAATAAAAAAATGGAATTTTGTGTGTTTAAAAACTAAAAAGTGAGTAGCCACGTCTGTTGCTTGGGATTTGGGTAGTGTCTGTTTTCGACTAGGCCAATATATCCTTCTTTTTTCACCTACACACATATGAGTATCATCTCTTTAATGTTTCTGCATTTTGCATATATTAATTCTGTGAAAGCATTTATTAATTTTTTTGTATGTATAAAGGTGGATTAAATCACAAATTAATTCATGATAGCTTATAGTTATGTTCTCATTTACACATAATTTAAATTAAATATTTGTTATCTTCTATACTTTCAAAGGAAAAGAAACATTACAAATTTTTATGCTTTCTCTAATTTTTGTCTAATTTACTTTTACAGCTAAAAATTGTGTTCGAAATATAATTTTAACCTAGCTCCAAAAGAGTTGCTCCCTCCGTTTCAATTTATGTGCGGCTTGAATTTAAGGGGGAAAAGGAAGATTTTAAATGTTGTGGTCTAAAATAAATTGTTAATATTTGTGTAATTGTAACCTATTTTATAAGAGTAAAATAAGAATTTTAAAATTAAATTATTTTGAAAAGAGAAAATAGGACATTCTTTTGAGGATAAACTAAGAAAAGAAATACTATGACACATGAATATTGTGGCGAAGAAATACTAGTTAATCTCATTTTATTTCAATTTTTATCGTCGAACATAGAGTAAGAAAGTAGTGAAGAGAAGATCATCGCAAAAAAGAAAAGGGAAGAAGTATTTTGAAAACTGAGCAATATTAATAAGAATTACTACTAGTTTTTTCATAATAAGAATAATTTTAAAAAATTAGTTTTAAATTCTTAAGTGACAAGTATTTTGATACATATATTTTCTGAGCTAAAGGGAAGAAGAAGTACTACTTATCTCATAGTTGGTACAGTACCTAGTCTAAGGTACGTACCCCTGCAAAAATAGTTTCTCCAATTTGTCGTTATTCCTATTCCCCTATAGTTAACGGCGTTAGTTTGTTAACCTTTTTATCCGTTTTTAACTTTTCGAGTGAGAACTTTTTGTGTGTCAGGTGAGTGGAGCGGAAATCTTCACAGTGTGGTCCAATCTGTTAAATTGTTTGTTTGTATAATGTATAGTCAGGTGTAATGGAATGTGTGACGCATTGAAGAAGAGAGAAACAAAAAATGGAATTTTGTATGTTTAATATTTATTTAATGTTTAAAAAGTGACATTTTAAAAGAGCCAAACACTTTATTTAAACCATTTTCGTCCAACCCACGTCTATGTAAACCAGACTATCTTACATGAAGAACTCACATTTCAGTGTTGCAATACATAATCTTCCTTTATAATTCATATGTTTTTAAAATATCCCAACAATGATGGATGAAAGGCGGATTAGGATTGTCTTATATTTGGACACTATGCACTATACTAGTTCTGCTACTAGTGTTAAGCTGCCACTTTCAATTGAGTACCACACACTTATCACTATGTTTTATAAAAGATTAATGGGTGTTAATAGATATTCCATGAGATTTAAGGTAATTGGAAGATTTCCATATTTAGTTACTCCACAAGGTGTAGCTTATTATATCGAGTTTAATATTTATGATACTGAAACATTAGAAAATTTTTTAAGGATTTCGGATGAACATAATAGATTTAATTGCGATAAGGATACTTAAGATGAACGTAAGCTCAAAAAATGTGAGTTGGAATGAAGTTCCACCTACTCCGACTAACAGGGTGTTTGGATTGGCTTTTAAGCTGGTAAAATCATCTTTTAAGCTTTTTTTTTTTAGCTTTTTTCGGTGTTTGGCAAAGTCAAAAAGTAAATACTATTGCAATCAAACTCCAAAGTGCATACATCATCAAATTTTGTCCAACTTTGTCAAATTTCTTCAGAAGTTCATCATTCATTAACTTGAACTGATTCTGCATTACAAATTTCAATGGAACATGTTAGAATTAAGATTAACGAGACAAGGAATAAGTCATCAAAAGCAAGCCACTGATATGCACCTCAAAAAGGGAGGATAATAGCTGACCGGAGAGCTCAAATCGTTTGTTCCCCATATAGTCCTATAATGTCAATTGGATGTAAAAAAACATTAAGGGGAAGGAAATATTCAAAAGTTCATTCAATACCCTTTTTAGCGAATAAACAAGAAGCATTATTTCTTGAAAAAGTTTGCCTTTGCCTGAGAATAGGATGAAGGAAGAAGGCAGAACAGTCTTGAAACGACACCAGATAAAAAATTCAAAGGAAACTAATGGAGAGCGCAAGGCATTTTTTTAACAAAGACCTGTTAAGGGTGTGACCTCTCATCTAAAAGCTTAACCGGTTAGAGAGCGCACACTTTTATTTACTTAATTATGTCTTCAACACTCTCCCTCACGTGCTGATCTGATCCTTTTTCATTGACCAAGCACATAAAAATTCTTTTTGATAATGGGTAGTGGTGAGACTTGAACTCAGGATCTTTGCCTACTCTGATACAATGTTAAAGTGTGTGATCATCCCATTTAAAAGCTTAAGCATCGAGAGAGCACATATATTTTCTTAATTATATATTCAACAAAACCTATCAAAATAGCAGAGAATAATATAACACGGGTATTTCAAAGGACAGTGCCACCAAGCCTGTTGGACAGTTCTGGGAAACAAGAAATCAGGTCCATTTATGCACAAAAATAATAGTGTGTTTATTTTCTCCCCTCAAAATCCAAAAATCCATGTATTCAAAAACAATTTTATAAGTTCTTCCAGTCATGTTGTTTCCAATTTGTTTGTTCTATCCAAAAAAAAGAGCCTTACATTTTTTGATAAGTTCATCAGAGTCTAATACAAAAGCAAAAAGCACAAGATGCTACAAGGCGCAAGGAGTTTAAGCAAAAAAATAAAAAATGAAGCACACACTTCTTCGAAAAAAAGTACATAATTCATAGGGAAATCACAAAAATTCCCTGAACACATATGACAGAAAATTACTTTGTTGCTGGAAACCAATAAATTTACCTTTTATGGATAAAAGTATAAAATCATTAACAGTAATTTCGGTTTTGCCTACAGAAAAATAACTTCAACCTTAAAAATGATTTTCAGTTTTCAATTAATCAATGGCAACAACCACGGGCGCATTGATGTGACGTGGTTCGAGACACGTTTCCACGACGTTGCAATTCTCATAAATAATAATAATAATAATAATAATAATAATAATAATAATAATAATAATAATAATAATAATAATAAGCTGTTCAAAATTAAAAGCCCATAAGCAAGAACATGTTTTGAAATCAGATAAAATCAAATACAATAGTTGAGCGACCGTGCTAGAACCACGGAACCCTGGAATGCCTAATACCTTCTCCCATGTTAACAGAATTCCTTACTCGGATTTCTGGTTCGCGGACAGTTAACAGAGTCATAATTTCCTCGATTCGGGATTGGAACCGGTGACTTGGGACACCATAAATCTCACAAGTGGCGACTCTGAATCTTTTAATAATAAATCCCGTTTCGATTGTCACTTTAAGTTGGAAAAAACTCCCTATACATACCCTTCCTGGGGTGTAGGTGAAAAAAGAAGTGTGACAATATTAATTAAAAAAATATATGAATACATTCATGGAATACAACGAGATAATGAATACAATGAAATACATGGAATACAGCGAGATACATTGAAATATAATAAAAAAAGACAATGAATACAATGAAATACATGGAAATACATTGAAAATATATTAACAGAATCTTCAAGTTGCTCAGCCCCAAACTCCATCGTCTTATGGTACCAACTTTTGCTATAGTAGGTAAAAATTCTTTTTGAGAAACTTTCAGAAACCACTATGTTTTAGTGGTTATTAGCTAGTTATAGCTACCATTTACTATATTACTTCCTATAGCTATGTTTTCAGTTTTTTTAGAGTGTATTCGATTTATTTAAGCTATTGTATTCATGAATACAGTAGCATTTCTCAGCGTGAAACAGGGGATTACAGCTAGACTGATTATTGTATTCGACTGTATTCACGGCAGGGGATTACAGCTAGACAGATTATTGTATTCGACTATATTCAACTGTATTTACGATATGTATTTGTGAATACAGTAACGTAAATAGCGCAATTCATGGTCTATTCAGCTGTTTTTTAACGGAAAGTGAATCAATTAACACAATAGACTCCTAATATAACTCAACAAACATAATTATAAATCTAAATACATAAAATACATAAATTATATTATTTAAAAATATATATGAACACATTCATGGAATACAGCGAGACAGTGAATACAATGAAATACATGGAATAAGCGAGATACATTGAAATATAATGAAAAAACGACAATGAATACAATGAAATATATGAAAATACAGTGAAACACATTGAAAATATATTAACAGAATCTTAAAGTTACTCAGCCCCAAACTCCATCGTCTTAAGGTATCAACCTTTGCTATAGGAGGTAAAAATTTCTTTTTTAGAAACTTTCAGAAACCACTATGTTTTAGTGGTTATTAGCTAGTTGTAGCTACCATATTACTTCCTATAGCTATGTTTTTAGGTATTTTAGAGTGTATTCGATGTATTTAAGCTACTGTATTCATGAATACAATAGCATTTCTCGGCGTGAAACAGGGGATTACAACTAGACTGATTATTGTATTCGATTGTATTCACGGCGTGAAACATGAGATTACAGCTAGACAAATTATTGTATTCGACTATATTCACGATATGTATTTGTGAATACAATAACGTAAATAGCGCAATTCATGGTCTATTCAGCTCTTTTCAAATAGAAAGTGAATTAATTAACACAATAGACTCGTAATATAACTCAACAAATACAATTATAAATTTGAATACATAAAATACATAAATTATATTAATTACAAAAAATATATGAATACATTTATGGAATACAGTGAGACAGTGAATACAGCGAGATAGATTGAAATATAATGAAAAAAAGACAATGAATATAATGAAATATATGGAAATACAACGAAATACATTCAAAATATATTAGTAGAATATTCAAGTTGCTCAGCCTCAAACTCCGTCGTCTTTGTTCAAGAACAACCCAAATGTCGTCTCGTCGAGAAGGCCACGATTCTGACTCGAAACGCCATTGTTCCCGTTTCGATCGAGTGTATATCGTTAACCCATCCGCCGTCTTTTTCCTCTGTCAACGTGTCGGCTCAGATAACACGTTAGGAACTCTACTACTAGTTTTATCTTTGCTTTTCTTCAGCTTTTTTGGCTCTATAATGGAGTCTACGCTTGATTTTGAATTTTCTAGTTGTTCCGGTTTCTTCCTCTTTTTTCCAGCAAATATTTCGTCGATTTCTGCCTAGTTCGCCATAGCAGAAGTGGATGGAAGAGGAAGTAAGATGTAAGGCAGCTTCTAGGGCAAAAATAGCAACATGAGGATTGTAAAAGTCGAAAATCCATCAACTTTAACACTTACCACAACTTTTGAGCAAAACAAATTTGAAAATTTTGTGAGATAATGGAGACGAATCAGTGGAGAATTGTGGTTGTGTTCATAGAGAAAGACTGACGTAGAAAGAGAGGGCGGAGAAAAATCTGAAAGAATAAGAGAGAAAAATAATACAAAGCGTATTTTATGGTTTAAGGGTAGGATGTGACCATAAATAGATATTTGGCTATAAAAATCAAAGGTAGCCACGTAATATAATTTTTTAAAAGGGTATTTATTTAAAACAAATAAGGTATCAACCTTTGTAATAGAAGGTAATTCCTTTTTTTTTAAATAAGGTGGACAATGTTATTACTCATGAGGACATTATTTGATGCTAACGGATCCGGCTCCCCTCCAGTTGTTGATCCATCCATATCCCCAAGTTGGCCCTTATTCTTTTTCCGCCTATTCCTTTACATTTCAACGGATCAGATCATTTATTTAATTAAGTGATTTTAACCAGGGTCAGCTCAATAAAGTTGGAGGCCTAAAGCCAAAACTTAAGAAGAGGTGAGGAAATAGCATTAGTAATGTGACAATAATTTGACATATAGACAAGATTAATTTAGATAACCAAGAAAAAATTGTATTCAACAAATTTTCTTTCAAGGTCTTAAGTTTTTTTAAAGTATTCCACAGTATAACATTGTCTAATATTTTAAATTTTGAGTTAAATTATTCAAATACTCATATATACTAATAACGTATTTGATAACTAGAACCAATGTAGTGTATTAAACAAAATATTATTATTTTGTTAACTTAAAAAAATCTTACTAATATAAATAATTATAACTAATAAAAAAAAAATTGAGGGCCTTTGACTCTTGGGCGCCTAAAGCATAAGATTTAATGGCCTTACCCTAGAACCACCCACGATTTTAACTATGGTAAACCCTCTATTTTTTTTAATAAATTCTAGCATATCATTCAAGAAAATAGGAAGAAACAAAATAACAAATCAAGCATACAACAAAAGACTAGAAGATTTTGGAAACTCTAAGAGAAGCAAATCCATACGAACCACCAAGAGAAAGATTATTTTTATTTATAAAAGAGCTATTCTATTTACTTATAATCAAAGAGGTCAAGGGATATAAGCTTTTAATTAAATTCTAATGAAATTTCAATAACCAAATTTTAAATAACATATCCATTTTCTTCCGTAGGGAGTTGCCAAAAATAGGCGGTGGAGTAAGAATTGCTGGGAGATGGTGCAGGAATGTGAGAAACGGGAGAAATTGATAATTGCAATTGAATGCAGAGCCTTGGGTTCTTACTGCGAATTCTGTTTGGGATTTGTTTTGCCAGTTTTTTTAGATTCTTTGGTGAAACGGCACCGTTGTTCTGGGGAGAAAGGAATATCTGACCACGGTTAAACAAATTGGTGTCTCCCTAACCCCACTGATAGTGCAATTTCAAAAAAGAAAAACACATACAAAGTCATTTTCTCAGAGTAAATTAGAGTATTCCACTAGCACTTTTAGGTTAGCAGACACTCACGTCATGTCACCAATGCGGCATAACCTTGGAGTTAGAGGCTTCTCTTTACCGTGCCCATATGTGCTCTCAAGATTCGATGGTTCACCAATACGGACGTCGACATACCTAGATCCAAATCAAAAAAAATGAAGATTAAATAATGAAAAGTACTACATACATAATATTTGAATACTACAAAATTCACCTGAAGTAACATTCAGGACGTAGTTTGGATCTATACTCTTGATTTGCTATGACAATATTTTTAGTCCATGTCCTTGCAAAGTGATTAAACGAATCAAGTTGCTCCTTGAATAAGCCTTTCAGCATCAGATAATCCGGAATAAGCTCCATATTTAATTACTTTCTGCACAAGCCAGCATAGACAAAGTTATAGTAACTAGAAAAGATGAATATAGAACCGTAAGAGATCGACGAATAAAATCCCAAAGAAGAAGTAGATGACTTCAAATGTAATGCTCTATGACAACGAATTTTACCAGAGACGTTTTCTTTTTCTTTGAGCCAAAGCAAACACGAAAAGTGAACTGAATTTTTGCCACCTGCTAATCTTTATTCTTGATGGTTCTAGAATCTCATAGTACGTAGCGTGGGCCCAGACTTTCCGTTAGTGAAGTTTTCTCCAAGTTTACTGTTATAATATAAACGTCTGTTACTTCCCTCAACTCTTTGGTAATCAAATCACGTGATAACAAACAAAGAATTCTATATACAAATGGGAATTATTATATACTTATATATATAAGAAAAGAAAAAAAGAATCCGTCTGTTAGTTGGTATAATTCCAAGTGCCGAGTGAGAAGTTTTGTGTGTCATGTGAGTGGAGTGGAAATCTTCATTGTGTGGTCCCATATATGAATTTTTGTCAAATTTTAGTTAGGAACTTTAAAGGACTTTTACAGCTTAAAATTGTGTTCGAAAAATTATTTTAACCTAGTTCCAAAAGAATTGCTCCCTCCGTTTCAATTTATGTGCTGTTTGAATTTAAGGGGGCGGGGGGGGGGGGGAGAAGATTTTAAACATTATGATCTAAAATAAATTGTAAATATTTGTATAATTATAAACTATTTTATAAGAGTAAAATAAGAATTTTAAAGTTAAATTATTTTGAAAAGAGAAAATATGATATTCTTTTGGGAATAGACTAAAAAATCTATAACGCATGAATATTGTGGCGAAGAAATACTACTTATCTCATAGTTGGTACAGTACCTAGTCTAAGGTACGTACCCCTACAAAAATAGTTTCTCCAATTTGCCGTTACTCCTACTCCCCCTATAGTTAACAACGTTAGTTTGTTAACCTTTTTATCCGTTTTTAACTTTTCGAGTGAGAACTTTTTCTGTGTCAGGTAGAGCCGTCAATATGGTCTTGAACCGTTGGGCTAGCCCAGCCCAACCCATGATTTAGCAGGGCTGGGCTAGAATTTTTGAAGCCCGTTTAAAAACGAGGCTTTTAAGCCCGGCCCGAGTAAGCCCGTGGCCTGTGAGGCTTGATTGAGACTGGGTCGGGCCGGCCCGTGGACCTAATAAAATATTTATTTAAAATATATAAAAAATAAAAAGTATACTGCCTTTAAAGATGGAAAGTCAAAATTGGATCTTTACTAAGAGGAAGCAAAACTTGATCTTGAGAAGTTTCAAGAGATGATGTTGTCATGTATCGGTAGGACCATTCTAGAAAATATCCCAATCTTTCAATGATGGTGCGTGATGTACTTAGCATTCTTATTACCATTGTACCATCGGAATCAACATTTAGTATTAGTGGCGTGATCTTACAAAGTACAGAAGTTGCATTTATTATGAAAATGTCCAAACACTTGTTACTACTCGAAATTGGCTGCACAGGTTTTCTCGAACTCAAACTGGTAATATTTTTTATGTGAAATTAAATATTATTCATTTTTAAAATTTAATTATTTTTAATATTTAACTAATTAATATTGCATATGAATTGTGGATGAAAGTGAAGATGTTAAGACAACCTTGTCACAAGCGGATTCAAATGTGTTTGATAAAGATGATGTGTTGGATATCGCATAAGCATCATGAACGTTCTCTTGAATAGTTTGTTTTAAGTTTTGACTTTTAATGAATGAAATATAGCCTTTTCTTTTACTTTTTTTAGTATTTATTGTGATATATTGGAACAATATAAAAAGTTATTAAGTTTTGCGAATTTTTTAACTTTTAAATAATTATCTTTTTTTAGGTCAGAACTTAAAGAAAAAATATAAAATTATATTTTTAAAAATGATGGGCCGGCCCGTGGGGGCATGCGACCCACATAGGTCTGGGGTGGGCTGACCATTATAAGGCCCACAATAATGGTGGGCTAGCCCAGCCCAGCCCGTCAATTGCTAAAGCCCACGTGGGCTGGGCTGTGTAAGCACGTAATTTTTGACCCACGCAAATTTTAAAGTTAGTTTTAGTATTTTAATGTTTTCAAAATATTTACTTGACTTTATTTTAATATAATTTTAATCTTTTTACTTTTAGTCCTAAGATATAAAAAAAACATAAAATAGTTTTATTTATCGTGTTTATCGCGTTTCTATATTTGTATCTTTAGTTTAAGATCAATTAGTATATTTTTATTCAAGGTATCTTAATTTTATCATCACTTTAGCCTATTTTCTTTACTTTTTACTTTATTGTTATAACATTTAAAAATACAAAAAAAAGTAGTTTCATTTCAAAATTTTGTTTATTTACTTAACTAAGTTTAATTAATATTTTGGTAGGATTTTTGAGTTTGTCTTTGTCCAACAAAAAAATTTGTAGGCCCAAAGGTGTGAGTCCATTTCTTTTAACTTAAACCCAATTATTCTTAGTCCATTCTTCTCAACCCATTAGCCCATTTATGTGCAAGATTTAATCCTAGCCATCTATTTTCTTCTAATCCAATGGCCATCATCCCTTCCCACCTTCATATAAAATACCCAATTACAGAAACCCTAGCCCAAGTTTTTTTCAATTTCCTAGTCTTGAACTAAAAAAGGAACCAGTCGGCAGTCCACCCCCCGTCGTCGGATCTCTCACGCCGCCGACCAGCTACGCAGCCGCTGCCCTTCTCCGAACGACCAGTCACTCCATCCCCCGAACACTCCAGCAGTGGAACCATTACAGTCACCCACCTCACGACCTCACTAGACCCGCCGCCCACCAGCAACGGCGTCAACCAGCCCTACAACGACCAACGACCGCACCACCCCAACTCCCTCTCAAACACGCCGTCGCACAGACCCCATCAGATTGGAGCTCAAATGTAACAAGAATCCAGCAACAACAACTCCACTTTCAGCCGAAAATCCAGCAGATCCTAACCCAAATAGAACAAATCGAGTGAAGCTTTCTGTTGATACCAGTTTCCGTTCTTTGAGAGCTTCGACTGAGTTTGTAAGGCTGTCCGGTCGACTGAGTTTGTAAGGCTGTTTCGGTCGCTGGCTCTATTTGTAATCGAGGTTGTCGGTCGAGTTTTCTTTGGTCGCACGTCCAATTGCTCGTTCAAAGATTTGTTGGTGATTCATTGTTGGGTGTTCTTTTGTTAATCCGAAATTGAAAGATTTCGACGGTAAGGTCCATTTCTCATCCTACTCGAATTTTGAGCGTGAATGAAGTTCTGTTTCAACCATGCTATTGTCTTTCCCTTAATCTGCATATTTATCACTGCTATTGCGAATTAGTATATTAAAAACATATACTTGGTGTAAATGTTGGAATTGGATAAAGTGGCAATGGGGTTTGGGTACTAGAAATTAAAAAAAAAAAAAGATTTCAATTGTTATTATTATATTCTACTGAATCGATAGGAGCATGTTTAAGCCGACCACACTTGGGTAGGCAAGCTTTAAGATTTTGTTAGCCTTGAGGCGAGAGGTCTCTCCCTTAGTTAAATTTATCCGGGGAATGCCCTGAAGAATTTATATATATTTTATTCCGGGAAATGCCCCGTAGTATCATGTATTTGGAGGCCATGACGAACTTCGTGGTAAAATTATAGTATATATTAGTATTTAGGATTTTACATTTATTTTCTTCTTTTATTTTCTTTTGGTTAGGCGGGGACGACCTCGAGCCTCTATTGTGTTTATTTTCTTTTCTGTGTTTATACCTCAATTTGAATATTTTAAGTGCCAACCTGATCAAGTATGCAACCGTACTATTTACGGGACTTGGGGAGTGCCTAATACCTTCTCCCCGAGTCAAATGAACCCCCTTGCCCGAATATCTGGTGCATGCTTAGTTTGGAGTCCAATGTGTTTTAAAAGAAAAATCATTTTTTAAAAAAAAACAGTGACCTGACACACCGAAATCAATGTCAGGTGGCGACTCTGAGTTATTTCCTTTTGAACACAATTTTGTCACTTTTTAATTAAAAACCCTTTTGAGCTTTACTAAATCTTTTATTTTATTTAAGAGGGTTTAGTGAATTTCGGTTAAAAAGGGGTGTGACATCTCTGGAGACTCTGCTGGGGACCTCCAGGTTCGAGATGGTATTTGATCTTGTTGGCTTTTAGGATATTCGGTTGAGGTGTTTGTTTTCTTTATTTGCTTTGTTTATTTGCTTTGTTTGTCTTATTTCCTTGTTTTGTTGGTTATTTGTTTATCGCTTTTCTTAATGTATTACTGTTTTATAAACTGTCATCATATGCATAACGATGGGTCTTCTTTCTGCAACAAGTCTCGGAGTACGCGTCGCGTGCACGAACTCTTTGTTGAGTCACCCTTAATTTCGGAGGGGGGGCCGTCGGACGTATGGAGTGGGTGGAAAGCTTGAGCAGCCACCATCGACGCGTTTCCTTGTTTTAAAAATAGAAGTGTTTTCTCAAAGTAGTTTGTTATCTCTTGTCTTAGGATCTTGAGTCTACAATAAAGTTTCCTCTTAATTCTAAGGTTCATTCCTGTCAAATTTGCATGTCTAGCCACTTTTGGCCACATCGACCATTCTTGCAAAATAGGGTTATTTTCGCAAGAGTGGCTCAATTACCCATGTCTTAGAATCTTGAGTTTATAACTCGGTTCATATCACTTTAAGGTCCATCCATGTCGTGTTTACGTCCCTAGCCACATTTGGCCCCATCGGCCATTTTTGCAAAAAAGGGTCCATTTCTGCAAAGTAATTTTTAAGACCATGATTGTCGGGATATTAGAGTCATGTAAGCTTTAAATGGAGTATTTTTCATGCATTAGGGGTCAACTTTGTAAAGTTTGCGCTAATAGCCACTTTCAGCCACTTAGGCCATTTTACAAATATAGCCAAGTTGTGTCCTCCATTTGTCGACTAGGAAATGTGGTGGGGTCATGTAGTGTTCCGAGACGTTAACCATGTTTGCTTCATTTAGGTATGGACCGGCTGATTCGATCCAAAGTGCTGATGGTAGTAAAGATTCCATAGAAAGTTGATCAAGTTGTGGAAAATGTTTTCATCGTTAGAGCAGCATGAGTTAATGCAGAAATTGGGCACCCTAACTTCCCTTCTTGATATCACACCCCACCCAGACTTAGTGGAGGCGATGCTGACTTATTGGGATCCGCAAAATTTGAATTTCAGATTTGGAGAGTGTGAGATGACCCTACCTTGGCGGAAATGTATGGTCTCACTCGTTTAAGTTATATAGGCAAGGACATGATAATTCCCTGAGACCACTCTAGGACAAGATTCCTCAGTGACCTAGGCCTGAAAGATAATAAGCATTTAAAATGTCTCGAGCCGTCCTGGATATCCTTGGGATTATTTGTTTGCTAGATTTGGACCACGGGATAGTTTTGTTATCTTTTGGGATGAGTTCTGCACAACCAAGGCAAAGTGGCAAAGACGTCACCTCGAAGCTTTCAGCATTGCTTTGTTGGGATTATTGGTTTTTCCATTAGATGAGAGGCACATTAGTACCCGTCTACAGTCAGTGGTAATGACACTATTTCATGAGAAGCAACGCAAAACCATTACCGTTGTGTCGATGATCTTAGCAGAGTTGTACCGAGCCCTGAGTGAGGTTAGGGGATGTGTCAGATATTTTGAGGGAAGTAACCTTTTGCTACAGCTGTGGATGATGGAGCATTTGCATATTGCTTCCTTACTTTGTCCTATCGACCGTGCCTTGAAGGATCGGGTGGTATGCATCGAACGCAGGATGAAATCTCCTAAGTTTACGTACCTAGTAGGCGTCACGGCTTGGATTGAGTTCCTTGGTTTGAGGACAAATGGGAATGTTTTGTGGGCTTACCTTTGGCTACCTTTGGATGATATCTTGGTAGGGTACCTCATGCAGCCTTTATTGATGCTGATAGGACTCAAGTGTGTCAGGCTGTACACTCCCGTTAGGGTAATGTGGCAATTGGGTAGAAGACAGAGGAGCCTCCAACTTTGAACCTTCGAAGGCACATCATAAATTTTAGCAAAAGTGCGGCTGATGAAATCAAGTATGTGCAATACTGGAACAATGCAAAGAGGATGAAGAAAAAATACATTAGTAGAGGATGTTGGCAGGCCCGAGTGTACTCAGGAGTACTTGATTTGGTTACAGTCCATCCCGCCGGGGGTCAGCATCCCATTGCCAGCCCAACTCAGGGGTCGGGCAGTTCAGACAGATGATTTGGGGAGGCATCGGACCAAGTTCCCTGGGATAAGCTTGAGTTGATAAAGTCTCAGTTAGCATGATTGGCAGCAAACGTGGAACATCATAGCCAGTATTTGTTTAGGGTTGGCCTTCAGGATACGGGGGCACACGTCAGGGCCTTTATTCCCAGCATCGGTGTTTTTTTACGAGGCATGTTACAGAGTTTGAGCATGACGGACAGCCCAGGACCATCCCGGTCAGGACAGTCGCATTCAGGAGAAGCTTGAGGAGTCATTCTATTTAGGTGTTTTGAGATTGTCATATGTTGTCTTTTACTTTCGTGTCTTGTCTAGAAGTATCTAGTCCTTTAGGTAATGTCAGAGTCTGTCGTAGTGTAGTTGAGTCTGTCATGTCTTTCATTATCGTATTTCCCTTTGTATTTTAATATCGAAAAGTTTTAAATGAAAAATCCCAAAAAGATTTTGTTTTCAATTTATTTTCCACCACTTCTCCAAAACTACGCTTGGTCTGATTCATGAGGGACATGATACGTAGGCAACCTACATCGGGTTCGATCAAATCATTTTTGGTTCAAAATAAAAGAGAAAGAAAAAGAAAAGAGTGATAAGAGGTGTTGGAAAAGAAAGAGAAGAAAGGATTGAAATGAGCAAATTGGGATGATGCCATATGACCCTGCGACCCTCAAAGCCATTTTAGAACCGTTGATTATTGCTAGGTGCATTGCACGTAATGTGATATTATTATTTGATAAATGCTCTAATGCTAACATGGTGGTTTTGTTTTGTTGTCCTCTGTTATCTCTGTTAAGTTTCAGGAAGGTGGTTAGTTTGTTGGCATCCTGGCAAGTCATCCATACAACACCTGATCAAAGCGTCAAACAGTCATGGTTAGCAAGGAAACAGACACTGGAGTTGTAGACCCACCAAGGGAAATTGTTGAGTCGGAATCGGAACTACAAGAGGAGGTCCGGAGGTTGAAGCATCAGATGGTAGAAATGTATCAAACCTGGATTAAGGGACATCCTCCACCCTCATTCCCTACCAACTACACAGAAAACTCTGCTTCCATTCCACCACTCTCTCAATCCCAGATGCCCAATACCATTGATCTTTCCCCACAACACGCACCTGGCTTTACCCCTTACCACAACTACCCCGGCTCTTCAGCCCAAACTGTTCATGCTCCGCCAGCCAAAACAACCTCATACCCTGCTCCGACATCTGCTCCTATTTTTGTACCCCCTCCACAAGATACCCTCCACTGATCCTCCAGTGAGCCCGCGTTCCCCGCTACAGATTCCCACTACTATGCACCGGAGCCCACCTTCAAAGTCCCAGATCCTTACTCTTACAATCCCCAATTTGAACCTCATGTTGAAACTGACAAACTACCCAAGAATGCAGAGCAAAAAGAGATGTTTAGGAAGGTACAGAGTCTGGAGCAATCATTGAGAAATATGCAAGGGTTGGGAAACCAAGTGAGTGTAGCCTATAAGGATTTGTGTTTGTTCCCCGATATCTAATTGCCTGCCCGGTTCAAGATGCCCAAGTTTGACTTGTATGAAGGACATGGGGATCTTGTAGCTCATCTGAAAGGTTATTGTAGTAAAATGAGAGGCGCCGGGGGAAAAGATGAATTACTGATGGAATACTTCAGCCAAAGACTGAGTGGGGCAGCTTTAGAATGGTACACCCGCCAGGACGCCAGCAGGTGGTACACCTGGGACGATATGGCTCAGGCCTTTGCCCGACACTTTTAGTACAATATAGACATTGTTCCAGACCGCCTATCTCTGACTAAGGTGGAAAAGAAACCCAGTGAAAGCTTTAAAGAATATGGGCTCCGATGGAGGGAGCAAGCTGCACGAGTTAATCCTCCGATGGAAGAGGACGAGATGGTTAAATACTTTCTTTAAGCCCTAGAGCCCACTTACTATTGCCACTTGATCTCAGCCATTGGTAAGTTTTTCAATGATGTGGTGAAGATGGGAGAAATGGTGGAAGAGGGGCTCAAATCGAGTAAGATCATGTGCTATTCTACTATAAAAGCAACCACCCAAGCAATCAAGAGTGGTACCAGAAGTTTGCTAGGCAAGAAGAAAAAGGAAGATGCTGCTATGTTTGTCTCCGGATCATGGCATGGCCAGAGGGGTTCACCTTATCAGCACATCCATCCTCGACCCCGACCCCAAGCCTACGCCCAAGCTCCATATAATCCACCTCAACATTACTTTTCCCCGCAAAACCCCCAATACTCAGCCAGGCCATCCCAATACCTTGTTCACCACGCACAGTCATATGCTCAACCCCCTCCTTACCCGCAATGGCATGCTCCAGCTCCGTAGAATATCTGCCCAGCTCCACAAAATACCTATCCACCCCCACAACCCTATCAAAACCCCAGTGGTTCAAATTTTCGATCAAGGTCAGAGTATAGGAGAGAGAGGCAGTAACGGAAACAAACTTTTACCCCGCTTGGAGAGTCTTATGCTAGTCTATTTCAAAGGTTAAGGCAATTGGACGTCTTGAGGCCGATTGAGTCAAAGATACCAAATCCCCCTCCAAAAAACCTCGATTATTCCCTAAGATGCGCCTATTGTTATGATGCTCCAGGTCATGACATAGAGAAGTGTTGGCATTTGAAACGGGCAATCCATGAGCTCATTGATAAAAACCAAGTTGTAGTCCAAAGCCAAGATGTGCCAACATCAACCAAAACCCTTTGCCAGCCCATGCAGAGACGCACATGATTGAAATAGTTCACAAGGATGGGGAGCCCAAAAGGTCTTCTAAGTCCGTCATGATGATTCGGGCTAGTGAAAGCAATTTGGTTAAAGCTCCAGACTCTACCAAAGCAACGCCCTTGACAGTTGAAGGGATGACAGAAAAGCCGAGCTCACTCAATTCGAAACCACCAGTGTTGGTCGTAAAAGGGTTGTCGAAAGAATCGGGGCAAGTCTGGAAAGTTCAAAAGTGGCAGTACCATGGATTTCAAGTAAGCATGTCATAGTTGTGAAGGGGGATCCAACTACCCCTATCATCATTAAACCAGTAACCCAGCTTCCAGTGGTAGATGCCAAGGCTGTTCCGTGGAATTATAAACAAGTGATAGTGACATACAAAGGAAAAGAAATAGAGGAAGAAGTCAATGAAACTGGAAGATTGACTCGTTCTGGGAGATGTTTCACCCCAGAAGAATTAAGGAAAGCCAAGCTATTCAAGGATAGCCCAATGCTAGTAAAGAAATCAGTCACTGAGGAAGAGGCTGAGGAGTTCCTGAAAAAGATGAAAGTGCAGGATTATTCCATTGTGGAGCAGTTAAGGAAAACACTAGCTAAGATTTCTCTTTTGTCTTTGTTGATACATTCAGATGAACATCGCAGGGTCTTAATGAAGATTTTGAATGAGGTACATGTTCCTGATAAGATCACAGAACCACATGGAAACGATAGCTGGCAGGATCTTCGAAGCA
This sequence comes from Nicotiana sylvestris, assembly GCF_000393655.2. Lineage (NCBI taxonomy): Eukaryota > Viridiplantae > Streptophyta > Magnoliopsida > Solanales > Solanaceae > Nicotiana > Nicotiana sylvestris. Next base: position 154,411,990 of record NC_091063.1, on the reverse strand, counting down.
AATAGGATCACTTTCTCGGACGATGAACTTCCTATGGAAGTTACAGAACACAACCGAGCTCTTTATCTCACGGTGAAGTGTGAAGATTTTGTTGTCTCAAAGGTTTTGGTTGATAATGGCTCTAGTGCGAATATTTGTCCCCTGTCTACTCTGCAAAAACTGAAGATTGGCACCAAAAAAATCCCCTTGAACAGTGTATGTGTGTCCGAGGCTTTGATGGGGGAGGTAAAGATTCTGTTGGAGATATAATGCTCGAATTGTCAATAGGGCCTGTTGAGTTTACCATGGAATTCCAAGTGTTAGATGTGGTTGTCTCCTACAATCTGTTGTTGGGCAGGCCCTGGATACATGCTGCTAAGGCAGTCCCATCTTCTCTACACCAAATGGTGAAGTTTGAATGGGACACGCAGGAAATAGTTGTGCACGGTGATGAGGACTTGTCAGCTTGTAATGATACAATTGTTCCGTTCATCGAAGCTGAAGATGATAAGGGACTTTGGGTCTATCAGACTTTCGAAACAGTGTCTGTTGAGAAAATTCCTGAAGGAAAATGCACTCCGGGTCCTAAGCTATCCTCCGCATCCGTCATGGTTGCAAATGAAATGTTGGAGAATGGTTTTGTGCCGGGCAAGTACCTGGGCTCATCTCTGCAGGGTATTGTGCATCCAGTGCGCCCCAGTGGGAATCCTAGTACATTTGGTTTGGGATTCATGCCCATAGAGATGGACATGAAAAGGGTTAAAAATCTGAAACAGAAGGTATGGTCGCTCCCCAAGCCCGTCCTACACATCTTTATGTCTTTTGTCAAGCCAGGGGCCGAAAAGCCTCCAACCTCCTCAATCCCAAAACCCGTGGTCGATGTTGATGAAAAGCTGATCAAGAGGTTCCAAAGTCTGTTCGAAGAAGTCAATATGGTAGAAGTTGGTGAAGGCTCTAGTAAAGCAAATGTGCAGCTCGTTGGCCTAAACGTGAAGCTTAGAAATTCGGAAGCTACTCCTCTCCCCACAAAGAAGGAGTTTTGATAGTTTGCTTTGTTTTCCTTTCTGTTATCTGGGTTATTCCTGGGTTGTAATTCAGTTTTTTAGTTTTTCTTGTTTTGTTGTTCAAACCCTTCTATTCTTTTATTTTCAATGAAATGTAATTTTCCGTTTTCCGTTATTCTTAATAGTGTTTTATTTTGTTCTTTTTTCTTTTGTACAATTATTTTTATGCTGGTTGTAGTGACATGACATGCATGAAGAGTTTTCAGCCGAGTCTTAAAAGCCAATCTAATTCTAAAATAACAATCCAAGAAGTAGAATATGATGATGAAATAGAATATAATGAAGAAGCAACATTTGAGAAAATCAGTAAAGAGCTAAAACAATTTGAAGAAAAACCAAAGCCTAATTTGAGTGAGACCGAAGCAATCAATTTAGGGGACCAGGATGATGTTAGGGAAACCAAGATAAGTGTGCATTTAGAGCCGCAAGTTAAGGAGGCAATAATCAAAACATTGTTTGAGTACAAAAATGTCTTTGCATGGTCATATGATGATATGCTGGGCCTGATCACTGATCTAGTAGTTCATAAATTGCCAACTGATCCAGCATTCCCTCCTGTCAAGCAAAAGTTACGAAAGTTCAAGATTGATATGAGTGTGAAGATCAAAGAAGAAATCACAAAGTAGCTTACTGCGAAGGTCATTCGAGTCACTCGATATCCCACTTGGTTAGCCAATGTTGTGCCAGTATCAAAGAAGGATGGTAAGACCAGAGTCTGTGTTGATTACCGTGATCTTAACAAAGCAAGCCCAAAGGATGATTTTCCATTGCCGAACATTCACATTCTGATCGATAATTGTGCCAATCATGAGATTGGGTCTTTTGTGGACTGTTATGCGGGATATCACTAGATCTTGATGGATGAGGAAGATGAAGAAAAGACAGTGTTCATCACGCCATGGGGAACATATTGTTATTGGGTAATGCCATTTGGTCTGAAGAATGCTGGGGCAACTTACATGAGGGCGATGACCACCATATTTCATGACATGATACATAGGGAGATTGAGGTTTATGTAAATGTGATCATAAAGTCAAAGAAGCAGTCTGACCATGTTAAGGATTTGAGGAAGTTTTTCCAAAGACTCCGCGGGTATAACCTCAAGCTCAATCCAGCAAAATGTGCATTTGATAAGATTAAGAGGTACCTGTCAAATCCACCTGTGCTGGTCCCACCAGAGCTTGGAAGACCTTTAATTCTCTATTTGACAGTCTTGGATAATTCCTTTGGCTGTGTATTGGATCAACATGACATCACGGGAAAGAAGGAGCAACCAATCTATTATCTCAGTAAGAAGTTCACTCCCTATGAGGTTAAGTACACTCTGCTTGAGAGGACATGTTGCGCCCTGACTTGGATGGCACAAAAGTTGAAGCATTATCTGTCGTCCTACACTACTTACCTCATTTCCCGCATGGATCCTCTAATTTATATCTTTCAGAAGCCTATGCCCACGGGAAGAATGGCGAAGTGGCAGATTTTACTTATTGAGTTTGACATCATCTATGTGACTCGGACCGCGATGAAGGCCCAAGCCTTGGCCGACCACTTGGCTGAGAATACAGTGGATGATGAATATGAGCCACCGAAGGCTTATTTTCCTGATGAAGAGGTCATGTGTGTTGATGGGGTTGACCGAGATGAAAATCCAGGTTGGGAACTCTTCTTTGATGGAGCTGCTAACATGAAGGGTGTCGAAGTAGGGGTTGTACTTACATCTGAAACAGGGCAACACTACCCTGTAATAGCCCAACTTCGATTTCATTGCACCAACAATATGGCCGAGTACGAAGCATGCATTCAAGGTTAGAGGTTAGCTGTAGACATGGGAGTCCAAGAAATACTGGTTCTGGGAGATTCAGATTTATTGGTTCATCAGATTCAAGGAGAATGGGAAACTTGAGATTTGAAGCTCATACCGTACCGACTGTGTCTATATGATCTTTGTCAACGGTTCAGGTCGGTTGAATTTAGACATATTCCCAGGATTCATAAAGAGATTGATGATGCCTTGGCCACTCTGGCATCAATGTTACATCATCCGGGCAAGGCTTATGTCGACCCCGTGCACATCCAAGTTCATTATCAACATGCTTATTGTAATGTGGTGGAAGAGGAAATCGATGGTGAACCTTGGTTCCATGATGTCAAAGAATATATCAGGTCGGGGGTATATCCAGTACATGCTACAGGTGACCAAAAGAGAACCATTCGACGTCTGGCTAGTGGATTTTTCTTGAGTGGAGGAATCTTGTACTAGAGGACTCCGAATTTAGGACTGTTGAGGTGCATAGACGCTAAAGAAGCTGCAACTATCATGGCCGAAGTGCATTATGGAGTTTGCAGGCCGCACATGAACGGGTATGTCTTGGCAAAGAAGATACTTCGAGCAGGTTATTATTGGCTCACCATGGAACGGGACTGTATCAGTTTTGTTCGCAAGTGTCATCAATGCCAGGTACATGGTGATTTGATTCATTCTCCCCCATCTGAGTTACACACAATGTCTGCACCTTGGCCCTTTGTTGCTTGGGGCATGGATGTCATTGGACCAATTAAGCCGGCAACGTCAAATGGGCATAGGTTTATTCTGGTGGCCATTGATTACTTTACCAAGTGGGTCGAAGTTGTAACTTTCAAGTCCGTGACCAAGAAGGCGGTGGTGGATTTTGTTCATTCAAATATTATTTGTCGGTTCGGAATTCCCAAGGTGATCATCACAGACAATGCTGCAAATCTCAATAGTCATTTGATGAAAGAGGTATGCCAAAAATTCAAGATCATGCATCGGAACTCCACTCCGTATCGCCCCAAGGCAAATGGAGCTGTTGAGGCTGCTAACAATAACATAAAGAAGATACTTTGTAAGATGGTTCAAGGTTCTAGACAGTGGCATGAAAGGTTGCCTTTTGCCTTACTGGGTTATCGCACTACTGTTCGCACTTCAGTAGGTGCAACTCCTTATCTGCTGGTATATGGAACTGAGGCAATTATACCTGCGGAAGTTGAGATTCCATCCCTTCGGATCGTTGCAGAATCTAAAATTGATAATGATGAGTGGGTCAAAACCCGGCTCGAGCAGTTGAGTTTGATTGATGAGAAATGGTTAGCTGCAGTATGTCATGGTCAATTATATCAGAAGAGAATGGCAAAAGCACACAACAAAAAGGTGCATCCTCGGAAATTCGAAGTGGGCCAGATGGTATTGAAACGCATCCTTCCTTATCAGGCTAAAGCTAAAGGCAAGTTCGCCCCAAACTGGCAGGGGCCGTTCATAATGACAAGAGTGTTGCCCAATGGCGCTTTGTATTTAACAGACATAGAAGGCAAATGTGTAGATATGGCTATCAATTCTGATGCAGTTAAGAGGTACTATGTATGATTTCTTTACTTACCTTCAGTTGTATTTTGTACTTGGCATGTTCAAAATTGAAATGACGAGGGCATTTTGTTCCTCTACCCAAACACTTTCATCCTTTGTTACCCCTTTTGAGCTTTATTTATTTTCTTTCATACCCCTCTTTTGGAATCAGTAACAGAATTAGAGAACGAAAAAAAAATGAATGAATGAATGAAAATAAGAAGAATGAAAAAGAAAGAAAAAGAAAATAAGAAAAAAAAAGAAATAAAAAGAAAATAAGAAAAAAAAGAAAGAAAAAGAAAGAAAGAAAGAAAAAAGAAAAGAAAAGAAAAGCAACAAAAACAAACAACGTCCTTTTAAACTATGTTCGACCTGATTCCTTTTAAGGATACGTAGGCAGCCTTACGGTTCGATCCCATCAAAATAAAAACTACAATTCCCCAGACCCAAAGAAACTGGGGCAGAAGTTTTGGTTTTTGAAAAGATCTGATTCCAAAAGTTGTAATTTTAACCCCTTTTCATCTTAAATTAGTTTGAGCCTTCATGCCACCCTTTCTTTCTAACCCTGTCCAAAAGCCTACATTACGGTCCAAAGAAAGACCTTCTGATCAATCTTTGAGGATGCCAGGTCAAGCGAGACAGAGGTATGATTTACATCATGGGTAACACTTTGATCATGGGCACAAAGGAAAATTGAAGAAATGAGAGAGTCTTATTCGTGAAAATCCTCACGGGCACCGTAAGACGATGGTGAGCTGAAAGAAAATTTAAAATGAGAGAGTCTTGTGAACACGTGATTTTTGCTTCACGAAAAACTACTCCGAAAGAAATCAAAAAATAAAACAAATTTCATCGGTGTACAATTTTGAGAATTTGCGTGACATTTTGGTAATTAGTTTTGTCCGTAAATGTTTACCTTTGATTAAGATTAATTAAAAAATACAAAAAAATACGTGTTGCATACACATCCAAGATTTAATTGTACGTCTTGGAATTAATTGAGTCATGTTTTATGGAAAAAGAAAGAAAATTACAAAAATATGCAGTTTTGTTGCATTTTTGTCATTTATGTGTGCCGCTGTGTAATTTTGTTAATTAATTAAATATTTAACCTTGTGTGATAATTGTTGTTAAAGTTTAATAGTGTTGTAGGATAATTTTGGTTTTACAAGTTATTTTTAGAATTTTATTGATTGTTAGTTAAAAATAGAAAAGAAAAGAACTCAAAATTGAAGAGAAACTCGGATTTTGGGCTCATGTTCAACCCAAGCAGATCAGGCCCAATCTATGGATGACCCAGTCCACATCGACCCGGTCTCACATACGGTGGAACGACGCCGTATTGGCATCCCCATTCTGAGCCATTGATTGATTCAAATAAACGGCCCAGATCAGGCCATTCACTTACCCAAACGACGCCGTAAAGGGCCATCTGATCTCAACCGTTAACCCAATCCCATCCAACGGCCTCAAGCCATCCCCATATGCCCGACCCATTTTACCCCGGACCAGCCCGACCCCCTTTTAAGTGAAACGACACCGTTCCCTTTAAGTGAAGGGATCCTGGCCCTCGATTTCACCTGATCCAATGGCCAGGATCCATTTCCCCCCTCCGTATATAAGCCATTCATCACACCCCACGCCCCCAATCCAAACCACACCCCCTCACCTCCTGTTCATCATCGTCTCAAGAGATGAACCCGTTCCAAACCGTAGCCGCCCCCATACACTCTCACCGTAAACCCGGCGGCAACGACGCCGGTGACCACCAAAGTAACACCCCTGATGCACCTCACCACCCTGAACACGGATCTATTACCCCCTTGCCTCGAATCATCCCCCATCATCTCGAATCTTAATTTGAAGGTTCGAGCCCAACCCTGACCTACACCAACCCACCCCAGTTTCACACCAGTCACCACCCTAGCCTCACTCATGACCAAACCAAGCTTGGTTTGGTCCGAATCTACCCACAAATACTCAATCCCCAAATCGAACTGTTCGAACCCTAGAACACAAGAATTTTTGGAATCCGGCCAGATTAAACGGAGGGTTGGGGTCTAATAGACCTTAATCGAAGTGTTCTCGGTTGAGAACACCTCGATTAAGGTTTGTTCGACCTCAAAATTGCCAAATCCAGTCAAAGCCGGGGTCGTTTGTTGTTGAGCTTTCAGGGTGAGTTCACTTTTTCTTTTCTATTTTTTGTTTTAGTATTATTTTAGTTTGTCAGCATGGTTAATTAGTTTATTTGGTATTTCTGATATTTTCTTTCAATTTGTTCTCCATCTTCGTAAGACCTTTTATTTGGCCGATTGTTCTTCTGTTCATGGTTGAATACGTATGGTGATTATACATGCTTGGTTTGATCAGTGCCGTCAAGTGTTCCATTTATATTGTTCCTCTGTTTTGTGCAAAGTTATCTGAAGCCATTTGGGACCCTGTTCGTATTGTTTGTTTAATCGACTGATCGTTCTATGTTATAATTAGTATAGTCGATTAGATAAACGTCGTCGATTAGTTTTATAGGAGTGAATGTTCAAATATTCTGATTCTGATAACTTCATATGATTAATCGAATCATTGTCGTTTAGCTGGTCAATTGACATTATCTGTGAATGGTTTGTAGCTGCAATGCAATAGCTAGAACTCAGTTTAGGGCAGCTTGAATTTGAAATATCAGAAGTTCAAAATTTCCTGCTGTTGTAGTATGGTAAAACAGTAATAATTGGGAGCTAACAGGGGTAGTTTGGGGTGTGAAAAGAGCAGAAATGAGTAGTTTGAGATGGGCTGACAATAGGGTACTAAAATAGCATTAAACTAATACAATAGTGGGGAACAAAAGTTGATAACATGGGGTTAATTTAAAGGCTGTGAGCTGCCCATACCATTGGGGGCACAAAACACTTGTTAATGGAAATAAAGGGGTATGGGCAGAGTTAAGAGCTGGGGTAAACGAGGCAGTAGGGCTGGCCTGTATTTAGCCTATAAGTAGGCTCATTTAAGGACATCAGAGGAGGTTAGACATCAAAAGTGAAAAGGCTGGAGATCAGAGTTTAAGGCTAGGGAAAAATCAGAAACTAAAGGGTTAAAGATCAGGTTTTAAGAGTTAAGATAAGAGGGTGAGAGGTGAGGAAAAAAATCAGAAATTAGAGGCTGGATAATTTTAGGTGTTGAGAGCTAAAAGAGTGTTGGCTTTCTGAACATAACAAGCAGAAACCATTGTGTTTCTGCATCTGTTTCTTTCTCTGCTTTGGTCTGGTTTGGTTGGGCACACTGTTGGTTTTCAGTTAGCTTCCCTGGGTTCTTTACTTGCTAAAAATTGCTCCAGTTAAGTGTTTTGGTTCTCTGTTTGGACTGAAAGTCCACTGGCTGTTGCTGTTGGTTTCTTCTGAAATTTCTATTGGGTTTTCACTTAAGTTGTTTTTGAGTTTTGGTCTATTGTTGGGCTATCCCTGTTGCTGCTGTTGCTGTGTTGTTGCATACTGTTTCTGCTGCTCATTCTCCTTCCTCTTTTGCTTTCCTATTCCAGGTACACGACTGATACACTGTAAATGTAAGCTGAAGTTTGAAGCTTGAATGCAAAGAAAATTGGAAGAGTTGAAGTTATTCTGCATTAGCTTAGAAATGTACTAAAAATAGGTTGTCATCATGATAACTTATTTTCCCTAACAGGACCATGTAATTAGCTGTGATGTAACTGAACCTTTATGCATAACATTTTGTTGGAAGACCCTGTGTGTTGCTTATAACTAAATGTGATTAATGTTGTAGTAGCCATGTTCTATTAGTTCCTTATTGTTTTGTTGAGAAGCATGTTAGGTACCCAATAGTTCTTGCTTTAAACAAATGGCCTGTTTTAAGTCGTTGGGAATATGGTTTGATTAAGGCAAACAGTACGTTTCATTTCAGTTTCTCCCCCCATTTGTTTATAAATGCCTAACAAATATCAAACACATTGAATAGGCCCAATTGGAATAAGAGTGGCCCAGGCCGAATTTAACTTCATGCACAATAGGCCTGGGCCTATAACTGCCAAATGGGCTGCCCGTATCACGTCCCTCTTTCAATAAATCACATTTGAAACTTAACTATAATGACTCGTAAGTATGTAAATACAGTAGGAACTTTCCATTTTGTTAGAGACAAACAAAGATAGGAAATCATAGTTTGCTTTTAGGTTTGCCTTTAAATAAAAGGAGATGAGCCTCGCCCAAATAAAACACATAAACTGCGAGGCCCTCGTTAGATGTATATATTAAATATTTAGATTCTGGGACGGGCCGTTTAGCAAATTTCACAGGTTTTCCTCAAAAATAATAACACGCTAGTTCTTTAGGACGCGTCTCAATTAATCTTATTTTCTTAAACTCGGGTGTGCATTTCATGCGACCCAAATCCAAATCCCAAAACATTGGATAAAAATATGTTCCGGATTGCGGGTGCATTTCATGTGACGCAATCCAAAGACATGTTTTAAATGAGGTTCACATCCCTTTAAAAATATAATAAAAGCGGTAAAGAGTTAAAATCTGCACATAAGTTCATATTTGTATAAAATCATATAAATAAGTCGAATATGACAGTTGAGCGACCGTGCTAGAACCACGGAACTCGGGAATGCCTAACACCTTCTCCCGGGTTAACAGAATTCCTTATCCGGATTTCTGGTTCGCAGACTGTAATACAGAGTCATTCTTTTCCTCGATTCGGGATTAAATTGGTGACTTGGGACACCCTAAATCTCCCAAGTGGCGACTCTGAAATAAATAAACAAATCCTGTTTCGATTGTCCTTTAATTGGAAAAAACTCCTACGCCCTCGCGGGGGGCGGAAAGAGGAGGTGTGACAGCTCTGGCGACTCTGCTGGGTACTAGAGACCCAGAACCACTGGTTCAGGGTTAGAAATCGAGCTTAGAATAATTGTTGTGTTTAGCTTTATCTGATTTTGTTACATGATCTGTGTTTAATGTGCTAACAAACTGCTTTTACCGCTTTGATATTTTGTGAACTGTATATAAACTGTGCCGAAACCCATATCCTCTCTGAGTCTTCTAAATCATGAAGAAGGGTGCACTTCGTGTGACTTCTTTTCTGTTTAGAGTCAATCCCAATTTAGAACGAGGTTCGGACAAGTTGCTAAGCTGGTGAAGCTTATGTATTCTCGGTACGCTGCCCCCCTCGGCTCGAGCTGTCTGCTCGGGTAAGCCAGGTCTAGAACAAACACCCAGGTTCTAAACCTATAATAACTCAACTTCATGCTGGATCCCTAGTAGGAACGCTTATCTGCATCATGTGCATTTTTGACTTAGGGGACTCAACACAGGGGTTGGGTCCATCTAGGAATAGCAACCTGAAATAGAAAAGACCATCCTGATGCATCTTACTCAACGCTGTGCATTTATTTGTTTTGGACTTGCATGACGACCGACTTTGAATATTGAAAAAAAAAGAGAAAAGAAAATAGCAGTGTATAGGGTTAATCTTCTGTTTTGAAAAATAACAATGTTCAAATAGTGTCGAAACTCTGACGAAATTTTTGAGAAAAATATTTTATTTTTAATATAGTTGTTTTATTCAAAAAAAAAGAAGAAAAAAAAGGTCTATCATTTTTAGTTTGTCTGGTCTGCAGAAATGGAAAATGAAAAAATAATTTGTTCTGTTATGGGAAAAGAGTCTTGATTTTTGTTTTAGTTTATTTGCCAACGAAAGCGAAAATAGGGTTTTTTTAATAGTTTGTTTAATTGGGCGAACTACGCCGGTTTGATTCTCACCAGATGTGAGATACGTAGGCAGCCCTAATCGGGTCCAACTTCCCCTTTTGCTAAGATTACCAAAAAATGTCAAAATGCTAATCTCATCAGAAAATAAATCAGGTCAGGCTGTTTTGCCATAAATAACCAAATACTCCCGAAAGGGGCGCCGGAAGGCTGAATTTGCACAAACGGCCATTTTTGTGATTTTTTGACCGGTATACCCATGCAGCCTTAAAATCTTCGTCCCTGAAGTGCTGAAAGGCCGTATCTGAAAACCAAGTCCTTTATCGTCAAAATTCAGAAAAAAAATCGAATATAGATAGTTCTGTTTTGAGTCTAATAAAAGTTTTCTTTCTTTAATCACCTTAATAAATGTGCAGGATGAGCACAAATCAAAATGAACCATTCTCAGTCTTTAGCGAGGTCCCTCTACAACTCCACATGTGGTGGAATGATTTGGAAGGCGATAGTAAAGAGATAGTGGGAAGAGTTTTGGGAGGTTTTGTCAATCTACTGAATATCAAGCCAAGGACAGATATCCTCGAGGCTCTAATATCGTTCTGGGACCCAACCCGCAATGTATTCCGTTTTTTTGACTTTGAACTTTCACCTGCACTAGAGGAAGTCGCCGGATATGTGGGATTGAATGGAAAATTAAGAGGACAGTATTTACTTTCACCAAGAGCAGTATCTTCGCACGCGTTTTTGGATTTGCTAAGCATTAGTCGGAAGGTGCAAAATGATGATTTGTCGAGAGGATGTTGTGCTCTCCAATTCTTATATCAACGGTATGGTACTCCCCAGGGTTTTGAAGAACCAAACCTCGGAATAATTCATATTGGGAACAAAAACAAGTGGGAAGCGAGACGTACTTTGGCATTCATAACAGCATTCCTGGGAATCGTGGTCTGTCCCCGCAAAGATAAGAAAGTAGAGATAGGCCTTGTAGGGATGGTCGATGTTGCAATCAAAAGAACTGATAGTACTGTGGTTCCTTTGATTTTGTCCGAAATCTACCGAGCTTTAACTATATGCCGAGAAGGAGGCAAGTTCTTCCAGGGATGCAATCTGTTACTCCAGTTGTGGATGCAAGAACACCTCTATCACCGAGCAGGATACATGAACCATGGGTTAACCAAGAGAAACTGTATCAGCGGTTTTGAGGAACAAATGACAGGCGTCATATTCCCCGAATGTGTCGAAGCATGGCTTACACGATTGAGGTCAACAACAACCAACCAAATTGAATGGGCATTTGGGTGGTTGACTGATACTGAGGTAATATACATAGAGGCCGAGGAATGTCATATTCTTTTGATGGGACTTTGCAACATCCAACCATATGCTCCTCATCGGATATTGCGTCAGCTAGGAAGATTTCAAGTAATTCCCACTGATGAGGATCTAAGCAAGCACGCCATTGAGCTGAGCCCGGGAGTCGTATTTAATGAAGGGAAAATTAGAAAGTTGTGGCACGAATGTAGATTCTTGGAGCCCAAGACTATGGTTCGAGAACTGGCTAAGGGTGAGGTAGATCCAAAGTACGATGTTTGGCTCGAAAGAAGGTTCCAGACTTGTCAGAGACCTGCTAAAAGAGCGCACGTCCAACAATTTATGGATGATTCGCAGGAACAGTGGGGTTGGTTAATAAGGGAGGAAGGCTACCGGGCAGAAATCGGGAAACTGAAGCGACAAGTTGAAAGGCTTATATTTGAGAACAACGTGCAAGTCGCCTCGGAACAGGGTGAAAAGAACAAATTAGCCAAAGAAAACCAGGCACTGAAAGCCCGAATTCGCCAAGTCAATAAGAGTAACAGCGACCGACAGAAATATCGCTCCGATGAAAGATTGATAGCAGAGTTGAGAAATCAAGTCAGCCAAAGCCGAGAAGACTTGGAGAGATCTGAAGCTTGCATAGAAAGAATAAAGGTCAGATGGGCAAAGGGAACAATGGCATGGAGAAAGCATCTACAACAAGTCATAAGGGATTCTGAAATGAGCATCGGAATATTAAGGAAAACGAACTCCACTCTTCAGGAGCGGATCTTCAAACAAGCACAAGATGCCCAAGCTGACAGAAGGCGCTATTACGATGTGATGACCAGAATGGAAAGACAAATGGAAAGGTTCCAGGATCAACTAGCCAACAATGCTTAAGCGCTGGGGCTAAAGAACCGACGAATAGAGCAACTGTTTGTTGAGAGGGACAACATTCGAGGAAGGATTGATGAAATTGGGCACTACATCTACATGAGATGCCTAGCATGCGAGCAAAAACCTCGTGATACCCTCCTTGCTTCCATCATGGGCTACGTCCACTAGATCATGAACGAGTTGAAGAGCTTGCAGAGAGGCCTTACCCCAAAGTCCGCGGAAAGGCCGAACGATGCCTCGCGAGCCCCTAAGTTGGAATCTTTAATGTATCCCTAGTTCGAGTCTTGTTTGTTGGCTTTATGGGTCCATTGTCTTCCCATATGTTGTTTTTCTTTTCATCGAGTCACGTTAAGAATTTTGGAATCTTTACTATTGCTGTTCTTTGTTTGAAATAAGTAGTTTATAATAGCAAATTTTGGTGATGAATTGAATGATTCCAAAAGAATTTCGTGTCTTTACTTTGTGGTAGAACTACGCCCGATCTGATTCACGCGGGGACGTGATACGTAGGCAATCCACATAAGATTCGACCGCCACTAAAAAAAAAAAGAAGAAAGAAAGAAAAAAAAAAGAAGGAAGAAAGAAAGAATAATAGAGAGAAAAACGGGGGTTCCCAAAACGCTTTAAAGGCACAAATAAATCAAGCTGGGATGACTCATGCATTTGAAGCAAAACATGTTAGAAATGGTTAATTGCCTAGGAGCATTGCATCCCCAATGTGCTATTATCAAATCTGTTAAACTCTAATGCTAACAAGTTTGTTGTTTTCCACAAATACCAGACAGTTAGTTGTTAAAACGTTCTGGCAACACATCCTTATCAAACCAGATCCAAAGGATCGGTACCGACAAGCATGACTACTTCAGAAAATAGTGCCGAGGAAGAAAGGCTAATAAGCCAGTTGTTGAAAGAAGCGATGGAGAAGATAGAAAGAATGGGATTGGAGATAAATGCGATGCAGTTAGCCTTGGATAAAGTACAAAAGAGCCCTGAACCACCAGGGCATATGCCGGAATACCCTCACTCTGGCCCTTCAAAAAGCCTCCTGAATCACCGCTATTATCAGGACAGAAGCCCCCATGATTCCCAAGCCCCACCACCCCATCAACCATTCCCACCACTAAATGTTCCCACCTTTATGGGACCCACACCAGCCACCCTGCAAAGATCAACTAATGAGCCGTTGTTTCAGGCTCACGATGCGCAGTACTATTCCTATGAACCCACATTCAATGCACCAGAACCCCATACCTATAATCCACACTTGGAGGCCCCGGCGGAGATTGAAAAGCCGGCTAAGGTGCCGGAGCAGGATGAGGTAATGAGGAAGTTCAAAAGCCTAGAGCAATCCTTCAGGAGCCTGCATGGATTGGGCAACCAGGTCAGCGTGGCCTACAAGGATCTATGCCCTTTCCAGGACGTCCAACTCCCGGCTGGGTTCATGATGCCTAAGTTTGACTTCTATGAAGGGCATGGTGATCCTGTGGCACATTTACGGGGTTTTTGCAGCAAAATGAGAGGCGCAGGCGGCAAACATGAGCTACTGATAGCTTATTTTGGTCAAAGTTTGAGTGGATCGGTGTTGGAATGGTATACTAGGCAAGATCCTAGCAGATGGTACACTTGGGATGATCTAGCGTAGGCTTTTGCGGGTCACTTTCAATACAATCTCGAGATAGTCCCTGACCGTCTCACATTATTGAGGACCGGAAAGAAGCCTGGGGAAAGCTTTCGTGAGTTTGGTTTCCGCTGGAGAGAACAGGCAGCCAGGGTTGACCCTCCCATGAGAGAGGGAGAAATGGTGGACTACTTCCTGCAAATGCTGGATCCAACATACTTTGGTCACTTGGTGACGACGGTTGGGAAATCCTTCAATGAAGTAGTAAAGATAGGGGTCATGATAGAGGAGGGGATGAGCTCTGATGAAATCCTGAATTACTCAGCGCTCAAGGCAATGACCCAAGCTATTCAGAGCGGCATAGGAGGTGCGCTGGGAAGGAAGAAGAAAGAAGAAGTCGCCACGGTTGAGGCAGGCAGTTGGTCCAGGTCTGGCAAACCATACTACAACCAACCCAGACCCTACAGGATAAATTACCCATACAGCCCACCACAACACTACTATCCACCTCAAGAACCACACTTCTCTGTGCACCAAGCCCAAACATACACTCAGCCTCCGGTTCGCCCGCAATGGCGCGCACCGGCTCCCCAAAACACATATGCACCATCACAAAACACATACCCTCCACCACAAAACACCTATCCTCCACCAAGAGCATACAGGAACCCTCTAGGGGCGGGCTTTCGAGGAAGTCAAGCTGCTAGAAATGACAGGCTACAGAGACATAGAGCTTTTACTGAGTTAGGAGAGACCTATACCACCGTGTTCCACGAACTAAGGCGGCTAGGTTTGGTGAGTCCTATCGAGCCTAGAGAGCCAAACCCCCCACCCCCAAATTTGGACCGATCGATAAGCTGCGAGTACTGCTCAGGAATGCTAGGGCATGATACCGAAAAATGTTGGAGGTTGAGGCAGGCAACACAAGATCTTATTGATGCCAACAAGATCAAGGTTCAGGCGCCGGAGGCACCCAACATCAACCAGAACCCATTGTCAGCACACCACGAAGCTCACATGATCGAGTTGGTGTATAAGGGAGGAGAGCCGAGGAAGCCCTCACAGACAGTGATGATGATCCAGGCCGCTCCGAAAGAAGAATAGACCGGTGGGAGACCAGAGGTACAGTTGAAGGGGGAAGATGTCAAGCCAGTGGTGATATTAGGGAAGAATCCGTCCACCGCAACAAAGAGACCAGAGCCAGCACAATTGGTAGTATCGGGGACAACATCCACACCCGTAGTTGTGTTAAAAGGGGTCTGCAGGGAACTGGTCACCATAAAGCCGGTAGTCCAATTGCCAATGATTGATAGCAAGGCCGTGCCTTGGAGGTATGAAAAGGCAGTGATAATGTACAAGGGAAAGCAAGTGGAGGAGGATAGTTGTGAGGTGCAGGGACTGACTCGATCAGGACAGTGTTTTGCTCCAGTAGAATTGAGAAGATCCAACCCAGCCATAACAAAGAAACCCGTGTCAGAAGAAGAAGCTGAGGAATTCTTGAAAAAGATGAAAGTGGAGGATTACTCCGTGGTCGAACAGTTGAAGAAAACACCGGCCCAGATCTTGTTGTTATCATTACTGATCCATTCGGATAAACATCGCCGGGCCCTGGTGAAGATACTGAATGAAGCTCATGTGCCCAATGAAATTTCAGTAAACCACCTTGAAACGATTGCCAACAAAATTTTTGAGGTAAACCGGGTAACATTCTCTGATGACGATCTGCCAGTG
Source organism: Nicotiana sylvestris (assembly GCF_000393655.2). Taxonomy (NCBI): domain Eukaryota; kingdom Viridiplantae; phylum Streptophyta; class Magnoliopsida; order Solanales; family Solanaceae; genus Nicotiana; species Nicotiana sylvestris. The sequence continues at coordinate 154,396,329 of NC_091063.1, read as the reverse complement.
GAAGGCACAGAACATAATAAAGCTCTCTACTTGACTGTCAAATGTGAAGATTCGGCAGTTACTCGAGCATTGGTGGATAACGGCTCAAGTGCCAATATTCGTCCATTATCCACCCTGAACCAGTTGAAGATCGACCACGGTAAAATCCATAAGAACAGCATTTGCGTCTGAGGATTTGACAGAAGTGGAACAGCCACCGTGGGGGATATTATACTTGAGTTGACCATCAGTCCGGTCCAGTTTACCATGGAGTTCCAGATATTAGATGTCACGGTATCTTATAACCTTCTGTTGGGACGACCATGGATCCACGCGGCTAAAGCGGTGCCATCCACCTTGCATCAAATGGTCAAGTTCGAGTGGGATAGACAAGATGTCGTGCTGCACGGCGAAGACACTGCATGTACCATGAGAGGCGCCATTGTGCCCTTCATAGAAACCAATGATGACAAAGGTCCCTGGGTTTACCAGATTTTCGATGCAATGTCAGCAAACAAGGTTGACATCATTCAACACCCTAGGGTAGCTTCCACAACGGTCATGATGGTTTCAGAGATGCTGGGTAATGGGTTTGTGCCAGGAAAAGTCCTGGGAGCTGAGCTTCAGGGGATTGTTCAACCTGTCTCCTTGACCAAGAATTTGGAGACCTTTGGATTGAGGTTGAAACCAACTGCGGCAGATGTAAAGTGAGCGTGGAAAATGAAGAAGAGAGTTTGGTTTCTTCCCAAACCAATACCGCGTCTCTCAAGATCCTTTATTAAAGCAAGTGTCAAGGGGTCACCGGTCCCGAAAATTCTCGGACCATTGATTGGGATGGACGGGGATTTGAATCAGAGCTTCGAAACGTTGCTCACTGATGTCAATATGGTAGTAGTTGGAGAGGGTTCCAGCGGAGCAGACATACAGTTTGTGGGGCCTGAGGCCAAAACCAACAATTGGACGGTTACTCCTCTTCCTACTCGGGGGGAGTCCTGGTAGTATGCTTTGATTTTTGCTTTCTTGTTTTTCGGATTATTCCAGGGTGTAATCCAAATCTCATTTTATTTTGTAAAGTGTGAACCCTGTTATCCCCCATTTTTAATAAAATTCTCTTCTCTTGTCTCATTTTAATTTTGTTTTGTTCCTTTTTCTTTTTGAACAGTTCTCTTTTTACTGGTTCTAATGACATGGCATACACAGCGGATCTTCGACCTAGTCTAATAAATAAATCTGACTCCGACTTAATGATACAAGAGATCAATTGTGACGATGAGTCTGAATATGACGAGGATAAAGCCTTCAAAGAAATAAACCGAGAATTGTGCCAATTTGAAGAGAAACCCAAGCCTAATCTGAATGACACTGAGGCTGTAAATCTAGGGGATGCGGATAATGTCAGAGAAACCAAAATCAGCATCCACATTGAGCCAAACATCAGGGAGGAATTAATCAAAACCCTCATTGAGTTCAAAGATGTTTTTGTATGGTCATATGATGATATGCCGGGATTAAGCACCCATCTAGTGGTTCACAAATTGCCCACTGACCCGGCATACCCTCCGGTCAAGCAAAAACTGAGGAAGTTCAAGACGGATATGAGTGTGAAGATCAAAGAAGAAGTGACCAAGCAGTTGCAGGCAAAAGTTATCCGGGTCACTCGATATCCCGATTGGTTGGCCAATGTGGTACCAGTGCCGAAGAACGATGGAAAAATCAGGGTATGCGTCGACTGCCACAATCTCAACAAAGCAAGTCCTAAGGATAATTTTCCATTGCCCAATATCCATATCCTTATCGATAATTGCGCTGGGCGCGAGATCGGATCCTTCGTGGATTGCTATGCAGGATATCATCAGATCTTAATGGACGAAGAAGATGCGGAAAAGACGGCTTTCATTACACCATGGGGAACTTACTGCTACCGGGTAATGCCATTCGGATTAAAGAATGCTGGGGCAACGTACATGCGAGCAATGACTACTGTGTTTCACGACATGATACACAAAGAAATTGAAGTGTATATAGATGATGTGATCATAAAGTCTTGGCGTCAAGAAGACCACGTAGCATACCTAAGAAGGTTCTTTCAAAGACTTTGAAGGAATGATATTAAGCTCAACCCGACCAAATGCGCTTTCAGGGTTCCATCAGGAAAGCTATTAAGATTCATCGTCAGGCGACGGGGTATTGAGTTGGACCCATCCAAGATCAAATCCATCCAAGATTTGCCACCGCCAAAGAATAAAACGGAGGTAATGAGTCTATTGGGAAGACTAAATTATATCAGCAGGTTCATCGCTCAACTCATGGCGACTTGTGAACCCATATTTCGGCTGCTGAAGAAAGATGTTGCGGTAGACTGGACGGCAGAGTGTCAAGAGGCTTTCGACCAGATCAAAGGGTATCTGTCCAATCCACCTATGTTGGTTCCACCTGAGCCGGGGAGGCCATTAATTCTTTATCTGACGGTCCTGGAGAATTCGTTTGGCTGTGTGTTGGGGCAACACGACATTACAGGAAGGAGAGAGCAGGCCATTTATTACCTTAGCAAGAAGTTTACAGTATATGAGGTCAAATAAACTCAACTCGAGAAGACATGTTGCGCCCTAACTTGGGTGGCTCAGAAGCTGAAGCACTACCTATCCTCGTATACTACTTATCTCATATCCCGTTTGGACCCATTGAAGTACATTTTCCAGAAACCTATGCCTATAGGGAGGTTAGCAAAATGGTAAATTTTGCTCACAAAGTTTGATATCGTCTATGTGACGAGGACGACCATGAAAGCCCAAGCGCTGGCCGACCACTTGGCTGAGAATCCTATTGATGAAGAATACGAGCCTTTGAGGACGTATTTCCCGACGAAGAAGTAATGCATACAGGTGAGCTGGAATTACCCGAGGAACCCGGTTGGAAGCTTTTCTTTGATGGAGCCGCAAACGCGAAACGGGTTGGAATAGGAGCAGTACTCATTTCTGAAACAGGACGTCCCTATCCTGTTACAGCTCAGCTATGCTTCTATTGTACCAACAACATGGCCGAGTATGAAGCATGCATTTTGGGTCTGCGATTAGCTGCATACATGGATGTCCAGGACGTTTTGGTCTTGGGAGACTCGGACCTTCTGGTACATCAGATTCAGGGTGAGTGGGAAACACGGGATTTGAAACTCATACCATATCGACAATGCTTGCACGATCTAAGCAAGCGATTTTGATCAGTGGAATTCAGACATATCCCGAGAGTTCATAACGAGGTTACCGATGCATTGGCCACTTTAGCATCAATGTTACACTACCCCGACAAAATGTATGTTGACCCGTTGCACATTCAGGTTCGTGATCAACATGCTTATTGCAACGCGGTAGACAAGGAAGTAGATGGCGAGCCCTGGTTTTATGACATAAAGGAGTACCTCCAAATGGGGATATATCTAGAGCAGGCCACTGGAGACCAAAAAAGAGCCCTTCGGCGTTTGTCAAATGGTTTCTTCCTCAGTGGAGGAGTGTTGTACAGAAGAACCCCGGACTTGGGATTGTTAAGATGTATAGACGTCGGTCAAGCCACGACGGTTATGGCAGAGGTGCATACTGGAGTTTGCGGGCCACATATGAGCGGATATGTATTGGCAAAGAAGATTTTTTGAGCAGGGTACTATTGGCTCACTATGGAGCATGATTGTATCAATTTCGTGAGGAAATGTCATCAATGTCAGATACACGGAGATCTGATCCATTCACCGCCGACGGAGTTGCATACAATGTCAGCGCCCTGTCCATTTGTCGCATGGGGCATGGATGTCATTGGGCATATTGAGCCGGTAGCAACCAACGGCCATAGGTTAATTCTGGTGACCATCGACTACTTCACCAAGTGGGTTGAAGCTAAAACTTTCAAGTCGGTAACCAAGAAGGCAGTGGTGGATTTTGTTCACTCCCATATCATCTGCAGATTTGGGGTCCCAAAAGTGATCATCACGGATAATGGTGCCAATCTTAACAGCAATTTGATGAGAGATGTATGCCAACAGTTTAAGATTACACACCGCAATTCCACCCCATATCGTCCCAAGGAAAATGGAGCAGTTGAAGCAGCCAATAAGAACATCAAGAAGATACTGAGGAAGATGGTAGAAGGATATAGACAATGGCATGAGAAATTACCCTTTGTTTTGTTGGGTTATCGCACAACAGTCCGGACTTCCATAGGTGCAATTCCTTATTTGTTGGTATACAGAACTGAAGCAGTAATACCAGCAGAGGTCGAAATTCCATCCCTCCAAATCGTCGTTGAAGCCGGGATTGACGACGATGAATGGATCAAAGCTCGACTGGAGCAGTTGAGCTTAATAGATTAAAAAAGATTGGCAGCAGTGTGTCATGGCCAGTTATATCAGAAAAGAATAACTGTTCATGGCCAATGAAATGACGGAGGCAATTCTTTCTTCTATCCAAACACTTTTAATCTTTGCTTCCCCCTTTGAGCTTATTTTATTCTTTCATACCCCTCTTTTGGAATCACTAATGGGAAACAATATATGAAAAAAAAATGGGAAAAGGAATTAAAAGAAAAATGAAAACAAGATAAAGGTCATAAGAAAATAGAGGAACCGCTAGGAACTACGTTTGACCTGATTCCTCACAGAGGATACGTAGGCGCCTCACGGCTCGGTCATAGTGTGCATAGTATGCATAGTGTGCATATGCTCCACATAGTGTAAATATAAAAATCCCCAAGCAAGAAAACTGGGGCAGGAGTTATGTTTTGAAGTTTCAAAAAAAGTTGATTCCAAGAGTTGTAGTGTTTCATCCGTCGAAGTTATTTTTGAATTTTTGCCAGCTTTTCTTTTAAACCCACACAAAGCCAACATAGATGTCCAAAAAGACCTCCCGATCAATATCCGAGAGGTGCCAAGTCAGGAAAATGAAAGCCGAGAATAATACATTGATCCCCAGCAAAGAAGAGGGTCATAAACTGGAAATGAATTGATAGCCGAAAAGAATCTCCGGAGGAGAGAGTCATATCGGCAGCACTCCGATCCCCCGCTGAAAAATAAAATGAGAGAGTATTATCGGTGAAAAACTTCATAGGCACCATAAGGCGACGAAAGATGAGAGAAATAAAATGAGAGAGTCTTATCGGTGAAAACCTTCACAGGCACCATAAGGTGACGGGAGCTGAGAGAAAGGAGAAAGTCTTATTGGGGAAAACCCCTCGAAGGGCACTATAAGGTGACAAGATAGATTGGCAAGAAGGCTCCGTGTTTGCGAATAAGTGGACACCTATTTATCCCCAGCAAGTAAGGCCATCAGGAAGATTGATTGATACAAATAGACTGGGTTGGGTAATCCGTAATGCACGACATGATCGTGGGGACCAGTCATACCGTCGAGATAAGTTCTTTCCTTTTCTTCTCCCCCAGCATTTGTTCAGAAAGATTTTCCCTTTTCTATCTTTTTCATTTCTTTGTCTAAGAAGACTCCTCCTGAAATTTGTTTTGAGAAGGATTTTTCAGAGTTTACTACTAGGGGCCAAAATGGTACAAAGAAAAATGTGAAGGGCACAGGCCAAAGCCAAGGCAATAGGACAAAAGACGTTTGTTGCAAAACCAAATGACCAACTGACCTAGAAAGTTAAGGGGAACATGAAGAAAAGCAAAAAACGACGGTTGAAGGACTTGTGGACCAAGTTCCAAGAAGATCCCCATCAAGAACTGCAATAAATCACGGACTAAGGACCAAGTTGGTCCGACACCACAGAAAGGGGGAAGGAGGAAGAGAGAATTAATCCGCAGCAAGATAACCCTAACAGTCCTATCCTCAATAGCGTTATCCCCAGGTGATTAACATGTTATGCCCTGCAGGGCTGGGAGAAAATAAACGTTTAAGGGAGTAGTTTTGAAGTTGAAGAAGACTCCCACAGCATGTTGTGAAACAAAAGAGCAGGGAAGGGATAAATGGAAAACCATCCCCAGCAAAAATACCATCCCCAGCAGACGTATCATCCCCAACAAGCAACTTTATCCCCAACCAGTTGTGGGAACACATAGCAAGGGAAAGGGAAGGGAAAATCATCCCCCAGCAGGAATGACACGGCCACTCACCATGTTAAAACTAACAAAATTTTCTTTGATTCTACAGGAAAATAAAGGTTGATGATGGCAGAAAGACACGCCGCAAGGAAGGTCACCAAAACCGGGGCAGAAAATTTTCTGCTGTTGTCAAAAATTTTCTCGGAGGAACGAGGAGACAAATTCAAATACTTTTATGCTTTAGTTAAATAGGCGCCCACCTGTATAATTAGAGGAATACTTTTATGTCTTAGATAAATAGGCGCCCACCTGTATAATGAGAGGAATATTTTTATGCTTTAGTTAAATAGGCGCTCACCTGTATAATGAGAGGAATACTTTTATGTCTTAGATAAATAGGCGCCCACCTGTATAATGAGATGAATATTTTTATGCTTTAGTTAAATAGGCGCCCACCTGTATAATGAGAGGAATACTTTTATGTCTTAGTTAAATAGGCGCCCACCTGTATAATGAGAGGAATATTTTTATGCTTAGTTAAATAGGCGCTCACCTATATAATGAGAGGAATATTTTTATGCATTAGTTAAATAGGCGCCCACCTGTATAATGAGAGGAATACTTTTATGTCTTAGATAAATAGGCGCCCACCTGTATAATGAGAGGAATATTTTTATGTTTTAGTTAAATAGGCCTCACCTGTATAATGAGAGGAATACTTTTATGTCTTAGTTAAATAGGCGCCCACATGTATAATGAGAGGAATATTTTCATGTTTTAGTTAAATAGGCGCCCACCTGCATAATAAGAGGAATATTTTTATGTCTTAGTTGAATAGGCGCCCACCTGCATAATGAGAGGAATATTTTTATGTCTTAGTTGAATAGGCGCCCACCTGTATAACGAGAGGAATACTTTTCAGTCTTTACATTTCATGTCTCAGGTGCCCACCTGTATAACGAGAGGAATACTTTTCAGTCTTATGCTGCAGATCTTGAAATTATCTCATACTGCAGATCTTGAAATCAGTAACCCACCAGAAGGCAGAAGGTTACAATAGGAATCCCAGCAGGAAACAAGAAAAATCCCCAGGACCGGAAAGCAGAAGGTTGCAACAAGAGGTCCCAGCACAAATTCAAGTGCATGAGTCAAAAGGGAAAAAAGACGCGTCTTGAAAGAAGCGGCCTGTGAACCTTAAATTATGCCCAGCATAACAAATCTGATGAAGAAAGTCGTATCCCCAGAGGAACCACCGAAAATCTTAATGAAGGAAGCTATATCCCCAGCGGACCGAGCAAAATGATGAAAACTGGTATTCTCAGCCCCAAGTTCTCGGAAGGAAAGCACCGGAAGAAGCGCAAGCCGACAAGAAAGCAAGGCAACAAGAACAAGTTAAAGATAGATGAGATCTCATGATCCGTAGTCTAGCCTAGCTTCTTGATTTTTCTTTAAGCACGGTGTAACAAGGAGATCGGTAAAGCAGTGATAACAGCATGAAACAACAGTAATATTACAGTCCCATGGTAATCCCAGCTACCAAAACTTCCCGAACTACATCAACCTGATTCCCCTTTAGCCAGGGATATGTAGGAAACCTTTGAAGCAAAGGTTTGGTTAAATCTTTTTCAAAAATGCTTCACACGGAGTATTCCAATGGGCAAAAATCGCTCGTATCCGCTCACTTTATCTTTGCACGAAAACTCTTTGTGTTTTCGGCCAAAGAGGGGCAGCTGTGAGCACGTGATTTTTGCTTCACGGAAAACTACTCCGAAAGAAATCAAAAAATAAAATAAATTTAATCGGTGTAAATTTTGAGAATTTGCGTGACATTTTGGTAATTAGTTTTGTCCGTAAATGTTTACCTTTGATTGAGATTAATTAAAAAATACAAAAAATACGTGTTGCACACACATCCAAGATTTAATTGTACGTCTTGGAATTAATTGAGTCATGTTTTATGGAAAAAAAAGAAAATTACAAAAATATGCAGTTTTGTTGCATTTTTGTCATTTATGTGTGCCGCTGTGTAATTTTGTTAATTAACTAAATATTTAACCTTGTGTGATAATTGTTGTTAAAGTTTAATAGTGTTGTAGGATAATTTTGGTTTTACAAGTTATTTTTAGAATTTTATTGATTGTTAGTTAAAAATAGAAAAGAAAAGAACTCAAAATTGAAGAGAATCTCAGATTTTGGGCTCATGTTCAACCCAAGCAGATCAGGCCCAATCTATGGCTGACCTAGTCCACATCGACCCGGTCTCACAGAAGTTGGAATGACGCCGTATTGGCATCCCCATTCTGAGCCATTGATTGATTCAAATAAACGGCCCAAATCAGGCCATTCACTTACCCAAACGACGCTGTAAAGGGCCATCTGATCTCAACCGTTAACCCAATCACATCCAACGGCCTCAAGCCATCCCCATATGCCCGACCCATTTTACCCCGGACCAACCCGACCCCATTTTAAGTGAAACGACATCGTTTCCTTTAAGTGAAGGGATCCTGGCCCTCGATTTCACCTGATCCAACGGCCAGGATCCATTCCCCCCCTCCGTATATAAGCCCTTCATCACACCCCACGCCCCTATCCAAACCATACCCCCCCTCACCTCCTGTTCATCATCGTCTCAAGAGACGAACCCGTTCCAAACCCTAGCCGCCCCCATACACTCTCACCGTAAACCCGACGGCAACGATGCCGGTAACCTCCAAAGTAACACCCCTGATGCACCTCACCACCCTGAACACGGATCTATTACCCCCTTGCCTCGAATCATCCCCCATCATCTCGAATCTTAATTTGAAGGTTCGAGCCCAACCCTGACCTACACCAACCCACCCCAGTTTCACACCAGTCACCACCCTGGCCTCACTCGTGACCAAACCAAGCTTGGTTTGCTCTGAATCTACCAACAAATCCTCAAGCCCCAAATCGAACTGTTCGAACCCTAGAACACAAGAATTTTTGGAATCCAGCCAGATTAAACGGAGGGTTGGGGTCTAATAGACCTTAATCGAAGTGTTTTCAGTTGAGAACACCTCGATTAAGGTCTGTTTGACCTCAAAATGGGCAAATCCAGTCAAAACCGGGGTCATTTGTTGTTGAGCTTTCAGGGTGAGTTCACTTTTTCTTTTCTATTTTTTGTTTTAGTATTATTTTAGTTTGTCAGCATGGTTAATTAGTTTATTTGGTATTTCTGATATTTTCTTTCAATTGGTTATCCATCTTCGTAAGACCTTTTATTTGGTCGATTGTTCTTCTGTTCATGGTTGAATACGTATGGTGATTATACATGTTTGGTTTGATCAATGTCGTCAAGTGTTCCATTTATGCTGTTCCTCTGTTTTGTGCAAAGTTGTCTGAAGCCATTTGGGACCCTGTTCGTATTGTTTGTTTAATCGAGTGATCGTTCTATGTTATAATTAGTATAGTCGATTAGATAAACGTCGTCGATTAGTTTTATAGGAGTGAATGTTCAAATATTCTGATTCTGATAACTTCATATGATTAATCGAATCATTGTCGTTTAGCTGGTCAATTGACATTATCTGTGAATGGTTTGCAGCTGCAATGAAATAGCTAGAACTCAATTTAGGGCATCTTGAATTTGAACTTTCCGAAGTTTGAAATTTCCTGCTGTTGTAGTATGGTAAAACAGTAATAATTGGGAGCTAACAGGGGTAGTTTGGGGTGTGAAAAGAGCAGAAATGAGTAGTTTGAGATGGGCTGACAATAGGGTACTAAAATAGCATTAAACTAATATAATAGTGGGGAACAAAAGTTGATAGCATGGGGTTAATTTAAAGGCTGTCAGCTGCCCATACCATTGGGGGCACAAAACACTTGTTAATGGGAAATAAAGGGGTATGGGAAGAGTTAAGAGCTGGGGTAAACGAGGCAGTAGGGCTGGCCTGTATTTAGCCTATAAGTAGGCTCATTTAAGGACATCAGAGGAGGTTAGACATCAAAAGTGAAAAGGCTGGAGATCAAAGTTTAAGGCTAGGGAAAAATTAGAAACTAAAGGGTTAGAGATCAGGTTTTAAGAGTTAAGATAAGAGGGTGAGAGGTGAGGAAAAAATCAGAAATTAGAGGCTGGATAATTTTAGGTGTTGAGAGCTAAAAGAGTGCCGGTTTTCTGAACATAACAAGCAGAAACCACTGTGTTTCTGCATCTGTTTCTTTCTCTGCTTTGGTCTGGTTTGGTTGGGCAAACTGTTGGTTTTCAGTTAGCTTCCCTGGGTTCTTTACTTGCTAAAAACTGCTCCAGTTAAGTGTTTTGGTTCTCTATTTGGACTGAAAGTCCACTGGCTGTTGTTGTTGGTTTCTTCTGAAATTTCTGATGGGTTTTCACTTAAGTTGCTGTTGAGTTTTGGTCTATTGTTGGGCTATCCCTGTTGCTGTTGTTGTGTAAATATAAGCTGAAGTTTGAAGCTTGAATGCAAAGAAAATTGGAAAAGTTGAAGTTATTCTGAATTAGCTTAGAAATGTACTAAAAATAGGTTGTCAGCATGATAACTTACTTTCCCTAACAGGACCATGTAATTAGCTGTGATGTAACTGAACCTTTATGCATAACATTTAGTTGGAAGACCCTGTGTGTTGCTTATAACTAAATGTGATTAATGTTGTAGTAGCCATGTTCTATTAGTTCCTTATTGTTTTGTGGAGAAGCGTGTTAGGTACCCAATAGTTCTTTCTTTAAACAAATGGCCTGTTTTAAGTCGTTGGGAATATGGTTTGATTAAGGCAAACAGTACGTTTCATTTCAGTTTCTCCCCCCATTTGTTTATAAATGCCAAACATATATCAAACACATTGAATAGGCCCAATTGGAATAAGAGTGGCCCAGGCCGAATTTAACTTCATGCACAATAGTCCTGGGCCCATAACTGCCAAACGGGCTGCCCGTATCACGTCCCTCTTTCAATAAATCACGTTTGAAACTTAACTATAATGACTCGTAAGTATGTAAATACAGTAGGAACTTTCCATTTTGTTAGAGACAAACAAAGATAGGAAATCATAGTTTGCTTTTAGGTTTGCCTTTAAATAAAAGGAGATGAGCCTCGCCCCAATAAAATGCATAAACTGCGGGGCCCTCGTTAGATGTATATATTAAATATTTAGATTCTGGGACGGGCCGTTTAGCAAATTTCACGGTTTTTCCTCAAAAATAATAACACGCTAGTTCTTTAGGACGCGTCTCAATTAATCTTATTTTCTTAAACTCGGGTGTGCATTTCATGCGACCCAAATCCAAATCCCAAAACATTGGATAAAAATATGTTCCGGATTGCGGGTGCATTTTATGTGACGCAATCCAAAGACATGTTTTAAACGAGGTTCACATCCCTTTAAAAATATAATAAAAGCGGTAAAGAGTTAAAATCTGCACATAAGTTCATATTTGTATAAAATCAGATAAATAAGCCGAATATGACAGTTGAGCGACCGTGCTAGAACCACGGAACTCGGGAATGCCTAACACCTTCTCCCAGGTTAACATAATTCCTTATCCGGATTTTTGGTTTGCAGACTGTAATACAGAGTCATTCTTTTCCTCGATTCGGGATTAAATCGGTGACTTGGGACACCCTAAATCTCCCAAGTGGCGACTCTAAAATAAATAAACAAATCCCGTTTCGATTGTCCTTTAATTGGAAAAAACTCCTACCCCCTCGCGGGGGCGGAAAGAGGAGGTGTGACAAGTCTTATTGGTGAAAACCCTTGCGGGCACCATAAGGCGATGGTGAGTTGTGAGATGAACACATGAGAGAGGCTTGTTGGTGAAAACCCTTTGAGGCACTATAAGTCGAATGAGGCTCATGAATTTACAGAGAATTTGGATCAGTGAAAGCCCGGTTTTGAAGTATGAAGACAGGACATGAACTGAAAATATGATTGGTTGGACAGATTAGGCTGATCAATCCGAAATGCATGTCATGATCATTGGAGCTGGCTGCTTCCCTCAGATAAGTCTTCTTTTCTCATTCTTCTTCATATAGTCATCTGTGCTCAAAATTTTCCTTTGTTCCTTTTTGTCAAAAATCATTTCACTTTGCTCTTTGAGTCTATCTTTATGGGTCTCTTTGGAGTCAGCCCTAGTTGAACAAGAAGGAAAGGATTTCAAAGCCTACTACCAGCTTCTAAATTGCACAAAGCGGAGTCCGGCCAGGCCCATCACAATTGACTTGATTTAGAATAAGCAGTATGGTGATAACTGAGGTTCAGACAATCAAGTGAATCTTGAATTTTGAGTAAATACAAGGATTCAACAACTTTCAAAATGAAAACACAATGCAACAAGTGAGTGTGAGAGATTCAGGTCATGCAGAGTTTTTGTGGTCCAGTTCTAATCAAAAGGTCAAACAACTTCTTGCTAGCCCGAAGCAGCTAATCAGAATGAAGCATGGCAGTGGCGGAAGCAGACACTCAGCAAGGATGTCACAAACTAACCAGCACATTTTCAAACTAACAAAATTCTATTTGTCTGAAACAGGGGCAAGAAGATTTTTAAATCCACAGGGACCTCCCATGGAAAAGCATGGTTCAGGGAGCAAGAAATTCTATTCAGAATCCTCAAAGATGAGAGCATGACTCAGGTAAGTTCGTTTTAAAATTTTCAGGACCCTCCTGGATAATGGGATTTAGTTTTTAAATTTTCAGGACCCTCCTGGATAATGGGATTTAGTTTTTAAAATTCTCAGGACCCTCCTGGATAATGGGATTTAATTTAAAATTTTCAGGACCCTCCTGGATAATGGGATTTAATTTAAAAATTTTAGGACCCTTTTGGATAATGGGATTTAGCTTTTAAATTTTCAGGACCCTCTTGGATAATGGGATTTAGTTTTTAAAATTTTCACGACCCTCCTAGATAATGAGATTTAGTTTTAAATTCTCAGGACCCTCCTGGATAATGGGATCTAGTTTTTAAATTTTCAGGACCCTCCTGGATAATGGGATTTAGTTTTTAAATTTTCAGAACCCTCATGGATAATGGGATTTAGTTTTTAAAATTCTCAGGACCCTCATGGATAATGGGATTTAATTTAAAATTTCCAGGACCCTCATAGATAATGGGATTTAATTTAAAATTTTCAGGACCCTCCTAGATAATGGGATTTAGTTTTTAAATTTTCAGGATCCTCCTGGATAATTGGATTTAGTTTTAAATTCTTAGGACCCTCCTGGATAATGAGATTTAGTTTTAAGTTTTAGATGAGATTTAATTCGAAGTTTTCAGGGCCCTCCTGGATAATGGGATTTAGCTTTTGAATTCTTAGAGCTCTATAGGTAACATGATCCGATTAACACTCACAAATATGCCCAGATCCCAAATTGGGCCAGAAAAATTTCTTTTATTTTGTCTGTTTGTTGCAATATCAGGCGCCCGCCTGGATAACGAGGGAATACAGTTTCGAGTTTTGGTAATCAGGCGCCCACCTGGACAGCGAGGGAATACAGTTCAAGTTGTTGGTAATCAAGCGCCCACCTAGAGAACAAGGGAATTCATTTCAGACTTATTTCAATTCGCAAATTTAAGAAGCATCAAGAGCCCGCCTAAAGAACAGGGTCCACTTTTCAGTCTCATATTGAAGATCAAATAGAGATTCAATACAAGAAGCAGATAGGATCTTGTATTTTTCTTTCACTTTGCTGTAAATTTTTCTTTTATTTTTGATGTAATGGCAGGAACAGCGGACCACAACCTCGACGACACTTCACTCGACTCTCCACCTCGGTACTCCATCATCCTTCTCACTTCTGAACTACACGTGGCCTGATTCCTTTATAGCCAAGGATATATAGGCAGCTCAGATACCAGGGCTCGGTCACAATCTTTTTAGCCACCTTTATTTTCTTTTGAATAAGCGTCGGGTCATAAATCAATTACGTTGATTATTGTTCTTTGCTCCGAAAACTCTTCGTGTTTCCAAGCAAAGAGGGGCAGTTGTAAGCACGTAATTTTTGACCCACGCAAATTTTAAAGTTAGTTTTAATATTTTAATATTTTTAAAATATTTACTTGACTTTATTTTAATATAATTTTAATCTTTTTACTTTTAGTCGTAAGATATAAAAAAAACATAAAATAGTTTTATTTATCGTGTTTATCGCGTTTCTATATTTTTATCTTTAGTTTAAGATCAATTAGTATATTTTTATTCATGGTATCTTAATTTTATCATGACTTTAGCCTATTTTCTTTACTTTTTACTTTATTGTTATAACATTTAAAAATACAAAAAAAAGTAGTTTCATTTCAAAATTTTGTTTATTTACTTAACTAAGTTTAATTAATATTTTTGTAGGATTTTTGAGTTTGTCTTTGTCCAACAAGAAAATTTGTAGGCTCAAAGGTGTGAGTCCATTTCTTTTAACTTAAACCCAATTATTCTTAGCCCATTCTTCCCAGCCCATTAGCCCATTTATGTGCAAGATTTAATCTTAGCCATCTATTTTCTTCTAATCCAATGACTATCATCCCTTCACACCTTAATATAAAATACCCAATTATAGAAACCCTAACCCAAGTTTTTTTCAATTTCCTAGTCTTGAACTAAAAAAGGAACCAGCCGGCAGTCCACCCCCCTCGTCGTCAGATCTCTCACGCCGCCGACCAGCCACGCAGTCGTTGCCCTCCTCCGAATGACCAGTCACTCCATCCCCCGAACACTCCAGCAGCGGAACCATTACAGTCACCCACCTCACGACCTCACCAGACCCGCCGCCCACCAGCAACGGCGTCAACCAGCCCTACAACGACCAACGACCGCACCACCCCAACTCCCTCTCAAACCCGCCGTCGCACAGACCCCATCAGATTGGAGCTCAAACGTAACAAGAATCCAGCAACAACAACTCCATTTTCAGCCGAAAATCCAGCAGATCCTAACCCAAATAGAACAAATCGAGTCAAGCTTTCTGTTGATACCAGTTTCCGTTCTTTAAGAGCTTCGACTGCGTTTGTAAGGTTGTCCGGTCGACTGAGTTTGTAAGGCTGTTTCGGTCGCTGGCTCTATTTGTAATCGAGGCTGCTGGTCGAGTTTTCTTTGGTCGCACGTCCAATTGCTCGTTCAAAGATTTGTTGGTGATTCATTGTTGGGTGTTCTTTTGTTAATCCAAAATTGAAAGATTTCGACGGTAAGGCCTACTCGAATTTTGAGCGTGAATGAAGTTTTGTTTCAACCATGCTATTGTCTTTCCCTTAATCTACATATTTATCATTGCTATTGTGAATTAGTATATTAAAAACATATACTTGGTGTAAATGTTGGAATTGGATAAAGTGGCAGTGGGGTTTGGGTACTAGAAATTTAAAAAAAAAAATCAATTGTTATTATTATATTCTACTGAATCGATAGGGGCATGTTTAAGCCGACCACACTTGGGTAGGCAAACTTTAAGATTTTGTTAGCCTTGAGGCAAGAGGTCGCTCCCTTAGTTAAATTTATCCGGGGAATGCCCCGAAGAATTTGTATATATTTTATTCCGGGGAATGCCCCGTAGTATCATGTATTTGGAGGCCATGACGAACTTCGTGGGAAAATTATAGTATATATTAGTATTTAGGATTTTACATTTATTTTCTTTTGGTTAGGTGGGGACGACCTCGAGCCTCTATTGTGTTTATTTTCTTTTCTGTGTTTATACCTCAATTTGAATATTTTAAGTGCCAACCTGATCAAGTATGCAATCGTACTAGTTACAGGACTTGGGGAGTTCCTAACACCTTCTCCCCGAGTCAAATGAACCCCCTTGCCCGAATCTCTGGTGCAGACTTAGTTTGGAGTCCAAAGTGTTTTAAAGGAAAAATTATTTTTAAAAAAAAATGGTGACCTGACACACCAAAACCAATGTCAGGTGGCGACTCTGAGTTATTTCCTTTTGAACACAATTTTGTCACTTTTTAATTAAAAACCCTTTTGAGCTTTACTAAATCTTTTATTTTATTTAAGAGGGTTTAGTGAAGTTCGGTTAAAAAGGGGTATGACAGGCTGGGCTAGCCCGGCCCGACCCATATTGACAACTCTAGTGTCAGGTGAGTGGAGCGGAAATCTTCACAGTGTGGTCCAATCTGTTAAATTGTTTGTTTGTATAATGTATAGTCAGGTGTAATGGAATGTGTGACGTAGGGGTGTTCAAACCGAACCGGAAAACAACACCAAACCTATTAAAAACCCGACTAGGTTTGGTTTGACTTGACAGTATTGAGTAAAAAAATCCGAACCAAACCGACATATAAATATATAAATTTTATTTATGTTTGTTTGTATAATGTATAGTCAGGTGTAATGGAATGTGTGACATAGGGTGTTCAAACTGAACCTGAAAATTGCACCAAACCGAAAAACCAAACCAAACCGATTAAAAAACCCGACTAGGTTTGGTTTGACTTGGTTTGGTATTAATTAAAAAAATCCGAACCAAACCGACATATAAATATATAAATTTTATTTATATTTTTAAGACTTTATAGTGAATTTTCGTTAGAAATGTAAATATATTTGGGATCCTCTCATCTATTAACCTTGAAAGCGTAAATTAAAGAAAAATTATTGTTAGACGACTAAGAAAATAATTATTATGTGTTACTAAAAAAATCTCCCATTATAATATTTTAATAAATCATATGTTTGTCAATTTTTTTCATATTTACTAAACATATATTCATTTATCAAAGCTTTATCTATAATTTTAACAAAGTAAGATTGAAATAATATTCATGTAACAAAAAATCCCGAAAATCCGAAAAATCCGACAAAACCGAACCAATCCAAACAGATATAGTTGGTTTGGTTTGGTTTTAATAAAAACCAAACCAACCTGGTCCATGTACACCCCTATTGTGAAGCATTGAGGAAGAGGCAAACAAAAAATGGAATTTTGTATGTTTAATATTTATTTAATGTTTAAAAAGTGACATTTTAAAAGAGCCCAAGCACTTTATTTAAACCATTTTCGTCCAACCCACGTCTATGTAAACCAGACTATCTTACATGAAGAACTCACATTTCAGTGTTGCAATACATAATCTTCCTTTATAATTCATATTTTTTTAAAATATCCCAACAATGATGGATGAAAGGCGGATTAGGATTGCCTTATATTTGGACACTATGCACTATACTAGTTCTCCTGCTACTGGTGTTAAGCTGCCACTTTCAATTGAGTACCACACACTTATCACTATGTTTTATAAAAGATTAATCGGTGTTAATAGATATTCAATGAGATTTAAGGTAATTGGAAGATTTCCATATTTAGTTACTCCACAAGGTGTCGCTTGTTATATCGAGTTTAATATTTATGATACTGAAACATTACACGATCTTTTAAGGATTTCGGATGAACAAAATAGATTTAATTGCGATAAGGATCCTTAAGATGAACGTAAGCTCAGAAAATGTGAGTTGGAATGAAGTTCCACCTACTCCGACTAAGAAGGTGTTTGGATTGGCTTTTAAGTTGGTTAAATCATCTTTTAAGCTCTTTTTAGCTTTTTTCGGTATTTGACAAAGTCAAAAAGTGCTTAAAATAAGTTAAAAATTACTTAAAACAAGTCAAAAGCAATAAATTGGGCAATCCCAAATTACTGCTTTTTGGCTTAAATGCTATTTCTACTGGAAAATTACTTTTTTTTAAGCCAATCCAAATCCAAAAGGGCTACTTAACCCTCTGAGGGTGTTTTGGAATTGTTTTATCATAACAAGTAATATATCAAAAAGTCTGGCATGATCTGAACATATCTCTGTCAAATGAGCAGCCAGAATAAAACTTTTGGCGAATGCATGGACAATTAAATTACGGTGGGACGATAAATTGGCAAACGTCACAGTCTGATAGGTAAAGGCAGGGGCGGATTTACATGAACTCAAGCGGTGTCACGGGACACCACTTCGTCGAATTTGTTTTATTATTTATATATAAAAAAATAATAAATAAAACAAAAATACAAGATCAAATTATTAAAAGTGACACCACTTATATTGAAATAGCTCAATAGTCTGGTGATAGAGAGTTTCAAGTTTCCTATGAGAGGTCTTGGGTTTGAACTCCCTTGGCTCCACAAAATATTTTTTGACTGTTACGAATCTATTGCTAGAAATAGTAACATCGCTTATGAAAAATTCTGCGTGGGTTTATTCATTGTTAGTACTTTTCTTTTGTTTATCCTTTTATTGATATTGTATTTTTGTAGTGGGTATTGGACCATTATTAATTTATCAACTGAAAACCTCACAAGTTACGTATAAGGGTATAATGTTGGGACTTTCTCGAGTAGAAGGACGGATTATGCTATTACATCCACAAGCGCATAATCCGAAGCCACATACAAATAATAACAGTAGGTTCAAATCCTGATCAAAATAAATTATATTTTATTGTTATGAACTATTTATTATTTGATTACATGTGTAGGAAAAATGACCAACAAAGACAATCATGTTTTAACACATTTGGAAGAATAATTCACTAAGGATATACGAAGAAGGTATGCTTTTCAATAGCAAGATATCCTGCAATGGGGTATAAAAAATTTAGCATCAAAGGTTCTCGGGAATTTGAGGTTGTTGAATCGAAATTTTTTTGAATGTGACTTGTCATTGCTGGGAGCAAGGCTGTAGTCGGAATGCGACCGCATAATGATTTTGCGGGCCGCATATCCGTCGCATATCCAGCAAGGAGAATTCTGGAAGGAGATTTTGCAGCGTGTTATGCGACCGCATAACTGTTCTGCGGGCCGCATAACAGCCACAGACTTGACCTGGCCAAGCCTAGTTTTGGGACCATTTTGGCGGTCCCCTTTGCGGACCGCATATTCGTTTTGCGGTCCGATCTGCGACCGCAAACCCGGTTTCGCAGGATTAAATTTGGAATATATTTACCCGATTTTATTTTTATAAAATGACTTTGGAGATCATCCGGGCTGGTTTAAGAAGTTATTTTATTAGAGAGGGATAGAGAGAGAGGAGTATCTTAGAGAGAGAATGAAGCCCCAACCCCCTTTGCTCATCAATTATTGCCCAATCTTAAAAATTCAAGGGAATCACTCACTAGGCCATCAACTATCCAGGTAAGACCCTGTTCTAAAACCTTCATGCAAATGAGTTAAAGTAAGTTGTGGGGTTAGAGATATACCAAGAATGAGCCAATAGGGGGTAGTATGTAGGGTTGTTGAACTATTCTAGGTAGAATCTTGTTGAAATTATTGAGGGAGGAAGGGATTACCATTGTAGAAGCCTTATGTTCGATTTTGCATGATAGGTGTTTGACGAAATTCCCAAGAGACTTATATCATGAGAATCCTTCTAATTTTGATTCAAACTTATCATCTTCTTATAGATAGAAATTGCTAGGAGTATTTGGACGTTGTAATAACCTAAGTAAAGTTCAAGCGAAGTATGTTAGCTAAACTTCTCTCTTAGAATCGAATCCCATGATGTTCTCGTAAGTTTCAAGTATGATGGTCCAAGCTTTTATTCCTCATTTTTCGAGTTATTCCTCGTAAATTGACTATTCCGAATAAACTTGTATCGAAAGATTCATATCGTAAAAAGTTCAAGTCATACATAAAAGCTTCAATTTATATCGTACAAGTTCAATTCACAAGAACAAAACCTAAAAACTAAAAGTTCATCAATTCTTATCCTACGAGTTTAAACATAAACTAAAAGTTCAATTTATATCCTAAAGGTTCAATTCATATCCACAAAAGTTCAAGTCATATCCTAAAATTTCTATTTATATCCTAAAAATTCAACTCATATCCTAAAAGTTTCAATTTATATCCTACAAGTTCAATTCACAAGAACAAAACCTAAAAACTAAAAGTTATATTCATATCCTACGAGTTTAAACATAAACTAAAAGTTCAAGTCATATCCTAAAGGTTCAATACATATGCTAAAGGTTCAATTTATTTCCTAAAAGTTCAACTCATATCCTAAAAGTTTCAATTCATATCCTAAAAATTCAACTCATATCCTAAAATTTCAATTTATATCCTACAAGTTCAATTCACAAGAACAAAACCTAAAAACTAAAAGTTATATTCATATCCTACGAGTTTAAACATAAACTAAAAGTTCAAGTCATATCCTAAAGGTTCAATACATATGCTAAAGGTTCAATTTATTTCCTAAAAGTTCAACTCATATCCTAAAAGTTTCAATTCATATCCTAAAAATTCAACTCATATCCTAAAATTTCAATTTATATCCTACAAGTTCAATTCACAAGAACAAAACCTAAAAACTAAAAGTTATATTCATATCCTACGAGTTTAAACATAAACTAAAAGTTCAAGTCATATCCTAAAGGTTCAATACATATGCTAAAGGTTCAATTTATTTCCTAAAAGTTCAACTCATATCCTAAAAGTTTCAATTCATATCCTAAAAAGTTCAAGTCATACATAAAAGCTTCAATTTATATCCTACAAGTTCAATTCACAAGAACAAAACCTAAAAACTAAAAGTTATATTCATATCTTACGAGTTTAAACATAAACTAAAACTTCAAGTCATATCCTAAAGGTTCAATACATATCCTAAAGGTTCAATTTATTTCCTAAAAGTTCAACTCATATCCTAAAAGTTTCAACTCATATCGTAAAAAGTTCAAGTCATACATAAAAGCTTCAATTTATATCGTACAAGTTCAATTCACAAGAACAAAACCTAAAAACTAAAAGTTCATCAATTCTTATCCTACGAGTTTAAACATAAACTAAAAGTTCAATTTATATCCTAAAGGTTCAATTCATATCCACAAAAGTTCAAGTCATATCCTAAAATTTCTATTTATATCCTAAAAATTCAACTCATATCCTAAAAGTTTCAATTCATATCCTAAAAATTCAACTCATATCCTAAAAGTTTCAATTTATATCCTAGATTTCTATAAACCCTAGATTTTTATAAAATGTTAAATAATGATAAATACAACCTAAACCCTAGGTTTCTATAAAATACAATGTTAAATAATCAATTGAAACACTAGTCATTTGAAACTAATTCATAGCTAATAAACAAAACATTATAAGCTTACACAAAAGATATAAATTGTAATTATAACCTAGAATTTTTAGGAGGTGGAGAAGGAAAGAGACGCAGCAGCGGCAGAGGAGACGGCGACGGGGTGGCGGCAGCTGGGCGGTGGTCGTTGGTGGCGTGGGTGAGGCCTCTGGTGCTGGGAGTTGGAAGGGGGGGGGGTTGAGTGTGAGAGAGAAAAGAGAGATTTTAGGAAATTTTTAGAAAGAATGGGAGAGGATCCCGGTTTTGACACTCTGGAATTAAAAATAGCGACCACAGTGTATTAGGTAGTATTATATCGAATATAGCTTATATATATAATATATATACTTACGTTATACTATGCACTGAGTATAAGTGTATTAGGTCATACTGTATCGAATATAGCTTTTATATATATATATATACTTACGCTATACTATGCACTGCGTATAAGTGAATTAGGTCATACTGTATCGAATATAGCTTATATATATAATATATATACTTACGTATAAGTGTATTGGGTCACTAATCTCAGTAAATATTTGACCAAGAAAGTCTGACCAATCCAGTCAACATTTTGACTAATATAGCAACCAAGTAGCGACCAACCTTGGTCGCTATTTTGTTTCTTTTATTTATTTTATTTTTTTCGCTAGTTTAGCGACCAACTTTGGTCGCTTTTTCCCACAGACCAATTCTGATCGCTAAATTTTGATCGTTTTTTTCCGGATTTCTAGTAATGTATATAGCT
Organism: Nicotiana sylvestris; assembly: GCF_000393655.2. Lineage (NCBI taxonomy): Eukaryota > Viridiplantae > Streptophyta > Magnoliopsida > Solanales > Solanaceae > Nicotiana > Nicotiana sylvestris. The sequence continues at coordinate 154,374,536 of NC_091063.1, read as the reverse complement.
AGCTAAATCAAAGGAAAGATGTGTAGGATATTTACTTACCTTTGATAGAGCCTCTTGTAATTGTATATATACATGTACTCCAGAGATTGTGAAATACAAGTTATTTCCTTAAATTTCAACAGCTACAACACAGCCAAGAAAAGCAAAAGGAAAGTTGAGAACAAATGGTCTTACCTCAATTGATGGCAAAAGTAGAGCACCAAACTTAGGATCTCTTCCTAACATACGCTCCTAAGATACGATGGTTTACCAATACGGACGTTGACATACCTAAATCCAAAGCAAAAAAAATGAAGAACAAATAATGAAAACTACTACATACGTAACATTTGAATATTACAAAATTCACCTGAACTAACACTAGTTCGGATCTATACTCTTGATTTGCTAGGACAATACTCTTAATCATTGTCCTTGCAAAGTGATTAAATGAATTAAGTTGCTGCTTGAATAAGCCTTTCTGCTTCAGATAATCAGGAATAAGCTCCATATTTAATTACTTTAATTTCTGCACAAGCCAATATAGACAAAGCTATAGCAACTAGAAAAGATGAATATAAAGAGATGACTTCAAATGTAATGCTATGTGACAGCGAATTTTACAAGAGACGTTCTTTTTCTTTGAGCCAAAGAAAACACGAAAGTGAATGAATTTTTGGCACCTTCAAATCTTTATTCTTAAATTTTCAGAATCTCATAGTACGTAGCGCGGGCCCCAAACTTTTCGCTAGTGAAGTTTTCTCCAAGTTTACTGTTATATTATAAACGTTCGTTACTTTCCTCAACTTCTTGGCAATCAAATCACGTGATTACAAACAAAGAATTCTGTCACGACCCAAACTGAAGGGCCATGACTAGCACCCGACCACACTTGCCGAGCACCAACGTACATTTCATCTAACCTTCATTATTATCTTTTAAGGCTAAAGAGATCAATATAAATGGTAGACCTAGATCATGGACAACCAGCAATAAAATATGACGGCATGAACATACATAGCAGGGGATGACCAGACAATCAAGAAACTACATATAAGGTATGAGCTACCACGCTACTATGAAAGACTATACAACAAAAACTAGCCGACAAGGCATACCAAACTATACATGAGCCGACACCTGTCTATGAGCCTCTAAAAGAACATAAGTGTTGCAACATAGCCGGAACAGGGCCCCGACATACCCATAATGTCTATAACAAAAATTGCATACCAAGACCAAGGCAAGTCCGGAGAAGGGATCTCGCCAATCACCGCTGAACTGGACAGTCTACTGTGGTGGGGGAGCTGCACCTGCCTGTCTATCAGGACCTGCAGCACGACATGCAGCGTCCACAAATAAAAGGACGTCAGTACGAATAAAGTACTGAGTATGTAAGGCAATGAACCATAAATACGATCAGTAATGTAAGCAAGGATAGAGAATATACAACCTGTAACATCTTAGTACCTCTGAGGGCTACTTACATGAAATGCATGATACATATGTATAAATACATAAACCTTTAAAGCATTCGCCTCTGTGGGCATCATTATCATCATATCGTACCCGGCCATAATAGGCTCGGTAGAATCGTACCCGGCCACGTGGAGCTCGGTAAAACCCAACTGATCAGTGGTTGCACAATAGGTGCCGTACCCGGCCAACTATAGCGTGGCTCGGTAGAGTAAAATAGATACATATATATAATGCATGCTCGACTCATGGAATCACATTCTAAACCTTTCGGAGTGACGTAAGGTCGGTATCCTCTGTACACGTTATTAGGACTAACTCTTCACTATGAACCTTATAAGAATCAGGAAGTACCAATAACATTGATAACATAAGAATAAGAGAAGCAACATTAACATCAATCGTTCTATAAGAGGGAAAACAATGTAAGTACTGCTAGCTTCTAAGAGTAGAGTATCTTTGGAAGCTCGTTCATTACATTATGTACAATCGGAGTCGTGCAAAAGAAGGAAAGGGATAGCCTCACATACCTTGTATATACTTCCCCAATCTCAAGCTATGCAATTGTCAAAACTCCTTAGTCTACAATAAGAGAAACGATACTATCGTTATCATTTAAGCGTCATAACTATTATGTATCGACCACAACCTATTTTACGATGAAACGGGCAGCACCTCCCCTATATATATGACCTCACACCATTCAAAATAGTCACCAAACATCCCAAACAACATCAATAATAAACATATTGAGCCTCCCAATATAGTCCACACACAGCCTAATCACTTCATACATACGACGACCATCGTAGTCGTGTCAAACAATCTGGAAATGTTATGAATAACTATCAGCCCATAACCCTACATATATATGGTGTTTCCCCACACCCTTACTCCTCCAAAACTCCACAAGATAGTAGTAAAATACGCAGCCCAACAACAACGCAAAACAGTCCACAAAACAATAACATTACTACCAAACCTTTCGATATATATCTCACAAATTCTAGCTTCAATGGCTTAGCCGCAACTTGGATAATCTTAAATACATATAGAGTAAGAGGTTCCTTACCTTTATACAGAAAGAACAACTCCAATTTGACCTTAAATTTCCATGAAATATCCCTCCAATGCTGCCACACAACAAAAAAACGAAACTAGCGATCAATTAGTGTTTTTCGGCACTAGAATCACTTTAGAAGGCTTGAAATCACCTAGGATTGATATTAAGAACATGAGGGAGTATTTACAGAACATAAACCCTTTAAAACAACCTCCCACACGGGCTGGAACGACACAAAAATGAGCAACAACAAGAAGAACAAGAGACTTACTAGCGCCACGGAATTCCCGACACTTGATTTGTGTTGTTTGCCCCTTTTTTGGGTCTTGAATCTTGAGAGAACCTTGAGAGGATGTTCCTAGGGTTCTAAGGTCTGAAAATAGTGAAAAGAAATGACTTAAAACGGGTTGTAGTCATCCTATATAGGTCCAAATATCTTAAACCGACTTAGTGGGCCCCATAGAGAGGTGCTTGGCGCAGTCTCGCGAAAACGCGAATATCTCTCTACTCCGAGATCGTATGGATGAACGGTTTAATGCGTTGGAAACTAGACTCATAGATCTTTAATTTGGTGGGTAGATCACCCCGTAATTCCTTGTAAATTATGAGAAAAGATTAGAAACATTTGACCTAATGTTTAAGTAAAATTATGAACCTAAGTTGCGACAACTTTTGTCGACTTTTGTTTCATAACTCGTTTGACTTCAAGACTTATGATACGGATATTATATGATTAAAATACCTTAATAAATGACCTCTTGAGTGTATTAAGCACCGCTAGATTACCTGAAAATACGAGTTACAACATCCTTGATTCGTTTAACTTCTAATACTGGTTAATCACCCTTATACACTCTTGTATCACTTAAGACCAATAGGATTGACTTCTTATCATCTCAAAGATAATTCCTTCTTGGATTTATGTTAACTAATATATGGCATGAACTAACACATGTGGATATGGGTTGTAACACCCTCCCCCCCTTAGGAACATTCGTCCTCGAATGTAAGGGTTTATGGGGAGTTTAAATCATCGTGGATTCCAATGGAAATTTCCGATCAATTTTCCCCTATAAAATGGTTACTAGCAAAACTTGCAAGTAATTAAGCCCAACATATGGTTTCACAAGTCTACACAAAGCATTATGCGTATTTACATTATCTACATATCATCATTTTGTATTAAGGAGGAGTATTCTCAAATTATTGCTTACCTCATAGAGCCGTTTCTTCTTCCAATGTATCCTGTCTTCCACCAGCATCCTTGTTATCTTCATTCTGGAATAAGTAAGGGTATTTTGACTTCATCTCCTTTTCTGCTTCCCATGTCATTTCTTCCATATTTTTGTTCCTCCACAATACTTTGACGGAAGCTACATCTTTTGTTCTCAGCTTGCGGACTTGCCGATCTAATATCGCCACTGGCACTTCTTCATATGATAGGTCCTCTGTAACTTGTACATCTTTGATAGGGACGACTCGAGAAGGGTCTCCAATACATTTTCTCAACATAGATACATGGAATACCGGGTGGACAAATTCCAATTCGGATGGCAATTCTAACTCATAAGCAACCTGTCCAATCCGTCGAAGAATTTTATACGGCCCGATATACCTTGGACTCAGCTTACCTTTCTTCCCAAAACGCATAATACCCTTCATTGGTGAGATCCTCAGGAAAACCCAATCACCAACCTCAAACTCTAGATCACGACGTCGGACATCAGAATAAGATTTTTGCCTGCTTTGTGCCGTCCTCAATCGCTCCTGTATCACTTTCACCTTCTCAATAGCTTGGTGAATCAAATCTGGCCCATATAATTCTGTTTCACCGACTTCGAACCATCCAACTGGTGATCTACATCTCCTCCCGTATAGTGCCTCGTATGGGGCCATTTTAATACTGGAATGGTAGCTATTGTTATAGGCGAATTCTATGAGTGGAAGATGATCATCCCAATTCCCCTTAAAATCTAGAACACATGCTCGTAGCATATCTTCCAGTGTCTGAATGGTACGTTCAGCCTGTCCGTCAGTCTGCGGATGAAATGCAGTGCTGAGATTTACTTGTGTGCCTAAACCCTTCTGGAAAGACCTCCAAAAGTTAGCCGTAAATTGAGCTCCTCGGTCTGATATAATAGATATGGGCACACCATGAAGCCTAACAATCTCCTTGATATACAACTTTGCATAATCTTCAGCCGCGTAAGTTGTCTTCACTGGCAGAAAATGGGCACATTTTGTAAGTCGATCAATTATCACCCAGATGGAGTCAAACTTATGATAAGAGCGAGGTAATCCAATAATGAAGTCCATATTAATCACCTCCCACTTCCAGGTCGGAATCTCTATATTTTGAAGCAATCCACCGGGTTTCTGATGTTCTATCTTTACTTGTTGACAATTGGGACACTGGGCTACAAATTCAGCAATAGACTTCTTCATATTATCCCACCAATACTGCTCCTTGACATCATGATACATCTTTGTCGAGCCGGGATGGATGGAATATCGGGATTGATGAATCTCATTCATAATCTTCTCTCGCAACCCTGCCACATTAGGCACACACAATCGGCTCTGGTATCTCAGTGCCCCATCTTTTCCGATCCTAAAAGCCATACTTTTACACTGTTGAATGCTTTCTCTTAATCGTACTAAGATAGGATCTTCATATTGTCGTGCTTTTACCTCGGCTACCAAAGATGATTCTGATGTATTCTGTACAGTAACACCTCCGTCATCAGAGTCTAACAATCTGATTCTCATATTGGCTAGCTGATGAAGCTCTTTAATCAACCCCCATCTACCTGCCTCAATATGTACTAAGCTTCCCATTGATTTACGGCTGAGAGCGTCTGCCACAACATTGGCTTTACCGGGATGATACAATATCTCGACGTCGTAGTCTTTCAATAATTCAAGCCACCTACGCTGCCTCAAATTCAACTCTTTCTGCTTGAAGATGTATTGTAAACTCTTGTGATCTGTGTAGATGTCAACATGGACGCCGTATAAGTAGTGCCGCCATATCTTCAAAGCATATATTACTGCAGCCAATTCCAAATCATGGGTTGGATAATTCTTTTCATGCTTCTTCAATTGTCTTGATGCATAAGCAATCACATTCCCATGCTGCATCAATACGCACCCCAAACCTATACCTGAGGCATCACAATATACCACATAACCTTCTGTTCCTTCAGGAAGAGTGAGCACTGGTGCAGATGTCAATCGATTCTTCAACTCCTGAAAACTACGTTCACAAGTGTCAGACCACTGGAATTTGGTAGCTTTTTGTGTTAACTTAGTCAATGGTGATGATATAGAGGAAAATCCTTCTACAAACCGCCTATAATATCCTGCTAGCCCTAGGAAGCTGCGGACTTCTGATGGTGTTGTAGGTCTCGGCCAATTCTTTACTGCATCGATCTTCTGAGTGTCGACACTAATACCCTCATCAGATATCACATGGCCAAGGAATGCTACTGAGTTCAGCCAGAATTCACATTTGGAGAGCTTAGCATATAACTTACGATCCTGAAGCGTCTGTAATACTATCCGCAAGTGGCCCGCATGTTCCACCTCCGAACGAGAATACACTAGAATGTCATCAATGAATACAATCACGAACACATCAAGATAGGGCCTGAATATAGTATTCATGAGATCCATAAAAGCTGCTGGGGCATTTGTTAGCCCGAACGACATCACCAAGAACTCAAAGTGCCCATATCTTGTCCGGAAGGCCGTCTTTGGAATATCCTTCTCCCTAACCCTCACCTGATGATACCCTGAACGTAAATCAATCTTAGAGAAATACTTGGCACCCTGGAGTTGGTCAAACAGGTCATCAATTCTTGGAAGTGGATACTTGTTCTTTATAGTAGACTTATTCAACTGTCGATAGTCGATACACATCCGTAACGACCCGTCTTTCTTCCGCACGAATAGGACTGGTGCACCCCAAGGTGAAGTGCTAGGCCTAATAAAGCCCTTATCCAGCAAGTCCTTCAACTGCACCTTCAACTCTCGCAACTCTGCCGGGGCCATTCTGTATGGAGGAATAGAGATCGGTTGAGTGTCAGGCAACACATCAATGCTAAACTCAATCTCCCTTTCAGGAGGAAGGCCCGGGAGTTCATCTGGGAAAACATCTGGGAATTCGTTAACCACAGGGATTGATTGTAAAGTAGGCGGTTTCGCCTCCGCATCCCTAACGCGAACGAGATGATAAATGTAACCTTTTGAGATCATTTTCCTTGCCTTAAGATAGGAAATAAACCTACCTTTCGGTGTAGCAATGTTCCCTTTCCATTCAATGATGGGTTCACCCGGAAATTGGAACCTAACCATCTTCGTACGACAGTCAACATTTGCATAGCATGAGGCCAACCAGTCCATTCCCATTATCACATCAAAATCAACCATTTCTAACTCAAATAAATTTGCCGAGGTTTGACGACTACAAATCATCACAGTGCAACCTCTATATACCCTTCTAGCAATCACAGAATCTCCTATCGGAGTAGATACCGCGAGGGGTTTACTTATCAATTCAGGTTCAATGCCAAACTTATTAGCCACAAAGGGTGTAACATATGATAATGTAGATCCCGGATCAATCAGCGCATATACATCATAAGAAAATACAGATATAATACCTGTAACAACATCTGGAGACGACTCGAGATCCTGTCGACCTACTAGAGCATAGGTTCGATTTTGAGCACCACTCGAACTCGGCACTGCACCTCTACCCCTACCACGACCTGTCGACTGCTGAAAACCCCGTGCTGGAGGTCGAACTGATGAGGAAGAACCAGACACAGATCCAGTCGGCTGAGCCATACCATCACCTCCTCTATTAGGACAATCCCGCATCATATGGCCAGGCTGCCCGCACGAATAGCATGCATCAGAACCTCGACGACACAGTCCAAAGTGGGCCTTGCCGCACTGATCACAATGTGGTGTTGGGGGTCTCATCTGACTAGTATCCCTGGGATGTTGCGAGCCAGATGCCCGCGAACTCTGACCTGGACCAGAATAGGATCGATCATATCGAGGCCTCTGAAACTGTGGAGGAGCACTAGCTACAGGTGGCGCCGAACTCCTCGAAAACTGTGGCCTGATGCGGCCTCTGAAGTCATCAGAATACCCTGCAAATCTCGCCCTCTTATGCTGGCCTCTATCCTGCTCCCTAACTGCCCTCTGCTGGCGCTTACGATCCTCTAGGGTCTGGGCATAAGCTTGAATACGAGAAATATCCATGCCCTCCACCAAGGAGGCTGTCGTACACTCATTTATTAGATGTGGTCCCAACCCATTCACGAACATATGCACCCTATCACTCATCTCGGCCACCATATGGGGAGCATACCTTGCCAAAGAATCAAACTGCATACTGTACTCTCGCACACTCATATTACCTTGTCTAAGGTTCAAGAACTTATCAGCTCTAGCTCGTCGTATCTCAACTGGCAAGTAGTGACGAAGAAAGGCCTCAGAAAATTCCTTCCACACAGCTGGAGGAGGGTTCGGACCCCTGGATCTCTCCCAACTATCATACCAGAGAACTGCTAAATCCCGTAGCCGATAAGAAGCCAACTCTACTGCCTCTGTATCACTAACATGCATAACCCGAAGTGTACGATGAACCTGGTCAATAAAAGTCTGTGGGTCCTCCTTGGGGTCTGATCCGGTAAACACTGGAGGGTCTAAATTAATAAAATCACGAACTCTTGTACTAACTGGTTTCTCAGCAGCACCTGTATTCTGCCTCTGAGCCTGAGCAGCTACCAAGCTAGTCAATAACTGCAAAGCACTCTGCATATCCTGGTCTGGAGTGCCAGACGGAGGAACTGGAGGCGCTGGGTGCCTTCTAATATCCTCTGGAGGAGATGGAGTAGATGAGGTATGAGAGGGCATCTCACTTTGAGCCTCACTTTGTCCTGCTCTGACTTGGGGCACCTGACTGGTACCCTCTCCCGCTGCTGTATCAAGCCGTCTACTAATCGTTTGCTTCCTAGTCGAAGGCATCACTGAAAAAACAAGGTGAATATTAGAGACAAACACTTACGACTCAACTCTACGCACGATCTAGATTCAGGAAGAAGGTAACAACCCTAGATGTCATGTAGCCTCCTGATTATAAATGTGGCGCGCTACACATCCATAATCAAGACTCTACTAGACACGGCTCATAGACAACCCCTAGGACAGACTTGCTCTGATACCAAGTTTGTCACGACCCAAACTGAAGGGCCATGACTAGCACCCGACCACACTTGCCGAGCACCAACATACATTTCATCTAACCTTCATTATTATCTTTTAAGGCTAAAGAGATCAATATAAATGGTAGACCTAGATCATGGACAACCAGCAATAAAATATGACGGCATGAACATACATAGCAGGGGATGACCAGACAATCAAGAAACTACATATAAGGTATGAGCTACCACGCTACTATGAAAGACTATACAACAAAAACTAGCCGACAAGGCATACCAAACTATACATGAGCCGACACCTGTCTATGAGCCTCTAAAAGAACATAAGTGTTGCAACATAGCCGGAACAGGGCCCCGACATACCCATAATGTCTATAACAAAAATTGCATACCAAGACCAAGGCAAGTCCGGAGAAGGGATCTCGCCAATCACCGCTGAACTGGACAGTCTACTGTGGTGGGGGAGCTGCACCTGCCTGTCTATCAGGACCTGCAGCACGACATGCAGCGTCCACAAATAAAAGGACGTCAGTACGAATAAAGTACTGAGTATGTAAGGCAATGAACCATAAATACGATCAGTAATGTAAGCAAGGATAGAGAATATACAACCTGTAACATCTTAGTACCTCTGAGGGCTACTTACATGAAATGCATGATACATATGTATAAATACATAAACCTTTAAAGCATTCGCCTCTGTGGGCATCATTATCATCATATCGTACCCGGCCATAATAGGCTCGGTAGAATCGTACCCGGCCACGTGGAGCTCGGTAAAACCCAACTGATCAGTGGTTGCACAATAGGTGCCGTACCCGGCCAACTATAGCGTGGCTCGGTAGAGTTAAAATAGATACATATATATAATGCATGCTCGACTCATGGAATCACATTCTAAACCTTTCGGAGTGACGTAAGGTCGGTATCCTCTGTACACATTATTAGGACTAACTCTTCACTATGAACCTTATAAGAATCAGGAAGTACCAATAACATTGATAACATAAGAATAAGAGAAGCAACATTAACATCAATCGTTCTATAAGAGGGAAAACAATGTAAGTACTGCTAGCTTCTAAGAGTAGAGTATCTTTGGAAGCTCGTTCATTACATTATGTACAATCGGAGTCGTGCAAAAGAAGGAAAGGGATAGCCTCACATACCTTGTATATACTTCCCCAATCTCAAGCTATGCAATTGTCAAAACTCCTTAGTCTACAATAAGAGAAACGATACTATCGTTATCATTTAAGCGTCATAACTATTATGTATCGACCACAACCTATTTTACGATGAAACGGGCAGCACCTCCCCTATATATATGACCTCACACCATTCAAAATAGTCACCAAACATCCCAAACAACATCAATAATAAACATATTGAGCCTCCCAATATAGTCCACACACAGCCTAATCACTCCATACATACGACGACCACCGTAGTCGTGTCAAACAATCTGGAAATGTTATGAATAACTATCAGCCCATAACCCTACATATATATGGTGTTTCCCCACACCCTTACTCCTCCAAAACTCCACAAGATAGTAGTAAAATACGCAGCCCAACAACAAGCAAAACAGTCCACAAAACAATAACATTACTACCAAACCTTTCGATATATATCTCACAAATTCTAGCTTCAATGGCTTAGCCGCAACTTGGATAATCTTAAATACATATAGAGTAAGAGGTTCCTTACCTTTATACAGAAAGAACAACTCCAATTTGACCTTAAATTTCCATGAAATATCCCTTCAATGCTGCCACACAACAAAAAAACGAAACTAGCGATCAATTAGTGTTTTTCGGCACTAGAATCACTTTAGAAGGCTTGAAATCACCTAGGATTGATATTAAGAACATGAGGGAGTATTTACAGAACATAAACCCTTTAAAACAACCTCCCACACGGGCTGGAACGACACAAAAATGAGCAACAACAAGAAGAACAAGAGACTTACTAGCGCCACGGAATTCCCGACACTTGATTTGTGTTGTTTGCCCCTTTTTTGGGTCTTGAATCTTGAGAGAACCTTGAGAGGATGTTCCTAGGGTTCTAAGGTCTGAAAATAGTGAAAAGAAATGACTTAAAACGGGTTGTAGTCATCCTATATAGGTCCAAATATCTTAAACCGACTTAGTGGGCCCCATAGAGAGGTGCTTGGCGCAGTCTCGCGAAAACGCGAATATCTCTCTACTCCGAGATCGTATCGATGAACGGTTTAATGCGTTGGAAACTAGACTCATAGATCTTTAATTTGGTGAGTAGATCACCCCGTAATTCCTTGTAAATTATGAGAAAAGATTAGAAACATTTGACCTAATGTTTAAGTAAAATTATGAACCTAAGTTGCGACAACTTTTGTCGACTTTTGTTTCATAACTCGTTTGACTTCAAGACTTATGATACGGATATTATATGATTAAAATACCTTAATAAATGACCTCTTGAGTGTATTAAGCACCGCTAGATTACCTGAAAATACGAGTTACAACATCCTTGATTCGTTTAACTTCTAATACTGGTTAATCACCCTTATACACTCTTGTATCACTTAAGACCAATAGGATTGACTTCTTATCATCTCAAAGATAATTCCTTCTTGGATTTATGTTAACTAATATATGGCATGAACTAACACATGTGGATATGGGTTGTAACACCCTCCCCCCCTTAGGAACATTCGTCCTCGAATGTAAGGGTTTATGGGGAGTTTAAATCATCGTGGATTCCAATGGAAATTTCCGATCAATTTTCCCCTATAAAATGGTCACTAGCAAAACTTGCAAGTAATTAAGCCCAACATATGGCTTCACAAGGCTACACAAAGCATTATGCGTATTTACATTATCTACATATCACCATTTTGTATTAAGGAGGAGTATTCTCAAATTATTGCTTACCTCATAGAGCCGTTTCACCTTCCAATGTATCCTGTCTTCCACCAGCATCCTTGTTATCTTCATTCTGGAATAAGTAAGGGTATTTAGACTGAGAGCTAGAAATAAAGAGTGAGGTTTCACAGACAGGGTATAAGAAAATAGTCTGTGAAGAAAATAGAGAGTGTGAGCGATATTGTAGTGAGGTGAAATATCAAAAGAGGGTTATTTCTTTTGAGAATTGTAGTGGTCTTTGTAGTATTTTTACTCGGGCCTACAAAGTATAAATTCCTTACTATAGTGATATCAGTTGCTCCTCTCGGGGTCGTGGTTTTTCCCTTATTCACAAGGGTTTTCCACGTAAAAATCTTGGTGTCATTGTTACTCTTTTATTCTTGTTAATTACCGTATCTCGGTGCTACATTATTATTCCGCTTTTATTACCGTGAATATTATTTTGGTAGGGGGTTTATTCCCAACAACTGGTATAAGAGCACAGGTTCTGCTCGTTCACTGAAATACTATTCACTGTCGGTAGTACTATACTTGGTGAAAAATAAAAATGTCCGGAGTAAAGTACGAGGTAGCAAAATTCAACGGAGATAACGGTTTCTCAACATGGCAAAGAAGGATGAGAGATCTGCTCATCCAACAAGGATTACACAAGGTTCTAGATGTTGATTCCAAAAAGCCTGATACCATGAAAGCTGAGGATTGGGCTGACTTGGATGAAAGAGCTGCTAGTGCAATCAGGTTGCACTTATCAGATGATGTGGTAAATAACATCATTGATGAAGACACTGCACGTGGAATTTGGACAAGGTTGGAAAGCCTATACATGTCCAAAACGCTGACAAATAAATTGTACCTGAAGAAGCAGTTATACGCCCTACACATGAGTGAAGGTACGAATTTTTTGTCACATTTAAATGTGTTTAACGGACTAATCACACAGCTTGCCAACCTCGGAGTGAAAATCGAGGAAGAAGATAAAGCCATCTTGCTATTGAACTCGTTGCCATCTTCGTACGATAATTTGGCAACAACCATCCTGCACGGTAAGACTACTATTGAGTTGAAAGATGTCACATCGGCTCTTCTACTCAATGAGAAGATGAGAAAGAAGCCTGAAAATCAAGGACAGGCTCTCATCACAGAAGGTAGAGGCAGGAGTTATCAAAGGAGTTCGAACAACTATGGTAGATCCGGAGCTCGTGGGAAGTCAAAGAACCGATCCAAATCAAGAGTCAGAAATTGCTACAACTGTAATCAACCAGGTCACTTCAAAAGAGATTGCCCAAATCCAAGGAAGGGCAAAGGTGAAACCAGTGGCCAGAAGAATGACGACAACACAGCCGCCATGGTGCAAAATAATGATAATGTTGTCCTCTTTATAAATGAGGAAGAGGAATGCATGCACCTGTCAGGTCCAGAGTCGGAATGGGTGGTTGACACAGCGGCATCTCACCATGCCACACCGGTAAGAGATCTTTTTTGCAGATATGTAGCAGGTGATTTCGGCACAGTGAAAATGGGTAACACAAGTTACTCAAAGATTGCGGGGATTGGTGACATTTGTATCAAGACAAATGTCGGATGCACATTGGTTCTAAAGGATGTGCGGCATGTACCTGATTTGCGGATGAACTTGATCTCGGGAATTGCTTTAGACCGAGATGGATACGAGAGTTATTTTGCAAATCAAAAGTGGAGACTCACTAAGGGATCATTGGTGATTGCAAAGGGAGTTGCTCGTGGCACGTTGTACAGGACAAATGCAGAAATATGCCAAGGTGAATTGAACGCGGCACAAGATGAGATTTCTGTAGATTTGTGGCACAAAAGAATGGGTCATATGAGCGAGAAGGGATTGCAGATTCTTGCCAAGAAATCACTCATTTCTTATGCCAAAGGTACAACGGTAAAACCTTGTGACTACTGTTTATTTGGTAAGCAGCATAGAGTCTCATTTCAGACATCGTCTGAAAGAAAATTGAATATACTTGATTTAGTATATTCTGATGTTTGCGGCCCAATGGAAATTGAATCAATGGGCGGTAACAAATATTTTGTTACTTTTATTGATGATGCTTCACGAAAATTATGGGTTTATATTTTGAAAACCAAAGATCAGGTGTTTCAAGTTTTCCAGAAGTTTCATGCTCTAGTAGAAAGGGAGACGGGTCGAAAGCTAAAGCGTCTCCGAAGTGACAATGGAGGTGAGTACACTTCAAGGGAATTTGAAGAGTATTGTTCAAGTCATGGGATCAGACATGAAAAGACAGTTCCTGGAACCCCACAGCACAATGGCGTAGCCGAGAGGATGAACCGCACCATTGTGGAGAAGGTGAGAAGCATGCTCAGAATGGCTAAACTGCCTAAGTCATTCTGGGGTGAAGCAGTTCAGACAGCCTGTTACCTGATCAATAGGAGTCCATCAGTTCCGTTGGCGTTTGAAATCCCAGAGAGAGTTTGGACCAACAAGGAGGTGTCCTACTCGCATCTGAAGGTGTTCGGTTGCAAAGCTTTTTCATATGTACCAAAAGAGCAGAGAACAAAGCTGGATGATAAATCTGTTCCCTACATATTTATCGAATATAGAGATGAAGAGTTCGGGTACAGACTGTGAGATCCTGTAAAGAAGAAGGTCATTAGAAGCAGAGATGTAGTGTTCCGAGAAAGTGAAGTTGTAACTGCTGCTGATATGTCAGAAAAGGCGAAGAATGGTATAATTCCTAACCTTGTTACTATTCCTTCTACTTCTAACAATCCCACAAGTGCAGAAAGTACGACCGACGAGGTTGCCGATCAGGGGGAGCAACCTGGTGAGGTTATTGAGCAGGGGGAGCAACTTGATGAAGGTGTCGAGGAAGTGGAGCACCCCACTCAGGGAGAAGAACAACCTCAACCTCTGAGGAGATTAGAGAGGCCAAGGGTAGAGTCATGCAGGTACCCTTCCACAGAGTATGTCCTCATCAGTGATGAGGGGGAGCCAGAAAGTCTTAAGGAGGTGTTGTCCCATCCAGAAAAGAACCAGTGGATGAAAGCTATGCAAGAAGAGATGGAATCTCTACAGAAAAATGGCACATACAAGCTGGTTGAACTTCCAAAGGGTAAAAGACCACTCAAATGCAAATGGGTCTTTAAACTCAAGAAAGATGGAAATGGCAAGCTGGTCAGATACAAAGCTCGATTGGTGGTTAAAGGCTTCGAACAAAAGAAAGGTATTGATTTTGACGAAATTTTCTCACCTGTTGTCAAAATGACTTCTATTCGAACAATTTTGAGCTTAGCAGCTAGCCTAGATCTTGAAGTGGAGCAGTTGGATGTGAAAACTGCATTTCTTCATGGAGATTTGGAAGAAGAGATTTATATGGAGCAGCCAGAAGGATTTGAAGTAGCTGGAAAGAAACACATGGTGTGCAAATTGAATAAGAGTCTTTATGGATTGAAGCAGGCACCAAGGCAGTGGTACATGAAGTTTGACTCATTCATGAAAAGTCAAACATACCTAAAGACCTATTCTGATCCATGTGTATACTTCAAAAGATTTTCTGAGAATAACTTTATTATATTGTTGTTGTATGTGGATGACATGTTAATTGTAGGAAAAGACAAGGGGTTGATAGCAAAGTTGAAAGGAGATCTGTCCAAGTCATTTGATATGAAGGACTTGGGCCCAGCACAACAAATTCTAGGGATGAAGATAGTTCGAGAGAGAACAAGTAGAAAGTTGTGGCTATCTCAGGAGAAGTACATTGAACGTGTACTAGAACGCTTCAACATGAAGAATGCTAAGCCAGTCAGCACACCTCTTGCTGGTCATCTAAAGTTGAGTAAGAAGATGTGTCCTACAACAGTGGAGGAGAAAGGGAACATGGCTAAAGTTCCTTATTCTTCAGCAGTCGGAAGCTTGATGTATGCAATGGTATGTACTAGACCTGATATTGCTCACGCAGTTGGTGTTGTCAGCAGGTTTCTTGAAAATCCTGGAAAGGAACATTGGGAAGCAGTCAAGTGGATACTCAGGTACCTGAGAGGTACCACGGGAGATTGTTTGTGCTTTGGAGGATCTGATCCAATCTTGAAGGGCTATACAGATGCTGATATGGCAGGTGACATTGACAACAGAAAATCCACTACTGAATATTTGTTTACATTTTCAGGGGGAGCTATATCATGGCAGTCTAAGTTGCAGAAGTGTGTTGCACTTTCAACAACTGAAGCAAAGTACATTGCCGCTACAGAAACTGGCAAGGAGATGATATGGCTCAAACGGTTCCTTCAAGAGCTTGGATTGCCTCAGAAGGAGTATGTCGTCTATTGTGACAGTCAAAATGCAATAGACCTTAGCAAGAACTCTATGTACAATGCAAGGACCAAACACATAGATGTGAGATATCATTGGATTCGTGAGTAGGTGAAGAACGAATCTTTACATGTCAAAAAGATTCATACAAGTGAGAATCCTTCCGATATGCTGACCAAAGTGGTACCAAGAGACAAGTTTGAGCTATGCAAAGAACTTGTCCGCATACACTCAAACTAGAAACTGCGAAGTTACCTCCTTCGGGTGAATGGGACTGGAGGGGGAGATCTGTGGGGTCCAACCCACATTTTAAGGAAGTTGTTTTCTTCCTTTCTTCTTCATTTTCAAAGTTGGCAGAAGCAGGCAGCCCACGTTTCTCATTTTTCTGTCAAAAATGACAGGCTGCAGAAGTTGCAAGGTCAAGGTTGGTAGGCATATTTTGCCTATAAAATGAGAGCTTCGGCTCTCATTCTTTCATCACAATCTCAGAGGAAAATATATCTGAGAGCTAGAAAGAAAGAGTGAGGTTTCACAGACAGGGTATAAGAAAATAGAGAGTGTGAGCGATATTGTAGTGAGGTGAAATATCAAAAGAGAGTTATTTCTTTTGGATATTGTAGTGGTCTTTGTAGTATTTTTACTCGGGCCTACAAAGTGTAAATTCCTTACTATAGTGATATCAGTTGCTCCTCTCGGGGTCGTGGTTTTTCCCTTATTCAGAAGGGTTTTTCACGTAAAAATCTTGGTGTCATTGTTACTCTTTTATTCTTGTTAATTACCATATCTCGGTGCTACATTATTATTCTGCTTTTATTACCGTGAATATTATTTTGGCAGAGAGTTTATTCCCAACAACTTTGAAGTTGGCGAAGAATATTCATAACTGGGCAATCAACTACATATAAATAAGATTTGAAAACGAGAGCTTTTCCATTTTCTACAAAATTGTTGGACACACCGCAAGGGAAATCATAAATTTAGTTTGAGTAGAGTTGTAGCCTTTTAAAAGAAGTTTAAGATTCTATACTGAGGGTTTATGTTTTAGACCTGCCTACTATCAAATAGGAGTCACAAATACTTTTTTCATAGCCATTAATCAGGACAACCATAACACACTTACCAATCTCTATCATCTGAATCAACTATTATCCGGTTCCTTATAAGATCCTCCTGAATTAAAAGTACTTTCTCTTTGCCCTTGATCACAAAATACCCACCAGGGTCTAGTGGGCATTCATCTGCACTTAGAGAACAATTATAGTTAATAATTCTTGCCACTAAGTCCAAATAAAATACTCTCCATTTCGAAAAGAATGAGCCTAATTCCTTTTTAATCTGTTTCAAAAGAATGAAAATTTTTAAATTTGGAAACAATGTAATTTCGAACTTCACATTTTACCTTTAATAAGATGAGCATAGGCACGAAAAAAAGGGCAGCTCGGTGCACTAAACTCCCGCTATGTATGGGGTCTCGGGAAGGGCCGGACCACAATGGTCTGTTGTACGCAGCCTAACCCTACATTTCTGCAAGAGGCTGTTTCCACAGCTCGAACCCGTAGAAACAACCACGGTCAAATAACTTCATTCTTTCTTAAATTTCGTGCCCGATCAAATAGGTTCATTCTTTTCTGATCGAGCGAATACAAGTTTATATTACTGCCAAAAATAATTTACCAAGTAGTGCTATCAACGGAATGTGTGATGTAATGAGGAATAATAATAAAAAAATGGAATTTTGTGTGTTTAAAAACTAAAAAGTGAGTAGCCACGTCTGTTGCTTGGGATTTGGGTAGTGTCTGTTTTCGACTAGGCCAATATATCCTTCTTTTTTCACCTACACACATATGAGTATCATCTCTTTAATGTTTCTGCATTTTGCATATATTAATTCTGTGAAAGCATTTATTAATTTTTTTGTATGTATAAAGGTGGATTAAATCACAAATTAATTCATGATAGCTTATAGTTATGTTCTCATTTACACATAATTTAAATTAAATATTTGTTATCTTCTATACTTTCAAAGGAAAAGAAAAATTACAAATTTTTATGCTTTCTCTAATTTTTGTCTAATTTACTTTTACAGCTAAAAATTGTGTTCGAAATATAATTTTAACCTAGCTCCAAAAGAGTTGCTCCCTCCGTTTCAATTTATGTGCGGCTTGAATTTAAGGGGGAAAAGGAAGATTTTAAATGTTGTGGTCTAAAATAAATTGTTAATATTTGTGTAATTGTAACCTATTTTATAAGAGTAAAATAAAAATTTTAAAATTAAATTATTTTGAAAAGAGAAAATAGGACATTCTTTTGAGGATAAACTAAGAAAAGAAATACTATAACACATGAATATTATGACGAAGAAATACTAGTTAATCTCATTTTATTTCAATTTTTATCGTCGAACATAGAGTAAGAAAGTAGTGAGGAGAAGATCATCGCAAAAAAGTAAAGGGAAGAAGTATTTTGAAAACTGAGCAATATTAATAAGAATTACTAGTTTTTTCATAATAAGAATAATTTTAAAAAATTAGTTTTAAATTCTTAAGTGACAAGTATTTTGATACATATATTTTCTGAGCTAAAGGGAAGAAGAAGTACTACTTATCTCATAGTTGGTACAGTACCTAGTCTAAGGTACGTACCCCTGCAAAAATAGTTTCTCCAATTTGTCGTTATTCCTATTCCCCCTATAGTTAACGGGTTAGTTTGTTAACCTTTTTATCCGTTTTTAACTTTTCGAGTGAGAACTTTTTGTGTGTCAGGTGAGTGGAGCGGAAATCTTCACAGTGTGGTCCAATCTGTTAAATTGTTTGTTTGTATAATGTATAGTCAGGTGTAATGGAATGTGTGACGCATTGAGGAAGAGGCAAACAAAAAATGGAATTTTGTATGTTTAATATTTATTTAATGTTTAAAAAGTGACATTTTAAAAGAGCCCAAGCACTTTATTTAAACCATTTTCGTCCAACCCACGTCTATGTAAACTAGACTATCTTACACGAAGAACTCTCATTTCAGTGTTGCAATACATAATCTTCTTTTATAATTCATATTTTTTTAAAATATCCCAACAATGATGGATGAAAGGCAGATTAGGATTGCCTTATATTTGGACACTATGCACTATACTAGTTCTCCTGCTACTGGTGTTAAGCTGCCACTTTCAATTGAGTACCACACACTTATCACTATGTTTTATAAAAGATTAATGTGTGTTAATAGATATTCAATGAGATTTAAGGTAATTGGAAGATTTCCATATTTAGTTACTCAACAAGGTGTCGCTTGTTATATCGAGTTTAATATTTATGATACTGAAACATTACAAGATTTTTTAAGGATTTCGGATAAACAAAATAGATTTAATTGCGATAAGGATCCTTAAGATGAACGTAAGCTCAGAAAATGTGAGTTGGAATGAAGTTCCACCTACTCCGACTAAGAGGGTGTTTGGATTGGCTTTTAAGTTGGTTAAATCATCTTTTAAGCTCTTTTTAGCTTTTTTCGGTATTTGACAAAGTCAAAAAGTGCTTAAAATAAGTTAAAAATTACTTAAAACAAGTCAAAAGCAATAAATTGGGCAATCCCAAATTACTGCTTTTTGGCTTAAATGCTATTTCTACTGGAAAATTACTTTTTTTTAAGCCAATCCAAATCCAAAAGGGCTACTTAACCCTCTGAGGGTGTTTTGGAATTGTTTTATCATAACAAGTAATATATCAAAAAGTCTGGCATGATCTGAACATATCTCTGTCAAATGAGCAGCCAGAATAAAAGTTTTGGCGAATGCATGGACAATTAAATTACGGTGGGACGATAAATTGGCAAACGTCACAGTCTGATAGGTAAAGGCAGGGGCGGATTTACATGAACTCAAGCGGTGTTACGGGACACCGCTTCGTCGAATTTGTTTTATTGTTTATATATAAAAAAATAATAAGTAAAACAAAAATACAAGATAAAATTATTAAAAGTGACACCACTTATATTGAAATAGCTCAATAGTCTGGTGATAGAGAGTTTCAAGTTTCCTATGAGAGGTCTTGGGTTTGAACTCCCTTGGCTCCACAAAATATTTTTTGACTGTTACGAATCTATTGCTAGAAATAGTAACATCGCTTATGAAAAATTCTGCGTGGGTTTATTCATTGTTAGTACTTTTCTTTTGTTTATCCTTTTATTGATATTGTATTTTTGTAGTGGGTATTGGACCATTATTAATTTATCAACTGAAGACCTCACAAGTTACGTATAAGGGTATAATGTTGGGACTTTCTCGAGTAGAAGGACGGATTATGCTAGTACATCCACAAGCGCATAATCCGAAGCCACATACAAATAATAACAGTAAGTTCAAATCCTGATCAAAATAAATTATATTTTATTGTTATGAACTATTTATTATTTGATTACATGTGTAGGAAAAATGACCAACAAAGACAATCATGTTTTAACACATTTGGAAGAATAATTCACTAAGGATATACGAAGAAGGTATGCTTTTCAATAGCAAGATATCCTGCAATGGGGTATAAAAAATTTAGCATCAAAGGTTCTCGGGAATTTGAGGTTGTTGAATCGAAAATTTTTTGAATGTGACTTGTCATTGCTGGGAGCAAGGCTGTAGTCGGATGCTTCGTGCAAAGCGGTGCGAAAGTAATATGTGAGGTGATTTACTGTAAGGCCCCGTAAAATTTCACCAAGAACCCAAGGTATCGTGGTGTCGAGGTACGCTAATGTGTTTGAGGGTGGTAGAAAATCTTCGCGGCGAGTTTGGAGTTTTTGGGTTGTACAGTGCGTCAGGGAGTTGGAAGAAGAGTTTTGCAAAACATGGCATTTCTGCGGTCTACTATGCGGCTGCAGAATCACTTTGCGGACCGTAGATTCACCGCAGAAGGCAACAGGTCAATTATGCGACCGCATAATGATTTTGCGGGCCGCATATCCGTCGCATATCCAGCAAGGAGAATTCTGGAAGGAGATTTTGCAGCGTGTTATGCGACCGCATAACTGTTCTGCGGGCCGCATAACAGCCGCAGACTTGACCTGGCCAAGCCTAGTTTTGGGACCATTTTGGCGGTCCCCTTTGCGGACCGCATATTCGTTTTGTGGTCCGATCTGCGACCGCAAACCCGGTTTCGCAGGATTAAATTTGGAATATTTTTACCCGATTTTATTTTTATAAAATGACTTTGGAGATCATCCGGGCTGGTTTAAGAAGTTATTTTATTAGAGAGGGATAGAGAGAGAGGAGTATCTTAGAGAGAGAATGAAGCCCCAACCCCCTTTGCTCATCAATTATTGCCCAATCTTGAAAATTCAAGGGAATCACTCACTAGGCCATCAACTATCCAGGTAAGACCCTGTCCTAAAACCTTCATGCAAATGAGTTAAAGTAAGTTGTGGGGTTAGAGATATACCAAGAATGAGCCAATAGGGGGTAGTATGTAGGGTTGTTGAACTATTCTAGGTAGAATCTTGTTGAAATTATTGAGGGAGGAAGGGATTACCATTGTAGAAGCCTTATGTTCGATTTTGCATGATAGGTGTTTGACGAAATTCCCAAGAGACTTATATCATGAGAATCCTTCTAATTTTGATTCAAACTTATCATCTTATTATAGATAGAAATTGCTAGGAGTATTTGGACGTTGTAATAACCTAAGTAAAGTTCAAGCGAAGTATGTTAGCTAAACTTCTCTCTTAGAATCGAATCCCATGATGTTCTCGTAAGTTTCAAGTATGATGGGCCAAGCTTTTATTCCTCATTTTCCGAGTTATTCCTTGTAAATTTGACTATTCCGAATAAACTTGTATCGAAAGATACATACTAAAAATGTGTGCCAAATGCTCTTACCATATTATGTTCTCCTTCAGGAATATATTCAAACGTGACCATTGTGTCAAAATATTATGACTTCAATCATGTTTCAATTGTAAGTTATTATGCGAAATTGTGGAAGAAAATTCAATGTTCTTAAGACTCTTATTTGCTCATATATATATACTTAAAATCTTGATTAGAAATGCCTTATTGTTGATAATCCATGATGATGCTTGAAAGTGAGAGGGATGAGAATGAAATGTGAAATACGGCCGACGTGCCAAGAACGAAATTACACTTGTGCCCACTAGTGCCAATGAAATAAAAAGTCGTGTGAAAGATTATGAAATGAGCTGAAAATTCTTTGTATAATAAATGTTTTGGGAGTATCTTTTAGTCACCGACACTACCAAAAAAACTGGAATTAGCTACGAATGGTGTCGTTAATCTGTCGCTAAAACACTCGTATCTAGAAGAATTTCTTGATAATCCGTCGCTAATTCATCGCTAAATGAGATTAGCAACAGATTTTTCTGTTTAGCTACAAAATTTGTCCGTCGCTAAAACCTAATTTTTTTAGTAGTGCGAGGAAGGGTAGGTTGAAATAGCTAAACCCTGAAACTACATGTGCGATGTAGGAGAGGTTGAGGAGTAAAATCCCCATATTGATGTGATGAGATTATTCCCCTTAAATTGGATGAGATTGATGTGTTAAGATGATTACCCTTAATTGGTATAAGATGATTACTAGCGGAAAGTGACGTTGACCCACACAACATTGTGGTGATGAGACGCTTTAGCTGATAGGACGACATGTCGCGCACATGCTGACGTTTATGATTGGATGTCTTTGGGTGAGACAGCTTAGTCGGTCGGGACGTGATCTGACTTCGGGCTAAAAATACGATGGTGTAATCACTGCTAAAGATCTCCTAACCTAAAACATTGTTATTTACTTGAATTTTATCTTTCTCTTAACTTGACATTGTTATATTGTCTTGAGGCTCTCATTGATTGCATGTTCTTTCTCATTGAATTGTTACTCGTTCTATTGAGATGTCGTTCTATTGAGATGGTATTTAGTCTTACATATAAGTACTATTCCATATGTACTAACGTCCCTTTTACTTTAGCGCTGCATCTTTTATGGATGTCTGTGGTTCCACAACATGCAGAATTGATCAATGATAGCGGTACGACCTCTTCTCAACTGACTTGGTAACCTCACTTCATTTCGGGGTCATGTATCTTTTGTTCCTTGTGTATAGTGCTTTGAGGTATAGCTTGGCCTTGTTGCCAGCACCTCATATTACTCTTCTGAATCCATTAGAGGCCCCGTAGACATAGTGTGATTTAGTATTTTGAATTAGGTAAGTCAAACTTGAAATGTTGTACTTGAAACACATGTTCCACTTCTAAACTATGAATTGTGTAATTTTTTTTGGGAATTATAAATGATGTTTCTAATAGTAATGAAATTGGTATTGTTCATATAATCTACTCATTGTCTGCTCGGGGATTACTAGTTACTGTGACAGATAGAATGTCATTCAAGCTAATTTATGGTGCAGTTTGTGGGTAGATCGTGCACTGCATCAGTTCTTATTGAAAGGGGCATACAACATGCACCAAATTCGATGAAACATTTTGAGAAGTAAAGAAAGTGAGCATCATGACATACATATGTCGAATAATGTAGAAAATATTATATTTTTGAAGTTCAGACCAATTTGCTTCAAGGGTATGGACAACTTATGATATTTTTGAACGTGCTTCCGTGTAGAATTGTCATATTTTTATTAAGTTCGGACTACTAAGCGCGCTCAAGTGCGTTCTCTAACGGCTTTGCTTAGTTGCTCAACATCTTCCACTAGCGTCCAAACATGGTATTCTTTGCACGAATCTCAAAGTGACGCTCCAAATATTTTCTAGTCAATTGTCAAAGATCATATATAGCTCCTTAGTGTGCATTCCTTGGACGTTCTTGTAGTTAGAGCGAGGTCAATGGTCTACTAGATAATTCTGGACTATCCTCAAAGTTCGTTGCTTTGCCCGGGTCTTGCTAACATACTTGAAGGTAGTACGTTAGCAATGCACCCATTTTTATCTTTTCCTATGTCCTAAGCCGTACCTTGTAACAAGTTAATAGGCGGTGACTTTATGATATTTTTTACAAAAAATAAAATCCAACCCCATTTTATGCCCCTCGATCTCTCTTTCCTTTGTCTACCAAAGCTTGGCTGCCGGCTGCCAGCTCTTGTAACGCTATGGCACGTAAAAGAGAAAAGGTTGATGTTTTTTTTTATTTTCTTACGAAAATTGATACAAACCCGTCAATAAAGAGAAAAATCTCCAAACTTCTGATGTGACATTCATAATCGCCCTGTATGTATGTATGTATATAATGGTATAAAATTTAAATGTTTTTCAGAATTTTTCTGGTCAAATAATTTTATGAAGAATGATATAAAATCACAAAAATATGCTAATTAGTAAAATTGATTTTTCTTAAAAAATTATGACATTAATATTCAATGATGTTATACCAGTTTTTATTATTATCTTATTATAAAATTAAAGCTATACCTCTTTTTTTGTCATTTTCCCTCATTGAATCTTTTCATTCAATTTATGTTTAAAAACTCAAAAGTCACTATTAAAGGAATATCTATTTTTTCTTGTATTAGAAAGCAAAAAAGCTCTTGAAAGCTCATGCACTAAGTGACATTTTCCCCCCACTGCAGGTGCGATTAAGTAACACTACTTTAATATATGTTGAAAGTAATAAATTGTTTTCATTATATTTAAGGCTCGTAGTTAATGTTTCTTGATATAATGTCTTACTAATGCATGTAAATTAAAGCACATTTATTGTTAAGAATGGGGAATTTGCGCGCGCCTATCTGTACAAAGAAAAAGAAATGCAAAATTATCTTGAAAATAGCATAAGTACAACAATTAAGTTCTCATTCTTTTTGTTTACCTGTTATTCCAAATTTTGATCAGTCTGGTCCTATCTAAGGCTGCACAACTTTGGTCCCAATTAATTAGGAGAATAAGCTGGTTACTTCTTATTTATAGGAGCAGAGGCGGCTTAACCCCAGGCAATTAAAGCGGTCGCTTTAGGCCTCACAAAATTAGAGGCCCCAAAAGTTATTTTCTTTATATGTAATTTAAATATTAATTGTATCTATTATTAAATAGCGATAAGAAATTTTTTCAACCATCTTTTGCTAGTTTTTCTTACTCCAACTTGAATAAATTTTATTTACAACTCTAACTCTGTAAGATATTTTCTTTCAAGATCTTTTTAAGCACGCTTCAACCTAATTATATCGTAAAATATTTATCATCTTTGTAAATACAAACATTGGGAGGTAATGCTATATAGTAAATTATGTTGACGGTCATGAAAAAATTCAAAATTAAACTTAATAAATTCTTATCAAAGGTTAGTAATATTACAACAAAGATTAAAGGGGTCGGTTATATCGTCAAGCTGAAATTGCATCTCAAAAAGTAATATAAAACAAGTTTATGGCACATCTTGGCTTTAGGCCTCCAATACTATTGAGTCGTCTCTGTACAGGAGTTTGCATCCAGATAAAAGTTAAAACAACATAGGATAATGTGGCAAGAACATAAAGAGCTTAAGGTGTCATCATCCATTACAACTACAGATTGTTGTAATTAATCTTATGTTCATGTTCGTAGTCGCCAATGCCTTCCCTTTCACTTCAACGTAGATTGTAGTTCGTTTGAAAATTATAATGGGTTTTTGTTTTGTCATGAGTTTATTGTTGTTATTTTCTTTTTGTTTGAAGTGATAATATTTTTCAATATTTGGGCATTAGATAAAGATTAGTTCGTAAATTCAACAGAATCTTTCATGACCACACACCAAGCGTGCACAAATTTATTAGTTACATAAAAAAAGGCAAACTATTCTTGATAGGAAAAGACAGGAGATCCAAAAGAAAGGAAAAGCAATGCCAAGTTTATATTGTGTACTGATCTTTTCTTTGTATTTCCTTTGTCTTAATAGATCAGGGACGTGTCTTTGTTGTGGATGTTTACCTGCACCTCGTCTCTACACCATCGCAATAAATGTATAACACGTGTCCTTGTAATCATGGTAATCACTAAATTATGGTAAATTCTCACTTTAATTTATCACTTAGAATCCGTTTGGCTAAGCTGTCAAAAAATTCTTATTTTGACAAATACTTTTATTTAAAAATACTTTTTTAAAAAGTAATTTTGGGAGTAGTAATTTATGTTTGCCAATTTATTTGAGAAGTGCTTATTGAAATATTTGATAAGCAAATTATGTTTGTGCAACCCTTCCAGGCAGTTTGCGTGTTAAATTACAAATAAACGGCAGTATCAATATTTAGTTTATAACTAGTACTATTATTTAACCAGAGAAATACAACAACAACAACAACAACAACAACAACAACAACAACAACAACAACAACAACAATCCAGTATAATCCCACAAGTGGAATCTGGGGAGGATAATATGTACGCAGACCTTACCCCTATCCCGAGGGGCAGAGAGGCTGTTTCCAGGAGACTCTCGGCTCAAGAGAGCAACAAGAGACAATATTTAGTCCTATCAATAGATTCATAATAAATAACATAAAATACATAACATAAAATAACAAAATAACAACAATATAAGAAACACGAAAAGAATGGAAAAAAAGGATGTAAGGTATACTAATACCCAACAGATACAACCCTGCATCAGTAGCTGATCAGTATCATCCTAAGAGTAACTCCTACATGGCTAGTCTCACTCTAGTGTGCCGTAGTAATATTCACAAACTTCCTCCTAACCTCCATTGCTCGACCTCCACAATTCCCTGTCAAGGGCCATGTCCTCAGTAATCCTAAGGAATTTACTTCAAATATTTATTGTAAAGGAATTTAATTAATTTTTAATCTTTGTTTATATAAATATAAAAGTACTATATATTCTTCAGAAATAACAATTGTATTCTTTCAACTATAATATATGCATGCACACCAAAAAAAATATACAAACCAGAGATCATATAAATTGGTATACTACAAAGAAAAAAAATGAAAACCATTTCGTGTAAAGAAAGTGATTGAGTCTAGTGGTTAACCTAGTAAATTATTTCAAAGAGAAACAGGAAAGAAAATAAAAAACGACATGATAAAATAAAAAAGAAAAAACATAATAAAATAAAAAAAAAAATTACTTATAGTAGATAGACTGATCCAAAGAGGATACAAGAAGAAGAATAAAAATATACTGAAATAAAAAAGAGGACGAAAGGATGATAGAAACAAAACAAAGGAGGCTAAATTAATGAGGGATAATATAGAAAATATATATTCACGATAAGGATATTTTTGTCTTGAAAAAAATAAATTTCTGCTTCTGCTTTTTGAAAGAAGCTAGAATTAGAGCATGTCTGGCCAAGCTTCTAGGAGGCCAAAAATACTTTTTTCCCCAAAAAAATTACTTTTTAAAATTTAAGTTGTTTGGCCAAGATAAAAAAGTACTTCTGGCCAACAGCAGAAGCAGTTTTTCTGCTTTTGAGAAGAAGCAGAAAATTCTAGCTTCTAAGAAACAGAAGAAGAAACTTAATTTAGTCAAGACATAACTATCCTCACCTTAAAATTTATACAATTATCCATTTCTAATTTAAGTTTTTTTCTCATATTTGTTTCTCGTTTTTATCATTCTCTTAAATTTAAAGATATCATATACATGAATCATATTGTAACTTTTCAAATTCTTTTTGATTTTTCTTGTTTTTGTTTTTTTTTAGTATAATGTCTTGTAACTTTTCAAATTATCTTCTTCTTTTTTCACACTAAAGCTGTTACGATCCAAAACTCAACATGTCGTTATGACGCCTATTATTGTACTAGGCAAGCCGACTACTCAGATATTTCCAATACTTTCCACTTGAAATATATTAAAACAGTTTAAATAATTAAAAATCTCATAAAACGGAATAAAATATTATAATTCAATACATAAGTTTTTCCAAAAACTGATGTGTCACTAAGTACATGAGCATCTACATAATGACATAGTTTGTGCACTATCTAGAAAGTAGAATTGAACAAACAAACGGAAAGATAGGGGAGGAGAGTCAAGGTCTGCTGACGCCAAGCAGCTACCTCGATGATCTCCGGATTTTTTGAACTCTGTGAATCAGCAACCGCCGTGACCGGAAATACTTGGATCTGCACACGAGGTGCAGGGTGTAGCGTAAGTACAACCAACTCAATAAGTAACAAATCTAACCTTTTGACTGAAAGCAATGACAATTTTAAGTATTATAGTCCACATGCAGTATTAACAGTACGGAAATTTTAAAAAAAATGACAGTGATGGCTCAGAAATTTATAACCTACAAGTAAAGTTACAAGAATTAGACATGATTTTAGGTTTTTGCAATAAAACTTCACACAGAACAAGGCAGATCCAGCCCAAAAGTAAATAACTGCTAGCATTGCGCCCACTGTGGATGTGCAGACTCTGGAGGGGCCGATCCAGCCCAAGCGCTATAATAAGCCAAATCCTGGCATGAATCAATAAAGCCTATTGCGGCGTGCATCCTGATCCCATGAATATCACTCACAATAGATCCTCAGCCTCACTTAGTCATTAATCTCTCCAGTATCTCGAACTCATCAGAATTATGATAATTAGTCCAAACAATGATGATATGATGTATCAAATAAAGGACAATAGAGACTGAGACCTATTATGCAAATAATAGTTGTGACTGAGTATAATTTGACAAATTAAGCAAATAATACAATATGTAATACGATCTCTATGGGTCCCAACGGTACCAACACGGAGCCTAAGCGGGATTTCTAACATGACTGACAGCTAAATTGCGCTAATACATGGTGAAAATATGGATAACAACAAGATTATTCAACTATACAGTTCCATGGAATCGACCAAGTCAAAATTCTTATGGTACACGCCCACATGCTCATCACCTAGCATGTGTGTCACCTCAACACAAATCACATTACACGTAATTTGGGGTATCCTACCATCAGAACCAAGTTTAGAAGTGTTACTTACTTCAAACTGTGCAAAACTCTACTCCAACAAGTCTTTGCCTTGCGAAACGAACTCTGAATGCCTCGAATCTAGCCACAAACAATATGATATGATCAACTAAAGCTATAGGAATCAATTGCATATGAAAATGCTACATTCTTATTCAAAAGTGAAAAAGTCAATTCAAAAGTCAATTCCTCGGGGCCACGTCTCGGAATCAAATAAAACTCACAAAATCTGAACACCTATTCAACTTTGAGTTCCCCCATACCAAAATTACTGAAATCTGATACCAAAATCTCGATCAAATCCCCAAAATTTGGCCTAAGGACTTTTCTTCAATTTTCCCCAATTTATCAACCCAAATCACAAATTAAATGAATAAATCAAATATATAAACATGAAATTTAATCAAAACTAAGTAAGAATCACTTATCTCAATCACTCCCTTGAAAATCTCTCCAAGAATCGCCTCCCACCGAGCTCCTAAAGTCAAATTTGTGATATGAACTCAAACCCGCATTTTTGAAATATTTAAAGTCTGCCTAGATATCCTTAATCGCGGTCGCCAAACACAAATTCCACTGCCCCCAAAACTTCCTATACGCGATTGCATACACACACACACGAACGCGAAGCATAAGCTTCCCAGGCCTTCGCGATCGCGGATAGACCCACGCGTTCGCATAGAACAATGTGCGTGGCCAACTCTTGCATCCTTTCCTCTCGCGAACGCGGCTTAGCCCACGCGTTCGCGATGCACTGATTCCCCAACCTACGCGATCTCATTCCAAGACTGGCAATCGCATTGAACAAAATACCACAGCTGCTCCAGTTAGCGTACGCGATCGCTGACCTTCCTAGGCCATCGCGTATAAGGAAACCAGACCAGTGCACTAGAAAATTTCAGCAATTCTCCAAGTCCAAAAATTGATTTGTTAACCATCCAAAACACACCGAGACCCCCGGGACCTCAACCAAATATACCAACAAGTCCTAAAATACGATACGAACTTAGTCGATCCTTCAAATCACATCAAACAATGCTAAAATCATGAATCCCGCATCGATTCAAGCCTAATGAAATTTTGAACTTCTAACAGCTACATTCGATGCCGAAAAGTATCAAATCATATCCGATTGACCTCAAATTTTGCACACAAGTCACAAATGACACAACAGACCTATTCCAACTCCCAGAACCAAAATCCGAACCCGATAACCAGAAAGTCAACTCTCGGTCAAACTTCTAAATTTTCATTTTTTGCCATTTCAAACTTAATTCAGCTAGGGACCTCCAAATCACTATCCGGACATACTCCTAAGTCCAAAATCACCCAACAGAGCTAACAGAGCCATCAAAACTCTATTCCGGAGTTGTTTACACATAAGTCAACATCCGATCAACCTTTTCAACTTAAGCTTTCAGTCTTGAGACTAAGTCTTTCAACTCATTCCGAAACATTTCCAAAACCGAACCAACTACTCCGACAAGTCACATAGCAACTAATAAGCATAGAATGAGCAGCAAATAGGGGAACAAGGCTACAACTCTGTGATGACCCAAAAGGTCATCAATTATTTTAAAAGCCAATCTCCGAGGCCTTAAAAACCTCTTTTTGTCTCACCTAAATTTGCATGCGCAGTTTGAGCGTATATCCGAAAAGCTTTTATGTGAAAATTTGAGTAAAATGCTAATTTTGCCCTTAAAATTGAATTGAAATTGACTTCGATAAACATTTTGGGTAAACGGATCCGGACCCATGATTTAACGGTCTCGGATGGTTCGTAAAAAATATGGGACTTGAGCATATGCCCGGAATTGAATTCCAAGGTCCCAAGCCCAAGAAATGAATTTTTGAAAAATATTATTTAACTGAAATTATAAGAATTTTTGAAAATTTAAAGATGTTTGAATTTGATGGTAACTAGACCGTATTTTGGTTTCGGAGGCTGGTACAAGTCTAATATGATATTTAAGTTGTGCCTGTAAAATTTGGTAAGAAACGGAATTCATATGACGTGAATCGGACCCTCGGTTGTGAAATTTTAAACTTAAGAGTTCTTGAGATTTTTCTTTGATTTTGATACTAAACTCGTAGTTCAAGGTGTTATTTTGGCTATTTGATCGCACGAGTAAGTCTGTATGATCTTTTTATGGTTGTTTGCATGTTTGGTTTGGAGCCCCGAGGTCTCGGGTGAGTTTCGGATATGCCACGGAATGTTTTACACTTAGAAAAATTGCTGGTTTTGCTGTTGCTGGTGCTCAGATAATTTGTTCATCACATTCGAGTTACCCCAGTCGTGAATGCGTAGAGTAAAATAGTTGGGGGTCATTTTGTGCTTCGCGAAAGCACCTTCCCCTCCCATCCGCAAACGCGAAGGATAAATGGGTCTGGGGAAGGGGAGCCCATTACTCAATGCGAACCCGGGCCCTTCAGCACGAACGCGTAGGCCACTGGGCTGGTACTCTATGCGAACGCGGGTAGGCCCACGTGAACGCCATGAAGTCCAGCCCAGCTATCTGAAGTCATTTTTAAAAACGGGCAGAACACTTTTCTTCTTATTTTTCGAACTACTAAGCCCTAGAGACGATTTTCTTCACCAAAGTTTATCCCCAAAGTGTTGGCGATCAATTCTAAACTCTACTCTTTCAATTACACAATGTTTTTCATCACTTTTAAATCAAAAATCAAGAATTTTTATGGTAGAAATTGGGAATTTGGGTAGAGTTAGAACTTTTTGAATAATTGGAATTTAGACCTTATTTTAGGGTCGAATTTTAAAACTAATTGCATATTTGGGCTCGTGGGTGAATGGGTAATCGGATTTTGGTTCGAACCTCGGGTTTTGACCAAGTAGGCCAGGGATCGACTTTTTGGTTTTTGGGGAAAATATTGGGAAAGCTACAATTAAGCATTGGGTAGGAATTCTTTAGCAATTAATGATGTTAATAAGTTAATATTGACTAGATACAATTGAATTGGAAGTGGAATCAAATGAAAAAGCGATAGTTGAGGCTTGATTTGTGGTCGTGGAATCGAGGTAAGTGTTTGGTCTAACCTTAACTTGAGGGAATAGGTGTTGTGCCTTATTTTCTATGTGCTAGTGTAGAGTACGACATATAGGTGTGGTGACGAGTATCTATACGTTGGTGTCAAGCGTGCCCGGGAATCTTAAATTGTGATCGTTGTGTTTCTTAATAAGTACTACAAATGCCTAAATTGTTGATTATCCATGTTGAGAAGGACTTATGATTATCTTCTTGGTATTTGTTTATTGTTGAGCATTGGCTCCAGTTGAGGTTCATTTGTGAAGTTAATTATTGGTATAAGTTTGGTTATAGCTGATTCCTTTGCCGGGACATATTTAATTGTTATTGTTGATTCCCTTGCCGGAATGTATTTATTCTTATTGTTGATTCTCTTGCATGGATATTGTTTTTGCCATTGTTTGGGTGAGGAAAGAGTGATAAAGCTCGAAAAGTGATGACGTGCACATTCATACTTATGCATATGGTGAGGAAAAAGTGATAAAGCACGAAGGGTGATGCCGTGTACATTTACATTGATATTGATTCATATGGTGAGGAGGAGAGATAAAGCACAAAGGGTGATGTCATGCACATTTATAATATTTATATGGTGAGAAAGAGAGATAAAGAATAAAGGGTGATGACTTGCACATTTTCATTATTGATTGCATGGTGAAGATTGAGAGTAAAAGCACGAAGGGTGATGTCATGCACTTATTGCCATTTGTTATGATTTCTTGTTGTTATCGGTTCAAGTGCCTTAATTGTTTCATTCCATTATTAATGTGATTCTTTATGTTGGTATTCCCCCATATCATGTTACCTCTCCCCGTTACTTTTGGATTGCTTC
Organism: Nicotiana sylvestris; assembly: GCF_000393655.2. Classification (NCBI taxonomy): domain Eukaryota; kingdom Viridiplantae; phylum Streptophyta; class Magnoliopsida; order Solanales; family Solanaceae; genus Nicotiana; species Nicotiana sylvestris. The sequence goes on along the minus strand of NC_091063.1, from coordinate 154,341,802 downwards.
TATTACTGTTATTCTGCCAGATACTGTTTAAATGCAGGTTATGTTGTTTGTTGTGTCCTAGCCTCGTCACTACTTCGCCAAGGTTAGGCTCGACACTTACTCAGTACATAGAGTCGGTTGTACTGATACTACACTCTGTACTCTTTTGTGCAGATCCCGGTATTGAAGCATACGGACCTTAGCTAGGGGTTGCTGCCTTCAGTTCATCGGAGACTCGAGGTAGTCTTGCAGGCGTCCGCAGGACTTGGCGTCCCCTTCCTATCTTGTTTCTTTCTGTTCTTTTCTATTTCAGAGACAGACATGTATTTTCTTTATTCAGACCCTAATTGTAGTATTCTTGATAGTCCATGAGATTGTGACACCAGTTCTGGGTAGATTATTATTACGGATTCGTATTGGTATTTGCTTAAATGTTAAATTCTGTTCTTCCGCTCTTTTAATTCCGTTATATACTTGCATTAATTTTGTAAAATGTTAAATATAAAGGTATAAAGGGTAAGTAATCAATAATGTTAGCTTGCCTAGCGGGTTTAATGTTAGGCTCCATCACGGTCCTGACTGTGGGCAATTCAGCTCGTGACAAGTTGGTATCAGAGCTCTAGATTGCTTAGGTATCACAATTCACAGATAAGCTTAGTAGAGTCTGAGAGATCGGTACGGAGACGTCTATGCTTATCCCCCAAAGGCTACAGAGTTAGGAACAGTTTCACTTCTATTCATATATGTCGTGCAATTTGGTTTCTCAATACTAATTGAACTACTACTCTGTTCTTTCGTAGATGGCGAGAACACATGCTTCTTTATCTGCTGATCAGCAGCCCGAGCCCCTAGCAACAGCTTCTTCGAGGGGCTGAGGACGAGGCCAAGGCCGTGCTAGAGGCCGAGGTAGGGGCAAAGCTCAGCCCAGAGTAGCAACATCAGCGGTGGAGCCTCGGGTAGAGTTTAATGATGAGGTTTCGGCCCAGATAGTTCTGGTGGGCCCAGCTTAAGTCCTAGAGGGGTTCATCGCTACCCCGGTACTCCAGGATGCTCTGGTCCGTCTAGAGGGACTTATGGAGAGTGTCACCCAGGTAGACTTACTTCCTGTAGCACCAGCTGTCTCTCAGGATGGGGGAGGAGCATAGACTCCCGCTACCCCCACTCCGGAGCAGATGGCTCCCCAATTTCATACTCCAGCAGCTCAGCCAGTTGGAGCAGTTCAACTGGGTGTAGTAGCTCAGACCGGTGATGGAGCAGCTATGTCTGTTGATGCTTTGTGGAGATTGGATAGGTTCACCAAGATGTTCACTAATACTTATGGTGGTACATCTTCAGAGGATCCCCAAGATTATTTAAACAGTTGTCATGAGGTTCTTCAGAACATGGGGATAGTGAAGACCAATGGGGTCGACTTTGCTACTTTTCGTCTGTCAAGTTCCGCCAAGAAATGGTGGAGAGATTATTGTTTGGCCAGACCAGCTGGATCACCAGCTCTCACTTGGGACCAGTTCTCACAGCTATTCGAGAAGTTTCTTCCCATCACTCAGAGAGAGGAGTATCGCAGGTGGTTTGAGCGTCTCTAGCAGGGTTCTATGACTGTCACCCAGTACAAGACGAGGTTTATTGATTTGGCTCGTCATGCTCTTCCGATACTCCCCACCGAGAGAGAGATGGTGAGGAGGTTTATTAAGGGACTCGTTTGGCCTATTAGACTGCAGATAGCTAAGGAGATAGGTAGCGAGATTTCTTTCTAGGATGCAGCCAATGTGGCTAGGCGGGTTGAGATGGTTCTAGCTCAGGGGAGCGGTCAGGGGTTTTATAAGAGGCCTCGTCATTCCGGCAGATTCAGTGGTGTCTCGTTTGGAGGTAGGGATTCTTTTGGTAGAGGCCATCCACCTAGTCCATTTTAGTCAGCACTCCAGGCTTTTCACAGTGCTCCAGGTGTCCGTAGTTCTCTTATGCAGTATTCTGATCAGTTGCCCTATAGTGCACCACTAGCTCCTATCAGTGCACCTCCGCTCCAGAGTTTTCAGGGTGGATATCTAGGCCGTCAGGGTCAGTTTCATGGTCAGCAGTCTCAGCATCCGAAGTCTTGCTATACTTGCGGCGATACGAGGCACATTATTAGGTTTTGCCCTCGAGCAGTTCTTAGCACCAGGGTTCTCGTGCTATGGTTCTAGCACCGGGTGTTCCACTGCCCGCTCAGTCAGCTAGAGGTAGGGGTAGAGGTGTTAGAGGTTGAGGTCGGGCCGCTAGAGGTGGAGGCCAGGCAGTTAGAGGTGGAGGCCAGCCAATAGGAGGTTGTCCTAGGGATGTAATTCAGAGTGGTGGGGCCCATCCTCGATGTATGCTATTCCAACCAGACCTGAGGTTGAGGCCTTCGATGTAGTTATCACAGGTACGGTTTCAGTGTGCAGAAGAGATACCTCAGTTCTATTTGATTTAGGGTCCACATATTCTTATGTATCATCTTATTTTGCCCCTTATCTAGTTGTGGCTCGTGATTCTTTGAGTTCTCCTATATATGTGCCTACATCGGTGGATGATTCTATTGTGGTAGATCGTGTTTATCGTGCTTGCATGGTTGTTATTGGTGGTCTTGAAACCCATGTAGATCTCCTACTTCTCGATATGGTGGATTTCGATGTCAATCTGGGATGAATTGGTTATCTCCTTATCATGCTATATTGGACTGTCATGCCAAGACCGTGACCTTAGCACTGTCGGGGTTGCCTCGTTTGGATTAGAGAGAGACTCCTAGTCATTCTACCAGTAGGGTTATCTCATATATGAAGGCTTGTCGTATGGTTGATAAGGGATGTTTGACTTATTTGGCGTATGTTCGTAATTCTAGTGTTTAGGTTCCTTCTATGGATTCTGTGCCCGTTGTTCGTGAGTTTCCAGAGGTATTTCCTTCAGACCTTCCGGGGATGCCACCCTACAGGGATATTGACTTTTGCATTGATTTGGCTCCAGGCACTCAGCCTATTTCTATTCTGCCATATCGTATGGCTCCGCTAGAGTTGAAAGAATTAAAAGAACAGTTGCAGGACTTGCTGGATAAGGCTTTATTAGACCGAGTGTCTCGCTTTGGGGTACGCCGGTGTTGTTTGTTAAGAAGAAGGATGGGTCGATGAGGATGTGCATAGATTATCGGCAGTTGAACAAAGTCACCATCAAGAACAAGTATCCATTGTCGAGGATTGATGATTTGTTTGATTAGCTTCAGGGTGCCAAGGTATTTTCGAGGATTGATTCGAGATCTGGCTACCATCAGTTGAGGATTAGGGCATCCGATATCCCTAAGACAACTTTTGGCACTCGGTACGAGCATTATGAGTTCTTAGTAATGTCATTGGGGTTGACAAATGCCCTAGCAACTTTCATGGATTTGATGAACCGAGTGTTCAAGCCTTATTCATATTCCTTCGTGATTGTCTTCATTGATAATATTTTGATCTATTCCCGCAGCCGGGAGGAAGCATGAGCAGCATCTTCGAGTCGTTCTTTAGACTTTGAGGGACAGTCAGTTATATGTTAAGTTTTTGAAGTGTGAGTTTTGGTTGAGTTCGGTTGCATTCTTAGGTCATGTTATATCAGTAGAGGGTATTCAGGTGGATCCTAAGAAGATTGCGGCAGTCAAGGACTGGCCTAGACCCGCATCAGCCACAGAGATCCAAAGTTTCTTGGATTTGGCGGGCTATTACCGTCGGTTTGTATAGGGGTTTTCATATATTGTAGCCCCGATGACTAGGTTGACCCAGAAGGGTGCCCAGTTCAGGTGTTCGGACGAGTGTAAGGTGAGCTTTCAGAAGCTCAAGACAGCTTTGACTACGGCGCCAGTGTTGGTTTTGCCCACAGGTTCAGGGCCATATACAATATATTATGATGTGTCTCGTATTGGACTTGGTACGGTGTTGATGCAGAATTGCAAGGTTATTGCATATGCTTCCCGGCAGTTGAAGATTCACGAGAAGAATTATCCAGTTCATGATTTGGAGTTAGCAACCATTGTTCACGCGCTGAAGATTTGGAGGCATTATTTATATGGCGTGTCATGTGAGGTATTCACGGATCATAAGAGTTTGCAATACTTCTTCAAGTAGAAGGAGCTAAATTTAAGGTAGAGGAGGTGGTTGGAGCTGTTGAAAGACTATGATATCAACATCTTGTATCATCCGGGGAAGGCTAATGTAGTGGTCGATGCTTTGAGTAGGAAGTCAGCCAGGATGGGAAACCTTGCGTATATTCTGGTCGGTGAGAAGCTGCTTGCTTTGGATGTTTAGGCTCTAGACAATCAGTTCGTAAGGTTGGATGTTTCTGAGCCCAGTCGTGTTCTAGCTTGCACTATCGCTCATTCTTCATTATTTGAGCATATCTGAGATTGGCAGTATAATGATCCTCATTTGCTTGTCCTTAGGGACACAGTGCGGCACGGTGGTGCCAAGCAGGTTACAGTCGGAGATGATGGAGTTTTGAGGATGCAGGGTCGTGTTTGTCTGCCTAATGTGGATAGACTTCGTGAGTTGATTTTAGATGAGGCCCATAGGTCCCAGTATTCTATTCATCCGGGCGTTGCTAAGATGTATCAAGACTTGTGGCAGTATTATTGGTGGAGGAGGATGAAGAAGGATATTGTCGCGTATGTAGCTCGATGTTTGAATTGCCATCAGGTAAAGTACGAGCATCAAAGACCGGGTGATTTGTTTCAGAATATTGAGATTCCTGAGTGGAAGTGGGAGCGTATCACTATGGGCTTTGTTGTTGGACTCCCACGGACTTAGAGGGAGTTCGATGTAGTGTGGGATATTGTGGATAGGTTGACTAAGTCAGTGCATTTCATTCTTGTGGCAGTTTCCTATTCTTCTGAGCGGTTGGTAAAGATTTATATTCGGGAGATTGTTCATCTTCATGGTGTGCCCGTGTCTATCATTTCTGACCAGGGTACGTAGTTTACCTCGCTTTTTGGGAGGGCAATACAGCGTGAGTTGGGTACGCGAGTCAAGTTGAGCATAGCATTTTATCCTCAGACGGACGAACAGTCCGAGCATACTATCCAAATTTTGGAGGATATGCTCCGAGCATGTGTTATTGACGTTGGAGGTTCTTGGGATCAGTTCTTTCCATTAGCAGAGTTTGCCTACAACAACAGTTATCAATCGAGCATTCAGATGGCTCACTATGAGGCATTATATGGTAGGCGGTATCGATCACCAGCTGGGTGGTTTGAGTCGGGAGAGGCTCAATTATTAGGTACAGACTTAGTCCAGGATGCCTTGGATAAGGTTAAGATCATTCAGGATAGGCTTCGTACAGCTCAGTCCAGGCATAAGAGTTATGCCGACCGTAAGGTTCGTGATGTGGAATTCATGGTCGGAGTCGAGTGTTGCTTCGGGTGTCTCCTTTGAAGGGCGTGATGAGATTTGGGAAGAAGGGCAAGTTAAGCCCTAGGTTCATTGGGCCTTTTGAGATTCTTCATCTAGTGGGAGAGGTGGCTTATAAACTTGTGTTGCCACCAAGTTTATCAGTTGTGCATCCAGTGTTTCATGTGTCCATGCTTCGGAAGTATCACGGCGATCCATCCCACGTATTAGAGTTCAGCACTATCCAGTTGGACAAGGACTTGACCTATGAGGAGGAGCCAATGTCACTTCTAGACCTGCAGGTCCGTCAGTTGAGATCGAAGAATTCCCTTCAGTTCGTTTGCAGTGGAGAGGTCAGCCTATTGAGGAAGCGACCTAGGAGTCTGATATGCGGAGCCGTTATCTTCATCTATTCCCCGACTCAAGTACTTTTCTATGTCCGTTCGAGGACGAACGGTTGTTTTAGAGGTGGAGAATGTGATGACCTTTTATTCTATGTTCTGAGGCCTTAAAATATCCTTTTGTCTTACCTCGATTTGCGTGCATAGTCTGGACGTATATCCGAAAAGCTTTTATGTGAAAATTTGAGGAAAATGCTAATTTTGCCCTTAAAATTGAATTTAAGTTGACTTCGGTCAATATTTTAGATAAACGGACCTGGACCAGTGATTTGACTGTCCCAGAGGGTCCGTATAAAAATATGGGACTTGGGCGCATGCCCGGAATTGAATTCCGAGGTCCCAAGCCCGAGAAATGAAATTTTGAACAAACTTGTTTAACTGAAATTATAAGAGTTTTTTGAAAATTTAAAGATGTTTGAATTTGATGGTAACGGGACCGTATTTTGGTTCTGGAGCCCGGTACATGTCTAATATGGTATTTAAGTTGTGCCTGCAAAATTTGGTAAGAAACAAAATTCATATGACGTGAATCGGACCCTCGGCTGTGAAATTTGAAACTTAAGAGTTCTTGAGATTTTTCTTTGATTTTGATGCTAAACTCGTAGTTCAAGGTGTTATTTTGGCGATTTGATCGCACGAGTAAGTCCGTATGATATTTTTAGGGTTGTTTGCATGTTTGGTTTGGAGCCCCGAGGGCTCAGGTGAGTTTCGGATAGGCCACAGGATGTTTACACTTAGAAAAGTTGCTGGTTTTGTTGTTGCTGGTGCTGAGATAATTTGTTCATCGCGTTCGGGTTACCCCAGTCGCGAACGCTTAGAGTAAAATAGTTAGGGGTCGTTTAGTGCTTCGCGAAAGCACCCTCCCTTCCGCGAACGCGAAAGATAGTTGGGCCTGGGGAAAGGGAGCCCATTACTCAATGCGAACGCGAGCCCTTCAGCGCGGACGCGTAGGCCACTGGGCTGGTACTCTATGCGAATGCGGGCAGGCCCTCGTGAACACGATGAAGGCCTGCCCAGCTATCTAAAGTCATTTTTAAAAATGGGCAGAACCCTTTTCTTCCTATTTTCCGAACTACTAAGACCTAGAGACGAATTTCTTCGCCAAAGTTTATCCTCAAAGTGTTGGTAATCAATTCTAAGCTCTACTCTTTCAATTATCCATTGTTTTTCATCACTTTTAAATCAAAAATCAAGAATTTATGGTAGAAATTGGGAATTTTGGTAGAGTTAGGGCTTTTTGAATAATTGAAATTTAGATCTTGTTTTAGGGTCGGATTTCGAAACTAATTGCATATTTGGGCTCATGGGTGAATGGGTAATCAGATTTTGATCCGAACCTCGGGTTTTGACCAAGCGGGCTGTGGTCGATTTTTGGATTTTTGGGAAAAATGTTAGGAAAGCTACAATTAAGCATTGGATAGGAATTCTTTAGCAATTATTGATGTTAATAAGTTAATATTGGATAGATACAATTGAATTGGAAGTGGAATCAAAGGAGAAAGCGATAGTTAAGGCTTGATTTGGGGCCGTGGAATCGAGGTAAGTGTTTGGTCTAACATTAGCTTGAGGGAATAGGTGTTGTGCCTTATTTGCTATGTGCTAGTGTAGTGTACGATGTATAGGTGTGGTAACGAGTATCTATACGTTGGTGTCAAGCATGCTCGTGAGTCTTAAATTGTGATCGTTGTGTTTCTTAGTAAGTACTACAAATGCCTAAATTGTTGATTATCCATGTTGAGAAAGCCTTATGATTATCTTCTTGGTATTTGTTTATTGTTGAGCATTGGCTCCAGTTAAGGTATAATTGTGAAGTTAATTGTTGGTACAAGTTTGGTTATAGCTGATTCTCTTACAGGGACGTATTTAATTGTTATTCTTGATTCCCTTACCGGGTTGTATTTATTCTTATTGTTGATTCCCTTGTCCGGATGTTGTTGTTGCCATTTTTTGGGTGAGGAAAGAGTGATAAAGCACGAAGGGTGATGCCGTGCATATTCATACTTATGCATATGGTGAGGAAAGAGTGATAAAGCACGAAAGGTGATGCCGTGTACATTTACATTGATATTGATGCATATGGTGAGGAAGAGAGATAAAGCACGAAGGATGATGCCGTGCACATTTCTAATATTTATATGGTGATGAAGAGAGATAAATCACGAAAGGTGATGTCGTGCACATTTTCCTTATTGATTGCATGGTGAGGATTGAGAGTAAAAGCACGAAGGGTGATGTCATGCACTTATTGCCAGTTTGTTATGATTTCTTGTTCTTATCGGTTCAAGTGCCTTAATTGTTTAATTCCATTATTAATGTAATTCTTTATGTTTGTATTCCCCCATAGCATCTTACCCCTCTTCGTTACTTTTGAATTGCTTCTATTACTGTTATTCTGCCAGATACCGTTTAACAGCAGGTTATGTTGTTTGTTGTGTCCTAGCCTAGGCACTACATCGCCGAGGATAGGCTCGACACTTACTCAGTACATGGGGTCAGTTGTACTGATACTACACTCTGCACTCTTTTGTGCAGATCCCGATACTGGAGCATACGGACCTTAGCTAGGGGTTGTTGCCTTCAGTCCATCGAAGACCCGAGGTAGTCCTGCAGGTGTCCGCAAGCCTTGGCGTCCCCTTCCTATCCTCTTTCTTTCTGTTCTTTTCTATTTTAGAGACAAACATGTATTTTCTTTGTTCAGACCCTATTTGTAGTATTCTTAGATAGTCCGTGAGATTGTGACACCAGTTCTGGGTGGATTATTATTATAGATTCGTATTGGTATTAGCTCAGTTCTTCCGCACTTTTAATTCCGCCGTATACTTGCATTAATTTGGTAAATTGTTAAATATAAAGGTAAAAAGGGTGAATAATTAATAATGTTGGCTTGCCTAGCGGATTCAATGTTAGGCACCATCATGGTCCCAACGGTGGGCAATTCGGGTCGTGACAAACTCTCTAAACGACCAGCCGGGTCGTTACAAAAGCAGATTATCCATATCCTTCTTTGGATTATCAATTCTCTTCCTACAAATAATCATTTATAATTTCTTCTATTATAGGTTATTAGTTCTCGAATCTTTAAAACAATTATCAGATCTAATTTGTGGAAGTTACTTACAAATAGGTAATAAATTTACAATTTTATCGCAAAATCTATCTATATATTATTAAAAATAAAGAAAAAATATTCACATTAAGCCAAGTGGCAGTCTCACAGTAGGCCGCTTGGTAATTTCTGACAAAGTTGGTTAGGTTAGGTAATAAGTAGTTTCTAACTTAAATTTTTAAAAAATAAATTATACATTATGTGTTGTTAATAATTAGTTACTCTTTAAAATTATTTTTATTTTACGCTCAATGCCATATTTCAAGTTTGTCACTCAGAATCATCTAGTTACAACTACCATGGCTATACATAATTTCATCTGTCGATATTCTTCTACCGATAAGGAATTCAACTACTACTGTAAAGATTGAGGAAGGAGATGAGTTTTCTGATATTCCTTTAGAGATTCAAGGCACGTCTTCTACTAATATGGAGGCGTTGTGTGATAGAAGTAAAGATAAAATTATTGAAAAATATTATTATGTATGAGTGACTTTACTTATTATTTCATAGTGGATTATCAGTATATAGTAATTTGTGGAATAAACTTCTAATTCATACTAAATGATATATTTTGATTTTTCAAATCACTATGTAACAAAAAGTAATTATACTAGATAATATTATATGCTTTGGTATAACTATATATGTAAAATTGAGTTAAATCTTTATTACGTTTGATTACTTTATGTTTTATATTTTAATTAAATAAAATAAAAAATAATAAAAGTTTCTTACTATAAATATTTAAGTTTAGTTTTCTCTTTAAAATAACTATAAGACCTTGTTACTATCCTTTTTGGTAATAATTATAAACCCAATATTACAAAAAGTACTTCTTAAATGAATAGGCCAAACACAAACTTATTTTTTAAGTATTTTTAAAAAAAAGTACTTTTTAAATAAGCATATTTTGGCAGCTTGGCCAAACTGGCTCTTAGTATCTTCTTCCTAAAAGCAACAAAATTACCTCTGCTACAGCTCAAAAGCACTTCTGCGTCTTGGCCAAACACCTCAAATTTTTTTTAAAAAAATGCTTTTCTAACAAAAAAGTACTTTTGCTTCCCAAAAGCTTAGCCAAACCTTTTTTTTTTTTGGTCAAAAAAGTACTTTTTAAAAAATTTAAGGTGTTTGGCCAAAAGAAAAAAAAATACTTTTGAGAAGCAGTTTCTGCTTTTGGGAAGAAGCTACAAATTCTAGCTTCTTCCAAGAAGCAAAATTCTTATGTGTTCAGGACAAAAATAACCTTACAATAAATTAATATTTTTAAATTATCCCTCATTAATTTAATTTTTTTCTTCCTTTTCCTTTTCCTTTTTATTCTACTTTATCTTTTTTTCCTTTTTTTATTTCAATCATAGTTTCATTGTCTTTCGCCTATTCTTAAGAGTAGATTTAAACTTATACTGAATGATGTATTTTGATATATTTAAATTATTATGTAAACAATAAATAATACCTAATATTCAATGTTATTGCTTTCTAGCTTTTATATTGATTGGATGTTTTTGTATCTTAATTGAACTCCTTTATGTATTGGGAAAAATTGCATTTATATATGCAAGTAACATATTGAGATGCGTGGACTGGTCAAATAGTCAAAGAATTATAATTAGTCAAGAGGCACGGGCAGTAGTAGAAACGAGCAAAGGCAAAGGAAGAGGCACGAGAGGACATTTGAAGGATTCAGCGCCCGTACCTATTTAAATCATTTATCAAAAACAAACGGATCTGACCATAATAAAGAGCGCAGATACGGAATTCAACAGGCATTAAATACTGGATACGTTAGAGAATTTGTATTGATCACAATGATTGTGTAACGTAGTATTCAATGTCTTTAATTATTCATAATAGCCTCATTATGATTTGGAGAAAACGCATATTTTCAAGATACCTATAAAAGGGAGGTATCTGGTCACTTGTAAAGACAAGACATAATCGGAACATACTTTGATTCACTTGTTTTTCTCCTGATTACATTCCGGTTACTCTAAATTACTTTCTTCTACATATTCTTTTGATTATCAGTAACCCGCGTTCTTCTAAATTCTAATTTTGACTGAAATTCTATTTTTTGGTTAAACAAATTAGTTCCGTTACCGGGAATCTGATAATCTATTTTCTTTTCACTTGACCTTCCTTGTTACATCAATTATGTCGAATAACAATGACAACATCCCAGGAAACCAAGAGAACCAACAAAGTCAGAGAGGCCCACAAAATATTAACATTCAAGTTCCAACTCCGCAGTACTCTCCACGGCAATCTCGTGAGGGTACTCCTGATGGATCTCAAATAAACGAGTATGCTCAATTTGAAAATGCTGAAGCTGTTGATGAAGCTTTGCAGAAATTAATTACTGCTCAGGTCAACAAAGTTGTTGAGGCGCTTGTTAACCAGTTACCTGTTGCAACATCCACACCTTCTCCAAATAATAACACTATAGAAAACCCTCGTTACGGGCTTGTTAATTCAGGCAGCGGTGCAAATCCCAGTAAACCGCAAGAGAGAGAACCAGATAATGTAATTAATTCTGATTTACAAAATTTAGTACTAACCTTGCAGAGACAGCTCAAGGAGCAAAGTGAATGCATAGAGCAGATACCTGGGGTGCCGCCCATATTCAAAGGGGTAGACATGGACAAATATTCGCAATAACCCTGGAAGCCAAGTGCTGGCCCCCTCCCAATTCCAAAAAAGTTCAAAATGCCTGATATTCCAAAGTATGATGGAACAACAGACCCACGAGACCACGTGACTGCATTCACAACGGGCGTAAAAGGCAATGATTTGACTAAGCAGGAGATCGAAACAGTATTAGTCAAGAAATTTGGTGAAACACTCACCAAAGGAGCACTAACATGGTATTCCCTTTTACCTAAAAATTCTATAAACTCTTTTGCTTGTCACACCTCCTTTTTTCGCACCCGCGAGGGCGCATGGGTAGGCATTTCCAATTAAAGGACAATCGAAACGGGATTGGTTTAATTATTTCAGAGTCGCCACTTGGAAGATTTAGGGTGTCCCAAGTCACCAATTTTAATCCCGAATCGAGGAAGTGAATGACTCCATATTACAGTCTGCGTACCAGAAATCCGGATAAGGAATTCTGTTAACCCGGGAGAAGGTGTTAGGCATTCCCGAGTTCCGTGGTTCTAGCACGGTCGCTCAACTGTTATATTCGGCTTATTTATCTGATTTTAAATACAATTATGAACCACGTGCAAATTTTATCTTTTACCGCTTTATTATCATTATTTTAAGGAATGTGAACATCGCTTAAAACATGTCTCTGGACTGCGTCACATGAAATGCACCCACAATCCGGAACATATTTTATTTGACGTTTTGGGATTTGGATTTGGGTCGCATGAAATGCACACCCAAGTTTAAGAAAGTAGATTATTAAACACGCGCCTAAAGAGACTATCGTGTTATTATTTTGGGAAGGCCACGAAATTCGCTAAGCGGCCCTCCTGAATTCTAAGTAAATTTAAAACAAGTATTTACTGAGGGCCCCGCAATTTGCATTTTTTGTTTGTCGAGGCTCGTCCCATTTATTATTTTAAAAATGAATTTGCAACGTCATGGAAATGCATCTCAGACCACGTCACAGTCAATGTACCCGTGATTAGAGACACATTTCGATTTCGCTGAGATTTGGATTTGGGTCACATAAATGTGCACCCGAGTTAGGGAGATAATATCATTAAAGGCGCGCCTAAAGCAACTAGCGCATTATTATTTTTGGGGTAGGGCCGTGAGATTTGCTAAACGACCCGTCCCGGAATCTAAATATTTCATACATATATTTTGTGAGGGCTTCGCAATCTGTACATTTTTATTTGGCGAAGCTAGTCTCGTTTTCTATTTATTTATTTATTTATTCCTCTTTTTTTTCTTTTAGAAAAAGGACAAGACTAAAATAACTACGTTTTTCGCTACTTCACGAGATCATGGGTTATAAATTGAACTCATTTGATGAAGCGGTTTTTTTTTTCTGCGGAATTAAAATTGCTACTAAAATTTTAACATTACTACCACATGTATAAACAACTATTAAGACAAACTAAGCAATTAACACCTTTCAGAATAGGAAATCCGATATTCAACAAATCCGATACACAAACAGTGCATAGGAAATCCATATCATTTCATTCCATTTAAGCAAATATAACAAGTTTGGAAATGTGTATGCACCTGTTTGAAGCAAGAACAACAACCAAACTGTCCCGACAACTATCGGAAACCTCTCCAATGACGGAACGACGGAACCTCGACGTCAAGCTCAACGTACCGGACCTCGACGAACCAAAGTCGACCTCGACGGAAAACAGAACGCTCGGCCAAGCAGGCTCGCAGCAAACCACAGCTGCTCGCGAAAGATGAAACAACGTCGACAACAGTAAGGTCGACGCGAGGGGGCTGCTGACGGGCGTTTGAACGGCGTCGACGCGAGGAGGATGAAGCAGAAAAAGGGGTCGTTTGGACGCGAGGAAGGAGCAGCTGTGCGTCGCTTGGAAGCGCAGCAACGACTGCTTGTTGGACTAACAATGGCGGAAGTGCTGGGTTTTGTTCGGGCTGTGCGTGGGGGGTCGTTTGACTTGAAGAAGTCGGAAATGGTGGTTTTACGTGAGGGTTTTGGAGTAGGGTAGTGTACGCCGGTGGTCGACGAGGGGAAGGTGATGGGTCCGACGATGACAGTGGAAGGGTCTGTTTGCTCGTCGACTGGTTAGTGATGATGGTGGAGCTGGGAGGAGGAGGGTGGTTCGTTTGACTTGAAGAAGTCGGAAATGGTGGTTTTTTCCTGAGGGTTTCTGCTTCTTCTTCTTTAAGAAGAAGAAGTGTGAACAGTACTTTTTCTCCAAAAAATTCCAAAGTCCCCCTTCTCCAAATGTTTGTCCGTGTATTTGACATGGCTTTGCCCAGGGAAATGAGCCCACGCGTGGTGGGGTTCGAGACTTGTGTCCCCCACGCGTGGTGGGGTTCCCTATGTGTTCTGGACTCGGTTTATTATGGGCTAGGTCCGAAATTAGGCCTAAAACCGGGTAGTTTGAACCCGAATATTATTCTTTTGCCCGGACCCGAGAAATAGGAACACGACGTTGCTTAACTAGTCCTATATAAGCAAAATAGCTACTAAAATAAGACTAATTATTTAAAACAAAACTATATTATTATTTTCTTAATATTTTTCAAGATTTAAAATAGCTACAAAATATTAATAAAACTATTTTTTTGTAATTTTCGTTTTTATATAAAGATAAAATATAAAGTAATATTTTGCATTTTTTCCGAATTAAAATGACTACAAAACCTTAATAGAATTATATTTTTTGTAATCTTTTCGAAATTATATAAAGTACCAAAATAAAGTACAATTTTTGTATTTTTTCCACGTTTATGAGAAATGCATAAACTAAAATTTATACATGTATTTTTTTGTGATTTTTTCGTTTTGCAACGAAATAAAGTAAAAATAGTTAAAATGGCTATATTAGACCCAATTTCACATATTCACGCTAAAAATGTGAAAATTCTCGGGGAGGGTCAAAAATCACGTGCTTACAGCTGCCCTCTTTGACTGGAAACACGAAGAGTTTTCCGACAAAGAACGACTAGACGTGTTTTTGACCCGACCATTACTTGGACGGACTACACTTATGGAAAGGGAGGGAATGTGACCGAGCCCTGGTATCTGAGCTGCCTACATATCCTTGGTTATACAGGAATCAAGCCACGTGTAGTTCGGGAATGAGAGAGATGGTAAAGTGTACCGAGGTGAAGAGCCGATCGAGGTTCCGTTCTGTTGAGGTTCCGGTCCGTGGTCCTGTCATTACATCAAAAATGATAACTGAAAATGACTAACTAAACCTATCAGCTACTAGTTACAAGGATTCCTATCTCTAAGTCTTCTGAAACTTGATCTTGAGTCTTGAATGGTGCTTCATACAGACTTCGGATTTGAACCTTGATACTTGCTAGTTGGAGGTGCTAGTTCTTGAGCAGACCGCATTTGTTCTCCACTTCCGTAATTTGGGTTCTTTTTTTCTCTTTTTTTTTCTTGTTTTTTGTTTTTGTGACCAGCTTCTGTTGATCATCCCAGACCGTTGACTCGCATTCTTGAGGCGAGCCTCTACTATTTCTAACTTGGATTGAATGCTGGGGATTTCTGTTGTAACCTTCTGCTTTTCAGTGGGTCACTGCTTGATCTTGAAAATTGTTCCTCCATTCTACAGGCGGGTCCCTGACAATCAAAACAAACAAAACAAACAAAATTTCCTAACCAATTCGTACTGGGAAGATTTGTGAGTCATTAGCAAAATTGTAACCTATTTGTACTACTGATGCAATGACTTAGTAAACTAAAGACTAGACTAGAATGTGCATCTCCTACGAGTAAAACCAAAAACTCTTGCTAGCAAAAGTATCTGCTAAAATAAAAACCACACTGACTCAAACTAGAAAGTGTTTCTTCTATGGTTGAATCGGAATGAGCTAAACAAGGAAGTGCGTCTCCTAAGGGTGCAAACTTCAGTGACTGGAACTAGGAAGTGCGTCTCCTATGAATAAAATCTCGATTTAGGAAGTGCGTCTCCTAAAAATTTGAAAGACCTTGATTAAGAAGTGCGTCTCCTACGGGTAAACTTCAATAAACTAGACTAGGAAGTGTGTTTCCTATGGTCGAACTTAAAATGAATCAAACTAGGAAGTGAATCTCCTAAGGGTGAAATCTCAATTCCGGAAGTGCGTCTCCTGAAATAAAATATAATCTAAAAAGCCAAACTAGGAAGTGCGTCTCCTAAAGCAAAAGTATAACCTGAGCGAACCAGACTAGGAAGTGCGTCTCCTAATAATAAAAACTTAATTCAGGAAGTGCGTTTCCTATGCATGAAATTAAACTTAGGAAGTGCGTCTCCTAGGGGTAAAATAGTCTTAAGAAGTGCGTCTCCTATGGGTGAAACCTTAATGATTTTAAACTAGGAAGTGCGTCTCCTATGAATGAAAATATTTTAGGAAGTGCGTCTCCTATGGGGTAAAAGTAAACTTAGGAAGTGCGTCTCCTATGGGCAAAACTAAACTTTAAGGAAGTGCATCTCCTATTGGGTACAATAAACTTAGGAAGTGCGTCTCCTGTGGGTACAATACTTAGGAAGTGTGTCTCCTGTGGGTACAATAAACTTAGGAAGGGCGTCTCCTGTGGGTACAATAAACTTAGGAAGTGCGTCTCCTATTGGGAAAAACTGTTCTTGTGAAATGCGTCTCCTATTGGTAAAACTTGCTTAGGAAGTGCGTCTCCTTATGGGAGAAACTATTCTTAGGAAGTGCATCTCCTTAGGTGAAACTATTCTTAGGAAGTGCGTCTCCTTAGGAAGTGCGTCTCCTACTGGTAAAACTTGCTTAGGACGTGCGTCTCCTATTGGTACAACTATTCTTAGGAAGTGCGTCTCCTCTGGTAAAACTATTTTTAGGAAGTGCGTCTCCTACTGGTGAAACTTATCTTAGGAAGTGCGTCTCCTATTGGTGAAACTATCTTAGGATGTGCGTCTCCTCTTGGTGAAACTAACTCAGGGAGTGCGTCTCCTTAGGTGAAACTGACTTAGGAAATGCGTCTCCTATTGGGTAAAATGGACTTAGGAAGTGCGTCTCCTATTGGGTAAAACGAATTTAGGAAGTGCGTCTCCTATGGTAAAAACTGTTCTTAGGAAGTGCGTCTCCTATTGGTGAAACTTCTTAGGAAGTACGTCTCCTATTGGTACAATGGATCTAGGAAGTGCGTCTCCTATTGGTAAAACTTAACTTAGGAAGTGCGTCTCCTATCGGTGAAACTTTTTAGGAGGAAATGCATCTCCCATGGGTAAAAATAAACTTTAGGAGGAAATACATCTCCTATGGGTAAAGACGTGGAATGTATGCCTCTGTTATCTGGGCGGGCTCCCAACTTCAATACTTGAAACGTAACGACTGAATGTATTCCTCTGTTATCTGGGCGGGCTCCCAACTTCAACACTTAAAAGTAAAGACTGAATGTATGCCTCTATTATCTGGGCGGGCTCCCAATTTCAACACTTGAAATAAAAAGACTGAATGTATGCCTCTGTTATCTGGGCGGGCTCCCAACTTCAACACTTAAAAGTAAAGACTGAATGTATTCCTCTGTTATTATGGGCGGGCTCCCAATTTCAACACTTAAAAGTAAAAAGACTAAATGTATGCCTCTGTTGTTATGGGCGGGCTCCCAATTTCAACACTTGAAATAAAAAGACTGAATGTATGCCTCTGTTATCTGGGCGGGCTCCCAACTTCAACACTTAAAAGTAAAGACTGAATGTATTCCTCTGTTATTATGGGCGGGCTCCCAATTTCAACACTTAAAAGTAAAAAGACTAAATGTATGCCTCTGTTGTTATGGGCGGGCTCCCAACTTCAACACTTGAAATAAAAAGACTGAATGTATGCCTCTGTTATCTGGGCGGGCTCCCAACTTCAACACTTAAAAGTAAAGACCGAATGTATTCCTCTGTTATTATGGGCGGGCTCCCAATTTCAACACTTAAAAGTAAAAAGACTAAATGTATGCCTCTGTTGTTATGGGCGGGCTCCCAACTTCAACACTTAAAAGTAAAGACTGAATGTATTCCTCTGTTATTATGGGCGGGCTCCCAATTTCAGCACTTAAAGTAAAAAGACTAAATGTATGCCTCTGTTATTATGGGCGGGCTCCCAACTTCAACTCTGGAAATATAAAGACTGAACCCAACATATCCTATTTGAAGGCGGATGAACCCAACATATCCTATTTGAGGGCAGATGAACCCAACATATCCTATTTGAGGGCGGATGAACCCAACATATCCTATTTGAGGGCGGATGAACCCAACATATCCTATTTGAGGGCGGATGAACCCAACATATCCTATTTGAGGGCGGATGAACCCAACATATCCTATTTGAGGGCGGATGAACCCAACATATCCTATTTGAGGGCGGATGAACCCGACATATCCTATTTGAGGGCGGATGAACCCGACATATCCTATTTGAGGGCGGATGAACCCGACATATCCTATTTGAGGGCGGATGAACCCGACATATCCTATTTGAGGGCGGATGAACCCAACATATCCTATTTGAGGGCGGATGAACCCGACATATCCTATTTGAGGGCGGATGAACCCGACATATCCTATTTGAGGGCGGATGAACCCGACATATCCTATTTGAGGGCGGATGAACCCAACATATCCTATTTGAGGGCGGATGAACCCGACATATCCTATTTGAGGGCGGATGAACCCGACATATCCTATTTGAGGGCGGATGAACCCGACATATCCTATTTGAGGGCGGATGAACCCAACATATCCTATTTGAGGGCGGATGAACCCAACATATCCTATTTGAGGGCGGATGAACCCAACATATCCTATTTGAGGGCGGATGAACCCAACATATCCTATTTGAGGGCGGATGAACCCAACATATCCTATTTGAAGGCGGATGAACCCGACATATCCTATTTGAGGGCGGGTGAACCCGACATATCCTATTTGAGGGCGGATGAACCCGACATATCCTATTTGAGGGCGGATGAACCCGACATATCCTATTTGAGGGCAGATGAACCCGACATATCCTATTTGAGGGCGGATGAACCCGACATATCCTATTTGAGGGCGGATGAACCCAACCTATCCTATTTGAGGGCGGATGAACCCGACATATCCTATTTGAGGGCGGATGAACCTAACCTATCCTATTTGAGGGCGGATGAACCCGACATATCCTATTTGAGGGCGGATGAACCCGACATATCCTATTTGAGGGCGGATGAACCCAACCTATCCTATTTGAGGGCGGATGAACCCGACATATCCTATTTGAGGGCGGATGAACCTAACCTATCCTATTTGAGGGCGGATGAACCCGACATATCCTATTTGAGGGCGGATGAACCCAACCTATCCTATTTGAGGGCGGATGAACCCGACATATCCTATTTGAGGGGGATGAACCCAACATATCCTATTTGAGGGCGGATGAACCCAACCTATCCTATTTGAGGGCGGATGAACCCAACAGATCCTATTTGAGGGCGGATGAACCCAACATATCCTGTTTGAGGGCGGATGATCCCAACATATCCTTTTTGAGGGCGGATGAACCCAACATATCCTATTTGAGGGCGGATGAACCCGACATATCCTATTTGAGGGCGGATGAACCCGACATATCCTATTTGAGGGCGGATGAACCCGACATATCCTATTTGAGGGCGGATGAACCCGACATATCCTATTTGAGGGCGGATGAACCCAACATATCCTATTTGAGGGCGGATGAACCCGACATATCCTATTTGAGGGCGGATGAACCCGACATATCCTATTTGAGGGCGGATGAACCCAACATATCCTATTTGAGGGCGGATGAACCCGACATATCCTATTTGAGGGCGGATGAACCCGACATATCCTATTTGAGGGCGGATGAACCCGACATATCCTATTTGAGGGCGGATGAACCCAACCTATCCTATTTGAGGGCGGATGAACCCGACATATCCTATTTGAGGGCGGATGAACCCGACATATCCTATTTGAGGGCGGATGAACCCGACATATCCTATTTGAGGGCGGATGAACCCGACATATCCTATTTGAGGGCGGATGAACCCGACATATCCTTAAGACTGGAAAACTTGGTGGGGATTATTTACTTACCTGTTGGGGGGTAAAATGTTATCAGCTGGGGGTACCCGACTTCCAGAAAATTTTCTAAATGGAAGGAAAATTTTCTGCCCCAGTTTGATAATATCCCTTGTGGCATGCATTTCTGCATCAATGCCATTTCCTTTACCTGTTTCAAATCAAACAAAATTTGTTAGTTTAAAACATGGTGGTTGGTTGTGATACTCTTACTGGGAGGGCTTTCCCTTTCTCCTTCCTTGCTCTGCGCTCCACAACCTGTTGGGGATGATATTATGTGCTGGGGATAATCCCTTCCTGCTGGGGGATATCCCTCTTCTTTTGTGACATAGCATGGAAACTGGCATTTCCCCGACCTTTTAGTCTAGTATGAATTTCGCCAAATCATGCTCACTGCTCTCCTTGCTTTGTTCACGGGCCTTGTCTTTGAGGTTTATAACCTTGGTTTTGGCAAGGATATCACTCTTGACGCTTGTCAATCCTTTTGTCAATTCCCTTTTGCTGGGGATATCTTTAATAACACTAGCCTCATGCTTATTCCTTGCTGACTATACCATTTGGATGTACTAGTCAGATCTTATCTTGAAAAGCTGATGGCATATTTGAAGTCATTTCATACTTGTTCTGGCCCTACAGACTCTATTGGGGAACTTTCTATGAAAGGAGAAAGATAAAAGAAACAAAATAAAACACAAATGAAACGCAACTCTTTTACAAAAGAAACTATAAATAAAAATCTATCAAACGCAGATACCGACTCTAATGGCCATGACATGCGTATGTGGCCTATCCTCTACCGTCAATCATCTTTCAAGATCTTCAATTGGCGATTCCCCATCTGATTCTCAATCTTATTCGACTTGTAGTGCCCGAAGGGTTTTCACTATCAAGCCTCTCTCATTTTGGGTTTTCTCTCAACTTTCATCGCCTTATGGTGCCTGTGAAGGTTTTCACCGATAAGACTCTCTCATTTGTATCACTTTCCAGCTGGGGGTTTGGAGTGTCGCCGGTATGACTCTTTCCGCTGGGGATCAGAGTCCTTTCTGTTGTGGAATAGAATGTTATGCTCACCGGTGAGACTCTCATTTGTCTGACTTGGCATCTTTCGAAGATTGATCAGAAGGTCTTTCTTTGGACCGTAATGTGGGTTTTGGATAGAGCTAGAAAGAAAGGGTATTAAAGGCTCAAAAATGCATTAATTTTGGGTTATTAGTTACAACCTTCGGAATTAGATTTATTCACAATAAACGCAACATTTGCCCCAGTTTCTTGCTTGGGGATATCCTAACTGATTTTTTTATTTATTTATTTTCATTTTTTTTTCATTTTTTTTTCATTTTTCAAAACTATGACCGAGCCGTGAAGCGCCTACGTATCCTCTTTGAGGAATCAGGTCAAACGTAGTTCCCAATTCCTCTGTTTCATTTGACTTTTTTTCTTTGTTATCATTTTCCTTTCTTTTCTTTTTCTCTTTTTTTTTCTCTCTTTTTTCGTTTTGTTGTTTTCTTTCTTTTTCTTTTTCTTTTTTTTTTCTTCTTTTTCGCTGCTACTGATTCCGAACGAGGGGTATGAAAGAAAATAAATAAGGCTCAAAAGGGGTTAACGAAGGATAAAGTATTTGGGTAGCAGAACAAAATGCATTCGTCATTCCAGTTTTCAAAACATGCCAAGTGCAAACAACACAATCAAACAATAGATTTATAGTTTCTTCCGATGGTGCTGGACTTGACAATTATATTCAATCATATGTTTGTTCATTTGTCACTTCTAAAGCACCGTTGGGCGACACTCTCATTCTCATTATTATGAACGACCCTCATGCCAATTTAGGCGAATCTTTCTTTAACGGTTTTCTTTGTGTTTAACTTGCCCCAGTTCCACATGACTCGAGCTCTGAATAATCTCAACCGTCCTTATTTCCTTTAAATGGTCTGAATCGCCTTTCCAGGGTTTTATGATTAACTTTTAAGATTAGGCCCAAACTGGGTGCGCATGTCATGTCCCTAGAATCGGCATTGAACAAAAATGGTAAAAAGGACTAAACAAAAGATGACTGGAAATAATAAAAGACCGGACTTTGTTTTAGACTACCGGTGAAATGGTTTAAATAACAAAACAAACAAAACAATCCCGAACAAAATCCTAAAAACAAACTGGATAAGACAACATCCGACTCATAACCCTAATAATCCGAACAACAGAAATGACAACAAAATGAGCCACCACAAGCTTCTCTCTTGCTGACCAAGGAACAAAACGTCCTCCCACTTTATCAAAATTGGCATTTTAGCCACTGAGCTTTGCATCAATATTACCAGCTTCAACCTCATCAACCTCCGTAGGCAAGTTCTCGAGGAGGTTCGAGTGCTCCATGTCACTGTTATTAATCGCAACCCGCCCTTCTCGGATCATTTTCTCTACTTCCCTTCTCCAACTATGACAGCTCTCAATGTTGTGCCCTATGACATTGGAGTGGTAGGCGCATCATGATGTCGGATCAAAGCTCCTTGCAAGTGGATTTATAGTACATGCGGGGAGTGGCTCAATCGAACCAGCATGCCTTAGCCTTTCAAACAGACTGGCATAAGATACCCCGATGGGGGTGAGAGCCTTTCCTCGTTTCAGCAACCTCTTCATTCTTGCATGTTGACAGGGCCGGAAACCTGATCCAGGTGGCTTTTGGTAGGCTTGTGTAGGTGGGTAGGCATTTTGTGGAGCCGGGTGCCTGGAAAGTGAAGTATGGCGGGGAAAGAAGTGGTGTTGGGGAGCGGAGAAGCATTGATGAGTGATGGAGCTACTCGGGTAGCTGGGAAAGCTGCCATAAGTGGGTTGGGATGGAGAGTATGGGGGATCTTCCGTTATGGTGTTGGGTGCTTGGGAAATGACCGAGCTCAAGAGACTTGGCGGTGGAGGGGGCGGTGCTTTTCCCGTTATCCATGCCTGATACATGTCAGCCACATGTTGTCTTAGCATTCTCACTTCTTCTACCAACCCGTTGTTCCGTTCGATCAATTGTTGTCGGTCATCAGTACCGACCCGCTCGGTTCTGCGGTTCTGAGCCATTGTCCTTTGATTCTGCTTTGCAGGGAGGAGTTACCACAACCAACCACTTTTCTATATATGAACAAAGCAAAGGGAAGCCATCAACGTTAGTGTTAGGGCATTTGACAGACAATCATATATTAGAGATACAATGCACCTAAGCAGTCAGACAATTGTGCCCCTCTGAAAATTTCCCACACTTTCCTTTATTTATTTATTCTTTTTTTTTATTGTTATTATTATTATTTTTATTATTTTTTATTTTTATTTAGTGGTGGTCGAATCTTATGGAGATTGCCAACGTATCATGTCTCCGCATGAATCAGACCTTGCGTAGTTCGGACCAATAAAAGATAAACAACAGTAAACATTTTTCAATTTTCATATTAGAACAAACTGAGTTTCAAAGGTTTGAAGATGACCTACAAACTTGAAACTCAGGCAACCCACATTATTCTAATCAAGAGATTTATAAACTCAAAAACAAAAGGCTAGCTCCCTTTCTCTGTTCGACAAATGCAACCAAACAGTTATTTTTGCAAATGTGGCCCCTTCCAATTTTCACATGAATTTTGAGGCCGGGGAGGATTATTTTGACATTTTACAAACTTGTCCATTCTTTTACGAAAATAACCTTTCGACAACTGAAAGATACTCTAAGGCTATTTCGGCAAGAACGGTTTAAGTCGCGGCCGAAGCTGGCTCGACTTATTATGACAAAATTTGAACTGTATTCACCTGACCGTCGACTCTTTTTTTTCAAATTATAATAAAAACTTGGTGTTGCAAAACACGGCCCTTCAGCGTCTCGGGGACGAAGCTTTTAAGGCTGTGTGGGTCAACTGGACCAAACTCCTAGACATGACCCAAAAGGTGGCCGTTTATGCAAAGTCAGCCTTCCGGCGTCCCTTTCGGGAACATTCGGCTATTTATGACAAACAGCATCTCCTGACTTAGTTATGACTCTTTTATTGTTTTTCGAAAATAGGAAACCCAATACTGCAAACACGGCCTGTCAACGTCTCGGGGACGAAGATTTTTAAGGCTGTGTGGGTCAATCGGACCAAATCTTAAAAAATGACCCAAATGTGGCTGTTTATGCAAAGTCAGCCTTCCGGCGTCCCTTTCGGGAACATTCGGCTATGTCTTGATAAAACAGCGTCACCCGACTTCTTTATGACAAAAATTAAAATTTGACACATATATTTTTTTTTATGATTATTATTTGTTTGTTTTTGGCTTTTTAGCAAAATGGTGGGGTTGGACCCTATGAGGGTTGCCTACGTATCTCGCATCCGGTGAGAATCAAACCCGCGTAGTTCGGGCAAAAGAACTACTTTTAAAAGAAGAAAGGAAACATTTTTTGATTGATTTTCTTTTTACAAGAAACACTTCTAAGATATATTTTTGAATTTTCATTTGCTCTTTTTTTTCTTTATTCTAAAGAAGAAGAAGAAAATATTTTTCGGAATTTTGCTTTTAATAAAAGAAATGCTTCTCAAAATGTTTTTTTTTTGAATTTTGAATTTTCTTTTCAATTTTGAAAAAAGAATCAAAATATTTTCGGATCTGTTTATTATTTTTTTTATATATATTATATTATTTTTTGAAAACAATTAGAAAGACTTCCTAAAGAAGTCAATAATGGAGAAAATATTTTTGGATTATTTTAATTTTGTCATTTTCATAAACAAATAAATAACACAAATTTTAAAAACAAGACTCTTTTTTCATTTTTATGGCAAGACAAACTATTTTCTTTTCTATTAATGTTTTTTTTTTAAAAAAGAAAAAAAATAAGACAAAACAATGATTATTTTTTCTACTTTTCCTTTGCTTTAATAAAACAAACTAATAAGACATATATTTTTTTTATTTTATATCCTCAAAATTTCGGCAGAGTTTCGACACTACTTGGACATTTGTTTTTTTTTTTTTTTAACAATAAGTAGTTATATCTCTACACTGTTATTTTCTCCTATTTTCCACTATTTTCTAATTTGTGGATGATGATGAAAACATACACAATCTTTTTTTCGAATTTTCAATGTTTTATATATATATATATATATTTTATTTTTTATATTTATTATATTCTCAAAAATGTGGCATGGGGGACATAGGGAATTTCAAGACTTCTTGGATTCCGCAAATGTTCCCCATGTGCTTTTCCCAAAAATGAAGCGTGGGGGACATAGGGAATTCCAAGGCTCCTTGGATTCCACAAATGCTCCCCATGCTTTGATTGAAATAACACCATGCTGGAAATGACCAAATGACCCATTCGCCCTTGACTAAATACAACATGTAGCACATAGGATGCCAAAAGCTGGTCTATTATTTTCAGGTTGCTTGTCCTAGACGGACCCAACCCCTGTGTTGAGTCCCCTAAGTCAAATGCACATGATGCAAATAAACGTTCCTACTAGGGATCCGGCATGTGGCTTTGTTATACTAGGTTCAGAACCTGGGTGTTTGTTCTAGACCTGGCTTACCCGAGCGGACAGCTCGAGCCGAGGGGGGGCAGCGTACCGGGAATACAGAAGCTTCACCGGCTTAGCAACTTGTCCGAACCTCGTTCTAAATTGGGATTTGACACTATACAGAAAAGAAGTCGTACGAAGTACACCCTTCTTCATGATTTAGAAGACTCAGAAAGGATATGGGTTTCGGCACAGTTTATATACAGTTCAAATAATATCAAAGGCGGTAAAAGCAGCATTTAACACATTAGGCTCAAACATGTAAAAACCAGACAATAGATAAAGCCAAATAATAACAATTATTTTAAGCTCGAATTCTTAACCCTGAACCAGTGGTTCTGGGTCTAGTCCCCAGTGGAGTCGCCAGAGTTGTCACACCTCCTTTTTCCGCACCCGCGGGGGCGCAAGGGAGTTTTTTCCAATTAAAGGACAATCGAAACGGGATTTGTTTATTTATTTCAGAGTCGCCACTTGGGAGATTTAGGGTGTCCCAAGTCACCAATTTTAATCCCGAATCGAGGAAATGAATGACTCCATATTACAGTCTGCGTACCAGAAATCCGGATAAGGAATTCTGTTAACCCGGGAGAAGGTGTTAGGCATTCCCGAGTTCCGTGGTTCTAGCACGGTCGCTCAACTGTTATATTCGGCTTATTTATCTGATTTTAAATACAATTATGAACCATGTGCAAATTTTATCTTTTAACCGCTTTTGTCATTATTATTATTTTTACGAGAATTGCAACGTCGTGAAAACATATCTCTGGACTGCGTCACATGAAATGCACCCACAATCCGGAACATATTTTATTTGACGTTTTGGGATTTCGATTTGGGTCGCATGAAATGCACACCCAAGTTTAAGAAAGTAGATTATTAAACACGCGCCTAAAGAGACTATCGTGTTATTATTTTGGGAAGGCCACGAAATTCGCTAAGCGGCCCTCCTGAATTCTAAGTAAATTTAAAACAAGTATTTACTGAGGGCCCCGCAATTTGCATTTTTTGTTTGTCGAGGCTCGTCCCATTTATTATTTTAAAAATGAATTTGCAACGTCATGGAAATGCATCTCAGACCACGTCACAGTCAATGTACCCGTGATTAGAGACACATTTCGATTTCGCTGAGATTTGGATTTGGGTCACATAAATGTGCACCCGAGTTAGGGAGATAATATCATTAAAGGCGCGCCTAAAGCAACTAGCGCATTATTATTTTTGGGGTAGGGCCGTGAGATTTGCTAAACGACCCGTCCCGGAATCTAAATATTTCATACATATATTTTGTGAGGGCTTCGCAATCTGTACATTTTTATTTGGCGAAGCTAGTCTCGTTTTCTATTTATTTATTTATTTATTCCTCTTTTTTTTTCTTTTAGAAAAAGGACAAGACTAAAATAACTACGTTTTTCGCTACTTCACGAGATCATGGGTTATAAATTGAACTCATTTGATGAAGCGGTTTTTTTTCTGCGGAATTAAAATTGCTACTAAAATTTTAACATTACTACCACATGTATAAACAACTATTAAGACAAACTAAGCAATTAACACCTTTCAGAATAGGAAATCCGATATTCAACAAATCCGATACACAAACAGTGCATAGGAAATCCATATCATTTCATTCCATTTAAGCAAATATAACAAGTTTGGAAATGTGTATGCACCTGTTTGAAGCAAGAACAACAACCAAACTGTCCCGACAACTATCGGAAACCTCTCCAATGACGGAACGACGGAACCTCGACGTCAAGCTCAACGTACCGGACCTCGACGAACCAAAGTCAACCTCGACGGAAAACAGAATGCTCGGCCAAGCAGGCTCGCAGCAAACCACAGCTGCTCGCGAAAGATGAAACAACGTCGACAACAGTAAGGTCGACGTGAGAGGGCTGCTGACGGGCGTTTGAACGGCGTCGACGCGAGGAGGATGAAGCAGAAAAAGGGGTCGTTTGGACGCGAGGAAGGAGCAGCTGTGCGTCGCTTGGAAGCGCAACAACGACTGCTTGTTGGACTAACAATGGCGGAAGTGCTGGGTTTTGTTCGGGCTGTGCGTGGGGGGTCGTTTGACTTGAAGAAGTCGAAAATTTTGGTTTTACGTGAGGGTTTTGGAGTAGGGTAGTGTACGCCGGTGGTCGACGAGGGGAAGGTGATGGGTCCGACGATGACAGTGGAAGGGTCTGTTTGCTCGTCGACTGGTTAGTGATGATGGTGGAGCTGGGAGGAGGAGGGTGGTTCGTTTGACTTGAAGAAGTCGGAAATGGTGGTTTTTTCCTGAGGGTTTCTGCTTCTTCTTCTTTAAGAAGAAGAAGCGTGAACAGTACTTTTTCTCCAAAAAATTCCAAAGTCCCCCTTCTCCAAATGTTTGTCCGTGTATTTGACATGGCTTTGCCCAGGGAAATGAGCCCACCCGTGGTGGGGTTCGAGACTTGTATCCCCCACGCGTGGTGGGGTTCCCCATGTGTCCTGGACTCGGTTTATTATGGGCTAGGTCCGAAATTAGGCCTAAAACCGGGTAGTTTGAACCCGAATATTATTCTTTTGCCCGGACCCGAGAAATAGGAACACGACGTTGCTTAACTAGTCCTATATAAGCAAAATAGCTACTAAAATAAGACTAATTATTTAAAACAAAACTATATTATTATTTTCTTAATATTTTTCAAGATTTAAAATAGCTACAAAATATTAATAAAACTATTTTTTTTTGTAATTTTTGTTTTTATATAAAGATAAAATATAAAGTAATATTTTGCATTTTTTCCGAATTAAAATGACTACAAAACCTTAATAGAATTATATTTTTTGTAATCTTTTCGAAATTATATAAAGTACCAAAATAAAGTACAATTTTTGTATTTTTTCCACGTTTATGAGAAATGCATAAACTAAAATTTATATATGTATTTTTTTGTGATTTTTTCTTTTTGCAACGAAATAAAGTAAAAATAGTTAAAATGGCTATATTAGACCCAATTTCACATATTCACGCTAAAAATGTGAAAATTCTCGGGGAGGGTCAAAAATCACGTGCTTACATTGCTGAGCTTGCAGATTCTTTCATCAAAGCACACACGGGAGCCCAAAAAGTGGAAAAAAGAATGGAGGATATTTTCAAAATTAAGCAAAGAGATTCAAAATTGCTTAGAGAATTCGTGGACAGATTTCAATGCGAAAGAATGGCATTGCCGCGTGTACCTGATAACTGGGCAGCTATAACTTTCACAAGCAATTTGAATGAAAAAAGATCGGAAGCTATGAGGAGATTCAAGTAAAACCTTCGAGAATTCCCAGATACAACGTGGAATGATGTTTATAACAGGTATAGTACGAAGTTGAGGATTGAAGAAGATATTGTTCCCCGATCTCAAAAAGAAGAAAGTATACGTCTAAGACGTGCAGAGAACGAAAAAAGATCTAGTAAAAACAGGTACGGGCCCTATATGGGACCTGCGGGGAAAGACTCGCGGTCAAAACAGGATAATCAAAGGCATGATCACAGATCAAGAAACAGAGAATCAGGTTCTTCATCAAGATTTAGGAACGAGCTAAACAACTATGAGTCACAGGATGATGATAGAAATTTAAAAGCGAGATTCAGAGGTTACAACTTCAACGTCAACACCTCCGAGCTCGTAGCTGTTTTGAAAAGCATGGGAGATAAGGTTCGATGGCCAAAGGAAATGAGATCGAATCCAAACAGGCGCAACACTAACCATTGGTGCGAGTTCCATAATGATCACAGACATAAAACAGCAGATTGCAGATTTTTACAAAGTGAAGTTGATCATTTATTAAAACAAGGATATCTTACTGAGTTGTTCAGCGAGAAAGGCAAGCAAGCTTACATGAAGAATAGGCAGGAGCCTCCAAAACCACTTTCTCCCAAAATAACTATTAACGCTATAAGTGGGGGTGAAGACATCAATGGTATGTCATATACTGCAGCTAACAAAACTTCCAAAGTAACTATTACCCAAGGGAAACGGGTGCAGCATGTTCTAGAAGAAGGCAATATTACATTCAATAATGCATATACAGATGGCATATTAATCCCTCATAACTATGCACTGGTAATATCTTTAATTGTGTATGATACTAATGTGAAACGAGTTTTGATTGATCCAGGTAGTTCCGTGAACATTATTTTGCTAAGAGTGCTACGTGAGATGCAAGCTGAAGATGGAGTAATACCAAAGGTGCATACTCTATCTGGATTTGATAATTTCAGTGTCGTCACAAAAGGAGAGGTAACACTCACCACTTTTGCTGAAGGGGTCATCAAAGATATAAAGTTCCAGGTAGTAGACATGGATATGACTTACAACATGATTCTGGGGAGACCATGGATCCATGAAATGGATGTTGTTCCTTCAACCTTGCATCAAGTTATCAAATTTCCATCGCCATGGGGAATTTGTCAAATTTGCGGAGATCAACATACGTCCATGGCTATTAACTCCATTGCAAATACAAGCACGAGAAGTGGAGGCAAATAGCAATCACAAAAGGCAGTTGAGGACATCACAACACAAACCTCAACTGAACAAGCGCGAACAGGTGTAGACTCAAGGCCTGATACCATTCAAGAACCAGAAGAGAATGAAGATATTAAAACAACAATAGAGGAATTAGAACCTGTTGTGTTATTCGCTCAATGGCCTAATAAAAAGTCTATGTCGAAGCTAATCTTGATCAAGGAATGAAATGTAAGTTAATTGAATTTTTGAAAACTAACATAGACTGCTTTGCTTGGTCCCACTCCGACATGACAGGAATACCACCAGAGGTGATGACTCATAAACTAAATGAAGATCTGTCATATCCTCCTATGAAGCAAAAGAAAAGGAAGCAGGGAACTTTCAAAAATCAGGTGATTCAAGAAGAAGTCCAAAAATTGCTAAAAATTGGTTCCATTCGAGAGGTAAAATATCCTAACTGGTTAGCCGATACTGTTGTGGTTCCAAAGAAAAACGGTAAGTGGCGAGTTTGTGTAGATTATTCAGATCTTAACAAAGCCTGCCTTAAAGATTACCACACATAGATCAATTGATTGATGCAACTGTAGGTCACGAATTGTTAAGTTTTTTAGATGCATATTTAGGGTATAATCAGATTAAAATGGATCCGACAGATGAAGAAAAAACTTCATTCATAACAGACAGGGGGATTTATTGTTATAAAGTAATGCCCTTTGGTCTAAAGAACGCAGGTGCAACGTATCAGAGGTTAGTTACCAAAATGTTTCAGAAATATTTAGGAAAGACAATGGAGGTATATATAGATGATATGCTTGTTAAAACTCAGAACTCAAA
Organism: Nicotiana sylvestris; assembly: GCF_000393655.2. Lineage (NCBI taxonomy): Eukaryota > Viridiplantae > Streptophyta > Magnoliopsida > Solanales > Solanaceae > Nicotiana > Nicotiana sylvestris. The sequence continues at coordinate 154,311,398 of NC_091063.1, read as the reverse complement.
AAATCACATATCACACTTATCTGACACATTTTCAATTTTGCGCAAATTTAATATGAAGTTAAATCCCGAAAATGTGCATTTGGCGTTGCATCATGCAAGTTTTTAGGTTTTCTTGTTTCTAACCGTGGAATTGAAGTAAATCCTGCACAGATTAAAGCCATTAAGGAAATCTCTGACATACTATCAAACAATAAAGAAGTTTAAAGATTAACAAGGAGAATTGCGGCCTTGGAAAGATTTATCTCTAAATCATCAGAGAAGTGTTTTGAATTCTTCTCAGCCCTTAAGAAGCATGATCATTTTGAATGGAATGAGGAATGTCAACAAGCACTTAGGAATTTGAAAACGTACTTACCAAATCCACCTTTGTTGGCAAAACCAAAGGCTGGGGAAAAGCTACTCCTCTACCTTGTTGTTTCGGAGGTGGCGGTAAGTGTTGTTTTGGTCCGAGAAGAGCAAGGTAAGCAATCACCTATCTATTACATAAGTAAATCTTTGTTAGATGCAGAGACGAGGTATCCTCAGTTAGAAAAACTTGCACTTGCCTTAATCATGACATCTAGAAAGTTAAGACCTTACTTTCAGTGTCATCCTATCGTTAGGGGAAAAACCTACCCTTTACGTAACATATTACATAAGCATGAGTTATCAGGTAGGTTAGCTAAGTGGGCAATAGAGTTAAGTAAATACGAAGTTGCATACCAACCTAGAACTGCTATAAAATCACAAGTATTAGCTGATTTCGTGGCTGATTTTAGTTAGGGAATACAGTTAGAAGCAGAAAAAGAATTACAGGTGTTTAATAGAGCTAACCCAGGAACTTAGACTTTATTCACTTATGGCTCATCTAACATGAGAGGAGCAGGTTTGGAGGTAGTATTGGTACCACCTACGGGTGAAACCATTCGGCAAGCTATTAAATGTCATTCCATAACTAACAATGAGGCAGAATATGAGGCTATGATTGCAGGTTTAGAACTTGCACGGGAACTTGGCATAAATCAGATTATAATCAAGAGTGATTCACAACTCGTAGTTAATCAAATGTTGGGGACTTATATAGCCAAGGAAGCAAGGATGCAACAGTACTTGGAAAAGGTACGGGAATTGATAAAACAATTTCAAGATTGGAAAATTAGACAAATACCCAGGGACGAAAATCTTGAAGCAAACGCCCTAGCAAATCTCGCATCTACGGCCGACGTGGCAAACGATGCAAATGCCTCAGTGATACATCTATTTCATTTAGTTCTTGATCCCGATGAGAATGAGGTAAATTTTAATAACTTAACCTGGGATTGGAGGAACGAAATTGTTGCTTTTTTGCAGTATGGAACCGTCCCTGATGACAAGAAAAAGGCTTATGCGCTTCGAAGGCAGGCCGCTCGGTATTGCTTAAAACAAGGCAATCTATATCGTAAAATGTTTGGTGGACTCTTAGCAAGATGCCTTGGACCTTCGCAAACAGAGTATGTAATGAGAGAAATACACGAGGGTCATTACGGGAATGACGCAGGTGGAAGATCACTAGTAAGAACCTTAATTAGGGCAGGTTATTACTAGCCTAAAATGGAAGAGGAGGCAGAAAGTTTCGTGGCCAAATGCGATAAATGCCAAAGGTACGGTAACAATATGCATAAACCTTCGGAATTATCACATCCGGTCATTACGCCATGGCCATTTATGAAATGCGGAATGGATATCGTAGGTCCATTACCGCAAGCAAAAGGACAGGTAAAATTTTTGCTTGTTCTCACTGATTATTTTACTAAATGGGTAGAGGTAGGTGCATTCAAACAAGTGCGAGAAAAGGAAGTCAGAGACTTTATTTGGCGGAATATCATATGTCGATTCGGCGTACCAAAGGAGATCATATGTGATAATGGTCCTCGGTTTATTGGAGCTTAGATCATGGAATTTTTTCAAAGCTGGCAAATTAAAAGGATTACGTCAACACCCTATAATCCGGTGAGTAATGGACAGGCAGAATCAACGAACAAAGTCATTATCAACAATTTAAAGAAACAACTAGAGGAATCAAAAGGAAACTGGCCTGAAGTGTTACCTGGAGTTTTATGGGCATATCGCACAACTGCAAAAACAAGTACAGGAGAAACACCGTTCTCATTGGTTTATGGAGTTGAGGCTTTAATTCCAGTTGAGATAGGGGAACCAAGTACACGGTTCACACAGGAGACACAAGAATCTAATGACGAGGAGATGCGGGTCAACCTAAATTTACTCGAGGGGCGGAGAGAAGCTGCTTTAATAAGAATGGTAGCATAAAAGCAAGTCATAGAACAATACTACAATAGAAAAGCACGCCTCATGTTCTTCAAAATTGGGGACTTCGTGCTTAAAAAGATTTTTCAGTCTACAAAGGTAGCTAACACAAGGAAATTAAGTCCAACATGGGAAGGACCCTACAGAGTGCGTGATGTTGCAGGAAAAGGAGCATATGAACTGGAGACAATGGATGGCAAGATACTACCTTCGCATTGGAACGCTGTTCATTTAAAGAGATACTATTTCTAAGGAAAACCCACGGTCAGGTATAACCATTTTAAATTTCATTTTTGAATTGTTAAAATTTTACTAACAATTTTAGATGATAGGCAAAACGCTAACTCGTACTAAATGATGAGTCATGACCTGTAAGGCACATGGAGTAACCTAAAATTCCTGGCCTAAGGTTATAATTATTCTGATAGAAATGCAAACGGGTTATGCAGTCTTCATCTATAATCGTCCCTCTGAGTCCCGTATGTTTTTTCCTTTTCAGGAAAAGGACCAAACGAGAGAAACTATCAAGTACTCGAGGCTTCATACTTCAACACTCAAACACTTAGGGGACTACATAATATACACGGACATATGAATAAAGAAGGCAAAGCAGATTAAGGAAAAATCAAGCCTTTAAGAATCAAGTACAGAGTAAAAGTCATAAAGCCACGAGCTAAGGTCAACCTCATTATAGTTAGGGCAAAGTCTATGTACTAAAATGGGTTATAAGGAAAAACCTCATGTCTATTATTCTTCTTTTGAATCTGTTAAAAGAAAAATAGTTACGAGAAAGTTATAGATGTAATTCAAATACATGTAAATTTTTATTCGGAACTAGACAAGGTTCAAAAATAAAATCTTGTCAAAGTTATTTCAGAGAAACATGTGTATTCCTATTTCTTTTGTTGTATGATAATATCATTATGAAGTTGAGACGTCTTCTTCATTAAATATTGGAATATAAAAGGTCTCTCTTTTATAAAACTCATGTTTAAATTAATCATGAGGTTAGCAGAAGCATTTTTCGAAAAACAAAAATGCAAATTATTCTGTAAGTCCTTAAAAATAAAGGCGAGAATAAAGCAAGCAGAAGTTTAAGATAAAAAACTTATTAATATGTAAAAAAAATCTAAGACTAAGTTCGAACTTAGTCATAAAACTACAAAATTGTTTAGATTGCCCCATTAAAAGACTTGGGGACTGACGTTTCTAAAATCAACCCTCAAATGAAGTTAAGGGTTTGATTACAATCTTCCAAAATCAAAACAAAAACAAAATCATTTGAATGATTAAAACTGATCACTGAGAAGTTTGTGGTATTGAGGCAGGAACGTCAATAGCAGCAGGCTCAATTTGGGCAGGAGCATCAGCAGGTGCGGTTTCAACTTGGCTTGCAGCAAATAGCTCGATCGGGTTTAAAATAGTCATGATACCCGTATCAGCTTCAACATTCATGAGAGCTTCAGCCACGGGAACTTCATCCACGGGAGAAGGGAAGTCCTGAGTTTGTTAAGCCTTTTCAATGGTTTCGTTGATTTTAGCTAACTCCAACTCCAGGTTGAAGTTTTCTTGGCTAGCTTCAAGTAGGGTATCACGACGGGAATTCAAAAAAGCCCAACTTGCCTCAACAGAAGATTTTTCTTCAAGGATCTCACAATCCTTTTCCCAAGCAGCGATCTCATTTTTTAGCTCTTCATTTTCAGCCAAGGCGGAGCTGTGGGAAGCTTGAAGAGAGGCGTGGGAGCATTCTAAAGCACGCACCTTATCAGCAGAGATTCTGAGGTCTTCTTGTGCTTGAGTCAAATTTTGCACAAGCTCCCCAGCGTAAACTTCCTTTTGGTTTAAAAGAGCCTTTAATTCTCTGATCTCTTCACTAGCTTTAGATAGCTGCTCTGAGAAGGAGGACTCGAGACGCTCAATGTCTTTTTCTGCTTGGTGTGAAGAAGCTTTCGTAACCGCAAATTCTGAAGTTAAAACCCGTACTCGCTGCTCTAAGGTATTCTTGCTCTCTTGTAAGCTCTCTATATCAAGCTGAGCACTCTCAAATTGCCCCTTCCAATTGGTTGCTTCCAATTGAGAGTCGCGTGCTATCTTCTCCAAAGGGGAAATTCTTTTCATCAATTCTGTGCCGATAAGATTGGCCTAAAAAAGAGAAGAAATAAGAATCTCAAAGATGAAAAATTTTGCAAAGTAAAAAGGGGAGAGAAGGAAAATACCTTCAGAGTGGCATGCACGATATCATTCATTAAAGTCAGGGAACTGTTGCTCTCCAGCTTTGCTTTTTCAATTGGGCCAATAAGAGGCTCCAGCCATACATCCGCCTGACCTGACTTTCTCAAAAGGCTATTCTCAGCAGGAATTTCAATAGTTACCCGCCTCATAACGGCACTTCTACTTGAAGAGCCCATTTCAGTATGATGAACTATAGGAGGGGGAATAGTCAAAGGAGGATCCGGAGAAGAGGTAAGAGCAGTAGAAGAAGGAACAGAAATAGCTGGGGCCGGTAAAGAAGGAATCACAGGCATAGGTAATGAAAAAGACGATAAAGTTACTTCGTCTAAAACAGGCCCGACATCTTCACGACCAAATCCACTGACGAAAAGTTGGTCGATAGACTTACGAGTATCGTGGGGAGTGACGTCATCATCAGGAATTATTATTGTGGTTTCAACAGGTTCGGTAAGAGAAACCGAAACTTCATCTTCATCATCGGATGCGTCTCCTAACTCGTGGCCTCGTTACCACGGAACTCTCATTTTCCTCTTCAGCAACCTTCCTTTTCGCAGAAGAGGAACCCAAGACTATTTCTCGGGCTCTCTCTAAAGAGATACCGGTTCCCGAAGGAGTACGAGTCCCCAAAGAGACATGAGAGGCTGCAACTGCTTCAGCAGTAACCCCTCGAATAGCAAATCCTAACAAAAAAAGGATAAAAGTTAAAATAATAAAAGAGAATATAGGCGCGAAAAGAACAAAATGTGAACTCTTACCATGAGTCTTTACCTTCCAACCAAAGCGGTTAGAAAGTGTTTTCCAAGATCTACCGTCCATTGGCGCGATCTTCAGCAATTTATCTACCCAACCACAGAAATTAGGAACATCACCCACAACTCCCATGGTTGCTAAAAAATGGGGGGGGGGGGTAAATTAGAAAAGATGATAAACTTGAAAGAAGAAGGTACGAGAGGGATAAAAGACCTACATGCAAAATTTCACTTCTCAGGAAAGGGAACATTATCTTCACCCACTAAACCAACAGTGGGGCAGCGACAAATCGGGCATACCAGCCACGATCCTTGTTATCTTCAGGGCTCACCAAAACCCTCTTACTCTTGGCTACTAGTGTAAAAACACCATTACGAAAAAGCCTAGGTGAGTAAAGATTAATCAAGTTAGGGAAAGTAAAAGGAGCTTCAGCTTTAGTGGCTAAATACCTTAAACAGGCAACAACCCTCCATATGATTAGGCCAATTTGACCCAAGCAGACATTGAAGAAACGGCAAAATTCAAGAATGACTGGGTCGATTGCTGGTCTAAACCCTAAAGTAAAAGGGTAAGTGTAAACAAAAGAGAACCCAGTTAAGTAGGAAGTAATTCTCTAATTCGGATTAGGGATAATAAGGGGAAAATTATTACTCCAATGAGAGTCCTTACGAACCACAGGAGTCAAAACCTCTGTAATTTGAGTAGGGTAAGCATCGACACGATCTAATGCGGAAACCTGGTTTCTAAGAGATTCCCTGTCATGGTAAAAAGACAATTTTGAAGGGACTATCTCATCTACTAAAGGTTCGCGTAAAGGTTCAGAATGATCTTTACCCTAGAAGAAGATTTGTGAGAAAAGGAACCTCTGGTTCTAGAGGAAGGATCAGAACCAGAAGAAGGCATAGACGAACCACCTCGAGTAGATCCTAAACTACGAAGTCTACCTCCCTTTTGTGTCTAACAGGGTCATTGGGGAAGGAGTCAGTAATGGAAACTCTTTCGGGGTTAGGGCTTGGAGAAGACATATCGAAGAGGAATGATCTAAGGAAGAAGTCAACAGAGATTTGGAGAAATAAGTGTTCAATAAGCTTTATGTGATAAAAGACAAGGGAAAAAAATTATATTTATACCGATAAGCAACCGCCAAAGGTAAAAGTGCGGAGGTGGAAAGACCATAATTATGATAACTGGCACTTCGTTAATAGTGGAACCGTAAAAACCTTGAAAAGGCTGCAAAAACTGCAGAGCCAATGGAAAATTGATACGTGTACGAAATATTAAATGGAAGTGACAATTGAAGCGTCAATTTTTTCATAGCATTAATGGTGACAAAAATTCTCGTTTTAATGAAATCCACTTCCCAAATATTCAATTGATGAATAAATGGAAAGTGGGGGCCCTATCTGTATTGGGAAAAATTGCATTTATATATGCAAGTGATATGTTTAGACGCGTGGACTGGTCAAATAGTCAAAGAATTATAATTAGTCAAGAGGCACGGGCAGCAGTAGAAACGAGCAAATGCAAAGGAAGAGGCACGGGAGGACATGTGAAGGATTCAGCGCCCGTACCTATTTAAATCATTTATCAAAAAGAACGGATCTGACCATAATAAAGAGCGCAGAAACGGAATTCGACAGGCATTAAATACTGGATAGGTTAGAGAATTTGTATTGATTACAATGATTGTGTAACGTAGCATTCAATGTCTTTAATTATTCATAATAGCCTTATTATGATTTGGAGGAAACACATATTTTCAAGATACCTATAAAAGGGGGTATTTGGTCACTTGTAAAGACAAGACACAATCGGAATATACTTTGATTCACTTGTTTTTCTCCTGATTACATTCTGGTTACTCTAAATTACTTCTTCTACATATTCTGTTGATTATCAGTAACCCGCATTCTTCTAAATTCTAACTTTGAGTGAAATTCTATTTTTTGGTTAAACACTTTATAATAAATATTTAAATTTATTTTTACTTTTAACATAATACTAATTGAATATTGAACCTTTAGTACAGGGCTGTTCAAAATTAAACTGTAACCTTTAACCGAACCAAATGATGGCTTATTGGCTTATTTGTATTGAGGTATCGGGGTAATAGGTTGTGAACGGATTGAGATTTTATAATTAATGGCTTAATAGTTTAGAGACGGATTATTCAATTTCTTATCGGATAAACTGTTAACCCATTAAAACTTTTTATATTTATGCTTTTACCCATACGTATATAAAGTACTATTGGATTCGGCTCGTGTCACGCACTACTGTGTATATGTGATCCTCTGTTTATTAATGCACTTTATGTATACAATCCTTTTCCAAGTGATTGTACAGAGCTCCCTATAACAGTAGAATTTCGGGTGCAAGAATTGGTCTTTGAATTTCGTTTTCATCCTGCTTCCAAAGAGTACAAGGTGATCAAGATAATATATTATATGAGTTTGTATCAGGATGATCCTTGACTCTTTCCAAATTGGACTTCAGAAGTTCAAGTGTTAATTCTTAGCCATCCAACTAAAAGAACTAGGGTTCAAATATTTTTTATTTGATTTGGCCAATAAACCGTCTGATAATGTCATGATCCGAATTTTTTACCCTCGGGAGTTGTGATGGCACCTACTAGTGAAAATTAGGCAAGCCAACTATTTCGATTAATTTACCCTTTTTATTTTTTTAACCTCTTAACTATTGCAAATTAACATATTATAAACAGCGGAAATAATAATGTGGAAGAACAAAATTTAACGATTAAGCTAATACCAATACGAATCCATAAACATAAACCACCCAGAACTGGTGTCACAATCTTATGTACTATCTAAGAATACTACAAATAGGGTATGAACAAAATAAATACATGTCTGTCTTTGAAATAAAAAAGAACAGAGAAACAAGATAGAAAGGGGACGCCAAGGCTTGCGGACGCCTGCAGGACTACCTCGGGTCTCCGATGGACTGAAGGCAGCAACCCCTAGCTAAGATTTGTATGCTCCAGTACCAGGATCTGCGCAAAAGAGTGCAAAGTGTAGTATCAGTACAACCGACCGCATGTACTGAGTAAGTGTCGAGCCTAACCTCGGCGAAGTAGTGACGAGGCTAGGACACAACAAACAAATAACCTGCAGTTAAACAATATCTAGCAGAATAACAGTAATAGAAGTAATTCAAAAGTAACGGGGGAGGGGTAACATGTTATGGGGAAAATACCAACATAAAGAATCACAGTAATAGTGGAATAAGACAATAAAGGCACTTGAAGCGATAGCAACAGGAAATCATAACAAACAGGCAATAAGTGCACTGCATCACCCTTCATGCTTTTACTCTCAATCCTCACCAATGCAATCAAGTAACGAAAATGTGCACGACATCACCCTTCGTTCTTTATCTCTCTTCCTCACCATATAACTTTTAGAAAATGTGCATGGCATCACCCTTCGTGCTTTATCTCTCTTCCTTACCATATGCATCAACATCAATGAAGATGTACACGGCATCACCCTTCGTGTTTTATCACTCTTTCCTCACCATATGCATAAGTATGAACGTGCACGGCATCACCCTTCGTGCTTTATCTCTCTTTCCTCACCCAAACAATAGCAACAATAACATCCCGGCAAGGGAATCAACAATAAGAAATAAATATGTCACGGCAAGGGAATCAGCTATAACAAAACTTGTACCAACAATTAATTTCACAAAGGAACCTCAACTGGAGCCAATGCTAAATAATAAACTAATACAAAGAAGATAATTATTGCGTCTTGCTCAACATGGATAATCAACAATTTAGATAATTATAGTACTTATTAAGAAACACAACGATCACGATTTAAGACTGACGGGCATGCTTGACACCAACGTATAGATACTCGTCATCACACATATACATCGTACACTACACTAGCACATAACAAATAAAGCACAATACCTATTCCCTCAAGCTAAGGTTAGACCAAACACTTACCTCGAACTTCCACAGCTAACTCAAGCCTCAAATACCTCTTTCCCTTTAGAATTCGCCTCCAATTTACTTGTATCTAACCCAAATTAATCTAACAATATCAATAAATGCTAAAGCATTCATACCCAATTCCTAACTATAGGTTTTCTATCATTTCCCCCAAAAAGTCAAAAATTGACCTCGGGCCCGCTTGGTCAAAACTCGAGGTTCGGACCAAAACATGATTACCCATTCACCCAGAGCTCGAATATGCAATTAGTTTCGAAATCCGACCCTAAAACGAGGTCTAAATTCCAATCATTCAAAAAATCCTAACTCTACACAAATATTCAATTTCTACCATAAAACCCCTAGATTTTTGAATGAAGATTGATGAAATGCAAAGGAAAATCGAAATAAAAAAGTTTAGAATCATATACCAATACTTTGGGGAAGAACTTGCCTCTTGAAAATCGCCTCAATGCTCTCTAGCTTTGAAAATATGAAATTGGGCTAATTCCTGATTTTGCTACTATTTTAAGTTCTGGGCGACACTGTTTATCGCGTTCGCGTGAGCATTGTCGCGTTCGCGAAGAGCTGCCAGTTGTGGACTTACGCGCTCGCGGGAGAAGCTTCGCGTTCGCGAAGGCTTAGCCCAGCCTTGCCTTCGCATTCGCGATAAAAGGGTCGCGTTCGCGTAGTTCTCCCTAGGTTCCATGACCAACCCATCCTAAAGCTACGTGTTCACGGTTGACTGGTCGCGTTCGCGTAGAGAAAACTCCCCAACGCTCCGCGTTCACGACCTGGATCTCGCGTTCGCATAGGGTAAAATCCTCTCCAGCCCTGTTTCCCTTTTGTGATCGCGATAATGGCTTCGCGAACGCGAAGCAAAAAACGTCTGTGCACCAGAAGCAGCAAAACCTGCAACTTTTCTAAGTGTAAAAACATCCCGTGGCCTATCCGAAACTCACCCGAGACCTCGGAGCTCCAAACCAAACATGCACACAACCCTAAATTTCAAATACATTTAAATTTCCAAAAACTCTTATAATTTCAGTTAAATAATTTTCTTCAAAAATTTATTTCTCGGGATTGAGAACTCGGAATTCAATTCCGGGCATACGCCCAAGTCCCATATTTTTCTACGGACCCTCCGGGACCGTCAAATTATAGGTTCAGATCCGTTTACCCAAAATATTGACCAAAGTCAACTTAAATTCAATTTTAAAGGCAAAATTAGTATTTTAATCAAATTTTCACATAAAAGCGTTCCGGATATATGCCCAGACTGCGCACACAAATTAAGGTGAGATAAAAGGAGGTTTTTAAGGCCTCGTAATACAGAATTGACTTGTAAATCAAGTGATGACCTTTTGGGTCATCACAAATAATCGGTAATCTGATACTAATCCGCTCGTTGTCTTATTGGATGGCTAGGGAATTACTATATTTATAATCCGGTGACTGTTAAACTAAACTGTTAAGCGTAATAATTCCCCCGATAAGCACCCCTACTTTACTGTCCTTTTTCATAATTTGATACTTAAAATACTTTTTGAAAATTTTCTTCAAACACAATAAGCTTGCAAAAAGCACTACTCAAATAAATTAGCCAAACACAAACAATTTTGTAAAAGTACTTTTTTAGAAGACACTTTTCAAAATGAACAATTTTTGGCAGTTTAACCAAACATGCTCTTAATCATAATAAACTAATATGATTTGATGTCGGCATACTATTGTAGTAAGTTTTTATCTTTCTTTCCACCTTAAAAAGTCTTCCTTATTTTCCATTTGTGCTTTAATAGTTACACGATAAGAAGTACTTTTCCTTTTGAGGTTTGGTGTTTCCATTTCCATTCAAGCATTTAGTAAGTTATATAGAAGAAATCGACTGCCACAGTTTTCATCCTCATTATTGGATATGCGTAAATACTATGATATATTAGAAATATAAACTCCCATTTTTATCCGTTTTCATTACACTAATCTATTTATCAAGAAAGAAAGGGGTAAAATGCTATCAGATACTTTCTTAAGAACTATGTATAAGGTAAAATATGTTTACAATAAAAAATCGAATAAGGAAGTGACGCTGGAGACGAAAATAGAAGATAATTGAATTTGAAGGCCACGATCCCATCGGTTACCGGAGAGAGTAATACTCACATAGATGAAATAAATGACTACCACCTAGTAGCATTAAGTGAAGAATATTCTATAGCATTAAGTATACGGTCCTTTACAAGCCGTTATACGTTCTTCAATGGCCCTCATCATTGACCTTAAATAGAGCTTGATCCTAGGACCTTGTTCCTTAAGTGCAATTATAAAAAGTGAGCTCTATTATTGTTGTAAGGGGGACGAATTTTCTAGCAAACATATATTACATTCTATTAAAAATTTAATACAATTTTATCTTTTTGTTCTTTGATATTATTGTTGTTGTGCCCGAAAGCCTTGCTCCGGAATTACTATTTCTACTATTTCATCTCAATCTCAAGGCTAAGTATTACATTTTTATCTAATTCATCTATTATTTTCAGGATCAAATTAATTCACATGTCTATAAACCACATATAAATTCAACTATACCGTTTTACGGGTGAACAGTTTGGTGCCCACCGTGGGGCTTAGACAGTTGTGTAATGAAGTTGGTCCTTGCCTCTGTTACTAATGTGTTTTACTATTTGTTCTTAGCAAAAAATCATAAAAATGACAGATAATGGTCTTAATAACACACACAACCTTGAGACCCAAGGAAATCACCCTCAGCATGAGGATTCAATCAGCGACACCCGCAATGAGGGGAAAAGGATTCAATCAGCGATACCCGCAACGAGGGGAACGAGGCCACACCGGTCCATGGAAGACGATGCCCGCGACATGTTCGAGAAGCGACTCCTAATGATGCTGAAAAAGAGCACGTCATCAAAGCGGTAAGAGTCATGCAAGAGCAACAATAGGCCATTCTAGGCCATCTACACGGCAGGATAAGGTAACGACAGAACTGAAGCAGGCATTATCGGGTGCTTCCAATAACGCGAATGTTACATCCCATAGTTTCGTATGTGAGAGTACGTCGTAAGTCAATTGATACAAGCTCAGAAATGAGATCATCTTTTAAAGTACATAAAGTAAGTTAATCACATTAACTTGGAGGTTACAAATATTTAAGATCATTGACTGCAAGTACTAAGAGGGTTGGAAGGCTTAGAAGCTAAACCAATTGAAGAAAATAAGTTTCGTCGAAAGTCGACAAGTTGGGAATGTTATAACACGTACTTTTGGGATGAGACTAGTATGCTCAAAATGATAAGGAGGTTATTTATGAGTTATTTTTGTCTTATGATAGTTTTGTGTTATGTTTTGAAGTCAAGCGAGCTGTGGAACAAAAGTTGGCAAAGATCATCACAAGTTACATTCATAAATATGCTGAAAATTAGGTCAAATGTAGCTGAGCTTTTCTCCAAATATACTTGGAATTAGGGGATTACATACATATCAAATTGAAGATTTATGAGTCTATTTTCTATATCATTAAATAGTTCGTCGATAGGACATTGGAGTAAATAGATATTTGCCGTTTTGTGAGACTGCACAGACTGCATAGGTGACAAGTAGGTGTGTCACTGAAACTTTTTGAGCAATACATTTTGTGTGTTATATGGGGTATTTTTGAGATATATTATATACCAAATTGAAGTTCTTGGAATTTAGTTTCCAACTTTCTTAATCGTTCATTCATACAATATCTGGATAAAAGATACAAGCATCTGAAGATGGGCCAATGAGAAGGTGCCAAGCTAGCACCTCTTTGACTTTTCCAAAGTTGATATATGATCCTTATTTCGTTTTTTCTCTTCATTTATCCATGGAACACAACCATAGAACACCCTTAAACTTAACTTAAGCTCTCTCCAAGGGTTTCAAAGAGGATTAATATCCCGGGTACGAAATCAAGAAGCGATAACACTAGAACGATCCCTACAATATAAGTATAGGTATATCGCCTCTCTTTTTCTTTATAGTTTGAGTTTTGGAAGGTACTTCATAGTTAAGAAAATTTCTACTTTCTGTATTTAAGATTTAAATATCAAGGAAGTTTGATAAATTTATTTCCTAATAGTTAGAACTCACAGGACAGTGATCGAAAGCCGTGAGTTCGAGTTATTCGATTTATAGTGGACTGTTTTGTGGGTTGTTTCGTGTTGCTATTGAATGTCTATTTTGCTGATGTTTTATGGAGTTTTTGAGGATAAAAGGTGTGTAGAAATACCAGATAATGATGGAATGGTGGGTTGATCATTCATCTTTACATTTTTAGGTTGTTGCCACTACTTTTATTGTCGTATTATGTATGAAGTGATTAGGGTGTGTGGTCTGTTTTGTGATATATTGTGATGGAGATAAGGTTGGAAAATGATTCATACATGTTTTTATTATTTTATTCTTGGTGTTTTTGGTATATGGTATTGGAGGAGGGTCTTGTTATAGGTAGGGGTGTGCATTCGAATCGGTTTATCGATAAATCGAATCGATTATTTATTATCGGTTTATCGATTTATCGATTTCAATTTTGATTTTGAAATTTTCCTTATCGATTTATAGATTTCAATTTCGATTTTGTCCTCTTCGGTTATCGGTTAATCGATAAACCGATAAGATATACTAAAAAACAAATATACCCTTATTCTATAATACCCTTTCCTTTATCCTAAGTCCCTAACCCTATTATTTTGAAGGTACACAATATCGAAGAAAGGAATGTAAGGAAGCACTACATTGGTAACTAAAACTCCAAAAACGAACACAAGCTCCATCATCGACAACTTTCTTTTGGTTCTTATGCAAACGCTTATTCTTTATCCTCCTCGTCACCATCACCACCTGAAGCCTTCTTGGCAGCAGCCTTTTGGTTCTTTCTCTTCACTCTTCCACGGCGCCCACCACTAAAAGGACTAGTGAGGGAGAAGTCAATATGCTTCTGAGAGTCCACTCTCACCATAAACAAAGGAACATTCACCACTTGCCTTCCAACTCTACAATGCATTTACCCTAAGTTCTCCATTTTAAATAATATACTTGTAAAAGAATGTGATGTATTACAAAGTTCTTAATATTTTTCTTAATTTCTTCCAGTTTTAAGAGTTAGGACTTTCAGCAAGGGATACCACATTTAAGGAATGATCATATTTAAAGCTCAAGGGAATGAAATTCAAATTAATGGAAAACAGAATTAGCCGTGATGATGTATTTTGTTTTTTATACCGTTGGAGTGTTGGTGGCCTACATTTGATCCCTTACTTTAGTTTTGTTGCATGTGCTTGTTGACATAATTTTTATGTTATAAACAATGTTCGTCTTATTTTAGCTTCTTTTTGTCCATATTAGTTAGGCGTGTTTATATCGATATACTTTCCGTAGAATCCAGCAATTTTCTTATTGGTGTAATCGATAAGCCCCAAAAATTGATAAATCGAAATCGAAAAGATCGAAACCTTATTGAAACAATAACGATAAGCATATGTACAAATAGATAATCGATAAATATTTATCTATAAGGGTCAAAATCGAATCGATAAATCGAATGCACACCCCTAGTTATAGGGGAGGTGCTGCCTAAAATTACGCAAACGAGCTACTAGTTTAAGTTGCGAACTTAGCCTTTACTCAGCACTGATTTTGAATCTCCTTACGTTGTGGTAGATTGAGTTGAGTTGTTTGAACAATTGCTTGAAGGTATTAAGGATTCAACAGAGTTAAGGTATGTTAAGGCTAAACCTTTCTTTCATTTTGGCATGATCCAGTAACTATATGTGTTTGATAACGAGACATAAAGAGAAGTTCATATTTCTGAATTTATGTACATTTTCCTAGCCTCACAAGTTACAACATTCTCCCTTATTGGGACTTCATATTCAGTTTAGTTTTGTCTTCTGTCAGCCAAAAGTGTAGAGAGTCTATATATATACAGTGTTACAGTATTTTCACCACCATCGAGCTACAATCGATGGGCAGACCCCTATTGAACAACCTATGATCATATGGTGAGTTATATACTGAGCCTACAGTGGCCGAGCGCCTCTGAGCGAGCCTAGAATGACCGAGATACAGAGCCTAGTATGGTCGACCTCCTATGAGCGAGCCTACTACGATAGAGCAGTTGCACATACCGAGCCTTATAAGGCCGGACAACTATTTTACTTACTATATTAAGAGAGTTGAGTCAGTATCAGTAGGTAAGCATATCTTCAAATTATCTTTGACTCCCAGTTACTTTCAGTTATTATATTATCAGTTCAGTTTCAGCTTTCAGATATTCTGTTGCCTTACATACTCAGTACATTATTTCATAATGTCGTCCCTTTTGTCGGGGATGCTGCATTTCATGCATGCAAGTCTTCATTGACAGTTGGACAGACTCTTCCAGCAGATAGAGTCAAACATCAACTTGGTTGGTAAGCTCCACTTCCTCAGAGTTACCAGGTCTAGACCATGGAGTCCATTTTATATATAAAGGTTTAGTGGGTAGGTCGAGGCCCTGTCTAGACCATGGTATAGTTCAGTAATCTTTAGAGGCTTGTAGATGAGTCCTGTCTAGTTTGTATATCAATAGATGTTCATGGTGGCCTCGTCAGCCTACACAGTTGTACATATATATATGAGCTTTTGGGTATGTTTACCCCTCAGATGAGAAAGACGATATTTTTAGATGATTTTGAATATGGCCTCATCGGCCTAAGTTGAGGGTTACCCCTCTAGAGTTTATAGTTACAGAGTTATATGCTCGGGCCGAGTATGGCATCGGGTACCAGCCTCGCCTATCCGGGAGTGGGGCGTGATAGCGAATGGGTGAGATCCAGCTCCTCCTGGTGCTCCCGCAAATCAAATAATGCAAAGGGTCGGCAACAACAGACCCAACGGTGAGGACGGCTTCGATGGGGCCAGGGGGAGCGGTTCTGGTCATAACAATGAGATAGATCCCTTAAAAAATGAGCTCATACAATTTATGAGGGAAGTGAACGCTCGCATGGACAAATCCTAGGTATAATTAAATTAAGATGAACCTGGAAGATCAGGAAAAAACCTCGTTCATAATTAACTTCGCCACATATTTCTATAATGTGATGCCCTTCGGGCTAAAGAACGTCGGAGCCACTTATCAGCGGCTCGTAAATAAGATGTTTGAAAAACATATATGGAAAACCATAGAAGTTTATATAAATGATATACTTTTTAAGTCTTTGAACGCATGTCATCATCTTAAATACTTACACGGAACTTTTGACATCCTAAGAAAGCATAACATAAAGATTAACCCTGAGAAGTGCGCGTTCGGGGTCAGCTCCGGCAAGTTTCTAGGATTTCTAGTGTCACAAAGAGGGATTGAGGTTAACCCTGATAAAATTAAAACCATAGAAGATATTCCAGACCAGCTATCAAGCATAAAAGAGGTTCAAAGGCTCATATGAAGATTGGCCGCTTTGAGAAGGTTTATATCTCGATCTTCAGAGAAATGCCATTGTTTTCTTCCCGCTACTTAAAAGGAAGAACAATTTCGAATGGACTCTGGAATGCCAACAGTCTTTGAGGGATTTGAAAAGGTACTTGTCAAGTCCTCCACTACTATCAACACCGGAGGAAGGCAAACAATTGTTAATCTACATAGTAGTTTTGGAGGTAGCAGTAAGCGGAGTTTTAGTCCGTGAAGATGAAGGTACACAATCTCCTATTTACTACGTTAGTAGAATTTTAACGGGAGCAGAAACTCGCTTACCGTATTTGGAGAAGTTCTCCTTATCTCTCGCAGTCGCCGCTCGGAAGCTAAGGCCTTACTTCTGATGTCACCCAATAGCGGTGGTGACCACCTTTCCCCTATGGAATATCCTTCATAAGCCCAAACTCTTGGGTAGGTTGGCCAAATGGGCCATCGAAATAAGTGAATTTGATATAGAATATAAACCTAGGACTACGATTAAGTCACAAGTGTCGACGCCCCCTTTTTCTCTAACTGTGGGGTCAGAAATCGGGTATACGACATTGGGAGGACAACTCTATTCCCTTTCGAGAATTTGATTTAGAAGTTGAAGAGTCGCCACAAAATGATTATAGTGCATTAGGACACTTTAAGAAGGGTTTGAGATGAAGAGACCAGAGATTAGGGTAAGGGCTAGAAATTATCATATGGGGAAGGTGTTAGGCACCCCTCAAGATCCACTAGTGTGGTTCCCGGCCATGTTATAATTGTGACTTTACAAGTAAACAATCAAGGCTCAAATAAGAATTCGCACATAACATTGCGACCAAGTTGAAAATTTTCGAAGGTAAGTAGAAAGAAATTCATGAAAAAGAGATTTGAACAGTTTTACAAGAAGTGATGAAAGGAAATAAAGGGAGGGGAGTCCTAAGTTTATAATTAATATGGATCACTTCAATGCAATACCCAGCGATCACTCCTTAGAAGAGGGGTCGCACGTAATATTAGCACATCGGTCATCATATCCATATCTACCCTTCCCACCCCGTTAAGGTATTTAAACGCGATCAGTATCATTTACTTATTGCATGCTAGTACTCGTCCCAACCTATCAGTCCCGGGTTATCAGGACTTCTAATCCTAAAGGGGAAGGAAAGGGATATAGGCATATATGGAGTTCAAAGGTTAAAATTCTAATTGCGACATACAAAAAAAGTAACAAATATAAGGATGAACAAAACAAATAGGTAAGGCTCAAGTAAACCCCTTAATCAAACAAACACTTAGTTTAGCATGTCTTGGCATATACTGATTTGGTCTTTAAATTAAACTTAAATAGCGAACGGACTGGTTCAACCCATATGTTTAGATAGAAATACTGCATTAGGAAACTTGGATCCAATTGTCAAAAATTAAGGTATTTCAAGCGAGTGATTTAAAGGGTACTGGTTTCGGGAAAAAGTAGTCTAATACAGGAGTTTTGAAAAGAAAGTATAGACTGCAGTAAAAATAAAACACAGAAATGGTTGTGAAAGAGTTTCAGAGATAGAAATATCTAAGGAAAGGGTAAGTCGCAACTGTTTTAAAAGACAATTTCAGGGTCTGAGTAAAACGTTTAGGCAGAATGTTTAGAAAGAAACTGTTTCAGAAAAAGATGCCGATTTGAGGGATTTAAAAGCATACTGAGTCAAGAGAGTTTTTGTCAAAGAATTAAGACTTCTGAAATCGTTGGTGTATTAAGACGTTAAGGACCAGTTAATAGATCATTATTACTTTAAGCGAATCAGACGAGTTTGATGCTAATCCTATAGGCATGATATCTATCTTGATTTTTTAAAACCTGTTATTGAACTTGTAAAAGATGATCGTGTTAATTAACCCTACAGTTTGCCTAATGCATATGCATTCCTTATAGGCATGATTTCTATATGCATTGATCACATGAACGTTAAATCCTATAGGCGTGATTTCTATATAATTTGTAGCACAATGAAGCGTTGACCCTATAGGCATGCTCTCTAAATGATGTGGAACCAGAAATATTGAACAATCCTATAGGCAGGATTTCTAAAAAAAATTAAAATCCTAAAGCATGGTTTCTACCCTTACTGATGCAAGAATGTAAAACCCCTCCCACACCCTTTTACTATATTCCCCAAATTCTTTATACAAATTGTTACAGACCAAAAGAAAGAAAATAAATACATTAAAAACTAACAGCTAGATTCGAGCAGCCTAATTCAATCTTAATGTCCAATAACATGTGATTAACCAATTCCGGATTTCCAAAGCCTTCTCTTTATCCAAAGTGTTTCAAAGTTCCAAGGAATCTCAAGGATTTCCGGCCTTGCTTACACTCAGGATACCATTTAAAATTAGAATAGTGCAGTGCAGAATAGACAACCCTCAGGCATCCAAGTTCAGTGGGAGCTCAAGGGTCCCAAAGCATGGCTTGCAAGAGAGGGGCAGAACTTAGAGCTAGGAGTGAGTGCAAAGTGAAAGAGGGATTGGGGAGCCATAGAAAATGATGGTGATACCCAACCACAGGTGTTTGACTGGCACACCCCTGACCATTTGTTTGGTCCAAACAAGTTAAGAGCAGACCTTAGAGGTCAGATCTGAGTCTAGATGGTGATTAGGACACCACCAGACCCAAATCAGGCTCAGCATATAAAAGGGAAAAGGGAAGTGGGAATTGATTCGAGTAAAGGGTTCAAAAGAACCTAGTTCAAAGTCATGGGCAGCAATAACAGAGTGTTGTCATGGCTAGAACTGTACTCTCATACAAAGGAGTAAAGGGAAGGGATTCACATAAGAAGAGAACATACAGAGTTGCAGAAACATAAGGAAAGAAAGCATAATAGACTAAGATGTAAACACATGGTGAAAGAGAGAGCATGACAGGCTAGGAAATAAACACATAGTTAACGGGCATTATTTAACTAAGAATGACATACCAGTTGTAAGTACTAGAATAGCAGAACAACAAAAGCAAGTAAACAGCCAGAAGTCAGCAGGAGCAAAATCGAGTCTTCAGCAAATACTTGAGAGTTCAAAGAGAACTCAAGAATGTTTCAGAAAGTAGAAAGAGAAGAGGAGCAGAGTGCTCAATACTAGAAGTTGAGAAAGTAGTAGTAGAGAACGTATTGAAAAGTTCGAAGTCTTTTTTGTGTATGTCCGTTTTAAGTGCAAAAGGGGTAGCCCCTTTTATAGTGCAGAAGACGAGTGAGAAGAAGGTAAGAAAATAATTTTGAAAGCCAATCACACAGATTTCCCTTCAGCCAAGGGATTGATTTCAAACGGGCATGACAAATAAGGAAAGGATTTTGATTTTAAATCTTTTCTAAGGCAGTATAACAGGGGTAAATACATGGAAATTCATTTAAGGAAATAGTTCAACATTACACGGTTTGGGCTAAATAAGGGAAGGCAATCAATCACAGCCAGTAAAAATCAAGGTTTGAGCCTTGGCATGAATGGATCCAACCAAGAAAAGGTGAAGAGAAACTTAATTTGAAGAAAATCATTAACAATCAATCATACCCTTTTGAAAAGGGACTCGGAATCAATCACAGGCTGGCCAAAGGCCTTTTGAAAGAAGAGAAAGTCATATAAAAACCATACAGAGACAAGAGAGAGTTGTTGCAACACTAGCAAAGAAATCAGAGTAGCAAGGAAAGTTAGGTTCATAGACTCAAAGTGAGTCTTTGAAAGAGGGTCAGGGTTCTGAATGCAACCTTAACCCAAGCACACAGCCAAGCTTGTCAAAAACCTCCAACACTAGGGTTTTCTGACTCAAATCAGGTACATAGGCGAAGAACAACAAGTAGAATATGCTCAATAGCCTCTCTCAGAAATTCATGAGAGAATAAGCAAACAGAGAGAACAACAAGTTTGAAACATAGGGAATACATTTAGGCAAAGCTTTGTTGCTTAAACAAGTTCAGGAGAGACAAGCAATACAGGTTTAGGAAAACAGTAGAAGAATCATGCTTAGGGCTTTAAACAAAAAATTCAGTGAAGGCAGGCAAGGAGCAAAAGTTTAGTAAAAAATACAATATAGGGATATGCGAGGGAGACACATAAAGCATGCTTATAGAACCCAGTAGGAGAAAGAACAAAACACAAAACAGAAGAACATGCGTAATAACGGCAAAACACAAGAACATAGGAGAAGACATGCGAGGAAAGAACATAAAACATAAGCGAAAAACTCGTAAGAAACATGGCATATACGGATTCACACAAAGAAAAGAAGAAGGAGAAGAGACAGAAGTCATTTTAAGATTTTTGAAAACACTAAATCGAAACAGACTAATTTTTAAAAAAGAAAAATTGGGGAAAAGTTTTAAAAACTTCGAGTATAACACAGATTTACCACAGATCTAAGAAAATAAAAGAAAAAGGAACCTCGAACAACTTTAGGGTTTCTCAGAAACCCTAGAAACGAGAAGGCTTGGAAAGGGTCTGGTCTCGAACAGGTCTGAGCCATAGCTATGCTTTTTAAGGCTCGAACACGTCGGAACGGAGCCGGAGAAGCCATAGGACCTCAGATCTGTGGAGGATCTGAACGGGCATCGTTGAGGTCGAACCTCGAAATCTCGAACAACCATGATTTGGGGGTGAAGGGAGATGAGCATAGGCCGTCCATGGCCTGAGAAGCCATGGACTCCGGTGAGATTTGGTCGGAGAAGACGAGGAAGACGACTAGGGATTTTTGAGTGTTAGAGAGCGTTTGAGAGAAAGGGAGGGTTTGAGGGCGGCGATCGAAGAGAAATGAGAGATAGGGTTAGGTCGTTCGAAATTAAAAAGGAAAGGAGGGATGAGGGTCGTTGATCAAAATGATCAACGGCCAGGATCTGAAGATACAAACGGACAGTTTAGTTAATGGGTCAGGGGTCGGGTTGAATTTGAATTGGGCTGGTCCAATTTGGGCTTGAAATTAGCTGAGATTGAGATGGAATTGTGGTTAAAATTGAAACGAATTGAGGCTAAAATTGAAATAGCCAGTTTTTCCCCTATTATTTTATAAAAATAGTAAAAATGTTTTAAAAGAAAATTAAAGGTAATGAGTTAATAAATAATATGTAAACCTTAATTTAAAATATTGGGATCAATTTATATTTAAGAAAAATGCTATTAAATCTTAAAGAGGCTAGCATGGCAATTACATGCAATTTAGTTTTAACATAACAAACGATTTGTAAAAATATGCAAAAATCATGCCAACTATATTTTAGGTAATTATGAGAATAAAGTAAATTATTTTCCAAAATGGCAAGTTTTGGGAATAATTATTAGGATTTTATGATGTAAAAATAGGTCGTAAATTGATTTCAAAATCATTAAAAATGCCAAAACCCTTTGGGGTGCTTATATATGCACATATATGTTATTTTGAAAATATATAGGGAAATATTGGGTATCAACAACAAGTTTTGGCTAACTTTGTGGCCGATTACAGTCTGGGATTGTTATTTCTGGTAGCCAAAAAACTGTGATAGTGTCAGAATCGACATCAGGAGTTTGGACCCTATTTACGAATGGATCTCCCAACGTAAAAGGGTCTGGACTTGGCATAGTACTAATCACGCCTTCGGGAGAAACTCTAAGGGAGGCCATAAGAATGGTCCTATTGACTAACTACGAAGCAGAGTATGAAGTTTTGATTGTAGGACTCCAATTAGCCCGAGGACTAGATTCCGAGGTCATAGAGATAAAATGTCACTCCCAACTGGTGGTAAATCATGTCTATGGGATCTTCGAACCCAAAGAGGAGCGCATGCAATAAATACGTAGTGAAGGCTTAGGCTCTGCTTGCTCGATTCCGGAAGTGGTCAATTACGCATATCACGAGGGAAGAAAACATAAAAGTAGACACATTAGCTAACCTTGGCTCATGAATGAAGGGATCAGATTCTGGCAAGGCAGTACAACTTATGCACTCGGTTCTAGACGTAGATAGCTACTACGAAGTAAACACGTCTAATTTGGTCTGGGACTGGAGGAATGAGATCATTGATCATCTCGAGCATGGAAAGTTTCCTGAAGAACCTAAGTCATCTTGGGCGCTGCGCGCAAAAGTAGCACGATATAGCTTCAAAGGAGGCCAATTATACAAGAAATCTTTCCAAGGCCCGCTGGCCCAATGCTTGGGAGACTCCAAAGCGAACTATGTTATGCGAGAAGACCACGAAGGGATCTGTGGAAATTATTCAGACAAAGATTCCTTGGTGCTCAAGTTAGTAAGGGCAGGATACTACTGGCCCCGAATGGAACACGATGCCAAAATTTTTGTTCAAAAATGTGATAAGTGTCAACGCTACGCACCGCTTGTACATCAACCAACTGAACTATTACACTCAGTTTTGTCTCCATGGCTATTTATGAAGTGGGGAATGGATATCGTCGGACCATTGCCTTTGGCCCTTGGTAAGGTAAGATTCCTTTTGATTTTAACTGACTATTTTTCTAAGCGGATTGAAGCAGGTCCTTATCAAAAGATCGGTGAAAGCGAAGTGGAAGATTTCGTGTGGGAATACATAATTTGTAGATTTGGGATACCAAAAGAGAGAGCCTGAGACAACGGGCCACCGTTTATAGGCACAAACGGTTAAGTAGAATCAACAAATAAAGTGATTATTCAGAATCTAAAAAAGAGGTTGGAAGCAGCTAAAGGCAGATGGCCCAAAGAACTGCCAGGAGTACTATGGGCGTACCGTACAACGGCCAATCGAGCACAGGATAAAATCTTTTCTCTATTTTATATGGAGCAGAAACCCTGATTCCGGTAGAAGTAGGGGAAACTATCCTGAGATACTTTCAGGCGAATGAAGAAGCAAACAACGAAGCAACATTGTCAATTTAGAACTGCTAGGGACTTGGCACATATGAGGATGGCAACTCAAAAGCAAAGAATAGAAAGATATTACAACCAAAGAACCAACCTCTATTATTTCAAAGTGGGAAATTTCGTTTTAAGGAAAGTAACTCAAAACACCCGGGAACTCAATGCAGGGAAGCTAGGTACAACTTGGAAAGGACTCTACCAAGTTTCAGCTGTTACCAGAAAAGGTTCCTACGAGTTGGAGAATCAAGGTGGAGAAAAGTTGCCAAGTAACTGGAATGTGGCACATCTAAAGAGATTCTATTGTTGATAAACCTTCCCTTACTGAAAATATGTGATGTACTCTTTTTCCCTTCGTCCAATTTTTGTCCCAATTGAGTTTTCTGGAAAGGTTTTTAACGAGGTAGCAACAGGAAGCTTACTATGGAGGAAGTTTCGACAGTAGCAATAAGACATTCTAATAATTACTACGGAGGAAGTTTCGACAGCAGCAATAAGACCTTCTAATAATAAGGCACACAGGCGAAGAACTACGTGGACAGTTAGATAATCTTTTGTTTGATATCAAAGTTCCTACTGAGAAGTTAAGTTTGCTATCTAACAAAGGTTACCCAATCATTCACAAGTACAAGCCACTAGGGGATTGTTATATAGTTTTTGGCTTAATAGCATAAATTCCTAAGGGGAAGTGAAGTTTGTTACCTAACTGAAGATTATCTAGTAATTCATTAGTGGAATCCTCGAAGGTGTAAAACTTCTAGTGTTCAAATTCGCATTCTCCACATTCGAACAATGGGGGAATGATATGAGGGTACGACAATAATGACTGCCACATCGACCGGAATACAAAAATCGGAAATATAGTTTTATTATCGAGACCGGGGACTACATGGCTAGCCTCGAAGAAACAAGTTGTACAAATTAGCCACAAGAAATGAAAATTTTAATTTAGCACAATGGATGCTTATGTACTTTTGAAAATTGAAGGAATAAAGTAAAGTCCTTTTATTTCTATCATGTTTTTTGTTTGAACGATGAATTGATTTTGTCATTAGAAAGTTAAATAAGTACTTCAAATGCTAGTGTCGTAATGAACATGAGACGTCCTCTTCAAGAGCACCATAAACGTAAGAGTTCCCTTTCTTATGAAAACCCTCACGTTAAATGGTTAACTTCGGAAGAACTTATGCCAGAAATTCAAATGCTTTTGGAGGAAAATACACCCAAAGCCTTGCACAAAAAGACACAAAAAGTAAACTTGCGCAAATACTTAAACGAAAAAGATACAAGAAGCAAACTTGCGCGAATACTCAAACAAAAAAGACGCAAAGATTAAACTTGCATAATGTTAAACGAAAGCGCGCAGAAAGAAAAACTCATGCAATAACTAAGCAAAAAGTGTTTGTATTTCCAACGAATATACCAAATAGCATAAGTAAAAAAGTTGGAAAACGAAATCAAAAGCTAAGTTGCTCCATCTCCGGAACTCGGAGGAAGAGAAGCATTCGCGCCCCCTGGAGAATGAGGTAGATCCACTACTGATTCGATATCTTGGTCTTTATCATTTTGTCACTCAGCATCGTCACCTTCCGTTTCCTTTTCAGTTTCTAAGAACTCAGAACCATAACTAGAAGAATCGGTAGCATCAGGCCTGGCTGGAAGACCTCTTTTTGCAGCTAACTCCAGCTCAAGGGCCTTAGTGATTTCGGCGTCAAAGTCTATGACACCCACTTTGGACTCTTCCAAGGTTTTTCTCCTCATCCTATACAAAGAATGTGTTTTCTCAATAATGAGGGAAGTCGCTCGGCGTTGAAGTTCATTTTTAAGTTGGTCAACCTCGGCGGAATGATTTCCCCATGCGGATCTAATGGACTGAAAGCTGACATCGAGATCACAGGCCGTAGAGCTGAAAAGTCTATTGTGCTCAATTGTCCTCTTATGCTTTTCCTCATATTGTGCATACTTCATCCAGGCAGTAGCAAGCTCTTCGGCTTTGGAGTTTAAGGCCACCTTTATTTTATCTTTCAGTAGAGGCAGCATCGCGATCGGATGCAGCAATAACGGCACCAAGGACTTCTGCCCATTTATCCCCAGCCTATTCAAATTGAACCCTCAATGGGGCGATCTCTTGGATAAGGGTCTCTACTTCTTGATCTTTTTGCTGCAAATGAGCCTCCAACACAATAGCTTTGGCTTCCAGCTCAGAGAGGCGAGCAACAGTTTGGTCCCGCTCGAGCAAAAGTTGATCCCACTCGGAGGTAAGTTCCTCCCTTTCCTGAATCAACCTTTGGAGGCCCTCGGAAGCAAGAAAATTGGCCTACGAAATAATAAAGGTAAACTTAAAATACTAATAAAACACTCCCCCTTCTTTGAGAATCTTCTGAGGGGGAACCATAATTTTGTCCCAAATTCCCATGATCTGGGAACTAGGGGAGAGAAACATCTTCTTATTGGATAGATGCGACCAGTGGAGATGATGTAGCAGTTGCTGGTGGAAGAGTTGGTGATGAAGGAGATAAAGCTGATGGCGTTAAAGGATGAGAAGTGGTTGCGGCAAGCGCAACACTAGGTGTTTGTTACTTGTCAACCGAAGACGGCAGGGACTCGGTACTTAACCTCATAGTACTAGGCGCAGCGATTGAGATCCGGAAATCGGAGTTGGCATTTTCCACCATCTCAAACTCCCCCAGAGCGTCGAGGCATCATCCTCGGTTGGTGTAACTAACTCAACAAGTGGAGTAGTCTGTTGAGCTGAGGAAGGTCGGCGTCTTTTGTGTAGAGAAATCCCCTCCTCGTTGGCTTCTCTATCATCATCAATCATCACGGTATCTATGGCCGGCTCGAGCAGAGGGCTCATCACCATAACTTTTGGAGATGACTCGGGGCAGCTTCTTCGCCCTCTTATTTTTTTCCCTGGCTGCAGAGGAACTCCTTCTTCTTGGTTGCTTGTTCTACGGCCGGGAACTCTGTGAAGAAGCACTCGCACCAGAAGCAGGCCCGGAGATGCCTCTCTGTGTAAAAGCCTTATGCAATAGTCTCGTTGCATCAGCAGAATTAGCCAAAACGTCCTCCTCGAGGATGGCAACTGAGCCCTGAATAAAACTGTATTCAACAGGAGAGAAGAGTCAAACAATTTCCTTATGTGAAAAGGTAAAAACAAGATGAGTTCGACTTACCATGATTTTTTGCCTTCCACACGTATTTTAGGGACAACGCTTCCCACGTGCGGGTTTCGAGCGTAGTAACACCCAACATTTTATGGACCCATTGGTCCAAGCCCTCAACCTTAGGGAGAACCCACTGAGTCTCTGAAATAGGTAAAGGAAGAAGAGTAAAAAATGAGGAATGATCTTTAACATAAGAAGAAACAAACGATGGACTTACGAGTGTGGTTCCATAATTGTGGGAAAGCCGGAGCGGAGATCAGGATGATGTCCTTAATGGAGACTGAAATGAACCATTCTATCCACCCACGGTCATTTTCATCATCCATGCTAGATAATAGTGCATGGTGGCAACACTTGATGAAATTAATCATTTTTTCACGGATAATTTTGGGGGAATAGAGGTTCATCACTCGAGCTAAGGATAGCTCTTATCCCGTCTCCTGACACAGGCACCGAAGACAAGCAATTGTTCTCTACACGGAAGAGCTTATTTGTGCCAAGCACACTGATAGCAGAGGCAAAACTCCACAATGATGGAGTCAAGCTTTCCGCTCAAAAAAAATGCTCCTAAAGTGAAGGGATACGTGTAAAAATATGTAAAACCCTTCTTGGATAAAGTTAGTCGCTCCGCTAGGTCGGAAGCGATTATATCCAAATCTTGATAATGGTAGTCTTCCTTCACAGCAGGAATACTGGTAGGATGGATAGAAGAAGGGTAAATACTAACAACCCACATATGAGGGGGAGCAGAAAGGTACTTTTCTTCAATATCTTTGGTGGTAATCAGATTCTTTTGGGACGATGGCACTCACCGTAGGGGAGCAGTATCATCAGTTTTGTCTTTATTCTTTGAGGAACTAAGAATTTTAGAAGAATAAGCCATTCTATGTCAGAAAAGAAGGAAAAACTTTTTTCTTATGAAGAAAATTAAAGAAAGGTCGGAGACAGATTACGAGTTAAATAAAGAAAGTTTGAAGACTTATGAGATATGAATGAAGAAGTTTGATGTGTATAAGTGAAGAAATAGGCTGCTAAAATAGTAGTCATAATTACCTCGATAACAGGCAAAACTGATGCTAAATCATGGGACGACACGAGTTCGGTGCATTAAATGCGGAGAGACGTGCGTCTAATCAACCATCAATTTTTTTTAGAGAGGGTCAGTAAATTTCCCACCAAAAGAGTTTTTTTCTACCAACTTCCACGTGACATAAAGTTACGTCACCAGAAAGTAGGGAGACTATCTGTATAGGGTAAAATATGTTTATAATAAATGATCGAATAAGGAAGTGATGCGTGGAGCCAAAGACAAAAGACAATTGAACTCGAATGCGACGATCCCATCTGTTACCGGAGAGAGTAATACTCACAGAGATGAAATAAATGTCTTCCACCCAGTAGCATTAAATGAGGAACATTCTCATTAAGTACACGGTCTATACAAGGAATATAACATTCATTGCCTGCCATTATACGTTCTTCAATGGCCTTAATAATTGACATTAAAGAGGGCTTGATCCTATGACATTGTTCCCTAAGTACGAGCGGTATTATCAGTGTAAGGGAGACGGATTTTCAAGCAAACATACGCTACTCTATTCAAAGCTTAATACAATTTTATCTTTTTGTTCTTTGATATCACTGTTGTTGTGCCCGGAAGCCTTGCTCCCGGAATTACTATTTTTGATATTTTATCTCGATCTCAAGGCTAAGTATTATATTTTTATCTAATTCATCTATTATTTTATGATCAAATTAATTCACTTGTCCGTAAACCACATATAAATTCAACTATAACGTTTTATGGGTAAACAAACTACACAACAACTTTAAAAACAAATTGAGAAAGGAATACGTAAAATTGAGTGACAACATAAGCTTGAACCTTCAAGAAGCAATACGAGAATACTAATCAACATTGTGATAATTCATGACACATATTAATACAAAAACCTAATTCACAATTATATTTTTGTATCTGATATTTGTAAGCGGGAAGATTAAAAGCTTTCATCAATTATTACTCACTATCGACGCAATTATATTACGGCGGTCCTAGAAACCAAAAGTGCAAGTCTGATAAATGTACCATAATATTTATAGTTTGGGTTAAATGCAATAAAGCTTCTACTCATGAAAGTTAAGAAGGGCATACGGCACACGACAAGATATTTACTTTTATTAGATACAAATCAGTGTTTAAAAAGGCGTGACAGGGAGGCGAGACATTTATCTATCAACGAGCGAGCCGAAAGCCTTGCGGGGCGCAAGCCCGGTATTGCAACTTTTAATACTATTATTTAAATTAATAGAATACACATATAAATAAAAAAATTAAAATTATAAAAATTCACAAACTAATTTTTATATATTTTATATAAAAAGCCACAGTATCCTGCCTTTGTCATCACCATGCCTGCTTATATACGAAGCTTTGTATGGACGAACACATATTTGTCAGGGGCATTTTTGTATTTTTTTACCAATTTCAGCCCTTTCACTCTCTTCAATATCCTGACATGTGTGTATTTTGGTAGGACATCTGTCTTCCACTTCCACTTTTCCTACTCTTTCACGTCAACATTTACTCTTGATTTTTTGCTGATTTCCTTTTGTCTTTCGTGCTCTCTTCTTCTTCTCTGGCTTTTCCTTCCTTTTGCTGTTTTTTCTTTTTGGTTATTGGGATTCTAGGTGCTCCGTTTCACAATTCTCTTTCTATATGTATTACTGATTACTCTGATGTTACGCATTCTGAAGTATTGCATGTAAGTAGTTTCTTTTATTTAATGACAATTTTGAGATTTTAACTAGGATTTGAAATTAGGGATTTAAGAATTCAATTTGACCGATGTTTAGCTTAAAGCATATATATTTCTATGTGTATCGCCTCATATTTTACTTTTGTTTCGTGAATTTGGGATGTTATATGTGTTGATTTATGTTAATTTGATGTGTTTTTATGTGTAGAAATGATTCGGGAGCAATTGGGGGCGAAACGCACAAGATTTGAGCCAAAACCAACGAAATCGGGAAACTTGCGAATTTGGGCGCCACCAACGAAATCGGGAAACTTGTGAATTTGGGCGCCACCTGCCTGTGGCGCCAGAAACAAAATGTAAAATATTGGAGCGCCCTGGTGGGCGCCTGGCACCGAGCTGGGCACCGTTGACGCGGATTTCGTCCTATTTTGCCCGGGAAAAGGTTATTTCGGTCATAGACCTACCCAAAACGTATAAAAGCAAGAATAAACCTATTTTTGAAGGGAGGACGCCACTTTAGAGGGATCTAACATACTTTGAAGGGAGTTTCACGTGGAGGAACACACACCACGCGTGGAGGAACACACACCACGCGTGGAGGAGGCTTCTAACTAGTTTTTCTTCTCTTCTCTTCCTTTAATTTCATAGTTCATTCGTTCTAGAGTTTTTGGTGCTACATGAACGTTGTAGTTTGAAACTTGAATTGTTCTTATTATTTTATCATATTGGTTTATTTATTCAATCTGCGCTTAATTATTTGATTGCTTGATCACCAATTGAATACTATCTACGAATCTAGGATTGAACTCGGGAGAGGGAATTCTAGATTGCATATAAGATTGAGTAGAGCAAGATCTTAACTCTGAGGGGGAGAGGATTTGCGGTTAGGATAGGAATATACCTAATCGTCTTGCTTGGTTACTATACAGGAATTATTAATGCGTTCTTGTTAATTCTAATTCCATAGGAATATAGGCGTTAGATTAGCTTGAACAGGCGAGTTATACTTCGGGAGAAGGCTACGAACAATATTAACCATGTCAACCAATAAACCAGACAAATTAATTAGACGATTTAAGTGAAAAACTCAACGGGATTGTTAGCTAACCCATAGCTCTAGAATATTCACTCACATTGAATTCGTCTTTAATATTCTCCAACTTGTTTTCTTTAGTCTCTTAGTTTGTTACTTTAGATTAGTTTTAGTTAAATATTCATACTTTAGGATTCGCTTGAATAGATTAATTGTTTGGTCTAATTTAGTTGATAGTTAATCACAAGTTTCTGTGGGTACGATATCTGGACTTACAATCCTATATTACTTGTCGATCACGTATACTTGCGTGTGCGTTTGGGAGCAACAAGTTTTTGGTGCCGTTGCCGGGGACATAGAAATTAACTATTATACTAGATTAAATTTTTACTTTTGCCCTATTCAAGTTTTTATTTTAACTTACTTTAATATTTTATTATCTTTGTTGACATGTCATCTTGGAATAATAATTGGTCAAATATTGATTATTCTTATTCTGGTGATCCTTGTACATATTGTGGAGGACCACACTTAGGGCAAAATTGTGCATCTCAATCTGATGTGTGGAATTTTTGTACTATGTGTGAAATTTTTATACTATGTGTGGTTTTCAAGGTGGCCATTGGGATGGCTGTCTTAATTCTTATTATCCTTCTCAGAGTTCTTATTATAATGTTTCTAATAATGTTTACGAGTTTGATAGGAGCAATGAAGTGGAGGATATAGAAAGCATGACTCGTATTATGGACATGATAAGGCAAATAGCCGAGCAACAGAACATGACGAGGCAAATAGTCGAGAAACAAAGCCTTGATGCCTTAACGATCAAAAGACTCTAGGCTAGAATGGACGAATTAATGGCCAATTTCCAAGAAGAACCTTAATTCGATGAAGAGAGCGAGTTCCCACAAGAAGATTATTTTGAAGAAGCAGATATAGTGAACCAATCTTGGCTTGAGGAACAAGCTCAACTGATAAAATCTCATGAGTTTCTCCGTGATGGTCTTTCAAATATGACAGAACAATTGATAGAAGGAAAAACTGAGCTCAGACAAGAAATAGACCAATTTGGCTTAGATATCCATGACATTCATGATCAATTGAATAAAAAGGTTGAGGCGTCTGATGCCCTACAACCAATTTTTGTGGATACTGGCCAGCTTGAGGAGCAGAAAGAGGGACTCCAATTATTCGACTAAAATATTATTAATGATGTCAAGGTTGACGAAGAGTGCAAAATTGAGGATGTCAAACATAATGCAATTTTGGAGTTGGAGCGTATTGGACCTCATTCTAAACACTTTCAACATTGTGTTTGGTTGGTGACATGGGAATTGATCTATTCGAGCATATGGAGGAGCCAATAGATGAGGAACAAAGTGTTTATATTCTGAAATTTGCGATGCCCATGAGACAAAACGACATCCCTCACTTAAAAGCCAAGAAGTGCAAGATGCGATATTATTTATTTGGTTCTTTTGTATTCGCACCACCACCCCAAGAGCGTAACAGAAAAATTGATGCAAAATTGGGGGCGCAATTCATATCTTCAAAGTGGAATGAAAAGTGGTGAAAGTGATGGCATCGTGCCGCAACGTTAAATCAAGCGCTTGTTGGGAGACAACCCAGCCTGTATTTTTATTTTTTTGTATATAGTATTACGTTTCGTGTGGTTTTTGTTTTGCAGAGTAGGGGAAGTCTGAGTACCCGAAGTTAAAGCGGAGGAGCATGTTTGAGCTTAAGTGTGGGGTCGTCCTGACCCTTAATATTGAGGATCATGTCCGAGCTAGGCCCGAGAAGGACTCAGGGAGTATTTCTCACCCTTGTTTTAATATTTTTCTCTATGATCATGCATCGAGGACTATGCATAAAATAAGTGTGGGGTGAGGAAACTACTTTCTGAAGTGTAATTGTATAAAAATATTTTTTTATTTAGTTTTTCTTTTAGAACTCGTAGTAGACATAGTCTAGGTATAAAAAAACGAAAATTGAAAAAAAAAATTAGAAAAAGTTCAGACTTTTCCCGACGATGGATCTTTTGGATAATTTTCTTGAGGGATAAAGTCCGATTAATAACACCAAAAAGATTTTTTTTAAAGATAGTTAGGTAGTATCCCTTGGTTTTTCTTTGGGCGCCGGTTCTTTTCCAAGGGTGTAGCTCGAACCGGGGACTTTATTTTTTTTTAGGAGTAGTTTAGGAAGAAACTGAGTCGCTCTAAGATACTCATTGATATGGTTGATGCTGGCACATTAAGCTATGACATACATTCTGTTTTTCCGTGTATTTGGTTTGAATTGTGAAGCCTAAGTAAAGTAAATAGTCTATTTTGTGAAACCTTTTCTCAGTTGCTTGACTTGTATACCACATAGTGCAATGTTGCTTAAATTTCTCATTTAATTGTGCTTGCTTAACTTGAGAGTTGAGCAGAACCGTCTTGATTGAGTCATGTGCAACGTGTGTGTGAGGATTTGTGATTTTCTGTGCTATCCTGTGTAGTCTAGAATTTGCCCCCGTGTGTTAATTGAAGCGAAATTGTAAGTTGTGCTAATCTAGGAGATGACGTAGGCATTTTATTGCTTGATCATAGATGTGCTTGTCACATAAGAAAATAAAA
Organism: Nicotiana sylvestris; assembly: GCF_000393655.2. Lineage (NCBI taxonomy): Eukaryota > Viridiplantae > Streptophyta > Magnoliopsida > Solanales > Solanaceae > Nicotiana > Nicotiana sylvestris. The sequence continues at coordinate 154,278,277 of NC_091063.1, read as the reverse complement.
AAAAATCCGTTGCTAGCCCCTTTGAGCCTATAGACCTTTTCTTTGGCAACCACATTACAAGCCATACACCCTATTTTGTTCTTAATTTGATATTGATTGAACATTTACCTCCTAAGGCACTTAGTCGCTAAAAGAAGTAAGGATTAGAGATTGGGAAGTAGCTTTTGAGTGGAACCATGGAAGGGCCCGTTGGTGCATTAAAGTTGAAATCAAAAGTCACTAGCCGATGAACTTTAATGTATGGAGTGTGAAGAAAAGAAAAAAAAGAGAAAGGAAAAGAAAAATTGAAAGAAAAGAAAAAAAAATGATAGTGAAAGTATGTAGAAAACACTTCCAATTCTTAATAATTTGTGCTAGTGGGAGTATAGAAGTGCTTAAATGAACGTAAGAGCTATGTGTATATGGTTTGTGGCAAGTGAGTTGGTTGAGAAGAATATGAGTTTGAATCGTAAATGTAGTGTATTAAAGTACTTAGGAGGGTTAGTCACTATTTCTAAATATATCCTACCCGTCCCTTGGCTTACATTACAACCTTAAAAGTCCTAATTGATCCTAGATTTGGCTAGCTTAAATTAGTAGAGACATAACTAGGGGCAAGCTTATGGTACGACCACGGGATGCATATAAATTCTTTGTGAGAGTGAGCGAATTTTGTTCAATTGTGCGATGTCCTTAATCTATATTCAAAAGTATATTTGAATGTGTGGACTATCTATATTCACTCTTTTGTTTGTTGGTAAGGGCACATGATCTCATGAATGATTGGTGATGTTGTAAACTTTCTTGTTGGGTAAGTGCATGAGTTGAGGGTGCTTAGTGATTGCAAGTCGGCTCTTGAGTTTAGGTGGTGACAAATAGGTTGTTGGAATTTATTGAATTGAAATATTATACTTGGGTATGCTTAAACGGGAAGAATGTGAAATTTTATGTGTTCATACTTGTATGTCGGTATTAATAATAGTCAAGGGTATATTGTGTGGTTAAAAGTTAAAGTGCTCCTCTATAATTGATACGTGTACGTAGTTGGGGGGTTTATTAAATAGTCCAATTGCTCGAGGACGAGCAAGAGTCTAAGTGTGGGGTGTTGATGTTTAGCTTAAAGCATATATATTTCTATATATATCGCCTCATATTTTACTTTTGTTTCGTGAATTTGGGATGTTAAATATGTTGATTTATGTTAATTTGATGTGTTTTTATGTGTAGGAATGATTTGGGAGCAATTAGGGGTGAAACGCACAAGATTTGAGCCAAAACGAACGAAATCGGGAAACTTGCGAATTTAGGCGCCACAGGTGGCGCCCAGCCCTACCTAGGGCGCCAGAAACAGAATGTAAAATAATGGAGCGCCCTGGTGGGCGCCTGGCGCCGAGCTGGGTGCCGTTGACGCGGATTTCGTCCTATTTTTCCCGGGACAAGGTTATTTCGGTCCTAAACCTACCCAAAACGTATAAAAGCAAGACTAAACCTATTTTTGAAGGGAGGACGCCACTTTAGAGGGATCTAACATACTTTGAAGGGAGTTTCATGTGGAGGAACACACACCACGCGTGGAGGAAGCTTCCAACTAGTTTTTCTTCTCTTATCTTCCTTCGTTCTAGAGTTTTGGGTGCTACATGAACGTTGTAGTTTGAAGCTTGAATTGTTCTTATTATTTTATCGTATTGGTTTATTTATTCAATCTTGCGCTTAATTATTTGATTGCTTGATCACCAATTGAATACTATCTACGAATCTAGGATTGAACTTGGGAGAGGGAATTCTAGATTGCATATAAGATTGAGTAGAGCAAGATCTTAACTCTGAGAGGGAGCGGATTTGCGGTTAGGATAGGAATATACCTAATCGCCTTGCTTGGTTACTATACAAGAATTATTAATATGTTCTTGTTAATTCTAATTCCATAGGAATATAGGCGTCAGGTTAGCTTGAACATGCGAGTTGTACTTCGGGAGAAGGCTACGAGCAATATTAACCCTGTCAACCAATAAACCAGACAAATTAATTAGACGATTTAAGTGGAAAACTCAACGGGATTGTTAGCTAACCCATAGCTCTAGAATATTCACTCACATTGAATTCGTCTTTATAATTCTCCAACTTGTTTTCTTTAATCTCTTAGTTTGTTACTTTAGATTAGTTTTAGCTAAATATTCATACTTTTGGATTCGCTTGAATAGATTAATTGTTTGGTCTAATTTAGTTGATAGTTAATCACAAGTTCCTGTGAGTACGATATCTGAACATACAATCCTATATTATTTGTCGACCACGTATACTTGCATGTGCGTTTAGGAGCAACAACCAAACAACTGAAAGGCACATATGCAAAAGGAAACGAGTGAAGGTTACAAAGAAGCTGCTTCGTAGTGATTTGTGGGCAGTTCATAATGAGAGGTAATGGATGAATTTTTTACTTCCTGAATAATATTAAGTTTTTTTTTTTTTGGGTTATTTCAATTTTTCATATCGATTTCATGATTTTAGATTATTTCTATTTCAATACTTATATGAAAAAAGAAATGGATGGTACCTACGGGTTTAAGACACATTGGTATTTCATTCGTAAGGAACTGGCTCCAAGATGACAACCTCATAACGATGCTGTACTTAACTTTCTATTGGTTGAAATTGGGTGTGACTCTGGTCCTACTTTCGTGCTGTCCTGTTTATTCGATTAATTTAATTTATAATAAGAGCTATATTGTGTCAATAAAAATAAAGGATAAGCTAGCTTTTGAGGAACTACAGTCTACAACAAAGATTAAGGTGATCATTCTCAAGGTTTTACTTGTTTGATTTTGATATACTTCATGATATGAATTATATGGGCCTTTTCTTAAATTTTAATTTTTTGGTATATAGGTGCTGCAATTTTGTTCATTCCCATGTTGTATCTTTAGTTTATGAGATGAAGAATTTAGCCTCCTTTTTTTTCTTAGCTTTCTGCATCCAGGTGTTGCAGTTTTGTACTTGCTCTTTATCAAGTTGTGACCCTCTTTGGAGTATATTCTCCAAAAAGACAAAAATGACAGAATTTACTTTCCTGTATTTTTCTATAAGCAGATCAAATTGGCAGTTCTATTGTCGTTCTTTGAAATATGTAGCTTTACTTCTAATCTAAGCTCTCTCATGGTCCATAATGTTCTTTTTCTACTTAAACATTTTAGCTTTTGTAATTTTTTTTTCTTTTCAATGTTAAAATGACTTGATATAGTTTTCGGTTCCCCCCTTCTCTCCCCCTTCTCTCTATCTCCATCATGCATTTACTTCCTCAATCTAAAGCATTTTAGGATGCCATATAAATATTTTGTGTCACTTACCTATTTCGGCTCTTGAAGTTCACTTGGATTTGCTATAACAGTGGAATATATTACATTACGATATAGTCACCTGAAATTGTAAAAGAATGTGAGTTTTGAAAATTAAAGATGATATGTTTGCAGTTCCTATATTTGGACCTTTTTTGGCTTTTCACTGATATTGCAGACTGAAACTTTCTTTTGTTATCGCTCCTTAGTATTTATAGTACTCTCCATATAATGTTACTTCTTTGTAATCATTTTATTTGTATTAGACATATCCAGGCAGAGAGAAGAAGGAAGCAGCTAAGAAGAGCATGGCTTTATGTTTAATATTGAGGTTAAAACTGTTTTGATGGTAGTTTTCATTGGAAGTTTTCTGTTTGACTGTATAAAAACTAGGGGAGGTGATCACTTTAAATAATATTGACACCATAGATATGTTGGTAAAACTATATGTCCTGTGGTATCTATTTTTAGTGTTAAGCGATGATTTATAGGTGTAAAACTTTTAATAACTTTTCTGTCAATTGATGCAATTCATAGTGGAATGTGAAAGTATCTAAAAGTCATTAACTTTTCTGATGGATATAATGTTATTTCATAGTAATAGATTTGATATTTATTTATGTCTATTCATTTTCCTTTTGTAATACTCATCTTTAAAAAAAACTGTGTTGTTTGTATATCATGCCCCTTTACAATTTTGAATTTAAGAAAATGATCTTTTTAGATCTCTTACCTGTAAAAGAGAGTTTTGTTACGTGTAAAAATAAATCTCTCAGGTGTAAAAAAGAAATAAGGTCATAAAACTAAAAACAAGTTTGTAAAAGAGCCAAAAAAACCAATTGACCCTGAGTTCCTGTCGATGTTGGGCCCATGCTCAGCATGGGCATCCACTCTCTAGTTACTAATATTTAGAAGAGACAGTTGGGACATACGAATAGGGGACGAACAGGGGTACTATGGATATTATATTCACTTTAAAGGTTAAATTGGTCATTTGGGCCTATTGTCTTTCATGTGACGCGTGTAATGCAATTTATATGAGCAAACCACGTATATATGCACTTTAGATGGACAAATTTCACTGCTCAACTCTTAATTTTATGTTCTATCGCTCAAGTTCAGACATTGGAGTTCCGATTATGTGCTTCACTCCCTCAAAGTATCATCTGGTTGCTTTGATGAGTTTCTTTTGCCTTAAATGAATCCAAGCTGCTTGTTCTCTATTATTTGTTATGCTTTTGACTGTTTTCCTGCATTTATTTGCAACTACTGCTCTGCTCATTCTGGTAAAATCCGTTTGAATTTTTTCCCTCTTTCTCTTTTTTTTAAAAGGAAAACTTTGCACACACATGCATCTGTAGATGAGCTTTTTCCTTTTCAAATTTCTCAATTAGAGTTTGAAGTTGTCTCTGGTATGTGCTTTATTCTGTTCAATTGTGGTGAGGGTTTTCTCTATTCTTGCATTTCTTTTAATGCACCGATTATTGATAATAGGATTTTGGTAGGTATTTGAGAGTTTCTCTACTCTTTTGGATAGTTTCCTATATTGTATCCAATTTGCACCCTTGACGCACGAAAGGTTTTCGATAATATGTCTAAATCAACTATTCCCTTTTCCCCCTTTAATTTTGTTCTACAACTAAACACATTAGTAGACTCAATTTTCTGGGCTCATGCATGTCTAGAATAGCTCACAAAATTCCCTTCTGTATACAAAAAGAATAAGAATTTCCACCAATAAGAAGATCTATCATCTTTCTCTCCTCCCGCGCCCTTCTTCTCTTAAGTAAACACTTATCAACCTTTGTTTACTAATCTCTTGATATCCCATTTGGGTGTTCATTCCTGTAATTTTATTTCAGTTTTATCTGCGCATGTTATCACTAAGATAATTGAAATATCTAGAAGTTTGCATTTTTCTTCACTCTTGATAATTTTTTGGTTCCATTGCGAGGTCGTTTTCAAGCTCTGGGATAAGTGAATTGTCTTAGCTTTTACCTGAAGCGGAAAAGTTATCTTTCTAATCCGTTTATGGACGGTTGCATGGGATCGAAATGCATCTCTAGAAATCTTTTTTGTGATATACAATCTGCATTCTGCAGTTACATGCTTGTGATGTTAAATTGGGGTACATGTTGCATGTATCTCTATAGTAATCAGAATTTGGTTTGAAGAATGCGTCAAATTAGCTACATCTCACATATGTAAAAATTACTATTCAAGGTTTGCGCGAACCGTTCTGCCATGATTTTAACTTAAGTTTAAGTAGTTTATGTTATTACTGCAATTAGTAAATTGAGATTCAAAATACTATTCAAGGTTTGCACGACCCAAGACATCTCAGAAAATGAATGTGATCTTCGTTTTTGGTAAGAGCTCTGTCTAATAAAATGACCAGTGAGAATCGTTTGATAATGTATCTTGGTTTTGGAACTATGGAGTTTTTTGATAGCAATACTATTTTCCAATCAATAAACTACGGAGCCTGATAGCAAAAGCTTCTTGGACCTAGCACCTAGCTGTGACTTAATGTCCCTTGAGGCTTATTATTAGGTCTCACTCATGTTCTTGTAAGGAGCATTTTTAGTTGTACAAATAATCTAATGATGTATTTCATACCTTTATACAGGAGAACTGAAAATATTAGCCGCAACAGGGCCACTCCTTATGCTGACAACTATGTACTTCTACCTTTGAGGACTCCCTGTTGGCAAAATTTGGTTTTTCAGTCTGCTTATATGAGGAAAGCATTATTTGATTGAAATGAGATGAGACTGACGGATCTAGCTTTTTTACATATCATGGCGGTGGAAATGAAAATTACCGAAACTTAAGCAAAGTTTAATGCCTATTCTCCAAAACAATGGTAAATTTTTCCCGTTCTTTGATTTGGTTGCCTATTTTGTTTATTGCTTCTAGAATTATGTATTATAAAACATAGTTGTGGTGTGTCTAAAATATGACATTCTGAAAATTTTTACCAGCGAGTTTATGGAGAAAGCTCAAAAGCTTTATAAGTATCATAACTACAGAAATTTTGTCTAACACGACGTGTACAAATATACTTGCCATGACCTTTAGACAAGTGATTCTGCAACATCTTTGGAACTTTGAACATGTACTTTTTATACCGGTAGCAGAATGAAACAAGGATGATCATGAAGCACCAAGAGAGGTGGCTTTCCATTCATTATGCCCTTTTTTAATATCAAATTTATAATGTCTCCATTGCACGTACTAAGTGATTATCAATCAGTAAGGTCTTTTTTCATGTGCAGAGGAAGGCTGCAGATCAACTGATTTGGTGTTTTTCCTTTTAAGTACTGCCCATAGTTCTATATTTAATTTATCAAGCAATCTTAATTCTTAAGCCAAACTTGAAATATCATGCTTCTTGCCCGTGAAACTAAGCAGCGAACTATAATTTGATCATTTATTTAGTATTTCACAACTATATTATGAAGCGTCTTACATGAAACCTTCAAGAAACTGTGGTTGAAGTGACAGTATAATAAAGAAAGAAGAAGGAAGCTCAGTAAATTCAAGCAATCATATTACAATAAGTTGCTCTTTTTAATTGCCCAAATATATTATTGGAGTCATTTGGCCACTAAAATATTTTCTAATATTTGATAGCTATATTCTATCTCCGAACTCTCATGTAGATATAATTTCTTGCACCTACTTGGAAGTTGCTATGTCCTGTGTGTCAGTTGCACAACCAAAATGGAAGAGTTTGGTACTCCTCTAACTGCTGGTTTGCGGGTGACAAAAATTTATTATTCAAAAGAGATATACTTTCTATATTTCTTACATTAAAGCTTTTTGAAACTTGAATATGTAGTTAATGTTAAGGGGTTAATAGGAAACGAGGCATTATTCTTTGTCAAATAACTAATAATATACCACCAGTTTGTGAACTTTGCCAATATATAAAAAAAAAAAAAATTTAAATGCGATTTCTAAAGTTATGTAAATGTCTGTGAAGTTCATATTTTTGTGGAGGCCATGTATATACATACACATTTTTTTGCATTGATTTTGTATATTTATGAGTGATTCTTTTGCTGGTATGATGCAAAAGATGGCCAATCTTTCTCAAAGGAGATTGTATAATCTATCATCTGTTGGTGCGATAAGCTCTCTTCTTGAATGTTCTTTAGTCCTTGTACGAAATCTCCTAGGAATAGATTTTTATATTGACAGTAATTAATATTTCACCATATCCTTTCTTATGCGTGTGCTGATTATAGTATTTGTACTACATTGGTGATGAACACCTGTTCTGAAAATCATCATAATAGTTCACGGATGTAATATCAGTCACTATCTCTTTCTGAAACTTCACCTTTGTAAGTTTTCAATTGATTGCTATTGTGCAGATTCATATATCATAATTGAGTTAAGAGTCCCCAATGTGATTGGATAATACAAAAGGTTTTCCACGTCATGAACTTTGTTGTAAATGGAGGTAACACGGAGTCACGTTTCTTACTGTTTTGTATTGTTTTTGTTCTTATGAATATTTGGTAGTATTTTAAAAGGGTCAATATCTTTTCTTGGATAAATTGTTGAGTTGCAGAGAAGGTAAGCTCTTATCGACCAGAATGATACAAAGAATGGTGTTTATAACTGAAGAAATAATGAAGCAGCTGCAGACCTTTTAATCCAAATTCTTTATAATTTATGCTCGACATTTGTTTTGCCCAGTAAATATAGGAGACATTAGCATTAAATTTCTCGTTATCTTTTTTTTTTTGCAGGTTTTGAGCCACTCAAGAAGATTTTCCAGGTTTGCCTCTTCTTTCATCTTTCAACATTTTGGAAATTTATGGTTTCTCTTCGTTTGAATATTCCAGATTTTGTAGGAGTTAACCTGGTCCACTTGCCATATTTCTCATCCTAAATGTAAAATATAGAGAAGGTCCATGACAACTCAACATTGTTACCTGTTAAATGAGTTGTATGTCTTCTCTTTTTAGTACCTCTCATATGAGAAGAAAGATCACCTTGAGATAAGCATTAGCTACTCTAGGCTTTTTGTTTGCACCGGATTACACCTTACATCTCTTTTGTAAGCTTTTACTTTAAGATAAAAAAAATAATACTAGCTTGATGAATGATATGGTATTGTAATGATATGTGGTATTTTCATTTGAAAATTAGGTAGTCTATTTACTAAGCTTGTGGTATTTTAGTGTACATTCATTGTATATTGGCCTTTCAAAGAACCAGTAAAAATGAAGTTAATAAGATTTTTGGTTATAATAGGGGTAGTAGGATCATTTTGGATCGTGAATACATATTTGTGGCACCACATATGTTAGATCACTTTTTAATGATACTGGATGAACACATTCATCCACTTGCTATTCCAATTGCCAATGAAAAAGTTGTGAGGTCGAAAGAGATCTAATTGCGCAGAGAACTTTATCAGAAATACCAAAGTGGTTGAGAACCTTAGCTTCAGTAATGTCAAGGCTATGTTTTACTTAAGAACAATGCATATCGGCCCAAAAAAAGAACATTGTTTCCAGATGTTTAAGCAAGCAAAACTGATGGTTATTTGTAGTAATCTGAGGTGACAAGCATCAACTATTGTTTGTAGTATAGTTCTAAAATATTCATAATGTTAGATGTTTGAAAAAAAATTGCTCCCATTGGGCCCGTTGCGATGCACGGGCAAGCCCTGCTAGTATAATTTAGAAGTGGCAGTTTAGGTGTACGAACATTGCATTCTTTAGCTGTACAAAAGGCACTGTAAATGGTACTATATATTTGGGCCTACCTTATTGGCGAATTAGCACGTGGATTACACTTTTTGCTTTAGCAAGCCACATGGATTTCACTATTTCAGATACACTGTATTTCTATATTTTTCCATCTATTCACCCCTCTAATTCTCTCTCTTTCAATGTTCACCCCAACCTTCTTACTTATTCAACAGTTCAAGGTGAGTTTTTAAATTCCTCTGGGTTTTTTTTTTCAAAATTCTTTCATACATTTTGACTTTTTCTGATTTTACATTCTGTTTGCTACAATCTTCTAGCCTCTAATGTGTTTTAAGTCTGGTAAGTTTTCTCCCCTGTTCTTTCTTTCTTGGCCCGTGTTCTGACTTTCTCTTTTGAATTTCTTTGAAAATTATGTCCATTTTTTGTTCGATGTTGATTTTTCTATTGTTTTTGAATAATTTTTACTACATTTTGTACATGCATGTTTGGAATTTCATATTATTTTGATATGTATATTTGGAAAGAAATACTTAGGTGCATGTTTTTTTGTTTCTGATTTTGGGGGGTTTAAAGATAACGACGTTGTGGATGTCATACATCCTTCCTTTCTTGTGTCAGTTTGCTTAAAGGGGTATTTGCTTCATGTAGAGTAATTAGTGAAGACTCTCCTAACAAAATTTCACTGAAACAGAAAACTAGACCCGTTTAGTTAGCTTGGATGGACCTTAATCAATTGTAGCAACAAAGGCATTTTGGTACCCTCTTCCGATTTTAGTTGACTACTAGAAATTACATGGGTGAATTTAATCGATTTTGATGATTTTGCAAGGAACTTTCATTAGTGAAAGTTGAAGGGAAGTGATTCTAAACAAAGACAGTTTACCCTTCCACTGGAAATCGGATACAATGTCTTTCCCTCAAACTTTAGGAAATGTTTGACATTTGAATCAGATATGATATCTGTCCTTTTTTTGTTGGTTCTTTTTGTTGTTTCTTTCAGCATGCATGGGAGATGGAACTTGGCTGCTTCTACTTATTATTATTTGTAAGTGTAGATTCATTTATTTTTTAACTAGGAGACAGTCTCTTAGGGAAGCTTTCCAAAATAAATATCCAATTACTGAAAAGACAAATGTCGACTTCTTCAGGCCAGACCAACACTATGTCAAGTTTTAAAGGGAATGATCGAAAAAATGGGTTATGCAGGAAGTTTGTTATTTGTTAGTACTATCTTACAAGTATATGAGCTCTCTTTTTTAGTTTAATCTGACAGTTAGATGCTGCATCAGGGTTAAAAATGTCTGCTTTATCAATAGAGTACATGAAGTTCAACAAACTTCCTTGTTTATTTAAAACTTCCTAACTTTATGTATGCTACTTATTTGCTCATTTTCACAGACGATACCAAGTTGCATGTGTCTGCTATTAATTTTATTACATAAGAGTATCATCTATGTTCTTTAATGACCAATTAGTCTTGGATGTTCAAGAGAAATCTCAGCAGATGATTGAAAACACCGGAGGTCAAAAGCAACTTTCTTTTCAAATTAAGGGTCTGTAGATTATTGTTACAGATGTCGTGGTTGTTAAGAACTGGTGAATATGATGAACAGAAGTAGATAGAACCTGCAGTAACCCGTTCCTTTGCTGCCAACTATACTTTTGGTGCTTTTATATAGTTCAGAAAAATTAGTTTGGTGATTATTATAGCTTCTTCTATTATAGTGGTCGTTACTGCAGGACAGCAACATCTATAAAAATTAATTCGAAAATAATTCGAAAATAGGATGGATTCTCATAATAAGAGTTGTGATGCGCGAATCAAGAATTTTCAGTGCTCTTCAAAATAGCTTAGTAGTTGACACGTGTTCCATTTGTGTCTTTTGCCTGGTTTTTCTCTTTTCTAAATGTTGCCTCTATGATTTTATTGTTCTCCGATATCGTCTTAGCACAACTCTTGGAAGAAATATGAGCATCATCCTCATGGCCTTCGGAAGCCTGTGTTGAAGATGTAAAGATAATTGTTGTATTTGACAAACTCATGGGCTTCAAAGAGAATCAGTTATAATTGAGCAATTTGTTGGCAAAAACATGCGCTCAAGTGCATCCATTGCTGCCTTTGATTCTTTTTTGATTATGCACAAATTTAGCCAGCATTGCCTCAAAGGACATAGTTCTCTTAGAGGTCTCAAAGTTTGGAGATCTGAGGGGGAATGCATACTGGTCGATGATTGAGTTATTATACCATTCTAAAAGAATATGGATACTCCGGTCCTGGAAGTACTTTTAACCGTGCCTATTATTTCCTTTACACTTGCTGGTGCATTGTAGATTCACTGTCTGATCTTCTCTTTGTTGGCCTTGGTACTTTTGATCTTTTTCCAGCATCAGCTTGTAATTAGCTAGGTATTTATGTTTGTAATGATAAAACTTCTAAAATTTGAATGTTGCGGTCATCTTTTGTGTTCAATTATGGAGAACTATAACTGAAAGATTCATTTAACAAAAAAATAAAAAAACTATGGTTGAAAGATGCTGACATGATGTTTATATGTTATTTGTGCAGGATTTGGTATGCCCATTGCCTCTTTCATACCCAGAAAGGAAAATAAGTACCACAAAACTGTGTACTAACAATCAAAACTTAATTGTTGCTTTTTTTCACTTATAACCTCTCACTGCACGTAGAGAATTTTGCTATATATACATCATAAATATTTTTACTATTCAATCATAGTATTTTTGGTTAGTTGACCTCAATTACTTTTAGTATTTGTTAAAAATTATGATTTCCATGATTGATTTTCCTTGAATTCTAATTGAGGCTCTGAATGAGCAGAACTTCGAGACTATATTCCTATGCTATGACAAACAAGTTATGGAATTAAGAAAGTGCTAAATTCTACACTGCATCTCAATTCGATAGTCAAGTTTCAGATTATTTAAGCAGTCTTATACATGAGGAGTATCAAAATTTGGTGCTTTTAGCAAATTCCATTTATGTTTTCCTATATTATATTTGCCTCCTATGTGGTGGAGTCCATCCACAGTTAGGCGAAAGGGCTAAGAAAATTTAGAGTAAACGAACTTGTTCATTGCTGAAGAACTTATAACTTTGCTGCTGTCATTTTCATTTTTTTATGTGTTCCACAAATGTTGCCTAATTTCTCAAAATTCCCAGGTATGTCTCTCTTTTTCCAAGAGTGAAGCACTATTTCTTGAGGCAGTGTAGCTTGCCATTATTTGCAAGCAGCAGAGCACCCTATTTTTTCATGTGTTTCTCTCAGAGAACTGAAATCAGCCTAAACAAGTGGTGGAAGCCTATCAAAGATGCATTCCAAAGCCTCCTCTCATTCTCCACAACTCTCTATCGTTTTGGCTGAACAAGCTTTTTCATTAAAGGCAAAATTCAAGTAACTAATAGTATTACTACCTTTTTTGAACCATGTATAGGCAGGTGGTGGTCGAAATTGGAAATGCTGTCGTATTTTTGTTTTTCTATTCATAACCTTTTAACTCCATGGACCTGGTTTGTATAATTAACATGGTAAATGAAAAAAGGTGGTTGTTTGAAAAAAGTTGTTGAATGAATTTTCTACCATTGAATAATTCAGATAAGTAATTTAACTATGTTGCTTCTTACATACTTCTCTATATTCTTCCTCTATGATGCTTCATACATCCCCTTTCACATGGTGTATTTTTATTTTTTTTTCTTTATACATGCATAGTAATTTCCTGCTTTAATTATGACATGATACAGGTCCTAACTCATTTGGAGTTGGTGGTTAAGTGGTGAGTTGAAACATCAATAGGGATCATAAATATTGTTACATGCAATTTTCGGAGAAACACTCTGTGTGTCTTATATTTTTCTTTTAAAAAAGTGATGATTTTCTTTTTCTTTCTCGAGCCGTTTCATTTGTAAGACTAATAATGCAAACATGAATTTCTTTTTCCTTTTTTCCAATCAAGCTGCTAACATGATTTCTTATTGTTCTTAAAGTGCTTAATTGCTACCCTAAACAATACCCGTTTCCTTATGCCATTGTTTACTGCATGTACATCTCATTCTCGATCAACATTTAACACGTTGGGCCCGTGCTTAGCACGGGCTTCCGCGTCTAGTGTATATATATATAATAAACATGCTAACATGTGCGTGAAACGTACGAAAGAATATATTTTTCTTGAAAAAAGTAAAAAACTGTAGTGATGCATTATACCTGTATGATAGAATATAGAGTTATAAAAATAATATTCTAATGCCTAATAGTTCAAAGAATAAAAATAACAATAATATTAAGTTATTGTTTAAAAACTTAAAACTAGACAACAAATCACAAATACTCATTATATAATAAAAATAGCCAAAATAGAGTCATCAAATAAATATCTAAACTAAAGCGATCAGATGAATTCTGAAACCAAAAACTAACTTGAAAATAATAATGAGAATACACACAAAAAAAAAAAAAAAACGAGAAGAAAATGAAGCATAAAAAAGGAAAATGCAAGCATGAAAGCTGAGTAAAAATTGGAGGACAAAACTATTTGCTTTGTAATTTGTACTTTGTAAATAAAGGTGCAAAATGTATTTGTTACTCTGTATTAAATTATAAAATTATGATAAATAATACCTTTAGCTTTTGAGAATTGTAGTTTTAAAATTTAATAGAGTTAACTTTTGAATATTTAAGTTAAAAAATTATTAAGCAATTTTAGCTTAAAATTAGGAAAGCTCTCGGGGAGTATGCCCCAAATGAATGCCCAAAACGTTGGGACTTACGCTTAGGCGAACGTCCGGAATGTTAGTGCTTACGCCCTATGGTACTTATGCCCTGCCAGTATGCCTCAATGTGTTTTCGACACTTTGCCCTAGGGCTTGCTCGTAAAATACCTTATAAAACACTGGACACAACAATATTCTATATACTAGTGAATAATTCAAGATGCCCCAACACATGTATTGATTCTTTAGATGTTATTTATTATATCCGGACGATCTTGGTAAATAGTTATTTTTTAGATCGGTTATTAGAACTTAGTCATATTTAAATTGGAATAGCAAAGAAGCCACTGGTTCGATTAAATTGATGTGTTTGCCCCCAACTAGAATACGAAATAAAATTCCAATAATCAATAATGGAGTTTGAAACTTTGACAAGTGAAATCCCTGTAAATTATGATGGAATTTCCAAAATCCAAAAATTGTGAGCCTTTACCGATACAACATCTAAATTCTATGAATGATTCTTGGTTTTGGAACCTTTACTATTGCAAAATAGAAAAATCTAATAAAAAATTATCGTTTTTGAATTCTCATTATACTTCAGTAACTTTTAACCTTTAAATATTAAATCTAGGAAAATGTATTGATTTTCGAACCTTTATTAATGCAAAATCCAGGAAAAATTACTGATTTTTGAACCTTTACTAGTGCAAAAACAAGAAAATCCAGGAACGATTAATAATTTTTGAATTCACCTTATACTTCAGTAATTTTTAGCCTTTTAATACAAAATTCAGAAAAATTACTAGTTTTTGAATCTTTACTAATTGAAAATCCAGCAACAATTCACGGTTTCTGAATTCATAATATACTTCAACAATTGAGAACTACAGCTAATTCAAACTCTAGGAACAATTGCTAAATTTTAAACTTATAAATATTCAAAGTTCAAGTTCAGTGATTGTTACTGAAATTTGTTCCGTATTTTAGATAAGGATATTTTTACCCAAACTTTTATTTTCGCATTAATAAATGGCTACTTTGCCAATACAATTTGTAATATGGTCAAACTTTAATAGCCGAACTAAACAATGGGCAACGCAGCTAATTTTATCATTATATTATTACAACTTATTTAATAATAGTATAATTGAATGTTATGGCATTCATAAGATTTATTGGTAACTGACATGTTAGTTATTTGCGTTAGAAACTGAAACAACAAAGCAAATTTCTAATGCAATTTTAGCAGATTTTTAGTATTGTAATTCCTAGTCTTAGGAGTTATTTTCTCTTTTTTGTAATTTGAGTGTTCAATAAATCAATAGCATATTTTTCTATTTTCAGTTAGGAATTTGATGCTATAAATATATGTCTATAAGTCACAAATGAAGTACGTAGAATTTCCTTTGCATCATATTCCAGTAGTCACTTCTCTTAGCAATTTTAGTCTTACTTTTTTTTTTCCTTTTTTTTTTCTCTTTAAAAAATCAACTACTGTAATCATAGCCATCTAACTAAGAGACCTAAGTGAGTGAATTTTTTCTTGGTACATGTGTAAGTATGAACTAATTCTGTAAAACCACAAATATAACTCTTATATCAATTGTTGGATTTTTAAAGAGAAGAAACGAAAGAAAACAAAGTAAAGACTGAAATTGCTAAGGAAATGACTACTAAAATTTCCTTTGCTGCATATTCTAGTAGTCACTTCTTTTAGGATCTTTGGCCGTATATCTGTATTGGGAAAAAACTGAGTTTATATTAAAGATGATGTGGTATGACACGTGAATTAGTTAAATGGTCAAAGCGCAGCAATTGACTAAGAGGCACGGATGGAGACAGCCACAGGAAGAAGAATTTAAATAGGCACGAGACGACGTATAGATACGAGTCTCGTACCAATTTAAATTATTTACAGCCAACGGATTAGAAGGCATTAAAGGCAAAGATCTGATGACAGAAAGGAGTCCAAATTCATTATTAAATACTTGATACGTTACAAAATTGGTATTTAATAGGAATGATTGTATAACGGCTTATTTAATGTCATTTATTACTCATGATTATATCATTAAAGCTGAGGCTTCATTCCTTTACCTAGAATTATCTATAAAAGGAAGAAGTATCATCATTTGTAAGGACACGGAATACTACTGAGAATTTATTGAAATACACATCTATTTGCTTTTTTACCATCATTCTCAAAAGTATTTTATTTTTGTCTCCTGATTATCAGTAACCCGAATTTCTTTTTAGCTTTGACCAAAAACTTAGATTTTTGATTAAACAATATCTTGACGGCTTGTTTTGAAAATTTATTTGAGAACAATGTTTTCATGGAATATGATCAGTCTTTTTAAAAAATAATTTGACTTATTTTTTTTGAAGTTCCCAAAAATTGTTCTAAACCAGTTTTTGGGTGAAAAACTTAGGCACCATTTGGCCATGAGTTTTGCCAAAATAAATTTAGGATTTATTTTCAAAACTCATGTTTGGCCATAAATTTTGTCCACATTTTGGCAAAATTCCAAATCCCAAAATCACCCCAATTACTGATTTTGGGCCAAAATCCTAAAACTTGGGAATTATATACATGTTTTTCCAAAATAAAGTTGGAAAATATGTTTTGAAAACGTATGTCCAAACACATTTTTATTTTCAAATCAAACTTCACCCAAATCAGATTTTTCAAAACAAATTTGGAATTTATGGCCAAACGCTAGCTAAGAGTATAGTAAACAAAAATTTGAACCTCTTTAACAATAATATAATGAACTTTAGGCTAGTGTCATGAAGTTAGGTGTAGAGTGAAGAAGTTCAGGCGGATAGGCCAGTGTCATGAAGTTTGAGTTTTGAACTTGGCAGTTTAGCAATGTAGCTAAACTTTAAATACACTATAAGATGTGGCTAGGTTTTAAATACAATCATTTAAAAAGTGGCTACCTGATGTCATTTCTACCTATCTATTGTACCCTAACCCAACGCTCTGAAGCCCAAGTGCTCCCCCATCATCTCTGCCGGAAAATTGAAGAAATTTCATCATCTCCTCTTGTCGGAGCTCTCCCTCATTTTGCTCAAAAGTATAAGTTTTATCTGTTTACAGCTCTATTTTTTGCTCCTTTTTCACAATTTGTTTGTTTCTAATGTTGCATTTGATTGGTTGAAAATTCCCTTTAAGACCTTAAGTTAAAATAAGTGCTACTATTTTATTTTTTTTAGATTTTCATTTTTCTAATTGAAAGTTCTCTTTTAGCATTTGATTTCAATGTGTTTCAGATCTTTCAGGAATTTTAATTATTAGACCATTTGGTTGATCTTGAATTTGCTGCAAAATAATCAACTTTGTTGCTTCCTTTTTTGGCCTTTAGTTATCATTGGATGTCTTGCTACAATGAAAAGTTTTACAAAATTGTCGTAACCGATTAAGAATAGAACACAATGGGTATTTAAGTGGAGAATGGTAGAGCGGCGGATCCATTATCCTCGGTTTTGAAGCCTGTGGTTGGTCATAAGGGTTCGCCCCAGACGGATGTCTCGGTCATAAAAAAAGAACAAAATATAGAACACAATGGAAACAAATGAAAAATGTTGTACCAACTAGTTGGGGTCAAAGTAATTATCTTCAGCAGGACAAGTGTGAGATTTAGGCAACCTAAGTTTCTGCTTAAGATGGATTATTTGGTCTTGGAACTAATATGAGACTGAAGGATACTTGATTGACTCTTAATGGTTCATAGAGAGTTTGTCCATGGACTAGTTTACAGTAATCATAATTACTATATATGAAATTCTAAAGGAATGCAGGGGCTACAGGAAACAACCTCTCTACCTGCATAAGGTAGGAGTAAGACTGTGCACAAACTACCCTTCCCAGACCCCTATTTGTGCGATTACACTGGGGTTTTTTGTTGTTGTTGTTGTTGTCTAAAGGAACGGAAAAGGAAGGGGGGGGGGGTGTTCACACTTAAACATCATATGCTTGTGTGGATAGCTACTGAAAGGGTGTATTGCACGATGAAGCTTTGCGACTATGCCATTCTTGGCGACGGTGATTGCCGACGAGAAGGTGACGGCTACTTATCAAGGGCGGGATATGGAGGAAGAGGAAGGGTTATTGTGCTGATGGATGGCACAAGGGTGCAGCAGTGGGGTTTAAGGTTATGGCAAGGGCGTGGGAATAAAAGGGGAATGATCATAATCTAAGGGATACTAGTTGCTTTTTCTGTTCTCCGTTTCTGCTAGATCTAAGTTGCTTTTACTAATATTAATTGCTTTATTACTGGAAAAATACAACTGTAAATTAGAAGCTTATATTTAGTCCGCATCTTGTTTGCATTGTTGCTGCATTCTGATCTCTTCCTCTTCCGTAGTTGCAGTCACATGTTCACGAATACCCAAAGGCAAGAAGAACACAGTGGAAAATATGGAACTCCGAGGGTAGAATACCTTCAGGTAAGTCCTCCTTACTCGATATATTTGATCGCTTGACGACATTAGGTAAGAAAGAAAACTGAAACTGCTCAACTGCAGAACTTCATATGCTGATATTAAGAAAACATAACTTGTACTTGAAATTCCTGTATAAGCAGAAAACTTGTTCGCATAATTCACTAATCAATTCTTTCATTCTTGATTCAGGAATTGGTAACTCAATTTAAGAATGCATCTTCTGAAGGTATGCTTAGAGTTTTATTCAACTGCAGAACTTCATATGCTGATATTAAGAAAACATAACTTGTACTTGAAATTCCTGTATAAGCAGAAAACTTGTTCGCATAATTCACTAATCAATTCTTTCATTCTTGATTCAGGAATTGGTAACTCAATTTAAGAATGCATCTTCTGAAGGTATGCTTAGAGTTTTATTCAACTGCTTCATTCTGTGTCTACAACATTGGATTGTTGTAATGAGACAAAATGTTTTATCAGAATATCATATTGACCTTTTTGTTGAGTCAATTTCAATTCTTTGATCATGGAGTTCGTAGGTGTTTTCCAGATTACAATAATGTTAATATAAAAATAAAAACATGGTAAACAAGCATTAATACTTTCAAGTCATAAGAAAGTTGTGTTCGTATTTGTGATTCCGGGGTGACTTATTGTGGAGTTGAGTTTTTCATGCGAGGTGTTGAGTGAAAGAGCAACTATTTACACTAACCAGAAGATAGCTGTTAGTTGTGACAACACGACTAAATCTGTCTCTGAAAAAAGAAAAAGAAAAAAAATCGAAGGGATAATGTCACTCCTCTTTTTTTACACTACCCGAGGGTATACAAGGGAGTTTTTCCAATTTAAGTGACATTATTCGAAATGGGATTATTTATTTATTTTTATTCAGAGTCGCCACTTGGGATGGTTTGTTTTCTGGTGTCCCAAGTCACCGGTTTATTTTAAAATCCCAAATCGAGGAATTTCGATTTTCCTTTTGAAGTCTGCGAACCAGAAATTCTAAGTAAGGAATTCTGTTAACCCGAAGGAAGGTGTTAGGCACCCCCGGATTTCTTGGTTCTAGCACGGTCGCTTAAACTATTACAACTGGCTTATTATTTGATTTTAATACATGTTTTAGCCTATGGTATACTTTTAACTTGTTAGCCGCTTTTAAATTATTTTTAGGAAGATTCAACGTTATTTAAAACACGTCTTTGAACCACGCCACATGAAATGCACCCGCAGTCCGCGACATATTTTATTTAACGTTGTTGAAATTTGGATTTGAGTCACATGAAATGCACACCCGAGTTTAGGAAGGTAATTTTTAAAATAACGCGCCTAAAGCAACTACGCGTTTTAACTACGCTATTTAGTATTGTTTAAATCATGTTTAGACTATTTTTATGTTGATTAACTGCTTTAAGAGTTGAGTTGGGTTGAACTGGCTGGCCTTGTCTTCACGAGAGGCGCCATCACGACCGGATTCGGGGTTAGGGACGTGACATGGAGTTAGTACAAGCTTCAACAATTTGGCTCAGTATTTCTTAGATAAACATGTCTAGTACTTGTACTGGTGGGAGGTCACAGGTATCCGGTAGAATACTCGAGTGTTTTGCGTAAGCTGGCCCGCACACCACCCGGGAAAGAAAAAGGAAGTCCTATGTACATCATCAAATTCCAAAACCACCTTTGTTTGTTCCTTGACTCTTGAGTGGCTTCCTATCTTGAAATATAACAATTTACTAAGTATATATGTGATGGGTATAATTTATTCATATATTTTTATATGTTAAATATTAAAGATTTTAAATAAAACATGAATAAATATACCATACTCTCCCATATTTTCTAACATACTTCGCAGGAGGAAGAGCGTATGAAAATTAAAGAAAAGAAGCAAAAAAGAGTGAGAATTGAGTAGTCAACTGAGAATGAAGAAGCAAATATTGCACCATAGTTGCGACAATGGCAATTTGAAATCATGAAGCAAATTACATAATTGCAACTAGCAAACTATAGTTGAAAGTATGGTTCTTCCTCTGCAGAATGAAACTCAATTGGCAAAGTCATAGCTATACTTACAATTTCCATAGTTGCAACTATGGAGAACCTTAGGCAAGAAAACTCTATAAATAGAGTGTGATCAAGTGAGATTTTATTATCCTTTAGAGAAATACATGTAGAAAGTGAGATTTTATTATAATATATTATCAAGTGAATTCAACGATTCCCAACTCTTTTTTAAATTATAAATCTTTCGAAAGTTGTTTAATTTTGTTAAGTATTTAACAAGTTTTAATTCCACAAAGTTTTCATCAATCCGATCCTCTCAAATAGTAGCTAAAATATTATAAGTCTGTAGAATAGATTTTCCAATCTTTGTGGGACGATATCATAAACTATACTAGAATTTAACAAAGCACGAGCAGGAAATTCCTATACACATTGGCCTCGTCAATATGTCAAAGTTTTTAATCGGAAAAAATTTATGGATAGTAAGTTGACGTAATTCTAGAAAACTAACACAGTTACTCCTGCACTGCATATGATAAATTTGCGAAAATTGTTGCTACAGATATAAAATTCATGTATCATATGTATTATTGTGAATAATCAGTGTATAATTCATGTATACCGGCTAGAAAAAGTAAACATTAAATCTAGCGGGCAATTTTCGTTGAAATCTTGGATGAGTAGAATAAATGTTGATCTCGCCAAAAATCTGAATGTGGTAATCTCAAAATTAAAACGACAAATATTTACAGGATTTATCACAAAGTTTAACCAATTTGTTCCACATAAATTAGATAAATCATGTTTAAGAAGTACTTGATGAAACTGGAAAAAACGAAATCTTCATATTTTTTTTTGTCTTTGCATCTGTGATCTGCCTATGTGCCTGAAAGAACAAAAGTACCTAAATCTCCAATGTTTAAATGAAGATATTAGTTTTGTGCATTTAAGAGTGTGATCTAGTGATCAATATAATGCGTTAAAAATCATACATACCAATTTCAAATTGCAATGAAGATTAAAAAAAATACTAAAAAATACTCATTCAATCCTTGGTGAAAAAAGTTATTCAGTAAACAGGTACCTCATGAAATCAATAGCGTAGCAACACTATGCCAAGGGTAGTCTTATTTTTTTTTTTGGGGTAGAATGCCAAGAGTAGTCAAGTGAATAGCCTTCGCTAAAATACTATACTGTGGATACAGATCAATTTAATTTATATGATTATATATTACCTTTTGAATACCTTTAATATTGTTGAGTGAGATATGTTTAAATCTTCATGTAAATGTTTGCTCCTTTTGTTTGCCAAAACTAAATGGAGATCGTCGTATGTGTAAAAACAAATAACTAATCTTAGAAGTTGTTTTTAAATTTAAAATTGTTTCTGAATAAATTTTATAATTTCAAAGTCAAGCTTTTAAAAATTTCTTCAATAAAAGCTCTCTATATACTACTCCACAATCCTCTCGACTCTCTCTTTCTTTTGGTTTTATGCTTACTTTTATTATTAATTTTTTTTAATCCTTTTTTATACTTTTATTATTAATTTTTGTTTATTTTATCCTTTTTTATATTAGTTTTGATTTATAAAATTATAATTCTATTACAAAGTATTTTTATTATTTAGCTAATATAGCGTAATTTTCTTAAAATTTGAACTCTCTTGATAAAATTCCTGACTACGTCATTATATGAAATTAATTGAGGTAGGAACAAACTGATTCGGATATGCAATAAAAATATTAATTCTCGGCCAAACTTGATGCAGGTTTTGCTTTTTGTTAATGTCGACCCTTCATGTTTTCACAGTATTCACTTATCACAAGGAACTTCACAATTTTTTTCCCCAGCTCACAAGTGAAACATTCAGCATTTGACAAAGACAAAGTGTCCATGACGAAAAATAATTGGAGAATAAAAAAAAATCCCCACAAAAACTACTACGGGTAGGAAATATAATTAGTTTATGGGTAGAAAAAACAAATGGGTAGACAAGGATAAATAGAATTATATTTCCTAAACAAATGGGTGAATATCTGTTATTATTGAAAGCTGTTGTTCATGGTTCTGGGTTTCTAAAGTTGTTCTATGTCGAAGCATTGCCGAACTTCTGTTGTTGTATTGCTAGGATTGTTAGCTGAGCTACATCCTTCACTGATTCGCCTTTATTTGGCCATTTTGATTCCATTCGCGAATACTAGGTACACACCTCTAAGTTTGTGAACAGCCAGATTATTATCATGTTTAGCATCTCCATATTAATGTTAATCGTGTATTTGTCTGGAGGGGTAATCTCTGACAGTGATTGTTATTGTAGAATTTTCAAATATGGTCGTTGATGTAATAAATTAGCTCCTGAAATGTGAGCTCTATTTGGTTTCGATTTGATTTTATCTTTCAAAATAGTTGAGTCTCGCTAGTTTGCTTGTTTGTTAACGGAAGGTCTATATGTCTTGCTTTGTTTTGGAATATATTTGAAGAAATTGATCCTTAGTTCTAATTCTTAAATGATTTGAATACTTTAATATCTCTAGAATATTTTTTGGCAGTGGTTGGTTACTTGGATTTCATACGAACTGTTATTCATAAATATGTCACGGGTTTCGATCTCGAGAGATAAGAATTACATTTGACATTAAAATAAGAGTTAGAACTAATAGAAGAGGAAGAGAGTATGTACAAAAAATGCATTTATTCTGCGACGCTCGATAACTTTAGTATATACTTAAATAAGCTATCCCACCTCTCCATAATTAATTTACTTTATTTCTTCCACATTTTCCATAACTCAAGGCTTTACAATAATCCCAAACTTAGGAAATGAACAACCATGAATATGATAGCATGCTTTAGGCGCGTTCTTAATTAATCAAATTATCATGATTATGTATACGTTCGCGTGACATAATTATGATTTCAAAATAAATTAAGGTACGCGTTCGCGCGACTTTGGACAAACAATCTTAATAATAATAAAGTGTTATTAATCGTGTACACATACGCGTGACATGATTTTTGGCATAATAAACCAAACGGGATCACATACACGTGATCTGTTTCAAAAATATAAATCCATAAACGCCATAATTAAAAGCGGTAAAAGGTAAAATATACATAGATTCTAAAAATGCGTAATTAATAATTAATTAAGTCAAGTGTGATTAAAGCGACCGTGCTAAAATTACGAAATTCAGGAATGCCTAATACCTTCTTCCGGATATACAGAATTCCTTACTCGGTCTTCTGTGTTTCGCGGACTATAAACAGAGTCAATTTCCTCGATTTGGGATTTTAAAACAAATTGATAACCTGGGACACCATAATAATTATTCCAAGTGGCGACTCTAAATTAAATAAATAATCTCATATGTCACTTTAATTGGAAAAACTCCCTATTCCTCGAAAAAAAGAGGTGTGACAGCTCTGGCGACTCTGCTGGGGAACGAACCTAGAATCTCTAGTTCAGGGTTTAGAATTCGAGCTTGTGATGTGATCTATACTTTGCTTTACTGATTGTATGATATTACTGTGTTTGTGGGCTTAATATGCTAAATGTCACTTATTTACCGCTTTGATATTATTTGAACTGTATAAACTGTCTTATTACACCTCTCTTCCGAGTCTTCTGAATTTATGGTGCACACGTGCACGTGACTCACGTTTCTATTAGAGGTCATACCAATTAGAACGAGACTGGATCAGTAACTAGGTCAGGTAGACTTTCGTGCTCCCGGTACGTTACTCTCATCTCGACTCGAGCTGTCCGCTTGAGTAAGCTGGTTCAGGATTTAAACCTAGAATAACAGAGCTTCATGTCAGATCCCTATTAGGAACATTTGTTTGCATCACGTGTATTTAACTTTGGAGACTCAACACAGGGATTGAGTTCGTCTAGGAAATGTATACCCCAAATTACAAGACCATCATGATGTATCTTACGTGCTACTTGTGCATTTTGTTTGATCTGGTTTGCATATTGATCGGTTTCTATAATAGGGACAAAAAAAAATTAAAAAATGAAAAAATCAGGAGTGAGAGGTAGGAGAGAGAAAATTCATCCGGTTTCCAAAATTCCAATATTTGAAAACTCCCGAAACTCGGCCGAATTTTTAAAAAAGAAAAGAATGGTCATTTCAAAATGAGCCAAACTTTTCAAGTGTCATGTTTCCCCTGATTTGTCAAAATGGCCGAACTACGCGGATTTGTATCTCACCTAATGTGAGATACGTAGGCAAACCTCATCATGGTAGATGAATACGTTGGCAAACTTCTCAAAATAAGCTAATTTTTGAAGCTTGGCCAAACAGGCTATACCTTTTATATGCTTCTTCTTCTTATTCTCCTCCATTTTTTTCCTTCTTAGTAACTTCAACCTTCTTTTAGAAGATTCTTTGTAATATCTGCATGATAATTTTTGCTTCATCATTGAATCACCCGAGAATATTGTCTACATATAGATATTAATTAGTGCAATAGGTTGTAAGCTTATACAAAGGGAACAAACCACATTAGGTAAATGAATTCGTACTAAAAAGGTCAATTTCTTAAATTTAAAATTATAAAGGAGCATGATGTATAAATAGCATAATATTTTGTCACAAACGACAACAACAATAACAATAGAGCAAAATTTTTTTGAACCTCTTCAACAATAATAAAACGAACTTCAGCCTAGTGTCATGAAGTTAGCTATAGAGTGAAGAACTTCAGGCGGATAGGCTAGTGTCATGAAAGTTTGAGTTGTGACAATTCGAACTATTTGAACTTCGCAGTTCAGCAATGTGGCTAAACGTTAAATACATTATAAGTTGTGACTAGGTTTTAAATAGAACCATTAAAGTGGCTATCTGATGTCATTTCTACCTATCTACTGTATTCGTAAAAATAGCACGGACTAGCTAGTTTTCGGACTGGTCATTCAAAAATAGCCAGCATTTGCAAAGTCATTGAAAAAGAGCAACTATTTTACTGCAACACGAAAAGTTCCAGCATAATATACTGGAAATCAGTGCATTTGTATATGAACTTCCAGCATATAATGTTGGAACTCTAACACACGGAAAGTTCCAGTATAATATATTGGAGTTCCAGTATACTTATGCTGGAACTCCAGTATATTATACTGGAGTATATTTTTGGATTTTGAATAGTGTTTTCGTTCAGATTTATCTTTACATGAAAATGGCTAAATTTCGATTACTTTTGAAACTATGACTATTTTTGAATGACCACTTGTAAATATGACTATTTTTTAGTTTCTCCCACTGTATTTAGGGATGGCAGTGGGTCAGGGTAGGGCAGAGCAGGGCAGGGTGAAAGCTTTTATGGGGCAGGGCAATGTCTTCAATCATTTTTAAAAAAAATGTTAATATGGCAGGGCAGAGATGGGTCATTGAGAGGGATGACAATGGGGTAGGGTAGAGCAAGGTAGAGCAGGGCGATACTTAAATGGGGCGGGGCGGGGCAGGGCGGGTCTGCATTCATTTTTTTTAAAATGTTAATGGGGCAGGGCAGGGATGGGTCACTGAGATGAAGTTCGCATAGCTAGCTGTAGGTTAGCGAAATGAGATTCGTGTTTGTGACGGAGCAACTAACATCGACTTTAAGCAGGCATTTACGCCCTTAACTTGTGTCCAACTCAGTGGAAACTGGAAACCAATACTTAAAAAAATAAAAAACGTGAAATATTGATAACAGCTTATCGGGAAAAGTATAGACAATTGTTGCATTTCAGTGATAAAAAATTAATTTACTCTTGAAGTAATCTGAGATAATATAGATAAGCAAAGAGTTTAATATCACAATGAAAATGATGTTAACAATAACAATATAAAATAATGTTTTTATTAGGAGTGAATGCATAATTTGTTTTTCTAAGTTATGTACTAAATAATTAAAATTTTGAAGCTTTTCTTTTAATAATAGTGAAAGTCAAACTAAAACATTCAAATGCAGATTCTTATTTTCATAATTGTGCATTTTTCATTATTGACAAGTGGGTTAGGGAGGCGGAGGCTTATGGTTTTCAAATTATTATGTGAAAAATTAGCAAGAACAAGGTGGAAGATGTTCTAAGACAACTCCAGCAGGAATTCCAAAAATTTGAAACAGAAAATTCCAGATTTTGACTTTCATAAAATCATAATTTTATATAATTTTCAGGCATTAAAAGCAAAAATATATAGAGGTCAGAGAAGTAGAAAATACTATCAAACTAAAAATAAAGAGAAAAAATAAGGAAAAACGGAAAAACGGGGCAGGGT
The DNA here is from genome assembly GCF_000393655.2 of Nicotiana sylvestris. Lineage (NCBI taxonomy): Eukaryota > Viridiplantae > Streptophyta > Magnoliopsida > Solanales > Solanaceae > Nicotiana > Nicotiana sylvestris. Next base: position 154,251,783 of record NC_091063.1, on the reverse strand, counting down.
TGGCAGGGCGGGGCGAGGCAGGGCAAAAAATTGTGAAGATGGTAAACGGGGCAGGGCAGGGCGGGTCAAGATCTTAGCGGGTCAAAGCTTGCCCTGCCCCGCCCAACCCATTTGACATCCCTAACTGTATTCTAGCCCAGCATCCTGAAGCCCAATTGATCTCCCCGTCATCTCTTCCAGAAAACTAAAGAAATTTTCTCTTCCGGAAAACTGAAGAAACTTTTCCATAACTTCCATAACTTCCCTCCAAGACAAGAGGGGTTGCTCTGATGGTAAGCAACCCCCACTTCCAACCGAGAGGTTGTGAGTTTGAGTCTCCCCAAGAGCAAGGTGGGAAGTTCTTGGAGGGAAGGATGCCGGGGGTCTATTTGGAAACAGTCTCTCTACCCTAGGGTAGGGGTAATGTTTGCGTACACACTACCCTCCCCAGACCCCACTAAGTGGGATTATACTAGGTTGTTGTTGTTGTAACTTTCATCATCTCCTAATCGTCGGAGCTTTCTCGCATTTTGCTCAAAAGTATTATCATCCACTTTGAATTCCTACGGTACATTTTTAAATTAGAATGGTAATTCACCTCAATTAAAAAGAAATCTGTTGTATATGGATAAACAGAAGAGTGCTATTTACTATTTTGCTTATACAATAACAACAACAACAACAACCCGGTATAATCCCACAAGTGGGGTCTGGGGAGGGTAATATATACGCAGACCTTACCCCTACCCCGAGGGGCAGAGAGGCTGTTTCCAAGAGACCCTCGGCTCAACACAGCGACAAGAGACGATATATTAGTACTATTAATAGACTCATAATAAAATTACATAAAATAACATAACATAACAGAAAATAAAAATAACAGCAATATAAAAAATATAGGAAGTACGAAAAAGATGGAAGATATAAAAGATGGAAGTACTATTTTGCCTATCTAATATCTAATTATGTTGTTTGATTGATTGAGAATCCTCCTTTCGTACCTTGAGTTAAAATAAGTGTTACTCATACTATTTTTTTTACTAGATTCTCATTTTTTAAATTTAAAGTCCCCTTCTAGCATTTGGTTTCAATTATTTCAAATCTTTGAGGAATTTTAGTTATTAGATTGAATTTGCTGCAAAGTATCAACTTGTTACTTCCATTTTGGCATTTAGTTATCATTGGATGTCCTGCTACAATCAAAGGCTTTATTAACTTGTCATAACTGATTAAGAATAGAACAACAATAACAACAACAATAACAACAACAACAAAAAATTCAGTATAATCCTATAAATGGGGTTTGGTAGTGTGTACACAGACCTTACCCCTACCTTGTGAAGCCGTGAAGGTAGAGCGGCTATTTCCGATAGACCCGACAGTTAAGAATAGAACACAATTGATATTTATGTGGAGAATGGTAGAGAGACGAATCCATTATCCTCAAGTTTTGAAGACTGTTGTTGGTTATAAGGGTTCGCCCCAGACATATGTATTGGTCTAAAAAAAAGTATAGAACACAATATAAACAAATGAAAAATATTGTACCAACTAGTTGTGATTAAAGTAGTTATCTTCAGTAGGAAAAAAATGTGATAATTAGACAAATCTTAGTTTCTGCTTAAGATGGATTGTTTGGTCTTGGAATTAATTTGAGATTGAGGGATAGTTGATTGATTATTAATGGTTTATTGACAGTTTGTCCATGGACTAGTTTACAATTATCATAATTACAATATATAAAATTCTAAAGGACCGGGGGAGGGGAGGGGGTTAAAAGGAGGAGGAGGAGGAATGTTGAGCTGGATGAAACGAGGGTGGCAAGGGTGGGGGAAGAAAAAGGGAATGATCGGAATCTAAGTGATACTAGTTGTTTTTTCTGTTTTCCGTTTCTGCTAGATCTAAGTTGCTTTTACTAATATTAATTGCTTTATTACTGGAAAAATACAACTGTAAGTTAAAAATCTTATCTTCTGTGCACATCCTGTTTACATTGTTGCTGCAGTCTGATCTCTTCCTCTTCCATAGTTGCAGTCACATGTTCACTAATAGCCAAAGGCAAGAAGAACGCACTGGAAAATATGGAACTCCGAGGGTGGAATACCTTCAGGTTAGACCTCCTTAGTCGATATATTTGATCGCCTGACATTATGTAAGAAAGAAGACCAGAACTGCTCAACTACAGAACTTCATATGCTGATATTAAGAAAACATTACTTTTACATGAAATTCCTGTATAAGCAGAAAACTTGTTTGCATATTTCACTAATCAATTCTTTCATTCTTGTTTCAGGAATTGGTAACTCAGTTTCAGAAGGCATCTTCTGAAGGTATGCTTAGAATTTTATTCAACTGCTTCGTTCTGTGTATACAATGTTGGATTGCTGTAATGAGACAAAATATTATATCAGAATATCATATTGACCAATTTGTTGAGTTAATTTTAATTCTGTAATCAGGGAGTTTGTAGGTGTATTCCAGATTAGAACAATGTCAATATTAAGATATGAACAAGATAAACAAGCATTAATACTTTCAAGTCACAAGAAAGTTGTGTTCATATTTGTGATTTTGGGGTGACTTATTGTGGAGTTTAGTTTTTCATGGGAGATGTTGAGTGAAAGAGCAACTGGTTACATTGACCGGAAGATATCAGTTAGCTGTGGCAAAATGACTACATCTGTCCCTTAAAAAAAATCAAAGGGACAACTGCCTAATTACGTAGACGTCTGTCCTCTCATTAGCATGAGGCTAACACTCCGAGCATAGTCAATAATGCTAACTGATAGAGCCTGTTAGTTCTGATATTTTGGTTGCTGTTAAGTGGGAGGGTAATTTCATGTTTCCCAAGATTAAGCCAATATAGAAGTTGCTTCCAATTTTAGTTTTTTGTTAAAACTAACAAAAAAAAAGTGATTTCCTTCTTTCTGGAGTATTTCATACGGTTTTCTTTGTTTTGAAGTATTTTTCCAAAAAAATCAAAAAATCAAAAAATGAATCCAAAAAACAAAATATTTTTTCCTTCTTTAAAAGTATTTCATTCGTAAATGTCAAAAAAAAATTAAAAATTGAAGTCCAAAATATTTTGCTTTTTTTTAGAAGTACTTTTTGTAAATAAATAAAAATAATTCAAAACATTTTCTTAAAAGTCTTTCTTTCGAAATTAAGAGGCAACATCCAAAATCCAAAAATAATTTCTTTTTTCTTTAGAAAAAGAGAAAACAAATAAAAATTCAAACAAAAATATTTTCTGTTACTTTTAAAATTCCCAAAGTTCAAATCAAAAGCAAAGGAATTTTTAGAAGTCTTTCTTTCAAAAATAAAAATAAAATCAAAATCAAAAATTCAAAAGAAAATATCTTTCCTTTCTTCTTTTAAAAGCATTTCTTTCGAAAATTCCAAAAAAATAATAACAACAAAACAAAAAATTCAAAAAAATATGTTTTCCTTTTTCTTAAAGCTTTCATGGTCTGAGTTTTATAAAAGTAAACAAACAAAAGAGAGTTAGTTTATTTACTCTATTACCAATCTTCCCGAACTACGCAAGATCTGATTCATACGGGGTCATGATACGTAGGCAATCCCCATCGGATTCGATCATAGCCATAAAAGTAACTGAGTGAAAAATAAACTGGAAAAAAGGAAAAGAAAAATTGAGTGAAAAAAAGAGAGTGACAAAAATAAAAGAGTGAAAAAAAAAGCGACAAAAGCGAAATGAAAATAAAAAGAGCGACAAAAACGAAATGAAAACAAAACAAAAGTGATTAAGAGAGGCGGAAATAAAAGAAAAAAGGTACATACTGAAAGGGCTAAGGCCACGATGAAACATGCAACCGTTCAAACACATGGTAGAAACGTTTAACTGTTAGGTGCATTGCATCCCAACGTGCGATTTCCTATATTTTAAATGTCTCAAAACTAACAAGGTTGTTCGATGTGCAAAAAGTCAGGTTTTGGTGGTTGATTTTGTTGGTAATCTAGCCTCCCCTCCTTCACAACATCCAAAGGTACAGATGACCTCCGCAAGCAATCTACCCATCATCGGTCCTGAGGATAGCCCGACATCGGCTATTCTGCAGCTAGAATCAGCAGCTTGCTCAAGAGAATAACATGTTGCATTTTCGCATATTGGAAATGTGGGATGCCTGGTGTAATGGTAGGGAACTGCCAGGTGCAATCCCTGGGTTCCCTGAATTGATCCCCAGGTCAAATGAGGTTACCAATTCCCCTCTACCCAACCCGCTTATCCCATGCTGGCACCCTCCAATGCCCTCACATGATCCTAGCATGCCTTCTGTGGTTCGCACCCAGGCACCGGCTTCAAGGGCACCGCCTCCAATGTTCACATTCCAGGGTCCACATCTTCAGTTAGAAATAGCATATGTGACCCCATACTCTTTCACTCAACCTCCGTGATATGATCTCTCGGTGGAGCAAGAAAAGGTTGTTAAAAATTTCGAGCAAGAGGAAATGGCTCGGAAGATGAAGAGCCTGGAATAAATCTTGAAAAACATGCAAGGTCTGAGTGGCCAAAAGAGTGTCTCATACTCTGACCTCTGTATGTTTCCCTATGTCCACTTGCTAGCTGGCTTCAAGATGCCAAAATTTGAAAAGTACAACGGGCACGGAGACCCGATCGCTCATCTGAAACGATATTGTAACCAGTTGAGGGGTGCTGGAGGAAAATAGGAGCTGCTAATGGCCTATTTTGGGGAAAGCCTCACCGGAATTGCTTGTAAGTGGTATACAGATCAAGAAATTATCCATTGGCATGTGTGGGACGATATGGACCGAGATTTTGTTTGCCAGTTCCAGTATAATGTGGACATCGCTCCCGACAGAAATACTTTGTCCAATTTGAAAAAGAAAACCACGGAAAGCTTCCGCGAATATGCTATCAAATGGCGTGAGCAAGCTGCCAGGGTAAAGCCTCCAATGGACGAAATTGAAATGGTCACGGTCTTTCTTCAAGCCCAAGAGGCTGATTATTATCAAAACATGATGTCTGCAATGGGGAAGCCGTTCACTGAGGCTATCAAAATTGGGGAAATGGTTGAAAACGGTCTAAAAACGGGTCGAATCTTGAGTCATGCTGCTTTTAAAGCCACATCACCAGATGTTCAAAATGGTTCGAAGGGTTTGATGAACATAAATGGGGTTGAAGAGGGAGCTATGATGGTTTCAAGCTCGAGGTCGCAGGTCATTCAGCCAATCATATGTGCCTCATATGGTCCCACCACACTATTATCCCCTTCAAGATGGTGCTTATGCCGTGGAACTGCCTCCCTATGCGGTGATGAGCGCGCAATCTTACCCGCAACCACAACATTATACACAAAATCGAGCTCCACCTCCCATAAATGTCCATCCTTACCAAGCTCCATATAATCCCCAACCAGATGTTCCCTAATACAATTCTCGCCCAAGAGAGCCTTTCAGAAAGAATCAGTTCACCCCTATTGGTGAATCGTATTCAAGCTTGTTCTAAAAGCTAATCAGGCTAGATCTATTGCAGCCAGTGGCCCCGAACCGACCGAACCCTGAGTCCCCCTCGCATCGAGCTGATGCTAGATGTGAATACCACTCTAGAGCAGTGGGACACAGTACAGAGGACTGTTGGACCCTCAAAAGGGCAGTTGAAGATTTGATTGAAGCTGAAAGAATTATTTTTCGAGATGAAAAAGCTCTTGATGTGATGAACAATCTGTTGCCTGCCCACAACATCAGGCCAATAGTCGGAATGATTTGTGAAGATGAGGAATTTTATCCGGCACTGAAGGCCATTGCAGTCACTGCCGAGACAGAAGAAAAGCCAAAAAATGGTCGCCAAACATGAAAGTTCCCCATCAGACGGGAGTCTTCGTAGCCAGTCTTGCTACCCTTTCTGCGTTCGGATTATCTCAGGGTGTGATCCGAATGTTTTACCTTATTGTCTTACTTTCTGATGTAAACCCTTCTATCTTCAAAAAAATTTAAAAAAAAACAAAAAAAAAATCAATCAAAAATCAATTGAAATTAATATTTCATTGTCCAAGAAGGTCTCTTTTCTTAATCCTGTCATTTTTCTTTCTTATTTTCTTTTTAGTTCTGTTAAATGCAGATTTCAATAACATGACATGCTTGTGGACTTCATGCCCAGATCCTGAAAGCTGTCAGACCTCGAAATAATGAATCAAGGATTAGATCGCAATGAAGATAAGTTTAAGGAAATAGTTGGAACAACTGAAGGAAAATTAGTTCCAGAATTGGAAAGGTCCATACATTACAACAAGAGTACTACCAAAAGAGTGCGTTGTACTTGGGACACATCAAAGGAAATGTTCCTGAAACAACTGTCAATACAAATGAAGTCAAAAGGTATTATATTGGATCCATTATATAACATTAATGTTCTCCGGTTGGGATGAAGAAGACTTTTCTTTCTCACTATCCAAACACTATCAACTATTTGCAAACCTTTTGAGCCGGTTACTTTTCTTTGATTACCCTCTTTGGAACCTGAAAGTATTATTGAAAAAAAAATCAAAAAAAGAGATGAAAAGTAAAAAAAAAAAAAAGAGGGAGAAGAAAAAGAAAAAAAAAAGAAAGGACAAAGAAATGAAAAAAACGAAAAAAGAGAGGAAAAGAGGAAAGGAAAAAGAAAGAGGAAACAAAGCAAAACAGAAAAACAAAAGAAAAACAAAAACAAAATGTTTCCCTGAGCTACGTTCGACTTGATTCCGAAAGGATACGTAGGTATCCTCTCTCTAGGGTTCAGTCACACCAAAATAAAAATCCAATTTCCCCCAACAAGTGAAACTGGGGCAGATGTTATAATGGTTCGGCGATGGTTTCGCCCGAAAGGTTCCAAAGTTGTAACTCAACCCAAATCCTTTTTACTCAAACCTTGTTCAAGTCCTTCCGATCAATCAGTGAGAATGTTCAAGGATCAGAGAATACAACTACTTGGATCTGATACAGTCAAAATGAGAAAAATAAAATGAGAGAGTCTTATTGGTGAAAACCCACACGGGCACCGTGAGGTGACAGTAAGCAAAGAAATTAAAATGAGAGAGTCTTGTTAGTGAAAACTCTCAAAGAGCACTATAAGGCGATGGTGAGTAGAGAAATAAGAGAGGCCAGCTTGTTAAAACCCGCAAAGGGTGCCACTGATCGAAAAGAGGATCCTCACAGTTATCGGCACTGACAGAGTCCTCGCAAGGTTTCTCGATTTGGAGGCAAAAATTGTGATGAATTTCTGAGAGTCGGACGGTTTACATGGATCAGGCATCCAGTCCAAAAGGCATGTCATGTTCATTGAAGTCCGCATGTACTCCAGATAAGTCCTTCTTTCCTTTCCCCGAAAGGGACACTTCTTGTTTTAAACTCATTCTCCATTCCATTGTTTGTTTTCTTTGAATCCTTTTCGGTCTAACGTTGTTCCGAAACTAAGACAAAGAAAGGATGGTAAGACTGATTTACAGGGTTCTCATTTGACACGGGCCAATGTGCAAAAAAGCACCCAGCCTCAGCAGGTGCATCAAGTAGACCTCGACTGGCCAGGGCGGCCAATGCTCTGGAATTGAAAACTCTTGGAAGGAGAAAATCAAATCGAAGTGCCTATAAAGGCAAATGAAGTTGAAAAGGTTGAGTCCCACGCGGCCAACCATCTCGGCAAAAGTTTGAAAAGCCAAGGTACCAAAATGATCTGAAATTAAAGTTGGAAGGGAGAAGCCAGAAATGATAGGCCTATGAAGGCGAAATAAAGTTGGAAAATGCTAAGTCCCACGCGATTAGCCATTGCAGCAAAGGTTGAGGAGCCAAAAGTTTCCCAATGTTCCGGAAAAAAAAATGAAAAAATAACAAAAAAGAAAAAGAAAAAGGCAACAAGTCAGAAGGGAAAGACCTACGAAGGCAAAATAAAGTCGAAAAGGTTGAGCTCCACCGACCAACCGTCATGGTAAAGCCTGGAAAAACCAGAAATTCTCGAGGGCCTGAAATGAAATCGGTCCTGAGGGACAAGCAGTTGCAGCTGAGATCTTCTTCAAAGAAACCGGGCCGAGATCAAGTGATCGAAACAATCAAGGCCACAAAACCAACCACCGTTTCAAACTAACAGCTGTTCTTTGTTTGAAAATAGGAAACGAGTGCAATCCAAAAGCAACCTTGCAAGAAGCAGGTGCAACCAAAAAGAAACTGCACAAGGGCTAAAAACAACTTTGCGACAATAATCAATCCAAAATGGAAGTCTCTTCCAAATTCTTTCATGCATTTTTACACATTTTTCTTAAATAAAAAAAAAACAAAAAAAACGAAAAGAAGAAGAAAAATTCAAAACCATGGTAGCATAGGGTCTCCAATCTCTAGCTACGTCTTTCTCAACATAGGATCCCATTCCCTAATCGATGCCAGCATGACCTAGTAATCTTTCCAACATAGGGTCCCACTCCCTAATTGATTACTGGCATAACCCGTGGACCTCCCCGGCATAACCCGGGGACCTTTTCCTTTTCCGGCATAAACCGATGACTTTCCCGGCATAACCCGTGAACCTCCCCGGCATAACTCGAGGACCTTTTTCTTTTCCGGCATAACCCGATGACTTTCCCGACATAACCTGTGGACCTTCCCGGCATAACCCGAGGACCATTTTCTTTTCCGGCATAACCCAATGAACTTTTTTGGTATAACCCGCGGACCTCCCCGGTATAACCCAAGGACTTTTTTCTTTTCCAGCATAACCCGATGAACTTTTCCGGCATAACCCGTGGACCTCCCCGGCATAACCCGAGGACTTTTTTTCTTTTCCGGCATAACCCGATGAACTTTCCCGGCATAACCCGTGGACCTCCCCGGCATAACCCGAGGACTTTTTTCTTTTCTGGCATAACCCGATGAACTTTCCCAGCATAACCCGTGTACCTTCCCGGCATAAACCGAGGAACTTTTTTCTTTTCCGGCATAGCCCGATGACTTCCCTGGCATAACCCGTGGACCTCCCCAGCATAACCCGAGGACCATTTTCTTTTTTTCGGCATAACTTGATGACTTTCCCAGCATAACCCGTGGACCTCCCCAGCATAACCCGAGAACCTTTTTTTTTCCGGCATAACCCGATTAACTTGCCCGGCATAACCCAAGGAATTTTTTCTTTTCTGGCATAACCCGATGAACTTTCCCGACATAACCTGTGGACCTCCTCGGCATAACCCGAGGACTTTTTTTTCTTTTCCGGCATAACCCGTGGACCTTCCCGGCATAACCCGAAGACTTTTTTTTTCCGGCATAACCCGATGAACTTTCCCGGCATAACCCGTGTACCTCCCCGGCATAAACCGAGGACTTTTTTTCTTTTCCGGCATAACCCGATGAACTTTTCCGGCATAACCCGAGGACTTTTTTTTTCTTCTTTTCCGGCATAACCCGATGACTCTCCCGTCATAACCCGTGGACCTCCCCGGCATAACCCGAGGACCTTTTTTCTTTCTGGCATAACCCGATCATTTTTCCAGCATAACCTGGTAACCTTTCTAACATAGGTTCTCTACTCCCTAGTTGCTTTCATTTTAGATATAGGGTTAATCTTTTTTCCCCAAGGATACACAATCCTGACTTTTATTGCTTTCAACAAAAAAAATTGCTTAGAATTTTGTTACAATAACTCACGAAATTTTCCTAGTGAAAACTGGGGCAGAAAAATTTCATTCGTTTGTTTGTTTTGGTGTCTAAGCAGGTTTTACCTCGGGGCACAGGGTTCGAGATGACCAAAATAATGAGTCTCAATCTAGAATAAAGAAAAGAAGAAAAAGAACAAAAAAAGAAGTGAACTTCAAGTGCGGAAGCAGAGAAAAGATGCGGAATGCTCAAGATATGATTGAAGTCGCAAGCTTTGCATGCCCCGCCTTGATCCGAAGAGCTGAAGAAAAATGAACCAACGTTTGCAGCTAACGAGCATCAAGATTCAGATCAAAGTCAGCAGGAAGAACCATCCAAGACTCAAGATCAAGCTTCAGAAGATTTATAGATAGGAATCTTATAATTCGTAGTTGATAGGCTTAGCTAGTTTAGCTTTTTATTTTTCATTTTGGTGTAATAAGGAGCTCAGCAAGTAGAAACAGCAGCAACATCAGTGAACTCACAGTTTCGCGGTAGTCCCAGCTACTAAACTTCCAGAACTACACTGACCTGATTTCTTTATAGCCAAGGATATGTAGGCAACCTCCGAGGCAAGGTTCGGTCAGATTTTTCAAAACAAAAATGCTTCTCGTGGAGTTTCAAACGGGCAAAAATTGCTTGTAGTTGCTCACTTTATCTTTGCCCGAAAACTCTTCATGTTTCCGAGCAACGAGGGGCAGCTGTGAGCACTAGGGGTATTCAAAACCAATCCGAAATCGAAAACCGAACCGAACCGAAGCTTAATGGCTTACTGGTAATGGCTTAACGGCTTAACGAACGGGGAACAGATTGAAATTTTTTTATTAACAGCTTATCGGTTTGGGGGCGGATTATTCAATTTTCTTAACGGATAATCCGTTAACCCGTTAAGAATATAAATAATTATATATATATATATATATAATTTATTTTTATTCATATATATTAAATATAAAAAACAAAAACCCTTGAACTTGAATAATAAAAAACAAACCCGTCTCTGTCTCTATAGTCTATTCTCTAAGTTGGAAAATTTTAGTATGCTAGAATATATTAATATATAACAAACAACCGAGCAGGCCAATAAGAACTGCCATGCTCATGACTACAGGAAGTACCAAAACCTTCTCGTGAATACTTTCTGACTCGTATGATGAATCCGCAGGTATTCTGCTACCGCTTGCTCCAGAAGCTGAGGCATTAGCCTCAACCTTCACAAATAAAGTTGAAACAGAATCCTAAAATCCACCAAATTCCATGCTCCTGAGTAACCAACAGTAAGCCTTCTCCTCACTAAGGCCGTAAACAGAAACAACACAATCACAGTTTGATAAGCAAGCATCACCACATTTGGACATAGTCCCTTTATCACTATAATTTCCTATGACAGATGATTCTGAGAAATAATAATTTGTTTTCTGAATAGTAGAAATCTTGAACTGAGACATCAAATTTTCATGCCGAGGTCCACATTTCCCTGTCACTGAAGAATTTTCGGAACATGAGACATCATTTCCCACCTTAGAAATCCCTGGCAAACATGTGCAAGAAGCATTCGTCTTGCTTCTGTCTAAATTACATATCCCATTGCCTCAAATTCCAGAAATATACTGTTGGTACAATTACCTAGAAGGAACTATTCTTTTGAAGTAAGTTGCTTTGAAGTGAACCAAAAGATGAAAATCGTTGGATAAACATTTGAGATTTGAATGACTTCAGTACGACAGTAGCTAGTTGAGGATAATTTCGATTTGTGAATATGTATGCTAGGCCGATAAACCGCCCAATAACCGTCCGATAAGAGCTAAACCGATGCTAATCCGCTCAATATCTTATCGGGTGGCTAACAGATTAATACATTTAAAAGTCGATAATCGTTAAGCCAAATCGTTAAGAGTAAATAACCGCCCAATAAGCAGCCCTAGTGAGCACGTGATTTTTGCCTTATACGAAATACTCCTATAAAATCCCAAGAAAATAGATTTTTGTTAATCATTTGCCATTTTAGGAATTTTGTAGAATTTTATTTAATTATTTGCATCTTGTGCACGTTTAAGTTTTATTTAAATTATAAAAAAAATACCAAAATATCAAGCATTGCATTTAGGATTTGTTTTTACATTTTTTTTAGAATTAACATAATCATTTGCTTTATAAAATTTCGAAAAATTATAAAATAGCTCATTTTTTTACATTTTTTTGTCTCTTAATTTTGGTTTATTGATTTTCCACTTTTAATATAGATTTAAGTGAGGTTTATAATTTTTATAATTAGTTAATTAGTTTAATTTCACATTTTTAGATAATTTAGGATTTTTTATTTGTAGGATTTGTAATTAAAGAAAAAGAAAAAAAAAAGGAATAAGAATTTAATTGCAATGGGGTTTTATGTTTAGCAATCGGGCCATTTAAAAGCCAAAATCAGTCCAAATAACTACCCAAATCCATCTGACCCGCCTAGCCCATAACCGGTTCCTTCCATTCCTTTAAAATCGTTGTTATTCTAGACCTAGCAAGGATAGATCATTTTAGATAGGGGTGTTCATGGTTCGGTTTGGATCGGTTTTTCCCTAAAAAGAAATCAAACCAAGTAAGTCGGTTTTTCAAATATTAGAACCAAACCAAGTAAGTCGGTTTTTTCTTGATTCGGTTTATGTCGGGTTTTGTCGGTTTTTCGGTTTTTTGGTTATTTGTCGGTTTTTTCTTAAATATAAGACATACACTACCAAACACATATTTCGGCGACCACATTTTCAACGTAACACTATTAAATCAATTGCCCTTTGAGAAATCTATTATTCACTAAAATACATTGATAATAATTGAATCAAATAGTGATGAATAATTTAAGGACTCAATTAAAAATATATTTTTTTAAACATGAAATTGATTCTTACACTTAACAAAAGAAAACTACCAATCAAACTAGAATATAAAGGTAAAGAAGTATACTAAAAATGCAAACGATTAACATTTACCATAAAATTTTTAGAAAGAATTACAAGAAAATACACATGACTTTACACCATAACAAAAAATGACCCATATTTTTAAGTTTTACCCCACCTAGCCCACGTTGTACATATTTTGAAAGTACTAGCAAATTCAAAATTTGTGTTCTTACAACTATTGCTTCTAAAAGTTATGGAGTTAAATCTATGTTCTCACAACCATTATTTTCACTCTCTCTTCTTCTAATATCTTCTACATATGCTTCAAGGGACCGTATATTTTCTGCTTCTCCTCTTGTGTCACCTGCTTGCAATGTAAGAAATTGAAGAGTAGAAGTTCACTATTGAAGACCATTCAAAGCTTTGCTTTTGAAAATGGATTTTTTTGAATTTGTTAGTTGTTTGGATTGAGTGTTGTTCCAATTGATTGAAAATATCAAAAGGAGTTCAAAATTTAAATTTGAAGTGATTTGGAGTAGATTTGAGCAAGATTTCAGTTAAATTTCAGAAAAGACGCAAGGAAAAAGACGAAGTAAGTTTTTTGTATAATTATGTATAATCTTGTATAATAGTGTATATGAGTGTAGAAACACACCTATACATTATTCTATACTTTTATACATTTTTATACAAGTGTCTGTAGACGAACTTCTTCCACGATTTTTAGTTGCAATTCTGGTTCAAAACCAGTCCAAATCTCCATTATATGACTTTAAATTTTATATACAACCTCCTTATACTATTTCTAACAAGTCTAAATAACACCTACCCCAAATTTCTCACTGTGAGCAGGTGATTTTTGTTTCGCACGACAATCGCTCCAAAAGAAATAAAAAATAATAATAATTGGCCCCGCTGTACAAATTTTGGATTTTTACATGGCACTTTGTTGGTTATTTGCGATTTTTGCCCATTTTTACTTTATTAAAACAAAATACAAAAAATGTGTGTGTCATGCATAATTCGAACCGTAATCCGGTCGTTAAATAGAAAATCATAAATAGGCATCTTCGTCCGTGATTTTATTTTTTGTTTAATTTTACCTGTTTTGAAATATTTTAGTGTGTGTGCAAATAATTGAATTGAGTGTGTATTTAATTTGATTTTTTGCTTAGTTTTGTTTTTAAAATAAATAAGAAAAAGAAATAAAAATAATAATAATAAAAAAAAGACCCTTTCTTCTTCCGGATTGGGCCAATTTTTTAAAATTGGCCCAAACAAGCAATGCACCCAAACCAGGCCTGCCCGGTCCAACACCAGCTGATACCCAGGGTGTCCAAACGACGTCGTATTGATCCAGGTTGATCTGGGCCGTTGATCTCAGATTGATCAACGGCCAAGATCACATTTCCCATACCCACGAACAGAACCCGACCCGTTTCCACCCGGACCAACCCAAACCCCCATTAGTTGAAACGACACCGTTTCCCCTAAACCCTTAGATCCAAGCCATCGATTTCGGTTGATCCAACGGTTGAGATCCGCCCACCCACTAACTATATAAACCCTTTACCATACCCTGCCCCCTAGCCAACACCCCTGCCTTCGTCTTCACCAAACTCGTCCCCTTCAAACCCTAGCCGCCCCTGTATCCTTCACCATGAAAGCCGGTGGCACGGACGCCGGTGACCTCGCCCTTAACACCATAGAACCCCCTTACCGTCCTGAACCCAAATCTATCAACCACACACCTCGAATCCTATCCCACCTTCTCGAATCTTCATTTGAAGATTCGAGTCGGAACCCGATTTACACCAACCGACCCCAGCTTCACACCAGACACTCCCCATACCCTCCTCGTGACCAAACCATACTTGGTTTGGTCCGAATCTGATCAGGGAAGCATGAATCCTAGATCTGAGTTTTGGAACTTTGTAGTTCTTCGTCACTGGTTCAACCGAAGAGATTAAGGTCTAATGGACTTTAATCAAAGTGTTTCTCATCTGAGAAACACTTCGATTAAAGTCCGTTCAGCCTTAAGAAAGGCATGACCGAGTCCGAGTTAAGGTTTTGATCTTTTACGGTTTAAGGTGAGTTCTTTCTTTTCTTATTTGTTTTGGTTCATTTGTTTGTTGTAAGGGTCTGTTCATGTTCTGTTTGTGTCCTTGACTTTTATCAACTGTGCTTTGACCACTTTGCCTGAACTTCTGTTGTTTGATTAAGCCCTTCCATTTGTTCTGATAATGTGTATGAAAGTGTTGTGCAATTAGCTGATTTTCAATTTGGACTGACTAGTTGACTCCTCGAGTGTAATTCTGTTTAGTCAGTATAATTCGAATCATGCATCGATACTGTTTAAATGTCTGATTTTTGGCTACGATTGTGTATGTTAATGCTAATATAGTCGAGTCGACATATGTCGTCAATTAGTTTCAGCTGTCCGAACAATAACAAATCGACTTACTTCTGCTAAGCATTTGTTGAATCAATTAAGAACCAGTTTTGTTTACTTATAGCTGTTGATTTGGATCAGTAATGTAAAAGGGATGTTTGGTTTAAATTCTGAATTGGAGGGCATGTGCACTCGTGCACAGCATGTGCATTGGTGCACCTCATGTGCTTTGTGCACAACCTGTGGCCTGCATTAAAGGTCTTTGTTAAGTTAAATAATTTGACAGCATATGCTGTCAAATATATTCTACTGCCCATACCTTGCTTTAGTTTAAAAGTATTAAACCTTTTAAAAGTTAAGTCTGCCAGGGAATGTTGATGGGGGTTAATACTTAAATAACTAATTGGAATCTGAAAATGTGAAGGCACATGAGAGGGGTGTTGATATATTCTGAACAGGCTGTTAAAAGGGGTAGGGTTAAGGCTTATAAAAGGGGGCAGACCTCTAACTAAGAAGAGGAAGGATTGAGAGGTTAGGGAACCCTGAAGAAAAGAGAGAGTTTGAAATAAACACAGATAGAGCATACAGAGATAGAGGGGGAGACACTGAGAGGGAACATCTGAGAGTTCAATTTCTGAAAACAGGAACTGGAAAAGATTTCTTTTAGTAACTTCAGTATAATTTCAAAACTGAAGATTGGTTTTAGATTTTGGAAAGAAAGGAGATAGAGGGTGGATATACAGAAAGCAGAAACTGTCTTTTCTTCCTGCTGTTTGTTCGATTTCCAGTCTGTTTACCCTGTTTCAAATAAGTGCTGATTTCCTCTCAAGTATCAGTTAGGATTTTGTTGTTTGGTTCTTATTGGTTTGCTCTCTTTTGGAATTGGACCACTTGAATTCTGAGCCCACTCCTCTGCTTTTGCTGTCATTTTTGTTGCCTCTTCCCATTGGCCATAACTGCATCTTGCTTTGGGATTTTTGTTACCTGTTGTTACTGCTGCTGCACTTGTTGTCATTGTTACTCTGCTGATTGACCTCTTCTTCAATTATCAAATATTTTCAGGTACACAACCTCTGAACCATGTATTGTTGAAAGTTTGAAGTTGAAGCAGAAATAAAGAAATGAACATCTGTTTATGTTATAACATTGGTGTTGAAAATAGGTTGAATGTTAGTTGGGCCTGTATTTGTTTAACTGCAAACTGCAAAGATTCTGTATAAACTAACATACATTCTGTTTGAGACGAACTATTAGATAGCATTGTTCAATAATAATGACAGTATGACATAGACAGTATGTTTGATGTTCAGTATAACACTCTGTTTGACTTAGTTATGACTGTATAACATAGAGTCATTGGCAAGCACTTGGATGTATTTTGCCTAGACCACTGAATTGACAAATCTGTGGTACTAGGTCTGGGATAAATGTATCCCAAACAACCTCTCATGCAGTCACGTTAAGAGTCTGGCTATGAATGCCAGCTCTCCTGTCAGATTATTTGTTCCAATATAGGTTCGATATCGGGTCTCGGTATAGATTCCTTGTTTCGAAATAATGTGATGATTGTTGAGGAAAACTAATAGTTATTTTGAGTTCAATTAGTAGTAATTTTCCTAATAAACAGCCAATTTCGTTTATCAATTTCAAATAGGTTAGAGTTTAAAAATAAAACTTGGAGGTCGTTAAATATAACTCAGTATATGTTGTTAGTTTGCTTGCAATCTCACTTAGCAAATTAATAAGCGTATTCACTCGATGAAGACAAAGCATGAGGTAACTCTCACCTCATAAACAATCAATCAGGTAATCAAACAAATTTAGGTTCGGCAAACATAATAAAGATTCAGTCTGTATTTGTTCAAACAAGCAAAGTTCGGTATCATCTTTCTTTTTAAAGACAAACGTAGTAGAAATGTAGTCACTGTAGGATGCCCTTCTAAAATAATGAGACGAGCCTCGCCAAATAAAAATGCAAATTGCGAGGCCCTCAATAATTGATCATGATAAATACTTAGAATTTGGGACGGACTGTTTAGTGAATTCCACTACCTTCCCCAAAGATAATAACGCGTTAGACTCTTTAGGCGCGACTTAATTAAATTACATTCTTAAATTCGGGTGCGCATTTATGTGACCCAAATTCAAATCTCAACGGAGTCGAAATGTGTTAACAACTACGGGTGCATTGATTGTGACGTGGTTCGAGATGCATTTTCACGACGTTGCAATTCTATAAAAATAAATGATAATAATAAAAGCGGTTTAAACTTAATAAAAGCACGTAAGTCGTAACATGTATTTAAATCAGATATTTAGCCATTATAACAATTTAAGCGACCGTGCTAGAACCACGGGATTCGAGGGTGCCTAACACCTTCCCTCGGGTCAACAGAATTCCTTACTTAGAATTTCTGGTTCGCAGACTTCATTTGGAAAAGTCGAAAATTTCCTCGATTTGGGATTCAAGATAAACCGGTGACTTGGGACACCAAAAGCCAAACCTTTCCCAAGTGGCGACTCTGAATTAAATAAATAATCCCATTTCGAATATTGTCACTTAAATTGGAAAAACTCCACCCGCGCATCTTACCCCTCAGGGCGGGGCGCGCAAAAAGGAGGTGTGACAGCTCTGGCGACTCTGCTGGGGACGGTAACCCAGAACCACTGGTTCAGGGTTCAAGAATTCGAGCTTAGAATAATTGTTATATTTGGCTTTATTATCTGATCTTTATTACATGTTTTTGCATAACGTGCTAAATGTTGTCTTTTACCGCTTTGATATTATCTGAACTGTATATAAACTGTGCCGAAACCCTTCTCTTCTTACCTCCGGGGAGAAGCTCGCTGGTCGAGACTCCCTATTCTGTTAGTGTCAATACCTGAAATAAGAAAGAGGTCGGACAAGTTACAAAGCCGGACGATCTCGCGGGTCCCCGGTACGTAGCCCCCTCCTCGACTCGAGTTGTCCGCTCGGGTACACAGTCTAGAACAAATACCCAGGTTACGAACCTAGAATAACTTGACTTCATGCCGGATCCCTAGTAGGAACGCTTATTTGCATCATGTTGCATTTGACTTAGGGGACTCAACACAGGGGTTGGGTCCGTCTAGGACAGGCAACCTGAAATGAAAAGACCACCCTGCTGCATCCTTTTGTTTGGCGCATTTATTTGCTTCAGTTCCGCATGCTGACCGGTTTCTAAAAAAAAAGAGGAAAATAGCAGCGTAGGGAGATAATTACTTATTTTGGAAAAATAAAACCAATGTCCAAGTAGTGTCAAAACCTCGCCGGAATTTTTCTAAAAAAAAAAAAGAATAAAAGCAAAATTTGTTTTCTTAGTTTGAATTATTAAAAAAAAAGAAATATACAAAAATTTTCTTTTCATCATTTCCAAAATCAAAAAAGGGTATTTATTTAAAAGAAAAAAAAAACAGAAATTCATAATTCAAAAAAAAAACGTTGTTTCTTTTGTAGTACCCCTTTTTATAAATTCAGGCTAATAGTCCAAATATTTCCAAAAAAAAATTAGTGATAAATATTTTCTTTAATCTTTATCTCTTTTCAAAAATAACAAAAAAATACGTATTCTTGATTTCTAGGTTTATTTGATTTTCTCTATTCATGATATGCCCGAACTACGCCGGTTTGATTCTCACCGGATGTGAGATACGTAGGCAACCCTCGTCGGGTTCAACCCCATTTTTCTAAATAGCCAAAAATCAATAAATAAATAAATAAAAAATGTGTCAAATTTTTAAAGAGTCATAAATAAATCGGGTGACGTTGTTTTGTTATAAATAGCCGAATGTTCCCGAAAGGGACGCCGGAAGGCTGACTTTGCATAAATAGCTACCTTTGGGTCTTGTTTAGCATTTTTATCTAGTAAACCCACACAGCCTTAAAAATCTTCACCCCCGAAATGTTTAAAGGCCGTGTTTAAAACTCGATCCCCTCTGTAAAAAAAAAAAATTTGTTGAGTCAGTTCGTTTTGTTAAAATCACCTTAATAAATGTGCAGGATGAGCACGATGCAAAATGAACATTTTTCAATAATGACCAAAATCCCTGTCAAGTTACGGCTATGGTGGAATGATCTAGGTGTTGAAGGACAAAATGAGGTTAAGAAATATCTGAAAGGTCTTGTGGGTCTGTTGGAAATCCAGCCTCGGGGAGATATCATAAGAGCTTTGGTTACCTATTGGGACCCGACGCACAATGTTTTCCATTTCTCTGATTTTGAGCTCACCCCAACTTTGGAAGAAATGGCCGGATACATCGGGAATACTGAACTTCCGTTGAAGGAAAAATACTTGGTCGCCCCAAGAGTCGTCACGGTACATCGGTTCCTGGATTCATTGAAAATACCTAGAACAGTCCACAACCCGGATCTGGCAGCCGGATTTTGTACTCCATGCTTCATATATGATAGGTACGGTCATGAGGAGGGATTCAACAATCCAGTCAATAAACTGTGCAGCAAAGGAGTTCGTCAGAAGTGGGACGAGCACAGACGGGTAGCGTTCATGATAATGTTCCTGGGTCTTTTGGTATTTCCAAGGAAAGATGGAAACATTGATTTGAAGATATCTGGGGTCGTCAGCACTTTACTCACGCAAAGTGACAGTACTCTTGCGCCTATGGTGGTATCCGACATCTTTCGAGCTCTCACAGCTTATAAAGCTGGGGGAGATTTCTTCGAAGGTTGTAACTTGCTCCTACAGATATGGATGACCGAGCACCTCTGCCATCATTCCGAGATTTTGAGCCATGGTTCCCCGGAAAAGACCTGCATAGAAGAATCTTACACGAGAACCAAAGAGATCATTTTGCCCAAAGGAGTCTTGGCATGGACCTCGTTCTTTCAAGCTCTTACTGCCAGCCAAATACAATGGACGTTGGGATGGTTGCCTGTTGATGAGATCCTATATATGTCTGCAGCTAAAACTCATTTCTTACTGATGGGGCTTAAGAGCATTCAACCTTACGCACCCTGCCGAGTTTTGAGACAGTTCGAAAGATGCCAAACCATACCTCATGAGGAAGATCTTAGCACTCAAGCAGTTGAGATAAGTCCTAACGGACAATTCCCAGAAGCAAAGATTCGCCAAATCTGGAGTGAGAGTCAATATTTGAAATCAGATACTTGCGTGCGGGATCGAGTCGAAGGAGAGACGGCGCCAGGTTACCTTGCATGGTATAGAAGAGAACTTGAGCATGAAAGGCCAGCTAAGAGGCCACACATCCGGAATTTCACCGAATCATCGCAGAAGCAGTGGGATTGGTTAGCAAAGAAAAGAGGCTATTGCGCCGAAATCAGCAGGTTAAAGCAGCAAGTAGAAGGTTTGAAATATGAGCACAACGTACAAGCTGCTACCAATCTGGGAGAACGGAACAGGTTAATTCAGGAAAATGAAATGCTCAGAGCCCAGATCAATCGAATAAGGGTGGATGCGGATAAACAGCCAAGGCGTCAATCAGACGAGCAGCTGATAAAAAGGTTAAAAGGTGAAATCAGGGAATGGCAAGATGGTTTGGAGAAATCTGAAAATGTCATAGCGGAGCTCAGGGCACAGTGGGATACAAGAACAGATAAGCATCGCCGATACTTGAATCAATTGGAAGGCGACCACGAGAAAACTGTTGCTAAAATAAAGAGAAAGATGGCTGCCCTTGAGATCAAAGCAGTTAATCAGGCCAAGGATTTCCAAATTGAGAGCAGATACTGGTGCGACTCAATAGCCCAGATGAAGTTGGAAGTACGGCGACTGAAGCATCAGCATATACAGGATACTCAAGTATTCAAGATATGTAGCGATCAAATAAAACGCCTACTCGTGGAGAAGAAGCAAACCAGAGATAGGATCAAGGCCATTGCCCATGCCATCACCAGACGATGTCTACTATGTGAGAACATGTCCAGCGTTACCGTCCTCTCAGCAGTGATGGGTTATGTCAAGCAGACTATGCATGAGCTGGAGCAACTTGAGAGGGATCTCACGCCTAGGACCGCAGCAAGGCCGAACGATGCCCCGCAGACACCAATTTTCAAAACCATAATGCACTCATAAGTCAAGCCTGTATCTTAGCATCTTCTGCCTATTTTTCCCATCAGGGTGATTTTTAGTCTATTTTTGAGTCTAGGTTTATTTTCAAAGTTTGCTTTTTCTTTTGCAAAATGTAGTTTGTAATGGACCATTTCAACAATAAAGAGGTTGTTTCTTTTACGCTCATTTGTGTTTTTCGAACTACGTAATGATCTGATTCACGTAGGCATCGTGATACGTAGGCAATCCTCATCGGATCCGGTCGCATTTCTTTTACTACAAAACAAAAAAAATAATAATAAAGGAAAAAAAAAAAGAAGAAAAAAAAAACTAATAAAAAATGTCGGAATGACGCATGCTCTCGTAGCAAACATATAGTAATCCACTTAACTGTATAGGTGCATCATGCCCAACGTGAGATTAACTATCTGTTATTTGCTACAAATTAACCGTGCGTTTGTCATTGAGTATTCCAGGGTTTTTGAAAGGACGTTTGGTTTGGTGAAAGTCTGGCCTCGCACTCATATTTCACGAGGTCAAGGAGAAGTGTTCAACTACCTGTTGTTAAGGCCAGAAGCAGTACTCACACTTACTTCACCAGGTCAAAAGGGAGTGTGGAAATGTCTTCAGAAATGCCATTGCTAACGATCCCTGTTTCTGAGGAGAGCTCAATCTCAGCCGTCCTCACACCTGAATCCGCAACTGCGGAGGAAAATAGAATCCTGCGGCTCCGCATGTTGGAAATGCTGGACGACTGGAATAATGGGAAAGAGCCGCCAAGTGTCGCCCCCGGATTCCCCGAATTATTCTCCAGATCAAGTGGGACTTCTAATGTCCCCATAAATTATCCTACTACCCCATTCGGTTACCCAGCCACCTCAGCCTTCTCTGCTGGATCGCCTTCTGAGCCTCATCCCCGAATGTCGGCCACTGATGCAAGCATGAACATCTTTGCTGCATCGCCTTGCCCGATTACGGCACAGCCTACCACGTACAAGCCAAGCTTTGACTCATCCTCTTTTACATTCCAAGCACCATCGTTCTCAATGGAACCAACTAGGTTCGCTACCAGCACTAATCCTCTACCGCCTCAGTGCGAGCTTGCACCCGGGCAGGATCAGAACCCCAGAATTGCAGAACAAAATGAGATTGCCAAGAGAATGAGAAGCCTTGAACAAAGTTTGAAGAATATGCAAGGATTGAGCGGACAAAAGAGCGTCTCTTACGCCGACCTGTGCATGTTCCCTCACGTGCACCTGCCAACGGGTTTCAAGACCCCCAAGTTTGAGAAATACGATGGGCACGGTGACCCCATTGCACATCTTAAGAAATACTGCAACCAATTGCGGGGAGCCGGTGGAAAAGAAGAACTGCTAATGGCATATTTTAGGGAAAGTCTAGTAGGGATAGCTTCGGAATGGTATATGGATCAGGAAATGTCCCGATGGCATATATGGGATGATCTCGCCAGAGATTTTGTAAAACAATTCCAGTATAACATCGACATTGCACCAGACCGAAACTCTCTGTCGAATTTGAAGAAGAAACCTTCGGAAAGCTTTAGAGAATATGCTATTAAGTGGCGTGAACAGGCGTCGAGAGTAAAGCCTCCCATGGATGAAGTGGAAATGGTCACTACCTTTCTCCAGGCTCAAGAGTCTGACTATTTCCAAAACATGATGTCGGCCATGGGTAAGCCATTCGCGGAAGCGATCAAGATTGGAGAGATGGTGGAAAATGGGTTGAAAACGGGTAGGATTCTGAGTCAAGCAGCCATAAGGGCAACTTCCCAGGCCGTCCAAAGCGGGTCTGGAGGAACGACGAGGGGGAAGAAGAAGGAAGAAACGACTATGGCAGCCTCTGAAGCAAGGGAGTATCGTCATCCCAGGCCCCATTTTCCGGAAAGAGCCCCACAACACTATTACCCCCACTCAAATTTGGCATATGCTCATCAGCCTTATATGGTCATGAATGCCCAACCTTATAACCATCCACCACAACAAGCCAACCGAGGCCCAGCTCCACCTCCCAGAAATCAGCCTCCTTACCGCAACCACTATAACCCACAACCCCCGCAGAATAACTACCGCCCCCAGGAGCCACCTCGACGGCGGACTTTCACGCCCATCGGTGAACAATACTCTACTTTGTTCCCTAAGCTAGTCCAGTTGGGTTTCTTGCAACCAATTCCCCAAACGAGGCAAAACCCAACATCGCCTTCTTACAAAGCCGGAGTCAGATGCGCCTATCATTCAGGAGCCGAGGGACATGATACAAACGACTGCTGGTCATTGAAAAGAGTGGTCGAAAATTTGATAGAGCAGGGGAAAATAGTGCTAAGGGACGAAGAGATCCCAAATGTGACTAACAATCCATTGCCCGCTCACAATAATGGGCCGCTGATCGGAATGATTTGTGAAGACAAAGAGTTCGACCCTGCTTTGAAAGCCATAATTGCCATTGTCGACACGGGGAAGAGGCCTGAAATAGACCAGAAATCAGAAAAGGGGGAGGAGGCCAAGGCTGTAAAGAGCAAGCCTGAAAAGAAGGTGGAGAAGAAAGTGGTACCAGCAAAGGGTGGAGTTCTTTACATACCACGAGGTCAAGCCGAGAAGACGCAGAACTTCGGGGTCAAAAAGACAAAACATATGTACGTGCCGAAAGGGGCCTATGTGGTCCGGGGGACGATTCAACCACCTCGGCTGAATGAGCCAGTGGTTATCGGACGCGTGCCACAAAAGCCAATGACCAACCCGTCCACAGTACCGTGGAATTATCAAAAGACTTTGGTAATGTACAAAGGTAAAGAGGTCATGGGAGAACTTCCAGGAAATACTTTCATTGGAGGGTACTCAAATACCCAAGAACTGAACAACGCCACACAAAGGCGCTTCCCTCCAAAGAAGCCTGTGAGTGTTGAAGAAGCGGAAGTGTTCTTCCAACAAATGAAGATGCCGGATTACGAAGTGATAGATCAGCTGCGCAAGCACCCTGAGCAAGTGTCCATGCTATCATTATTGATAAGGTCGACTGAGCATCAAAAGATCCTATTGAAAACCCTGAATAAAGCATATGTACCAGTTGAAACCTCGGTGGAACAACTAGAGCGGATGACAGAAAGATTCTTCGCTGTCAACCAAATCTCTTTCAGCAAAAACGATTTACCCCCGGAAGGAGCAGCACACAACAAGGCCTTGCATTTAACAGTTAAATGCGAGGACTACTATGTCAAGCGGGTAATGTTGGATGGAGGCTCAGGCGTTGACATTTGCCCGCTCTCCACGCTACAAAGAATGGAAATTGGGACCGGAAGAATCCGACCCAACAATGTCTGCGTAAGAGCTTTCGACGGCATCAAGAGAGATACCATGGGAGAAATAGACCTGTTGTTGGTCATAGGACCAGTCGAATTTCGAGTAACCTTCCAGGTGATCGACATGGACACATCCTACAATTTCCTCCTTGGCAAACCTTGGATCCATGCGGCAGGAGCCGTGCCTTCCACTCTTCACCAGATGGTGAAGTTCGAGTACGAAGACCGAGAGATCGTGGTCCATGGGGAAGATGAGCATGCCATTTATCGGGACCCATCCATCCCGTACCTTGAACCAAGAGAAGGAAGCGAACATACGGTCTATCAAGCTTTCGAGGTTGTACTGGCAGAGCAGCACGAAGAGGGAATACCCTGCCCCCAGCCTTTCTTGTCTAACGCCTCGGTTATGGTGGCCAAAGAGATGATCCGGCACGTATTTAGGCCAGGGAAGGGACTTGGACGAACCCTGCAGGGAATAACAGAACCCATTACTTTGCCAGTCATCAAGAAACCTTTTGGACTAGGCTTCAAACCTACTCCAGCAGACGAAGAATGGGCAAAGAAAAGGAGAAATGAGGGTTGGAAGTTACCTCAACCACTGCCGGATTTATATGCAACTTTCATCAGGCCAAGGTACGTTGAAGAAGAAGATGATGAGGTCTTCACGGCTGAGGAAATCGAGGAGATATGCGGGGCAATGAGAGAGATGCTCTACGAGGTCCACATGGTTCAACCAGGTGAAGGCACAAGCGCTGCTGAGATGATGTACATGGGGCCAAACTCCAAACTCCAAAACTGGGAGGCCACGCCATTCCCGACTAGACGGAAGTCCGGGTAGACCTGTCCTGCCACCTTTCCTGTGTCGCAAGTTATCTCCAGGACATGACTTGAACGTTTTCTTCTTTTCGATTGTTGCTTTGAATTCATAGTTGTAAACATTGTTGTCTTCCAACTTTACAAAGAAAATATAAAAATCATCATCATTGCTTTCCCATTCTTTCTTTTGTTCTGATTTTTATTATTTTTCCTTTTATCTTTCTTTTCAGTCCTAATAACGCGGCTTTAAATATGACATGCTTGCGGACTTCACGCCCAGATCACAATGAGTTACTTAACTGCGAATTAATGAACCCAGAACCAGAATATGATGCGGAAGAGGCTTTTAGGGAAATAAACCGAGAGTTGGAATATTTCGAGAATAAACCTAAGCCAAATCTGAATGACACTGAACCGGTAAATTTAGGAACCCCGGAAGAAATCCGGGAGACCAAGATAAGCATTCACACGGACAAGAAAACGCGAGAGGCGATAATTCAACTTCTTCTTGAATTCAAAGACGTGTTTGCTTGGTCATATGATGACATGCCGGGACTAGGTGTTGATCTAGTGGTTCATAAATTGCCGATTCATCCTGATTGTCCTCCAGTTCAACAAAAGCAACGAAAGTTCAAAACTGAGGTCAGTGACAAGATTAAAGAGGAGATCACCAAACAACTGAAAACGGGAGTGATTCGGGTAGTCCAATATACAACATGGTTGGCGAATGTGGTTCCAGTACCAAAAAAGGACGGGAAAACTCGGGTATGTGTAGATTACCGAGATCTGAACAGAGCAAGTCCTAAAGATAATTTCCCGTTGCCCAACATCCACATCCTCGTTGATAATTGTGCCAAGCACGAGATACAGTCTTTTGTAGATTGTTATGCTGGGTATCATCAGGTACTGATGGATGAAGAGGACGCCGAGAAAACTGCCTTCACCACGCCTTGGGGCACCTACTGTTACCGGGTCATGCCATTTGGTCTGAAGAATGCTGGGGCTACTTACATGAGGGCCATGACTGCCATTTTCCATGACATGATGCACCAGGAAATAGAGGTGTACGTGGATGACGTGATAGTCAAGTCCAGGACGCAGGATAATCACATCCAAGACTTGAGGAAATTCTTCGAGAGGCTAAGGAAGTATGACTTGAAGCTAAACCCAGCCAAATGCGCTTTCGGAGTTCCGTCGGGCAAACTTTTGGGCTTCATCGTAAGCAGGAGAGGTATCGAGCTAGATCCAACTAAGATAAAATCCATCAGAGATCTGCCTCCCCCGAGAACAAAGAAAGACGTGATGAGTCTGTTGGGCAGGTTGAACTACATCAGTCGGTTTATTGCCCAGCTGACAAGCACGTGTGAGCCCATATTCAAGCTGTTAAGGAAAGATGCGGCGATCAAATGGACAACTGAGTGTCAAGAAGCCTTTGATAAAGTCAAAGAATACCTTTCGAATCCCCCAGTCTTGGTCCCTCCAGAACCAGGGAGGCCACTTTTCTTGTATCTGACAGTCTTGGAGAACTCTTTCGGTTGCGTCCTCGGACAACACGACGTAACCGGAAAGAAGGAGCAAGCAATCTACTACTTAAGCAAGAAATTCACCGGTTACGAGGCCAAATACACTCTGCGGGAAAGGACATGTTGCGCTCTCACATGGGTTGCTCAAAAGCTAAGACATTATCTCCAAGCCCACACTACATTCCTCATAAGCAGGTTGGATCCTTTGAAGTATATATTTCAGAAACCAATGCCTACTGGGAGACTGGCTAAATGGCAAATTTTGCTTACGGAATTCGACATAGTTTATGTCACTCGCACAGCAATGAAAGCCCAGGCGTTAGCAGATCATTTGGCCGAAAATCCGGTCGATGAGGAATACCAGCCATTAGATACCTACTTTCCAGATGAAGAGGTAAACACCGTAGAAGTGATCTCGGAGGAAGCTCATGATTGGAAGATGTTCTTTGACGGAGCCGTGAATGCCAAGGGTGTAGGGATTGGGGCAATTTTGATCTCGCCTTCCGGTCAGCATTATCCCGCCACAGCTAGACTTCGTTTCTTTTGCACAAATAATACAGCTGAGTATGAAGCCTGCATTATGGGCATGCATATGGCAATCGATCAGGATGTCGAAGACTTACTGATTATGGGAGATTCTGACCTGATCATCCGGCAAGCTCAAGGCGAATGGGAAACTCGGGATGTCAAACTTATCCCATACCGACAACATGTGGAGGACCTCAGCAAGCGCTTTACATCAATAGAATTCAGGTACATTCCGAGGTGTCACAATGAACTGGCAGATGCACTTGCTACTTTGGCTTCAATGCTACCCTACCCGGGCAACGCCCACGTCGATCCTTTGGAAATCCAAATCAAGGAAAGACACGGTTACTGCAGTGTAATCGAGGCAGGATCAAGTACGCAGCCTTGGTACCATGACATCAGGAAATTCCTGAAGACGCAAGAATACCCCGAGCATGCTACTGGAGATCAGAAGAGGACCATTAGGCGACATGCAAGTGGTTTCTTTCTAAGCGGTGAAATTTTATATAAGAGGACCCAGGACCTCAATCTCCTAAGATGTGTCGATATCGAGGAATCGATAAAGATCATGCACGAAGTACACGCAGCTGTGTGCGGACCTCACATGAACGGGTATGTCTTAGCGAAGAAAATCCTCCGAGCAGGTTATTACTGGATGACCATGGAAAAGGATTGCTTTAGCTTTGTCCGGAAGTGTCATCAGTGTCAGGTGCACGGTAATTTGATTCATGCACCTCCCACGGATTTGCATCCCATGTCCGCACCTTGGCCATTTGTCGCATGGGGCATGGACGTCATTGGACCAATCGAACCGAAGGCTTCGAATGGACACAGGTTTATACTGGTTGCCATCGATTACTTCACAAAATGGGTAGAAGCTGTCACTCTCAAGTCGGTCACTAAGAAAGCTTGTAGTAGATTTTGTGCACTCAAATCTTATCTGTCGTTTCGGTATTCCTGCGACTATCATTACAGATAATGCAGCAAACTTGAACAGTCACTTGATGGGAGATGTATGCGAGCAGTTCAAGATAACGCATAGGAATTCTACTCCTTATCGGCCGAAAGCCAATGGTGCTGTGGAAGCTGCAAATAAAAACATCAAGAAGATTTTGAGGAAAACAATCCAAAGTTCCCGACAGTGGCATGAGCAGTTACCTTTTGCATTATTGGGGTACCGCACTACGGTACGCACATCGGTGGGAGCGACTCCTTATCTTTTGGTTTATGGGACCGAGGCTGTAATACCGGCAGAGGTAGAAATTCCTTCGCTTCGAATCATTGTCGAAGCAGAAATCGAGGACAGCGAGTGGGTCAAGACTCGGTTAGAGCAATTGACGTTGATTGATGAAAAGCGAATGGCCGCAGTTTGTCACGGAAAGTGATACAGGAGCGATTGAGGACGGCACAAAGCAGGCAAAAATCTTATTCTGATGTCCGACGTCGTGATCTAGAGTTTGAGGTTGGTGATTGGGTTTTCCTGAGGATCTCACCAATGAAGGGTATTATGCGTTTTGGGAAGAAAGGTAAGCTGAGTCCAAGGTATATCGGGCCGTATAAAATTCTTCGACGGATTGGACAGGTTGCTTATGAGTTAGAATTGCCATCCGAATTGGAATTTGTCCACCCGGTATTCCATGTATCTATGTTGAGAAAATGTATTGGAGACCCTTCTCGAGTCGTCCCTATCAAAGATGTACAAGTTACAGAGGACCTATCATATGAAGAAGTGCCAGTGGCGATATTAGATCGGCAAGTCCGCAAGCTGAGAACAAAAGATGTAGCTTCCGTCAAAGTATTGTGGAGGAACAAAAATATGGAAGAAATGACATGGGAAGCAGAAGAGGAGATGAAGTCTAAATACCCTTACTTATTCCAGAATGAAGATAACAAGGATGCTGGTGGAAGACAGGATACATTGGAAGGTGAAACGGCTCTATGAGGTAAGCAATAATTTGAGAATACTCCTCCTTAATACAAAATGGTGATATGTAGATAATGTAAATATGCATAATGCTTTGTGTAGCCTTGTGAAGCCATATGTTGGGCTTAATTACATGCAAGTTTTGCTAGTGACCATTTTATAGGGGAAAATTGATCGGAAATTTCCATTGGAATCCACGATGATTTAAACTCCCCATAAACCCTTACATTCGAGGACGAATGTTCCTAAGGGGGGGAGGGTGTTACAACCCATATCCACATGTGTTAGTTCATGCCATATATTAGTTAACATAAATCCAAGAAGGAATTATCTTTTAGATGATAAGAAGTCAATCCTATTGGTCTTAAGTGATACAAGAGTGTATAAGGGTGATTAACCAGTATTAGAAGTTAAACGAATCAAGGATGTTGTAACTCGTATTTTCAGGTAATCTAGCGGTGCTTAATACACTCAAGAGGTCATTTATTAAGGTATTTTAATCATATAATATCCGTATCATAAGTCTTGAAGTCAAACGAGTTATGAAACAAAAGTCGACAAAAGTTGTCGCAACTTAGGTTCATAATTTTACTTAAACATTAGGTCAAATGTTTCTAATCTTTTCTCATAATTTACAAGGAATTACGGGGTTATCTACCCACCAAATTAAATATCTATGAGTCTAGTTTCCAACGCATTAAACCGTTCATCGATACGATCTCGGAGTAGAGAGATATTCGCGTTTTCGCGAGACTGCGCCAAGCACCTCTCTATGGGGCCCACTAAGTCGGTTTAAGATATTTGGACCTATATAGGATGACTACAACCCATTTTAAGTCATTTCTTTTCACTATTTTCAGACCTTAGAACCCTAGGAACATCCTCTCAAGGTTCTCTCAAGATTCAAGACCCAAAAAAGGGCAAACAACACAAATCAAGTGTCGGGAATTCCGTGGCGCTAGTAAGTCTCTTGTTCTTCTTGTTGTTGCTCATTTTTGTGTCGTTCCAGCTCGTGTGGGAGGTTGTTTTAAAGGGTTTATGTTCTGTAAATACTCCCTCATGTTCTTAATATCAATCCTAGGTGATTTCAAGCCTTCTAAAGTGATTCTAGTGCCGAAAAACACTAATTGATCGCTAGTTTCATTTTTTTTGTTGTGTGGCAGCATTGGAGGGATATTTCATGGAAATTTAAGGTCAAATTGGAGTTGTTATTTCTGTATAAAGGTAAGGAACCTCTTACTCTATATGTATTTAAGATTATCCAAGTTGCGGCTAAGCCATTGAAGCTAGAACTTGTGAGATATATATCGAAAGGTTTGGTAGTAATGTTATTGTTTTGTGGACTGTTTTGCGTTGTTGTTGGGCTGCGTATTTTACTACTATCTTGTGGAGTTTTGGAGGAGGAAGGGTGTGGGGAAACACCATATATATGTAGGGTTATGGGCTGATAGTTATTCGTAACATTTCCAGATTGTTTGACACGACTACGGTGGTCGTCGTATGTATGGAGTGATTAGGCTGTGTGTGGACTATATTGGGAGGCTCAATATGTTTATTATTGATGTTGTTTGGGATGTTTGGTGACTATTTTGAATGGTGTGAGGTCATATATATAGGGGAGGTGCTGTCCGTTTCATCGTAAAATAGGTTGTGGTCGATACATAATAGTTATGACGCTTAAATGATAACGATAGTATCGTTTCTCTTATTGTAGACTAAGGAGTTTTGACAATTGCATAGCTTGAGATTGGGACAGTATATACAAGGTATGTGAGGCTATCCCTTTCCTTCTTTTGCACGACTCCGATTGTACATAATGTAATGAACGAGCTTCCAAAGATACTCTACTCTTAGAAGCTAGCAGTACTTACATTGTTTTCCCTCTTATGGAACGATTGATGTTAATGTTGCTTCTCTTATTCTTATGTTATCAATGTTATTGGTACTTCCTGATTCTTATAAGGTTCATAGTGAAGAGTTAGTCCTAATAACGTGTACAGAGGATACCGACCTTACGTCACTCCGAAAGGTTTAGAATGTGATTCCATGAGTCGAGCATGCATTATATATATATGTATCTATTTTACTCTACCGAGCCACGCTATAGTTGGCCGGGTACGGCACCTATTGTGCAACCACTGATCAGTTGGGTTTTACCGAGCTCCACGTGGCCGGGTACGATTCTACCGAGCCTATTATGGCCGGGTACGATATGATGATGATGATGCCCACAGAGGCGAATGCTTTAAAGGTTTATGTATTTATACATATGTATCATGCATTTCATGTAAGTAGCCCTCAGAGGTACTAAGATGTTACAGGTTGTATATTCTCTATCCTTGCTTACATTACTGATCGCATTTATGGTTCCTTGCCTTACATACTCAGTACTTTATTCGTACTGACGTCCTTTTATTTGTGGACGCTGCATGTCGTGCTGCAGGTCCTGATAGACAGGCAGGTGCAGCTCCCCCACCACAGTAGACTGTCCAGTTCAGCGGTGATTGGCGAGATCCCTTCTCCGGACTTGCCTTGGTCTTGGTATGCAATTTTTGTTATAGACATTATGGGTATGTCGGGGCCCTGTTCCGGCTATGTTGCAACACTTATGTTCTTTTAGAGGCTCATAGACAGGTGTCGGCTCATGTATAGTTTGGTATGCCTTGTAGGCTAGTTTTTGTTGTATAGTCTTTCATAGTAGCGTGGTAGCTCATACCTTATATGTAGTTTCTTGATTGTCTGGTCATCCCCTGCTATGTATATTCATGCCATCATATTTTATTGCTGGTTGTCCATGATCTAGGTCTACCATTTATATTGATCTCTTTAGCCTTAAAAGATAATAATGAAGGTTAGATGAAATGTACGTTGGTGCTCGGCAAGTGTGGTCGGGTGCTAGTCATGGCCCTTCAGTTTGGGTCGTGACAAACTTGGTATCAGAGCAAGTCTGTCCTAGGGGTTGTCTATGAGCCGTGTCTAGTAGAGTCTTGATTATGGATGTGTAGCGCGCCACATTTATAATCAGGAGGCTACATGACATCTAGGGTTGTTACCTTCTTCCTGAATCTAGATCGTGCGTAGAGTTGAGTCGTAAGTGTTCGTCTCTAATATTCACCTTGTTTTTCCAGTGATGCCTTCGACTAGGAAGCAAACGATTAGTAGACGGCTTGATACAGCAGCGGGAGAGGGTACCAGTCAGGTGCCCCAAGTCAGAGCAGGACAAAGTGAGGCTCAAAGTGAGATGCCCTCTCATACCTCATCTACTCCATCTCCTCCAGAGGATATTAGAAGGCACCCAGCGCCTCCAGTTCCTCCGTCTGACACTCCAGACCAGGATATGCGGAGTG
This sequence comes from Nicotiana sylvestris, assembly GCF_000393655.2. NCBI lineage: Eukaryota > Viridiplantae > Streptophyta > Magnoliopsida > Solanales > Solanaceae > Nicotiana > Nicotiana sylvestris. The sequence continues at coordinate 154,219,390 of NC_091063.1, read as the reverse complement.
CTTTGCAGTTATTGACTAGCTTGGTAGCTGCTCAGGCTCAGAGGCAGAATACAGGTGCTGCTGAGAAACCAGTTAGTACAAGAGTTCGTGATTTTATTAATTTAGACCCTCCAGTGTTTACCGGATCAGACCCCAAGGAGGACCCACAGACTTTTATTGACCAGGTTCATCGTACACTTCGGGTTATGCATGTTAGTGATACAGAGGCAGTAGAGTTGGCTTCTTATCGGTTACGGGATTTAGCGGTTCTCTGGTATGATAGTTGGGAGAGATCCAGGGGTCCGAACCCTCCTCCAGCTGTGTGGAAGGAATTTTCTGAGGCCTTTCTTCGTCACTACTTGCCAGTTGAGATACGACGAGCTAGAGCTGATAAGTTCTTGAACCTTAGACAAGGTAATATGAGTGTACGAGAGTACAGTATGCAGTTTGATTCTTTGGCAAGGTATGCTCCCCATATGGTGGCCGAGATGAGTGATAGGGTGCATATGTTCGTGAATGGGTTGGGACCACATCTGATAAATGAGTGTACGACAGCCTCCTTGGTGGAGGGCATGGATATTTCCCGTATTCAAGCTTATGCCCAGACCCTAGAGGATCGTAAGCGCCAGCAGAGGGCAGTTAGGGAGCAGGATAGGGGCCAGCATAAGAGGGCGAGATTTGCAGGGTATTCTGATGACTTCAGAGGCCGCATCAGGCCACAGTTTTCGAGGAGTTCGGCGCCACCTGTAGCTAGTGCTCCTCCACAGTTTCAGAGGCCTCGATATGATCGATCCTATTCTGGTCCAGGTCAGAGTTCGCGGGCATCTGGCTCGCAACATCACAGGGATACTAGTCAGATGAGACCCCCAACACCACATTGTGATCAGTGCGGCAAGGCCCACTTTGGACTGTGTCGTCGAGGTTCTGATGCATGCTATTCGTGCGGGCAGCCTGGCCATATGATGCGGGATTGTCCTAATAGAGGAGGTGATGGTATGGCTCAGCCGACTGGATCTGTGTCTGGTTCTTCCTCATCAGTTCGACCTCCAGCACGGGGTTTTCAGCAGTCGACAGGTCGTGGTAGGGGTAGAGGTGCAGTGCCGAGTTCGAGTGGTGCTCAAAATCGAACCTATGCTCTAGTAGGTCGACAGGATCTCGAGTCGTCTCCAGATGTTGTTACAGGTATTATATCTGTGTTTTCTTATGATGTATATGCGCTGATTGATCCGGGATCTACATTATCATATGTTACACCCTTTGTGGCTAATAAGTTTGGCATTGAACCTGAATTGATAAGTAAACCCCTCGCGGTATCTACTCCGATAGGAGATTCTGTGATTGCTAGAAGGGTATATAGAGGTTGCACTGTGATGATTTGTAGTCGTCAAACCTCGGCAAATTTATTTGAGTTAGAAATGGTTGATTTTGATGTGATAATGGGAATGGACTGGTTGGCCTCATGCTATGCAAATGTTGACTGTCGTACGAAGATGGTTAGGTTCCAATTTCCGGGTGAACCCGTCATTGAATGGAAAGGGAACATTGCTACACCAAAAGGTAGGTTTATTTCCTATCTTAAGGCAAGGAAAATGATCTCAAAAGGTTACATTTATCATCTCGTTCGCGTTAGGGATGCGGAGGCGAAACCGCCTACTTTACAATCAATCCCTGTGGTCAACGAATTCCCAGATGTTTTCCCAGATGAACTCCCAGGCCTTCCTCCTGAAAGGGAGATTGAGTTTAGCATTGATGTGTTACCTGACACTCAACCGATCTCTATTCCTCCATACAGAATGGCCCCGGCAGAGTTGCGAGAGTTGAAGGTGCAGTTGAAGGACTTGCTGGATAAGGGCTTTATTAGGCCTAGCACTTCACCTTGGGGTGCACCAGTCCTATTCGTGCGGAAGAAAGACGGGTCGTTACGGATGTGTATCGACTATCGACAGTTGAATAAGTCTACTATAAAGAACAAGTATCCACTTCCAAGAATTGATGACCTGTTTGACCAACTCCAGGGTGCCAAGTATTTCTCTAAGATTGATTTACGTTCAGGGTATCATCAGGTGAGGGTTAGGGAGAAAGATATTCCAAAGACGGCCTTCCGGACAAGATATGGGCACTTTGAGTTCTTGGTGATGTCGTTCGGGCTAACAAATGCCCCAACAGCTTTTATGGATCTCATGAATACTATATTCAGGCCCTATCTTGATGTGTTCGTGATTGTATTCATTGATGACATTCTAGTGTATTCTCGTTCGGAGGCGGAACACGCGGGCCACTTGCGGATAGTATTACAGACGCTTCAGGATCGTAAGTTATATGCTAAGCTCTCCAAATGTGAATTCTGGCTGAACTCAGTAGCATTCCTTGGCCATGTGATATCTGATGAGGGTATTAGTGTCGACACTCAGAAGATCGATGCAGTAAAGAATTGGCCGAGACCTACAACACCATCAGAAGTCCGCAGCTTCCTAGGGCTAGCAGGATATTATAGGCGGTTTGTAGAAGGATTTTCCTCTATATCATCACCATTGACTAAGTTAACACAAAAAGCTACCAAATTCCAGTGGTCTGACACTTGTGAACGTAGTTTTCAGGAGCTGAAGAATCGATTGACATCTGCACCAGTGCTCACTCTTCCTGAAGGAACAGAAGGTTATGTGGTATATTGTGATGCCTCAGGTATAGGTTTGGGGTGCGTATTGATGCAGCATGGGAATGTGATTGCTTATGCATCAAGACAATTGAAGAAGCATGAAAAGAATTATCCAACCCATGATTTGGAATTGGCTGCAGTAATATATGCTTTGAAGATATGGCGGCACTACTTATACGGCGTCCATGTTGACATCTACACAGATCACAAGAGTTTACAATACATCTTCAAGCAGAAAGAGTTGAATTTGAGGCAGCGTAGGTGGCTTGAATTATTGAAAGACTACGACGTCGAGATATTGTATCATCCTGGTAAAGCCAATGTTGTGGCAGATGCTCTCAGCCGTAAATCAATGGGAAGCTTAGTACATATTGAGGCAGGTAGATGGGGGTTGATTAAAGAGCTTCATCAGCTAGCCAATATGAGAATCAGATTGTTAGACTCTGATGATGGAGGTGTTACTGTACAGAATACATCAGAATCATCTTTGGTAGCAGAGGTAAAAGCACGACAATATGAAGATCCTATCTTAGTACGATTAAGAGAAAGCATTCAACAGTGTAAAAGTATGGCTTTTAGGATCGGAAAAGATGGGGCACTGAGATACCAGAGCCGATTGTGTGTGCCTAATGTGGCAGGGTTGCGAGAGAAGATTATGAATGAGATTCATCAATCCCGATATTCCATCCATCCCGGCTCGACAAAGATGTATCATGATGTCAAGGAGCAGTATTGGTGGGATAATATGAAGAAGTCTATTGCTGAATTTGTAGCCCAGTGTCCCAATTGTCAACAAGTAAAGATAGAACATCAGAAACCCGGTGGATTGCTTCAAAATATAGAGATTCCGACCTGGAAGTGGGAGGTGATTAATATGGACTTCATTATTGGATTACCTCGCTCTTATCATAAGTTTGACTCCATCTGGGTGATAATTGATCGACTTACAAAATGTGCCCATTTTCTGCCAGTGAAGACAACTTACACGGCTGAAGATTATGCGAAGTTGTATATCAAGGAGATTGTTAGGCTTCATGGTGTGCCCATATCTATTATATCAGACCGAGGAGCTCAATTTACGGCTAACTTTTGGAGGTCTTTCCAGAAGGGTTTAGGCACACAAGTAAATCTCAGCACTGCATTTCATCCGCAGACTGACGGACAGGCTGAACGTACCATTCAGACACTGGAAGATATGCTACGAGCATGTGTTCTAGATTTTAAGGGGAATTGGGATGATCATCTTCCACTCATAGAATTCGCCTATAACAATAGCTACCATTCCAGTATTAAAATGGCCCCATATGAGGCACTATACGGGAGGAGATGTAGATCACCAGTTGGATGGTTCGAAGTCGGTGAAACAGAATTATATGGGCCAGATTTGATTCACCAAGCTATTGAGAAGGTGAAAGTGATACAGGAGCGATTGAGGACGGCACAAAGCAGGCAAAAATCTTATTCTGATGTCCGACGTCGTGATCTAGAGTTTGAGGTTGGTGATTGGGTTTTCCTGAGGATCTCACCAATGAAGGGTATTATGCGTTTTGGGAAGAAAGGTAAGCTGAGTCCAAGGTATATCGGGCCGTATAAAATTCTTCGACGGATTGGACAGGTTGCTTATGAGTTAGAATTGCCATCCGAATTGGAATTTGTCCACCCGGTATTCCATGTATCTATGTTGAGAAAATGTATTGGAGACCCTTCTCGAGTCGTCCCTATCAAAGATGTACAAGTTACAGAGGACCTATCATATGAAGAAGTGCCAGTGGCGATATTAGATCGGCAAGTCCGCAAGCTGAGAACAAAAGATGTAGCTTCCGTCAAAGTATTGTGGAGGAACAAAAATATGGAAGAAATGACATGGGAAGCAGAAAAGGAGATGAAGTCAAAATACCCTTACTTATTCCAGAATGAAGATAACAAGGATGCTGGTGGAAGACAGGATACATTGGAAGGTGAAACGGCTCTATGAGGTAAGCAATAATTTGAGAATACTCCTCCTTAATACAAAATGGTGATATGTAGATAATGTAAATACGCATAATGCTTTGTGTAGCCTTGTGAAGCCATATGTTGGGCTTAATTACATGCAAGTTTTGCTAGTGACCATTTTATAGGGGAAAATTGATCGGAAATTTCCATTGGAATCCACGATGATTTAAACTCCCCATAAACCCTTACATTCGAGGACGAATGTTCCTAAGGGGGGAGGGTGTTACAACCCATATCCACATGTGTTAGTTCATGCCATATATTAGTTAACATAAATCCAAGAAGGAATTATCTTTGAGATGATAAGAAGTCAATCCTATTGGTCTTAAGTGATACAAGAGTGTATAAGGGTGATTAACCAGTATTAGAAGTTAAACGAATCAAGGATGTTGTAACTCGTATTTTCAGGTAATCTAGTGGTGCTTAATACACTCAAGAGGTCATTTATTAAGGTATTTTAATCATATAATATTCGTATCATAAGTCTTGAAGTCAAACGAGTTATGAAACAAAAGTCGACAAAAGTTGTCGCAACTTAGGTTCATAATTTTACTTAAACATTAGGTCAAATGTTTCTAATCTTTTCTCATAATTTACAAGGAATTACGGGGTTATATACCCACCAAATTAAAGATCTATGAGTCTAGTTTCCAACGCATTAAACCGTTCATCGATACGATCTCGGAGTAGAGAGATATTCGCGTTTTCGCGAGACTGCGCCAAGCACCTCTCTATGGGGCCCACTAAGTCGGTTTAAGATATTTGGACCTATATAGGATGACTACAACCCATTTTAAGTCATTTCTTTTCACTATTTTCAGACCTTAGAACCCTAGGAACATCCTCTCAAGGTTCTCTCAAGATTCAAGACCCAAAAAAGGGCAAACAACACAAATCAAGTGTCGGGAATTCCGTGGCGCTAGTAAGTCTCTTGTTCTTCTTGTTGTTGCTCATTTTTGTGTCGTTCCAGCTCGTGTGGGAGGTTGTTTTAAAGGGTTTATGTTCTGTAAATACTCCCTCATGTTCTTAATATCAATCCTAGGTGATTTCAAGCCTTCTAAAGTGATTCTAGTGCCGAAAAACACTAATTGATCGCTAGTTTCGCTTTTTTGTTGTTGTGGCAGCATTGGAGGGATATTTCATGGAAATTTAAGGTCAAATTGGAGTTGTTCTTTCTGTATAAAGGTAAGGAACCTCTTACTCTATATGTATTTAAGATTATCCAAGTTGCGGCTAAGCCATTGAAGCTAGAACTTGTGAGATATATATCGAAAGGTTTGGTAGTAATGTTATTGTTTTGTGGACTGTTTTGCGTTGTTGTTGGGCTGCGTATTTTACTACTATCTTGTGGAGTTTTGGAGGAGGAAGGGTGTGGGGAAACACCATATATATGTAGGGTTATGGGCTGATAGTTATTCGTAACATTTCCAGATTGTTTGACACGACTACGGTGGTCGTCGTATGTATGGAGTGATTAGGCTGTGTGTGGACTATATTGGGAGGCTCAATATGTTTATTATTGATGTTGTTTGGGCTGTTTGGTGACTATTTTGAATGGTGTGAGGTCATATATATAGGGGAGGTGCTGTCCGTTTCATCGTAAAATAGGTTGTGGTCGATACATAATAGTTATGACGCTTAAATGATAACGATAGTATCGTTTCTCTTATTGTAGACTAAGGAGTTTTGACAATTGCATAGCTTGAGATTGGGACAGTATATACAAGGTATGTGAGGCTATCCCTTTCCTTCTTTTGCACGACTCCGATTGTACATAATGTAATGAACGAGCTTCCAAAGATACTCTACTCTTAGAAGCTAGCAGTACTTACATTGTTTTCCCTCTTATGGAACGATTGATGTTAATGTTGCTTCTCTTATTCTTATGTTATCAATGTTATTGGTACTTCCTGATTCTTATAAGGTTCATAGTGAAGAGTTAGTCCTAATAACGTGTACAGAGGATACCGACCTTACGTCACTCCGAAAGGTTTAGAATGTGATTCCATGAGTCGAGCATGCATTATATATATATATGTATCTATTTTACTCTACCGAGCCACGCTATAGTTGGCCGGGTACGGCACCTATTGTGCAACCACTGATCAGTTGGGTTTTACCGAGCTCCACGTGGCCGGGTACGATTCTACCGAGCCTATTATGGCCGGGTACGATATGATGATGATGATGCCCACAGAGGCGAATGCTTTAAAGGTTTATGTATTTATACATATGTATCATGCATTTCATGTAAGTAGCCCTCAGAGGTACTAAGATGTTACAGGTTGTATATTCTCTATCCTTGCTTACATTACTGATCGCATTTATGGTTCCTTGCCTTACATACTCAGTACTTTATTCGTACTGACGTCCTTTTATTTGTGGACGCTGCATGTCGTGCTGCAGGTCCTGATAGACAGGCAGGTGCAGCTCCCCCACCACAGTAGACTGTCTAGTTCAGCGGTGATTGGCGAGATCCCTTCTCCGGACTTGCCTTGGTCTTGGTATGCAATTTTTGTTATAGACATTATGGGTATGTCGGGGCCCTGTTCCGGCTATGTTGCAACACTTATGTTCTTTTAGAGGCTCATAGACAGGTGTCGGCTCATGTATAGTTTGGTATGCCTTGTAGGCTAGTTTTTGTTGTATAGTCTTTCATAGTAGCGTGGTAGCTCATACCTTATATGTAGTTTCTTGATTGTCTGGTCATCCCCTGCTATGTATATTCATGCCATCATATTTTATTGCTGGTTGTCCATGATCTAGGTCTACCATTTATATTGATCTCTTTAGCCTTAAAAGATAATAATGAAGGTTAGATGAAATGTACGTTGGTGCTCGGCAAGTGTGGTCGGGTGCTAGTCATGGCCCTTCAGTTTGGGTCGTGACAAACTTGGTATCAGAGCAAGTCTGTCCTAGGGGTTGTCTATGAGCCGTGTCTAGTAGAGTCTTGATTATGATCAAGGTCACCGAACCGACCGTCATTTCCGAACTAACAATTGTTCTTTGTCTGGAAAGTTGAAACAGGTATAATCCAAGACAACCGTGCAAGAAGCAGGTGTCGCCCAAAGAAGAAGGTACACGGGTACAAGAAACATTTTGGCAATAAGGAATTCACTCAAAAGGTAAGTTCCCGCAAAACTCCCTTTTATCTTCTATTAAAACAAGAAAACTCAAAAAAATAGATCGTGTAGTATTCTGAGCTTTTCCATGCGATCAGCATTAGGGTTTTAAACCCTAAACTGAATTTTCCTTTTAGTCAGCATTAGGGTTTTAAACCCTAAACTGAACTTTTTCCTTTCAGCCAGCATTAGGGTTTTAAACCCTAAACTGAGCTTTTCCATGCAATCAGCATTAGGGTTTTAAACCCTAAACTGAATTTCCCTTTTAGTCAGCATTAGGGTTTTAAACCCTAAACTGAACTTTTTCTTTCAGTCAGCATTAGGGTTTTAAACCCTAAACTGAACTTTTCCTTTTAGTCAGCATTAGGGTTTTAAACCCTAAACTGAACTTTTTCCTTTCAGCCAACATTAGGGTTTTAAACCCTAAACTGAGCTTTTCCATGCAATCAGCATTAGGGTTTTAAACCCTAAACTGAACTTTTTCCTTTTCAGCCAGCATTAGGGTTTTAAACCCTAAACTGAGCTTTTTCATGCAATCAGCATTAGGGTTTTAAACCCTAAACTGAATTTTTCTTTTAGTCAGCATTAGGGTTTTAAACCCTAAACTGAACTTTTCCTTTTCAGCCAGCATTAGGGTTTTAAACCCTAAACTGAGCTTTTTCATGCAATAAGCATTAGGGTTTTAAACCCTAAACTGAATTTTCCTTTTAGTCAGCATTAGGGTTTTAAACCCTAAACTGAACTTTTTCCTTTCCGCCAGCATTAGGGTTTTAAACCCTAAACTGAACTTTTCCCTTTCAGCCAGCATTAGGGTTTTAAAACCCTAAACTGAGCTTTTTCATGCAATCAGCATTAGGGTTTTAAACCCTAAACTGAATTTTCCTTTTAGTCAGCATTAGGGTTTTAAACCCTAAACTGAACTTTTTCCTTTTCAGCCAGCATTAGGGTTTTAAACCCTAAACTGAGCTTTTCCATGCAATCAGCATTAGGGTTTTAAACCCTAAACTGAATTTTCCTTTTAGTCAGCATTAGGGTTTTAAACCCTAAACTGAACTTTTCCCTTTCAGCCAGCATTAGGGTTTTAAAACCCTAAACTGAGCTTTTTCATGCAATCAGCATTAGGGTTTTAAACCCTAAACTGAATTTTCCTTTTAGTCAGCATTAGGGTTTTAAACCCTAAACTGAACTTTTTCCTTTCAGCCAGCATTAGGGTTTTAAACCCTAAACTGAGCTTTTCCATGCAATCAGCATTAGGGTTTTAAACCCTAAACTGAATTTTCCTTTCAGCCAGCATTAGGGTTTTAAACCCTAAACTGAGCTTTTTCATGCAATCAGCATTAGGGTTTTAAACCCTAAACTGAATTTTCCTTTTAGTCAGCATTAGGGTTTTAAACCCTAAACTGAACTTTTTCCTTTCAGCCAGCATTAGGGTTTTAAACCCTAAACTGAGCTTTTCCATGCAATCAGCATTAGGGTTTTAAACCCTAAACTGAACTTTTTCCTTTCAGCCAGCATTAGGGTTTTAAACCCTAAACTGAGCTTTTTCCATGCAATCAGCATTAGGGTTTTAAACCCTAAACTGAATTTTCCTTTTAGTCAGCATTAGGGTTTTAAACCCTAAACTGAACTTTTTCCTTTCAGCCAGCATTAGGGTTTTAAACCCTAAACTGAGCTTTTTCATGCAATCAGCATTAGGGTTTTAAACCCTAAACTGAATTTTCCTTTTAGTCAGCATTAGGGTTTTAAACCCTAAACTGAACTTTTTCCTTTCCGCCAGCATTAGGGTTTTAAACCCTAAACTGAACTTTTCCCTTTCAGCCAGCATTAGGGTTTTAAAACCCTAAACTGAGCTTTTTCATGCAATCAGCATTAGGGTTCTAAACCCTAAACTGAATTTTCCTTTTAGTCAGCATTAGGGTTTTAAACCCTAAACTGAACTTTTTCCTTTTCAGCCAGCATTAGGGTTTTAAACCCTAAACTGAGCTTTTCCATGCAATCAGCATTAGGGTTTTAAACCCTAAACTGAATTTTCCTTTTAGTCAGCATTAGGGTTTTAAACCCTAAACTGAACTTTTTCCTTTCAGCCAGCATTAGGGTTTTAAACCCTAAACTGAGCTTTTCCATGCAATCAGCATTAGGGTTTTAAACCCTAAACTGAATTTTCCTTTTAGTCAGCATTAGGGTTTTAAACCCTAAACTGAACTTTTTCCTTTCAGCCAGCATTAGGGTTTTAAACCCTAAACTGAGCTTTTCCATGCAATCAGCATTAGGGTTTTAAACCCTAAACTGAATTTCCCTTTTAGTCAGCATTAGGGTTTTAAACCCTAAACTGAACTTTTTCTTTCAGTCAGCATTAGGGTTTTAAACCCTAAACTGAACTTTTCCTTTTAGTCAGCATTAGGGTTTTAAACCCTAAACTGAACTTTTTCCTTTCAGCCAACATTAGGGTTTTAAACCCTAAACTGAGCTTTTCCATGCAATCAGCATTAGGGTTTTAAACCCTAAACTGAACTTTTTCCTTTCAGCCAGCATTAGGGTTTTAAACCCTAAACTGAGCTTTTCCATGCAATCAGCATTAGGGTTTTAAACCCTAAACTGAATTTTCCTTTTAGTCAGCATTAGGGTTTTAAACCCTAAACTGAACTTTTTCCTTTCAGCCAGCATTAGGGTTTTAAACCCTAAACTGAGCTTTTTCATGCAATCAGCATTAGGGTTTTAAACCCTAAACTGAATTTTCCTTTTAGTCAGCATTAGGGTTTTAAACCCTAAACTGAACTTTTTCCTTTCCGCCAGCATTAGGGTTTTAAACCCTAAACTGAACTTTTCCCTTTCAGCCAGCATTAGGGTTTTAAAACCCTAAACTGAGCTTTTTCATGCAATCAGCATTAGGGTTCTAAACCCTAAACTGAATTTTCCTTTTAGTCAGCATTAGGGTTTTAAACCCTAAACTGAACTTTTCCCTTTTCAGCCAGCATTAGGGTTTTAAACCATAAACTGAGCTTTTCCATGCAATCAGCATTAGGGTTTTAAACCCTAAACTGAATTTTTCTTTTAGTTAGCATTAGGGTTTTAAACCCTAAACTGAACTTTTCCCTTTCAGCCAGCATTAGGGTTTTAAAACCCTAAACTGAGCTTTTTCATGCAATCAGCATTAGGGTTCTAAACCCTAAACTGAATTTTCCTTTTAGTCAGCATTAGGGTTTTAAACCCTAAACTGAACTTTTTCCTTTTCAGCCAGCATTTGGGTTTTAAACCCTAAACTGAGCTTTTCCATGCAATCAGCATTAGGGTTTTAAACCCTAAACTGAATTTTTCTTTTAGTCAGCATTAAGGTTTTAAACCCTAAACTGAACTTTTCCCTTTCAGCCAGCATTAGGGTTTTTAAACCCTAAACTGAGCTTTTTCATGCAATCAGCATTAGGGTTCTAAACCCTAAACTGAATTTTCCTTTTAGTCAGCAATAGGGTTTTAAACCCTAAACTGAACTTTTTCCTTTTCAGCCAGCATTAGGGTTTTAAACCCTAAACTGAGCTTTTCCATGCAATCAGCATTAGGGTTTTAAAACCCTAAACTGAATTTTTCTTTTAGTCAGCATTAGGGTTTTAAACCCTAAACTGAACTTTTTCCTTTTCAGCCAGCATTAGGGTTTTAAACCCTAAACTGAGTTTTTTCATGCAATCAGCATTAGGGTTTTAAACCCTAAACTGAATTTTTCTTTTTTTAGTCAGCATTAGGGTTTTAAACCTTAAACTGAACTTTTCCCTTTCAGCCAGTATTAGGGTTTTAAACCTTAAACTGAGCTTTTTCATGCAGTCAGCATTAGGGTTTTAAACCCTAAACTGAGTTTTCCTTTTAGTCAGCTTTAGGGTTTTAAACCCTAAACTGAACTTTTTCCTTTTCAGCCAGCATTAGGGTTTTCAACCCTAAACTGAGCTTTTCCATGCAATCAGCATTAGGGTTTTAAACCCTAAACTGAATTTTCCTTTTAGTCAGCATTAGGGTTTTAAACCCTAAACTGAACTTTTTCCTTTCAGCCAGCATTAGGGTTTTAAACCCTAAACTGAGCTTTTCCATGCAATCAGCATTAGGGTTTTAAACCCTAAACTGAATTTTCCTTTTAGTCAGCATTAGGGTTTTAAACCCTAAACTGAACTTTTTCCTTTCAGCCAGCATTAGGGTTTTAAACCCTAAACTGAGCTTTTCCATGCAATCAGCATTAGGGTTTTAAACCCTAAACTGAATTTTCCTTTTAGTCAGCATTAGGGTTTTAAACCCTAAACTGAACTTTTTCCTTTCAGCCAGCATTAGGGTTTTAAACCCTAAACTGAGCTTTTCCATGCAATCAGCATTAGAGTTTTAAACAATTAACGAGATTTTCCTAGTGAAACTGGGGCAAAAAATTTCGTTCGTTTGTTTTTCTCCCGCAGGTCTGACCTCGAGCCACATGGATCGAAATGACCCACGAGATGACTCCCAGTTCGGAATCAAAGAAGAAAAAGAAAAAAAAAAGAAAAAAAGAAGAAGATGTCCCGAGATATCGGAGTAAATGGAAAGCAGATTGACTCCAACATTTGATTAAGGTCCTGAACCCTGCCGATCGCGTCTCACTCAGTATCCCAGAGGTTAAACAAGTCACCGCAACTCGCAAGCATCAAGATTCAGATCGGAGTCTACAAGCAGAATCAGCTAAGACCCAAGATCAAGTCGTAAAAGAATCATAGATAGGAATCTTGTAACTAGCAGTTGACATGCATATAAGTAGTTAGTTCAGTTTCCAATTTTCGTTTGGTTGTAATAAGGCGGTCAGTGACGCAGCAGTGACAACAGCAACAGCAGTAGCAGCAAGCATTGCAATCCCATGGTAGTCCCAGCTACCAAAACTTCCCGAACTACATTGACCTGATTCCTGTTTAGCCCAGGATATGTAGGAAATCTTTGAAGTAAGATTCGGTCAGATCTTTCAAAAACATGCTTCATACGGAGTGGTCCATAGGCAAAAATCGCTCATACACGCTCACTTTATCTTTGCACGGAAACTCTTCGTGTTTCCGAACAAAGAGGGGCAGCTGTGTCATGCATAATTCGAACCGTAATCCGGTCGTTAAATAGAAAATCATAAATAGGCATCTTCGTCCGTGATTTTATTTTTTGTTTAATTTTACCTGTTTTGAAATATTTTAGTGTGCGTGCAAATAATTGAATTGAGTGTGTATTTAATTTGATTTTTTGCTTAGTTTTGTTTTTAAAATAAATAAGAAAAAGAAATAAAAATAAAAATAATAAAAAAAAGACCCTTTCTTCTTCCGGATTGGGCCAATTTTTTAAAATTGGCCCAAACAAGCAATGCACCCAAACCAGGCCTGCCCGGTCCAACACCAGCTGATACCCAGGGTGTCCAAACGACGTCGTATTGATCCAGGTTGATCTGGGCCGTTGATCTCAGATTGATCAACGGCCAAGATCACATTTCCCATACCCACGAACAGAACCCGACCCGTTTCCACCCGGACCAACCCAAACCCCCATTAGTTGAAACGACACCGTTTCCCCTAAACCCTTAGATCCAAGCCATCGATTTCGGTTGATCCAACGGTTGAGATCCGCCCACCCACTAACTATATAAACCCTTTACCATACCCTGCCCCCTAGCCAACACCCCTGCCTTCGTCTTCACCAAACCCGTCCCCTTCAAACCCTAGCCGCCCCTGTATCCTTCACCATGAAAGCCGCGGCACGGACGCCGGTGACCTCGCCCTTAACACCATAGAACCCCCTTACCGTCCTGAACCCAAATCTATCAACCACACACCTCGAATCCTATCCCACCTTCTCGAATCTTCATTTGAAGATTCGAGTCGGAACCCGATTTACACCAACCGACCCCAGCTTCACACCAGACACTCCCCAGACCCTCCTCGTGACCAAACCATACTTGGTTTGGTCCGAATCTGATCAGGGAAGCATGAATCCTAGATCTGAGTTTTGGAACTTTGTAGTTCTTCGTCACTGGTTCAACCGAAGAGATTAAGGTCTAATGGACTTTAATCAAAGTGTTTCTCATCTGAGAAACACTTCGATTAAAGTCCGTTCAGCCTTAAGAAAGGCCTGACCGAGTCCGAGTTAAGGTTTTGATCTTTTACGGTTTAAGGTGAGTTCTTTCTTTTCTTATTTGTTTTGGTTCATTTGTTTGTTGTAAGGGTCTGTTCATGTTCTGTTTGTGTCCTTGACTTTTATCAACTGTGCTTTGACCACTTTGCCTGAACTTCTGTTGTTTGATTAAGCCCTTCCATTTGTTCTGATAATGTGTATGAAAGTGTTGTGCAATTAGCTGATTTTCAATTTGGACTGACTAGTTGACTCCTCGAGTGTAATTCTGTTTAGTCAGTATAATTCGAATCATGCATCGATACTATTTAAATGTCTGATTTTTGGCTACGATTGTGTATGTTAATGCTAATATAGTCGAGTCGACATATGTCGTCAATTAGTTTCAGCTGTCCGAACAATAACAAATCGATTTACTTCTGCTAAGCATTTGTTGAATCAATTAAGAACCAGTTTTGTTTACTTATAGCTGTTGATTGGGATCAGTAATGTAAAAGGGATGTTTGGTTTAAATTCTGAATTGGAGGGCATGTGCACTCGTGCACAGCATGTGCATTGGTGCACCTCATGTGCTTTGTGCACAACCTGTGGCCTGCATTAAAGGTCTTTGTTAAGTTAAATAATTTGACAGCATATGCTGTCAGATATATTCTACTGCTCATACCTTGCTTTAGTTTAAAAGTATTAAACCTTTTAAAAGTTAAGTCTGCCAGGGAATGTTGATGGGGGTTAATACTTAAATAACTAATTGGAATCTGAAAATGTGAAGGCACATGGGAGGGGTGTTGATATATTTTGAACAGGCTGTTAAAAGGGGTAGGGTTAAGGCTTATAAAAGGGGGCAGACATCTAACTAAGAAGAGGAAGGATTGAGAGGTTAGGGAACCCTGAAGAAAAGAGAGAGTTTGAAATAAACACAGATAGAGCATACAGAGATAGAGGGGGAGACACTGAGAGGGAACATCTGAGAGTTAAATTTCTGAAAACAGGAACTGGAAAAGATTTCTTTTAGTAACTTCAGTATAATTTCAAAACTGAAGATTGGTTTTAGATTTTGGAAAGAAAGGAGATAGAGGGTGGATATACAGAAAGCAGAAACTGTCTTTTCTTCCTGCTGTTTGTTCGATTTCCAGTCTGTTTACCCTGTTTCAAATAAGTGCTGATTTCCTCTCAAGTATCAGTTAGGATTCTGTTGTTTGGTTCTTATTGGTTTGCTCTCTTTTGGAATTGGACCACTTGAATTCTGAGCCCACTCCTCTGCTTTTGCTGTCATTTTTGTTGCCTCTTCCCATTGGCCATAACTGCATCTTGCTTTGGGATTTTTGTTACCTGCTGTTACTGCTGCTACACTTGTTGTCATTGTTACTCTGCTGATTGCCCTCTTCTTCAATTATCAAATATTTTCAGGTACACAACCTCTGAACCATGTATTGTTGAAAGTTTGAAGTTGAAGCAGAAATAAAGAAATGAACATCTGTTTATGTTATAACATTGGTGTTGAAAATAGGTTGAATGTTAGTTGGGCCTGTATTTGTTTAACTGCAAAGTGCAAACATTCTGTATAAACTAACATACATTCTGTTTGAGATGAACTATTAGATAGCATTGTTCAATAATAATGACAGTATGACATAGACAGTATGTTTGATTTAGTATACATTCAGTTCAGTATAACACTCTGTTTGACTTAGTTATGACTGTATAACATAGAGTCATTGGCAAGCACTTGGATGTATTTTGCCTAGACCACTGAATTGACAAATCTGTGGTACTAGGTCTGGGATAAATGTATCCCAAACAAACTCTCATGCAGTCACGTTAAGAGTCTGGCTATGAATGCCAGCTCTCCTATCAGATTATTTGTTCCAATATAGGTTCGATATCGGGTCTCGGTATAGATTCCTTGTTTCGAAATAATGTGATGATTGTTGAGGAAAACTAATAGTTATTTTGAGTTCAATTAGTAGTAATTTTCCTAATAAACAGCCAATTTCGTTTATCAATTTCAAATAGGTTAGAGTTTAAAAATAAAACTTGGAGGTCGTTAAATATAACTCAGTATATGTTGTTAGTTTGCTTGCAATCTCACTTAGCAAATTAATAAGCGTATTCACTCGATGAAGACAAAGCATGAGGTAACTCTCACCTCATAAACAATCAATCAGGTAATCAAACAAATTTAGGTTCGGCAAACATAATAAAGATTCAGTCTGTATTTGTTCAAACAAGCAAAGTTCGGTATCATCTTTCTTTTTAAAGACAAACGTAGTAGAAATGTAGTCACTGTAGGATGCCCTTCTAAAATAATGAGACGAGCCTCGCCAAATAAAAATGCAAATTGCGGGGCCCTCAATAATTGATCATGATAAATACTTAGAATTTGGGACGGACTGTTTAGTGAATTCCACTACCTTCCCCAAAGATAATAACGCGTTAGACTCTTTAGGCGCGACTTAATTAAATTACATTCTTAAATTCGGGTGCGCATTTATGTGACCCAAATTCAAATCTCAACGGAGTCGAAATGTGTTAACAACTACGGGTGCATTGATTGTGACGTGGTTCGAGATGCATTTTCACGACGTTGCAATTCTATAAAAATAAATGATAATAATAAAAGCGGTTTAAACTTAATAAAAGCACGTAAGTCGTAACATGTATTTAAATCAGATATTTAGCCATTATAACAATTTAAGCGACCGTGCTAGAACCACGGGATTCGAGGGTGCCTAACACCTTCCCTCGGGTCAACAGAATTCCTTACTTAGAATTTCTGGTTCGCAGACTTCATTTGGAAAAGTCGAAAATTTCCTCGATTTGGGATTCAAGATAAACCGGTGACTTGGGACACCAAAAGCCAAACCTTTCCCAAGTGGCGACTCTGAATTAAATAAATAATCCCATTTCGAATATTGTCACTTAAATTGGAAAAACTCCACCCGCGCATCTTACCCTTCGGGGCGGGGCGCGCAAAAAGGAGGTGTGACACTCACAAAATCAAATTCGGATTTAAACTCACATATTTAAGCTTGTTAAAAATCTAATTTTCACCACCCAAATGAATTTTATTTGTTGAATTAATATTTGAGTCACAGTTAATGATTCAAAAATTAATTTAAAAGCTTGAGGAATCTTTTTTAAAAATTAAATAGTAATTTTGAGAACCTTTTGAAGTTGGATGTTGAATCTTAGCCTATTATTTTTAGGTTAGTTGGTTGTAAATTAAAATATGGGCTATAAAATTTAAAAATAGAGAGCCCAGTTGTTTGTAATGTGAAATTTTCTCAAATTTTTAAAATTTTATATAAAAATATATATATATATATATAGGTGTAATAATAAATTTAAAATAGATACTCCTATAATCGGTTTAGTTCGAATTTTTTTTGGTTATTTTTTGATTAAAATCAAAATCAAACTAAATTTGATCGATTTTTTAAAATTCAAAACCAAAACCAAACAAAACAAAAAAGTATCTATTTTTTTTTATCGGATTTGATTTTGGGTTTGGTTCCATTTTATTTTAGAGCCCTTCCTTGCCCTTACAGAAACGGCGGAGATGCCTCTTCCAAAAAACATCAAAACAATCGCATGCCCTTCCCCAAAAGATACAGAACAACGGCGGAAACCCAGACCCCTCCCCGTCTCGATTCTCATATCTGACTCTTTCCCTCTCGTTCTTTCTCTGATTTCATCGACACACACACGCGATTTAGGAAGCTAAAGGAAAAATCATAAACACACACGAAATAGATAGAAAGCAAGTCTGAAATTCAAAGATCCAAACAAAAAGTTCAGATTTGAAAATCACAAAACCCCCCAAAACAGAAGGAAAAACTGAATTTCGGAGAAGATTTAAAAGGGGATTTGATTGCTGAAGTTTCAAAGTTCAAATTCCTCATCTCTGGATCTAAAAGCTGGTTGACTGTTGAAATTATTGTTTTATTGCTGAGATTACCGCCGAGCCCCTTTGGATTGATTTTCGATCTTCATTTGGGCTCACTTTAGCGCCATTGCTTTGTTCGATTTAGGTAAGTTTCGGGTCCTCATTGTACTATGTATGTATTGAGTGATTAAATTGTTAAATCGTTATGTGATTTTGTAAGTTTTGCTCGATTTTTGCTACTCGGAATCTGATGTCCAGCGATTTTTGCTACTCGGAATCTGTCTAAGTTATTTATTGCATACCACTCGTTAGAAGAAACACGTGTTCTTCTATAATTTTTATAGCTGAAGTCAAGCTTCTACGTGTGGCATCTCTAAGAAATTTTCGTGAAAATTTCTGTTGCATTTCTGCATATGTAAACATTCTAGGATGTCTGTATATAGCTTGCTCATTTGTCTGTGGACTCTTCCTCATTTGTTTTAAGACAACGAAAACTGCTTTGATCACACAATTGTTTGACATTTACTCTTATTCAAAAGAGTGTTAAATCCAAAAAAAAAAAAATGATCCTAAAAATGGTTGCAAGTAGTCATTAGACTAACCTCAGAAATGAGTTCTCCATTTTCCCTTGAGAACATGAGACTTTGGGATTTAGTTATGTATTGTAATTTGGTCTATATAACATGGAAGTTGAAGTATAATTTGTCACCAAGTTGGCTGTCATTGGCAATTTGCTATTTGATTGTTTGATTGAAATGAGGCTTTTATTTGTTATAAATTGCCATAGTAAATAACACCAATAATTTATGGCCCTCAAAATTAATTTTAGAAACCCTTTTGTTAGAATAATCCGAGGCATGCCATGCCAAAATAAAATCTCAAAACTCATGACCCTCCCTTAATTAATTTTAATCCTTAAAAATCGAGGTGTGCTATTTAGTTGAATTTTCCATGGCCCTCGCAAACTTGAAAGTGCGTAGTTGCTTGAGGCGCGTAATTTAAATTAATTTCCTTAAACTCGGGTGTGCATTTCATGTGACCCAATTTCAATTCTTAACAACGTTAAATAAAATGTGTCGTGGACCGCAGGTGCATTTCATGTGGCGTAGTTCAAGACGTGTTTTAAATAACGTTGAATCTTCCTAAAAATAATTAAAAGCGGTTAATAAGTTAACAAATTGTGCCATAGGCTAAAACATGTAATAAAATCAGATAATAGGCCAATTATAACAATTTAAGCGACCGTGCTTGAACCACGGAACCCGAGAATGCCTAACACCTTCTCCCGGGTTAACAAAATTCCTTACTTAGAATTTCTGGTTCGCAGACTTCAAAAGGAAAGTCGAATTTCCTCGATTTGGGATTTAAAAATAAACCGATGATTTGGGACACCAATTAAAATATTCCAAGTGCCGACTCTGAGAAATTAAATAAAATAATCACATCTCGAATAATGTCACTTAAATTGGAAAAACTCCCTTATATACTACATTTGGGTGTGTAAAAAGGAGGTGTGACAGCTCTGACGACTCTGCTAGAAAATTGGCTCTAGTCAGCGACGCCAATTTGCACCTGATGAAATTAATCTTCAAAGTTTGTTAACGTTGTAGTCTCACTATCTGTATGAGCTATAAGGTCAATTTCAACGGAGTCCAAACCAACCTGGATTTCAAAAGACGTAACTGGTGATGACAATTCCAGCAAATCACTCTCGTCTGCGCCATTAGACATTTTATCGATAATGTTGGTCGCCTCTAAGTTTCTACCTTGGGAGGTAGATTCCAAGTCAGATGAGTTTGGGACATGGCTCAAAACAAGAGAATATGCACCTTTGGACCTATCAGATGATTCATCAAACACCTTATGCGCATGAATTTTGTTTTTGCAGTCAGATTGTCTACCATAGTTTTGCAAGAAAGATGAGTTGGTCATACAACTCCTCTTCGCTAATCTCCCTTCCGACTTGAGCCCTTTCTGTTTAAATCGAGTTCTCACTTTATCAGCAAAATGCTGCCAATCAATTAATTGCTTGTTCCTATAGAACCGCTGGTACCATTCCAATGCGTTCTGATCATCCTCAATTCTATAGAACTCAAAATAATGCTTCCATAGCCCGGTCTCGAGGTTGAAAAGAGGTCGTTCTTTGTTTCCTCATAGCCTCCAGCAGCATCGAACGAAGATCAGCGAGATCCTTAGAAAGTGAGGCCTTCATTTCCTGAACTGAATCACGAATTGAATCTTCGACGAAAGCCTTGAGTACTTTTTGGTCCTCCATTAGAGACCTCTGGATGAAAGCACCAATGTAACAACTGGATATTACACCCAAACCAACTGATTATATTAACTCAATAAAAGGAACTACAATAACCAAATAGCAATACAATAGTAGAAAACAACACTAAAGGAAGTAGAGAGTAGATGAGAAGAGAAATTGCAACCTAAAGCTAAGAAGAAAGGGGATGAGAAACAGTTTCAACAGAGGAGATGAGAAGAACAGACTGAGCCAAGGCTTCAACATAATTCACATCCTGTATCTCCCCCTTGATCCCAAATATAATGTCCTAGCATTCCATTCGGGTGTTTAGTCATTGGGGTTCTTCTCACTTAAACTTTTGGCCCAAATGTCCCAACTGGATCAGCGTCGTTTGACATTTCTGGCCCATAGCCCCTTCCTGACTCAACTTGGTTCACAACAGAAGATGTTCTAAGACAACTCCCGTAGGAATTCCAAAAATTTGAAACAAAAAATTCCAGATTTTGACTTTCATAAAATCATAATTTTATATAATTTTCAGGTATTAAAAGCAAAAATATATAGAGGTCAGAGAATTAGAAAATAGTAACAAACTAAAAATAAAGAGAAAAAATAAGGAAAAACGGGAAAACGGGGCAGGGCGGGGCAGGGTTAGCAGGACGGGGCGGAGTAGGGCAAAAAATTGTGAAGATGGTAAACGGGCAAGGGCAGGGCGGGTCAAGATCTTAGTGGGTCAAAGCTTGCCTGCCTCGCCCAACCCATTTGACATCCCTAACTGTATTCTAGCCCAGCATCCTGAAGCCCAATTGATCTCCCCGTCATCTCTTCCAGACAACTGAAGAAACTTTCCCATAACTTTCATCATCTCCTAATTGTCGGAGCTTTCTCGCATTTTGCTCAAAAGTATTATCATCCCACTTTGAATTCATACGGTACGTTTTTAAATTAGAATGGCAATTTACCTCAATTAAAAAAAAAATTTTTGCTGTATATGGATAAACAGAAGAGTGCTATTTATTATTTTGCTTATCTAATATCTAATTATGTTGTTTGATTGAGAATCCTCCTTTTGTACCTTGAGTTAAAATAAGAAAGTTGTGGCAAGAAAGTTGTGTTCATATTTGTGATTTTGGGGTGACTTATTGTGGAGTTGAGTTTTTCATGGGAGATGTTGAGTGAAAGAGAAACTGGTTACACTGACCAGAAGATATCAGTTAGCTGTGGCAAAATGACTACATCTGTCCCCTAAAAAAAAAGAAAAAAAATCAAAGGGATAGCTGCCCAATTACATATACGTCTGTCCTCTCATTAGCATGAGGCTAACACTCCGAGCACAATCAATAATGCTAACTGATAGAGCCTGTTAGTTCTGATATTTGGGTTGCTATTAAGTGGGAGGTTAATTTCATGTTTCCCAAGATTAAGCCAATATAGAAGCAACTATAGTGTGCTTTTTTTTTCACTTCTCGTTTAAGCTCTATATGGTTTGATACATTCTTATTACTACAGAGACGAAAGAGAAGATTGTTGCTAATTTGGCGAACTTTGCATATGATCCTTACAACTATACCTTTTTGTGCCAGGTTAAGAATCTTCTGATAAGTAGTTTAAGTTTGTTATTCAGTCATCTTTTCCTGTTTTGTTTGGCTCAACATGTCTTGTAATATTAAACAGCTTAATGTTATAGAACTTTTTCTCGACTGTTTAACTGAGCTGAGTGAGAGGCTTGTGGAGTTTGGGATTGGAGGAATCTGCAATGCTTGTGCTGGTAAGACTAAAGCTTTTGGAGTTAATGTTGTGCAATGCTTGTGCTGGTAAGACTAAAGCTTTTGGAGTTAATGTTGATTCCATGATTTGGAACTTTTTTTGTTGGCATATTCAGAATCGCAGTAGACTTACTGTAATCTGCTCCAGAAAATTACTTATGCATTTTTTGACTTGCAGATCCAGCAAATGCTGCTCTTGTCACTCAAAATGATGGTATCCCTCTCGTCATCCAGTGTTTGTCAAGTCCTGCTAGGAACACGGTAAGGACATAAACAAACAGTTTGTGGTCTTCTTGGTTATTGAATGCGTGCTGTTCACTCTTTAAAATATGCACATAAAACATAGTGAGAAGCACTCCAAACTAATAATTGTTACTTGAACTGTCCAGTACCATTGATCTGTCAATCTTGTCGATTACTCTGATAAGAATTTGCCTGGCATCAGTGTTATCACCTCTTATTGAATGTAATCATTTTAACAGTTGGTGTCATTTCAGTTTCTGCTTCTTTGGGAGGCATCAAGAATAATATGATGTTTGCCTTTATTGAAAAAACTCTGAAATTTAGTAGTAGTATTTTTGTTCCTGTCTCAAAGATTGTTTTTACTTTACCACTTCCTTTCACGAGTGAACCCTGGCACGAGCCTACCTTGGTTGAACCAAAAAAGGGGTACATGCATACCTACCTTTACCATATAGGGAATGAACTGTGTTAGAGGCATGTGATTTTGCTTCGATCTCTTCGGCTAAACCTAAAGGAGACTTCGATCATTCTAGCTTTCTGAAGGAGGAACATGTCACTCGGAATTTCAGAAAGTGAATCCTCTTTTTCAAATCCTCAACAGCCTCATACTTAGGTGGTCAGTTTTACTTCTCAAAGTCTATGTCAGTCTCTCATCGACATCCTCTTCTGAGCAATTACAGTATACAAATTGTTACATTGTGTATCTATCTAAACAATAAAAAATGGTTATTGTATGCATATGCACATAAAGAGCAACAGTAACACATGTATATGGGTGTATGTGCATGCATTTCACCAATGGTTTTAACAAATGAACTTCAAACTGGCAGGTAAATTATGCTCTAGGAGCTCTGTATTATCTTTGCAATGCATCAAACAAGGAAGAGATCTTAAAGCCAGAAGTAATTAATGCCATCAAAAGTTATGCAGCTGCTGGTGGAGTTAGTACAAGCTTCAGCAATTTGGCTCAGTCTTTCTTAGATAAACATGTCTAGTACTTGTACTGGTGGGAGGTCGTACGAGTGTTTTGCGCAAGCTGGCCCGCACACCACCCGGGAAAGAAAAAGGAAGTCCTATGTATATCATCAAATTCCAAAACCACCTTTGTTTGTTCCTTGACTCTTGAGTGGCTTCCTATCTTGAAATATAACAATTTACCAAGTATATATGTCAAAGTTTTTAATCGGAAAAAACTTATGGATAGTAAGTTGACGTAATTCTAGAAAACTAACACAGTTACTCCTGCACTGCATATGATAAATTTGCGAAAATTGTTGCTACAGATATAAAATTCATGTATCGTATGTATTATTATGAATAATTAGTGTATTTACCGGCTGGAAAAAGTATACATTAAATCTGGCAGGCAATTTCTGTTAAAATCTTGGATGAGTAGCATAAATGTTGATCTCGCTAACATGTCTAATCTGATTGTGGTAATCTCAAAATTAAAATGACAAATATTTACAGGATTTATCACAAAGTTTAACCAATTTATTCCACATAAATTAGATAAATCATGTTTAAGAAGTACTTGATGAAACTGGAAAAAACGAAATTTTAATTTTTTTTCTCTTTGCATCTGTGATCTGCCTATGTGCCTGAAAGAACAAAAGTACCTAAATCTCCAACGTTGATGTTTAAATGAAGATATTAGTTTTGTGCATTTAAGAGTGTGATCTAGTGATCAATATAATGCGTTAAAAATCATAGCATACCAATTTCAAATTGCAATGAAGATAAAAAAAAATACTAAAAAATACTTATCCAATTCTTGGTGAAAAAAGTTATTCAATATACAGGTACCTCGTGAAATCAATAGCGTAGCAACATTATGCCAAGGGTAGTCTTTTTTTTTGGGGGGGTAGAATGCCAAGGGTAGTCAAATGAATAGCCTTCGCTAAAAAACTATATTGTGGATACAAATCAATTTAATTTATATGATTATATATTGCCTTTTGAATACCTTTAATATTGTTGAGTGAGATATGTTTAAATCTTCGCGTAAATGTTTGCTCCTTTTGTTTGCCAAAACTAAATAGAGATCGTCGTATGTGTAAAAACAAACAACTAATCTTAGAAGTTGTTTTTAAATTTAAAATTGATTCTGAATAAATTTTATAATTTCAAAGTCAAGCTTTCAAAAATGTCTTCAATAAAAGCTCGCTATATACTACTCCACAATCCTCTCGACTCTCTCTTTCTTTTGGTTTTATGCTTACTTTTATTATTATTTTTTTTATCCTTTTTTATACTTTTATTGTTAACATTTTTTTATTTTTATCCTCTTTTATATTAGTTTTGATTTATAAAATTATAATTCTATTACAAAGTATTTTTATTATTTTGCTAAATATAGCGTAATTTAATTTAAAATTTGGTGCACCTATTCATTGAAAGAAAAATTTAATAATTTTCTTAAAGTTTGAACTCCCTTGATAAAATTCCTGACTGCACCATTTTATGAAATTAATTGAGATACGAATAAATTGGTTCGAATATGCAATAAAAAGATTAATTCTCGGCCAAACTTGATGCAAGGTTTTGCTTTTTGTTAATATCCACCCTTCATGTTTTCACAGTATTCACTTTATCACAAGAAACTTCACAATTTTTTTTCCCAGCTCACAAGTGAAACATTCAGCATTTGACAAAGACAAGTGTCCATAACGACAAACAAGAAACCAACAAAAATCATATAAGATGATAAATTCAAAATATAATACAATCCCACAATTGTCTCTCATACAACACTCTCAAACAAAAGCCAACTCATACCAATGAACCTGATAAGTAAATCCAAAATATATATACAGAAAACAAAACAAAAAAAGAAGTAAAAGTACAAAATGGACATAAGAAAATTTATCCAAAAAATAAGGAATTTTTTTTTCTTTTGTTCTTTTTTTTACAACAAAAACAAACTTAATAGGATTTGTTTTTACTTTGGAGGGCTGGCCTTCACGACTGTGATAGGATGCGTTGCATCTTGCACCACGTGGTTGCTCACACTTCCAAGTAACATCCTGCAAATATAAGCAGTTGCAAATTAACCCCATATTGATAATTAAACTGATGCCTTATTTATTCTGATAAAAGATCACTACAGCAATTAATTATAGATTATTATACATCGATATTGTTCTCGAGTTGTAAAATCAATCATTAACGTTTTAGGATATGCTGTCTATATTATATTATACTCATTGAAAGTGATTCTTTCCTGAATCGATGCAAACGCAAGATACTTGATGTGTATCAGAGATGCTTTTGCCAAAAGAGGGACATTCTTCAAACAGATAGAACTTATACTGCCCTCGAACTCAAAGGATGTCAGCTTGGGGGCATTAATTTCAATTATGCCTGAAGTTTCCGAGAGTAGTTTCAACACGAACTGCTCAAGCAACGGGCAATGAGATATTAACCTTCCGAGCAATTCAGGAAAATATTTGACTCTACATAGTTCCAGGCTGATTAACCTATCAAACGCAGTGGCGGACCCAGGATTTGAGCAATTCAGGATTTGGCGTGCAGCTCTTTCAAATCTTAATGATTATAGTGACTTATTATCCAAGTATGAATAAAAAGAAGTTCTAAATAAAAAGAAAGTGCCGAACAGAGAGAGGTTTTTCGAAACATAGGTGCTACAGAAAGGAAAAATATTTGATTTAAACATGTTTTAAACTTTAAACTTTTGATTTTTCTCAAATAAAAAAGGGACCTGTGATCAAAAGGGTGTTTAAAAATTATCAAAAACTTACTAAAGAAATCAAGATTAAGGGCGTATTATTGTCAAGCACTTGAGAATCTTTGGGAGCATAGCCTATGCTCATGTGCCACATCAAGGGAGAGCGAAGCTTGACGATCGAAGTGTCAAGCATGTATTTATTGGCTATGATACGAGTTCAAAAGGCTACAAGTTATACAACCCAAGCAGCGACAAGGTGGTGGTAAGTCGCGATGTTGAATTTGATGAAGAATTGGCATGAAACTGGAAAGCTCAGGAAGAAACTTCATATGATTTTCT
Organism: Nicotiana sylvestris; assembly: GCF_000393655.2. NCBI lineage: Eukaryota > Viridiplantae > Streptophyta > Magnoliopsida > Solanales > Solanaceae > Nicotiana > Nicotiana sylvestris. Next base: position 154,193,357 of record NC_091063.1, on the reverse strand, counting down.
TCCATTCTTTGGTGATGAAGAAGAACCAGAAATCATGGAACCTGTGCAAGATACAACTCCACCTTCTTCTCCAACCAATATTGCATCTCCCTCTTCTCAAGAAAGTTCAAATGAACAGCCTCAAAGGACAAGGAGTATTCAAGAGCTCTATGAGGACACAGAAGAAGTTACTAATTTTGATTCTTTATATTGTCTCTTTGCTGACAGTGAACCAATGAACTTTGATGAAGTTGTTACAGATAACAGGTGGAGACAAGCCATGAAGGAGGAGATCGAGTCAATAGAGAAGAACAATACTTGGGAGTTAATAACTCTTCCCAAGGGTCATCGAGAAATTGGAGTGAAATAGGTATACAAGACAAAGAAGAATGTTAATGGAGATGTGGAAAGATACAAGGCACGACTGGTGGCTAAAGGCTACAAGCAAAGGCAAGGCATCGACTATGAAGAAGTCTATGCACCTGTTGCTCGCATGGAGATTATTCGTTTGCTGATCTCTTTGGCGGCACAAATGAAGTGGAAGATTCATCAACTAGATGTCAAGTCAGCCTTCTTGAATGGCTATCTTGAATAAGAAGTCTATGTTGAATATCCATTGGGCTTCATGGTCATAAACCATGAAGATAAAGTGTTACGGTTGAAGAAAGCTTTATATGGATTAAAGCAAGCCCCACGAGCATGGAATAGTTGCATCGACAAGTATTTTCAAGACAATGGTTTACTCGTTGTCTCCATGAATATGCTCTTTACCTTAAAGTTCATACTAATGGAGATATCTTACTTGTTTGTCTTTATGTTGATGATCTTATTTTCACGGGTAATAACCCAAGTTTGTTTGAAGCTTTCAAGAAAGATATGTACCATGAGTTCGAGATGACAGACATAGGGCCCATGTCATATTACCTGGGCCTAGAAGTGAAGTAGATGGAGGATGGAATTTTTATCTCTCAAGAAAGCTATACAAAAGAGATATTGAAGAAGTTCAACATGCTCGATTGCAACCTCGTGAACACACAGATGGAAAGTGGGACAAAATTGTCCAAGTTTTATGAAGGAGAAAAAGTAGATCCCACATTCTTCAAAAGTCTTGTGGGAAGTTTGAGGTACTTGACTTGTACCAGGCCAAATATACTTTTTGCAGTTGGAGTAGTAAGTCGCTTCGTGGAGGCTCCTACCTCTACTCACTTGAAGGTTACTAGAAGAATTCTTCGCTACCTAAAAGGTACGATTGATTTTGGGTTATTTTATTCTTCTTCTAATGATTTCAACCTTGTGGGATTTTGTAATAGTGATTGTGCGGGAGATATTGATGATAGAAAAAGTACAATTGGTTTTGTATTTTTCTTGGGTGATTCTATTATTTCTTGGAGTTCAAAAAAATAGTCCATTATTACTCTCTCGACTTTTGAAGCCGAATATATAGCAGCAACATCATGTACCTGTCATGCTATTTGGCTAAGGAGATTATTAAAGGAGCTCAATTTGTCACAAATGGAAGCTACAGAGATTTGTATTGATAACAAATCAGCACAGACACTCGCGAAGAATTCAGTGTATCATGATCAAAGCAAGCATATAGATACAAGGTATCACTTCATCAGAGAGTGCATTGCCAAGAAGGAAGTCAAACTCAAATATGTGAAGTCTCAAGATCAAGTTGCAGACATTTTTACAAAGCTTCTCAAGTTTGAAGATTTTCAGAGATTGAGAACAAGACTTGGACTGAAGAAGAAAAATCAAAATTAAGGAAAAAATTTGTGGGTTCCATACCTCACATACTAAAGGAAATAAGATGGAAAGGTTGGAGAGGACAAAGTAGGCTGCTTGAAAAATTACATATGGGCGGCTGATCAAAATTTTACTTTGCAATGCAAAAGTCAATTTTGATTGGCTGATAGATTGGCTATTTTACCTATAAATAGAGATGCTTCCCTCTCGGTTTAAACACACCCAAATAACGAGAGAAGCAGAAAGCAGTGAGAGTAATCCAAAGATTGTTGTCTGTGAGATAACTAGTGAGTGGTAGTAATATTGTAGTGAAGTGTTTTAAATAAAAAGTGTTATTTCTTTCAAAGTTGTAGTAGTCTCTTGACACTATTGAGTTGTAATATTATAGTGGTAATATTGCTCCGTTCGGATATTGTATTTTACCCCACTAAAATATTTGGTGTCATTATTACTCTCTTGTGTTATTATTATTTGCTGTGAATATTATTCCTAGACGGGATTATTATTTTTTCCCAACGGTTCTTCATCCACCCGATATATTCTGAATTCAACATTCTCCGTCTTATTATAATCTAACACCATATCAACCAAAAATAACTGCCTGTTTGATTCCACGAGTCGTTTCTTCCTACAGGGGGCTGTATCCCTGTCGTGTAATATGGGAGATACTATGGCCTCATTGAATGAGGAAGAATCAAACTCTATAGTTTTGCCACATCGATCAACAACAACAAAATTTCCCTTATACACAATGATATCGACTATTTTGAAACTGCCATATTTTAGTGTAGTCCAATTCTCATCCAACGACTTCGAATAAAGTAACATAGTCCAATTATTAGGGTTATTCTTGAACAAAGATGATGGAGTTTTGGGGCTGAGCAATTTGAAGTGTCTGTTACCTTTTTTTTAAATTGTATTTCAATGTATCTCGCTGTATTTTATGTATTTCATTATGTTCATTGTCTCTTTTTTTTCATTGTATTTCAATGTATCTCGTTGTATTCCATATATTTCATTGTATTCACTGTAAGCACGTAATTTTTGACCCGCACAAATTTTAAAGTTAGTTTTAGCTTTTTAATATTTTTAAAATATTTACTTGAGTTTATTTTAACATAATTTTAATCTTTTACTTTTAGTCCTAAGACGTAAATTAAAAAAAACATAAAAATAGTTTTATTTATCGTGTTTATCGCTTTTATATATTTTCATCTTTAGTTTAAGATTAATTAGTATATTTTTGTTCATGGTATCTTAATTTTATCATGACTTTAGCTTGTTTTCTTTACTCAAAAATACAAAATACAAAAAAATAATAAATTTTTAAAAATACAAAAAAAAATTATTTTAAAATTTTGTTTATTTACTTAACTAAGTTTAATTAACATTTTGGTAGAATTTTTGAGTTTGTCTTTGTCCAACAAAAAAATTTGTAGGTCCAAAGGTGTGAGTCCATCTCTTTTAACTTAAACCCATTACACTAGAGTCCAATTTTAAAGCCCAAATCTTGTTAGCCCATACCCCATTTTCCTTAATGAGATAAAAAAACCTAGACCTAGACTTAGGAGTGGAGCCGTTTTGGACACAAGGGAGGCTTCATCTTCTTCAAACTTAGGACAAGAACAAAAACCCTAGGCTAAACCCTAGAAAGAGCCAGCCAGCTCCCACTCATAAACGACCACCCAATCACCAAACAACAGCAGCCGCTGCCCGTCAGTCAACTCGCCGAAAAAACTAGAAACCCACTGCCCTCGCCCCTTCGCCTGAAAACCCGTCATGGCGCACCATCTCTCTCTCATCGAACCAGCATCAGACCTCTCCTAAAGAACTAGGCGCCGGTCATCTCCTTCCCCCACCAGTCGTTTTCCGTCGCCAACAACAGAAACGCCACGCCAAACCCACCATTACCACTAAAAATCAAATCAGTTCTTCTAGATTTTAGTTTCACTTCAAAAAATCAGAAAAAAATAATATTAAAAAAAAAACAAGTTTCTTCTCTTGGATTTGGTTCGAAATGGGATAAAGCCGAAGAGGTTTCCAAATTTTTGAGTCGCCGTGCGTGTTTCCGGTCGTGGCTCGTAGTCTTTGTTTGAAGATCTGTTGAAATTCCTCACTTCCGGGTTCACTCCATTTTGTTCGACTCAATGTTGTAAATCGCTGAAATTTGCTCATTGGAGAGTTAATCTCAGGTCATTTTTCGTCTCACTTGCTTTATTTTCAGTGTTGATTTGAGTGTTGAATTTTGTCTAATTCAGACTTGTCTTGCCTATCTTGTGTGCCGTCATTTTACTAGAGTCCTCTACTTATTAGCATGTACTCCTCTTCTTGAATGCCTACTCTCTATGTTTTATCATTTGAGATTGGTTTTGCTGGGTTCGAAATTATTTGAATGGTGATGATGGGCCGTGGAGGGTAAAATCATAAAAGAAATGAAGTTAAGCATGAGCATGAAACATCTTTATTTATTTTAGCGTAATTTTTACTTTTCTTCTTCCGTAATCGCTAGGACCATGTGTAGGCCGATCACACTTGGGTAGGCAAATCATAGGATTTTTGTTAGTTTTGAGGCGAGCGGTCGTCCCCTTGGTTAAATTTATTCGGAGAATGCCCCGAAGTATTTGTACATATTTTATTCCGGGGAATGCCCCGTAGTATTTTGTAATTGAAGGCGAAAGCGAACTCGTATTACTTTTGTTCTTATTTTTCATTTTTCTTTTTTCTTTATTAGGTGGGGACGACCTCGAGCCCTTTTGTTTGTTTATTTTTCTATGATTGTTTTACCTCATCTTGAATATTTTAGAAGCCAATTAGATTGAGTACGCAACCGTGACTTTCACGGGACTTGGGGAGTGCCTAACACCTTCTCCCCGAGTAAAAGGAACCCCCTTGCCCGAATCTCTGGTGCAGACTTAGTTTTGAAGTCCAAGTGTTTTAAAAAGAAAAATTATTTTTAGAAAAACGGTGACCTGACACACCGAAATCAAATGTCAGGTGGCGACTCTGAGTTATTTCCTTTTGAACACAAATTTTTGTCACTTTCAAAATTGAAAAACCCTTTCGAGCTTTATTAAAATCTTTTTATTTATTAAGAGGGTTTAGTGAGGTTGTAAAAAAGGGGTGTGACATTCACTGTCTCGCTATATTCTATGAACGTATTCATATACTCCCTCCATTCCATTTTATGTGAATCTATTTCCTTTTTGGTCCGTTCCAAAAAGAATGAACCTTTTCTAAATTTGGTAACAATTTAGCTTAAAGTTACAACTCTACCCTTAATGAGAAGCTTTTATAACCACACAAATACTCTGGGCCCCATTTGGACTTGTTTAGGACCACAAATTCCAAAAGTCTTCATTTTTTCTTAAACTCCGTGCCCAGTCAAACAGGTTCACATAAATTGGAACAGAGGGAGTATTTTTTTAATTAATATAATTTATGTATTCAGATTTATAATTGAGTTTGTTGAGTTATATTAAGAGTCTATTTGTGTTAATTGATTCATTTTTCGTTTTAAAACAACTGAATAGATCACGATTTACCCTATTTGCGTTACTGTTTGCACAAATACATATCGTGAATACAGTCGAGTACAATAATTGTCTAGCTGTACTCACATGTTTCACGTCGAGTTTTGCAACTGTATTAATGAATACAGTAGCATAAATACATTGAATACACTCTAGCAAAACTGAAAACATAGCTATAGAAAATAATATAGTAAATAATAGCTACATCTAACTAATAACCACTAAACAATAGTGGGTTGTGAAAACTTCAATTTGTCAATAGGAAACAAATGAGCTTAGCAATTGTCCAATACTTCCACAACAAAAAAATGAATTCCATAAATTCCAGGCCTGCGCACTAATCCCAACAAAATAAACTTCGTAAATGCTTGGACCATCACAGATAATTCTAATTATAGGAAATTAACCATGAATATGATAACATGCTTTAGGCGCGCTCTTAATTAATCAATTCATCATGATTATGTATACGTTCGCGTGATATAATTATGATTAAAAAATTAATCAAGGTACGCATTCGCACGACTTTGGCCAAAAATAATCTTAATAATTAATAAAGCGTGATTAATTGTATACGTGTTCGCGTAACATGATTTTAAACGCATTAAATAAAACGGATTTACGCACACGTGATCGTCTCAAAGATAAATCCATAATGCCATAATTAAAAGCGGTAAAAGGTGCAATACACATATGTTATAAAATACGTAATTATGTAATTAATTAAGCCAAGTATGATTAAAGCGATCATGCTAAAACTACGGAATTTGGGAATGCCTAACACTTTCTCCCGGGTTCCTTACCCGGCCTTTTATGTTTCGCGGACTGTAAACCAGAGTCAAAATTTTCCTTAGATTTGGGATTCAAAATAAATGGTGACTTGTGACACCCTAATAATTATTCCAAGTGGCGACTCTAATTAAATAAATAAGCCAATTTCGAATAATGTCACTTTAATTGAAAAAACTCTCTTATCTTCGGGAAAAGAAGATGTGATAGCTCTGGCGACTTTGCTGGTCTGCGAAACTAGAGATTCTAGGTTTGATCCTCAGAGAGTCGGCAGAGTTGTCACACCTCCTTTTTCCAAAGAACCAAAAATCAACGTCCAATTGTCTTGTTAAGAACAATCGATCAACGTAGGTTCTAGGTCAAAACAAGTTGAAATCGTCAAAGAAATCAGAAAAGGGGAAAAGTTAGGTTTTCCAAAATTTAGATCTGTTATTCTACGTGTTTGGGAAGATTTATGGGGAAATTGAGGGTGAATTTGGGATAAGGAGATGCTGGGGAGTGTAGGATGAAACTTTGGGATGATTTGGGGGTTGAATGTTGGTGGCTATGGTTTCTGGCGGCGGCTAAGGGTGAGGGGGATAATAGATGTGAGAGATGGGAAAATGCAGGAGGTTCTAGGGTTTAGGAGGTCTGTTGGGACAATTATAAAGGATGGTTTGATTAGTTCAGGTTGGATGATGAAAATTGACGGCCAAAACTTGACGTGATAAAAAGGGCGTCGTTTGGTTTTAACAAAGGGTTATACCGGGTAATGGAAGTGGTCTGGGGTATAGGGGCGAAGCTGAGCGGGTATTTGGGCTTGAAAAGATGGGCCCAATTCAAATGTAAAACCAACAGCCGCGTTTTCTCTTTTCTTTTTATATTGAATTTCAAAATTGACCACAAAATTAACTTTTTAATTCTAAAACCTAATTTACAAAATTAAACCTACTTACCTTTTTTAGTCTACAATTGACAATTTAATTAATTAAACAATGCAGGTAAAGTGACTAATGCATGCATAATTTTGGGTATTTTGTAGTGTTTTTACGAATGCAATTAATTATGCAATTAAAATCTGAAAAAAATATAAAGATTAAAAAATATTTTTTGTATTTTTCTTAGGATTTAAAATTCTATTAAAAAATATATCAAATATAAATACGCACAAAACAAATCATGTAAAATAAAGCAAAATTCCTAAAATTCTTCAAAATAATTAAAAGCCACTTTTGAAGTTTTCTAGGAGTAATTATATATTAGAAGAAAATTACGTGCTTACATTAATTAGTAAAATAGCTTGTAAGCTTATCCAAAGGAAACAAAGCATATTAGGTAAATGAAAACGTACTAACATTTTATTACAAACAACAACAATAAGGCACCGTTTGACCATGAGTTTTGCCAAAATAAATTTGGAATTTATTTTCAAAACTCATGTTTAGCTATAAATTTTGTTCATATTTTGGCAAAATCTCAAATCCCAAAATTACCCTAATTGCTGATTTTGGGCCAAAATCCTAAAACTTGGGAATTATACACATGTTTTTCCAAAATAAAGTTGAAAAATATATTTTGAAAACGTATGTCCAAACACATTTTCATTTTCAAACCAAATTTCACCCAAATCAGATTTTTCAAAGCAAATTTGGAATCTATGGCCAAACGCTAGCTTAGTTTCACTCACAAAACTCCAGCTCTTTTAAAATAAAATGCATGTCCAAATACAATTTCACCTTCAACAAATATTTTTTAACACAAATTTCAAAAACTTCAACAAAATCTATGTCCAAACGCTAGCTTAGCAATTTCAGTCTTATTTTATTTTTTCCTTCAAAAAAAACGACAATCGGCGTGTTTTGCTTAGGAGAAGAAGCAATAAGAGGCCCTTCGTTTTACAGGCAAGAAAAAACAAACTGATGGTAATACTATTCTGTTCTTAAAAATTGTCATTCTCTATCTTTTACATATCAATTTTGTGGATTCTTTTGTCTCATTTTTGTATATTTTTTTTAATGTGATTGGCACTGATGTGAAAGACACTGGATTGAAGAGTTAACAAAAGTTTCTAATGCCTTCTTTTTTAGTAACAAAGGAATTTTATTTAAAAGAAACTACTCTATGAGATTAGCCTGAGCAACGAAGTACTTACTCGGTCTCACAAAAAGAGAAATAACAAAAGAGGGAAGAACAAAGTCCGTAGATCAAATAACGTTTCTAATATATTGGCCATATTTGCATTCATAAAACGATAAATTGAATAATCGATAAATCACAATATGATATGCAATTAAAATTTCATTAATTGATATTCCCACTTGCTTTACATAGACTTCAGTCTGTTTAACCAAAAAATAGGAATTTCGGTCAAAACTTGTTATTAGAAGAACTCGGGTTACTGATAATCAAATAGAAATAAGAATAATTGATGTAAACCATAGCTGGATAAAAAGCAAAGTAAATCAGTGTATTCGAATAGTATTTCATGTCCTTACAAATGTTCATTCCTCACCTTTTATAGCTATTTCTAAGTAATATGTTTCTTTCTTTCCATAATGGAGTTATTATGGACAATTAATGACATTTAATGTAACGTTATAATTGGCAATCGTAACTGTTCAGTACAGATTCTATAACGTTTCCTGTAATTAATGCTCATTAACTACTGATAATACGTATCTATACTCTTTTGCTATATAGGTTCATTCTTCCGATGCTTGTTCAAATTATCAAGAGGTTCGAGCACCCATTCTTTCTGGTTTTCTTGGATCTTTGCCCGTGTCTGTTAAAGCTCATGCCTCTTCAACTATTCTTCGACAACTGTCATCCTTTTACTGATCCACGTGTCATGACATATCATCATATAATTAATTCAATATATTAACTTGATTTTTCCCAATACAGATAGACCCCCCACTTGCCATTTATTCAACAATAGAATATTTGGGAAGTGGATCTTTATTAAAGTGGGAATTTTTGGCGCCATTAAGAACCGACGCTTCATATGTCACTTCCATTTAATGCATGTGACACATGGCATCTTCTGATTAGATCTGCAACTCTTCAGCATCTTTTATTGCGGCTACATCAATTATGAAGTGACAGTTTCCATCATGACGTTTCCATCATTACGCTTTTTTCTTTTGACGGTTGCTTCTGAGTATAAATATGGCTTTTGTCTTTGTCTTTCTCATAAAACGTTACCAATCTTAGAATATTCATTCTTGTTTTCTTCCCCGTACATCCATGTCTTCTTCAAACCCTAATCCCCGAAGAGTCCCTATCGTTGATGAACTTCCCCTTGCTCCTATTAGAAGCAGAAGAGGGAGAAGGTTGCGCAGTTTAGGGTCTTCATCTGTACGAGGTGTTTCTTTACCTCTAGCGAGTTCTACCCCTCCTTCTAGGGCTAGGGGTTCTCTTTCTCATAGATATTCTTCTAGAAATAAAGACTCTAGTGAACCAGTTCGTGAACCTTTAGTAGATGAAATTGTCCCTTCTAAACTATCTTTTTACTCTGATAGAGAATCGATTAGGAATCAAGTTTCTTCTATGTCTTCTTTGGATCGTGTTGATGTTTACCCTTCTCAGATTACTGAAGGTTTAATCTCTGTTGTTCGTAGGGATTGCCATTAGAAACCTGACTTCCCTATCATAATTCCTAATGCAAATCAAAGAATTACATCTTACATGACCGGATTTTCTTTTGTGTATACATATCCCTTTACACTGAATTTTAAACTCCCATTGATCCTGTTATTATTGAATTCTGTCATTTTTTCAACGTTTGTCTAGGACAAATTGGCCCCATTGTATGGAGGGTTGTTGCTTGTCTAAGTCACTTAGCATGTCTGGCTAATTTACCTTTTACTTTTTTTCATTTGATCCACCTCTACTCCCCTAAGCTTTTCCGACATGGGATCTTTACTTTAGTGGCGGAAAATAAGAGAGTGCTAGTTAGCCCTAAGGACCATAGCTGGTATACCAGATTTGTTGTTGATGCCCCTACTGTAGGTTTAATAGGTGAAGAAAATGTACCATTCCCTAAAAAGTGAAATTTTGCACATAAGTTTTACTTTTGCAATTTTCTCTCTTTTTTCCTTTTCCGTTTTGAAGGGGTTTATTTTTCTCGCTGATGTTTAACATTTCTCTTTTTTCAGCAACCATGGGAACTATTGACGAGATTCCCAATTTTCGTGGTTGGGTAGAGAAATTATTGTCTGTTGCTCCGATGGAAGGTAGATCTTGGAAAAATCATTCACACAGGTTTGGTTGGAAGGTTAAAACTCATGGTAAATTCTTTACCCCCTTTCTTTTTATATTTTCATTCACCTTTCCCTTAGAATTTATTTGACCCTTCTTTTTATCAGGGTTTCCCACACATGGTGTAAGTGCTGATGCAATTGTGGCTTCCAGAGTTTCTTTGGAAAGAGCTCAAGAGATAATCTTGAGTTCGTCATCGAAAAGGAAGGCTGATGCGACCTAGGATTCTGATGAGGAAGAGGAACAAGATGGAAGTTCCTTGGTTAAAAGACCGTGGGCCAAAAGATGAGTCTTTTCAGATGATGAAGCAACTCATCCCCGTTCTGTTCCCATGACCGAGCCTGTTGAAGCCACCTTGGTGAGTTCGGACGACGATACTCCTGCGGCAGCTCGTGACTCTGATGAACAGCTTTTTTCTCGTGGGTTTGACAGTGAAAATTTGGATTTAGTTTCTGACGAAGTACCCCTTGACTCATTTACCATGTCTGTCCCTGTGGTGCGTTCTTTGCCAGTTGTTATCGCTACTGTTTCTGCTCTGCCCCAAGCTGTTATGACTTCCTCTACAGTCCCCACTACTACCATTCCCCGTACTGTGATTGGTTCTTCAAGTGGAAGTGGAAGGATGAAGCAGATTACCATTGAGGTCCGTGTCGATGGTAATCTTTTGAAAATGTCAGGTCGGGCTGACGTATGGTTGAAGCCCTTGATTGGTCCAGTCAAAAAGTCCAAGCTAGAAAGTCATAGTTCTTTGACTTGGATGAATGATATAGTGCAATCGTCACTGAAGGTATTTGCTTCTTTTTACGCTTTATTCCATTCTCCTTTTACCAAGGTTCTTAGCCCTTTTCTTCTTTTTTAGATCAATCTCATTGGCACAGAGATGATGAAGAGGGTTTCTCATACGGAGCAGTTAATGCATGATTATCAAATTGAAGCAAACAAATGGAAAGAGCAATATGAAAGTCTTCAGCTTAAGGTGGAACTTTTGGAAGAAAGCAAGTGTACCTTAGAGCAGCAGCTAAGAGTCATGGCATCGGAGCTAGCAGTTGAGAAAGCTTCTTCCAATCAAGCTGACAAGGATAAAAATCTCCTTGAGACATCATTTTCTGAGCAACTATCCAAAGCTAGCGAAGAGATTAAAGGATTGAAGGCCTTGTTGAACGAAAAAGAAGTTTATGTAGGTGAACTTGTTTAGACACTCACCCAGACCCAAGAAGACCTTCGTGTGTCTTCTGATAAGGTCAGATTTTTGGAGAGTTCACTTGCCCCTTTGCAATCTTCTTATGATGTTGCTTTGGCCGAGAAGGAAGAGCTCAAGAATGAGATTGACCAATGGGAAAGAGATTATGAGGTTCTTGAGGACAAAACTATTATTGAAGTGAGTTGGGCTATTTTAAACACACGCCATGATACCCTAGTAGAGGCTAGCCAAGAGGGTTTTAATTTGGCTGCTGAGTTAGCTAAGATAAAGGAAACCATTGAGAAAACTCAGCAAGGCCAAAGTTTTCCTTCTCCCATGGTTGATACTCCTGAGTATGTTGAAGCTAATATAGGCGCGGTGGATGTCCCAGCTTTTTCAGATCAAACCGAGCCCTATGTTGCTGATGATGCCTCTTTAGACTCTTCTTCTACTCCACAGTGAAAGTTTATGAAGTTTGACTCCTCTTTTTTTTCTTGGTGGAATTTGTGGTTTTATCCCTGGTCCCATTTGGGGGTTAAGTTTTTGGTAATGACAAGTCCCCAGGCCTTTTTGGGGCATTTTGTAAAAAATGACAATCAGTTTATGACTAAGTTCATACTTGGTCTAAACTTAATATTATAAAGTTTTCGCTTCAACTTAATTGTCTTGAGCTTTTGCTTTTCTCTTTTTTTTTGCCTTGTTTTATTTTTTTATATATAAATTCAAGGTCTTGTTTTTTAATTCGTGGGTTTTTGTCTTACCCTTTTTGTATTTTTTTTTATAAAATGCTTTGCTAACTTCATGGATCTTTCAATCAAACATGAAATTATAAAAGAGGACCCTTTTATATACGACACTTAATGAAGAAGATATCTCAACTTCATAATGGTGTAAATATACGGAAAAAGAAATAGGAACACACATGTTTCTTGAAATAACTTTGATAAAGTTTTCATTTGAACTTTGTCAAGTTTAAATAATAGTTTACATGTATTTAAATATCTTCTATTACTTTTTCGTAACTATTTTCTTTACAAAAGATTTGCAAAAAAGAAAGAAAATCCAAGGGTTTTTATGACCCATGGCTAAATACTGCCCGTAACCTAGACATCATAAGATTTTGAAATCTATATGAAGGTTTTTTGATTGGCTTGTGTTATTGGCTCGTGACTTTTCTCTGAACTTGGTATATTTGATGAGTAGACTTTTGGGCTTGACTTGAACTTTAATTGTTTTCAGTCTTCTTTGCCTTCTTTATACATGTATCATATGTATATTGTATAGTCCCCCAAGTGTTTGAGCTTTGAAGTATGAAATCTCGAGCACTTGATTATTCCTTCCATGCAGTCCTTTTTCTGAAAAGGAAAAACATACGGGACTCGGAGGTATGATTTTAGATGAAGACTTCTTAACCCATTTAAATTTCCATCAGAATAGTTGTAACCCTAGACCGGGAATTATGTTCTTTCCACGTGTCTTTCGGGTCGTAATTCATCATTTAGCGCATTCTAGCTTTTTGCCTATCATCTAAAATCGTTAGTAAAATTTTAATAATTCAAAAATAAAAGTTATTAATGAGGATAACTGCCCGTAGGTATTTCTTTTCCTTAGAAGTAGTATTTCTTCAGGTGAACAACATTCTAGTTTGAAGGTAAAATCTTGCCATCCAACGTTTCGAGCTCGTATGCTCCTTTTCCTGCAATACCATGAACCTTATAAGGACCTTCCCAAGTTGGACTTAACTTACCTGCATTGGCAGCCCTTGTGGATTGGAAAATTTTCTTGAGTACGTAGTCCCCAATCTTGAAGTATCTGAGGCGGGCTTTATGATTGTAATACCGCTCAATGACTTGTTTTTGTGTTGCCATTCTTATTAATGCATTTTCCCTTCTTTCTTCAAGTAAATCCAGGTTTACCCGCATCTCTTCTTCATTCGATTCTTCAGTAGCTTGAGTATATCTCGTACTCGGTTCCCCTGTCTCGACTGGAATTAAGGCTTCAGCTCCAAACACAAGTGAAAATGGTATTTCCCCCGTACTTGTTTTTGCTGTTGTTCGGTAAGCCCATAATACTCCAGGTAGCACCTTCGGCCAATTACCTTTAGATTCTTCCAGTCTCTTCTTCAAGTTATTGATAATAACTTTATTTGTTGATTTAGCTTGTCCATTACCCATCGGATGGTAAGGAGTTGAAGTAATCCTTTTAATTTGTCAACTTTGGAAAAATTCTGTGATTTGTGCACCGATAAATTGTGGGTCATTATCACATACGATTTCTTTTGGTACCCTAAATCGGCATATGATGTTCTGCCATATGAAGTCTCTGACTTCTTTTTCTCGTACCTGTTTGAAAGTTCCCGCTTCTACCCACTTAGTAAAATAGTCAATGAGTACTAGTAAAAATCTTACCTTGCCTTTGGCTTGTGGTAGTGGACCTATAATATCCATCCCCCACTTCATAAAAGGCCATGGTGCAACGACCGGATGTAATAATTCAGTTGGTCGATGTATGTTGTTTCCATATCTTTGACACTTGTTGCACTTTGCTACAAAAATTTCCGCGTCTTCTTCCATTTTTGGCCAATAATAGCCGGCTCTAATCATGGTTTTTACCAAAGATCTTCCTCCAGCATGATTTCCACAATGTCCCTCGTGTATTTCTCTCATCACGTACTTTGTTTGAGAAGGCTCGAGGCATCTTTCTAGAGGACCACCGAACATTTTCGATAGAGATTTCTTTTCTTTAAACAGTAGCGAGCAACATTTTTGCGATGTGATTGAGCTTTTCTCTTATCCTCAGGTAAAATCCCATGCTGCAAAAAATTGACAATTTCGTTCCTCCAATCCCAAGTTAGATTATTGTAATTTACCTCATTGTTGTCTTGATCGAGTACTGAATGAAACAAATGAATTACAGAAGCATTCTCTCCGTTTGTTACTTCCGCAGTAGATACAAGATTAGCTAGGGCGTCTGCCTCGACATTTTGTTCCCTCAGTATTTGCATGACTTTCCAAGTTTAAAATTGCCTAACCAAATCCCGTGCCTTTTCCAGGTAATTGCTACATCCTCGCCTCTATGGCTGTATAAGTCCCCTACATTTGGTTAACAATAAGCTACGAGTCGCTTTTGATTATTACCTGCTCTATTCCGAGATCTCGTGCCAACTCTAAACCTGCAATCACAACTTCATATTCTGCCTCATTATTAGTAATTGGATGGCACGTTTTTGCTTGTCTTATGGTTTCACCCGTAGGTGGTACCAAGACAATGACCAGACCTGCTCCTTTTACATTTGATGAACCGTCAGTTAATAAGGTCCATGTTCCTGGATTAGATCCGTTAAATACCTGTAGTTCTTTTTCTGCTTCTAACTGTATCCCTTGGCTAAAATCTGCCACAAAATTTGCTAAAACTTGTGATTTTATTGCAATTCTAGGTTGACATATAATGTCATATTCGCTTAGTTCTATAGCCCACTTGGCTAATCTACCAGATAACTCCTGTTTATGTAATATATTACGTAAGAGGTAGGCGGTTACCACATAAATAGGGTGATATTGGAAATAAGGTTTTAATTTCCTAGATACCATAATAAAGACTAACGCAAGTTTCTCTAAATAAGGATATTGAGTCTCAGCATCTAGCAAAGATTTGCTAACATAATAAATTGGTGACTGTTTACCTTGATCTTCTCGAACTAATACTGCACTTACCGCCACTTCTGAAACTGCAAGGTAGACAAGCAATTTCTCCCCATCTTTTGGTTGGGCTAACAGTGGTGGATTTGACAGGTATGACTTTAAATTCTTAGGTGCTTATTGGCATTCTTCAGACCATTCAAATTGGTTATGCTTTTTTAAAGCTTAAAAGAATTTGAAGCATTTTTCTGATGATTTGGAAATAAACCTGCCTAAGGCTGCTATTCTTCATGTCAGCCTTTGAACTTCTTTTTTGCTCGTGAGTATGTCCGAAATTTCTTCGATGGCTTTAATCTGTGCAGGATTTACTTCAATGCCACAGTTATAAACAAGAAATCCCAAAAACTTACCTGATGAGACGCCAAATGCATATTTCTCAGGATTTAACCTCATGTTGAATTTGCGAAGAATTTGAAACGTATCAATTAAGTGTTGAATATGGTCTCCTATTTGTTGTGATTTGACGAACATATCATCTATATACACCTCCATGGTTTTGCCTAAATGTTCCTGGAACATTTTGGTCACTAGCCTTTGGTATGTGGCCCCAACATTTTTCAAACCGAACGGCATGACTTTGTAAAAGTAAGTCCCCACTGTCTATGATGAAAGAAGTTTTTTCTTCATCTAGAGGATCCATTTTAATCTGATTATACCCTGAATAGGCATCTAAAAAACTTAACAATTCGTGCCTTGCAGTAGCATCAATTAATTGATTTATATGCGGTAATGGAAAAGAATCTTTAGGGCAAGCTTTATTCAGGTCAGTATAATCTACACAAACTCGCCACTTACCATTCTTTTTAGGTACTACCACATTATTATCTAACCAATCTGGATACTTTACCTCGCGGATAGACCCAATTTTTAAAAGTTTATGCACCTCATCTTGAATCACCTGGTTTTTTAATGAGCCTTGCTTCCTTTTCTTTTGCTTGACAGGTGGGTATGATGAGTCTTTATTTAATTTGTGAGTCATTACCTTCGGTGGTATACCTGTCATGTCTGAATGGGACCAAGTAAAACAATCTGCGTTAGCTTTTAAAAATTCAATTATCTTACATTTCATTTTCGAGCTGAGGTTTGTTCCAATATAGACTTTTCTGTCTGGCCAATGCTCAAATAGCGCCACAGCTTTTAGTTCCTCGATCGTTGTTTTGATATTTTAATTTTCTTTTGGTTCCTGAATAGTATCGGGCCTCGAATCTACATCTGTTTGCCCCACTCAGTTGAGGTTGGTGTTGATGCATCCTCAACTGTATTATGTGATTCCTATTTTTCATCACTCTTTACATTTGAATCTGCCACGGAATTAATACATCACGAAGCTTGTTGGTCACCACGGATTTGACGTATCCCCCATTATGATGGAAACTTGATAACTTGATGTAGGGTAGATGGAACAACATCTATTTCGTGAATCCATGGTCTACCGAGAATCATATTGTAAGTCATGTCCATCTCTACCACCTGAAATTTCGTGTCTTTGACAACTCCTTATGCGAATGTGGTGAGTATTATCTCCCCTTTTATTACGATGCTCGAGTTGTCAAAACCAGATAAGGTGTGCGCCTTGGGTATTAGCTTATCTTCAGCTTGCATTTCGTTTATCACTCTTAGCAGAATGATATTCACGGAGCTACCTAGATCAATCAAAACTCGTTTCACATTAGTGTCATGTATAAGTAAAGATATTACCAGTGCGTCATTGTGTGGGGTTAACACGCCATCTGCATTTGCATCATCAAATGTAATACTTTCTTCTTCCAAAATCTATTGAACTCGCTTCCCCTGTGTGACTGTAACTTTTGAAACTTTCTTGGTTGTCGTATACGTTACGCTATTAATTTCTTCTCCTTCGCTTATGACATTAACTGTCGTTTTTTGTGAAGGGGTTTAGGGGGTTCCTGCATGTTTTTCATATATGCTTGCTTACCTTTTTCACTAAACAATTCGGTTAGATACCCTTACTTTAATACATGTTCAACTTCACCTTGCAGCAATCTACAATCTATCGTTTTGTGACCGTGATCGTTATGAAACTCACACCAAAAATCAGGATTTTGCCTATTCGGGTTTGATCTTATTTCATTTGGCCATCACACCTTATCTCCCATGCTTCTTTATACTGCTACTAACTTTGATGTGCTAACATTAAAATTTGTAACCGTCGATCTTTGCCTTTGAGCTTCTATCATCATCTCACGTCTCTCGTGTGTTTCGCTCTTTTCTGAACCTTGATGATGAACCTGACTCTCTATCTCTCGATCCATGATCGTACCTTGAGTTATCCTGCTTTAAACGCGGTTCTCTTTCTGCTGGTCCCATGTAGGGCTCATACCTATTTTTACTGGACCTTTTTTCAGTTTCAGCGCGTCTTGAACTTACCCTTTCCTCTTTTCGAGACTGAGTGATGGTATTCTCTTCTATCCGCAGCTTAGTGTTGTATCTGTTGTAAACATCATTCCAAGTCGTTACTGGGAATTTACGTAGACTTTCCTTGAGTCATCTCGTGGCTTCTGAACTTTTCTCATTTAGATTACTAGCAAACGCCATAGCTGCCTGGTTATCAGGTACGCGTGGCAACATCATCCTCTCACGCTGGAATCTGTCTACGAATTCTCTAAGTAGCTCTGTATCTCCTTACATTATTTTGAAAATATCCTCCATTCTTTTTTCAAGTTTTTGAGCTCCCGAGTGTTCTTTGATAAATGAATCTGCAAGCTCAACAAAAGAATCTATAGAATTTTCGAGTAAATGAGAGTACCATGTTAATGCTCCCTTAGTGAGTGTTTATCCGAATATTTTGACCAATACTGATTCAATTTCTTGCTTGGTCAAGTCGTTTCCCTTTACACCAGTTGTGAATGCAGTTACGTGGTCTCGTGGATCAGTTGTTCCATCGTATTTCGGAATTTCGGGCATCTTGATTTTCTTCGGAATTGGTAGAGAAGCAACACTTGGCTTCCAATATTGTTGTGAATATTTGTCCATATATATTCCCTTGATTACAGGTGGTACTTCAGGTATTTGCTCTATGCGGTTGCTTTGCTCCTTGAGCTATTTCTGCAAAGTTAATACTAAATTTTGTAAATCAGAATTAACTGTGTTACCTGGTTCTCCATCACGAGATTCGCTGGGAGTTTCGCCACTGCCTGAGTTAACGAGTCCAGAATGAGGATTTTCCAAAATGTTGTTGTTTGGAGTTGGTGTTGGCGGTGCAGCCGGCAACTAGCTGGTAAAAGCCTGGAGAGCATTGCTAACTTGTTGAGTGATTAATTTTTTAAGAGCTTCATCGATAGCTTGATCATTTTCAAGTCTGTCATTTTCATTCGATTCAGATCTATTAGGAGTCCCCTCTCGTGATTGTCGCAGAGAATGTTGTGGTGAAGGAGGTGGAGTTCTATCATCTTGTTCGTTCAGTTGATGTTGTGGGTCTTCTTGGAGTGGTAAATTGTGTTGGTTATTGTCGTTGACATTCGACATGATTGTTTTTGATAAAAGAGTCGATTTGGAAAGCAAATGATTATCAGATTCCCGACACCGGAACCAATTTGTTTAACCAAAAAATAGAAATTTCGGTTAAAGCTTGTTATTAGAAAAACTCGGGTTACTGATAATCAAATAGAAATAAGAATAATTGATGTAAACAATAGTTGGTTAAAAAGTAAAGTAAATTAGTGTATTCCAATAGTATTTTGTGTCCTTACAAATGTTTATTCCTCACCTTTTATAGCTATTTCTAAGCAATACGTTTCTTTTCTTCCATAATGGAGTTATTATGGACAATTAATGACATTTAATGTAACGTTATAATTGGCAATCGTAACTGTTCTGTAACGACTCGACTGGTCGTTTTGAGCTCTAGTACGTCGTTCAGCAGTTTGAGGCCATGAACAACTTCACTTCAAGTATTATGACTTGTACGCGTGGCTAGAATTAAATTCCGGAAATCTCGGAGTTGATTGGGAAGAGAATTCCCATTTCGAAAGCCTTAAGTTGGAAGAATTGACTAAGATTGAATTTTTTAGTAAACGACCTCGGAATCGCGATTTCGGAGGATGACCTCTACCATAAGAATCCCTACATCCAGACGAGGTACCACTGAATCTACCAGAATAACGGGGCCTCTTATCAGACCCATGACCACCTCCCTGAGCAAGTGCCATCTCTATCCGGCGGGCAGCATCTGCCGCCTCTTGAAATGAAATCTCACTACCGGCACTCATGGCCATCTGAACACGGATCGGCTGAACTGCTGGAACCTGAGCCTGAGGAGCTACCGGCTCTGTAGTACGAGTATCGGGAGTCTGAACTCCTCCCCCAGCCTGAGATGTGGCTGGAGCTACGAGAAGCAAACCCGCCCTAGAAATGCCCTACATAAAGCCTACCAGTCGGACCAAAGCGTCCTGAAGCACTGGAGTGGCTATGAAACCCTCTGGGACCTGAGCTGGGCCCAATGGAGCTGCTGGAGCTGGAACCTCCTCGTCATAGTTAGTACGAGGCTCCACCTCTGGGACTGCTACTCGGGGCTGAGCTCTGCCTCGGCCTCGGCCTCTGGCACGGCCTCACCCTCTGCCCCTGATAGAAGCTGGGGGCTCGGGCTGCTGCGCGGTAGAAGAGGAAGCACGTGTTCTAACCATCTACGAAAGAACAGAGTAGGAGGACGATCAATACTTGAGAATCTGAATCGCACGACAGGAATGAACAAAGTGAAGCTTTCCTAACTCAGTAGCCTCTGCGGGATAAATACAGACGTCTCTGTACCGATCTCTCAGATTCTACCAAGTTGTTCATGAGTTGTGAGACCTAAGTAACCTAGTGCTCTGATACCAACTTGTCACGACCCGGATTTCCCACCATCGGGTGTCGTGATGGCGCCTACTATCGGAGATAGGCAAGCCAAATATATAAAACATTTTTCCTGCTTCCTTCCAAACAATATAATAAACGAGACAAAATTTAAGCGGAAGACTTAAATCTAAAGCAACTGAGAACCAAAAGTGCGGAAGTTTGAACCGAAATGTTACCCAGAGTCTGGTGTCATTAGCTCACGGACTACTACAGAATACTACAATCAATGTCTGAAAGGAAAATACATCATGTTTGTCTGATACAAGATAAACAAACAAAAAACATGGAAAGGGACTTCGGCCTGCGAACGCCAGCTAGGCTACCTCGAGAGTCCCTGGACTGAAGATAGCTCCCAGAAGTCCTACTGCTGCGGTCCATAAGCTGCTCCCTGATCTATGCACCAAAAATGCACAGAGTGTAGCATCAGCACAACCGACCCCATGTGCTGGTAAATGCCTGGCCTAACCCCGACGAAGTAGTGACGAGGCTAGACAGTACCTACCACAATTAACCTGTACAGATATATATACAACAAGTGCAAGAAAACAATAACAAGATAATACAAAGTAAAACTGGGAGGGGACATGCTATCGGGGAGTAACAGATAAAAATGAAATATCGGAAATAAATAGAAGAAACTCCGGTTTCCATGATATATATATCCCATAATATCATATATAAGTGGACGGCGTGCCACACGATCCCATAATATCATATATAAGTGGACGCCGTGCCACACGATCCCATAATATCATATATAAGTGGACGGCGTGCCACACGATCCCATAATATCATATATAAGTGGACGGCGTGCCACACGATCCCATAATATCATATATAAGTGGACGGCATGCCACACGATCCCATAATATCATATATAAGTGGACGGCGTGCCACACGATCCCATAATATCATATATAAGTGGACGGCGTGCCACACGATCCCATAATATCATATATAAGTGGACGGCCTGCCACACGATCCCATAATATCATATATAAGTGGACGACGTGCCACACGATCCCATAATATCATATATAATTGGACGACGTGCCACACGATCCCATAATATCATATATAAGTGGACGGCGTGCCACACGATCCCATAATATCATATATAAGTGGACGGCGTGCCACACGATCCCATAATATCATATATAAGTGGATGGCGTGCCACACGATCCCATAATATCATATATAAGTGGACGGCGTGCCACACGATCCCATAATATAGTTCATAATATCTGACTTCATATAGTAGACCCCTTCAGGGGAGGCCTGCCACACGATCCCATAATATCATATATAAGTGGACGGCGTGCCACACGATCCCGTAATATCATATATAAGTGGACGACGTGCCACACGATCCCATAATATCATATATAAGTGGAAGGCGTGCCACACGATCCCATAATATCATATATAAGTGGACGGCGTGCCACACGATCCCATAATATCATATATAAGTGGACGGCGTGCCACACGATCCAATAATATAGATCGTAATATCTGACTTCCCAGCAGTCCTACTTCTACAGTCCGTAAGCTGCTCCCTGATTTGTGCACAAAAATGCACAGAGTGTAGCATCAGCACAACCGACCCCATGTGCTGGTAAGTGCCTGGCCTAACCCCGGCGAAGTAGTGACGAGGCTAGACAGTACCTACCACAATTAACCTGTACAGATATATATACAACAAGTGCAAGAAAACAATAACAAGATAATACAAAGTAAAACTGGGAGGGGACATGCTATCGGGGAGTAATAGATAAAAATGAAATATCGGAAATAAACAGAAGAAACTCCAGTTTCCATGATATATATATAGTGGACGGCGTGCCACACGATCCCATAATATCATTTATAAATGGACAGCGTGCCACACGATCCCATAATATAGTATATAAGTGGATGGCATGCCACACGATCCCTTTTAACAATATATAGGTGGACGGCGTGCCACACGATCCCTTTTAACAATATATAGGTGGACGACATGCCACACGATCCCTATTTCCATATACCACGTGGTAGGCATACCACCCGTTCCCATTTCATCTTTATCACAGTGCACAATATGTCACTGGCAACGGAGGCCAATAACCAAGTGGACGGCATGCCACACGATCCCATAATATCATATATAAGTGGACGGCGTGCCACACGATCCCATAGTATAATTTGAAACATCTGATTTTGTAAGGAGAGTCCCATTAGGGGAAATCAACAACATATCACTCTAACCCGGCAAGGGTACAACTAACAGCCCAAAATATCCCAACAAGGGAGAGTATATATATCGGTCTACACATCCCGGCAAGGGAGTAATCACAACACATTCTCTTTTTAAATCCATTCTTCCTCAACTAACACATTCATGTTCGAGCTAATGCTCCAAAAGTACACTGATCACAATTTTACCTCAACCGTTCACATTATATGAAACTCATCAATAAACAAGGAGGTTGTGTCACGTTATTCGAATTAAAAGCAATTAAGACTCACAGTCATGCTAGACTCCGATGCATAGATAATCGTTACCATGCCTATACACCATACTCCACATTAGCAAGTAGCAAATAACATCCTAATCCTATTCCCTCAAGCCAAAGTTAGAACAAACACTTACCTCGAATGCTCCAAACTTAACTCACGCTTCTAGTATAGCTTTACCTCTTGATTCCACCACCAATCCGCTCGAATCTAGCCATAAGTTACTTAATCGCATTAATAATTACTAAATGAATCATCCCCAATGCATGAAAATAGATTTTTCAAGGTTTTTCCCAAAAAGGTCAAAAATACCCCCGGACCCACGTGGTCGAATCTCGAGGTTCGGACCAAAACCCGGTTACCCATTCCCCCATGAATCCAAATATATGATTTATTTTTAAATCGGACCCCAAATTGAGGTCCAACTTCTCAATTTGTAGAAAACCTAGGTTCTACCCAAAACACCCAATTTCACCCTTGAAAATCTTTGATTTGAAGTTGAAATTATGTTAAAAGATGTTAAGGAATAAAGAAATTAAGTTAGAAATCAAATCGTTTTGGAGAAGAAAAGTTGTTTGGAAAATCGCCTCTTAGGTTTTGGGTTTTTGAAAAGTGAAAAATGACTGAGATTTTCCGAACTTGTATACCTTTTTGAGGACCTGGCGCGGACTGCACAAAAATGTGTTGCGGCCGCGCCGAGTGGGAGAAAAATTGGGGCTTTTCTGAACCCTTCCACCGCGGACCGCACTGTTTTGGTGCACGGCCGCGCTGGTTAACCTGAAACCTTAGCCCTCAGACTCAGCCACGCGGACCGCACAGAAAGGCATCGCGGCCGCGCAGCTCCAGGGCGGACCGCGCGGAAATGACCGCGGCCGCGCTGGTGTCTGCAACACCTGAACCTGCATTTTCTTAAGTCCAAGACCTCCCGGGCCCCATTCAAAACTCACGCGAGCCCTCGGGGCTCCAAACCAAACATGCACACAACCTTAAAAACATCTTACGGACTTACTCGTGCGATCAAATCGCCAAAATAACATCATATACATAGGATCAAGCCTCAAACACATGATTTTCTTTCTTCAACTTTCATAACTCAAATTCTCCATTTTTAGTCTGAAACACGTCATATGACGTCCGTTTTTAGCCAAACTTTACAGATAGTGCTTAACACATATTTAAGACTTGTACCGGGCGTCAGAACCAAAATACGAGCCCGATACCTATATTTTCTAACTCTTTTTCACTTCAAATTTTTATATCAAATTTCAGAAAACAATTTCTTTCAAAAATTCATTTCTCGGGCTTGGGATCTCAGAATTTGATTCCGGGCACACGCCCAAGTCCCATATTTTTCTACGGACCCTCCGCAAGTCCGGGTCCGTTTACCCAAAATGTTGACCGAAGTCAACATTATGCATATTAATACCAAAATTCATCAAATTTTTCACATAATTCACATATTCTAACATAAAAACTTTTCGGCTACGCGCCCGAACTATGCACGCCAATCGAGGCAACTAAAAGCGAGGTTTTCAAGGCTTCGAAAGCGCGTAACAAGGAAGAACTACGGTGATGACCCTTCGGGTCGTCACAATTAAGGATTTAATGCCTTGTATAGATGCAGGTTTCAAGGAAAGTAATTCGGTCGGGTGCTTCGTCGAGAGGATGTTCATGTGCTAGAAGATTCGTGAAGTTGATTATATTCGAGACCAAGTCAGAGTGGGTAGCTCTCAACAACGGTCCTAATGGATTCAAAAGTTAAGTGTGGTGCCTAATGATTTCGAGCCCATAAGTATGGTTAAGAATCGAGCTTTTAAAGCAGATTGTGAAAGGAGGCTTGGAATGCTCTATGATATCTTCAACTTGTAGAACAGCTTTTGGAGGAATGAGAGAGAATGACTTCGGATTCATAAAGGGATTTTTAGGATGGGTATATCAGATGAAAATGCAAATATGCGCACAAGGAGGGTATGAGATAGTTTGTGGGATTTGAGACAACATGATCTCATGATACAAGGCCACACGGGAGGAGTGCGGGTTGAGTTCATTATGTTTTGAATGGAGTTAGTATTATTTCTAAGCGACTAAGGATAAATTAGAAAAATGTGAGGTTGGTTAGCCATGGTTGAATTGGCATATTGGTGACAGTGATCAGTTCTTTCAGTGCGATTGAGTTATGCATGTGATTTGTGACGATACATGTGAGGCTTGACGGACGCCGTAATTGATTTTATTTTTGAAGTATTCAAGTATTATGGCATGTTATGTATAGGCGGATCCCAGAAGAGTTATGGTGGTTGAGACCACTACTTGAAGATTTGCATGTTCTACAGTTATGAGGATTCGCTCGCGTGTTGCTACGGTTCTCTTAGAATGAGTTAAGCAAAAAGTTTCTACGTGATGAAGTGTTTACCATATTAGTGGTCAAGGAGTTATGATAAATTTTTGTGCTATTGTATATTGGCATGTTAGGTGCAGTGAGCAGTATGAAATTTGAAAGTGAGGATCAAGTTTGCGGTTAGGTGTTGACAAGGATGTCGCGAGCTCAGATGAGCAGGAAAGGAGTTTGGAAGTTTAAAGTAAGTTGGTATTGTCTTCAGCGTCACCTGAGATCAGTGCCTTGTACGGGAGGCTTCGTGTATGTATTTGTGGATTCTTGATTGGTTTATAGCATTGTACGGCCGGTGGTGAGGATGTGCAAACTTGTTATCTAGTGCGGAAGGTCGTGGGAGCGCACTTCACGAGAAGATTGTATAAGTGTGACATGTAGTCACTTGATTGATTGATGATTTAAACCAAGTGTGAAGATTGTGGTAATATCACTAATTTGAGAATTTACGCATGGAGGGCACTCAGTTTATTGGGTTTTGGACTTTGGAGGTTTATTTCGGTTATGATGGTTGTTCTTGTGTGCTATAAGAAAAAGAGGGTTATTATGGAACCCATGAAGGGTTATTAGCCTAGTGCGGTGCGATTAGAATCAGTTTGAGGTCTGTGGATGGATTTGAATGTGAATATGGGCTCTATTCAGGCCGTGTTGATTTTAGTATAGCACTCCTTATGGAGGAGTATTCGGACGTTGGGTGTTATGTGAGCAGGATGGCTCTTGAGTTACATACCAGATATCACACCTCAGTTATGCTTGAGTTTGTAGTGCATGGCACTATCTGTCTCCCCAGGGATGGTATTAGGCAGTTAGCGTGCTTGTGACCGATATTCAGTATTTTGTAGTAATGAGCAATTTAGCTCGGTGTGTATTTCTTTATGCAAATTTTATGTGTGGATAGGGTGGCATGTCGCCACGGGTGTATTATTTGGATCGGGTTACATGCCGCAACAGTGTGATGTTGAATACAACTTTCTATATTCTATTTTGTGTGTCTTGTTTCCCTTTTTCTGAGGAAAGTTCATATTAGCACGTGAGTTGAGTAGTCCCTTCCAGAGTTCATTTTCCTTTTGTATCACGTTCGAGTTGGCAGCCTATTGGCACATTGTGGCATCATATGAGACTTTTGGTCATAATTGGGGTGGCATATTGCCTGAATAGTTCCTACTGGGTGAGACAAGATTATTGGATCTAAGATTAGTGCAATCGGATTATATGAAGAATATTAAAGGACAAATACCATTATTTGGCTCAGAATGAGGTGATGGTTCTTGTCAGGGGTATAGACCCAATGAATTATTGACTCGACAGTCGGTTATGAACTTCTACACATCTCTTCCGTCATGGCGGTATTGCAAAAGTTGGGGCAAGATGTATATAGGTCATGAGATGCATAGGGAGCACCAAATTCATGGAATTTTGACTATTATGATAAGAGGATATAATTATGGTTATGTGAGTTATGTAGGGCATAGTGTGAATTTAGCAAAGGTATGCAATCTTGTATCGGTGCATCGTGTGGTGATTGATGCGGTGTTCATATATTGGAAGCAGGCCTGGCAGAGAGTTCTGGATGTTGGAACTGGGCTCTAAGCTTATTTGCTTGAATAAAAGAGAACATCTTCAGATTTGCTCGAGCTAATATGCTCAACCGAGTTGTGGTAGCACGGGTAGGTGCACGAGGTGTTAAGCAATGATTTCAGACAACTCCAGCACAGTTCTTAACATGTTCGAGGACAAACGTATGTTTAAGTGGGAGAGAATGTAATGACCCGACCGGTCATTTTGAGCTCTAGCACGTCGTTCAGCAGTTTGAAACCATGAGCAGCTTCACTTCAGGTATTATGACTTGTACGCTTTGCTGGAATTGAATTCCGGAAAGCTCGGAGTTGATTTGGGAAGAGAATTCCCATTTCGAAAACCTTAAGTTGGAAGAATTGACTAAGATTGGATTTTTGAGTAAACGACCTCCGAATTGAGATTTGAAGGTCCTAGTAGATTCGTATGATGATTTCGGACTTGGGCGTATGTTCGGATTGGGTGTTAGATGACTCGGGAGCATTTCAGTGCCTATTGTGGAAGTTAGACTTTTTGGAAGAATTTCATGAGTTTGGGTTAAAGTGTATTTCAGTGTAATCGATGTCTGTTTGGGATTCCGAGTCTGGGAATAGTTTCGTGAGGTGATTATGGTATTGGGAGCGCGATTGAGAGTGAATTCGGAGGTCCGTAGGTCAACTTGGAGTCATTTGGCTAAAGATAGAAATTTGAAGGTTTTTGCTATCGGGGTCGGAATCCGATTTCGGAAGTTGGAGTAGGTTCGTAATGTCAAAATTGACTTGTGTGCAAAATTTAAGGTCAATCGGACGTGATTTGATGAGTTTAAACATCGAAAGTAGAAGTTTGAAATCTTAAAGTTCATTAAGCTTGAATTGGAGTGTGATTCATGGTTTTAGCGTTGTTTGATGTGATTTGAGGCTTCGAGCAAGTCCGTGTTATGTTTTTAGACTTGTGCGTGTGTTTGGTTTGGAGCCCTGGGGGCTCGGGCGAGATTCAGGATAGCTTCCGAGTGATTTGCTAAGAAATGGGACTGCTAGTACTGGTATGACCGCATTTGCGGTGTTTTGGTCGCAAATGCGACCATCGCATTTGCGAGAGGGAGCTCACATTTGCGAACTTGGGGTTGCTAAGGGGAGATCACATTTGCGAGGGGGTCATCGCTTTTGCGATGCTGTCCTCTTCGCATTTGGGAGGATTTTTTTGCAAATGTGACCATGGCAGGGGGAAGCTAGGCTTCGCATTTGCGATGCCTTTGTCGTAAATGCGACCATTGCAATTGCGAGCCGGAGGTTGCAAATGCGACTTCTGCGTCTGGTGCAATGGCTTTTTATTCTGAGACTTAGTCCATTTCCCTCATTTTCCACTTGGTCTTAGGCGATTTTTGAGAGCATTTGAGGAGGGGTTCCATCATCATCAATGAGGTAAGTAATTTCTACACAACATGAGTCAAATACATAGATTATGGGTAGATTAACATGTAAAAATTAGGAAAAAATCAAGAGTTTAGGTGAGAACCTAGGGTTTTGACAAAAATGAGACGAAATTTGTTATAGAATTTAGTAGAAATCATATATTCTTGATCCTTAGGTTATGGGTAATAACTTTCTTCAAAAAAATCCGGAATTCGACCACGTGGGCCCGAGGATGAATTTTAGGAATCCTTGCTTTTAGGGTTGGAAAATTGGTTTAATAATTAAAATATGAACTTTTGAGCATGTATTGACTAGTTCTTACCGCATCTGAATAGTTTTGGATCGTTCAACTCCGGATTGGAGGTTTGAGCGCGTTCTTGTATCAAAATATAGACTTTGGAGCGAGGTGAGTCTCCTTTCTAACCTTGTAAGAGGGAATTGTCCCCATAGGTGAAATAATTAGTTATGTGCTCCTATTTATGGGGGCTACGTACGCACGAGGTGACGAGAGTCCGTGCGTAGCTACTATTGTGCTTAAGTCCGGGTAGTGTAGGACCCAAAAATATGCTATACTTGGAATATTTGTAATCTTATTGACAGTTTGAATTGTTTAAATCACATCGAATTAATAAATGAATTTCCAAAAAGATTAAACTTCATTTTCTTGAATTGTTAAAAGAGAATTGGCTTTTCTTTGGATAATTATTCCATGATGACTTCTTGATTGACTGTCTGTGTGTGTTTAATTTTTGAACGGGCCGAACGCCTCGGTAGATTAAATAGATGCATCTATGGTTCGCGTCATTCGACCCTCTAGCAGTGCACAGTTTAAATACCTGTTGGATCGGGCCGTACGACCTCAGCATGTTTTGCGCATGCTTGTATTACTTGCCTTGAGATTTATAGATATTGATATTTTCTCTCACTGATTTGAGATAAATTGATAATTAATAGATTATGAATTCGGAGACTTTTTAGTATAAAAAGGAACGTTTACCTATTTCGTGACTTATTTGAATGTACTGCCGTTTTTAATAAATCCATGATTATTCGTATTAATAATATATTACTATTGGACCACTAGTAAGTGTCAAAGTCGACCTCTCGTCTCTACTTCTTCGAGATTAGACGAGATACTCACTGGGTACACGTTATTGCCGTACTCATACTACACTTGCTGTGCATTTTTGTTGCACTGATTCATATGTGGCTAGTGGCTTAGTGGCATAGCGGCATGGTTGACACAAAGACTTAGGTGAGCTGCATTTGTTGAGACAACCCGCAACCAGCAGAGTCCCCTTCAAAGTATTGTACTGTATTTTCATTTCTGTCCACTTTGTATTCCGGACAGTTACTGTATTTTATTTCATTCCTAGTAAATGCTTATGTACTTGTGACAACGGGTCCTGGGATGATTATTGAGTATCTTGTATTTACTTATAAACATTCTTTTATTTACATTGTAAAAATTATCTTTTACTAATAAAATTGAAGGAAAATCATAGTTTTCAAAATTATTAAAACGAGAATTTAATTAAGTATTTTGGTTGGCTTGCCTGACAGCAGTGTCCGGCGCCATCACGACCCTTAGTGGAATTTGGGTCGTGACATGTTCAGTACAGATTCTATAACGTTTCTTGTAATTAATGCTCATTAACTACCGATAATACGTATCTATACTCTTTTGCTATATAGATTCATTCTTCTGATGCCTCTTCTAATTATCAAGAGGTTCGAGCACCCATTTCTTCTGGTTTTCTTGGATCTTTGCCCGTGTCTGTTAAAGCTCGTGTCTCTTCAACTATTCTTCGCTAACTGTCATCCTTTTATTGATCCATGTGTCATGACATATCATCATATAATTAATTCAATATATTTACTTGATTTTTTCCAATACACAACCTTAGATTGCTAATATTAGGCTAAAATCCATATTTTTGTATGTAATTTGCCTTGCATTATGCCTCCATCTTGTTAATTTTAGTGTGAATATTTGTGACTCGAACTTAATAATGGTGTTTATATGTGTAGGAGTCAATTTGAAGTGATTTGACAAGCTTGCATGCAAATGGAAGTAAAAATGAAAGAATTTGAAAAAAATATGACTTTGGTGCTGAGGTTCGCCCGAGGCACCAACCAAAATTCCAAGGGCAACCACTACATTATGCTTCCCTTATTTTTCAAGAAATGCAACTTCTTGGTACCTTGGCGGCTTGGCCAGTTATTATCTATCAGCCATTTTTTATACTTGCAGTAATAAATCATGCCATCAATGATCAGACACTATAAGAGGTAAATAAATAAAAATTTCCCCACACATGCCTCTAAAAAGTCGGGCAATTTACAAGAATGGCCTCAAGAGGGGTGGTTTTGAACTTTTGACTCCGCTTGTTTCTTGAGGCAAATCTTCAACAATTTTTAGCCCATCGGCAAGACTTCTTACTTTTAACTTTAAAAGTTTGCTCAAAGTGAGGGGTCAAACGTTCACGACTGTCACACCTCCTTTTTGCGCGCCCGCCCCGAAGGATTGAATGTGAGGGAGAGTTTTTCCAATTTAAGTGACAATATTCGAAATGGGATTATTTATTTAATTCAGAGTCGCCACTTGGGAAAGGTTTGGCTTTTGGTGTCCCAAGTCACCAGTTTATCTTGAATCCCAAATCGAGGAAATTTTCGACTTTTCCAAATGAAGTCTGCGAACCAGAAATTCTAAGTAAGGAATTCTGTTGACCCGAGGGAAGGTGTTAGGCACCCTCGAATCCCGTGGTTCTAGCACGGTCGCTTAAATTGTTATAATGGCTAAATATCTGATTTAAATACATGTTGTGACTTATGTGCTTTTATTAAGTTTAAACCGCTTTTATTATTATCATTTATTTTTATAGAATTGCAACGTCGTGAAAATGCATCTCGAACCACGTCACAATCAATGCACCCGTGGTCGTCGACACATTTTGACTCCGTTGAGATTCGGATTTGGGTCACATCAATGTGCACCCGTGTTTAAGAAGGTTAAATTATTAAAGGTGCGCCTAAAGCAACTAGCGTATTGTTATTTTGGGAAGGCCGTAAAATTCGCTAAACGGCCTGTCCCGAATTCTAAGTATTTTAATATATACATTTAGAGGGCCCCGCAATGTTGCATTTTTTTATTTGGCGAGGCTCGTCTCTATTTTAGAAAGGATACCCTAAAGTGACTACATTTCTATTATGTTCAGTCTAAATAGAAGAAGAAAGATACATGTTAATTCAAGTATATGCTTTGGCCTAAACCGTATCCTTATCAATTTCTGATTAATTATTTATAAAATGGAGAGACGTCATACCTTGTGGAACATGCTTTAATTAGGTGAAGAAGTTACATGCGAGATTGACGAAATACAACACTTAATCCGAACAACATCTTTAAGTCGGATTTGAATTAACTTGCTTAAGCAGGATTAATTGAATTCCTTATTAGAGGATGTTACCGATGATGTTCAAAACTAGTCCTACAAACTGCCTAAAGAAATCGAAACTGGATGACTCAAACTGTATCATGTTTGGCTAGATTTAAAAGCTATTTGCCCCTACCTATTCAAAGCATGCTTGAAAGAGTGAGTTCAATTTTAACAATCATATTAAATAGTTTCACATTCCATGAACTGTATTTACATCCTGTATGCTTCTAAACGAATCAAGTACCACAGTTTCAGATCAACATAAACATTAATTAAGTACAAACTTACTAATGTATTCTCTATTAGGCTACAAATTAAAGGATTTATACAACTTTAACAACATTCGCAAAGCTGTAAGTAAGGCAACAGATGAAAAAATTCTTCAGATCTTTCGATTCAACTTTCATTGCGACATCAGTTACATCAGACAGATTCGAAGTGTGTACCTGAGGAGATGCTTACAATGAAGAAAGCAAGAGAGTCAGTTGAGCAACAGTGCAAGCGAAACAGCAGCAGTAACAGATGAACAACAACAGGACAAATTCCAATGCAAGATGCAATTATAGACGAGGGAAAGAGGCAGCAAAATGACAGCAACCAGCAGGGGAGTAGGGTCAGGATTCAGACAAACCAATTCCAAGAGAATCAAACAATGCCAATCAACCAATAAACTCAGCTGACACTTAAAAGAAAACGGAACTGACTGAACAGGTTGGACAAACTGGGAATCGAACAAACAGCAAGAAGAAGATAGCAGTTTCTGCTTTCTGTATATCCCTCTCCCTATCTCCTTTCTTTTCAAAATCCAATATCAGTCTTCAGTTCTGAGATTATACTTGAGTTATCAGAAAGAAACCTTTTCCAATTTTTGGTGTTTTTTCCAGAACTTCCAGTTCTCAAAATTCAGTCTGAGTTCTCCCTCTCTAATCTCAGATCTCTTCCTGTGTCTGTATATTATCCAATGTCCTCCCCTTTCAGTTTTATGTGTGTCCCCCTCTTTTAATAGCCTAAATTCAAACCTTTAACAGCCTGTTAGACAATCAACACACCCCTCCCATGTGCTCTCCTATTTTCAGATTCCACTTAGCTAATTAAGTATAAAAAAACCCATGATATTCCCTGGCAGACTTACTTTTTAGTAATGTTTATTATTTCTGAAACTAAAGTAGAGTATGGGCAGCAGAATGTAGTCTGACAGCATATGCTGTCAAACTATTTTAATCAAAAAGGGGCCTTTGTGCACATGTTGTGCCCCAATGCCCATGCCCTCCAATTCAGACTGTAACTAACAATCTGACCCTTTTATTTCTGATCCAAATTGACAATTATAAGCAGCTACACTCATTTTCTAATAGATTCAGGCAATGCTTAACAAAAGCAGGTCAATTTGTTATTGGTCAGACAGTTGAAACTAATTGACGACACATATCGACTCGACTATATTAATCATAACATGTACAACCGTAGCCAAAATCAGATGTCTAATAGTATAGAACACATGACTCGAGTCATACTGACCCAGCAGAATTGTACTCGAGGAATCAATTAATCAGTCAAATTTGAAATTCAGCTAATTACACAGCACATACATACATACATATTATTAGTGAATAGAAGAAGGCCTTTAATCAAACACATAGGTTCAGGAAAGGTGGACAGGATACATTTGGTAAAATTCAAAACACAAATTACACAAAACATGAACAACCCTTTAAACAACACATGGACTAAAAATAAAGAAAAAAGGAAACAAAAACTCACCTTAAATCCCGAAAAATCAAAAGTCTTAGCTTGGATTCGTACAGGCCCTTCTCAGGGTTGAACGGACTTTAATAGAAGTGTTTCTCAAATGAGAAACACTTCGATTAAGGTCCATTAGACCCTAATCTCTTGGTTTGAACAGGCACGGAACAGGCACGAGGAAACCTAGGGTTCTAGAGGGCAGATTTGGGTTTTGGGATTTCTTGTTTAGATTCGGACCAAACCAAGCATGGTTTGGTCACGAGGGGGTCCGGGGACTATCTGGTATGAAACTGGGGTGCATCGGTGTAGATCGAGTTTTGCTCGAATCTTCAAATGAAGATTCGAGAACCTAGGGGATGATTCGAACTAAACGGCCAACAGATCAATGTTCAGGGTGGTGAGGGGGTTCTATGGTGTTCAGGTGGAGGTCACCGGCGTTCATGCCGCCGGGTTTCTGGTGAAGGGAGATGGGGGCAGCTCTAGGGTTCCGGGGTTCTTGTGAAGATGATGAAAGCTGGGGTATTGGATAGGGGGCAGGGTACGAGTGGGAGCTTATATATGGAGTGGATGAACGGATCCTGGCCGTCGGATGAGACACGATGAAGGGCCAGGATCCTTCAACTAATAGGAAACGGTGTCGTTTCAAAACTAGAGGGGGTTGGGTCGGTCCGGGTGGAATGGGTCGGGTTCATCAATGGGTTATGGGGAAGTGATCTTGGCTGTTGATCAATCTGAGATCAACGGCCCAGATCAGACTGGATTAAAACGGCGTCGTTTAGACGTTCTTGAAGTAGGCTGGTCTGGACCGGGTCAAGCACGGGTTTTTGGGCTGAGTTGTTTGGGCCAATTTGTTTAAAATTGGACTGGCCCAAGTCCGAGAATTCTTTCTTCTCTTTTATTATTATTTTTTTTCTTTTGAATTAATTTACCAAATAATACCATATAAAACCATAAACAACATTTTACATACAATTGATATTAATTATACTAACATCACTTAATCACAGAAATAAAAATGAAAGATGCACATTTTTTATTTATTTATTTATTGAATAAAATAAACACGGACGGGATTACAGATAACTAACGAATATGCCACACAAAATCCAAAACCTGTACAGCAGGACCATTTGTCACATTTTTTATTTCTTTTGGAGCGATTGTCGCGCGAAACAAAAATCACGTGCTCACAGCTGCCCCTCTTTGTTCGGAAACACGAAGAGTTTTCGTGCAAAGATAAAGTGAGCGGGTATGAGCGATTTTTGCCTATGGACTACTCCGTGTGAAGCATGTTTTGAAAGATCTGACCGAATCTTACTTCAAAGATTTCCTACATATCCTGGGCTAAACATGAATCAAGTCAATGTAGTTCGGGAAATTTTGGCAGCTGGGACTACCATGGGATTGCAATGCTTGCCGTTACTGCTGTTGCTGTTGTCACCGTTGCTTTACTGACCGCCTTATTACAACCAAAGGAAAATTGAAACTGAACTAAATACTTATATGCATGTCAACTGCTAGTTACAAGATCCCTATCTATGATTCTTTTGCGACTTGATCTTGGGTCTCAGCTGATTTTGCTTGTAGACTTCGATCCGAATCTTGATGCTTGCGAGTTGTAGGTGCTTGCTTACTCTGGGATACTCAGTGAGATGTGACTGGCAGAGTTCAGGACCTTAATCAAATGTTGGAGTCGATCCGACTTCCATTTACTCCGATATCTCGGGACATCTTCTTTTTGTCTTTTTCTTCTTTGATTCTGAGTTGAGACTCATCTTGTGGGTCATTTAAATCCGTGTGGCTCGAGATTAGACCTGCGAGAGAAAACAAACAGACGAACGAAATTTTCTGCCCCAATTTCACTAGGAAAATTTCGTGAATTATTCGCCAGGAAGCTCATAACATTGATGAAAGAAGATAAAAATGCTCAGTTCAGGGTTGTAGCCCTAATACCGACTAGCTGGGGAGAAGTTCAGTTTTAGAGTTGAAACTCTAATACCGACCAACTGGGAAAAAGTTCAGCTTAGGGTTTTAAAACCCTAATGCTGATTAAAGGGAAAAGTTCAGTTTAGGGTTTTAAAACCCTAATGCTGACTAAAGGAAAAATTCAGTTTAGGGTTCAAAACCCTAATGCTGACTAAAGGAAAAATTCAGTTTAGGGTTTAAAACCCTAATGCTGATTACATGAAAAAGTTCAGTTTAGGGTTTAAAACCCTAATGCTGACTAAAGGAAAAACTCAGTTAAGGGTTTAAAACCCTAATGCTGATTACATGAAAAAGTTCAGTTTAGGGTTTAAAACCCTAATGCTAATTAAAGGGAAAATTCAGTTTAGGGTTTAAAACCCTAATGCTGACTGCATGGAAAAGCTTAGTTTAGGGTTTAAAACCCTAATGCTGGCTGAATGGAAAAAAGTTCAGTTTAGGGTTTAAAACCCTAATGCTGACTGGCTGGAAAAGCTCAGTTTAGGGTTTAAAACCCTAATGCTGGCTGAATGGAAAAAAGTTCAGTTTAGGGTTTAAAACCCTAATGCTGACTAAAGGAAAAGCTCAGTTTAGGGTTTAAAACCCTAATGCTGGCTGAATGGAAAAAAGTTCAGTTTAGGGTTTAAAACCCTAATGCTGATTACAGGAAAAAGGTCAGTTTAGGGTTTAAAACCCTAATGTTGGCTGAATGAAAAAAAATTCAGTTTAGGGTTTAAAACCCTAATGCTGACTAAATGGAAAAAGTTCAGTTTAGGGTTTAAAACCCTAATGCTGGCTAGAGGAAAAGTTCAGTTTAGGGTTTAAAACCCTAATGCTGACTAAAGGGAAAATTCAGTTTAGGGTTTAAAACCCTAATGCTGACTGCATGGAAAAGCTCAGTTTAGAGTTTAAAACCCTAATGCTGGCTGAATGAAAAAAAGTTTCGTTTAGGGTTTAAAACTCTAATGCTGACTGGCTGGAAAAGCTCAGTTTAGAGTTTAAAACCCTAATGCTGGCTGAATGGAAAAAAGCTCAGTTTAGGGTTTAAAACCCTAATGCTGACTAAACGAAAAGCTCAGTTTAGGGTTTAAAACCCTAATGCTGGCTGAATGGAAAAAAGTTCAGTTTAGGGTTTAAAACCCTAATGCTGATTACAGGAAAAAGCTCAGTTTAGGGTTTAAAACCCTAATGTTGGCTGAATGAAAAAAAGTTCAGTTTAGGGTTTAAAACCCTAATGCTGACTAAATGGAAAAAGTTCAGTTTAGGGTTTAAAACCCTAATGCTGGCTAGAGGAAAAGTTCAGTTTAGGGTTTAAAACCCTAATGCTGATTACAGGAAAAATTCAGTTTAGGGTTTAAAACCCTAATGCTGATTACAGGAAAAGTTCAGTTTAGGGTTTAAAACCCTAATGCTGACTAAAAGAAAAATTCAGTTTAGGGTTTAAAACCATAATGCTGATTACAGGAAAAAGTTCAGTTTAGGGTTTAAAACCCTAATGCTGACTAAAGGGAAAATTCAGTTTAGGGTTTAAAACCCTAATGCTGACTGCATGGAAAAGCTCAGTTTAGGGTTTAAAACCCTAATGCTGGCTGAATGGAAAAAAGTTCAGTTTAGGGTTTTAAAACCCTAATGCTGACTGGCTGAAAAAGCTCAGTTTAGGGTTTAAAACCCTAATGCTGATTGCATGGAAAAAGCTCAGTTTAGGGTTTAAAACCCTAATGCTGGCTGAATGGAAAAAAGTTCAGTTTAGGGTTTAAAACCCTAATGCTGATTAAAGGAAAAAGTTTAGTTTAGGGTTTAAAACCCTAACGCTGATTGCATGGAAAAGCTCAGTTTAGGGTTTAAAAACCCTAATATTGGCTAAATGGAAAAAAGTTCAGTTTAGGGTTTTAAATCCCTAATGCTGATTGCATGGAAAAGCTCAATTTAGGGTTTAAAACCTTAATGCTGGCTGAATGGGAAAAAGTTTAGTTTAGGGTTTAAAACCCTAATGCTGACTAAAGGAAAAAGTTCAGTTTAGGGTTTAAAACCCTAACGCTGATTGCATGGAAAAGCTCAGTTTAGGGTTTAAAACCCTAATGCTGGCTAAAGGAAAAGTTCAGTTTAGGGTTTAAAACCCTAATGCTGACTGAATGGAAAAAAGTTCAGTTTAGAGTTTAAAACCCTAATGCTGACTAAAGGAAAAGTTCAGATTATGGGTTTAAAACCCTAATGCTGACTGGCTGGGGACAAAATTCGAGAACACTAACTGACCTCTTTTTTTTTTGAATTTTCTTGTGTTAGTAGAAGATAAAAGGGAGTCTTGTGGAAACTTACCTTTCGAGTGAATTCCTTATTGCCAAAATATTTCTTGTTCCCACGTACCTTCTTCTTCGGGCGATACCTGCTTCTTGCACGGTTGTCTTGGATTATACCTGTTTCAACTTTTCAGACAAAGAACAATTGTTAGTTCGGAAATAACGGTCGGTTCGGTGACCTTGATCGTTCCCAGTTGCTTTGTTGCGTCTTTATTTCTGTTGCGAAGTCCCGCCATTGATTTGATTCAAATGGCGAAACCCTTTAGACTGCTCAGGCTTGTATTTCCAAAAGCTGTGATGACTTGCCTCGTAAGGCTCTCTTTTTTTCTTTTTTTTTGTGTCCCGTTTTGCTTGGATACTCTCAACGGGGATTTTATTGGAGGTATTCTGTGGGGATTTGTACCAAAGGAAGCTCTGCGGGGGAATATTTACAAAGTGGATTCTTTGTGTGGATTTTTGTACAATGAGGCATGCTGGGGATTTGTTTCAAAACGGGCTCTCTAGGATTTGTTGGGGTAAGCTTGTTGGGGAATTTTTTACAAAGAGACTTGCTGGGGGATGTGATGGGGATTTGTGTCCCCATTTTTATTAACAAAGGGAAATCCTGTGGGGATTTGTGCGAGCCGGACTTGCTGGGGAAATTTCTCTTTTTCCTCTTTACTTCGAAAGCCATCAGACATCATGATTCATCAGGTTTGGACAGACGTACCAATGAAACGGGGGGTTTTCCTTCATGAAACGGAATTCCGTGAAACCAAACCTACTACCTGCCTTTTCCGGTGTATCTGGAACTTGGGGTTAAACATAAAAAGGGATTTGAAGAAAAACAAAGAAAGGGGAAAACGAATTTCAAGAAAGGAGTGTCCCTCTCGGGATGAGAAAGACTTATCTGAGGAAGATAATGTTGGCTTTAAATGACATGACATGCTCTTTGGACTGGACGCCTGACCTTCAATGAACTTGCGTTTCCCCGAACCAAAACGGATATGTGATCCCAAACCGGTGGAACTTTGCCGAGACCTCCTTGGGTGGAGTCATTCTTTCGGCCAACAGCGCCCTTTGTGGGTTTTCGCTGGCTGACCTCTCTCATTTCTCTTCCTGTCATCACTTGATAGCACTCTTTGCGAGTTTTTACTAAACAAGCTCTCTCATTTTGGTTTCTCTACTCCCGTCGCCTCGTGATGCCCGAAGGTTTTCACCAACAAGACTCTCTCATTTTTATCTCTCCATTTAGAGTGTGCCGGTCTCCATTCGTGATGCTTATTGGCTTCCCACTATCTTTGGTAATTTGATCTGAAGGGTTGTGTTTGGTAAAGAGAGGTAGATGATACTACAACTTTTAAACCGTTTGACGTGCCCCGGTTTCAATTTCAGGGTAAATGGAATTTTATTGTTGGTGTGACTGAACCTCAGGGAGAGGCTGCCTACGTATCCTTTCGGAATCAAGTCAAACGTAGTTCAGGCCTCAATCAATGTTTTTTTTTTTTTTTTTTTTTTTTTTTGTAAGCGGCTCAAAGGTTTGTAGAGAGAATTGGGTAGTGTTTGGGGATAGTGGAAATAAAACCTTCATCATTTCAAATGCGTCAGGACCGCTGGAGTATAAATCAGACATAGTATCTCTTGACTGCATCTGCATTTACTGCTGTTTCGGGGTCATTTCCTTCGATATCACCTAGATACAATGCTCCTCTTGGCAGTATTTTCCTGATGATGTATGGGCCTTTCCAATTTGGAGCAAATTTCCCTTTTGCTTCCTGGTGATGTGGCAGAATACGCCTCAGTACCAGCTGACCTACTTCGAAATTCCTGGGTCGGACTTTCTTGTTGTAAGCACGGGCCATCCTTCGTTGGTACAACTACCCGTGACAAACCGTGGCCATTCGCTTTTCATCGATCAAAGTCAACTGCTCTAACCGAGTCTTGACCCATTCGCTGTCTTCGATTTCTGCTTCAACAATGGTTCAAAGTGAAGGGATCTCTACCTTTGCCGGTATTACAGCCTCGGTCCCATAAACCAAAAGATAAGGAGTTGCTCCTACTGACGTGCATACCGTAGTGCGATACCCCAACAATGCAAAGGGTAACTGCTCATGCCACTGTCGGGAACTTTGGATCGTTTTCCTCAAAATCTTCTTGATGTTTTTGTTTGCCGCTTCCACAGCACCATTGGCCTTCGGCTGATAAGGAGTAGAATTCTTATGTGTTATCTTGAATTGCTCGCATACATCTCCCATCAAGTGACTATTCAAATTTGCTGCGTTATCTGTAATGATAGTCGCGGGAATACCGAAACGACAGATAAGATTTGAGTGTACAAAATCCACTACAACTTTTTTAGTGACCGACTTGAGAGTGACAGCCTCTACCCATTTTGTGAAGTAATCGATGGCGACCAGTATAAACCTGTGTCCATTCGAAGCCTTTGGTTCGATTGGTCCAATGACGTCCATGCCACAGGCGACAAATGGCCAAGGTGCAGACATGGGATGCAGCTCCGTGGGAGGTGCATGAATCAAATCACCGTGCACCTGACACTGATGACACTTCCGAACGAAGCTAAAGCAGTCCTTTTCCATGGTCATCCAGTAATAACCTGCTCGAAGGATTTTCTTCGCTAAGACATACCCGTTCATGTGAGGTCCGCACACACCTGCGTGTACTTCATGCATGATCTTTCTCGCCTCCTCGGCGTCGACACATCTTAGTAGGTTGAGGTCCGGGGTCCTTTTATACAACAATTCACCGCTCAGAAAGAAACCACTTGCATGCCGCCTAATGGTTCTCTTTTGGTCTCCAGTAGCATGCTCGGGGTATTCTTGCGTCTTCAAGAACCTCTTGATGTCATGGTACCAAGGCTGCGTATTTGATCACGCCTCGATTATGTTGCAGTAACCGTGTCTTTCCTTGATTTGGATTTCCAAAGGATCGACGTGGGCGTTGCCCGGGTAGGGTAGCATTGAAGCCAGAGTAGCAAGTGCATCTGCCAGTTCATTGTGACACCTCGGGATATACCTGAACTCTATTGATGTAAAGCGCTTGCCGAGGTCCTCCACATGCTGTCGGTAAGGGATAAGTTTGACATTCCTAGTTTCCCATTCGCCTAGGACTTGCCGGATAATCAGGTCGGAATCTCCCATAATCAGTAAGTCTTCGACATCCTGATCGATCGCCATATGAATGCCCATAATGCAGGCTTCATATTCAGCTGTATTGTTTGTGCAGAAGAAACGCAGTCTAGCTGTGGCGGGATAATGCTGACCAGAAGGCGAAATCAAAATTGCCCCAATCCCTACACCTTTGGCATTCACGGCTCCATCAAAGAACATCTTCCAAACATGAGCGTCCTCCGAGACCACTTCTACGGTGTTTACTTCTTCATCGGGAAAGTAAGTACTCAATGGCTGATATTCCTCATCGACCGGATTTTCGGCCAAGTGATCTGCTAGCGCCTGGGCTTTCATTGCCGTGCGAGTGACATAGACTATGTCAAATTCAGTAAGCAAGATTTGCCACTTAGCCAGTCTTCCAGTAGGCATTGGTTTCTGAAATATATACTTCAAAGAATCCAACCTGCTTATGAGGAAAGTAGTGTGGGCTTGGAGATAATGTCTCAGCTTTTGAGCAACCCACGTCAGAGCGCAACATGTTCTCTCCAGCAGAGTGTACTTGGCCTCGTAGCCAGTGAATTTCTTGCTCAAGTAGTATATTGCTTGCTCCTTTTTCCGGTTATGTCGTGTTGCCCGAGGACGCAACCGAAAGAGTTCTCCAAGACTGTCAAATACAAGAAAAGTGGTCTCCCTGGCTCTGGAGGGACCAAAACTGGGGGATTCGAAAGGTATTCTTTGACTTTATCAAAGGCTTCTTGACACTCAGTTGTCCATTTGATCGCCGCATCTTTCCTTAACAGCTTGAATATGGGCTCACACGTGCTTGTCAGCTGGGCAATAAATCGACTGATGTAGTTCAACCTGCCCAACAAACTCATCACGTCTTTCTTCGTTCTCGGGGGAGGTAGATCTCTGATAGATTTTATCTTAGTTGGATCTAGTTCGATACCTCTCCTGCTTACGATGAAGCCCAAAAGTTTGCCCGACGGAACTCCGAAAGCACATTTGGCTGGGTTCAGCTTCAAGTCATACTTCCTTAATCTCTCGAAGAACTTCCTCAAATCTTGGATGT
Source organism: Nicotiana sylvestris (assembly GCF_000393655.2). Taxonomy (NCBI): domain Eukaryota; kingdom Viridiplantae; phylum Streptophyta; class Magnoliopsida; order Solanales; family Solanaceae; genus Nicotiana; species Nicotiana sylvestris. The sequence continues at coordinate 154,151,867 of NC_091063.1, read as the reverse complement.
GATTATCCTGCGTCATGGACTTGACTATTACGTCGTCCACGTACACCTCTATTTCTTGATGCATCATGTCATGAAAAATGGCAGTCATGGCCCTCATGTAAGTAGCCCCAGCATTCTTCAAACCAAATGGCATGACCCGGTAACAGTAGGTGCCCCAAGGCGTGGTGAAGGCAGTTTTCTCGGCGTCCTCTTCATCCATCAATACCTGATGATACCCAGCGTAACAATCTACGAAAGACTGTATCTCGTGTTTGGCGCAATTATCAACGAGGATGTGGATGTTGGGCAGTGGGAAATTATCTTTGGGACTTGCTCTATTCAAATCTCGGTAATCTACACATACCCGAGTTTTCCCGTCCTTTTTCGGTACTGGAACCACATTTGCCAACCATGTTGTATATTGGACTACCCGAATCACTCCCGTTTTCAGTTGTTTGGTGATCTCCTCTTTAATCTTGTCACTGACCTCAGTTTTGAACTTTCGTTGCTTTTGTTGAACTGGAGGACAATCAGGATGAATCGGCAATTTATGAACCACTAGATCAACACCTAGTCCCGGCATGTCATCATATGACCAAGCAAACACGTCTTTAAATTCAAAAAGAAGTTGAATTATCGCCTCTCGCGTTTTCTTGTCCGTGTGAATGCTTATCTTGGTCTCCCGGATTTCTTCCGGGGTTCCTAAATTTACCGGTTCAGTGTCATTCAGATTTGGCTTAGGTTTATTCTCGAAATATTCCAACTCTCGGTTTATCTCCCTAAAAGCTTCTTCCGCATCATATTCTGGTTCTGGGTTCATTAATTCACAGTTAAATAGCTCGTTGTGATCTGGGCATGAAGTCCGCAAGCATGTCATATTTAAAGCCACATTATTATAACTAAAAGGAAAGATAAAAGGAAAAATAACAAAAATCAGAACAAAAGAAAGAATGGGAAAACAATGATTGATTTTTTTCTATTTTCTTTGGAAAGTTGGAAGACAACAATGTTTACAACTTAGGAATTCAAAACAACAATTGAAAGGAAGAAAACGTTCAAGTTATGTCCTGGAGACAACTTGTGACACAGGAAAGGTGGAGGACAGGTCTACCCGGACTTCCGTCTAGTCGGGAATGGCGTGGCCTCCCAGTTTCGAAGTTTGGCGTTCGGCTCCACGTACAACATCTCAACAATGCTTGTGCCTTCACCTGGTTGAACCATGTGGACCTCGTAGAGAATCTCTCTCATTGCCCCACATATCTCATCGATTTCCTCAGCCGTGAAGACCTCATTGTCTTCTTCTTCGGTGTACCTTGGCCTGATAAAAGTTTCATATAAATCCGGCAATGGTTGAGGTAACTTCCAACCCTCATTTCTCCTTTTCTTTGCCCACTCTTCGTCTGCTGGAGTAGGTTTGAAACCTATTCCAAAAGGTTTCTTGGTGACTGGCAAGGTGATGGGTTCTGTTATTCCCTGAAGGGTTCGTCCAAGCCCTTTCCCTGGCCTAAATCTGTGCCGGATCATCTCTTTGGCCACCATAACCGAGGCATTAGACAAGAAAGGCTGGGGGCAGGGTATTCCCTCTTCGTGCTGCTCTGCCAGTATAATCTCGAAAGCTTGATAGACCGTATGTTCGCTCCCTTCTCTCGGTTCAAGATATGGGGTGGATGGGTCCCGATAGATAGCATGCTCATCTTCTCCATGGACCACGATCTCTCGGTCTTTGTACTCAAACTTCACCATCTGGTGAAGAGTGGAAGGCACAGCTCCTGCCGCATGGATCCAAGGTCTGCCGAGGAGGAAATTGTAGGATGTATCCATGTCGAGCACCTGGAAGGTTACTTCGAACTCGACTGGTCCTATGACCATCAACAGGTCTATTTCCCCCATAGTATCTCTCTTGATGCCGTCGAAAGCCCTTACGCAGACATTGTTGGGTCGGATTCTTCCGGTCCCAATTTCCATTCTTTGTAGCGTGGAGAGCGGGCAAATGTCAACACCTGATCCCCCATCCAACATTACCCGCTTGACATAGTAGTCCTCGCATTTAACTGTTAGATGCAAGGCCTTGTTGTGTGCCGCTCCTTCCGGGGGTAAATCGTTCTTGCTGAAAGAGATTTGGTTGACGGCGAAGAATCTTTCTGTCATCCGCTCTAGTTGTTCAACCGAGGTTTCAACTGGCACATATGCTTCAATTAGGGTCTTCAGTAAGATCTTTTGATGCTCGGCCGACCTCATCAACAACGATAGCATGGACACTTGCTCGGGGTACTTGCGCAGTTGATCTATCACTTCGTAATCCGGCATTTTCATTTGTTGGAAGAACACTTCCGCTTCTTCAATGCTTACAGGCTTCTTTGGTGGGAAGCGCCTTTGTGTGGCGTTGTTCAGCTCTTGGGTATTTGAATACCTTCCAATGAAAGTATTTTCTGGAAGTTCTCCCATGACCTCTTTACCTTTGTACATTACCAAAGTCTTCTGATAATTCCACGGTACTGTGGACGAGTTGGTCATCGGCTTTTGTGGCACGCGTCCGATAACCACTGGCTCATTCAGCCGAGGTGGTTGAATCGTCCCCCGAACCACATAGGCCCCTTTTGGCACGTACATAGGTTTTGTCTTTTTGATCCCGAAGTTCTGCGTCTTCTCAGCTCGACCTCGTGGTATGTAAAGAACTCCATCCTTTACCGGTACCACTTTCTTCTCCACCTTCTTTTCAGGCTCGCTCTTTATAGCCTTGGCCTCCTCCCCCTTTTCTGGTTTCTGGTCTGTCTCAGGCCTTTTCCCCGTGTCGACAATGGCGATTATAGCTTTCAGAGCAGGGTCGAATTCTTTGTCTTCGCAAATCATTCCGATCAGCGGCCCATTATTGTGAGCAGGTAATGGATTGTTAGTTACATTCGGGATCTCCTCGTCCCTTAGCACTATTTTCCCTTGCTCTATCAAATTCTCGACCACTCTTTTCAACGACCAGCAGTCATTTGTATCATGTCCCTCGGCCCCTGAATGATAGGCGCATCTGACTCCAGCTTTGTAAGAAGGTGACGTCGGGTTTTGCCTTGTTTGAGGGATTGGTTGCAAGAAACCCAACTGGACTAGCTTCGGGAACAAAGTAGAGTATGGTTCACCGATGGGCGTGAAAGTCCGCCTTCGAGGTGGCTCCTGAGGGCAGAAGTTATTCTGCGGGGGTTGTGGGTTATAGTGGTTGCGGTAAGGAGGCTAATTTCTGGGAGATGGAGCTGGGCCTCGGTTGGCTTGTTGCGGCGGATGGGTATAAGGTTGGGCATTCATGACCATATAGGGTTGATGAGCATATACCAGATTTGAGTGGGGGTAGTAGTGTTGTGGGGTTCTTTCCGGGAAACGAGGTCTGGGATGACGTTATTCCCTTGCTTCCGAAGCTGCCATGGTCGTTTCTTCCTTTTTCTTCCCTCTTGCTATTCCTCCGGACCCGCTTTGGACGGCTTGGGAGGTCGCCCTTATGGCTGCTTGACTCAGAATCCTACCTGTTTTCAGACCACTCTCCACCATCTCTCCAATCTTAATCGCTTCCGCGAATGGCTTTCCCATGGCTGACATCATGTTTTGGAAATAGTCAGACTCTTGAGCCTGGAGAAAGGTAGTGACCATTTCCACCTCATCCATGGGAGGCTTCACCCTTGACGCCTGCTCACGCCACTTAATAGCATATTTTCTGAAGCTTTCTGAAGGTTTCTTCTTTAAATTCGACAGAGAATTTCGGTCTGGTGCAATGTCGATGTTATACTGGAATTGTTTCACAAAATCTCTGGCGATATCATCCCATATATGCCATCGAGACATTTCCTGGTCCATATACCATTCCGAGGCTATCCCTACTAGACTTTCCCCAAAATATGCCATTAGCAGTTCTTTTTTTCCGCCGGCTCCCCGCAATTGGTTGCAGTATTTCTTAAGATGTGCAATGGGGTCACTATGCCCATCGTATTTCTCAAACTTTGGGGTCTTGAAACCCACTGGCAGGTGCACGTGAGGGAACATGCATAGGTCGGCGTAAGAGACGCTCTTCTGTCCGCTCAACCCTTGCATATTTTTCAAACTTTGTTCAAGGCTTCTCATTCTTTTGGCCATCTCATTTTGTTCTGCAATTCTGGGGTTCTGATCCTGCCCGGGTGCAAGCTCGCACTGAGGCGGAACCCTTGCATATTTTTCAAACTTTGTTCAAGGCTTCTCATTCTTTTGGCCATCTCATTTTGTTCTGCAATTCTGGGGTTCTGATCCTGCCCGGGTGCAAGCTCGCACTGAGGCAGTGGAGGATTAGTGTTGGTAGGGAACCTAGTTGGTTCCATTGAGAATGAGGGTGCTTGGAATGTAAAAGAGGATGAGTCAAAGCTTGGTTTGTACGTAGCAGGCTGTGCCGTAATCGGGCAGGGCGGTGCAGTAAAGATGTTCATACTTGCATCGGTGGCTGACATTCGGGGATGAGGCTCAGAAGGCGATCCAGCAGAGAAGGCTGAAGTGGCTGGGTATCCGAATGGAGTAGCAGGATAATTTATGGGGACATTAGAAGTCCCACTTGACCTGGGGAATAACTCAGGGAATCCGGGGACGACACTTGGCGGCTCTTTCCCATTATTCCAGTCGTCCAGCATTTCCAACATGCGGAGCCGCAGGATTCTATTTTCCTCCGCAGTTGCGGATTCAGGTGTGAGGACGGCTGAGATCGAGCTCTCCTCGGAAATAGGGATTGTTTGCAACGGAATCTCTGAAGACATTTCCACACTTCCTTTTGACCTGGTGAAGTAAGTGTGAGTACTGCTTCCGGTCTTAACAGCAGGTAGTTGAACACTTCTCTTTGACCTCGTGAAGTATGAGTGCGAGGCCAGACTTTCACCAAACCAACCGTCTTTTCCAAAAAAAAAACCTGAGGGTACTCAAAGATAAACGCACGGTTAATTTGCAGCAAATAATATATAGGTAATCTCACGTTGGGCATGATGCACCTATGCAGTTAAGTGGATTCCTACATGTTTGCGACGAGAGCATGCGTCGTTCCGGCATTTTTCCTCTCTTTTTTTCTCTTCTTCTTTTTTTTTTGCTTTTCTTTTATGTTTTTATTTTGCAGTAAAAGAAATGTGACCGGATCCGATGAGGATTGCCTACGTATCACGATGCCTATGTGAATCAGATCATTACGTAGTTCAAAGACACAAATGAAAGAAACACACCTTTTATTGTTGAAACGATCTATTACAAACTACATTTTGCAAAAGAAAAAGCAAACTTTGAAAATAAACCCAGACTAAAAATCACCCTGATGGGAAAAACAGGCGGAAGATGCTAAGATACAGACTTGACTTATGAGTGCATTATGATTTTGAAAATTGGTGTCTGCGGGGCATCGTTCGGCCTCGCCGCGGTCTTAGGTGTGAGATCCCTCTCAAGTTGCTCCAGCTCATGCATAGTCTGCTTGACATAACCCATCACTGCCGAGAGGACGGTAACGCTGGTCATGTTCTCACATCGTAGACATCGTCTGGTGATGGCATGGGCAATGGCCTTGATCCTATCTCTGGTTTGCTTCTTCTCTACGAGTAGGCATTTTATCTGATCGCTACATATCTTGAATACCTGAGCATCCTGCATATGCTGATTCTTCAGTCGTCGTACTTCTAACTTCATCTGGGTTAATGAGTCATACCAGTATCTGCTCTCAATTTGGAAATTCTTGGCCTGATCAGCTTCTTTGATCTCAAGTATAGCCATCTCTTTCTTCATTTTGGCAACAATTTTCTCGTGGTCGCGTTTCGATTGGTTCAAATTCGGCGATGCTTCTCTACTCTTATTCCCCACTGTGCCTTGAGCTTTGCCATAATCTTTCCCGATTCTTCTAAACCATCTCGCCACTCCGCAACTTCTCTTTTTAAACCCTTAATCAACTGCTGGTCTGATCGACTTCTGGGCTGTTCATCAAGAGACAATCTCAATTTTTGGATTTGGGCCTTAAGTTCTTCATTCTCTTGGACCAATTTATTCTTTTCGCTTCGATCCGCCGCGATTTGTATGCTGTTATTGAACTTCAGATGTCAATTTGTAGCTTCAAATCACCGATTTCTGCCCGATACCCCTTTTCTTTTGCTAACCAATTCCATTGCCATCGGGATGATTCTACAAAGTCTTTGAGATGCGGTCTCTTAGCTGGTCTTTCGCAAGACAGGTCACCTTTGAACCAAGCGTGATACCTTGGGGCAACTTCCCCTTTTGCTATATCCATCACACAAGTGCTTGCCGTCAGATGTTTGCACTCACTCCAGATTTGGCGAACTTCTTCTTCGGGGAAACGACCATCTGGACTGATCTCAATCACTTGGGTACTCAGATCTTCATCTTTCGGCACCACTTGATACCTCCCAAGTTGCCTCAAAACCCGATATGGTGCGTAGGGTTGGATGCTTTTAAGTCCCATCAACAGAAAGTGGGGCCTGGTTGCTGGCATGTATATGATTTCCTCAACAGACGACCATCCGAGCGTTCATTGGATTTGGCTAGCAGTGAGAGTTTGGAAAAATAAGGTCCATGATGTGACGCCCTCAGGTAGATTGAAACCTTTGACTCTAGTGTAGAATTCTCCAATGCAAGTCTTCTCAGGCGAATCGTAACCCAAGAGCGGAGAGCGGTGGCATAAGTGATCGGTCATCCATATTTGCAACAGTAGGTTACATCCTTCGAAAAAGTCGCCCCTGGCTCGACAAGCAGTGAGAGCCCGGAAAATGTCAGCCATAATCATAGGTGCTAGAGTACTCTTATCTTGGGTGAGCAAAGTACTGACAACCCCAGTTATTTTTAGATCGATGTTGCCGTCCTTCCTTGGGAACACTATAAGACCTAAGAAGGCCGTCATGAAAGCTAACTGCATGTGTTCGTCCCACTTTTGTCGGTTGCCTTTATTACACAGTTTGAAATCCGGCTTATTGAACCCGCCTTCATGACCGTATCTAGCATACATGAGATGGAGACTGCAGAAACCTTTGGCAAGATCTGGATGGTGAAATGTTCGGGGTATTTTCAGAAAATCCAAAAATCGGTGTACCGTGACGGCCCTAGGTGCAATCAAGTACTTGAACCTTAACGGAGCTTCATCACCCCCAATGTATCCTGCTATTTCCTCTAACGTTGGGGTGAGTTCGAAGTCTGAGAAATGAAATACATTGTGCGCCGAATCCCAGTAAGTGACCAATGATCTGATAATATCGCCCCGAGGCTGAATGTCTAGTAAATCCGGGAGATTTTTCAGATATTTCCTCACTTTGCCTTGCCCCTCCTTGCCTAAGTCGTTCCACCATAATCGCAACTCAAAAGGGATCTTGGTCATTATTGAAAATGGTTCGTTTTGTATCGTGCTCATCCTGCACATTTATTTAGGGCGATAAACTTTTATTAGACTCAAAGTTAAAATTATCTAGATATTTTTTAGAGACTTCTTTTTTTTGCAAAAACGGGAGGTTGGACCCGACGAGGGTTGCCTACGTATCTCACCCCGTGCGAGAATCAAACCGGCGTAGTTCGGTCGGATCAAAATAGGGGAAACAAAAAATAAAATCCTTTAAAGAAAAGAAGAATAACCCTTTTTTTGAAATTTTGTTATATGTTTTGTTTTTCATTTTATTATTTATAAGAGACCAAGGAAATATTTACACATTTTAAACTTCCTCTTTTTTTTGAAATTTTGAAAATCTTTTAAAGAGGTGCTACAAATGAAACAAATAAAAAAAAAATTGGATTTTGAAAGTGATTAAAAGGAATAGTCGAACTGAAAGGCAAGCTTTTTTTATTATTATTATTAATTTTTTTTTTAGAAAATTCCGGTTAGGTTTGATATTACTCGGACATGGTTTTTTTTCAAAAGAATAAGTAATTATCTCCCTACTCTGCTATTTTTTGTTTAGAAATTTTCGGAAACCGGTCAACATGCAGATCCGAAGCAAATAGATGCGCACAACAAACGGGATGCAGCAGGATGGTCTTTTCATTCCAGGTTGCCTGTCCTAGACGGACCCAACCCCTGTGTTGAGTCCCCTATGTCAAATGCAACATGATGCAGATAAGCGTTCCTACTAGGGATCCGGCAAAAGGTTTCGTTATACTAAGTTTATAACCTGGGTAGATGTTCTAGACTGTGTACCCGAGCGGACAACTCGGGTCGAGGAGGGGCAACTTACCGGGAACCAAAAGGCCGTCCGGCTTCGTAACTTATCCGTCCTCTTTCTTATTTCAGGTATCGACACTAACAGAATAAGGAGCCTCGACCAGCGAACTTCTCCCCGGAGGTGAAGAGAGAAGGGTTCGGCATAGTTTATATACAATTCAGATAATATCAAAGCGGTAAAAGACAACATTTAGCACGTTATGCAAAAACATGTAATAAAGATCGGATAATAAAGCCAAATATAACAATTATTCTAAGCTCGAATTCTGAACCCTGAACTAACGTTCTGGGTCAATTCCCCAGCGGAGTCGCCAGAGCTGTCACACCTCCTTTTTGCGCGCCCGCCCCGAAGGGTTGAATGCGAGGGGGAGTTTTTCCAATTTAAGTGACAATATTCAAAATGGGATTATTTATTTAATTCAGAGTCGCCGCTTGGGAAAGGTTTGGCTTTTGGTGTCCCAAGTCACCGGTTTAACTTGAATCCCAAATCGAGGAAATTTTCGACTTTTCCAAATGAAGTCTGCGAACCAGAAATTCTAAGTAAGGAATTCTGTTGACCCGAGGGAAGGTGTTAGGCACCCTCGAATCCCGTGGTTCTAGCACGGTCGCTTAAATTGTTATAATGGCTAAATATCTAATTTAAATACATGTTGTGACTTATGTGCTTTTATTAAGTTTAAACCGCTTTTATTATTATCATTTATTTTTATAGAATTGCAACGTCGTGAAAATGCATCTCGAACCACATCACAATCAATGCACCCGCGGTCGTCGACATATTTTGACTCCGTTGAGATTTGGATTTGGGTCACATCAATGTGCACTCGTGTTTAAGAAGGTTAAATTAAGCCGCGCCTAAAGAGTCTAACGCGTTATTATTTTCGGAGAAGGCCATGAAGTTCACTAAACGGCCTATCATGAATTCTAAAATATTTATTATGGTTAGTTATTGAGGGCCCCGCAATGTTGCATTTTTTATTTGGCGAGGCTCGTCTCTATTTTAGAAAGGATGCCCTAAAGTGACTACATTTCTATTATGTTCAGTCTAAATAGAAGAAGAAAGATACATGTTAATTCAAGTATATGCTTTGGCCTAAACCGGATCCTTATCAATTTCTGATTAATTATTTATAAAATGGAGAGACGTCATACCTTGTGGAACATGCTTTAATTAGGCGAAGAAGTTACATGCGAGATTGACGAAATACAACACTTAATCCGAACAACATCTTTAAGTCGGATTTGAATTAACTTGCTTAAGCAGGATTAATTGAATTCCTTATTAGAGGATGTTACCGATGATGTTCAAAACTAGTCCTACAAACTGCCTAAAGAAATCAAAACTGGATGACTCAAACTGTATCATGTTTGGCTAGATTTAAAAGCTATTTGCCCCCTACTTATTCAAAGCATGCTTGAAAGAGTGAGTTCAATTTTAACAATCATATTAAATAGTTTCACATTCCATGAACTGTATTTACATCCTGTATGCTTCTAAACGAATCAAGTACCACAGTTTCAGATCAACATAAACATTAATTAAGTACAAACTTACTAATGTATTCTCTATTAGGCTACAAATTAAAGGATTTATACAACTTTAACAACATTCGCAAAGCTGTAAGTAAGGCAACAAATGAAAAAATTCTTCAGATCTTTCGATTCAACTTTCATTGCGACATCAGTTACATCAGACAGATTCGAAGTGTGTACCTGGGGAGATGCTTACAATGAAGAAAGCAAGAGAGTCAGTTGAGCAACAGTGCAAGCGAAACAGCAGCAGTAACAAATGAACAACAACAGGACAAATTCCAATGCAAGATGCAATTATAGACGAGGGAAAGAGGCAGCAAAATGACAGCAACCAGCAGGGGAGTAGGGTCAGGATTCAGACAAACCAACTCCAAGAGAATCAAACAATGCCAACCAACCAATAAACTCAGCTGACACTTAAAAGAAAACAGAACTGACTGAACAGGTTGGACAAACTGGGAATCGAACAAACAGCAAGAAGAAGATAGCAGTTTCTGCTTTCTGTATATCCCTCTCCCTATCTCCTTTCTTTTCAAAATCCAATATCAGTCTTCAGTTCTGAGATTATACTTGAGTTATCAGAAAGAAACCTTTTCCAATTTTTGGTGTTTTTTCCAGAACTTCCAGTTTTCAAAATTTAGTCTGAGTTCTCCCTCTCTAATCTCAGATCTCTTCCTGTGTCTGTATATTATCCAATGTCCTCCCCTTTCAGTTTTATGTGTGTCCCCCTCTTTTAATAGCCTAAATTCAAACCTTTAACAGCCTGTTAGACAATCAACACACCCCTCCCATGTGCTCTCCTATTTTCAGATTTCACTTAGCTAATTAAGTATAAACAAACCCCATGATATTCCCTGGCAGACTTACTTTTTAGTAATGTTTATTTTTTCTGAAACTAAAGTAGAGTATGGGCAGTAGAATGTAGTCTAACAGCATATGCTGTCAAACTATTTTAATCAAAAAGGGGCCTTTGTGCACATGTTGTGCCCCAATGCCCATGCCCTCCAATTCAGACTGTAACTAACAATCTGACCCTTTTATTTCTGATCCAAATTGACAATTATAAGCAGCTACACTCAGTTTCTAATAGATTCAGGCAATGCTTAACAGAAGCAGGTCAATTTGTTATTGATCAGACAACTGAAACTAATTGACGACACATGTCGACTCGACTATATTAATCATAACATGTACAACCGTAGCCAAAATCAGATGTCTAATAGTATCGAACACATGACTCGAGTCATACTGACCCAGCAGAATTGTACTCGAGGAATCAATTAATCAGTCAAATTTGAAATTCAGCTAATTGCACAGCACATACATACATACATATTATCAGTGAATAGAAGAAGGCCTTTAATCAAACACATAGGTTCAGGAAAGGTGGACAGGATACATTTGGTAAAATTCAAAACACAAATTACACAAAACATGAACAACCCTTTAAACAACACATGGACTAAAAATAAAGAAAAAGGGAAACAAAAACTCACCTTAAATCCCGAAAAATCAAAAGTCTTAGCTTGGATTCGAACAGGCCCTTCTCAGGGTTGAACGGACTTTAATCGAAGTGTTTCTCAAATGAGAAACACTTCGATTAAGGTCCATTAGACCCTAATCCCTTGGTTTGAACAGGCACGGAACAGGCACGAGGAAACCTAGGGTTCTAGAAGGCAGATTTGGGTTTTGGGCTTTCTTGTTTAGATTCGGACCAAACCAAGCATGGTTTGGTCACGAGGGGGTCCGGGGACTATCTGGTATGAAACTGGGGTGCATCGGTGTAGATCGAGTTTTGCTCGAATCTTCAAATGAAGATTCGAGAACCTAGGGCATGATTCGAACTAAACGGCCAACAGATCAATGTTCAGGGTGGTGAGGGGGTTCTATGGTGTTCAGGTGGAGGTCACCGGCGTTCATGCCGCCGGGTTTCTGGTGAAGGGAGATGGGGGCGGCTCTAGGGTTCCGGGGTTCTTGTGAAGATGATGAAAGCTGGGGTATTGGATAGGGGGCAGGGTACGAGTGGGAGCTTATATATGGAGTGGATGAACGGATCCTGGCCGTCGGATGAGACACGATGAAGGGCCAGGATCCTTCAACTAATAGGAAACGGTGTCGTTTCAAAACTAGAGGGGTTGGGTCGGTCCGGGTGGAATGGGTCGGGTTCATCAGTGGGTTATGGGGAAGTGATCTTGGCCGTTGATCAATCTGAGATCAACGGCCCAGATCAGACTGGATTAAAACGGCGTCGTTTAGACGTTCTTGAAGTAGGCTGGTCTGGACCGGGGCAAGCACGGGTTTTTGGGCTGAGTTGTTTGGGCCAATTTGTTTAAAATTGGACTGGCCCAAGTCCGAGAATTCTTTCTTCTCTTTTATTATTATTTTTTTCTTTTGAATTAATTTACCAAATAATACCATATAAAACCATAAACAACATTTTACATACAATTGACATTAATTATACTAACATCACTTAATGACAGAAATAAAAATGAAAGATGCACATTTTTTATTTATTTATTTATTGAATAAAATAAACACGGACGGGATTACAGATAACTAACGAATATGCCACACAAAATCCAAAACCTGTACAGCAGGACCATTTGTCACATTTTTTATTTCTTTTGGAGCGATTGTCGCGCGAAAAAAAAACCACGTGCTCACAACGACCACCCGTTTTCAAAATTATTGGATGTAATTCTTATGCTTAAAACCCACTATAAGAGTTGAAAGGATATATGTCATGTACGGGGTACTTAAGAATGAATGTCTTATGTAAGTTGGATTTTTTCATTCCTATACATTATTGTAAACTTTATTACCTTAAATGTTCATGTTTATTAAATTACCCTACCTACACAAGTTTTGTTTACAAAATATATATATTCCACATTAAAAGGCTCTCAATATATTATTAATGCCTTCAATTAAGGGATTTAGTTATACCATTTTCCTTTTTTTTCTCCTCTCCTCTTTCCTTCACACCTTGTCCGCCTTAGTTTATGCTGTTGTCAGTTTGTCGAACTTTTGTCTATTTTTTTTCCCCAATTAAATCTTCGAAATACTAGGTGGAATCGAACTAAAACTATGGTGACACATACGATCTAAATCTTAAAAACTGATGCATGTTTTTGAGTAAATTAAATTGTGAATCAAAGATGGGTCAAGAAATTTGTTTGTAAGAGCAAGCATAATAAACAAGCTTCCCTGAAGCAAGCAAAAGAACTGAAACGTATACTTATTTCTGTAATTTCATCTTCACTCAACATTGAAATTTATGTATTATGAACCTATAAAATGAAGAAATCATTCAAAGAAATTTACTTATTACAGTTGAACATGACATATGTTTAGAGCACAACGAATTGGAACAGAGAGATATAAATTTGTATGGTACAATAGCATACAAATTAAAAAGTAAATTCCGTAAAATTTTAATACACATTTGATACATCTACTATAAACTAAAAATAAATTTTATACAACTTATTTATAATTTATCAACACATTTCATACATACTAAAAATAAATTTCATACAACTAATTATATATTATACAACTTATCTACAACTTTCACACATTATTTTTACCCAGTTAAATACAACTACAATAACATACAACTTAAATATAAATTTTATACAATATGTTTTTTGTATATTTTGTATCTGATTTATACGTAGTAAAAATAAATTGCATACAACTAATTATATATTATACAATTTATCTACAACTTTCACACATTATTTGTACCAAGTTATATACAACTACAATATCATACAACTTAAATATAATTTTATACAATGTTGTTCAACTTTCATACAATAGTTAAATAAATAAATAAAAAATATATAAACAACAGAATACAATTTTTCTACAATTTTAATACAATTTCGTAAATATAATGTATATCATGTCTTCTTCTTCTTCTTCTTCTTCTTCTTCTTCTTCTTCTCCTTCGAGTTTCAATCTGAAATTCAGCTAAAACCAAGTCTAATCTTCACCAAAACCCCTCAAAATTGAGATATAAACTCCAAACCATATTCCAAATTGTTTGCAACAACACTCAATCCAAACAAATAATGATTTTTGAAAACCCAAATTCGAATTCAAAGCTTCAAAACTTTTTAATCGCTGTCAATGATGGAATTGCTGCTCTCTTTTCCTTTGCTTTACCTTACTGAAATTAGGGATTGTGAGATAGAGAGAGATGTAGAGAGAATTACCAATTCTTTGCAACAACATCCAATTCAAACAAATAATATTTTTTAAAAACCCAAATTTGAATTCAAAGCTTCAAAATTTTTTAATGGTTGTCAATGGTGGAATCATGGGTGGGTGCAAGATAAGTGGGGGAGGGGGTGAGCTGTGGAGAGAGAAATGTGGAGGAGTGGAATATATGTTAGAGTAATTTTAGGACACTAATTATTATCATTAATTTCCTTAAAATATACATAAATGATAATTGGGTATATAAAATATAATTATAGTAAAACTTGAGTAGGGAGGGTAATATATTTTCATATAGTGTATAGGAATGTAAAAATTCCTGAGTGAACTCTTACTATTACCCAAGAAACTGAAAATAATAAACTTTTTCTTTTACATTTTTTTGGTCGAAACAAAAACAAAGGACAAGAAGAGAAAACTTAAGTGGGCGATAAGATTATTTTTAAACTTAATTTTCATATAATTTTGAGCAAGAATGACGGAGAAAATAAAACACCAGCTATGAGAAATAAATTTTCAACAATACAATGCAAAAAAGGTGTTAGACGGCCAGTTTTGAAAACCAATTTTTAATATTTAACTGCCTTTTGATATGTAGTTAAAAAATAATTATATCTTGCGAAGATAAAATTATTTGGGCAAAATTTATTCCACTAGCCAAAATATAAGAAAAAGTCAGTACAGCATGTTCGAGTTCCAAATTTTCACAAGTAAAACTCCAGTAGAATATTAAAATTTGAAAACTCCATTTGTGTGGAACTCCAGCACAAGATTTTCTCATGAACTCGTTTTTTTTCTAATTGGAGAAAAATATTTTCCCTATCAAGATAAAGGGAAATATTTTTTAACACTCTTTTTTCAATCTTCTCCACCCTATTTCCCATCCCATCAACCCAACCTCTCACACCCACCTACCCCCACCCCGCTTGACCCCCACCCCCTCCCCCACCCCATTCTTAATAGAAATATTGTTGATAGTACTTTCTTTTCATGTTATAAATAAAGTACTTTTTTCATTTCAACAAATGAATATTTTCTTTTCATGATATAATTTTTTTTGACAAAAAAGTACTTTATTTCCTAATGTAAAATTCCTTTCATTTCAACAAAAAGAGTAGTAAAAAGTATTTTCTTCCATTTCAACAAAAAGAGTATTTTCGTTTCATGATATAGAAAAAGTAGTTTCTTTCATTTCATCAAAATGATGTAGTAACAAATATTTTCTTTCATTTCAGCAAAAAGAGTAGTAAAAATATTTTCTTTCATTTCAACAAAAAGAGTATTTTCTTTTCATTTCAACAAAACGAGTTTTTTCTTTTTATGATGTAAAAAAAATATTTTCTTTCATTTCAACAGAATGAGTACTTTATTTTCAAGTTGTAGAAAGAGTATTTTTTTTTTTAGTTATGGAGCAAAAATTTCAATATTATTTTTGTGTAAAATTAAAGCGGCACATTAATTTCTTTGGGTTTGTGTGAATTTTTAGAAGAATAATTAAATTCTTGAATTTGAGGGGTCGGAGGGAGGGGAGGGGAGGAGAAGACATGAAACATGGGGATTTGGAGGAAGGGGTGAGGAGAGTAACATAAAAAATATTTTCTACTCTCTAACCAACACTAGAAAATAGTTTTCGAAAAATGTTGTTCACTCATCAACCAAACAAGGAAAAATAAGTCATAAATCAACCATTTTTCATTGAAATTATTTTCCTTCATACCAAACACATCCTAAATGTTAAATAGTTTGGAACATTAGCAAAATTTAATTAGCGCGGCAAATGGGATAAATATCAAATCTCTCGGGACCTCGGTCTTTGTTTTTTTGCTTAGCTTGAGTTCATAACTTTACTATGTATCACTAAACGTTGAAGAAAAGGGAAATTTTAGAAAAAAGATCGTGTTTTAGATCTTTTTCCCCTTACTCTCTCATGTTATTGAAATCCTTTTGCTATCACTATAGATTAGAGGTGTTTAACGGGCGGGACGGGACGGGTTGAACAAAAAAAAATCCAACCCATTCGTTAACGGATCGGGTTGATAGTGCGTTGGGAATTTGCGGGCTGATAGCGGGTTGGGAATTTGCGGGTTTTTGTGGGCCCGTCCGGATTCGGGCTTGGGCGGGCTGTGCTAATATTTTTTTAATTAAATTTTGTTAGCAACGGTACACAAATTAAAAATAAAAATAAAAATAAAAATAAAAATAAAATAAAATTTTTAACCCGTTAACGGGTTAGCGGGTTCCGGTGCACCGATATCCAAAATGTGTTCGTCTAAAACCGGCTCCCCGTCCAACCCGTCCCAGCCCGCCCTATATACTATAGTGCCAGGCTAAACCAGGCTGACCCCGGCCGAACCGGGCTGAAAACGGGTCAGCCTGATCCGATTAACAGGTTTACTATAGATCGTGTATAACGGCCTATAAAGTGATTATTTGTCTATTTTGTTTTAATTCCAATACAACATTCTTCCTCTTCTCAGTCTCTCAAATGTACATTGTACATTTGAATAAAGTCGATATTAACGGTTTAGATTTCTCAACAATCATCCTCAATCGTGTATCCGCCAATATATATGTTTCTTCTCCTTTCACCTTTTATAGACCTTACCGATTAGCTTCTCTCGTATCCTCGATGATTAAATTTCATTTTAATTTTTTGATCGGAGTTGGTATGTTAAATATACTTCGATTTAAAAATTCATTAATTGGACTAAAAATGCTTACTTTTTATAAATTTAAGAATTATATATGTCCAAAATAATACAATAAGAATAGAATTAGATTTTCCCCAAAACTTGTTTGGGTCAAAAACTCAAAACTTTTTTCTCTTTAAGTTGAAGTCTTCTTAAAAGACAAATCATATTGTGGGTCCGTTATTTCATGTATCAGGCCCACCCTTTCGAGTGCCACGTATGCCCCAGGTACAGTTCAGGGGCAATTATTCCTTGTTGCTCATCTCCTCAATACAACACTCCTTCTTCTCAATCTCTCAAATATAACCGTTGATTCAAACAAAGTCAAACGTTGACGGTCCAGATCTCTTACCCGTCATCCTCAATCGTGCATCCCACCATCGTATATATTTCTACTCCCTTCACCTTTTATAGATCTCGCCGGTTACCTTTTTCCGTACACTCGCCGGTGAAATCCCGTTCAAATTTTCCGATCAGACTTCGTTGGAGCCGGTACACTGAAAATACTCCGATCGTATACCTATGTATGTAATGCTTATATCTGTATATTTCGCCACTGCATGCCGGAGTGCTAGGGTTAGGGTTCCATTTATGTGAACGTTTGATGAACTGAAGTGCATTGAATTGAAAATGTTAGAGTTTTGTTTGGTTTCAGAGAAATTGATGCAAAATTGTTTGAGCATTTGTTACAAATTAGAGTTTAATAAATTTTAGCTAAGTGAATGACTGTAATTTTTGGTGCTTTTAACGTTGTTGCAGTTGCAATGAGTGGTTTGACTACGTGAAAGGTGCTTATTTGTTACTGTGAGAAGCTCGTGCAGAGAGGAGAGTGCATAAATTGGTTTTGCCAATGATAAAATTCATTCTTTTTGGTCCTTGGGGCTTAGTTTAGTTGCCAAAGGTTGAGGAACTCGTGACTTAGGTCACATATTTGAGCCCTGCGCCATGCAAACTAAGCCCGGTATTTAAGTGGAGAAGGGTGGAGGGGCGGCCCATTATCCCCGATTTAGAAGGTTGCGGTTGGTCCTAAAGGTTCTTCTCAGACGGATTTCTCGGTCATAAAAATAAATTTCATGCATTGTGAATTTCTATTAGTGTTGCATGTTATATGAGAATCAATGCACAAGGTATTTTGCTATTAGGAGGAACTAGGAGGAATCATATTGCTGGGAAATGAACCCACAGTGAAGTGGTCTCATAGGTCAATCGCGGTCTGCTTTGTTTTCCACTCTAGTTTATGATGTTCGTTCGTCTATTTTATGGAACACCCACCTTTTTAGTTATTTAAATTATTATAGGACACATTCTTTGACACAACTGTGCATTTTAGGGATACCGATACTGCGTTTGCTTGTTAATAATAAGTTTCTGTAATGAAGATCAATAAACAACAATTTTTATTTATCCAATTTGTCTTTCATCCTCCCTTCCAAATCAACTACAATTCATAATCGGAATTTGATGTCAATTTAGGTCAAAATGAATATCAGGCAATAGCACAAAAATGGGGGGGGGGGGGGTCTAGTCTTCATGGAGCAACTTAGGTCATTATCCCTTCTCCACGTACTTGCTTGACTATGAAAATATTAATCAAATTGGTCTCAGGAAGTATCATCAGATTAGATCAACTGTAGATGTGGTACTCCCATTGTCGAATCATATTGTTTTTTATCAAAAAAATTCTTAATGTTCGTAGTTCATTCCCCTTAGATAAGCTTAGGTTGGTCATTATGCTTTCATGAACTAGAACTAAGATCTTTAGGGGGCAGGGCTTGAATTTTAAGCACTATGTTAAGATTTCCCAAGCATTATACCAAATTCTTGGAATTGTAATCTCGTGCAACTGATGAACAGAGTATCATTTTAGGGAGAAGGAGATTGATTCAGACTTCAGAGTGTCAAACTTGGAGAGTAGATACTTGATAAGCCATTATTATAGTTTACAACTTGTCTCAAGCAGTTGTTGACGCTGTCATTGTATTGTTGATACCCTACAAGCTAGTACTACAGTTTACAATTGTCTCGAACTTGGAGAGGTAGATCCATAAGCTAGTATTATGGTTTACAACTCGTCTCAAGCTTGGAGAGGTAGATATTGATAAGCTAGTAGCTTAGTAGTATTGGACTGTTTTTAAGATTTATCATTGATTCAACACATCTCTGAATTAAGTTTTAGGTTCCTTAAAGTTTTTAATATTCAAGTTAATTTCATAAGTTTTTGCTAAATGTTCTGTCTTATATCCTTGATCTCAAATAAAAGCTGAGTCGTAAAAGGAAAGTTGGAAAGGGATATAATTCACTATTGATTAACCTTGCATTTCCCCTTTGGTAACTAGATTATAGTTTCAATAAGAATGCTTTCCTCAGATCTTTTTGTTGTACTCCTTGCAGATCTTGCAGTTCTGAGTGGCAAAGCGATTCCATATGAAATGGCTTATGATAACTGCTCCACGCTTGAGCCTAAACGTTCCCATCAATGGTTCATGGATGGTGTCGAGCCTGAATTGCTTCCCAACAAGAAGCAAGCCACTGAAGTACCTAATCATAGTTCGTTCACTGGACTTTTAAGTTCCAATATTGCTCCGTGGATGAACACTTCTGGTTTCCACTCAGTTCCAGGCCAATATGCAGAGAGGCACTTTGATGATGAAAGTGCAAGATCGGTCAACTTTGATGACAGAAGTGTTCCATCCGTTGGCATTGGCAACGTTAATGTGTCTAGAAAGGTGATGGAAGATTCATTTGGAAGTGATTCCTCATTTGGTTTATCCATATCCCATTCAATGGAGGATCCTAGATCAGGTCTTAACTATGGTGGTATCAGAAAGGTCAAAGTCAACCAGGTGAAGGAGGCTGAGAATTTCATGCCTGTGTCAATGGGTGATACCTACACCAGAGTGATCAGCAATGCAATGTCAACAGATCATGCTTTTACTAAGGCTGAGGATAGTTGCATAGCTATGGGGCTCTCTTTTAACGGAGGCGATGATCATATGATGTCATTAGGGGACACCTTTAATAGGGAGGATAACAACTTCATATCTATGGGTCAACCTTTTAACAAAGTGGAGGGCAACTCACTATCAGTGAGTCACCCTTTCTGTAAAGATGAAAGCAATATTACCATGCTGAGTCAAAGTTTTAGCAGAGAGGATGATAGCACTATATCAGCGAGTCACTCATTCAAGGACAATAATACTGCTATATCAATGGGTCAGTCATTCAATAATGATGATAGCAATATTACTTCAATTTGCCAAACTCTTAGTAAGGTCGCTGACACCAATCCACCCATGAGCCACTGCTACAGCAGAGTCAATGACAATACAATATCAGTGAGTCAGACCTATAGCAAAGTTGAAAAGAATAATTTGTCAATGAGCCAATCTTTTGGCAGGGGAGAAAGCAATATCATATCTTTTGGTGGATTCAATGATGATGACGATATAAATTCTTCTGGAAGGCTGATTTGCAGTTATGACTTATTAATGAGTCAGTCTTCAGGCCAACAATCGGATATTATGACTGGAAAGCGATTGGTTGAGTCAAATGCCGATACAGTTACAAGTGCTACTCAAATGGCTGGCAATAAGGAAGTTATTTCTAAAAAGGAGGAGCAGAAAGCAGCTAAAAAGCCTCCTTCGAACAGCTTCCCTTCAAATGTGAGAAGCTTGCTCTCAACTGGTATGTTAGATGGAGTATCTGTCAAGTATATAGCTTGGTCTAGAGAGGTAAACTTTACTTTTTATGAGTCTTATCTTTGAAACTGTGATGCTCAGTATATGACATTATTCTTCCTTTGCATGGTAGAAGGAGCTCCGTGGTATTATAAAAGGTTCTGGTTACCTCTGTAGCTGTCAGTCATGTAACTTTTCCAAGGTACATTTGGTGCCAATTTTCGTTATTGCAGGACTAACTTGCTGTACAATTTACTGATTAAATGTGGTGTAACTTCTATGTGTAGGCAATTAATGCTTATGAGTTTGAGCGCCATGCCGGTTGTAAGACAAAACACCCTAATAATCATATATACTTTGAAAATGGGAAGACAATCTATGGGATTGTTCAGGAGCTCAGGAACACACCTCAGGATTTATTATTTGAAGTTATTCAGACAATTACTGGATCGTCTATTAACCAAAAATCATTTCGCATCTGGAAAGGTGCCTTAAATCAATGAACTGAGCTGTTTCATATTCTAGAATGTTTATTTTTTAATTAAGTTAGCATTGGTTATACAATTTTAATGCCTTTTTCCTGTCTTCAGAATCTTTTCTAGCTGCGACACGTGAACTTCAGCGTATATATGGGAAGGATGAGGTCAGGCGACTGTCATAAAGAGGAATCCATATGCAAGGTATTATGCAAAAGACGTGCCTGCATCTCTGCCTACAATATCATATAAATATGTGCTCTTTAATACTTCATGGCCCTATAAAACATGGTTGATCTAGAGCGGTTTTTTGGTACTCTGGGAAAAATACTGAACGAATTCATGATACGTCCTTCACAACGTGCATATGCATAACTTATGATTTTGTTTTCTACATTATGTTTGCCTGACGGTGTATAACTTCCTGAAAATATATTCAGCCAATTGTTATATAGGAAGATACCAATGTTCATGATGCCACTCGTATGGATATATATTTTGAAGTGAGTAGGAGTTCTCTTATTTATTAGAAATCGGAATAACGTGCCAACCATTTAACCTACAAAATCTAGATATGTTTCTTTTTTATTTGGATGTAGGATGGTGCTAATATGGCTGATCCACTGGCATTCCCGGCCTAGCCAGTTTAAAGATCTCAAAGTGAATATTCACCAAATTTGTTTATTAAGTCAAATTAATTTGTCATGTCCGCAGAAGCTTTAAATTTACATGGGCAAAGTTGGGAGTGGTTCCAAGGTGGTGACTGCAAAGGAAACATGCTGGTACAAGATTTTGGTATAATTTAAAGTGGTGAAGTCATTAGAGATAGTATGTTGAAAAGAGATACACAATATGTTGGTGAAAGTGATTAGAGACAAATTCGACTACGTGGTGACCCTTAAAAATGCAACTTTTAAAATACAAATTCGACTATGTGGTGAAAGTGATTAAAGACATCGATAATGGATGAGATAACTCTTATGATTTTAGTTTCTTAATTGAAAAATGGACAAATTTGCCACTATTCGGTGAACCATGATCTCTGCCTATGTTTTGGATTCATGTTTTTCCATATGCCTCAACATTTCTTTTCCCATCACCCTAGCCATATTTTAAAAGCAAGAAAAATAAGAAAATAATACTTGTCTTAGTGGGGTTTGGACATAAGAATTGTAAAATTCCAAAAAAAGATGAAATTTTTTTTCAACTGAAAACGGTATTTGAAATTTTGAGTTGTTTCGAAGTTTTTTAAGTATTTGAGTGAAAATTTTGAAAAATATGTTTTTTGAGTTTTTCAAATTTCCGAAAATTTTCAAAATGCATCTTCAAGTGAAAAATTGGAAATTTTATGAACAAACACTGATTTTGAATAGAGGTGAAAATTTTTTGAAAAAAAAGAATTTTTTTATGTCCAAACGGGCACTTAGAAAAGAAAGAAATTCAAATCTAGGTGTTTGAAAAATCTCTTTCTATGGTGTAGGAGGGCTCTTGTAATCTGATTTTGACTCACTATTGGATCTCTTATATGGAAGATGTTCCTCTTTCTACCTTATCATCAAAATAAAAAACGCTATCCAGAGAGAGAGAGAGAAGCAAACAAAGAAAATAAAATTTTGAATGTGCTCTTACTGCTAGATACATGTTTAAAATTACAACTATTTTAGAAATGTTTAAAATAATTCTTAAAACTGTCCTTATAAGAAAATAATACTCGTTCCTTCCCAATTTATGTGGCAGTGTCTTACTAGCAGAGTTCTAAAAAAATGCTTTTTGAAACTTCTGGTCTAAAACAAGCCATAAACATTTGTGTAGCTATAATTGACAAATGGAAAGTTTAAAGTTAAATTATTTCTGAATATTGAATTGGCATTCCTTTTGGAACAAACTAAAAAAGAAAGGGTACCACATAAAACGGGACAGAGGGAGTAATCAATTGTTAAAACTGTAGTACGCTGCTAAATGGATGTCATGTTTAGGCTAAGACAATGTAAAACCGTCAATTATTGTAATAAGATCTCTTAGAGATGGCAATACTTTGTGAACTTGGCCGAAAGAATCAAATAAGCTAGGACCAAGGAAAAAAGATAAGCTGGTGATGAGATTAGGGTAAGTATAAATGTGGAACATAAGAATTTAGATGAGTGCCTCTACACATTGAAGACAAAGATCAAACACCTTTTCACTTCACAGATACAAATGATACTCACTCGTCCCATTTATTTGACATGGTCTCCTTGACGTGGAATTTAAAATGTTAGTTTGATGTGTATATCAAACTATATTGGAAGTAATTAAAGAAAATATTAATATAGTAGTTGAAAAGTTTTCAAATGAAGCGAAATGAGTATTGAGGATCATATAGCTGATCCCAACTAGTTTGGATTGATGCAAAGTAGTTGTTTTGGTACAAGCCGAAAAGTTAGTTTATAGGAAGAAATATGACATTAAAGATTAGAGTGCATTAGTTCATTAATTTGAATCTTTATTTGGTGAACATCGTATGGAAGGATGTTTTAGTTCTTATTAGAAACGTGTCAATCTTTTGAGACGTCTAAACATGGAAGTTTGTCACATACATTTATGAACAATAGATACCTCATTTTTATATTGATAAAACCGAAACTTTAGTACTTGAAAATTTTGTGGCTCAAAGTGCTTAATGGTGTAAGTTTCAATCTTCAAATTGCAATATTTGTTTCAAGCAAGTGTCAATAGTATGCCTTTGAGTATGCTTGATATGGTTATGATTTTTAAATAATTCATCATCTCGGCATGCTATTCGTTCCCGTAACAACTTGTGATGTCTGGAAGGGATGAGATAGTTTTGTCCTGTTAAACAAGTGAGATAATTAGTTTTAGGTTCATGACTCACTTTTCGATACCGTTGGAAGGTCGAAGGCTGGTCAAAAATTGGTGAGGACCCTAAATTGAGCAAGTTTCAGACTCCATTGTCCCACATCTCTGGTTCAGTAATTTGGGTTGCCCTACATTCATACCCCCCCCCCCAAACTCCGACCCGGGTTTCAATTACATGGTCAGCATTTAGTTTGTAACAAGTCCTGCTTATCAAGAAGAGGTCTGTACCTAGCCCTTGCACAGATGGTTAACATAGAAGACATATGGAAGAATATGCACAAGGTTTCTCATACTATAGTAATCAAGCAATGGTGCTATTAATTATATGCTTCTGATTTTGATGCACGAATATATCCCTCTAAAGGCCTTTAGTGCCCTTCGTTTTCCATTGTTTTTCTCTCTTTTGGGGCGAAGACATCTATGGCCATCAATGGTAGGTGTGTGATTGGTTATTGAGTAGTATTTGAAATGTAGCGTAATGTCAATTTGTCCAAATTGGCCTGACCCATACAATGGAATAACTGCTAAGACTGACTGGTCCAAGTCTTTTAGACACTGATCTTTACCAGAGGAAATATTTTCAGATAGAACTTCGGTATTTTAGATCCTAAGTTCTGGATCCACCTTATTTTCATATCTGGGCATGATTATTGCTGTTATTATACATGCTTAATATCTGTTTAACAAACCATAAGAAAAAGCCTATTGGCTTAACATAGTTTGGTTATATTCTATAGTACTGACAGAAGTTTGCAAAAAACGGTTGTTTAGCTGGCCCAAATTTTGGGCACATGACTTGAGATTCTTTTTCCTTGCCTTAAAGCAGAAAGAAACTCCTCTTCATACATAAACCATCTTTAACTAATAACTATTAATTCTTAGATGAAGCTGAAGAGGAGCTCATTTCTTAAGATAAAAAGGTTGCTCTGTAGCCCGACTTCCTTTTGGAATTTGGAAGATATAGCCCCGACGAGAAAATCATTATATTCTTTCATCTTTGGTAACAGTTGTTCCTCTTGATGGACTGATGTGGATAATTGTCTGACTTAAATTTTCCTTGTCAATTTTGTTTTCATGTGTCGTTTCCTGTGTTGGTATTGCTTGTTCATCGGCTGATGGAGATTTTTGATCCTTGCTTTTACCCCACAGGACAATGTAAAGGCCTAAAACGATCACAACAGCACCAAGTACCCTGTAGAAAGTGTTACATTAGTTTTGTGTTGGTCGTAACTTATAAGAGCTTTAGGTGTTATAAGAAATTAAGAATTACCTTCCCAGGTTCATTTGTTCACGTAGAATGAATGAACTCAGTATAGCTACAATAACCATGCTTAATGGATTGAAAGCTGTGACGAAAACAGGGCCCCTATCTTTCATTATTACTCCTTGGATGTAATACGCGAGCCCTGAACAGAATATTCCCTGTATTGTGACATGGAAAGTGAGAAGCTTTTGGCAGAGGCTTAACTTCATGAGTGATTGGAAAAGCTATGCGTCTACATTTGTTTTCTCATTTCTCTCATGTTGCAGAAGTAAAGTTTCATGCTACAGTAGTTAGGAACATTGATGTGCATAAGCTGTAGAGCATCTAGTTAACAAGTTTTGTCACATAGAGTAGCACAGAGCTGGGCGATATGGTGCATACAATGGATAAACAATATGGTACAGAATTGGAGAATATGGTACATAGGATGGATAAACATTTAAAGAATGGTTACTTTTAATTTTTCTTGTATGCTTGTGTTCTAAGAAGACTTAATCGACTCAGTCTTGCTCATAAGTTTGACTTACACTGTATACAGCTGCAAGAAACTTAGTGTCCCATTTTATGGCCCACACTGCAGCTTTTCCTCTCTCCATTACCATCGCTACTATAGCTCCCTCAGCTGTTCCCAACAAGCATATCCAAGCAGTGAGTGAGAGCTCTGCAGGGTAGGTCCGCAGTGTGATTGCCTATGCATATCATACTAGAGTCAGATATGTGGCTTATTTCCTAGTAACTTATCTCTAACTAAGTTCTATCGTTACCTGCAAAATCATGAATGCTGCCCAACTGAAGCACCCAATTGTTATCATGAGGGAACCTTTGATAGCATGGCTTAGATTTAACCCACCACTTTGAGATTCATGACTGGAATTTCCTTTTGTCCAAAATAGTTCAATGACTGGACCTCGTACCAGCGTCATGATCATGGCTCCTGCAACTGTGGCGACAGTCCCGATTATTTTGGCTTGGCTGCGAATGCTTGTAAGCTTCACCCTCTCAAGCCTAGGATAAAGAGATTATGTGCAAACACATTTAATATCGTCATTTGGTTGTTTTGGAGAATCCATGTTGGTTTTCCTTGTCAGTTTATCTTTGCTGGTGTTCATATGTGATTATATCTGTAGAATGAAAAAAGCATATAATTTACCTGAATATCCAGGCCATTATAAAAGTAATGGCGGGAAGTATGTTGCACATTGCAGCTGCAAAAGTTGCTGTTGTGTATTTCAGGCCAATAGAGTAGAGATTCTGGTCGATGACTGGCCTATTGGTCAAGAGAAACATGTTTATGTTAGATACTGACTCCATGGAAAAAAATAAATTTTGAGTGTTGGAGACTTACTCCAGTATGCTAAGAAGTACCAACTTAGTGAATATTGAGAGAGTCATCTTTGGTCTTATTTTCCTGTTAAGAAACATTTAGCTTGTCATTCATTCTCGCTAGAATTATGGGAATAAAAAGAAAGACACTTTTTGTATGTCTTTGTCCTACTGGTAACTAGACTAGAATTGAGGTTGCAAACACGTCAATTGAACATAGGGAGGGAGGAAGAGAGAGAGATATATACTTGTCTAGAATTATTGCAAAAGGAGCAATAGCCAGAGTGGCTACTGCGTGGCGGTACACAACAAATACATAGTTGCTCATCCCTTCATTCAATGCCATTTTGGTGAGGATATCCATGCCTGCTAGCCCAAATTGAAGAAAAATGACAGCAATAAAGGGTTTTGATCTAATGAATAGTTCACTTACTGCCTTCATTGTTTATTTGCACAAACTCAACCTCTTTGAGAGCACTTCTATTGTAAGTCACAAGTGTGCACTAGTAACTGCTGCTTTTCTGGTTATATAGATAAATCCTTTTCACACAATTTTCATTGTCTACCCATTTTCTGATCAGCAGATGGGGACAAAATCTGTTGGATTTCATCTGTGTACAGAATTTGTTAATTAATTACTCGTAAAGCCTTCCACTTTTTAGATGAAGTGGCCTAGTCACCTGGACCTACTCATCACTTGCTTCTAGGAAAAGTAAATTGGGACAGAGTCCCCTTTTATTTGTTGCTACTTTCTGTTAGTTGTCTGCTTTTGATGAGCTCAAATGTTCTTGAGTTGGTTTAATTTGTTCTGATATATCTTAATATTTTGGAATATTCAAAAAATGTATCGTTTTTCTTTGAGATAATACTTATTCCCCATCTATGCTCATAGTCATGGATACTAATTCCTTGCAAAAACATCTATGGTTATGCATATGACAGATTGACAACCAAAGTGAACAGGTGGCCGACTCAAAGAGACTGTATTTCTCCTTTTGCTATTCGTCTCTCATAGTTGATGACTCTGTTATCGCCGTGATCCATGATAATAATTCTTGTCAGAGAAATGATGGCTGTATATTATATCTTTCGTTTGGTTCTACATTTTGTTAACAGAGGTATGTAAATTAGAAGTACATAAGTTTTTGCGCGCTGGTTGATTCAATGAGAATCTACGTTCTACGTTTTAGAAATTTCCCCAACCGAGTGATGTATGTAGGTATCGTAGTTTTGCGCCTGACCATCGGCAATGCAATGGGGGTTATCCTACATTTCTTTTTTACATTTTTCTGCTGTTCTGTTCTTTAGGTGCTCTCCCATTGGTAGTGCACCAAACTTGTCACTACTGAATTGAAAATTCCTCTACTTGTGGATTTTAAGCACTTTAAAGGTTGATAGCTAGCTCAGGGCAAAAATATTTGTAGTGCCTAGTTTAGGCACACGAATATTATGAGGTACGTCATCCTTGTGTAGTTAAAGCTACAATTGTTCCATTAAATGTTCACGTCATTAGTCTTTCTAGATTAGTAATGTGCGTGTTGATGATTTCTTATAAAAACTATCAACACATTGTGTACTTGAAGTTGCAATTGATTCCATCAAAATATTCACTAGCGATTATTCTTTCCAAAATACTAATCTGATTGATCTTGACGGAGATGGTTTTATTTAAAAATATACTAACATATAGTGTACTTGAAGTTACAAATGGTTCCATTAGATGTTCACAGACCATTTGTCTTTTTAAATTAGTGATGTGATTGATCAGACCGTATTGATTTCGTAACACATAGTGTACATAAAGTTAGAATTGATTCCATTAATTGTTCACATGTTATTAGTCTTTTTAAATTAGCAATGTGGTTAAATTTTGATCGTATTGGTGATGTACAAAAATATCAACATACTGTACTTAAATATACCAGTGGTTCAATTGAATTTTCACAGGTCCTTAGTCTTTTTAATTTAGTATTCTGCTTGATCTAACCCATGATTTTACATCATAAATAAATATCAATATGGTATGATCAATCACATTGCCAACATCTTTTGCATTAAAAAATCTTATGCATCAAAAAGCAAAGAAAGCTAAGTCTTTACGTGCCAAATTGCCAACCTTTTCCATATTGCATGTTGCATGTTGTGTTGGTAACATCTCCTTTTGTTTGTTTTTTTTTTTTTGGGGGGGGGGGGGGGCGAGGGAGGGGTTGGAAGTAGGTATATAGAATTGTAAAATTAGGTGTATAGAATGATTAGAAGGGATCAAAAGATTGTAGGAGGTACCTAGGAGAATCTTCTTTATGAAAAGAATATGCACCAAAGTGCTCTCTTACGTCCAATTTGAAAAATGTGAGTTCCTAACAATACATCGACTTAATCTTATGTTCATTAAGATTAACCACTTGAATCGGTTTTTGACATTATTGTGAACTTTATATTGATTGACATGGATTGGAGTACCAGAATTATTATTCAGAAGGTGCGCTATTGGCTAATCAAGACCTTTGGAAGTTTATAAAGTACGACTATTATCATGGAAAAGATGGTCAAACTTGAAAGAAAGTAAGCAAAAGGATGGTTCTTTTGGTGAATCTCCAATCTCCACATATCCAAAGATTGAATTATTGTAAAACTGCGAGGTATTATTGACACTTTGAATTAAATAAATTAAAGCAATTGTTTAAAGGACAAAAGAAGACGTGGTTTTCGGATAAAAGCTTAGGTCTTGAGGTAAAGTAGAAAGAAGAGAAGAAAAAGGAAAAGGAAACGAGGGAGTGGAAGTAGCGTCTGACTGCAATTGTTGCCAATATGGTCGTGGTGTCTTGCACAAAGGGAAGAAGATATGAAGTAAAAGATAGGGTTACAATTATTGCCTTAACACCAACTAATATTTTATTTTCTACGACGTCATTCTTTAGTTTGCCACTAACTCGACCAATATACAACAACAACCCAGTATAATCCCACTTAGTGGGGTCTGAGGAGGGTAGTGTGGACGCAGACCTTACCCTTATTCTGGGCTAGAGAGGCTGTTTCCAAATAGACCCCCGACATCCTTCCCTCCATGAACTTCTCACCTTGCTCTTGGGGAGACTCGAACTCACAACCTTTAGGTTGGAAGTGGAGGTTGCTTACCATCAGAGCAACCCCTCTAGGTTCAAACTCACTAACTCGACCAATACATTATGGGTATTGAGAGGCGAATTTAAAATTTAAAGTCTATGGTTTTATAGCGATTTCAAGTTAATATACAGTAATAACCGATGTTCATAGTCTAATAACATGTCTCATGCGCTTCATATAATGAAGTTATTTATTTAAATAAAAAATATGAAATGTTCGTTTGTAATGGTTTACTTTTATATGAGAAGCTTCACATAATTTAATTGGTAAGTAGGAAAAACTTTTGAATCCAACTTTCATCAACACAATGTTTTCAGACATTTGGTTTATTAAAAAAATATATACTCTATATATCAGTCCGACACGTGCTGAGGTGTGTTTCTGACTTACAATAAAATAAACGAATAATATATTCTCTTAACAGATGACGTACGTACAATTTAATCAAATTTGAAGCTATTTCGTTGAAATAATTACAATGACTCAGAGATTTAAAAGAATGACACCTACCTTAAATCTAAGAATATTTCACATTTGGGTCTGGCATTTTTTTTATTAGCTGCAGCATCATGATTTGAAGTTTATAAGTTTTGAATTTATTGTGAATTAATAGGTCGTTCTTTTTTAGTAGGTTCGTAATTAAATATTTTTACTTATTTAATTGATTTCTAATTCAAATATAAAGTATAAGCAAAAGTTATTTCACTAGAATCCATTCTTCATAGTTCATACTTTACCTCAATCCATGTTTCTTACTGCAAGTAGAAATCCTTTTCTATTTCATGTGACCGAATTTTGCAGCATGTAAGTTCATAGATATAGAAAAAACCAAATTTATCCCCCTACTACGGAAATCACTTAATTTTATTCGTCGTTTTATTTATATGTATAAATAATTTACCTCGAACTCATTATATGTCTTAGCATTTAAAACTCATAAATTTAAAATTTTGGCTTTGGCTTTTGATTTTAGTACTGCAAGTAAAAGTCCTTTTATACTTTTTCTATTGCATGGGAGCAAATTTGCAGCACGTGAAGTTCGGAGATTGGTAAATAGTGTTTTCCCTCATGCAAAACACTATTTTACAAAAGGAATTAGTTCATATTCGTCCTTATATTATGCAAATTGCTTTATTTTATCCGCCGTTAATGCATTTAATTTATACTCATAAGCCAAAAGTAGCAAACATATATACATACAACACACACTTAATTTAAGTTATGGTCTTTGTTGATTTATATTTCGAAGTTAATTGATCCTCCATCATTTTGCATTTAACTAAGCAAGAAATAATTGAAAATGTGGAATTTTGCCAAGGTGGAGATTTGTTGAAGTTTGGCAAAATGCCAAAGTCCCACATTGGTTGGGAGTTAAGTTTGGAGGGGATTTTTCCCCTATAAAAGAAGGCCTAATGTTTAGGATTGAGACACACCTCTCATTTGCCTTCTCATCTGTTTAAGGCATTTGTATCTTCTCTCTTTAGTATTATTTCACTTGTATTTTTGGAGTGGAATAAAATATTGGTTGTGTCCGAGGAGTAGGCAAAATTAGCCGAACCTCGTAAATTCTGGTGTTTCCTTTATTGTTGTTTTATTGTCTTATTTATTATTTGGTGGCTGTCATAATTTTTGGTATAGTAGTTGTGACTTATTCACACTATATACATTTGGCTTCCGCAACAATTGGTATCAGAGCCAAGGTACTGTCTAAGTATGCTCTGTGGTTGCAGCATAGTCTGATCTTCCACATCAGAAAAGATTTATCTTGGTAACTGAGTCAAGGTTCTGTCTGAGTATGCTCTGTAGTTGCAGCTTAGTCTGATCTTCTACATCAGAAAGGAAATAATCTTGATTTGTGTCGTCAGCTATTAAATAATATTTGTGTCAAATATGGGAGACAATAAACAAGAAGAATCTACATCAAGTGTCAACAATACGTCATCATTGGCATCTTCGCTTATGACAAGAATTGTGTCAAATGCGAAATTTGCGGTAGAAATTTTTGACGGGTCCGGACATTTTGGGATGTGGCAAGGCGAGGTTCTAGATGTCCTTTTTCAACAAGGGCTAGATCTGGCCATTGAAGAAAAGAAACCAGATGTTATTGGAGAAGAAGATTGGAGAATTATCAACCGTGTTGCTTGCGGTACCATTCGATCCTACCTTGCTAGAGAGCAGAAATATCCATACACAAAGGAAACTTCTGCAAGTAAATTATGGAAAGCACTGGAGGATAAATTTTTGAAGAAAAACAGTCAAAATAAATTGTACATGAAGAAGAGACTGTTTCACTTCACCTATGTTCCTGGTACCACGATGAATGAACATATCACCAGTTTCAATAAGTTGGTCACAGATTTGCAAAATATGGATACAACTTATGATGATGGTGACTTGGCCTTAATGTTGTTGGCGTCACTTCCTGATGAGTACGAGCACCTTGAAACTACTCTACTCCATGGAAATGACGAAATTTCTCTCAGAGAAGTTTGTTCAGCTTTGTACAGCTATGAACAAAGAAAGCGAGAAAAACAGAAGGGCGGAGAAGGAGAAGCACTGTTTGTGAGGGGTCGTCCTCAAAATCAAACGAGGACAAAGAAGGGAAGATCCAAGTCAAGATCCAGACCCAGCAAAGATGAATGTGCCTTTTGTCGAGAAAAAGGGCACTGGAAGAAAGACTGTCCGAAGTTGAAGAATAAGGCCAAACATAACAATGGAAAGGCTATTATGGATTCAAATGTAGCTGATTGTGATGATTCAGACTTCTCATTAGTTACAACAGAGTCATCAACATCATCAGACATATGGTTGATGGACTCGGCTTGTAGCTATCATATGTGTCCCAACAGGGACTGGTTCGTGGAATTTCAAGAAGGAGAATATGGAGTCATCCACACAGCGGATAACAACCCTCTTACCTCATATGGCATTGGTTCAATACGATTAAGGAACCATGATGGAATGATCAGAACATTGATAGATGTTCGATATGTACCGGATTTGAAGAAGAATCTCATCTCTGTGGGAGCCCTAGAATCAAAAGGGTTCAAAATCATTGCAGAAAATGGAGTGATGAGAGTATGCTCCGGTGCACTAGTGGTAATGAAGGCTAATCGGAAGAATAATAATATGTACCGCTATCGTGGCAGTACAGTTATTGGGACAGCGACAGTAACATCCAGTGACGACAAAGAGGCAGAAGCAACCAAGCTATGGCACATGCGCTTGGGACATGCTGGAGGAAAATCCTTGAAAACTCTATCAGATCAAGGATTGTTAAAAGGAGTAAAGGCTTGCAACTTGGAGTTTTGTGAGCATTGTGTTAAAGGGAAACAGACAAGGGTTAAATTTGGTACAGCGATCCATAATACTAAAGGCATTTTGGATTATGTACACTCTGATGTTTGGGGTCCTTCCAAAACACCTTCATTGGGTGGGAAGCACTATTTTGTAACCTTTGTTGATGATTTTTCCCGAAGAGTATGGGTGTATACAATGAAGAGCAAAGATGAAGTGTTGGGAATTTTTCTCAAATGGAAGATGATGGTGGAGAATCAGACAGGCAGGAGAATCAAGTGTATTCGCACAGACAATGGAGGTGAATACAAAAATGATCATTTCAATAAGGTCTGTGAAAATGATGGCATCATCCGACACTTCACTGTTAGACATACACCACAACAGAATGGAGTGGCAGAACGTATGAACCGGACCTTGCTGGAGAAGGTACGGTGTATGTTGTCCAATGCTGGCTTGGGCAAAGAATTTTGGGCTGAGGCAATTACATATGCATGCCACCTCATTAATCGTCTACCATCTGCTGCTATTGATGGCAAAACACCATTTGAAAAATGGTACGGAAAACCTGCTGTAGATTATAACTCTTTGCACGTGTTTGGCTCAACTGCATATTATCATGTGACGGAGTCAAAATTGGATCCAAGGGCAAAGAAGGCTATTTTTATGGGAATTACTTCTGGAGTCAAAGGATATCGCTTATGGTGTCCTATGACAAAGAAAGTAATGTTCAGCAGAGATGTTACCTTTGATGAATTTGCTATGGTAAATAAGGTAACAGAAGATACCAAACAAAATGAAGGTGCTTCTAAGCAGGTGGAGTTTGAGGGAAAATTTATTTTTCCTACACAAGAAGCAGAGGAGGAAACAAATGAAGATTACCCTCTGGAAGGAGAGCCAGTAGAGGAGATTCCAACTCAGGAATCTCAACAACAACTTGAATCAATAGCAACCAGCAGGCCAAAAAGAACAATAACGAAACCTGTTCGTCTCATAGAGACGGTTGCTTGTGCAACCTCAATTGTAGCTGATGATGTTCCTACTACTTACAAAGACGCTGTCCAAAGTTCAGAAGAAGATAAGTGGAGGATTGCCATGAATGATGAAATACAGTCCCTTCATCAGAATCATACATGGAGATTGGCCAATCTCCCGAAGGGAAAGAAAGCAATTGGGTGCAAATGGGTATTTGCAAAGAAAGAAGGATTTCCTAACCAATTAGATGTTCGCTACAAAGCAAGATTGGTGGCCAAAGGATATGCTCAAAAGGAGGGAATTGATTACAATGAAGTGTTTTCTCCAGTTGTAAAACATTCCTCCATTAGAATTATGTTGGCTTTGGTAGCACAATTGGATTTGGAACTAGTTCAGATGGATGTAAAAACTGCGTTTTTACATGGAAACTTGGAGGAGGAAATCTACATGACTCAGCCAGAAGGATTCAAAGTTGCTGGAAAAGAAAATATGGTGTGCAAACTTGAAAAATCGTTGTACGGATTGAAACAATCTTCTAGACAATGGTACAAGCGATTTGACGAGTTTATGTTGCGGCAAGGGTACAAGAGAAGCAAATACGATCATTGTGTGTATTTGCACAAGCTTAAAGATGGTTCCTTTGTATATCTTCTCCTATATGTTGATGATATGTTGATAGCTTCCAAGAATTTGGAAGAAATTGATAAGTTGAAGATTCAACTGAAGAAGGAGTTCGAGATGAAGGATTTGGGTGAGGCAAAGAAAATTCTTGGCATGGAGATAATTAGAGATAGACGTTCAAAGAAACTCTGTTTATCTCAAAAGGAATATTTGAAGAGAGTACTTCAACGTTTTGGCATAGATGACAAGACTAAGCCAGTTAGTACTCCACTTGCTTCCCATTTTAAGCTAAGTACTACTATGTCGCCAATGGATGAAGCTGAACGAGAGTATATGTCAAAGGTACCATACACAAATGTTGTTGGTAGCTTGATGTATGCAATGGTTTGCACAAGGCCTGACATTTCACAAGCTGTTGGAGTTATTAGCAGATATATGCACAATCCAGGGAAGGAGCATTGACAAGCTGTGAAGTGGATTCTACGGTATATTCATAATACTGTAGATGTCGGGTTAGTTTTTGAGCAGGAAGACAATCAGTCTGTAGTTGGATATTGTGACTCAGATTTTGCGGGTGATATGGACAAACGAAGATCAACTACTGGTTATGTGTTTACTTTTGCAAAGGCACCAGTTAGTTGGAAGTCTACTTTGCAGTCAACAGTTGCTTTGTCTACAACAGAGGCAGAGTACATGGCTATTACAGATGCTGTGAAAGAGGCAATTTGGCTTCAAGGATTGCTAAAGGAGCTTGGTGTTGAACAAAAAGGTATCACAATTTTTTGTGATAGTCAAAGTGCTATTCAATTAGCGAAGAACCAAGTTTATCATGCAAGGACGAAGCACATTGATGTTCGGTATCATTTCGTACGAGAAATCATAGAAGAAGGTGGAGTCACGGTGAAGAAAATTCATACTACAGAGAATCCTGCTGATATGCTGACAAAGGTGGTGACTGCGGTCAAGTTTCAACATTGTTTGGATTTGATCAACATTGTTGAACACTGAAGATTGAAGATGAAGACACAACCAAAATTTGTTATTGAGAGAGAATTGAAAATGTGGAATTTTGCCAAGGTGGAGATTTGTTGAAGTTTGGCAAAATGCCAAAGTCCCACATTGGTTGGGAGTTAAGTTTGGAGGGGATTTTTCCCCTATAAAAGAAGGCCTAATGTTTAGGATTGAGACACACCTCTCATTTGCCTTCTCATCTGTTTAAGGCATTTGTATCTTCTCTCTTTAGTATTATTTCACTTGTATTTTTGGAGTGGAATAAAATATTGGTTGTGTCCGAGGAGTAGGCAAAATTAGCCGAACCTCGTAAATTCTGGTGTTTCCTTTATTGTTGTTTTATTGTCTTATTTATTATTTGGTGGCTGTCATAATTTTTGGTATAGTAGTTGTGACTTATTCACACTATATACATTTGGCTTCCGCAACACACTACCCTTCTCAAACTTCACGATATGGGATAATACTATGTTATTGTTGTTATTATGTTGCATAAGAAAGTTAAACCGCTTTGAGTGTACTAAGTTCCTAATTCCTAAGCCAAATTTAGTAGTTCTACTTATTACACTACTAAATTGAGATTCATTTCTTCTTCATATATTCTAGTTCTTTTTTAAGAAAAATAAAAGATGGTAGGAAAGGAAAGTATTTCCAATTTTTACTTTTTTTGGATTGTGGACACGTTTTGCCTGACCCATGATTTTTTTTTTGTTGATAAACGTGATTTTTGGTGTGCCCCTCGACTAATTTCATGGTTACATATTACTTCTTAGTTCTTACTAGAGGTACTAGCACAAATATTAAACAAATTTGTTCACAAAACTTGAATAGATGAAAATAAATCACCTATTATTTTTTGCCTCTGCTAAAATTTGAATCTGAAATCTTATACTTATATAATTTTCAACTTAATTCATCAACCATTATACTACATCTTTAAGTGCACTCGATGACTCATAATATTGCCAAAGCAAGTAACATTCCCACCTTAATTAGAGACCCTTACACCTCTAAGATGAAACACGTACTTTTGTTCCCATTTTCCTCTCTAGAGCCAAACACCAGTGTTTTTGTCAATGTTCTTTCTTTATTTCGTTTTATGAAATCAAAAACACGTGTTAAATTGCACATCAGATTCAGGATTTAAATTTTACGGGTTATTACAATGATCACAAGTTGATATACAATAATGATTGAGTGCTCGATTAAATATTTATAGACATTTAGTGATTTTTTTAAATACATATATAAGTGTAACGACCCGATCAGTCGTTCTGAGAGTTATAGCCCCGTTTTCCCCATTTCGACTTCTTTATATGTTGTTCAGCTGTGTTGAGTTGTATCAAGTTGGTAGGTTTGAGTTCGGAATAGTCTTGGAGTGAAATGAACACTTAGTCTCTTAGTTAGAAAACTCAGTTAGAAAAGTCAACCGGAAGTTGACTTATGAGTAAACAAATTCGGATTTGGATTTTTATGATTCGATTAGATTCGTTGGGTGATTTCGACTTAGGAGTGTGTCCAAAATATAATTTGGATGTCCGTGGTAGAATAATGCTTGAATTGGCGAAAGTTGGAAGTTTAGAAGTTTTTAGGCTTGAATTCAAGGTTGGTTTGGTGTTTTGGTGTTGTTTTGGGTGTTCCGGAGGTTTGACTAAGTTCGGGTAGTGATATATAATTTGTTGGAATTATTGGTTGAGGTCCCAAGGGCCTCAGGTGAGTTTCGGAGAGGTTGGGTTGTGTTGCGCTCGTTTTTCTTATGTTTCGACGTCGTTTCTTCAAGCATAAATGATATCATATTGAACAAACGAGCTCCGATTTCTTTTTTGCTTGAATCATTAGATTCATATCGTAATTGCGGACCCGTAGCAAAAAGAATCATCGAATTTGAACATCGTATGAGGATTTTATAATTATTTTACTAAGAATAAGATTGTTAGATTTTTCAGATTAATTACGAAATTGCCATTGACGGCGTATTTAAAAATCTGCACTATTTGCAAATATTAAAACTTACATATCTCATTCATTGTAAGGTCAAATTGAGTGATTCAAAAGCCTAACTTGACTAGAATTTCACAAGGAATCCATTGGAGTCATAAAATACAACTTTTGGGATCATATGGCACGAGAAACGAGGCAACATAGTTGGCAAAAAAATATATAAAATTAGGGTTTGTTCATTCGATCATATTTTGAGTTGGGGAGCTCGGATTTGGGTGATTGTGGAGGCAATTTTCACCATAGAAATTGGGGTAGATGTTCTCTACTCGGTTTTGGTTATATTTCATGAATCCATCTTCGTTTTTGGAATTTTATCGATGATTTCAAAGTGAAATTGAGGGAGTTAGGGCTTGAGTTTTGGAGAGTTTTGAGGGACCAAACGGAGTCCGATTTTGATAAATTTTATATGGTTAGACTCGAGAGGATGAGGGTTTTGATTTTGCCATTGTTGAATGGTTTCGAGATGTGGTTCCAGGGGCCGAGTTTTGGCCGATTTCGGATTTTTGGCCTATTTTTGTAGTTTTTATTGTTGGATTCGATTCTCTAGCCATGTTAATAATATTATTCTGATTATGGTTAGATTCAGAGCTTTTGGAGACCGAGTCCAGAGACGAGGGCATCCCGGAGTAGGATTTTACACTGTTGAGGTAAGTAACAGTTTTAACTCTGGCTTTGAGGGTATAAATCCGGAGAATTTGATATCGTGTGACTGTTTGGAGGTGATACCCATGCTAGGTGACGGGTGTGCACATCGAGGGATTGAGACTTGGTCCGTCCCGTGAGGCTTGAGGCCTAATAGCCATTATCTGTGTTTATGTAGTTACTTGTTGTTGAACTTGTTTGCCTTCATGTTAAAGATCATGTTTAGGCTTTATTCATGCTCACACTATTTGTACTCAGTCATAGAAATTATTGTACATGTGTACCTCTATCTCTATTATTTGCTAGTAATATATTGTGATACTTGGTGTGGGCTGTGTCCCCTTATTTGTTGATGATGGTGAGGCTAGTGAGGTACATGATTGAGTGAGACCGAGGGCCTAGTTGTGAGGATATTAATACCATAGCGTGTGAGTTGTCCGCGTAGCACGTGAGTTGACCGTGCGGATCCAAGTATTGATATGATGGCACTTGAGTTGTCCGTGCTTAGCGCTTGGGATTTGGGAGCCCCTCTGGAGTCTGTACACACCCCCAGTGAGCGCACAATGTTGAGTGTTTGAGTGTGTTGAGTGCCGAGTGCGAGTGATGAGTGATGGAGTGACACTGCTGTGAGATTGTATTTATTTGTGATGTTACTGCATTTATCTGTTAAATTTCTTTGTGGCATTTACTGAGTTATGGAATTTACCTGTTTATTTCTAAATTTTTTTCAAATTGTGAAAATAAATAATTGGACTGTTTTACTTAGCTCGTCACTACTGCTCAGTTCCTTATTTATTTCTGTTACTACTGAGTCGGTTGTACTCATACTACACCCTGCACTTTATGTGCAGATCCAGGTGAGTGAGAGCACGACGATCGTTGAGTTCAGGCCGACTATCTGTGGAGATTGCAAGGTAGCTGCTAGTGTCCGCATGACCTTGTTACTTCTCTTATCCTTTCTTCTTTTGGACAGTTAGACAATTTATATATCTTAGTTCATAGTTTTAGACGCTCATGACTTAGTGACATCCCGATGTTTGGGGCTCGTTCCGTATTTTATATTAATTATATTTAGAGTTGATTTAGTTTATGAGAAATTCAAATGTTGAAAATGTTTTATTAAATTCTTATAATCGATTTAGTAGTAATATTTTGGGAAATATACTTGCCTTGTAACACGATAGGCTCCATCACGATCATGGTTAAATTTTGGGTCGTGACAATAAGATTCATTTTTAAAACTATAACATTCACGTGAACCCGTAATTTACGTGGTAATTCCATTATGGTAACTCTCTTAAGACTTGTTTACAAAATTTTCTGAGGTTATAAAGATTGTCAATATTGTTATCTCCCTTCAACCCAAAATTAATATAAAGTTGAGGAAACATATTTTATCACCTTATCTTCTACACTCATAATTATTTGCTTATTGAACGACACTCGTTGCTAGCAAGTTGATAGCCAATCCTTTGAATTGAAAAAGAAATAAAGGAAAAAAAGAAAGAAAGCAAGAAGAGACTATAGAAACTCTTCTTTTGTTTCCTTAATATCTTTTTTTGATTTGATTTCAGCAAAATCGTCAGAGAACAATATTTAGAGGCGAACCTATGTTCAGAGAAGAGGAGTCACTGGACCGCATTAATGTCGGCAAAACTTTCAAATATATTAGTGTATATATATTAAAAACGGTCAAATATTTTGTTTGGAACCCTTAAAATTTAAAGTCAAATAAAAGTACTGATTGAGCAGTTCGCTCATGTGTCTCCGGCTCTCCGCTATCTTCAAATCTTGGATTCGCCTCCGTGT
This sequence comes from Nicotiana sylvestris, assembly GCF_000393655.2. Classification (NCBI taxonomy): domain Eukaryota; kingdom Viridiplantae; phylum Streptophyta; class Magnoliopsida; order Solanales; family Solanaceae; genus Nicotiana; species Nicotiana sylvestris. The sequence goes on along the minus strand of NC_091063.1, from coordinate 154,112,175 downwards.
ATAATAGATGTCATATAAAAGATTTTTAAAGACCTTTGAGTCTTTACGTTTCAATATTGTCTCTTTCAATTAATTCTCAGTGGCTTTTTGTTGATATTTGTAAGGGAGATATAAAGGGATAATCTCAATTATTCTCTTTTTCCGCTATGATTAGAATTTAAAACAGTAATAGCCACTTAACATTAAAAATGATATAAATAAAGTCGAATGTAAATATATTTGCACTTGAAGAAGAATGAAAGCGACTTCGCAAGTAATAACTAAATTAAACGAATTGGACTAAAAGGCTTATAGTTTACTTAAATTTTGGATAATATTTTAAAGATTTATTGGGTATGGAACAAGATTCAAATCTTAAAAGTTAACTAGATGCAAAAATTATATATAAATAGAAGAATATTTTAGGGAGTGTAGTGAAGGATTCTAACCCAATCGATACGTTTATGGCATCATCAACTTGCTTTTCGATATAATACAAAGAATTTTTTTTAATAAAATTTTGCGAATTTAGATTTTGATAATTAATTATGTCATGTTAAGAATAACTTTTAAGTTGACTTAATTAAATAAGGTAATGATAATTTTATTTCAACTTGAATCTAGACGATACTAGCATCTAAGAACAATATTGATTACACTTGCAATTTCCATTTATCAGATGAAAAAAGAATATAATGACATCAATTATCCAATCATAAAGATGTTTATCCCTTGGGAGCATGACAAGTCAAATATTGGCATAATGAAAGAGAGGAATTTTAATTGCTGACTAGAATTACACAAAAGAGATTCACAATAATTAAAAGTTAACCTTTCGGATTCGGATTACAACACGATTTCTATCATGTGGAGGGAGAATAAGTATCTCGTTTTACCAACAAAGGACGTGGTACGACGGATGGGTTGCTCTTCCCTTAACCAGAGGTCTCGGGTTCGACCCTTGAATATGAAAAATCTTTGGTAGGGAGCGCTTCCCCACGAATGATGTCCTACGCGGCACAAATCAGAATATAATCGGGCTCCAATGCGAGTACCGAACACCAAGTGGGGAAAAAAAAGTATCTCATTTTAACAAGTTCCATTGGAAACTTTATATGTTGCTATATCTTGTAAGTACAACATCATGATTTTCATTAAGTCAAATTGGATGTAATCTTAATCTTAAGTAAAATAAATAGGAGTGGATAATAACTCATAAAGTACGTGGGCAGTAATTACTTTAGATTGCAAGGCAATCGGAACACTCTATAAAGTTTGCAACATCTGAACAGTTCGTCAAGGGCAGAAATTTATAGTTTCCTCGATGAGGATGAGGATGAGGATGAGGACTCGCAGAGATGAATTCAATATTGGTTCGGGTTTTTCGGGGTTTTTTGGGTTTTTTTCGGGGTCTTTTTTTCATTCTTATTTTATTAAATTTTTTATAAGTAAATATATGTTTAGTACAAATTTAAAAAATTGACAAACATATGATCTATTAAAATAATTTTATGGGAGAATTTTGTTAATAACACATGATAGTTATTTTTTTAGCCGTCCGACAATAATTTTTCGTTGATGTATACTTTCAAGGTTAAACGAATTTAATGATATAAAAATCAATATGATACCTAATTAATGATATATTCTATTTAATTTTAGATTATCGAAATACCACTTCAAATTCAAAAATGATATAAGAATTTAATAAATCTTGACATATGAATATGGAAGAACAATGAGATTGACGCATTTCAGTAACACTTGATAAGAAAGTGATCATATAACCCATTATTTAAGGTTAATAAAAATGGAGTACTTCATATTCTATTAAATATTACATCCCATAAGAGAATCCCAAATATTTCTAGAATTTTTGTAAAGAAAATTCTATATAAAGTCTTAAAAGTATATATAAAAATTATATATTTATATGTCGGTTTGGTTCGAATTTTTTTACTCAATATCAAACCAAACCTAGTCGAATATTTTAATCGGTTTGGTTTGATTTTTCGGTTTGGTGTGATTTTCTGGTTCAGTTTGTACACCCCTATGTTCAGCTCCTCTTTAGCTTTAGTTGTCCATTAGATTTGAGACTGCTACGTCTTCAAAATCTGAATCCATTTGATTAAAATACACAATACCCTTTCCCTCGTTGGAAAAATCCATTTCCAGCATGTAAAAAGCAAAAGCTCATTCAAATTATCAGAAGACCAATGGCAACCTCAAGCAAAATCCCAAGATCCCCATAAACCCACGTAGTTCTGTAATTTCGATTTAGACTTGCAATTTCAGGAAAGGAAATGCAGCTTTGACTACTCAGGATTAAAAAATTAGAGCTTGTAACCAAATTTGAAGGTCATTAAAGAATTAAAAAATGGAAGGAACGCCTTGGCGTAACTTGTAAAGTTATTGTCATCTGACATAAGGTCACGAGTTCAAGCCGTAAAAATAACCTCTTACAAAAATGCAGGGTAAGGTTGTATACAATAAACCATTGTAGTCCGACCCTTCCCCGAACCCAGTGAATAACAAGAGCTAAGTACATCAGGATGCCTTTTAAAGAATCAGAAATGATTAGATTACTTTTAACCAAGGACTAAAACAAGAAAATCAACCATAGGGACAGCTTGGCAATCACATACGGAAGAAACACAAATTTGATGATATCGTCATTTCGTATCAAGCAGAAGTAGTAATTACTCATCTGGTAGCTTGTTGAATCTGGCTAATAGGGCACATCAAATTCAGCCCTACTCCTCAATCTTTTGTTTTCAATCTATATTTTTACGATGAAATGAAAATGAAGAATAAAAAGGATGCAAATACCCAACCAAAGCCCCAAAAATTTGAACAAGAAACATGAGAAGGCAGAGTGTCCCTTCATTTATATAAGCCAAAAAGTAGTGAGCATATACTGATTTTTGCAATACTAAGAGCTGCCACCCAATACGAATAGATATTGAAGAAAATAACTGTAAAGAGAAAAATACAATCGATGGTGAGAATGTTATAACAAAGATTAGTTCCACCCTTCCCACTAAAATGGTAACTTTAAGGATGTATTCCCCATCATCCTGTCTTTCTTGCCGTCAATTTTTCAAGAGCCACAGCAAGCTGATTTTTGGGCGCTTTGAGCAGCTCCTGCTGCCTGGTCTGGTTGATTTATCCTGATAGTCTGAGGCTGCAAAAATTCAGGAATGCAGGAGTCAGTATGGTCAATATTCCATATCTGAAAAATGGAAGAGATCATTGTGCTGATGTTCACATGCAATGGAGTATTAAAGCTAAGTTTGCTTTTAAGAATCGCTATTGCAAGTCTATTGAAGAGTATGGCCACATGCTACTTATTGATTATTAAAGGCTCACACCTGGCCCTTCTCTCCTGGGGCTACCCTAACCTACCCTACCCTAAGATAAGAGGGTTCCGCCCTCAGGTCGGGGAATAGAGCTAGTTGCATCGGATAAAATAGCACTTCCTAATTTGAATCCTGGACCGGCTCAACAAATGAGGCTCTCGAAAGAGAGCTTTCAACCTTTCTTCTTCCTTTGGAAATAGGGATTAGAAGGGATGTCTTGGAAGGGACAATGAGGAAAGTCTACCTGAAAAGTGCATACCCGAAAAGCTTTTTTCCAGGATCTGACAACTAAATCAAAGATTTGAAGTGCAAAAGGAATGCAACATGAAGACTGAATCATGCAAGCATATATAGGAAACTGAAAGGGAAGTTCATTTCTTGTTAAAAAACTTCTAATTTTTGGGTAGTTTTTTAGTAAGAAAAATCCTCTCTTGTTGTTTCAAAGACCCCTACATTTCATCCTCAAGCTCTGTCTTGTCAAAAGTTAATCATAGAAATATCAATAGTCTATCCTTCTCATTAGATTTTTAGCAGTCAAACTTGTCAGCCAGCACATAATATGCACCACTTCTAATGAACTTAGTAGATAATACCTCAGCCTTTGAGTCAGATTCAGCAAGTCTTTGCTTTATATCCCGAGCTATGGAAAAGAAAACCTCCTCCACATTCATATTTGTCTTGGCACTCTGCACGAAATATCACTACAATATGAGAAGAATTGCTATGCAAATAATTCCTATGCTGGCAAGAAGTTCTACTTACTGTCTCAAAGAATTTAATGCCATATTCGTCAGCTAGTGCTTGACCTTTTGATGTAGGAACAGCCTGCAGAAAAGGTTTACATGAGCTGAGTCACATAGCAGCTATAAATAGCATGTATACAACAACATACATAGATCAGATGATGATTGGAGAGAGAGAAAGAGAGAGAACCCTTTTGCTTTCGTCCATGTCAGCCTTGTTGCCGACCAGAATTTTGTTGACATTGTCGGAAGCATGCTGCTCAATGTTTCTTATCCAGTTCCTGATGTCTAAACATGTGCACAAAGTTAGTTTTAGCGCTGACCAAAAGAAGTTTACATCATTCTAATTTAGCGAAATTCTGACAAATAGAAGAATGAATAGTTTATCAACAATCTTAAAGGCTCTGCTTTATTCAATTGCTCCATGATAAGGGAGGGAGAGAGTACAAGCCACGGGGAACAAATATAGTTTTTCTGGCAAATCCCTGATTGGAAGGGATTGGAGGAAAGAAATTCCCTGTCAAGACCTCCAACATGGCAGCTAGTACGTATGCCAACCCCTTAGTGTCTTTAAGGAGAAGAACAGTCATCTATAAAATTAAAGCAACCCCTTCTAAATTGATATAACAAAAAATTTATAGATTCCAATGTATTTTGGGAACTTACTGTTAAAAGATGACTCATCAGTTACGTCATACACCAGCAATATACCCATGGCTCCACGGTAGTAAGCTGCAAGGACAGGAGAATAACTAAAACGTGAAGTTGATATATTAACGCAGCAGAACAGAGTTTTGACTTGGTATATGTGTTTGCCCCAAAAGAAAAATAAATGACAAGATAACAAGACAAAATGATACACAGCTCATTTCACCCGCGAGCTTACCAGTTGTAATTGTTCGGAACCGCTCCTGACCAGCAGTATCCCAGATTTGTAGTTTGATTCGTTTGCTATCAAGCTCTATGGTCCTTATCTTGAAGTCAATGCTGTGTAAGAAAACTTTGCATCAGATTAAGTCTGCCTAAAAATAAATATGTAGGTAAATAACTAATCATTTGTTCTTGTAAGAGTTCATCCATGTTTTCACTAAATCGTAAACAAACACCACATATTCAACTTCCATAATCTACATTTATACTCAAGAAGTTATGTAAATTTCATATTAACATTTTCTACGTAAGAGGTTATGCACTTCACCATAAATAAACTTTTTTTTCATTTAGTTGGTAAGTATAAGAAACCATGCCTGCTTATTTGATAAAATGAGAAACCTTGCTTTCTTCTCAAGTATTCACCACCTTTTTTCCATTTCAATCAATTTAAGTTTGTATAACTTGATCACCTTTGAGTTACAAGTGCTAACAGAAAAACCAAAAGAGCATAATAGCAACAATAATAATAGTGGTGGTGTAGTAGTAGTAGCAGTAGCAGTAGTAGCAGTAGTATTTTGTTCATATTTTCATAATGTACATTCAAGTTAAAAGGTTGCGTGCTACTTTTTGATAGAACTTCATTTTCTTATCAAGTTCCTTGTGTTCATAAGTCTTGATTACCTTTGAGTTGAGTGCTTAAAGAAAAACAAAAAGAAGGAAGAAGAAGAAGATGATGATGATATAATATAACGACGACAACAATTACAGCGTCCTTAAGAGTTAGGAGACGATTACCCAATAGTTGTAATAAAACTGGTCGTGAAGGAGCCATCTGAGAAACGTAAAAGAAGGCAACTCTTACCCACACCTGAAAATTCAAACAGAAGTTATTATATCCAGATTCATAAGAACTAACAAAGTTCAACATTAATCAAATAAAAAAAAGGAAAGAAGAAGAAGAAGAATTATAAGCAGCTATTGAACTTCAGTATCACTTGGCAAATCAACAATTCAGCATTGATAGAGATATATGTTCGACCTACCCTGCTATATGGGGCGGAGTGTTGGCCAGTCAAGAGCTCCCACGTGTAGAATGAAGGGACATGATCCTTGAAAGGAGGGTGTGGAGGTCGAGGATTAGGGTAGAAGGTTAGCAGGTAGTTGAGAGTTTCCCCCTTTCTTACCGGTAGAACTAGTAGCACGCATGTACTTTCCTATCTCTCAAATTTATATTACATCATGTGGTTTAGTTTGTTTCAGTTATCGTATTCTCCTGTTATTACTATTTTGGTGCTAATTACTCTGTTCTCCCCCCCCCCCCCTCCCCCCTCTTTTTTCTTTTCTTCTTCCTTCTCTCCCTCTGCTTCTTTTTCTTCTTCTTCCTCTCCTCCTTACTTTTCTGAGCCGAGGGTCTATTGGAAACATCCTCTCTACCTTCACTAGGTAGGGGTAAGGTCTGAGTACACACTACCCTCCCCAGACCCCAAGTATGGGAATATACTGATATGTTGTTGTTACTATAACTGATATATAGGATGGCATAGCAATGCTATTGATCGACCATGAGCTGCGGGAATATTAGAAAAGTGAAAGCAGAACAATCCCAGCAGAAAGCACCAAAAGAGAGAGAATGAAACCTTTTAAGGAACTAGGCGCCCTAATAATCTCCAGCATTTACGAATAATTTGGAACCACACCTCCAACTTAACGAATAGTACTGAGGATTTCTCGTGGAATCCCAATTTTGTAGATGTGTCCATCTTCAAACTGCTAGGCATGCTGGCAGAATGATTGACACAAACATTCTGTTTTCAGTAATTTTACTACAGTCTACAAGCGAATTTGTAGATGCTACTACTTGTCCGAAATTTCACAGATTCATATCCAGTCTGTAACTAATCCTGAAGGTATTTTATTGTCAGCATCTTTCAGAATAGTAACCATGCATGAGTCTTCCATTCTCCTTGTCCCTTACCCCCCTCTCCCAGGGCCATGAGCAGGTCAGAGGCAGTGGCCACCTTGCAGGTTAACCTGATTACAAGTTTCCGAAGCTTTCGCTGAACTTTAGAAGTTAATTATCAGTTTGGTCAAGCAGTAAATAGCTTGATCTCCTAAGAAGTGCATTATTAAAATGGTGCTTATCAATCAAGCAGCTATAAATCAGTATGGTTTCTGACAGGTATGAGCTGAGTTATATAAATGCGTTCATGTAAGCAGGTACAGGGGATGCTTGTATAAGCTGGTCACATGGACCATAGTTTTTTTTGAAGAGCTCAAAAGGACCAAAGTTGGACTCCAAAGTTGAAAATACATTTCTACTTAGATAAGGTAAGATAGTGCAATTTTTCTAGTTAATAATTTGAACTACAAGCTAGTTGACTAAAGAATGATGAAGATTCCAACAACCACAGCTAGATCTTTTTTTGTTTTATTTCCCCTTGATGAATGAATCAAATAAGTGCTCGTGTTGTACACCAGCAAGGTGTTTTATATACATAAGTGTTTTACAACTGTAGATTTGACCCTCAGCAGAAGTTTGTCCATCTTTCAATGCAAAGCGCCATTTCCTCTTTACACCAAAGAAATAAATGAAATAAAATAGTATATTTAATGTGTTGTATTGAAGTTGCCAATCCTTTGAAAGGTCTCCTATTCTTCTGTTTCTAAATTAGCCAAAAGATACATAGGGTACATTTGGCCAAATTGAGTCATTCGGCCAATCAACTTACACCTAAAAAATAGAGAGTAAATTTTCCTAACAGGAGTTCTTAGTCAATCAAGGATCTATCTACATTGGCAGTGTATGATCTGAATATCATTCAAGCCTCAAATTATAACCCAAAGATCATTAATTTGGTTGATGTTATGTTTTCCACTAGTATTTGTCTGTAATTTTTCTCATTATCATCGTAAAAGAAACAAACTAAAAGAACCACCATGAGTGCCTCCTTGGTCAAATGCATAAAATTGATAATAGCAAAATGATCAGACAAGAAAATGCATACGTTGAATATGAAAACAAGAAATAGAAAATTCTAAAAAGACTAATAGGCATCAAATTAACTATTGACTCTAGTCAGAGTTAAGCATTTCCTTTCCTTATCACGAAACATGCAACACCCACCAGCAAATGAAGCACAATTTCAAGCACAAGAACAATACTCCCATCGTTCCATCTTGTCTTAAGATATTTCCTTTTTAGTTTGTTTAAAAGAAAATGACAGATTTTTATATTTACAGACAGGTTATCTTTACTCCCATTGTTTCATTTTGTATTAAAATATTTCCTTTTTAGTTTGTTAAAAAGAAAATGACACATTTTACATTTGGCAACAGCTGAACTTTAAACTTCTCATTATACTCTTAATGACATGGTTTTATATCCAGAAATATCATAGCATGTTTAACACCGGAAATTCCAACATCCTTCTTTCTTTTTTAAAACTTTGGGCCCAGGCAAATGCCTTCCCAGAAAATGAAACATAGGGAGTACTAAAAATGAGTTCTTCAAGCATTAGTGAGTTCAAGTCTCAAGGAAGCAACATAAAAATCCTTAAAACAACAATTCACCATTACATTTTTTTGTTTCATGATGGTAGTGTCTAGGCTAACTTGCGTGCATTTCGACTATTTCAGCAAATACTTGCTACCTCCCACCAACAAAGATACCAGGTAAATCTGCACACTAAGCCTTAGGCATATGGGAAAAAATCATCTACAAGTGTTTATTTCTCCATTACATTCTTAGACTAACAAAAGTGCTCTAGCATCATTGTACACATTTTGTTATTACCTATAAAAGTTCTCTAGCATCTTTTCTTTTATTTTTGACATAATTATGTCCCCTAGCGACTCGAAACCCTAACCTTAAGGTAGGAGGTGGAGGTGCTTCCATTTGATCCTTCCTCTCTGGTCAGTTGTCACAAGTTCTCGAGCATCATTTCGCATTGTTTTGTTATTACCTATAAAACTACGACTTATAACTGAGGAATAAGCCATTTATTGAAATTAAAAAAAAAAAGAAAGGGAACTACGAAATAAGCTAACATCACAGTTCTACGCCGAGATCGCAGGGCTACGAAACCACTGATTTTTATTTTTTTTATTCAGGCAACCTACCAGCCTCGACCTAAGACCTAGTGGCATGAAGAGGCGAAACCAGGAAAATTCTTACAACATCTCATATGCAATCGCGTTCAAATTTGGAATCAATCGACGAAAAAAAACTAAAAACACAAATAAATCAAATGTATAGCCGATATTTACATTAAAAAATTCAGAAAATTAAAATATATAAATAAATAAAAAACTTACCGCTGTCGCCGATCAAGAGGAGCTTGATTAGGTAATCGTAATCGGCTCGAGCTCTAGCGGGTGGAGTGGCCATTTGAATTTTCTCAGGAAAAAATGATGAAGGGGAATATCTCCAACCTGAAAAAAATCCAATTTGAATGTAATTAATTGAAATTTATATGTATATATAGGAAGAAATATACATATACATATACATATACACTAACATACCGGATCGGAGAAGAGTGAAAGGAAAGAAAAAGAGAGATATGAAAATATGTTTGAGATCTAATAAATGGGGAGGCTGTAAAAAAAGAAAAGAAAAAAGAAATATTAGGAGGGAAGCGTCTTTGCAACGTTAGTCACGTCGGCACCGGTTGGCCGTTGATTTTTCCATACTTCTTTTACTTTTTTTGTGCCATTATTTTTTTTTAGGCGAAATGGCTTCCTGGCCACTTACATTTGTCGGGTTTTTTAAAGCCGATACATAAACTTATAACTTTCCTATTTGAACACTCGAACTCGTTTTTTCCATAACTAATAAACACATTTGACCATTGACCATTGACCATGCTCATGTGGCGTCAGTTGGTCCTAATCAGCAGCTCGCGTGAGGAATACGACACACAGGAGCGTGAAAACCCCCTTCCCAACGCCCAACAGTACAAAATACCCCCTTCCTCTATTTTTAAAAATCTGAAGCTCCATTTTCATTTTTTTTTTCATTTTTCAGACCGTGAAAATGGTGGAAAGTTGTATATTTTGTCATTGTAGAGTTGAAGCTAAGTTTTGAACTTCTCCGTAACTTCCCCTTCCAAGTTCGTTGATTGAAATCCTTCAAAAGCTTTCCGTACTCCTTCTGGATGTTCAAGGTGATGGTAACAGCCATGTGGAGGAACTCGGCAATCTACTCGAAGTCCTTCTCAACAAATCCCCTTGATGTCATTGTAGGAGTACCTGTAAATGAGAACTTCAGTTAGTTAAAAATATCTAATGAAGGACCTTAACATTATGCATAGAAGAAGAGATTCTGGGGGATTTCAAGTTTCAATAAGGAGGGCCTTCAGATTCTCTCTGAAATTCCAAGTAAGGTTGGCTTCTGCTTTTGTATAGAAATAGATTCATTGAACTAAAACATTTAGAAAATTACGAAACTAAACAACGATAAACCTCCAAACAACGGTTTTTGATTGAGGAAGAAAATTGATCAGGTGGAGTGTTGTGTGGTGAAGGGAAGAAAAAGGAGCAGAGATAGGCGTAGCAGAGATATGCGTTCTTCTGTTGCTAGGGGTGTTGGAATTAGCTTGAAATGGTTGATGAAGAAGAACGCTAAAGCAGTCAAAGAGAAGGAGTTGCTGCTTGACTTTTCGCGCCCTTACGTGTAAGACATCCATTGGTCATTTGCTGACTGGATGGACACGTATGTGTATGTGTAATACACGCGCACATGGTCAATGGTCAGATGTGTTTATTAGTTATGGAAAAAACGATTCGAGTGTTCAAATGGGAAAGTTATAAGTTTATATATCGGTTTTAAAAAACCCGACAAGTTTAAGTGGCTAGGAAGTCATTTCGCATTTTCTTTAAATATCTATATCTATCTATATATATTATTAAAAAGGAGAAGACTTTAGCCAAATGGCAGCCTGAAAAAAAAGCCACATGGCATAATTAGTTACTCATTAGTTATTTAGTTAATAATTAATTATTGGTTATTATTTTTAATTTAAATATCTATAAAAAACGAATATATATATATATATATATATATATATATATATATATATATATATATATTAATAATTGGTTGCTTTATTTGAATTAATAAATATAGATATCTTATAATTAGCTATAATAAAAAAACGAAAATGTAAATACATAAAAAAATAATAACTACCCATTCAAATTGGGTTGGAGTAGTTTCAAGTTGGAGTTTAAAAAATTATTTTTAAATAAAAAAATTAGCTATAATAAAAAAAAAGAAAGAAAAAAAAAACTACCTATTCAAATCAGAAAGTATTTCAAGTTGGAGTTTTAAAATAAAGAATGACACAACAACAACAACCCAGTAAAATTCCACCAGTGGGGTCTGGGGAGGGTAGACTATACGCAGACCTTACCCCTATCCTAGAGAGGATAGGGAGGCTGTTTCCGGGAGACCCTCGGCTCAAAGACAATAAAAAATAAAATAAAATAAATAAAAAATTACCAATTCAAATTGGGGAGTAGTTTCAAGTTGTAGTTTAAAATTATTTTAAAATAAAAAAAACGAAAATAAAGAAATAAAAAAAACTTTTGATTAAAATTGTGGAGTAGTTTCTTTCTAATATTGTGGTGTGTGTGTATAGTGTAGATTTTTAGGACAAAGCCACAACAAAGTTGGAACTTTAAAATTATTTTATAATAAAAATCGAAATAAAAAAATAAAAAATTGTTAATTCAAATCTATATTTATATTTATATCTATATATTATTAAAAGCCAAAGAAAAAGGCACCACATTTATCCAAAAATCCAAAAAACTTGAGATTAAAAAATCCGACTTTTATTGGTTTGGTTTGGTCTTTAGATCTAACACCTCGACACAATTGGTTTGATTTGGTAATTAAAAAATTCGAACAACTCGACCTATGTACACCCCTAATAATAGCCATGCACAAAAGTAGCTTCTTCTTTCATATAAGAAGTTTCTTCTACCCTAAAAGTTTACCTAACTCACATAATTAGGCTTAAAAAGTAGGATTAGGTCTAAGTATATTTACAGGTAGTCAAAGTCTAGATATGGAAATAATAGGCCTAAAAGTTGTTGCACTAATGTATTAAAGAACATGATTACATCTTAGTTACAAGTAGGTTCAATTTATTGGGGTCAAAAGATATTTCATTTTATGCGATTCAAGAAAACAACGTGTAACAATAAAGTTAAACAGATATAGGTTGAAAAAATGAAATCAAATTATGTCATGACCTCCCCACCTTCAATGCCCCAAGTGGAGGGGAGGCCTAAGAGAAAGGTTAATTATTCTAACTTTAAAACACACTCGAGACTAATAACTCTTGAAGCGTCACAACAAGATTGCACACAAGCAATGAAGCACGCACCTCGACTATTTTATTTTACGAATATTCCAATTCCCAACTCCTAAAGCTCCACTATACTTTATTCAATCAACAATTATTCTTATCAATATTTAACTAGTATATGTACCCGCGCGATGCTTGGATTAACTAAAAGGAAAAAAGAGCAGAAAAAATAATAAAAAAGATGTATATTGTAGACAAAATTTAATACATTCAAAAAGAATTAAACCAAAAACCAAATAGATGAATTTTTTGAGTTGTTTCTAAAAAAAATGTTGTCAGGCTTATGTTACATGTCATTTCTTTGTATTCATCAGTCAAATTACCACTTGAAATGATAGACCCTCCATGATTGCATTGAATTTTTTTTGCTAGTTTCTCTGTTTGTTGTTTGCATAGCAAATGTGCTTGATTAGGGTGGCTTCCACAAGTATCATCTGACTTGGAAGTGGCTGAAGTAATTCAAAAATTACCGTGGCTGTAGAGATTTGACCAATTTTGGTGATGTGGCTGGTGTTGTAGTTGATTTCAGAGCCTCAACTGCTTTTATTTAACTGTCGCCTCATATGCTGAAGATAATCACTGGTTCAAATAAACTTTAATATTAAAATTGACAATAACTGCTTTAAAATTGCTATATAAAAAACTTTTCATAATTTTTATCTGGAGTACTTATTGTTTCTTATGTACCTTTGACTTTGATAATATTTATCATGCACTTCATTAGCCATCGTGGTTTTCTTGTCCATGGAGCATGTTATGACTTAATATTCCAGGCCATACGTATATGTAATTTGAGAAAGAATCAGTTAAAAAAGGAATTCCCAAGTAGCAATGGCTAGATAAAGCATGCCCATAGAATATGCACTTGCATTAGTGCCACCAACCATCTTGACATTGTGTGAGCAAGATTAGCCTTAGATAAGGATGTGATGAAACCTGAATTTAAATTTTATGAATGCATATTACCCGATTATATAAGGCTGCATCCGCCTTTGAGGCAATGGGCATAATGGACCTGACGAATCTAAAATATGCATATAAACAATTAAGGCAAGAGTAGTGACAGTTTTTTGAGTTGAGATACACAAAAAATAGAATGTATTTGAACCTCTTTAAGAGGTAGTAGTGTATCGTCAACTTCCACGCAATCCCTATTAAAGCAGTAAAAAGAATAATTAGTAGAAAGGCAAGTTTGATCGTTTTATGAAATGTTCGATACACAAACCTATTAGTACTTAATTGACCAACCACTTGAAGTGGCATCCAAACTCTTTCTCTATGACTCATAATGAGGCATGGTATTAACTGACATTATCTTCACACATTTATGAATAACCTTATACAGAATAATATTTTACTACTTCTGAACCTGATTGAGGTACTTTGGTTATTTAAGAAAAAGGTACATAACTCACCTTCATAATTGTTGTATTGAACTCAACCAAAAAAATGGTACTTCATCAACGGTTGCCAAAAGTGTTGATGAAATTAATTAAAAGACCCTGATATGTGAACCATTGTGATACTGCTAAAGTATAAAATATAGTTCAATCACAGTGAATACATAAACTAGTAAACATTTCACATGAAGAAAGATTGATATTGCCGAAGAAAGGAAACAAATCTACAAAGGATTTGGACCTAAGTTTTATATATATTGTATTTCCAGAATTCTCTTTCCCATGGCATAAGTGGATCGTGGTTTTGATATGCCTACAGAGAGAGATAATTATTTTAGTCAGGGCACACAAAACTGTGAAAAGCAGAATACCATAAATTCATAACTGAGTTAAAAGAATATGTTTATAAATATTCAAATAATTTGGACTTGATTATTGTATATATTGTAGTTCTATAAGTCCTCTTTCAAACGGCATAAGCAGATTAGCTATTCAACATGTATGCAGATAGATGTGATTTTTTTAGCCATAATGCTCAAAGATGTGAAAAGTAGAATACCAGAAATTTATAATTGAATTCAAAAGCATATTTGCATTAATTTACACAGAATTCGGACCTTAATTTTTATATATATTGTAGTATCATAAGTCCTCTTTCTAATGGTATAAGCGAATCATGGTTTCGACATCCTTGCAAAGAGATATAATTTTTTTAGTATGGTCGTGCAAAGCTGGAAAAAGCATAATGACAGAAATTTAGATTGAGTTTAAAAGAATATCTGCTTAAATATACAAATAATCTAGACCTGATTTTTTTTATATATTGTAATTCTAGAAATCCTTTTTCCAACGGCAGAAGTGGATCATGATTTTGATGTGACCGTCATTAAAATTTGATTTTTTAGTCAGAACGCGCAAAGCTGTGAAAAGTATAATAGCAGAATACCATAACTATATTCAAAAGTATATATGTATAAATTTACAAAAAATCTGGACCTTTTTTGGTATATATTGTGATTCCAGAAATTCTCTTTCCAACGTCACCATCGGATCGTGATTTCGACGTGTCTGCAAAGATATATTATTATTTTACTCAGACATGTTGTTTCCATTAAAGTTTATGATTCATGAGTTTGTAGACTGAATTATTTTAAAAATGAAGGACCAGGGAAAAGGAAATGCAAAGAAGAGAGAATAGGTGTATACCTCTTCTATGTGACATTTGAAAATAGAAACATCAAAGCCAAAGTAAGAAGTCTAAACATCATGAAAAGTCCTTTAAATATAAGAACATATAGTCAAAATAGTTATCCTAAAGTTCAGCATGGTACTTGCATAGCAAACTTGCTTGGTCAGTGTGGCTTCTATAAATATCATAACTGACTTAAAAGTGCCTAAAGCAATTAAAAAATGACCGTTACCTGTCACGACCCAAATTCCCGAACCCGGTCGTGATGGTGCCTCTCGTGAAGACAAGGCCAGCCAGACCAAAACAGAACATTTCTTTTAAACAGTTAGATATCATAAACAGTTCTAAACATGATATAATAGCCATAATTTGCGGAAAATAACGATGACAATAGAATAAACTATCCCGACACAGGCCAAACCGGGGTGTCACATGTCACGAGCATCTATTAGAGTATAAATACAACTACACAGTCTGAATTATACAAAATAGGACTGATAAACAAAAGGAAGAAATGCGGTGCCGCGAACGCTGGCGGTCACCTTGCTAACATCCGATAACATAGCCTCCGATCGGCTCAAAATCCGCTACCGGCTGTATAAATACCTGCATCTGCACACAAGGTGCAGGGAGTAAAGTGAGTACTCCAACTCAGTAAGTAATAAAGGTAAATAACAACTAAGCAGTAAGAAATCACGTAAAGCAACCAACATGTTGTAGAGAGGCAGTGAAAAACCCTTTGAGAAAAATAGTGAAGCTGTGAAATCTTTAGAAATATCTTAGCTCAGTTTAAAACTCTTTTGAAAATGACTTTCTCAATAGTTACGCAAATGAATGTAAAACAAATAGTGCAGATAAGCACGGAAATCCGCCCCTCGGGCGCAACACTCAATTAACAGATAATGCCAGGCAATCAGATAGATATCACATGAAGTAGCACAACAACAGATAATGGAAGACAAATGAAATAAGGTAAACACATAGAACAGTACCAGCACCGCTACGACGTGCAGCCCGATCCATATATCGTTGCGGCGTGCAACCCGATCCATTTATCGTCGACGGCGCTCACTAGAGGTGTGCAGACTCCGGGAGGGGCCCCTTATAGCCCAAGCGTAATATCAAGCCATCTCGTGGCATCAAATCTAGGCCTTCAGCCTCATATAAATCAGTATCTCACTGTTGCGGCGTGCAGCCCGATCCAAGAGTATCCTCACAATACATGCCCTCGGCCTTACTCAGTCAAAATTCACATAAGCCCCTCGGGCAACAATAAAACATGATGCTCGACCCAAAATATTATTTAAAATACCATTTCAAGTGTTAGAGTAGAGTAAACATGGCTGAGTTTTGAAAACAGTAGAAAATAACATGACTGAGTTCAACTATATAATCAAACAGTGAGGAAATATCAAACAACAATCCCCGAAGGGTTCAAATAGCTGGCACTAGGCCCAAAGATGGCATTCAACCCAAATAATGATGATAACAATTAGTTTTCAGTTAAATACGCGGTAAAATCATCAATCGGGACGGACCAAGTCACAATTCCCAATAGTAAAAGACCCCACGCTCGTCATCCAGCGCGTGTCTCACCTCAATATAGCACTACGATATGCAAATTCGGGGTTTCAAACCCTCAAGATATCATTTACAATCATTACTCACCTCGAACCGGCAAAATCTCTAGCTTGCGACGGCTTTGCCCCTCAAATCGGCCTCCACGTGCGTCGAATCTATCCAAAATCAGAACGAATACGTCACAATATGCTAAGGGAACAAAGCCTAAGCGAAAACAATCAATAAAAGGCACGATTCTCGAAATTACCAAAATCCGAGCCCCGGGCCCACGTATCGAAATTTGACAAAATTCACAAAACTAGAATCCTTATGCTCTCACGAGTCTAACCATACAAAAATTATCCAATTCTGATACCATTTGGCCCTTCAAATCATCATTTTACATTTTTGAAAGGTTTCACCATTTTCTTCCCAAATTCCATTCCAAATCACGGATTAAATGATGAATTCAATGATAGATTCATGTACTCTAGCCAAATCTGAGTTAGAATCACTTACCCCGATGAATTTCTTGAAAAACCTTCGAAAAATCGCCAAAATCCGAGCTCTCTAGGTCAAAATATCAAATAAAACCCAAAACCTCGTATTTATAGAGTACCCCTCAGATTTCAGCCACCGAGGGCCGTATCAAATCGACCGCGGTCCGCGCTAGCCAGTGCGGTCCGCGCAAAAACAACCGCGGCCGCACAGGCCTTCCTCTGCAGTGACAGACTTTAGTATTTTGACCATAACTTTCGCTGCTGATTTCCAAATTGAGATATCTATACCTTTCTGGAAACTAGATACGAAGAGCTACAACTTTCGTTTTTGAATCACCTCAACATTCCTTGTATATCAAAAGATATGAGCTTCCAAAGTAGGACCAGCGGGAAGGTTCTTCACCACAGCCGCACCCACTTTTGTGCGGTCCGCGCGATGCCTACCGCGGCCACGTCCGCTTTTGTGCGGTCCGCACAACACTCACCGCGGGCACACTTATTTTTGTGCGGACCGCGTGAGTGACTTCCGGGGCCTGCAACCCTCCTGGACCTGCTGCAACTATGATTTTCGGCCTAAAACATCTCGGAACCTATCCGGGACCCCCGAAACTTCAAACTAATTGTACCAACACATCCTATGACATCGTTCAAACTTGTTCAACACTTCGGAACGCTTACAACAACATCAAATCATCAATTTAACATAGGATTCAAGCCTAAGAACTCCAAGAACTCTTAAATTATGCTTTCGATCAAAACGTCTATCAAATCACGTCCAAATGACCTAAAATTTTGCACACACATCCCAAATGACACAACGAAGCTACTGAAACTCTCGGAATTTCATTCCTACCTTTATATCAAAATCTCACCTATCAACCGAAAAGCGCTGAAATCTCAATTTCGCCAATCCAAGCCTAAACCTTCCACGGACTTCCAAAATGCATTCCAATCACACTCCTAAATCCCAAATCACCTAACGGAGCTAACCAAATCATAAAAATTTCAATCCGAGATCAAATACACATAAGTCAAATCTTGGTCAAACCTTTCAAATTTTAAGCTTTCAACTGAGACTGTTCTTCCAAATTCATTCTGATTAAACCTGAAACCCAACACCAACGATTTACATAAGTCATAATACATCACACGGGGTAAGTCATGCCTGAGAACTAGCGAGCATAGTGCAAAAGCTCAAAACGACCGGTCGGGTCGTTACATTACCGTAGAATTTGATCAGTTATGGTGGCACGCCTAGTGTTGTAACTCCTTTCCGAGCCTCGGCTGCTTTCATTTGACTATCGCCTCATATCCTTAAGCCAATAAGTGGTTCACATAAAACTTTAAAATGACAATTGCCAATCACTGGTTCAAATTAACTTCATATTTTTATGTAAAAGCTCAAACCTATTTCAACCTTTCACATACCATGACAGTTAATAATTTTTTACTCGATCAATGAATGCTACATTTATGACTCGACAAAAATTGAAAACGCTTGAACCAAATTTGACGAATAGTATACCTTAGATGTGAGAATGATACTGGTATTCACATCATTCCAAAGAAGAGAGCGATTAGACAACATTTGAGGGCCATGCGGCAGTTTACTTCCAACCGTGATAGAGAAAATTTCTGCATAAAATATTTGCCATTAAGAAATCTTGCTTATTGATTCAACTATAAATTATCAGTTTTCCTTTGTCAGACATATCATAAGACGATGACTAAAATAAATTTGAATGTAAAACGTATATTAGTTGTTCCATGACAAAAATATTAGTTGTTCTCAGAATCAACAAAGCTATCGACATACTTTTCCAATAACACACCAAGATAATGTCATAGCTATGTAAGAATTGAAAGAGTAGTTGAATACCAAAAATGTAATTCATGCAGGAAGACCAGCTCCTAGGAAGGAGCTTACTGATGAGTTTAATGTTCTGTAGGCTAATTTGTTGTCACGACCCCAACCCCGGCCGTGATGGCGCCCAACACATTGCTAGGCAAGTCCGACCAACTAACATCTTACATCCTCTTTCTTTATAATTTAATACAAATTTTCGGAATTTAATACCAATTTAATATAAATAGAAGTATGAATTTAACAGATAAAATGTGCGGAAACCATAATCACGAAAAATCTCTGTAAAACAGTCCACTAATCTGGTGTCACAAGTCTGAGCCTCTAATACAAGGTTTCAACAATCTAATACAGAAATATGTCTAAAATGCGGAATAATAAGTGGAGATAGAAGGAGAAATCGGGTCTGCGAACGCCATGCAACTACCTCGATAACTCCGATGAAAACAGAACGACAGGAAAGCTCGCTCTATGCCTCACGAATACCTGTACCTGCACACATGGTGCAGGGAGTAATGTGAGTACTCCGACTCAGTGAGTAATAACAATAAATAATGGCTGGCAGTATGAAATCACGTAAAGGCACTAAACAGTTCTATATCAAAACAATAAAAATCATTTAAGCAACAGTGAATGAGGAAATCATGTGAAATTCTTTAAACCAGGTAAAACAGATATAATCAATATAAATCAGCTCCTCAAGCATTTCAGTTTATTTATTCGTTCTTATCCTTAGTTCTCAATTCATATACTTCTCACGATAACCGAATCAATAAATATATATACCGCTGCGGCGTGCAGCCCGATCCGTATATCGTTGTGGCGTACAGCCCAATGTCACACCTCCTTTTTGCCGCGCCCGCGGGGCGCGTGGGGAGTTTTCTCCAATTAAAGGACAGTCGAAACGGGATTTATTTAATCATTTAAGAGTCGCCACCTGGGAATTTTAAGGCGTCCCAAGTCACCAATTTCAATCCCTGAATCGAGGAGAATATGACTCTGTTTATTATTCTGCGAACCAGAACTCCTGAGTAAGGAATTCTGTTAATCCGGAAGAAGGTGTTAGGCATTTCCAAATTTCGTGGTTCTAGCACGGTCGCTTAACTGTTTTTATTATTGGCTTAATTATCTTGATTTTATTAAATATATTGATGTTACATGATTTTTGCTACCGCTTATACTTACTGCGATTGAGAACCCTTCTTTGAATCGAATTACGCGTACGTATATTCGTGTTTAAAAATTGCGGACTTGTGTCACGCGTACGGGTACACAATAACTTTTGATAATATATTTATTAAGCAATCATTTTTCGAAATTGTGTCGAATCAAGAATATTTGTTTTTCTTGAATAGTGAACCGTACATCTCGGGTTTTTATGAAATTGATTTAACGCCTTTGGAAAAATCCTTTTATTAGATATTCGTTCGAAATTGCGCGTACGCATAATCCGAATTTTTACTTTAAAAAATATAATCAGGGTACGCGAACGTATCCCTAATTGCGCAAAATATTTGTAATGGTTTAGGGATTTTCCACAAATTGTTTATTATATTCATGTATTTCTTTTATGTAAAAATCATGAGAAACTCCTATTTAGAGGCCTATAAATTCTTTGAAAAGAATTCGCAATCTATTAAAGGTTGTTCGGATTACGATTTCCGAATATAAGTTATATTCATTCCAACTATTCAAATTCAAAGAACAGAATAAAATATGATTAATACTATTTTTAAACAAATATGACATATATATATATATATGCCAAAGAATAAATTGCATATGAAACTGAAAATAAATGATTCATAAAGGAAGGAAATATTTTCCGAGAATTTTCATTATTTACTTAATGCAAATTCTATTTCTAATTATCATTGATGTAAAGTGTGGCAATTTATGCTTGTACATCTCTTTTCATTCTCATATACTCGCTTTTAATCTAATAGGCCTAATTATTTGGTCACTTTGTTTTATGAAGGTAGATAAGCATCGAATTTATAGAAAGGGAATTATTATACAAGTTAATTCAACAAAGTTACCTTACATGCAACCTAACTGTTTGGCGTAAACATTCATAACGTTTTAACATCATGACGAGCTATACCAACTTACTTTACTCATATGATTATACCTGTCATCATACCATATAATAACTTATACCAATCTAAACAAAATCATATTTGTTACAAGATATTCTACTAATGTAACTTCTTAATCTTTACATTTAGCTAATGGTATTATGGGATGTAATCAATGGCCCATTTTTATGCCTTACTCCCTGTTTTGACAATTCACATATACCTATACCAATGAGATTTCGGAATGGCTAACATTATTACAAAAACTTTATATGAATTTCAAAATAAGACAATTTAACTCATAGCTATCAAATTGATTTCACTACTAGTTAACTAACATAAAATGAAATTAAAACTAATGAACTTGGACAATTGGAAAAATAGCATTTCAATTCAAGCTTCGTTGATGAGTCATGTTGAATCTCTTTCCAACTTTAAAATTTAAAAGACATGTACCTGAAAATGAAGGTGGAAGGAATAAATTTCAGCAGTAGCAGCAGTAACAAAATCAGTAGAATATACCGATAACACAGCAAATCTGAACAAGAATAGGATTCGAAGAGCCCAGATGCACAGTAAAAGTACTTTTAAGAAATTTCAGATTTTTAACTGAAGAATGAGATCGAACAAATCCGGACAGATTCAATACCAAGAATAATATTTCTGATTTTTGAGGTTTAGAACGAAGCAGACTAAAAAAAACTTCCAATTTCAAAAACACAGAATCAGCTTCAATACTAATTTCCAATGTAGGATTCTGTTTTAGTGTTTCTGTTTTCTTTTCTTTCTATCTTCCTTTTCAAATTTCTGGTTCTGCTTGACTTCCTCTTTCAATCTCCTAAAATCTGCCTTAAGCTCTATCTCTCTGTCTGAAAAACCTCTCTTTTCCCTCTTAAAACTCCTTCTCCAAACTGATCTGTCCAGCTCCTGTATTTATACAGGGCTGGTTGCACCTTTTCATGGTGGCTGGACCCTTTATCCCTTTAAAAATTAGAAAGTTTCCATTAAAAACTACTTTTTAATACTTTATGTGATCCTAACATGATTTTCAGCAGCCCCATTATCCCTTGTTTCCCATTAGTATCTTAAACTATAGCCACTAACATTCCATTATAAGCACACTATTATTATTACATTACCCTACTGTTTCATTCCTCAACTACCCCTTGAAAATCCCTTAATATTACTGTTATTACTGCCCCAGACCAAAACTGCTTAAACCTTAACCAAATTATCTGAATTAAACCTGTTTAGCAACTAATAACCAATCCTAAAGTTTGGACTGTATCCTGACTAAAAATGTAACTCCTAACACAATGGTATCTAACCAACATTTGTGATCTTGAATTCAAACATTACAATACTATTATACTGAATTTAGCCTAATAATTCAATTGCATTGGACTAAAAACAAACACACACAAGAGCATTGTCAATATACTGACAATGTCCTGTTCAGAAAATAATATGTACACAACATTCATTTGATGGATTTTATTGAACTATAAACAAAGATGACTTAATTAACGAGTATCAATTAAACTGATTATCAAATAAGAAACAATTGATTACAACAAAAATAATCCATTCGAAACAGGTTGCTTCAGTCAACATTTTTAGAAACAAGATTCACAATACAACTAATCGACGAACTTAATCGAGTCGATTACACACATTGTAACTAAGCACAACCTAACAGAAACAATTCTCATTTAAAATCAAATAGACGGGTAGGAGACTGTATGACAATAAAAGATGGGAAAATTACACAGACTAAAACAAACACAAAATACACGTATAATACACAAAATAAACAGAAAAATACCTTTGAATCTTCAATTTTATTCTGACTTGAACTCAACTTGGATTTGGACTTTGTTTGAAATCAAACAGACCTTAGTCGAAGTATTTTCAACTGAAAATATTTCGACTAAGGTCGATTAGACCCCAATCTTCTATTTAACTCAGGCAAATTCCATGTCTTGAAATTTTTAGGGTTTTCTGATTCTTGGATCCTAAATTCGAACACTTCTAGGCAGATTCGAAAGGAACCAAAGATGACACAAGGGTGAGGGAGGCCTAGGGGTCATTTGGTGTTAGTTTGAAACGGATCTGAGTTTGTTCTTGTTTGGTCCGAATCTTCAAAAGAAGATTCGAGAAGCTCGGAACTGATTCGAGCCAAACAAACTACAGATCCATACTCAGGATGACTAGGGGAAGCTATGGTGTTAACTAGGTGCTGTTTGGTTTAGATCTGAACTTGGCTCGAATCTTCAAATGAAGATTCGAGAACCTTCAGGGAGATTCGAACCAAGCAAATAACATATTTGGATAGAGGAGGTTCAGGGGGTTCTGGGGTGTTATTTTGGTGACCGGCGGCGTTGATGCCGCCGGGTTTCAGGCGGAGGGGAATAGGGGCGGCTAGGGTTAGGGGTCTGTTTGAGAAGACGATGAACAGGAGAGGATGGGGGGGGTGTTTAGTTAGGGGACGGGGTAAGGGTTTGGGACTTATATAGGGGTGGGGTGGATTGATATCGTCCGTCCGATCAAGTAAGATGAAGGGCCAGGATTAATTCATTAAACCAAACGACGTCGTTTGGGTTTAAAGTTGGGGTCGGACTGAATCGGGTCAATGGGTCGGGTTATGGGTTGCGGGTAAGGGCAGGGGATCTTGACCGTTGATTGGATTTAATCCAACGGCCCTTGATGAGAGGTGACCAAACGACGTCGTTTGGTTCTGGCTTTGAATTGGACCGGACCTGGGAGTGTTGGAATTGGGCTGTGGAAGGGTAATTCGATTTGGGACTGGATTTTAAATCCAGGTCCAATTTTCCCATTCTATTTTATTTTATTTTCTGATTTTATTATTAATAAAAAAAAATCCTAATAAAATTATAAAACAATTTTTAACCTTACATAAAAATATTAATTACTTCATAACAACTATTTAACACATAGTCAAAACATTAATCACACAGTAACATATTTAAAAATAGAACGAATGCATATTTTTTGTGATTTTATTTAAATTATCTCTTAAATGCATAATTAAATCCTATATGCATGCAATATGTATTTTATTTTATTTTTCATTTTATTATGACAATGTAAACACTTACGGACATAACACAAGTATTTAACACCACGCAAAAATTCAAAAATTATACAGTAAAAGAAATTTATTTTATTTTTTGATTTATTTTGGAGTAGTTTTCATTAAAGCAAAAATCACGTGCTCACAGCTGCCCCTCTTTGTGCGGAAACTCGAAGAGTTTTCGTGCAAAGATAAAGTGAGCGGATACGAGCGATTTTTGCCCGTTCGAATACTCCGTGGGAAGCATTTTTAGAAAGATTTGACCGAACCTCTGCTTCAAAGGTTTCCTACATATCCTTGGCTATAAAGGAATCAGGTCAATGTAGTTCGGGAAGTTTTGGGTAGCTGGGACTACCGTGGGACTGTGATGTTACTGCTGCTTCGTGCTGTTTTTACTGCTTGCTGACCTCCTTATTACACCTTACTTCAAAGGTAATACAAAAAGCTAAACTAGACTATGGTACATGAATTATAAAATCTTATCTAGATCATGCCCTTGCGTTTCTTGTTGTCTTGATATCTTGGTGACTCTTGGGCATTTGGCTTATTCCGTATTCCTTTTCATTGTGTCCCGTATTTTCTTTTGGGACTCTTGTTGTTTCTTGCTGGGGATTCTGTTGGACTCCTCTGCTTTATTGATTCTAAGTGTGCTCCTTTTTCATATGAGCGGGCTTTTGATTTCAACATTTCAATTGCATTCCCTTGTTCTTCAGGTGGGTGCCTGACTGCTTCTTTTCTTTCTTCATCCTCATTCTCCAGGTGGACGCCTGACTTCTTTAATTTCTTTATCCTCATTCTCCAGGTGGACGCCTGACTTCTTCTCTTCTCCATCCTCATTCTCCAGGTGGACACCTGACTTCTTCTCTTCTCCATCCTTATTCTCCAGGTAGACGCCTGACTTCTTCAGTTCTTTCATCCTCATTCTCCAGGTGGACGCCTGACTTCTTTAATTCTCTGTCCTCATTCTCCAGGTGGACGCCTGACTTCTTCAATTTCTTTATCCTCATTCTCCAGGTGGACGCCTGACTTCTTCAATTCTTCATCCTCATTCTCCAAGTGGACGCCTGACTTCTTCAATTCTTCATCCTCATTCTCCAGGTGGATGCCTGACTTCTTTAATTCTCTGTCCTCATTCTCCAGGTGGACGCCTGACTTCTTCAATTTCTTCATCCTCATTCTCCAGGTGGACGCCTGATTTCTTCAATTTCTTTATCCTCATTCTCCAGGTGGACGCCTGACTTCTTCAATTTCTTTATCCTTATTCTCCAGGTGGACGCCTGACTTCTTCAGTTCTTTCATCCTCATTCTCCAGGTGGACACCTGACTTCTTTAATTCTCTGTCCTCATTCTCCAGGTGGAAGCCTGACTTCTTCAATTTTTCATCCTCATTCTCCAGGTGGACGCCTGACTTCTTCAGTTCTTTATCCTCATTCTCCAGGTGGACGCCTGACTTCTTCAATTTCTTTATCCTCATTCTCCAGGTGGACGCCTGACTTCTTCAATTTCCATCATCATTCTCCAGGTAGACGCCTGACTTCTTCAATTCTTCATCCTCATTCTCCAGGTGGACGCCTGACTTCTTTAATTTATTTATCCTCATTCTCCAGGTGGACGCCTAACTTCTTCAATTTCTTCATCCTCATTCTCCAGGTGGACGCCTGACTTCTTCAATTTCTTTATCCTCATTCTCTAGGTGGACGCCTGACTTCTTCAATTTTTTCATCCTCATTCTCCAGGTGGACGCCTGACTTCTTCAATTTCTTCCTCATTCTCCAGGTGGATGCCTGACTTCTTCAATTCTTTGTCCTCATTCTCCAGGTGGACGCCTGACTTCTTCAGTTCTTTCATCCTCATTCTCCAGGTGGACGCCTGACTTCTTCAATTCTTCATCCTCATTCTCCAGGTGGACGCCTGACTTCTTTAATTTCTTCATCAGGTATTTCCTGACACAAATATTGTATTTGCCCCTGTTTTAAATCAAAGAAAACTTCATTAGTTTAAAGCAGGGTGGTTGACTGGGGTATTCTTGCCGATGGTGATGCTTCTCTTTGTCTCTCTTTGTTGCCTTGGAATGGTTGAAAAGACTGTTTTGTCCTTGTAATTGATCCTTGACTATAGGATTCCCCTCTGTATGTTTTCCTTCAAACCCTTTTAACTGTAATCATATGTCCCTTCTGACTTTGCTGATCCACTTTTGATTTCACCTTTCTTACACCCATATCCTTTATCTTCCACTTTTTGTGGCCGTATCATGTAACCTTGAATCTTGGTAGTATACCTTGACATTCCTTCTTATTTGCTTGGAATAAAACTTATTTCAAAGCTTTTAGAAAAGTAAGATTATTAGTGACGAAACACGTTGATTTCGACAATTATAGAATAAAAAGAAAAATCCAATTTTGGATGACTGTTGGAGCAAGAATGAAAACTTATCTGATTGGAGTTACTGGCACCAATGATCAGGGTATGCATTTCGGATTAATCAACCCAGTCTTTTAATCAATCTCCTCTCAATTGTCTTATTTTCGTTTTCCCCCAAAATTTCCATAATCCAACTTCATTTTCATTTCACAGACCTGTTGGGCTTGTAACGTCTCAAAGAGTTTTCACCGATAAACCTTCCTCATTTGTTCATTTCTTACTCCCTTTTCGCCTTATGGTACCTACAAAGGTTTTCACCAATAAGACTCTCTCATTTTACTTTTCTCTCAACTTCCGTCGCCTTATGGTGCCCGTTTGGGTTTTCACCTATAAGACTCTCTCGTTTTTACTTTCTTTTCTTGTTTGTACCAGAATGTTATGAACCATCTTCATTTGCTTGACTTAGCATTTTTCTAAGATTGGTCGAAAGGTCTTTCTGGTATGGGGTTAGGAATGGAAAAGCTAAACAATTTTGGTATGTGTTTAAAATTACGACTCTTGGAATCTTTTCTTGTTTCCAATACAATTCTTGCCCCAGTTCCTTGATTGGGGTTGCTTGATGTTTCTTTTTGTGCACATTTTATGTATATTGTGCACCTTATGACCGAGCCGTGAAGCGCCTACGTATCCTTCTTTGAGGAATCAGGTCAAACGTAGTTCACCGAATAATAGTGATTTTTTTTTATATATATTTCATACTTGATTTTCATTGATTCCAAGAGAGGGTAGGAAAGAAACAAGTATGGCTCAAAGGGGAAACAAAGGGTATAGTGTTTCGGATAGCAGAATAAATTGCCTCTGTCATTCCAATCTTCGAAATAATGCTAAATACAAACACTCAAAAAGTTATGCATAATATCTCTTTACCGCGTCAGAATTGATCGTGATGTCTATGCACTTGCCTTCAATGTCTGTTAAGCATAGTGCACCATTCGATAATACTCTGGTCACAATGAATGGTCCTTGCCAATTCGGGGCAAATTTGCCTTTTGCTTCAACCTGATGTGGAAGAATACGTTTCAGCACATGCTGACCTACTTCAAACTTCCGAGGACGCACCTTTTTGTTGTATGCTCTTTCTATTCTTCTTTGATATAATTGACCATGGCATACTGCGGTCAATCGTTTTTCATCAATCAAGTTTAACTGTTCCAGACGGGTTTTGACCCATTCATCATCATCAATCTTTGCTTCGGCGATGATCCGAAGGGAAGGAATCTCAATTTCTGCAGGAATTACTGCTTCGGTGCCATATACCAACAAATAAGGAGTGGCTCCTACTGAAGTGCGAACAGTAGTGCGGTATCCCAATAATGCAAATGGTAATTTTTCATGCCATTGTTTTGAACCTTCTACCATTTTCCGAAGTATCTTCTTTATGTTTTTGTTGGCTGCTTCTACTGCTCCATTCGCCTTGGGCCGATATGGGGTAGAGTTACGATGTGTAATCTTAAACTGTTGACATACTTCCTTCATTAAGTTGCTGTTAAGATTAGCACCGTTATCTGTGATGATCACCTTCGGGATTCCGAATCGACATATGATATTTGAGTGGACAAAATCGACCACAGCTTTCTTGGTCACTGATTTGAATGTCTTGGCCTCAACCCATTTGGTAAAATAATCAATAGCTACCAGAATGAACCTGTGCCCATTGGATGCTGCCGGCTCAATTGGTCCAATCACATCCATGCCCCAGGCAACGAATGGCCATGGTGCCGACATTGTGTGCAACTCGGATGGTGGAGAATGAATCAAATCTTCGTGTATTTGGCATTGATGACACTTGCGTACAAAACTGATACAATCTCGCTCCATGGTAAGCCAATAGTAACCAGCTCGGAGGATTTTCTTTGCCAACACATATCCACTCATGTGGGGTCCGCAAACTCCTGAATGTACTTCAGACATGACAGCTGTAGCTTGTCTGGCATCTATGCATCTTAATAATCCAAGATCTGGTGTTCTTTTATACAAAACTCCTCCGCTCAAGAAGAATCCATTTGCCAATCGCCTAATGGTCCTCTTTTGGTCTCCTGTGGCTTGTGCGGGATATATCCCCATTCTGATATACTCCTTGATGTCGTGGAACCATGGTTCACCATCAAATTCTTCTTCAACCATATTGCAATAAGCGTGCTGATCGTGGACTTGAATATGTATTGGATCTACATAAGCTTTGTCCGGATGGTGCAACATTGATGCCAGGGTAGCCAATGCATCGGCAACCTCATTATGGATTCTTGGAATATGTTGGAATTCCACTGATTGAAACCGTTGACAAAGATCATGTAGACATTGCCGGTATAGGATGAGCTTCAAGTCTCGGGTTTCCCATTCTCCTTGAATTTGATGTACCAAAAGATCTGAATCTCCCATGACTAAGATTTCTCGGATACCCATGTCTGCAGCTAGCCTTAACCCCAAAATGCAAGCTTCATATTCAGCCATATTATTGGTGCAATAAAATCGCAATTGAGCCGTAACAGGATAGTGATTCCCTGTTTCAGAAATGATTATAGCTCCTATTCCGACTCTTTTCATGTTAGCGGCTCCATCAAAGAAAAGTTTCCAGCCAGGTTTTTCAATTTGTTCCACCTCGTCGATATGCATTGTTTCTTCATCAGGAAAATAAGTCTTCAACGGCTCATATTCCTCATCGACCGGGTTTTCGGCTAAATGATCGGCCAGTGCTTGAGCCTTCATTGCAGTTCTAGTCACATAGATGATGTCGAATTCCGTGAGCAATATCTGCCACTTTGCAAGTCTTCCCGTTGGCATAGGCTTTTGAAAAATGTATTTCAAGGGATCCAAACGAGAAATGAGGTAAGTAGTGTAGGATGACAAATAGTGTTTCAATTTTTGAGCTACCCATGTTAGGGCGCAACATGTCTTTTCCAGATGAGTATACTTAACCTCATAAGCTGTGAACTTCTTGCTAAGGTAGTAGATGGCCTGTTCTTTTCTGCCAGTGAGGTCATGCTGCCCCAATACACAACCAAATGAATTTTCCAAAACCGTCAAGTAAAGAATCAAAGGTCTTCCTGGCTCTGGCGGGACCAACACGGGTGGGTTTGATAAGTACCCTTTTATTTTATCGAACGCTTCTTGACACTCATCGGTCCATTTGACTGCAGCATCCTTTTTTAACAATTTGAAAATTGGCTCACAGGTTGTTGTGAGCTGAGCAATAAACCTGCTGATATAATTTAACCTCCCCAACAAACTCATTACTTCAGTTTTGTTTTTTGGAGGTGGCAGTTCTTGGATGGCTTTAATCTTTGACGGATCTAGCTCGATGCCTCGTCGACTGACTATGAATCCCAGCAACTTTCCGGATGGAACTCCAAATGCGCATTTGGCAGGGTTAAGCTTGAGGTTGTACCTGCGAAGTCTTAAGAAGAACTTCCTCAAATCCCCAACGTGGTTGGCCTGATGTTTTGATTTTATGATCACATCATCCACGTACACCTCAATTTCCTTGTGTATCATATCATGAAACACTGTGGTCATTGCTCTCATATAGGTTGCTCCGGCGTTCTTTAGACCGAATGGCATTACCCGGTAGCAATAAGTTCCCCATGGTTTGATGAATGCCGTCTTTTCTGCATCCCCTTCATCCATTAGAATTTGATGATACCCGACATAACAATCCACGAAAGATCCTATATCATGCTTGGCACAATTGTCGATCAAAATATGGATATTGGGTAATGGGAAATTATCCTTTGGACTTGCTTTATTGAGATTGCGATAGTCGACGCATACTCTAATTTTGCCGTCTTTCTTTGGTACAGGAACGACATTAGCCAACCAAACAGGATATCTAGTGACTCGAATGACCTTTGCTTCCAATTGTTTGGTGATTTCTTCCTTAATCCTCATACTCATATCAGGCTTGAATTTTCTCAGCCTCTGCTTGACAGGAGGCACCGTTGGATCGATGGGCAATTTGTGGACCACTAAATCAGTGCTCAAGCCTGGCATGTCGTCATACGACCATGCAAAAACATCTTTGAATTCTATGAGTGCTTTAATTAACTCTTCTCGGATCTTTGGTTCCAGATGGACACTTATTTTAGTTTCCCGGACATTACTCGTGTCCCCTATATTGACGTCCTCGGTATCACTCAAGTTAGGTTTGATTTTTTCCTCAAAGTGAATTAACTCTTTACTAATCTCTTCAAAAACCTCATCTTCATCATATTCTGATTCATAATCACAATATATTTCTTGAATTAATATTTCGGAACCAGATTGATTTTTAAGACTGGGCTGAGGATTCCTCATGCATGCCATATCACTAGAGCCAGCGTAAAAGGAACTGTACAAGAAAGAAGAAAAAAGAAAAGAAAGCTATTAGGAATGATAATAAAAAGGAAACTGCTTTTTATTGGATGACGAAAGATAACAAGGTTTTGCACACTTCAAACCAACTGTAAGATAAACTTTGGGATTACAACCTTGAAATAACCCAAACAAACTGAAAGAAAAATCAAAATAAACTACCAAGACTCCTTTCGAATTGGGAGAGGAGTGGCTTTCCAATTATTGAGCTTTGTTTCTGGCCCAACGAATTGAACTTCTGCGTTGCTACACCCTTCTCCGCTTTCCAACATATTCACATCACTAAACAATTTCTCGAACCTTTCAATTAATTCCTTCTCAGGATTGACCCGGGATTTAGGAATTGTTGTTATCGGGCGATTTTTAGCGCCGGTCTTGACAAAAGACTTTGACAGATGTGGGACTGGTTTTGGAAGAACCCATGTTTGGTGTTTCAGCTTCCTAGCCCTTATCACGTCGTTGGCGGTGGGTATGAACCCTAAACCGAATGTTCCCCAGTTCTCGGGGAGAGATACTGGTTGTACAATTCCTTGCAGAGATAAGCCCAGACCTTTGCCGGGTATAAAGCCATTCTTTAACATTTCATAAGCTATCATGACTGATGCAGAGGATATCCTTGGATTTGGAAGGTATTTCCCTTCTGGAATTTTCTCTATCGACACTGTGTTTGTCACTTGGTATACCCATGGTCCCTGGTCATTTTCTGTTCCCTCGACCGGTACAATGGTACTGCTGTGAGCATTTAAACTTTCTTCTCCATACACGACTACTTCTTGATGATCCCATTCAAACTTGACAGCCTGATGTAGTGTTGACGGGACTGCTTTAGCAGCATGGATCCATGGTCGACCCAATAACAAGTTGTAAGAAACAGATATGTCCAACACTTGGAATTCCATTGTGAATTCAACTGGCCCTATAGTTAGTTCCAACACTATGTCGCCAAATGAATCTCTGCTTCCACCGTCAAATCCTCGTACGCAGATACTATTCTTCTGGATCCTCTCCTCTTTAATCTTTAATTTGTTTAAAGTGGAGAGAGGGCATATGTTTGCACTGGACCCATTGTCAACCAATACCCGGGTTACTACGGAATTTTCACATTTCACGGTGAGGTAAAGAGCTCTGTTGTGCTCGGTACCTTCCACAGGTAATTCATCATCAGCAAATGTAATTCTGTTTGTCTCAAAGATTCTGTTGGCTATTTTTTCCAAATGATTTACAGAGATCTTTTCAGGAACATGAGCTTCATTCAGGATTTTCATCAACGCCAGACGGTGTTCCTCTGAATGGATCAGTAATGATAACAATGAAATTTGAGCGGGGGTCTTCTTTAATTGATCCACAACAGAATAATCATGGAGTTTCATTTTTCTTAAAAACTCCTCCGCCTCTTCTTCCGTCACAGCTCTCTTTGTTGGCATTGGATTGTTTTTAGTTTTTCTCAGCTCTTCGGGAGTAAAACATCTTCCCGAACGAGTCAAGCCTTGCACCTCACACACTTCTTCCTTGATTTCTTTGCCCTTGTACATTACAGTCACCCGTTCATAGTTCCATGGGATGGCCTTGTTGTTGATGATCGGCAACTGGATTATAGGTGCAATAATAACCTGATCTGTACGTGCTCCTTCCACGAATATAATGGGTTTGTTAGCAACCCCTGGTACTATTACTTTCGGCCTTTCTTGTTTTGCGGCTACTTTGCTCGATGATCCCTCATCGACTATCATAGACGGTTCATCACCATTTTTGTTCTGCTTAGACTCCTCCATTAACTGCTTATCTGGCTTGGTTTCATGAGACTTGATCATCATGACAGTTTGTGACGGCTTCTTTGTCTTCCCATCAGCTTGTATGATTTCTATCATATTAGCCTCTTGATGGGCTGGCATTGGATTTCTATTGATATTTGGAGCTTCGGGGGTTTGAACCTCGATTTTATTAGTATCAATCAGCTCTTGTATTGCATTTTTCAAATGCCAACATTTCTCCGTATCATGGCCTGGTGCACCGGAGCAATATTCACAGCTAATGGTGTAATCCAGATTCTTTGGTGGAGGATTGGGTAGTTTGGATTGTATTGGTCTCAGCATGTCTAACTGTCTCAGCCTGTGGAACAGACTAGTGTAAGACTCTCCCAATGGAGTGTAAGTTTTCTTTTTCTGTTCCCTTTCTCCCCTGAATGTTGGCCTAGGCCTGAAACCTGGTCCGGGGTAGGCTCGTGGGTAAGTATTTGGTGTGACGGGAGCATGCCAATTGGTGTGAACTGGTGGCTGATTGTATGCTTGAGCATGGTTAATGGAAAAATGAGGTTCTGAAGGGTGATAGTAGTGTTGGGATGAATCATGGTGGTAAGCTGATGGGCGAGGTCATTGTTGATTATAGTAAAGCGGTGAACCTCTGGGTCCCGGCCAAATTCCTGAATCAACTACGGCTGCTTCCTCCCTCTTCTTTCTTCCAATTCCTCCTACCCCGCCTTGAATAGCTTGAGTAGTTGCCTTAATTGCTGAATAGCTCATGATTTTATTTGTCTTGAGGCCTTCTTCCACCATACCTCCCATCTTCACTACTTCGTTGAATGATTTCCCAACTGCTGAAACCAAATGGACATAGTAAGTCGGTTCCAAGGCTTGGAGGAAGTAGTCTACCATTTCGCTCTCCTTCATAGGAGGATCTACTCTTGCTGCCTGTTCTCTCCACCGAAAACCATACTCTCTGAAACTTTCATTGTGTTTCTTCTCAAATTTGGTCAAAGATAATCGATCTGGGATGATTTCCAGATTGTATTGGAAATGGTATGCGAATGCCTGTGCCAGGTCATCCCAGGTGTACCATCTTCCATGGTCCTGGCGTGTATACCACTCCAAAGCTGATCCGCTTAGACTTTGACTGAAGTAAGCCATCAATAATTCATCCTTTCCTCCAGCTCCTCGCATCTTGCTACAGAAACCCCTTAAGTGGGCTACTGGGTCGCCGTGCCCGCTGTATAGGTCAAATTTGGGCATCTTGAAGCCAACTGGCAATTGTACATTAGGGAATAAGCATAAATCTTTGTAGGCTACACTGACTTGTCCACCTAATCCTCGCATGTCTCTGAACGATTGTTCTAGACTCTTGACCTTCCTGAACATCTCTTCTTGCTCAGCATTTTTTGGCTGGCTTGTCAATTTCGGTTGGGAGATCAAAATGAGGAGTGGTTGAATGAATTTCGGAGGCTTTGAGGGTGGGCTCCGGAGGGTAATATTGGTTGTCCTTGGCCTGGAATGTAGGCTCACTAGGAGATTTGTGAAATGTAGCAGGGGGAGGTGCTACGAAAACAGGAGTCATAGGTGGAGGAAAGTACGGAACTGGTTTTGGAGGTGGAGACTGTGGTGTCTGAGAGGTGGTGCCTCGGTAGTGCTGATAAATGGGGAAACTTGGGGATAATTCAGTGGTGATATTATCCTGAGTTTGGGTCATTGATGGAGCAGGGTTATTTGGGTAAGATGGGGGTAACTGTCCTGTAGACCAAGCTTGGTACATCTCAGCCATTTGCTGCTTGAGCTTAAACATCTCTTCTTTCATTTTCCCGACATCCATCTCTTCTATCTCCATACCTGTGTCAACATCTGGGATAGAACATACTTTCGGGTATTGGTCCTTTTGATCTTGTGTGATAATGATAATATGCCAGTATACTCTTTAGAGAAACTAACTGCTTGAATTCTGAAAATGAACAAACTTGTTAGTTTTGAGAGTTTAACACATATATAATCACACGTTGAGATGCAATGCTCCTAGACAAATAATCCCTTTCTATTATGCATTTGCTCGGCTGCTTGTGTCGTCCCAGCCTTCTTGAAATTTTTATTGTTATTCATTTTTATTTATTATATATATCTTTTATCGTGGTGGTCGAATCTGAGAGATTGCCTACGTATCATGTTCTTACATGAATCAGACTTTGCTTAGTTCGGACCAAAGGCAATCATTTTTATTCATTACACAAAGATGGAATTACATTTGAAAACTTTAAGAAAATGGCTTGAAAACACACACACTTAAATAAAAGATACAATTCATAACATCTCACAACATGCCCCACTTTCCATTTTTGTTGTCAAATATTGGATTATCTGCTCAATGTGGTGCTTGACCCGGATGGCCTCCCAGCGTACGATACATCCTTTCCAACTCCATTGCTAGATGACGAGCAAAAGTGGGCGCATGCTCAGTAAATCTTTCATAATCCATTCCTTGGCAGTTTACATAACTTTGAGATGTGAAGACTGCCAGGTCGTGGATTTGTGCCCTGAAACCTTGGAGACGTTGGTCTTGGTCTTGCAATTGCTGCTGACGAGTGGTGGCTATATCTCTGACACGGTTCTCACGATCTAGAGCTGATTCTAACAAAGCTCGGAGTCTGGCCTGCTCTAATCTTGCTTGCGCTCTTTCCCTGTCGAGGTCTGCTTGTTGGTGTTCTCTGTTGCATCTTCTTGCCTCTTCTAGTTGTGCACGAAGCTGGTCTTCTGATCGCATCCAATAGTCTTTTTCCTTCTTGAATTGTGCCTTGTCTTTTTCGGATTGCCTATCTTGGCGTTCCTTGTTAGATCTGGCTTCTTCGTTTAATTGTTGGATCTTTTCTTTTGCTTTGCTCAATGCCCTTTCATTTTCCGCAAGAATGAAATCATAATCTTGCATTCTTTCAAAGAGATTGGCGATGGTTTTTTGATCCTTCCAGCTCCTCTTTGGCGTTTCAGAAACTCTTTTCATTTTTTGGAATCGAGCATGAAGATTTTCATTCTCACAAGCTAGACTCTTCTTCTCGCCTTCGGCTTCTTGTGCTTGTAAATCTTTTTCCAAACTGAGGCTTCTCAGATTTTCTTTTAGGGCATGGATAGTTGCTTTGTACCCTTTTTCCTTTTCTCCCCAGATCAACCGTTCTTGGATTTTATCATTGAAGTTTTGAACATGGGGTCTTTTTGTTGGCCTTTTTAACTCAGGTTCTGGTACATCATCCACGCGAGACCGTTTTTCGAACCACCTTGCATATCCAGGATTTATCTCACCCTTTGTAGTGTCTGGGACTTGAGTATCACTTTTCAAGTATCGACATCCATTCCACATCTGCTGAAGTAGAGCTTCGGGAATAGTGGCTTCTGGGTGTAATTCGATTACTTGCATACTCAAATCTTCATCATCAGGAACTATTTGATATCTCCCTAGTTGCCTTAAGACTCTTAGTG
Organism: Nicotiana sylvestris; assembly: GCF_000393655.2. Taxonomy (NCBI): domain Eukaryota; kingdom Viridiplantae; phylum Streptophyta; class Magnoliopsida; order Solanales; family Solanaceae; genus Nicotiana; species Nicotiana sylvestris. The sequence continues at coordinate 154,076,167 of NC_091063.1, read as the reverse complement.
GTGCATATGGCTGAATGCTTCTTAATCCCAATAGTAGTAGATAACTATTTGAGGTTGACATATGTATTACTTCCCTCATCGGGAGCCATCCCAGAGTCCATTCAATTTGATTTGCCGTTAAAGCCTTTAGATGAGATACCCATGCTTCTATCCCTTCTGGAGCTTGATAATTTTTTGTTCTTTCCTCATAGCTCTCGATGCAATTATCATTTTTTGACCCATATTGTATGATCTTGGGCTGTTGTTGGAGATGCTCCATCACCCACATTTGCAACAAAATTTTGCATCCTTCGAAGACCGTTGCTCCTGATTTACATAAAGTCAGAGCCCGATAAATATCTGATAGAATGATGGGGACAAGGGTGTGATTTTCTTTGGTGGTAAGGATTTGCACAACTTTTGCGGTGCGAATATCAATTGTTCGCTCTTTATTTGGGAAGACCATGACTCCTAGAAAAGCCACCATGAAAGCAAATCGACGGTGAATCTGCCAAGTGTCTTTGTTTTGCTTATTAGTAAGGCCTTTTTCATGAATTTCAAACCCATCTGACTTTCCGAACCTTGAATACAAAAAGTTGAAGGAACAACATCCATTGATGACATTGCTTTTCCTGATTTGACTGCTGATGTTCAAAAGACCGAAGAATCGATGTACTGAAGGAGCCTTTGTGAATATCAAGCTTTGATTTCTTAAACTTCCGTCAAAACCAGTATATCCAGCTATCTCCTCTAATGTAGGAGTAAGCTCGAAGTCAGAGAAACGAAAAACATTGTGAACAGGATCCCAGAAAGTTACTAACGCTGCAATCAGATCATCACGGGGTTTAACTTTCATAATGTCCGTGAGATTTCCCAAATACTTGACGACCCATTTTTGACCGTCTTCGCCTAAATCATACCACCACATTTGAAGCTGACATAGAAATTTTTCCGTACTTGTGGATGAGGGGCTTTGTGTGATGCTCATTTTGTATCTGAAATTTAATTTTGATAAAGTCAAAATTCATTTTTGAAAATTTATACTAAAAAAAAATAATTTTCGAATTTTTTATTTATTTATTAAATACCTTTATTTCAAGATTTAAAACCCTTTTTTTTTTCGAATTTTTTTTAAAACAACCCATTTTATTCCTTTCTTCTTACCATGATTTTATTTAAGCTGGTCAACAAGCATGTTCGAGGCAAATGAATGCACAAGTAACAAGTAGGATGCATCATGATGGTCTTTTTATTTTGGGTTCACCTGTCCTAGACAGACCCAACCCCTGTGTTGAGTCTCCAAGGCCAAATGCATATGATGCAAATATTCGTTCCTACTAGGGATCCGGTACATGGCTGAGTTATTCTAAGTGTAAAACCTTAGGTTGATTGTTCTAAACCTGGCTTACCCAAACGGACAGTTTGAGCCGAAGCGGGGGCAACGTACCGGGAGCACGAAAGTCTGCCCGGCCTAGTTACTTGTCCCAACTCCGTCTTATTTGGTATGACTTTAACAGAAAGGTGGGTCACGCGCACGTGTACACCATAAATTCAGAAGACTCAGAAAGAAGGGGGTTTTCGTAGCAGTTGTATATATTCACAATTCAAATAATATTAAAGCGGTAAACAGCAACATTTAGCATATTAGCATATAAACAGTTGAAAATCTCATAGTAAATAAAGCCAATTAACACAGATATTTTAAGCTTGAATTCTTTAAACCCTGAACCAATGGTTCTGGGTTACAGTTCACTGTTTTTCCCCAGCAGAGTCGCCAGAGCTGTCACACCTCCTTTTTGCCGCGCCCGCGGGGCGCGTGGGGAGTTTTCTCCAATTAAAGGACAGTCGAAACGGAATTTATTTAATCATTTAAGAGTCGCCACCTGGGAATTTTAAGGCGTCCCAAGTCACCAATTTCAATCCCTGAATCGAGGAGAATATGACTCTGTTTATTATTCTGCGAACCAGAACTCCTGAGTAAGGAATTCTGTTAATCCGGAAGAAGGTGTTAGGCATTTCCAAATTCCGTGGTTCTAGCACGGTCGCTTAACTGTTTTTATTATTGGCTTAATTATCTTGATTTTATTAAATATATTGATGTTACATGATTTTTGCTACCGCTTATACTTACTGCGATTGAGAACCCTTCTTTGAATCGAATTACGCGTACGTATATTCGTGTTTAAAAATTGCGGACTTGTGTCACGCGTACGGGTACACAATAACTTTTGATAATATATTTATTAAGCAATCATTTTTCGAAATTGTGTCGAATCAAGAATATTTGTTTTTCTTGAATAGTGAACCGTACATCTCGGGTTTTTATGAAATTGATTTAACGCCTTTGGAAAAATCCTTTTATTAGATATTCGTTCGAAATTGCGCGTACGCATAATCCGAATTTTTACTTTAAAAAATATAATCAGGGTACGCGAACGTATCCCTAATTGCGCAAAATATTTGTAATGGTTTAGGGATTTTCCACAAATTGTTTATTATATTCATGTATTTCTTTTATGTAAAAATCATGAGAAACTCCTATTTAGAGGCCTATAAATTCTTTGAAAAGAATTCGCAATCTATTAAAGGTTGTTCGAATTACGATTTCCGAATATAAGTTATATTCATTCCAACTATTCAAATTCAAAGAACAGAATAAAAATATGATTAATACTATTTTTAAACAAATATGACATATATATATATATATGCCAAAGAATAAATTGCATATGAAACTGAAAATAAATGATTCATAAAGGAAGGAAATATTTTCCGAGAATTTTCATTATTTACTTAATGCAAATTCTATTTCTAATTATCATTGATGTAAAGTGTGGCAATTTATGCTTGTACATCTCTTTTCATTCTCATATACTCGCTTTTAATCTAATAGGCCTAATTATTTGGTCACTTTGTTTTATGAAGGTAGATAAGCATCGAATTTATAGAAAGGGAATTATTATACAAGTTAATTCAACAAAGTTACCTTACATGCAACCTAACTGTTTGGCGTAAACATTCATAACGTTTTAACATCATGACGAGCTATACCAACTTACTTTACTCATATGATTATACCTGTCATCATACCATATAATAACTTATACCAATCTAAACAAAATCATATTTGTTACAAGATATTCTACTAATGTAACTTCTTAATCTTTACATTTAGCTAATGGTATTATGGGATGTAATCAATGGCCCATTTTTATGCCTTACTCCCTGTTTTGACAATTCACATATACCTATACCAATGAGATTTCGGAATGGCTAACATTATTACAAAAACTTTATATGAATTTCAAAATAAGACAATTTAACTCATAGCTATCAAATTGATTTCACTACTAGTTAACTAACATAAAATGAAATTAAAACTAATGAACTTGGACAATTGGAAAAATAGCATTTCAATTCAAGCTTCGTTGATGAGTCATGTTGAATCTCTTTCCAACTTTAAAATTTAAAAGACATGTACCTGAAAATGAAGGTGGAAGGAATAAATTTCAGCAGTAGCAGCAGTAACAAAATCAGTAGAATATACCGATAACACAGCAAATCTGAACAAGAATAGGATTCGAAGAGCCTAGATGCACAGTAAAAGTACTTTTAAGAAATTTCAGATTTTTAACTGAAGAATGAGATCGAACAAATCCGGACAGATTCAATACCAAGAATAATATTTCTGATTTTTGAGGTTTAGAACGAAGCAGACTAAAAAAAACTTCCAATTTCAAAAACACAGAATCAGCTTCAATACTAATTTCCAATGTAGGATTCTGTTTTAGTGTTTCTGTTTTCTTTTCTTTCTATCTTCCTTTTCAAATTTCTGTTTCTGCTTGACTTCCTCTTTCAATCTCCTAAAATCTGCCTTAAGCTCTATCTCTCTGTCTGAAAAACCTCTCTTTTCCCTCTTAAAACTCCTCCTCCAAACTGATCTGTCCAGCTCCTGTATTTATACAGGGCTGGTTGCACCTTTTCATGGTGGCTGAACCCTTTATCCCTTTAAAAATTAGAAAGTTTCCATTAAAAACTACTTTTTAATACTTTATGTGATCCTAACATGATTTTCAGCAGCCCCATTATCCCTTGTTTCCCATTAGTATCTTAAACTATAGCCACTAACATTCCATTATAAGCACACTATTATTATTACATTACCCTACTGTTTCATTCCTCAACTACCCCCTGAAAATCCCTTAATATTACTGTTATTACTGCCCCAGACCAAAACTGCTTAAACCTTAACCAAATTATCTGAATTAAACCTGTTTAGCAGCTAATAACCAATTCCTAAATCAAACAAACATTCTGTCTACTCAATGATAGCTAATTGATCCAACACCCAATGTCTAATCTTGAATTCAAACATTACAATACTATTATACTGAATTTAGCCTAATAATTCAATTGCATTGGACTAAAAGCAAACACACACAAGAGCATTGTCAATATACTGACAATGTCCTGTTCAGAAAATAATATGTACACAACATTCATTTGATGGATTTTATTGAACTATAAACAAAGATGACTTAATTAACGAGTATCAATTAAACTGATTATCAAATAAGAAACAATTGATTACAACAAAAATAATCCATCCGAAACAGGTTGCTTCAGTCAACATTTTCAGAAACAAGATTCACAATACAACTAATCGACGAACTTAATCGAGTCGATTACACACATTGTAACTAAGCACAACCTAACAGAAACAATTCTCATTTAAAATCAAATAGACGGGTAGGAGACAGTATGACAATAAAAGATGGGAAAATTATACAGACTAAAACAAACACAAAATACACGTATAATACACAAAATAAACAGAAAAAATACCTTTGAATCTTCAATTTTATTCTGACTTGAACTCAACTTGGATTTGGACTTTGTTTGAAATCAAACAGACCTTAGTCGAAGTATTTTCAACTGAAAATATTTCGATTAAGGTCGATTAGACCCCAATCTTCTATTTAACTCAGGCAAATTCCATGTCTTGAAATTTTAGGGTTTTCTGATTCTTGGATCCTAAATTCGAACACTTCTAGGCAGATTCGAAAGGAACCAAAGATGACACAAGGGTGAGGGAGGCCTAGGGGTCATTTGGTGTTAGTTTGAAACGGATCTGAGTTTGTTCTTGTTTGGTCCGAATCTTTAAAAGAAGATTCGAGAAGCTCGGAACTGATTCGAGCCAAACAAACTACAGATCCATACTCAGGATGACTAGGGGAAGCTATGGTGTTAACTAGGTGCTGTTTGGTTTAGATCTGAACTTGGCTCGAATCTTCAAATGAAGATTCGAGAACCTTCAGGGAGATTCGAACCAAGCAAATAACATATTTGGATAGAGGAGGTTCAGGGGGTTCTGGGGTGTTATTTTGGTGACCGGCGGCGTTGATGCCGCCGGGTTTCAGGCGGAGGGGAATAGGGGCGGCTAGGGTTAGGGGTCTGTTTGAGAAGACGATGAACAGGAGAGGATGGGGGGGGGTGTTTAGTTAGGGGCCGGGGAAAGGGTTTGGGACTTATATAGGGGTGGGGTGGATTGATATCGTCCGTCCGATCAAGTAAGATGAAGGGCCAGGATTAATTCATTAAACCAAACGACGTCGTTTGGGTTTAAAGTTGGGGTCGGACTGAATCGGGTCAATGGGTCGGGTTATGGGTTGCGGGTAAGGGCAGGGGATCTTGACCGTTGATTGGATTTAATCCAACGGCCCTTGATGAGAGGTGACCAAACGACGTCGTTTGGTTCTGGCTTTGAATTGGACCGGACCTGGGAGTGTTGGAATTGGGCTGTGGAAGGGTAATTCGATTTGGGCCTAGATTTTAAATCCAGGTCCAATTTTCCCATTCTATTTTATTTTATTTTCTGATTTTATTATTAATAAAAAAATCCTAATAAAATTATAAAACAATTTTTAACCTTACATAAAAATATTAATTACTTCATAACAACTATTTAACACATAGTCAAAACATTAATCACACAGTAACATATTTAAAAATAGAACGAATGCATATTTTTTGTGATTTTATTTAAATTATCTCTTAAATGCATAATTAAATCCTATATGCATGCAATATGTATTTTATTTTATTTTTCATTTTATTATGACAATGTAAACACTTACGGACATAACACAAGTATTTAACACCACGCAAAAATTCAAAAATTATACAGTAAAAGAAATTTATTTTATTTTTTGATTTATTTTGGAGTAGTTTTCATTAAAGCAAAAATCACGTGCTCACACCCAATCCATAATAATAATAGTTGACTGCGCTCACTGGGGGTGTGCAGACTCCGGAGGGGCTCCTTCAGCCCAAACACTATATAATTGCTGCGGTGTGCAACCCGATCCATATAAGTAATTGCTGCGGCGTGCAGCCCGATCCATAATATGTAATTACTGCGGCGTGCAGCCCGATCCATAATATGTATAATATAAATATATCTGCTGCGGCGTATAGCCCGATCCATAATATGTAAAATATCCTCACTATTGGGTCCTCGATCCCTCTCAGTCATTTAAAAATCACAGCCTCTCGGGCATAATGTACGGTCGGGATCTCAACCCTCATATCTCTTCCTATTTATGATTAACATTTCAAAAATCTGGTTCATATCATTCTTAAACAATTGGAAACATGACCGAGGATATAAATTCTTTAACAAAATAAGTGAGGAAAACCAGTCAAAAATCCCCTAAGGGTTCTACAGGTCGGCACAAGGCCCCAAGCATGGCAACTATCCCAATTCACAATAATAACGTATATGTCTCAATCAAAAATGTAGTAAAATATCGTTCGGGGTGGACCAAGTCACAATCCCCATAGCATTGAACCTCACGCTCGTCACACAGCGTGTATCTCAACTTAGTATAGCACTACGTTGTGCAAATCTGGGGTTTCAAACCCTCAGGACATCATTTAAAATCATTACTCACCTCAAGACGGTCAAAGTCTAGCTCGCAATGCCCTTGCCTCTCAAATTAGCCTCCTCGTGCGACGAATCTGCTCAAAATCACAATGAATATGTCGCATTATGCTAAAGAGACAATACCCAATCGAAAACACTCGAAAAATATCAAAATTAACGAATTTGACAAAACCCGAGCCCCGGGCCCACGTCTCGAAACTCAGAAATTTTTACGTCATCGGGTTCCTTATCTCGCCACGAGTCTATACATACAAAAATCTCTCAAATCGGACCACAAATGGCCCATCAAATCCCAAATTTAGAATTTCAATTTCAAGCCCTAATTTCTTACAATTTGGATATATTTTCATGAATTTCAAGGATGATTTCACAATATAATCATGTATTTAGTTCATAGGATTTACCTCCAATCACTTCCCATCAAAACCCCTTCAATTCCCGTCCAAAAGCTCTCAAGGTTGCTCAAAAATGGTGAAAAAATGGGTTTGGTTCGCGGATGAAATGTTTTTAACATTCTGTCCGGGTACTGTAGCTAACCCTATGCGATCGCATTAGAGCTCCTGCGATCACATAGAACAAAATTCTAGGGCACTGTAGCTAACCCTATGCGATCGCAACACCTTCTATGCGATTGCATAGAGCAAAATTGCTCTACACTGACTGCTGTATTTCTGCAGCATTTTCCAACTTCAAAAATTCCCGTTAGCCATCTGAAATCACCCCGAGGCCCCTGGGACCTCAACCAAACGCACCAACATATCTTAAAACATCATCCAAACCTTCTCCAATCATCAAAACACCTCAACTAACACTAAAATCATCGAATTACATCGAATTCAAGCCTAATTTCTTTTAAAACTTCTAAAACACGCATTCGATCGAAAACCCAACCAAACTACGTCCGAATGACCTGAAAATTTGCACACACATCCCAAATCACTTAACGAAGCTACAACAACTTTCGAAATTCCATTCTGACTCTCAGATCAAAATCTTACCTCTCAACCGAAAATCGCCAAAATACTAACTTCGCCAATTCAAGCCTAATTCTATACCGGACCTCCAAAATTACTTCCGATCACACTCCTAAGTCACAAATCATCCCCCGAAGCTAACTGAATCAACGGAATTCAAATACGAGCCCTCTAACATATAAGTCAACGTCCGGTTGACTTTTCCAACACAAACCTTCCTTAAAGAGATTAAGTGTCTCATTTCTTATCAAAACCACTCCAATTCAACTCGTCCACATAAGCATAACAAAATAGGTAGTGGGGAAAACGGGGCGGTAACTCACGAGACGACGGATCGGGTCATCACATTCTCCCCAACTTAAACAAACGCTCGTCCTCGAGCGTACCCAGAGTTGTCCTAGAAGCCAACCAAAAGTTGAATGACCTTATCAAGCATAAACCCGGGGATGATCTCACGTCACCTTATCTCACATGGGTCCGATAACGCGTTTTAACTAAAATCACACAATCTAGTCTAGCCCATAAATCATAGAGCCACATTTTACCTTTTCGGAATCATACACAAGATCAGAACCTCACACCTACATTCAGAATAAGTCTGAACCAGCTGTAATAGACCATGCCTGAAACCTTAGGTGCAATTATATGATATACCAATAACTCAAACACATGCAGCGATAACTTCCATTCACAGCAGCTACCCACAACAACCAAATACCGATAGAAATCTCTTATTAGCCAAGGTCTCATTCCAACACAATCATATACTGCCAACGATAATTGAAACACGCAATAAACCATAACCATTGCTCAGATCAACCATTCATGAGGCCATTTCTCCTCTAGAAATTATCATAACAAATTTTTGAACTGAACCTCGATATTTACTCATCAAACATGCTGAAATTAAATCCGTTTGTATTCATTAATGACCCCAATGATCACTTTGAACCCAACACACCACTCTGGTGACATGACACATCTATACATTCCTAATCCACAACTTGCATAATACGTGCACTAATAAGAAACTGTCCGAACATACTCAAATCATGAAAATGACTCAACTGAGAGAGTTCAAACTCAGCAGTACTGCCACAACACAAGGCTGAGACCCTGCCTCACATCATAGAAATAGGACATACAAATTTGACCCGCAAGGTCATGTTTCCACACAGCTTTGCTGCAACGCGCGATCTTATCCAAATACTACTCCACATGAAACACCTCAAGTCACTATGCTTGAAATCGACAACCATGCTCAATTGATGTCTGGAGCCAAAGCAAATCATTACACCCACGGTGAAACAAATAACACACACCACACAAACCTGATAGAACATAACCGGTACGTTATTCACCGAGCAACACCCAATTACTCATACCGCTCGACTTCCACTACTACAACTCCTATCGGAGCCAGACGATCCGGTGCCCGATACCAAATTAATACCGAAATCAACAACCTCGCCCGACGACATGCTTAGCCACACGAAACGCATCCAAAAAGTCCCTCTACACCGGAACTGAATTAATGATAGCAACCTTTGCACTGACATCCATCACGAATGCCCAATTAAGAAAGCAATCCTTCCCAACCGTCCGCTGGTTCTTTGAAATATAAACCACTCTGCTAGAACATAATCCAACGCACTTCATCACTCAACTCGTGGCATTTTCGGTATTGCCCGTAGCGCAATAGTTCAAAATCACTCAACACTAAGATAGCCAGTCTGAATTTCGACATCACATCATAAATCTAACATACCAGCAAACAAAGATCCACTCGAGCCTCCAAATCCCAACTACCGCTAAACGGTGCCGAATACACACGATCCACCACCACAATCTAGCCTGTACATGAGAACTCCCAGTCTCCAACTCCATATGGCACACAAATCATCATACCTGATTCCAGTTTCCACCGTGCGAATACGTGCACACCTTTAATACCTAATCATCCCACGATAAATACTCTAAAATTTCCATGTGCCATACAAGAAACTCGAATATCAGCAGTCGATCCAGCCTTAAAGTGCCGCAATACTATTGAAGTGCCATCAACTTAATCACATTGGCCTTTTTCTGAAACATATACCCTCTACAAATCACTATGATTAGAAATACAATTTCCTTAATCATCTGAAGATCATTCACCCTAATCATCTGAAGCTCATTTCTCTAATCACCTAAAGCTGCCCATACTGCCTAAGAATGTTATGAATTTCCATTCAGAACTGAACCATAACCTTACACACGCAAATCTCAATCCTTCAACACATATCGCATATACCATATCATCCTAAGGTAACATGAGGACTTCACCTCCCTTCTGAACTATGAACGTTTACGTACTCACTAGTCAAGAACTTCCATTGATCCCATCTAGAAAAAAAATCATTACACATCCCATGCTCTGTATGACATACATAGGTCTTGTTCAAATTCTTACAATACCGACACGACAGATGAGATCTGTATAAATTCATAACACCGCCGAATCAACAATTCATTGGGTCTATACTTCTGGCAAGAACTATCACCTCATTATGAACCAAACAATGGTCTTAGCCCCTTAATTTACTTCATATGCTCAAATTGCACTGATCTCGAATTCAATGATCTCGTCTCACCCATTACGAATTGCTCAGGCAATAAGCCACCTCAGACATAATCAAAAGCCGCATATGATGCCCTAATATGCCAATAGGCTACCAATTCGAACGCGATACAAAAAAGAAAATGAACTCTGTTTGGTTTAGAAGAGGAGGATCAATCGCCAAATCCAATAAGGAGCTCAGTCTAGCACTTCATAGATGTGTCATGAGTTTACTATTAATGCATAGAATAGTAATTAACAGAGGCAACTCCAGTTAATGATTCATCATACTTATTCTCATCAAATCGGAATACAATGTAATCGTTGTACTTATAGCTTTCTTGAATAAATTCATGTGATATTTGTGGTAATTAGAGTAGTATTATGCAACATAGTCTAAACAATAACTAATCAACTTGTTTGTTAGAAAAGCAAAGAGTTAAATTAACCTTTAAGTTGTCACAATATATAACCGCCAAATTGAATATTAAAAAAGTCCTATTCTACTTCTAAGAAACTCATATTGGTAAATAAAGTTTCTGAAATGTATTTCTCTAAGTGTTTATCTCTAACGGTCAAATATATTTCATAGAGGATAAATTATGACTGAGAAACAGTGATGGAAAAAAGTTCAGCCTCTAAGAAGAACTATTCCATGAATATGCACATAGAAATTAAAAAATATACGAAGAGCAGAGCAAAAAATCCAGATTTACAAATTAAAAAGCAGAAAGCAAAATGTGATATATGTTGTAGTATATCACTGAGAAACATATTTGAGGATACGTATGTTACCGGGTTTTTGGTACTGATTAGCCCATGAATAAGCGCATAGAAATTAAAAAATATACAAAGAGCAGAGCAAAAAAAATCAAATTTGCAAATTAAAAACAGAGAAGCAAAACACTGGCGGGCCCACTTGTACGTAATAGAATAGAAATCAAGGTAAATTCCCCTGATGGGAGTGAACATAGGGATTCCCCGACGAACGAATGCAATACATGGAAGGCTGGAAACGCCTTACAATCTGAAGTTTTACGCTTATACATGTTATAGTATATCACTGAGAAACATAATTAAGGATACATATGTGTGGTGCTCAAATGCTTCAATCGGGTTTTTTGCTACTGATTATCCCATGAATACACACATATGCAAATTAAAAAGCAGAGTTAGCAAAACGAATTATAAGACAATAACAAATTTTTAATACCTTTTCATCTTGTAGAACCAATTCAATCGAGAGAGTAACTTCTAAATTGTAACGATCTGTACTTCCCACATACAAACAACTTTTAACTTCCATTGCATTTTCGAAATTGTTATATCCTTGATTAAATCACGATAAGTAACCATATTTTGTAGAAACCGTATGTTTTCTTGAATTTTTGATAGTAGAAAGATTTGAATTAATTAGGAACCGACTCGGAGAAATAAGTTGTCGTCAGTTTGGAGAAATAGAAGTTGGCCGTCAGTTTCGTGAGTATCAATCGTGCCTATGTTTCATGAGTTTCAATTTAGCCGATACATTGATAATTATACACTAAATGGACGTGTATTAATGATATTTGTGAGAAATGTTTGTGATTGCTTATCTTTAATTTGATAATTAAAGTGAGTTAATGTTTATTAGTGGTATCATTAAGTAATATTAGTGGTATCCTGAAGTAATGCTAATGATTCATTAGCCTATACATTGATAATTATACTAATTAAGTATGTATTAGTATAGTCTTAAAAACTATTACTGATTCATTAGCTTATGCAATAAGAATTACACTAAGTAGGAGTGTATTAGTAATATCAGTAAGAAATATTAGCGATTGATTAGCTTATAAATTGATAATTACATAAAGCAGATGCATATTAGTGGTATGCTTAACTAATATTAATGATTGATTAGCCTATCTATTAGTGGTATGTTTAAGTAATATTATTTGTGTGTGTGTGTGTAAATAATAAATAGCTTTTAAATAAACAATATAAATACTTATTTGACATATATATACATCTTAATATAGCTAATGTTATATCGATTATAATAAGATGTGTATATAGTATAGTGTAGTATATATACGTGTATAGTATATAAGCTATATAAGATATACATATAGTGATTATTAGTAAGTAGAATAATTAATGAGAAATTTTCAGAAACCACTAAGTTTTAGCTTATATATACTTAATGAGGTAAGTTGTTTACCGACGCAGTAGTACCGACAGACTTTTTTCTGTCGCTTATAGTAATTAGTAAGTGTATTAGTAGTATCCTAAGTAATGTAAGGTTTGATTAGACCGTAAATTGATAATTACATTACATAGAAGTGTATTAGTGACAATTAACTTATATAAATTGATAATTACACTAAGCATTAGTGGATTTGCGTTACAATTTTTTGTACTTTTTTCTATCCCAATATAGTTTAACTTTTTTTTCCTTCCAAAAGAATTGACGACAGAAGATGAATAAGAGAATTACTACTATTTTATTGGCCGCTGATTCTTTTTTACTTTGATTTCTCATTGTTTTTTTTCCTCCCAAATGAATAAGAAAATCAGCTTAGATGGATCAGGAAGGACAAGTATTCATCATGTAACGTTGGTAAAGGATAATTAATATGTTAGGTTGATCTTTAGGTGGCTTTTAGAAACTACTAGTATTTGTACCAGTGCATTGCGCGGAGAATAATAAATATAATCTTTCATAAGAAAATATAACTTAGAAAAGACGGTAGATACAAAAAGCATGCAAATGCTATTATTTTTTGGAACATGTTAATGTAACAGATATTCGTATAATAAAGTAGCAAGAAAACACTATAAAAAACATACAGTTATTTCCTGAAGTCATGTATACCAGGTAGATTGCGAAACAAAGGTTTCTAATGCCTTGAAAATTCAGAAATACGACAAAGTCATAGTATTTCAAGATAAAAAAATCAGACTTCATAACATATAGTTAGGGGAAAACAATTACTCCTACTTGCACAACCTTGAAATCCATAATGTACCCACTCTATTAGAACAACTTTACTAAGGTGTTTGGGGACATGACAATGTACACACTCATAAATACTGTAGTATGAGTTTTTGCTTGATATTACATGCAGAGACGCTCATATCCAGGCTGCATGTCAAAACACAGGAAATAAGAAAGAATTAAATATAAGAAATTGACGGATTCTTAAGATGTAGAGGATGTTGCCTTAAAACATCTTCTTTCACCTTTCAATCAAGTTGCAAAATACATAATCTTGTTCCAAATAGAACTTATTGAAGCATGACTTATTTCATTGTATTCTTATTATGCTCTTTATTCATGTAGTATTTTTGTCCTTCCTTTGTGTCAAGAATTATAGGTTGTTCGCTTAATAGTTAGTACATAACTTAATCAAACATAGTTTTCTAGTATAAAATTCTTCAAACTTACTGGAAAGTTAGTTTTTCAAATTGCAGATTCTCAAACTTCGATAGTATATTCTCATGGAAGTGGGAGAATGAAAGCCTTGACAGAATGATATATTTTAAGTTAAGACGCGCAAAATTGTAAAAACATAAGGACAGAAATTCAAAAATGTGTTTAAAAGAATATCTTGATGAAGATGTATATCACAAATTATATAAATTTATGAGAAGTAACAATGAAATATTGATTTGTGCATGTTATTTATTACATAATAAAACCATTAATACGATAGTAAAAGAATTTCTTACCAGGAACAATTGAATTCTTTTTTATATCCAAAGGAAACTTGAGTTGTTGTTGTCCTAGGAGGTAGTCCTTCAGAAAATGATAATATAAAATAGGATGTATTAGTACTGAACTTAAATTTAAAGAAGGGATAGTTTTTCGTAATATAGACTTTTATTATTAAATACCTGAACAGGCAGAGATGTCAACATGTATGCCGCAAAGAAGTGGCAACTAAAGTGCTAATGTGGTGTTGATAGGAGGAGAGAAGAGGTTAGTTTGATCGAGCAATAGGCAAAGACAACTTGATTTCTGGCTCTAGCCTTGCCTTAGGTACTGCTCTATCGGCAAGGGCGATGCGACTTGCAAGAATGGTCTACGGGGAGCAAATTGTAATAGGAGCACGTTAACATGTTGGGGCCTAAAGTTGAGCTTTCCAAACTCTATGAAAGGGTGGTAGGCAGAAGAACAAAAGGAAAGAAAAATTAAGAATGGTTGTAGATGTAGGATTAGCAGCCAGGGAATGAAAAGCCATATTGTTGTGATTTTCTTTACTGATTTAATACATGGTTAACTTAGTTATTTACTACTAAGATGAATCATGAAGATGCTTACTTTATGGACTTTTATAATTAGAAGGTAAAATTTAGTGTGAGGTGCAACATGCATAGAGTATGTAAATTACCAAATAGCACTTCTTTTCTTTCTAGCATCAGCTGCCATATCCCTTAGACAAAAACTACATATGATTCAGCTCTGACTGCCAAGATTATGAATTTATTTTTCATGTATTGATAACCAATGACCAAAAGGGATTTATATTGTATGGAAGAAGGGAAAGCATTAATAAAAAAAACCAACAACTAACAGTTTGGAGTAATTGCTAAAATATAACATACGCGACATTTTGAACTTCTTACCGACAAAATAATGTGAACTGAAATCCATGTTCATAAAGTTTGAAAATTGTATGACAATGTAAGGGTGAGAGCCATTGTATAGATAAGGTTCAAACTTTTCTTCAAATTCTTCCCACAAAGTTATTTTTGATTTTGCAGAACTGTCTGGGGAAAAAGAAGAAACATAATCTAGTTGAGTTAAAATCCATATGATTCATCCAAAATATAATATAAAGATATGTGCTTAAACAACTTGAAAACAGAATTAAGGTAAGAATTAATCAACTTTTTTTAGGAAGAGAACAAACAAAAGTACATGTCCCATTTTTCCACTTATTTCCAAAACTCTCCATGTCACCAATGGCACATAGAAAACCAACGACATCTATAATATGAACTGAAAAAAGGAGTTATTTCATAATTACATTGGAAATAAACAAAATGTAGCAGCAAAGATTGATAGTAATATATGAAACTGATAACATGGTATTATTGTTCAACCGTGAACTAATCATGTCTGTATAGGAATATTAATAATTTCTTCGTATAGTTTCTGGAGCAAATTTGTGAGTAAGAAAGTAATTTTAAAAGTACTTGTCAGTGGTCTATATTCACCAGAAGTCTCAATAACTTTGAAATTCTGACTAACATAGGTTGAACCTTTACTCAACAAATTCTTGAATCTATTTACTTGATTCTTTCTGATTGTAGCATGTATCAGGTTATGCTGGTACAGAAAAAACAGTAAGTGTATGGACATTTAAAAATTACAAAATGCATATACAAAATATAAAGATACATGTATTACCTTTTCAATAAAGGATATTCCAATATTTGTTTATAAATACATATTTAGAGATATTGTTGTTCAATGTGTGGCCTATAGTTTTTGCCCTTTTTACCGTATTGGCTACAGTAGGGACAAAACTTGAACTTAAACTTTATAACTGCACATATTTTGAAGAAAACATATTATACTTTAAAAATAGAGATTGAGACTCATTACCTGAATCCTGTAAGGCTGCATCCGCAGTTGAGGCAAGGATTAAAGGAATCTTAAATATGCAGATGAACAGTTAAGGCAAGAGATGACAATTTTTTATTTGAGATACACATAAAGAAGAATATATTTGAACCTCCCGAGAAAGCAGTAGTGTATCGGCAACTTGCACACAACCCCTATCAATGCAGTAAAGAGAACAATTAACAGAAAGCTAAGTTTGATAAGACAACCTGCTAAAATAAGCACATGAAAAATAATTACCAATTGGCTTAACAAATTCTACAAAGCTGAACTTTGAAAGATAAAGCCTACTCAATATAATAGAGATATTTTTGTAAAGGTAAAAAGTAGTAACCTCGACTTTTCTTTCAAAAGCGTCACTTCCGCAATAAGGTGTTGTGAAAGTATAGTCATCCTCGAGTACCACCTATTGCAAAGGTTTATTGCAGAAACCAAAACGCAAAACAAAAATATGCAAAAAGGAGTTAGAAAAAGAAAGAAAGAAAGAGTAAGCAAGTAAATATGAAAGCACTAACCTTTCCCATAGAAAATGTAGTGAAATATCGGAAGAAAGTGCTACAAGCAGCTCCAAATAACATAGATGAACATATATTTGACATTCCTGAACATGAATTACTATGAGTTTACCCAACTTGATAAAAGAAAGAGTAACCAACACTTGATACTCACCGAAAGAAACATAACAGAAGTTAAAATTTTCATTTAACGAGTAATACTCTAATGCAAGTATAATTTGGACGAATTTAATTTATGAGCACTTCAAAAGAAGATTTTTTTTCTCCACTATTTCTATCACAATTTCAAGACAATGGCGTAAATTCTAAATGATTCACAAAATATGGTAGGAATAAAAATAACAGAGAGGAAATGAGACTAAAATTAAAATAAAAGGCTTGAATAAAAGAAAACATGGTAGGAATCGTGGTTTTGACCTCAAGGGATTGCCATCTTATCATGTTATGAGCAAGCGGAGCGAGCCATTCTAGAGTCCCCAGCATTGCTTCATTCCATTCTCCAGCAAGAACCGCATCATAAACTGATGACGTCAAGCTCTTGGCAAATGGCTTTAGTTTCGACCTGAGGGCTCCTCTTAAACTAGCCGGCATGCAGCATGTTGTACAGGTCCTCTCTTGCATCATGTACAATCAAGTGAGGAGATGCCACTAGTTTCGCAATCACGATAATGACATTTGCATAATGCAGTGCTAAGGCAGCAGCTCCAAGAGTTTCTGGAGGAGCGTTTAACAACCTTTTTTTCGCATTATAACTTGTCAGATAAGAGCAAGTTGAATAGCTATCGGCATGTCCATTTACATTAGCTCCTTTCGTTGCACTGAGAAAACCAGAATGAAATCCTTGTGGATCTAGATAGCAATTACCTACAGGAGAACCGTTCCCGATCATCATGCAGCCTTTTAGCGGAGCTGTAGAGGTCGGTCGAGAATGCTTTTGATTTGGACCTTTTCCGGGTAAATTTCCTGAACGATCACGAGATTTCCACCACCTCATGCCGGATTTATTGAATAGAGGGAGCGGCCCAGATTTTGTTGTTGACCTTCCCAGAGGACCCGAATAGAAGCCAACAGAAGAATGTCTTCCAGGGACCGGGCTTCCTGTTGCAGTTGAACTTTTCAAGGGACCTGAATAAGAATTGTTAACGTTTCTTGTGCTTGAGATTGGGCCAGATTTGGAAAGGATACTTTCTACTGGTTCTGACGAAAATCTAGTCAAGCCTGTTTCAGACGGGTGAGCAGTTGATTGGGCATAAGCAACTGAGTGGCTACGATGGATTTGATCAGAATCTAGTCTTTTCTAATAACCTTGAAATTCCGAGGGCCAATGAACACGGTACAAAATAGGATGAATAATAAATTTAAATATTAGGAGTTGTGCTCTTAGCACCAGACCAGATTAAACTACTGCATAGTTTGCTATATCACTCTTTCTTTATATTGATTTTATGTATGAGTTTTAAGTTAAGGCAGTATTTGATTGAGTAGCAAAATAGTGAAAATTTTGAAAATGAAATTACAAAATAGTAAATAATTCTTTTAATATTATATCAGTGTTTGAAATATTAATATCATTTATGAGAAAACGAGCAATCTTCTAATGTATTCTAAAACAAGATGTGTATCAAATGGATAACTTCTCCATTAAGGAGCATATACTGTAAGATCAAGGGAGATTGTCCAAAGGTTAGAATGGAGTAGACTAATTTGCAACAATCACGATGCTCCTAGATGAACTTTTATTTTATACCTGGCTATCTATAAAAGGCTGCTTACAAAGGATAGAGTGGCACAGTAAATTTCTGTTGATAGCCTGGTGTGTCATCTATACAATGATAGGAATGAATCTGTAGATCATGTCTTCTTCAACTGTCAGTATTCTGCTGCTATTTGGGATAAGTTGTTGCAGTGGCAAGGTATTACTAGAGTCTCTGAGGAGTGGAAAGATGAAGTTGATTGGGCTCTGAAAAATAGAAAAGATAGATCGACTAGGGCAATTATATACCGAATGACTTTGACATGTGGTGTGTATTGTATTTGGCATGAACAAAACTTGAGACTATTTAGCAAAGGAGCAGGCCTGCAAGTGCACTGAAAAGACAAGTTATTCAAGAAGTTCACTACAGGAGTACTAGGATGCCATAGTTGCATAGAAAACTAGAAGAACTTAGTTTTTATTCCTAAGGAGGGTGAGTAGTTCAGGAGCTAGTAGTGGATAGATTATACCTGTTAATCGGGCCGGGCTGACCCGTTTTCAACCCGCTTCATCCTGGGTCAGCCCAGTACTGTAGCATATAGGGCGGGCTGGGACGGGTTGATAAGGGGACCTAGTTTTGGACGAACACGTTCAGCTTAACGGTGCCCCGAACCCGCTTAACCCGACATCCCTTAACGGGTTGTATGTTTAACCAAAAAGTGGAATTTTGGTCAAAGCTTTATTTTAGAAGAACTCGGGTTACTGATAATCAAAAAATAAATAAAGGAAATTAATTTTGCTAACAATAAGATGAACAGAAGAAAACAAAGTAAATTAGTATATTTTAATGATATTTCGTGTGTTTACAAATGATCGGTATTCTCCTTTTTATAGTTATTTCTTAGGTATACATTTTGCCTTTGTCATAATAATAATTAAAGGCATTTAATGCTACGTTACAATGGCAATCATTGTAATTCAACACAGATTCTCTATAGTATGTAATGCTTATTAAATACTATATCTGTACTCTCTTGTGTTGTCAGATTCATTCTCCTTAATTTTTGGATTTAAATAGGTACGAATGGTCGAGTCTTTTGAATATCTGCTCGTGCCTCTGCTTGTGCCTCTGCTCGTATCTGTTGCGACTCGTGCCTCTTTGCTAATCATCATTCTTTGACCAGCCTTCGTGTCATGACACGTCATCACTTCAATATATATAAACTTAATTTTCCCCAATACAGATAGTCCTGCCACTTGCCATTTATTCATCAATTGAATATTTGGGAAGTGAATTTTATTAAAGCGGGAATATTTGCCGCCATTAATGCTATTATGGAATCGACGCTTCAATTGTCACTTCCATTTAATGCTTATTACACATGACATCTTTTTATTGGTTCTGTGACTTTGCAGCGCTTTTAAGGCTCTTTTATAGCTTCACCAATTACGAAGCGATAGTTCTCATTATGACCTTTCCATCATTGCACCTTTTCCTTTGATGGTTGCTTCTTAGTATAAATATAGTTTTCGGCTTTGTCTTTCTCACATAAAGTTCTCTGAATATTCAATTCTTAAATTCTTGTTTCCTTCTTCCTCGTACTATCATGTCTTCATCAAACCTTAACCCTAGAAGATTCCCCATAGTCGATAACTTTCCTCTTGCCCCTAGTAGGAGCAGAAGAGGAGGTAGACTACATAATTTAGGGTCTTCATCTATACGTGGTTCTTCTCTTCCTTCATCTAGATCTGGTCCTTCTTCTAGAACCAGAGGTTCTCTTTCTCAAAGGTCTTCTTCTAGAGGTAAGGAACCCTCTGAACCTCTTCATGAACCTTTAGTAGAGGAAATAGTTCTTGCAGAACTATCTTTCTACAATGATAGAGAGTCCATTAGAAACCAAGTGTCCTCTTTGGATCGTGCTGATATCTACCCAACTCAGATCACTGAAAGTTTGATTTCTTTAATTCGTAAAAACTACCATTAGAGTCATGACTTCCCTATAATAATTCCCAATGCGAATCAAAGAATCACCTCTTATTTAATTGGATTTTTTTTATACATATCCTTTCACATTAGGTTTCAAACCTGCTATTGACCCTGTTATCCTCGAATTCTGTCATTTTTTCGACGTTTGTTTAGGTCAAATTGGTCCCATAGTGTGGAGGGTTGTTGCCTGTTTGAGGCATTTGACTAACATGGCCGGTGTGCCTTTTACTTTACCTATTTAATTCACCTTTACATTCCCAGACTCTTTCACCAAAGTGTTTTTACTTTAGTAGCAAGGAGCAAAAGAGTTCTGGTTAGTCCAGAAGATGGCAGAGACCGTGGCTGGTGTACCAGGTTTGTTGCAGCTCCCACTGTTGGTTTAGTGGGTGATGAAAATGTTCCCTTCCCTGAGAAGTGGAATTTTTCACATGAGTTTTCTTTTTAATAACTTTCTCGTACCTTTTTCCTTCAATTTCGATGACCATTATCTTAATTTTCCCTTTCTTTTCCGGTAACCATGGGAATTGTTGATGAAATTCCCAATTTTCGTGGTTGGGTAGGAAAATTGTTGTATACAACCCTAATGGAGGGTAGATCTTGGAAAGCTCTCTCCCAGCGGTTTGGTTGGAAAGTGAAAACTCACGGTAAGAGTTTTTTTTTATTACTTTTTCCAGATCTTATTTTAATCCTTTTTATCTGGATTTGCCGTTCGAGGTACTAGTGCTGAGGCGGTCGTAGCTTCTCGAGTTTCTTTGGAAAGGGCCCAAGAGATAATTTTGGGCTCTTCATCGAAAAGAAAAGCTACTGTTGACTAAGACTCCGAGGAAGAAGAAGATGGGGGTTCTTTAGTAAAAAAGGTCACGAGCTCGTAGATGAATCATTTCTGATGATGAAGCCTCTTCTCCTTGTTCTATTACTCTTACCGAGTTTGTTGAAGCCCTGGTGATGATTCTCGATGATGTTGTTCCCACTGCTGCTCATGATTCAGTTGAGCAACTTTTTAGCTGCGGGTTTGGAAGTGAAAATTTAGATCCGATTTCTGATGAGGCACCCCTTGCTTCTTTTTCTACTCCTATTTCTATGATACCTTCTTTGCCAATCGTGGCTGTTACTATTCCTTTCCAAGTTGTTTTGACTGCTTCTATAGTTCCTCCTTCAACTACTCCTCCTTCAACTGTTCATTACACTGAGGTTGGTTCCTCAAGTAGAAGTGAAGCCATGAGGCAAGTTACCATTGAAGTTCCTGCTGAGGGCAACCTTTTGAGGAAATCAGGTCGAGCTGACGTGTGGTTGAAGCCATTGATTGGTCCAGTTGAAAGAGCTAAACTTGATGGCCACAGTTTCTTGACTTTGATGAACGATATAGTGCACGCTTCTTTAAAGGTATCCCTTTTTTCAAACTTTACTTTAACTTTTTTCTATTTTTAGTGTTCTCATCTTCCCCTCCCCCCTCCTCTTATTTTTTAGATCAATCTAATTGGCACAGAGATGATGAAGAGGGTTTCCCCCTCAGAGCAATTAGCGCGTGACTTCCAAGTGGAGGCGGATAATTGGAAGGAACAGTTTGAAAGTCTTCAAATCGACATGGAAATATTAGAAGAAATTAAATGTACCTTAGAGCAGCAAGTAAAGGATTTGACTTCAGAGTTGGCAGTTGAAAAGGCTTCACCAAATCAAGCAGGTAAAGAAAAGAATCGCCTTGAAACCTCTTTTTCTTTGCAACTCTCCAAGGCAAGCAAAGAGATCAGAGAGTTGAAGGCTCTCTTAGATAAGAAGGAAGCATATGCTGGTGAACTCATGCAGATTCTGACTCAAACTCAAGAAGACCTCCGGGTATCTTCTGATAAAGTTTGCTCCTTAGAAAATTCCCACGCTTCTCTTCAAACTTCTTATGAATCTGCCTTGGCTGAAAATGAGAAGCTAAGAAATGAAATTGCTGACTGGGAAAGAGATTACGAGATTCTTGAAGATAAAACTGTCATTGAAGTGAGTTGGGCATTTTTAAATTCTCACCATGATACCCTTGTTGAAGTTAGCCAGGAGAATTTCAACTTGGAATCTGAGTTAGCCAAGATCAAAGAGACTATTGAGAAGACTCAGCAGAACCAAGATTTTTTCTTCTCCCGTGGCTGAAGCTTCTGAAAATGTTAAAGATGATACGGGTATCCCCACTCCTTCAAGTCAAGTTGAACCTGCTGCTGCTGATCACCCTGCTTCAGTTCCTTCAACTTCTCAGTGAAAAGTTTATGATGTTTGACTTCCTTTGTTTTTTTTTCTTTTTGGTGGTATGTGGTTGTAACCATTGGTCTTTTTAAGGGTTTGTTGAAAATGTTAAGTCCCTAGACCTTTCATGGGGTGCTTTGTATAAACAACTTTTGGTTTATGACTAAGTTCATACTTAGTCTATACTTTTTAATATTAAGAAGTTTCTGTTGTTGTTCGAACTTCTGTTTTGTTTATTCTTGCCTTTATTTTTAAGGACTTACTGAATAACTTGCATTTAAATTTTTCAAAAATGTTTTTTTTAACTTCATGAATACTTGAATTAATCATGAATTTTATAAAAGAGGGCCCTTTTATATCCGACACATAATGAAGAAGACATCTCAACTTCATATTGGTGTTAATGTACAATAAAAGAAATAAGAATACACATGTTTTTTGGAATAACTTCGACAAGTTTTTATTTGAACTTTGTCAAGTTTTAAATAGCACTTTACATGTATTTAAATTACTTCTATAACTTTCTCGTAACTGTTTTCTTAATAACATATTTCAAAAAAGAAAATGAACACAAAGTTTTTACTTATAACCCGTTTTAGTATTAAATGAACACAAGGTTTTTACTTATAACCTGTTTTAGTATAAAATGAACACAAGGTTTTTACTTATAACTCGTTTTAGTATAAAATGAACACAAGGTTTTTACTTATAACCTGTTTCAGTATAAAATGAACACAAGGTTTTTACTTATAACCCGTTTCAGTACATTGCCTTTACCCTAACTATGATAAGGTTTTTCTTTGGCCTTAGCTCGTGACTTTGCTCTGCACTTGACTCATTCAATAAGCAAACTTCTCAGATTTGAACTTTGATTTCCCAATCTTCTTTGTCTTCTTTATACATATGTCTATGTATATTATATAGTCCCCCAAGTGTTTGAGATTTGAAGTATGAAGTCTCAAGAACTTGATTGTTCCTCTCATTTGGTCCTTTCCTTGAAAAGGAAAAACACATGGGACTCGGAGGTGCGATTATAGATGAACACTGCTTAACTCATTTGAATTTCTATCAGAATAGTTGTAACCCTAGACCGAGAATTTTAATGTATTCCACGTGCCTTGCAGGTCATGATTCATCATTTAGTACATGCTAGCTTTTTGCCTATCATCTAAAATCATCAGTAAAATTTTAAAAATTCAAAAATAAAATTTTAAAATATGGATACCTGATTGTGGGTATTCCTTAGAAATAGTATCTCTTCAGGTGAACGACATTCCAATGTGAAGGTAGTATCTTGCCATCTATCGTTTCCAGCTCGTATGCTCCTTTCCCTGCGATACCATGAATCCTGTAGGGTCCTTCCCAGGTTGGACTTAATATTACCGCATTGGCCGCCTTCATAGATTGAAAAACTTTTTTGAGCACGAAGTCCCCAATCTTGAAGTATCTTAGGCGCGCTTTTCGATTGTAGTATCGTTCCATGACCTGCTTTTGTGCTGCCATTCTTATTAATGCAGCTTCCCTTTTTCCTTCAAGTAGATCAAGGTTTATGCGCATTTCTTCATCATTAGAGTCTTCTGACGCTTGTGTAAACCTCGTTCTTGGCTATCCTATCTCAACTGGAATTAAGGCTTCAGCTCCATACACCAATGAGAATGGTGTTTCTCTCGTACTTATTTTTGCTGTCGTGCGGTATGCCCATAAAATACCGGGTAGCAATTCTGGCCAATTACCTTTGGATTCCTCCAAACGCTTCTTTAAATTGTTGATAATGACTTTGTTTGTCGACTCAGCTTGTTCGTTACCCACCGGATGATAAGGTGTGGATGTAATCCTTTTGATTTCCAACTTTGAAAAAACTCTGTGATTTGTGCGCCTATAAATTGCGGGCCATTATCACACACGATTTCCTTTGACACACCGAATCGACAGATGATATTTCGCCAAATGAAATCTCTGACTTCTTTCTCTTGTACCTGTTTAAATGCTCCTACTTCTACCCATTTAGTAAAGTAATCAGTGAGTACAAGTAGGAATTTCACCTTACCTTTTGCCTATGGAAAAAGACCTACGATATCCATCCCCCATTTCATAAAAAGTCACAGTGTAATAACCGGATGTAGCAACTCCGCAAGTCTATACATGTTACTACCGTATCTCTGCCATTTGTCACATTTAGCCACGAAATCTTCCGCTTCTTCTTCCATTTTAGGCCAATAATAGCCTGCTCTAATCATGGTTCTTACCAGTGATCGTCCTCCTGCGTGATTTCCACAATGCCCCTCGTGTATTTCTCTCATTACATATTCCGTTTGAGAAGGCTCAAGACATCTTGCTAAGGGACCACCGAACATTTTTCGATAAAGATTGCATTGCTTTAAACAATATCGAGCAGCCCTTTTTCGAAGCGAGTGGATTTCTTCTTGTCTTCAGGGACGGTACCATACTACAAAAAAGCAACAATCTCGTTCCTCCAGTCCCAGGTTAAGTTATTGAAATTTACCTCATTTTTATCTGGATCGAGTGTTGAATGAAACAAATGAATTACGAAAGCATTTTCACGGCTCGTTACATCTGCCGCAGATGCGAGATTGGCTAGGGCGTCCGCCTCGACATTTTCATCTCTTGGTATTTGCATAACTTTCCAGGTTTGGAATTGCCTGACCAGATCCCATACCTTCTCTAAGTACTGTTGCATCCATGCTTCCCTGGCTGTATAAGTCCCCAGCATTTGGTTAACTACGACCTGCGAATCGCTTTTGATTACAATTTGATTAATGCTAAGTTCTCGTGCCACTTCCAAACCTGCAATCACAGCTTCTTACTCTGCCTCATTATTAGTTATAGAATGGCATTTTATGGCTTATTGAATGGTTTCACCCGTAGGTGGCACCAAAATAACTCATAAACCTTCCCCTTCACGTTAGATGAGCCATCAGTAAATAAGGTCCAAATTCCTGGATTAGACCCGTTAAACACCTATAATTTTTTTTCTACTTCTAATCGCATCTCTTGGCTAAAATCAGCCAAAAGATCTGCTAACACCTGAGATTTTATCGCGGTTCTGGGCTGATAAGTGATGTCATATTCACTTAATTCTATAGCCCATTTGGCTAATCTACCTGACAACTCATGCTTGTGTAATATATTGCGTAATGGATAAGCAGTTACTACGACAATAGGGTGACATTGAAAATAAGGCCTTAGTTTTCTAGATGCCATGATTAGTGCAAGTGCAAACTTTTCTAATTGAGGATACCGCGTCTCCGCATCTAATAATGATTTTCTGACATAATAAATTGGAGATTGTTTACCTTGGTCTTCACGAACTAATACAACACTTACCGCTACTTCGGAGACAGCAAGATAGATAAGTAATCTTTCCCCAACCTTGGGTTTTGCGAGCAACGACGGATTTGATAGTTATGTCTTCAAATTTTTGAGTGCCTGTTGACATTCCTCAGTCCATTCGAACTGATCTTGCTTTTTAAGAGCTGAAAAGAATTTAAAGCACTTTTCTAAAGATTTGGAAATTGTGACGACCCAGCCGATTGTCTTTGGAATTTATGCCCTGTCTCCCCATTAACTGCTTCCCCTAAGTTCATTTCTGCTATTCTATTTTGCCGGGACATTCGGTGTTGGGATTTAGTGTTTTGGGATACTTAGTCCCTAAATAAGAGCTTAAGTGTTGAAAAAATGGTCCGTAATCGGAACAGTGTGAAGATGGCCTCGGAATGGAAATTCGATGGTTCCGTTAGCTCCGTTAGGTGATTTCGAGGTTGGGAGCGTGTTCGGAATATATTTTGGAAGTCCGTAGCTCATTTAGGCTAGAAATGCCGAAAGTTAGTATTTTGACAAATTCCGGTTGATAGGTTAAATTTTGATCCAAGGGTCGGAACGGAATTCTGGAAGTTGCTGTAGCTTCGTTAGATGATTTAGGATATGCGCGCAAAATTTCAAGTCATTCGGACATGTTTTGGTCGGGTTTTTGATCGAATGTGTGTTTTGAAGTTTCTAAAAGAACTTAGGCTTGAAGTTGATGTAATTCGATGATTTTAGTGTTAGTCGAGGTGTTTTGATGATTGGAACAAGTTTGCATAATGTTTTAGGATGCGTTGGTGCTTTTGGTTGAGGTCCGGGGGGCCTCGGGTGTGTTTCGGGTGAGTTTTGAGCAAGTACGGACACCCCGGAACTTAGAAAAATGGAGGTGGCAGCAGTGGAGACGCGAACCGCGCTCCTTTTCGCGCTGGGCGCGCGGCCGCACCCGGGAAGATCTGTAGGCTGCTGGTTCTACTTCGGAAGCTCATATCTTTTGATCAACACGGAATTTTGAGGTGATTCAAAAACGAAAGTTGTAGAGCTTTGAATCTAGTTTTCATAACATATTATAATAGGCATTTGGACATTTGTAGAGAAAGTTACGGCCTAAATAGTGAAGCCTGTCACTGCAGTCAAATTGCTGTGAGGACGCGACCATTTTTGTGCAGTCAGCACTACCTGGGCGCGGACCGCGGTCATTTTTGTGCGGTCAGCACTGTCGGAATCCGAGGGGTACTCTATAAATACGAGGTTTTGGGTTTTATTTGATATTTTGACCTATAGAGCTCGGATTTTGGCGATATTTCGAAGGTTTTTCAAGAAAATCATCGGGGTAAGTGATTCTAACTCAGATTTGGTTAGAATACATGAATATACCATTGAATTCATCATTTAATTAGTTATTTGAGATGGAATTTGGGAAGAAAATTGTGGAATCTTTCAAAAATATAAAAATGAAGATTTGAAGGACCAAATGGTGTCGGAATTGGAAAAATTTGGTATGGTTAGACTCGTGAGAGTACGAGGTTTCTGGAAATATAAATTTTATTCGATTCCGTAACATTGGCCTGAGGGGTATTTTGGTCATTTTACCTATTTTCGCGCCTTAGCTTTGATTTTAATAGTGGAACTAGTTACTTGTGATGTTATTTACAATATGTAATTGGTTTGAATAGATTTGGGCCACTCGGAGTCGGATACTCGTGGCAAGGGCATTGTTTCTTAGCGATTTTTGTACCGGTTCGAGGTAAGTGGCTTGTCTAACCTTGTGTGGGGGACCTTTCCCCTTAGGATGTGCTATATTTGATAATTGAAATGCCCTGTACGTGAGGTGACGAGCGCGTACTTGAGCTAATTGTTGAAAATCCGGTTTTTCCTTAAGTATTTCAATTGAGTTCTTTCCTTGTTTTATGCTACTTGTGAATTTAGCATGTTGCTAGTCTAGAAAGGCATGTTTAGTTGACTTAATTGCCTATTTGCTTAAATTGCCTGAATTGCATTACGTGAAGCATGTTAGGCTAGAAGTAAATGTTTACTTGGTACGAAATTAGCGTTTAATTTAATATTCTTGTGTTGCTGCTCTGTGTTTTACTTTGGGACTACAGGTTAGAGTCCTGGGAGATCCCCGACACATATATTGAGGATACCAAGAGATCCTCGGGATACCAAGAGATCCCTGGTTGATATTGAGGATACCAAGAGATCCTCGGGATACCAAGAGATCCCTAGTACATATTGAGGATACCAAGAGATCCTCCGGATACTAAGAGATCCCTGGTTAATATTGAGGATACCAAGAGATCCCTAGTACATATTGAGGATACCAAGAGATCCTCGGGATACCAAGAGATCCCTGGTTGATATTGAGGATACCAAGAGAACCTCGGGATACCAAGAGATCCCTAGTACATATTGAGGATACCAAGAGATCCTCGAGATACCAAGAGATACTTGGCTTATATTGAGGATACCAAGAGATCCTCGGGATACCAAGAGATCTCTAGTACATGACGAGGATACTAAGAGATCCTCGGGATACTTAGAGATCCCTGGTTACTTTCCTTATGGTTTGCTTTCATCATTATTTCCATTATTGTACTCTTATTATCCTGTATAGATTCTTACTGTAGGTTCTCAATTGCACTGCTTATCTTATCCTGACATCTTTATTTTTTTTTATAACCTCAGTAGGGCCCCAACCTTTCTCGTCACTACCCAACCGAGGTTAGGCTTGGCACTTACTGAGTACCGCTGTGGTGTACTCATGCTACTCTTCTGCACACTTTTGTTGTGCAGATCTAGGTACATCTGAGCAGGCATACCGCCAGTAGCTGTCAAGGAGCATTATTGGAGACTTAAGGTATACATTTGCTACGTCCACAGATCCGCAAAGTCTCCTTCTCATTCCATCCCTAGTTGTTAGCTGTTATTTCGATTCCTCTCTTTGTATTATACAAATTCTGGTGACTAGAGCAGTGTTAGACTTCTTGTAACCTGTGTTGCCCGTGGGATTCCGGGTTTTGGGATGTTACTTTCAGGAGTTGTGTATTCAGTGTATGTGCCAAGCGACATCGTTATACACTTCCTTTTCTATTTAGTGTTTGTTTACTGTTTTTATTTCGAACTGTTAAATTCCGCAATGTGTTAGGCTTACCTAGTCGCGAAGACTGGGTGCCATCATGACAGGCTCACAATTGGTGAACCAGGGTCGTGACAAGTTGGTATCAGAGCTCTAGGTTCATAGGAGTCACGGGACACAGGCCGGTTTATTAGAGTCTCGCTGATCGGTACGGAGACGTCTGTACTTATCTACGAGAGGCTATGTAACCGTTAGGAAAATTCCACTTCATTTCATTTCTTATCATGCGTCATTTATTCAGTTTGGAGCTTATATCATATGTTCTTTTTGCATTCACCCGTGTATTGAAATTGCGCACTCGGTATCAATTTTGCGCCGATGGTTCGTGATGCTACAGAGGATTATAAGGGAGCCAAGAATTTGCTCAACCGTTGTTACTGCGTGTCATCCATATTGATAATGTAGAAGTATTGAGAGATCATTCAATTGTGCACATGGTGGTACAATAGGTTCTGACATCTGGTTGATAAGTACGGTCTTAAGAAGGTTTACTTAATTGCCTAATCGTCGCCGTAATGGTAGAGTCACGAGGTGGACGTAGATCTGAAGATAGTTGGTGGTAATAGGGACTATGTGGTACGTATGAGATGTTTATCTAGCGAAGGGTACAACTAGAAACCGAGATGCTGGAGGAAGTGAGTTTAACTGTCCTAAGAAGGACATATGCCAAACGAATGGTTGGGGTGTCTCATGATGGTGACATACGAGCGATAAAGGTTAGTATTGTGGAGTATCAAGATGTATCTTATGGCCTTGCACCAAGTGAAGAGAGTTCACTATCAACGATCAAATTGTGGGTCATGTGTCATATCAGATTTGGCATGAGGTGTATTTATGTGGTATCCAAAAGTTCTCTGAAACTTGTATATGAGTAGGAGCTGAGATTTGTATGGGATGATGTGGGGACTTTCGATGTTCCTATGTCCATAATGATTCTACATTCAATATCAGCAGGGAAATGAAAACAATTTTAGAATACTCGTAGTGCTCCAGTTAATTAGGGCACTCTCATGGGACAATTATCTTTTAAATGCACCACTAGCATGGGTTTCCTTAAATGGTTATTCTAGTTATCCGGCACAGACTCAGTATGAGCAGTCGAACTGCAGATGGGTTGTTATGAATGTAGTGATACTAGAAACATCATGAGAAATTATTCCAAACTTGGGAGAAACCTATTTCATCAGAACACACAATCAACACACTCCATTATAGTTACTAATCTACATACACTACAAGATAGAGATGGAGAACGAACGGGCAGATGGCGCCTAAGAGGTGGATGCCCGACCCATTGATATAATTGCTATAGTGTGGTTGAGGCCACTATACCAGATGATGTCATTACAAGTACAATTCTGATTATTATAAAAATGATTTTTTTTCCTTAACTTGATTTGATTTTGAAAAATTTAGGCGAGTCCTCTTAATATGCACCACTCATGAGTGAGCTTCGTAATCCTGAAATCTACTTATGTGAATACTCACGTTGGGCTATTATACGGAGATAGTTATCCCTATCATTGTATGTTGTGATTTTCTTTGACGGAAATTATTGAAAAGAAGAAATAAAGGAAATGAAAAATTTCCGTTGGCACAATGTGCAAATACTTGTGATTCAGAGTTGAGGGTGATATCCTCAAATAATTATATAATGTAAAATATTTTAAACCGAGCTACAAGCTGCGGTAGATGTTATATAAGGGCAAGGTCCTGGTAGTGAAAGGTTTATGTGTTTAAAATTCTTATTTTATGAAATTAAAATTTTTGGTACTATATTTTAAATGGGAGTCATGCCTATTGGGCTTATTTGACAATTTTTGTATATTTTCTGTTCATATTCAACCATTTTTTTGTGTTGTAAACGTTGAGCTCTAGCCTATGAGATGAGCGTCCATGTGGCGTTAAATGTGACTCGTTAATTTGGGTAAGTAATTATGAGGTCTCAATGCCTCGTTGTGAGTAAAATGGAGGTCTGAAATAAGATGATTGTTAACATAAGGTTAATTGGCAATGTTGTGATTTATGAACAACTATTATGGTCAGAGACATGGTTATTAGCATACAGATGATGTGTTTCATGTCCAGATATCAGCATGATAATGCGATGCTTATAATGATGAGATTAGTGTTATTGATATATACATTGTGGTGTTTCATTAGGTTGTGGATATGTTGTTAGTAGTTGTTTTGGTGTTACTCTGGAAGGTGGATAGACCCAAATACAGGGGAGGCTCTGCCAAAATTTCAAAAAAAAAATTAATAAATAAATTTTGGAAGTTAGAAAATTTGAGACCTTAAGATGTGCGAAGAAAGAGATAAGCTACTTCGTGTATTTGAGGATGAATGACCCTAAGTGGGGGAGAATGTAACAACCCGGAGGAATAATTTCGAAGTATTTAAGCATTATTAAAAGTTTAAGTGTGTTGAAATAAGACTAATGCAGTGTGATGATGTGGAATTCGTATCCTATGACGAATGGCAGATTTTGAAGTTTGGGTCCTGTCCTAAGGTTATGGACTAAAGATGAGGTGAAACCTTCAGTTAAGTTGAAGGATCAGTTACAGGAATTTTCTTGATAAAGGTTTTATTCGGCCCAGTGTATCGCCTTGGGGTGCTCCTGTTTTGTTGGTAAAGAAAAAAACAAGGGGTGCTTCTATGCGTATGTGTATTGATTATCGACAGTTGAACAAAGCTACAGTGAAGAACCGTTATCCTTTGCCTCGTATTGATGATTTATTTGACCAGCTTCAGGGCGCACATATGTTTTCTAAGATTGACATGCGCTCAGGTTTCCATCAATTGAAGATTCAGGAACCAGATATCCCGAAGACTGCTTTCAGGACTCGGTATGGCCATTACGAGTTCCTTGTTATGTCATTTGGGCTGACCAACACCCCAGCAGCCTTTATGCATTTGATGCACAGTGTGTTCCGGCCATATCTTGACTCGTTCGTCATTGTCTTTATTGATGATATTCTGGTGTATTCCCGGAGTCGGGAAGATCATGAGCAACACCTGGGAACTGTGCTTCAGACTTTGAGAGAGAAGAAGTTATATGCTAAGTTCTCGAAATGTGAGTTCTGGTTGTATTCCGTGGCATTCTTAGGCCACGTGGTATCGAGTGAGGGTATTCGGGTGGATCTAAAGAAAGTAGAAGCAGTGCATAGAGACTTATGGCAATGGATGTTCAGGCCTTAGTCAGCCAGTTTGTGAGATTGGACCTTTCGAAGCCCAGTAGAGTCCTAGCTTGTGTGGTTTTTCGATCTTCCTTGTTTGACCGTATCAGGGAGCGGATCAACATGGACTTTGTAGTTGGGCTCCCACGGACTTTGAGAAGGTTCGATGCTATTTGGGTGATTGTGGATCGGCTGACCAAGTCCGCTCATTTCATTCCAGTGTGTACTTCTTACTCAGCGGAGCGATTAGCAGGGATTTATATTAGGGAGATTGTCTGTCTGCACGACATTCCAGTTTCTATCATCTCAGACAGGGGTTCAGTGTTTACATCACGGTTCTGGAAGGCCGTCCAGCATGATTTGGGTACCCAGGTGACTATAAGTACAACTTTTCACCCTCAGACGGACGGACAGTCCGAGCGTACTATTCAGATTCTTGAGGATATGCTCCGTGCGTGCGTGATTGAGTTTAGAGGATCTTGGGATCAATTCTTGCCATTGGCTGAGTTTGCGTACAACAACAGTTATCAGTCCAGTATTCAGATGGCGCCGTATGAGGCCCTATATGGTAGGAGATGCAGATCCCCGGCGGGTTGGTTCGAGCCGGGTGAGGCCAGGTTATTGGGCACTGATTTGGTTCAGGATGCGGTCGAGAAGGTTAAGGTGATTCAGGATAGACTCCGTATGACCCAGTCCAGACAGAAGAGTTACGCGGACCGGAAGGTTCGTGATGTTTCCTTTATGGTTGGTGAGCGGGTTTTGCTTCGGGTCTCGCCTATGAAAGGCGTCATGAGGTTTGGAAAGAAAGGGAAGTTTAGCCCGAGGTTCATTGGTCCATTTGAGATTCTAAAGCAGATTGGAAACGTTGCTTATAAGCTTGACTTACCTCCCAGTTTGGCCGGGGTTCATCCGGTATTCCATGTCTCGATGCTTCGGAGGTATCACGGTGACCCGTCTCATGTGTTGGAGTTCACTTCAGTCCAGCTGGATAATGACTTGTCCTATGTTGAGCAGCCAGTGGCAATATTAGACAGGCAAGTCTGAAAGCTCAGGTCAAAGGGTATAGCTTCAGTAAAGGTTCAGTGGCGGGGTTAGCCGGCCAAGGAGGCGACTTGGGAGATCGAGCGGGATATGCGCAGCCGATACCCTCATCTTTTTGCTACTTCAGGTATGTTCTCTATGCTCGTTCGAGGACGAACGAATGTTTAAGTATAGGAGGATGTGACGACTCAGTCGGTCGTCTTTGGAATTTATGCCCTGTCTCCCCATTAACTACTTCCCCTAAGTTCATTTCTGCTATTCTATTTTGTTGGGACGTTCGGTGTTGGGATTCAGAGTGTTGTGGGATACTTAGTCCCTAAATAAGAGCTTAAGTGTTGAAAAATGGTCCGTAATCGGAACAGTGTGAAGATGGCCTCGAAATGGAAATCTGATGGTTCCGTTAGCTCCGTTAGGTGATTTCGGGGTTGGGAGCGTGTTCGGAATATATTTTGGAAGTTCGTAGCTCATTTAGGCTAGAAATGCCGAAAGTTAGTATTTTGATAAATTCCGGTTGATAGGTTAAATTTTGATCCAAGGGTAGGAACGGAATTCCGGAAGTTTCTTTAGTTTCGTTAGATGATTTAGGATATGCGTGCAAAATTTCAAGTCATTCGGACATGTTTTGGTCGGGTTTTTGATCGAATGTGTGTTTCGAAGTTTCTAAAAGAACTTAGGCTTGAAGTTGATGTAATTCGATGATTTTAGTGTTAGTCGAGGTGTTTTGATGATTGGAACAAGTTTGCATAATGTTTTAGGATGCGTTGGTGCTTTTGGTTGAGGTCCGGGGGCCTCGGGTGTGTTTCGGGTGAGTTTTGAGCAAGTACGGACACCCCGGAACTTAGAAAAATGGAGGTGGCAGCAGTGGAGACGCGGTCCGCGCTCCTTTTCACGTTGGGCGCGCGACCGCGCCCGGGAAGATCTGCAGGC
The DNA here is from genome assembly GCF_000393655.2 of Nicotiana sylvestris. Classification (NCBI taxonomy): domain Eukaryota; kingdom Viridiplantae; phylum Streptophyta; class Magnoliopsida; order Solanales; family Solanaceae; genus Nicotiana; species Nicotiana sylvestris. The sequence continues at coordinate 154,042,033 of NC_091063.1, read as the reverse complement.
TGCTGGTTCTACTTCGGAAGCTCATATCTTTTGATCAACACGGAATTTTGAGGTGATTCAAAAACGAAAGTTGTAGAGCTTTGAATCTAGTTTTCATAACATATTATAATAGGCATTTGGACATTTGTAGAGAAAGTTACGACCTAAATAGTGAAGCCTGTCACTGCTGTCAAATTGCTGCGCGACCACGACCATTTTTATGTGGTCAGCACTCCCTGGGCGCGGACCGCGGTCATTTTTGTGCAGTCAGCACTGTCGGAATCCGATGGGTACTCTATAAATACGAGGTTTTGGGTTTGATATTTTGACCTATAGAGCTCGAATTTTGGCAATTTTTTGAAGGTTTTTCAAGAAAATCATCGGGGTAAGTGATTCTAAATCAGATTTGGTTAGAATACATGAATATACCATTGAATTCATCATTTAATTAGTGATTTGAGATAGAATTTGGGAAGAAAATTGTGGAATATTTCAAAAATATAAAAATGAAGATTTGAAGGACCAAATGGTGTCGGAATTGGATAAATTTGGTATGGTTAGACTCGTGAGAGTACGAGGTTTTTGGAAATGTAAATTTTATTCGATTCCGAGACGTTGTCCTGAGGGGAATTTTGGTCATTTTACCTATTTTTGCACCTTAGCTTTGATTTTAATAGTGGAACTAGTTACTTGCGATGTTATTTACAATATGTAATTGGTTTGAATAGATTTGGGCCACTCGGAGTCGGATACTCGTGGCAAGGGCATTGTTTCTTAGCGATTTTTGTACCGGTTCGAGGTAAGTGGCTTGTCTAACCTTGTGTGGGGGACCTTTCCCCTTAGGATGTGCTATATTTGATAATTGAAATGCCCTGTACGTGAGGTGACGAGCGCGTACTTGAGCTAATTGTTGAAAATCCGATTTTCCTTAAGTATTTCAATTGAGTTCTTTCCTTGTTTTATGCTACTTGTGAATTTAGCATGTTGCTAGTCTAGAAAGGGATGTTTAGTTGACTTAATTGCCTATTTGCTTAAATTGCCTGAATTGCATTACGTGAAGCATGTTGGGCTAGAAGTAAATGTTTACTTGGTACGAAATTAGCGTTTAATTTAATATTCTTGTGTTGCTGCTCTATGTTTTACTTTGGGACTACGGGTTAGAGTCCCGGGAGATCCCCGACACATATATTGAGGATACCAAGAGATCCTCGGGATACCAAGAGATCCCTGGTTGATATTGAGTATACCAAGAGATCCTCGGGATACCAAGAGATCCCTGGTACATATTGAGGATACCAAGAGATCCCTGGTTGATATTGAGGATACCAAGAGATCCTAGGGATACCAAGAGATCCTTAGTACATATTGAGGATACCAAGAGATCCTCGGGATACCAAAAGATCCCTGGTTGATATTGAGGATAGCAAGAGATCCTCGGGATACCAAGAGATCCCTAGTACATATTGAGGATACCAAGAGATCCTCGGGATACCAAGAGATCCCTGGCTTATATTGAGGATACCAAGAGATCCTCGGGATACCAAGAGATCCCTAGTACATGACGAGGATACTAAGAGATCCTCGGGATACTTAGTGATCCCCGGTTACTTTCCTTATGGTTTGCTTTCATCATTGTTTCCGTTATTGTACTCTTATTATCCTGCATAGATTCTTACTGTAGGTTCTCAATTGCGCTGCTTATCTTATCCTGACATCTTTATTTTTTTTATAACCTCAGTAGGGACCCGACCTTCCTCGTCACTACCCAACCGAGGTTAGGCTTGGTACTTACTGAGTACCGCTGTGGTGTACTCATGCTACTCTTCTGCACACTTTTGTTGTGCAGATCCAGGTACATCTGAGCAGGCATACCGCCAGTAGCTGTCAGGGAGCATTATTGGAGACTTAAGGTATACATCTGCTACGTCCACAGATCCGCAAAGTCTCCTTCTCATTCCATCCCTAGTTGTTAGCTGTTATTTCGATTCCTCTCTTTGTATTAGACAAATTCTGGTGACTAGAGCAGTGTTAGACTTCTTGTAACCTGTGTTGCCCGTGGGATTCCGGGTTTTGGGATGTTACTTTCAGGAGTTGTGTATTCAGTGTATGTGCCAAGCGGCATCGTTATACACTTCCTTTTCTATTTAGTGTTTGTTTACTGTTTTTATTTCGAACTGTTAAATTCCGTAATGTGTTAAGCTTACCTAGTCGCTAAGACTGGGTGCCTTCATGACAGGCTCACAATTGGTGAACCAGGGTCGTGACAGAAATAAATCTCCCTAAGGCTGCAATTCTTTTTTACTTGTAAGCATGTCAGAGATTTCTTCAATGGCTTTAATCTGTGCGGGATTCACTTAAATATCACGGTTAGAAACAAGAAAACCCCAAAAATTACCTGATGCAATACCAAATGCACATTTCTCAGGATTTAGTTTCATATTGAATTTTCGCAAGATCTGAAACGTATCAGACAAGTGTGATATATGATCCCCTGAATGTTGAGTTTTAACGAGCATATCGTCTATATAAACCTCCATAATGTTTCCCAAATGTTCTTGAAACATTTTGGTCACTAGTCTTTGATATGTTGCACCAGCATTTTTGAGACCAAAAGGAATTACTTTATAACAGTAAGTCCTCCTGTCTGTTATAAATGAAGTTTTTTCTTCATCTATAGGATCCATTTTGATCTAGTTGTATCCTGAATACACATCTAAAAAGCTTAATAACTCGTGACATGCAGTAGCATCAATTAGTTGATTTATATATGGTAATTGAAAAGAATCTTTAGGACAAGCTTTGTTAAGGTCTGTGTAATCTACACAAACTCGTCATTTACCATTCTTTTTCGGTACCACAACAGTATTGGCTAACCATATAGGATACTTTACCTCGTGGATAGGCCCAATTTTCAGTAATTTTTGGACTTCATCTTAAATCACCTGATTTTTGAAAGTTCCTTGCTTTCTCTTCTTTTGTTTGACAGGTGGATATGATGGGTCTTTATTTAATTTGTGATTCATTACCTCCGGTGAAATTCCTGTCATATTAGAATGGGACCAAGCAAAACAATCCACGTGAGTTTTCAAAAATTCAATCAACTTACCTTTCATGTCTTGGCTTAGATTGGCCCCTACGTAGACTTTCCTTTCAGGCCATTGTGTAAATAACTCTACAGCCTCCAGTTCTTCAATCGTTGTTTTGATATTTTTGTTTTCCTCTAGTTCTTGAATGGAATCGGGCCTTGAGTCCACATCTGTTAGCCCTTGTACAATTGAGGCTTGTGTAACTGCTATTTTTCTTCGTTTTTCGTACTTGAATCTGCTATGGAGTTGATGCTCCTGGATGTTTGTTGATCCCCACGGATTTGACAGATTCTCCATGGTGATGGAAATTTAATAACTTGATATAAGGTAGACGGAACTACATTATCTCGTGGATCCATGGTCTCCCGAGAATCATATTGTAAGCCATCTCCATCTCTACCACCTGAAACTTTGTATCTTTGACAACTCCTTCTACGAATGTAGTAAGTATTACCTCCCCTTTCGTCACAACGCTGGAATTGTCGAATCCAGACAAAGTATGCGCCTTTGGTACTAATTTATCTTCAGCTTGCATCTCGTGTAGTACTCTTAGCAAAATAATGTTCACAGAACTACCTGGATCAATCAAAACTTGTTTCACATTATTATCATGTACAAGTAGAGATATTACCAGTGCATCGTTATGTGGAGTTAATAATCCATCTGCAACTGCATCATTAAACGTAATACTTTCTTCCTCTAAGACATGTCGAACCCGCTTCCCGTGGGTAATTGTGACCTTTGAAACTTTATTGGCTGTTGTGTACGTCACACCATTGATTTCTTTACCTATGCTTATAACATTAACGGTCCTTTTGGGAGAAGGCGGTTTAGGGGGCTCCTGCCTATTCTTCATGTATGCTTGCTTACCTTTCTCACTGAATAATTCGGTGAGATACCCTTGCTTTAATAGATGATCAACTTCACCTTGTAGCAACCTACAATCTGCCATTTTATGACCATGATCGTTGTGAAAGTCGCACCAGTGATCAGGATTATGCCTGTTTGGATTCGATCTCATTTCTTTTGGCCACTGCACCTTATCACCCATGCTTCTTAAAACAACTACGAGTTTGGAAGTGCTTACATTAAAATTATAACCGCCAAATCTTGCCTTTAAGTTTCTATCATCATCCCGCGACTCTTGCGTGTTTCGATCATTCCCAAATCTTAATGATGAGTCCGACTCTCTATTCCTCGATCTATGATCGTACCTTGAGTTGTCATGTTTTGAACGTGAATCATTTCCTACTGGGCCCATATATGGTTCGTATCTATTTTTACCGGACCTTTTTTCTATTTCCGCCCGTCTCGAACTCACCTTTTCCTCTTTTTGAGACCGTGAGATAATATCTTCTTCTATCCTTAGCTTCGTGCTATACCTGTTGTAAACGTCATTCCACGTTGTTGCTGGGAATTCACGAAAACTTTCCTTGAGTCGCCTCGTGGCTTCTGAACTTTTTTCATTCAAATTACTAGTGAAGGCTATCGTTGCCCAATTGTCTGGTACATGTGGTAACATCATTCTTTCACGCTGGAACCTATCCACGAACTCTCTAAGCAACTCTGAGTCCCCTTGCTTGATTTTGAAAATATCTTCCATTCTTTTTTCGACTTTTTGAGCTCCCGAATGTGCTTTGATAAATCAATCTGCAAGCTTAGCAAAAGAATTTATGAAATTTTTAGGTAAAAGAGAATACCATGTTAATGCTCCCTTAGTGAGTGTTTCACCGAATATTTTGATCAGTACTGATTCAATTTCTTGTTTGGTCAAGTCGTTGCCTTTTACGCCTGTTGTGAATTCAGTCATGTGGTCTCGTGGATCAGTTGTTCCATCGTATTTTGGAATATCGGGCATTTTGAATTTCTTTGGAATTGAGATGGGAGAAACACTTGGCTTCCAAGGTTATTGTGAATATTTATCCATATCTATCCCTTTGATTACGGGTGGTACTCCAAGTATTTGCTCTATGTGGTCACTTTGCTCCTTGAGCTATTTCTGCAATGTTAATACTAAATTTTAAATCAGAATTGACTAAGTACCCAGTTCTCCATCTAGTGACTCGCTAGGGATTCCACCACTGCCTGAATTAGCAAGCACAGAATGAGGGCTCTCTAAAGTATTTTTATTTGGAGTTGGTGTTGGTGGTGCAACTGGTAACTGGCTGACAAAGGCCTCAAGAGCTTTATTGACATATTGAGCGATTAGCTTTTACAAAGCTTCTGATAGCTTCATCGTTTTCAAATTGAGCATTTGCATTTGAATGAGATCCATCAGGAGTGCCTTCTCGAGACCGCCGAGGGGAGCTTTGCGGAGAAGGGATCGGGGTGCGATCATCCTGTGGATTCCCCTGGAGTTGATGGTTTCCCTGGTTTCCTTGGGTGTTGTCATTAATGTTTGACATGGTTGATGCAACAAAAAAGGTTAGGCTAAGAAAGAATAGATTATCAGATTCTCAGTAACAGAACCTATTTGTTTAACCAAGAAGTGGAATTTTGGTCAAAGCTTTATTTTAGAAGAACTCGGGTTACTGATAATCAAAAATGAATGATGGAAATTGATTTTGCTAACAATAAGATGAAAAAAAAGAAAACAAGATAAATCAGTATATTTCGATGATATTTCGTGTGTTTACAAATCAATCTTCTCCTTTTTATAGTTATTTCTAAGTTATACGTTTTGCCTTTGTCATAATAATAATTAAAGGCATTTAATGATACGTTACAATGGTAATCATTGTAATTCAACACAGATTCTCTAACATTTTCAGTATTTAATGCTTATTAAATATTATATATGTACTCTCTTGTGCTATCACATTCATTCTCCTTAATTTTTGGATTTAAATAGGTACGAGCGTCGAGTCTTTTGAATATCTGCTCGTGCCTCTGCTTGTGCCTCTGCTCGTATCTATTGTGACTCGTGCCTCTTTGCTAATCATCATTCTTTGACCAACTTTCGTGTCATGACACGTCATCTTTCAATCACTTCAATCTATATAAACTCAAATTTTCCCAATACATTGTACACGGGCTGTAGCCCGGTTACCGTTAGAATTTTTTTTAATTAATTGGACCGTTCCCAACGGTCAAATTGAGAAATGACCGTTGGGGAACGGCCAGATTTTGCAAAAATGGCCATCCCCCCCCCATTTAAAATATAGCCCTCCCACCCCTAATAATTGAAAAATTACATTTTTAACCTTTTAAAATCTATAAATAGCCCCCCTTCTTCTTCATTTTTTTTTCATAATTCACTCTCTTACTACTCTAATTCTCTCTCAATTCTCTCTTGATATTATAGTTCTTAAATTCTCAATTATTTATTATTTCAAGTTTCATCAATTATTTAGTTTAGCCATTACAAAATTATTTTTTTTGGTAATTATCATATTTTATTACCAAGGAACGAAATTACAGAGCAAAAAAACAAACACTAATTCTTGACATCTTCCCAGAATTAGTTTCTCCTATACTTCTATTTTTCTACCTACTAACTATGAGCTAACAATTGCGTTTAAGGGTAGAAATTTAACTCTTCTAATTTTCTTCTCAATCTTGACAATGTATATCCCCTTCCACAAACCATTTGTATAATCTGCTTCATCAGTACTCCTGCTAGTCTCAGTTGAGTTCTGAAAATTCTATAATTCCTCTCCTGCCATACATAATAGACACAGCTTGCTAATGCTATTCTGTAGATCTCTGCATTTGCTGATCTGCCTCGAACGTTGTTGCATGTCCATTCTATTTCTTGACTCCATTCCATCGGTCGTCTGTTAACATTCATCCACTGCAGTAGTTTCTCCCATATTGCTGCTGTGTATGTACACTTGAAAAATAAGTGTTCCATGCTTTCCTCTTCTTCGTTGTACATAGGACATAGTAGATCATTTGTTATTCCCCATCTTTCTAATCTATCTCTTGTAGCCAGTTTTCCCATTATTGCCACATACAAAATAAAAATCCACTTTGGCATACCTCCATTGTTACATATCAGCTTCCTCCAAGGCATCTTCTGGTGATCCTGCTTTAACATCTTGTATATGTAGTTGATGGTTATGTTCTTCTTGTCAAGTATCTCATCCAAGTTTTCCCCAGCATCAGTCATGTATTGTTTTGCCTTCAAGATCTTCTGTACCAACCATAAAGCTTGCTTAGTTTCTATGTGTTTTACAGGCTTTCCTTTTCCATAATAAGTATGAATCCATACTACCCAGAGTTTATCCTTTTTTTGAGCTACGTTCCATAACAGCTTACATATTGCAGCTTTATTCCACAACTCAACATTTAGCAGATTCCAACCCCCACTTGCTTTTGGTTGACATAGTTTATCCCATGCCACTAGAGCTTTTTTTGTCACCTCAACTCTCCCAGACCATAGGAATTTCTTGCATATGGCTTCAATGAGATGAATTACCTTTTTAGGGAATACAAATATTTGAGACCAGTATATTTGGATAGATAGCAGCACACTTTTTATTAACTGTATTCTGCCAGCATATGAGAAAAATTTGGCAGTCCAAGATGTTATTCTATCAAGCATCCCGGCCAACAATGGCTGGAATTGAATAACTGACATCCTTTTTGTGCTCAGTGGGACTCTTAGGTACCTTATAGACAACTCTCCTTTTGAAAACCCCAAATCATCCACGACCTTTTGCTGCATTGTTGGATTTACACCACCAAAATATATGGAACTCTTACTCTTATTTGCAGTTAGACCTGACACCTTTGAGAATTCCATAAAGCAGTTATATAACATGCGGATGGAAACTTCATTACCCCTACAGAATAGCAATAGATCATCAACAAATCTCAGCTGAATAATTTGCAGCTTTTCACATCGTGGATGATAGTTAAAATCTGGCTGGTTCTTCAGTGTTCTGAGTAACCTGCTGAGATAGTCCATAGTTATGACAAACAAATAAGGAAACAATGGATCCCCTTGTCTAAGACCCTTCCTAGCTAGAAAAGGACAACTTGGACTCCCATTAATCAGAATATAATATGAGACAGTAGAGAGACAGTTCATGATCCATTCCATAAATCTGCCAGGGAAGTTCATTGCTATCAATATCTGCTTTAAGAAACCCCATTCCAGAGAATCATATGCCTTTTGCATATCTAGCTTGATCATACACCTTGGAGTAATGCCCTTCCTTCCATAGCCCTTCACCAATTCATGACTTAGGATGATGTTATCAAAGATGACTCTGCCTGGTACAAAGGAAGCCCGACTTATGTCTATGAGATTCTCCATAATCTTTTGCAATATTGTAGTGATCACCTTTGATATTATCTTGTATAAGACAGTACAACAAGATATAGGCTATATTCCTTGATTGAACTAGGATTTTTAAATTTTGGAATCAATGTCACAGCAGTGCAGTTTATAGGCTTGTAGATCTCTCCAGTGTCAAAGAACTGCTTTGTTGCTTTGATTATTTCTTCTCCTACAACTGTCTATGCTTTCTTAAACAAACAAGCATTGAAACCATCATAGCCTGGGGCTTTGTTATCATCTATGTTGTTCACAACATTACATATCTCATCTGTGGTGATTGGTTCTATTAGCTTCAGCTGCTGTTCTCTTGTCAGTATTGCTCCATTCTTCATTATTGTTGGATTAATCACTGGCATTTATTCTGCTGCATCTCCTAGTAACTTCTTGTAGAACCCTACAATTTCTTGTTGCACCTCTTGATCATTCTGTAATAGCTTTCCATACTGATCAACAAGGGATTTGATATGGTTCATAGAAGTCCTATTTTTCAAACATGCATAGAAGTAAGCACTATTTGAGTCCCCCGGTTTCAACCATTTTGATCTAGACTTCTGCCTCATTATGCTCTCATCTATCATTGCCCATTTCTCCAATTTGCCTCTTAGTTCCTTCTCTATATCAGCCAAACCTATTTGATAGTTTGGATCATGCATTTGTTCTTGTGTCTCCTGAAGTTGTCTCCTTATTAATTGAACTGTCTCTCTAACATTTTTAAATTCTACTGTGTGCATCTTCTTCATTTCCTGTTTTACTGCTTTAAGTTTCTGCCACACTTTTTCCATTCCTTGCCCTTTTGTAGTTGTATTCCATGCTTGTTCTACCACTGTTAGAAATTCTGGCAGCTCAGCTACATAGTTATAGAATCTATATGGCTTAGGCCCCTCCTTCCTCGCTTCCTCCAAATGAAGGCATATTGGTGTGTGATCAGATATAAATGGTTCCATCACAATTATTTCCATTTGCTTCATTGTTGTCATCCACTCTACATTGACAATGGCTCTATCAATCTTACTCCACACATGATTATTTGTCCATGTGAACTTCCTTCCTATATATTTTAGTTCATTCATGTTATTATTAAGCATTACAAAATTATTATTATCAAATATCAAGTATTCAAGTGAAGTATAGTATCAAGTATTCAAGTATAAAGTATCAACTATCAAGTTTCGGTCTATCAATTGAAGTTTGATTTTTGATATCAAAAATTCAAAATTAGTGCAGCATCCGGAATCCCGGTACACTCGTTTCATCTCTTTCTCTTATTTGGTGTACACTTATTTTATTATTTAGAATTATTAATTTAGTTTCCTAATTTAATTTCTTAATTTAATTTCTTACTTTAATTTACATAATGGATTTATTTAGAGCGGCCAAAGAATCGTGCACTAGTAGAGGTGGTAGTAAGAAAACTTCCAAAAGAACAAGAGGTGGTGGTAAGAAAACTTCCAAACGAACAAGATGTGGTGTTGGTTCTTCTAGTAGCTTTACACATATTTTTGAAAGTTCACCTGAAAATTTAAATGTAGATTATGAGCGAATGCAAGAAATTGTTTGTGTAGATGATGATTTAGATGATATTCAATCACCCGATAATCTTGAAACACCACCACCTACACCTGGGAATGCTAGTCAAACTCAAAATGTTAGGGGTGCAACAATTAGGCCTCCTCTCCCTATTAAGAAGAATCGATAATTAAGAAGTAAGTGTTGGATATTTTTTGAAAGACTAGAAGATCAAAAAAATTATGTAAAATGTAAAATTTGTAGTGAACATTATAAATATAAGCTCGATAAAGGAGGGGGAACAGGTCAACTTCGTAGGCATATGGAAGAGAAACACCCTCTTTATTGGGGAGTAGATGAGTCATCTGGGCAACAAAAACTTAACCCGAGTACTGGGGGGTTATTTGGGAGATACGATATTAAGAAAGATCGGGAAGAATTAGCTAAAATGATGTTTTAGGTTGTTTACCTTTTAGTTTTGCTTCTTCACCATATCTTGTTACTTATATTCAAAGAATTTATAACCCTATGTTTAAAGGTATTCCTAGAAGTACTTGTAGAGCTGATATTTTTATGCTTTTTGGACAATATCAGACATATATACGTTATTTGTTCGCAAGTCTTCCTTGTAAAGTTTCTCTTACTTCTGATATTGGTCGTGCTGTGAATGGAAATGATTATTTGACTGTTACATGCCATTGGATAGATGATAATTTTTGTATGCAAAAACATATTATTATTTTTAAATATGATGAAGATAAAAATCGTACTGGTACATTTATAAGTAATACTATACATGAAGTTGCTATATTTTATAATCTTGCAGAAAAAGTTTTGTGTATGTCATTTGAAAATGCTTCTAACAACAATGTTGCTATTACAATATTAAAATTGCATCTACACCCACCACTTCCTGAAGTATTTCATGTTAGATGTGCATGTCATATTTATAACTTGATTGTGAAGAGTGACCTTGAATTATTTAGAGATGAAATTACTTTAGTTAGGAGAGCTGTTGGTGTAATTCAAGAAAATAATAAAAGTGCTAGATTAAATGCATTTAAGGAAAAATATGTACACTATGGACTAAAACCAAGACTTATGCCTGAAGAAATAGTTACTAGGTAGAATTATGCTTATTAGTTCTTAAGATATTGTTATAAATATAGAATGCCTATAACTGAAGTTGCTAATTCTCATTGTACCGATCCTAACCGTTTGTTAACATCTAAAACTTGTGAAGTCATTTATGATGTTGTACAACTTTTACAAAAATTGTATGTGGCTACACTTGAGTTTTCTGGAACTTATTATCCTACCATTTCAAATGGTTTAGTTCATATTGTTGAAATTTCTCTTTTACTACATAATTTGAAGCAGAAAGAAGGATATGCTACTGTTGTTGAATCTATGCTAGATAAATTTAAAAAGTATTTCTACCCAATTCCCTATATTTACCTAATTGGTGCTATTTTAAACCCTACTGTCAAAATGATAAAGTGTCACCAATTAATTAGAGCTTTATATACTTATATGGATATTGGACCAACTGAAACTCTTGATATTGACACTTGTATTTCTGATCTACACATACATTTACAAACTTTATATAATTGTTATGCTAACATTGTTGATGCTTCTCTGTTGTAGATGCAAATATTCCTTCAACTAATCCTTCAACATCTAGAACAACTATAGATGATGATGATTGTGTTCGATTATCTGATTTGGTCTACACTAGGAGAGCATCAACAAATCAGTAGCAGGAATATTGATGAACTACAATTCTACTTGCAAAAGTCACCAGAGCCCCTCACAAAGGATTTTCTACCGTTGGGTTGGTGGAGGAGCAACTCAAATTAATTTCCTGTTCTTTCGGCCATGGATCGAGACGTGCTAAATGTGCCGATTTCAACAGTCGCATCAGAGAGCGCATTTAGCCAAGTAAGGCAGCAGCTAGGAGATACCCGTTATTCATTATCATTGGGCAGCAATGCTTTGGAAATTCTAGTGTGCTTTAGAGATTGGATAAGATCAGAACGACGAAATCAAGGGCGTGACGAGGTAGACGAAGAGGAAGACCAAGAAATTGGAGATATAATGGTTTATGGTTCTGATTCAACCAATGCCGGAAACCAAGAACCTCATGTTGACATAGAGGAACTTACAAAAATGATGCAAAACATGTGATGTACTATTTCTTATTTTTTATAATTATTGTAAACTTTTAATTTGCAAGTTCATAAATAAAAAAAATCAAAAAAAAAACTTGCAAATTAATTTGAAGTATTAAAAATATAAATGAAAGCCTTCGGAGTTTGTTCCTTACATATTGCCTATTGGTCTTATTAAATAATTTTTTGTAGTCACTTACTTTCTAGTTTCTAATTTCAAATTTTCAATTTTATAATTTTAAAATACAAATTTCAAATTTCAAATTTAAAATTTTAAACTTCAAAGTTTAATTCTAACCCTTAAAAGTTTGCAAATACTTAACTATCAATAACATTGAATAAGAAAAATAAAATTCAATTTTTTTAAAAAATAACTGGAGCTCGGCCCGCCCGAACCCGCTAAGCCCGAACCTGTACGGGGTCCTAAAAAACCCGAAATTTCCCAACCCGCCAAGAGCCCGTTAACCAACCCGCCCTATAATCGAACGGGCTGGAGGTTTTCCCGTTCAGCCCGTCTCAGTCCGCCCGATAAACACCTTTAGGATAGATTGCCTATTTGCTGCAGAGTTGGGGCTTCATGTCCAACTCTTGCCACTTTGATTTTTTTTGAGTTGTGCATATTACAATTGGTAAATAAAATTCTTTAATTACCAAAAAAAAAAAAATCTACTAATGTATGACTTAAAAAGAAGAACTAAACACATCCTTAAAAAGAAGAACTAAACAAGTAAGAGCGAAATGAGTTAGAAATGGCACAAGTCAACGACAAAAGCCACTCGCTTTAATAGGAGGGTAATGTCACAATCCTCTGATGCTACTGGTTCAAATGTAGAATCTTCTCCACTTAACAATTAATTGTATAAGAACGTTATCACATAAAAATATCTAGTTATATATAAATATTATAGTTAATGATATTCCCTTGATATTTTATAGGTGTATATTTGAATGGTGAGTCTCGAGCAATGTATTTCAAATTTATAAGCAAGATCGATGATGTTGACAGTTCTATCTATAACCATCTTGATCTTCAGGTTATTAGTCTTTCTGTTTGTAAGCATGGTGGTGATGACCAAAGAATCTAGTTCAAGTGCAAAATTAGTGTATCCAAATCGATTGCACCATTTCCCTCTAAACTTTGTTGTTATTGCATCGGTCATATTGTTGCTATCACAAAAAATAAGTACAGAGAAGGGCATAATTAACACCCTTGTTGTCTCTGATAATGCCTCATATCCCTGCTTTTTCATTTTCTTTTATGTAGCTACCATTTGTGTTGACCTTGATGGTGTCACTTAAAGGAGGTTGCCATATATCTTGCTTTTAGGCTTGCATTGGTTTTAGCTCCTCAAGTCTATTGCATAACATACCATTAAAATTTAACACCAATTCCCGATATTTATTTTGAAATAGTCGCTTTAATTGTCCAAATGCTTTGATGTTTTACATTTCTTGCAGTCTTGCACTATATACATATATCATAGGAAGGGACATAATTTAATAATGCATACTTAATCAACTAATGACTTGTTATTACCCATATGAACCTCCTTCATGAGATCTCCAATCACATAGATTGCATTACCATCATTATTAACATATCTCAAATTGACAAAAAGTTTCATTTCACTTATAAGTCAAAGGATAAATCAAATCATCTTTTGACTACATATAATATATATGAAAAAATTATCAGCTCTAAGCAATTACTTTATCAAATTATGTCCCAAGAGAATATGTCTATTCTTTCCAATGAAAGATCTATTTTCTTAATGGCTATTGCGCCTTGGCAATCACAATTCATCGATGCAAATATCGTCGGTTTAATTCCTAGCGGAATACTTGCTAAGAGATTGCTTAATCAGCATCATTGCCAAACAATTGCAATACCATAACACCACACCAAAAGGTGATCGCATAATCACTAGTGCATTTTTTCTCTCATCCGAATTACAGATTCAATATCATTACTGTATCATTATAATACACTGAAAAACTCACATATAGAATGCTAACTCATAGTACTTCTCAAGTAAGGTATAAAATCATCTCAAATGAAGAGAAACTTGACTTCTATACAGGTGCCTTTTGAAACATCTCTCAACATATATAAGAATTTATTTCTTTTGGTATCTTCTATATTCAAATACTAAAGTAAAAAAATTTAAATATAGAAAACCCTTTTTAGAGTTCTTGAAGAAATTTATTGACAATCTAAAAATTTTATGTGTAGATTTCATCAATTCAAAAAGTGAAATAAATAAATAACCTATTTAAGTTGTCCATAATGACTAAATAGACACCTCAACAAATACCATTATCAATTAGATACTTTTTTCAACTGAAGTACGACCTCGTGAACCCCTCACTGACATGGCAAAGTGTATGCTTTATATTACATCTGAGCGTGTGAAACCCTCAAAATTAAGTTTTTTTCTTTTTTTCTTTTTAAAATTTAACTTTGCTCTATGTGGACCCACCATAATTTATGTGGATCCCATTACATATTTTGATTTTCCTCACTTTAATTCTACTTTCTTCCCAAAATAATTCATATCTACCACAAAACTTTCTTGACCTAAACATGCCAATATCAGTAGCTCCTCCACCATTCGCTATTAATTTACCTTCTCTAATTCATTTTTTTTAAAACAATAATAACCATTACACAATAACAATGTCATTGACCAACCATAAATTAGTCCCATTTCCGACTATTGACCTTCTCTAATTCTCATTTGAGGTCAAAAATCTGAAATCTTCCGTGTCCAATTAAGTTGTCTTTTAGACGCTGGTAGCGAAGCTCCACTTGTTCTGCTATCATTGGCGACTTGGTAAGAAATGAAGCACAATGATGTTATTTTTATTAGGCACTGAAACAATATCAGAACTATGTGAAGGCATGATTCAACTTATCATCAAGGTAAATAATTGTGTATTTTAGTTGTTCTTTAGACTAAAAGATTGTGAATTTTGTTACACGTAGGGAGGCTCGTGGGTAAAGCAACTGAAGCAATTGCTTTAGGCCCCATAATTGTGGGGCTCCAAATTTCCTGATAGTTACCAGAGTTATATATTAATATTTCTTAAAAGATATTATTGTAAAGAGTAAAGTACAATTTTCATTAAAAAAAGACTTTATTCTTTTACAAATTCCTATATATATATTGGCTGTCCCAGATCCCATGATGTGGGATAGTACTGAGTAATTGTTGTATATATATTCGTTGTAGAATAATATTAACAAAACTTATAATAGTTGCTTTGACAGAAAGAATTTTTCCGAAACTAAAATTAATAAAACCATAACTAAGATCAATGGTGTCTCAAGAGAGATTAAATAGATTAACCATATTATCAATTGAAAAGGAATTATTAGAAAAAATCAATATAAATTTTTTTAATAACTTTGCATCTCAGCTAAAAAAAGTGACTTCAAATAAGATTTTATATAATGCCTCTCGTTGAATTTTGTGCTTTAGGCCTCCAAATTTATTGAGTCATCCCTGGTTACATGTGAGAGGTGAGAAAGATGAGTTTAGAAGAACAAGGGGGAGGGGTCATCGGAGAAGAGGATTGGATGGTAGGGGAATTATAAGAAAAAATAGGGAAAAAGGAATAATGGTGGATGATTTGAGCTTTTCTTTCTCTTCTGAATAGCCCCTTTAAGGGAATGAACAAGAGCTTTCATGCGGAAGGTTCCCCCTACCGGCCTGAAAGAAAGAATGGTTTTTAGATAGAGCGTTGGCTATGGCGCCATTTGCGAAGCTCCTGGATTGAAAAGTACGGCTTTACACTAGGGAGAGGAAGGATTATGCTACTGCTAGCATGAAATGCTCTAGGCTTTCTAGGGCTCTCAATCCCTTCTCTTCTTTCAAATCGCATCTCTCAAGTGAGAAGAAAAGGCCCCCCACGGAGCGGTGGGATAATCTTAAGAAATTCCTGAACGAGAAAGTAGGGAGCAGTAGATCGTCGATTGAAGAGCCAGGTCCTTTCTCCAACCTTCGATGATCCTCCTGCAGGCAAATCTATTTGATCAAACAAAAAAAGTACTTGGGCCTTAGAGGCAGCGGTTGGGAATGTGGGGGGGGGGAGGTAGAAGGAAGAAGATGAATGGGACGGGGTGGTGGTCGGGTAAGAAAATAGTTTATTCTTTCTTTAAATGTATTTTTTATTTGTTAAAGTTTTTATTACAATTTATACATGTCATTCTATAATTAGTTCATTTGACATGTGATTAGCGAGTGTAACTCAAGTATATAGTATGGCGAGTGTAATTACGAGGTACTTTTAATAGCTATTTGAAGTGTCAATGGTCGTTTGTTCATTTGTTAATTCAAAAAAAAAAATATTAGTCAAAACAACACAACACAAGAGTCTAGCCTGAATCATGTTACTCCCTCTATCACTTAGAATGAATGAGTCTGATCCATTCATAACCTGCAAAGTAGAGAGTTGTCAATATAGTTTAGAGAACTACTCTCCAAACTGAATAATGCATTAGTTTATTTGGCTGATTGTAATGATCCGGCCAGTTGTTTTTTTTACTGTCGTAGCCCCATTCCCCTATTTACTGCTTATTTTATGCTTATTAGTTTCTATGTGACTTGTCGGGGTAGTTGGTTCGGTTTTGGAGATATTTCGAAATGAGTTGAGACACTTAGCCTCAAGGTTGGAAGCTTAAGTTGAAAAGGTTGATCGAATATTGACTTATGTATAAATGACTCCGGAATGGAGTTTTGATAGTTCCGTTAGCTCTGTTGGGTGATTTTGAACTTAGGAGTGTATTTGGAGAGTGTATTTGGAGAGTGATTTGGAGGTCCGTAGTTGATTTAGGCTTGAAATGGCGAAAGTTGAAAATTAGAAGTTTTGGAAAATTGAGAAGTTTGACCGAGAGCTGAATTTGTGGTTAGGGGGCTCGAATTTTAGTTCCGGGAGTTGGAGTAGTTCCGTTGTGTCATTTATGACTTGTATGCAAAATTTGAGGTCAATCGGACTTGATTTGATAGGTTTTGGCATCGATTATAGAAGTTGGAATTTCTTAGTTTTTATTATGCTTGAATTGAGGTGCGATTTGTATTTTTGATGTTGTTTGAGATGATTTGAGGGCTCGACTAAGTTTGTATTGGGTTTTAGGAATTGTTGGTATATTTGGTTGAGGTCCCGAGGGCCTCGGGAATGATTCGGATGTGAATCGAGTTGAATTTTGGACTTGAGAGGAAATTTGGGCTGCTAGTGTCTGGTGTCAACGCACCTATAGGGTTTGGGTCGTAGGTGCGTGACCGCAGAAGCGAGGGAATGGTCGCAGGTGCCGTTGGGCGAAGTTGGGAAGCAATCGCAGGTGCAAAGAGTTATCCGAACCTGCGAGGGCGCAGATGCGGAGAGGTGTCGCAGGTGCGAGATTGGGAAAGAAACCCTGGGGGCGCAGGTGCGAAAGTATATCCGCAGATGCAGATGTGCATCTGCGCATGAGAGACCGCAGATGCGGAAGTGGGCTGGAGGTTATGGATTGCAGAAGCGATGGAAGATCCGCAGAAGCGGGACTGCAGATGCGATCAAGTGATTCGCAGAAGCGAAAACACTAGGTAGATTATAGGGTTCGTGATTTTATCAATTTTTGACATTTCAAGCTCGGGCTAAGGCGATTTTTCAGAGGAATTTCGAGGGGTTTCTTGAGGTAAGTCACTTTGTGATCATTTTTATTTAATAATATTGTTTCCCCATTGAATTTCCCACCTAGTTTGTGTGTTTTGAGGTGAAAATTGGGAGTTTGAGGCTAGGGATTTGGAGAGTTTAATTTGGGTATTTGAGTAATGATTTGATATCGTAATTTGGTAAATTTGGTATGGTTGCACTCGTGGTTGAATGGGCTTCCAGATTTTATGACTTTTATCGGATTCCTAGACGTGGTCCTGGGGGTCAACTTTTGAGTTGAATTTTTGACTTTTGATTAAGAACTTAGTATTTTTTATGGAATTGATTCCTTTAGCTCGTGTTAATCGTATCGAATTATTTGTGGCTAGATTCGAGGCATTTGTATGCCGATTCAAGAGGCAAGGTCTTATTGGAGTAGGGATTTGCACGACTTGAGGTAAGTAACACTTCTAAACCTGGTTATGAGGGTATGAAACCCCGAATTTTATGTTATGTGATAGGTGTTGAGGTGACCAATATGCTATGTAACGGGCGTGTGGGCGTGCACTATAGGAATTGTGACTTGGTCAATTCCATGGAACCGTATAGTTAAAAAATCTTGTCGTTATTCGTATATTATCCATGTGTTAGAGAAATTAAGCTGCAAGTCATGTTAGAAATCATGCTTAAGATACATGTTGATACATTTGGGACCCGCCAAAGTTGCATTACATGTTGAATTATTTGCTTAATTTGAAATAATGCACTCAGTCACAACTATTATTTACATATCATATCTCAGTCTTTGTTGCCATTTATTGATATATCATATCATCTTTGTTTGAGCTGTTTATCAAAATTCTTGTGAGCCCGAGAGACTTGAGAGATTGATGATTGAGTGAGGTCAAGGTCCTGATTGTGAGGATATTTATGGGATTGGGCTGCATGCCGCAACATGTGTTATTGATTCATGGCATGATTGGCTTATTATAGCGTTTGGGCTGGCATTGCTCCTCCGGAGTCTGCACAACCATAGTAAACGCAGGTACCTACTGAGTGCGAGTGTCGAGCGATTGGGAGGATTGAGTGACTGTGAGGATGAAGTGAATGGGAGGACTGAGTGATTGATACTCTGAGAGTATGCATATAATTTCATCACTATTTGTGTTTTAGTTGGCATACATATCTGACATGTAGATATCAAGATGCACATTTTTTGTTTTTAGTTGTACTTGACATATCTTACCTATTTGGGCTTTAACTGTTAAGCTTGAGAGCATGTCTACATTTCTGCACTGTAATTCTTCAATTGGACTATACCTTTGAAGCTCGCTACTGCTTTTAGCCCAATAGTTAGACTTATTACTTACTGAGTTGGTTGTACTCACGCTATATCTTGCACTTCATGTGCAGATCCAGGTATTTCTGGACACAGTGGTTGCTGATTCTTAAAGTTGTTTAGTCTTTCGAAGATTTTCAAGGTAGATGCGTTGATGTCCGCACACCTTGACTCTCTTTCCTTATCCCTCAGTTTTTACTTATTCAGTTTTATTTTCTTAGACAATGATTCATACTCTATATTTGTATAGATGCTCATGCACTCAGTAACACACCAATTTTGGGAAAATTCTATATAGAGTTACGACGGTTTTATCAGTTTGATGAGACTTTTATTTACATGTTTTAGCATATCTTAAATTTGTAAATGTTGGAAATATCTGAGTATTCGGTTTGCCTAGTACCATGATAGGCGCCATCATGATAGATTGAGTTTTGGATCGTGACAAGTTTGTATTAGAGCCTAGGTTACATAGGTCTCACGAGTCATAAGCAGGCTTAGTAGAGTCTTGCGGATCAGTACGGAGACGTCTGTACTTATCTTCGAAAGGGTGTCGAACACTTAGGAAAACTTCACATTCTTGTATTTTTGTTGTGCAAATTTGTTGATTCCGGGAACTAAACTTCTGTTATTCTATTCTCTCACAGATGGTGAGAACACGTGCTACCGAAGCAGACAGATAGCCACCAGTACCACCTGTTTGGGCCACGAGAGGCCTAGGTCGTGCTAGGGGGCACGGTAGGGGCTGATGTGCAGCTCGGACAATAGTTAAAGCAGCACCTGCAGATCCACCAATCGCTCCAGCTCAAGAGCAGGTTCCAAATGTGGTTGAGCCAGTGGGTCCAGCTCAGGTACCAGTTGTGCCCATTGTGATTCCAGGCCTTCAAAAGGCTTTGGCTCAGGTATTAACTGCATGTACTAGCCTCGCTCAAACGATTTCTATTCAGACCATGCCAGCCACTTCCCAGGTCGGGGGAGGTACTCATACCCCCGCCAACCGTACTCCAGAGCAGGTGATGCAAGGACTTCAGACACTGGGGGTACTACCAGCCCAGCCGATTGTAGTTTCTCAGGCCCAGGTGAGTCCCGTTATGAGTAATGATGAGCAGAAGAGACTTGAGAGATTTGGGAGATTCCGTGATAGGATTGATAGGTTTTCAATATCTTTGTCTTGTGTTTTGATGATCTAACAAACTTAATGTCAAGAACCAGATAGGGAACCTGACTCACTTGGATTACACTACATCTAACGGATTCTAGCCAAATGTGAACTTGCTACAGCTTCAGGAGGTAGGAACCCAAACAAGGACATGATACTCTTGTGGGTTCCTCACGGCAGTCAAAGTCAATTGGACACAGCTGGAAATGAAGATTATGTCGCACTGCACTGTTTCTAGCGCCCACTCATTCTCTAACCAACTAAAGTGCTCACATATGTGATCAAGGTACACCTACAATAAGTCTATACAAAGCATCATTCAAGTTACTCAACTTAAGACAATCTGGGCGGTGTGCACAAGAACCAAATCAGAAACCTGATCCTTTGGTACTTCTCTGACAGAAGTCCAAGTCAACTATACAGCTGGAATGCAACTGAGTGACTGATCGCAACTGTACAAAGAGGAACACAACAGGGACTTGGTCCCTTAGGGTTCTCTAACAGAAGTACAAGTCAACTACAGCTGGAAAGCAATTGCAGAAAGTGACTGTCTGCAACAGTACAACAGACAGTGGAACAGACAGTGCAACAGTCACTTCCCATTGAGATTGGACTTTACTAAGGATGTCTTCTGTAGTATAAACCTTATGCAAGGCAAAAGTTTCAGGTTCCAATACTTGCAAATACAAAAAATGAAAATTCTCTCAAGTGCTCAAGAACCTCTCTCAAGAACAAAGCTGCTTCAACCTCAAGGACCTGATCAAAGATCGAAGACATCTTAAGTCCTTAGGTTGTTGAGTCTTTGTCATGTGTTTTTCATTGTAACTCCTATCTGGCTTTTTAAGAAACGTTGATTAGGTTGAGTCATAAGAAAAAGCCTTTGTTACCGTAGTGTGACAAAGTGGCTTGTGGTGGAAATATCACAAGTTAGTCAAAGCCTTTATAATCGTAGTGTGACAAAGTGGCTTGTGGTGGAAATACCACAAGTTAGTCAAATTCTTTGTAACTAGGATAGTTATAGAGTGGCTTATGATGAGAGCATCACAAGTTAGTTGAAGTCTTTGCAATAGGGTTATTGTAAAGTGGCTTGTAATAGGGAGATTG
This sequence comes from Nicotiana sylvestris, assembly GCF_000393655.2. NCBI lineage: Eukaryota > Viridiplantae > Streptophyta > Magnoliopsida > Solanales > Solanaceae > Nicotiana > Nicotiana sylvestris. The sequence goes on along the minus strand of NC_091063.1, from coordinate 154,020,765 downwards.
CAAGTTAGTGAAGTTAAAAGCCTACAAGTGTAGGTCGTGGTTTTTTTATCCCCTTGTGTGAGATTTTTCCACGTAAAAATCCTCAGCCTTATTTACATACAGCTTTACTAGCATTTACACCAGAATCCCATAAAGGACCAAGTACTCTACTATTCGGTGGACTCACACAAACTTAGCACTGTACCAAACTGATATAGGACCAGATCGCTATACAGTTTGGTTCATTAGTATTTTCAGAGGAAACACATAGAGAACCCGGTTCTTTATACAGTCTGGTGGACGTACAGTCTCTAACAAGTGGTATCAGAGCAGGTTCTTCCTATCAGGCTAACACCTAGGAAGGATCCTCATGGCTGCTCCACCAACTCTTGAAAGGAGAAAACCAAAGAAGGAAAAATACCGGGCACTTAAAGCTGCTAACAATGATTCAAGTGAGGAAGACAGTTACATGGCTTACTTAACCAAAAGGTTTCAGAAGATGGTCAGAAGAAATGGAGAAGTACTATAAAGGGACAACTCTAACAGATCACAGAACAATGATCTTTGTTACAAGTGCGGAAAGGGTGGACACTTCATGAAAAATTGTCCTCTCTTGAAGCAAGAATTCTCCAAGAACTTCAAGAGAAAAATATCAACTGAATATGACTCAACCTTTGCGTTGATGGCACAACCAGATATTGATGAAAATGATGACAACAAAGAGATAAATTTCAGGGATGTTCAGAAAAATCTGAAATCCTATTCTCCAAGAAAACTCATGTCTTTAGCTAATGTATTAATCAATGCCTTTCATAGTTTTATGGATGATAGGGATTCTTTGACCTTAGAGTTAGCAGAATCTGAACAATCTAGAGTCGACTTAGTGGATGTAGTTACTGACCAAAAGAAAATCATTGAAATTTTCAGAAAAGAAAAGAATGATCTTTTGGCAGAAATTACAGACCTAAGGGAAACAATAGTGAAATCTTGGACTAAGTTAAAACCTGAAAAATCTGGAAAAGGAAAGGAGATAGCTAGTGAGGAACACATTAGGCTTGAAAATGAGTTGAAAGCTGCTAGAACTAGGATATGTGGTGAACTCGAAAAAAATAGGCAGCTTCAAGCTGAATTGAAGAGAGTAAAAAGTGATCTTGAGAAATATCTCAAGTGGACCTGGTCCTCAGATGCTGTCACTGCCATGTACTTCAACAATAGTGGAAACAGGCAGAGAATTGGGTTCCAAAAGGAGAAAACTCCTTACAACCCTCATAGCAAGTACGTCACAGTTTCTGATAACTGGTTGTGTACCCACTGTGGGAACAATGGGCACTTCAAAGAAAATTGCCAGGCTAGGGCTCGATCTGTTTAGAAAAACAAAGTGCTTAGTGACAAAGTGACTACTAACAGGGGACTAGGTATCGCTCGCAAGAAACCAATGTTGCCTGCATGGACTAGAAAAGCCCTTATCCATCCCTTCTATCATAACAAGGGACCCAAACTAGTTTGGATTCCTAAATCTAACCCATAATTTAGATATGTAGGGAACAGTGGGAGGAAGCGGACTGCAATGGATCACGGACAGTAGATGCTCAAAGCACAGAATGGAAATACCATGGATTTTCTCTCATTGAAATCCCTTCAATGAAGGGATGTACCCTTTTGGAAAATGGAAAGAAGGGGTACATTCTAGGTATGGGGAAGAAAATAAGGTAGAAGTTCGTGTCTAAGCTGGTGATATGAGCTGCTTGAATGCGGTTGATAATGATTCGAAGACATGACATGAAGGATGGGGGGATACAAGTCTCTCACTTCTGGATATATTGATGAAGAAGGACCTGGTCCATGGTCTGTCAAACTCAAAGTTCAAAAAACATGGAGCAGGCAATTCCTATGGGAATACTGAGCAGAAGTGAAAAGAGGTGCATGATCAGACCTCTACTGAACAAAACACCCTATGAGTTTCTCAATGAAAGAAAACCAAAGATAACTCATCTGAGAACTTTTGGATGAAAATTCTATGTTCTCAACAACGGGAATGACCAGCTTGGGAAGTGTGATGCAAAAAGCGATGAAGGAATCCTTCTGGGATACTCACCTCAAAGTGAAGCCCACAAAGTCTACAATAAAATGGCACACTATGTGGAAGAAAGTGTTCATGTGCTATTCAACGAGACATCCTCCTCAAAAAGGAGGAAACAATGATGATTAAGATAATGAACCACTTTTGGTCTCTGGGAAATATCTGGAGTTTCAAATGGGAAGGCTGATTTGATGAGTAAGATGAAAGAGACAGGTGAGATATAATGCAACATCCTCTTCTACTTCTCAAGAGGAACCTGGTACTTCCATTACTGCCCCTAGCCTTCTCAGCATTTCTATCCCAAATAAAACCAAAAAATATCAAGAAAGCCTTGTAGGATGCAGATTGAATTACTGAAATGCAAGAGGAACTGCATCAACTTGAAAGAAACAAGGTATGACACCTGGTACCTTGACCCTCAGACAGAACCATCATAAGGACCAGGTGGGTATTCAGGAATGAGCTGGATGAACATGGAAATGCTACAATGAACAAAGCAATGCTTGTTGTCCAAGGATTCAATCAGGAGGAAGGGATCGATCATGATGACACTTTTGGCCTAGTAGCTCGCATGGAAGCTATTAGGATCCACATTGCCTTGCCTCACATATGGAATTTACCTTATTCCAGATGGATGTGAAGAGTGCCTTCCTGAATGGTTTTCTCAAGGAATAAATCTATATCAAGCTACCTACAGGCTTTTAAACGTCATGTACATCCTGAACATGTATTCAATTTGGATAAGGCACTGTACGTATCGAAGCATGCCCCTAGAACCTGGTATTAGAGACTATCCAAGTTTTCTCTTGGGAAATGGCTTCACAAGAGGAAAGATTGACAATATATTGTCTTTGAAGAAACAGGGAAGGAACCTGCTCATTGATTAGATTTATGTGGATGACATCATATTTGGAGCTAAAACTAACTCATTATGTGAAGAATTTGCTAAACTCATGGGAAGTGAGTTTGAAATGAGTGTGGTGGGGGAACTGAATGTCTTCCTGGGTCTTCAAGTGAAGCAGTCCATAAAGGGAACATGTATTAGTCAACAAAAATGCATCAAAGAACTCTTGAAAAGGTGTGATATGGAAGTATAGGAATCATTGGATCTCTACTCTACCTTACTTCCAGTAGACCAGACATTGTATTTAGTATGAGATTATGTACAAGGTTCCAATCAAATTCTAAGGAATCTCATCTGAAGGCTGCTAAGAGAATTCTGATATTTTAAGGGCACACAGAACCTGGTTCTATACTATCCTTCAGCTGAATCAGAATATGTTGCAGTTTCCTAATGATGTGCTCATTCACTGTGGATCAAGAAACAATTGGAAGATTTTGTTGCACAAAAGATCAATTGCAAATATCTTCACCAAAGCTCTAAGCAGGGAACACTTTGAGAAACAAGATGGCGCTGGGATTACTTAAACCTAATTGAGAACATGGTTCTGCTGACATGGCTATGATGGACACACTAAGGTAAAATTAGCTAAAGTGTTTTCTGACTAGGCCTAACTCACATCTATACCGTTGCAGGTAAACACGCATGATGATCATAGAAGCTAAAAGTACAGTGTTGAAATTTGGAGGAGAGCTGCAAAACCCCTTTTACAAAAATAGGTCAGGAACCTGGTTCCTGCACCATAGGTTAGTAATAATGTGTTTTTGCATGCTTGTTAAAAAAAAGATAGCAAAATTAATTCAACTACCACATCATCCAACTTTTCAGACCAGCCGTTCTAAACCATTGTCTCCCTTTGCATCTTTTTAATTTTTCCTTCATAACTCTCTACCACTTCTCTCACCATGGCCAACGAATAATCGTCTTTTGCTCTTGCCATCAACATCATTCTCACATCTCCTCCTCCCTTAACACCATCACTGAAAACCCACTTCTTCACTATCCCTAATACTACTGTACCCATACCGATTTCCTCATTATCTCTAGTCACCTCATCTCGAGTCTCACTTTCATGTGTTGCAATCCCTACTTCTCCTCTGTTCCTGAATCTCAGGGGGAAGAAACTCCATTTCTTAGGGGATGAAAGGACTGTGGTACTTTTTGAGTTTCCGGTTCATGACACCGTCACAGAAGAACTTGTTGAAGAACCTGACTCTCTTTTAGCTGAAACAAACCAGGTGGTTGTAGAAGAAAAAGGCTTTTGAGTCTGCCTTGCAAAAGAGTAAGCAGAGTATTAAAAAAAGAGGTTGATGAAATAGGGGGAAGTTGTGGCTAATAAACACATTCCAGTAGTTGAGGTTGATAAAGATGCAAGCAGTGGCTGAGAAATATTTGTTCCTCCACATTCCAGTAGTGGAGGAACCTAGTTCCTTAGTGAAAAGATCTACAAAAGGTTGTGGCTGAGAAATATTTGTTTGAGGGTGTCATTGTGGTTGTTGCAAGCAGGAATGGGAAGGTTATTGAAATATCCAGAAAACAAAAGTGGGAAACTATGGGAGGACTTGGTTCAATAAAGACCATTCTAAGTGACAGTGGCTTTGGGTAGAAGAGTTAACTCAGAAAAAGTCTTGTGGGGTCGCACGCTTGCCCGACAATCTAGGAGATGGAAGGTATGAGACAAGTTCTGGACTTAGGCAACTAGTGGAGAATCTACAGGAGAAACTTCTTGAATAACAATTATCTGCAACTACCCGCATGGACCTAGCTCTCAAAACCATTGTTGCCTCCTTTTCCCAGCCTCCCTCTTCTAGTGCCCCCTAGGATCCTCTCAGTGGCCAGTTAGCTTTTGCTATGATGCTTTTGTGGTTGTTGTCTTTCTTTTTGTTTGTCTTTTTGTGATGGCATGTTGGATTTCACCGTTGTTGCTCCTGTTGAAACAGTCAAATTTCTTATCAATAAAACAACTCTTCTTTTGCTTGTACAATGCTTGTTTTCCCTTTTGCGTCTCTTTTCTATCATGATTGTGTACACATATATGGCATGAGTTAGCTTTGTTGGACTTCTTTATGCCTTTTTGTCTTACTGTGTATTTTTGTTGATGCAAAAGAGGGGAAGAATAGAGTCAGGGGGAACATAATGCATACATATGTCAAGAGGAAGAATAGAGTCAGAGAGAACATATGTAGTTGCTGTTAAAAGTTTGTCATCATCAAAAGAGGGAAATTGATAGGCTTAAGGTATTTTAATCTATGTTTTGATGATCTAACAATCTTTCTGTATGGAACCAGATAAAAGACCAAGAATAAAAAGTCAGGGGGAACATATGGGGAAACATGTGTAAGTAAGGACATAAAGTCAGGGGGAACTTGTGGTCTCCTGTTATTCAACCTGGTTCTCTCTCCTATTATTCAATCTGGTTCTCTGAACTCTAAATCTTTGTTTTCAATGCTAAGTTTGTCATCATCAAAAAGGGGGAAATTGATAGGATTGATAGGTTTTCAATATCTTTGCCTTGTGTTTTGATGATCTAACAAACTTAATGCCAAGAACCAGGTAAGGAACCTGACTCACTTGGATTACACTGCATCTAACGAATTCTAGCCAAATGTGAACTTGCTACAGCTTCAGGAGGTAGGAACCCAAACAAGGACCTGATACTCTTGTGGGTTCCTCACGGAAGTACAAAGTCAATTGGACACAGCTTGAAATGAAGATTCTGCCGCACTGCACTGTTTCCAGCGCCCACCCATTCTTTAACCAACTAAAGTGCTCACATATGTGATCAAGGTGCACATAAAATGAGTCTATACAAAGCATCATTCAAGTTACTCAACTCAAGACAATCTGGGCGGTGTGCACAAAAACCAGATCAGGAACCTGATCCCTTGGTACTTCTCTAACAGAAGTCCAAGTCAACTATATAGCTAGAATGCAACTGAGTGACTGATCGCAATTGTACAAAGAGGAACACAACAAGGACCTAGTCCCTTTGGGTTCTCTGATAGAATTACAAGTCAACTACAGCTGGAAAGCAATTGCAGAAAATGACTGCCTGCAGCAGTGCAACAGACAGTGGAGCAGACAGTGCAACAATCACTTCCCATTGAGATTACACATCACTAAAGTTGTCTTGTGTAGTATAAACCTTATGCAAGGCACAAGTTTCAGGTTCCAACACTTGCAAATACAAAAAATGAAAATTCTCTCAAGTGCTCAAGAACCTCTCTCAAGAACAAAGCTTCTTCAACCTCAAAGACCTGATCCAAGATCGAAGACATCTTAAGTCCTTAGGTTGTTGAGTCTTTGTCATGTGTTCTTCATTATAACTCCTATCTGCCTTTCTAAAAAGCATTGATTAGGTTGAGTCATAAGCAAAAACCTTTGTTACCGTAGTGTGACAAAGTGGCTTGTGGTGGAAATATCACAAGTTAGTCAAAGCCTTTGTAACCGTAGTGTGACAAAGTGACTTGTGGTGGAAATACCACAAGTTAGTCAAATTCTTTATAACTAGGATAGTTATAGAGTGACTTGTAATGAGAGCATCACAAGTTAGTTGAAGTCTTTGCAATAGGGTTATTGTAAAGTGGCTTGTAATAGGGAGATTGCAAGTTAGTGAAGTTAAAAGCCTACAGGTGTAGGTCGTAGTTTTTTGATCCCCTTGTATGCGATTTTTCTACGTAAAAATCCTTGGCCTTATTTACATACAACTTTATTAGCATTTACAGCAGAATCCCATAAAGGACTAGGTACTCTACTAATCGGTAGACTTACACAAACTTAGCACTGTATCAAACTGATATAGGACCAGATCGCTATACAGTTTGGTTCATCAGTATTTTAAGAGGAAACACATAGAGAACTCGGTTCTCTATACAGTCTGGTGGACGCACAATCTCTAACATTCCGGAGTCCATCATTCAGTGGGGCTGAGTTAGAGGATGCCTAGGACTTCTTTAATAGGAGCCAACAGATTCTTCGTACGATGGGTATTCTGGAGACCAAGGATCTTGTTTATTACTTTTCAGTTTACTAGGGATGCCTTCAAATGGTGGGAGGCCTATGAGAGGAGCAGGCCAGTCGGTGTTGCACCACTTTTATGTCTTGAGTTATCCGTTCTCTTCTGGGAGAAGTTTATGCCACAGACCCGCAGGGAGAAGCTACACAAGTAGTTCGAGCAACTACATCAGGAGGGCATGTCAGTGGCCTAGTATGAGATGGTATTTTTAGTGTTGGCTCATCACGCAATTTGGTTGGTTCCTACTGAGAGGGAGAGGATTAGGAGGTTCATTGATAGCTTCACCTATTAGTTGCATTTTGCTATGACTCAGGAGAGTGTATCAGGCGCTAGGTTCGATGAGGTGGTTGATATTGATCGGCGGCTAGAGTTGGTCTGTAGTTAGTAGTGTGAGGAGAGGGAGGCCAAGAGGCCTCATGGATTGAGTGGTTTTAGTTGTGTTCCTACGGGGGTCAGTTCTACCATAATAGGGATCATCCTTATAGGCCCACTCAGATGGCTTGTCCAGTTCATTGTGGTGCATCATCTAGACATGATTCATACAATGCCCATCTGAATCAGTCATTTCTCAGTGCTCTCCCAACTTAGAGTTCATCACGTGCTTCATCGATTCAGGGTTCATCTATGCCAGTTCCTTCTAATAGTTACTCTGGTACTCAGGGCTCTATTCAATCCCCACCACCACTATCGGGATGTTGCTTCGAGTGCGGGGAGTTCGGGCATATGTGGAGCTAATGTCCTCGCCGCCTAGGAGGTATAGTATAGTAGAAGAGTTAGGCCACAACTTCAGCACTAGTTACTTCACCACCCGCCCAACCAGCTCGGGGTGGGGCCTAGGCAGCTAGAGGTCGCCCTAGAGGGGGAGGCCGATCAGGTGGTGGTCAGGCCCGATTCTATGTTATTCATGCCAGACCATATGTTATTGCTTCATATGCAGTGGTCACAAATATTGTCTCAGTGTGCCACAGAGATACTTCCACATTATTAGACCCTAGTTCTACTTATTCCTATGTATCCTCATATTTTACTCATTATTTAGATATTCCCTATGAGTCCCTAGTTTCACATGTTCATGTCTCTACACCGGTGGGCGATACTATTGTTGTGGACCGTGTATATCGGTAGTATATAGTGGCTATTGGGGGATTGGAGACTAGAGTTGATCTCCTATTGCTTAGTATGGTTGATTTTGACGTGATCTTAGGTATGTATTGGTTGTCTCCATGTCATGCTATTCTGGATTGTCACACTAAGATCGTGATGTTGGCTATGCCGGGTTTGCTAAGAATCGAGTGGAGAGGTTCTCTAGATTATGTTCCCAATGAGTGATTTCATATTTGAAGGCCCAACGGATGGTTGGGAAAAGGTCTCTATCATATTTGGCCTTTATAAGGGATGTTGGTGTTGATACCACTACTATTGATTATGTTCCAGTGGTGCGAGACTATCCGGATATGTTTCCTATAGACTTGTATGGCATGCTAACCGATATGGACATTGACTTTGGCATTGGCTTGGTGCCAGACACTCAGCCTATTTCTATTCCTCTGTATAGTATGGCACCAACTAAGTTAAAGGAATTGAATGAGAAGCTTCAGGAACTTCTTGATAAGGGGTTTATTAGGCCTAGTGTATACGCCTTGGGGTGCACCGGTTCTGTTTGTGAAGAAGAAGGATGATACTATGCGGATGTGCATCGACTATTGGTAGTTGAACAAAGTTACAATCAAGAACAAGTATTATTTTTCGCACATTGATGATCTATTTGACTAGCTTCAAGGATCGAGGGTATTCTCTAAGATTGATTTGAGGTCTGGCTATCACCAGTTGAAGATTCAAGACTCGAAGATTCTAAAGACTGCATTCAGGACCTGTTATGGTCAACATGAGTTCCTTCTGATATCTTTTGGGCTGACTAGCTCCCCAGCATCATTTATATATTTGATGAATAGTGTATTTCAGCCATATCTTGACTCGTTTGTCATAGTATTCATTGATGATATCCTTGTTTACTCACGTAGCTAGGAGGAGCATGCCCAACATTTGAGGATTGTATTACAGCGGATGAGGGAGGAGAAACTTTATGCCAAGTTTTCCAAGTATAAGTTTTGGCTTAGTCCGGTGGCGTTCTTGGGGCACGTGGTGTCTAGTGAGGGGATTAAGGTGGATCCAAAGAAGATAGAGGCAGTTCAGAGTTGGCCCAAACCATTCTCAGCTACTGAGATTCAGAGCTTTCTTGGCTTGGCCGGTTATTATCGTAGCTTCGTGGAGAGTTTCTCGTCTATTACAGTTCCTTTGACTAAATTTACCCATAAGGGTGCTCCATTCAGGTGGTTTGATGAGTGTGAGGAGAGCTTTCAGAAGCTCAATACTACCTTGAACACAACTCTAGTTCTAGTTTTACCTTCAGCTTTGGCTCTTATACTGTGTATTGTGATGATTCTCGGATCAGTATTGGGTGTGTTTTGATGCAGGAGGGTAGAGTGATTACTTATTCTTCACGTCAATTGAAGCCCCATGAGAAGGACTACCCTATTCATGATTTGGAGTTGGCTGCCATCGTTCATGCATTGAAGATTTGGAGGCATTATCTCTATGGTGTGTCTTGTGAGGTATTTACGGATCATCAGAGTCTCCAACACTTGTTCAAACAAAAGGATATAAATTTAAGGTAGCGGAGATGGTTGGAGTTGCTAAAAGACTATAATATCACCATTCTGTATTATCCCGAAAAGGCCAATGTGGTGGCTGGTGCCTTGAGTAGAAAGGTAGTGAGTATGGGTAGCCTTGTATTTACTCCTGTTGGTGAGAGACCTCTTGCAGTTGATGTTCAGGCCTTGGCTAACCAATTCGTGAGATTAGATGTTTCGGAGCCCAACTGGGTTCTAACTTGTGTGGTTTCTCGATTTTCCTTATATGATCGCATCAGAAAACGCCAGTATGATGATCCACATTTTCTTCCTTAAGGACACGATTCAGCACGGTAATGCTAAGGATGTTACTATGGTGGATGATGGGGTGTTGAGAATGTAGTGTTGGATTGGTATGCCTAATGACGATGGGATACGTGAGTTGATTCTTGAGGAGGCCTACAGTTTGTGGTATTCCATTCATCCGGGTGCCTCGAAGATGTATCAATACTTGAGTGCCACAAAAATGTATCAACAGTTGAGGTATCATTATTGGTGGAGGAGGATGAAGAAGGATATAGTGGGGTTTGTAGCTCGGTGCCTAAATTGTCAGTAAGTGAAGTATGAGCATCAGAGACCGGGCAGATTACTTCAGAGGCTTGATATTCCATAGTGGAAATGGGGGTGTATCACCATAGATTTTGTAGTTGGACTCCCACAGACTTCGAGGAAGTTTGATGCTATTTGGGTGATTATGGATCGGTTGACCAAGTTCGTGCATTTCATTCCAGTTGGTATTACTTATTCTTCGGAGCGGTTGTCTAAGATCTACATTTGCGAGATTGTTTGCCTTCACGGTGTGCCGGTGTCCATCATTTCAGATCGAGGCACACAATTTACATTGCAGTTTTGGAAAGCAATGCAGCGAGAGTTAGACACCTAGGTTGAGTTGAGTGCAACATTTCACCCTCAGTCGAACGGACAGTTCGAGCGCACTATTTAGATATTGGAGGATATGTTATGCACTTATGTCATAGATTTCGGGGGTTCTTGGGATCAGTTTATGCCGCTTGCAGAGCTTGCCTACAACAACAGCTACCAATCGAGCATTTAGATGGATCCGTATGAGACTTTGTATGGGAAATGGTGTCGGTCTCCGGTGGGATGGTTTGAGCCGAGTGAGGCTAGGCTATTGGGTATTGACTTGGTTCAGGATGCTTTAGACAAGGTTAAATTGATTTAGGATCGGCTTTGCATGGCGCAGTCGAGACAAAAGAGTTATGCCGATCATAAGGTTTATGATGTTGCTTACATGGTTGGGGAGAAGGTACTGCTCAAGGTTTTACCCATGAAGGGTGTTATGAGGTTCGGGAAGAAGGGCTAGTTGAGCCCTCGGTATATTGGGCCGTTTGAGATGTTTTAGATGATTGGAGGATGGCTTACAAGCTTGCCTTGCCGCCTGGTCTATCGAGTGTTCATTCAGTATTTCATGTTTCTATGCTTCGAAAGTATGTCGGCGATCCATATCATGTTTGGATTTCAACACAGTTCAGTTGGATGGTGATTTGACTTATGATGTGGAGCCGGTGGCCATTTTGGATTGGCAGGTTCGAAAGTTAAGGTCAAAATACATAGCTTTAATTTAGATGCAATGGAGAGGTCAGCCTGTTGAGGAAGTTTCTTGGGAGACCGAGCGGGAGATGCTAAGAAGATATCCACACCTATTTGAGACTCCAGGTAAGTTTCTAGACCCATTCGAGGACGAACGTTTGTTTAAGAGGGGGAGGATGTAATGACCCGGCCGGTCATTTTGAGTGTTCTAGCCTCGTTCCCCCATTTACTGCTCATTTTGCTTATTAGTTGCTATGTGACTTGCTGGGATATTTTGTTCGGTGCCAGGAATATTTTTGAATGAGTTGATACACTTAGCCTCAAGGTTGGAAGCTTAAGTTGAAAAGGTTGGCCGGATATTGACATATGTGTAAAAAAAACTCTGGAATGGAGTTTTGATGGTTGCTTAGCACCGTTGGGTGATTTTGGACTTAGGAGTGTGTCCGGAAAGTGATTTGGAGGTCCATAGTTGATTTAGGCTTGAAATAGCGAAAGTTGGAAAATTAGAAGTTTTAGAAAATTGAGAAGTTTGACCGAGAGTTGACTTTATAGTTACCTGGCTTGGATTTTGGTTCCGGGATTTGGAGTAGGTTCATTGTGTCATTTATAATTTGTGTGAAAAAGTTGAGGTCAATCGGACTTGATTTGATAGGTTTCGACATCGATTGTAGAAGTTAGAATTTCTTAGTTTTCAATAGGTTTGAATTAGGGAGAGATTCATGTTTTTGATATTATTTGAGGTGATTTGAGGGCTCGACTAAGTTCGTATCGGTTTTTAGGACTTGTTGGTATATTTGGTTGAGGTTCCGGGGGCCTCTGGAGTGATTCGGATGGGAATCGGGTTGAAATTTGGACAAGAGGAAATCTGGGCTACTAGTGTTTGGTGTCACCGCACCTGTAGGGTTTTGGTTGCTGGTGCATGACCGCAGAAGCGAGGGAATGGTTGCAGGTGCGGTTTGAGCGAAGATGGGCAGTGATCACATGTGCGAAGGGTTGTCCGCACCTACGAGGTCAAAGATGCGGAGAGGTGTCACAGGCGTGAGATTGGGAAAGGAAGCCTGAGGGCGCAGGTGCGGAAGTATATCCACATATGTGGATGCGCATCTACGCATAAGAGACAGCAGATGCGGAAGTGGGCTAGAGGTCCTGGATCGCAGAAGCGATGGAAGATCCGCAGAAGCGGGACCGCTGATGCGGTGAAGTGATCCGCAGAAGCAAAAGCACTGGACAAATTATATTAATTCGAAGGTATGTGATTTTATTATTTTGGACATTTCAAGCTCGGGCTAAGGCAATTTTTCAGAGGGATATTGAGGGGTTTCTTGAGGTAAGTCACTTGTGATCATTTTTATTCAATAATATTGTTTCCCCATTGAATTTTGATCATGCCCAACTATGCCTTATAAAAAGGACTAAGCGATCGCTGCAAATATAATCCGATTTACAAGTCTGATTTCCATCCTGGACTCCCGCTAATGTGAACTGCTGCAAGTGCAGAAAATAGAGAAACAAGGACCTGATCCCTTGTGTTTCCCTTACAGTAGTACGAAAGTCAACTGTGCACAACTGGAAAGTGAATGCCATAGAAACAGTGCAATAGTTTTGCAGTGCAACAGTTTTGTAGTCACTTGATTTTAACCTACCAAGTGCTTACATCATTCAAGTGATGTCATCAAGGGTGTATTAACAAGAGAATTATAACAAAACATCACTTGAATACTTGAGAATTCACTTCAAGCATTCAAGCCTTCTACAAACAGTGAACTCAATTCTCAAGAGCTTGAAGAACAAAGTTAAATGCTACTATGAACTAGCTCCTAAATCTAGTATTTTATTGTCCTTAGTTGAGTTGTAACTTTGTGATTGTTCTTATTGTAATTCCTAAATTACTTAGCTAGAAGCGTTGCTTAGGAACCCCTTTGTAAACCCATAAACTTTCTGAGTTTGTGTTGTGACTAGAGTTAGTCATAAGTTAAAGTCTTTTTAACTAGTGAGTGACAAAATGGCTTGTGATAAGTGTAACACAAGTTAGTTGAGTTAAAGTCTTTGTAACTAGTGAGTGACAAAGTGGCTTATGATAAGTGTATCACAAGTTAGTTGAGTTGAAGTCTTTGTAATAGAGTCATTACAAAGTGGCTTGTAATAGAGTGTTTACAAGTTAGTGAAGTTGAAAGCCTACAAGTGTAGGTCGTGGTTTTTGTCCCCTTGAGTGAGATTTTTTCACGTAAAAATCTCGTGCTCATTTACTTACCGTTTCATTAGTATTCTCCGTGGAAACTCATAGAGGACCAGGTACTCTATAGTTTGGTGGACTCATATAAGCTATCAATTGGTATCAGAGCAGGTTCTTTCTAAAATGTTAACACTTAGAAAGGATCTCAATGGCTGCTCCACCTAACTTTGAGGAAGGACAATCAACCTACAGGCCCCCTAGATTCAATGGTCAGTATTACGGCTGGTGGAAGACTCGTATGCATGATTTTATAATGACAGAAGACTTAGAGTTGTGGGACGTCATTTGTGATGGTCCACATGTTCCCATGAAGAAGCTTGGAGAAACTGGACCATTGGTGCCGAAAAACAGAAAAGAATACAGTGATATTGACAGAAAAGCTTTAGAAAAGAACTTTCGTGCCAAGAAAATCTTGGTATGTGGTATAGGACCTGATGAGTACAATAGAATCTCAGCATGTGATTCTGCCAAAGAAATATGGGAAGCATTGCAAATGGCACATGAAGGAACTACTCAGGTTAAACAGTCCAAGATTGACATGTTCACCACAGAGTATGAGCTCTTTAGGATGAAGGATGATGAGTCTATACAAGATATGCACACTAGATTCACATCTATCATAAATGAGCTTCATTCACTTGGAGAAGTTATTCCTAGAAACAAGCTTGTAAGGAAAGTTCTCAGTGTTCTACTTGGCCCTTGGGAGAGTAAGGTGAATGTTATCACCGAAGCTAAAGATTTACAAACTCTAACCATGGATGAACTGATTGGAAATCTGAAGACATACGAGATGAAAAGACAGAGAGACAGTGAAAGAATAGAGCCGAAAAAGGAGAAGAACCTAGTGCTCAAGGCTGAAAACAATGACTCAAGTGAAGAAGATAGTGATATGGCCTATCTCACTAAAAGATTTCAAAAGATGGTTCGAAGAAATGATGGTATACCTAAGAGAGGTAGTACAAGCAAACCAAGAAACTATGATCTCTGTCACAAGTGTGGAAAGCCAGGGCATTTCATCAAAGACTGCCCACTTCAAAAATAGGAGTATGACAAATAAAACTCTGACAAAGAAGCAAAAAGGAACCCAGTTCCTAACAAACGATTCAGTCGAAAAAGTGCAGTTGACAATATTGTGAAGCAAGCTCTTGCTACTTGGAGAGACTCCTCTAGTGAATTAGAAGGGGAACCAAATGCAAAAAACAGCTCCATGATGGCAGTGGAAACTAAAGCAAAGGAATATGACTCATTGTTTGCATTGATGGCTCAGTCTGATGACGATGAAGAGGATGAAAGTGATGAGGTAAATTTCAGGGATGTTCATAGAAATCTAAAGTCCTACTCTTCTAAGAAATTGATATCTCTAGCAAATGTTTTAATTGATGCATATTATAGTCTTGATAATGATAAGTAAGCCCTGACCATAGAGCTAGGAGATGCTGAACAATGTAGAGATGATCTGGTGGTCTGTGTGGTAGATTTAAATGAGACCATAGCTAATCTTGAAAAAGAAAAGGAAGCTCTAACTGAAAAAATAAATAGCGTATAAAATGAGAGAGATGACTTGATGGTAGAGGTTGTTGACTTGAAGGAAACCATAGAAAACCTAAGCAAAGAAAAGAATGACCTAGAAGAGAAAATTGTTGATAATGAGCAAGCAAAGGATGACTTTTTGGTGGTTATCACAAATCTAGAGGAAACCATTAAGGGACCCAAATCTGAACATAGGCATGTAAGTATTGAAAAAGGTAAGGGAGTAGCTAGTGAGACACACATCAAACTTGAAAAAAAACTAAATGATGTGAGAACTAGTCTATGTGGTGAACTCGAGAAAAATAGGCAGCTTCAAGCTGAATTGAAGAAAGTAAAAAATGATCTTGAGAAATCTCTCAAGTGGACCTAGTCCTTAGATGTTGTCACTGCCATGTACTTCAACAATAGTAGAAACAGGCAGGGAATCGGGTTCCAAAAGGAGAAAACTCCTTACAACCCTCACAACAAGTACGTCACAGTTCCTGATAACTTGCTTTGTACCCACTATGGGAACAATGGGAACTTCAAAGAAAATTGCCAGGCCAGGGTTCAATCTGTACAGAAAAACAAAGTGTTTACTGAAAAAGTGACTACTAAAGAGGGACCAGGTACCACTCGCAAAAAAACGAATATTGCTTGCATGGACTAGAAAAGCTCTTATTTATCCCTTTTCTCATTACAAGGGACCCAAACTAGTTTGAGTTCCTAAATTTAACCCATAATTTACATGTGCAAGGAATAGTAAAAGGAAGCGGACTGCAATGGATCATGGACAGTTGATGCTCAAAGCACATGACTGGAAGCACCATGAATTTTCTCTCGCTAAAAGCCCTGTAGGAAGGGAATGTATCCTTTGAAAAAAAGGGGGGTGTCGCGCCCCCTTTTTCTCGTAAAATCGGGTTTATGACATTTTGGAGGGACAACTCGTTCCTTTTGGGAACTGGGTTTGCATTTGAAGAGCGCCACCTAATGATTAAGGTGCATTAGGACACCAATAGAGATTCAACTCTGAGTTTGTTTCAATAACCAGAGATTGGGTAAGGGCTTGAAATTATCCCAAGGGGAAGGTGTTAGGCACCCCTCAAGATCCACTAATATGGTTCCCGGCCAGACAATCATTGTGAATTTAGAGAATAGATAGGTATGGGCTCAAATATTAGGGGATTTAAACACATAAAAGAAAAAAACATTTGAAAGAAACATTTTAAAAAATAAAGAGTTTGCAAATAAAGGAAAGGGGTCCTAGGTTTATATTTAATATGGATCACCCTACACAATATCCGGTAATCACTCCTCAATGAGGGGCTACACGTGACATTATCGTGTGGTCATCATATCCATATCTACCCTTCCCACCCCCATTAAGGTATTAAGCACAGATTGGTCTTGATTACTTATTGCATGCTATTACTCATCCCATTCCTATCAGTCCCGGAGGCACTTAAGACTACTAATCCTAAAAGGTAGGGATATTAGGATGACTTGAGGTTTCAAAGGTAAAAATCTAAGGTGGCATACAAAACATAAAGAAGACTGCACGTTAAAGGGGAAGCACATAACACATAAGGCTCAAGTATACCTCCTCAAACAAAAGCACATAATTATCATGACTTGCACATACTTTTTGGGACTGAATAAAGCACATAAAGACGAGGGAAGTTAATTATTGAGGCATATTAGTTTATTACATAACTCAAATAAGAAGTCTGAATCAGGCCTGCCTACTAGTAGTAGGGATTAACAAAAGCAGATGCAGTTTACAGTTATTACTCCAAGGCTTGCCTAAGTGTCTAGAAGGGGTCCTATAGACATGATATCTATTGAGTTCAGAATATGATGAGACAATAATAACTCAAAATGAAGTGTTTGAGATCCTATAGGCATGCTTGCTAAACCTTGTTAAGTAAGGGAATTAGATTATTAAAAGAGATGCAGAATGTATAAAATTAAATTTAACTGATTACAGATTCTGCAGGTGATAGTATCTACTATTATGGATTTTAATCCCTATGAACATGATATCTAACATCGAATGTGAATGAAGCGAATCAGAATTATTTAAGAATCCCTATAGGCATGATTTCTATGCGTTATTGATTTTATATCCTTATAGACATGATACCTAACATTGCATGTGAGTAGGAACGAACAGGATTTTAGTTATGAACCCCTATAGGCATGATTTCTATATGTTACTGATTTTAACGTGTTACTGGATTATAACCACTTGGACCCTAAAACATGGTATCTAAACGGTGACAAATGTGCAGGGTTTTAGATGATCCCTATAGGCAGGTTATCTAGATGTGAAGTTGAACAAGAAGTCCTATAGACATGGTTTCTAAATGCAGTTTGAATATGCAGAAATTAAAAATAGTCCTATAGGCATGGTTTCTACCCTTGACATGCATAAAATACCCAACCCTTTTCACTAGCCAGCCCCAGATATTTATTACAACTTATTACAGATCAGGAATACTAAATACAAAATACATCAGGAAAATTCAAAGAAAAGAATTACAACCAGAGAAAGCCTGATTCTTGACTTCCTATCTGAGTTATGAGATAAACCAACTCAAAGACCCTGATCCAAAGCATTTCTCAGACTTGAGTGTGTCAGAATGCCCTAAGGGCCTCAATAGGACCCAGGCAGTGCTCACACCCAAGTTTCATAACCAAAATAGGGACAAGTGCAGTGTGAAAATGTCAGCCCTCATGTGTCCAAGTTCAGAGGGAGCTCATGGGTCCCAAGGCAAGGCTCACATGAGGGGTGGCAGAACATAAGTCTAAGAGAAGAGTGCAAGTGCGGAAATGGAGCTTTAAGAACTAAGGAAGTAAAGAAGAGGGAAAGAGGTACTGGGAAAGAGCCATTAACACTTCAAACAAGTTGATAATTTTACATCAAAGGGGGTCAGAGGTTTGGGAATCCATTGTAAGGAGCCTATATACTTAGGCATAAGTTAATTCTGGGCATGCACAGTAATAGGGAGTACTACCATGCTTGTAAAATCAACCAGAACTCATAACATATAAGGGTAACATGGAGGTTATGATCCTAGGAAGACCAAGTTTGAGTCATGTTCCGCAATATTCAATGTTGTCATGCCCCAAACAAACCATAAGTATCAAACACATTGGGGTAGGGATTTAGGATTCATAATACATTGATTCAGAATAGGAGAAAAGAAATTACAACATACTAAATAAGGTATTGAGTTAAATACAAGCAATAGGCAGACTAGAATGCAAGAATATTTAGTAACCATGTTGTTGTTGATGATGAAAACTTAACTAGAACATACCAGTCAAAGAAGCAAAAAAATGCAGTAAAGAAAGGTAGCAGGACTTCGAAATATAGTTTTGGCTTTCAGCCAGCTAAACAGGCCACAATACAAGTAGTAAAGCAAGAGAGAGTGTTTTTAGTGTAGGTGTGAGTTCAGAATTAAAAGTGTTCCTGTTTGTGTTAATGAGAGAGTATGTATATATAGTAGTTCGAAACCATGTAAAATAAGGCAAGAATTACAATTGTATAGTAATTATGGAACTCAGAACCAATTAGAACCAAAATTAGTACAAGTACTCCCTTAATTTAAGGGAATCAGTTCAAACGGTAAAAACAAGTAACAAATAAGGAAAGAAATCAATGTGTAGACAAGGAAATAATTCGATCATATTAGGCATAGAGTAATTTATTAGAGGTAGGTTCAGAAAAACTTTAATTAGGGAAATAGACCGTAAGAATCAAACAGCCAAGGTAAGGAATGAATTAGATTGAGTAAAAAGTAGGGATCAAATGTCTAAAGGAAAGTGTTCAAATTAGACCAAGAAACGAGGAATCAGAATCATTCAAAGAGAAAGTCATGTGTCAATATTTTGCATATAAATAAAGTAAGACACAGATGGTCAAGAGTCGACATACAAACCTAGCAAACATGAGAGTCAAATAATACTGATTTGATGAGAAAGAGGCAAGTTTCGAACAGTCAAGATGAACACAAGCACGTAGAGTCAGTGTAAGTTTTTAGGCTAAGAAACTGGGTAGAAACAAATCAAGGCAAGATAGTCACGAAGAATCATAGAAACTCAAAAATGAGAACTGGCTAGTCGTGCTGATACACAAAACTAAACAAAGAATCCCCTAAAAAATAGGGCTTTCAACATAGATGAGTTAAAGAGAAGATAGAAACCCAGAATCAGAAGAATCACAAAAAGGGAACAAGAGATTTCGAAAAGAACTTCTGCACTTACATGAATAGTCTCAGACCCCAAAATCATACGATTTTCAACAAAAGAAGGGTTTTTAAAAAGAGGATAAAAAGACATATCGGACAAAACTCAGGCAAACAAACATTCATTTAATAAACAGTTAAAAGAAATTAGTTTTTTTTTAACATGCAAACTCAGGCAGAAGGATAATACGAGCAAACACAGCAAAACATTTCAAAAATCAAAGAAAGGTTTCGAAATAACTTAACAGAACCTTAATCAGAAGGAGTTTTGAAAGTGGAGTTTTAAAAGAAACTTCGAGAAAAGTGCTTAAAAGTTCAGAGCAGACATAGATCTAAAACAGATCTAAGAGAAATCAAGAGAACCTTAATGGTTAGGGTTTTAGAAGAACCCCAAGCGGTGAGAAAGGCTTTGAAAGCCATCGATCTAAGCAGGAGAGTCAAGAGTCAGACTCGAATAGCTATAGCTGGACGGAGAAAGGTCAGAGATGACCGGAGAACATCCGTTAACTAAAATCGACCAAGGCATGGACCAAATTCCTTCAAGATCTAGCCTTGAAACCATAATAGCCGAACACGTAGAAGCCGTGAGAGGTGGATATAGGTATCCGATGACCTTGGAAGCCATGGATTTGGGAGGTTTTAGGGTTGTAGTTGAGGGCGGCAGCTAGTGATTGAGAGAGAAGGGGATTCAGAGGCGGCGGAGTATGTAAAATGGGGTTAGGGTTAGGGGTTGTTTGAATTAAAAAAGGTAAGGATTGTTGTTGGCCGTTGATCTGAATGATCAACGGTCTGGATTAAAACGGGTGGTGGGTGGGTTATGAAGGCGGGCTTGGGCCGGATTAAACAGGGATTGGGTCAGGGTAAGTGGGCCTCAGATTAGGTTTAATTGGGGTGCAAAATCAGGCTAAAATTGAAATAAAATGGGGCTAACATTTAAATAGCCACTTTTCCCTATTTGATTTATAAAAAATAGTAAAATAATTTCTGGAAATAAATTAAAGGTACTAAAATGATTAATAGTACATAATTATCAAATTAAAAATACTGGACTTAATTATTTTTAGATATAAACGTAATTAAATCTAAAAGAGGCTAATATTGCAATCATATGCAATTTAGCTTTAAAAATACTAAATAGATTTGTAAAAATATGCAAAAACTTATATTAGCTATATTTTAGCATAAATATGAGAATCCAATAAGTGAATCACCAAAATGATAATTTTAGAAATAATTATTGTGTTTTTCTGGATAAATGGGCAATAAATTGATTTAAACTCTTTTAAAAATTAAGGAAAAAGAATAATAAAACGTTTTGAGCATACTTATATATGTTACTGTTTTGAAAGTATTTGGCCAATTAAAAATATATACAGGAAAAAATTAGGTATCAACAGTTGCCCCTCTTTACCCTGGAAGGATGAAAGAGTTGTCGGGTAAAGATATGATGGCCAATTTTGACCGAACGAAATGGTTTGAGGAGGAATAGGTCGTGTCTTGGCTTCTGAGCTGCCTACATATCCCTGTTTTTACAGGAATCAGGCCATATATAGTTCAGGATCCTTCGACGGAGTATGCCAATGGAGACTTTTCAAGAACGGACGTAATATTCAGGATGGGGATGGTTAAGGTTTGACATGGCTGCGGGAACTGGAGCGGTATAGCTCCTGCCAAGATGACCGCTGCTTGTTAGTTTACCTGTAAATAAGCAATACAAGCCTATATTGTGCATAAATTTAAACATGATGCAGTTTCCCGTCGGACCATGAAGACTGTCTCTAGACGGTTAGAAAGACGTCCTTAGACCATGACGTCCTGGGCCATAAAGCGTATAATAAAGGATTCACAGGCCATGAAATGATGTTCTCAGGCTATGAGGATGATGCCTTCGAACCATGATGCTTTTGAATAATGATATGCAAAAGATTAAAAAGGGGGTCCTCAGGCCGTGGCATGGTGTTCTCGGCTATAAAAATGGTGCCTCCGAACGATGATGCCTTTAGATAATTTGGTGATCTTTCAGCCTATGAGATGCAGTAGGTGGCAATCTTTCAGCCGATGAAATGCAGTATTTGGCGATCTTTCAGCCATGCAATGCAGTAGGTGGCGATCTTCCATCCATGAAAATGTAGATAAGGTGGCGATCTTTCAGCCATGCAAATGTAGATAAGGTGGCGATCTTCCAGCCATGCAAATGTAGGGGTGGCGATCTTTCAGCCATGCAAATGTAGGGGTGACGATCTTTCAGCCATGCAAATGTAAGGGTGGCGATCTTTCAGCCATGCAAGTGTAGATAAGGTGATGATCTTTTAGCCATGCAAATGTTGAGGGAGGCGATCTTTCAGCCATGCAAATGTAGGGGGAGATAAAGCTTAACCTCGGAAGGCAGAATGGTAGCCTTATGCAATACAGAAACGCAAATGGAGACATCGTTTAGTCTCGGAAGGCAGAATGGTAGCCTTATGTGATGCAGAAAATGCAGATAGAGACAGCGTTTAGTCTCGGAAAGCAGAATGGTATCCTTATGCAAGAAAAAAAGGGTAAATTCTTAGCTGATAGTAGATTATGGTATTGTGACTGTTGGGGACATTGTGACACACAGAATGTCACTGATGTGCGTGGATAGCAAATGTTGCTAAGTGCGACAATTCTGAGAGTTGTATTCCTGAACAATGTTTGTCTTGTGAATGTATAGTATGTCTAATGCTTTCGTAATCCAAGTGCCTGCATCCAAAGAAAAATCGTGAGTTTTGTAAAGGGGGGAGGTTAGTTCGTATCCCCGCTGGCTCTGCTTGACTTGTTCGGCTTTGATTTGGTGATACTTAATGTATCATTGGGGTAGCGTTGCTAAACAAAGTAATTTCAGTAATAAACATGCATGATTTCATAAAATATGACATAAGTATGTAATTACGAATAACTTTTAGATGAACCGACGACTGTGATGTGGTTTAGGACATTGCAACCTCTCTTGCTACGGAATTTTGAGGGTCCTCCTCAAAATTCTGCCCCAGTTTAACGGGTTGAGGTTTCTGACTATTGTTTGCAACGACCGGCTGAAATTACTTCGGAATTTTAAGGGTCTTCCTCAAAATTCTTCCCCAGTTTCCAATTGCGAGGGGAATGAAAATTTTATTGAATTGTGACCGAACCCATAGGGCTACCTACGTATCCCCTCTTAAACGGGAATCAAGTCAGGCGTAGTTCAAATACATCATATAAGGAAAGCATGAAAATTACACATAGTAATGCTTGACTGCATCTGAATTAATTGGTTTTGGACAAACTTCTCCGTCCATTTCTGCAAGTGTGAGGGCTCCTCCTATCAGAACCGGGTGAACCATGTATGGACCCTGTCAGTTGGGAGATAAATTCCCTTTGGCTTCATCTTTATGCGGGAAAATTTTCTTTAACACCAATTGTCCCGGTGTGAACTGTCTCGGTTTGACTCTTTTGTTGAAGGCTCTGGACATTCTGTTCTGATAAAGCTGACCATGGAAAACTGCATTCATTCTCTTTCCATCTATAAGGGCTAGTTGCTCATAATGACTTTTCACCCATTATGCGTCATCGAGCTAAACTTCCTGTATGATCCTTAGGGAAGGAATTTCTACCTCAGCGGGAATGACAGCCTCTGTACCGTAAACCAGCATATAGGGGGTTGCCCCAGTTGATGTGCGGATTGTGGTGCGATACCCCAATAAAGCAAATGATAAATTCTCGTGCCACTGTTTATGCTTCTCTATCATTTTCCTCAATATCTTCTTGATATTCTTGTTGGCGGCCTCTACAGCTCCATTCATTTGAGGTCGATAGGCTATGGAATTCTTGTGTCTAATCTTGAAAGTTTCACACATGGCTTTTATTAAGTCACTGTTGAGGTTGGAGCCATTATCAGTAATGATTGATTCTGGAATCCCGAATCGACAAACGATGCGGTCGCGGACAAAGTCTGCCATGAATTTCCTAGTCACTACTCTGTAAGATGCTCCTTTGACCCATTTGGTGAAATAGTCGATTGCTACTAGGATAAACTTGTGCCCGTTGGAGGCGGCAGGCTCGATTGGTCCAATAATATCCATTCCCCAGGCGGCGAACGGCCATGGTGATCTTGTTGCATTAAGCTCATTTGGAGGCACCTTTATCATGTCTGCATGTATCTGGCAGCGATGTCATTTCTGTACATACTGGATGCAGTCTATTTCCATAGTCATCCAAAAGTAACCAGCCTGGAGTATCTTCTTTGCTAAGACAAAACCGTTCATATGTGGACTGCAAGTCCCAGCGTGAATTTGCTCTAGTAGTTTGGATGCTTCCTTTGCATCGACACACCTTAGTAATCTTAAATCAGGAGTCCTCCTATACAGGATTCCTCCACTATGAAAGAAGTTGTTGGACAATCTCCGAAGCGTGCGTTTTTAGTAGGATTTGCATGCTCTGGGTACTCTCTTTTTGCCAAATATTCCATGATATCATGAAACCAAGGCTTTTCGTCTGCTTCTTCTTCAACATGGGCACAATAAACCGGTTGATCATAGATCTTTACTGGAATGGGATCAATGAAATTTTTGTCTGGATGTTGTATCATAGATGACAGGGTGGCCAATGCATCGGTGAACTCATTCTGGACTCTAGGAACATGTTGGAATTCAGTCTTCGTGAACCTCTTTCTTAATTCCTGCATGTGATGCAGATACGGGAGTATCTTGGAGTTCTTGGTTTACCATTCTTCACGCACCTGATGTATGAGTAGGTTCAAATCTCCAATCACTAGCAATTCTTGAATGTTTATGTCAATGGCCATTTTGAGCCCTAGGATGCAAGCTTCATACTCGGCCATATTGTTGGTGCACGGGAACCTGAGTTAGGCAGACACCGGATAATTCTGACCGATTTCTGATACCAGGACTGCTCATATGCCAACTCCTTTAAAATTTGTTGCTCCATCGAAAAACAATCTCCAACCACCATAGGATTCTGCAATGTCCTCTCCTATGAATGATACCTCTTCATCAGGAAAATATGTTTTTAAGGGTTCGTATTCTCCATCCATGGGATTCTCGACAAGGTGGTCTGCTAGTGCATGTCCCTTGATTGCCTTCTGAGTCATGTAGACAATGTCAAATTCACTCAACATGATTTGCCACTTGGCTAGCTTGCCAGTGGGCATGGGCTTCTAAAAGATGTACTTCAAAGGATCCATCCTTGATATGAGATATGTTGTATAGACACATAAGTAATGCCTCAGCTTCTGAGCTAACCAGGTCAAAGAACAATAGGTGTGCTCCAATAGAGAATACCGGGCCTCGTACAGGGTGAACTTCTTACTGAGGTAATAAATGGCCTGCTCATTCCTCCTTATTTCATCACGCTACCCCAGAACGCAACCGAACGCTCCATCCAATACTGCGAGGTAGAGTAATAGAGGTCTACCTAGCTCGAGCGGGACCAAGACTGGTGGTGTCGACAGGTATTCTTTGATTCTGTCAAAAGTTTTTTGGCAGTCATCAGTCCATTTGGTAGCGGCATCCTTCTTTAACATCTTAAAGATTGGCTCACAGATAACTGCGGATTGTGCTATGAACCGGCTGATGTAATTAAGTCTCCCTAAGAAACTCATTACGTCCTTCTTTTTCTTTGGCGATGGCAATTCTTGAATAGCTTTGAATTTTAATGGATCCAGCTCTATTCCTAGGTGACTCACAATAAACCCAAGTAGTTTTTCGGCAGGAACCCCAAATGCACATTTTGCGGGATTCAGTTTCAGGTTGTACCTTCGCAATCTATTGAAAAACTTCCTCAAATCTTCCATGTGATCGATGGCTCTCTTGGACTTGAGATGACATCATCTATATATACCTCAATTTCTTTGTGTATCATATCGTGGAAAATGGTGGTCATGGACCTCATGTAGGTGGCCCCTGTATTCTTCAGGTCGAACAACATCATCTTGTAATAGTACATTCCCCATGGCATAATGAAAGCCATTTTCTCAGCATCTTCTTCATCCATCTAGATTTGATGATACCCAGCGAAGCAATCTATGAATGACTATAATTCGTGCTTGGCGCAATTGTCGATCAGGATGTGTATATTTGGTAAAGGGAAGTCGTCTTTCGGACTAGCCCGGTTGAGATCCCGGTAGTCGACACAGACTCTGACCTTTCCGTCCTTATTTGGTACTAGCACGATGTTGGCTAACCATGTTGGGTATTCTACTACCCTGAGAACCTTATCTTTGACCTGCTTGGCAACTTCTTCCTTAATTTTCAAACTCATATCAGGCTTGAACTTTCTGAGCTTTTGCTTTACCGGCGGACATGTTGGATCGGTTGGCAGTTTGTGAGCCACAATAGATGTACTTAGACCAGTCATGTCATCATATGACCAGGCGAATATGTCCTCATATTCCCTTAGAAATTTTGTGTATTCCTTCTTTTCTAATGGCGATAAGTTAACGCTGATTCGTGTTTCTTTGACATTTTCTGCATCTCCCAGGTTAACAACTTCTGTCTTGTCTAGGTTGGACTTAGGTCTGTTCTCAAAATTCTCAACTTCTTTAACAATCTCTTCTGGTATGCTATCTTCCTCTGAATCAATGTCCGTTTGTTGCGTTGTCTCGTTACATGTCACAGTCATCGGTTCATCAAAATAAGTAATAGTAATGCTGTGTAAGTAAAGTAATGAGAGAAAAATAATAATAATGAGTGTTGATTAGTAAGAAAAATCAAAATACTTCGATAAATTGCATAATCGTTTTGAACATTGGAAATCTTATTGCAGGAATTGAAAACATGCGAGAAATAAAATCTTTTAGTAAATAAGACGGTGCTTGTTTTAACCTTGCTACCCCTATGCTCGTCGGGCTCTGGTCGTCCTGATGGTCTAGTTATTGAGGCGTGCCCCTCTGCTTACAGCCTGTAAAGAAGGGCCTTCCTTCCTTTCCTCCTCGAGAACAACACAACAATTCATATCATTGTCTTCTAGGAACAAATTCTTCACTACTGCCAGTGCTTCCTCTTCTTCTGACCCATAGATAACATCGGCCGGTTGGAAAGTCTGCTCCAAGTGTTGTATTGGTTGCTCCAGCAGATAGTAAGGACCGCGCCATGGTGGCGACCAGTTGTTGAATTCTTCCCAGGTGTACTCATATCGCTGACCAAAAGTAGTGCCATGTTTCTTAAGTTTTATGGGCTTAGTGATTCCTTGGAGGTTCTTGCCGAGCCCTTTGCCAGGTTCGTACCCACTCCAATTCAGTATACTCTCGGTCTTGTTATCCCACCATTTGTTTTTGTCAACAATATTTACCCGTTCGATATGATGGTAAGTCTCTCCTCCTAGCTTCTTTCTCCCCTCGATTGATGGAATGGTCTGGCGACTGTATATAGGGTTGCTATCATTGCCGTGAACGATCATTTCCTGGTGGTTCCACTCGAACTTTACTGCCTGATGCAGTGTTGATACTACGGCTCCGAGAGCATGAATCCATGGCCGTCCCAATAGCAGATTGTAAGATGCTGGCACGTCTATCACTTGGAAATCAACATCGAACCAAGTTGGCCCCATTTGCAAACACAGACTAATCTCCCCAATGGTGGACTTTTGGGAACCGTCGAAGGCTTTCACGTTGATGGCTCTGTCTTTTATCTCATGCAGTCCTTTTCCCAACTTCTTGAGTGTTACTAGTGGACAAATGTTGAGACTGGAACCCCCGTCAATCAGAATCCTGGTGATGAAATAGTCTTCGCATTGCACGGTGATGTGTAGTGCTTTGTTGTGACCCAACCCTTCAGGTGGCAGCTCATCTTCATGAAAAGTAATTTTATGACTTTCCAATACCTGTCCTACCAGTTAGCCATTTCCCCGCTAGTGATGTTGCTTGGCACGTATGTTTCACTCAGCACCCTTAGCAGGGCATTCTTGTGTGCCTCAGAATTTTGTAGCAAAGCAAGTATGGAGATTTGCACTGGTGTTTTGTTCAACTGGTTGATGGCTGAGTATTCCTTGGCATGTATCTTTCTCCAAAGATCGTCTGGACCTATCTCAATGATGGGTGACCGATTGGAGGCTTTCTTGCTTGACTCAACTAGGTGTTCCAGGGTATAGACCCTACCAGTTCTCGTCATACCCTGTGCGGCGACAGTTTCCTCGAACCTAACCTTGCCTTTTCTCCTTGCCTCGGTTGTATAGTCCAATGGTATAGCTTTTGTATGGTATAGTGTCATGGTTGACATCGCCACTGGAATCAGCGTGGATATCTTTACTCCGAACGGAGCGTGTGCCTTGGGTGGTAAAACCGCAACTTCAAACAGTGTGGGTGCATTTGCAGGAGACACGAATTCGACCTTAATTGGTGCTGATGTCTTTGCGGATGATGTTATTTCAAACTCAAGTGGCACGGACATATTTACCTCGGCGTCACTAGAGGGATGAATCTAGACCACAATCGGATTAAGAGTAACTATTGGCTTCTTTGGGTCATTCCCTTCTGTGATCAAACCGATCGATCCCTCGGGATCCCAATCATCCTCTATTTCAATCATGTGAACGCCTCCACCTTTGTGGTCTGGCAGTGGGTTATTGCGGATATTCGGAGTGGGTTCCTCTGCCACAATAATTTTGTTGTCAATTAAAGTCTAGATCTTGTCCTTCAAAGAACGACATTCGTTGATGGTGTGTCCCTTCATGAAGGAATGGTATGCACAGGATTTATTTAGGTTAACCCAATGAGAAGGGTTCTCAGGGGTTGCAGCAGGGATGGGGGTGACGTAACCAGCAGCTTTGAGTCTTTTGTACAACTGGTCAATAGGTTCAGCAATGGTCGCGTATTGTTTAGGAGGTCTACGGTCGAAATTTGGTGGAGGTCTACGATTGAAATTTGGTCGAGGTCTAAGGAATTTTTGGCATGTAGGAGGTGATTAATAGTGGGATGGTTGAGCATTATAGGCTTGGTAAATATGTGTGGGTTGGGAATATCTGGGTGAAGTAGGCTGATATATGGGAGGTGGAGGTGATTGATAAATGGGTGGTGGAGTTTGGTAGGAGGGTGAGGGTGTTTGGTAGTTCGGAGTTGGTTGATATGTGAATGGAGGTGTTGGGTAAATTTGGTATTTAATGGGAGATTTTGTTCTTTGTGCAACCATTACGTCCCCTACGTCCTTTTTCTTGGACATGCCACCAGACTGCAAAGCCTTATATGTAGCTTGCATGGCCTCAAAGTTCGTAACCATACCACTTTTGATGCCCTCTTCGATCCTTTCACCCAGCTTGATAATGTCAGAAAATTTATGGCTATTAATCAACATTAGTCGTTCATAATACTGCGGGTCTTGAGCCCGAACAAAAAATTTGTTCATCTGTTCCTCCTCTAAGGAAGGTCTGATCTTAGCAGCTTTGGACCTCCAGCGAACAGCATACTCGCGAAATGTTTCTGTAGGCTTCTTCTTTAGGTTCTGAATGTAAAACACATCCGGCACATTCTCTGTGTTGAACTTGAAGCTCTCCATGAAGTCGGACGTCATGCCTACCCAGTTCGACCACTTCTTCGGATCTTGGATAATGTACCAAGACAAAGCATCTCCCTTCAAACTCCTCATGAACAACTTCATGCGGATTCTCTCGTGTTTCCCTACTCCAACCAGCTTGTCACAGTATGTTCTCAAATGGACCCTTGGATCCCCTATACAATCAAATATTTTGAACTTTGGAGGTTTGTACCCCTCGGGTAGTTTGACATCGGGTTGTATGCAAAGATCTTCATAGTTCAGCCCTTCAATTCCCTTACTTCCTTCAACGCCTTGAATTCGGCTAGTCAATTTCTTAAGTTCTTCAGCCAGGTTCCTGATAAGCGAATCTTTATCATCACACTCGGGCGTGTTTGAGATGGGTTGGGTGGAGTGTGGCATAGTCTCCACGTAGATGGGGGTGCTATGGTGGGTGTGGAAGTGGTCATTTGTGGAGTTCAGGGGTTCTAGGATGAGCAACGGGGTGTTGTTTGAGGTATGGCAGGTGTGTAGTGGTGGTGAGGAATGGGATGGTTTTGTTTCTTTGGGATATTATGTGGAGGTGTGGGGTTCGGAGCATTCGGGAAATTGATGTCTGGAGTGGTGAGAGAAAATGACAGATTTGCCAGATTTCGAACATGATCAAGCTCTTCTTAAAATTTCAGCAGCTTTTGTTCGAGTTGGGATGCATTTTCTTTGGAAACTTGAGTACCATGACCATGAGTGACCTCTACCAGTTCAATTGAGTTCTCTTTTCTGACATTGTTCAAATCTTCCATCTTCCATTTGCTCTTGTTTTTGACAGGACTGAGAGGAGGAGTGGGTGGAGGACCCCTGGATCTCGTGGAATAAGATAATGTTTCCAGAGTGCACGAACTAACCTTTGGGGAGAGGGAATAATAAACAAAAGTAAAAACAAAAGGTAACCAAGTTAGTGAGGATTATAAACAACGTTGCGATATTTAAACTACATAGTGCAAGAATGTAAATCGTGTCCTAATTTGAGGACCTCTTTGTGCCCGAGGTAGGCCTAGCGACAAATTGATTTGGAGAACTTAGAATGCTAAATGCCTCATTTTATTAATAAAAAGTAGAGAATCCCAAATCGACACTAAATAACAGGAAATAAAAGTCACTAGTGGACATTGGCCTTATTACATTTCATAAAGCAAAAAGAAAAACTCCTATCTATTTGGTCCCAGAAGGCCCTTCCCCAGATTCAACATCCTTGGCTCCGTCGAACAGCTTTCCCAGCTCGCGAAGTCCCAGCAGTAGGTAGGCTCTGGCTAGATATCCACCTTTGTTTCCTTCAGCATTTTGGCAGTCTTCGACCCTCTTGAGAAACTTTCTTTCCAACTCTACTATGCCTCGCTCCAAGTATCCCACTTGCTTGTTGGCACTGACAGCCATGTCTTTCCATTCCTCAACTAACTTTTGATTGGCTTCTTGTATTTCACGGTGCTCGCTTTCGCACTCACGGATCCTTTTGCGCAATTGGTTGTACTTTACTTGTGCCTCGGCCCTTTCATCTATGATCATGTGGCCCCTAGCAAACCCTAGTTGGCCCAATCCATTGTGATTATCTTCCAACCAGCCTGAATCGTACGGAGCGCAACCAGCGTGGTATCTGTCTGGCTCGATAGTATCTCTCCCCATGGCGATCTTGTAGTGACACATATGTTGAGCTTGGTACTTATAAGGACTATCATCAACCTAGAAGTCAACCCGGAAGTGACTCATCTTGTCGACCCTAAGTATAACCTGCTTTCTTCTAGCCTGTGTAATAACTCGAAGAGGGACATAAGGATAGGTTCCTCTCAGACCGATTAATATCAGAAATGGTGCATCCCCAGATCGGGCGATGAATTCCTTGGTAGGGAACCAGTCGAACATCCACTGTACCTGGTCCTCAGTTAGATTATCAAATAACTATACCCATCCTTTGGCATTTTCCGGTTGAGCAAACATATTGGGCATGTAATTCATTCACCTCGGATGATGGAAGGCGATATGATCATCCTAGTCCCTTCGTTGGATCTCTTGTTGGTACTCACCCTTTTGGAGATGCTCTATGAGCCAAAGCTGAAGTAGCAAATTGCAGCCTTTGAAGTGTTTGGCTCCTCATTGATAATTCTCCAAGGCTCGGTATATTTCCACAATGATCATGGGCACAATGCTGAAGGGTTCCCCACTAATTCCTTCCATTAAGGTCTTAGTTACCATGTCCAGTCTGGTGTGGATTCTTGCTTTCTTTATTGGAAACACAATCAATCCCAGGAAACAAAACATGAATACAAAGACCCTTCGGTGAATATGCCCTAATTATGTGATAGCAAACTCGTCAGGATAGGTACGGTAGGATTTGATGTGACTGTACCTCTCGTACAAATAGTCAGGGGGATATAGGATTCTTTCAGACATGTCAATTCTGGATTCTTCTTCAGACCCATCATTTTGAGGAAGCCCTTGCCCTTGCAGTTCTCAGGCATCAACAAACTCAGAGTTTCCCATGCTATGCCGGCCAATCCTCCTATTTCTTCTATCAAGGGTGTCATCTCAATGTTCCCAAAGCGGAATACGAACCTTTCACAATCCCAGAACAAAGTAGCAGCTTCTATGATTTTATTGTTGGGTTGGATTTTCAGGAGAGAAGGTAGGTTTCCCAGATACTTCCGGACATGAGTTTGATCACTGGAGTGAAGATCCTCCCACCATCTTAGCAGTTTTGGGTGGATGTTGGTAACCATGCCAAATCTAGGGACTTCGTGCCTCATATTTCTGCAAGACAAATAAGGTTAGGCCTTTACCCCCACCAGACTCGACTATTTAATATCAACAATTGGCATAAAGCATTTAGTTCTCCAAATAAATGCACAGAACGTGGTAGTGTCTATTTGGGTTTAGGGAACCTAGTGGACTTTGGACAAGGCTATCTTAAAGGATCATAATTGACCCGGCTAGGTTTGACCATGATGCATGCACATTTTAAATAGAGTAAGGTTGCTATGGGGTTTTAGACTGGTACCCTTGAGTGGACAACTCAAGGGGAAAGGCACGGAACCGTTGACTAAACCGTTGATCGACTGGTTTTACCGCAAATATGTCTTTTCCGGATTTAGGGGTGATAATATCATAAGAGCGCAACCACTCATTATAAGCGTTTTTATGGGATTTGTTTGGCACGAGTGGAATATGATGTTGGGCATGATTATGCAATAATTAAAAACATGTTGGCATGTATTTGCACGTTAAGAAAGTAGTAAATACAACAGTTTCATAATTTAAAGCAGTAATAAAAGGAGGAAACAAAAAGAGAAGTCAGTTCTACAATTGAAAAGGGAATTGAATGCTTAAAGAAATTAAACAAGTAATTGCACATAAAGGATCATAAATTTACAATAATAGTTTGAAATGGTAAAAGCCTAAAAATTCTTAGCAGAGTCGTCATGCTGTCGTGCCCCCTTTTTCTCGCAAAATTGGGTTTATGACATTTTGGAGGGACAACTCGTTCCTTTTGGGAACTGAGTTTGCATTTGAAGAGTCGCCACCTAATGATTAAGGTGCATTAGGACACCAATAGAGATTCAACTCTGAGTTTGTTTGAATAACCAGAGATTGGGTAAGGGCTTGAAATTATCCCAAGGGGAAGGTGTTAGGCACCACTCAAGATCCACTAATATGGTTCCCGGCCAGACAATCATTGTGAATTTAGAGAATAGATAGGAATGGACTCAAATATTAGGGGATTTAAACACATAAAAGAAAAAAACATTTGAAAGAAGCGTTTTAAAAAAGAAAGAGTTTGCAAATAAAGGAAAGGGGTCCTAGGTTTATATTTAGTATGGATCACCCCACACAATATCCGGTAATCACTCCTCAATGAGGAGATACACATGACATTATCGTGTAAGCATCATATCCATATCTGGCCTTCCCACCCCTATTAAGGTATTAAGCACGGATTGGTCTCGATTACTTATTGCATGCTATTACCCGTCCCATTCCTATCAGTCTCGGAGGCACTTAAGACAACTAATCTTAAAAGGGAGGTATATTAGGCTGACTTGAGGTTTCAAAGGTAAAAATCTAAGGCGGCATACAAAACATATAGAAGACTTCACGTTAAAGGGGAAGCACATAACATATAAGGCTCAAGTATACCTCCTCAAACAAAAACACATAACTAACAGGACTTGCACATACTTTTTGGGTCTGATTAAAGCACATAAAGACGAGGGAAGTTAATTATTGAGGCAGGTTAGTTTATTACATAACTCAAATAAAAAGTCTAAATCAGGTCTGACTGCTGGTTTTAGGGATTAACAGAAGTAGATGCAGTTTACAGTTATTACTCCAAGGCTTGCCTAAGTGTTTAGACGGGGTCCTATAGACATGATATCTACTGAGTTCATAAGGTGATGAGACAGTAATAACTCAAAACGAAGTGATTGAGATCCTATAGGCATGCTTGCTAAACCTTGTTAAGTAAGGGAATTAGATTATTAAAAGAGATGCAGAATGTATAAATTAAATTTGACTGATTACAGATTTTGCAGGTGATATTATCTACTATTATGGATTTTAATCCCTATGAACATGATATCTAACATCGAATGTGAATGAAGCGAATCAGAATTATTTAAGAATTCATATAGGCATGATTTATATGCGTTACTGATTTTATATCCTTATAGACATGATACCTAACATTGCATGTGAGTAGGAACGAACAGGATTTTACTTATGAACCCCTATAGGCATGATTTCTATATGTTACTGATTTTAACGCGTTACTGGATTATAACCACTTGGACCCTAAAACATGGTATCTAAACGGTGACAAATGCGTAGGGTTTTAGATGATCCCTATAGGCAGGTTATCTAGATGTGAAGTTTAACAAGAAGTCCTATAGACATGGTTTCTAAATGCAGTTTGAATATGCAGAAATTTAAAATAGTCCTATAGGCATGGTTTCTACCCTTGACATGCATAAAATACCCAACCCTTTTCACTAGCCAGCCCTAGATGTTTATTACAACTTATTATAAATCAGGAATACTAAATACAAAATACATCAGGAAAATACAAAGAAAAGAATTACAACTAGAGGAAGCCTGATTCTTGACTTCCTATATGAGTTATGAGATAAACCAACTCAAAGACCCTGATCCAAAGCCTTTCTCGGACTTGAGTGTGTTAGAGTTCCCTAAGGGCCTCAATAGGACCCTAGGCAGTGCTCACACCCAAGTTTCATAAGCAAAATAGGGACAAGTATAGTGTGGAAACGCCAGCCCTCATGTGTCCAAGTTCAGAGGGAGCTCATGGGTCCCAAGGCAAGGCTCACATGAAGGGGGGCAGAACTTAAGTGTAAGAGAAGAATGCAAGTACAGAAATAGAGCTTTAAGAATTAAGGAAGTAAAGAAGAGGGAAAGAGGTGCTGGGAAACAACCATTAACACTTCAAACAAGTTGATAATTTTACATCAAAGGGGGGTAGGGGTTTGGGAATCCATTGTAAGGAGCCTATATACTTAGGAATAAGTTAATTTTGGGCATGCATAGCAATAGGGAGTACTGTCATGCTTGTAAAATCAACCAGAACACACAACATATAAGGGTAACAAGGAGGTTACGATCCTAGGAGGACCGAGTTTTAGTCATGTTCCGCAATATTCAATGTTGTCATGCCCCAAACAAACCATAAGTATCAAACACATTGGGGTAGGGATTTAGAATTCATAATACATTGATTCATAATAGGAGAAAAGAAATTACAACATGCTAAATAAGGTACTGAATTAGATACAAGCAATAGGCAGACAAGAAGGCAAGAATATTAAGTAACCATGTTGTTGTTGATGCTGAAAACTTAACTAGAACATACCAGACAAAGAAGCAAAAAAATACAGTAAAGAAAGGTAACAGGACTTCGAAATATAGCTTTGGCTTTCAGCCAGCTAAACAGGCCACAGTACAAGTAGTAAAGCAAGAGAGAGTATTTTTAGTGTAGGTGTGAGTTTAGAATTAAAAGTGTTCTTGTTTGCGTTAATGAGAGAGTATGTATATATAGTAGTTCGAAACCATGTAAATAAGGAAAGAATTACAATTGTATAGTAATTATGGAACTCAGAACCAATTAGAACCAAAATTAGTACAAGTACTCCCTTAATTTAAAGGAATCAGTTCAAACGGTAAAAACAAGTAACAAATAAGGAAAGAAATCAATGTGTAGACAAGGAAATAATTCGAACATATTAGGCAAAGAGTAATTTATTAGAGCTAGGTTCAGAAAAACTTTAATTAGGGAAATAGACCGTAAGAATCAAACAGCCAAGGTAAGGGAATGAATTAGATTGAGTAGAAAGTAGGGATCAAATGTCTAAAGGAAAGTGTTCAAATTAGACCAAGAAACGAGGAATCAGAATCATTCAAAGAGAAAGTCATGTGTCAATATTTTGCATATAAATAAAGTAAGACACAGATGGTCAAGAGTCGACATACAAACCTAGCAAACATGAGAGTCAAATAATACTGATTTGATGAGAAAGAGGCAAGTTTCAAACAGTCAAGATAAACACAAGCACGTAGAGTCAGTGTAAGTTTTTAGGCTAAGAAACTGAGTAGAAACAAATCAAGGCAAGATAGTCACGAAGAATCACAGAAATTCAAAAACGAGAACTGGCTAGTCATGCTGATACACAAAACTAAACAAAGAACCCCCTAAAAATTAGGGCTTTCAACATAGACGAGTTAAAGAGAAGATAGAAACCCAGAATCAGAAGAATCACACAAAGGGAACAAGATATTTTGAAAAGAACTTCTGCACTTAAATGAATAGTGTCGGACCCCAAAACCATAAGATTTTCAACAATAGAAGGGTTTTTAAAAAGAGGATAAACAGACAGATCAGACAAAACTCAGGCAAACAAACATTCATTTAATAAACAGTTAAAAGAATTAGGTTTTTTTTAACATGAAAACTCAGGCAAAAGGATAATATGAGCAAACACAGCAAAACATATCAAAAATCAAAGAAAGGTTTCGAATTAACTTAACAGAACCTTAATCAGAAAGATAAGGAGTTTTGAAAGCGGAGTTTTAAAAGAAACTTCGAGAAAAGTGCTTAAAAGTTCAAAGCAGACATAGATCTAAAATAGATCTAAGAGAAATTGAGAGAACCTTAAAGGTTAGGGATTCATAAGAACCCCAAGCGGTGAGAAAGGCTTTGAAAACCATCGATCTAAGAAGGAGAGTCAAGAGTCAGACTCGAATAGCTATGGCTGGCCGGAAAAAGGTCAAAGATGACCAGAGAACAACCGTAAACTGAAATCGGCCAAGGTCTGGACCAAGTTCCTTCAAGATCTAACCTTGAAACCATAATAGTCGAACACGTAGAAGCCATGAGAGGTGGATACATGTCTCTGATGACCTTGGAAGCCATGGATTTGGGACGTTTTAGGGTTGTCATTGAGGGCAGCGGCTAGGGTTTGAGAGGGTTTGAGAGAGGATTGAGAGAGAAGGGGATTCAGAGGCGGCGGAGTGTGTGAAATGGGGTTAGGGTTAGGGTTCGTTTGAATTTAAAAAGGTAAGGATTGTTGTTGGCCGTTGATCTAAATGATCAACGGCCTGGATTAAAACGGGCGAGTGGGTGGGTTATGAAGACGGGTTTGGGTTGGATTAATGGGGATTGGGTCAGGGTAATTGGGCCTCAGATTAGGTTTAATTAGGGTGCAAAATCAGGCTAAAATTGAAATAAAATGGGGCTAACATTTAAATAGCCACTTTTCACTATTTAATTTATAAAAAATAGTAAAACAATTTCTGGAAATAAATTAAAGGTACTAAAATGATTAATAGTACATAATTATCAAATTCAAAATACTGGACTTAATTGTTTTTAGATATAAACGTAATTAAATCTAAAAGAGGCTAATATTGCAATTATATGCAATTTAGCTTTAAAAAAACTAAATAGATTTGTAAAAATATGCAAAAACTTATATTAGCTATATATTAGCATAAATATAAGAATCCAATAAGTGAATCACCAAAATGATAATTTTGAAAATAATTATTGGGTTTTTCTGGATAAAACGGGCAATAAATTGATTTAAAATTTTTAAAAAATTAAGGAAAAAAATAATAAAACATTTTGACCTAGAGAGCACTATAAATACGAGGTTTAGGGTTTTATTTCATATTTTGACCTAGAGAGCTCGAATTTTGGCAATGTTTCGAAGGTTTTTCAAGAAATTCATCGGTTTAAGTGATTCTAACTCGGATTTGGCTAGAGTACATGAATCTATCATTGAATTCATCATTTGATTCATTATTTAGGATAAAATTTGGGAAGAAAATTTGTGAAACCTTTCAAAAATGTAAAATGATAATTTGAAGGACCAAATGGTATCGAAATATGATAATTTTGGTATGGTAACACTCATGAGAGTATGAGGATTCTAGTTTTGTAAATTTTGTCGAATTCCAAGACGTGGGCCCGGGGGTCGGCTTGACCAATTTTGGAATTTTTAATGTAAATTGGACATTTTCGAGTGAGCTTTTTTCCCTTAGCACATTTTGATGGTTTTGTACTGATTTTGGTTAGATTTGGAGCATCCGGAGGACGATTCTAGAGGCAAGGGCATCGCGGGATAGTGTTCGGACCGCATAGAGGTGAGTTATGATTGTAAATGATGTTCTGATGGTTTGAGACCCTGGATTGTACATTATAGCGCTATATTGAGGTAACGCACACGCTTGATGACGAGCGTGGGGTCGTGCACTGTTGGGGATTGTGACTTGGTCCGTCCCAAATGACTATTTTACCGCGTATTTGACTGAAACCTATTTGCTATCATCATTATTTGGGCTGAATGCCATATTTAGGCCTTGTGCCAACTATTTGAACCCTTCGGGGATTTTTACTGGTATTTCCTCACTATTTTGACTTTTTACTGAACTCAGTCATGTTATATTTCACTATTTTCCTACTCAGTCATGTTTACTCTGTTTTAACACTTACATGATCTTTTAAATGATATTTTTGGGCTGAGAATCATGTTTTACTATTGCCCGAGTGGCTTGTGAGGATTTTGACTGAGTAAGGCCGAGGGCCTATGTTGTGAGGAAACGTTTGATATTGATTATGAGGCCGAGGGCCTGAGATATGTACGTCACGAGGTGGCTTGATTGATATGAGGCTGAGGGTCTAGTGATGATGCCATGAGGTGGCTTGATATTGCGCTTGGGCCGTAAGGGGCCCCTCTAAGAGTCTATACACCCCTAGTGAGCGCGGGTACCAATTGTGACGTGAGATTGAGCCCCAGGGGCTGGTATTGTTCTATGTGATTGCCCGAGGGGCTGGTACTATTCTGAGATATTGCCCGATGGGCAGATTTGTTGATACTGTGCCCGAGGGGCGAGTCTTTATGTGTTTACTTTTCATAATTAACTGTCCATTACCTACTTAATTATTGAAAGAGGCTTTTCATGAAACTTCATTTGAGTTAAAGGATTTTACCTATCTTTCACTGATTTACAGATTTTAAATGGTTTTAGTGCTTCATTATAGAATGTTTTGTGCCTTACGTGATTTCTTGCTTTTAGTCTTTATTTACATTTGTTACTCACTGAGTTGGAGTACTCACTTTACTCCATGCACTCCTGTGTGCACATTCAGACGTTGTTGATCCTGCCAGTGCGAGTTGAGAGCTCCAAGTGGACATTCGGAATTCACGAGGAAGCTGCTTGACGTTCGCAGACCCGTGTTTCTCCCACTTTATCATTTCTATTTCTGATCAGACAATTGTAATAGTTTATAGACTTATCGAATTTGTAGTAAGATTTATAGATGCTCATGACTAGTGACACTCCGGTATTAAGCTGTGTTGGGTGTCCTTCCGCATATTTATGATATTATCTGCTACTTAGTATTATTAAATCATGTTTTAGACTGTTTTCTTGTTGTTTAAATGTTTAACATCGAATTGGGAATAATTGGTTGGCCTTGTCTTCACGAGAGGCGCCATCATGACCGGGTCCAGGTTTAGGGTCGTGAAAAGTTGATATCAGAGCCTAGGTTACATAGGTATCACGAGTCATGAGCAAGTTTAGTAGAGTCTCGCGGATCGGTACGGAGACGTCTGTATTTATCCTCGAGAGGCTATAGAACCTTTAGGAAAAACATCATATTCTTGAAATTCTTGTCGTTCGATTTTTTTGATCCGAGTACTAAACTTCTGTTATTTTATTCTCTCATAGATGGTAAGGACATGTGCTACCAGTCAGGATGGACGACCACCAGTACCACCAGCCGTGGCCACCAGAGGTCGAGGATGCGGTCGTGGTTGTGGTTGTGGTAGGGGCAGAGCAGCTAGGGTAGCACCTACAGATCCACCAGTTGCCCCAGTTCAGGATCAGGTCCTAGTTATGAACGCTCCAACAACACCAGCTCAGGCACCAGCTGTGCCCATTGTGATTCTGGGTCTTCAGGAGGCCTTGGCTCAGATCTTATCAATTTGTACTGGCCTAGCTCAGGCGGTTTCAGCCACTACAACTGCAGCTACTTCTTATGCTAGGGGAAGCAATCACACACCCGTCACTCGCACACCTGAGCAGTTTGTGCAAGGACTTCAGACGCTCGGGGCACATCAAGCCCAGCCGGTTGCAACTACTCAGGACTATGTAGTTCATGTTATGCTGGAGGATGAGCAACGTAGGTTGGAGAGGTTTGGTAGACTGCAGCCTCCGACCTTCAGTGGTACAGAGGGCGAGGATGCTCAGGGTTTCTTAGATAAGTGTGAGAGGATGTTTCGTACAGCAGGTATTCTGGAGACCAGCAAGGTCACTTTCACTACTTATCAGTTTTTGGAAGCTGCCTTTACTTGGTGGGAGGCTTTTGAGAGGCATAGGCCTATTGGTGGAGCACCCCTTACTTG
Source organism: Nicotiana sylvestris (assembly GCF_000393655.2). Taxonomy (NCBI): domain Eukaryota; kingdom Viridiplantae; phylum Streptophyta; class Magnoliopsida; order Solanales; family Solanaceae; genus Nicotiana; species Nicotiana sylvestris. Next base: position 153,981,117 of record NC_091063.1, on the reverse strand, counting down.
GCAGCAGTTCTCCGTTCTCTTTCTGAAGAAATATATGTCGCAGTCTCGCAGAGAGGAGCTGTGTAGGCAGTTTGAGTGGTTGCTTTAGGGGGAGATGACTGTGTCGTAGTATGAGTTAAGGTTCTCTGAGTTAGCTCGTCACGCTATTTGGATGGTTCCGATAGATAGAGAGAGGATTAGGAGGTTTGTTGATGGCCTCACTTATCAGCTTTTTATTCTCATGACCAGGAAGAGGGTGATTGGTGCTACTTTCGAGGAGGTTGTGGATATTGCCCGTGAGATTGAGTCTGTTCATTGCTAGGAGCAGGAGGAGAGGAAGGCCAAAAGTCCTCGAGGATCTGGTAGTTACGGTGGTGCTCCTTCGAGAGGTCAGTTTCAGCACGGCAGAGGCCGTCCATTCAGTCATGCTCAACCAGCTCGCCCAGGTTATCATGGGGCGTCATCAGATCATGGTTCTCACAGTTCTTATCAAGGCCAGTCATCACTTAGTGCCCTTCCAGCTCAAAGTTCGCCCCATGCTCCATCAGCTCAAGGCTCTTCTATGCTGAGTGCATCTGCTAGTCACTCCGGTGCAAGGGGTTCCCTTCAATCCCCTTCTCCAGCACCTGGAAGTTGTTATGAGTATGGTGAGATGGGTCATATGTGGAGGCAGTGCCCTTGTTGTCTTGTGAGTTCATCTCAGCAAAGGGGTCAGTCATCGGCCTCAGCGCCAGTCACTTCACCACCACCCGCCCAGCCAGCTAGGGGTAGAGGTCAGTCAGCTAGGGGTCGCCCCCAGAGAGGGAGGTCGATCAGATGGCGGTCAGGCCCGTTTCTATGCACTTCCAAGCAGACTCGATGTTATTACTTCAGATGTTGTTATTACAGGTATTGTTTCAGTCTTCCACAGAGATGCCTCTGTATTATCTGATCCCGGTTCCACCTTTTCTTATGTGTCATCATACTTTGCTCGTTATTTGGGTACGCCCCGTAAGTTTCTTGCTTCACCTGTTCATGTATCTACCCCGGTGGGCGATACTGTTGTTGTAGATCGTGTGTATCGATCGTGTGTATCGATCGTGTGTGGTGACTATTGGGGGTCTGGAGACCCGTGTGGATCTTCTATTATTATGTATGGTGCACTTCGATGTCATTTTGGTCATGGATTGGCTATCTCCATATCATGCTATTCTCGACTGTCATGCTAAGACAATTACATTGGCTATACCGGGTGTGCCACGGATCGAGTGGCGAGGTGTGACTGATTATGTTCCCAGTAGAGTGATCTTCTTCTTGAAAGCCCAACGTATGGTTGGGAAGGGTTGTCTTTCTTATCTAGAATTTGTGAGGGATGTCGGAGTTGAGACTCCCAGTATTGATTCTATTCCAATAGTGAGGGATTTTCGCGATGTGTTTCCTGCAGACCTGTCGGGCATGCCACCGGACAGGGATATTGATTTTGGTATTGACCTGGTGTCGGGCACTCAGCCCATTTCTATTCCACCGTATCGTATGGCACCAGCAGAGTTGAAGGAGTTAAAGGAGCAACTTCAGGAACTCCTAGATAAGGGGTTCATTTCGACCTAGTGTGTCACCTTGGGGTGCGCCAGTTCTGTTCGTGAAAAAGAAGGATGGCACTATGAGGATGTGCATCGATTATAGGCAATTAAACAAAGTAACAATTAAGAACAAGTATCCTTTGCCTCGCATTGATGATTTATTCGACCAGCTTCAGGGAGCGAGAGTGTTCTCCAAGATTGGTCTCCGTTTAGGGTATCACCAGTTGAAGATCAGGGACTCGGATATTCTTAAGATGGCTTTCAGGACTCGATATGGTCATTATGAGTTCTTGGTGATGTCTTTTGGGCTGACCAATGCCCCAGTAGTGTTCATGTATTTGATAAATAGTATGTTTCAGCCTTATCTCGACTCATTTGTCATAGCCTTCATTGATGATATTCTAGTGTATTCGTGTAGTCAGGAGGAGCACGCGGAGCATTTGAGAGTTGCGTTACAGAGATTGAGGGAGGAGAAACGTTATGAAAAATTCTCCAAGTGTGAGTTTTGGCTCAGTTCAGTGGTTTCTTGGGGCACGTGGTGTCCAGCGAGGGTATTTAGGTTGATTCGAAGAAGATAGAGGTTGTTCAGAGTTGTCCCAGACCGTCCTCAGCCATCGAGATTCACAGCTTTCTTGGTTTGGCAGGCTACTATCTCCGGTTTGTCCAATGATTCTCATCTATCGCATCGCCCTTGACCAAGTTGACTTAGAAGGGTATGGTCGGACGAGTGTGATGAGAGCTTTCAAAAGCTCAAGACGGCCTTGACCACAACTCCAATGTTGGTTTTGCCATCAACTTCAGGTTCATATACTGTGTATTGTGATGCTTCGAGAGTTCGTATTGGTTGTGTTTTGATGCAGGAGGGTAGAGTTATTGTGTATGCTTCTCGTCAGTTGAAGCCCCATGAGAAGAACTACCCTGTTCATGATTTGGTGTTGCCTGCCATAGTTCACGCATTGAAGATTTGGAGGCATTACTTGTATGGTCTTGTGAGGTGTTTACTGATCATCGTAGCCTCCAGCACTTGTTCAAACAAAAGGATCTTAATTTGAGGCAGCGAAGATGGTTGGAGTTGCTTAAGGATTATGATATCACTATATTGTACCATTCGGGAATGGCCAATGTGGTGGCCGATGCTTTGAGCCGAAAGGCAGTGAGTATGGGGATTTTGGCATATATTCGAGTTGGGGAGAGACCTCTTGCAGTTGATGTTCAGGCCTTGGCCAATCGGTTTGTGAGGTTGGATATTTTGGAGCCCAGTCGGGTATTGGCTTGTGTGGTTTCTCGGTCTTTCTTATATGATAGCATCAGAGAGTGCCAGTATGATGATCCGCATTTGCTTGTCCTTAAGGATAGAGTTCAGCATGATAATGCCAGAGATGTGACCATTGGTGATGATGGGGTGTTGAGGATGCAGGTCCGGATTTGTGTGCCCAATGTGGATGGGCTTCGGGAGTTGATTCTGGAGGAGGCCCATAGCTCGCGATATTCCATTCATCTGGGTGCCGTGAAGATGTATCAGTAACTTAGACAGCATTATTGATGGAGAAGAATGAAGAAAGACATAATGGGATTTGTAGCTTGGTGTCTCAATTGTCAGTAGGTGAAATATGAGCATCAAAGACCGGGTGGCTTGCTACAACAAATGGATATTCCCGAGTGGAAGTGGGAGAGGATCACTATGGACTTTGTTGTTAGACATCCATGAACTTTGAGGAAGTTCGATGCTATTTGGGTGATTGTAGATCGGCTGACCAAGTCTGCGTACTTCATTCCTATGTGTACTACCTATTCTTCAGAGCAGTTGGCAGAGATCTATATTCGGGAGATTGTTTGTTTGCATGGTATCCCAGTTTCCATCATTTCAAATAGGGGCACTCAGTTTATATCGCAGTTTTGGAGGTCTGTGCAGCGAGAGTTGGGTACTCAGGTTGAGTTGAGCACAACTTTTCATCCTCAGACGGACGGGGCAGTCTGAGCGCACTATTCAGATATTGGAGGATATGTTGCGTGATTGTGTCATTGATTTCGGAGGGTCATGGGATCAGTTTCTGCCGCTTGCAGAGTTTGCTTATAACAACAGCTAACAGTCGAGTATTCAGATGGCTCCATATGAGGCTTTGTATGGGAGGCAGTGTAGATCTCCAATTAGTTGGTTCGAGCCCGGTGAGGCTAGACTATTGGGGACTGATTTGGTGCAGGATGCTTTGGAGAAGGTGAAGGTGATTCAAGAGAGGCTTCATACGGCGCAGTCGAGGCAAAAGAGTTATGCTGACATGAAGGTTCGAGATGTGTCCTACATGGTTGGCAAGAAGGTTCTGTTGAAGGTTTCGCCCATGAAGGGTGTTATGAGATTTGGAAAGAAAGGTAAATTGAGTCCTCGGTTCATTGGACCTTTTGAGGTGCTTCAGAGGAATGGGGAGGTGGCTTATGAGCTTGCTTTGCCACCCAGCTTATCGAGTGTGCATCCGGTATTTCATGTTTCTATGCTCCGGAAGTATATTGAGGATCCGTCTCATGTCCTGGATTTCAGCATGGTTCAGTTGGATGATGATTTGATCTATGATGTGGAGCCAGTAGCTATTTTGGGTCGTCAAGTTCGAAAGTTAAGGTCAAAAGATATAGTTTCAGTGAAAGTGCAGTGGAGAGGTCGGCTCGTGTAGGAGGCTACCTGGGAGATCGAGCGGGAGATGCAGAGCAGATATCCTCACTTTTTTTAGGCTTCAGGTACGTTTCTTGACTCGTTTAAGGACAAACGCTTGTTTAAGTTGGGGAGGATGTGATGACCCGGCCATTCGTCTCATGAGTTACCGCTCTGTTTTCCCCGTTTCTGCTTCTTTATGCTTTGTTTATCCGTGTTATGTGGTATCTGGTGGGTCGGATCGAATCCGGAATGATTTTGGTAAGGTTTGAGATACTTAGTCTCTTTTGAGGAAGCTTAAGTTGGAAAAGTCAACCGGATGTTGACTTATTTGTTAGAGAGCTCGGATGTGAGTTCTGATGGTTCGGATAGCTTCGGGAGGTGATTTGGGACTTAGGAGCGTGATCGGATTTTTTTTGGAGGTCCGTAGCTAATTTAGGCTTGAAATGCCGAAAAACGGATTTTTGAAGTTTCCGGTCCGATAGTGAGATTCTGATCTAAGGGTCGAAATGGAATTCTGAAAGTTGGAGTAGCTCCATAGTGTTGAATGTGACGTTCTGGCAAAATTTCAGGTCATTCGGGCGAGGTTTGATAGACTTTTTGATCGAAAGCATATTTAAGAGTTCTTGGAGTTCTTAGGCTTGAATCCAGAGGCGGACTCAGGATTTGAGCACGACGGGGGCACCACTGTATGCTAGTCACTAGTGATAAAATTCGGCGTGCAACTCATTGAAAACTTAATGATTATGATGACTTATCATTTAAGTATTAACAAAAAAAGTTCTAAAGAAAAAGTCTATGGGAAGGGAAGGTGTTTGATGCTATGGGAAGGGAAGGTGTTTGATTAAGCATATTTCATACTTTAAAATTCTAGTTTTTAATAAATATATAAAAAGGGGTCAGTGATCAAAAAGGCGTTCAAAAGTAAATTTATCAAAGACATATTAAAGAATTCAAGATAAAGAGTATGGTAATACTAAAAGAACTGAAAAAGAGTCTCAAACTATTAGTTGTCATTGCCGAGTCAGATTGTTGAAAAAGGTTGTCACAAAATGATATGTATTTTTTCATTTATGGACCGATAAGTTGCAATTAGATAATTTCAGTTTTAAGAGATGAATTTGAAAAAGAATAAAATTAATTAGGTTGACTATTATATACTAGTACTAAACTATAATTAAATTCAAAAAAAGAAGAAGATAAAAGTAAAAAATAAAGTAATTTGCTATTAAATATAAATTACATTGTATTCAAAGAACTAAAATATTAATTAAGTTGACTATTATATATTAGTACTAAATTATAATTGATTCAAAAAAAAGGACAAAAGTAAAAAAAATAAAGCAATTTGCTATTAAATATAAATTATATTGTACTCTAAATAGAAAGGAGGGAAAAGCTGAAAAGGAGTAGAAAAGGCAGAGCAAACATAGAAAGGAGGGAAAAGGCTGAAAAGGAATAGAAAAGGCTGAAGGTGGGATTTGAACTTGCATCACTTCCAAAATCGGAAGTTAAATGGCCAATGCAGCCACTTGTCCAGTCAGTCTATTTGTGTTTAGGGGGGCACACTTAACATATTTAAGGGGTCCCATATATATATATATATATATATATATATAAAAGATTTTTGTCAAGGCTAACGGGATCCCGTGACCCCTCAACCCACAATGTAGGTCCGCCCCTGCTTGAATCCTATGTTAAATGGGTGATTTGATGTTGTTGTGAGCGTTCCGAAGTTTTGAACAAGTTTGAATGATGTCATGGGATGTGTTGGTACATTTGGTTTGAAGTCCCGGGGGCTCGGGTGAGTTCCGGGATGTTTTAGGCCTAAAATCACAGCTGTTGCAGGTCCAGAGGAGTTGCAGACCTCTGAACCTACCAGTGCGGTCCGCACAGGATTTTGAGCTGCCGCGGTGGGGGCTTTGCGGCCGCACAAAATCCAGTGTGGTCCGCGGTGAGGAAAGTTTCACTGGTCTAACTTCAGAAGCTTATATCTTTTGATATACAAGGAATTTTACGATGATTCAAAAACGAAGGTTGTATCTCTTCGTGTCTAGTTTCTATAAAGGTAAAGAAATCACAATTTGGACATCTGTAGAGAAAGTTATGACCAAAATACTAAAGCATGTCACAGCAGTTAAATCCACCGCGGACAGCACTGGTTTTTTGTGCGGTCAGCGGTGGTTTTTGTGCGGTCAGCAGTGGTGGAGATCCGGGAGGTGCACTATAAATACGAGGTTTAGGGTTTTATTTTATATTTTGACCTAGAGAGCTCAGACTTTGGCGATGTTTCGAAGGTTTTTCAAGAAATTCATCGGGATAAGTGATTCTAACTCGGATTTGGCTAGAGTACATGAATCTATCATTGAATTTATCATTTGATTCATTATTTGGGATAAAGTTTGGGAAGAAAATTTGTGAAACCTTTTAAAAATATAAAATGATAATTTGAAGGACCAAATGGTATCGGAATTGAATAATTTTGGTATGGTTAGACTCGTGAGAGTTTGGGGATTCTAGTTTCGTAAATTTTGTTGAATTCCGAAACGTGGGCCCGGGGGTCGGGTTTGACCAATTTCGGAATTTTTGATGTAAATTGGACATTTTCGAGTAAGCTTTGTTCCCTTAGCACATTTTGATGGTTTTGTACTGATTTTGGTTAGATTTGGAGCATCCGGAGGCCGATTCGAGAGGCAAGGGCATCGCGGGGTAGTGTTCGGACCGCATAGAGATGAGTAATGATTGTAAATGATGTTCTGAGGGTTTAAGACCCCGGATTGTACATCGTAGAGCTATATTGAGGTGACGTACACGCTTGATGAGCGTGGGATCGTGCACTATTGGGGATTTTGACTTGGTCCGTCCCGAATGACTATTTTACTACGTATTTGACTGAAACCTATTTGCTATCATCATGATTTGGATTGAATGCCATATTTGGGCCTTGTACCAACTATTTGAACCCTTCGGGGATTTTTATTGGTATTTCCTCACTGTTTTGACTTTTTACTAAACTCAGTCATATTATATTTCACTGTTTTCGTACTCATCCATGTTTACTCTGTTTTAACAGTTTAAACGATATTTTTGGGCTGAGAATCATGTTTTACTATTTCCCGAGTGGCTTGTGAGGATTTTGACTGAGTAAGGCCGAGGGCCTATGTTGTGACTTATGAGGAAACGTTTGATACTGATTATGAGGCCGAGGGCCTAAGATATGTATGTCACAAGGTGGCTTGATTGATATGAGGCCGAGGGCCTAGTGATGATGCCACAAGGTGGCTTGATATTGCATTTTGGGCCGTAAGGGGCCCCTCTAGGAGTTTGTACACCCCCAGTGAGCGCGGGTGTCACACCTCCTTTTTCCGCGCCCGTGAGGCGCAGGGGGAGTTTTTCCAATTAAAGGACAATCGAAACGGGATTTGTTTATTTATTTCATAGTCGCCACTTGGGAGATTTAGGGTGTCCCAAGTCACCAATTTTAATCCCGAATCGAGGAAAAATAATGACTCTATATTACAGTCTGCATACCAGAAATCCGGATAAGGAATTCTGTTAACCCGGGAGAAGGTGTTAGGCATTCCCGAGTTCCGTGGTTCTAGCACGGTCGCTCAACTGTTATATTCGGCTTATTTATCTGATTTTTAATACAATTATGAACCATGTGCAAATTTTATCTTTTAACCACTTTATTAATTATTATTATTAGGAATGTGAACGTCGCTTAAAACATGTCTTTGGACTGCGTCACATGAAATGCACCCACAATCCGGAACATATCTTATTTGACGTTTTGGGATTTGGATTTGGGTCGCATGAAATGCACACCCCAAGTTTTAAGAAAGTAAATTATTAAACACGCGCCTAAAAAGACTATCGCGTTATTATTTTTGGGAAGGCCACGAAATTCACTAAGCGGTCCTCCTGAATTCTAAGTAATTTAAAACAAGTATTTACTGAGGGCCCCGCAATTTGTATTTTTATTCGGTGAGGCTCATCTCATTCTTATTTTAAAAGGATATCCTATAGCAACTACGTTTCTTGTGGTGTTTGTCTCTATCAATCGAAAGCAGTAGATAGTCCTAATTAATTACATGTTTGCGAATTGTTCGTAGCAACATTCAGAAAAGCTTGAAAATTAGAAATGAGGCTGCATGTGCAATCAGCCGAACAAATAATCATGGGCCCAAATCTAGCCCATGCGTGAAAGGCCAGACCTGGGCCACTGCTTGTCCGATGCGGACCTGCCCGGTCTGTTTTGACCTGGGCTCGACCTTTATGAGGTTGAGGCCCTGAATTTGTGCTCTTTATCTTAAAACATGATCTTAAGGGTTATACATGGCAATTTATTAGAAAGGAAAGAACCTATTTACAGTATACGGATTTCATGCTTGGACTATATCACAGGCTCATACTATACCATTGAACTAAGTAGGAGATACCACCTACTGCCTTGGGCATACTCTCATCATCAACCTATATGCACATTCTAGCATTCAACTACCATACATTGACATTTATAAGCATGAAGACTGTCTCTAGTACCCAGAACAAAATGTAAAAACTATTACACATTACATGAATATTTAATATAACAATCTATGTGCAAGGGTCATCCTTCAAGATTCTTCATTTTTGCATTCATACTCATTTTTCAATTACATTTCTTGACAGTGCATTGGTTGTGTACCTGGTATAGAGGACAAAGAAGAAGGAAAAGGATGATCAACTGGGCAGTATGCAGTAAACACAGCAACAGCAGATTCACAGCAACAACACAGCAACAACAACCAGCCAACAATGATGAAGCTCAACAAGGAGTCGAGCAAAAATATAAACAATCCCAGAAAAACAGAGTAGGAAATAACAGCCCAGAATGTTGAATGTAACAGCAACAGAAATCCAATGACCACAAGAAAGCTTGGCAAACGACAGGAAAGCAAAACCACAAAGACAACCTGATCAAACTGGACTCTTACACAGTTTCTTCTAGACAATACCCATCCACAATGTTCTGAAATTTATTTCTGTTTTTCCTTTTTCAGTTTTCTTACTCACAGAATCTCTCAAGACTCCAAAAAAATGAACCCCCTTTTCTAATGGAAGGTCTCCTCTTTTATAGCCTAACCTTAACACTTTACAGTCTGTTTTACAACTCAAAATTGCCCCCCCCCTGTTGTTTTTCCACTCACTTGTTTTAAATAACCAAGCTCCCATGAAATCCCTGACAGCCCCTCTCTCTTTTTGGTTGTTAAAGTGTACTGATCACTTGTTTATTTAACCAAAGTATGGGCAGTAGGAATATAACCTGACAGCACATGCTGTCCAATTATTTTAATTCCTTAAAGCTAACCATACACATGCTGCCCACGGTCTAAACCAAATGGCATCGTGTTTTAAAATCAAAGTCTGAATCTGCCATTATAACCTTTCCCCTAGATGTTCTTTAATTCGATTTGAACAAAATCAATAGGCAATACAATTCAGTTCCTAATGGGACTCAAATACGATCACAGCAGAAATAAGCAATACGAATCAAGTTGTTACCACTAACGATTGAAACTAATTGACGACATATATCGACTCGACTATATTAATCGTAACACATAACAATCAATCGTTCATATAAACAACACGTATAGAGTCCCGAATGACTTCAGACAAATTTGTTCAAACACTGGGAACTTATGTGAATTAAACTCGTTTGACGACTAATCTAATTGATGAGCACGTATATCACAGGGTATATTCAGAACACAAACAGAAGACAATTGGCCAAATAAAAAGGCCTTTAACAGAGATGGAAGAAATCCGAATGAAAAATAACAAAATAACAAACAAACACAAAGAAATATGCTGACAACTTAATTAGAAATAAAACAAAAGAAAGGAAAACTTACCGAAAATGTTTAAATCAAACAGACCCAAATCTGATTCAACTTCGAACTTTTGAGGCCGAACAAACTTTAATCAGGGTGTTCTCACATGAGAACACCTTGATTAAGGTCTATTAGACCTCAAACCCTTGTCAAGGCCGGCCAGATTCCCCAGGTGCATGTGTTCTAAGGTCTGGATTTCCAGATCTGATTTTTAGGGAGTTGTGGGTAGATTCGGACCGGTTTGGTCACGAGGAAGGTCAGGGGAGTGTCTGGTATGAAGATGAGGTGGTTTGGCATAGATCGAGTTTTGTCTCGAATCTTCAAATCCAGATTCGAGATGATAGGAGGTGATTCGAGGTTCGTGGTTAGTGGATTCGTGTTCAGGGTGGTTGGATGCTTTAGGGGTGTGAAGGGGGTGGTCACCGGCATTCGTGCCGCCGGGTTTTGGTGGAGGGGAAGCTAGGGCGGCTTGCTAGGGTTTGGGGTTTCAGCTCGGGGAAGGAGACGAGTGAGGGGTGGGGTTCGGATAGGGGGCGTGGGGTGAAGGGTTGAGTTTATATATGGGGAGGCTGATTGGATCTGAGCCGTTAGATCAGATGATCTCAACGGCTTGGATCTGATGCTGAGAAATGAGACGGGGTCGTTTGGTAGTTAAACGGGGTCGTTTGGTTTAAGTGAGGGGTTGGATCGGATTGGTTCCTGGGTCGGGTTTTGAAACGGGTTACTGATAGAGGTCCTGAGCCGTTGGATCGGCTGGGACGGATGGCTCAGATTGATTTGCCTGAAACGACGTCGTTTCAGGAGGTGCCTGGGCAGGCCTGGTCTGGACTGGGTTGAGTGCTGGTTTGGGCCTGTTTTTGTTTCATTTATTTTGGGCCCAACCGATTTTCTTCCCTTTTTGTTTTTCTAGTTTCATTTTTCTTTTAAAACAAAAAATAAAATAATAGACAATAAAATAATGAAATTAAAACTAAACAACAATGGAACATTTTAACACAATTATCACCAAATATTCAAGTAAGTTAACTAAAAGCCTAGCACGAACGATGCACACATATATATATATTTTTTTGAATTTTCTTTTACTGACACATATTTTTGTATTTTTGTTTGATAATGACTAGATGCAAAATGGACGGACCCACAAATGACCAACAACACATGTTACGGAAAGATCGAAAATTTGTACAGCGAAGCCATTTGTCACTATTTTTATTTTCTTTTGGAGCGATTGTCCGTGAAGCAAAAATCACGTGCTTACAGCTGCCCCTCTTTGCACGAAGACACGAAGGGTTTTCGCGCAAAGATAAAGCGAGCGATTTTTGCCCGTCCGAATACTCCGTGTGAAGCATTTTTTGAAAAAGATTTGACCGAACCTTTGCTTCAGAGGTTTCCTACATATCCTGGGCTGAACAGGAATCAGGTCAATGTAGTTCGGGAAATTTTGGTAGCTGGGACTACCGTGTGACTGTAGTGCTTGCTGTTGTTGTGCGCTGTTGTATGCTGCTGTAGGATGCTACTGCTCAACCGATCTCCCTGTTACATTGCTCTAAAAGGAAAACAAGAAGCTAAGCTAGACTGAGGATCATGAGATCTTATCCATCTTCCACTTGTTCTTGTTGCCTTGCTTTCTTGTCGGCTAACGCTTTCCTCTGACGCCTTTATTTTGTGAACTTGGAGATGATGCTGGTCCTTCACCTTTTCTGAATGTCAGTTCTCATCACTTTGCTTGATTTGCTGGGAACATGGCTTTCTTCCTTAAATCTTTCAATGGTTTCTTCAGCGGTATGGTTTTTCATCAGAATTGTTATGTTGGGCATGCCATAATGTTTCTGAACTGCTTCTTCTGAGACGCGTTCTTCCTTCCTTTTGAATGTGCGCTTGCTTTGGCAGACTTCTGCTTCTCGGCGCTGGGGATTTTATTGTTTTTCCTGCTTGGGGCTCTCTGTTGTAACCTTCCGTCTTCAGGTGGGGCTACTGATTCCAAACTCTAGAGCTAAAAATATTCCCGCATTATACTGGTGGGCGACCTAGAACTTAAAAGCATTCCCGCATTATACTGGTGGGCGACCTAGAACTTAAATGTATTCCCGCATTATACTGGTGGGAGACCTAGAACTTAAAATGTATTTCCGCATTATACTGGTGGGCGACCTAGAACTTAAATGTATTCCCGCATTATACTGGTGGGCGACCTAGAACTTAAATGTATTCCCGCATTATACTGGTGGGCGACCAAGAACTTAAATGTATTCCCGCATTATACTGGTGGGCGACCTAGAACTTAAAAGTATTCCCGCATTATACTGGTGGGCGACCTAGAACTTAAATGTATTCCCGCATTATACTGGTGGGCGACCTAGAACTTAAATGTATTCCCGCATTATACTGGTGGGCGACCTAGAACTTAAAATTATTCCCGCATTATACTGGTGGGCGACCTAGAACTTAAAATGTATTCCCGCGTTATACTGGTGGGCGACCTAGAACTTAAAAGTATTCCCGCATTATACTGGTGGGCGACCTAGAACTTAAAAGTATTCCCGCATTATACTGGTGGGCGACCTAGAACTTAAAATGTATTCCCGCGTTATACTGGTGGGCGACCTAGAACTTAAAAGTATTCCCGCATTATACTGGTGGGCGACCTAGAACTTACAAGTATTCCCGCATTATACTGGTGGGCGACCTAGAACTTAAAAGTATTCCCGCATTATACTGGTGGGCGACCTAGAACTTAAATGTATTCCCGCATTATACTGGTGGGCGACCTAGAACTTAAAATGTATTCTCGCATTATACTGGTGGGCGACCTAGAACTTAAATGTATTCCCGCATTATACTGGTGGGCGACCTAGAACTTAAATGTATTCTCCCGCATTATACTGGTGGGCGACCTAGAACTTAAAATGTATTCCCGCGTTATACTGGTGGGCGACCTAGAACTTAAAAGTATTCCCGCATTATACTGGTGGGCGACCTAGAACTTAAAAGTATTCCCGCATTATACTGGTGGGCGACCTAGAACTTAAATGTATTCCCGCATTATACTGGTGGGCGACCTAGAACTTAAAATGTATTCCCGCATTATACTGGTGGGCGACCTAGAACTTAAATGTATTCCCGCATTATACTGGTGGGCGACCTAGAACTTAAATGTATTCCCGCATTATACTGGTGGGCGACCTAGAACTTAAAATGTATTCCCGCATTATACTGGTGGGCGACCTAGAACTTAAATGTATTCCCGCATTATACTGGTGGGCGACCTAGAACTTAAATATATTCCCGCATTATACTGGTGGGCGACCTAGAACTTAAAAGTATTCCCGCATTATACTGGTGGGCGACCTAGAACTTAAAAGTATTCCCGCATTATACTGGTGGGCGACCTAGAACTTAAATGTATTCCCGCATTATACTGGTGGGCGACCTAGAACTTAAATGTATTCCCGCATTATACTGGTGGGCGACCTAGAACTTAAATGTATTCCCGCATTATACTGGTGGGCGACCTAGAACTTAAATGTATTCCCGCATTATACTGGTGGGCGACCTAGAACTTAAAAGTATTCCCGCATTATACTGGTGGGCGACCTAAAACTTAAAATGTATTCCCGCGTTATACTGGTGGGCGACCTAGAACTTAAAAGTATTCCCGCATTATACTGGTGGGCGACCTAGAACTTAAAAGTATTTCCGCATTATACTGGTGGGCGACCTAGAACTTAAAATGTATTCCCGCGTTATACTGGTGGGCGACCTAGAACTTAAAAGTATTCCCGCATTATACTGGTGGGCGACCTAGAACTTAAAATGTATTCCCGCGTTATACTGGTGGGCGACCTAGAACTTAAAAGTATTCCCGCATTATACTGGTGGGCGACCTAGAACTTAAAAGTATTCCCGCATTATACTGGTGGGCGACCTAGAACTTAAAAGTATTCCCGCATTATACTGGTGGGCGACCTAGAACTTAAATGTATTCCCGCATTATACTGGTGGGCGACCTAGAACTTAAATGTATTCCCGCATTATACTGGTGGGTGACCTAGAACTTAAATGTATTCCCGCATTATACTGGTGGGCGACCTAGAACTTAAAAGTATTCCCGCATTATACTGGTGGGCGACCTAGAACTTAAAATGTATTCCCGCATTATACTGGTGGGCGACCTAGAACTTAAAAGTATTCCCGCATTATACTGGTGGGCGACCTAGAACTTAAAATGTATTCCCGCGTTATACTGGTGGGCGACCTAGAACTTAAAAGTATTCCCGCATTATACTGGTGGGCGACCTAGAACTTAAAAGTATTCCCGCATTATACTGGTGGGCGACCTAGAACTTAAAAGTATTCCCGCATTATACTGGTGGGCGACCTAGAACTTAAATGTATTCCCGCATTATACTGGTGGGCGACCTAGAACTTAAAAGTATTCCCTCATTATACTGGTGGGCGACCTAGAACTTAAATGTATTCCCGCATTATACTGGTGGGCGACCTAGAACTTAAATGTATTCCCGCATTATACTGGTGGGCGACCTAGAACTTAAAATGTATTCCCGCGTTATACTGGTGGGCGACCTAGAACTTAAAAGTATTCCCGCATTATACTGATGGGCGACCTAGAACTTAAAAGTATTTCCGCATTATACTGGTGGGCGACCTAGAACTTAAAATGTATTCCCGCGTTATACTGGTGGGCGACCTAGAACTTAAAAGTATTCCCGCATTATACTGGTGGGCGACCTAGAACTTAAAATGTATTCCCGCGTTATACTGGTGGGCGACCTAGAACTTAAAAGTATTCCCGCATTATACTGGTGGGCGACCTAGAACTTAAAAGTATTCCCGCATTATACTGGTGGGCGACCTAGAACTTAAAAGTATTCCCGCATTATACTGGTGGGCGACCTAGAACTTAAATGTATTCCCGCATTATACTGGTGGGCGACCTAGAACTTAAATGTATTCCCGCATTATACTGGTGGGCGACCTAGAACTTAAATGTATTCCCGCATTATACTGGTGGGCGACCTAGAACTTAAAAGTATTCCCGCATTATACTGGTGGGCGACCTAGAACTTAAAATGTATTCCCGCATTATACTGGTGGGCGACCTAGAACTTAAAAGTATTCCCGCATTATACTGGTGGGCGACCTAGAACTTAAAATGTATTCCCGCGTTATACTGGTGGGCGACCTAGAACTTAAAAGTATTCCCGCATTATACTGGTGGGCGACCTAGAACTTAAAAGTATTCCCGCATTATACTGGTGGGCGACCTAGAACTTAAAAGTATTCCCGCATTATACTGGTGGGCGACCTAGAACTTAAATGTATTCCCGCATTATACTGGTGGGCGACCTAGAACTTAAAAGTATTCCCTCATTATACTGGTGGGCGACCTAGAACTTAAATGTATTCCCGCATTATACTGGTGGGCGACCTAGAACTTAAAAGTATTCCCGCATTATACTGGTGGGCGACCTAGAACTTAAAATGTATTCCCGCATTATACTGGTGGGCGACCTAGAACTTAAAAGTATTCCCGCATTATACTGGTGGGCGACCTAGAACTTAAAATGTATTCCCGCGTTATACTGGTGGGCGACCTAGAACTTAAAAGTATTCCCGCATTATACTGGTGGGCGACCTAGAACTTAAATGTATTCCCGCATTATACTGGTGGGCGACCTAGAACTTAAATGTATTCCCGCATTATACTGGTGGGCGACCTAGAGAACTTAAATGTATTCCCGCATTATACTGGTGGGCGACCTAGAACTTAAAAGTATTCCCGCATTATACTGGTGGGCGACCTAGAACTTAAAATGTATTCCCGCGTTATACTGGTGGGCGACCTAGAACTTAAAATGTATTGAAATTGTTTCCCCGTTCTTCCGAGAAAATTTTCGACAATCGGCAGAAAATTTTCTGCCCCGGTTTTGGTGACTTCCTTGGCGTTGCATCTCGCTGTCCTCATCAATCCTTTGTTTTCCTGCAGCAGACAGAAGGATTTAATTAGTTTTTATCGTGGTGGTAGAGGGTGCCTTTCTGGCGGATGATCTTCCTTTCTTCCCCTTTTCTTGCTCTTTGTCCCCATAATTGGTCGGCGGGCAAAGTTGCCTGTTGGGGGTCTCTAGCCTGCTGGGGATTGGTTTTCAATTTATCCCCTTCTCTGCTTTCTCTTTAAACACATGATGTGGGAGTCTGCTACTAACTCCCGAAACCACTCCCTTTTGGAGCATACTTCTCCCAACATTTCCGAGCACAATCCCTGCATTGCCTGGGGACGGCCTTTAAGGCTGTTTGTATTATCCTGCATTGGATGAATTCCCCTTCGGTTTCTGGTAGTAAGCTTTGAAAAATCCTTTAAAGACACATTTTAGGAAAAGAAATAAAGATATGAAAAAGAGAAAAACTTTCTGAACCAATATTTTGTGGGAGGAGACAATCCAAAGAACTTATCTGGAGGACACAACTGGTCCCCGTGATCATGACGTGCACCATAGATTCCCGACCCAGTCTATTTGTATCAATCGATTTGTCCGATGGTCTGACTTGCTGGGGATGATAAATGGATGTTCATCTTGTTGCGAATGTGGTAGCTTTTGCTGCTCTATCTTGTCGCCTCATAGTGCCCTTCGAGGGGTTTTCACTAATGAGACTCTCTCTTTTCTCTCATCTCCCGGCGCCTTATGGTGCCTGTGAAGGTTTTCACCAATAAGACTCTCTCATTTCATATCCCTCATCTTACATCGCCTCTCGGTGCCTGCGAAGGTTTTCACCGATGAGACTCTCTCATTTTATTTCTTTCGATGAATCGGGGCGTTGTAGATACGACCCTCTCTTCTGGAGATTCCTTTGACTATCAATTCATTCTCAGTCTCACGATCCTCTTCTTTGCTGGGGATCAGTGTATTATTCTCGGTCTTATTTGCCGGATTTGGCATCTCTCGAACATTGATCGGGAGGTCTTTTGGATGTTGACGTTGGTTTTGGTGTGGGATTGAAGAAGGGCTATAAAAATGAAAACAACTTGAAGGGTGATGTGCTACAACTTTTGGAATCAGACCTTTGTTGGAATTTAAAACATAACCTCTGCCCCGGTTTTCTTGCTTGGGGAATTTATTTTTTACGCTTATGTTGAGTTACGTGCGTTACGCACATTGTGATATATTGTGCACACTATGTACATTATGCATCCTATATTTGCTATGATGCATACTATGACCGAGCTGTGAGGCGCCTACGTATCCTCTTTGAGGAATCAGGTCAAACGTAGTTCCCACGGTTTTGTATTTCTTGTGATTTTATCTTCTTCTTTCTTTTTTTTTTTTTTTCTTTTCCTTCTTTTCATTTTTCTTTCTTTCTCTTTTTTTCTCTTTTTTTTCGTATCTTTCCCATTAGTGATTCCAAAAGAGGGGTATTGAAAGAATTTGCTTAAGGCTCAAAGGGGGAAGCGAGGGTTAAAAGTATTTGGATAGAAGAAAGAATTGCCTCCGTCATCTCATTATTCAACAAATGCCAAATACAAACAAATAAACCATAATTGCCATAATTTAAAGAAATTACGCATAATATCTCTTGACTGCATCTGAATTGATAGCCATGTCGACACATCTACCTTCGACATCTGTCAAACACAAAGCACCATTGGCCAAGACTCTGGTCACGATATAAGGCCCTTGCCAATTTGGGGCGAATTTGCCTTTTGCCTCGACCTGATGTGGGAGGATCTTCTTCAATACCTGCTGCCCTACTTCAAACTTCCTGGGGCGCACCTTTTTATTATACGCTCTTGCCATTCTCTTCTGGTACAGCTGACCATGGCACACTGCTGCCAATCTTTTCTCATCTATCAGGCTCAACTGTTCCAAGCGAGCTTTGATCCATTCATCATCATCAATTCCGGCTTCAGCGACAATTCGGAGGGACGGAATTTCGACCTCCGCTGGTATCACGGCCTCAGTTCCATACACCAACAAATAAGGAGTTGTGCCTATGGAAGTCCGGACGGTAGTGCGGTAACCCAACAAAGCAAAGGGTAATTTCTCGTGCCACTGTCTGGACCCTTCCACCATTTTTCGCAGTATCTTCTTGATATTCTTATTGGCTGCTTCGACTGCTCCATTTGCCTTAGGACGATATGGGGTGGAATTGCGGTGTGTAATCTTGAATTGTTGGCATACCTCTCTCATCAAGCTGCTATTAAGATTCGCACCGTTATCCGTGATGATCACTTTTGGGATCCCAAATCTGCAGATGATATGGGAGTGAACAAAGTCCACCACTGCCTTCTTGGTTACTGATTTGAAGGTTTTAGCCTCAACCCATTTGGTGAAGTAATCAATGGTCACTAGAATGAACCTATGACCGTTGGACGCTGCTGGCTCGATGGGCCCAATGACATCCATGCCCCATGCTACAAACGGCCAGGGTGCTGACATCGTATGTAACTCTGTTGGCGGAGAATGAATCAAATCTCCATGTATCTGGCACTGATGGCATTTCCTTACGAAAGTGATACAGTCGTGTTCCATGGTTAGCCAATAACACCCTGTTCGAAGGATCTTTCTTGCCAATACATATCCGCTCATGTGCGGCCCACAAACTCCGGCATGTACTTCCGCCATAACCGTCGTTGCCTGCCCGGCATCTATGCATCTCAACAATCCCAAATCCGGGGTTCTTTTGTACAATACTCCTCCACTGAGGAAGAAACCATTCGACAAACGCCGAAGGGCTATTTTTTGGTCCCCAGAGGCATGTTCCGGATATATCCCCATCCTGAGGTATTCCTTGATATCATGAAACCAGGGTTCGCCATCTGGTTCCTCTTCTACGGCATTGCAGTAGGCGTGCTGATCACGGACCTGGATGTGTAGAGGATCAACATACATTTTGTCAGGGTGGTGCAGCATTGATGCTAAGGTGGCTAAGGCATCCGCAACCTCATTGTGAACTCTCGGGATGTGTTTGAACTTTACCGATCGAAATTGCTTGCTCAGATCATGCAAGCATTGTCGGTATGGTATGAGCTTTAGATCTCGTGTTTCCCATTCACCCTGAATTTGATGTACCAAGAGGTCCGAGTCTCCCAAGACCAAGACGTCTTGGACATCCATGTCAGCAGCCAAGCGCAGACCCAGAATGCAAGCCTCATATTCGGCCATATTGTTGGTGCAATAGAAGCGCAGTTGAGCCGTAACAGGATAATGCCGTCCTGTTTCAGAAATGAGTACTGCTCCTATTCCAACCCCTTTTGCGTTTGCAGCTCCATCGAAGAAAAGCTTCCAACCCGGTTCCTCGGGTAATTCCAACTCATTCGTATGCATCACCTCTTCGTCAGGAAAATACGTTCTTAAGGGCTCGTATTTTTCATCAACGGGATTCTCGGCCAAATGGTCTGCCAGCGCCTGGGCTTTCATGGCCGTCCTCGTCACATAGATGATATCAAACTCTGTGAGCAGAATTTGCCATTTTGCCAACCTTCCCGTGGGCATAGGTTTCTGAAAGATATACTTCAATGGGTCCAAGCGGGATATGAGATAAGTAGTATATGAAGACAGGTAGTGCTTCAACTTCTGAGCTACCCAAGTTAGGGCGCAGCACGTTTTCTCGAGTTGAGTGTACTTGACCTCATGCACTGTGAATTTCTTGCTAAGATAGTAGATGGCCTGCTCCTTCCTCCCTGTGTCATCATGTTGCCCCAGTACACAACCAAATGAATTTTCCAAGACCGTCAGGTAAAGGATTAGGGGTTTCCCGGGCTTAGGCGGGACCAATACGGGTGGATTAGACAGATACCCTTTGATTTGGTCGAAGGCCTCCTGACACTCTGCTGTCCAACCTACCGCAGCATCCTTTCTCAGCAGCCGAAATATGGGCTCACAAGTTGCTGTGAGTTGAGCGATGAACCTGCTGATATAATTGAGTCTACCCAGCAAACTCATTACCTCTGTTTTGTTCCTTGGCGGTGGCAAATCTCGGATGGATTCAATTTTGGACGGGTCTAACTCAATCCCCCGTCGACTGACGATGAATCCTAGCAACTTTCCTGATGGAACCCCGAATGCGCATTTGGCCGGGTTAAGCTTGATATCATACCTCCGGAGTCTTTGGAAAAATCTCCTTAGGTCTGCTACATGGTCCTCCTGACGCCAAGATTTGATGATCACATCATCGACGTACACCTCTATTTCTTTGTGTATCATGTCATGAAACACAGCAGTCATTGCTCGCATGTACGTTGCCCCGGCGTTCTTTAACCCGAACGGCATTACCCGATAGCAGTAGGTTCCCCATGGCGTAATAAACGCTGTCTTCTCAGCATCCTCCTCATCCATTAGGATCTGATGATAACCTGCATAGCAATCCACAAAGGATCCGATCTCGCGCCCAGCGCAATTGTCGATCAGGATATGAATGTTGGGCAGCGGGAAATTGTCCTTGGGACTTGCTTTGTTGAGGTTGCGGTAATCAACGCATACCCTGATTTTTCCATCCTTCTTTGGGACTGGTACCACATTGGCCAACCACTCGGGATACCGAGTGACCCGAATGACCTTCGATTGTAATTGCTTAATCACTTCTTCTTTGATCTTTACACTCATTTCTGTTTTAAATTTCCTTAGTTTTTGCTTGACCGGAGGGTATGCCGGGTCAGTGGGCAATTTGTGAACCACTAAATTGGTGCTCAATCCAGGCATATCATCATATGACCATGCAAAAACATCTTTGAATTCCCTGAGAGTTTCGATCAATTCTGCTTTGACATTTGGCTCAATGTGGACGCTAATTTTGGTCTCTTGGATGTTATCAGCGTCTCCTAGGTTCACAGCCTCAGTGTCATTTAGGTTAGGCTTGGGTTTCTCTTCAAATTGGCACAGTTCTCGGTTTATTTCTTCGAAGGCTTCCCCTTCGTCACATTCGGATTCATTATCACAAACGACCTCTTGCATCATTGAGTCAGATTCAGATTGATTTATTAGACTAGGTCGAAGATCCGCTGTGCATGCCATGTCATTAGGACCAGTAAAAAGAGAACTGTTCAGAAAGAAAAAGAACAAAACAAGAAATTAAAATGGGACAAAAGAAAAGAACTTTATTAAATTTGCAGGATAAAAAGGGTTCACACTTTTACAAAACGAAAGTAAAATTGGGATTACACCCTTGAATAATCCGATCAAACAAACAAACAAACAAAACATTAATCAAAGCCTACTACCAAGACTCCCCTCGGACAGGAAGAGGAGTAACCGTCCAATTGTTGGTCTTGGCCTCAGGCCCCACAAATTGTATCTCTGCTCTGCTGGAACCTTCTCCAGCTTCCACCATACTGACATCCGCGAACAGCCTCTCAAAACTCTAATTCAGGTCTTCCTTTATACCGATCAAAGGACCTCGGATCTTTGGGATCACTGACCCCTTGGCACTTGCTTTAACAAAAGACCTTGAGAGGCGTGGCACTGGTTTAGGCAGAAACCAGACCCTCTTCTTCATTCTTCGCGCCTCCTTCCTGTCTGCTGCGGTTGGTTTGAACCCCAACCCGAAGGTTTCCAGATTCTTAGGAAGGGAAACAGGTTGGACTATCCCTTGAAGTTCAACTCCCAGGCCTTTTCCCGGCACAAATCCATTACCCAGCATTTCTGATACCATCATGACTGTTGCGCAGCTACCCTAGGGTGCGGGATGATTTCTCCTTCAGAAATTTTGTTGGCCGACCCTGTATCGAAAATCTGGTAGACCCAAGGACCTTTGTCATCAGCGGTCTCTATGAAAGGTACAATGGCTCCGCCCATGGTGCATGTTGTATCCTCGCCGTGCAACACGACCTCTTGTCTTTCCCACTCGAACTTCACTGTCTGATGTAGGGTGGAAGGCACCGCTTTAGCTGCATGAATCCAGGGTCGTCCTAACAGCAAGTTGTAAGATACCTTGGCGTCCAATACCTGGAATTCCATGGTAAACAGGACCGGGCCAATGGTCAGTTCAAGTACAACATCCCCCACAGTGGCTGTTCCGTTTCCGTCAAACCCCCGGACACAGATGCTATTCTCCCGGATTCTTCCACGGTCAATCTTTAACTGGTCCAGGGTGGATAATGGACAAATATTGGCGCTTGAGCCGTTATCCACCAATACTCGGGTTACCACCGAGTCTTCACATTTGACAGCTAGGTATAGAGCTTTATTGTGCTCCGTTCCTTCCACCGGCAGGTCATCATCTGAGAATGTCACTCTGTTCACCTCGAAAATCTTGCTGGCAATGGTTTCCAGGTGGTTTACAGAAATCTCACTGGGTACATGGGCCTCGTTCAATATCTTTAACAGGGCCCGACGATGTTCCTCGGAATGGAGGAGTAATGACAATAGTGAGATCTGGGCAGGTGTTTTTCTCAGCTGCTCAACCACAGAATAGTCTTGCACTTTCATCTTCCTCAGGAAGTCTTCAGCCTCTTCTTCTGACACTGGCTTCTTGGTTGCCACTGGGTTGGTTTTTCTTAACTCCACCGGAGCAAAACATCGACCTGATCGAGTCAGCCCTTGCGCTTCACAACTGACTTCTTCCACCTGTTTTCCT
The DNA here is from genome assembly GCF_000393655.2 of Nicotiana sylvestris. Classification (NCBI taxonomy): domain Eukaryota; kingdom Viridiplantae; phylum Streptophyta; class Magnoliopsida; order Solanales; family Solanaceae; genus Nicotiana; species Nicotiana sylvestris. Next base: position 153,958,468 of record NC_091063.1, on the reverse strand, counting down.
TGGTACGTCACCACTGCCTTTTCATATTTCCAGGGCACAGCCCTGCTGTCAATCATCGGCAGTTGGACCACCGGCTTTATGGTCACCCGTTCTCTACATACCCCTTTCAACATGACTGCCGGTGTGGGCAGGATCCCTGGTATTACCAACTTGCTTGGCTCGGGTTTGCTTGCTATGACGGACGGGCTCTTCCCCCATATTACTACCGGCTTGACGCCTTCTCCCTGCGACTGTACATTTGTTCCTCCACTGGTTAAGACTTCTTTTGGGGCAGCTTGGATCATCATCACTGTTTGTGAGGGTTTTCTTAATTCTCCTCCCTCACACACCAACTCAATCATGTGAGCTTCGTGGTGCGCTGGCAGTGGGTTTTGGTTGATGTTAGGGGCCTCCGGTGTCTGGACCTCGATCTTATTGGTGTCAATAAGATCCTGTATGGCATGCCTTAACTTCCAACACTTCTCGGTATCGTGCCCGAGCATCCCTGAACAGTATTCACAACTGATTGAACGATCCAAATTCTGAGGCGGGGGATTTGGTTCCCGAGTATGGACAGGACTAACCAAACCCAATTGCCGCAGCTTGTGGAACACAGCGGTGTAGGTTTCTCCCAGTTCGGTGAAGGTTCTTTGCTTCCGCAACCTGTCATTCCTGGCATCTGGATTTCCCCGGAAACCTGCCCCTGAAGGATTTCTATATGCCCTTGGTGGAGGGTAAGTGTTTTGTGGTGGTGCATATATGTTCTGGGGAGCCGGTGCGCGCCATTGTGGGCGAACCGGAGGCTGAGTGTATACCTGGGCTTGGTGTACGGAACAATGTGGTTCTCGAGGTGGATAGAAATTTTGTGGTGGGTTGTATGGGTAGTTTGACCTGTGAGGCCTGGGTTGGTTGTAGTGCGGCCTGCCAGCCCTGGACCAACTGCCTGCCTCGATCGTGGCAACCTCTTCTTTCTTTCTTCTTAGCGCACCTCCCGTGCCGCTTTGAATAGCCTGGGTTGTGGCCTTAAGTGCCGAATAGTTTAAGATCTTGTCCGACCTCAAACCTTCTTCTATCATGACCCCTATTTTGACCACCTCGTTGAAAGATTTTCCAACCGTTGTCACCAAGTGACCAAAGTAGGTTGGATCCAATGTCTGCAAAAAGTAGTCTACCATCTCTCCCTCTCTCATGGGAGGATCGACCCTAGCTGCTTGTTCTCTCCAGCGGAACCCGAACTCGCGAAAACTTTCCCCGGGTTTCTTCCCAGTTCTCAATAACGTGAGACGGTCAGGGACTATCTCCAGGTTGTACTGGAAATGACCTGTAAAAGCCTGCGCCAGATCATCCCACGTGTACCACCTGCTGAAATCTTGCCTGGTATACCATTCCAGTGCAGATCCACTCAGACTTTGGCCGAAATAAGCTATCAAAAGCTCATCCTTGCCTCCTGCCCCTCTCATTTTGCTACAGAATCCCCGCAAATGTGCCATGGGATCACCGTGCCCTTCATATAAATCAAACTTGGGCATCTTGAACCCAGCCGGGAGTTGGACATCTGGGAAAGGGCACAGATCTTTGTATGCCACGCTGACTTGATTGCCCAGCCCGTGCAAGTTCCTGAAGGATTGCTCCAGGCTTTTGAACTTTCTTAACACTTCATCCTGTTCAGGGGCCTTAACCGGCTTCTCAACCTCTGCCGGTACTTCCAAATGGGGATTGTAAGCCTGTGGTTCCGGTGCGTGGAATGTAGGCTCAGGGGGATAGTATTGTGTATCGTGAGCCTGAAACAATGGCTCACTGGTCGTTCGCTGCAAAGGGGCTGATGCAGGTCCCACAAAAATGGGAATATTGGGTGTTGGGAGAGGTTGATGGGGTGGTGGAGCTTGGGAATCATGAGGGCTTCTTTCTTGATGATAGAGGGGATTTGGGCGGCTTGTGGAAGGGCCAGAGTGAGGGTACTCCGGCACGTGTCCCAGTGTCTCAGGGCTCTTTTGCGTTTTGGCCAGGGCTAGCTGCATTGCATGCATCTCTAGTCCCATCCTTTCAATCTTTTCCATTGCCTCTTTTAGCAACTGGCTCATCGGCCTTTCTTCCTCATTACTATTCTCTGAAGTAGTCATGCTTGTTGCTACCGGTCCTTTGGATCTGGTTTGGTATGAATGTGTTGCCAGAATTCTTTAACAACTAACTGTCTGGTATCAGACAACAACAAACTTTGTTAGTGTTAGAGCTTAACAGATTTGATCGTAACACATAGAGGATGCAATGCACCTAGGCAGTTAACCGTTTCTACATGCTTTGCTTCAAACCACATGCGTCATTCCGGCTTGTTCATTCGTCTCTTTTAAAGTATTTTGCGAAACTCTGCGTTTTATTTTATTTACATTTTCTTTTATTTATTTATTAAAAGCGGTCGAATCTTATGGGGATTGCCTACGTATCACGTCCCCGCGTGAATCAGACCAGGCGTAGTTCTGCCATGAGGCTAACATTTATAAAAGAAAATGAACAAACATTACATTTGAAAACTTTGTAAAACAACGTCTTGAAATACACATCAAAGAAAATGAACAACATTACATTTGAAAACTTTGTAAAACCAACGTCTTGAAACACACACATTCAAATTGAAATAAAAGATACAATTCTTAACATCTCATAACGTGCCCCACTTTCCACTCGTGTTGTAAATTATTAGATCATTTGTTCAAGGCGGGGCTTGACCCGGATGTCCTCCCAATATTCGATACATCCTTTCCAACTCCACTGCTAGATGACGGGCAAAGCTGGGTGCATGCTCGGTAAACCTTTCATAATCCATTCCTTGGCAGTTTACATAACTTTGAGAGGTGTAGACCGCCAGGTCGTGGATCTGTGCCCTGAAATCTTGGAGACGTTGGCCTTGATCCTGCAATTGCTGCTGGCGAGTGGTGGCTACATCTCGGATACGGCCTTCACGATCTAGGGCTGACTCTAATAGAGCTCGGAGTCTGGCCTGCTCTAATCTCATCTGCGCTCTTTCTCTCTCAGTGTCCGCTTGTTGATGCTCTCTGTACCTTCTTGCCTCTTCTAGTTGTGCACGAAGTTGGTCTCCTGATCGTATCCAATGGTCTTTTTCCTTCTCGAATTGTGCCCTGTCTTTCTCGGATTGCCTATTTTGGCGTTCCTTATCAGATATGGCTTCTTCGTTCAATTGTTGGATCCTTTCTTTTGCTTTGCTCAACGCCCTTTCTTTTGCAGCAAGAATGGAATCATAATCCTGCATTCTTTCAAAAAGATTGGCGATGGTTTTTTGATCCTTCCAATTCCTCATTGGCGTTTCAGAAGCCTTTTTCATTTTCAGAAATCGAGCATGAAGACTTTCATTCTCACAGGCTAGACTCTTCTTCTCGCCTTCAGCTTCTTGTGCTTGCAAATCCTTCTCCAGACTGAGGTTCCTTAGATTTTCCTTTAGGGCGTGGATAGTTGCTTTGTACCCCTTCTCTTTTTCTCCCCAGATCAACCGCTCTTGGATTTTATCATTAAAGTTTTGAATATGGGGTCTTTTAGTTGGCCTTCTCAGCTCAGGTTCTGGCACCTCGTCCATGCGAGACCGTTTCTCGAACCACCTTGCATATCCAGGATTTATCTCACCCTTTTTAGTGTCTGGTACTTGAGTATCGTTTTTTAAGTATCGACATCCATTCCACATCTGCTGAAGTAACGCCTCAGGAATAGTGGCCTCTGGGTGTAGTTCGATTTCTTGCGCACTCAAATCTTCATCATCAGGAACTACTTAATATCTTCCTAGTTGTCTTAGGACTCTCAATGGCGCGTACGGCTGGATGCTTCTCAATCCCAATAGTAGCAGATAACTATTTGAGTTTGACATATGTATTACTTCCCTCATTGATAGCCATCCCAGAGTCCATTCGATTTGATTTGCCGTTAGAGCCCTTAGCCGAGATACCCATGCTTCTGTCCCTTCTGGAACCTGATAATTTTTTACTCTTTCCTCATAACCCTCGATGTAATTATCGTTGTTTGGCCTGTACTGTATGATCTTGGACTGTTGTTGGAGATGTTCAATCAGCCACATTTGCAACAAAATTTCGCATCCTTCGAAGACTTTCGCTCCTGCTTTACATAAAGTCAAAGCCCGATAAATGTCTGAGAGAATGATGGGGACAATGGTGTGGTTTTCCTTGGAGGTGAGGATTTGCACAACTTTTGCGGTGCGAATATCGATTGTTCGTTCTTTGTTCGGGAAGACCATGATTCCTAGAAAAGCCACCATGAAGGCGAAACGACGGTGAACCTGCCATGCGTCTTTGTCTTGTTTGTTAGTAAGGCCTTTCTCATGAATTTCGAACCCATCTGACTTTCCGAACCTTGAATACAAAAAGTTGAAAGAACAACATCCGTTGACGACATTGCTTTTCCTGATTTGACTGCTGATGTTCAGAAGACCGAAGAATCGATGTACCGAGGGAGCCTTCGTGAATATCAAGCTTTGATTCCTTAAACTTCCGTCAAAACCAACATATCCAGCTACCTCCTCTAATGTAGGAGTGAGCTCGAAGTCAGAGAAACGAAAGACATTGTGAACAGGGTCCCAAAAAGTTACTAATGCCGCAATCAGATCCTCGTGGGGTTTAACCTTCATAATGTCCGGGAGATTTCCCAGATGCTTGATGACCCACTTTTGACAATCTTCGCCTAATTCACACCACCACATTTGAAGCTGGAATAGAAACTCCTCTGTATTTGCGGAGAAAGGGTTTTGTGTGGTGCTCATTTTGTATCTGAAATTTTAATTTAATAAAGTTAAGACTTATTTCGAAAACATACTCCAATCATTTGCAGTCAAACTATTTCAAGACTTAAAACTATTTTTTGGGAATTTTTTCAAATTATTTCAAGATTTGATACCTTTATTTCAAGATTTGAAAACTATATATTTTTTATGTATATATATATTCTATTTTTTCATTTTCTTTTTATTTATGAAGACCTATTTTATTCCTCAGCTCTCACCATAATTTATTTAAACCAGTCAGCAAGCATGTTCGAAGCGAATGAATGCACATATAGCAAGTAGGATGCATCAGGATGGTCTTTTTATTTTGGGTTCACCTGTCCTAGACAGACCCAACCCCTGTGTTGAGTCTCCTAAGTCAAATGCACGTGATGCAAATAAACGTTCCTACTAGGGATCCGGTACATGGCTGAGTTATTCTAAGTGTAAGACCTGAGGTTGATTGCTCTAGACCTGGCTTACCCAAACGGACAGTTTGAGCCGAAGTGGGGGCAACGTACCGGGAGCACGAAAGTCTGCCCGGCCTAGTTACTTGTCCCAACTCCGTCTTATTTGGTATGACTTTAACAGAAAGGTGGGTCACGCGCACGTGTACACCATAAATTCAGAAGACTCAGAAAGAAGGGTTTCGTAGCAGTTTTATATACACAATTCAGATAATATTAAAGCGGTAAAAGCATCATTTAGCACATTAAGCATATATCATGTAAAAATCAGATAATAAATAAAGCCAAATAACAACAATTATTCTAAGCTCGAATTCTTAACCCTGAACCAGTGGTTCTGGGTTTGATCCCCAGCAGAGTCGCCAGAGCTGTCACACCTCCTTTTTCCGCGCCCGTGAGGCGCAGGGGGAGTTTTTCCAATTAAAGGACAATCGAAACGGGATTTGTTTATTTATTTCAGAGTCGCCACTTGGGAGATTTAGGGTGTCCCAAGTCACCAATTTTAATCCCGAATCGAGGAAAAATAATGACTCTATATTACAGTCTGCATACCAGAAATCCGGATAAGGAATTCTGTTAACCCGGGAGAAGGTGTTAGGCATTCCCGAGTTCCGTGGTTCTAGCACGGTCGCTCAACTGTTATATTCGGCTTATTTATCTGATTTTTAATACAATTATGAACCATGTGCAAATTTTATCTTTTAACCACTTTATTAATTATTATTATTAGGAATGTGAACGTCGCTTAAAACATGTCTTTGGACTGCGTCACATGAAATGCACCCACAATCCGGAACATATCTTATTTGACGTTTTGGGATTTGGATTTGGGTCGCATGAAATGCACACCCCAAGTTTTAAGAAAGTAAATTATTAAACACGCGCCTAAAAAGACTATCGCGTTATTATTTTTGGGAAGTCCACGAAATTCACTAAGCGGTCCTCCTGAATTCTAAGTAATTTAAAACAAGTATTTACTGAGGGCCCCGCAATTTGTATTTTTATTCGGTGAGGCTCATCTCATTCTTATTTTAAAAGGATATCCTATAGCAACTACGTTTCTTGTCGTGTTTGTCTCTATCAATCGAAAGCAGTAGATAGTCCTAATTAATTACATGTTTGCGAATTGTTCGTAGCAACATTCAGAAAAGCTTGAAAATCAGAAATGAGGCTGCATGTGCAATCAGCCGAACAAATAATCATGGGCCCAAATCCAGCCCATGCGTGAAAGGCCAGACCTGGGCCACTGCTTGTCCGATGCGGACCTGCCCGGTCTGTTTTGACCCTGGGCTCGACCTTTATGAGGTTGAGGCCCTGAATTTGTGCTCTTTATCTTAAAACATGATCTTAAGGGTTATACATGGCAATTTATTAGAAAGGAAAGAACCTATTTACAGTATACGGATTTCATGCTTGGACTATATCACAGGCTCATACTATACCATTGAACTAAGTAGGAGATACCACCTACTGCCTTGGGCATACTCTCATCATCAACCTATATGCACATTCTAGCATTCAACTACCATACATTGACATTTATAGGCATGAAGACTGTCTCTAGTACCCAGAACAAAATGTAAAAACTATTACACATTACATGAATATTTAATATAACAATCTATGTGCAAGAGTCATCCTTCAAGATTCTTCATTTTTGCATTCATACTCATTTTTCAATTACATTTCTTGACAGTGCATTGGTTGTGTACCTGGTATAGAGGACAAAGAAGAAGGAAAAGGATGATCAACTGGGCAGTATGCAGTAAACACAGCAACAGCAGATTCACAGCAACAACAACCAGCCAACAATGATGAAGCTCAACAAGGAGTCGAGCAAAAATATAAACAATCCCAGAAAAACAGAGTAGGAAATAACAGCCCAGAATGTTGAATGTAACAGCAACAGAAATCCAATGACCACAAGAAAGCTTGGCAAACGACAGGAAAGCAAAACCACAAAGACAACCTGATCAAACTGGACTCTTACACAGTTTCTTCTAGACAATACTCATCCACAATGTTCTGAAATTTATTTCTGTTTTTCCTTTTTCAGTTTTCTTACTCACAGAATCTCTCAAGACTCCAAAAAAATGAACCCCCTTTTCTAATGGAAGGTCTCCTCTTTTATAGCCTAACCTTAACACTTTACAGTCTGTTTTACAACTCAAAATTGTCCCCCCTGTTGTTTTTCCACTCACTTGTTTTAAATAACCAAGCTCCCATGAAATCCCTGACAGCCCCTCTCTCTTTTTGGTTGTTAAAGTGTACTGATCACTTGTTTATTTAACCAAAGTATGGGCAGTAGGAATATAACCTGACAGCACATGCTGTCCAATTATTTTAATTCCTTAAAGCTAACCATACACATGCTGCCCACGGTCTAAACCAAATGGCATCGTGTTTTAAAATCAAAGTCTGAATCTGCCATTATAACCTTTCCCCTAGATGTTCTTTAATTCGATTTGAACAAAATCAATAGGCAATACAATTCAGTTCCTAATGGGACTCAAATACGATCACAGCAGAAATAAGCAATACGAATCAAGTTGTTACCACTAACGATTGAAACTAATTGACGACATATATCGACTCGACTATATTAATCGTAACACATAACAATCAATCGTTCATATAAACAACACGTATAGAGTCCCGAATGACTTCAGACAAATTTGTTCAAACACTGGGAACTTATGTGAATTAAACTCGTTTGACGACTAATCTAATTGATGAGCACGTATATCACAGGGTATATTCAGAACACAAACAGAAGACAATTGGCCAAATAAAAAGGCCTTTAACAGAGATGGAAGAAATCCGAATGAAAAATAACAAAATAACAAACAAACACAAAGAAATATGCTGACAACTTAATTAGAAATAAAACAAAAGAAAGGAAAACTTACCGAAAATGTTTAAATCAAACAGACCCAAATCTGATTCAACTTCGAACTTTTGAGGCCGAACAAACTTTAATCAGGGTGTTCTCACATGAGAACACCTTGATTAAGGTCTATTAGACCTCAAACCCTTGTCAAGGCCGGCCAGATTCCCCAGGTGCATGTGTTCTAAGGTCTGGATTTCCAGATCTGATTTTTAGGGAGTTGTGGGTAGATTCGGACCAAACCAAGCTTGGTTTGGTCACGAGGAAGGTCAGGGGAGTGTCTGGTATGAAGATGGGGTGGTTTGGCATAGATCGAGTTTTGTCTCGAATCTTCAAATCCAGATTCGAGACGATAGGAGGTGATTCGAGGTTCGTGGTTAGTGGATTCGTGTTCAGGGTGGTTGGATGCTTTAGGGGTGTGAAGGGGGTGGTCACCGGCGTTCGTGCCGCCGGGTTTTGGTGGAGGGGAAGCTAGGGCGGCTTGCTAGGGTTTGGGGTTTCAGCTCGGGGAAGGAGACGAGTGAGGGGTGGGGTTCGGATAGGGGGCGTGGGGTGAAGGGTTGAGTTTATATATGGGGAGGCTGATTGGATCTGAGCCGTTAGATCAGATGATCTCAACGGCTTGGATCTGATGCTGAGAAATGAGACGGGGTCGTTTGGTAGTTAAACGGGGTCGTTTGGTTTAAGTGAGGGGTTGGATCGGATTGGTTCCTGGGTCGGGTTTTGAAACGGGTTACTGATAGTGATCCTGAGCCGTTAGATCGGCTGGGATGGATGGCTCAGATTGATTTGCCTGAAACGACGTCGTTTCAGGAGGTGCCTGGGCAGGCCTGGTCTGGACTGGGTTGAGTGCTGGTTTGGGCCTGTTTTTGTTTCATTTATTTTGGGCCCAACCGATTTTCTTCCCTTTTTGTTTTTCTAGTTTCATTTTTCTTTTAAAACAAAAAATAAAATAATAGACAATAAAATAATGAAATTAAAACTAAACAACAATGGAACATTTTAACACAATTATCACCAAATATTCAAGTAAGTTAACTAAAAGCCTAGAACGAACGATGCACACATATGTATATATATATATTTTTTTTTGAATTTTCTTTTACTAACACATATTTTTGTATTTTTGTTTGATAATGACTAGATGCAAAATGGACAGACCCACAAATGACCAACAACACATGTTACGGAAAGATCGAAAAATTGTACAGCGAAACCATTTGTCACTATTTTTATTTTCTTTTGGAGCGATCGTCCGTGAGGCAAAAATCACGTGCTTACAGCGGGTACCCATTGTGACGTGATATTGAGCTCCAGGGGCTGGTATTGTTCTATGTGATTGCCCGAGGGGCTGGTACTATTCTAAGATAATGCCTGAGGGGCGGATTTGTTGATACTGTGCCCGAGGGGCGAGCCTTTATGTGTTTACTTTTCATAATTAACTGTCCATTACCTGCTTAATTATTGAAACAGGCTTTTCATGAAACTTCACTTGAGTTAAAGGATTTTACCTATCTTTCACTGATTTTAAATGGTTTTACTGCTTCATTATAGAATGTTTTGTGACTTACATGATTTCTTGCTTTTAGTCTTTATTTACATTTGTTACTCACTGAGTTGGAGTACTAACTTTTCTTCATGCACCCCTGTGTGCAGATTCAGGCGTTGCTGATCCTGCCAGTGCGAGTTGAGAGCTCCTGGCAGACATTCGGAGTTCACGAGGTAGCTGCTTGACGTCCGCAGACCCGTGTTTCTCCCTCTTTATCATTTCTATTTCTGATCAGACAATTGTAATAGTTTATAGACTTATCGGATTTGTAGTAGGATTTATAGATGCTCATGACTAGTGACACCCTGGTATTGGGTTGTGTTGGGTGTCTTTCCGCATATTTATGATATTATCTGCTACTTAGTATTATTAAATCATGTTTTAGACTGTTTTCTTGTTGTTTAACTGGTTAACATCGAATTGGGAATAGTTGGTTGGCCTTGTCTTCACGAGAGGCGCCATCACGATCGGGTCCGGGTTTAGGGTCGTGACAACCTAGTAAAAGCTTAAGAAAGAGTTAGAGATGTAGTGCAAGGTACTCCACAAGTAGCAGAACAAGGAGTGTAGGGAAATCCACTTAATTTACCCAATTCCTCTACTAATCAAACTTCAGTCCCCATATGGAAATAAAAAAGCTCCCATCCACTTGATAGCATAATCACCCCCCTTGATTCTGGATTCAGATAAGATCAAAAGCCAAAAATTCCCTAGTCCTTTCGGTATTTCTATCCTAGATAGAACCCAAAATCATATCCCAAGGAATCTCACTTGAAGGCTGCCAAGAATTTTGAGATACCTTAAGGGAACACACGACTTGGTCCTGTATTACCCCTCAGGTGACAGTTTTAATTTCACTAGGTATGTTGATGCCGACTATGCAGGTTATCTTATGGACAGAAAAAACACTTCTGGAATGGCTCACTTTCTAGGATCATGTCTCATCTTTTGGGTCACAGGGAACCAAAACTCAGTGGCTCTTTCAACAACTGAAGCAGAATATGTAGTTGCAGCATCCTGCTGTGCTCAACTCCTATGGATTAAGCAGTAACTGGAGGATTTTGGGGTATTTACTGATTGTGTGCCTCTTCTATGTGATACCACCAGTGCACTCAACATGGCTAAGAATCTAGTTCAACACAAAAGGACCAAGCACACTGATGTGAGGCATCATTTTCTGAGGGACAATGTGGAAAAAGGGTTGATCTGTATGAAGTTCTGCAGCACAGAAGACCAAATTGCAGATATCTTCACCAAAGCATTGGGTAGGGAACATTTTGAAAGAAACAGGGTGAAGCTGGGGATTTTGAAGCCCAATTGAGCACTTGATTCCTCATCCATTGGCTATTAAAATCACCTTCAGGTAAAACTAGCTAAAGTATTTTCTGGCCAAGTCTAACTCACTTCAATACCATTGCAGGTAAACATGCATGATGAGTATAGAAGTTGTAGATGCAGTGCATGGATGATGAAAGAGGATTGATATTTTCAAATAACATGTCAAGAACCTGGTTCTTATACCAAAGGTCAGTAGTTCTGTGCATTCTTTAATACACATCTTGAAAGGTACAAATATCAACTGCCATGTCATCCACCTTTTCAGACCTTGCTTTCACGTCCCTTCACTTCAAATCGTTCCATCTCCCTTTGAAACGTTGCAATTCTCCAAGCATAACCGCCATTTCAGAACTGTTTCCTATCTCTCTCTTCATAATTATCCACTCTTATTAAAACCATTCTCTTTTCTTCATAAACCATAAGTCCTCCATTATAACTTCTCCAAAGCACCTTCTCTCCATCTCTTCAATGGCTGACACAAACTTCAAATCCCTACATCAGTCGTCTCTAATACTGAAACCCCATGGAGTCCTCCATCCCCACCGAGTCCTCTGTAGCCACTCCTGCTCTCAACTCTGAAATCACCCCTAACCCAGATTCCCCATCTCTCTCCATCCCAGAAACCCCTAAAATTGTTGATCCTTCCTCTCTATTTTCTGAGGTTCCCATTGATCAAAGAAAAAGTAGAGAACATGGTCAAAGTCCTGAGGTCGCAGAGGTTTCCGCCATTGTTGCTACAAATTCAGTGGTATTCGTGGAGCCTATTGAGGAAGAAAATGTCATCACCATCTTTGTGGTATCTGCTGACGGCATCCTACATGAGATAATTTCTTAAAGAAATGAGATACAGGGTATGGGGGAAGAAGGAGTCCTGGTGACTGTTGAGGGCTCTGCTCTAGCAGAAACTACTGGGCTCTCTCGTGAGGAACCTAACCCCTCTCCGGAGGAAACATGTTAGGATTCTCACTCCCAGGCCAATTCTGCTCTTGTATTTGTTGTTGAGCCCTTGGAAATTCTAAAGCCTGAGACGAGGTCTAGTGAAGAGGAGGATCAAGACAACACTCCTCTTGATGCATTCCTAGTCAAGCGAAAGGAAGTGATCACCCCCGAGTCTTCTACTAAGTGACCTACTACAAGGTTACAGGCAAAGGTAGCTTATGATTTTGCCCTTCAAAAAAGAAGAAAGAGTAGTCAAAAGAAAAGGAGTAGACTGGTGAAAAACAATGTAGTAGTGTGCGATAAAGATGTCCCTGTGGTAGAAGTTGAAGAGGAAACACCAGAGGAACCTGGTTCCTTGGTGAGAAGGTCCTAGAAAACATTGGTGAACCTGGCTCACTCGGATCGCACCAAGGTTTCGTTATCCCTAATACCACTTTTAAACCCTCCATATTGATCCCTCATATACGTTAGGAGTGATGTTGTTCAACAACTACCTAAATATATACTCTCTCCCGAGTAATACACACTAAAAAGGCACAGTCGATTGAGAGCTCTTCAACCAACCACAATAATAACGTAGTTGAACAAATAGAGAAAAAGCTACAACAAATCTATATTAACGTAACAGGAAAATCATCCTCCAATAGGTTCCATCAAAACCCTAGATAACAAATTAGTTATTCATAATAGTATGCATAACTACAATACTTGAATTCATAACCAATCATGGAAATAGGAAGAAGGAAGTGAAAAACTCGTAGAATAATTCTCTGCCTTGATCCTAGTGTGTTCTTGCCTCCTTAGGTCTAAATTATATCAAAAGTCCTTAAAATACCGTTCTTCCATGTATATATACCAAGTAGGGTCGGGCCCAAATAGTTATACCTTCTCTTATGCAAAAAAGGACACTTTTCCTGGATAGACGTGCGCGGCCGCGGATCAACCATGAATGGGCCGCGCATATTGACCAGTGTTCTGCCCCACTTTTCACCCTGTTATATTTGGAATCTAAAAAACTTAAAATATGAAAGTTGTAGCTCTTTGCGTTAGCTTTCCAACCATATATTATGGAGCCCAAATGAAGTTCTGAGAGAAAAGTTATGTGCATTTTACTAGACAGTGTACAATATGCCTACTCGATTTGTCGTTCGTTCTTAACTATCATCCGTTGATCCCCGAACACGATCCCAGATTAATTTCTTGGGCTTTTACTCAGACTTCAAAGCTCCAAATCACTTGAATTTATTTCATAACATCTACATAGCTCGAAATCACTCCTACAAGGCATAAAACACACAATTAGTGCAAAACACTAGCGATTAAAGCTCAAACTCAATTAAAGTGCAGTAAATTAGAGTGTAATAAGCGACTAAAATATGTAATTATAGACTATCATCAAATTGTCCTCCTAGTTTGTGTGTTTTTGAGGTGAAACTTGGGAGTTTGAGGCTAGGGATTTGGAGAGTTTAATTTGGGGAATTGAGTGGTGATTTGGTATCGGAATTTGGTAATTTTGGTATGGTTGGACTCGTCGTTGAATGGGCTTCCAAATTTTGTGACTTTTAATGGATTCTAAGACGTGAGCCCGGGGGTCGACTTTTAAGTTGATTTTTTGACTTTTGATTAAGAACTTAGTATTTTCTTATGGAATTAATTCCTTTAGCTCGTGTTGATTGTATATAACTGTTTGTGTCTAGATTCGAGGTATACAGAGGCCAATTCGCGAGGCAGGGGCTTATTGGAGTAGGGATTTGCACGGGTTGAGGTAAGTAACACTTCTAAACTTGATTCTGAGGGTATGAAACCCTGAATTTCGTGTTATATGATAGGTGTTGAGGTGACATACATGTTAGGTGACGGGCGTGTGGGCGTGCACGGTAGGAATTGTGATTTGGTCAATTCCATGGAACTGTATAGTTGAAAAATCTTGTTGTTAACCGTATATTCTCCATGTGTTAGAGAAATTGAGCTGCAAGTCATGTTAGAAATCATGCTTAGGCTATATGCTGGTACTGTTGGGACCCACAGAGGCTGCATTACATGTTTAATTATTTTCTTAATTTGAAATCATGCACTTAGTCACAGCTATTATTTGCATATCATATCTAAGTATCTGTTATCATTTTTTGATACATCATATCATATTTATTTGAGTTGTTTATCAAAATTCTTGTGAGCCTGAGAGACTAGAGAGATTGATGACTCGGTGAGGAAGAGGGCCTGATTGTGAGGATATCTATAGGATCGGGCTACACGCCGCAACATGTGTTATTGATTCATGCCATGATTGGCTTATTATAGCGCTTGGGCTATATTTTCCCCTCCAGAGTCTGCACACCCATAATGAGCGCTGGTACCTGCTAAGTGCGAGTGCGAGTACCGAGCGATTGGAAAGATTGAGTCACTGTAAGGATCAAGTGAATGGGAGGACTGAGTGATTGATACTCTAAGAGTATGCATATAATTTCATCACTATTTGTACTTCGGTTGGCATATGTATCTGACATGTTGATATCAAGATGAATCATTTCTTTTTTTCAGTTGTACTTGACATATCTTACCTGTTTGGGCTTTAACTATTAAACTTGAGAGCATGTCTACATTTCTGTACTGTATTTCTGCAATTGAACTATACCTGTGAAGCTCGCCACTGCTTTTAGACCAACAGTTAGACTTGTTACTTACTGAGTTAGTTGTACTCACGCTACACCCTGCACTTCGTGTGTAAATCTAAGTGTTTTCGGACACGGTGGTTACTAATTCTCAGAGTTGTTCAGTCTTTTAAAGATTTTCGGGGTAGTTGCACAGGCGTCCGTAGACCTTGACTCTCCTCCCGTATCCCTCAATTTTTACTTATTCAATTTCAATTGTTTAGACAGTGACTCGGACTCTGTATTTGTATAGATGTTCATGCACTCAGTGACACTCCAGTTTTGGGACTTTGTATTGAGTTGCGATGGTTTTATCATTTTGATGAGACTTTTATTTATTTAAATTTGTTTTAGCATATCTTAAATTTGAAAGTGTTGGAACTGTCTGACTGGTCGGCTTGCCTAGTACCATGATAGGCGTCATCACGACATGTTGAGTTTTGGGTCATGACACTGATAGAAGATGATTTGAAGAACTTTAAAATTGACAAAAGAAATTAAAATCAATCAAATACAATATTACAACTCACCTGACTGATTATTAGTAAAAAAGAAAAGGAGGTCAATCAAAAAGTTCATTGAATTTTTTTTCTTCTTTTAGGGCCTGTTTGGAAAGCCACCATGTAATTGAATTTAGATGTAATTAGGTGTAATCATGCAGTTTTGGCATGTTTGTGTGACCAAGTAATTACTTAATGAGCATGTAATTGGGTGTAATTGAGGGGGTATAATTAAACTCTACAATTCTCAAGGGAGCTGAGAATTGTATGTTTCTACATAATTTTATTTATTTATTAATGATTTTTCTTTATTACACTTAGCTATGTTATAATTCTAATTTTTCTAAAAAATTATACCTCTTAATCTTAGAAAGAATAAGTCATCCACAAACTTAACTTATAATGAGTGGTGCCATTAAAGTCGAACTTTGTTATTGCATGACATTTGTCACGATCATAACCCCGAACCCGATCCTGATGACGCCTCTCGTGAAGACAAGGCTAGCCACTTAAATCCAATTCACATTTTTAAGTAGTTAACCAACATAAAAAAATAGTCTAACCATGATTTAAATATACTAAATAGCGGAAAAATCTCGATAAAATGCGGAAATACAATCTGACACAGCCCTAACCGGGGTGTCACAAGTCACGAGCATCTAACAACACTAAGTCCTCAAATGTAACTACAGAGTTTAAATACGGAACTAAGGACATAAAGGAAAGAGATAGGGAGGAGCTCTAGGCTGCGAACGCCAACAGCTACCTAAAGACTCCTCGAAAATCCGCCTGAAGCTGGAATGAATCAGCACTCAGGAGCGGGACCAGCTACGCCTAAATCTGCACATGGGGTGTAGGGAGTAAAGTGAGTACTCCAACTCAGTGAGTAATAAATGTAAATAACGACTGAAAGTAAGAAAATACATAGGGCACAAGGCATTCTATAATGAAGCAGTAAAATCATCTAAAAACAGTATACCAGTGAAAAATCAAGTAAAATCCTCTTTCAACAAGTAAACAAGTAATTGACAGGTAATTAATGTAAATTAAACAAATAAAAGTTCGCCCCTCGGGCATAGTATCAAAATATCCGCTCCTCGGGCAACATCTAAGAACAATATCAGCCCCTCGGGCTCAATCTCACATCACAATGGGTATCCGCGCTCACTGGGGGTATGTAGACTCCTGGAGGGGCCCCTTACGACCCAAGCGCAATAACAAGCCATCTCGTGGCATCAAACTAGGCCCTCAGCCTCATATCGATCAAGCCACCTCATGGAGTACATATCTCAGGCCCTCGGCCTTAAATCAGTATCAGTGTTTCCTCAAAACATAGGCCCTCGGCCTTACTCAGTCAAAAATCCTCACAAGCCCTTCGGGCAATAGTAAAACAAGGTTTCTTAGCCCAAACATCATTTAAAATATCATTTAAGTATTAAAACTAAGTAAACATGTCTGAATAGTAAAACGGTGGAAAATAACATGACTGAGTTCAAGTATAAAGTCAAAACAGTGAGGAAATATCAATAAAAATCCCCGAAGGGTTCAAGTAGTTGGCACTAGGCCCAAATATGGCATTCAGCCTAAATAATGATGATAGCAAATAGTTTTCAATCAAATACGCGGTAAAATCATTAATCGGGACGGACCAAGTCACAATCCCAATAGTGCACGACCCCACGCTCGTCATCAAGCGTGTGTCTCACCTCAATATAGCACTATGATGTGCAATCCGAGGTTTCAAACCCTCAGAACATCATTTACAATCAATACTCACATCGAACCGGTCAAATCTCTAGCTCGTGATGCCCTTTCCCCTCGAATCGACCTCCACCCACGTCGAATCTATCCAAAATCAGAACAAGGACGTTAAAATAGGCTAAGGTAACGAAGCCCAAGCAAAAATAATCAAAATACTACACAAATCCTGAAATTACCAAAACCCGACCCCCGGGCCCACGTCTCGGAATTCAATAATTTTTGCATCAATAGATTCCTATCTCCCCCCCGAGTTCATACATATCAAAAGTTCTCAAATCCGACCCCAAATGGACCTTCAAATCCTCAATTAAAGGTCTAAGTTTCCAAGCCCTAGTTCTTCAATTTTTAGCCATTTAATTCCTTTAATTTCAGTCTTAATCCATGAAATACTACCATAGAAATGTGTTTTAGGTCCAAAATCTTTACCTTAACGAAGTTCCCTTGAAATCTCCCTTCCAAATCGTCCAAAAGCTCTCAAGCCGAAGTCAAAATCGTGAAAACCTTCCAAAAATCGCGAAGGCAAGCTTATATACATTTTGCCCAGACATTGTCGCATCTGCGACTCACCAACCGCTTCTGTGGTACCGCATTTGAGGTCAAACCTCTGCTTCTATGGTGTGAGCACGTGATTTTTTGCTTCACGGAAACTACTCCAAAAGAAATCGAAAAAGAAATAAAACAAGTTACCTTCGGGTACAATTTTGGGAATTTGTGTGATATTTTCATAATTGTCTATCCGTAAATGCTCACCTTGCTATAGTTAAAAAAATACAAAAATACATATTGCATGCATTTAGGAATTAGTGGTGCATTTACGAATTAATTAACCATAATTTGGTTAAAAGAAAATCACAAAAATATGCACGTGTATTTCTTGTCATTGTGTGATTTTATTTTTTAATATTGTATGTTAATTATTATAGGTGTTAAATAATATGTATGTAATTTTATTTTATGACTTATTAAGGATTTTTGTTTAATTTTGATAATTAAAAGAAAGAAGGAAAAGGGTAAAAATAAGGGAAATCGAGATTGGGCCACCCTAGATGGACCCAAATCCAGGCCCAAATCAACCCCAGACCCGGTCCAATTTGGTCAAGGTCCCAGACGCCTCAAACGGCGTCGTTTTGGTTCCTTCTAATCGGAGCCATTGGGTTAAATCAATCCAACGGCCAGGATCTCATCTCCCTTACCCATTCCCTGAACCCGACCCGTTGCCTGGTTCGAATCGACCCCCCTACTTAACCAAACGACATCGTATTGTTAAGCTCCCCTAATCCTAGCCAATGATCTTGATTGATCCATCGGCCAGGATTAAACCACCCATCCCGTATATAAATCCCAATCCATCACCCCACGCCCCAAACCAAACCAACCCCCCCTCGCCCACTGTTCATCTTCGTCCCCAGAACCCCCCTCTCAAACCCTAGACGCCTTAGGATTCCCCCACCGTAAACCCAGCAACCACGGCTCCGATGACTACAAAAATAACACCCCTGATGCACCCAACCACCCTGAACATGAATCCATTAACCATTTACCTCGAATAACCCTGCAGCTTCTCGAATCTTCAATCAAAGATTTGAGCAAAAACCATATCTACACCCACCAACCCCAAACTCATACCACAACACCTCCTGGCCTCCCTCACACCCTAAACGCTCTTGGTTCCATTCAAATCTGACCAGAACTGAACGAACTCCAAATCAGACCACGAAGAACCCTAAAAAGACCAAAAGTTGAAGTTTGTCCGAATTGAAAGACGATGTGGGGTCTAATCGACCTTAGTCGAAATGTTCTCAGTTGAGAACACTCGATTAAGGTCCATTCGACCCCAAAAATGGTCGAGTCTGAGTTCAAGCCTGGTTCGTTTTGTTTTGAGCTCCCAAGATAAGTTTCCTTGTCCCTTCTGTCAGTGTTTGAATTTCTATTTGTGTTTGTCAGCATGTCTAGCTAATTTGATGATTCTTTTTGTCATTTTCTTTCAGCTTCAAGTAGACCTCTTATTTAGTCAATTCTTTTGTTCGTTTGTTAATCTATTGTGATGAACTGTGTGTGCAACTTGATTAAAATCTTCAAATAGTCAGTTAATACTTAGGTTCCCTGTTTTACCCCAGAGATGTGAATCACTCTGTCTTGGTGTTTTAGTCTGTTTGTAGTTATCCATTGTGTGCATATAGTCGATTGAATAAGTGTCGTCAACTGAGTTCACTTGAAAAACTAGAAAATCTGAGTCTGCTCATTTCAATGTGATTACTAGCCTGTTCCTCTTACCTATGGTGAGACTTGTATCAATAAGCCTGTTGCAGTAGTGCTTCGATCTTAGTTTGCATTCTCAACTGCCTATTGGATCAATTGGTTTTGAGTTGGTCAGGATTGGCTCCCAATATGACCAACTCATACCATTTTATTGGCACCCTTGTTTGATTGAGTTTGAATCATTGGCTGAACTTAGGCTGAGAGTTGGGTATAGCTGTAGAAACCTAACAGACCAACCTAAAGTTAGTATTGAGTTTAAGTTGATTAGTTAGTAGTCAGTGATTAACTAAATTCAGAGGGGTTTATATACTGACTATTAAAGTTAGGGTAATACAGTAATATGCAATTATTAAGGGTAATTTTGGCATTTGACAGAGTTTAATCAGGGGTTATGTTAAAAGCATGTCAAGCGGTAATTAAAAAACTATTAACCTAATGACAACGGGGAATAAAACAACAAGCATGAGAATTAAGTGAGTATTATAATACACCCATGACTTTTGATTAAAACAAATAGGACAAGTATGGGGAACAATATAGTAGGGGTCAAGAAAAGGCATTTAGGCATGGGGGATTAAGGGGTATGGGCAGACCTAGAGGCTGTGAAGTTGCAGACCTTAGGGGGTCCTTTTTCAGGTTATAAATAGAGTTATTCTTGGCTAATAAAGGGTTGGACAGTTAAAATTTAGAAGCTGGACAGAAGTTGAGGGCAAAACAGTTTTTTTAAGAGGGTTAAGTTTAGAGGCTGGACAATTTTAAGTGGTTTGGACATCAGAAATTGAGAGAAATAGAGTGTTAAAGCTAAAACTCCACATTAAGGAGTTTGAGGCTGTTTTTCCTGGGGTGTTTGACAAAAATCAGAAATTACTGCTTTCGTGCACCAGTCTGTTGTGTTGGGACACTATCGGATTTCAGTTTAGCTTTCCTGGTTTCTTTACTTGATTGAGCACTGTTTCAGTTGAGTTGTTTTGGGTTTTCTGTTTGGTCTGAAAGTTCACTGGTCTATTGCTGGGTTTAAATCTGTTGTTGGTTTCTCCTACTGGGTATTCCTGGATTTTGTTTGTTTGGGTTTGCTGTTAATAACAAAAATCTGACTGCGGGGTTTGTTGCTGCTGAATGTTGTCTTTGTGTTGCTGCTTTTTCTATTGCTGCTGTTGTTGCGTGTGCTACTGCTTTCCACTGATCATTCCTCTTCTTCTTTTGCTTTCCTATACCAGGTACACGATTGATACACTGTCAATGTAAGCTGAAATTTTAAGCATGAATACAAAGAAAATTGGAAGAGTTGAAGTTATCTCGAATTAGATTTAGAAATGTATTGAAAATTGGTTGTCTACATGATAATTAGCTTTCTCTAATAGAACTATGTAGTTAGCTATGATGTAACTGAACCTTTATACATATCATTTAGTTGGAAAACTCTATGTGTTGCTTATAATGAAAAGGGATTAATGTTGTAGTAGCCACGTTCTGTAAGTTCAATATTGTTTTGTCAAGGAGCATGTTAGGTACCCAATAGTTACTTCCTTAAACAAATGGCCTGTTTTAAGCTGGTAGGAATATGGTTTGATTAAGACAAGCAGTACATTGCATATCAGCCCCCCCCCCTTTTTTTATAAATGTCAAACATATATTAAATAAGTTGAATAGGCCCAATCGGCATGAGGGTGGCCCAGGCCGAGTTGCACGTTATGCACATTGGACCTGGGCCCGTAATATCTAAACGACTGCCCATATACGCCTTCATGCTCGGATTTTACAAACCATATTCGGAACCCAACTATAACTAACTTGTAAGCATGTAAATAAAGTTGGATCGTTCTTCTTCTTTCATTATTAGAAATAAACTCAATAGAAAACATAGCCACTATAGGACGACCTTTTAACTAAAAATGAGACGAGCCTCGCCAGATAAAACGCACAGACTGCGGGGCCCTCACAAAAATGTATGTGTTAAGTACTTAGAACTCGGGATAGGCCGCTTAGCGAACTCCACGGCCTTACCCAAAATAACAACATGCTAGTTCTTTGGGACGCGTCTTAATTAATCTTACTTTCTTAAATTCGGGTGTGCATTTATGCGACCCAAATCCAAATCTCAGCGGAGTCGAAATGTGTCTCTAATCACGGGTACATTGATTGTGACGTGGTTCGAGATGCATGCCCATGACGTTGCAATTTCCTTTTAAAAATAAGAATGAGATGAGCCTCGCCGAATAAAAATACAAAATCGTGGGGCCCTTAGTAAATGTTTGCTTAAAATTGCTTAGACTTCGGGATGGACCGTTTAGCAAGATTTCACGGCCCTACCCAAAGTAAATGATATGCTAGTCACTTTAGGCGCGCCTTTAATAATTTAATTTTCTTAAACTCGGGTGCACATTTATGTGACCCAAATCCAAATCTCAACGGAGTCAAAGTGTGTCGACGACCACGGGTACATTGATTGTGACGCGATTCGAGATACATTTTCACAACGTTGCAATTCCGTGTAAAATAATAATAAATAATAATGAAAGCAGCGGTAAAGAGTTAAAATCTGCACATTAGTTCATATTTGTATAAAATCAGATAATCAAGCCGAACATGACAGCTTAGCGACCGTGCTAGAACCACAGAACTCTGGAATGTCTAACACCTTCTCCCGGGTTAACAAAATTCTTTATCCGGATTTCTGGTTCGCAGACTATAATACAGAGTCATTATTTTCCTCGATCCGGGATTAAATTGGTGACTTGGGATACCCTAAATCTCCCAAGCGGCGACTCTGAATAAATGAATAAATCCTGTTTCGATTGTCCTTTAATTGGAAAAACTCCTTCACCCTTGCGGGGGCGGAAAAAGGAGGTGTGACAGCTCTGGCGACTCTGCTGGGGACTTTTACAAGAACCACCGGTTCAGGGTTAGAAATTCGAGCTTAGAATAAATGTTGTTTTTGGCTTTGTTTATTATCTGATATTATCATGAGATATGTGCTTCATATGCCGATGATATGTGTTACCGCTTTGATATTATTTGACTGTACATATAAACTATGTCGAACCCTTCTCTTCTTACCTTCGGGGAGGCTGCTCACTGGTTTGAGACTCCCTATTCTGTTAGTGTCATGCCCAAGTAAAAAGAGGCTCGGATAAGTTACAAAGACGGACGATCCCGCGGGCCCCCGGTACGTAGCTCCCTCCTCGACCCGAGTTGTCCGCTCGGGTAAGCCAGGTCTAGAACAAAACCCAGTTTTGAAACTTAGTAAAACATGACTTCATGCCGGATCCCTAGTAGGAAACGTTTATTTGCATCACGTTGCATTTGACTTAGGGGGCTCAACACAGGGGTTAGGCCCGTCTAGGAAAAGCAACCTGGAACAAAAAAACCATCCTGCTGCATCTTGTTTGTTGGCGCATTTAATTTGCTTCGAATTTGCATGTTGACCGGTGGGTGAAAACGGGAATTTTGAAAAAAAGTGAGAGCTGCTCATTTAAGAAAAAACCAATGTCCAAATAATGTGAGAACTCTGCCAGAATTTTGATTTTTCGAAGAAAGAAAATTGGATTCGCGATTTAATTAATTTTTCTTACCCGAACTACGTCGGTTTGATTCTCACCGGATGTGAGATACGTAGGCAACCCTTATCGGGTCCAACTTCCTATTTTTGCAAAAAAAAAATATAAAAAAAAATGATGACAAAATATTGCTGCTTTCATAAAAGAGTTAGGTGATGCCATTTTTTTGCGAAAATAGCCGAATGTTTCCAAAAGGGACGCCGGAAGGCTGTCTTTGCACAAACAGCCGCTTTTAGCCATTTTTCTTACCTTTTGGCTGGTTAAAACCCCACAGCCTTAAAATCTTCATCCCTGAAGAGCTGAAAGGCCGTATTTGGAAAATCAGTCTTTCTTTTCTCAAGATTAAGGAAAACGGGAAAAATAGTTTTGGAGTCAAAATAAAAAATTTTGCTTTTGTCTAAATTACCTTAATAAATGTGCAGAATGAGCACGAGTAAGAGTTCATCTGGGGCCATTATAAACAGAGTCCCTTTGGGCTTACGCATGTGGTGGAACGATTTGGAAGAATCAGGGCGAGATACAGTCAAGACATACTTAGGAAACTTGGTTGGATTACTGGACATCGATCCGCGAGGGGACATTATAAGGGCTTTAATTGCATTTTGGGACCCAACACACAATGTGTTTCATTTCTCAGACTTTGAGCTCACACCAACGCTAGAGGAACTGGCAGGGTACATCGGACGTCCTAAAATCCCTATGAGAGGACAGTATATTATTGCACCAAGGACCGTGACCGTACACAGATTCCTAGACACCGTGAAGATCCGCAGAACTGTACACAACCCAGAGTTATCAGAAGGGTTTTGTAGTTTGGCATTCCTGTACAACAGGTACGGTCATCTTGGAGGGTTCAACAATCCCGAGAGTAAGATCTGCAGCGGGGAAAGCCGGCTGAAATGGGAAAGACATAGGTGTATTGCTTTTATGGTAGCCTTTCTGGGTTTTCTGGTATTCCCTAGAAAGGATGGGAAAATTAACATACAAATCGCTGGGGTCGTCAGCACTTTGCTCAAACAAGACAACAGCACTCTGGCACCGATGATAATAGCAGACATCTTTCGCGCTCTCACTGTTTGCAAAACCGGAGGAGGTTTCTTTGAGGGTTGCAATATATTACTGCAAATGTGGATGATAGAGCACCTATGTCATCTCCCTCAGTTTCTGAAATATAGGTCATCACAAAAGACTTGTATAGAAGAGTTTTCCATAAGGGTCGACGGGTTCAGCCTGCCAGAAGGGGTCGCTGAATGGGTCACTATGTTGCGTTCCGTCTCAGCAAACCAGATAGAATGGGCATTTGGGTGGCTACCCATAGATGAGATCATACACATGTCAGCCGTCGAATCTCATTCGTTGTTGATGGGTCTCCAACGTATCCAGCCCTATGCACCATACAGAGTATTGAGGCAGTTGGGGCGATGTCAAATAGTCCCAAAGGAAGAGGATCTCAGTAGCCGGGTGGTCAAAATTGGGCCTGGTGGGCAGTTCCCTAAAGCAGTCGTTCGGAGAATTTGGAATGAATGTCAAACCTTGAAAGTAGATACTTGTGTACAAGATCGGGCCAAGGGCGAAGTGTCGCCAAAATACCTCACATGGTACAGAAGAGAGCTTGAGCACCAGAGACCAACTAAGAGAGCTCATGCCCAAGACTTTGTAGAATCATCGCAAGCACAATGGGGTTGGCTAGCCAAAGAGAAAGAATATCGGGTCGAGATTGGCAAACTAAAACAGCAAATTGAGGGGCTTAAATACCAAAGCAGCTTGCAAATTGATGCTGATACAGGGGAGAAAAGCAAGTTGACTCAAAAAAACAAGGCCCTGAGAGCCCGAATCCGCCAAGACAGAAAGAATGCCGGTGACCAACAGAAAAATCGGTCCAATGAGAGGTTGATAGCAGAGCTGAGGATTCGGGTTAGCAAAAGCCGAGAGGACTTGGAGAGATCTGAAGCTTGCATAGCGAGAATGCGGGTCAGATGGGCAAAAGGTACAATGGCCCGGAGGAAGAATCTGCAACAAGTCATAAGGGATTCTGAAATAAGTATCAGACTGTTAAGAGAAACCAACTCCACTCTTCGGGAGCGGATCCTTAAACAAGCCCGAGATGCCCAAGCTGACAGAAGGCGCTGTTATGATGTGATGGCCAGAATGGAAAAACAAATGGAGAGGTTCTAGGATCGACTTGCCGACAATGCTCAAGCACTGGGATTGAAAAACCGGCAAATAGAGCAATTATTCAGGGAAAGGGACAACATCCGGGGGAGGATTGACGAGATTGGGCACTACATTTACATGAGATGCTTGGCATGTGAGCAGATGCCTCATGATACCCTACTCGCCTCCGTCATGGGCTGTGTTCACCTGATCATGAATGAGTTGAAAAGCTTACAAAGAGGTCTTACACCAAAGCCCGCGGAAAGGCCGAACGATGCCTCGCGAGCACCTAAGTTGAAATCTTTAATGTATCCCTAGTTTGAGTCTTGTTTGTTGGCTTTATGGGTCCATTGTCTTCCAATATGTTGTTTTTTTAAGTCAGGTTAAGAAATTTGGAACCGGTATTGTTGCTATTTCTTCGTTTGAAATCAGTAGTTTGTAATAGCAAATTTTGGTGATAAATTGAATGATTCCAAAAAAAATGCGTCTTTACTTTGTGGCAGAACTACGCCCGGTCTGATTCATGCGGGGACGTGATACGTAGGCAATCCACATAAGATTCGACCGCCATTAAAAAGAAAGAAAAAGAAAAAAAAAGAAGAAAGAAAGAATAGGAAAAAGAGAGAAGGAAAAAAGAAAAGAATAATAGAGAGAAAAACGGGGGGTTTCCCAAAACACTTTAAAGGTACAAATAAAGCAAGCCGGGATGACGCATGTGGTTGGAGCAAAAACATGTTAGAAATGGTTAACTGCTTAGGAGCATTGCATCCCCAATGTGCTATTACCAAATCTGTTAAACTCTAACGCTAACAAGTTAGTTGTTTTCCTATACCAGACAGTTAGTTGTTAAACCGTTCTGGCAGCACATCCTTATCAAACCAGATCCAAGGGACCTGTACCGATAATCATGACTACTTCAGAAAATAGTGCCGAAGAAGAAAGGCCAGTAAGCCAGTTGCTGAAAGAGGCAATGGAGAAGATAGAGAGGATGGGATTAGAGATGAATGCGATGCAGTTAGCCTTGGCTAAAGTACAAAAGAGCCCTGAACCACCCGCTGCTCTTACACCAGGGCATATGCCGGAATACCCTCACTCTGGCCCTTCAACAAGCCTCCCGAATCACCGCTATTATCAGGAGAGAAGCCCCTATGATTCCTAAGCTCCACCACCCCATCAACATCTCCCAACACCAAATGTTCCCACTTTTATGGGACCCACACCAGCCGCACTGCAAAGATTGACTAGTGAGCCGTTGTTTCAGGCTCACGATGCACAGTACTATCCCTCTGAACCCACATTCAATGCACCAGAACCCTATACCTATAATCCACACTTGGAGGTCCCGGCAGAGATTGAAAAGCCGGTTAAGGTGCCAGAGCAGGATAAGGTAATAAGGAAGTTCAAAAGCCTGGAGCAATCCTTCAGAAGCATGCATGGATTGGGCAACCAGGTCAGCGTGGCCTACAAGGATCTATGCCCTTTCCCGGAAGTCCAACTCCCGGCAGGATTCAAGATGCCTAAGTTTGACTTATATGAAGGGCACGGTGATTCTATGGCACATTTGCGGGGTTTTGCAGCAAAATGAGAGGCGCAAGCGGCAAAGATGAGCTACTGATAGCTTATTTTGGTCAAAGCTTGAGTGATCGGCATTGGAATGGTATACCAGGCAAGATCCCAGCAGATGGTACACTTGGGATAATCTAGCGCAGGCTTTTGCGGGTCAATTTCAATACAATCTCAAGATAGTCCCTGACCGTCTCACACTATTGAGGACCGGAAAGAAGCCTGGGGAAAGCTTTCGTGAGTTTGGTTTCCGCTGGAGAGAACAAGCAGCCAGGGTTGATCCTCTCATGAGAGAGGGAGAAATGGTGGACTACTTCCTGCAAACGCTGGATCCAACTTACTTTGGTTACTTGGTGACAACGGTTGGAAAATCCTTCAATGAAGTAGTAAAGATAGGGGTTATGATAGAGGAGGGGCTGAGGTCTGATAAAATCCTGAATTACTCAGCGCTCAAGGCAACGACCCAGGTTATTCAGAGCGGCACGGGAGGTGCGCTGGAAGGAAGAAGAAAGAAGAAGTCGCCACGGTTGAGGCAGACAGTTGGTCCAGGTCCGGCAAACCATACTACAACCAACCCAGACCCCACATGCCAAATTATCCATACAGCCCGCCACAACACTACTATCCACCTCAAGAACCACATTTCTCCGTGCACCAAGCCCAAACATACACTCAGCCTCCGGTTCGCCCGCAATGGCACGCGCCGGCTCCCCAAAATGCATATCCACCTCCACAGAACACATACCCTCCACCCCTATCCTCCACCAAGGGCATACAGGAACCCTCCTGGGGCAGGCTTGCTAGAAATGACAGGCTACAGAGACATAGAGCTTTTACTGAGTTGGGAGAGACCTATACCGCCGTGTTCCACAAATTGAGGCAGCTAGGTTTGGTGAGTCTCTTCGAGCCTAGAGAGCCAAATCCCCCACCCCAAAATTTGGACCGATCGATAAGCTGCGAGTACTGCTCAGGAATGTTAGGGCATGATACCGAAAAATGTTGGAGGTTGAGGCATGCAATACAAGATCTTATTGATGCCAACAAGATCGAGGTCTAGACGCCGGATGCGCCCAACATCAACCAGAACCCATTACCAGTACACCACGAAGCTCACATGATCGAGTTGGTGTACAAGGGAGGAGAGCCGAGGAAACCCTCACCGACGGTGATGATGATCCATGCCGCTCCGAAAGAAGAATCGACCGGTGGGGAAGCAGGGGTACAGTTGAAGGGGGAAGATGTCAAACTAGTGGTGATATTAGGGAAGAATCCGTCCACCGCAACAAAGAAACCAGAGCCAGCCAAATTGGTAGTATCGGGGACATCATCCACACCGTAGTTGTGTTGAAAGGGGTCTGTAGGGAACTGGTCACCATAAAGTCGGTAGTCCAATTGCCAGTAATTGATAGCAAGGCTGTGCCTTGGAAGTATGAAAAGGCAGTGGTAATGTACAAAGGAAAGCAAGTGGAGGAGGATAGTTGTGAGGCGCAGGGACTGACTCGATCGGGACGGTGTTTTGCTCCAGTGGAGTTGAGAAGGTCCAACCCAGCAGTAGCAAAGAAACCTGTGTCAGAAGAAGAGGCTGAGGAATTCTTGAAAAAGATGAAAGTGCAGGATTACTCCGTGGTCGAACAATTGAAGAAAACACCGGCCCAGATCTCGTTGTTATCATTATTGATTCATTCAGATGAGCATCGTCGGGCCCTGATGAAGATACTGAATGAAGCTCATGTGCCCAATGAAATTTCGGTAAACCACCTTGAAACGATTGCCAACAAAATTTTTGAGGTAAACAGTGTAACTTTCTCTGATGATGATCTGCCAGTGGAGGGCACAGAACATAATAAAGCTCTCTACTTGACTGTCAAATATGAAGATTTGGCAGTTACCCGGGCGTTGGTGGATAACGGCTCAAGTGCCAATATTTGTCCATTATCCACCCTAAACCAGTTGAAGATCGACCATGGTAGAATCCACAAGAATAGCATTTGCGTCCGAGGATTTGACGGAAGTGGAACGGCCACCGTGGGGGATATTATACTTTAGTTGACCATCGGCCCGGTCCAGTTTACCATGGAGTTCCAGGTATTAGATGTTGTGGTATCTTATAACCTTTTGTTGGGACGACCGTGGATCCACGCGGCCAAAGCGGTGCCATCCACCTTGCATTAAATGGTCAAGTTCGAATAGGACATACAAGATGTCGTGTTGCATGGGGAAGACACTGCGCGCACCATGGGAGGCGTCATTGTGCCCTTCATAGAAACCAACGGTGACAAAGGTCCCTGGGTTTACCAGATTTTTTATGCAGTATCAGCAAACAAGATTACAGAGGGTGAAAGCATTCCACACCCCAGGGTAGCTTCCGCAACCGTCATGATGGTTTCAGAGATGCTGGGTAATGGATTTGTTACAGGAAAAGGCCTGGGGGCTGAGCTTCAAGGGATTGTTCAACCTGTCTCCTTGCCCAAGAATTTAGACACCTTTGGATTGGGGTTCAAACCGACTGCGGTAGATGTAAAGCGATCATGGAAAATGAAGAAGAGGGTTCGGGTTCTTCCCAAACCAATTCCGCGTCTCTCCAAATCCTTTATTAGAGCAAGTGCTAAGGGGTCACCGGTCCCGAAAATTCTCGGACCATTGATTGGGATGGACGGGGATTTGAATCAGAGCCTCGAAAGGCTGTTTGCTAATGTCCATGTGATAGAAGTTGGAGAGGGTTCCAGCAGAGCAGGCATACAGTTTGTGGGGCCTGAGGCCAAAACCAACAATTGGACGGTTACTCCTCTTCCTACCCGGGGGGAGTCCTGGTAGTAGGCTTTGATTTTGCTTTCTTGTTTTTCGGATTAATCAAGGGTGTAATCCAAATCCCATATTATTTTGTAAAGTGTGAACCCTGTTATCCCGTATTTTTAATAAAATTCTCTTTTCCTGTCTCATTTTAATTTTGTTTTGTTCTTTTCTCTTTCTGAACATTTCTCTTTTTACTGGTTCTAATGACATGACATACACAACGGATCTTCGACCTACTCTAATAAATCAATCTGACTCCGACTTAATTATACCATAGATCGGTTATGACGATGAGTCTGAATATGACGAGGATGAAGCCTTCGAAGAAATAAACCGAGAATTGTGCCAATTCGAGGAGAAACCCAAGCCTAATCTGAATGACACCGAGTCTGTAAATCTAGGGGATGCAGATAATGTCAGAGAAACCAAAATCAGCGTCCACATTGAGCCAAACATCAGGGAGGAATTAATCAAAGCCCTCATTGAGTTCAAAGATGTTTTTGCATGGTCGTATGATGATATGCCGGGATTAAGCACCGATCTAGTGGTTCACAAATTGCCCACTGACCCGGCATACCCTCCGATCAAGCAAAATTTGAGTAAGTTTAAGACGGATATGAGTGTGAAGATTAAAGAAGAAGTGACCAAGCAGCTGCAGGCCAAAGTTATTCGGGTCACTCGATATCCCGATTGGTTGGCCAATGTGGTACCAGTGCCAAAGAAGGACAGGAAAATCAGGGTATGTGTCGACTAATGCAATCTCAACAAGGCAAGTCCTAAGGATAATTTTCCATTGCCCAACATCCATATCTTGATCGATAATTGCGTTGGGCGCGAGATCGGATCCTTTGTGGACTGCTATGTAGGATATTATCAGATCTTAATGGATGAAGAAGATGCGGAAAAGACGGCTTTCATTACGCCATGGGGAACTTACTGCTACCGGGTAATGCCATTTGGATTGAAGAATGCTGGGGCAACGTACATGTGAGCAATGACTACTGTGTTTCACGACATGACACGCAAAGAAATTGAAGTGTACGTAGATGATGTGATCATAAAGTCTTGGCGTCAGGAAGACCATGTAGCAGATTTAAGGAAGTTCTTTCAAAGACTGCGAAGGTATGATATTAAGCTTAACCCGGCCAAATGTGCCTTCGGGGTTCCATCTAGAAAGTTGTTAGGATTCATTGTCAGATGACGGGGTATTGAGTTGGACCCATCCAAGATCAAATCCATCCAAGATTTGCCACCGCCAAAGAATAAAACGGAGGTAATGAGTCTGTTGGGAAGACTAAATTATATCAGCAGGTTCATCGCTCAACTCACAGCGACTTGTGAACCCATATTTCGGCTGCTAAAGAAAGATGTTGCGGTGGACTGGACGACGGAGTGTCAAGAAGCCTTCGACCAGATCAAAGGGTATTTGTCAAATCCACCTGTGTTGGTTCCACCTGAGCCGGGGAGACCATTAATTCTTTATCTGACGGTCCTGGAGAATTCATTTGGCTGCGTGTTGGGGCAACACGACATTACAGGAAGGAAGGAGCGGGCCATTTATTATCTTAGCAAGAAGTTTACAGTATATGAGGTCAAGTACACTTAACTCGAGAGGACATGTTGCGCCCTAACTTGGGTGGCACAGAAGTTGAAACACTATTTGTCCTCGTATACTACTTATCTCATCTCCCGTTTGGATCCATTAAAGTACATTTTCCAGAAACCTATGCCTACAGGGAGGTTAGCAAAATGGCAAATTTTGCTCACAGAGTTTGATATCGTCTATGTGACGAGGACGGCCATGAAAGCCCAAGCGCTGGCCGACCACCTGGCTGAGAATCCCGTTGATGAAGAATACAAGCCTTTGAGGACGTATTTTCCAGACGAGGAAGTAATGCATACAGGTGAGCTGGAATTACCCGAGGAACCAAGCTGGAAGCTTTTCTTTGATGGAGCCGCAAACGTGAAAGGGGTTGGAATAGGAGCGGTACTCATTTCGGAAACAGGACGTCACTATCCTGTTACAGCTCAGCTACATTTCTATTATACCAACAACATGGCAGAGTATGAAGCATGCATTTTGGGTCTGCGACTAGCTGCAGACATGGATGTCCAGGACGTTTTGGTCTTGGGAGACTCGGACCTCCTGGTGCATCAAATTCAGGGTGAGTGGGAAACACGGGATTTGAAACTCATACCATATCGACAATGTTTGCACGATCTGAGCAAGTGATTTCGATCAGTGGAATTCAGACACATCCCGAGAGTTCATAATGAGGTTGCCGATGCATTGGTCACCTTAGCATCAATGTTACACCACCCCGACAGAATGTATGTTGACCCATTGCACATTCAGGTTCGTGATCAGCATGCTTATTGCAGCATGGTAGAGGAGGAAGTGGATGGCGAACCATGGTTTTATGACATAAAGGAGTACCTCAAGATGGGGATATATCCGGAGCAGGCCACCGGAGACCAAAAAGAGCCATTCGGCGTTTGGCAAATGGTTTCTTTCTCAGTGGAGGAGTGTTGTACAGAAGAACCCCAGACTTGGGATTGCTAAGATGTATAGACGTCGGTCAAGCCATGACGGTTATGGCGGAGGTGCATGCTGGAGTTTGTGGGCCACATATGAGCGGATATGTATTGGCAAAGAAGATTCTTCGAGCAGGGTACTATTGGCTCACTATGGAGCATGATTGTATCAATTTCGTGAGGAAATTCCATCAATGTCAGATACACGGAGATCTGATCCATTCTCCGCCGACGGAGTTGCATACAATGTCAGCGCCATGGCCATTTGTCGCATGGGGCATGGATGTCATTGGGCCTATTGAGCCGGCAGCAACCAACGGCCATAGGTTCATCCTGGTGACCATCGATTACTTCACCAAGTTGGTGGAAGCTAAAACTTTCAAGTCGGTAACCAAGAAGGCAGTGGTGGATTTTGTTCACTCCTATATCATCTGCAGATTTGGGGTCCCAAAAGTGATTATCACGGATAATGGTGCAGATCTTAACAGCAATTTGATGAGGGAGGTATGCCAACAGTTTAAGATTACACACCGCAATTCCACCCCGTATTGTCCCAAGGCGAATGGAGCAATTGAAGCAGCCAATAAGAACATCAAGAAGATACTAAGGAAGATGGTAGAAGGATCTAGACAATGGCATGAAAAATTACTCTTTGCCTTGTTGGGTTATTGCACTACAGTCCGAACTTCCGTAGGTGCAACTCCTTATTTGTTGGTATATGGAACTGAAGCAGTAATACCAGCAGAGGTAGAAATTCCGTCCCTCCGAATTGTCGCCGAAGCCGGGATTGACGACGATGAATGGGTCAAAGCTCGACTGGAGCAGTTGAACTTAATAGATGAAAAACGATTAGCAGCAGTGTGGCATGGCCAGTTGTATCAGAGAAGAATGGCAAGGGCATACAATAAGAAGGTGTGCCCCAGAAAATTTGAAGTAGGGCAGCAAGTATTGAAACGGATCCTCCCACATCAGATCGAAGCAAAAGGCAAGTTCACCCCAAATTGGCAAGGGCCTTATGTTGTGACCAGAGTGTTATCCAATGGCGCTTTATGTCTAACAGATATCGAAGGAAGATGCGTCGACATGGCTATCAATTCTGATGCAGTCAAAAGATATTATGCGTAATTTCTTTGATTATGATAGTTATTGGTTCGTTTGTTTGTACTTGGTACTTATTGGATAATGAAATAACGGAGGCAATTCTTTCTTCTATCCAAACACTTTTAACCTTCGCTTCCCCTTTTGAGCCTTGTTTATTCTTTCATACCCCTCTTTTGGAGTCACTAATGAAAAAATATATGAAAAAAAAATGAAAACAAGATAAAGGTCATAAGAAAACAAAGGAAGTAGGAACTACGTTTGACCTGATTCCTCAAAGAGGATACGTAGGCGCCTCACGGCTCGGTCATAGTGCACCATAATGTGCATAGTGTGCATAGTATGCATAGCTCCACATAGTGTAAATATAAAAATCCCCAAGCAAGAAAACTGGGGCAGGAGTTATGTTTTTAAAGTTTCAAAAGGCTTGATTCCAAGAGTTGTAACATTTCACCCATCAAAGTTATGTTAAATGTTTGACAGCCTTTCTTTTAACCCTACACAAAACCAACATCGATGTCCAAAAAGACCTCCCGATCAATATCCGAGAGGTGCCAAGTCAAGCAAATGGAAGCCGAGAATAATACACTGATCCCTAGCAAAGAAGAGGATCATAAACTAGAAATAATTGATAGCCGAAAGAATCCCCAACAGAGAGAGTCATATCGGCAGCACTCCAATCCCCAGCTGAAAAATAAAATAAAATGAGAGAGTCTTATCGGTGAAAACCTTCACAGGCACCATAAGGCGACGAAAGATGAGAGAAATAAAACGAGAGAGTCTTATCGGTGAAAACCTTCACATGCACCATAAGGCGACGGGAGCTGAGAGAAAGGAGAGAGTCTTATTAGTGAAAACCCCTCGAAGGGCACTATAAGGCGACAAAATAGATTGGCAAAAAGGATCCGCGTTTGCGAAGAGGTGGGCACCTATTTATCCCCAGCAAGAGAGGCCATCAGAAAGATTGATTAATACAAATAGACTGGGTCGATTAATCCGCAATGCACGACATGATCGTTGGGACCAGTCATACCGTCCAGATAAGTTCTTTCCTTTTCTTCTCCCCCAGCATTTGTTCAGAAAGATTTTTCTTCTTTTCTATCTTTTTCATTTCTTTGTCTAAAGACTTTTTCCAGAAATTTGTTTTGAGAAGGATTTTTCGAAGTTTACTACTAGGGGCCAAAATGGTACAAATCAAAATGCGAATGGGACAGGCCAAAGTCAAGGCAATAAGACAAAAGGCGTTTGTTGCAAAACCAAATGACAAACTGTCCTAGAAAGTTTAGGGGGACATGAAGAAAAGCGGAAAATGACGGTTGAGGGACTTATGGACCAAGTTCCAAGAAGATCCCCAACAGAACTTCGATAGATCACGGACCAAGGTCCAAGGTGGTCAGACACTGCAGAAAGGAGGAAGGAGGAAGAGAGAATTGATCTGCAACAAGATAACCTCAACAGTCCTATCCTCAATAACATTATCCCCAGGTGATAACATTTTATGCCCTGCAGTGCTGGGAGAAAATAAAATTTTAAGAGAGTAGTTTTGGAGTTGAAGAGGACTCCCACAGCATGTTTTGAAACAAAAGAGCGGGGAAGGAATAAATGGAAAATCATCCCCGGCAGAAATACCATCCCCCACAGACATACCAACCCCAGCAAGCAACTCCATCCCCAACCAGTTTTGGGAGCACAGAGCAAGGGAAAGGGAAAGGAAGAATCATCCCCCAGCGGGAGTGACACGATCACTCACCATGTTAAAACTAACAAAATTTTCTTTGATTTCTACAGGAAAATAAAGGTTGATAATGGCAGAAAGACACGCCACAAGGAAGGTCACCAAACCGGGGCAGAAGAGGAACGAGGAAACAAATTCAAATATTTTCATGTCTTAGTTAAATAGGCGTCCACCTGTATAATGAGAGATATGTCTTAGTTAAATAGGCGCTCACCTGTATAATGAGAGGAATATTTTTATGTCTTAGTTAAATAGGCGCCCAGCTGTATAATGAGAGGAATATTTTCATGTCTTAGTTAAATAGGCGCCCACCTGTATAATGAGAGGAATATTTTCATGTCTTAGTTAAATAGGCGCCCACCTGTATAATGAGAGGAATATTTTCATGTCTTAGTTAAATAGGCGCTCACCTGTATAATGAGAGGAATATTTTCATGTCTTAGTTAAATAGGCGCCCACCTGTATAATGAGAGGAATATTTTCATGTCTTAGTTAAATAGGCGCCCACCTGTATAATGAGAGGAATATTTTCATGTCTTAGTTAAATAGGCGCCCACCTGTATAATGAGAGGAATATTTTCATGTCTTAGTTAAATAGGTGTCCACCTGTATAATGAGAGGAATATTTTTATGTCTTAGATAAATAGGCGTCCACCTGTATAATGAGAGGAATACTTTTATGTCTTAGATGAATAGGCGCCCACCTGTATAATGAGAGGAATACTTTTATGTCTTAGATGAATAGGCGCTCACCTGTATAATGAGAGGAATATTTTTATGTCTTAGTTAAATAGGCGTCCACCTGTATAATGAGAGGAATATTTTCATGTCTTAGTTAAATAGGCGCCCACATGTATAATGAGAGGAATATTTTTATGTCTTAGATAAATAGGCGCCCACCTGTATAATGAGAGGAATACTTTTATGTCTTAGATAAATAGGTGTCCACCTGTATAATGAGAGGAATACTTTTATGTCTTAGATGAATAGGGCCCCACCTATATAATGAGAGGAATATTTTCATGCTTTAGATAGATAAGCGCCCACCTGTATAACAAGAGGAATATTTTTCAGTCTTTGCATTTTCAGGTCTTGAAACCAGCAACTCACTAGAAAACAGAAGGTTGCGACAAGAGATCCCAGCACAAACTCAAGCGCATGAGCCAAAAGGAAGATAAGACAAATCTCGAGAGGAGCGGCTTTTGAACATCAAATTATTCCCAGCATAGCAAAAAGCTTAATGAAGGAAACCATATCCCCAGCGGACAGAGCCAGACAGTGAGAATTGGTATTCAGAGAAGCAAAAGGCCAGTATCATCCCCGTTAGTTCTCGAAAGAAAAGAAGCACTGGAATAGACGCAAGCCGACAAGAAAGCAAGGCGTCAAGAACAAATGGAGGATAGATGGGATCTTGTAATCCGTTATCTAGCCTAGCTTCTTGATTTTTCTTTTAAGCACGATGTAATAAGGAGATCAGTAAGCAGTAGTGACAGCATGCAGCAGCAGTAACAACAAATCGCAGTCCCATGGTAGTCCCAGCTACCAACACTTCCCGAACTACATTAACCTTATTCCTTTTTAGCCAGGGATATGTAGGAAACCTTTGAAGCAAAGGTTCGGTTAAATCTTCTTCTCAAAAAAATGCTTCACACGGAGTACTCCAACAGGGCAAAAATCGCTCGTATCTGCTCACTTCATCTTTGCACGAAAGCTCTTTGCGTTTTCGGTCAAAGAGGGGCAGCTGTGAGCACGTGATTTTTTGCTTCACAAAAACTAATCCAAAAGAAATTGAAAAAGAAATAAAACAAGTTACCTTCGGGTACAATTTTGGGAATTTGTGTGACATTTTTATAATTGTCTATCCATAAATGCTCGCCTTGCTATAGTTAAAAAATACAAAAATACATGTTGCATGCATTTAGGAATTAGTGGTGCATTTACGAATTAATTAACCATAATTTGGTTAAAATAAAATCACAAAAATATGCACGTGTATTTCTTGTCATTGTGTGATTTTATTTTTTAATATTGTGTGTTAATTATTATAGGTGTTAAATAATATGTTTGTAATTTTATTTTATGACTTATTTAGGATTTTTGTTTAATTTTGATAATTAAAATAAAGAAGGAAAATGGGTAAAAATAAGGGAAATTGGGATTGGGCCACCCTATATGGACCCAAATCCAGGCCCAAATCAACCCCATACCCGGTCCAATTTGGTCAAGCTCCCAGACGCCTCAAACGGCGTCGTTTTGGTTCCTTCTAATCGGAGCCATTGGATTAAATCAATCCAATGGCCAGGATCTCATCTCCCTTACCCATTCCCTGAACCCGACTCGTTGCCTGGTTCAAACCGACCCCCTACTTAACCAAACGACATCGTATTGTTAAGCTCCCCTAATCCTGGCCATCGATCTTAATTAATCCAGCGGCCAGGATTAAACCACCCATCCCGTATATAAATCCCAATCCGTCACCCCACGCCCCAAACCAAACCCCTCCCCCCTCGCCCACTGTTCATCTTCGTCCCAAACCCTCCCCCCCTCTCAAACCCTAGCCGCCTTAGGATTCCCCCACCGTAAACCCAGCAACCACAGCTCTGATGACTACAAATATAACACCCCTGATGCACCCAACCACCCTGAACATGAATCCATTAACCATTTACCTCGAATCACCCTGCAGCTTCTCGAATCTTCAATCGAAGATTCGAGCAAAAACCAGATCTACACCCACCGACCCCAAACTCATACCACAACACCTCCTGGCCTCCCTCACACCCTAAATGTTGTTGGTTCCGTTCAAATATGACCAGAACTGAACGAACCCCAAATCAGACCACGAAGAACCCTAAAAGACCAAAAGTTGAGGTCTGTCTAAATTGAAAGACGATGTGGGGTCTAATCGACCTTAGTCGAAGTGTTCTCAGTTGAGAACACTCGATTAAGGTCCATTCGACCCCAAAAATGGTCGAGTCCGAGTTCAAGCCTGGTTCGTTTTGTTTTGAGCTCCCAAGATAAGTTTCCTTGTCCCTTCTGTCAGTGTTTGAATTTCTATTTGTGTTTGTCAGCATGTCTAGCTAATTTGATGATTCTTTCTGTCATTTTCTTTCAGTTCTGTCCATCTTCAAGTAGACCTCTTATTTAGTCAATTCTTTTGTTCGTTTGTTAATCTATTGTAATGAACTGTGTGTGCAACTTGATTAAAATCATCAAATAGTCAGTTAATACTTAGGTTCCCTGTTTTGCCCCAGAGATGTGAATCACTCTGTCTTGGTGTTTTAGTCTGTTTGTTGTTATCCATTGTGTGCATATAGTCGATTGAATAAGTGTCGTCAACTGAGTTCACTTGAAAAACTAGAAAATCTGAGTCTGTTCATTTCAATGTGATTACTAGCCTGTTCCTCTTACCTATGGTGAGACTTGTATCAATAGGCCCGTTGCAGTAGTGCTTCGATCTTAGTTTGCATCCTCAACTGCCTATTCGATCAATTGGTTTTGAGTTGGTCAGGATTGGTTCCCAATATGACCAACTCATACCATTTGATTGGCACCCTTGTTTAATTGAGTTTGAATCATTGGCTGAACTTAGGCTGAGAGTTGGGTATAGTTGTAGAAACCTAACAGACCAACCTAAAATCAGTATTGAGTTTAAGTTGATTAGTTAGTAGTTAGTGATTAGCTAAATTCAGAGGGGTTTATATACTGACTATTAAAGTTAGGGTAATACGGTAATATGCAATTGTTAAAGGTAATTTTGGCATTTGACAGAGTTTAATCAGGGGTTAAGTTAAAAGCATGTCAAGTGGTAATTAAAATACTATTAACCTAATGACAATGGGGAACAAAACAACAAGCATGGGAATTAAGTGAGTATTATAATACACCCATGACTCTTGATTAAAACAAATAGGACAAGCATGGGGAACAATATAGTAGGGATCAAGAAAAGGCATTTAGGCATGGGGGATTAAGGGGTATGGGCAGACCTAGAGGCTGTGAAGTTCTAGGCAGACCTTAGGGGGTCCTTTTTCAGGTTATAAATAGAGTTATTCTTGGCTAAGAAAGGGATGGACAGTTAAAATTTAGAAGCTGGACAGAAGTTGAGGGCAAAACAGTTTTTTTAAGAGGGTTAAGTTTAGAGGCTGGACAATTTTAAGTGGTTTGGACATCAGAAATTGAAGAAATAGAGTGTTAAAGCTGAAACTCCACATTAAGGAGTTTGAGGCTGTTTTTCCTGGGGTGTTTGACAAAAATCAGAAATTACTGCTTTTGTGCACCGGTCTGTTGTGTTGGGACACTGTCAGATTTTAGTTTAGCTTTCCTGGTTTCTTTACTTGATTGAGCATTGTTTCAGTTGAGTTGTTTTGGGTATTCTGTTTGGTTTGAAAGTTCACTGGTCTCCTGCTGGGTTTAAATCTGTTGCTGATTTCTCCTACTGGGTATTCCTGGATTTTGTTTATTTGGGTT
Organism: Nicotiana sylvestris; assembly: GCF_000393655.2. Taxonomy (NCBI): domain Eukaryota; kingdom Viridiplantae; phylum Streptophyta; class Magnoliopsida; order Solanales; family Solanaceae; genus Nicotiana; species Nicotiana sylvestris. The sequence goes on along the minus strand of NC_091063.1, from coordinate 153,919,459 downwards.
TGTTGTTAATAACAAAAATCTGACTGCGGGGTTTGTTGCTGCTGAGTGTTGTCTTTGTGTTGCTTCTTTTTCTGTTGCTGTTGTTGTTGTGTGTGCTATTGCTTTCCACTGATCATTCCTCTTCTTCTTTTGCTTTCCTATACCAGGTACACGACTGATACACTGTCAATGTAAGCTGAAATTTGAAGCATGAATACAAAGAAAATTGGAAGAGTTGATGTTATCTCGAATTAGCTTTATAAATGTATTGAAAATTGGTTGTCTGCATGATAATTTGCTTTCTCTAATAGAACTATGTAGTTAGCTGTGATGTAACTAAACCTTTATATATATCATTTAGTTGGAAAACTCTATGTGTTGCTTATAATGAAAAGGGATTAATGTTGTAGTAGCCACGTTCTGTAAGTTCAATATTGTTTTGTCAAGGAGCATGTTAGGTACCCAATAGTTACTTCCTTAAACAAATGGCCTGTTTTAAGTTGGTAGGAATATGGTTTGATTAAGACAAGCAGTACATTGCATATCAGCCCCCCCTTTTTTTTATAAATGTCAAACATATATCAAATAAGTTGAATAGGCCCAATTGGCATGAGGGTGGCACAGGCCGAGTTGCACGTTATGCACATTGGACCTGGGCCCGTAATATCTAAACGATTGCCCATATACGCGTTCATGCTCGGATTTTACAAACCATATTCGGAACCCGACTATAACTAACTTGTAAGCATGTAAATAAAGTTGGATCGTTCTTCTTCTTTCATTATTAGAAACAAACTCAATGGAAAACATAGCCACTATAGGACGACCTTTTAACTAAAAATGAGACGAGCCTCGCCATATAAAACGCACAGACTGCGGGGCTCTCACAAAAATGTATGTGTTAAGTACTTAGAACTCGGGATAGGATGCTTAGCGAACTCCACGGCCTTACCCAAAATAACAACACGCTAGTTCTTTGGGACGCGTCTTAATTAATCTTACTTTCTTAAATTCGGGTGCGCATTTATGCGACCCAAATCCAAATCTCAGTGGAGTCGAAATGTGTCTCTAATCACGGGTACATTGATTGTGACGTGGTTCGAGATGCGTGCCCATGACGTTGTAATTTCCTTTTAAAAAATAAGAATGACATGAGCCTCGCCGAATAAAAATACAAAATCGCGGGGCCCTCAGTAAATATTTGCTTAAAATTGCTTAGACTTCGGGATAGACCGTTTAGCAAGATTTCATGGCCCTACCCAAAGTAAATGATACGCTAGTCGTTTTAGACGCGCCTTTAATAATTTAATTTTCTTAAACTCGGGTGCACATTTATGTGACCCAAATCCAAATCTCAACGGAGTCAAAGTGTGTCGACGACCACGGGTACATTGATTGTGACGCGGTTCGAGATACATTTTCACAACGTTGCAATTCTCTGTAAAATAATAATAAATAATAATGAAAGCGGTAAAGAGTTAAAATCTGCACATAAGTTCATATTTGTATAAAATCAGATAATCAAGCCGAACATGATAGTTGAGCGACCGTGCTAGAACCACGAAACTCGGGAATGCCTAACACCTTCTCCCGGGTTAACAGAATTCCTTATCCGGATTTCTGGTTCGCAGACTGTAATACAGAGTCATTCTTTTCCTCGATCCGGGATTAAATTGGTGACTTGGGACACCCTAAATCTCCCAAGTGGCGACTCTGAATAAATGAATAAATCCCGTTTCGATTGTCCTTTAATTGGAAAAACTCTTTCACCCCTGCGGGGGTGGAAAAAGGAGGTGTGACATACGGAAATTCATTAATCCAGCCTAAACCGCATCTGCGGTCCAATCGCCGCATCTACGGCTCCACAGGTGCGGCCCCCACACCGCATCTGTTGTTCCAGACATCCCTCAGCCTTTTCACTTTTGCGACACACTCAATGCACCTGCGACACCGCACATGTGGTCTCCAAACCGCAGGTGCGAAAACACCAGAAGCAGCAAACTTCAGCAGCTATAATAACCTTCCACTTCTCCATTAACCACCCGAAATCATCCCGAGGCCCCCCGGGACCTCAACCAAAAGCACAAACATGCCCAATACCTTATTCAAACTTGTTCCAATCATCAAAACGCCTCAAACAACATCAAATCTACCAAATCACATCGGATTCAAGCCTAAGTTTCTAAAAATCTTCCGAAATACGCTTTCGATCAAAAAAATCCAACCAAACCACGTCCGAATGACTTGAAATTTTACACACACATCCCAAATGACACGACGAAGCTACCGCAACTCTCGGAGTTCCATTCCGACCCTTATATCAAAATCTCGTCTATCAACCGGAAATCGCCAAAATATCAACTTCGCCAATTCAAGCCTAATTCTACTCCGAACCTCCAAAACTCATTCTGATCACACTCCTAAATCATAAATTGCCTCTCGAAGCTAACCAAATGAACTCATATCTGAGTCCTTTAACACATAAGTCAATATCCGGTTGACTTTTCCAACTTAAGCCTTCTTAAAAGAGACTAAGTGTCTCAAACCTTATCAAAACCACTCCGGACTCGATCCGACCAACCCGATACCACAAAACACGGATAACGAAGCATAAAGAAGCAGAAATGGAGAAAACAGAGTGGTAATTCATGAGATGACTGGTCGGGTCGTGACAACATTATATGCGAACTTAACTATGTTAAAATGATAAATTACTTTTTAATATTTAAATAATATTCTTATTTCCAACCTTTAATTTTGTGATTCCATATAGTTGCTCATATTTTTTTTATTTTCTTATTTTCTCCATTTAGCATAATTGTGTTATTATTCTAGTTTTGAAATTGTTCCTTCTAATATTACATGTAATAAATCACTAATACACTTAGCATACAGTGAGTGATATCATTAAAGTAAAATCTCATTGTTGAATGAGGTTATAGACTTATGTTTTCCTTTTCTTTTGAATTATATTTATTTAAATTATGTTAAAGCTTATTTTATGTTATGTTATAATTTTACAAAAGAGTATTATATTAATTTTTTTCTTTTGGATTTTGGATATATAATATATTTTCGCTTTCATCTTATTTGCTTTAGTAGTATTCACTTAATAATTGAGATTATATGCCATTTATTTTTTTAGTTAGAATTGATGGATTATTCTTTCATAAAACATTTGAGTATATCTTATCAAGCATGCAATCCATGATGTTCTTACAAAATATGTACTTTTAGTTTTTATAATTGATTAAAATAAAATATTATTAATTTGAAAAATATATATCAATTATTTTTATAATAATAGTTATAAATAGATGATTAGTAATTAATATATTTTCAAGAAATAATATCTATCTTAATGTCAAATTTAATATTATTTATAAAGGCAAATATTTGTTAAATCTTAATATTTAATTTTTGATAATTAATTTTATATTTAAAATTTAATCTAATTGTGTAATTAGACTTGTACAACCAAACAATACACTTGTAATTACAATGTAATTATATTATGACAAACAAACAGGATGTCGTAATTACAATAATGTGTAATTACCAGGTTGTGAAATTACTACTTCAGTAATTACATCAATTCCTCAATTACTGACTTTCCAAACAAACCCTTAATGGGTGGTAGCAGAGATTACAAATAAAGAGTGAAGCTTGACCAACCTGCTTTGTCTTTAAAGCATCAATGAATAGATTCAATAAGTAGAATGGTGACAAAGGTTCCTTCACCAAAACGATTACTTCTCACAGGAACTTATCAGTCCATCTAATAAGATTTAATTTTCGAAGTTTTACATAGCATATGCCTTATAAAGTAATGGAGATTTGTTGTTACTTTTAAAGGCTATTTGGATTAATGGTCCTTTCTTTTTCCTTAAATGGACTTCAAGAGGGAATGAAACTTAAGCATTTTTAAAACATCTGCAAAGCGTGAAATGTAAATAAATAAATAAAAAGAAAAGAGGAGAAAATATCAATAATTGTTTTTGTACTCATCACTGAATTAAGTTGGATAGGATGTCAACATAAAGTTAACAATATTTTAATCTTTAATTTTATTTTTCAATAGCTACTATAACTGGTTAGAACTGGAAACATCAAATGAGGGTAAATGATACGCTTACGCCAGTGGTACATTGTGTTAGTCGAGTAGTAGAGGGTAGTTAAGTTAGTTAAATAGGAGGGTTGACGCTATGTTTTAGAAATATTAGTTTAGCCCAGTTAAGTTTTACATTACAACTTCTAGTAATTACACATTGGTCCTGTAATTTTCTTGTCTTTTATACGAAAGGCCTTAGTAGTCAAATAGAGAAAGGGATCGAGTGTCAGCTGAGGGAATCTCCTCTCACTCACCCTATATATTGTAATTACCATTCTCAGTAATGGATTATCGGTGAGAATATTCCTTATTATGCTCTAGTTATCTTTTCTTCTTTACTTTCTGTTTTTCTTCCATTTTTGCCGTAGCTTTTCCTTCTTCTTTTACTGTTCCATTGCCACTTTGTATCAGTGGTATCATAGCACTTTCTTGGCTTTGTGGCTATGACAGGGTGAGATGAGTGAAGTCATGAGTACATTACACAAGATCTCTAGTGAGATGTCCAATTTTTCAAATCGACAAGAGCAACTTCCAGCTGCTCAGGAACAGAGTCGCAGCCAGCAGGAGGAGTCTTTTAACGATCTGAGAGTGGTCATTAACAAGGTGATTCATGGGGGTAAACGACCTGAAAGAGACAAAAAGACACCACACGAAGATGGTGAGCTCTATTCTCCTAATGATCGACCTTTTGACTTTGGGGATCTAGCAATACCTAGCACCTGTAACATGAACCTTGCACCTGTGAGTACCGTTACCTCATCTGTCAATGCACTCATTCAAAGTCCCAGACCAACTGTTAGTAACCCCCTAACCAGTGGGACTAATTCTGCTCCCATTCACCTGACTGGAGTTCAGCCTCAGCCACAAGCACACCCAATTCGTTCAGTCATGGTAAGCAACCATCCTATACCACTTCCTCAACCTTATATGTTCCCAAATCTGCCTTTCCCTCACCCCAGATCCACTACACTACAGCCCCCGAATTTCCCAACTCCACCTCCTAATGTGTGAGTCTACCAACCCATAGGGAGTTGGAACCAAGGATCTCATACAGGAGTGATTCCCCCATACCCTACCTACACCCAAACCACACAGTTTTCCCCTTCCTATTATACCCAAATTGCCCACATCCCTCCCCCTTTATATCACCATGCTCCATATATGCCAACTCCCCCTCAGTACCAGTATAACACCAGTACCCCTAACCAACCACAAGCACAGAACAACCACATTGTACCCTTACCCAACATACCCTATACCAAAGACACTAAGGTCGAATTTCCTAAGTTCAATGAAGATGACTTAAGAACATGGTTGTAAGGTGGAGCAAATTTTTGAGGATGAGGATGTGACCATTCAACAAAAAATGAAACTAGTGTCCCTACACTTTGAGGGAGATGTCTTACAATGGCATTTGGGATATATGAGGAGCAGTGGTCAAATGCTATTGCCCACTTGGGATGAGTATTTGTGAGCTCTTTGTGATAGTTTTGGAGCGGAATAATCATACCCCATGACAGAGTTGATGAATATCAAACACATAGGCTCTGTAAAAGGCTACTAAAAGGCTTTTGTCAGTATGATGACAAGGATCAACCTATCCATAGAACATGATATTAGCATCTTCCTGAATAATTTGAAACCTGAGCTTAGCAATGAAGTTAAGGTAGGCAGCCCCGCAAGCCTGCCACAGGCATACTACCTGGCTAGGTTGCAAGAAGCCAATTTTGTTGCTCAGTGCAAGGCAATCAAGGGAACCATTTCAGCTTCACATGTACCCAAACCACTTACTAGTCAAGGGAACAATAACTTGTTAAAGGGAAATCAGACTAACTACAAGAAGCCAGTGGCTGTTGTTTTTGACAACAACAGGAAAAGAAGGCTAACTCCAGCTGAGATGGATGAGAAGAGGGCAAATGGGATATGTTTCTTTTGTGATTAGACATTTGCACTAGGACACAAATGCAAGGCAAACAGGCAATTGTATTCTCTAGAGCTTGAGGAGGAACCAATGATCATTACAGAAGAACCAGAACCTAAGAGCATCACTGAAGAACAAGAGCTGGAGGAGGAGTCTATTGAGAATTGTGATATATCCTTGGAAGTTATGGCTCTAAGGGGTATAAGACCTTAAGGGTTCAAGGCTTCACTGAACAAAAGCCAATCAATGTTTTGATTGATAGTGGTTCAACTCACAACTTTATCAATGAACAAACAGCCAAAAGGCTCGGATGCAAGGTTTACCAAATGAGCCCACAAGATGTTTATGATGGAATGGTGCTTCAATCAGTTAAGGGCAGCAAGGGATTCACATGATTGATGCAAGGTGTAGTGTTCACAAATGATTTCTTGGTATTCCCTATAGGCAGCTGTGATGTAGTCTTAGGTATACAGTGGCTACGTAAGTTAGGGGATATCCAGGTCAATTTTGCAAAGCTGTGGATGCAGTTTTCATACTAAGGGAAATCAATCACCCTGCAAGGAATCCCCCCCCCCCTCCTTCAAGATAGTGCAGGCTAAAACACTCAATAATATCTCAGTCAACACTGCTCAAATATTTATGATAAAGGTCTGGCATGAGGAAGACAGTGAGAAGGAGTCAATCCCAAGTCAAGAATAAGCACCTATTGAGATACAAGTGCTATTGGAAGGGTATAGGGAATTGTTTGAGTAACCTAAGCAACTACCTCCTTCAAGAGGGGTGTTTGACCATCTCATTCCTCTACTTGAGGGTAGCCTTCTTGTGAATTCCAAAACCTATAGGTATTCACCTATTTAGAAGGATGTAATTAAGAAAATGATTCAGGAAATGTTGAGTCAAGGCATCATCCAGTAAAGTTCTAGTTCATATGCTTTACTTGTGGTTCTTGTGAGCAAGAAAGATGGCTTTTGGAGACTATGTGTTGACTACAGGGCATTAAACAAACTGACCATTAAAGACAAGTTTCCCATACCTATCATTGAGGAGTTGTTAGATGAGTTAAGAGGCTTAAAAGTTTACTCCAAAATAAACTTAAGGGCTGGTTACCATCAGATCAGAATGACACCAACAGACATCCATAAAACAGCCTTCAGAACCCAATCTGGACATTATGAATACCTAGTTATGCCCTTTGGTCTAATTAATGCCCCTTCAAGTTTTCAAGGATTGATGAATCACATATTCGAGGCTTATATGAGGAAATTTATTCTGGTTTTCTTTGATGATATTTTGGTGTTCAGTAAAAGTTTAGAAGATCATGGCCAACACCTCAAAACTACCTTTGAACTGTTGGTGCAACACCAGCTCTTCGCCAAGAAGAGTAAATGTATTTTTGCCACTAACAGGATTGAATACCTAGGCCACTACATCTCTGTTGCAGGTGTGGCTACTGATCCTAAGAAGATAGAAGTTATCCAAGCTTGGCCTAAACCTGCTAATCTCAAATAGTTAAGGGGTTTCCTAGGATTGCCAGGGTACTATAAGAGATTCATCAAAGGTTATGGAGTCTTGAGCAAACCTCTCAATGATTTACTCAAGAAGGATATCTTTCAATGGTCTTGCAAGGCCACTGAAGCTTTCAATAAGTTGAAGGAAGCCTTAACTTCTGCACTTGTGCTAACTCTACCTGATTTTTTCATTCCCTTTGTGGTAGAGACTGATGCATGCAGTTTAGGGATTGAGGTTGTTCTAATGCAAAAAGGTCAGCCAATTGCTTATTTAAGCAAAAGGTTGTCTCCTCAACACCAATCCTTGTCTGTCTATGATAAGGAGCTTCTAACTTTGGTGATGGCAGTGAACAAGTGGGCTCAGTACTTGACAGGAAGACCTTTCACAGTGAAAACAGATCAAAAGGCCCTCAAATTTCTCTAAGAGCAGCTACACACAAGCTCTCAGCTTAAGTGGATAACTAAGCTCATACAATATGACTTCATTATTGAATACAAGAAATAAAAGAGAATAAGGCAGCAGATGCTTTATCAAGACTACCATTGATAGAATTGGCTGCATTGACCCTATCCACAGTTAAGACTGATTTGTACAGCTGGACTCTAGACATTGAGATCACTGACCTTATTGCTAAACTTAAGTTAGGGAATGCTGAGATAAATGGTTACTCTTTTGTAAATGAGCAACTCAGAAGAAATGGGAAGCTGGTGGTGGGCCCTGATGAGCAGCTAAGGAAAGACATTATCCAACTGTGGCACAATTCCATTCATGGAGGATACTCAGGTATAGATCACACTTATAGGAGAATAGTTGCCCTTTTTTACTGGAAAGGCATGAAGGAAGATGTCTTGACACATGTTAAGCAATGTGATACTTGCCAAAGAAGCAAGTATGAGACTACACCCTACCCAGGTCTGCTTAAACCCCTTAAACTACCCTCACTGGCTTGGAGTAGCATTAGTATGAATTTTATTGAAGGTTTGCCTAAATTCCATGGAAAGTCTATCATTTGGGTAGTTGTTGACAGATTGACAAAGTATGCTCACTTCATTAGAGTTTCACACTCATACTCAGCTAGTGATATTGCAAAATTATTCATGAAAATGTGTGTATATGAAAATTTATAAGTTTTTGAAAAAAATTCGAAAATGATTTTTTCAAAAACCAAAAAGTAGTTTTGACCATCTTTTCAAAATTTTCAGAAAGTTTTTTTCCCACTCACAAAATTGCAATATTTTTTCAAATAAAATATATGTGTAAACATAATTTTAAATTCTAAATACTAATTTTCAACTTAACTTCAAATACTATTTTTTTCAAAAATTATAATTGTTATGTCTAAACGTCTACTAAGAAAGTTGTAGGAGAAATACCTACCTTCCTTTTAAAGTAACTTTGTCAATAAAAATTTATGCTAAAAAAATAATATATTACATCATTAGATTATTTGTACAACTAAAAATGCTCCTTAAAAGAATATGAGTGAGACCTAATAATAAGCCTCAAGGACATTAAGAGCCCGTTTAGATGGGCTTGTTTTAAGTGACTTTTAAGTTTAAATAGCTTTTAAGTCATAAGTCAGGAATTCTAATTTTTTGCTTTTGGCTTGTTTTTGTCATTTTAGCTTAAAAATAAGTGCTTAAAAGCACTTTTTTACTTTATACAAATATTATAAAATGACTTAAAAGCTATTTTAGCTTAAAAACGCTTAAAACAAGCCAATCCAAACGGCTCTAAGTCACAGCTAGGTGCTTGGTCCAAGAAGCTTTTGCTATCAGGCTCCGTAGTTTATTGATTGGAAAATAATATTGCTATAAAAAAACTCCATAGTTCCAAAACCAAGATACATTATCAAACGATTCTCACCGGTCATTTTATTAGACAGAGCTCTTACCAAAAACGATGATCACATTCATTTTCTGAGATGTCTTGGGTCGTGCAAACCTTGAATAGTATTTTGAATCTCAATTTGCTAATTGCAGTAATAACATAAACTACTTAAACTTAAGTTAAAATCATGGCAGAATGGTTCGCGCAAACCTTGAATAGTAATTTTTACATATGTGTGATGTAGCTAATTTGACGCATTCTTCAAACCAAATTCTGATTACTATAGAGATACATGCAACATGCACCCCAATTTAACACCACAAGCATGTAACTACAGAATGCAGATTGTATATCACAAAAAAGATTTCTAGAGATGCATTTCGATCCCATGCAACCGTCCATAAACGGATTAGAAAGATAACTTTTCTGCTTCAGGTAAAAGCTAAGACAATTCACTTATCCCAGAGCTTGAAAACGACCTCGCAATGGAACCAAAAAATTATCAAGAGTGAAGAAAAATTCAAACTTCTAGATATTTCAATTATCTTAGTGATAACATGCGCAGATAAAACTGAAATAAAAATTACAGGAATGAACACCCAAATGGGATATCAAGATATTAGTAAACAAAGGTTGATAAGTGTTTACTTAAGAGAAGAAGGGCGCTGGAGGAGAGAAAGATGATAGATCTTCTTATTGGTGGAAATTCTTATTCTTTTTGTATACAGATTGGAATTTTGTGAGCTATTCTAGACATGCATGAGCCTAGAAAATTGAGTCTACTAATGTGTTCAGTTGTAAAACAAAATTAAAGGGGGGAAAGGGAACAGTTGATTAGACATATTATCAAAAACCTTTCGTGCGTCAAGGGTGCAAATTGGATACAATATAGGAAACTATCCAAAAGAGTAGAGAAACTCTCAGATACCTACCAAAATCCTATTATCAATAATCGGTGCATTAAAAGAAATGCAAGAATAGAGAAAACCCTCACCACAATTGAACAGAATAAAGCACATACCAGAGACAACTTCAAACTCTAATTGAGAAATTTGAAAAGGAAAAAGCTCATCTACAGATGCATGTGTGAGCAAAGTTTTCCTTTTAAAAAAAAGAAAGAGGGAAAAAATTCAAACGGATTTTGCCAAAATGAGCAGAGCAGTAATTGCAAATAAATGCAGGAAAACAGTCAAAAGCATAACAAAATAATAGAGAACAAGCAGCTTGGATTCATTTAAGGCAAAAGAAACTCATCAAAGCAACCAGATGATACTTTGAGGGAGTGAAGCACATAATCGGAACTCCAAAGTCTGAACTTGAGCGATAGAACATAAAATCAAGAGTTGAGCAGTGAAATTTGTCTATCTAAAGTGCATATATACGTGATTTGCTCATATAAACTATGCATATATACGTGGTTTACTCATATAAATTGCATTACACGCGTCTCATGAAAGACAATAGGCCCAAATGACCAATTTAACCTTTAAAGTGAAAATAATATCCATAGTACCCCTGTTCGTCCCCTATTGGTACGCCCCAAATGGCTCTTCTAAATATTAGTAATATGCTACATCGTGTTATAAAATAAAGATTGTAAAGTAAAGACAAGTATTGAGAGAAACTGATATATTATTCGAATTCAAACTGATGTACAACTGAAATCGCTTTTATTTATAGAAGAAAGGAAGCTGCTGTGTAAGCTGCTACTACAAGTTGCTGTGTAAGCTGCTACGCAAGCTGCTCTGTAAGCTGCTACGCAAGCTGCTGTGTAAGCTGCTACTGCAAGCTGCTGTGTAAGCTGCTACATACCAGATATGGATAATCTTCTACTGAGAGCAATGTTTATCCATAACGGAGTACTGAATGGATAAGCTCATTATACCCGGTATGGATAATCTTCTACTTAGGGTAATGTTTCTCCATAACCGGGTACCGAGTGATAAGCTTCTTCAGGAAGCTTATTTCCAATAGAGTACTAAATAGATAAACATATTTACGGTGGAGTCCCATATGGATAAGCTTCTTCAGGAAGATTATTTACAACGGAGTACTAAATGAACATCCATAATATAATATATTTATAACACTCCCCCTTGGATGTTCATTAAAAGATAATGTGTCTCATTAAAACCTTACTAGGAAAAACCACGTGGGAAAAAAATCCTAGTGAAGGAAAAAGAGTACACATATTTAGTTATATGCATTGCTAGGTGCCTCATTAAAAACCTTATAAGGAAAACCCCATGGGAAAAAACCTTAGTAAGGGAAAAAGAGTGCATCGCGTATTTTACTCCCCCTGATGAAAACCTTGTTTCAAATATTTGAGTCTCCGCATTCCAATCTTGTATACCATCTTCTCAAAAGTTGAAGTTGGCAAAGATTTAGTGAATAAATCTGCTGGATTATCACTTGAACGGATTTGTTGCACATCAATGTCACCACTTTTCTGAAGATCGTGTGTGTAGAATAATTTTGGTGAAATGTGCTTCGTTCTATCTCCTTTTATAAATCCTCCCTTCAATTGGGTTATGCATGCAGCATTGTCTTCGTATAAAATTGTGGGTCTTTTCTCACATTTCAAACCACATTTTTCTCGAATAAAATGAATTATTGATCTCAACCATACGCATTCCCTACTTGCTTCATGAATAGCTATTATCTCAGCGTGATTTGAAGAAGTAGCAACAATAGATTGCTTTGTGGAGCGCCATGATATGATAGTACCTCCATATGTAAATACGTAGCCGGTTTGAGATCGAGCTTTATGGGGATCAGATAAATAACCTGCATCTGCATAACCAACAAGGTCTGCACTATCTTTGTTAGCATAAAACAAACCCATATCAAGAGTTCCCTTTAAATATCGCAATATATGCTTAATCCCGTTCCAATGTCTCCGTGTAGGAGAAGAACTATATCTTGCTAGTAAATTAACAGAAAATGCTATGTCAGGCCTTGTAGCATTAGCAAGATACATTAGTGCACCAATTGCACTGAGATAGGGTACTTCGGGACCAAGGAGTTCCTCGTCCTCTTCTGGAGGTCGGAACAAATCCTTATTCACTTCAAGTGATCGAACAACCATTGGTGTACTCAATGGGTGCGCTTTGTCCATGTAAAAGCGTTTTAAGACCCTTTCTGTATAGGCAGATTGATGGATAAAGATCCCGTCTGCTAAATGTTCAATTTGCAGACCAAGACAAAGTTTTGTCTTTCCAAGATCTTTCATCTCAAATTCTTTCTTAAGATATTCAATTGCCTTTTGGAGCTCTTCTGGAGTTCCAACAAGATTTATGTCATCAACATAAACAGCAAGTATAACAAATTCTGATGTCATTTTCTTTATAAAAATACATGGACAAATAACATCATTTATGTAACCTTCTTTCAGCAAATATTCACTAAGGCGATTATACCACATGCGCCCAGATTGCTTTAAACCGTACAAAGATCTTTGTAATCTGATTGAATACATTTCCTGAGATTTTGCTTCAGGCATTTTAAATCCTTCAGGGATTTTCATATAAATTTCATTATCAAGTGAACCGTACAGATAAGCTGTAACTACATCCATTAGATGTATTTCAAGCTTTTCATGTAGTGCTAAACTGATGAGATATCGAAATGTTATGGCATCCATAACAGGTGAATATGTTTCATCAAAATCGACTCCAGGTCGTTGTGAGAATCCTTGTGCAACAAGGCGAGCTTTGTATCTTTCAACTTCATTTTTATCATTCCTTTTTCGCACAAAAACCCATTTATGACCAACTGGTTTTATACCAGCAGGTGTTTGGACTACTGGTCCAAAGACCTCTCTTTTAGCAAGTGACTTCAATTCCGATTGAATTGCCTCTTGCCATTTTGGCCAATCAGATCTTTGTCGACATTCTTCGACAGATCGAGGTTCAAGATCCTCACTATCTTGCATAATATTAAGTGCAACATTATATGCAAAAATATTATCCACCACTATTTCAGATCGATTTAAATTAATCCCATCACCGATCGAACTTATTAAAAGTTCCTCACTCACATGAGCTTCAGGTTCATTGATTTCTTCAGGAATCTCAGAACTAATCAGATTTTGGGTCTCTTCAGGAGATCCCTTCATAGTATCGTTTTGATCATTTGTCGATTTTCTTTTTCGAGGATTTCGATCCTTAGAACCCAAAGGCCTACCACGCTTCAGGCGTGCTTTAGGTTCACTATCTCTCATGCTAGTAGATGGTCCTACTGGGACATCAATTCGGATAGGCACATTCTCTGCTGGGATATGTGACTTAGTTATCCTTTTCAACTCAGTAAATGCGTCTGGCATTTGATTTGCTATATTCTGTAAATGGATGATCTTCTGGACTTCCTGATTACATATAGGGGTACGGGGATCAAAGTGAGATAATGATGAAATTTTTCACACAATTTCTCTTTTGATTTCCTTTTTCTCTCCCCCTAATTGTGGAAAATTTGTTTCATCAAACCGACAATCTGCAAATCGAGCAGTAAATAAATCTCCTGTTAATGGTTCAAGATAGCGAATAATAGAGGGTGATTCAAACCCAACATATATTCCTATCCTTCTTTGTGGTCCCATCTTACTACGTTGTGGTGGTGCTACTGGCACATATACAGCACATCCGAAAATTCGTAGATGGGCAATATTTGGTTCATGACCAAAAACTAATTGTGACGGAGAATATTTATTATAATGTGTCGGTCTGAGACGGATAAGTGATGTTGCATGCAAGATAGCATGGCCCCAAGCAGTAGTGGGCAATTTTGTTTTTATAAGTAGTGGTCTTGCTATCAATTGCAGGCGTTTAATAAATGACTCTGCAAGGCCATTTTGAGTATGAACATAAGCTACAGGATGTTCAACTTTTATCCCAACGGATAGACAATAATCATCAAAAGCTTGAGATGAGAATTCTCCAGCATTATCAAGGCGAATAGCCTTTATAGGATAATCTGGGAATTGTGCCCTTAATCGAATTATTTGGGCTAATAGCTTTGCAAACGCCAGGTTGCGAGATGATAGTAGGCACACATGAGACCATCTTGAAGATGCATCTATTAGGACCATAAAATATCTAAACAACCCACTTGGTGGGTGAATAGGTCCACATATATCCCCATGTATACGCTCTAAAAAGGCAGGGGATTCAATACCAACCTTCATTGGTGATGGTCTAGTGATCATTTTTCCTTGATAACAAGCATCACAAGAAAATTCGTCATTTGTAAGAATCTTCAAGTTCTTTAATGGATGCCCACTCGAATTTTCAGTAATTCGTCTCATCATTATTGATCCGGGATGGCCCAAACGGCCATGCCAAAGCACAAAAGTATTTGAATCCGTAAACTTCTGGTTTACGATAGAGTGTGCTTCAATTGTACTAATTTTTGAATAGTATAAGCCAGAAGATAAAGTTGGTAACTTTTCTACAATGCATTTCTGGCCAGAAATATTCTTTGTAATACAAAGATATTCCCTGTTCATTTCATCTATTGTCTCAACATGATACCCATTTCGGCGGATATCTATAAAACTCAACAAGTTTCTTCGGGACTTGGAGGAGAACAATGCATTGTCTATAATAAGTTTTGTTCCCTTAGACAGAAATATTATGGCTCTTCCGGAGCCTTCAATCAAACTTATATTACCAGAAATTGTTGAAACATTTGCTTTTTCCTTATGCAAATAAGAAAAGTATTTCTGATCGTTGAATATGGCATGAGTTGTTCCACTATCAATAACACAAATATCTTCATGATTTGTCTTTGATCCAAACATAATTTGAGGGTTATCCATATTCTTCAAAATAACATAAATAAAATATATTATAGTAAACATCATTATCAAAGCATAACTTTTATTTATGTACAACAATTACATAACCATACTATCTATTACAAACAACAAAAATTAAAATATTTACATTTCTACAGATTCACTACCGATTACATGACTTGTTTCTCCTTCTGGGAGTGCAAAGTAATCAGCTACATCCAAATGCATGAAGTCTAAATTATCTTCAGAAATAAAATTTGCTTCAGCATTTTTCTCTGTCTTCTTCAGGGAGCCTTGATAAAGCTCAACCAGGTGCTTTGGCGTACGACAAGTACGTGACCAGTGCCCTTTTCCTCCACATCTATAGCATGCATTTTCTGCATTTGGCGCTTGCACCGCTTCATGCTTTTGTTCCTTCCTTTTCCACTGCTGGTGGTGAGGAGGCTTCTTTGGTGCATTATTATTACCATGATTGGGGTTTCTTCCCCGACCACGGCCATGACCACGACTGGGGCCACGACCTCTTCCACGTTTAGCTTGGTGGAAGTTCGTCTCATTCACTTCAGGGAATGGACAAGAACCAATAGGTCGGCTTTCATGATTTTTCATTAATAGCCCATTATGTTGCTCTGCTATAAGAAGATGTGAGATAAGTTCAGAATACTTTTTAAATCCCATCTCTCGATATTGCTGCTGCAGGAGCATATTCGAGGCATGAAAAGTGGTGAAAGTTTTCTCCAACATATCATGATCAGTAATATTATCACCACATAATTTCAATTGGGAAATAATTCTGAACATAGCAGAATTATACTCACTGATAGATTTAAAATCTTGTAGCCTTAGATGAGTCCAATCATAACGTGCCTGTGGAAGAACGACCATCTTCAGGTGGTCATATCTATCTTTCAAATTATTCCACAGTATGACTGGATCTTTAATAGTGAGATATTCCATTTTCAGGCCCTCATCAAGGTGATGGCGTAGGAATATCATTGCTTTGGCACGGTCTTGGTTTGATGCCTGATTTTTATCCTTGATGGTGTCTGCCAGACCCATCGCATCAAGATGAATTTCAGCATCAAGCACCCAAGACATGTAGCTTTTGCCCGATATATCCAGGGCTACAAATTCAAGTTTAGAAAGATTTGACATTATTTAGGAAAAGAAAGTTCTTACCTCAGATACTTTCAAAATATTTGCTCGAGATGGCAGAGTCTCGTGCTGATAACGTGTTATAAAATAAAGACTATAAAGTAAAGACAAGTATAGAGAGAAACTGATATATTATTCGAATTCAAACTGATGTACATAATGAACTGAAATCTCTTCTATTTATAGAAGAAAGGAAGCTGCTGTGTAAGCTGCTACTACAAGCTGCTGTGTAAGCTGCTACTGCAAGCTGCTGTGTAAGCTGCTACTGCAAGCTGCTGTGTAAGCTGCTACTATACCAGATAGGGATAATCTTTTACTGAGAGCAATGTTTATCCATAACGGAGTACTGAATGGATAAGCTCATTATACCCGGTATGAATAATCTTCTACTTAGGGTAATGTTTATCCATAACCGGGTACCGAAGTGATAAGTTTCTTCAGGAAGCTTATTTCCAATAGAGTACTAAATAGATAAACATATTTACGGTGGAGTCCCATATGGATAAACTTCTTCAGGAAGATTATTTACAATGGAGTACTAAATGGACATTCATAATATAATATTATATTATATTATATTATAATATTATTTCCCTTTGTCTATCTTCCTTTGAGAAAGCAAAACGCAACCCAATATTCCTCACTATCTGTGACTGTGAGAATATATACTTTCCGCAATCTCCCATTTTCTTTTCTTTATACATATCGAAAGAGTAAATAGTGTATTTCTGATCTGCTAATACTTCAGAATTTCTGGTTCGATGCAGAGGCATTGCTTTTTCTGAAATATTGCCCTTCTCCGTCGTTTCTCCTCCAAAGGTAATTTTCTGTTTACTTCTTTATTGCAGACAATTAATTATTTCTGGTAATTTATCATGTGTTTTCATAATTCATATGTCAATTGCTTTATTATTATTCCATAAATTCCCGATTTCTATTTATTTATTGCTCAAACACATTGCACTTCCTAACGGGCCTAAATATTCTTTCTCATCAGTTGTGATTGTTGTTAATTCTTTTATGTTAATATATTAGGGACTGAAATATAAGTAAAGTCTAAACTAATTTCAACTTGTTGTGCATTTGTTTTTTTATATGTAGTTGGAAAATGGAAATCGTAGATGGATGTATGATATGAATATTTCTAATCGGCGGGCGGGGTTTGAGGGATGAATTTATACAAGGCGTTGATGGGTTTATTAATAATGCAAAGTATTTTAGTCAAAATGACGGGACGATTAGGTGTCCTTGTGCGAAATGTTGGAAGAGAGAATGGGAGAGGTGGTGCGTATGTATGGAGAATTTAGAGGAAGGGGGAGCGAAAGGAGAGCCTCTTCAAGTGAATTGCATCTAATTGCTTACCATGGGTGAAGTATCCATCCTACAATAAAATTAAAAAAATAATACTTACCATAAAAAGATTGGCTGATTTTTATGTAAGATTAATATCTCTGTTCTTTAATGAGACATGACTTGATGTGATCAAGTAATAATGGGTTGATTTCAAGGATTCTTTAATGAGACATGAAACAGGTAGTTGTTTTTGTAAGGTTTACTTGTATACTTTTTATATATTAGGTGGAGGGATGTGGCTAGGTGATTGGTTGTCTTTCAATGAAATACTTTTCTATGTTTGTTGCTTGGGCATAATATAATGCTTTTGTTGCCTTAGTGAGAGTTTTGCTACTGGATTCTCTACTTTGCTCTTTATGTAGTGATATGGCAGTTTCTTTGCGAGGTACTTTGCTAAGATACTAGAAATTAGTACCTGTGATTGTCTTGATACTAGTAGATAGATTTACGCTGTTCTCGCTAGGCATGCTTGTTATGATGGTCTAGTTAGATTTCACATATGCATGGTGCTTTTCCGTTTAATTATTTGTATTCATATTTTTTTTATGTGTGTTTAATTGAACGGGCAGCATAAGTAAATTGACTTGCTCACTCAACAAGGAGAATTTAAAGAAATGTAGCGATAATATCCAGTGTATTGACAGGTTTGATGGCCTTTTTTGTGTAATTTTCCCCTAATATGGTCTTTGAAATTCATCACTGTGACATTTTTGTTCTACCTCTTAATATAATATTTAATACATCAATAAAGATTAATCTTCCATTATGCATCATATGTCCTTCGATGAACTCTGTCATCATCGGATAATTGTTAATTTATCCACCTCTTTCTTGCAATATCTACTTGGCCTGTGTATGTATGACCGGTCACTTCCTGTCATCTTATTTTTTAAATGTCTTAGTGTTTGCTCGAACTCGAAATCACATAGTGATGAATTTGGTATTAATTCGTTTAAAACTCTGTAAAATATAAGCAAATTTTTGGAGACAGGGTACCTGCTGCACTTTGCCTAGAAATATGTCTTAGTTTCTGATAATTCAAGGTTTCTGTTTCATTCTTTTGAGTTCCTAATGTTCCTATCATCATATTTTCTACCTCAGTGTGCATACTTAATGTTTTCATGCTAACTGCTAAGCAGTTTTGCCATGAGTATATTTGAACACTTCTTTTTGTCTTCTCATTCCTTTTGACCTTCAGTGCATTTATGTATGGATATGTTATCTCTTCTTCTGTTACATCTTTTTGTAACTTGAGCCCATCCATGTATTCCGTACGAGAACTTTAAATCATAACTTGAGCCCATCCATGTGTTGTAATTAGTAAAAGTTGATTGTTCAATAGTCCTAGAGAGATAGGTGATTGCAAATCCAATTTGATTCCTTATATCTTTATGAAATATCTAGGTATCCAGCTCGTGAACTAGTTATCGGAAACATTATTCCTTTTTCGAAGTAGGATAGTTGATATACTCCTTTTCTTTACATACAGGGTTTTTGATACTTATGAGTTGAGGCTCTGGGCTGTGCCTGTTTAGGGAAGACAGTGAATAGGCCTTAGCTGTACAGAAGAATGGTTAACTTGGAGCAGCCGAAGCGAAGAGTTGCCTTTGTGCTTATTGATGGTTTGGGAGATGTCTCTCTCCCAAGATTTGGCTATAAAACCTCGCTACAAGCAGCCAAAATACCAAATTTGGATGCCATAGCATCTGCCGGAGTTAATGGCCTGATGGATCCCGTTGAAGTTGGTTTGGGTTGTGGAAGTGATACGGCCCATCTTTCTTTGCTGGGCTATGACCCTAGGGTATATTACCGAGGTCGGGGTGCATTTGAGTCAATGGGTGCCGGGTTGGCAATGTCACCAGGGGATATTGCATTTAAGGTATGCACCTTTCTTTGTGTGTTAGAGCTGTTATATATGTATGTGCGAATGGTATATCTATATGGATAGATAATGTAATGTCTTAATTCTTCTCTCCCTATGTTAACTATTCCTGAACTTAGTAGGCAAAAAAAAAAAGAGAGAAGAATTTCACTGGTAGATAGAATGAAGAGAACCACAGGGCACGACATATCTTTTGAGTAAATAGCGAGCTTCCTCACATACATTGTTGTTTGAACTACGAGCAATAACCATATCTCCTCCTCGGCTACCTTATTTGCACATTGTGTTTGTGGCAATTAATGACAGGGTTTCTCAAATATTGTCATCTGTTCTGCTTTTTCTCTTTCACCGGGGTTGAGAGGGACCAATGTCTGAGACATTATTGGGAGTGGGACATTGGTCTGAGTAATTGTTTCTCATCTATGCTAGTATGAATAACAAGATATATGCACAATACTGTCATTTGCTAACCGTTGATCCTATACTGTGATAAATTTTACTGTACTTTTTGGTACTTTTCTTTGTATATGAGGTGAGAGTGTCATCTTTGACTTAATTTTTTACCGTTTCAATACAAGTCAAACTTTGCTACACTGGATGAGGAAACGGGAATAGTCGTTAGCAGGAGGGCTGATAGGCATTTTGAAGAAGAAGGGCCAATTCTTTGTGCAGCATTAGATGGAATGAAGTTGCCTTCTTTTCCCGAATATGAAATTAGAGTCAGGTAGAAATGGCCTCTTTTCTTGAACTTTTTGTCCTTTATTTGTTGCTGATGTGCATAATCATATCTTATCCAACAGGATTTAGTTGTATTTTTTCCTGTCTGCTGCCAACTAGGCTTGATTTTGTTTCCTCAAAAGATATTATTATGAGAGAAATTGTTGTTACTCAGTAGTGTGCTATCTCTACTGAAATAGTATGCAAGCGTTTCTTATTATAGTTGCTCGTTTGCTGCATCTGGAATATGAGCTTTACATAATAACCATTAGTGAAGAAAAGAGCAATACCCAATGTTTATTTTAGGTATGCTACGGAGCATAGATGTGGAGTGGTTGTCAAGGGACCAAAACTCAGTGGAAATATATCAGGAACTGACCCATTGAAAGACAACCGCTTACTTTTACAAGCGCAGCCTCTTGATGATACAGATGAAGCAAAACACACAGCTGCAGTTGTCAATGAACTGTCTAAAGAAATTTCACGCATTTTGCTTGCCCATCCGTTGAATGCAAAAAGGGCAGCAGAAGGAAAGAATGTTGCAAATCTGGTTCTTTTACGAGGGTGTGGCATTCGAATTGAGGTACAAGAAGTGTGTGTTTTTAGCGTCTGTGAGTGTTTTTTTTTTTTGGTGGGAGTTTTGCATGCATTGTTATGATAATTTACTTGGGATATTGCCACTAACCATTCAGCTTTGGACATGCTAGAAAGAAGAAAGTCAGTTTCTTCTGGTTGAAGCCTTATGTTCTTAGTTCTATTTTGTTATATGTTGTAGGTTGCACCATTTGAAAGGATACATGGTCTCTGGCCATGCATGGTAGCTCCTACCAAGATTATTGCGGGCTTGGGTTTGTCACTCGGGATTGATATTCTGGAAGCTCCTGGAGCGACAGGAGACTACAGGACATTATTAACATCAAAAGCAACTGCCATAGCCAAGGCATTGTCGGCACCTTTGCAATCTTGTCCGAATGTTTTTGTGCCCGGGGAAGATGAGCACAAGCCTGGTCGATTTGATGGCTATGATTTTGGGTTCCTTCACATTAAGGTATCTCCCAAAGGTTGATTCTCAATATGTTCTGAGCTCGAAAAGATCTTTTTATCTTTTTGATGCTTCAATTGTTGGCAAAAGTCAACTTTCTTGTAACAACTCATGCGAGGATTTCGCTAATCTATCCCCTCATCATGTTCTTTTAGATTCCATATTTAGCATAGTAGTTTCGTTAGGAGTAACAAAAGCATATAGGAGATTTGATTGTTTTAGCAAGTTTAGAGTAATTTTCTCATGCTGCTTCTTGTGGAAAGGATCATATGCTTTTTTGGTCCTTATTCCTTCTCTCTTGTTTCTCTTGTGAGGCTGATGGTTCTATGTTCATTACTGGATTTGCAGGCAATTGACGATGCAGGTCATGATAAAGCGAGTGTATTCAAAGTGAAAGGACTGGAAGCTGTTGATCATGCTATAGGACAATTAGCTAGGCTTCTTTGGGAAGCAGAGTCAACGGGGAAATTCAGCTACTACCTTTGTGTCACCGGAGACCACTCCACGCCTGTAGAATATGGAGATCACAGCTTTGAACCAGTGCCATTTGCATTGTGTAGTTTAAAAGACTTTGTGAGTGCTTTGGGTGGAGAATCTGTCCTGTCAGGTATTTCCCTTGATCCATTTCCCCTTCCATCCGTACAGGCTGGCGAAGACTTAGATACTGATACAAGGATCAAAGAATACAAAAATAAGAAGCTTCAGTTTCTTGCTGGTGATTCTGTTGACAAGTTCAGTGAAATAGCAGCTGCAAGAGGTTGTCTTGGCCGGTTTCCGGGGAGTGAAATGATGGGAATCATAAAGGCATATCTAAAACTTGAAGCTTGATTTTGATGTGAGCATGAAGTTCATACCCAACATAAGCTTCAAATCAGGCAAAAAACATCAAAATAATTTAATTTTCTCTGGAGGAGAAATGTAGTTGTATTGTCCTAACCTTTTAATAAAATGGAATTTCATGCTCTTTTATCAACCTAAATAATCGGTAATTTTTTTTGTTAGATTGCTTGTTTTTTTCCCTCCTGATGTTGCAAGTACACTTCCATGATTGCATGTTTGTACCAGAAAATTTGGTTGTTCTATGAAGCTCATTCGCATGTGCAGGAACAGGGAAAAGATGAAAGGTTGGTCATTGAACAAGTGAAACGAACGATTAGTTTGTTGCCACTAAGTCAATCTCCCTAGTTCGTTACAAATTAAGCTACCATCATCCGGACCGAAGGATGACAATAGACCCGAATTGACACAGAATTATTAATTATTCCCAGTCAAGGTCACAATAAGTCTGACTAGAAGGGCTAAGCATCATCTTCATCACAGAAAATCCAAGTCCAGTATGTATTTCTTTTTCAGGAGTAGGACCGAGGAAAGAAGATATGGAAATCTATGTGGAGAATTAGTGTTTAAGTCCTTATGTTTTCCAAGTCAAACACTGGGGGACTATATGACATATGAAGATAGCATCTAGAAGTATTAGTTGAAGATGATTCAAGACAACCAGATTTCAAAAACATTTCAAGAAGCTCCGGGCCTAAAAAAATTATAGCCTGAAGGAATGACTATAGCTTCCAAAGATATTTGTAAGATGTAGAAATAATTATGGAACAAGGTATTTCCGGAAAGTTTACGAGTAGAATCTATATCTATCTATATATCTATATATATTATATTAAAAGGAGAGTAGTATGCATTGTGGTTAAGCCAAGTGGCAAGCTAAAATGAAGTCACTTGGCAATTTTAGGACAACATTAATAATTAGAAATTATATATAAAAACATAATTAATGGAAGTAGTTTAATAAATTTTATACTTAATCTAAATAGATCTTAGATAAATTTAATCTATATATCTACATTTAAATTTATATTTATTAGTATATTTATATCTATATTGATTCACCCATAATTTTTTTCTATATTAGCTAGAGATATGGAGGTAAAAATTAATTAAAAATTCTAATCGGAAAAAATAAAAAATATAGAAAGACGTAATTGAGATAACCTATGACTATTTATACATTGGAGTAAGTTAAAATATAAAATAAAATTAAAATTTACTTAAGTTATTAAAGATATATTGAGTTTAAAAATTAAATAAATTCAAGCAGCAAAATAAAATCTTATATAAAGTATATAAATTATTTATAAGGTAAGAAAAAACTTAAATAATTAGTAAAAAAATATTTTAAAAATAAGAATAATAAAGTCATATTAATATTGATAAATCGGGCAAACGAATATTTTATACGTAAATATTACTACAACATTGTGTTCAAACAATTAAGAAAATATTTTTTTTATTAATATTTGAGTTGAGTGCAGTAAGTTTAAGTTTGAAAGTATAACATAATTTTTTGAAAATGTAGTCAAATATAGAAAATAGAACAATAAAACTTATTTGAATTTGAGAAAGTTTTTTAATTTTTATCTATATTATATTAGAATGAATGTGGTAGAAATAGATATTAAATTCAAACAAGCTAATAAAAATTCACATGACAATGTAATAATATTAGGTATTGAATAATATAATATCAAAAATAAATAATAAATAGAGAAAAAATAAAAATTCAGATTTTATATCATAGAGAAGAAGAGTAAAACTTGTTTAAATTTGAGATGAGAAAGTTTTTTATATTATGATAAGAAAATTTATAATATGGATAAGTCCTCGTTATATTAAAAGGAGAGTAGTATGCATTGTGGTTAAGCCAAGTGGCAAGCTAAATGGAAGCCACTTGGCAATTTTAGGACAACATTAATAATTAGAAATTATATATAAAAACATAATTAATGGAAGTAGTTTAATGAATCTTATACATAATCTAAATAGATCTTAGACAAATCTAATCTATAATTAAATTTATATGTATATTTGTATCTATATCTATATCTATATTTATATTTATATATTGATCTACTCATAAATTTTTTTTCTATATTAGCTAAAAATATGGAGGTGAAAAATTAATTAAAAACTATAATAAAAAAATAAAAATATATAAAGACGTAAATTGAGATAACCTATAACTATTTATAATTTGGAGTAAGTTAAAATATAGAATAAAACTAAAATTTACTTAAGATATTAAGGATTTATTGAGTTTAAAAATTAAATAATTTCAAGCAGCAAAATAAGATCTTACATAAAGTATACAAATTATTCATAAGGTAAGAGAAAAATTAAATAATCAACAAAAGATATTTTAATAACAAGAATAATAAATTCATATTAATACTGATAAATCGTGCAAACGAATATTTTATACGTAAATATTACTACAATATTTAGATATAATGTGTTCGAACAATTAAGAAAAATATTTTTCTATGATTATATTTGAATTAAGTTCAGTTAGTTTAAATTTGAAAGCATAACATAATTTTTTTAAAATATGGTCTAATTAAAAAAAATAGAATGATAAAACTTATTTGAATTGGAGATGAGAAAGTTTTTAAATTTTTATCTATATTATATTAGAATGAGTGTGGCAAAAATAAATACTAAATTCAAACATGCTATCAAATATTCATATGACAATATAATAATATAAGGTATTGAATAATATAAAATCAAAAATAACGAATAAATAGAGAAAAAATAAAAATTCAGATTTTTTTATCATAGGAAAAAGTGTCAAACTTATTTAAATTTCAGATGAGAAAGTTTTTTATATTATACTAAGAAAAGGCATAATAAGTCCACATAACTCAAGTCTAATAGTTAAAATAAAAAACTAACAAAATTGAACAATAAAAATAAATTAGAGATAATGTAAGGACAATTATAAATCATAAGTTTAGAAAATAAAATAAAATAAATATGCAATACTTAAAAATATTATTAAATTTTAAATAATTTATCTATATTATATTAAAAGGAGAGTAGTATGCATTGTGGTTAAGCCAAGTGGCAAGCTAAATGGAAGCCACTTGGCAATTTTAGGACAACATTAATAATTAGAAATTATATATAAAAACATAATTAATGGAAGTAGTTTAATGAATCTTATACATAATCTAAATAGATCTTAGACAAATCTAATCTATAATTAAATTTATACGTATATTTGTATCTATATCTATATCTATATTTATATTTATATTTATATATTGATCTACTCATAGATTTTTTTTCTATATTAGCTAGAAATATGCAGGTGAAAAATTAATTAAAAACTATAATAAAAAAATAAAAATATATAAAGACGTAAATTGAGATAACCTATAACTATTTATACTTTGGAGTAAGTTAAAATATAGAATAAAACTAAAATTTACTTAAGATATTAAGGATTTATTGAGTTTAAAAATTAAATAATTTCAAGCAGCAAAATAAGATCTTACATAAAGTATACAAATTATTTATAAGGTAAGAGAAAAATTAAATAATCAACAAAAGATATTTTAATAACAAGAATAATAAATTCATATTAATATTGATAAATCGTGCAAACGAATATTTTATACGTAAATATTACTACAACATTTAGATATAATGTGTTCGAACAATTAAGAAAAATATTTTTCTATGATTATATTTGAATTAAGTTCAGTTAGTTTAAATTTGAAAGCATAACATAATTTTTTTAAATTATGGTCCAATTAAAAAAATAGAATGACTAAAATTATTTGAATTGGAGATGAGAAAGTTTTTAAATTTTTATCTATATTATATTAGAATGAGTGTGGCAAAAACAAATACTAAATTCAAACATGCTATCAAATATTCATATGACAATGTAATAATATAAGGTATTGAATAATATAAAATCAAAAATAACGAATAAATAGAGAAAAAATAAAAATTCAGATCTTTTTATCATAGGAAAAAGGGTCAAACTTATTTAAATTTCAGATGAGAAAGTTTTTTATATTATACTAAGAAAAGGCATAATATAAGTCCACATAACTCAAGTCTAATAGTTAAAATAAAAAACTAAAAAAATTGAACAATAAAAATAAATTAGAGATAATGTAAGGACATTTATAAATCATAAGTTTAGAAAATAAAATAAAATAAATATGCAATACTTAAAAATATTATTAAATTTTAAATAATTTAAAATTTTCGAGCAATGTTTTTAAAACAAAATAAATATTTATTTCATAATTAAAAAACTTATATAATTGTCACACCTCCTTTTTACATACCCGATAGGGCGCAAGAGAGTTTTTTCCAATTAAAGGACAATCGAAACGGGATTGGTTTAATTATTTCAGAGTCGCCACTTGGGAGATTTAGGGTGTCCCAAGTCACCAATTTTAATCCCGAATCGAGGAAAAGAATGACTCTATATTACAGTCTGCGTACCAGAAATCCGGATAAGGAATTCTGTTAACCCGGGAGAAGGTGTTAGGCATTCCCGAGTTCCGTGGTTCTAGCACGGTCGCTCAACTGTTATATTCGGCTTGATTATCTGATTTTATACAAACATGAACTTATGTGCAAATTTTAACTTCTAACCACTTTTGTCGTTATTATTATTTTACAAGAATTGCAACGTCGTGAAAACATATCTCGAACCACGTTACATCAATGCACCCGTGGTTATCGATATATCTCGACTCGGTTGAGATTTGGATTTGGGTCACATAAATGTGCACCCGAATTAGGAAAATAAATTGTTAAAGGCGCGCCTAAAGCAACTAGCGTCTTGTTATTTTGGGGAAGGTCGTAAAAATCCGTTAAACGGCACATCCCAAATTCTAAACACTTTAATATATACATACATTTAGAGGGCCCCGCAGCTTTGTACATTTTGTTTGTCGAGGCTCGTCTCGTTCTATTTTTAAAAGGAATTTGCGACGTCATGGACATGCATCTCGAACCCCGTCACAATCAATGTACCCGTGATTAGAAACACATTTCGAATCCGTCGAGATTTGGATTTGGGTCACATAAATGCGCACCCGAATTTAAGAAGGTAAAATTATTAAATACGCGCTTGAAAAGGCTATCGCGTTATTATTCCGGGAGGTCGTGAGATTTGCTAAACGACCCACCTTAGGGACTGAATGCTTCAATATATACATTTAACGAGGGCCCCGCAATTTGTGCGTTTTTCTTTATTTTTGTCGAGGCTCATCTCGTCTTTATTTTAAAAGGATATCCTATAGCAACTACATTTCTTGTCGCGTTTGTCTCTACTAATTGAAAACAGTAGATAGCCCTAATTAATTACATACTTGCAAGTTATCTATAACAGAATTCCGAGTGCTTGCGCAAAATCAGAAGCACGGCCACGTACACAGTCAGCCGAGCAAAAATTAAAGGCCCAAATCCAGCCCATGCGTGATGGGCCAGACCTGGGCCATTGTTTGTCCGATGCAGGCCTGCTTGGTCTGTTTTGACCTGGGCTCGACCTTCGTGAGGTTGAGATTGCAAGCCCTGTGTTCTTTGTCTTAAAACATGGTTTAACAGTTATATATGGCAATTTATCATAAAGGAAAGAACTTAACTAGTAGTGTACGATTTTCATGCTTGGCATACATTACAGACTTATACTACACCATTGAACTAAATCTGAGATACAACCTACTGCCTTGGGCATACTCTTATCACCAACCTATATACACAGTCTAACATTCAACTACCATACATTGACATTTATTAGGCATGAAGACTATCTCCAGCATCCAAAACAAGAATGTAAACTATTATACATTATAAGAGGCCTAACACAATAGTCTATGTATATATACGCATCTGCAGATCTTCTCTTTTACATTTATGCTCAAACCTTTCAAGTTACAGTGATAGTATATTTGTGTACCTGGTATAGAGGAGCAAAAGAAAAAGAAAGATGATCAGCTGAGTGGTACACAACAGGCACAGCAGCAGCAGATAAATAGCACAACACAGCAACAACCAAACAGCCACAAAGATGCAGTTCACACGTTGGTCGAGCAACAAACTAATACTCCCAGAAAAATAGGATAGGCAACAAAACCAGTCGAGAAAGGAAACAGAGTATTTTGGGCTATAGCCACAAAAGTTCAATAACCACCAAGGCTCAGCAAATAACCAGCACAGTTTCGACAATCAAAACTCAAGCCACAGTACACAGAAAGCTCGGTAGTAACAATCACAGCAGAAGAACATAGACTTCTCTTAATGGAACAAATAACAATCCCAGTTAGGATAACCAACTTGGTTTCTTTTTGCAGTTTTTTGGACAGTGTTCAGTTACAGTATTTCTGGAAATTTCTTTCTGTTTTTTTTTCCAGTTTTCTTCAACTCACAAGATCTCCCTTCAAGACTAAAATTTTCAGCCCCTTTTAAGTTCTGAAATGGCCTATTTATAAGCCAAACAACCAGTGCAGTCAAGCTGCCTGGATCCTGCCAATTTGCAGACTGCCCATACCTATTAAATCCCACGCCTAAGCATCTTTTTTGATGCCAGCCATTTGTTCCCCACGCTTGGCCTTATTCTTTAATCAAGAGTTATGGGTTCATTTAAGTATTCATTTTAAACCCCCATACTCTTGTGTCTTGTTCCCCATTTGCATTAGTTTAATCCTAAATTAGTACCCTACTTGTCAGCTCACTTAAACTAAGCTTTTTCCTGTTTTTCTCGAACCCCAGACTACCCTTGTTAACCTTGATTATTACTGCCCTAAACCCCTTGCAGCATCAGGGCATTTTGAACTTCTGAAAGTTCAATTCAAGACTGCCCTAGCCTGATTCTTTTAATTTGTTTACAATGCAGTTACAAGCTAGTAGTCACAGCTAATGTCAAGCATCCAATTAACAATCAACAGGTTCATTCACTTACGTGAAGTTGTACGAATTAGAATATTTGAACATTCAGTCGTAGGAAGTTAATCGACGACATTTATCAAGTCGACTATACTAATTATAACAGGTAACAATCAGTCGTTCATATAAACCAATACATACAGGGACCTGAAGGGCTTCGGACAACTTTCGTCAATCACTGGGAACCTATATAAGTTAATTATGCGACGACTATCCTAATCGGACATGTTTATCATAGGATACGTTCAAATCACACACAGAAAACAATCGACCAAATAAAAGGTCTTTGACAGAGATGGAAGAAATCCGAATAAAAAATAACAAAAATAACAAACAAACACAACGAAACATGCTGACAACTTAATTAGCAGTTGAATAAAACAAAAAGGAAAAGAAAAACTTACCGAGAAATGTCCAAAAAAAATTGATCCAAATCTGACTCAACTCTGACCCTTTGAGGCCGAACAAACTTTAATCAGGGTGTTCTCACATGAGAACACCTTGATTAAGGTCTATTAGACCTCAAACCCCCGTTAAGGCTAGCCGGATTCCCCAGGTTCATGTGTTCTAAGGTCTGGATTTTCAGATCTGGTTTTTTAGAAGTTGTGGGTAGATTCGGACCAAACCAAGCCTGGTTTGGTCACGAAGGGGTCAGGGGAGTGTCTGGTATGAAGATGGTGAGGTTTGGTATAGGTCCGGGTTCGACTCGAATCTTCAAATGAAGATTCGAGATGAAGGAAGGGGATTCGAGGCTAGGGGGTAATAGATCCATGTTCAGGAGAGTGAGGGGGTCCTAGAGTGTTCAGGAGGTGGTCACCGGCGTTCATGCCGTCGGGTTCTGGTGAAGGAGAAACTAGGGCGGCTGCTAGGGTTTCGGGGGGTTTCAGGGCTTGGTGAGGAAGGAGATGAGTGAAGGGGGGCTCGACTAGGGGGCGTGGGGTGTGATAGAAAGCTTATATATGGTCTAGGGGTTTAGATCTGAGCCGTTGGATCAGATGATCTCAACGGCTTGGATCTGATGGTGAGGG
Source organism: Nicotiana sylvestris (assembly GCF_000393655.2). Taxonomy (NCBI): domain Eukaryota; kingdom Viridiplantae; phylum Streptophyta; class Magnoliopsida; order Solanales; family Solanaceae; genus Nicotiana; species Nicotiana sylvestris. The sequence continues at coordinate 153,889,377 of NC_091063.1, read as the reverse complement.
GTGAGATGAGGTCGTTTGGTATTAAAACGGGGTCGTTTGGGTTTAAGTGATGGATTGGGTTGGACCGGCTAAACAGGTCGGGTCACGGGTGCGGATGTGGACCGTTGGATCAAGAGGCTTAGACGGCTCAGATCGACTTGCCTAAAACGGCGTCGTTTGAATTGGTGCTTGGGCAGGCTGGATTTGGACTGGACTTGAGTGCCGATTTTGGGCCTATTTCGTTTCATTTTTGGGCCCAAACCGATTTTCAACTCTTTTCTTTTTGTTTTTTCTAATTTTAAAACAAAAAATGAAAAATAACAAATAAATAGTAAAACAAATGAAATTAAAACAAACAACAATGTAACACTTCAACACCATTATCACACCAAATTAAAATGTTCAAGTAAGTTAAATCACAACCTAGAACGAACAATGCACATATATTTTTGAATTTTCTTTAACTACTGAATTACGATTTGATTACTATGATAGACATACCTTGTGTTTTGACTGATAAGATCAAAAAATGCAAAAAAAATGGGATGAACCACAAATGACTAGCAGTACATGTCATGAAAAATTGGAAAATTTGTACAGCGAGGTCACTGGTCACTATTTTTGTTTTCTTTTGGAGTGCTTGTCCGTGAAGCAAAAATCACGTGCTTACAGCTGCCCCTCTTTGCACGAAGACACGAAGGGTTTTCGCGCCAAGATAAAGCGGGCGATTTTTGCTCGTCCGAGTACTCCGTGTGAAGCATTTTTGAAAAAGATTTGACCGAACCTTTGCTTCAGAGGTTTCCTACATATCCTGGGCTGAACAGGAATCATGTCAATGTAGTTCGGGAAATTTTGGTAGCTGGGACTACCGTGTGACTGTAGTGCTTGTTGTTGTCGTGCGCTGCTGCATGCTGCTGCAGGATGCTACCGCTCGTCGATCTCTTTGTTACATTGTTCTGAAAGGAAAACAAGAAGCTAAGCTAGACTATGGATCATGAGGTCTCATCTATCTTCAACTTGTTCTTGTTTCCTTGCTTTCTTGTCGGCCAACGCTTTCCTCCGATGCCTTTATTTTGTGGACTTGGGGGATGATACTGGTCCTTCGCCTTTTCTGAATGCCAGTTTTCATCACTACGCTTGATCTACTGGGGACATGGCCCTATTCTTTAAACCTTTCAATGGTTCCTTCGGTGGTATGGCTTTCTTCATTAAAATTGTTATGTTGGGCATGCTGTAACGTTCCCAAACTGCTTCTTTTGAGACGCGTTCCTTTTTCCTTTTGAATTGCGCGCTTGCCTTTGCAAACTTCTGCTTCTTGGTGCTGGGGATTTTATTGTTTCCTGCTTGGGGGTCTCTATTGTAACCTTCCGCCTTCAGGTGGGGTTACTGATTCCAAAATCTAAAGCTGAAAAGTATTCCCGCATTTTACTGGTGGGCGACATAGAACTTAAATGTATTCCCGCATTATACTGGTGGGCGACCTAGAACTTAAATGTATTCCCGCATTATACTGGTGGGCGACCTAGAACTTAAATGTATTCCCGCATTATACTGGTGGGCGACCTAGAACTTAAAAGTATTCCCGCATTTTACTGGTGGGCGACCTAGAACTTAAATGTATTCCCGCATTATACTGGTGGGCGACCTAGAACTTAAATGTATTCCCGCATTATACTGGTGGGCGACCTAGAACTTAAATGTATTCCCGCATTATACTGGTGGGCGACCTAGAACTTAAAAGTATTCCCGCATTTTACTGGTGGGCGACCTAGAACTTAAATGTATTCCCGCATTTTACTGGTGGGCGACCTAGAACTTAAATGTATTCCCGCATTTTACTGGTGGGCGACCTAGAACTTAAAAGTATTCCCGCATTTTACTGGTGGGCGACCTAGAACTTAAAAGTATTCCCGCATTATACTGGTGGGCGACCTAGAACTTAAATGTATTCCCGCATTATACTGGTGGGTGACCTAGAACTTAAAAGTATTCCCGCATTTTACTGGTGGGCGACCTAGAACTTAAATGTATTCCCGCATTATACTGGTGGGCGACCTAGAACTTAAATGTATTCCCGCATTATACTGGTGGGCGACCTAGAACTTAAATGTATTCCCGCATTATACTGGTGGGTGACCTAGAACTTAAATGTATTCCCGCATTTTACTGGTGGGCGACCTAGAACTTAAATGTATTCCCGCATTATACTGGTGGGCGACCTAGAACTTAAATGTATTCCCGCATTATACTGGTGGGCGACCTAGAACTTAAATGTATTCCCGCATTATACTGGTGGGCGACCTAGAACTTAAATGTATTCCCGCATTATACTGGTGTGCGACCTAAAACTTAAAAGTATTCCCGCATTTTACTGGTGGGCGACCTAGAACTTAAATGTATTCCCGCATTTTACTGGTGGGCGACCTAGAACTTAAATGTATTCCCGCATTATACTGGTGGGCGACCTAGAACTTAAATGTATTCCCGCATTTTACTGGTGGGCGACCTAGAACTTAAATGTATTCCCGCATTATACTGGTGGGCGACCTAGAACTTAAATGTATTCCCGCATTATACTGGTGGGCGACCTAGAACTTAAATGTATTCAGATTGTTTCCCCGTTCTTCCGAGAAATTTTTTTTGACAATCGGCAGAAAATTTTCTGCCCCGGTTTTTGGTGATTTCCCTGGCGTTGCGTCTTGCCGCCATTATCAATCCTTTGTTTTCCTGCAGCAGACAAAAGGATTCAGTCAGTTTCACTTATGGTGGGAAGAGGTGCCTTTCCGGTGGATGCTTTTCCTTCTCTTTCCTTTTTTCTTGCTCCGTGTCCCCATAATTGGTTGGCGGACAAAATCGCTTGCTGGGGGTTTCCGGCCTGCTGGGGGACGGTTTTCCATTTATCCCCCTTTTCTTCTCTCTTTTTACAGTACATGCTGTGGGAGTCTGCTTTTACTCCCGAAACCACTCCCTTTAGGAGTTTACTTCCTCCAAAACCGCAGGGCACAACATTGCAGTGCTTGGGGACAGCCTTTAGGACTGTTGGGGTTATCCTGCATTTGATGAATCCCCCTCCGGTCTCTGGTAGTAAGCTTTGAAAAATCCTTTTCAAGACAATTTTAGGAAGAGAAATAAAAGATAGAAAAAGAAAGAAAATCTTTCTGAACCAATATTTGGTGGGAGAACAAATTCAGAAGAACTTATCTGGAGGATATGACTGGTCCCCGTGATCATGACGTGCACCATAGATTCCCGACCCAGTCTAGTTGTATCAATTAATTTGCCCGATGGTCTGACTTGCTGGGGATGATAAATGAGTGTCCATTTTGTTGCGAATGTGGTCGCTTTTTGTTGATCTGTCTTGTCGCCTCATAGTGCCCTTCGAGGGGTTTTCACTAATGAGACTCTCTCTTTTCTCTCATCTCCCGGCGCCTTATGGTGCCTGTGAAGGTTTTCACCAATAAGACTCTCTCATTTCATATCTCTCATCTTACGTCGCCTTTCGGTGCCTGTGAAGGTACCAATAAGACTCTCTCATTTTATTCTTCATCTTACGTCGCCTTTCGGTGCCTGTGAGGGTTTTCACCGATAAGACTCTCTCATTTTATTTTTCATCGAGGAATCGTGGTGTTGTTGATACGACCCTCTCTTCTAGAGATTCCTTTGACCATCAATTCATTCCCAGTCTTACGATCCTCTTCTTTGTTGGGGATCGGTGTATTATTCTCGGCCTTATTTGCCTGACTTGGCATCTCTTGGATATTGATCGGGAGGTCTTTTGGACGTCGATGTTGGTTTTGGTGTGGGGTTAAAGAAAAGCTATCAAAAAATGAAATAACTTGATGGGTGATCTGCTACAACTTTTGGAATCAAACCTTTGTTGGAACTTAAAACATAACCTCTGCCCCAGTTTTCTTGCTTGGGGAATTTTATTTATTTTTTTATACTCCTGTTGAGCTACGTGCATTATGCACACTGTGCCTATTATGCACACTATGTACATTATGCATCCTATATTCACTATGATGCACACTATGACCGAGCCGTGAGGCGCCTACGTATCCTCTTTGAGGAATCAGGTCAAACGTAGTTCCCACAGTTTTTGTGGTTTTTATCTTCCTCTTTTTTCTTTTTCCTTCTTTTCATTTTCCTTTAAAGATTTTTCTTTATCTTTTCTTTTCTTTTCTTTTCTTTTTTTTTTCTTTTTTTTTTCTTTTTTTTTCTTTTCCCCTTTTTCATGTCTTTTCCATTAGTGATTCCAAAAGAGGGGTATAAAAGAATAACTTAAGGCTCAAAAGGGGAAGCAAGGGTTAAAAGTGTTTGGATAGAATAAAGAATTGCCTCCGTCGTCTCATTATCCAATAAATGCCAAATACAAACAAACGAACCAATAATCGCCATAATTAAAGAAATTACGCATAATATCTCTTGACTGCATCAGAATTGATGGCCATGTCGACACATCTTCCCTCGATATCTGTCAAACATAAAGCACCGTTGGACAACACTCTGGTCACGATATAAGGCCCTTGCCAATTTGGGGCGAATTTGCCTTTTGCCTTGACCTGATGTGGGAGGATCTTCTTCAATACCTGCTGCCCTACTTCAAACTTCCTGGGGCGCACCTTCTTATTATATGTTCTTGTCATTCTCTTCTGGTATAGCTGACCATGGCACACTGCTGCCAATCTTTTCTCATCTATCAAGCTCAACTGTTCCAATCGAGCTTTGACCCATTCCTCATCATCAATCCCGGCCTCAGCGACAATCCGGAGGGACGGAATTTCGACCTCTGCTGGTATTACAGCCTCAGTCCCGTACACCAACAAATAAGGAGTTGTACCTATGGAAGTCCGGACGGTAGTGCGGTAACCCAACAAAGCAAAATGTAACCTTTCGTGCCATTGTCTGGACCCTTCCACCATCTTTCGCAGTATCTTCTTGATGTTCTTATTGGCTGCTTCGACCGCTCCATTCGCCTTGGGAAGATATGGGGTGGAATTGCGGTGTGTAATCTTGAATTGTTGGCATACCTCTCTCATCAGGCTGCTATTAAGATTCGCACCGTTATCCGTGATGATCACTTTTGGGATCCCAAATCTGCAGATGATATGGGAGTGAACAAAGTCCACCACTGCCTTCTTGGTTACTGATTTGAAGGTTTTAGCCTCAACCCATTTGGTGAAGTAATCAATGGTCACTAGAATGAACCTATGACCGTTGGATGCTGCCGGCTCGATGGGCCCAATGACATCCATGCCCCATGCCACAAACGGCCAGGGTGCTGACATCGTATGTAACTCTGTTGGCGGAGAATGAATCAAATCTCCATGTATCTGGCACTGATGGCATTTCCTCACGAAAGTGATACAATCGTGTTCCATGGTGAGCCAATAACACCCTGTTCGAAGGATCTTCCTTGCCAATACATACCCACTCATGTGTGGTCTACAAACTCTAGCATGTACCTCTGCCATAACCATCGTGGCTTGAACGGCATCTATGCATCTCAACAATCCCAAATCCGGGGTTCTTTTGTACAATACTCCTCCGCTAAGGAAGAAACCATTCGACAAACGCCGAAGGGCTCTTTTTTGGTCTCCAGTGGCCTGTTCTGGATATATCCCCATTCTGAGGTATTCCTTGATATCATGAAACCAGGGTTCACCATCTGGTTCCTCTTCTACGGCGTTGCAATAAGCGTGCTGATCACGGACCTGGATGTGCAGAGGATCAACATACATTTTGTCAGGGTAGTGCAGCATTGATGCTAAGGTGGCCAAGGCATCCGCAACCTCATTGTGAACTCTCGGGATATGCTTGAACTTCACCGATCGAAATCGCTTGTTTAGATCATGCAAGCATTGTCGGTACGGTATGAGCTTTAGATCTCGTGTTTCCCATTCACCCTGAATTTGATGTACCAAGAGGTCCGAGTCTCCCAAGACCAAGACGTCTTGGATATCCATGTCCGCAGCTAAGCGCAGACCCAAAATGCAAGCTTCATACTCGGCCATATTATTGGTGCAATAGAAGCGTAGTTGAGCCGTAACAGGATAATGCCGTCCTGTTTCAGAGATGAGTACTGCCCCTATTCCCACCCCTTTTGCATTTGCCGCTCCATCAAAGAAAAGCTTCCAACCCGGTTCCTCGGGTAATTCCAACTCATTTGTATGCATCACCTCTTCGTCAGGAAAATACGTTCTTAAAGGCTCGTATTTTTCGTCAACGGGATTCTCTGCCAAATGGTCTGCTAGTGCCTGGGCTTTCATGGCCGTCCTTGTTACGTAGATGATATCAAACTCTGTGAGCAGAATTTGCCACTTTGCCAACCTTCCCGTGGGCATAGGTTTCTGAAAGATATACTTCAATGGGTCCAAGCGGGATATGAGATAAGTAGTATATGAGGACAGGTAGTGCTTCAACTTCTGAGCTACCCAAGTCAGGGCGCAGCATGTTTTCTCGAGTTGAGTGTACTTGACCTCATGCACTGTGAATTTCTTGCTAAGATAGTAGATGGCCTGCTCCTTCCTTCCTGTGTCATCATGTTGCCCCAGTACACAACCAAATGAATTTTCCAAGACTGTCAGGTAAAGGATTAGGGGTTTCCCGGGCTTAGGCGGGACCAACACGGGTGGATTAGACAGATACCCTTTGATTTGGTCGAAAGCCTCTTGACACTCTGTCGTCCAACCTTCTGCAGCATCCTTTCTCAGTAGCCGAAATATGGGCTCACAAGTTGCTGTGAGTTGAGCGATGAACCTGCTGATGTAATTGAGTCTACCCAGCAAACTCATTACCTCTGTTTTGTTCCTTGGCGGTGGCAAATCTCGGATGGATTCAATTTTGGATGGGTCTAACTCAATCCCCCGTCGACTGACGATGAATCCTAGCAGCTTTCCTGATGGAACCCCGAACGCGCATTTGGCCGGGTTAAGCTTGATATCATACCTTCGGAGTCTTTGGAAAAATCTCCTTAGGTCTGCTACATGGTCCTCCTGACGCCAAGATTTGATGATCACATCATCGACGTACACCTCGATTTCTTTGTGTATCATGTCATGAAACACAGCAGTCATTGCTCGCATGTACGTTGCCCCGGCGTTCTTCAATCCGAACGGCATTACCCGATAGCAGTAGGTTCCCCATGGCGTAATAAACGCTGTCTTTTCCGCATCCTCCTCGCCCATTAGGATCTGATGATAACCCGCATAGCAATCCACAAAGGATCCGATCTCGCGCCCCGCGCAATTATCGATCAGGATATGAATGTTGGGTAACGGAAAATTGTCCTTGGGACTTGCTTTGTTGAGGTTGCGGTAGTCGACGCACACCCTGATTTTTCCATCCTTCTTTGGGACTGGTACCACATTGGCCAACCACTCGGGATATCGAGTGACCCGAATGACCTTCGCCTGCAACTGCTTAATCACCTCTTCTTTGATCTTTACACTCATTTCTGTTTTAAATTTCCTTAGTTTTTGCTTGACCGGAGGGTATGCCGGGTCAGTGGGCAGTTTGTGAACCACTAAATTGGTGCTTAATCCAGGCATATCATCATATGACCATGCAAAAACATCCTTGAATTCCGTGAGGGTTTTGATCAATTCTTCCCTGACATTCGGCTCAATGTGGATGCTAATTTTGGTTTCTTGGACGTTATCAGCGTCTCCTAGATTCACAGCCTCAGTGTCATTTAGGTTGGGTTTGGGTTTTTCCTCAAATTGGTACAGTTCTCGGTTTATCCCTTCGAAGGCTTCACCTTCGTCACATTCAGATTCATTGTCACAAACGTCCTCTTGCATCATTGAGTTGGATTCAGATTGATTTATTAGACTAGGTCGAAGATCCGCTGTGCATGCCATGTCATTAGAACCAGTAAAAAGAGAACTGTTCAGAAAGAAAAAGAACAAAACAAAAATTAAAATAGGACAAAAAGAGAGAACTTTATTAAACTTGCGGGATAAAAGGGTTCACACTTTTACAAGACAAACGTAAAATTTGGATTACACCCTGGAATAATCCGAACAAAACAAACAAACAAAACATAAATCAAAGCCTACTACCAAGACTCCCCTCGGACCGGAAGAGGAGTAACAGTCCAATTGTTGGTTTTGGCCTCAGGCCCCACAAACTGTATCTCTGCTCTGCTGGAACCTTCTCCAGCTTCCACCATACTGACATCCGCGAATAGCCTCTCAAAACTCTGATTCAGGTCCTCATTTATACCGATCAAAGGTCCTAGAATCTTTGGGACCGGTGACCCCTTGGCACTTGCTTTGACAAAAGACCTTGAGAGACGTGGCACTGGTTTAGGCAGAAACCAAACCCTCTTCCTCATTTTTCGCGCTTGCTTCCTATCTGCTGCGGTTGGTTTGAACCCCAATCCGAAAGTTTCCAGATTTTTAGGAAGGGAGACAGGTTGGACAATCCCTTGAAGCTCGACTCCCAGGCCTTTTCCCGGCACAAATCCATTACCCAGCATTTCTGAGACCATCATGACTGTTGCGGCAGCTACCCTAGGGTGCGGGATGATTTCTCCTTCAGAAATTTTGTTGGCCGACCCTGTATCGAAAATCTGGTAGACCCAAGGACCTTTGTCATCAGCGGTCTCTATGAAAGGTACAATGGCTTCGCCCGTGGTGCACGTTGTATCCTCGCCGTGTAACATGACCTCTTGTCTTTCCCACTCGAACTTCACCATCTGATGTAGGGTGGAGGGCACAGCTTTGGCTGCATGAATCCATGGTCGTCCCAACAGCAGGTTATAAGATACTGTGGCGTCCAACACCTGGAATTCCATGGTAAACAGGACCGGACCAATGGTCAGTTCAAGTACAACATCCCCTACAGTGGCTGTTCCGTTTCCGTTAAACCCTCGGACACAGATACTGTTCTTGTGGATCCTTCCGTGGTCGATTTTTAACTGGTTCAGGGTAGATAGTGGACAAATATTGGCGCTTGAGCCGTTATCCACCAATACTCGAGTTACCACCGAGTCTTCACATTTGACAGCTAGGTATAGAGCTTTATTATGCTCCGTACCTTCCACCGGCAGATCATCATCTGAGAACGTTACCCTGTTCACCTCGAAAATCTTGTTGACAATGGTTTCCAGGCGGTTTACAGAAATCTCATTGGGTACATGAGCTTCGTTCAATATCTTCATCAAAGCCCGTCGATGCTCCTCAGAATGGATCAGTAATGACAGCAACGAGATCTGGGCCGGTGTTTTTCTCAGCTGTTCGACCACGGAGTAGTCCTGCACTTTCATCTTCCTCAGGAACTCCTCAGCCTCTTCTTCGGACACAGGTTTCTTGGTTGCAACTGGGTTGGTTCTTCTTAGCTCCACCGGAGCAAAACATCGACCTGATCGAGTCAGCCCTTGCGCTTCACAACTAACTTCTTCCACCTGTTTTCCTTTGTACATCACCACCGCCTTTTCATATTTCCAAGGCACAGCCTTGCTATCAATCATCGGTAGCTGGACTACCGGCTTTATGGTGACCAGTTCTCTATATGCCCCCTTCAACACAACAGCAGGTGCGGGCGGAACCCCGGATAATACCAACTTGTTTGGCTTGGGTTTGCTTGTCATGGCGGACGGGCTCTTTCCCAATATCACTACTGGCTTGACGCTTTCTCCCTATGACTGTACCACTCGTTCCTCCACTGGTTGAGACTTCTTTCGGGGCGGCTTGGATCATCATCACTGTTTGTGAGGGTTTTCTCAATTCTCCTCCCTCACACACCAACTCAATCATGTGAGTTTCGTGGTGCGCTGGCAGTGGGTTTTGGTTGATGTTAGGAGCTTCTGGTGTCTGGACCTCGATCTTATTGGTGTCGATAAGATCCTGTATGGCATGCCTTAACTTCCAACACTTCTCGGTGTCATGCCCGAGCATCCCTGAGCAGTATTCACAACTTATTGATCGATCCAAATTCTGAGGTGGGGGATTTGGTTCTCGAGTCTGGACAGGACTAACCAAACCCAATTGCCTCAGCTTGTGGAACAAAGCGGTGTAGGTTTCTCCCAACTCCGTGAAAGTTCTCTGTTTCCGCAACCTGTCATTCCTAGCATCTGGATTTCCCCGAAAGCCTGCCCCTGAAGGGTTTCTATACGCCCTCGGTGGAGGGTAGGTGTTTTGTGGTGGTGCATATATGTTATGGGGAGCCGGCGCGCGCCATTGCGGGCGCACCGGAGGCTGAGTGTATGCTTGGGCCTGGTGTACGGAACAATGTGGTTCTCGAGGTGGATAGAAATTTTGTGGTGGGTTGTATGGGTAGTTTGACCTGTGAGGTCTGGGTTGGTTGTAGTGCGGCCTGCCAGCCCTGGACCAACTGCCTGCCTCGATCGTGGCAACCTCTTCTTTCTTTCTTCTCAGCGCACCTCCCGTGCCGCTTTGAATAGCCTGGGTTGTGGCCTTGAGTGCCGAATAGTTCAAGATTTTGTCAGACCTCAGACCCTCTTCTATCATGACCCCTATCTTGACCACCTCGTTGAAAGATTTTCCAACTGTTGTCACCAAGTGACCAAAGTAGGTTGGATCCAATGTTTGCAAGAAATAGTCCACCATCTCTCCCTCTCTCATGGGAGGATCGACTCTAGCTGCTTGTTCTCTCCAGCGGAACCCAAACTCGCGAAAACTTTCCCCGGGTTTCTTCCCAGTTCTTAATAATGTGAGACGGTCAGGGACTATCTCGAGATTGTACTGGAAATGACCTGCAAAAGCCTGCGCCAGATCGTCCCAAGTATACCATCTACTGGAATCCTGCCTGGTATACCATTTTAGTGAAGATCCGCTCAGACTTTGGCCGAAATAAGCTATCAACAACTCATCCTTGCCGCCTGCCCCACTCATTTTGCTACAGAATCCCCGCAAATGTGCCATGGGATCACCGTGCCCTTCATATAGATCAAATTTAGGCATCTTGAACCCAGCCGGGAGTTGGACGTCTGGGAAAGGGCATAGATCTTTGTATGCTACGCTGACCTGGTTGCCCAAACCGTGCAGGTTCCTGAAAGACTGCTCCAGGCTTTTGAACTTTCTCAATACCTCATCCTGTTCAGGGGCCTTGACCGGCTTCTCAATCTCTGCCGGCACTTCTAAGTGTGGATTGTAAGTCTGTGGCTCGGGAGCATGAAACGTAGGCTCGGGGGGATAGTATTGTGTATCGTGAGCCTGAAACAATGGCTCACTGGTCGTTCTTTGCAAAGGGGCTGATGTTGGTCCCACAAAAATGGGAATATTGGGTGTTGGGAGAGGTTGATGGGGTGGTGGAGCTTGGGAATCATGAGGGCTTCTTTCTTGATGATAACGGGGATTTGGGAGGCTTGTGGAAGGGCCGGAGTGAGGGTATTCCGGCGTGTGTCCCAGTGTTTCAGGGCTCTTTTGTGTTTTGGCTATGGCTAGCTGCATTGCACTCATCTCTAGTCCCATCCTTTCAATCTTTTCCATCGCTTCTTTCAACAACTGGCTCATCGGCCTCTCTTCCTCATTACTATTCTCTGAGGTAGTCATGCTTGTTGCTATCGGTCCTTTGGATCTGGTTTGGTAGGAGTGTGTTGCCAGAGTTCTTTAACAACTAACTTGTCTGGATTCAGACAACAACAAACTTTGTTAGCGTTAGAGTTTAACAGATTTGATCATAACACATAGAGGATGCAATGCTCTTAGGCAGTTAACCATTTCTACATGTTTTGCTTCAAACAACATGCGTCATCCCGGCTTGCTCATTTGCCCTTTTTTATTTATTTTTGTGTTTTCTTTTCTTTCTTTATCAAAAGCGGTCGAATCTTATGGGGATTGCCTACGTATCACGTCCCCGCGCGAATCAGACCAGGCGTAGTTCTGCCATGAGGCTAACATTTTTATTCATTTATAAAAAGATGAACAGACATTACATTTGAAAACTTTGTAAGAAAATGTCTTGAAATACACTTATTTAAATCGAATAAAAAGATACAATTTTTAACATCTCACAACGTGCCCCACTTCCCACTTGCGTTGTAAATTATTAGATCATTTGCTCAAGGCGGGGCTTGACCTGGATGACCTCCCAGCGTACGATACATCCTTTCCAACTCCATCGCTAGATGACGGGCAAAAGTGGGTGCATGCTCTGTAAACCTTTCATAATCCCTTCCTTGGCAGTTTACATAACTTTGGGAGGTGTAGACCGCCAGGTCGTGGATCTGTGCCCTGAAATCTTGGAGATGTTGGCCTTGATTCTGTAGTTGCTGTTGGCGAGTGGTGGCTATATCTTTGATACGGTCTTCACGATCTAGGGCTGACTCTAATAGAGCTCGGAGTCTGGCCTGCTCTAATCTCGCCTGCGCTCTTTCTCTGTCAATGTCCGCTTGTTGATGCTCTCTGTTGTACCTTCTTGCCTCTTCTAGTTGTGCACGAAGTTGGTCTTCTGATCGTACCCAATGGTCTTTTTCCTTCTTAAATTGTGCCCTGTCTTTCTCGGATTGCCTATCTTGGCGTTCCTTATCAGATCTGGCTTCTTCGTTTAATTGTTGGATCCTTTCTTTTGCTTTGCTCAACGCCCTTTCATTTGCAGCAAGAACGGAATCATAATCTTGCATTCTTTCAAAAAGATTGGCGATGGTTTTTTGATCCTTCCAATTCCTCATTGGCGTTTCAGAAGCCTTTTTCATTCTCAGAAATCGAGCATGAAGACTTTCATTCTCACAGGCTAGACTCTTCTTCTCGCCTTCAGCTTCTTGTGCTTGCAAATCTTTCTCCAGACTGAGGTTCCTTAGATTTTCCTTTAGGGCATGGATAGTTGCTTTGTACCCCTTTTCTTTTTCTCCCCAGATCAACCGCTCTTGGATTTTATCATTAAAGTTTTGAATATGGGGTCTTTTGGTTGGCCTTCTTAGCTCAGGTTCTGGTACATCATCCACGCGAGACCGTTTCTCAAACCACCTTGCATATCCAGGATTTATCTCACCCTTTGTAGTGTCTGGGACTTGAGTATCACTTTTCAAGTATCGACATCCATTCCACATCTGCTGAAGTAGAGCCTCGGGAATAGTGGCTTCTGGGTGTAATTCGATTACTTGCATACTCAAATCTTCATCATCAGGAACTACTTGATATCTCCCTAGTTGTCTTAGGACTCTTAGTGGCGCATACGGCTGGATGCTTCTCAATCCCAATAGTAGCAGATAACTATTTGAGGTTGACATGTGTATCACTTCCCTCATCGGGAGCCATCCCAAAGTCCATTCAATCTGATTTGCCGTTAAAGCCTTTAGATGAGATACCCATGCTTCTAGCCCATACTGTATGATCTTGGGCTGTTGTTGGAGATGTTCCATCACCCACATTTGCAACAAAATTTTGCATCCTTCGAAGACTTTCGCTCCTGCTTTACATAAAGTCAAAGCCCAATAAATGTCTGAGAGAATGATGGGGACGAGGGTGTGGTTTTCTTTGGTGGTGAGGATTTGCACAACTTTTGCGGTGCGAATATCGATTGTTCGCTCTTTGTTTAGGAAGACCATGATTCCTAGAAAAGCCACCATGAAGGCGAAGCGACGGTGAACCTGCCATGCGTCTTTGTCTTGCTTGTTAGTAAGGCCTTTCTCATGAATTTCGAACCCATCTGACTTTCCGAACCTTGAATACAAAAAGTTGAAAGAACAACATCCATTGATGACATTGCTTTTCCTGATTTGACTGCTGATGTTCAGAAGACCGAAGAATCGATGTACCGAGGGAGCCTTTGTGAATATCAAGCTTTGATTCCTTAAACTTCCGTCAAAACCAACATATCCAGCTATCTCCTCTAATGTAGGAGTGAGCTCGAAGTCAGAGAAACGAAAGACATTGTGAACAGGGTCCCAAAAAGTTACTAATGTCGCAATCAGATCATCACGGGGTTTAACTTTCATAATATCCGGGAGATTTCCCAAATGCTTGATGACCCACTTTTGACCATCTTCGCCTAATTCACACCACCACATTTGAAGCTGGAATAGAAACTCTTCTGTATTTGTGGATGAGGGGTTTTGTGTGGTGCTCATTTTGTATCTGAAATTTAATTTAATAAAGTCAAGACTCATTTTGAAAATATACTCTAACCATTTTCAGTTAAAACTATTTTCAAGATTTAAAACTATTTTGGGAATTTTTCAAACTATTTTTCAAGATTAAATACCTTTCAAGATTAAATGCCTATATTTCAAGATTTGAAACTATATTCTTTCAAGATTAACAACCCATTTTATTCCTCAGTTCTTACCATGATTTCATTTAAGCCGGTCAACAAGCATGTTCGAGGCAAATGAATGCACATGTAGCAAGTAGGATGCATCAGGATGGTCTTTTTATTTCGGGTTCACCTGTCCTAGACAGACCCAACCCCTTTGTTGAGTCTCCAAGGCCAGCTGTACATGATGCAAATAGACGTTCCTACTAGGGATCCGGTACATGGCTGAGTTATTCTAAGTAAAAACCTGAGGCGTATTGTTCTAAACCTGGCTTACTCAAACGGACAGTTTGAGCCGAAGCGGGGGCAACGTACCGGGAGCACGGAAGTCTACCCAGCCTAGTTACTTGTCCCAACTTCATCTTATTTGGTATGACCTCTAACAGAAAGGTGGGTCATGCGCACGTGTACACCATAAATTTAGAAGACTCAGAAAGAAGAAGGGTTTCGCAGCAGTTTTATATACACAATTCAGATAATATTAAAGCGGTAAAAGCATCATTTAGCACATTAAGCATATATCATGTAAAAAATCAGATAAAAAATAAAGCCAACTATAACAATTATTTTAGGCTCGAATTCTTGAACCCTGAACCAGTGGTTCTGGGTACAAAAAGGTCCCCAGCAGAGTCGTCAGAGCTGTCACACCTCCTTTTTACATACCCGATAGGGCGCAAGGGAGTTTTTTCCAATTAAAGGACAATCGAAACGGGATTGGTTTAATTATTTCAGAGTCGCCACTTGGGAGATTTAGGGTGTCCCAAGTCACCAATTTTAATCCCGAATCGAGGAAAAGAATGACTCTATATTACAGTCTGCGTACCAGAAATCCGGATAAGGAATTCTGTTAACCCGGGAGAAGGTGTTAGGCATTCCCGAGTTCCGTGGTTCTAGCACGGTCGCTCAACTGTTATATTCGGCTTGATTATCTGATTTTATACAAACATGAACTTATGTGCAAATTTTAACTTCTAACCACTTTTGTCGTTATTATTATTTTACAAGAATTGCAACGTCGTGAAAACATATCTCGAACCACGTTACATCAATGCACCCCTGGTTATCGATATATCTCGAATCGGTTGAGATTTGGATTTGGGTCACATAAATGTGCACCCGAATTAGGAAAATAAATTGTTAAAGGCGCGCCTAAAGCAACTAGCGTCTTGTTATTTTGGGGAAGGTCGTAAAAATCCGTTAAACGGCACATCCCGAATTCTAAACACTTTAATATATACATACATTTAGAGGGCCCCGCAGCTTTGTACATTTTGTTTGTCGAGGCTCGTCTCGTTCTATTTTTAAAAGGAATTTGCGACGTCATGGACATGCATCTCGAACCCCGTCACAATCAATGTACCCGTGATTAGAAACACATTTTGAATCCGTCGAGATTTGGATTTGGGTCACATAAATGCGCACCCGAATTTAAGAAGGTAAAATTATTAAATACGCGCTTGAAAAGGCTATCGCGTTATTATTCCGGGAGGTCGTGAGATTTGCTAAACGACCCACCTTAGGGACTGAATGCTTCAATATATACATTTAACGAGGGCCCCGCAATTTGTGCGTTTTTATTTATTTTTGTCGAGGCTCATCTCGTCCTTATTTTAAAAGGATATCCTATAGCAACTACGTTTCTTGTCGCGTTTGTCTCTACTAATTGAAAACAGTAGATAGCCCTAATTAATTACATGCTTGCAAGTTATCTATAACAGAATTCCGAGTGCTTGCGCAAAATCAGAAGCACGGCCACGTACATAGTCAGCCGAGCAAAAATTAAAGGCCCAAATCCAGCCCATGCGTGATGGGCCAGACCTGGGCCATTGTTTGTCCGATGCAGGCCTGCTTGGTCTGTTTTGACCTGGGCTCGACCTTCGTGAGGTTGAGATTGCAAGCCCTGTGTTCTTTGTCTTAAAACATGGTTTAACAGTTATATATGGCAATTTATCGGAAAGGAAAGAACTTAACTAGTAGTGTACGATTTTCATGCTTGGCATACATTACAGACTTATACTACACCATTGAACTAAATCTGAGATACAACCTACTGCCTTGGGCATACTCTTATCACCAACCTATATACACAGTCTAACATTCAACTACCATACATTGACATTTATTAGGCATGAAGACTATCTCCAGCATCCAAAACAAGAATGTAAACTATTATACATTATAAGAGGCCTAACACAATAGTCTATGTATATATACGCATCTGCAGATCTTCTCTTTTACATTTATGCTCAAACCTTTCAAGTTACAGTGATAGTATATTTGTGTACCTGGTATAGAGGAGCAAAAGAAAAAGAAAGATGATCAGCTGAGTGGTACACAACAGGCACAGCAGCAGCAGATAAATAGCACAACACAGCAACAACCAAACAGCCACAAAGATGCAGTTCACACGTTGGTCGAGCAACAGACTAATACTCCCAGAAAAACAGGATAGGCAACAAAACCAGTCGAGAAAGGAAACAGAGTATTTTGGGCTATAGCCACAAAAGTTCAATAACCACCAAGGCTCAGCAAATAACCAGCACAGTTTCGACAATCAAAACTCAAGCCACAGTACACAGAAAGCTCGGTAGTAACAATCACAGCAGAAGAACATAGACTTCTCTTAATGGAACAAATAACAATCCCAGTTAGGATAACCAACTTGGTTTCTTTTTGCAGTTTTTTGGACAG
Organism: Nicotiana sylvestris; assembly: GCF_000393655.2. Taxonomy (NCBI): domain Eukaryota; kingdom Viridiplantae; phylum Streptophyta; class Magnoliopsida; order Solanales; family Solanaceae; genus Nicotiana; species Nicotiana sylvestris. Next base: position 153,872,487 of record NC_091063.1, on the reverse strand, counting down.
TGTTCAGTTACAGTATTTCTGGAAATTTCTTTCTGTTTTTTTTTCAGTTTTCTTCAACTCACAAGATCTCCCTTCAAGACTAAAATTTTCAGCCCCTTTTAAGTTCTGAAATGGCCTATTTATAAGCCAAACAACCAGTGCAGTCAAGCTGCCTGGATCCTGCCAATTTGCAGACTGCCCATACCTATTAAATCCCACGCCTAAGCATCTTTTTGATGCCAGCCATTTGTTCCCCACGCTTGGCCTTATTCTTTAATCAAGAGTTATGGGTTCATTTAAGTATTCATTTTAAACCCCCATACTCTTGTGTCTTGTTCCCCATTTGCATTAGTTTAATCCTAAATTAGTACCCTACTTGTCAGCTCACTTAAACTAAGCTTTTTCCTGTTTTTCTCGAACCCCAGACTACCCTTGTTAACCTTGATTATTACTGCCCTAAACCCCTTGCAGCATCAGGGCATTTTGAACTTCTGAAAGTTCAATTCAAGACTGCCCTAGCCTGATTCTTTTAATTTGTTTACAATGCAGTTACAAGCTAGTAGTCACAGCTAATGTCAAGCATCCAATTAACAATCAACAGGTTCATTCACTTACGTGAAGTTGTACGAATTAGAATATTTGAACATTCAGTCGTAGGAAGTTAATCGACGACATTTATCAAGTCGACTATACTAATTATAACAGGTAACAATCAGTCGTTCATATAAACCAATACATACAGGGACCTGAAGGGCTTCGGACAACTTTGGTCAATCACTGGGAACCTATATAAGTTATTTATGCGACGACTATCCTAATCGGACATGTTTATCATAGGATACGTTCAAATCACACACAGAAAACAATCGACCAAATAAAAGGTCTTTGACAGAGATGGAAGAAATCCGAATGAAAAATAACAAAAATAACAAACAAACACAACGAAACATGCTGACAACTTAATTAGCAGTAGAATAAAACAAAAAGGAAAAGAAAAACTTACCGAGAAATGTCCAAACAAAATTGATCCAAATCTGACTCAACTCTGACCCTTTGAGGCCGAACAAACTTTAATCAGGGTGTTCTCACATGAGAACACCTTGATTAAGGTCTATTAGACCTCAAACCCCCGTTAAGGCTAGCCGGATTCCCCAGGTTCATGTGTTCTAAGGTCTGGATTTTCAGATCTGGTTTTTTAGAAGTTGTGGGTAGATTCGGACCAAACCAAGCCTGGTTTGGTCACGAGGGGGGTCAGGGGAGTGTCTGGTATGAAGATGGTGAGGTTTGGTATAGGTCCGGGTTCGACTCGAATCTTCAAATGAAGATTCGAGATGAAGGAAGGGGATTCGAGGCTAGGGGGTAATAGATCCATGTTCAGGAGAGTGAGGGGGTCCTAGGGTGTTCAGGAGGTGGTCACCGGCGTTCATGCCGCCGGGTTCTGGTGAAGGGGAAACTAGCGCGGCTGCTAGGGTTTCGGGGGGTTTCAAGGCTTGGTGAGGAGGGAGATGAGTGAAGGGGGGATTCGACTAGGGGGCGTGGGGTGTGATAGAAAGCTTATATATGGTCTAGGGGTTTAGATCTGAGCCGTTGGATCAGATGATCTCAACGGCTTGGATCTGATGGTGAGGGGTGAAGACGAGGTCGTTTGGTATTAAAACGGGGTCGTTTGGGTTTAAGTGATGGATTGGGTTGGACCGGCTAAACAGGTCGGGTCACGGGTGTGGATGTGGACCGTTGGATCAAGAGGCTTAGACGGCTCAGATCGACTTGCCTGAAACGGCGTTTGAATTGGTGCTTGGGCAGGCCGGATTTGGACTGGACTTGAGTGCCGATTTTGGGCCTATTTCATTTCATTTTTGGGCCCAAACCGATTTTCAACTCTTTTTCTTTTTGTTTTTTCTAATTTTAAAACAAAAAATGAAAAATAACAAATAAATAGTAAAACAAATGAAATTAAAACAAACAACAATGTAACACTTCAACACCATTATCACACCAAATTAAAATGTTCAAGTAAGTTAAATCACAACCTAGAACGAACAATGCACATATATTTTTGAATTTTCTTTTAACTACTGAATTACGGTTTGATTACTATGACAGACATACCTTGTGTTTTGACTGATAAGATCAAAAAATGCAAAAAAAATGGGATGAACCACAAATGACTAGCAGTACATGTCATGAAAAATTGGAAAATTTGTACAGCGAGGTCACTGGTCACTATTTTTGTTTTCTTTTGGAGTGCTTGTCCGTGAAGCAAAAATCACGTGCTTACAATAATTATCTTATATTATTAAAGAAAAGTAGTTGATAATGATATTAAATAAATTTACAAGTTAATGAAAAGCCACATAAAATGTAATAAGACTATTATATTAAATTAAAAAATAGCAAAATTATGTTAAATTATTAGAAATTTACTATTAGAAATTAAAAGAAAAGGCTATTTGAATTTGAGATTAGAAAGTTCTTAAAACTATGATGCGAATGTTCAAATTATGGATAATACCAGGAAATTGAAGTCTTATGAAAAATAAAACAATAATAAAAAATAAAAATTTTAAATAACAAAATAAATTTCTAATATAGGTAATTTTACAAAAATTAAATTTGTATCTTAAAACTAAAAAAGAAAGAAAATTTATGTAAAGAAATAAAATAACAGTGAAAATATTATTACAACATTTAGATATGTTCAAACAATTACGAAAATATTTTTCTATGATTAATATCTGAATCGAGTGCAGTTAGTTTGAGTTTGAATGCATAGCATAATTTTTTAAAAATGCGGTCCATTTTAGAAAATAGAATGATAAGAATTATTTGAATTTGAGATGAGATTATTTTTTTTGTTTTTTAAAATATTATGTAAAGAACTAAAATGACAATAAAAATATTACTACAATATTTAGAAATAATGTGTTCAATTATTTCTATGATTAAATAAATTTTTAAAAATAAAAAATAAATTTCTAATATTGGTAATCTTACTAATGAAAATTAAAAATTAAATTGTATCTTATAGCTAAAAAGGGAAGAAAATTTAACTGCATCTAATACAAAATTAATTATAAGAGAACTCAATACATTTGGAACATGAGAATCAAATAACTTATGTATTAATATTTTAGACTAATTAAAAGTTACAATTTAAAACAAAATATGACATTATTTTAGCTCTAGGTAAAATATTAATATAAAAACTAATTAACATTTGTAGTAGGAAGGGAATGTACATAAAAAATAGAGGTAGTGCGGGGATACTTATAATTTAAATTAATTTAAAAATAGATAAAATAAAATAATTAAATTACATTTAAAAATATTTTTTATAAATTTAAATGATTAAAATATTATGAATAAGAGGATAAAAGCATAAAAATATACCAAATTTCAAGAATAAAATATTTATTTTTATTAAATACCATTAAAAGGATAAAAAGTAAGACATTAATTTATTTATAAGCTAATAAACAAATTATATGATAGTATAATAATATTAAATATTAAATAATATAATAACTATAAGAAAAGAACAAAAAAAAAAGAGTTTATGTAAAAGTAATGTGATGAATAAGATATATTTGACTTCCAGATAAAAATAAAGTGATAATAAGAATTTTGTTAAGATAATATGATCGAATGTGCTCGAACAAGATAGATCACAATATGGCATGTTTAGTATTCTTTAATATCGACAGCGGAACGAAATACAAGTACCAAAATCAAGGGGTTAGGTTGCTACAAATATATATATGAAAAAGATTGTTTGTTCACTATGAGATTTGAACAATAATTTCATATCATGTTTCATAATTAAATTCTCATGTTATATAATTTTTATCTGAGAGGTTTATATTTTAAGGTTATTTGTACATGATTCAAACAACCTACATCGCAATTTGAAATAATTTGTCCGTGCATCGCGCGGGTACTGATGTTAGTAAGTTAAAATATAAAATAAAACTAAAATTTACTTAAGATATTAAGGATTTATTGATTTTAAAAATTAAATAATTTCAAGTAGCAAAATAAGATCTTACATAAAGTATACAAATTATTTATAAGGTAAGAGAAAAAATAAATAATTAACAAAAGATATTTTAATAACAAGAATAATAAATTCATATTAATACTGAAAAATCGTGCAAACGAATATTTTATACGTAAATATTACTAAAACATTTAGATATAATGTGTTCGAACCTCGGGTTTTGATCACGTGGGCCCGGGGGCGATTTCGACTTTTTAGGTAAAACTTTGGAAAACTCATTTTCATGCATTCAAATTGATTCATTTAGCGTTTATTGATGTAATTAAGTAAATTGTGACTAGATACGAGCGAATTGGCGGTGGAATCAAGGGGTAAAGCTATAATTGAACCTTGAGTTGTGTTCATGGCATCGAGGTAAGTATTTGGTCTAACCTTAGCTTGAAGGATTAGGAGTTGAGTCTTATTTGCTACATGATAATTGTTGAATACGACGTATAGGCATGGTGACGAGTATCTATACGTTGGTGTCTAGCATGACCGTGAGTCTTTAAATTTTGAAGATCTTGATTTCGTTGTATCTTTCATGCCTTGGTGATGATTTCTAATTGGTGTGGAAAGTTTGTGGAAGGAATTGTAACCTTTGAACATCGAGGAACATTGGCTCAAGTTATATTATGAATTGTGAAAGTATATGAGATGATTGAATCCTTTGGAGCATTGGCTCAAGTTATATTATGAATTGTGAAAGTATATGAGATGATTGGACCCTTTGGAGCATTGGCTCCAGTTGTAAAGTGAGTTATGAAATAAAAGTGAAAGAAAGAGAAAGAGTTATCAAATTGTCCCCTTGTCGGGATATTGTTGCTTTATTGATGTTGTTCCCTTGTCGGGATTTAATTGTTTAACTGGTGTTCCCTTGCCGGGATCTCTATTACTATTTTGTTTATTCCCTTGCCCCATTTGCTTGTGATTGTTTTTTGGGTGAGGAAGAGTGTTAAAGTACGAAGGGTGATGCCATGCATTGTTTGCTATCGTGAGGAAAGAGCGTAAAGCACGAAGGGTGATGTTGTGCCGTACGATGTACCATCCCGTACCGATTTTCATTGATTATATGGTGAGGAAAGAGAGTAAAAGCACGAAGGGTGGTGCCGTGCACATCTTTATTATATGATTGATTTGGTGAGGACGAAAGTAAAAGCACTAAGGGTGATGTCGTGCACACTTTTATTGTAAAATCGTGTTGGAGAGGACGAGAGTAAAAGCACGAAGGGTGATGCCGTGCAAATTGTTGATTTCTGATTTTTTGTTGATATTCGAGTTATGTGGTTTCTTTCCTTACTTGATGCTTTCTATTCGGAACTGTTATCTCCCCACAACATATTCCCCCCTCCCACATTAACTGGTTATTTTCTGTATTTCTTTTCCGCTGTATATACATTTGAATTTCACAGGTTTATTTGGTAGCCTGGTCCTAGCCTCGTCACTACTTCGCCGAGGTTAGGCTAGACACTTACCAGCACATGTGGTCGGTTGTGCTGATACTACACTCTGCACTGTGTGCAGATCCAGGAGCAGCTTTCAGACATTAGTTGGAGTGCTTCCTTCAGTCCACCCGGAGACCCAAGGTAGACTGCAGGCGTCCGCAGGCCCTGGCGTCTCCCTCTATCTCTACTTCCTGTTTCATTCTCTCTTATTCAGAAACAACGTATTGTTATTTCTTCAGACCTTGTATGTAGAAATCTTAGATAGTCTGTGACACTGTGACACCAAGTTTTGGGTATTTGAGGTTTTAAAAGTTGTAATAGACGTAGACTTAAGATATTTAATTGTTGACTTCCGCTAAATTATTTAAAGTTCCGTTGTTATCATGTTATCGCCTTGTGTTTGTTAAAATGAAGCAATATGGAAGCGTAGCAAATAGTTAAGGTTTGGCTTGTCTAGCTCCCATTAGTAGGCGCCATCACGACCCCGAAGTTGGAAAATCCGGATCGTGACATTGTAGGAGTAAATAGAGATTGAAGTTAGAGTATACTTAAGCATTGATAATTGTAAAAATTCTCACACTCAAATAAAAAAAAAAAGTAAGTAACTTAAAAAAATAGTTATTCCTTGAGGAAAATCGAACATAGCATACTATTGGCTTATTCATGCAACAAATAGCTATTTGTTCTTTGCATCAGAATTAATATGGACTAAATCATAGCTTGGAAAGGCATGATAAAATTGTAAAGTAGCTTCTTTTGTCCAATTGAATATAATTAGAAACATTATGTTCGTTGAAAATATAAACCTCCAATCTACTTGATTATTATAACTCAAAGATTAAAGAAGAATTACCTCTAGAAAATAGTTAATCGGGCTCAATGTTCTATTAACAATGGTGTCAATCATATTTGCAAATAATATTTATATAATCAATAGACTATATTAAAAGCACAAAAACCCTTAGCGAAATGTTGTTCGCTTTTTTACCCTTTAAAAATAAAGTTCGCATTGAACAATATTATAATTTAGGTTACTTTCCTAAAAATGTGTATAGCTCAAATAAAAACAGAAAAGGACTACCGATGTTATTTCTATAGTTTTATATTCTATAGTTTTATATGTATTCTCTTTCAATTAATTCTTTTACATAACAAATTAATGGTTATATTTGGATAAAAATTTCTAAACGTAATGGAATTCTAAATGTAAGAAATTTTGTTTCCTACTTTGCTTTTCCAATTGTTGCGTCACTCTTTTAATATTATATAATTCTATGTCAAAGGTAAAGATTTCTAAACCTAAAAGAACTATAGACGCCTATTCCAACTTTAGCTTTTCCTTTTTTGGTGTTAATTACTTTTTTAAATAAGGAAGAAGTTATGATTTATGAATACCCAAAATTTAATTAATTGCAAATTCTTAAATATAAGGAAAATAACTTAAATTACAATTGTATCCAACGTAAATATATTTTGAAAGGGTAAAAAAGGTGAACGGCATTTTGCTAAGGGCCTTCGTTTTTTTAATATAGTATAGATTTATTTTACATTCTATACCTACTTTATAAATTTTATTTAATTCTTAAATCTTTAATATCAATTATATGCCATTAAACATATCCCACCTTTTAAGGGACTAGATTATCTTTCACTCTAACTTAATAAATTCCGTAAAACACTCCATCATCCCACGAAATTAGGATAATACATTTTTACCAAAAAAAATCGAACCCTAATAATTTCTCTTGTTCTAAATAAACAACCCTCTCTATTTTTTTCTATCACATGGGGTCACATAAGGAAGAATAATATGAAAATGAAGCATTTATTATGTACAAGACAATACCTCTTTACCATTTATTTGTCAGATGAAGTGTTTCATCTTTTTTATTTTTCTCTTCTATCTATATAATCAAAAGAAAAGTTAAAATAACGTAAAAATATTTAATTTGGGATACAATATCTAAATTAAAAGAAATATTAGAATATACTAGTATTCAAACTAATATATACACCACAATATTCTAATGAAAAATGCAATATTCAAATCAAATATGCCATAATATTCTATTTTGGAATACAATATTCAAACTAAACATACCACAATTTTCTAATAGAATACAATATTCAAACCAAACATACCACAATATTTTCATGTGGGATATTATCCAAACCAAATTAAACATAACAAATTACAATAGATTAAATATAATATTCAAACTATCATATCATAATATTCTAATAAAGAATACAATATTCAAAATCAAATATATACAATATTCTAATTTGGAATATAGTATTCAAATCAAATATACCATCGTATTCTAATTTGGAATATAGTATTCAAACTAAATATAACGCAGTATTCTAGTTTGGAATACAATATTCAAATCAAACATACTTTTATTTTTATTTATTGTGTATATATTTTTTTTTACTTGAAATATTAACATACTTTAATAGTATGCAATGACTAGTTTACTATATAATTTTTTATTGTATACAAGAAAATAAGGACAAAGGTTCCCATAATAAAAAAATTTGTTTAATTTAATGGATAATATTTTTTTATTCTTTATTTTATGTCCAAATTTAAAATGGATGTGGTAAGATTTTGGATTTGCTTCCTATATGTAATTTCCTTTAATTTAGGCGACAAATTTGTTAGGTAGTTATTGTTCTCTGAGTAATTGAATATGTGGAGTAACTAATTAAAGTGTACTACATGTAATTTTATAACTGAAGTATACAATGTTAGGGGTTCTTTAGAGGGGTATACAGTGTAAAGTTCCCAATCAGTTAAAGCTGACAAGCCGAGAAAGCCCAAATATCCTTCTGTAGAACTTTGGAGGGGGAGTGCACGGTTACCTACTAATTATAGATGTCTTTACTCTTTAACCACTGTTTAAAATATATTTACTTTTTAGCTAATACTTAATAAATTTTTATCTCCGGATGAAAATACCCATGTGCTAGACATGAGTATTGTGTAAATATTAAGGACATGATGTCCTTAACTTCATGAATGATGAGTAAATATTAAGGACAAAGTATCCTGTATTTGCATCTTCCGTTGTTAAACCTTAGGACACCATGCCCTTAACTTCATATGTGCGGTATAAATATTAGCGTCCTTGACTTCATGTGTGTAGTATAAATGTTAAGGACATAATGTCCTTAACTTATATTTGCACCTTATGTTGTTAAACTTTAGGATCTCATATCCTTAACTTTATATATGCAATGCAAATGTTAATGGCACGGTGTCTTTAACTTCATGTGTGCAGTGAAAATATTAAGGATATAGTGTCATTAACTTCATGTGTGTTGTACAAATATATAGGACATGATGTCCTTAACTTCTTGAATGCTGTGTAAATATTAAAGATAAAGTATCATGTATTTGCACCTTCCGTTGTTAAACTTTAGGAAATCATGTCCTTGACTTCATATGTGCAGTGCAAATGTTAAGGACATGACGTCCTTAACTTCATGTGTGCAGTGTAAATGTTAAAGACACCATGTCCTTAACATTTACACTGTACTCATGAAGAAAGGGTAAAAAGATCTTTTCATATTAATTTTAATAAAGTTGTGACTATTTTTTCTCAGTATTAAAAATACTGGATAAAACTAAATACCACGTTAAAAAATGGCTATTCCACGCAATTTCTACAATTTTGGATTGGGCAAGCCCATGACATCTTAGGCTAGTGATACATTCGGGTCATAAATGTTCGAGGCCCCAGCCCAAATATATGCAACTAAAACAAATTCGTTTCCGATTTTATTCATCTAAACTAACAGTATGACATATTAGAATAATTAAGTGCATTTATGTATGTATATATCAAAATTGCTTTAAAATATTGTAAAATAAATATCAGTATGGGGCAAAAAATAAAGGTGTAGAATATAGTCATTTTCTCCAATTGTTACGTAAATATAGAAAATCAAGATTTTTTTTTTGCATAATTAGTACAAATTTGAAATTAAAACATATTTTTGGGTCTAACATATTTCTCATCGTATTGGAGCGAGGTGGTAAAATGGAGGCTCGCTTCGGGGCGTTTATATGATAAGAATATGTTACCTAGACTTAAGGGCAAGTTCTATAGAGTGGTGGTTAGACCAATTATGTTGTACGAGGCTGAGTGTTGGTCCGTCAAGAAGTCTCATATCTAGAAGATGAAAGTAGCTGCAATGAAGATATTGAGATGGATGTGTGAACATACCAAGAAAGACAAGAGTAGGAATGAAGTTATTAGGGACAAGGTGAGAGTGGCCTGTCTGGGAATCGAGGTTGAGATGATTTGGGCATGTGAAGAGGAGAGACATAGATGTCTCGATCAAGAGGTGTGAGAAGTTGACTATGACGGGTCTGAGAAAGGGTAGGGATATGCCAAAGAAGTATTGGGGAGAGTTGATTAGGCAGGATATGTCTTTGCTTCAGCTTACCGAGGACACCTATGATTGGAAGGTGTAGAGGTTGAGGGTTGGGGTTGAAGGTTGACAGGTAGCCGTGAGTTAGGAGTAGGCTTATCAATATACTAGTATTATTCTTGTATTTTATTATTCTTAATTTTTTATTATTACATGTTGTGTCATTACATTATTGTTACTATCGTTGTTGCTTTATTTTTACTATTCTTTGAGCCGAGAGTCTATAGGAAATTAACAACATCTCTACCTTGATAAGGTAGGAGTAAGGTTTGCGTACATAATATTCTCTTCAGATTCCACTTATGGGATTCAGAGATGGAGCCAACCCTTCAGCTACGGGTTCGGTTGAACCTAGTAACTTTGGTCCAAATCTTATATTTGTCTTAACAAATTCATTGAATATGCGCAAATTATTAAGTTAGAACCCAGTAACTTACAAGAACTTTAATTCTGAACCCATAAACTTCAAATCCTGCATCCGCCTTTGATGTTCCACTGAGTTTTTTTTTTTTTTTTGTTGGGTCTAACATTTGTGCACCATTTTAAAACGTTGTTCGATTTGGTGTCCAATTAAGGCTTGCTCTTTAAATTTAGACAACTAAATTAAAGCGGTTTACGAACTTGTTGTACAAAACTATCAAATTACTTGTAGCAGTACTTTTGTATAAATTATTTTAAAGTAACTAAATAAAAATATGCTTAGAAATTGTCGCACTTCCAAATGGGGCCCAAGTAGCAACTTCCATTTCGTTATCAGATGTCCCAATTAATTACTACAGAGTAAAGTAATACATAACACGTTAACACAATAAACAACAATATAATTATGAAAGAAAAACTGACGAAGATCGATCTATTATTATTACAAAATCAAAGACAAATGGTTTACGTTGACAAGTCTTCATTAATGGTGACATGGTAAATATAACAGCATATTCTTAGGTACGTAGAATTGTTAAACATTGACATATTCACAAATAATTAATATAAGGACGATAAAAGTATAGCAAGATTCGGTCCCTTAATCACGCAAAGACGTGTGATGCAATTTGCAATCATTGATCTACAAGTATTATAATAAGACTTTAGAGGGTCGTTTGATACAATGGTACAATTGTGGGATTAGATATTTTTTTTTTATATGGGATAATTAATCCCACTATTTTAGTGCAAAAATTATTCGGGAATTAGCTAGTACTCTAAATCAAATATGGGCTAAAGTTAATCCCAAGTTTTATCTCGAGATTATTATTATTACCCCAAGTACCAAATGATCCCTAAGTTCGGCGCATTTATATTTTATAGATTTTTGTACTATAATAAGTTTTGAAAGTAGGAGGGAGGGGGGATGACTTGTTTATTTTTAAACTTAGTTACTATTAATTGACTAGTTTTTCAATTAGCCGACTAGATGTAATAACTTGATAACAGTAACGATAGAATTTAAGATGCTGAAATTAAATACAACAATTAAAGACACCAGAATTTTTATACTGGTTCAGATTCAATGTAAATTCTAGTCCAGTCCCCTCGGATTGCAAGGCTTTTCAGTGAATGAGTTTCTTCGAGTACATAGAGAATGGTGTGATCTATACCTATAGCTCAGTTCCTATATCACTCGTTCCTTTTGATGCAATGTGTCACCATTGTTGTTCTCTCTTTCTTCACTAACTTATTACACAACAGGTCTTAGTAGAGCTACAACTTTTGTTTGCAGTGGAACAAATAGAGGGTGTTTGGTTCGATCAAAGTATATGTGCTAAGGTGTGATTAGAAGTTTAAATACTTTGAGAGGGGCTTGAATTCTCGAGAGATTTGCCAACCCAAGAGATTTGATCCTTGGAAAGAGATTGATTCTTTCCAAGAATAAGGCTATTCCGCAACGACTCTATCTGACGAGAGGTTGTAAAGATTTTCCCTTCTGTGCGATCCCGAAATCTTGATCCTTCCAAATTTAGACACTTGATTAAATATTCTGCAAGATCTTCGATATACTTGATTTATTTGATTCCTTCAGTTTAGCCTTAATTGATTCCGTCAGTATCAATTTCTTCCTTTAATCACGTCTGCTTTCCTTGATTATTTCTGATTGATTCCTTCAATCTTGTATGCCAATCCATGTGTTCCTTCATCATTGCTGATTGATTTCTTCAATCTTGAATGTTATCCATGAGTTCCTATACAAAAAGCAAATATATTATTTTCATCATTAAAATCAGATCTAATAATCTCCCCCTTTTTGATGATAACAAATAGTTGGAATCCTTCCTCTCCTCATGTTCTTGAATCTTCTCATTAAACCATCCATGTTTCTTGACATCATAGCAATTTCTTCTTGAAGGGCTTCAAGATCATCACCGATATCATTTTCAGCTATTTCAGTTGTGGTCTTGAATGCGATTGTTTTCTTCATTTCTTCTTGGTTGGTTTTCTTAAGATGTGTCTTTTCAAAGGCTATGAGTTCTCCTCGAAGTTCATCATAAGATAACTTATTCAGATCCTGAGATTCAAGTGTGACTACTTTGGTCTGCCAAGTATTTGGTAGGCTTCTAAGAATCTTTCTAACTTGATCATCACTTGAATATGGTTTGCCGAAGGCTTTTAGATCGCTAATTATTTTGCTGAATCTGGTAAACATCTCTTCAATGGACTCTCCTTCTTTCATTTGTAAAAGTTCGTAATCATGAATCAACATGTTGATATGTATTTCCTTTACCTTGCTGGTTCCGTCGTATGTAACCTCAAGCTTGTCCCACATCTATTTGGCTGTGTCAGAGTTGGAGATTTTCTCATACTCTTCACTACTTATAGCATTATAGAGCAAGTTTCTCGCCTTATTGTTGACTTGTACCACTTCCATTTTTCTCATCTGTATATGAATCTATATCTTTAGGATCGGCAAGTGGTTGAGCGGCAGCCAGTAGAGGATAATTCCCCTTTTTAAAACTCTCCAAACTTTAACATCATACGCCTTTGCATATATTTTCATACGCACTTTCCAGTGGGAGAAATGTTGTCCATTGAAGTATGGTGGCCTTACTTGCGAAGTTCCTTCCTAGAAGAGTGCTCCTATGATAACTTGATTTGCCATGATCTTTTCTCACGAGCTGTTAAGCAAAAAAAAGTGTGAGCGTCGCTTTGATACCAATTGAAAGTGCAAGAAGGAGGGGGTGAATTGTTTATTTTCAAACCTAATTACTATTAGTTGACTAGTTTTTCAATTAGTCAACTAGATGTAATAACTTGATAACAATAATGATAGAACTTAAGATGCTGAAATTAAATGCAAGAATTAAAGACACCAGAATTTTTATACTAGTTCGAATTCAATATGAATCCTAGTCTAGTCCCCTTGGGTTGCAAGGGAGTTCCTTTAAGTGAATGGGTTTCTTCAGGTACATAGAGAATGGTGTGATCTACACCGATAGCTCAGTTCTTATATCACGCGTTCCTTTTGATACAATGCCTCACCAGTGTTGTTCTCTATTTCTTCTCTAACTTGTTACACAGCAGATCTTAGTAGAGCTACAATATTTGTTTGCAGTCGAACAAAGAGAGGGTGTTTGATTCGATCAAAGTATATATGTTAAGGTGTGATTACAAGTTTAAATACTTTGAGAGATGCTTGAATTCTGGAGAGATTTGCCAACCCAAGAGATTTGATCCTTGAAAAGAGATTGATTCTTTCCAAGAATAAGGCTATTCCGCAATGGCTCTATCTGACGAGAGACTGTAAAGATTTTCCTTGTGTGCGATCCCGAAATCTTGATCCTTCTAGATTTAGACGCTCGATTGAATATTCTGCAAGATCTTCGATATACTTGATTCCTTCAGTTTAGCCTTGATTGATTCCGTCAGTATCAATTTATTCCTTTAATCACGTCTGCTTTCCTTGATTGCCTCTGATTGATTCCTTGTATGTCAATCCATGCGTTCCTTGATCATTGCTGATTGATTTCTTCAATCCCGAATGCTATCCATGAGTTTCTAAACAAAGAGCAAATATATTATTTTCACCATTAAAATCATATCTAACAAATCTGATCTACAATAACTTTTCATAGTAAGTCTGATATGACAACGTAAAATATAAAATAAACAATTATAGTATGTTAACTTACATTACAACAACAATATTAATATACACAGTGTGATTCCACAAGTGGGATTTGGGGAGTATAGAGTGTATGCAGATCATACCCCTACCTTGTGAGAAATAGCGAAGTTGTTTCTAGGCCCCCAGTTCAAGAAAAGCATTTTCAAAACCTGACAAAAAAACAAGTAAAAAGTTATGGTGAAATTACTATGGAAAGGAAAGGAAAAGTATTGCCAACAAAGGTAGTAAAGATACCCAAACAAAATAAATTTGAAAATAATAGGGCAGTAATAATGGTACTGACAAGCAGAAGATGGAGCAAATAAGGTGTTCGAAACTATAAGCAATTTCTCCCACAGAAGATGCATGGAGCAAATAATGACACCGCTAATATTGCTCGATTACCTATTAACCTTCTACGTATTTTTTTTATTAAATTTGGGATCATATTCTCGGTGAGCTGAGAAAGTATATTAACTTGCACTGAAATTATAAAAATCTTTACATAGTAAAGTATGAATGTGTATAACTTAAATCTTTGCTTGTGGAAGATTATGATGTATCAACTAACCTTGGTTTTGTTCAAATTTGAAACTTTATTTGGTCTATAATTATCAACTTGTTTTTTTCAATGAAAAAGCATACTTCAACTTGTTTTGAATTTTCTACGACTGACGGGTTTTATATCAGTTTGTTCATCTTTTCGTAGGAAGAAAAGGTGTGGTTGTGGTGGACTGTGGTAAGTACTTTTTAATTCTTATTTAGAGGTTTAGAGTTTGAGCCTTAGGTATGAAATCGTTTATGATAGGAAACGTTTATTTTTAATGTAAAATTTTCCAACGCGATCCTAAATTTAATCGAGCCCAATGCGAATACCGAACACTAAACTAGAAACCAAATAAAAAGAATAGATGTGCCAACATAAAGGGAGGTGGGACGTTGAGTCGTTATAAAGCCAGGTCAGATGCATGGAAATACTGAAAAAAGAAAAGAAAAGAGAAAGTGGCGGAATATATCAGGAATTAGAAGTTACTTTAACGCTACTTCTTCCATCCCATACTCATATATTCCATGTTCTCCTTTATTTGCGAATCACAAAATATACATTTATTCGAAAGTAGTTTACATTTGCATAATTTTAATTTCCGGATCATTGCTGAGTCAAGTCTTTATCCACACATATTAACTATGCAAAAATAAGAAACAATAAATCTAAAGTAGTTGTTTGAAAATGAAGTCTTATGTTTCATATTTCCGAGCATCAAAATATTTTACGAACAGGCCAAACTCAAGATATTTGTTAAAGAAGATTAAGTATACTGTCATCTAATTATTTTTTTAGTAATATTCCGTAGACCAAGCATTGGATATTAATTGAATAACATGTCAAACACAAGATGTTTTTGTTAAAGAAAAATAAGTTGTTTCCACGTCTAAAATTGGACCAAATGTCTATATCTTCACTTAACTTTTATTGTATTAACCTTTTAAATCCATAATTTCCTTAACATACAATAACAACAACAACCAAAAAACTCATTTAATCCCATACGTGGGGTCTGAGGAGAATAATGTGTACACAACCTTATTCTTACCCTACAAAAGTAGAAGGACTATTTTCGATGGACTAGAATTTCCTTAACATATGATCACGAATGTAGTTCTATAATTTACTACTATCAATTGCCAGTGGTAATCAGATATTTGTCCTGGAAAACAATGAATAATTATTTATTGGAAACTGTTGAAATTAAAGAGTAGTCTGGTGCAAGAAGCATCCACATTCATGCAAGTTCCGGGAAAGGGCTGACACAAGGGATGTGATACTGTGATGTAGATAGTCTACCCTAACGCAATGACTGATTTCACAGCTCGAATCCGTGACCTATAAATCACATAAAAACAACTTTACCGTTGCTCCAACACTCCCCTTATGGAAATTGTTGAAATTGAAACTCAAAAATGATCCTAAAAAATTGTTAATAGAATTTTTAAATATTATTTGTCCTCAATGAAAATTACAATTTACGTAACAAATAAGTTTGAATTCTCTATTTTGCTTTCGTATAAGCAAAAAAGTAAGTCTGGATCCCACGTTAAAGTTTGTGGTATTTTTGTTTCATGGTATACTTCTTTCATCCTAATTTGAGTAGCACTCTTTTTCACAATTCAAATTTTTTGCATCATTTCACCTATAAAATTAATGTTCATGAGTTTTTTATTTTTAAATTGCAAAATTTTATTAAATTATGTAAAAAAAAATTACGTTGATGTGATTTTTCAAGTTTATTCTATAATTATTGTTGTAAATATTTTTTTATTAAAATAATATCTTAAATTTTGTACACAACCAAACAATGCCACATAAAAAGAATTAGATGAACTATTTTTTCTCCGGCACAGAATGGAGGTTGCGAATATTCCCTCCACCGCACAAACTTAATCCCTTTAACGGTAACGTCCCACCCTCCGTTTCCTACTTTTCCATCAAAAAACCCCCCATCGACCGTTAGGAACTCCGTCATTTTCACCGTCTAAGGTCCCACCACTCCCACATCTATACCCAATCAAAAACCTCCACGTGTCCCGGATATTTCTAATATTCGCTTCCACCGTAGAATCTTCAGTTTCTCTTTGTTTTTGTTTGAGCTGCTTAAATGGCAAAGTAGTGTTAACCAGCAGAGCGGGAAGGGGGAGAACGCGTTTTACATTACAGCTTCAACAAACAGGACTCTCTCCTTTACTCAACTGCTATCTCTTTCTCTTTCTCTCTCTAGGGTTTATTCTCTTTCTCTCTCTTTTTTGATTTCTATAAATACTCGCTCGTCTTTGCCGTTGTTCATACGCTTTCATTTCATTTTCTAGATCTGAGCTCTGTGTGTGTGTTTCCACTTTCTACCGACGCTCTTCCTCCTTTCGTGCTTCAGGTACGAATCGTTTCCTTCCAAGGCATTTTACGTACTTTTTGTTGTCATGTTTTGATTTATTTCACTTTAATTTTGTTCTTCGACAATGCGCTAAATGCTAATCTCTCTCTGGTAATCGTGTTGGATGATCTTCATTTCCTTGTTTTAGGCATTCATTTCCCTTTTTTTTTTTGTCGTTTTGTAATAATGCTTTTACGGATCGTTTTCTTCACGGCATTTTCTGTAGTTTTTACTGATATATTTAGTAAATGCTTTAACGACTCAATTTCCTTATTCATTTTCATTTTCTGATTTTTTTGTTTGTTTTAAAAGTGATTTTGTTTCTTCAGATACTGATTGCTTTCTTCATGAAATTTAACTCTGTTTTTATTCTTCGTGAATGCGCCAATGTCTCTTCAGTAAATGCGTTTAAGCACCTTCGTTTCTCTGTTTTAGGCATTGATTTCTTTGCTGAAGCTTTTGTTCTTTTCGTGTAGTATTAAAGGTTTTCTGCTTCCGGTTTCATTCTGCTTCCGCCTGTGCATTTGACTCTAGTTGAACAGAATTACTGACGATTGCTCTGTTTGTTTCTTATGAACTTACTAGAGTACTTGAAAAGCCCTTATTGAGAACTTCTGCTTAAGTGTAGTAGGCATCTACCTAGTAGGTTCTTGCTTTTCTTTTATCCTTGTTACCTAAAGTCTTAACAGCTCTGTAATTCGACCTATCATAGTTGCATATCTAGAGCTAAATGAGATAGATCTGGCATTGCTGGTTGTACATATAGATCAGCATTGCAAATAGTAACCTCTATATCAAATGTTATATATATATATATATATATATATATATATATATATATATATATATATATATATATATATATGTGCGTGTGTGTGTGCGTACACTTTATCTGTTAATAAGGTATTTTTCTTTGTCCAAAGGAGTACAATACTTCTTGATACTTAGGAATTATAATCTACAATTGATATTTTCTAGCCTTTTTGTTTAATTTGATTCTGAGTCTGTGCACTGGATCTATAAATATACATATGTTTCTTCCCTGTTGTTTTTGTTGGAGAATTTCGTTCGATTGCTCTGCTTGAAAAGTTAAGCATTTGCTTTTGCCATGCCTATAGAGATTCTTATGTGCTACTAATACCTTGATGGTCCAGTTAGCAAAAATGGTTCCACCTATCGAAACTCCAGCCAAAGCTTCAGTGTCCCACAAGTCCTCCATTCCACCTCTTAATGAAAGAATACTTTCTTCCATGACACGGAGATCAGTCGCAGCTCATCCTTGGCATGATCTCGAGATAGGTACTTTACACATTCTGTAAAGGGAAACAGCCTTCCCCACAGTTGTGCAAAGAAATTGCCCGTGGACTATTCATGAGCTAAATTTTTTGTTTTGTTGCAGGACCTGGTGCCCCACAGATTTTCAATGTGGTAAGGATTCTTTGTATTGCTTCAAATTTTAGAACTGATATTTAATATTTTTGCACCTTCATATCAGTTTATATGATGCAATTTATGCTTCACATATAAGCTGAACAATAACTGGCTCGGTCCACATGTTAACTCTTTTTAATATTTAGCTAGGTGATGTCAAGTCCAAAACAGATTGTAAATCTTTGAGTTTTTTATGAGCAAGCAAGTATGATTAGTTTTCTAGTCGGATGCCTTAATTTCATATTAGATAACATTAGCTGACAAAATCAGAATCAAACAAAATGTTTCCAAGAAGTCTTCATTTTCTGTTACTCTGACTTTATGCTATCCTATTAAGTGGTGCTTTACTTCTCTAATTGTAAAATCTAAAGACTCCAAATTCTTCTGCCTAAAGTGGACTTTTCTCCTAGGTACTTAGAACTTACGAGAGGATAATATATATGGTTCAAGTTATTTACATTACCTGATTTTATTTATTGTACACAAAGGAATATGTATGTATGTATGTATGTATGTATGTATGTATGTATATATATATATATATAACCCTTATGCATTGGTTAAAAAATATCATTTGAACGTGAACCTATCATTTGGTTGGTGCAGGTGGTTGAGATCAGTAAGGGGAGCAAGGTGAAGTATGAACTTGATAAAAAAACTGGACTGATCAAGGTATGAGTGGTATCCTTTCCAAACGAGTAAACTAATGGAAGTTTTAGCTGAGTTACCTGAAACATTCTGTCATTCCAGGTTGATCGGGTTCTTTATTCATCAGTTGTATACCCCCATAACTATGGGTTCATCCCTCGTACCCTTTGTGAAGACAGTGACCCTCTGGATGTCTTAGTCATCATGCAGGTGAGCTGATTCTCCTTTTCCATTGTCATGATAAACGACACATCTTGGATATTAGGTGATTGTTGAACTGCAGTTAAGGATCTAAGAAATTACCTCATAATTTACATGTCTTATGCGTAAGCAAGAGCGGGACGAGATATAGTCCCTCTAACTACTTTAAAACAGTGCTGGAGACAGAGCGGGACGAGATATAGTCCCTTTAAGTACTTTAAAACAGTGCTGGAGACTGACAGAAATGCTGATCTAGTCCTGGAATTAGGTCTCATTATAGGCATCTGTAATCTCAGTATTTGTTCTAAATAAAACAAGTAACTTATGAATCGTCATATCATATACTAATTCAAAGTCAATTCAATCTCTCTCCTCAGTGCTGAATTATCTGGACAATCCGTTAGATAGTTACCCTGTATACTATAACCTATTGACATGCGTATTATATGTTGTTGATCTATATTTAATGAAGCTGTCGATCATTCTTAAAAAGCCAAGCCTTCAATAGTTTTCCAGTGCGTGCATGGGCCTCAAGAAAGTGGAAAAGTTAACCATTTGTGAATTGTGGGCTCGCAATGCACATAATTAGCAAATCAAAGAAATAATCTATGAACTGTGTGCTTTTAGTTTTAAGAGGATACCTATCATTACCCAATTTCTTCTCTTGATTATTACCATGCTAATTTGCAGGAGCCCGTTCTTCCTGGTTGCTTTCTCAGGGCTAAAGCAATTGGTCTTATGCCCATGATTGATCAGGTATATATCTATGTTCAAATAAATTTTTTGTCCCCAATCTTTCCATGTATTAACACAAGTCAAAATGCAGGGAGAAAAAGATGACAAGATAATTGCTGTATGTGCCGATGATCCTGAATATAAGGAATACACTGATATCAAGGAGCTGCCACCCCATCGTTTAGCTGAGATCCGTCGCTTCTTTGAGGATTGTATCCTTTTCCAAAATCACAAATCTCAGCATGTATTTTAATTTCAGAAGTTTATGAATTTTTCATGATGTGTTCTTTTACTGTTTCTGTGTGCTAGTATGAATAAAAATTTGAGTATATGGTCCTTGAGGACCTTGACAAATGTATCAGATAAGAAAAATGAGAACAAGGAAGTTGCTGTCAATGACTTTCTTCCAGCCACCAAAGCGTTCGAAGCAGTCCAGCATTCCCAGTAAGTTATCTCTACCGCTCTTTCAAGCATTACCAAGAAGTTCAATTTTTCTTCCTTCTGCAGTATGTAAAACTGAACAAACATATAGATGATTATAAACATATAGCGCAGTTGTGCAAGGGCTGGAGTAGCTATACCTTAGAGAATTAGATATGAAGTTATATTGCCATTTTTCTTGCTTCCACCAGCTGCTTATAATATTCTTTCTTTACAGGGATCTGTATGCAGACTACATCGTGGAGAGCCTGAGGAGATGATCATAGTCTTTTCATCTTCCCCAAGTCACGAATGGTGGTTGATTTACATATCTCATACTAATATACGATATAGTAGTACTGCTCTGGTATTGTCTACTTGTACTACAAAAAGCATAGTTATACCATTGTTGCATGTGCATACAACTTACTACATACAATATGCTTGTATTATCTACTACCTGGGGATATTAGCTCCATACAGTACGTGATGATGACGAAAAGGAAACTTTAAGTTTCCCCTGTCAAATTTTGTAAGATTTGATATTCCTCAATTTTCCGGGGTTATGAAATGGATTATACGCAGTTAAGTGTGTGTTCATTCTGTTCTGTTCCTTAAGTTTTAACAGTTTCAGAATTGGGCCAATTGCTATGGATATGAACTGCACGTGCAAACTTTTTACTGGGTGATCGACTTGTACTATTTCACTCGATTTAGTTGAAGTTTCAGATTTGATAAGTTTATTAATCGCAATTAGTGTCTGGTATTGTAAGAAAAAGAAAATCCGTTTCTAGATTTATAACTGAAAACAATAATATTTTAGTCATCTATGTTACAATCACATTTTTGTTAAATCAAAAACAACTTTTATCGTCCAAAGCAAATCATGACTCCTGCGTTAATCATACAAAGGTTGATCTAAATAAACTGAGGAGAGAAATAGCAAGGAAGACAGAATGTTTTCAGTGTAAGTGTGATGCGGTTGTGATTTTGTACTGAAAATCGATATGGTATTGTAGGATACACTACCTAAGGATTAAGGTGTAACCAGAGATAGGGTAAGGACTTGAAATTATCTCAAGGGGAAGGTGTTAGGCACCCCTCAGGATCCACTAGTGTGGTTCCCGGCCAGACTATTGTTATGAACTTAGGTGCAAATAACATCGTAAACAAATAAAGCTTCAAATAAGAGGGGATTTTCACATAAGGGTTTATAAACAAATAAAGTTGGAAAGAACTAAAAGAAAACTGATTTTTCTTTAAAAAAAAGAGAGTTTGAAATCTTTAAAAGAAACAAAGAAACAAAGGGAAAGGGGAGTCCTAGGTTTATTAATAATATGGATCACCCCACACAACATCCGGTAATCACTCCTCAGTGAGGGGCTACACATGATGTTATCGCGTGGTCATCATATCCATATCTACCCTTTCCCACCCCGTTAAGGTATTAAAGCGCGAGATGGTCTCGTTTACTTATTGCATGCAATTATTCGTCCCAATCCTATTAGTCCCAGAGGTAATTAAGACTACTAATCCTAAAAGGGAGGGATATTAGGCTTATTTGTAGTTTCAAAGGCAGAATTCTAAGGCGACATACAAAAACATGTATAACAAGTTGGGGAGGAGCACATAACAAGTAAAAAAAGGCTCAGATATACCTCCTTCAATCAAATAAGCACGTAGTTAGCATGACTTACACATATTGTTTAGGGTCTGATTAAGAACTTAAAAGCTGAGGCAGACTGATTTATTACATAATTCAGATAAGAAACCCGAATCAGGCCTGCCTGCTGGTTGTAATTAATAAAAACAGATTCTATTTGTAATTTTCACCCCAAAGCTTGCTTAAGTGTTGAACAAGGATCCTATAGACATGGTGTCTAATGAATTCAGAAAGGATTGAAATAAACTGAATGCATACTGGTTAAGAAAGGTTGCCAGATTATTAAAGAAAGGTAAGTTTTTAGCAAAAGGGTTATAAGTTTTGCAGATGACTACACGTCGTTATTACGGGTTTTAGCCTTATAAGTGAATGAAGCGATTCAGATTCGATTAATAATTCCTATAAACATATTTTCTATGCGTTGTCGATTTTAAAACCCTTTATAGACATGGTAAAGAATGCAGAAGCCTTATAGACATGATATCTAGATGCTGAATTTTTGTTTAAGACCTATGAACATGATTGCTAGATGAAGAATGGATATACGGGATTTAGAAGGACCTTTAGGCATATTTCCCTATATGCATATGCAGAATTCAGATTTGCAGGTACTTATGGGCGTGATTTCTATATGAGAGCGCAGAGTTCAGAAATACTTATAGACATGGCATCTATGTGAGAAAATCAGAATACTTATAGGCAGGATATCTATGTGAGAATGCAGAATTTCAGAAATACCTATAGGCAGGATATATGTGAGAATGCAGAATTTCAGAAATACCTATAGGCAGGATATCTACCCTTTGCATACATATTTACCCCTCCTTTTTTCACTAGCCATCCCAAAGAAATTATTACAAATTATTACAACCTAGAAAACAAGGGTAAAAGAATACATCAGAAAATTGAAAAGTACAACGAAGGAGAGCCTGATTCAGGCTTCATTTCTGAAATATGAGGTAAACCAACTCCAAGAGATCATGATCCAAAGACTTTCTCCCATTTGGATGTGTCAAAGTTCCCTAAGAGCCTCAAAGGGGACTCCGGGCAATGCTCACACCCAAATACATTATCATATTAGGATAAGTGCAGTGCGGAAGGGCCAGCCCTCAAGTGTCCAAGTTCAGAGGGAGCTCAAGGCCCCAAGGCAAGGCTCACAGGAGGGGGGCAGAACTTAAGGACTAAGAGAGTGTGCAAGTGCGGAAACAGAATTCTGAAAGGGGGAAAGGGAAAGGGAAACAACTACAAATAATTACACATAGGGGTACATGGGGAATAGGGAAGTTGAAAAAACTAGGCAGGCTGTGGGTATACCCAGCAACGGAGAGTGCTGATACACCCAGAAGCCTACTAAAACACATTATTAGAGGCTAGGATCCCGAAGGATCAAGTTTAGTTCATGGACAATAATTTGAATATTGTCATGCCTTAAACCATAGCTCAAACACATAGGGGGTAGGGGTTTTGGGATTCATAATAGGAGCAGATGGAAAGAAATCAGCATGCTAATTCAAGTATAGAAACAGTAAGTAGACATGGATACAAAAGCAGTAAATAAATACATTGTTGTGGTGCTAAAGCTTAAATCACGACATACCAGTTTCAAAGAAAGAAATAGAGAAAAATAATAGGTCTTGTAAATAGGCCACAGTGCAGACAAGAGAGAATACTATTGTGTATGAATGTGAGTTCAGAAAGATTGTGAATGAGTGATGATGTGTTTGTGAAAGAGTTGTACATTTATAGTGTGAAAATCAGGCAGAAATAAGGTAAGGAAACAGTTAAGGAACTGATTATCAATTAAGAATCAATCACACGAGACTTCCTTTAATTAAGAAATTCAGATTCAAATGGGAAAACTACTTAAGGGAAGAAGTCTAATAAACCTTTTGTGCAAAGCATGCACTTAGGGGCAAATACATAAAAAGTTATTTAAGGGACAAAATTTTGAAATATATGGTTGTACAAATAAGGTAAGAAAATCAATTAGTAGCCAGTAAATCAAGAGTCAGAGGTTTTGTAATTATTGGTCTATGAATGAGCCAAGTCAGAAAAGCTAAGAAAGGTTTTAACTTAAGTCGAATCATAGGGAAATCAACAAACAATGGAAAGAATCAATCAGACATATTAAGAAGGAAGTCTGAAACTAATCACGATTTGAAAGCCATTTTAGAGGGAAGTTCATCACATATAAAGAGCATACAGACATGTTAAGCTGAAAGAAGATGTCGTGTCATTGCAAAATCAGTAGATAATAGGCTACGAGAGCATGGTTGTCACATAGGTTAGCAATGTAGAAGAGAAGTAGCAAAAAGATCCGGGGTAAAGCAAAAGTTAGAATCATATGAAAAACAAGGATTTTAAAACTCAGTTCAGAGACTTGAAATTGGTATGAAAGAGTTTAGGGTTTTTGAAATAAAACTAGTTCAGGCAAATCAAATAGCCAATGGTTTCCAAACTAGGACGAACCCCAAATTCTAGGGTTTTTACTATCAATCGAGAGCAGAGATGAAAGGACAAGTAATTGAGTCGGAACAAGTTCAGAGGTCTCAGAAAAGAACTGAAACCTTTAACATGTTCCTTTCAGCAACAGAAACTTATGAGAAACATGGCAGAAGAGTAACATGCGAAACACAGTAGGTGCTCAAAGAAAACATGGTAGAAGAAACTAATACGAAACATAATGAAAAAATGCTAAGAACAGTAGGGGAAGCGTATTAAGAAGTATTAGAAGAAACTTAACTAGAACACAATAGAGGAAATTTAATAAGAAAACACACAAGAACACAGTAGAGAAAAATACAGTAGAGAAAACACACAAAAACACAGTAGAGGAAAATATAGTAGAGAAAACACACAAGAATACAGTAGAGGAAAATATAGTAGAGAAAACACACAAAAGAAAGAGAACATCAGAGAAACATCTAAATATCTCAGAAAAACCTTAGATCGGAAAAAGAAATGGTTTTGAAAGTAGTTTTTTGAAAGAAAATCCAGAAAATCGTTTAAAAACTTAGGGAAAGCATAGATCTGGAACAGATCTAAAGAGATCAGAAAAACCTCAAAGCTAGGGTTTTTAGAGGAACCCAAACGGTGAGAAAGGCTTGGATCTAAACAGAAGGAGTCGTAGCCAGGCTCGAACCAGACATAGCTTGCCGGAGCAGGGCCGGAGATGGCCGTAAACCTTGAATCAACAGAGGTCTGGACCCAAATCTTCGTGGTCGAGTCATGAGGCTTCAGTTAGGTGAGACCACTATAGATTTAGGTTAGAAGGTGGCCGGAGGAGATGAACAGAACTCATCGGATAGGAGAGGAGAGGGAAGGTTCTAGAGAGAACCAGAAGTAGAGATATAAAGACGAGTGCGGAATGAGAGGGGTATTGGGAGGTCGTTCGGTTAAAAAAGGTAATGGCGAATCTAGACCATTGATCAAAATTGATCAACGACCAAGATTTGATCCGGGTTGGGTCGGGTAGTTTTAGGATTGGGATTGGGTCGGGTTTTAATTGAAATTGGGCTGAAATTGGGGATCAGATTTTAGGCTAAAACTGAAACAGATTGGGCTATTATTTAAATAGCCAGTTTTTCCCTTTTAAAATTTAAAAAATAGTAAATTAATTTCTGGAAAAATATTGAAAGCATAAAAATGATTTATAATACATAATTATCAATTTAAAAATATAAAATCTCATTTTATGAATATGAAACAAATTTAAACCTAAAAAAGGCTAATATTGCAATTATGCAATTCTATCATTTAAAATACCAAATAAATTTGTAAAAAATACCTTAGCTATATTTTAATATAAACATGAGACTCCAATAAATGAATCGTCAAAAATGATAATTTTGGGATAATTATTGGGGTTTTCTTGATAAAATAGTGCAATAAATTGATTTAAAAATCTTTGAAAAATTAAGAAAAAGAATGTAACCTTGGGGTATACTTATATATACACATGCTATTTGAAAGGTATTTTGCATATAAAAAATAAAGGAAAAAATTGGGTATCAACAGTTGCCCCTCTTTACCCGGGAAGGATGAAAGAGTTGTCGGGTAAAGATATGATGGCCATTTTTGACCGAACGAAATAGTCTGAAGAGGCTGGCCGCGCCCTGGCTTCTGAGCTGCCTACATATCCCTGGTCTTACAGAAATCAGGCCATATGTAGTTCAAGATCCATCGGCGGAGTATGCTGATGGAGATTTTTCAAGAACGGACGCAATATTCAGGTTGGGATGAATGGTCAAGGTCTAGTAGGGGTGAAGGAACTGGAGTGAGATTGTTCTTGCTGAGATAGACATTGCTCGCTGGTTTACCTGTAAATAAGCAATACAAACATATATTGTGCGTAAATTTAAACATGATGCAAGTTCCCGTCGGACCTTGAATGCTGTCTTTGGACGGTTAGGATGACGTCCTCATACCATGATGTCCTGGGCCATGAAGCGTATAATAAAGGATTCGCATGCCATGAAATGATGCTCTCGGGCTATGAGAATGATGCCTCCAAACCATGATGCCTTTGAATAATGATATGCAAAAGATTAAAAAAGGGTCCTCAGGCCATGATATGGTGTTCTCGGGCTATGAAAATGGTGCCTCCGAACAATGACGCCTTTGGATGATTTGGCGATCTTTCAGCTGATGAGATGCAATGGGTGGCAATCTTTCAGCCATGCAAATACAAGTAAGGTGGCGATCTTTCAGCTAATGTAAATGTAAAGGTGGAGATATTTCAGCCATGCAAATGTAGAGGTAGCGATCTTTCAGCCATGCAAATGTAGAGGTGGCGATCTTTCAGCCATGCAAATGTAAATAAGGTGGCGATCTTTCAGCCATGCAAATGTAAATAAGGTGGCGATCTTTCAGCCATGCAGATGGAGGTAGAGCTTAACCTCGGAAGGCAGAATGGTAGCCTTATACAATGCAAGAAAATGCAGATGAAGGTAGCTTAACCTCGGAAGGCAGAGTGGTAGCCTTATGCAATGCAAGAAAATGCAGATGGAGGTAGAGCTTAACCTCGGAAGGCAGAATGGTAGCCTTATGCAGTGCAAAAAAAGCAAATAGAGGTAGAACTTAACCTCGGAAGGCAGAATGGTAGCCTTATGCAATGCAACAAAATGCAGATGAAGGTAGAGCTTAACCTCGGAAGGCAGAATGGTAGCCTTATGTGATGCAAGAAAATGCAGATGGAGGTAGAGCTTAACCTCAGAAGGCAGAATAGTAGTCTTATGCGATGCAAGAAAATGCAGATGGAGGTAGAGCTTAACCTCGGAAGGCAGAATGGTAGCCTTATGCATGCAATGCAAGAAAATGCAGATAGAGGTAGAGCTTAACCACGGAAGGCAGAATGGTAGCCTTATGCAATGCAAGAAAATGCAGATGGAGGTAGAACTTAACCTCAAAAGGGAGATTGATAGCCTTATATAATGCAAGAAAATGCAGATAGAGGTAGAGCTTAACCTCGGAAGGTAGAATGGTAGCCTTATGCAATGCAAGAAAATGCAGATGGAGGTAGAGCTTAACCTCGGAAGGCAGAATGGTAACCTTATGCAATGCAAGAAAATGCAGATGAGAAAATGCAGATGGAGGCAGAGCTTAACCTCGGAAGGCAGAATGATAACCTTATGCAATGCAAGAAAATGCAGATGGAGGTAGAGCTTAACCTCGGAAGGCAGAATGGTAGCCTTATACAATGCAAGAAAATGCAGATAGAGGTAGAGCTTAACCTCGGAAGGCAGAATGGTAGCCTTATGCAATGCAAGAAAATGCAGATGGAGGTAGAGCTTAACCTCGGAAGGCATAATGGTAGCCTTATGCGATGCAAGAAAATGCAGATGGAGGTAGAGCTTAAACTCGGAAGGTAGAATGGTAGCCTTATGCGATGCAAGAAAATGCAGATGGAGGTAGAGCTTAACCTCGGAAGGCAGAATGGTAGCCTTATGCAGGAAGTAAAAAGGGCAAACGACAATAGAGTTTTCTTAGCTGATAGCGGATTACAGTATCATGATTGCTGGGGATATTATGCCTGCTGGGGACACTGTTGTGTACGGATAACAGTTGCGAGCAAGTGCAACAGTTCAGAGAGTTGTATTCCTAAACTTTTTGAGTGAGCGTATAGTATATTTGATGATTTTGCAACTCAAGTGCCTACATCCAAAGAAAAATCGTGAATTTTGTGAAGGGGGAGGTTAGTTCGTATCTCCGCTGGCTCTGCTTGACCTGCTTGGCTTTGTTTCGGTGATACTGTGTGTATCATTGGGGTAGCGTTGCTAAACAAAGCATTTTCGGTAACAAACATGCATGATTTAGTAAAAATATAACATAAATACATAATCGAGAATAGTTTTCTTTAGATGAACCGACGACTGCGACGTGGTTCAAGACATTGCAACTTTTCTTGCTTCGAAATTTTAAGGGTCCTCCTCAAAATTTTGCCCCAGTTTACTGGTTGAAATTAACTTCGGAATTTTGAAGGTCCTCGTCAAAATTCTGTCCCAGTTTCCAATTGTGGGGGGGAAATGGAAGTTTTGATGAATTGTGACCGAACCCATAGTGCTGCCTACGTATCCCGTCTTAAACAGGAATCAGGTCAGGCATAGTTCAAATTACATCGTACGGGAAAGCGTAAAGATTACACATAGTAACGCTTGACTGCATCTGAATTGATCGGCTTTGGCCAGACTTTTCCATCCATTTCAGCAGTATGAGGGCTCCTCTTGTTAGAACCCGGTGAACCATGTACGGACCTTGCCAGTTGGGAGAGAATTTCCCTTTGGCTTCATCTTGATGCTGGAAAATTTTCTTTAACACCAGTTGCCCCAGTGCGAACTGTCTTGGCTTGACTCTTTTATTGAAGGCTTTGGACATCCTTTTCTGATAAAGTTGACCGTGGCAAACTACATTCATTCTCTTTCCATCTATAAGAGCTAGCTGCTTGTAATGATTCTTTACCCATTCTGCATCGTCTAGCTTTGCTTACTATATGATTCTTAATGAGGTAATTTCCACCTCGGCGGGAATGACGGCTTCTGTACCATAAACTAGCATATAAGGGGTTGCCTCGGTTGATGTGTGGATTGTGGTGAGGTATCCCAATAAAGCAAATGATAGCTTCTCGTGCCACTGTTTATGATTTTCTATCATTTTTCTTAGTATCTTCTTGATATTCTTATTGGCGGCTTCTACTGCTCCATTCATTTGAGGTCTGTAGGCTGTAGAATTCTTGTGTTTGATCTTGAAAGTTTCACACATGGCTTTCATTAGGTCACTATTGAGATTGGAACCATTATCAGTGATGATTGATTCCGGAATCCCGAACCGACAAATGATTTGGTCGCGAACGAAGTCTTCCATGACTTTCTTAGTCATTACTTTGTAAGATGCTGCTTCGACCCATTTGGTGAAATAGTCGATTGCTACTAGGATAAATTTGTGCCCTTTGGAGGCGGCAGACTCGATTGGTCCAATAACATCCATTCCCCAGGCAGCGAACGACCACGGTGAGCTTGTTGCAGTAAGCTCGCTTGGAGCTTCCTTTATCATGTCTGCATGTATCTGACAGCGGAGGCATT
Organism: Nicotiana sylvestris; assembly: GCF_000393655.2. Classification (NCBI taxonomy): domain Eukaryota; kingdom Viridiplantae; phylum Streptophyta; class Magnoliopsida; order Solanales; family Solanaceae; genus Nicotiana; species Nicotiana sylvestris. The sequence goes on along the minus strand of NC_091063.1, from coordinate 153,842,886 downwards.
TCCGGAAATACTGGATACATTCCGTCTCCATAGTTTCCAAAAGTAACCAGCACGGAGTATCTTCTTTGCTAAGACAAAACCGTTCATATATGGGCCGCAGGTCCCGGCATAGATTTCTCCTAGTAGTTTAGATGCTTCCTTCGCGTCGACATACCTTAGTAATCCCAAATTAGGAGTCCTCATATACAGGATTCCTCCTCTGTGAAAGAATTTGTTAGATAACCTCCGAAGTGTGCGCTTCTGGGAAGGATTCGCGAGCTCCGGGTATTCTCCTTTCGTCAAATATTCCTTGATATCATGAAACCAAGGTTTTCCATCTGCTTCTTCCTCAACATGAGCACAATAAGCTGGCTGATCATGGATCTTTACCGGAATAGGGTCAATGAAGTTCTTGTCTGGATGTTGTATCATGGATGATAGGGTAGCCAATGCATCGGCGAACTCATTCTGGATTCTAGGAACATGTTGGAATTCCATCTTTGTGAACCTCTTTCTCAATTCCTGCACATAATGCAGATAAGGGAGTATCTTGGAGTTCTTGGTCGCCCATTCTTTTCGAACCTGATGTATAAGCAAGTTTGAATCTCTGATCACTAGCAACTCTTGAATATTCATGTCGATGGCCATTTTGAGACCTAAGATGCAGGCTTCATACTCAGCCATATTTTTGGTGTACGAGAATCTGAGTTTGTCAAACACCGGATAATGCTGACTGGTTTCTGATACGAGAACTACTCCTATGCCAACCCCCTTGAAGTTTGCTGCTCCGTCGAAAAACATTCTCCAACCGACATAGGATTCTACAATATCTTCTCCTATGAATATAACAGGGATATGGGTGACATAACCAGCAGCTTTGAGCCTCTCGTACAACTGGTCAATGGGTTCAACAATGGATGTATACTGTTTAGAAGGTCTACGGTCAAAATTTGGTCGAGATCTAGGAAATTTTTGGCGTGTAGGAGGTGATTGATGGTGGTATGGTTAAGCATTGTAGGCTTGGTAAACATGTGCGGGTTGGGAATATCTGGGTGAAGTAGGTGGATATGTGGGAGGTGGAGGTGATTGATAAGTGGGTGGTGGAGTTTGGTAAGAGGGTGAGGGTGCTTGGTAATTCGGAGTAGGCTGATATGTGAGTGGAGGCATTGGATAGGTTTGGTATTTGATAGGGGATTTGGTTCTCTGTGCAACCATTACAGCACCTACGTCTCTTTTCTTGGATCTACTATCGGACTGTAAAGCCTTATTGGTAGCTTGCAAGGCTTCAAAGTTCGTAACCATACCACTTCTGATGCCTTCTTCGATCCTTTCTCCCAGCTTGATAATGTCGGAAAATTTGTAGCTCTTAATCATCATCAGCCTTTCATAATATTGTGGGTCCTAAGCTCGGATCAAAAACTTGTTCATTTGTTCCTCCTCTAAAGCAGGCCTAACCTTAGCAGCTTCTGATCTCCAGCGAGTGACATACTCGCGGAATGTTTCCGTGGGATTCTTCTTTAGGTTCTGGATGTAGAACACATCTGGTGTCTTTTTTGTGTAGAACCTGAATCTGCCCATAAAGTTGGACGCCATGCTTACCCATTTTGACCATTTCTTTGGATACTGGCCAATGTACCAAGACAAAGCATCTCCTTTCAAGCTTCTCATGAAAAGCTTCATGCAGATTCTCTCATCTTTCCCTACTCCAACCAGCTTGTCACTGTACGTTGTCAAATGGACCCTTGGATCTCCTGTACCATCAAACATTTCAAACTTCGGAGGTTTGTACCCCTCGGGCAGTTCAACATCGGGCTGTATTCAGAGATCTTCATAGTTCAACCCTTCAATCCCCTTACTTCCTTCGATGCCCTGGATCCTGCTGATCAATTTCTTAAGTTCTTCAGCCAGATTCCTGATGAACAAGTCTTTATCATTAGACTCGAGTGCGCTTGGGATGGGTTGAGTAGAGTGTGGCACAATCTCCACGTAGATGGGGGGTGTTATAATGGCTGTGAAAGGGGTCATTTGTGGAGTTCAAAGGTTTTGGGATGAGCAATGGAGTATTGTTGGAGGTGTGGCAAGTGTTGCAGTAGTGGTGAGGAGCGGGATGGTTTCGTGACTTTGGGATATTTTGTGGAGGTGTGGGGTTCTGAGCATTCGGGAAATTAATGTCGGGAGTGGTGAGGGAAAGTGATAGATTTACCAGATTCCGAACTTGATCAAGTTCTTCTTGAAATTTCAACAGCTTTTGTTCAAGCTGGAATGCACCTTCTTTGGAAACCTGAGTACCATGAGTGACCTCTACCTGTTCAGTTGAGTTTTCCTTTTTGTTTGAATCTTCTATCTTCCCTTTGTTTTCATTTCTGATAGGACTAAGAGGAGGAGTGGGTAGAGGGCCCCTGGATCTCGTTGAATAAGATGATGTTGCCAAAGTGCACGATCTAACCTTTGGGGAGGGGAATAAATAAACAAAAAGTAAAAACAAAAAGGTAACAAGTTAGTGAGGATTATAAGAAAATGTTGCGATATTTAAACACATAATGCAAGAATGTAAATCGTGTCCTATTTGGGAACCTCTTTGTGCCCGAGGTAGGCCTAACGACATGATTTGGAGAACTTAGAATTCTATATGCCTCATTTTATTGATAAAAAGTAGATGAATCCCAAATCGACCTTAAATAGTAGGAAATAAAAATATCACTACTGGTCGTTGACCTTATTACATTTATTAAAGCAAAAGAAAAACTCCTATCTATTTGGTCCCGGAAGGACCTTCCCCAGACTCGGGATCTTTGGCTCCGTCGAATAGCTTTCCCAGCTCGCGAAGTCCCAGCAATAGGTAGGCTCTGGCTAGATGTCCGCCCTCATTTCCCTCAGCATTTTGGCAATCCTCGATCCTTTTGAGGAACTTCCTTTCTAGCTCCACTATGCCTCGCTCAAAGTATCCCAGTCGTTTGTTGGCACTGGCAACCATGTCTTTCCACTCCTCGATCAGCTTTTGGTTGGATTTTTGTATCTCACGGTGCTCGCTTTCACATTCCTGGATCCTCTTGAGCAGTTGATTATATTTGACATGTGCCTCGACCCTCTCATATATGATCTTATGGCCCCTAGCAAGTCTTGGCTACCCAGACTATCGTGATTAGATTTCAAACAGCCTGAATAGTATGGAGTACAACCAGCATGGTATCTGTCTGGTTCAATAGTGTCTCCTCCCATGATGATCTTGCAATGCCTCATATGCTGAGCTTGACACTTATAAGGACTGTCATCAGCTTGGAAGTCAGCCCGGAAGTGACTCATCTTGTCTACCCTTGGTATAACCAGCTTCCTACCAGCCTGTCTCATAACTCGGAGAGGGACATAAGGGTAGGTTCCTCTCAAACCGATTAGTATCAGAAACGACGCATCCTTGGATCAGACGATGAACTCCTCAGTTGGGAACCACTCGAACATCCATTGTACTTGATCCTCAATTAGATTTTCAAACAACTCTAAACATGTTGGGCATGTAGTTCATTCGTTTCGGATGATGGAAGGCGATATGATCATCCCAGTCTCTTCGCTGAATTTCCTGTCGGTATTCACCCCTTTGGAGATGCTCCATGAACCAAAGCTGAAGTAGCAAATTGCAGCCCTCGAAGCGTTTGGCTCCTCGTTGACACTTCTCCAAGGTTCGGTATATCTCCGTAATAATCATGGGCACAATGCTGAATGGTTGCCCACCAATTCCCTCCATTAGAGTTTTGGTTACCATAGCTAACCTGGTGTGGATCCTGGCTTTCTTTATTGGAAACACTATCATCCCCAGGAATCAAAACACGAAGACGAAGACCCTTCGGGAAATATGCCCTAATGATGTGAGGGCGAACTCGTCAGGATAAGTACGGTAAGATTTGTTGTGACCGTACCTCTCATACAAATAATCAAAGGAAATATACGACTCTTTCAAGCATGTCAAGTCTGGATTCTTCTTTAGACCCATCATTTTGAGGAAACCTCTACCCTTGCGATTTTCCAGCATTAACAAACCCGGAGTTTCCCATGGTATACCAGCTAATCCTCCTATTTCCTCCAGCAGGGGCGTCATCTCAATGTCCCCGAAGCGGAACACAGACTTATCACAATCCCAGAACAGAGTAGCAGCTTCTATGATCTTGTTGTTAGGTTGGACTTCCAAAAGAGAAAGTAGATTTCCTAGGTATTTCCAGACAAGAGACTAATCACTGGAATGAAGATCCTCTAACCAGCTTAGCAATTTTGGGTGGATGTTGGTGACCATGCCGAATCTGGGGACTTTGTGCCTCATATTTCTACAATACGAAAGGGCTAGGCCCTTACCCCCACCAGACTCGACTATTAAATATCAATAATTGGCATAAAAATATTTAGTTCTCCAAATAAATGCACAGAACGTGATGGTGTCCGTTTGGGTTTTAGGAATACCCAATGGACTTTGGACAAGGCTATCTTAAAGAGTCATTATGTGGACAACATAACTGACTCGGCTAGGTTTGACCATGATGCATGCACGGTTAAATAAGACTCAAGGGGGAAAGGCACGGAACCATCGACTACACCATTGATCGACTGGTTTTACCGCAAATACGCCTTTTCTGGATTTAAAGGGGTGATAATATCGGAAGAGCGCAACCACTCATTATAAGAGTTGCTATGGTATTTTGTTTGGCACGAGTGAAATATGATGTTGAGCATGTTTATGCAACAACTAAAGCAGGTTGTCACATATTTGCACGTTAGGAAAGCAGTAAATACAACAGCTTTTTCATAATTTAAAGCGGTAGTAAAGGAAAGCAATAAAGAAAAGTAATAAGGGAAAGAAACAAAAAGACAAGTCAGTTTTGCAATCGAAAAAAATTGAATGCTTGAAATAAATAAATAGATAATTGCGCATAAAGAAGCATAAATTCACAATAATAGTCTGAAATGGCAAAAGCCTAAGAATTCCCCAGCAGAGTTGCCACGCTGTCGCACCCCCTTTTTCTCGAGCGAAATCGGGTTCATGACATTTAAGAGGACAACTCATTCCTTTTTAAGAATTGGGTTTGAATTTGAAGAGTCGCCACCTAATGATTAAGGTGCATTAGGACACCAAGAGGGTTTGATTTGAGTAACCAGAGATAGGGTAAGAGCTTCCCAAAGGGAAGGTGTTAGGCACCCCTCAGAATCCACTAGTGTGGTTCCCGGCCAGACTATTGTTATGAACTTAGGTGCAAATAACACGTAAACAAATAAAGCTTCAAATAAGAGGGGATTTTCACATAAGGGTTTATAAACAAATAAAGTTGGAAAGAACTAAAAGAAAACTGATTTTTCTTTTAAAAAAAGAGTTTGAAATCTTTAGAAGAAACAAAGAAACAAAGGGAAAGGGGAGTCCTAGGCTTATTAATAATATGGATCACCCCACACAACATCCGGTAATCACTCCTCGGTGAGGGGCTACACGTGATGTTATCGCGTGGTCATCATATCCATATCTACCCTTTCCCACCCCGTTAAGGTATTAAAGCGCGGAATGGTCTCGTTTACTTATTGCATGCTATTACTCATCCCAATCCTATCAGTCCCAGAGGTATTTAAGACTACTAATCCTAAAAGGTAGGGATACTAGGCTTATTTGTAGTTTCAAAGGCAGAATTCTAAGGCGACATACAAAAATATGTAGAGCAAGTTGGGGAGGAGCACATAACAAGTAAATAAGGCTCAGATATACCTCCTTCAATCAAAGAAACACGTAGTTAGCATGACTTACACATACTGTTTAGGGTATGATTAGGAACTTAAAAGATGAGGCAGACTGATTTATTACATAATTCAGATAAGAAACCCGAATCAGGCCTGCATGTTGGTTGTAATTAATAAAAAAACATATTCTATTTGTAATTTTCACCCTAAAGCTTGCCTAAGTGTTGGACAAGGATCCTATAGACATGGTGTCTAATGAATTCCGAAAGCATTGAAATAAACTGAATACGTACTGGTTAAGAAAGTTTGCTAGATTATTAAAGAAAGGCAAGTTTTTAGCAAAAGAGTTATAAGTTATGCAGATGATGACACGTTGTTATTATGGGTTTTAGCTTTATAAGTGAATGAAACGATTCAGATTTGATTAATAATTCCTATAGACATGCTTCCTATGCGTTGTCAATTTTAAAACCCTTTATAGACATGGTAAAGAATGCAGAAGCCTTATAGACATGATATCTAGATGCTGAATTTTTGTTTAAGACCTATGAACATGATTGCTAGACATGTTAAGCTGAAAGACATGTTAAGCTGAAAGAAGATGTCGTGTCATTGCAAAATCAGTAGATAATAGGCTACGGGAACATGGTTGTCACATAGGTTAGCAATATAGAAGAGAAGTAGAAAAAAGATCCAAGGTAAAGCAAAAGTCAGAATCATATGAAAAACAAGGATTTCAAAACTCAGTTTAGAGACTCGAAACTAGTCTGAAAGAGTTTAGGGTTTTTGAAATAAAATTAGTTCAGGCAAATCACATAGCCAATGGTTTCCAAACTAGGATGAACCCCAAATTCTAGGGTTTCTACCATCAATCGAGTGCAGAGATGAGAGGACAAGTAATTGAGTTGGAACAAGTTTAGAGGTCTTAGAAAAGAACTGAAACCTTTAACTTGTTCCTTTCAGCAACAGAAACTTATGAGAAACATGGCAGAAGAGTAACATGCAAAACACAACAGGTGCTCAAAGAAAACATGGTAGAAGAAACTAATATGAAACATAATGAAAAAAATGCTAAGAACAGTAGGGGAATCATATTAAGAAGTATTAGAAGAAACTTAACTAGAACACAGTAGAGGAAATTTAATAAGAAAACACACAAGAACAGAGTAGAGGAAAATACAGTAGAGAAAATACACAAGAACACAATAGAGGATAATATAGTAGAGAAAACACACAAGAACACAGTAGAGAAAAATATAGTAGAGAAAACACACAAAAGAAAGAGAAAATCAGAGAAACATCTAAATATCTCAGAAAAACCTTAGATCGGAAAAAGAAATGGTTTTGAAAGTAGTTTTTTGAAAGATAATCCAGAAAATCGTTTAAAACTTAGGGAAAGCATAGATCTGGAACAGATCTAAAGAGATCAGAAAAACCTCAAAGCTAGGATTTTTAGAGGAACCCAAACGGTGAGAAAGGCTTGGATCTAAACAGAAGGAGTCGTAGCCAGGCTCGAAACAGACATAGCTTGCCGTAGCAGGGTCGGAGATGGCCGTAAAGCTTGAATCAACAGAGGTCTAGACCCAAATCTTCACGGTCGAGTCATGAGGCTTCAGTTAGCCAAACTTGAGGAGCCATAGGTGGCTTGGTGGGTGGTGAGACCACCATAGATTTAGGTTAGAAGGTGGCCAGAGGAGATGAACAGAACTCATCGGAGAGTAGAGGAGAGGGAAGGTTCTAGAGAGAACCAAAAGTAGAGAGATAGAGACGAGTGAATAATGAGAGGGGTATTGGGGGGTCGTTCGGTTAAAAGAGGTAAGGGCGGATCTAGACCGTTGATCAAAATTGATCAACGACCAAGATTTGATCCGAGTTGGGTCGGGTAGTTTTAGGATTGGGCTTGGGTCGGGTTTTAATTGAAATTGGGATGAAATTGGGGTCCAATTAGGGGTCAGATTTTAGGCTAAAAATTGAAACAAATTGGGCTATTATTTAAATAGCCAATTTTTCCCTTTTAAAATTAAAAAAATAGTAAATTATTTTTTGGAAATAAATTGAAAGCATCAAAATGATTTATAATACATAATTATTAATTTAAAAATATAAAATCTGATTTTATGAATATGAAACGAATTTAAACCTTAAAAAAGGGCCAATATTGCAATTATGCAATTCTATCCTTTAAAATACCAAATAAATTTGTAAAAAATGTGTAAAAAATACCTTAGATATATTTTAATATAAACATGAGACTCCAATAAATTAACCAAAAATGATAATTTTGGGATAATTATTGGGGTTTCTTGATAAAATAGTGCAGTAAATTGATTTAAAAATCTTTGAAAAATTAAGAAAAAAAATGTAGCTTTGGGGTATACTTATATATACATATACATGATATTTGAAAGGTATTTTGCATATAAAAAATACAGAAAAAATTGGGTATCAACAAGAAGTAGTTCTCATAATACGATAAGCACACTGAAGTAGATAAAATGAGTTAAGCAAACTGAAGTTAGTTCGGTTAGAGATGCCAAAAACTAGCACTTATGAAAATATATAGAGCACCAGAATGACAAAATTCATCTCACTGAGTCACTGCACATTCCTGATATTCAAGTTCTTAATGTTTTGATACGATGTTGTAGATTACATTTTGATACGATGTTGTAGATTACATTTTGAAAGGGCTGGCTTTCTTAATGTTATGTCTACACTAACTAAGTGCTTGGCTTTTTGGCTATTTAGTGAAGCTTTTGCTTACTCATATTATTTGATAAGAACTACTAGTCTTAACTTTCTCTTTCATTCTAGAACTATTTCAGAGTTAAAGTTTATGGAAGAAGGGATTTGAAAAAGAGTTCCTAGATCACCTTAGCCAATTCGTCGGATTCATTGATATCAATTACGTATTTGGTTGCTATGAAAAAAAAAGAGTCAACATTTTGACCTTTTCATCTCTCTTGATTGCATTTTATCCCAATGCACAATCTCGACGAGACCTTGCACCCATTCACACGACTCCCTTGTTTCTTGCGCTAACGATGGTAGTTTATGTGCACTTTGACTATTCTATCGAGCGCCGATTATTTGTCATCCATGTAGATATGGAATATTTGCACCCACCAAGACTTAGAGCCTGTTTGGCCAAGCTTTTAGGAGGCCAAAATTACTTTTTTGGTCAAAAAAGTGGGAGAAATTAAAAAATAGCCAGATTTACAACTGGTCATTCAAAAATAGCCCAATTTCAAAAGTAATCGAAATTTAGCCACTTTTCATGTAAAGATAAATCTGAGCGAAAACACTGTTCAAAACCCGAAAAATACTCCAGTATATTTTACTGGAGTTCTAGCATAAGTATGCTTGAACTCCAGCATATTATACTGGAGTTCTAGGATAAGTATGCTGGAACTCCAGCATAATATACTGAAGTTTCAGCAAGTATAATTGTCCAGTTTAATATACTGGAGTTTGGAGCACCTGTCACGACCCGGATTTTCCACCCTCGGGAGTCGTGATGGCGCCTACTAGTGAGAGCTAGGCAAGCCAATCCTTAACTGCTTACTTTATTAACAATTACTTATTTTAACAGTTCTCAGCGATAGCATGAAAGCAACGGAATTAAATAAATAAGTGGAAAACTTAAGTTTAAAGAAAACTGAACAATAATTGCGAGAATCAACATATGCCTCTACCCAAAAACTAGTGTCACATTACTCACGAACTTCTAAGAGTGCTAAATACAACCGTTTAAAAGAAAATATAAACTGTTTGTCTCGAATATATGAGGTAACAGACGGAAATAAAAGATAGAGGAGACGTCGTGCCTGCGAACGCCTGCAAGGCTACCTCAGTGTCTCACTAGACTGAAGATTGGCTCCCACGCTACCTCAGTTATATAATATATGGCGGAAAAGTAAACAAGTAATAAGTAGTTAAAGCTGGGGAAGGGGAAGCATGCTTCGGGGATAGCAGTTAAAAGAGAATAACAGGGAATAATAAGGAAGCTAGCACTATAACTTCTATCACAAATGAAGAAAATAAAGACAACTTTCACTTTCAATTTTCTCTTGTTGCAGGCGTGCAACCCGATCCCATTTATCATATCTCGTGGTAGGCGTACCGCCCGCTCCCATTTCATTATATCTTGTGGTAGGAATACCACCCGCTCCCATTTCATAATTTCTTGTGGTAGGCGTACCACCCGCTCCCATTTCATAAATCTTGTGGTAGGCGTACCACTCGCTCTCATTTCATAATATCTTGTGGTAAGCGTACCACCCACTCCCATTCCATAATATCTTGTGGTAGGCGTACCACCCGCTCCCATTCTAGAATATCTTGTGGTAGGCGCACCACCTGCTCCCATTTCATAATATCTTGTGGTAGGCATACCACCCGCTCCCATTTCATAATATCTTGTGGTAGGCGTACCACCCACTCCAATTTCATAATATCTTGTGGTAGGCGTACCACCTGCTCCTATTTCAGTTCATCACACGACCACAAGAAATTCCGGCAGGGGAACATGAGTAATATATTAACTTCCTGGCAAGGGAAAATCAACTATAACGAATCTTACTTTGCTAGTACTCAGTTCAATTAATGAAAATACTTAATCATAGAGGATCATTAATTAGAGTATACAAGGTGTCATTCAGAATCACAACAACTTTCAAGTTAAGACCCATAGTCATGCTTGACACCAACGTATAGATACTCGTCACCATGCCTATACGTCGTACTCAACAAGAAGCAAGTAGAAAATATGACTCAACTCCTAATACCTCAAGCTAAGGTTAAACCAAACACTTACCTCGATGCCTTGAACACCACTCAAGTCTCAATTATAGCTTTACCTCTTGATTCCATCACCAATCCGCTCGAATTTAGTCATAATTTACTTAATCACATTAATAAATGCTAAATGAATCAATCCCAATGCATGAAAATGAGTTTTCCAAAGTTTTACCCAAAAAGTCAGATATCACCCCCGGGCCCACGTGGTCGAAACCCAAGGTTCAGACCAAATTCCGATTACCCATTCCCCCACAAATTCAAATATATGGTTTGTTTTAAAATCGGACCTCAAATTAAGGTCCAAATCCCCAATTTTAGAAAAAACCTAGGTTCTACCCAAATCACCCAATTTTCCCCATGAAAATCTTTGATTTGAAGTTGAAATAATGTTAAAAGATGTTAAGAAATGAAGGAAATAAGTTAGAAATCACTTACTAATCGTTTTGGAGAAGAAAAGTTGTTTGGAAAATTGCCTCTTATGTTTTGGGGTTTTGAAAAGTGTAAAATAACTGAAATTCACGTGTATTTATACCCCTCTGAAGTTCCCACCGCGGACCGTGCAAAGGCGACCCCGTCCGCGTTGGCCCCTCCGCGGCCGCACGCGTTTCCTCGCGGGCCGCGCCAAAGGGTTCAGAGGCATGCAATATTTTCCTGAACCTACAACATCTGATCTTTTAAGTCTAAGGCACCCCGAAACCTACTCGAAACTCACCCAAGCCCTCGAAACTCTCAACCAAGTATGCACACTACCTAAAAAACACCCTACGAACATATTTGTGTGATCACCTCACCAATATAACATCATGAGCATCGAATTGAGCCTCAAGATCCATGAAATTTCTCAGATTTCCTTTTAAAACATCAATTTTCCCAATTTGGGTTCAGATCACGTCAAACGACGTCCGTTTTTTACCAAACTTTACAGGAATGATTCAAAACATATATAAGACCTGTACCGGGTGCCAAAACCAAAATACGGGCCCGATACCATTACTTTCACATCAGTTTTCATTTCAATTTTCTTTAAACATTTTCAGAAAACGATTTCACTTAAAAATTCACAACTCGGGCATGGGACCTCGGAATTCGATTCCGGGCATACGCCCACGTCCCATATTTTCCTACGGACCCTCCAGGACCGTCAAATCATGGGTCCGGGTCCGTTTACCCAAAATATTGACCGGAGTCAAACTTATTCATTTCGAGGCTAAAACTTAGCAATTTTCACAAAATTTCACATTTAAGCTTTCCGGCTATGCGCCCGGACTGCGCACACAAATTGAGGCGACTCTAAATGAGGTTTTCAGGGCCTCAAAAACATAGATTTCAATTAGAAACAGGTGATGACCCCTTTTGGGTCGTCACATTCTCCACCTCTAAAATAATTGTTCGTCCTCGAACGGACAGAAGAAGGAAGTACTTGAGTCGGGGAAAAGATGGGGATACCGGTCCCGCATATCGGACTCAGACTCCCAGGTCGATGCCTGAGGGGGCTGACCTCTCCACTGAACACGAACCGAAGGAAAGCTCTTCGACCTCAGCTGACGAACCTGTCGGTCTTGAATAGCCATCGGCTCCTCCTCATACGACAAATCCTTGTCCAACTGGACAGCGCTGAAGCCTAACACGTGGGATGGATCGCCATGATATTTCCGAAGCATGGACACATGAATTACTGGATGCACGGCTGATAAGCTAGGCGGTAATGCAAGTCTATAAGCCACCTCTCACACTCGATCAAGGACCTCAAATGGACCAATGAACCTAGGACTAAGCTTGCCCATTTTCCCAAATCTCATCACGCCCTTCATAGGCAACACTCGGAGCAACACCCGCTCACCAACCATAAAAACCACGTCTCGAACCTTACTATCTGCATAGCTCTTTTGCCTGGACTGAGCTGTACGAAGCCTATCCGGAATGATCCTAACCTTATCCAAGGCCTCCTGAACCAAATCTGTACCCAACAACCGAGCCTCTCCCGGCTCAAACTATCCAACCAGAGACCGACACCGCCTACCATATAAAGCCTCATAAGGAGCCATCTGGATACTCGACTGGTAGCTGTTGTTGTAGGCAAACTCTGCTAAAGGCAAGAACTGATCCCACGAACCTCCAAAGTCAATAACACAAGCTCGGAGCATATCGTCCAATATCTGAATAGTCCGCTCGAACTGTCCATCCGTCTGAGGATGAAACGCTATACTCAACTCAACCTGGGTGCCTAACCCTCGCTGAATTGCTCTCCCGAAACGCGAGGTGAACTGCGTACCTCGGTTCGAAATGATAGATATCGGCACACCATGAAGACGAACAATCTCCCGGATATAGATCTCAGCTAACCTCTCGGACGAATAGGAGACTGCCACAGGAATGAAATGCGCTGACTTGGTCAGCCTATCAACAACGACCCAAACTGCATCGAACTTCTTTCGGGTCAACGAAAGTCCAGTAACGAAATCTATAGTGATTCTCTCCCACTTCCACTTGGGAAGCTCAATCCTCTGAAATAAACCACCAGGCCTCTGATACTCATGCTTAACATGCTGACAATTCAAAAATCGAGCCACATAAGCAACGATATCCTTCTTCATTCTACGCCACCATTAATGCTGCCGCAAATCCTGATACATCTTTGCGGCGCCCGGATGGATAGAGTACCGGGAACTATGGGCCTCTTCTAAAATCAACTCTCGAAGCCCATCCACATTAGGCACACAAACTCAACCCTGCAATCTCAGAACTCCATCGTCACCTAAGGTAACCTGCTTGGCACCCCCCACACCGCACCGTGTCTCTAAGGACACATAAATGGGGATCATCAAATTGCCGATCACGGATACGCTCCAATAGTGAAGAACGAGCGACCGTGCAAGCTAAAACTCGACTATAACCTCACAAATCGATTGGACAAAGCCTGAACATCCAAAGCAAGCGGCCTTTCACCGACTGGAATATAAGTAAGACTGCCCATACTGGCTGACTTTCTACTCAAAGCATCGGCCACCACGTTGGCCTTTCCCGGGTGATATAGGATAGTGATGTCATAATCTTTCAACAACTCCAACCACCTCCTCTGCCTCAAATTCAACTCCTTTTTCTTGAATAAATACTGAAAACTCTTATGATCTGTGAACACCTCACATGCCACGCCATACAGGTAGTGCCTCCAAATCTTCAAAGTGTGAACAATGGCTGCCAACTCCAAATCATGCACTGGATAGTTCTTCTCAAGAACCTTCAAATACCTCGAAGCATAGGCAATGACCTTTCCATCCTGCATCAACACTGCACCAAGTCCAATGCGAGATGCATCACAATAAACGGTGTAAGGCCCTGAACCTGTGGGCAAAACTAACACTGGCGCCGTAGTCAGGGCTGTCTTGAGCCTCTGAGAGCTCGCGACACACTCGTCCGACCATCTGAACTGGATACCCTTCTGGGTCAACCTGGTCATCGGGGCTGCAATAGATGAGAACCCCTCCACGAACCGACGATAGTAGCCTGCCAATCCCAAAAAACTCTGAATCTCTGTAGCTGATGCTGGTCTAGGCTAGTTCTTGACTGTCTCAATCTTCTTTGGATCAACCTGAATACCCTCTGTTGATACAACGTGACCCAGGAATGCCACTGAACTTAACCAGAACTCACACTTTGGGAACTTAGCATATAACTGACTATCCTTCAGAGTCTGAAGAACCACTCTGAGGTGTTGCTCGTGCTCCTCCTGGCTGCGGGAATATATCAGGATATCATCAATAAAAACTATCACAAATAAGTCAAAATAAGGCCTGAACACTCGGTTCATCAACTCCATAAACGCTGCTGGGCATTGGTCAACCCGAATGACATAACCAAGAACTCATAATGCCCGTACCGAGTGCGGAAAGCTATTTTAGGGACATCGGATGCTCTAATTCTTAACTGATGGTAGACAGATCTTAAGTCAATCTTTGAAAATACCTTGGCACCCTGAAGCTGATCGAACAAATCATCAATCCTCGACAGTGGATACTTATTCTTGATCGTAACCTTGTTCAATTGCCAGTAATCAATGCACATTCTCATCGAACCATCCTTTTTCTTTACAAACAAAATCGGCGCACCCCAAGGCAAAATGCTAGGTCTAACAAAACCCTTCTCAAGCAATTCCTGCAACTATTCCTTTAACTCCTTCAACTCCGAAGGGGCCATACGATATGGCAGAATAGAAATGGGATGAGTGCTCGGAGCCAGATCAATGCAGAAATCAATGTCCCAGTCGGGTGGCATCCCCAGCAGGTCTGAAGGGAAAACCTTAGGGAACTCACAAACCACGGGCACAGAATCAATATAGGGAACCTCAGCACTAGAGTCACGAACATAAGCCAAACATGCCAAACACCTCTTCTCAACCATACGCCGAGCGTTCACATACGAAATAACACTTCGGGTAGGATGACCAGGAGTCCCTCTCCACTCTAAATGGGGAAAACCCGGTAAGGCTAAGGTCACGGTCTTGGCATGGAAATCCAAGATAGCATGGTACGGAGATAACCAATCCATTCCCAATATAACATCGAAGTCGACCATGTCTAAAATCAACAAATCGACACGGGTCTCAAGACCCCCAAACACTACAATACAAGAACGATGAACTCGATCGACCATAATAGAATCACCCACCGGTGTAGACACATAAACAAGAATACTCAATGAATCACTAGGCATGACCAGGTACGGGGCAAAATAAGATGACACGTACGAATACGTAGACCTTGGATCAAATAGCACTGAAGCATCTCTATCACAAACCAGTATAGTACCTATAATGACTGCATCTGAAGACTCAGCCTCGGGCCTGGCTAGAAGTGCATAACATCGGGGCTGGGCCCCACCACCCTGAACTGCCTCTCTAGGACGGCATGTTGCTGGTTGGCCTCCACCTCTGGCGGCTTGAGCTCCACCTCTAGGACCTCTACCTCCACCTCTAGAACCTCTACCCCCACCTCTAACTGGCTGGGCAGGCTGTGAAATACCTAGTGCCTATACCATAGCACGAGAACCCTGATGCGGAAAACTGCTCGGAGCTCAAGGGCAATACCTAGCAATGTGCCTCGTGTCGCCACAAGTAAAACAAGCCCTCGGCTGTTGGGGCTGATGACCCTGGAAACTCTGAAGCGGCGGTGCACTGATTAGGTGCTGATGGTGCACTGTAAGACTGCTGATCAAAATAGTGCGTCTAAGAACCACGACCACCTAAAGTACCATGGGAGACCTGAAAAGCTGACTGAAAGGGCCTAGGAGGATGACCTCTACCATATGAATCTCTACCTCCAGACGAGGTACTACTGAATCTGCCCGAGTGACGGGGCCGCTTATCCGACCTATGACCACCTCCCTGTGACAGAACCATCTCAACTCTGCGGGCCACATTGGCCACCTCCTGAAATGTATCTCACTCCCGGCCTCCTTGGCTATCTGAAGACAAATTGGCTGAATCAGACCATCAATAAACCTCCTCACCATCTCTCTCGGTGGGAAGTATGACAAGAGCATGGTGAGCTAGATCGATGAACCTAGTCTCATACTGGGTAACAGTCATAGAACCCTGCTGGAGGCGCTCAAACTGCCTCCGATAGGCCTCTCTCTGAGTAACGGGGAGAAACTTCTCCAGAAACAACACTGAAAACTGCTCCCATGTCAAAGATGGCAATCCGGCTGGTCTCGCTAAGCAGTAATCCCTCCACCAAGTCTTGGCGGATCTAGATAGGCGAAATACAGCAAAATCGACCCCATTGGTCTCAATAATGCCCATGTTCCTGAGAACCTCGTGGCAGTTGTATAGGAAATCCTGGGGATCCTCAGAAGGAGCTCCGATGAAAGTAGTAGTGAAGAGCTTGGTGAATCTGTACAGTCTTCACAAAGCATCGGCGGACATAGTCTCTCCATCGCCGGTCTGAGCCACTACACCTAGCCGAACTGCCACCACTGGCTGAACCGCTGAAACCTGAATCTGGGGAGCTACTTGCTCCGGAGTGCATGTAGTAGGAGTCTGAGCCCCTCCTCCAGCATAAGAAGTGGCTGGTGCTACAGGAAGCAAACCTGCTCGGGTGACACTTGTCGCACCTCCTTTTTACCGCGCCCGCGGGGCGCGTGGGGAGTTTTCTCCAATTGAAGGACAGTCGAAACGAGATTTATTTAATTATTTCAGAGTCGCCACCTGGGAATTTTAAGGCGTCCCAAGTCACCAATTTTAATCCCTGAATCGAGGAGAATATGACTCTGTTTATTATTCCGCGAACCAGAAATCCTGAATAAGGAATTCTGTTAATTCGGAAGAAGGTGTTAGGCATTTCCGAATTCCGTGGTTCTAGCACGGTCGCTTAACTGTTTTTATTATTGGCTTAATTATCTTGATTTTACTAAATACGTTTTTATTGCATGATTTTACTACCGCTTTTTACTTATTGTTTACAATTATATGGACGAATTATGCGTACGTATATTCGTATTATATACTTTTTATAATTACCGGGGATCGTGCCACGCGTACGTGTACACAATAAAATTGTCCATGATATAGATTTTATAAAAAATATATGTTCGAAATTTAAAATAAAATCAGGAACATCATCACCCTTTTTATTTAGATAATGAACTGCACACCTCGGGTTATGTCACACCTCCTCTTTGCGCGCCCCGCCCCGAAGGGTTAAATGCGCGGGTGGAGTTTTTCCAATTTAAGTGACAATATTCGAAATGGGATTATTTATTTAATTCAGAGTCGCCACTTGGGAAAGGTTTGGCTCTTGGTGTCCCAAGTCACCGGTTTATCTTGAATCCCAAATCGAGGAAATTTTCGACTTTTCCAAATGAAGTCTGCGAACCAGAAATTCTAAGTAAGGAATTCTGTTGACCCGAGGGAAGGTGTTAGGCACCCTCGAATCCCGTGGTTCTAGCACGGTCGCTTAAATTGTTATAATGGCTAAATATCTGATTTAAATACATGTTATGACTTACGTGCTTTTATTAAGTTTAAACCGCTTTTATCATTATCACTTATTTTTATAGAATTGCAACGTCGTGAAAATGCATCTCGAACCACGTCACAATCAATGCGCCCGTGATCGTCAACACATTTTGACTTCGTTGAGATTTGGATTTGGGTCACATCAATGTGCACCCGAATTTAAGAATATGATTTAATTAAGCCGCGCCTAAAGAGTCTAACGCGTTATTATTTTTTGAGAAGGCCATGAGATTCACTCAATGGCCTAGCCCGAATTCTAAATATTATGATTAGTTGTTGAGGGCCCCGCAATTTGCATTTTTTTTTATTTTGGCGAGGCTCGTCTCATTATTTTTAGAAGGGTATCCTACAGTGACTATATTTCTATTATTTTATTTCCAGAGATAGAAGAAAGAAAAATGTATGCTAATATATACTTTGGCCTAAACCCGACTCCTATCAATTTCTGATTAATTACTTATAAAGTGAGAAAATGTCATGCCTTACGAGAATGCTTTGGTCGAATAAAAAGATTACATATGAGATTGATGAAATGCAATACTTAATCCGAACATTTCTTAAGTTGAACTTACTAAACTTATTTGGACTAAGTTAAAGGATATACTGGCAAAGTAAAATGCTTATTTTGACAAGAAATCATGCATGAGCTAACGAAATACAACACTTAATTCCGAACATTTCTTGAGTTGAATTTAACTAAACTTATGTGGACTAGTCTTAACTAAAAAAAAAGCTAAGTGAAACAGAAACAGTATTGTATGAGATCGAAGTGTACATGCCCAGACTAACCAACAACTAACGAGCTAAAACACAAAAGGGTAAACTCAGTCGAGTATTAGTACATACTTTCGAACCGTTGAATAAAACTGATCAATTTTCACAGGCTTGTTAATGTACTATGAGTATTACAAAAATAACTGAACTTCTTCAACCTTTTTCATTTCATGCTTTCAAACTGATTCAATTACATCCATATGGGACTTGAAATGTGTACCTGGAAATGCTGAAAATGCAAAGGAGGAGAAGAAGAAGATGTGGAAATCAGCAGCAAAAGAAACAGGACTAGCAATAGCAGCAGGACAGGGCAGCAGCAAACAAAGCAAACAGCAGGACAGGCTCAAACACAGAAGCGCAACTATGGCCGATAGAAAGAAGCAGCCAAATGACAACAACACCCAGTGGAGTAGAATCAGAACTCCAGGCAAAACACACCAGTAGTAAACCAATGAAAGACACTCGACTAATAGACACGACTGGAATTGCTATCTCTTAACCTCCCTCTATCTGTGCAATCCTATCCTTTTTCAATCCCCTCAGTCTAGGTATCCCTCTCTGTCTGTATCTCTTTGGATGTATTTCAAACTCTCTCTCTCAAAACTCCTCACTGTGTCTGTATATTTTCCAGCTCCTAAGGTTCAATGTCTATTTTTCCAATCTTTTTCCTCCCCTTTTCAATCAGATGTCCTCCTCCTTTTATATGCCTTCCTTAACCCTTTTAACAGCCTGTTTTTTAGAGTATCCCAGTACCCTCCCATGTGCCTTTAACCTTTTTCAGTTCCACTTTAGTTAATTAGGTATAAAAACCCCATCATTCCCTGGCAGATTTAACTTTTCCATTTTATTTAACTAAAAGCAAGTATGGGCAGTAGGATATGTTGACAGCATATGCTGTCAAACCATTTTAAAATTAAACAAAGGACCTTTATGCAGGCCACAGGCTGTGCACAAAGCACATGAGATGCACCAATGCACATGCTGTGCACGAATGCACATGCCTTCCAATTCAGAATTTAAACCAAACAAATCTTTTTACATTACTGATCAATTCAAACAACTATAAGTAAACAAAAACTGGTTCTTAATTGACTCAACAAATGCTTAGCAGAAGTAAATCGATTTGTTGTTGTTCGGACAGTTGAAATTAATTGACGACACATGTCGACTCGACTATATTAGCATTAACATACACAATCGTAGCCAAAAATCAAACATTTAAACATGGGACACATGACTCGACTTATACTGATTAAGCAGGATTATGCTTTGAGGAATCAGTTAGTCAGTACAAATTTGGAATACAACCAATACACATGTCTTATCAGAATAGGAGGGGTTCAAACAAAACACAGTGGTTCAGGCAAAGTGGTCAATCAGAAGGTGGTAAAATTTAAAGACACAAATTGAAACAAAACATGACCAGATATTTAAAACAAATCACACGGACTAAAACAAATAAAGGAAAGAAAACAAACTCACCTTAAAGCTTGCAAAGTTAAAAAGTTTGAACTCGGATTTGGACAAACTTTTCTTAAGGCTGAATGGACTTTAATCGAAGTGTTTCTCAGATGAGAAACACTTTGATTAAAGTCCATTAGACCTTAATCTCTTCGGTTGAACCGGTATGAACCAGTGACGAAGGACACAAAACTTTCAAACTTAGATCTGGGATTCAGGCTTCCCTGATCAGATTCGGACCAAACCAAGTATGGTTTGGTCACGAGGGGGTCTGGGGAGTGTCTGGTGTGAAGCTTGGGTTGATTGGTGTAGATTAGGTTCCGACTCGAATCTTCAAATGAAGATTCGAGCAGGTGGGGTAGGATTCGAAGGGTGTGGTTGGTAGATTTAGGTTCAGGATGGCATGGGGGTTCTATGGTGTTCAGGTGGAGGTCACCGGCGTTCAGGCCGCCGGGTTTCTGGTGAAGGTGTGCAGGGGCGGCTAGGGTTTGAAGGGGATGGGTTTGGTGAAGACGAAGGCGGGGGTGTTGGCTAGGGGGGCAGGGTATGGTGAATGGTTTATATAGTTAGTGGGTGGGTGAACCTCGACCGTTAGATCAATCTAGATCTACGGTCTGGATCTGAAGGCTTAAATGGAACGGTGTCGTTTTGAGGGTTGAGGGTTGGGGTCAGTCCGGGTGAGACGGGTCGGGTTTATTGGTGGGTTATGGGGAATTGATCTTGGCCGTTGATCAATCTGAGATCAACGGCCCAGATCAGGCATGACTCAAACGACGTCGTTTGGACATCCTGGGCATCAGGTGGCCTGGACCGGGCAGGCTTGGTTTGAACGTTGTTTGTTTGGGCCAATTTATTAAAATTGGCCCAATCCGGAATAATTGCTGATTTTTTTTTCTTCTTCTTTTTTTTTTTTTAAAACAAAACTAAGCAAAAAATCAAAATTAAAAATTAAATACACACTCAATACAATTATTTGCACACACACTAAAATATTTCAAAACAGGTAAAATCAAACAAATCAAAATCACGGACGAAGATGCCTATTTATGATTTCTCTTTTTTTTAACGACCGGATTACGGTTCGAATTACGCCTGACACACACATTTTGTATTTTAAATAAATAAATAAGAAAAAATAAAATGGGTAAAAGTCATGAATAAATCAACAAAGTGCAGCACAGAAATCCGAAAATTGTACAGCAGGGCCAATTATTATTTTTTTATTTCCTTTTGGAGCGATTGTCGTGCGAAACAAAAATCACGTGCTCACAGCTGCCCCTCTTTGTTCGAAAACACGAAGGGTTTTCGTGCAAAGATAAAGTGAGCGTGTATGAGCGATTTTTGCCTATAGACCACTCCGTATGAAGCATGTTTTTTTTTTTGAAAGATCTGACCGAATCTTGCTTCAAAGATTTCCTACATATCCTGGGCTAAACAGGAATCAGGTCAATGTAGTTCGAGAAGTTTTGGTAGCTGGGACTACCACGGGATTGCGATGCTTGTTGCTACTGCTGCTGCTGTTGTCACTGCTACGTTACTGACCGCCTTATTACAACCAAATGGAAATTGGAAACTGAGCTAACTACTTACGTGTATGTCAACTGCTAGTTACAAGATTCCTATCTATGATTCTTTTACGACTTGATCTTGGGTCTTAGCTGATTCTGCTTGTAGACTCCGGTCTGAATCTTGATGCTTGCGAGTTGTGGTGACCTGTTTAATCTCTGGGATACTGAGTAAGGCGCGATTAGCAGGGTTCAAGACCTCAATTAAATGCTGGAGTCAATCCGCCTTCTATTTACTCCGAATCTTGGGACATTTCTTTTTCTTCTTTGATTTTGAGTTGAGACTCATCTCGTGGGTCATTTCGATCCGTGTGGCTCGAGGTTAGACCTGCGGGAAAAACAAACAAACGAACGAAATTTTCTGCCCCAGTTTCACTAGGAAAATTTCGTTAATTATTCACCAAGAAGTCCATAAAATTGATGAAAGAGGATATGCATGCTCAGTTCAGGGTTGGAGCCCTAACACCGGCTAGCTGGGGAGAGGTTCGGTTTGGGGTTTAAAACCCTAACGCCGAACAAAAGAAGAATTCAGTTTAGGGTTTAAAACCCTAATGTTGATTGCATGGAAAAGTTCAGTTTAGGGTTTAAAACCCTAATGCTGACTAAAAGGAAAATTCAGTTTAGGGTTTAAAACCCTAATGCTGATTGCATGGAAAAGCTCAGTTTAGAGTTTAAAACTCTAGTGCTGGCTGAAAAGAAAAAGTTCAGTTTAGGGTTTAAAACCCTAATGCTGACTGAAAGGAAAATTCAGTTTAGGGTTTAAAACCCTAATGCTGATTGCATGGAAAAGCTCAGTTTAGAGTTTAAAACTCTAATGCTGGCTGAAAAGAAAAAGTTCAGTTTAGGGTTTAAAACCCTAATGCTGACTAAAAGGAAAATTCAGTTTAGGGTTTAAAACCCTAATGCTGATTGCATGGAAAAGCTCAGTTTAGAGTTTAAAACTCTAATGCTGGCTGAAAAGAAAAAGTTCAGTTTAGGGTTTAAAACCCTAATGCTGACTAAAAGGAAAATTCAGTTTAGGGTTTAAAACCCTAATGCTGATTGCATGGAAAAGCTCAGTTTAGAGTTTAAAACTCTAATGCTGGCTGAAAAGAAAAAGTTCAGTTTAGGGTTTAAAACCCTAATGCTGACTAAAAGGAAAATTCAGTTTAGGGTTTAAAACCCTAATGCTGATTGCATGGAAAAGCTCAGTTTAGAGTTTAAAACTCTAGTGCTGGCTGAAAAGAAAAAGTTCAGTTTAGGGTTTAAAACCCTAATGCTGACTAAAAGGAAAATTCAGTTTAGGGTTTAAAACCCCAATGCTGATTGCATGGAAAAGCTCACTTTAGAGTTTAAAACTCTAATGCTGGCTGAAAAGAAAAAGTTCAGTTTAGGGTTTAAAACCCTAATGCTGACTAAAAGGAAAATTCAGTTTAGGGTTTAAAACCCTAATGCTGATTGCATGGAAAAGCTCAGTTTAGAGTTTAAAACTCTAATGCTGGCTGAAAAGAAAAAGTTCAGTTTAGGGTTTAAAACCCTAATGCTGACTAAAAGGAAAATTCAGTTTAGGGTTTAAAACCCTAATGCTGATTGCATGGAAAAGCTCAGTTTAGAGTTTAAAACTCTAATGCTGGCTGAAAAGAAAAAGTTCAGTTTAGGGTTTAAAACCCTAATGCTGACTAAAAGGAAAATTCAGTTTAGGGTTTAAAACCCTAATGCTGATTGCATGGAAAAGCTCAGTTTAGAGTTTAAAACTCTAATGCTGGCTGAAAAGAAAAAGTTCAGTTTAGGGTTTAAAACCCTAATGCTGACTAAAAGGAAAATTCAGTTTAGGGTTTAAAACCCTAATGCTGATTGGCTGGGGATAAAGCTCGAGAATACTACACGATCTATTTTTGAGTTTTCTTGTTTTAATAGAAGATAAAAGGGAGTTTTGCGGGAACTTACCTTTTGAGTGAATTCCTTATTGCCAAAATGTTTCTTGTACCCGTGTACCTTCTTCTTTGGGCGACACCTGCTTCTTGCACGGTTGTCTTGGATTAACACCTGTTTCAACTTCTCAGACAAAGAACAATTGTTAGTTCGAAAATGACGGTCGGTTTGGTGACCTTGATCGTTCCCAATTGCTTCGTTGCGTCTTTACTTCTGTTGCGAAGTCCCGCCATTGATTCAAATTGAATGGCGAAACCTTTAGACTGCTCAGACTTGTATTTCCGGATTCTGTGATGATTTGCCTCGTAAGGCCTCTTTTTTTCTTTTTGTCCCGTTTTGATTGAAGGTTCTCAACGGGGATTTTATTGGAGGTGTTCTGTGGGAACTTGTACAAGAGGAAGCTATGTGGGGGGACTATTTACAAAGTGGATTCTTTGTGCGGATTCTGTACAATGGGGTATGCTGGGTTTTTGTTTCAAAGCGGGTTTCCCAGGGTTTGTTGGGGTAAGCTTGTTGGGGAATATTTACAAAAGAACTCGCTGGGGATGTGCTGATGAAATTCCAACGGGGTTTTTTTTTTTTTTACTGGGGATACTTTGTGGGAGATTGTACCAAAAGAGAGACTCTGTGGGGTTTTGTACAGGGGGAGACTCTGTGGGGATTTGTCCGAAGGTGGACTTGCTGGGGAAGATTTCAAGATTTCGCTCTTTTCCTTTACTCCGGAACACCATCAAACGTCATGATTCATCGTGCTTGGGTAATCATATCAACGAGATGAGGCGCTTTCCTTCATGAGACGAGATTCCGTGCAAACAAACCTGCCACCTGTCCTTTCCGGTGTGTCCTGATCTCGGGGTTAAAATGCAAAAAGGGATTCGAAAAGAAACAAAGAAAGGGGAAAACAAATCAGAAAAGAAATACCCTTTTCGGGATGAGAAAAACTTATCTGAGGAAGATAACGCTGGCTTTAAATGACATGACATGCTTTTTGGACTGGACGTCTGACCTTCTAAGAGCTTGCGTTTCCTAAACCAGAACGGATATGTGATTCCAAACTGGCGGCACTCTGCCGAAACTTTCTTGGGATGTCGTCATTCTTTTTCGGTCAACAGCGCCCTTTGCGAGTTTTCGCTGGCTGACCTCTCTCATTTCTCTTCCTGTCATCGCTTGATAGCACTCTTTGCGAGTTTTTACTAAACAAGCTCTCTCATTTTGGTTTCTCTTCTCCCGTCGCCTCGTGGTGCCCGAAGGTTTTCACCGCCGAGACTCTCTCATTTTATCTCTCTCAATTCAGAGTGTGATGGTCTTCGTTTGTGACGCTTATTGATTCCCCACCATATTTGGTAATTGATTTGAAGGCTTGTGCTTGGTAAAGAGAGGTAGTGATACTAACTTCTCAACTGCTCGACGTGCCCCGGTTTTCAATTTCAGGGTGGATGGGATTTTATTGTTGGTGTGACTGAACCTCAGGGAGAGGCTGCCTACGTATCCTTTCGGAATCAAGTCAAACGTAGTTCAGGCCTCAATCAAATTTTGTTTTTGTTTTCTTTCTTTTTTTTTGTAGAGAGGATTGGGTAGTGTTTGGGGAGTAGTGGGGAATAAACCCTTCGCCATTTTCAAATGTGTCAGGACCACTAGAGTATGATTTAGACGTAGTACCTCTTGACTGCATCTGCATTTACTGCTGTGTCGGGGTCATTTCCTTCGATATCACCTAAATACAATGCTCCTCTTGGCAATATTTTCCTTACGATGTATGGGCCTTTCCAATTTGGGGCAAACTTTCCTTTTGCTTCTTCATGATGCGGCAGAATACGCCTCAGTACCAGCTGACCTACTTCGAAATTCCGGGGTCGGACTTTCTTGTTGTAAGCACGGGCCATCCTTCGTTGGTATAACTGTCCGTGACAAACTGCAGCCATCCGCTTTTCATCAATCAACGTCAATTGCTCTAACCGAGTCTTAACCCACTCGCTGTCCTCGATTTCTGCTTCGACAATGATTCGAAGCGAAGGAATTTCTACCTCTGCCGGTATTACAGCCTCGGTCCCATAAACCAAAAGATAAGGAGTCGCTCCCACCGATGTGCGTACCGTAGTGCGGTACCCCAATAATGCAAAAGGTAACTGCTCATGCCACTGTCGGGAACTTTGTATTGTTTTCCTCAAAATCTTCTTGATGTTTTTATTTGCAGCTTCCACAGCACCATTGGCTTTTGGCCGATAAGGAGTGGAATTCCTGTGTGTTATCTTGAATTGCTCGCACACATCTCCCATCAAGTGACTGTTCAAGTTTGCTGCATTATCTGTAATGATGGTCGCAGGAATACCGAAGCGACAGATAAGATTTGAGTGTACAAAATCCACTACAGCTTTCTTGGTGACCGACTTGAGAGTGACAGCTTCTACCCATTTTGTGAAGTAATCGATGGCAACCAGTATAAACCTGTGTCCATTCGAAGCCTTTGGTTCAATTGGTCCAATGACGTCCATGCCCCAAGCGACAAATGGCCAAGGTGCGGACATGGGATGCAGTTCCGTGGGAGGTGCATGAATCAAATTACCGTGCACCTGACACTGATGACACTTCCGAACGAAAGCTAAAGCAATCCTTTTCCATGGTCATCCAGTAATAACCTGCTCTAAGGATCTTCTTCGCTAAGACATACCCGTTCATGTGAGGTCCGCACACACCTGCGTGTACTTCGTGCATGATCTTTCTCGCTTCCTCGATATCGACACATCTTAGGAGATTGAGGTCCGGAGTCCTCTTATATAACAATTCACCGCTCAAAAAGAAACCACTTGCATGTCGCCTAATGGTCCTCTTTTGATCTCCAGTTGCATGCTCGGGGTATTCTTGTGTCTTCAGGAATTTCTTGATGTCATGGTACCAAGGCTGCGTATTTGATCCCGCCTCGATTACACTGCAGTAACCGTGTCTTTCCTTGATTTGGATTTCCAAAGGATCGACGTGGGCGTCGCCCGGGTAGGGTAGCATAGAAGCCAGAGTAGCAAGTGCATCTGCCAGTTCATTGTGACACCTCGGAATATACCTGAACTCTATTGAGGTAAAGCGCTTGCTGAGGTCCTCCACATGTTGTCGGTATGGGATAAGTTTGACATCCCGAGTTTCCCACTCGCCTTGAGCTTGCCGGATGATCAGGTCAGAATCTCCCATAATCAGTAAGTTTTCGACATCCTGATCGATTGCCATATGCATGCCCATAATGCAGGCTTCATACTCAGCTGTATTGTTTGTGCAAAAGAAACGCAGTCTAGCTGTGGCGGGATAATGCTGACCGGAAGGCGAGATCAAAATTGCCCCAATCCCTACACCCTTGGCGTTCACGGCTCCATCAAAGAACATCTTCCAAACATGAGCTTCCTCCGAGATCACCTCTACGGTGTTTACCTCTTCATCTGGAAAGTAGGTATCCAATGGCTGGTATTCCTCATCGACCGGGTTTTCGGCTAAATGATCTGCTAACGCCTGGGCTTTCATTGCCGTGCGAGTGACATAAACTATGTCGAATTCCGTAAGCAAGATTTGCCATTTAGCCAGTCTCCCAGTAGGCATTGGTTTCTGAAATATATACTTCAAGGGATCCAACCTGCTTATGAGGAATGTAGTGTGGGCTTGGAGATAATGTCTCAGCTTTTGAGCAACCCATGTGAGAGCGCAGCATGTCCTTTCCAGCAGAGTGTATTTGGCCTCGTAGCTGGTGAATTTCTTGCTCAGGTAGTAGATTGCTTGTTCCTTCTTTCCGGTTATGTCGTGTTGCCCGAGGACGCAACCGAAAGAGTTCTCCAAGACTGTCAGATACAAGAAAAGTGGCCTCCCTGGTTCTGGAGGGACCAAGACTGGGGGATTCGAAAGGTATTCTTTGACTTTATCAAAGGCTTCTTGACACTCCGTTGTCCACTTAATCGCCGCATCTTTCCTTAACAGCTTGAATATGGGCTCACACGTGCTTGTCAGCTGGGCAATAAACCGACTGATGTAGTTCAACCTGCCCAACAGACTCATCACGTCTTTCTTTGTTCTCGGGGGAGGCAGATCTCTGATGGATTTTATCTTAGTTGGATCTAGCTCGATACCTCTCCTGCTTACGATGAAACCCAAAAGTTTGCCCGACGGAACTCCGAAAGCGCATTTGGCTGGATTTAGCTTCAAGTCATACTTCCTTAGCCTCTCGAAGAATTTCCTCAAGTCTTGGATGTGATTATCCTGCGTCCTGGACTTGACTATCACATCGTCCACGTACACCTCTATTTCCTGGTGCATCATGTCATGGAAAATGGCAGTCATGGCCCTCATGTAAGTAGCCCCAGCATTCTTCAGACCAAATGGCATGACCCGGTAACAGTAGGTGCCCCAAGGCGTGGTGAAGGCGGTTTTCTCGGCGTCCTCTTCATCCATCAGTACCTGATGATACCCAGCATAACAATCTACAAAAGACTGTATCTCGTGTTTGGCACAATTATCAACGAGGATGTGGATGTTGGGCAGCGGGAAATTATCTTTAGGACTTGCTCTGTTCAGATCTCGGTAATCTACACATACTCGAGTTTTCCCGTCCTTTTTCGGTACTGGAACCACATTCGCCAACCATGTTGTATATTGGACTACCCGGATCACTCCTGTTTTCAGTTGCTTGGTGATCTCCTCTTTAATTTTGTCACTGACCTCGGTTTTGAACTTTCGTTGCTTTTGTTGAACCGGAGGACAATCAGGATGAATCGGCAATTTGTGAACCACTAGATCGACACCTAGTCCCGGCATGTCATCATATGACCAAGCAAACACGTCTTTAAATTCAAGAAGAAGTTGAATTATCGCCTCTCGCGTTTTCTTGTCCGTGTGAATGCTTATCTTGGTCTCCCGGATTTCTTCCGGGGTTCCTAAATTTACCGGTTCAGTGTCATTCAGATTCGGCTTAGGTTTATTCTCGAAATATTCCAACTCTCGGTTTATCTCCCTAAAAGCCTCTTCCGCATCATATTCTGGTTCTGGGTTCATTAATTTGCAGTTAAATAACTCATTGTGATCTGGGCGTGAAATCCGCAAGCATGTCATATTTAAAGCCGCATTATTAGGACTGAAAAGGAAGATAAGAGGAAAAAGTAATAAAAATCAGAACAAAAGAAAGAATAGGAAAGCAATGATTGATTTTTTTGTATTTTTGTATATTTTCTTTGGAAAGTTGGAAGACAACAATGTTTACAACTAGGAATTCAAAACAACAATTGAAAAGAATAAAACGTTCAAGTTATGTCCCGGAGATAACTTGTGATACAGGAAAGGTGGCAGGACAGGTCTACCCGGACTTCCGTCTAGTTGGGAATGGCGTGATCTCCCAGTTTTGGAGTTTGGCGTTTGGCCCCATGTACATCATCTCAGCAGTGCTCGTGCCTTCGCCTGGTTGAACCATGTGGACCTCGTAGAGCATTTCCCTCATTGCCCCACATATTTCCTCGATTTCCTCAGCTGTGAAGACCTCATCATCTTCTTCTTCAGCGTACCTTGGCCTGACGAAAGTCGCATGTAAATCCGGCAGTGGTTGAGGCAACTTCCAGCCCTCATTTCTCCTTTTCTTTGCCCATTTTTCGTCTGCTGGAGTAGGTTTGAAACCTAGTCCAAAAGGTTTCTTGATGACTGGCAAAGTAACGGGTTCTGTTATTCCCTGAAGGGTTCGTCCAAGTCCCTTCCCTGGCCTAAATCTGTGCCTGATCATCTCTTTGGCCACCATGATCGAAGCGTTAGACAAGAAAGGCTGGGGGCAAGGTACTCCCTCTTCGTGCTGCTCTGCCAGTACCACCTCGAAAGCTTGATAGACCGTATGTTCGCTCCCTTCTCTCGGTTCAAGATACGGGATGGATGGGTCCCGGTAAATGGCATGTTCGTCTTCCCCATGGACCACGATTTCTTGGTCTTCGTACTCGAATTTCACCATCTGGTGAAGAGTGGAAGGCACGGCTCCTGCCGCATGGATCCAAGGTCTGCCAAGGAGGAAATTGTAGGATGTGTCCATGTCGATCACCTGGAAGGTTACTCGAAATTCGACTGGTCCTATGACCAACAACAGGTCTATTTCTCCCATGGTATCTCTCTTGATGCCGTCGAAAGCTCTCACACAGACATTGTTGGGTCGGATTCTTCCTGCCCCAATTTCCATTCTTTGTAGCGTGGAGAGCGGGCAAATGTCAACACCTGATCCCCCATCCAGCATTACCCGCTTGACGTAGTAGTCCTCGCATTTAACTGTTAAGTGCAAGGCCTTGTTGTGTGCTGCTCCTTCCGGGGGTAAATCATTCTTGCTGAAAGAGATTTGGTTGACGGCGAAGAATCTTTCTGTCATCCGCTCTAGTTGCTCCGCCGAGGTTTCAACCGGCACATATGCCTCATTCAGGGTCTTCAGTAAAATCTTTTGATGCTCGGCCGACCTTATCAATAATGATAGCATGGACACCTGCTCAGGGTGCTTGCGCAGCTGATCTATCACTTTATAATCCGGCATCTTCATTTGTTGGAAGAACACTTCTGCTTCTTCAACACTCACAGGCTTCTTTGGAGGGAAGCGCCTTTGTGTGGCGTCGTTCAGTTCTTGGGTATTTGAGTACCCCCCAATGAAAGTATTTTCTGGAAGTTCTCCCATGACCTCTTTGCCTTTGTACATTACCAAAGTCTTTTGATAATTCCACGGCACTGTGGACGGGTTGGTCATTGGCTTTTGTGGCACGCGTCCGATAACCACTGGCTCATTCAGCCGAGGTGGTTGAATCGTCCCCCGGACCACATAGGCCCCTTTTGGCACGTACATAGGTTTTGTCTTTTTGATCCCGGATTTCTGCGTCTTCCCAGCTTGACCTCGCGGTATGTAAAGAACTCCGCCCTTTGCTGGTACCACTTTCTTCTCCACCTTTCAGACTTGCTCTCTGCAACCTTGGCCTCCTCCCCCTTTTCTGATTTTTGGTCTATTTCAGGCCTCTTCCCCGTGTCGACAATGGCAATTATGGCTTTCAAAGCAGGGTCGAACTCTTTGTCTTCACAAATCATGCCGATCAACGGCCCATTATTGTGAGCGGGCAATGGATTGTTTGTTACATTCGGGATCTCCTCGTCCCTTAGCACTATTTTCCCCTGCTCTATCAAATTTTCGACCACTCTTTTCAATGACCAGCAGTCGTTTGTATCATGTCCCTCGGCCCCTGAATGATAGGCGCATCTGACTCCGGCTTTGTAAGAAGGAGATGTCGGGTTTTGCCTTGTTTGAGGGATGGGTTGCAAGAAACCCAACTGGACTAGCTTAGGGAACAATGTAGAGTATTGTTCACCGATGGGCGTGAAAGTCCGCCGTCGAGGTGGCTCCTGGGGGCGGTAGTTATTCTGCGGGGGTTGTGGGTTATAGTGGTTGCGGTAAGGAGGCTGATTTCTGGGAGGTGGAGCTGGGCCTCGGTTGGCTTGTTGTGGTGGATGGTTATAAGGTTGGGCATTCATGACCATATAAGGTTGATGAGCATATGCCGAATTTGAATGGGGGTAATAGTGTTGTGGGGCTCTTTCCGGAAAATGGGGCCTGGGATGACGATACTCCCTTGCTTCAGAGGCTGCCATAGTCGTTTCTTCTTTCTTCTTCCCCCTTGTTGTTCCTCCAGACCCGCTTTGGACGGCCTGGGAGGTTGCCCTTATGGCTGCTTGACTCAAAATCCTTCCCGTTTTCAACCCATTTTCCACCATCTCTCCAATCTTGATCGCTTCCGCGAATGGCTTACCCATGGCCGACATCATGTTCTGGAAATAGTCAGACTCTTGAGCCTGGAGAAAGGTAGTGACCATTTCCACTTCATCCATGGGAGGCTTCACTCTCGACGCCTGTTCACGCCACTTAATAGCATACTCTCTAAAGCTTTCCGAAGGCTTCTTCTTCAAATTCGACAGAGAGTTTCGGTCTGGCGCAATGTCGATGTTATACTGGAATTGTTTTACAAAATCTCTGGCGAGATCATCCCATATATGCCATCGGGACATTTCCTGATCCATATACCATTCCGAAGCTATCCCTACTAAACTTTCCCCAAAGTATGCCATTAGCAGTTCTTCTTTTCCGCCGGCTCCCCGCAATTGGTTGCAGTATTTCTTAAGATGTGCAATGGGGTCACCGTGCCCATCGTATTTCTCAAACTTGGGGGTCTTGAAACCCGTTGGCAGGTGTACGTGAGGAAACATGCATAGGTCGGCGTAAGAGACGCTCTTTTGCCCGCTCAATCCTTGCATATTCTTCAGACTTTGCTCAAGGCTTCTCATCCTTTTGGCCATCTCATTTTGTTCTGCAATTCTGGGGTTCTAATCCTGCCCAGGTGCAAGCTCGCACTGAGGCGGTAGAGGATTAGTACTGGTAGCGAACCTAGTTGGTTCCATTGAGAACGATGGTGCTTGGAATGTAAAAGAGGATGAGTCAAAGCTTGGCTTGTACGTGGTAGGCTGTGCTGTAACCGGGCAAGGCGATGCAGTAAAGATGTTCATGCTTGCATCAGTGGCCGACGTTCGGGGATGAGGCTCAGAAGGCGATCCAGCAGAGAAGGCCGAGGTGGCTGGGTACCCGAATGGGGTAGCAGGGTAATTTATGGGGGCATTAGAAGTCCCACTTGACCTGGAGAATAATTCAGGGAATCCGGGGACGACACTTGGCGGTTCTTTCCCATTGTTCCAGTCATCCAGCATTTCCAACATGCGTAGCCGCAGGATTCTATTTTCCTCCGCGGTTGCGGATTCAGGTGTGAGGACGGCTGAGATTGAGCTTTCCTCAGAAACAGGGATCGTTTGCAATGGAATTTCTGAAGACATTTCCACACTTCCTTTTGACCTGGTGAAGTAAGTGTGAGTACTGCTTCTGGCCCTAACAACAGGTAGTTGAACACTTCTCCTTGACCTCGTGAAATATGAGTGCGAGGCCAGACTTTCACCAAACCAACCGTCCTTTCAAAACCCTGGAAATACTCAACGACAAACGCACGGTTAATTTGTAGCAAATAACAGATAGTTAATCTCACGTTGGGCATGATGCACCTATACAGTTAAGTGGATTACTATATGTTTGCTACGAGAGCATGCGTCATTCCGGCATTTTTCCTTTTATTAGTTTTTCCTTTCTTTCCTTTTCCCTTTTTTTCTTTTGTTTTTTTCTTTTTGTTTTTTTTTATTTTGCAGTAAAAGAAATGCGACCGGATCCGAGGAGGATTGCCTACGTATCACGATGCCTACGTGAATCAGATCATTACGTAGTTCGAAAAACACAAATGAGCGTGAAAGAAGCAAACTCTTTATTATTGAAGCAGTCTATTACAAACTACATTCTGCAAAATCAAACTTTGAAAAAATAAACCTAGACTCAAAAATAGAAAAAAAAATCACCCTGATGGAAAAACAGACAGAAGACGCTAAGATACGGGCTTGACTTATGAGTGCATTATGGTTTTGCAAATTGGTGTCCGCGGGGCATCATTCGGCCTTGCCGCGGTCCTAGGCGTGAAATCCCTCTCAAGTTGCTCCAGCTCATGCATAGTCTGCTTGACATAAACCATTACTGCCGAGGGGAAGGTAACACTGGACATGTTCTCACATCGCAGACATCGTCTGGTGATGGCATGGGCAATGGCTTTGATCCTATCTCTGGTTTGCTTCTTTTCTATGAGTAGGCGTTTTATCTGATCGCTGCATATCTCGAATACTTGAATATCCTGTATATGCTGATGCTCCAATCGCCGTACTTCCAGCTTCATCTGGGCTATTGAGTCATACCAGTATCTGCTCTCAATTTGGAAATCCTTGGCCTGACTAGCTGCTTTGATCTCAAGTGCTGCCATCTCTCTCTTTATCTTAACAACAGTCTTCTCGTGGTCGCCTTCCAATTGATTCAGGTATCTGCGATGCTTATCTGTTCTTGTATCCCACCGTGCTTTGAGCTCCGCTATGACGTTTTCAGATTTCTCCAAACCATCCTGCCACTCTCTGATCTCGCTTTTTAGCCTTTTTATCAGGTGCTCGTCTGATCGACGCCTTGGCTGTTTATCTGCATCCAACCTTATCTGTTTGATCTGGGCTCTGAGCTTTTCATTTTCTTGAATCAACCTGTTCCGCTCTCCCAGATCGGTAGCAACTTGCACGTTGTGTTCATATTTCAAGTTTTCCACTTGTTGCTTTAACCTGCTGATTTCGGCGCAATAGCCTCTTTCTTTTGCTAACCAATCCCACTGCTTTTGTGATGATTCGGTAAAATTCCGGATGTGGGGTCTCTTAGCTGGCCTTTCATGCTCGAGTTCCCTTCTGTACCATGCAAGGTAACCTGGCGCCGTTTCTCCTTTGGCTCGATCCCGCACGCAAGTATCTGATTTCAAATATTGACCCTCATTCCAGATTTGGCGAATCTTTGCTTCTGGGAACTGTCCGTTAGGACTTATCTCAACTGCTTGAGTGCTTAGATCTTCCTCATGAGGTACTGTCTGGTATCTTCCGAACTGTCTTAAAACTCGGCAGGGTGCGTAAGGTTGAATGCTCTTAAGCCCCATCAGTAAGAAATGAATTTTAGCTGCAGACATATATAGGATCTCATCAACAGGCAACCATCCCAACGTCCATTGTATTTGGCTGGCCGTAAGAGTTTGAAAGAACGAGGTCCATGCCAGGACTCCTTTGGGCAAACTGATCTCTTTGGTTCTCGTGTAAGATTCTTCTATGCGGGTCTTTTCCGGGGAACCATGGCTCAAAATCTCGGAATGATGGCAGAGGTGCTCGGTCATCCATATCTGTAGGAGCAAGTTACAACCTTCGAAGAAATTTCCCCCAGCTTTACAAGCTGTGAGAGCTCGAAAGATGTCGGATACCACCATAGGCGCGAGAGTACTGTCACTTTGCGTGAGTAAAGTGCTGACGACCCCAGATATCTTCAAATCAATGTTTCCATCTTTCCTTGGAAATACCAGAAGGCCCAGGAACATCATCATGAATGCTACCCGTCTGTGCTCGTCCCACTTCTGACGAACTCCTTTGCTGCACAGTTTGTTGATTGGATTATTGAATCCCCCCTCATGACCGTACCTATCATATATGAAGCATGGAGTACAGAATCCGGCTGCTAGATCCGGGTTGTGGACTGTTCTAGGTATTTTCAATGAATCTAGGAACCGATGTACCGTGACGACTCTCGGGGCGACCAAGTATTTTCCCCTCAAAGGAAGTTCAGTATTCCCGATGTATCCGGCCATTTCTTCCAAAGTTGGGGTGAGCTCAAAGTCAGAGAAATGGAAAACATTGTGCGCCGGGTCCCAATAGGTAACCAAAGCTCTTATGATATCTCCCCGAGGCTGGATTTCCAACAAACCCACAAGACCTTTCAGATATTTCTTAACCTCATTTTGCCCTTCAACACCTAGATCATTCCACCATAGCCGTAACTTGACAGGGATTTTGGTCATTATTGAAAAATGTTCATTTTGCATCGTGCTCATCCTGCACATTTATTAAGGTGATTTTAACAAAAATGACTGACTCAAAATATTTTACAGAGGGGACCAAGCTTTGAACACGGCCTTTAAGCACTTCGGGGACGAAGATTTTAAGGCTGTGTGGGTCTAAAAATGATAAACAAAACCCAAAAGTGGCCATTTATGCAAAGTCAGCCTTCCGGCGTCCCTTTCGGGAACATTCGGCTATTCATGTCAAAACAGCGTCACCCTATTCATTTACGACCCCTTTTTTTTTATAGTTTTTTTTTTTTTTTTAAATTAGGAAACTCAATATTGCTAACACGACCTTTCAACGCCTAGGGGACGAAGATTTTAAGGTTGTGTGGGTCAACTGGACTAAACCTTAAAAATGACCCAAAGGTGGCTGTTTATGCAAAGTTAGCCTTCCGGCGTCCCTTTCGGGAACATTCGGCTATTTATGACAAAACAGCATCACCTGACTTATTTATGACTCTTTAAAAATTTGAAACATATTTTTTGATTTTGGCTATTTTAGCAAAATGGGGGTTGAACCCGACGAGGGTTGCCTACGTATCTCACATCCGGTGAGAATCAAACCGGCGTAGTTCGGGAATATTGTAAAAATAGGAAAAATCGAATAAACCTATAAATCAGGAATACGTATTTTTTATATATTTTTTTGTTTTTGAAAAGAGATAAAGATTAAAGGAACTATTTTTTTTTTTTATATATATATATTTTTTATTTTTTATTTTTTTTTAGAAAAAATTTGGACTATTAGTCTGAATTCGTAAAAGGGGTACTACAAAAGAAACAACACATTTTTAAATTATGAATTTTCGATTTTTTTTTGTTTTTTTTTTACTTTTAAAATAAATACCTTTTCTTCTTTTTTTTTTGATTTTTGAAAGTGATAAAAGAAAAATTTTATATATATTTTTTTTAACAAGTCTCAATAAACAAAACAGTTTTTTTTTAGAAAAATTCCGGCGAGGTTTTGACACTACTTGGACATTGGTTTTATTTTCCAAAAATAAGTAATTATCTCCCCTACGCTGCTATTTTCCCTTTTTTTAAGAACCGGTCGACATGCGGAACCGAAGCAAATAAATGCACAACACATATAGGAATGCAGCATGATGGTCTTTTCCATTTCAGGTTGCCTGTCCTAGACGGACCCAACCCCTGTGTTGAGTCCCCTAAGTCAAATGCAATATGATGCAAATAAGCGTTCCTACTAGGGATCCGGCATGAAGTTTCGTTATACTAGGTTTAAACCTTGGTATTTGCTCTAGACTGTGTACCCGAGCGGACAACTCGAGTCGAGGAGGGGGCTACGTACCGGGGACCCGCGAGATCGTCCGGCTTTGTAACTTGTCCGACCTCTTTCTTATTTCAGGTATTGACACTAACAGAATAGGGAGTCTCGACCAGCGAGCTTCTCCCCGGAGGTAAGAAAAGAAGGGTTTCGGCACAGTTTATATACAGTTCAGATAATATCAAAAGCGGTAAAAGACAACATTTAGCACTTTTATGCAAAACATGTAATAAAGATCAGATAATAAGCCAGATATAACAATTATTCTAAGCTCGAATTCTTGGACCCTGAACCAGTGGTTCTGGGTCAAATCCCCAGCAGAGTCGCCAGAGCTGTCACACCTCCTCTTTGCGCGCCCCGCCCCGAAGGGTTAAATGCGCGGGTGGAGTTTTTCCAATTTAAGTGACAATATTCGAAATGAGATTATTTATTTAATTCAGAGTCGCCACTTGGGAAAGGTTTGGCTTTTGGTGTCCCAAGTCACCGGTTTATCTTGAATCCCAAATCGAGGAAATTTTCGACTTTTCCAAATGAAGTCTGCGAACCAGAAATTCTAAGTAAGGAATTCTGTTGACCCGAGGGAAGGTGTTAGGCACCCTCGAATCCCGTGGTTCTAGCACGGTCGCTTAAATTGTTATAATGGCTAAATATCTGATTTAAATACATGTTATGACTTCCGTGCTTTTATTAATTTTAAACCGCTTTTATTATTATCGTTTATTTTTATAGAATTGCAAC
Source organism: Nicotiana sylvestris (assembly GCF_000393655.2). NCBI lineage: Eukaryota > Viridiplantae > Streptophyta > Magnoliopsida > Solanales > Solanaceae > Nicotiana > Nicotiana sylvestris. Next base: position 153,806,136 of record NC_091063.1, on the reverse strand, counting down.
GTCGTAAAAATGCATCTCAAACCACGTCACAATCAATGCACCCGTAGTTGTTAACACATTTTGACTCCGTTGAGATCTGGATTTGGGTCACATCAATGTGCACCCGAATTTAAGAACATAATTTACTTAAATCGTGCCTGAAAGTCTAGCGCGTTATTATTTTTGAGAAGGCCATGAGATTCACTAAATGGCCTAGCCCGAATTCTAAATATTATGATTAGTTGTTGAGGGCCCCGCAATTTGCATTTTTTTATTTTGGCGAGGCTCGTCTCATTATTTTTAGAAGGGTATCCTACAGTAACTACATTTCTATTATTTTATTTCCAGAGATAGAAGAAAGAAAAATGTATGCTAATATATACTTTGGCCTAAACCCGACTCTTATCAATTTCTGATTAATTACTTATAAAGTGAGAAAACGTCATGCCTTACGAGAATGCTTTGGTCGAATAAAAAGATTACATATGAGATTGATGAAATGCAATACTTAATCCGAACATTTCTTAAGTTGAACTTACTAAACTTATTTGGACTAAGTTAAAGGATATACTGGCAAAGTAAAATGCTTATTTTGACAAGAAATCATGCATGAGCTAACGAAATACAACACTTAATTCCGAACATTTCTTGAGTTGAATTTAACTAAACTTATGTGGACTAGTCTTAACTAAAAAAAAAGCTAAGTGAAACAGAAACAGTATTGTATGAGATCGAAGTGTACATGCCCAGACTAACCAACAACTAACGAGCTAAAACACAAAAGGGTAAACTCAGTCGAGTATTAGTACATACTTTCGAACCGTTGAATAAAACTGATCAATTTTCACAGGCTTGTTAATGTACTATGAGTATTACAAAAATAACTGAACTTCTTCAACCTTTTTCATTTCATGCTTTCAAACTGATTCAATTACATCCATATGGGACTTGAAATGTGTACCTGGAAATGCTGAAAATGCAAAGGAGGAGAAGAAGAAGATGTGGAAATCAGCAGCAAAAGAAACAGGACTAGCAATAGCAGCAGGACAGGGCAGCAGCAAACAAAGCAAACAGCAGGACAGGCTCAAACACAGAAGCGCAACTATGGCCGATAGAAAGAAGCAGCCAAATGACAACAACACCCAGTGGAGTAGAATCAGAACTCCAGGCAAAACACACCAGTAGTAAACCAATGAAAGACACTCGACTAATAGACACGACTGGAATTGCTATCTCTTAACCTCCCTCTATCTGTGCAATCCTATCCTTTTTCAATCCCCTCAGTCTAGGTATCCCTCTCTGTCTGTATCTCTTTGGATGTATTTCAAACTCTCTCTCTCAAAACTCCTCACTGTGTCTGTATATTTTCCAGCTCCTAAGGTTCAATGTCTATTTTTCCAATCTTTTTCCTCCCCTTTTCAATCAGATGTCCTCCTCCTTTTATATGCCTTCCTTAACCCTTTTAACAGCCTGTTTTTTAGAGTATCCCAGTACCCTCCCATGTGCCTTTAACCTTTTTCAGTTCCACTTTAGTTAATTAGGTATAAAAACCCCATCATTCCCTGGCAGATTTAACTTTTCCATTTTATTTAACTAAAAGCAAGTATGGGCAGTAGGATATGTTGACAGCATATGCTGTCAAACCATTTTAAAATTAAACAAAGGACCTTTATGCAGGCCACAGGCTGTGCACAAAGCACATGAGATGCACCAATGCACATGCTGTGCACGAATGCACATGCCTTCCAATTCAGAATTTAAACCAAACAAATCTTTTTACATTACTGATCAATTCAAACAACTATAAGTAAACAAAAACTGGTTCTTAATTGACTCAACAAATGCTTAGCAGAAGTAAATCGATTTGTTGTTGTTCGGACAGTTGAAATTAATTGACGACACATGTCGACTCGACTATATTAGCATTAACATACACAATCGTAGCCAAAAATCAAACATTTAAACATGGGACACATGACTCGACTTATACTGATTAAGCAGGATTATACTTTGAGGAATCAGTTAGTCAGTACAAATTTGGAATACAACCAATACACATGTCTTATCAGAATAGGAGGGGTTCAAACAAAACACAGTGGTTCAGGCAAAGTGGTCAATCAGAAGGTGGTAAAATTTAAAGACACAAATTGAAACAAAACATGACCAGATATTTAAAACAAATCACACGGACTAAAACAAATAAAGGAAAGAAAACAAACTCACCTTAAAGCTTGCAAAGTTAAAAGTTTGAACTCGGATTTGGACAAACTTTTCTTAAGGCTGAATGGACTTTAATCGAAGTGTTTCTCAGATGAGAAACACTTTGATTAAAGTCCATTAGACCTTAATCTCTTCGGTTGAACCGGTATGAACCAGTGACGAAGGACACAAAACTTTCAAACTTAGATCTGGGATTCAGGCTTCCCTGATCAGATTCGGACCAAACCAAGTATGGTTTGGTCACGAGGGGGTCTGGGGAGTGTCTGGTGTGAAGCTTGGGTTGATTGGTGTAGATTAGGTTCCAACTCGAATCTTCAAATGAAGATTCGAGCAGGTGGGGTAGGATTCGAAGGGTGTGGTTGGTAGATTTAGGTTCAAGATGGCATGGGGGTTCTATGGTGTTCAGGTGGAGGTCACCGGCGTTCAGGCCGCCGGGTTTCTGGTGAAGGTATGCAGGGGCGGCTAGGGTTTGAAGGGGATGGGTTTGGTGAAGACGAAGGCGGGGGTGTTGGCTAGGGGGCAGGGTATGGTGAATGGTTTATATAGTTAGTGGGTGGGTGAACCTCGACCGTTAGATCAATCTAGATCTACGGTCTGGATCTGAAGGCTTAAATGGAACGGTGTCGTTTTGAGGGTTGAGGGTTGGGGTCAGTCCGGGTGAGACGGGTCGGGTTTATTGGTGGGTTATGGGGAATTGATCTTGGCCGTTGATCAATCTGAGATCAACGGCCCAGATCAGGCATGACTCAAACGACGTCGTTTGGACATCCTGGGCATCAGGTGGCCTGGACCGGGCAGGCTTGGTTTGAACGTTGTTTGTTTGGGCCAATTTATTAAAATTGGCCCAATCCGGAATAATTGCTGATTTTATTTTTCTTCTTTTTTTTTTATTTTAAAAACAAAACTAAGCAAAAAATCAAAATTAAAAATTAAATACACACTCAATACAATTATTTGCACACACACTAAAATATTTTAAAACAGGTAAAATCAAACAAATCAAAATCACGGACGAAGATGCCTATTTATGATTTCTCTCTTTTTTTTAACGACCGGATTACGGTTCGAATTACGCCTGACACACACATTTTGTATTTTAAATAAATAAATAAGAAAAAATAAAATGGGTAAAAGTCATGAATAAATCAACAAAGTGCAGCACAGAAATCCGAAAATTGTACAGCAGGGCCAATTATTATTATTTTTTATTTCCTTTTGGAGCGATTGTCGTGCGAAACAAAAATCACGTGCTCACAGGTTATATGAAATTATTTTGACATCCGCGTAGAAATCATTTTTATTAAAATATTCTCTCGAAATTGCGCGTACGCATAATCCGAATTTGCTTTTTTTTTTTTTAAAATATAATCAGGGTGCGCGAACGCATCCCTGATTGCGCAAAATTTTTGTTAATAGTATTATGGCCTTTTTCCCCAGATTGTTTATTATATCATGAGAAATCTCCATTTAAGATACCCTTGAATTTTTGAAAAAGAACTTGCAATTTATTAAATGTTGCCCGTCGATTATAATTTCCGGATATAAATTATATTCAGCCAGACTATTTAAATTCAAAGAAAAGCGTAAAAATATGATTAACACTATTTTCGGCAAATACAACATATATATCTATATGCCCAATAATGAATTGTATATGAAATTAAAAACGATTTATAAAGGGAAGAATATTTTTCAAGAACTTTTATTACTTCTATTTAGTGCAAGTCCTATTTCTAATTGTCATTGATGTAAAGTGTTGTAATTTGTATATCTCATCTTATTCTCATATACTTGCTTTTAATCTAATAGGCCTAATTATTTATTTAGGATGGTAAATAGGCATCAAATTGATAAGAGAGGGAATTATTATACAAATTGATTAACAACATTGCCTTACATGCAACATATTTGTATGTCTTGAAACATTCATAGCATTTTAACATCATAATGAGCCATAACAACTCAACTTACCATCCACTAATGGTTCTATAGATACCTGCTATCTTATACATGAAAATAATACCAACACCATTTTTACCTTATTTAACAATAGATATTACTAGTGTAGTTTTCTTGATACTTCTACATTACTCCTTACTTAGCTAACAACAAAAAATTAAATAATGGCCAACATTCATGCCATATTCCCTACCTTGACAATTTAATTATATCTTCCGCTAATGAAAATTTAGAAATTAACCTTATTACAACATTTCGAGCAACTTCAAGAAATGACATTTAATTTACAGCCGTTACGTCAAAATATACTACTATTAAACCAACACGAAACAAAGCTGAAATTTAAACTAATGAACTTGAGCGAATAGAAGACAGAATTACAATTCAAGCTTCATTTTGTCATGTTGAAGCTCTTCACAACATGAGTTTTAAGAATATGTACCTGGAAATGAAGGTAAAAGGAGTAAATTTCAGCGATAATAGCAGCAGCAAAATACCGGCAGAATGTACCAGTAACACAGCAAGTCCGAACAAGACCCGTTAACCCAGATGTACAGTGATAGAAACTTGAGAGAAAATTTCAGATTTAAACCGAACACTATCCACAAACAAACAACGGATAGATTCTAGAAAAATAACATTTCAGATTTCAGCTTCTTTCCTCTATCTGTTTTAGATTCCTGTTTCTGATTTTTTTTTCTGCTTTTGTATCTGTTTCAGGTTGTGTGTGTGTGTGTAAATGTTCTCTTTTCTATTTCTTTTTTTGTTCTCTTCCTCTCTTTCCTTTCTGTTTTTTTTTAAATCTGCCCTTTTTTTTCTCTCTTTAAAAGTCTGAGTCCCCTAAATCAGTCCCCATTCCCCTCTATTTATACAGGGCTGTCCTATACTCTTCTAGTGCTGAATGGACCCTTTTCTCCTTTTAAAATCAGAAAGTTTTCCATTAAAACTACTTTTGAATACTTTAAGTGATCTTATCCTGATTTTAAGCAGCCCATTACCCTTTGTTTCCCATTATCTCATTAAATTAAAATCCATTAACAAACCACTTTCAGCCCTCTATTATATCATATTACCCTTACTATTTTATCCCAGAAATGCCCAGATTTACTGTTTTCTACTGGTATTACTTCCTTAAATTCAGCATCTTAACAATACAGATTTTAAAAATCTGTATAAGCCTGATTATTAATCTGATTTAAGACAGCTACAACCAATCCTAAAGTTTGGACTGAATCCTGACTAAGAATGTAACCTCCTAACACAATTACATCTAATCAACATTTGTAGAATCATACTGAATTCAGAACCAATCATCATAACAACATATTACACTGAGTTCAGTAAACTGAGCTTTAACTTTGAACAAAAATCAAACAAACACAGGAGCATTGTCAATATACTGACAATGCCCTGAAACTCACTGATTCAGAAATCAACATATACACACCATTGACAAACTTTCTGATTTATTAAACAAGAATCAATAAATTGGGAAGAACTAATTAACTGATTTCAATGATGATAATCAACTCTAAACAGATAAACAGGGTATTACAAACATCATTTCAGAAGCAAGATTCACAATACAACTAATCGACGAACTTAATCGAGTCGATTACACACATTGTACATAATCACAATTAACAGAAACAATTCACATTTGGAATCAAGTAGACGGGTAGGGGACAATATAACAAAATTGACTAGAAAATTATGAAAAATTAAACAAACTAATGAAACGAATATAGAATACACGTAGAACATACATAAGCAACAGAAAATTACCTCTGAGCCTTCAAATTCAACCGGACTCAACTCAACTTGGATTTGAACTTTGTTTGAAATCAAACAGACCTTAGTCGAAGTATTTTCTACTGAAAATACTTTGACTAAGGTCGATTAAACCTCAATCTTTGCCAGGATTGGAAATTTAGGGTTTCAGATCTTGGATTTTAAATCCGAACACTTCTGGGTAGGTTCGAGGGGAACCAACAATGACACACGGGTGGGGGTAGCCTAGGGGTCATTTGGTGTCAGTTTAGAACAGATCTGAGTTTGTTCTTGTTTGGTCCGAATCTTCAAAAGAAGATTCGAGAAGCTCGGAACTGATTCGAGCCAAACAAACATCAGATCCATAACAAGGCATGCTAGGGGGTACTATGGTGTTATTTTGGAAGCCATTGGAAAGGTTGGAGTTTTCAGACCCACCTTCGATTTAGTATTCGAAGAGTTGGGGTCTGATTCGAAGGAAACCAATGTTAGATCTGTGTAGAGGATGTTCAGGGGATTCTAGGGTGTTATTTTGGTGACCGGCGGCGTTGATGCCGCCGGGTTTCAGGCGGTGGGATCCTAGGGCGGCTAGGGTTAGGGGTGAGTTTTGGAAGGGACGATGAACAGGGAAGGAGGGGGGTTGTTTGGCTAGGGGGCCGGGGTAAGGGTTTGGGCCTTATATAGGGGTGGGGTGGATTGATGCTGACCGTTAGATCTAGTAGGATGAAAGGTCAGGATTTACTCACTTAACCAAACGATGTCGTTTGGTTTAAGCTGGGGGACGGGTTGGACCGGGTATCGGATCGGGTAAGGATTGTGGGTTAAGGTTCGTGGGATCTCAGCCGTTGGTTGGCTTTGATCCAACGGTCTCTACTAAACTACGACCAAACGATGTCGTTTTGACTCGTTTGAATTGGACCGGTACCTGGGTTGCCTGGATTGGGCTGAGGGGGGGGTAATTTAGTTTTGGGCTTGGATTTTAATCCAGGTCCGATGTTTATTTTATCTAGGTCCGATAGAGGTAGAGCTTAACCTCGGAAGGCAGAATGGTAGCCTTATGCAATGCAAGAAAATGCAGATGGAGGTAGAACTTAACCTCAAAAGGGAGATTGATAGCCTTATATAATGCAAGAAAATGCAGATAGAGGTAGAGCTTAACCTCGGAAGGTAGAATGGTAGCCTTATGCAATGCAAGAAAATGCAGATGAGAAAATGCAGATGGAGGTAGAGCTTAACCTCGGAAGGCAGAATGGTAACCTTATGCAATGCAAGAAAATGCAGATGAGAAAATGCAGATGGAGGTAGAGCTTAACCTCGGAAGGCAGAATGGTAACCTTATGCAATGCAAGAAAATGCAGATGGAGGTAGAGCTTAACCTCGGAAGGCAGAATGGTAGCCTTATACAATGCAAGAAAATGCAGATAGAGGTAGAGCTTAACCTCGGAAGGCAGAATGGTAGCCTTATGCAATGCAAGAAAATGCAGATGGAGGTAGAGCTTAACCTCGGAAGGCATAATGGTAGCCTTATGCGATGCAAGAAAATGCAGATGGAGGTAGAGCTTAAACTCGGAAGGTAGAATGGTAGCCTTATGCGATGCAAGAAAATGCAGATGGAGGTAGAGCTTAACCTCGGAAGGCAGAATGGTAGCCTTATGCAGGAAGTAAAAAGGGCAAACGACAATAGAGTTTTCTTAGCTGATAGCGGATTACAGTATCATGATTGTTGGGGATATTATGCCTGCTGGGGACACTGTTGTGTGCGGATAACAGTTGCGAGCAAGTGCAACAGTTCAGAGAGTTGTATTCCTAAACTTTTTGAGTGAGCGTATAGTATATTTGATGATTTTGCAACTCAAGTGCCTACATCCAAAGAAAAATCGTGAATTTTGTGAAGGGGGAGGTTAGTTCGTATCTCCGCTGGCTCTGCTTGACCTGCTTGGCTCTGTTTCGGTGATACTGTGTGTATCATTGGGGTAGCATTGCTAAACAAAGCATTTTCGGTAACAAACATGCATGATTTAGTAAAAATATAACATAAATACATAATCGAGAATAGTTTTCTTTAGATGAACCGACGACTGCGACGTGGTTCAAGACATTGCAACTTCTCTTTCTTCGAAATTTTAAGGGTCCTCCTCAAAATTTTGCCCCAGTTGACTGGTTGAAATTAACTTCGGAATTTTGAAGGTCCTCGTCAAAATTCTGTCCCAGTTTCCAATTGTGGGGGGGAAATGGAAGTTTTGATGAATTGTGATCGAACCCATAGTGCTGCCTACGTATCCCGTCTTAAACAGGAATCAGGTCAGACATAGTTCAAATTACATCGTACGGGAAAGCGTAAAGATTACACATAGTAACGCTTGACTGCATCTGAATTGATCGGCTTTGGCCAGACTTTTCCATCCATTTCAGCAGTATGAGGGCTCCTCTTGTTAGAACCCGGTGAACCATGTACGGACCTTGCCAGTTGGGAGAGAATTTCCCTTTGGCTTCATCTTGATGCTGGAAAATTTTCTTTAACACCAGTTGCCCTAGTGTGAACAGTCTTGGCTTGACTCTTTTATTGAAGGCTCTGGACATCCTTTTCTGATAAAGTTGACCGTGGCAAACTACATTCATTCTCTTTCCATCTATAAGAGCTAGCTGCTTGTAATGATTCTTTACCCATTCTGCATCGTCTAGCTTTGCTTACTATATGATTCTTAATGAGGTAATTTCCACCTCGGCGGGAATGACGGCTTCTGTACCATAAACCAGCATATAAGGGGTTGCCTCGGTTGATGTGTGGATTGTGGTGAGGTATCCCAATAAAGCAAATGATAGCTTCTCGTGCCACTGTTTATGATTTTCTATCATTTTTCTTAGTATCTTCTTGATATTCTTATTGGCGGCTTCTACTGCTCCGTTCATTTGAGGTCTGTAGGCTGTAGAATTCTTGTGTTTGATCTTGAAGGTTTCACACATGGCTTTCATTAGGTCACTATTGAGATTGGAACCATTATCAGTGATGATTGATTCCGGAATCCCGAACCGACAAATGATTTGGTCGCGAACGAAGTCTTCCATGACTTTCTTAGTCACTACTTTGTAAGATGCTGCTTCGACCCATTTGGTGAAATAGTCGATTGCTACTAGGATAAATTTGTGCCCTTTGGAGGCGGCAGACTCGATTGGTCCAATAACATCCATTCCCCAGGCAGCGAACGACCACGGTGAGCTTGTTGCAGTAAGCTCGCTTGGAGCTTCCTTTATCATGTCTGCATGTATCTGACAGCGGTGGCATTTCCGGAAATACTGGATGCAGTCCGTCTCCATAGTTTCCAAAAGTAACCAGCACGAAGTATCTTCTTTGCTAAGACAAAACCGTTCATATATGGGCCGCAGGTCCCGGCATAGATTTCTCCTAGTAGTTTAGATGCTTCCTTCGCGTCGACATACCTTAGTAATCCCAAATTAGGAGTCCTCATATACAGGATTCCTCCTCTGTGAAAGAATTTGTTAGATAACCTCCGAAGTGTGCGCTTCTGGGAAGGATTCGCGAGCTCCGGGTATTCTCCTTTCGTCAAATATTCCTTGATATCATGAAACCAAGGTTTTCCATCTGCTTCTTCCTCAACATGAGCACAATAAGCTGGCTGATCATGGATCTTTACCGGAATAGGGTCAATGAAGTTCTTGTCTGGATGTTGTATCATGGATGATAGGGTAGCCAATGCATCGGCGAACTCATTCTGGATTCTAGGAACATGTTGGAATTCCATCTTTGTGAACCTCTTTCTCAATTCCTGCACATAATGCAGATAAGGGAGTATCTTGGAGTTCTTGGTCGCCCATTCTTTTCGAACCTGATGTATAAGCAAGTTTGAATCTCTGATCACTAGCAACTCTTGAATATTCATGTCGATGGCCATTTTGAGACCTAAGATGCAGGCTTCATACTCAGCCATATTTTTGGTGTACGAGAATCTGAGTTTGGCAAACACCGGATAATGCTGACTGGTTTCTGATACGAGAACTACTACTATGCCAACCCCCTTGAAGTTTGCTGCTCCGTCAAAAAACATTCTCCAACCGACATAGGATTCTACAATATCTTCTCCTATGAATATAACAGGGATATGGGTGACATAACCAGCAGCTTTGAGCCTCTCATACAACTGGTCAATGGGTTCAACAATGGATGTATACTGTTTAGGAGGTCTACGGTCAAAATTTGGTCGAGATCTAGGAAAGTTTTGGCGTGTAGGAGGTGATTGATGGTGGTATGGTTAAGCATTGTAGGCTTGGTAAACATGTGCGGGTTGGGAATATCTGGGTGAAGTAGGTGGATATGTGGGAGGTGGAGGTGATTGATAAGTGGGTGGTGGAGTTTGGTAAGAGGGTGAGGGTGCTTGGTAATTCGGAGTAGGCTGATATGTGAGTGGAGGCATTGGATAGGTTTGGTATTTGATAGGGGATTTGGTTCTCTGTGCAACCATTACAGCACCTACGTCTCTTTTCTTGGATCTACTATCGGACTGTAAAGCCTTATTGGTAGCTTGCAAGGCTTCAAAGTTTGTAACCATACCACTTCTGATGCCTTCTTCGATCCTTTCTCCCAGCTTGATAATGTCGGAAAATTTGTAGCTCTTAATCATCATCAGCCTTTCATAATATTGTGGGTCCTAAGCTCGGATGAAAAACTTGTTCATTTGTTCCTCCTCTAAAGCAGGCCTAACCTTAGCAGCTTCTGATCTCCAGCGAGTGGCATACTCGCGAAATGTTTCCGTGGGATTCTTCTTTAGGTTCTGGATGTAGAACACATCTGGTGTCTTTTTTGTGTAGAACCTGAATCTGCCCATAAAGTTGGACGCCATGCTTACCCATTTTGACCATTTCTTTGGATACTGGCCGATGTACCAAGACAAAGCATCTCCTTTCAAGCTTCTCATGAAAAGCTTCATGCAGATTCTCTCATCTTTCCCTACTCCAACTAGCTTGTCACTGTACGTTGTCAAATGGACCCTTGGATCTCCTGTACCATCAAACATTTCAAACTTCGAAGGTTTGTACCCCTCGGTCAGTTCAACATCGGGCTGTATTCAGAGATCTTCATAGTTCAACCGTTCAATCCCCTTACTTCCTTCGATGCCCTGGATCCTGCTGATCAATTTCTTAAGTTCTTCAGCCAGATTCCTGATGAACAAGTCTTTATCATTAGACTCGAGTGCGCTTGGGATGGGTTGAGTAGAGTGTGGCACAATCTCCACGTAGATGGGGGTGTTATAATGGGTGTAAAAGGGGTCATTTGTGGAGTTCAAAGGTTCTGGGATGAGCAATGGAGTATTGTTGGAGGTGTGGCAAGTGTTGCAGTAGTGGTGAGGAGCGGGATGGTTTCGTGACTTTGGGATATTTTGTGGAGGTGTGGGGTTCTGAGCATTCGGGAAATTAATGTCGGGAGTGGTGAGGGAAAGTGATAGATTTACCAGATTCCGAACTTGATCAAGTTCTTCTTGAAATTTCAACAGCTTTTGTTCAAGCTGGAATGCACCTTCTTTGGAAACCTGAGTACCATGAGTGACCTCTACCTGTTCAGTTGAGTTTTCCTTTTTGTTTGAATCTTCCATCTTCCCTTTGTTTTCATTTCTGATAGGACTAAGAGGAGGAGTGGGTAGAGGGCCCCTGGATCTCGTTGAATAAGATGATGTTGCCAGAGTGCACGATCTAACCTTTGGGGAGGGGAATAAATAAACAAAAAGTAAAAACAAAAAGGTAACAAGTTAGTGAGGATTATAAGAAAATGTTGCGATATTTAAACACATAATGCAAGAATGTAAATCGTGTCCTATTTGGGAACCTCTTTGTGCCCGAGGTAGGCCTAACGACATGATTTGGAGAACTTAGAATTCTATATGCCTCATTTTATTGATAAAAAGTAGATGAATCCCAAATCGACCTTAAATAGTAGGAAATAAAAATATCACTACTGGTCGTTGACCTTATTACATTTCTTAAAGCAAAAGAAAAACTCCTATCTATTTGGTCCCGAAAGGACCTTCCCCAGACTCGGGATCTTTGGCTTCGTCGAATAGCTTTCCCAGCTCGCGAAGTCCCAGCAATAGGTAGGCTCTGGTTAGATGTCCGCCCTCATTTCCCTCAGCATTTTAGCAATCCTCGATCCTTTTGAGGAACTTCCTTTCTAGCTCCACTATACCTCGCTCAAAGTATCCCAGTCGTTTGTTGGCACTGGCAGCCATGTCTTTCCACTCCTCGATCAGCTTTTGGTTGGCTTTTTGTATCTCACGGTGCTCGCTTTCACATTCCTGGATCCTCTTGCGCAGTTGATTATATTTGACATGTGCCTCGACCCTCTCATATATGATCTTATGGCCCCTAGCAAGTCTTGGCTACCCAGACTATCGTGATTAGATTCCAAACAGCCTGAATAGTATGGAGTACAACCAGCATGGTATCTGTCTGGTTCGATAGTGTCTCCTCCCATGATGATCTTGCAATGCCACATATGCTGAGCTTGACACTTATAAGGACTGTCATCAGCTTGGAAGTCAGCCCGGAAGTGACTCATCTTGTCTACCCTTGGTATAACCAGCTTCCTACCAGCCTGTCTCATAACTCGGAGAGGGACATAAGGGTAGGTTCCTCTCAAACCGATTAGTATCAGAAACGACGCATCCTTGGATCAGACGATGAACTCCGCAGTTGGGAACCACTCAAACATCCATTGTACTTGATCCTCAATTAGATTTTCAAACAACTCTAAACATGTTGGGCATGTAGTTCATTCGTTTCGGATGATGGAAGGCGATATGATCATCCCAGTCTCTTCGCTGAATTTCCTGTCGGTATTCACCCCTTTGGAGATGCTCCATGAGCCAAAGCTGAAGTAGCAAATTGTAGCCCTCGAAGCGTTTGGCTCCTCGTTGACACTTCTCCAAGGTTCAGTATATCTCCGTAATAATCATGGGCACAATGCTGAATGGTTGCCCACCAATTCCCTCCATTAGAGTTTTGGTTACCATAGCTAACCTGGTGTGGATCCTGGCTTTCTTTATTGGAAACACTATCATCCCCAAGAAGCAAAACACGAAGACGAAGACCCTTCGGGAAATATGCCCCAATGATGTGAGGGCGAACTCGTCAGGATAAGTACGGTAAGATTTGTTGTGACCGTACCTCTCATACAAATAATCAAAGGAAATATACGACTCTTTCAAGCATGTCAAGTCTGGATTCTTCTTTAGACCCATCATTTTGAGGAAACCTCTACCCTTGCGATTTTCCGGCATTAACAAACCCGGAGTTTCCCATGGTATACCAGCTAATCCTCCTATTTCCTCTAGCAGGGGCGTCATCTCAATGTCCCCGAAGCGGAACACAGACTTATCACAATCCCAGAACAGAGTAGCAGCTTCTATGATCTTGTTGTTAGGTTGGACTTCCAAAAGAGAAAGTAGATTTCCTAGGTATTTCCAGACAAGAGACTAATCACTGGAATGAAGATCCTCTAACCAGCTTAGCAATTTTGGGTGGATGTTGGTGACCATGCCGAATCTGGGGACTTTGTGCCTCATATTTCTACAATACGAAAGGGCTAGGCCCTTACCCCCACCAGACTCGACTATTAAATATCAATAATTGGCATAAAAATATTTAGTTCTCCAAATAAATGCACAGAACGTGATGGTGTCCGTTTGGGTTTTAGGAATACCCAATGGACTTTGGACAAGGCTATCTTAAAGAGTCATTATGTGGACAACATAACTGACTCGGCTAGGTTTGACCATGATGCATGCACGGTTAAATAAGACTCAAGGGGGAAAGGCACGGAACCATCGACTACACCATTGATCGACTGGTTTTACCGCAAATACGCCTTTTCTGGATTTAAAGGGGTGATAATATCGGAAGAGCGCAACCACTCATTATAAGAGTTGCTATGATATTTTGTTTGGCACGAGTGAAATATGATGTTGAGCATGTTTATGCAACAACTAAAGCAGGTTGTCACATATTTGCACGTTAGGAAAGCAGTAAATACAACAGCTTTTTCATAATTTAAAGCGGTAGTAAAGGAAAGCAATAAAGAAAAGTAATAAGGGAAAGAAACAAAAAAACAAGTCAGTTTTGCAATCGAAAAAAATTGAATGCTTGAAATAAATAAATAGATAATTGCGCATAAAGAAGCATAAATTCACAATAATAGTCTGAAATGGCAAAAGCCTAAGAATTCCCCAGCAGAGTTGCCACGCTGTCGCACCCCCTTTTTCTCGAGCGAAATCGGGTTCATGACATTTAAGAGGACAACTCATTCCTTTTTAGGAATTGGGTTTGAATTTGAAGAGTCGCCACCTAATGATTAAGGTGAATTAGGACACCAAGAGGGTTTGATTTGAGTAACCAGAGATAGGGTAAGAGCTTCCCAAAGGGAAGGTGTTAGGCACCCCTCAGAATCCACTAGTGTGGTTCCCGGCCAGACTATTGTTATGAACTTAGGTGCAAATAACACGTAAACAAATAAAGCTTCAAATAAGAGGGGATTTTCACATAAGGGTTTATAAACAAATAAAGTTGGAAAGAACTAAAAGAAAACTGATTTTTCTTTAAAAAAAGAGTTTGAAATCTTTAGAAGAAACAAAGAAACAAAGGGAAAGGGGAGTCCTAGGCTTATTAATAATATGGATCACCCCACACAACATCCGATAATCACTCCTCGGTGAGGGGCTACACGTGATGTTATCGCGTGGTCATCATATCCATATCTACCCTTTCCCACCCCGTTAAGGTATTAAAGCGCGGAATGGTCTCGTTTACTTATTGCATGCTATTACTCATCCCAATCCTATCAGTCCCAGAGGTATTTAAGACTACTAATCCTAAAAGGTAGGGATACTAGGCTTATTTGTAGTTTCAAAGGCAGAATTCTAAGGCGACATACAAAAATATGTAGAGCAAGTTGGGGAGGAGCGCATAACAAGTAAATAAGGCTCAGATATACCTCCTTCAATCAAAGAAACACGTAGTTAGCACGACTTACACATACTGTTTAGGGTATGATTAGGAACTTAAAAGATGAGGCAGACTAATTTATTACATAATTCAGATAAGAAACCCGAATCAGGCCTGCATGCTGGTTGTAATTAATAAAAAACATATTCTATTTGTAATTTTCACCCTAAAGCTTGCCTAAGTGTTGGACAAGGATCCTATAGACATGGTGTCTAATGAATTCCGAAAGCATTGAAATAAACTAAATACGTACTGGTTAAGAAAGTTTGCTAGATTATTAAAGAAAGGCAAGTTTTTAGCAAAAGAGTTATAAGTTATGTAGATGATGACACGTTGTTATTATGGGTTTTAGCTTTATAAGTGAATGAAACGATTCAGATTTGATTAATAATTCCTATAGACATGTTTCCTATGCGTTGTCAATTTTAAAACCCTTTATAGACATGGTAAAGAATGCAGAAGCCTTATAGACATGATATCTAGATGCTGAATTTTTGTTTAAGACCTATGAACATGATTGCTAGACATGTTAAGCTGAAAGACATGTTAAGCTGAAAGAAGATGTCATGTCATTGCAAAATCAGTAGATAATAGGCTACGGGAACATGGTTGTCACATAGGTTAGCAATATAGAAGAGAAGTAGAAAAAAGATCCAAGGTAAAGCAAAAGTCAGAATCATATGAAAAACAAGGATTTCAAAACTCAGTTTAGAGACTCGAAACTAGTCTGAAAGAGTTTAGGGTTTTTGAAATAAAATTAGTTCAGGCAAATCACATAGCCAATGGTTTCCAAACTAGGATGAACCCCAAATTCTAGGGTTTCTACCATCAATCGAGTGCAGAGATGAGAGGACAAGTAATTGAGTCGGAACAAGTTCAGAGGTCTTAGAAAAGAACTGAAACCTTTAACTTGTTCCTTTCAGCAACAGAAACTTATGAGAAACATGGCAGAAGAGTAACATGCAAAATACAACAGGTGCTCAAAGAAAACATGGTAGAAGAAACTAATATGAAACATAATGAAAAAAATGCTAAGAACAATAGGGGAATCATATTAAGAAGTATTAGAAGAAACTTAACTAGAACACAGTAGAGGAAATTTAATAAGAAAACACACAAGAACAGAGTAGAGGAAAATACAGTAGAGAAAATACACAAGAACACAATAGAGGATAATATAGTAGAGAAAACACACAAGAACACAGTAGAGAAAAATATAGTAGAGAAAACACACAAAAGAAAGAGAAAATCAGAGAAACATCTAAATATCTCAGAAAAACCTTAGATCGGAATAAGAAATGGTTTTGAAAGTAGTTTTTTGAAAGATAATCCAGAAAATCGTTTAAAACTTAGGGAAAGCATAGATCTGGAACAGATCTAAAGAGATCAGAAAAACCTCAAAGCTAGGATTTTTAGAGGAACCCAAACGGTGAGAAAGGCTTGGATCTAAACAGAAGGAGTCGTAGCCAGGCTCGAAACAGACATAGCTTGCCGAAGCAGGGTCGGAGATGGCCGTAAAGCTTGAATCAACAGAGGTCTGGACCCAAATCTTCACGGTCGAGTCATGAGGCTTCAGTTAGCCAAACTTGAGGAGCCATAGGTGGCTTGGTGGGTGGTGAGACCACCATAGATTTAGGTTAGAAGGTGGCCAGAGGAGATGAACAGAACTCATCGGAGAGTAGAGGAGAGGGAAGGTTCTAGAGAGAACCAAAAGTAGAGAGATAGAGACGAGTGAATAATGAGAGGGGTATTGGGGGGTCGTTCGGTTAAAAGAGGTAAGGGCGGATCTAGACCGTTGATCAAAATTGATCAACGACCAAGATTTGATCCGAGTTGGGTCGGGTAGTTTTAGGATTGGGCTTGGGTCGGGTTTTAATTGAAATTGGGATGAAATTGGGGTCCAATTAGGGGTCAGATTTTAGGCTAAAAATTGAAACAAATTGGGCTATTATTTAAATAGCCAATATTTCCCGTTTAAAATTAAAAAAATAGTAAATTATTTTTTGGAAATAAATTGAAAGCATCAAAATGATTTATAATACATAATTATTAATTTAAAAATATAAAATCTGATTTTATGAATATGAAACGAATTTAAACCTTAAAAAAGGGTCAATATTGCAATTATGCAATTCTATCCTTTAAAATACCAAATAAATTTGTAAAAAATGTGTAAAACATACCTTAGATATATTTTAATATAAACATGAGACTCCAATAAATTAACCAAAAATGATAATTTTGGGATAATTATTGGGGTTTCTTGATAAAATAGTGCAGTAAATTGATTTAAAAATCTTTGAAAAATTAAGAAAAAAAATGTAGCTTTGGGGTATACTTATATATACATATACATGATATTTGAAAGGTATTTTGCATATAAAAAATACAGGAAAAAATTGGGTATCAACAAGAAGTAGTTCTCATAATACGATAAGCACACTGAAGTAGATAAAATGAGTTAAGCAAACTGAAGTTAGTTCGGTTAGAGATGCCAAAAACTAGCACTTATGAAAATATATAGAGCACCAGAATGACAAAATTCATCTCACTGAGTCACTGCACATTCCTGATATTCAAGTTCTTAATATTTTGATACGATGTTGTAGATTACATTTTGATACGATGTTGTAGATTACATTTTGAAAGGGCTGGCTTTCTTAATGTTATGTCTACACTAACTAAGTGCTTGGCTTTTTGGCTATTTAGTGAAGCTTTTGCTTACTCATATTATTTGATAAGAACTACTAGTCTTAACTTTCTCTTTCATTCTAGAACTATTTCAGAGTTAAAGTTTATGGAAGAAGGGATTTGAAAAAGAGTTCCTAGATCACCTTGGCCAATTCGTCGGATTCATTGATATCAATTACGTATTTGGTTGCTATGAAAAAAAAAGAGTCAACATTTTGACCTTTTCATCTCTCTTGATTGCATTTTATCCCAATGCACAATCTCGACGAGACCTTGCACCCATTCACACGACTCCCTTGTTTCTTGCGCTAACGATGGTAGTTTATGTGCACTTTGACTATTCTATCGAGCGCCGATTATTTGTCATCCATGTAGATATGGAATATTTGCACCCACCAAGACTTAGAGCCTGTTTGGCCAAGCTTTTAGGAGGCCAAAATTACTTTTTTGGTCAAAAAAGTGGGAGAAATTAAAAAATAGCTAGATTTACAACTTGTCATTCAAAAATAGCCCAATTTCAAAAGTAATCGAAATTTAGCCACTTTTCATGTAAAGATAAATCTGAGCGAAAACACTGTTCAAAACCCGAAAAATACTCCAGTATATTATACTGGAGTTCTAGCATAAGTATGCTTGAACTCCAGCATATTATACTGGAGTTCTAGGATAAGTATGCTGGAACTCCAGCATAATATACTGAAGTTTCAGCAAGTATAATTGTCCAGTTTAATATACTGGAGTTTGGAGCACCTGTCACGACCCGGATTTTCCACCCTCGGGAGTCGTGATGGCGCCTACTAGTGAGAGCTAGGCAAGCCAATCCTTAACTGCTTACATCATTAACAATTACTTCTTTTAACAGTTCTCAGCGATAGCATGAAAGCAACGGAATTAAATAAATAAGTGGAAAACTTAAGTTTAAAGAAAACTGAACAATAATGCGAGAATCAACATATGCCTCTACCCAAAAACTAGTGTCACATTACTCACGAACTTCTAAGAGTGCTAAATACAACCGTTTGAAAGAAAATATAAACTGTTTGTCTCGAATATATGAGGTAACAGACGGAAATAAAAGATAGAGGAGACGTCGTGC
Source organism: Nicotiana sylvestris (assembly GCF_000393655.2). NCBI lineage: Eukaryota > Viridiplantae > Streptophyta > Magnoliopsida > Solanales > Solanaceae > Nicotiana > Nicotiana sylvestris. The sequence goes on along the minus strand of NC_091063.1, from coordinate 153,787,415 downwards.
CTGCGAACGCCTGCAAGGCTACCTCAGCGTCTCACTAGACTGAAGATTGGCTCCCACGCTACCTCAGTTATATAATATATGGCGGAAAAGTAAACAAGTAATAAGTAGTTAAAGCTGGGGAAGGGGAAACATGCTTCGGGGATAGCAGTTAAAAGAGAATAACAGGGAATAATAAGGAAGCTAGCACTATAACTTCTATCACAAATGAAGAAAATAAAGACAACTTTCACTTTCAATTTCCTCTAGTTGCAGGCGTGCAACCCGATCCCATTTATCATATCTCGTGGTAGGCGTACCGCCCGCTCCCATTTCATTATATCTTGTGGTAGGTGTACCACCCGCTCCCATTTCATAATTTCTTGTGGTAGGCGTACCACCCGCTCCCATTTCATAAATCTTGTGGTAGGCGTACCACTCGCTCTCATTTCATAATATCTTATGGTAGGCGTACCACCCGCTCCCATTCTATAATATCTTGTGGTAGGCGTACCACCCGCTCCCATTCTAGAATATATTGTGGTAGGCGCACCACCCGCTCCCATTTCATAATATCTTGTGGTAGGCATACCACCCGCTCCCATTTCATAATATCTTGTGGTAGGCGTACCACCCACTCCCATTTCATAATATCTTGTGGTAGGCGTACCACCTGCTCCTATTTCAGTTCATCACACGACCACAAGAAATTCCGGCAGGGGAACATGAGTAATATATTAACTTCCTGGCAAGGGAAAATCAACTATAACGAATCTTACTTTGCTAGTACTCAGTTCAATTAATGAAAATACTTAATCATAGAGGATCATTAATTAGAGTATACAAGGTGTCATTCAGAATCACAACAACTTTCAAGTTAAGACCCATAGTCATGCTTGACACCAACGTATAGATACTCGTCACCATGCCTATACGTCGTACTCAACAAGAAGCAAGTAGCAAATATGACTCAACTCCTAATACCTCAAGCTAAGGTTAAACCAAACACTTACCTCGATGCCTTGAACACCACTCAAGTCTCAATTATAGCTTTACCTCTTGATTCCATCACCAATCCGCTCGAATTTAGTTATAATTTACTTAATCACATTAATAAATGCTAAATGAATCAATCCCAATGCATGAAAATGAGTTTTCCAAAGTTTTACCCAAAAAGTCAAATATCACCCCCGGGCCCACGTGGTCGAAACCTGAGGTTCGGACCAAATTCCGATTACCCATTCCCCCACAAATTCAAATATATGGTTTGTTTTAAAATCGGACCTCAAATTAAGGTCCAAATCCCCAATTTTAGAAAAAACCTAGGTTCTACCCAAATCACCCAATTTTCCCCATGAAAATCTTTGATTTGAAGTTGAAATAATGTTAAAAGATGTTAAGAAATGAAGGAAATAAGTTAGAAATCACTTACTAATCGTTTTGGAGAAGAAAAGTTGTTTGGAAAATTGCCTCTTATGTTTTGGGGTTTTGAAAAGTGTAAAATAACTGAAATTCACGTGTATTTATACCCCTCTGAAGTTCCCACCGCGGACCGTGCAAAGGCGACCCCGACCGCGTTGGCCCCTCCGCGGCCGCACGCGTTTCCTCGCGGGCCGCGCCAAAGGGTTCAGAGGCATGCAATATTTTCCTGAACCTACAACATCTGATCTTTTAAGTCTAAGGCACCCCGAAACCTACTCGAAACTCACCCAAGCCCTCGAAACTCTCAACCAAGTATGCACACTACCTAAAAAACACCCTACGAACATATTTGTGTGATCACCTCACCAATATAACATCATGAGCATCGAATTGAGCCTCAAGATCCATGAAATTTCTCAGATTTCCTTTTAAAACATCAATTTTCCCAATTTGGGTTCGGATCACGTCAAACGACGTCCGTTTTTTTACCAAACTTTACAGGAATGATTCAAAACATATATAAGACCTGTACCGGGCGCCGAAACCAAAATACGGGCCCGATACCATTACTTTCACATCAGTTTTCATTTCAATTTTCTTTAAACATTTTCAGAAAACGATTTCACTTAAAAATTCACAACTCGGGCATGGGACCTCGGAATTCGATTCCGGGCATACGCCCACGTCCCATATTTTCCTACGGACCCTCCAGGACTGTCAAATCATGGGTCCGGGTCCGTTTACCCAAAATATTGACCGGAGTCAAACTTATTCATTTCGAGGCTAAAACTTAGCAATTTTCACAAAATTTCACATTTAAGCTTTCCGGCTATGCGCCCGGACTGCGCACACAAATTGAGGTGACTTTAAATAAGGTTTTCAGGGCCTCAAAAACATAGATTTCAATTAGAAACAGGTGATGACCCCTTTTGGGTCGTCACATTCTCCACCTCTAAAATAATTGTTCGTCCTTGAACAGACAGAAGAAGGAAGTACTTGAGTCGGGGGAAAAGATGGGGATACCGGTCCCGCATATCGGACTCAGACTCCCAGGTCGATGCCTGAGGGTGCTGACCTCTCCACTGAACCCGAACCGAAGGAAAGCTCTTCGACCTCAGCTGGCGAACCTGTCGGTCTAGAATAGCCATCGGCTCCTCCTCATACGACAAATCCTTGTCCAACTGGACAACGCTGAAGCCTAACACGTGGGATGGATCGCCATGATATTTCCGAAGCATGGACACATGAATTACTGGATGCACGGCTGATAAGCTAGGCGGTAATGCAAGTCTATAAGCCACCTTTCACACTCGATCAAGGACCTCAAATGGACCAATGAACCTAGGACTAAGCTTGCCCATTTTCCCAAATCTCATCACGCCCTTCATAGGCGACACTCGGAGCAACACCCGCTCACCAACCATAAAAACCACGTCTCGAACCTTACTATTTGCATAGCTCTTTTGCCTGGACTGAGCTGTACAAAGCCTATCCGGAATGATCCTAACCTTATCCAAGGCCTCCTGAACCAAATCTGTACCCAACAACCGAGCCTCTCCCGGCTCAAACTATCCAACCAGAGACCGACACCGCCTACCATATAAAGCCTCATAAGGAGCCATCTGGATACTCGACTGGTAGCTGTTGTTGTAGGCAAACTCTGCTAAAGGCAAGAACTGATCCCACGAACCTCAAAGTCAATAACACAAGCTTAGAGCATATTGTCCAATATCTGAATAGTCCGCTCGAACTGTCCATCCGTCTGAGGATGAAACGCTATACTCAACTCAACCTGGGTGCCTAACCCTCGCTGAATTGCTCTCCCGAAACGCGAGGTGAACTGCGTACCTCGGTCCGAAATGATAGATATCGGCACACCATGAAGACGAACAATCTCCCGGATATAGATCTCAGCTAACCTCTCGGACGAATAGGAGACTGCCACAGGAATGAAATGCGCTGACTTGGTCAGCCTATCAACAATGACCCAAACTGCATCGAACTTCTTTCGGGTCAATGAAAGTCCAGTAACGAAATCTATAGTGATTCTCTCCCACTTCCACTTGGGAAGCTCAATCCTCTGAAATAAACCACCAGGCCTCTGATACTCATGCTTAACCTGCTGACAATTCAAAAACCGAGCCACATAAGCAACGATATCCTTCTTCATTCTACGCCACCATTAATGCTGCCGCAAATCCTGATACATCTTTGCGGCGCCCGGATGGATAGAGTACCGGGAACTATGGGCCTCTTCTAAAATCAACTCTCGAAGCCCATCCACATTAGGCACACAAACTCGACCCTGCAATCTCAGAACTCCATCGTCACCTAAGGTAACCTGCTTGGCACCCCCCACACCGCACCGTGTCTCTAAGGACACATAAATGGGGATCATCAAATTGCCGATCACGGATATGCTCCAATAGTGAAGAACGAGCGACAGTGCAAGCTAAAACTCGACTATAACCTCACAAATCGATTGGACAAAGCCTGAACATCCAAAGCAAGCGGCCTTTCACCGACTGGAATATAAGTAAGACTGCCCATACTGGCTGACTTTCTACTCAAAGCATCGGCCACCACGTTGGCCTTTCCCGGGTGATATAGGATAGTGATGTCATAATCTTTCAACAACTCCAACCACCTCCTATGCCTCAAATTCAACTCCTTTTTCTTGAATAAATACTGAAAACTCTTATGATCTGTGAACACCTCACATGCCACGCCATACAGGTAGTGCCTCCAAATCTTCAATGCGTGAACAATGGCTGCCAACTCCAAATCATGCACTGGATAGTTCTTCTCAAGAACCTTCAAATACCTCGAAGCATAGGCAATGACCTTTCCATCCTGCATCAACACTGCACCAAGTCCAATGCGAGATGCATCACAATAAACGGTGTAAGGCCCTAAACCTGTGGGCAAAACTAACACTGGCGCCGTAGTCAGGGCTGTCTTGAGCCTCTGAGAGCTCGCGACACACTCGTCCGACCATCTAAACTGGATACCCTTCTGGGTCAACCTGGTCATCGGGGCTGCAATAGATGAGAACCCCTCCACGAACCGACGATAGTAGCCTGTCAATCCCAAAAAACTCTGAATCTCTGTAGCTGATGCTGGTCTAGGCTAGTTCTTGACTGTCTCAATCTTCTTTGGATCAACCTGAATACCCTCTGTTGATACAACGTGACCCAGGAATGCCACTGAACTCAACCAGAACTCACACTTTGGGAACTTAGCATATAACTGACTATCCTTCAGAGTCTGAAGAACCACTCTGAGGTGTTGCTCGTGCTCCTCCTGGCTGCGGGAATATATCAGGATATCATCAATAAAAACTATCACGAATAAGTCAAAATAAGGCCTGAACACTCGGTTCATCAACTCCATAAACGCTGCTGGGCATTGGTCAACCCGAATGACATAACCAAGAACTCATAATGCCCGTACCGAGTGCGAAAAGCTATTTTAGGGACATCGGATGCCCTAATTCTTAACTGATGGTAGACAGATCTTAAGTCAATCTTTGAAAATACCTTGGCACCCTGAAGCTGATCGAACAAATCATCAATCCTCGACAGTGGATACTTATTCTTGATCGTAACCTTGTTTAATTGCCAGTAATCAATGCACATTCTCATCGAACCATCCTTTTTCTTTACAAACAAAACCGGCGCACCCCAAGGCAAAACGCTAGGTCTAACAAAACCCTTCTCAAGCAATTCCTGCAACTATTCCTTTAACTCCTTCAACTCCGACGGGGCCATACGATATGGTAGAATAGAAATGGGATGAGTGCTCGGAGCCAGATCAATGCGGAAATCAATGTCCCAGTCGGGTGGCATCCCCGGCAGGTCTGAAGGGAAAACCTTAGGGAACTCACAAACCACGGGCACAGAATCAATATAGGGAACCTCAGCACTAGAGTCACGAACATAAGCCAAATATGCCAAACACCTCTTCTCAACCATACGCCGAGCGTTCACATACGAAATAACACTTCGGGTAGGATGACCAGGAGTCCCTCTCCACTCTAAATGGGGAAAACCCGGTAAGTCTAAGGTCACGGTCTTGGCATGGCAATCCAAGATAGCATGGTACGGAGATAACCAATCCATTCCCAATATAACATCGAAGTCGACCATGTCTAAAATCAACAAATCGACACGGGTCTCAAGACCCCCAAACGCTACAATACAAGAACGATGAACTCGATCGACCATAATAGAATCACCCACCGGTGTAGACACATAAGTAAGAATACTCAATGAATCACTAGGCATGACCAGGTACGGGGCAAAATAAGATGACACGTACGAATACGTAGACCTTGGATCAAATAGCACTGAAGCATCTCTATCACAAACCAGTATAGTACCTATAATGACTGCATCTGAAGACTCAGCCTCGGGCCTGGCTAGAAGTGCATAACATCGGGGCTGGGCCCCACCACCCTGAACTGCCTCTCTAGGACGGCATGTTGCTGGTTGGCCTCCACCTCTGGCGGCTTGAGCTCCACCTCTAGGACCTCTACCTCCACCTCTAGCACCTCTACCCCCACCTCTAACTGGCTGGGCAGGCTATGAAATACCTAGTGCCTATACCATAGCACGAGAACCCTGATGCGGAAAACTGCTCGGAGCTCAAGGGCAATACCTAGCAATGTGCCTCGTGTCGCCACAAGTAAAACAAGCCCTCGGCTGTTGGGGCTGATGACCCTGGAAACTCTGAAGCGGCGATGCACTGATAGGTGCTGATGGTGCACTGTAACACTGCTGATCAAAATAGTGCGTCTAAGAACCACGACCACCTAAAGTACCATGGGAGACCTGAAAAGCTAACTGAAAGGGCCTAGGAGGATGACCTCTACCATATGAATCTCTACCTCCAAACGAGGTACCACTGAATCTGCTTGAGTGACGGGGCCGCTTATCCGACCTATGACCACCTCCCTGTGACAGAACCATCTCAACTCTGCGGGCCACATTGGCCACCTCCTGAAATGTATCTCACTCCCGGCCTCCTTGGCTATCTGAAGACGAATTGGCTGAATCAGACCATCAATAAACCTCCTCACCATCTCTCTCTCGGTGGGAAGTATGACAAGAGCATGGTGAGCTAGATCGATGAACCTAGTCTCATACTGGGTAACAGTCATAGAACCCTGCTGGAGGCGCTCAAACTGCCTCCGATAGGCCTCTCTCTGAGTAACGGGGAGAAACTTCTCTAGAAACAACACTGAAAACTGCTCCCATGTCAAAGATGGCAATCCGGCTGGTCTCGCTAAGCAGTAATCCCTCCACTAAGTCTTGGCGGATCTAGATAGGCGAAATACAGCAAAATCGACCCCATTGGTCTCAATAATGCCCATGTTCCTGAGAACCTCGTGGCAGTTGTATAGGAAATCCTGGGGATCCTCAGAAGGAGCTCCGCTGAAAGTAGTAGTGAAAGCTTGGTGAATCTGTACAGTCTTCACAAAGCATCGGCGGACATAGTCGCTCCATCGCCGGTCTGAGCCACTACACCTAGCCGAACTGCCACCACTGGCTGAACCGCTGAAACCTGAATCTGGGGAGCTACTTGCTCCGGAGTGCGTGTAGTAGGAGTCTGAGCCCCTCCTCCAGCATAAGAAGTGGCTGGTGCTAAAGGAAGCAAACCTGCTCGGGTGACACTTGTCGCACCTCCTTTTTACTGCGCCCGCGGGGCGCGTGGGGAGTTTTCTCCAATTGAAGGACAGTCGAAACGAGATTTATTTAATTATTTCAGAGTCGCCACCTGGGAATTTTAAGGCGTCCCAAGTCACCAATTTTAATCCCTGAATCGAGGAGAATATGACTCTGTTTATTATTCTGCGAACCAGAAATCCTGAGTAAGGAATTCTGTTAATCCGGAAGAAGGTGTTAGGCATTTCCGAATTCCGTGGTTCTAGCACGGTCGCTTAACTGTTTTTATTATTGGCTTAATTATCTTGATTTTACTAAATACGTTTTTATTGCATGATTTTACTACCGCTTTTTACTTATTGTTTACAATTATATGGACGAATTACGCGTACGTATATTCGTATTATATACTTTTTATAATTACCGGGGATCGTGCCACGCGTACGTGTACACAATAAAATTGTCCATGATATAGATTTTATAAAAAATATATGTTCGAAATTTAAAATAAAATCAGGAACATCATCACCCTTTTTATTTAGATAATGAACTGCACACCTCAGGTTATATGAAATTATTTTGACATCCGCGGAGAAATCATTTTTATTAAAATATTCGCTCGAAATTGCGCGTACGCATAATCCGAATTTGCTTTTTTTTTAAAATATAATCAGGGTGCGCGAACGCATCCCTCATTGCGCAAAATTTTTGTTAATAGTATTATGGCCTTTTTCCCCAGATTGTTTATTATATCATGAGAAATCTCCATTTAAGATACTCTTGAATTCTTGAAAAAGAACTTGCAATTTATTAAATGTTGCCCGTCGATTATAATTTCCGGATATAAATTATATTCAGCCAGACTATTTAAATTCAAAGAAAAGCGTAAAAATATGATTAACACTATTTTCGGCAAATACAACATATATATCTATATGCCCAATAATGAATTGTATATGAAATTAAAAACGATTTATAAAGGGAAGAATATTTTTCAAGAACTTTTATTACTTCTATTTAGTGCAAGTCCTATTTCTAATTGTCATTGATGTAAAGTGTTGTAATTTGTATATCTCATCTTATTCTCATATACTTGCTTTTAATCTAATAGGCCTAATTATTTATTTAGGATGGTAAATAGGCATCAAATTGATAAGAGAGGGAATTATTATACAAATTGATTAACAACATTGCCTTACATGCAACATATTTGTATGTCTTGAAACATTCATAGCATTTTAACATCATAATGAGCCATAACAACTCAACTTACCATCCACTAATGGTTCTATAGATACCTGCTATCTTATACATGAAAATAATACCAACACCATTTTTACCTTATTTAACAATAGATATTACTAGTGTAGTTTTCTTGATACTTCTACATTACTCCTTACTTAGCTAACAACAAAAAATTAAATAATGGCCAACATTCATGCCATATTCCCTACCTTGACAATTTAATTATATCTTCCGCTAATGAAAATTTAGAAATTAACCTTATTACAACATTTTGAGCAACTTCAAGAAATGACATTTAATTTACAGCCATTACGTCAAAATATACTACTATTAAACCAACACGAAACAAAGCTGAAATTTAAACTAATGAACTTGAGCGAATAGAAGACAGAATTACAATTCAAGCTTCATTTTGTCATGTTGAAGCTCTTCACAACATGAGTTTTAAGAATATGTACCTGGAAATGAAGGTAAAAGGAGTAAATTTCAGCGATAATAGCAGCAGCAAAATACCGGCAGAATGTACCAGTAACACAGCAAGTCCGAACAAGACCCGTTAACCCAGATGTACAGTGATAGAAACTTGAGAGAAAATTTCAGATTTAAACCGAACACTATCCACAAACAAACAACGGATAGATTCTAGAAAAATAACATTTCAGATTTCAGCTTCTTTCCTCTATCTGTTTTAGATTCCTGTTTCTGATTTTTGTTTCTGCTTTTGTATCTGTTTCAGGTTGTGTGTGTGTGTGTAAATGTTCTCTTTTCTATTTCTTTTTCTGTTCTCTTCCTCTCTTTCCTTTCTGTTTTTTTTTAAAATCTGCCCTTTTTTTTCTCTCTTTAAAAGTCTGAGTCCCCTAAATCAGTCCTCATTCCCCTCTATTTATACAGGGTTGTCCTATACTCTTCTAGTGCTGAATGGACCCTTTTCTCCTTTTAAAATCAGAAAGTTTTCCATTAAAACTACTTTTGAATACTTTAAGTGATCTTATCCTGATTTTAAGCAGCCCATTACCCTTTGTTTCCCATTATCTCATTAAATTAAAATCCATTAACAAACCACTTTCAGCCCTCTATTATATCATATTACCCTTACTGTTTTATCCCAGAAATGTCCAGATTTACTGTTTTCTACTGGTATTACTGCCTTAAATTCAGCATCTTAACAATACAGATTTTAAAAATCTGTATAAGCCTGATTATTAATTTGATTTAAGACAGCTACAACCAATCCTAAAGTTTGGACTGAATCCTGACTAAGAATGTAACCTCCTAACACAATTACATCTAATCAACATTTGTAGAATCATACTGAATTCAGAACCAATCATCATAACAACATATTACACTGAGTTCAGTAAACTGAGCTTTAACTTTGAACAAAAATCAAACAAACACAGGAGCATTGTCAATATACTGACAATGCCCTGAAACTCACTGATTCAGAAATCAACATATACACACCATTGACAAACTTTCTGATTTATTAAACAAGAATCAATAAATTGGGAAGAACTAATTAACTGATTTCAATGATGATAATCAACTCTAAACAGATAAACAGGGTATTACAAACATCATTTCAGAAGCAAGATTCACAATACAACTAATCGACGAACTTAATCGAGTCGATTACACACATTGTACATAATCACAATTAACAGAAACAATTCACATTTGGAATCAAGTAGACGGGTAGGGGACAGTATAACAAAATTGACTAGAAAATTATGAAAAATTAAACAAACTAATGAAACGAATATAGAATACACGTAGAACATACATAAGCAACAGAAAATTACCTCTGAGCCTTCAAATTCAACCGGACTCAACTCAACTTGGATTTGAACTTTGTTTGAAATCAAACAGACCTTAGTCGAAGTATTTTCTACTGAAAATACTTTGACTAAGGTCGATTAAACCTCAATCTTTGCCAGGATTGGAAATTTAGGGTTTCAGATCTTGGATTTTAAATCCGAACACTTCTGGGTAGGTTCGAGGGGAACCAACAATGAAACACGGGTGGGGGTAGCCTAGGGGTCATTTGGTGTCAGTTTAGAACAGATCTGAGTTTGTTCTTGTTTGGTCCGAATCTTCAAAAGAAGATTGGAGAATCTCGGAACTGATTCGAGCCAAACAAACATCAGATCCATAACAAGGCATGCTAGGGGGTACTATGGTGTTATTTTGGAAGCCATTGGAAAGGTTGGAGTTTTCATACCCACCTTCGATTTAGTATTCGAAGAGTTGGGGTCTGATTCGAAGGAAACTAAGGTTAGATCTGTGTAGAGAATTTTCAGGGGATTCTAGGGTGTTATTTTGGTGACCGGCGGCATCAATGCCGCCGGGTTTCAGGCGGTGGGATCCTAGGGCGGCTAGGGTTAGGGGTGAGTTTTGGAAGGGACGATGAACAGGGAAGGAGGGGGGTGTTTGGCTAGGGGGCCGGGGTAAGGGTTTGGGCCTTATATAGGGGTGGGGTGGATTGATGCTGACCGTTAGATCTAGTAGGATGAAAGGTCAGGATTTACTCACTTAACCAAACGATGTCGTTTGGTTTAAGCTGGGGGGACGGGTTGGACCGGGTATCGGATCGGGTAAGGATTGTGGGTTAAGGTTCGTGGGATCTCAGCCGTTGGTTGGCTTTGATCCAACGGTCTCTGCTAAACTACGACCAAACGATGTCGTTTTGACTCGTTTGAATTGGACCGGTACCTGGGTTGCCTGGTTGAGCTGAGGGGGGGTAATTTAGTTTTGGGCCTGGATTTTAATCCAGGTCCGATTCTATTTCTACAATTTATTTTATTTTATTATTTATCATTAAAAAATCCTAATAAAAATTATAAAACAATTTTAATCTTACACAAAAATATTAATTACTTTATAACAACTATTTAACACATAGTCAAAACATTAATCACACAGTAACATATTTAAAAATAGAACGAATGCATATTTTTGTGATTTTATTTAAATTATCTTTCAAATGCATAATTAAATCCTATATGCATGCAACATGTATTTTATTTTAATTTTCATTTTATTATGACAAAGTAAATATTTACGGACATAACACAAATATTTAACACCACGCAAATTCAAAAACTACACAGTAAAAGAAATTTATTTTATTTTTTGATTTATTTTGGAGTAGTTTTTGTTAAGGCAAAAATCACGTGCTCACAGCTGCCCCTCTTTGTGCGGAAACTCGAAGAGTTTTCGTGCAAAGATAAAGTGAGCGGATACGAGCGATTTTTGCCCGTTCAAATACTCCGTGGGAAGCATTTTTTGAAAGATTTGACCGAACCTCTGCTTCAAAGGTTTCCTACATATCCTTGGCTATAAAGGAATCAGGTCAATGTAGTTCGGGAAGTTTTGGGTAGCTGGGACTACCGTGGGACTGTGATGTTACTGCTGCTTCGTGCTGTTTTTACTGCTTGCTGACCTCCTTATTACACCTTACTTCAAAGGTAATACAAAAACTAAACTAGATTATGGTACAGGAATTATAAAAAATCTTATCTAGATCATGCCCTTGCGTTTCTTGTTGTCTTGATATCTTGGTGACTCTTGGGCATTTGGCTTATTCCGTATTCCTTTTCATTGTGTCCCGTATTTCTTTCATCTGTTTGGGACTCTTGTTGTTTCTTGCTGGGGATTTTGTTGGATTCCTCTGCTTTATTGATTCTAAGTGTGCTCCTTTTTCATATGAGCGGGCTTTTGATTTCAACACTTCAATTGCATTCCCTCGTTCTCCGGGTGGGTGCCTTGACTGCTTCTTTTCTTTCTTCATCCTCATTCTCCAGGTGGACGCCTGATTTCTTTTTAACTTCTTATACTCATTCTCCAGGTGGACGCCTGATTTCTTTAATTCTTTGTCCTCATTCTCCAGGTGGACGCCTGACTTCTTCTTTCCTCATCCTTATTCTCCAGGTGGACGCCTGACTTTTTCTTTCCTCATCCTCATTCTCCAGGTGGACGCCTGACTTCTTCTTAACTTCTTCATCCTCATTCTCCAGGTGGACGCCTGATTTCTTTAATTCTCATCCTCATTCTCCAGGTGGACGCCTGACTTCTTCAATTCTCATCCTCATTCTCCAGGTGGACGCCTGACTTCTTTAATTCTCATCCTCATTCTCCAGGTGGACGCCTGACTTCTTCTTTTCTCATCCTCATTCTCCAGGTGGACGCCTGACTTCTTTAATTCTCATCCTCATTCTCCAGGTGGACGCCTGACTTCTTTAATTCTCATCCTCATTCTCCAGGTGGACGCCTGACTTCTTTAATTCTCATCCTCATTCTCCAGGTGGACGCCTGACTTCTTCTTTTCTCATCCTCATTCTCCAGGTGGACGCCTGACTTCTTTAATTCTCATCCTCATTCTCCAGGTGGACGCCTGACTTCTTCTTTTCTCATCCTCATTCTCCAGGTGGACGCCTGACTTCTTTAATTCTCATCCTCATTCTCCAGGTGGACGCCTGACTTCTTCTTTTCTCATCCTCATTCTCCAGGTGGACGCCTGACTTCTTTAATTCTCATCCTCATTCTCCAGGTGGACGCCTGACTTCTTCTTTTCTCATCCTCATTCTCCAGGTGGACGCCTGACTTCTTTAATTCTCATCCTCATTCTCCAGGTGGACGCCTGACTTCTTCTTTTCTCATCCTCATTCTCCAGGTGGACGCCTGACTTCTTTAATTCTCATCCTCATTCTCCAGGTGGACGCCTGACTTCTTCTTTTCTCATCCTCATTCTCCAGGTGGACGCCTGACTTCTTTAATTCTCATCCTCATTCTCCAGGTGGACGCCTGACTTCTTCTTTTCTCATCCTCATTCTCCAGGTGGACGCCTGACTTCTTTAATTCTCATCCTCATTCTCCAGGTGGACGCCTGACTTCTTCTTTTCTCATCCTCATTCTCCAGGTGGACGCCTGACTTCTTTAATTCTCATCCTCATTCTCCAGGTGGACGCCTGACTTCTTCTTTTCTCATCCTCATTCTCCAGGTGGACGCCTGACTTCTTTAATTCTCCATCCTCATTCTTCAGGTGGATGCCTGACTTCTTCTTCTCATCCTCATTCTCCAGGTGGACGCCTGACTTCTTCTTTTCTTCGTAAATGTCTCCTGACACAAATATTGTCTTTGCCCCTGTTTTAAATCAAAGAAAACTTCATTAGTTTAAAGCAGGGTGGTTAACTGGGGTATTTTTGTTGATGGTGAGGCCTCTCTTCGTCTCTTTTTATTGTTTTGGAATGGTTGAAAAGACTGTTTCGTCCTTGTAATTGATCCTTGACTATAGGATTCCCCTCTGTATGTTTTCCTTCAAACCCTTTTAACTGTAATCATATGTCCCTTCTGACTTTGCTGATCCACTTTTGATTTCACTTTTCTTACACCCATATCTTTTATCTCCTGCCTTTCATGGCCGTATTTTGCATCATGTAACCTTGAATCTTGGTAGTATACCTTGACATTCCTTCTTATCTGTTTGGAATAAAACTTATCTCAAAGCTTTTAGAAAAAGTAAGATTATTAGTGACGAAACACGCTGATTTCGACAATTATAGAATGAAAAGAAAAATCCAAGTTTGGATGACTGTTGGAGAAAGAATAAACTTATCTGATTGGAGTTACTGGCACCAATGATCAGGGTATGCATTTCGGATTAATCAACTCAGTCTTTTAATCAATCTCCTTTCAATTGTCTCATTTTTGTTTTCCCCAAAATTTCCGTAATCCAACTTCATTTTTCATTTTACAGACCTGTTGGACTTGCAATATCTCAAAGAGTTTTCACCGATGATCCTTCCTCATTTGTTCATTTCTCACTTCCTTTTCGTTCTATGGTGCCTACTAAGGTTTTCACCAATAAGACTCTCTCATTTTACTTTTCTCTCAACTTCCGTCGCCTTATGGTGCCCGTGTGGGTTTTCACCTATAAGACTCTCTCATTTTTACTTTCTTTTCTTGTTTGTACCAGAGTGTTATGAACCATCTTCATTTGCTTGTCTCAGCATTTTTCTAAGATTGATCGAAAGGTCTTTTTGGTATGGGGTTAGAAATGGAAAAGGTATTAAAAGCTAAATAGCTTTGGTATGGGTTTAAAATTACAACTCTTGGAATCTTTTCTTATTTCCAATACAATTCCTGCCCTAGTTTCTTGATTGGGGTATCTTAATGTTTCCTTTCGTGCACATTGTGTATGTCGTGCACCCTATGACCGAGCCGTGAGGCGCCTACGTATCCTTCTTTGAGGAATCAGGTCAAACGTAGTTCACTTGTAATAGTGACTTTCTTCTTCTTTTTTTTTTCTTTTTTTTTATTGATTCCAAGAGAGGGTAGGAAAGAAACAAGTATGGCTCAAAGGGTAAACAAAGGGTACGGTGTTTGGATAGCAGAATAAATTGTCTTTGTCATTCCAATCTTCGAAATAATGCTAAATACAAACATTCAAAAAGTTATGCGTAATATCTCTTTACCGCGTCAGAATTGATTGCCATGTCTATGCATTTGCCTTCAATATCTGTTAAACATAGTGCACCATTTGATAATACTCTGGTCACAATGAATGGTCCTTGCCAATTCGGAGCAAATTTGCCTTTTGCCTCAACCTGATGTGGAAGAATACGTTTCAGCACATGTTGACCCACTTCGAACTTCCGTGGGCGCACCTTTTTATTGTATGCTCTTGCTATTCTTCTTTGATATAATTGACCGTGACATACTGCGACCAATCGTTTTTCATCAATCAAGTTTAACTGTTCCAGACGGGTTTTGACCCATTCATCATTATCAATTTTTGCTTCGGCGATGATCCGAAGGGAAGGAATCTCAACTTCTGCAGGAATTACTGCTTCAGTGCCATATACCAACAAATAAGGAGTTGCTCCTACTGAAGTGCGAACAGTAGTGCGGTATCCCAATAATGCAAATGGTAATTTTTCATGCCATTGTTTTGAACCTTCTACCATTTTCCGAAGTATCTTCTTTATGTTTTTGTTGGCTGCCTCTACTGCTCCATTCGCCTTGGGCCGATATGGGGTAGAGTTGCGATGTGTAATCTTAAATTGTTGACATACTTCCTTCATTAAGTTGCTGTTAAGATTAGCACCGTTATCTGTGATGATCACCTTCGGGATTCCGAATCGACATATGATATTTGAGTGGACAAAATCGACCACAGCTTTCTTGGTCACTGATTTGAATGTCTTGGCCTCAACCCATTTGGTAAAATAATCAATAGCTACCAGAATGAACCTGTGCCCATTGGATGCTGCCGGCTCAATTGGTCCAATCACATCCATGCCCCAGGCAACGAAGGGCCATGGTGCCGACATTGTGTGCAACTCGGATGGTGGAGAATGAATCAAATCTCCGTGTATTTGGCATTGATGACACTTGCGCACAAAACTGATACAATCTCGCTCCATGGTAAGCCAATAGTAACCAGCTCGGAGGATTTTCTTTGCCAACACATATCCACTCATGTGGGGTCCGCAAACTCCTGAATGTACTTCAGACATGACAGTTGTAGCTTGTCTGGCATCTATGCATCTTAATAATCCAAGATCTGGTGTTCTTTTATACAAAACTCCTCCGCTTAAGAAGAATCCATTTGCCAATCGCCTAATGGTCCTCTTTTGATCTCCTGTGGCTTGTGCGGGATATATCCCCATCCTGATATACTCCTTGATGTCGTGGAACCATGGTTCACCATCAAATTCTTCTTCGACCATATTGCAATAAGCGTGCTGATCGTGGACTTGAATATGTATCGGATCTACATAAACTTTATCCGGATGATGCAACATTGATGCCAGGGTAGCCAATGCATCGGCAACCTCATTATGGATTCTTGGAATATGTTGGAATTCCACTGATTGAAACCGCTGACAAAGATCATGTAGACATTGTCGGTATGGTATGAGCTTCAAGTCTCGGGTTTCCCATTCTCCTTGAATTTGATGTACCAAAAGATCTGAATCTCCCATGACTAAGATTTCTCGGATACCCATGTCTGCGGCTAGCCTTAACCCCAAAATGCAAGCTTCATATTCAGCCATATTATTGGTGCAATAAAATCGCAATTGAGCCGTAACAGGATAGTGATGCCCTGTTTCAGAAATGATTACAGCTCCTATCCCGACTCCTTTCATGTTAGCGGCTCCATCAAAGAAAAGTTTCCAGCCAGGCTTTTCAATTCGCTCCACCTCGTCGATATGCATTGTTTCTTCATCAGGAAAATAAGTTTTCAACGGCTCATATTCCTCATCGACCGGGTTTTCGGCTAAATGATCGGCCAGTGCTTGAGCCTTCATTGCAGTTCGAGTCACATAGATGATGTCAAATTCTGTGAGCAATATCTGCCACTTTGCAAGTCTTCCCGTTGGCATAGGCTTTTGAAAAATGTATTTCAATGGATCCAACCGAGAAATGAGGTAAGTAGTGTAGGATGACAAATAGTGTTTCAATTTTTGAGCTACCCATGTTAGGGCGCAACATGTCTTTTCCAGATGAGTATACTTAACCTCATAAGCTGTGAACTTCTTGCTAAGGTAGTAGATGGCCTGTTCTTTTCTGCCAGTGAGGTCATGCTGCCCCAATACACAACCAAATGAATTTTCCAAAACCGTCAAGTAAAGAATCAAAGGTCTTCCTGGCTCTGGCGGGACCAACACGGGTGGGTTTGATAAGTACCCTTTTATTTTATCGAACGCTTCCTGACACTCATCGGTCCATTTGATTGCAGCATCCTTTTTTAACAATTTGAAAATTGGCTCGCAGGTTGTTGTGAGCTGAGCAATAAACCTACTGATATAATTTAACCTTCCCAACAAACTCATTACTTCAGTTTTGTTTCTTGGGGGTGGCAGTTCTTGGATGGCTTTGATCTTTGATGGGTCTAGCTCGATGCCTCGCCGACTGACTATGAATCCCAGCAACTTTCCAGATGGAACTCCAAATGCGCATTTGGAAGGGTTAAGCTTGAGGTTGTACCTGCGAAGTCTTAAGAAGAACTTCCTCAAATCCCCAACGTGGTCGGCCTGATGCTTTGATTTTATGATCACATCGTCCACGTATACCTCAATCGCTTTGTGTATCATATCATGAAACACTGTGGTCATTGCTCTCATATAGGTTGCTCCGGCGTTCTTTAAACCGAATGGCATTACCCGGTAGCAATAAGTTTCCCATGGTGTGATGAATGCCGTCTTTTCTGCATCTTCTTCATCCATTAGAATTTGATGATACCCGGCATAACAATCCACGAAAGACCCTATATCATACTTGGCACAATTATCGATCAGAATATGGATATTGGGTAATGGGAAATTATCCTTTGGACTTGCTTTATTGAGATTGCGGTAGTCGACGCATACTCTAATTTTGCCGTCTTTCTTTGGTACAGGAACGATATTAGCCAGCCAAACAGGATATCGAGTGACTCGAATGACCTTTGCTTCCAATTGTTTGGTGATTTCTTCCTTAATTCTCACACTCATATCAGGCTTGAATTTTCTCAGCCTCTGCTTGACAGGAGGCACCGTTGGATCGGTGGGCAATTTGTGAACCACTAAATCAGTGCTCAGGCCCGGCATGTCGTCATACGACCATGCAAAAACATCTTTGAATTCTATGAGTGCTTTAATTAACTCTTCTCGGATCTTTGGTTCGAGATGGACACTTATTTTAGTTTCCCGAATATTACTCGTGTCCCCTATATTGATGTCCTCGGTATCACTCAGGTTAGGTTTGATTTTTTCCTCAAAGTGAATTAACTCTTTACTAATCTCTTCAAAAACCTCATCTTCATCATATTCTGATTCATAATCACAATATATTTCTTGAATTATTACTTCGGAACCAGATTGATTTTTAAGACTGGGCTGAGGATTCCTCATGCATGCCATATCACTAGAGCCAGCGTAAAAAGAACTGTACAGGAAAGAAGAAAAAGAAAAGAAAACTATCAGGAATGATAATAAAAAGGAAACTGCTTTTTATTGGATGATGAAAGATAACAAGGTTTTGCACACTTCAAACAAACTGTAAGATAAGCTTTGGGATTACAACCCTGAAGTAACCCAAACAAACTGAAAGAAAATCAAAATAAACTACCAAGACTCCTTTCGAATGGGGAGAGGAGTGGCTTTCCAATTATTAAGCTTTGTTTCTGGCCCAACGAATTGAACTTCTGCGTTGCTACACCCTTCTCCGCTTTCCAACATATTCACATCATCAAACAATTTTTCGAATCTTTCAATTAATTCTTTCTCAGGATTGACCCGGCATTTAGGAATTGTTGTTATCGGACGATTTTTAGCACCGGTCTTGACAAAAGACTTTGACAAACGTGGGACTGGTTTTGGAAGAACCCATGCTTGGTGTTTCAACTTCCTGGCCCTTATCACGTCATTGGCAGTGGGTATGAACCCCAAACCGAATGTTCCCCAGTTCTCGGGGAAAGATACTGGTTGTATAATTCCTTGCAAAGATAAGCCCAGACCTTTGCCGGGTATAAAGCCATTCTTTAACATTTCATAAGCTACCATGACTGATGCAGAGGATATCTTTGGATTCGGAAGGTATTTCCCCTCTGGAATTTTCTCTACCGATACTGTGTCGGATACTTGGTATACCCATGGTCCCTGGTAATTTTCTGTTCCCTCGACCGGTACAATGGTACTGCTGTGAGCATTTAAACTTTCTTCTCCATGCACGACTATTTCTTGATGATCCCATTCAAACTTGACAGCCTGATGTAGTGTTGACGGGACTGCTTTAGCAGCATGGATCCATGGTCGACCCAACAACAAGTTGTAAGAAACAGTTATGTCCAACACTTGGAATTCCATTGTGAATTCAACTGGCCCTATAGTTAGTTCCAACACTATGTCGCCAAATGAATCTCTGCTTCCACCGTCAAACCCCCGTACGCAGATACTATTCTTCTGGATCCTCCCCTCTTTAATTTTTAATTTTCTTAAAGTGGAGAGAGGGCATATGTTTGCACTTGACCCATTGTCAACCAATACCCGGGTTACTACGGAGTTTTCACATTTCACGGTGAGGTAAAGAGCTCTGTTGTGCTCGGTACCTTCCACAGGTAATTCATCATCAGCAAATGTAATTCTGTTTGTCTCAAAGATTCTGTTGGCTATTTTTCCCAAATGATTTACAGAGATCTTTTCAGGAACATGAGCTTCATTCAGGATTTTCATCAAAGCCAGACGGTGCTCCTCTGAATGGATCAGTAATGACAACAATGAAATTTGAGCGGGCGTCTTCTTTAAATGATCCACAACAGAATAATCATGGAGTTTCATTTTTCTTAAAAACTCTTCCGCCTCTTCTTCCGTCACAGCTCTCTTTGTTGGCGTTGGATTATTTTTAGTTTTTCTTAACTCTTCGGGAGTAAAACATCTTCCCGAACGAGTCAAGCCTTGCACCTCACACACTTCTTCCTTGACTTCTTTTCCCTTGTACATTACAGTCACCCGTTCATAGTTCCATGGAATGGCCTTGTTGTTGATGACCGGCAGCTGGATTACAGGTGCGATAATAACCCGATCTGTACGGGCTCCTTCCACGAATACAATGGGTTTGTTAGCAACCCCTGGTACTATCACTTTCGGCCTTTCTTGTTTTGCGGCAACTTTGCTCGATGATCCCTCCTCGATTATCATAGATGGTCCATCACCATTTCTGTTCTGCTTAGGTACCGGCTTCTCCTCTGTTAACTGCTTATCTGATTTGGCTTCATGAGACTTGATCATCATGACAGTTTGTGACGGCTTCTTTGTCTCCCCATCAGCTTGTATGATTTCTATCATATTAGCCTCTTGATGGGCTGGCATTGGATTTCTATTGATATTTGGGGCTTCGGGGGTTTGAACCTCGATTTTATTAGTATCAATCAGCTCTTGTATTGCATTTTTCAAATGCCAGCATTTCTCCGTATCATGGCCTGGTGCACCGGAGCAATATTCACAGCTAATGGTGTAATCCAGATTCTTTGGAGGAGGATTGGGTAGCTTGGATTGTATTGGTCTCAGCATGTCTAGCTGTCTCAGCCTGTGGAACAGACTAGTGTAAGACTCTCCCAATGGAGTGTAAGTTTTCTTATTCTGTTCTCTTTCCCCCCTAAATGCTGGCCTCGGCCTGAAACCTGGTCCGGGATAGGCTCGTGGGTAAGTACTTGGTGTGGCAGGAGCACGCCAATTGGTGTGAACAGGTGGCTGATTGTATGCTTGAGCCTGGTTAATGGAAAAATGAGGCTCTGAAGGGTGATAGTAGTGTTGGGATGAATCATAGTGGTAAGCTGATTGGCGAGGTCGTTGTTGATTATAGTAAAGCGGTGAACTTCTGGGTCCCGACCAAATTCCTGAATCAACTACGGCTGCTTCCTCCCTCTTCTTTCTTCCGATTCCTCCTACCCCGCCTTGAATAGCTTGAGTAGTTGCCTTAATTGCTGAATAGCTCATGATTTTATTTGTCTTGAGGCCTTCTTCCACCATACCTCCCATCTTCACTACTTCGTTGAATGATTTCCCAACCGCTGAAACCAAATGGGCATAGTAAGTCGGTTCCAAGGCTTGGAGGAAGTAGTCTACCATTTCGCTCTCCTTCATAGGAGGATCCACTCTTGCTGCCTGTTCTCTCCACCGAAAACCATACTCTCTGAAACTTTCATTGTGTTTCTTCTCAAATTTTGTCAAAGATAATCGATCTGGGATGATTTCCAGATTGTATTGGAAATGGTATGCGAATGCCTGTGCCAGGTCATCCCAAGTGTACCATCTCCCATGGTCCTGGCGTGTATACCACTCCAAAGCTGATCCGCTTAAACTTTGACTGAAGTAAGCCATCAATAATTCATCCTTTCCCCCAGCTCCTCGCATCTTGCTACAGAAACCCCTTAAGTGTGCTAATGGGTCGCGTGCCCGTTGTATAGGTCAAATTTGGGCATCTTGAAGCCGACTGGTAATTGTACATTGGGGAATAAGCACAAATCTTTGTATGCTACACTGACTTGCCCACCTAATCCTCGCATGTCTCTGAACGATTGTTCTAGACTCTTGACCTTCCTGAACATCTCTTCTTGTTCAGCATTTTTGGCTGGTTTGTCAATTTCGGTTGGGAGATCAAAACGAGGAGCAGTTGAATGGATTTCGGAGGCTTTGAGGGTGGCCTCCGGGGGGTAATATTGGTTGTCCTGGGCTTGGAATGTAGGCTCACTAGGAGATTTGTGGAATGTAGCAGGGGGAGGTGCTACGAAAACAGGAGTCATAGGTGGAGGAAAATATGGAACGGGTTTTGGAGGTGGAGACTGCGGTGTCTGAGAGGTGGTGCCTCGGTAGTGCTGGTAAATGGGGAAATTTGGGGATAATTCAGTGGTAATATTATCCTGAGTTTGGGTCATTGATGGAGCAGGGTTATTTGGGTAAGATGGGGGTAACTGTCCTGTAGACCAGGCTTGGTACATCTCAGCCATTTGCTGCTTGAGTTTAAACATCTCTTCTTTCATTTTCCCGACATCCATCTCCTCTAGCTCCATACCTGTGTCAACATCTGGGATAGACATACTTTCGGGTATTGGTCCTTTTGATCTTGTGTGATAGTGATAATATGCCAGTATACTCTTTAGAGAAACTAACTGCTTGAATTCTGGAAATGAACAAACTTGTTAGTTTTGAGAGTTTAACACATATATAATCACACGTTGAGATGCAATGCTCCTAGACAAATAATCCCTTTCTATTATGCATTTGCTCGGCTGCTTGTGTCGTCCCAGCTTTCTTGAAATTTTTATTGTTATTCACTTTTATTTATTATATATATCTTTTATCGTGGTGGTCGAATCTTATAGAGATTGCCTACGTATCATGCCCCCGCATGAATCAGACCTTGCGTAGTTCGGACTAAAGGCAATCACTTTTATTCATTACACAAAGATGGAATTGCATTTGAAAACTTTAAGAAAATGGCTTGAAACACACACACTTAAATCAAAATAAAAGATACAATTCTTAACATCTCACAACGTGCCCCACTTTCCACTTGTGTTGTAAATTAATAGATTATTTGCTCAATGTGGGGCTTGACCTGGATGACCTCCCAGCGTACGATACATCCTTTCCAACTCCATTGCTAGATGACGGGCAAAAGTGGGTGCATGCTCTGTAAACCTTTCATAATCCATTCCTTGGCAGTTTACATAACTTTGAGAGGTATAGACTACTAAGTCATGGATTTGTGCCCTGAAATCCTGGAGACGTTGGTCTTGGTTCTGCAATTGCTGCTGGCGACTGGTGGCTATATCTCTGACACGATTTTCCCGATCTAGAGCTGATTCTAATAGAGCTCGGAGTCTGGCCTGCTCTAATCTTGCTTGCGCTCTTTCCCTGTCGAGGTTTGCTTGTTGATGTTCTCTGTTGCATCTTCTTGCCTCTTCTAGTTGTGCACGAAGCTGGTCTTCTGATCGCATCCAATGGTCTTTTTCCTTCTTGAATTGTGCCCTGTCTTTTCCGGATTGCCTATCTTGGCGTTCCTTATTAGATCTGGCTTCTTCGTTTAATTGTTGGATCCTTTCTTTTGCTTTGCTCAATGCCCTTTCGTTTTCCGCAAGAATGGAATCATAATCTTGCATTCTTTCAAAGAGATTGGCGATGGTTTTTTGATCCTTCCAGCTCCTCTTTGGCGTTTCAGAAACTCTTTTCATTTTTTGGAATCGAGCATGAAGATTTTCATTCTCACAAGCTAGACTCTTCTTCTCGCCTTCGGCTTCTTGTGCTTGCAAATCTTTCTCCAAACTGAGGCTTCTCAGATTTTCTTTTAGGGCATGGATAGTTGCTTTGTACCCTTTTTCCTTTTCTCCCCAGATCAACCGCTCTTGGATTTTATCATTGAAGTTTTGAACATGGGGTCTTTTTGTTGGCCTTCTTAGCTCAGGCTCTGGTACATCATCCACGCGAGACCGTTTTTCAAACCACCTTGCATATCCAGGATTTATCTCACCCTTTGTAGTGTCTGGGACTTGAGTATCACTTTTCAAGTATCGACATCCATTCCACATCTGCTGAAGTAGAGCCTCGGGAATAGTGGCTTCTGGGTGTAATTCGATTACTTGCATACTCAAATCTTCATCATCAGGAACTACTTGATATCTCCCTAGTTGCCTTAGGACTCTTAGTGGCGCATACGGCTGAATGCTTCTCAATCCTAATAGTAGTAGATAATTATTTGAGGTTGACATGTGTATTACTTCCCTCATTGGGAGCCATCCCAGAGTCCATTCAATTTGATTTGCCGTTAAAGCCCTTAGATGAGATACCCATGCTTCTATTCCTTCTGGAGCCTGATAATTTTTTGTTCTTTCCTCATAACTCTCAATGCAATTATCATTGTTTGGCCCATACTGTATGATCTTGGGCTGTTGTTGGAGATGTTCAATCACCCACATTTGCAACAAAATTTTGCATCCTTCGAAGACTTTTGCTCCTGATTTACATAAAGTCAAAGCCCGATAAATATCTGATAGAATGATGGGGATAAGGGTGTGATTTTCTTTGGTGGTGAGGATTTGCACAACTTTCGCGGTGCGAATATCAATTGTTCGCTCTTTGTTTGGGAAGACCATGACTCCTAGAAAAGCCACCATGAAGGCAAAGCGATGGTGAATCTGCCAAGTGTCTTTGTTTTGCTTGTTAGTAAGGCCTTTCTCATGAATTTCGAACCCATCTGACTTTCCGAACCTTGAATACAAAAAGTTGAAGGAACAGCATCCATTGATGACATTGTTTTTCCTGATTTGACTGCTGATGTTCAGAAGACCGAAGAATCGATGTACCGAAGGAGCCTTTGTGAATATCAAGCTTTGATTTCTTAGACTTCCGTCAAAACCAGCATATCCAGCTATCTCCTCTAATGTAGGAGTAAGCTCGAAGTCAGAGAAACGAAAAACATTGTGAACAGGGTCCCAAAAAGTTACTAACGCAGCAATCATATCATCACGGGGTTTAACTTTCATAATGTCCGTGAGATTTCCCAAATGCTTGACGACCCATTTTTGACCGTCTTCGCCTAAATCATACCACCACATTTGAAGCTGAAATAGAAATTCTTCTGTACTCGTGGATGAGGGGCTTTGTGTGGTGCTCATTTTGTATCTGAAATTTAATTTTAATAAAGTCAAAACTTATTTTTGAAAATTTTACACTAAAAAAAATCATTTTATTTATTAAATATCTTTGTTTCAAGATTTAAAACTATTTTTTTTTTTTTGAATTTTTTTTTAAAAAAAAAAACAACCCATTTTGTTCCTCTCTTCTCACCATGATTTCGTTTAAGCTGGTTAACAAGCATGTTCGAGGCAAATGAATGCACAAGTAGTAAGTAGGATGCATCATGCTGGTCTTTTTGTTTCGGGTTCACCTGTCCTAGACAGACCCAACCCCTGTGTTGAGTCTCCAAGGCCAAATGCATATGATGCAAATATTCGTTCCTACTAGGGATCCGGTACATGGCTGAGTTATTCTAAGTGTAAAACCTGAGGTTGATTGCTCTAAACCTGGCTTACCCAAACGGACAGTTTGAGCCGAAGCGGGGGCAACGTACCGGGAGCACGAAAGTCTACCCGGCCTAGTTACTTGTCCCAACTCCGTCTTATTTGGTATGACTTTAACAGAAAGGTGGGTCACGCGCACGTGTACACCATAAATTCAGAAGACTCAGAAAGAAGGGGGTTTCGTAGCAGTTGTATATATTCACAATTCAAATAATATTAAAGCGGTAAAAAGCAACATTTAGCATATTAGCATATAAACAGTTGAAAATCATATAATAAATAAAGGCAATTAACACAGATATTTTAAGCTCGAATTCTTTAAACCCAGAACCAGTGGTTCTGGGTTACAGTGGAACACAAGTTGGTCCCCAGCAGAGTCGCCAGAGCTGTCGCACCTCCTTTTTACCGCGCCCGCGGGGCGCGTGGGGAGTTTTCTCCAATTGAAGGACAGTCGAAACGGAATTTATTTAATTATTTCAGAGTCGCCACCTGGGAATTTTAAGGCGTCCCAAGTCACCAATTTTAATCCCTGAATCGAGGAGAATATGACTCTGTTTATTATTCCGCGAACCAGAAATCCTGAATAAGGAATTCTGTTAATTCGGAAGAAGGTGTTAGGCATTTCCGAATTCCGTGGTTCTAGCACGGTCGCTTAACTGTTTTTATTATTGGCTTAATTATCTTGATTTTACTAAATACGTTTTTATTGCATGATTTTACTACCGCTTTTTACTTATTGTTTACAATTATATGGACGAATTACGCGTACGTATATTCGTATTATATACTTTTTATAATTACCGGGGATCGTGCCACGCGTACGTGTACACAATAAAATTGTCCATGTTATAGATTTTATAAAAAATATATGTTCGAAATTTAAAATAAAATCAGGAACATCATCACCCTTTTTATTTAGATAATGAACTGCACACCTCGGGTTATATGAAATTATTTTGACATCCGCGGAGAAATCATTTTTATTAAAATATTCGCTCGAAATTGCGCGTACGCATAATCCGAATTTGCTTTTTTTTTAAATATAATCAGGGTGCGCGAACGCATCCCTGATTGCGCAAAATCTTTGTTAATAGTATTATGGCCTTTTTCCCCAGATTGTTTATTATATCATGAGAAATCTCCATTTAAGATACCCTTGAATTCTTGAAAAAGAACTTGCAATTTATTAAATGTTGCCCGTCGATTATAATTTCTGGATATAAATTATATTCAGCCAGACTATTTAAATTCAAAGAAAAGCGTAAAAATATGATTAACACTATTTTCGGCAAATACAACATATATATCTATATGCCCAATAATGAATTGTATATGAAATTAAAAACGATTTATAAAGGGAAGAATATTTTTCAAGAACTTTTATTACTTCTATTTAGTGCAAGTCCTATTTCTAATTGTCATTGATGTAAAGTGTTGTAATTTGTATATCTCATCTTATTCTCATATACTTGCTTTTAATCTAATAGGCCTAATTATTTATTTAGGATGGTAAATAGGCATCAAATTGATAAGAGAGGGAATTATTATACAAATTGATTAACAACATTGCCTTACATGCAACATATTTGTATGTCTTGAAACATTCATAGCATTTTAACATCATAATGAGCCATAACAACTCAACTTACCATCCACTAATGGTTCTATAGATACCTGCTATCTTATACATGAAAATAATACCAACACCATTTTTACCTTATTTAACAATAGATAGTACTAGTGTAGTTTTCTTGATACTTCTACATTACTCCTTACTTAGCTAACAACAGAAAATTAAATAATGGCCAACATTCATGCCATATTCCCTACCTTGACAATTTAATTATATCTTCCGCTAATGAAAATTTAGAAATTAACCTTATTACAACATTTCGAGCAACTTCAAGAAATGACATTTAATTTACAGCCGTTACGTCAAAATATACTACTATTAAACCAACACGAAACAAAGCTGAAATTTAAACTAATGAACTTGAGCGAATAGAAGACAGAATTACAATTCAAGCTTCATTTTGTCATGTTGAAGCTCTTCACAACATGAGTTTTAAGAATATGTACCTGGAAATGAAGGTAAAAGGAGTAAATTTCAGCGATAATAGCAGCAGCAAAATACCGGCAGAATGTACCAGTAACACAGCAAGTCCGAACAAGACCCGTTAACCCAGATGTACAGTGATAGAAACTTGAGAGAAAATTTCAGATTTAAACCGAACACTATCCACAAACAAACAACGGATAGATTCTAGAAAAATAACATTTCAGATTTCAGCTTCTTTCCTCTATCTGTTTTAGATTCCTGTTTCTGATTTTTGTTTCTGCTTTTGTATCTGTTTCAGGTTGTGTGTGTGTGTGAATGTTCTCTTTTCTATTTCTTTTTCTGTTCTCTTCCTCTCTTTCCTTTCTGTTTTTTTTTAAAATCTGCCCTTTTTTTCTCTCTTTAAAAGTCTGAGTCCCCTAAATCAGTCCCCATTCCCCTCTATTTATACAGGGTTGTCCTATACTCTTCTAGTGCTGAATGGACCCTTTTCTCCTTTTAAAATCAGAAAGTTTTCCATTAAAACTACTTTTGAATACTTTAAGTGATCTTATCCTGATTTTAAGCAGCCCATTACCCTTTGTTTCCCATTATCTCATTAAATTAAAATCCATTAACAAACCACTTTCAGCCCTCTATTATATCATATTACCCTTACTGTTTTATCCCAGAAATGTCCAGATTTACTGTTTTCTACTGGTATTACTGCCTTAAATTCAGCATCTTAACAATACAGATTTTAAAAATCTGTATAAGCCTGATTATTAATTTGATTTAAGACAGCTACAACCAATCCTAAAGTTTGGACTGAATCCTGACTAAGAATGTAACCTCCTAACACAATTACATATAATCAACATTTGTAGAATCATACTAAATTCAGAACCAATCATCATAACAACATATTACACTGAGTTCAGTAAACTGAGATTTAACTTTGAACAAAAATCAAACAAACACAGGAGCATTGTCAATATACTGACAATGCCCTGAAACTCACTGATTCAGAAATCAACATATACACACCATTGACAAACTTTCTGATTTATTAAACAAGAATCAATAAATTGGGAAGAACTAATTAACTGATTTCAATGATGATAATCAACTCTAAACAGATAAACAGGGTATTACAAACATCATTTCAGAAGCAAGATTCACAATACAACTAATCGACGAACTTAATCGAGTCGATTACACACATTGTACATAATCACAATTAACAGAAACAATTCACATTTGGAATCAAGTAGACGGGTAGGGGACAGTATAACAAAATTGACTAGAAAATTATGAAAAATTAAACAAACTAATGAAACGAATATAGAATACACGTAGAACATACATAAGCAACAGAAAATTACCTCTGAGCCTTCAAATTCAACCGGACTCAACTCAACTTGGATTTGAACTTTGTTTGAAATCAAACAGACCTTAGTCGAAGTATTTTCTACTGAAAATACTTTGACTAAGGTCGATTAAACCTCAATCTTTGCCAGGATTGGAAATTTAGGGTTTCAGATCTTGGATTTTAAATCCGAACACTTCTGGGTAGGTTCGAGGGGAACCAACAATGACACACGGGTGGGGGTAGCCTAGGGGTCATTTGGTGTCAGTTTAGAACAGATCTGAGTTTGTTCTTGTTTGGTCCGAATCTTCAAAAGAAGATTCGAGAAGCTCGGAACTGATTCGAGCCAAACAAACATCAGATCCATAACAAGGCATGCTAGGGGGTACTATGGTGTTATTTTGGAAGCCATTGGAAAGGTTGGAGTTTTCAGACCCACCTTCGATTTAGTATTCGAAGAGTTGGGGTCTGATTCGAAGGAAACTAAGGTTAGATCTGTGTAGAGGATGTTCAGGGGATTCTAGGGTGTTATTTTGGTGACCGGCGGCGTTGATGCCGCCGGGTTTCAGGCGGTGGGATCCTAGGGCGGCTAGGGTTAGGGGTGAGTTTTGGAAGGGACGATAAACAGGGAAGGAGGGGGTGTTTGGCTAGGGGCCGGGGTAAGGGTTTGGGCCTTATATAGGGGTGGGGTGGATTGATGCTGACCGTTAGATCTAGTACGATGAAAGGTCAGGATTTACTCACTTAACCAAATGATGTCGTTTGGTTTAAGCTGGGGGACGGGTTGGACCGGGTATCGGATCGGGTAAGGATTGTGGGTTAAGGTTCGTGGGATCTCAGCCGTTGGTTGGCTTTGATCCAACGGTCTCTGGTAAACTACGACCAAACGATGTCGTTTTGACTCGTTTGAATTGGACCGGTACCTGGGTTGCCTGGATTGGGCTGAGGGGGGGTAATTTAGTTTTGGGCCTGGATTTTAATCCAGGTCCGATTCTATTTCTACAATTTATTTTATTTTATTTTATTTTATTATTTATCATTAAAAATCCTAATAAAAATTATAAAACAATTTTAATCTTACACAAAAATATTAATTACTTTATAACAACTATTTAACACATAGTCAAAAAATTAATCACACAGTAACATATTTAAAAATAGAACGAATGCATATTTTTGTGATTTTATTTAAATTATCTTTCAAATGCATAATTAAATCTTATATGCATGCAACATGTATTTTATTTTAATTTTCATTTTATTATGACAAAGTAAACATTTACGGACATAACACAAATATTTAACACCACGCAAATTCAAAAACTACACAGTAAAAGAAATTTATTTTATTTTTTGATTTATTTTGGAGTAGTTTTTGTTAAGGCAAAAATCACGTGCTCACAACACTCTCCATAAGGCCCACCAATCGAATTAGAGCGTCTTGAAGAACTGGGGTAGCGATAAACCCCTCTGGGACCTGAGCTGGGCCCACTAGAATTGTTGGGGCTGGAACCTCCTCCTTAAAATCAACCTGAGGCTATGCCACTGGTGCCGCTGCTTGGGGCTGAGCTCTGCCCCTACCTCGGCCTCTAGCATGGCCTCAGCCTCGGCCTCTGCCCCTAGTAGGAGCTGCTGTAGGGGGCTCGGGCTGCTAAGCAGTAGATGAGGAAGCGCGTGTTCTTGCCATCTGTGAAGAACAGAGTAGAAGTTCAATTAGCATTTGAGGAACAAATTTGCACGACAGGAAAGAACAAATGTAAGATTTTCCTAACTCTGTAGCCTCTAAGGATAAATACAGACGTCTCCGTACCGATCCCTCAGACTCTACTGAGCTTGTCCGTGAGTTGTGAGACCTATGTAACCTAGAGCTCTGAAACCAACTTGTAACGACCTGGATTTTCCACCCTCGGGAGTCGTGATGGTGCCTACTAGTGAGAGCTAGGCAAGCCAATCCTTAACTGTTTACTTCATTAACAATTACTTCTTTTA
Source organism: Nicotiana sylvestris (assembly GCF_000393655.2). Lineage (NCBI taxonomy): Eukaryota > Viridiplantae > Streptophyta > Magnoliopsida > Solanales > Solanaceae > Nicotiana > Nicotiana sylvestris. The sequence continues at coordinate 153,757,151 of NC_091063.1, read as the reverse complement.
ACAGTTCTCAGCAATAGCATGAAAGCAACGGGATTAAATAAATAAGCGGAAGACTTAAGTTTAAAGAAAACTGAACAATAATGCGAGAATCAACATATGCCTCTACCCAATAACTGGTGTCACATTACTCACAAACTTCTAAGAGTGCTAAATACAACCGTTTGAAAGAAAATATAAACTGTTTGTCTCGAATATATGAGGTAACAGACGGAAATAAAAGATAGAGGAGACGTCGTGCCAGCGAACGCCTACAAGGTTACCTCAGTGTCTCACTGGACTGAAGGCTGGCTCTCGCGCTACTGGTGCTGTCCGAAACCTGGATTTGTACAAAGAGCACAGAGCGTAGTATCAGCACAACCGACCCCATGTGTTGGTAAGTGTCTGGCCTAACCCCGGCGAAGTAGAAACAAGGCTAAGACCAGACTCCAGATAAACCTGTACAGTTATATAATATATGACGGAAAGTAAACAGGTAATAAGCAGTTAAAGCTGGGGAAGGGGAAACATGCTTCGGGGATAGCAGTTAAAAGAGAATAACAGGGAATAATAAGGAAGCTAGCACTATAACTTCTATCACAAATGAAGAAAATAAAGACAACTTTCGCTTTCAATTTCCTCTTGTTGCAGGCGTGCAACCCGATCCCATTTATCATATCTCGTGGTAGGCGTACCGCCCGCTCCCATTTCATTATATCTTGTGGTAGGCGTACCACTCGCTCCCATTTTATAATATCTTGTGGTAGGCGTACCACCCACTCCCATTTCATAAATCTTGTGGTAGGCGTACCACCCGCTCCCATTTCATAATATCTTGTGGTAGGCGTACCACCCGCTCCCATTTCATAATATCTTGTGGTAGGCGTACCACCCACTCCCATTTCAGAATATCTTGTAGTAGGCGTACCACCCGCTCCCATTCCATAATATCTTGTGGTAGGCGTACCACCCGCTCCAATTTCATAATATCTTGTGGTAGGCGTACCACCCGCTCCTATTTCATAATATCTTGTGGTAGGCGTATCACCCGCTCCCATTTCATAATATCTTGTGGTAGGCATACCACTCGCTCCCATTTCAGTTCATCACACGACCACAAGAAATCCCGGCAAGGGAACATGAGTAATGTATTAACTTCCCGGCAAGGAAAAATCAGCTATAACCAATCTTAATTTGCTAGTACTCAGTTCAATTAATGAAAATACTTAATCATAGAGGATCATTAATTAGAGTATATAAGGTGTCATTCAGAATCACAACAACTTTCAAGTTAAGATCCACGGTCATGCTTGACACCAACGTATAGATACTCGTCACCATGCCTATATGTCGTACTCAACAAGAAGCTAGTAGCAAATATGACTCAACTCCTAATCCCTCAAGCTAGGGTTAAACCAAACACTTACTCGATGCCTTGAACACCACTCAAGTCTCAATTATAGCTTTACCTCTTGATTCCACCACCAATCCGCTCGAATCTAGTCATAATTTACTTAATCACATTAATAAATGCTAAATGAATCAATCTCAATGCATGAAAATGAGTTTTCCAAATTTTTACCCAAAAAGTCAAAAATTACCCCTAGGCCCACGTGGTCGAAACCCAAGGTTCAGACCAAAACCCGATTACCCATTCCCCCACAAATTCAAATATATGGTTTGTTTAGAAAAAACCTAGGTTCTACCCAAATCACCCAATTTTCCCCATGAAAATCTTTGATTTGAAATTGAAATCATGTTAAAAGATGTTAAGAAATGAAGGAAATAGGTTAGAAATCACTTACCAATCGTTTTGGAGAAGAAAAGTTGTTTGGAAAATCGCCTCTTATGTTTTGGGGTTTTGAAAAGTGAAATATAACTGAAATTCACGTGTATTTATACCCCTCTGAAGTTCCCACCGCGGACCGCGCAAGAAGGACCGCGGCCGCGCAGGCTTCCTGAAGGCCTGCGGATCTATGTCCCGCACGGACCGCGCAAAGCCGACCGCGCAAAGGGGACCGCGGAACTTTTAAGTCTAAGGCACCCCGGAACCTACTCGAAACTCACCCGAGCCCTCGAAACTCTAAATCAAGTATGCACACTACCTCAAAAACACCCTATGAACATATTTGTGTGATCACCTCACCAATATAACATCATGAACATCGAATTGAGCCTCAAGATCCATGAAATTTCTCAAATTTCCTTTTAAAACATCAATTTTCCAAATTTGGGTCCAGTCACGTCAAACGACGTCCGCTTTTTACCAAACTTTACAGGAGCGATTCAAAACATATATAAGACATGTACCGGGCACCGGAACTAAAATACGGGCCCGATACCATTACTTTCACATCAGTTTTCATTTCAATTTTCTTTAAATATTTTCAGAAAATAATTTCACTTAAAAATTCATAACTCGGGCATGGGACCTCGGAATTCGATTCCGGGCATACGCCCACGTCCCATATTTTTCTACGGACCCTCCGGGACCGTCAAATCACGGTTCCGGGTTCGTTTACCCAAAATTTTGACCAGAGTCAAACTTATTCATTTCGAGGTCAAAACTTAGCAATTTTCACAAAATTTTACATTTAAGCTTTCCGGCTACGCGCCCGGACTGCACACACAAATTGAGGCGACTCTAAATGAGGTTTTCAGGGCCTCGGAAACACAGATTTCAATTAGAAACAGGTGATGACCCTTTTTGGGTCGTCGCAACACCGGTGCTCCAGTCTTCAGTATATTATACTGGAGTCAGCAAAGTACACTGGTCCAGCATAATATGTTGGAGTTCATACACAGGTGCACCAAACTCCAGTATATTATGTTGTACCGGTCTCTGTTGCAGCAAAATAGTGGCTATTTTTCATTGACTTCGTAAACGCTGGCTATTTTTAAATGACCAGTCCGAAAACTGGCTATACCGTGATATTTTTACCAAAAAAGTACTTTTTGAAAAATTTAAGGTGTATGGCCAAAATGAAAAAGTACTTCTGAACAACAGCAGAAGCATTTTTTTCTGCTTCTATGGAGAAGCTACAAATTCTAGCTTCTTCCAAAAAGTAGAAGCAGAAGCAAAAAGTTAACTTATTCAAGACAAAAATAGCTTACAATAAATTTATATATTTTTTCAAATTATCCCTCATTAATTTAATTTTTCTTTTTCTTTTCCTTTTCCTTTTCCTTTTCCTTTTCCTTTTGCTTTTTATTTCTGTTATACATTTATTCTCTTTTTTTATTTTCATCATATTTTTATTCTCTTTCTCCTATTCATAAGAGTAGATTTTAAATTTATATTGAATGATGTATTTGACATATTTAAATTATCATGTAAATAATAAATAATACCTAACACTCAATATTATTTCTTTGGATTAACTATATTTTATATTAATTAAAAATTTTACTTTACATTCTATATTTTAATTGAATTCTTTTCTAATAAATGTTTAAATTTATTTTTCTTTTTTAAATAATACTAATCGTAAATTGAACCTTTACTGTCTTTTTTTGTAATTTTATAGTTAAAAGTACTTTTTTTAAAAGATTGGCCAAACACAATGAGCTTGCAAAAAGTACTACTAAAATTAATCGGTCAAACACAAACTACTTATTTTGCAAAAGTACTTTTTCATAAAATACTTTTAAATAAAAGCACTTTTCAAAATAAGTAGTTTTTGGCAGCTTGGCCAAACGGGCTCTTAGACGCAAGGATATCACATACTCTTAACCTATTGGTTAGAGGTGAATGAGCTCTACAAAGTGAGCAAACCTTATTATCCCATTATGAGGGTATTTGGCTAAGCTTATAAGCTGGTCAAACTAACTTATAAGCACTTTTCGACTTATTTACGCGTTTGATAAAGTTAAAAGTGCTTATAAGCCAAGTGCTTATAAGTCAAAAATAAGCTAAAAGCCATAAGCTGGTCACCCCCGCTTATAAATTTTTAGCTTATAAGCACTTTATGTTTGACCAAGATTTTTACTATTTTATCCTTAAAATATTCTTTTTTTAGAACAAACTCTTACATCAATACTTACTGCCTCAAGTATTGTTTCAACCCCGCGCCTCTTCAAGTCTGCAATTCTTATTGACTATTTAAGATAAGCAAATTCTCTATTCCTTTGCATATTTGTATCTATGTGATTATGTATTAATCTTTGAACTGTATGTAATAAATGAGGACATATCAAATTTTTGGTGTATTGCTTTGTAAGTATTGTGGTGATGAAGACAGTGTTTGTTTCTCTTCAAATATTTTGTCCTGTGTACGTTTATTTTTTACTGAGAAAGTTTTGTCAATTTACTAATTATTATAACTTATGATTATATGTTTATCATAAAATAAATTATATTTATCATAAAGTTATCTTATCTAAGCATAGTTGTACTTAAAATAAAATGAAAAATAGAATATTTTGTATTTGAATCGATCTGGAATCTAAAAGTTTGAAGAAATTATGCTCTTATAAGTGTAAATAATTCTAAGGTTATTTAAGTCATTTTAATAGAAAAAGAGCTTATTAGCACTTTTTTATCAAATACTGCAGCAGCTTATTATCAATTTAAGCACTTGTATCCAAACACATAACTGCTTATTTATTAAAAGGAGAATTACACTCCTTGTCACTTGGCCCAACAACCTATCAGAAAATGGTCCACGTTTGGAGCCCTTACTCAGTGTAACCGAGGTTATACATAACCTGAAAATTACTTTTCATCGGTTAACCCGCCTTTTTTTTCTTCGTTCTTCTTCTTCTTCCCATTCACGCCTTTGCACCCCAAAATTTTTCTACCATTGTTATTCTCCTTAAATTCTTCTTCCAGATTCAAAGATGATAATCTCTTATGAAGTACATCATTCTGTAATTTTGTCACTTATGGTTCAAAGATTCGATTTCAGAAAATTTGGTTTTCCGATTTGTTAGTTGTTTGGAATAAGTGTTGTCCCAATTGATTGGAATTATCAACAGGAGTTCAAAACTTAAATTTCAAGTGATTTGGAGTAGATTTATGCTGGATTTGAGTTAAATTTCAGAGGATGCTCAAGGAAGAAGAAGAACCTATGAAGCTCCATTGATAGGATTCATTTGTATAATAATGTATAATATTGTATAAATAGTATATAAAGTGTATAAACACCTCTTATACACTATTTTATACAAGGTTGATACATTATTTATATGTATTTGGTGAATTTCTCACATTTTCTTCTTCTTCTTCTCTTTCTTCTTCTCATTCTTCTTATACACCTGTATACATAGTGTATCACAAATATTTTTACTACTGTGATTATATATCTTTATATACTTTTATACAACTATATACATAATGTACCTTTTTGTATAAAAGCGTATAACGTTGTATAAAAGTGTATAAGCATCTATGATGAAATTTTCGTACGATTTTCACTTGCAATTCTTGTATAAAACTAGTCCAAATCTACAGCAAATAACTTCAAACTTTGTATACAACCTGCTTAGACTATTTCTAATAAGTTCAAACAATACCCACTCCAAATTTCTCACAAAATCATAATCAAAATTTAAGAAGATTAGCAGTGAACAAGATGAGATTTTAGGTTTCTCGCGTCTGATTTTGCGTTTTGTAGTTGTGATAGATATGTATAAACTTGAGGAAAAAATAGAATAAAAACTCACAAATATTTCATGCCTAAAGATACACAAAATAAGAAAACCACAAAAAATATAATTCGGATAAATATTGGTTATGGGAGAAGGCATGAATGAGTGTTGACTGAGTGTCTCGATCAATGATTACACTAAAAATAGGGAACTGATTTTCACTTTCATTTTTTGTTTTCATATGATACTTTTTTATTAATTAAATTAAATATATATGGGTGAAAAACGAGGAGAGAGCTACAATAAAATAGGTAGGTGATGAAAAAAAAAAGGTTGTTATAGTTAGAGGGAATGGTAAAAGAAAAGGTCTTATTGATATTTGGCTATACTTTCGCAAACTTATAATTGGGCTAAAATAGTGCAAGGTCTACTTATGAAGTGCATTATTGTATAATTTTGTCTTTATTAATAGCATGTTTGGCCAAGCTTCTTTTTGGCCAAAAATGCTTTTTTTGGCCAAAAGCACTTTTGGCAAAACATTGAGGTGTTTGGCCAAGCTTTTGGAAGGAAAAAAAGTATTTTTGAGGAGAAGCAGAAGCAGTTTTGGAGAAACAGAAAAAAATAGCTTCTCTCCAAAAGCACTTTTTTGAGAAGTACTTTTGAGAAAAATACACTTAGAAACAGTTTTTTTAAAGCTTGGCCAAATATTAATTGCTACTCAGAAATGCTTTTCAAACTAATTAGCCAAACACAAACTGCTTCTTACCAAAAGTACTTTTGAGAAAAGCACTTTTGAAAAAAAATACTTCTCAAAATAAGCTGATTTTTGCAGCTTAGCCAAATGGGCTATAAATCAGTTTCAGCACTTAAAAGCACTTTTCAGCTCTAATGCTTATCATCTACTTCAAATCAGCTAATCCAAATGGGCTCTATTTTGAGTAGTCTATCTATAGTAGAGCCTTTCATTTAAATATAAACCAGTACACAAACTTATTTAGTGCACTCGTGCATTCCTCGAAAAAGAGAATTTAAAAGGGAAAAGAAGGATCTAATTGTTATGCTCTGATGCAGAAGACAGGTTCCTTGTTTTTGTTCGTGTCTCATCAAAATGGTAATACTGCCAACTGCATCCGTTACCTCCAGTGGCGGAGCCACATACACCCAAGAGAGGTTAATTTCACTGATGGTCACTGAACTATATTTTAATTTCACTAAAGTCACTCAACTATTTTTTGTCACTTAAAAGTAACTAAACTTTCACATTGTCACTTAAAAGTCATTTTGGCTCAAACTCCTACCATAAATATGACATGACATAACATTTAATGAAAAAAATCCAAAAATAAATGTCACATAAGCTCAAATGGACCATACCCACTTTAGATCCATTTCTCCCTTAATGTGATTTGACCCATGACCCAAATAGGTTTCAAAAGGGGGAAAAAACACACGCCCCTAATAAAATTAGCTCTTGTGATTTTTTTGTGGGGGTTTTATCGTATAAATACAATATTTTTTTTGTCTAAACAATTGCAATAGGTTGTTTGTAAGTACATATTTTGTGAAAATAGACTCTTATTAGCCTTATTATTATTATTATTCTATGCTTAGATACATTAATATGTTATGTAAGATGAATACAATACTATTTTAATTTCATTAGAAAATTATAAATATGTTATGTGAGTTGCATACAGTAGTATTTTAACTTCAGTAGAGTTATAAAACAACTCAGATGGGGCATACAAACAAGATAAGAATTTTTTTAGTATAGAATAATTATAAATGGGCATTATGTCATAGAAAAGGCAAGAATTTTGTAGTATAGGATAATCATTTTAAACTAATGTGAAATTTAATATTTTTTTATTGAAATAATTTGGGTTATGGATCAAATCAAAGGAAGAAATGGATTTAAAGTGGGTACGATCCATTTAAGCTTATGTGGCATTTATTTTGGATTTTTCTCATTAAATATTTGTTACGACCCAAAATCTAACTAGTCGTGATGGCACCTAACCCATCCTGCTAGGTAAACCAACTCATCAAGTCCAATACAATATAACTTAGGAAAAATAAATGATCTCTTATACACCTCCCAGGACTGGTAGTACAAATCATGAGCTTCTAAGAATAGAGTTTACAAAGCTGATATGAAAAAAATACATCATCTGTTTGACAAATACATAAACAGAGTTTAAAATTCTAAGGCTACCATGAACAAGAGGCAGCTACAACAGTGACGCCGGTACATTTTCCAAGTCAGCTCCCATCGAACACAGCAATGTCGACATCCGAAATCTGCACGCAATGTGCAAAAAGTGTAGTATGAGTACAACCGACCCCATGTACTCAATAAGTAACAAATAAACTTAGGTTGAAAGTAGTGACGAGCTTGTACCAAGGTCAGAGTCCACACCAATATCTAGCAATATAATTAAAGCATCACAAGGAATAACTCAATAATAAAATGCTCAGCTCGTTCACAGTTCCAAAAAAAATATTTTCTTTTCAAGTATAATAGTAAAACTCAATTCTTTTCACTGAAATCACCAAAATATGAGTAAGTCTGAAAACTATGATCTTTTCCATAAAACTTTCTTTCAAAATAGGAGATTTCATTTTTCAAATGGCATGAAGAAAGTACATCTCTATGCCTATGTTTCAATGTGCATGTTAATGCAATGCAAAATAGTGACAAAACCATATGCATACTCTCATAGTATCAATTCACTCAGTCCTCTCTGTCACTCAATGTAACGATCCGACCGATCGTTTTGAGCTTTTGCGCTTGGATCACCAGTTCTCGGGCATGACTTACTCTGTGTGATGTATTATGACTCATGTAAATTGTTGGTTTTGGTTTTCAGGGTAATCAGCAAGAAATTTGGAAGAACAGTTCTTAGTTTGAAGCTTGTAATTCGAAAGGTTCGACCAAGATTTGACTTGTTTGTAGATGATCTCGGATCGAAATTTTTATAATTTGGTTAGTTCCGTTAGGTGATTTGGGACTTAGGAGCGTGATCGGAATGCATTTTGGAAGTCTGTAGAAGGTTTAGGCTTGAATTGGCGAATTGAGATTTCGGCGTTTCCTAGTTGATAGGTGAGATTTTGATATAGAGGTCAGAATGGAATTCCGAAAGTTGCAGTAGTTCCGTTGTGTCATTTGAAATGTGTGTACAAAATTTCAGGTCATTCAGACGTGGTTTGTTGGGTTTTTGATCAAAAGCGAAATTCGGAAGATTTTAGAAAGTTTGGCTTGAATCTAATGTGTTTTGGGTGATTTGATGTTGTTTGAGGTGTTTCATTGATCGGAATAAGTTTGAATAAGGTATTAGAATATGTTGGTGCTTTTGGTCGAGGTTTCGGGGGCCTCAGGGTGATTTCGGATGGTTGACGAAGAAGTTTGGATTTTGTTGCAACTACTGAATTTGCTGCTTCTGGTATTTTCGCACCTGCGGATTGGGGAACACAGGTGCGGCACCGCATAAGCGAAGTTTTAGTCGCATAAGCGGAAAAGGGATTAAGGAGCAGAAACCGCAGAAGCAAATATGTGGACCGCATCTGCGGAGTCGCAGATGCGGAAGGTGATCGCAAATGCGTAATTTTGGTTGTTTAGTGATTTCCGCAGAAGCGGGCGAGAGGACGCAAATACGGTACCGCAGGTGCGTGGATTGACCGCAGATACGGGTCCTGGTGTCATAAGTGAAATCCGCAGAAGCGGATGTTTTTTCGCAGAAGCGGAGGTGCAGATGCGCTTATAGGATCGCAGGTGCGAAAGAGCTGGGCAGAAGGTCTAAAAATGCCCCTTCATGATTTTCAGTCATTTGTTCACCATTATTGTGCGATTTCGAAGATCCAAGCTGTTATTTCAAGAGGGGATCAAGTGTATCCACAGAGATAAGCTACTTGGGCTTTATACCTTGTGTTTATGGTAATTATATCATTGTTTAATCATGAAAATTTGGGGGAAATTAGAGGAAGAGTTGGGAATTTAGGGCTTGAAATTGAAGAGTGAATTTTTAAAATTTGAGTGACCAGATGAGGTCGGATTTTGGCAAATTTGATATGTATGAACTCTTGAGAGGATGAGGATTCCATTGATGTTAATTTTATCGAGTTTCGAGACGTGGGCCCGGGGGCCGGGTTTGAGCAATTTCGGGATTTGGATATAAATTGGATATTTTCGAGTGGGCTTCATTCCTTTTGCATATTTTAATGATTATGTACTGATTGTGGCTAGATTTGGAGCATCCAGAGGTCGATTTGCGCGGCGAAGGCATCGCGGGCTAGAGGTTGGATCAGATCGAGGTGAGTAATGATTGTAAATGATGTTCTAAGGGTTTGAAACCGGGGATTGCATATCGTAGTGCTATATTAAGGTGAGGTACACGTTTGATGACGAGCGTAGGGTCGTGCACTATTGGAGATTATGACTTGGTCCGTCCCAATTGATGATTTTACCACATATTTGACTGAAATCTATTTGCTATCATCATTATTTGGGCTGAATGCCATATTTGGACTGAATGCCAACTATTTGAACCTTTCAGGGATTTTTATTGATATTTCCTCACTGTTTTGACTTTAAACTTGTACTCAGTCATGTTATATTCTACCGTTTTCAAAACTCAGCCATGTTTACTCTGCTTTAACACTTGAAATGATATCTTAAATCATATTTTGGGTTGAGCATCATGTTTTACTGTTGCCCGAGTGGCTTATGTGATTTTTGACTGAGTAAGGCCGAGGGCCTGTGTTGTGAGAAAACTTTTGGGACGGGCTGCACGCCGCAATGGTGATACACTGATTTGATTACGAGGCCGAGGGCCTGAGATATGTACGCCACGAGGTGGCTTGTTGATATTGATATGAGTCCGAGAGCCTGTTTATGATACCACGAGGTGGCTTGATATTACGCTTGGGCTGTAAGGGGCCTCTCCAGGAGTCTGCACACCCCCAGTGAGCGCGAGTACCCATTGTAATGTGAGATATAGCCCGAGGGGCTGATATTATTCTGAGATATTGCCCGAGGGGCGGATTGGTTGACATTGTGCCCGAGGGGCGAACCTTATGTGCTTATCTTTCTTATTTGCCTGTCATGTACCTGTTTAATTGTGTAATTGTGCCCGAGGGACGGATTTCTGTGCTTATCTGCACTAATTGTTTTGTATTTATTTGCGCAACTGTTGAAAAAGTCATTTTCAAAGAAGTTTAAACTGAGCTAAGATATTTTAAGAGATTTTACAGCTTCATTGCTTTCTTACTGGCTTTTGAACTACTTCTATACAGCATGTTGATGCACTTTTCGTTATTTCTTACCATTCAGACTTTAGTTATGATTATTACTCACTGAGTTGGAGTACTCACTTTACTCTCTGCACCTTATGTGCAGATTCAGGTATTTCTGAACCCGGTAGCGGGTATTGGCTGCTCTGAGGCAGAGTCATCGGAGTTTAGCAAGGTAGTTGTCGGCGTTCGTAGCACTGCTTTTCTCCCTCTTTATTTCATTAGTCCATATTTTGTACGTTTTAGACTTTTCAGTTGTATTTAGACCCAGTAGATGCTCGTGACTTGTGACACCCCAGTTAGGGCTGTGTTGGGTTATACTTCCGTATTTTTATTGATATTATCTGCTACTTCATATTATTAATCATGTCTTAGACAGTTTTACTGTTGTTTTAACTTTTCAACGTCGAATTGGGAATATTTGGATGGCCTTGTCTTCACGAGAGGCGCCATCACGACCGGTTCTGGGTTAGGGTCATGACACTCAATCCTCTCAGTCACTCAGTCCTCCCAGTCACTCAATCCTCACAGTCACTCATGCCTCACAATCACTCAATTCTCCCAAGTCACTCGGCACTCGCACTCGGTAGGTACATACGCTCACTTGGGGTGTGCAGACTCCAGAGGGGCTCATTCAGCCCAAGCGCTATAACAAGCCATCTCGTGGCATAATTCAATTAGGCTCTCAGCCTCACTCAGTCATAAATCAGTAACAACATGTTGCGGTGTACAGCCCGATCCCATAATCATCCTCACAATTAGGTCATCGGCCTCACTCAGTCACCAATCTCTCCAGTTTTTCGGGCTCAAAATGTCATGAAAATCAGCCCAAAATGATGATATAATGTATCAATAATAACAACTGAGACTGAGATATTATATGAATAAATGAATATGATTGAGTATGAAATATCAATGAAATCAGTGAGATGACAGCAATAAACGACCACTATGGGTCCCAACAATATCGGCATAGAGCCTAAACATGATATCTAACATGATATACAACTCAATTTACTTATCACATGGTAAAAACACAGATATCAACAAAGTAGGACCACTACACAGTGTCCTGGAAACAATAGAGTCACCATTCACAGGGTACACACCAACACGCCTGTCACCTAGTATGTGCGTCACCTCAACATTAATCACATAACACATAATTCGGGATTTCATACCCTCAGCACTAAGTTTAAAAGAGTTACTTATCTCAAATTGTGAAGTTCTTTACTCCGCTATGCCCTTGCCTCGTAAATCGGCCTCCGAACGCCTTGAATCTAGCCACAATTAATGTGATTCAGTCAATACAATTTGTAGAAATTAATTCCATATAAAAATATTAAATTTTTACAAAAATCTGAAATTTAACTAAAAATTGCCCGTGGGGACCACATCTCGGAATCCGACAAAATTTACAAAATCTGATAAGCCATTCAATTACGAGTCCAACCATACCAATTTTACTCAAATCCGACTTCGGATCAATGTTCAAATCTCAAAAATACATTTTATGGAATTTTAGAAAATTCCTCCATTTCTCTTGAAATATCAATAATCTAACTCCAAAAATGAAGATTAATTCATGGAATATAATCACAAGGGAGTCAAGATCACTTACCCCAAGTTTTGTGGTGAACTTTGCCTCTGAAAATCGCTCAAACCGAGCTTGAAAGTCCAAAAATGAAAGAAAACTCGAACTGCTCCGCTATACACTGTCCAGAATTTTCGCGGTACTATTCACATGCGTTGTTATTCACGCGCGTTACTGTTCACAGTACTGTTCACGGGTACTGTTCACAGTGCTGTGAAAAAAATACAACAGCTTTTCTTTAAGTCTAAATCGATCCGTTAACCTTCCGAAATCAACTCGAGGCCGTCGGGACCTCAACAAAATGCATCAACTAGTCCTAAAACATCATACGAACTTAGTCGATGTCTCAAATTACATTGAACAATATAAAACATAAATCACACCCCAATTCAAGCCTATTTAAAACTAATAAATTCCAATTTCTACATTCGATGCCGAAACCTATCAAATCAATTTCGATTGACCTCAAATTTTGCACACAAGTCATAAATGATATAACGAAGATGTTTCAATTTTCATAATCGTATTTCGATCCCGATATCAAAAAGTCAACTCCCCGGTCAAACTTCCAAACTCAAATTTCCTATTTTCGCCATTTCAAGCCTAATTTAACTATAGACTTCCAAAAAAAATTCTGGACACACTCCTAAGTCCAAAATCACCATACAAAGCTATTGGAATCATCAAAAATCCATTCTGGGGTAATTTACACATATTTTACCATCCGATCCATTTATTCAACTTAAGCCTCCAAAACATGGATTGTTCCTTCAATTAAATTTTGAATCATCTGAAAACAAAACTCGACCACTCTTGCAAGTCATAATACACAAAACGACGGTACTTAAGACTTCAAATAGCTGAACGGGATGGAAATGCTAAAAACGACAGGTTGGGTCGTTACAATATTATGTCATGTCACATTTATGATAGGGGTTTGAGCCAAAATGATTTTTAAGTGACAATGTGAAAGTTTAATCACTTTTAAGTGACAAAAAGTAGTTGAGTGACTTTAGTGAAATTGAAATATAGTTGAGTGACCATAATTGAAATTAACCCCACCCAAGAGGTGTTAACCGATTTGTCGGAAAATTACACTATTTAATTTAAAAAAAAAAATATGTATATATAAATGACACCCCTTGACTTCTTAGTGAGGTTATTTCTTTATATTTTAACTCCCTTTAATAAAAATCCTGGCTCATTTTAACTCCGCCACTCGTCACCTGTATCATTCATATACACACGGAGGCTCATTTGGTGGCTTATGGCTTAGCTAACTTGGCCTTCATTCAAGAGTTTCATTTTAAATGACTTGTGCTTGTATCATCTTAATGGTGTGTCGAATATTGCGGGGATTTTATTTCCTCCCTTGATTTTGGGTTAGATTTTTTTTCGTTGTCAAAAGGGGAAAAAAAAGTATCTATAACACATACAGTATATCCAATTGTTATTAAAACAGTGTTAAAATTCCTCGATCAATTTACAATTAAATTAGATTAAATCAGGAATGTGAGATATTTTTCAAGTTAATTTTCTATAGATTTCTGCTAATACCTCGGTTACTTACTAGTAAACTTTAGTAGGATAAAAGTGAAATTTGGCTTTAGCTTCCTCCACTCTTTGGTTCCCCATACATAAACCCCAAAACCTCACATAAACCCTTCAAATCCAATCACCACCACTCCGCCATTAAACTACCATGAATTCCTACAACGCGACCACCCCAAATTTCGACAACCTCCTCCTCCAATCCCTAATGAACCGACTCCAAATTCGCCCTCCTCCTTCAAACCCACCATCACAATCCCTCGAAGATCTCCTCTTCAACACTCTCCCTTTCTCCTTCTCCGACGAAGATCAAGAATCCGACGACGATAACAACAACGACTCCTCATCCTCTTCCAAATCCCAGCTCGTCAAAGAAGAATCTAAAGTGGAAAAACACATAATCCGCACAATTCTTACTGGCAAAATTGATTCACTAAAACCGAATTCGGGTCAAGCTGTTGCTATTGGCGAACACCATATATGTATTGGGTTTCATGAGGATACCGGGTCGGATTATCGGGTTTGGGAGTGGCATGGTCATATCATGCTCTTTGATGAGGAAAATGGATATAGTCCTGAATACATTTATGGGAATTACTTTGAGAGAGTCAATGTTAAGCTTATGAAGAAGAAAGAAGAGGAGAAAGAAGAAGAAAAAGAAGAAGAGGAGACTCAGGTAGAGGAGAAAACTGGGAATTTAGGGTTGAGAGAGTTGATTGAATCGAGTGAATCGGGTAACGAGGGGAGGATTCTGAGGAGGAATATGAATGCTGGCTCTACAAGGTCTTATATTGATTCACTCCCTTTTCGTCTTTTAAATTCTGGTATAGTTTGACTAGGCACAAAGTTTTAAGAAAAAAATGAAGGTTTTTAAAACTTATAGTCTTGAACATGCTATAACAAGCATCTCATTAAGGTTAAAATGGAAGTCTAAAGTTAATTGTTTCCAAATATATAAATATGACATTCTTTTTGGAACATATTAGTAATGCAAATGAAATAGTGCCAAACAAATTGGAGCTAAGGTAGTAGTTATCAGCATAGTTATCTTTGAATACTGCATTAGAGATACTTGAGTTGAATTATTGTGTCTAGCTTTTGCATGAACATCAGGAATTTTTGATTGTTTATACTTGTTTTAATTTTTAAATAGCAAATGTGGATTTATTTAGGAGAATACACCATCAGAATAATCTACATCAGCCCCAAGCTCTTAGATAATTTGGCTTTTCCTACATGAGTAGCTTTTATTTCGAAGCTAATAACAAGACTCATTGATTTCCAAATTGTAAGGAATCATGTTCCATGTGTTAAGATCTTTAGTGTTATACTGTTCTAAGATGTGATCATTAACACACAAAAAAAAAAGATAAAAGAATTAGATGGATAGTTAGAACATTGTCTTCAGAAGCGAGGACAACAATGGAAACTTTATCTGTCAAACTCTGGTGCTTCTTTTGGGAGTAGATGATTATCAACATTATAAATGAAAATAAACCTATTTTTCAAAAAAGTTCAGCAATTTTAGTTCAGCTTAAATGTTAAGTTTGTTGTTAATTGTAATGAGGGAAACTGTTGATCTTAGTCAATTTTCTCCAAGAGAGTTAAGCCTATTAGCATATTGTAGAAGCAATTTAATACATTTGATGTGAATATGAACAACTAGCTATATTACGTGTTATCTCAGCATATTAGGTGATGCTTCAAGGTGCCATCCTATAGGCGCTAAGCCAGCAGGACTTGGCTAAGGAGGAATATAACTATGCTGTGCAGCACTTTGTTATTTTTTTTTTTTATTTGCACCGGGTGTCCTAGTCTCTAAGAGCCCCGACTAATCCCGGGGGTGCACAGGCCCTCGGCAAGGAGTTTCCCGCAAGTGTGTTATTTTGATGTGCTCTGTTAACCTTTGAACTGTGCCGAAGTAATGCTCTGTAATCTGATCTCTTAATATGATACAAGGACAGCAAAAACAAATAGCTCTTATCAGGATCTGTGTCAAACGAAGTACAATAGTAAAGTGCTCTTACGATTGGAAGCCAGAGAGACTTAGCATGCTCTATATTCTTTCTTGTCATGGATAAAGTACCTTTTTCAATGTCTCAAATGTCATGCTTCCTGCAAGATGCCTTTGTTATCACTATATTAGGGTGCTGTATCTCCTCTCCTTACAAAATGTGCATATCATACAACAAAATGACAATATCGCCTCACAATGGGCATGGGAAGTCTCCCTCTATGAACATGAAAATGCACAACACACATAGTCTACTTACTAAAAAGCCTGAGATGGCCAAGAATTAGTCCAAGTAGCGGGTTTCTTTCTTCACTGACTCATTATAGTTAGCAACACAGGAGGAATAGCTTGTATGCAGTTCATAAAGAGGATAAGAAGCTAAAAAAATTCTATGGGGTTCTAAGAGCTTCAAAGTGCGAAACTGTTTTTTGATTTTTTATTTTATTTTCTTCTAACCCTTTAATGTAAGAGTAGGATGGATCTAGAGACTAGAAATGACTTATGAGGAGGTAGGGAAGGGAATATTTTTGAACCAAACATTTAAAGAAAACCTATAGATGCTATTAGTAACTATAATACAAAGTCATCTGATTAACAGACTTCTAGTACTCTCATAGGGATCATTCATAAGATATTTTGTGTGGTGATGGGACTCTGTACTAACCCCCTTGGTTCCAGGGTTTATGCTTGTGCTCGATATCTCAGACTATCTTTTATCCCAAATAATTCGTAAGTAACTCAGTATTATGTAGGCACTATCCCTTTCTTGTAGTTCCTCACAACATCCAACGGCATTTCCCTTTGCTAAACATTTTTGTTCAGAAGATGTTTATGTCTCTCTAAATTTAAGTTAGCATCTGTTTGCTTTTACTTGATGCATTATTCCCCTATGATGTTTTTACCTACTAGATGCTTCTTGTTGCTTGAAGGTGATTCTAACTGATTTTTCTCGATTTTCTCTGCTTCTAATATTTGATTCTTACTGTGCTGCCATGAATATTTTTTCTAGTATATTTACTCTTTCCTCGTCTCTGATCGCTCTTCTTGACTTAGCTTTCCTTGTTACAATTGACAGGGTCTAGATGGTGAAATTGTCAAGTGTTTGCTATTTTAGACTAAAGGAGGTTGCTGCTTATTTTCCCATAGCTGCATGGAGTTTTTTTTTAACATTTCCTTTTCCAAGCTACTTGGTGTTCAAATAGCATACTTGCAAACTATAATCTTGCATGGTCTGAAATTGTGCATTGAAAAGCAAAATAGGAGCTCTTTGGTGCCGCACCTGAGAATAGTTCCTGCTTTACTTTTATTCTTTTTAACAAAATTCTCAATATACTGCTGTTGATATCTGGTGCAACATCCCATTTCAGGGTAATCTTGTGTTAATTATTGTTATTTGTTGTTTCTCATTGCAGTCGCATACCTAAAATGGGAAAATTAATGAGATAGCAAAAAACCTTTTTATGTTATGAATACATTGAATTTGTGAATGTCCAACAACTCATCCATGAACCATTTTGGATTATACATGAATATCTTGTAACTCTCAAGTAAATTGTACACTATATATATATGGTGTTTCTGATTCTACAAAAGACATCAATAAGATAGACTTGAATTCAACTTGATAGAAGAAAAGTTTTATCTATATTTTTTTGGCTTATATTGCTACTAATACGTTATCAGCAAGAAGTTCTAACCAACTGAGGTTATATGCTTCATTTGAATTTTATCTTCTTCCAAAAAGAGGGAGTTAATTACTTTTCTGATTCAGGTATACATTCTTATGTTTATAACGTTTCTATTAGAATCTTCTTTAACCTGTAATTTAATTACCATATGCATAACTTATTTTGAATATGATTATAATAGTTGCCTTGGTATGAAAATAATAAGTTTCGGTTAAATTGGTTTTTTATTATATAATCTACGAAGAAGTTTAAACCTACACATAAATAGATAAGTATTAAATTTAATTACAATGATTAGATTAATTAATCTCACATCCAAATGTTATGATAGAATAGGCATTTAGAAGGAATTATTGCAAAATTTTTAAGTAAGTTTAAACGTATCTTCAATGAATTTATCACCTAAGTGTACAAACTAATTAATGACTTTAAAATTAACGACTTAACTATTAGATGAATAGTATTCAATGTTGAAAATTGGCATAATTGATATCATCTAGTTTTATGCCTACTTAACTTATTGAAACGTCTTCCAAGTAGAACAAAATATATTAGTACTTGTTAATGAGATTACTTCAACTTATGACTTCGTGGCCACTTAAATTTGTATCAGTTTGCAAAGCCGATACATTAACTTATGTTTTTCTCATTTGAACACTCCAACTTGACAAAATGGGTACTAATAAACACAGCCACCAGAGCATGTACATCAATTGCGCTAACATGTACAACACATCATGCTAAGCTATTTATTACTTGTCATGTGTTATTTGGGAGTCCCATTTTTAAATACAAAATCAGCAAAAAAAAGTTACAAATACAAAAAAGAAAAATTACCTGAAACATACCCAGTATTAATCTGTACCTAACCGCCCCCCTTCTTCTTCGTTCACTATCCTCCCTTCCTTTTTTACTCTTCTTTCTTCTCCTTTCTCTTTTTCTTCATTATTCTTTCTCTCTCTTATTTCTAAATCAAATTCACAACATCACTATGGTCATGATTAGACCATAACCAAAAATTAAAAAAATACAGAAATCCATGGTTTTGAAAGTGGGGGTCGCCCAATATCATTGCAAATTTGCCTTTTTTTTGTTCCTGCTATTTTGACAAAGATGAATTCGATGATAGAACAACGACAAAGCTCAAGCTTTCTTCCGACCACCGGTGGTTGAGGAATGTTGGAATGGAAATAGTGAGTGGAGACTAGAAAAAAATTATTAAAGGGGAGGATGAAGGGAAAAAGAAACAGAGAAAAGGGACGGGGAAAGAGAAATTAAGATGAGAAATGAAAAAAATTGGGTGGGAGTTTTGTTGGGAAGACGAAAGAGTTGGAAGGGGAGGGGAAAAGAGACGGGGAAAGGGAAAAGTCTTTTTTTTATTTATATTTATATTTTATTTTAATTCTAATTTTTTTAATAAAAACAATACTATTCACGCGACTTGGCAGCGTGATTTGCACACAGTTTAGCCATGTCAGCTTCAGTACTTTCACATAGGCATAGTAAATGGTCAAAAGTATTTATTAGTACCCATTTTGTCAAGTTGGAGTGTTCAATTGGAAAAAATATAAGTTCATGTATCGACTTTACAAACTGATACAATTTTAAGTGGCCACGAGGCTATTTGGCCTTTATTCTCTGAAAATATACTTACATGTCTAAAGTTCTTGTGTATAATATTAAGCACTAATTTATCATCGCACTACACATAATTGTTTGTTCTAACAATTATATAGAAAATGTTAATACACGATTATATTCTGCATTGATTTTTTTTTTCATTGACAATAATTCTTATCATTCTAATTTACTTATTTTCTATGATAGTTTTCACTATGTCAAATTTGTCAAAACTTGAATTTGTGGCACTTGACATATCTGAGAATAATTATTTGCTATGGGTACTTGATGCTGAAATTCACCTTGACGCTAAAGATCTTGGTGACACTATTAAAGAAGGAAATATTTTTTCAAGTCAGGATAAGGCGAAAGCCATGATTATCCTTCGCCATCATATCGATGAAGGGTTAAAAAGCGAATATTTAACCTTGAAAGATTCATTTCAATTATGGACTAGTTTGAAGGAACGATATGACCACCTAAAGGCCACGGTATTGCCAAGAGCTCGTCGTGAAGAGATGCACTTACAACTACAAGATTATAAGACCATAAGTGAATATAATTCTAATGTATATCAAATAATATCCCAACTAAAATTGTGTGGGGAACCTATGAATGATGAGGACATGTTGGAAAAGACTCTTTCCACTTTTCATGCCTTAAATATGGTGTTATAACAACAATACCGTGAAAAGGGCTTTAAGAAATATTATGTATTGCTTCAACAATACATAATACCCTTTTAATGAAAAATCATGAAGCCAGCCCCATTGGATCAGCTCCATTTCCAGAGCAAATCTTGTAGCGATAGATCCAAAGTTTGAAAGAAGACAAAATAATTATCGTGGCCGTATAAATATACGTGGGCGTGGCAATGGGAGAAATAATAATTGCTATGGTGGTGGTCATTATAGATAAGAGAACAATAAAGGTTCTCAGAATAATCCTTCAAAAAGCAAAGGTAATATTTGTCATTGATGTGGTATGAAAAATTATTGGGCACGGATTTATCGTACGCTTGAACATTTTGTCAAACTTTATCAAGCCTCCATAAAAAGGAAACAAAATAAGGTTGAGACTCACTCGACCTTTCAAATGTCGAGGCGGGCCCTATGTATAATCATGAAAAAGTTGAAGCAAACCTTGCCTATAAATGATATTTTTGAAGGCCTTGCATATATTACTCATTTAGAAGTTGGAGACTTCTTTGAGCATCATAACTGAAGACTTATTACTGGAAAAAATTATAAAAATAATTACTTTTTTTAATGAAGTTCATATTTGAATAAAACGTTTTATGTTGTCATTATTTACTTTCAAGTATAGTTTCTTTTGTTCTTAAATTTTTCAGTATTACTTATGATGTGTTTTTTTCTTTCTTTTTCTTTATGAAGAATATGAAAACTTCTCAATCTTCAGTTGGTCGTATGAATAATAAATAAGAAATATGCCTTCTTGATAGTGCTACGATGCACGCCATATTAAAAGATAAGAGATATTTCTCATATTTTATTATGAAAGAAGCTAATATCATAACAATATCTGGCAGTACAAAATTAATTGAGGGCTCTGGAAGAGCGACTTTATTACTATCAGGAGGAACTATATTGGTTGTTAATGATGCATTATATTATAGTAGGTCTCAATGAAACTTGATGAGTTTCAAAGATATTCACCAAAATGGCTATCATATCGAGACTACCAATGAAGGAAAGGTTGAACATCTTTATATTACTACAATAAAAGCGGAAAATAAGTGTGTTCTTAAAAAGCTTCCCGCATTTTCCTCCGGATTATACTACACAAGTATTAGAGTAGTCGAATCACACCATAGTAAACAAAAGGGTTTACTAGTGATTTTATTATTTGGCATGACCGGTTGGGCCATCTCGGTTATAATATGATGTGCAAAATAATTGAGAATTCACATGGCCATTTATTGAAGAACCAGAAGATTCTTCAAACTAAAGAATTCTCTTGTGCTGCATGTTCTCAAGGCAAACTGATTATTAGACCATCAGTAATTAAAGTTGGAGTTGAATCTCCTGCATTTTCGGAACGTATACAGGGTGATATATGTGGGCCCGTACACCCTTCATGTGGACCATTCAAATATTATATGGTTTTGATAGATGCATCTACAAGATGGTCACATGTGTGCTTATTATTGTAGCACCCCAAAAAATTTCGAAGTACTTAAGCATTATTAAGAATGTTGATGTGTACTAATTATATTATTTCGTGTGCAGATGTGGACTATTAATATGATGGATATCAATTGGATATAATAATAAGTGTACGAGGTATATTATAAGTGATGTGGGGTCTAAGGATAGCCCTAAGTCCAAGTCAAGTTGGAAATTATATGATAGACTAAAGTTCCAAATAAGTACGCACATGACCTAACTTTGGATGAGCTATATATATATATATATGTGGATTACAACCTATAAAATGAAAGGTCTTGGAGTCTAGTTTCTAAAGCTTCAAACCGTTTGTAATTTGGACATTCCTTGTGACGACCCAGCCAGTCATCTCATGAGTTACCGCTCCGTTTTTCCCATTTCTGCTTCTTATTGCCTTGTTTATCGGTTCTATATATGACCGGGTTGGTTGAATCGGGTTCGGAAAGGTTTTGAGAAGGTTTGAGACACTTAGTCTCTTTTTAGAAAACTTAAGTTGGAAAAGTCAACCGAATGTTGACTTATATGTTAGAGGGATCGGATGTGAGTTCCGATGGTTCGGATAGCTTCGAAAGGTGATTTGGGACTTAGAAGCATGTTCGGAATATGTTTTGGAGATCCGGAGTAGATTTAGGCTTGAATTGGCGAAATTAGATTTTTGGCATTTTCCGGTTGATAGGTGAGATTTTGATATAGAGGTCGGAATGGAATTCTGAGAGTTGCAGTAGTTCCATTGTGTCATTTGGGATGTGTGTGCAAAATTTCAGGTCATTCGGACGCAGTTTGGTTGGGTTTTTGATCAAAGCGTAATTTAGAAGATTTTGGAATTCTTAGGCTTGAATCCGATGCAAATTTGGTATTTTGATGTTATTTTAAGCATTCCGAAGGTTGGAACAAGTTTGAATGATGTTATAAGATATGTTTGTGCTTTTGATTGAGGTCCCGGGTGCCTCAGGATGATTTCGGATGGTTGACGGGGAGTTTGGAGTTTTGGTGAAGCTGTAAATTTTCTAGTTCTGTTGTTTTTTCACCTGCGGATTAGGGACCGCAGATGCGATGCCGCAGATGCAAAGAAAAGGGCCGCAGAAGAGAAAAGGGCCTAGGAAGGCTGGAACCACAGAAGCGGCTGAAGAGCCGCACCTACGAAGGCGCAGGTGCGGATAAAGTATCGCAGAAGCGAAAAATGGACGGTTAAGCAGTTTGCGCAGAAGCGCACCTGGGACCGCAGATGCGGGTCCGCAAGTGCGGGTCCGCAAGTGCGGGTCCGCAAGTGCGAGCTTGTGACCGCAGAAGCGGTTTAGCTGGGGCAGAACATATAAATTCATTCCTTCGCAATTTTTGAGCTATTCCACCATTCTTAAGTCGGTTTTTGGATCTTTTTGGGCGATTTGAAGAAGGATTTCAAGGGAGTTTCATTGAGGTAAGGATTTTGGACCTAAAACTCATTCCTATGGTATTATTTCACGGATTAGAGATGTAATTAATGGAATTTAAGGGTTAAAATTGGGGAAACTAGGGCTTGGTATTTGAGACCTAGACTTGAAGATTTGAGGGGCCATTTGTGGTCAAATTTTAGGACTTTTGATATATATGAATTCGTGGAAAGATAAAGAATCTATTGATATAAATTTTATCAAATTTCGAGACGTGGGCCCGGGGGTCGGGTTTTGGTAATTTCGAGATTTTATGCTATAAATTGATTATTTTTGCTTGGGCTTCGTTCCCTTAGCATATTTTGACGTCGTGATTATGATTTTGGATAGATTTGACGCGAGTTGAGGCCGATTTGAGGGGCAAAGGCATCGCGGATAGAGTTTGGACCGGGTTGAGGTGAGTAATGATTGTAAATGTTATCCTAAGGGTATGAAACCCCGGATTGCACATCGTTGTGTTATATTGAGGTGACGCACACGCTAGATGACGAGTGTGGGGTCGTGCACTATTAGGGATTGTGACTTAGTCCATCCCGAATGATTCTTTTACCGTGTATTTGACTGAAAATTGTTTGCTATCATCATGTTTTGGGCTGAATGTCATATTTGGGCCCCGTGCCAACTCTTTGAACCCTTAGGGGATTTTTACTGATATTTCCTCATTGTTTGACTTTATACTTGAACTCAGTCATGCTATATTCTACTATTTTCATAACTCATCCATATTTACCCTGCTTTAACACTTAAAATGATATTTTAAATGATATTTTGGGCTGAGCATCATGTTTTACTGTTACCCGAATGGTTTTGAGATTCTAACTGAGTAAGGCTGAGGGTCTATGTTGTGAGGAAACACTGATTATGATTAGGAGGCCGAGGGCCTGAGATTTGTACGCCACGAGGTGGCTTGTTGGTATGAGGCTGAAAGCCTATGTGATTATGCCACGAGATGACTTTATATTGCACTTGGGTCGTAAGGGGCCCTTCTAGGAGTCGGCACACCCCAAGTGAGCGCGGGTACCCATTGTGATGTGAGATATAGTCCGAGGGGCTGGTTATTGTTCCATGTGTTGCCCGAGGGGCTGATTCTGTTGGTATTGTGCCTGAGGGGCATTTCTTTATATGTTTACCTTTTCTAGTTGCCTGTATTTTACTTGCTTAACTGCTTAAAAGGGGATTTTAAGAAGCTTAAACTGAACTGAAGAGACTTTGCATATTTTCATGTTTCATTACTTTTACTGGCTTTTACTTCTTCCTTATAGCATGTGATGTGCCTTACGTGATTTCTTATCTCTCTGTCTTCATTTATTATTATTACTCACTGAGTTGGAGTACTCACTTTACTTCCTGTACCCCATGTGCAGATTCAGGCGCTTCAGGTCCTGCTGGCGAGGGTTGAGAGCTTCCAGCAGATTTCGGAGTTCACGAGGTAGTTGCTCGGCATTCGCAGCCCCGTGTTTCTCCCCCCTATCTCATTTCTTTTCTCTTATTAGTGTTCTATAATAATTTGAGTAGACTTTTCAGACTTGTAGTATATTGATAGATGCTCATGACTGGTGACACTCCGATGTCGGGTTGTGTTAGTTTTAAATTCTGCAAATTGTACTATTCACTGCTTATTTTGGGATTTTATCATGTTAAAGACTTAATACTTATTCTTTTAATTGCTTAAAATTGAAGTGGGAATGTGTCGATTGGCCTTGTCTTCACGAGAGGCGTCATCACGACCGGGTCCGGGTTTAGAGTCGTGACATTCCTATAAGAAGTTATGATCAAATTATCAAAGGATGGCGGAAAAGTCTACGGATGCGAAGCATCCGAAGCCCAAAAATCTGGGCTTATAAATACCAAGTAGGGGAAGAGAGTATTTTGAGTATTGGGGGTTAGGGTTTTTGAGGTGAAGAGGCGATTTTAAGCTCAAATCAAGTCCAATCGACCAAGGTAAGTTGTTAATGTTATTTTGGGTTGATTCTTACTCAATACAGATGAGTTCTAACATCATGCTTGCATCCAAATTCTAGATTTCATCATCAAATCCTCAAGAACACTAAAATTACCAAAGTTGTAATTTTTCAAAATTGAGCTACCAGAGGTAATTTTAAAACTTCAAACTCGTTTATTATGAGTAGTTAGAAATATTTGAAGCATTTGTTACAAGTTTTAATGGTTGAAAGATTGGATTATAAAGCTCTAGTTCATGGTATGAAATTTATGAATACAATGAACCTACGGAATTATTTGTTAGCAAAAGATAGAAGTGATCAACTAAGTAATCACCCGAATTGTATATTTCGCAAGTGTTGATTATGGAAGAGGATGAATAGTAACTTCGTGGCAATGGACAATTGATGTAGTATCATTAATGACTTCGAATGGGTATTAAAATATAAGTATGAAGTTGAATGGTCTAACTTGTAAATATATTTGGCGATTTGAGTTGTTGGAAGCTTGTAGCCAACTTATGAGCCATATATGAATGTTGATCAATATCTTAGGTCATATTTTTCTATAATTAGGATATCTAATTGTAGATATCGACATGTTGGTGATTTTGAGCATTTTAATTAATGTTGGGATGATGGAGGAGGATTGAAAGCTTGTCAATGTTAATAAAGCGAAAGCGAAGTAAGTTAATTAAAACTTACTCTTCTTGAGGGACTTTCTCTAAAAGCATGTTTCGAGCTAATACTTAAGTTGTTGCAAATGTGCTTTCATGCTTGTAGGGACAAATAAGTATGGATGTCTCCATATACTAGAATATTATGTTGCATATGTAGTGTCATGCCGTTTTATAAAATTTTATTTTAAATCTTGTTGGAAAAATGACACTCAAGGTAAATGTTATAAGTTTTTATCAAAACTTATGTATTGATAAGAGTATACATATTTGACTGCTAAAGATAAGTTTTTATGGAAAGTATTTCTTTTTGAAATTAATGAACAGAATAATACTTGGGGTATTTTTAAAGATTGGTGTTAAATTGCTAAAGATTTTAGCGTGTAAAAGGTTATTTATTTAATTTATGTTCAAATGATTTAGAATTTTCTATAAATGTTATGAGTTGATAAAAATAGATCCTTTGAAGCTACTATGCTATGAATCTATTTTGAAGTATTAAATGTTTTGGGAGTTACGTGTGTTCACCGAGATTGACTTCGGATATACTGTATTCGTTGTCATGAAACTACACGCACCGGTGTAGGTATAGATGGCCACTTTGTGGTATAGACTACGACAAAGTGCACTCCCTTGAGAGAGTACTATTTTGTGATATTATTAACATGGCTGAGTCGATTCGTACAGCACTACGATGAGACGACCTGAGCAAGTAGGGTATATGATACTTGCCGCTAGGTACATAACCTAGTTGACCTTCTTATGTCGGTGATGGTATAGTACTCCGAGTGAAAGGTAAGGATAATTTTCTTATAGGCCTAAGGAGTCGAAAGTGACTTCAATGATGTGACGACCCGGCCAGTCGTCTCATGAGTTATCGCTCAGTTTCCCCCATTTCAGTTTCTTTACGCTTCGTTATTCGTGTTTTATGTGATCGAGTTGATTAGTTCGAGTTCGGAGAGGATTTGGTAAGAAATGAGACACTTAGTCTCTTTTAGGAAGGCTTAAGTTGAAAAAGTCAACCGGACATTGACTTATGTGTTAGAAGGCTCGGAAGTGAGTTCTGATGGTTCGGTTATCTTCGGGAGGTGATTTGTGACTTGGGAGAGCGATCGGAATGGGTTTTGGAGTTGTAGAGAAGATTTAGGCTTGAATTGGCGAAGTTAGTATTTTGGCGATTTCCGGTTGATTGGTGAGATTTTGATCCGGGAGTCAGAATGGAATTTTGAGAGTTGCAGTAGCTCCGTTAGGTGACTTTGGATGTGTGTGCATAATTTTAGATCATTCGGAGGTGTTTTGGTCGGGTTTTTTATCAAATGCGTATTTCGGAAGTTTTTAAGAAATTTAGGCTTGAATCCGATGTAATTTGATGGTTTTGGTGTTGTTTGTGGTGTTTTGATGATTGGAACAAGTTTGAATGATGTTTTAGGATGGGTTGGCACTTTTGGTTGAGGTCCCGGGGGCCTCGGGGTGATTTCGGATGGTCAATCGGACCAATCTTGGTTTTTGAAGTTGCAGATTTCAGCTGAGTGTTGCAGAACATTTTTGTTCTCTGCGATCGCAGGAGTGCAATTGCAATCGCATAGAAGGTTTGGGGAAGGCCGTTATGATTGCTCAATGCGATCACGGAATAGGGTATGCGATCGCATAGGTTGAGGAGGTTGTTCATTGCGATCGCATGAGGAGTAATGCGATCGCGTAGCGTTAAATGGACCTGAGGTTCTGAGGGGTACTTTGCTCAATGCGATCGCGGAGTAGTGTATGCGATCGTGTAGGTTTGATTGGTGAAGCAGTGCGATCGCAGTTAAGGAGTCGCGTTCGCATAGGACATTTTGGAGGCCTGGGAAAGTTGAGCTATGCGATCGCAGAGGCTTGGATGCGATCGCATAGAGTAAAATATGGGCTGACAGAAGGGTTTTAATAAACATTTCACCCGCGAACCAAGTCCCATTTCCTCCATTGTTGAGTAACCTTGGGAGCTTTTGACGAGTATTAAAGAGGGTTTTGACTGGGAATCGATTGGAGGTGAGTCCTATGGCCTAGAAACGTCATTTAATTGTAGATTCAACATCTAAATTCATGGAAAATTGATTAAAAAGGGAAGAATTAGGGATTGACTTTTGAAATAGAAATTTGGGGGTTTGGGGAGCATTTGAGCTCGGATTTCGGCCTGCTTGAGGTGAGTAATGGTTGTAAATGATATCCTGAGGGTTTGAAAACCCGGATTTGCACATCGTAGTGCTATATTGAGGCAAGATACGCGCTGGATGATGAGCGTGGGGTCTTTCACTACTGGGGATTGTGACTTGGTCCATCCCGATTGATGATTTTACCGAATATTTGACTAAAATTCATTTGTTATCATCATGATTTGGGCCGATTACCATATTTGGGCTTCGTGCCAACTATTTGAACCTTTCGGGGATTTTTATCACGGTTTCCTCACTGCTTGTTTGAACTTAGTCCTATTGATATCTACTGTTTTACAAACTCAGCCACTTTTACTCAGATTTGAAACTTAAATGTTATTTCTACATCATGTTTTGGGCTGAGAACTACTGCTTTACTAATGCCCAAGGGGCTTGTGATGATTTTTGGACTGAGTGAGGCCGAGGGCCATATGTGAGGATATGCTGAGTGATATGAGGTCGAGGGCCTGAGATACTTTATATGCCACGAGGTGGCTTGAGTGATGTGAGGCCGAGTGCCGAGTGATGATGCCACGAGGTGGCTTGATATAGCGCTTGGGCTGTAAGGGGCCCCTACAGAGTCTGCACACCCACAGTGAGCGCGGATACCCATTATGCTGAGTGATTGATACTATGCCCGAGGGGCTAATATGAGTGATTGTGAGGTAGCCCGAGGGGCTGATACTGTCCTGAGTGATTGATACTGAACCCGGGGCTGATACTATACTGAGAGTGAGCCCGAGGGGTTGATACTATGTTGAGCGATTGATACTGTGCCCGAGGGGCAGATTTCTACTTGTTATCTACTTGTTAATTTACCGGTTTTACTTGTTTCAAAAGGAATATCATTCGATTTCTTCACTGATTTACTGCTTTAAGTGATTTTTACTACTTGATAGGGAATTGCTTTGTGCCTTTACGTGTTTTCATACTTTTAGCCATTATTTATAATTATTACTCACTAAGTCGGAGTACTCACATTACTCCCTGCACCGTGTGTGCAGATTCAGGTATAGCATAGTCCGCACCTGAGTGCTAATTCCGTCCAGGCTAGGCAGTGATTTTGAGTTACGAGGTAGATGTTGACGCCCGCAGCCCCTTGTCTCTCTTATCCTCTATCATTTATGTTTTCTTCAGACTGTTGTATCGGATTTCATACTTTGTAGACCTATAGCAGATTCTGTAGTAGTTCATGACTTGTGATACCCCGGTTTGGGTTATGTCGGGATGGTTCCTACTGTTGTTAACGTTAAAATTCCGCAATTTGTGAGTATTATATTATATGTTATTACTGTTTATGGTTTGGGGTTTGGGTCGTGACAAATTGGTATCAGAGCCTAGGTTACTTAGGCCTCACGAGTCATGAGCAGGTTTAGTAGAGTCTCGCGGATCGGTACAGAGATGTCTGTATTTATACTCGAGAGGCTGCAGAACCTTTAGGAAAAACTTCATATTCTTGAAACTCTTATCGTGCGAACTTATTGGTCCGAGTACTAAACTTCTGATATTCCATTCTCTCACAGATGGTGAGGACTCGCGCTACCGGACGAGGTGGACGACCACCAGTGCCACCCACTGAGGCCACCAGAGGCCGTGGACGCAGTCGTGGACGTGGCAGAAGCAGAGCAGCGAGGGCAGCACCTGTTGACCCACCAGCTGCCCCGACTCCGGATCAAGCTCCAGCTATGGATGCTCCAGCAGCACCAGTTCAGGCACCAGCTGTGCCTATCGTGGTTTCAGGTCTTCAGGAGGCCTTGGCACAGATCTTATTAGTTTGCACTGGCCTGGCTCAGGCAGTTTCAGCCACTACAGCAGCAGCTATTTCACAGGCCGGGGGAGGCAATCAGACCCCCGCTGCTCGCACACCTGAGCAGGTAGTGCAGGGACTACAGACACCAGGGGCACCTCCAGCTCAGCCGGTTGCACCAGCTCAGGAGTTTGTAGTGCCAGTTATGCCGGATGATGAGAAGCGTCGTCTTGAGAGGTTTGGTAGACTCCAGCCTCTGTCATTCAGTGGTGCCGAGGGCGACGATGCCTAGGGCTTTCTTCATAAGTGTCAGCGGATGCTCCGTACAGTAGGGATTCTTGAGACTAGTGATGTGGCATTTACCACCTTTCAGTTTACTGGGGCTGCCTTCACATAGTGGGAGGCGTATGATAGGCGTAGGCCGGTTGGAGCAGCGCCCCTTACTAGGCAGCAGTTCTCCACTCTCTTCTTGGAGAAGTATGTGTCGCAGTCCTGCAGAGAGGAGCTGCGTAGACAGTTTGAGTGGTTGCGACAGGGGGATATGACCGTGTCACAATATAAGTCGAGGTTTTCTGAGTTGGCTCATCATGCCATTTGGATGGTTCCGATAGATCGTGAGAGGATCAGGAGATTTGTTGATGGCTTTAACTATCACTCCGTATTCTTATGACCCGAGAGAGGGTGTTGGGTGCTACGTTCAAGGAGGTGGTCGATATCGCTTGCGAGATTGAGACGGTTCGCGTCAGTATCGAGAGGAGAGGGAGGCCAAGAAGCCTCGAGGATCTGGCAGTTATAGTGGTGCTTCTTCGAGGGGCCAGTTTCAGCATGGTAGAGGCCGTTCTTTCAGGCCTGCTCAGTCAGTCCGCCCGGAGCATCGCGGGGCATCTTCGAGTCATGGTCATCATGGATCTCAGCGGGGCCAGTCATCACTCAGTGCCCTTCCAACTCAGAGTTCATCTCATGCCCCGTCAGCTCAGGGTTCTTCTATGCCTAGTGCATTAGTTGGTCACCCCGGTGTGAGGGGTTCCCTTCGGTCCCCTTCTCCAGCACCTGTGAGTTGTTTTGAGTGTGGAGAGTTTGGATATGTGTGGAGGCAGTGTCCTCGTCGTGTTGCTAGTTCGTCCCAGCAGAGGGGCCAACCCTCGACTTCTGCTCCAGTTACTTCACCACCTGCCCAGCCAGCTAGGGTTAGAGGTCAAGCAGCCAGGGGTTGCCCTAGAGGGGGAGGTCGATCAGGGGGCGGTCAGGCCTGTTTCTATGCACTCCCAGGCAGACCTGACGCCATTGCTTCGGATGCTGTCATTACAAGTATTGTTTCAATCTGCCACAGAGATGCCTTTGTATTATTTGATCCCGGTTCCACCTTTTCTTATGTGTCATCATACTTTGCTCATTATTTGGGTATGTCCCATGAGTTTCTTCCTTTACCTATTCATGTATCTACCCCGGTGGGCGATACTGTTGTTGTAGACCATGTGTACCGGTCATGTGTGGTGACTGTTGGGGGTCTGGAGACCCGAGTAGATCTATTGCTATTGAGCATGGTGGATTTTGATGTCATTTTGGGCATGGATTGGCTATCCCCGTGTCGTGCTATTCTAGACTGTCATGCTAAGACAGTCACTTTGGCTATGCCGGGTGTACCGCGGATCGAGTGGCGTGGTGTGACTGATTATGTTCCTAGTAGAGTGATATCCTTCTTGAAGGCCCAACGTATGGTTGGGAAGGGTTGTCTTTCATATCTAGCGTTTGTGAGGGATGTTGGAGCTGAGACTCCTAGTAATGATTCTGTTCCAGTTGTGAGGGATTTTCTCGATGTTTTTCCTGCAGACCTGTCGGGCATGCCACAGGACAGGGATATTGATTTTGGTATTGACCCGGTGTCGGGCACTCAGCCCATTTCTATTCCGCCGTATCGTATGGCACCAACAGAGTTGAAGGAATTGAAAGAACAGCTTCAGGAACTCCTAGATAAGGGGTTTATTCGGCCTAGTGTGTCACATTGGGGTGCGCCAGTTCTGTTTGTGAAGAAAGAAGGACGGCACAATGAGAATGTGCATCGATTATAGGCAATAGAACAAAGTAACAATTAAGAACAAGTATATGTTGCCTCGTATTGATGATTTATTTGATCAGCTTTAGGGAGCAAGAGTGTTCTCCAAGATTGATCTCCGTTCGGGCTATCACCAGTTGAAGATCAAGGATTCAGATATTCTTAAGACTGCTTTCAGGACCAGATATGGTCATTATGAGTTTCTTGTTATGTCTTTCGGGCTAACCAATTCCCCAGCAACATTCATGCATTTGATGAACTGCGTGTTCCGACCTTATCTTGATTCGTTTGTTATAGTGTTCATTGATGATATCCTGGTGTACTCGCGTAGTCAAGAGGAGCACGCAGAGCATTTGAGAGTTGTGTTGCAGGGATTGAGGGAGGAGAAACTTTATGCAAAGTTCTCCAAGTGCTAGTTTTGGCTCAGTATAGTGGCTTTCTTGGGACATGTGGTGTCCAGCGAGGGTATTCAGGTTGACCCAAAGAAGATAGAGGCGGTTCAGAGTTGGCCTAGACCGTCCTCAGCCATAGAGATTCGTAGTTTTCTTGGGTTATCAGGCTATTATCGCCGGTTTATTCAGGGATTTTCATCCATTGCATCACCCTTGACCAAGTTGACTCAGAAGGGTGCTCCATTTGTATGGTCAGACGAGTGTGAGGAGAGCTTTCAGAAGCTCAAGACAGCCTTGACCACAGCTCCAGTGTTGGTTTTGCCATCAGCTTCAGGTTCATATACTGTGTATTGTGATGCTTCGAGAGTTGGGATTGGTTGTGTGTTGATGCAAGAGGGTAGAGTTATTGCTTATACTTCTCGTCAGTTGAAGCTCCATGAGAAGAACTACCCCATTCATGATTTGGAGTTGGCTGCCATAGTTCATGCATTGAAGATTTGGAGGCATTACTTGTATGGCGTATCTTGTGAGGTGTTCACTGATCATCGCAGTCTTCAGCATTTGTTCAAGCAAAAGGATCTTAATTTGAGGCAGCGGAGATGGTTGGAGTTGCTTAAGGATTATGATATCACTATTCTGTATCATCCAGAAAAGGCCAATGTAGTGGTCGATGCTTTTAGCCGAAAGGCAGTGAGTATGGGGAGTTTGGAATATATTCCAGTTGGGGAGAGACCCCTTGAAGTTGATGTTCAGGCCTTGGCCAATCGGTTTGTGAGATTGGATATTTTGGAGCCTAGTCGGGTGTTGGCTTGTGTGGTTTCTCGGTCTTCCTTATATGATCGCATCAAAGAGCACCAGTATGATGATCTACATTTGCTTGTCCTTAAGGACAGAGTTTAGCATGGTGATGCCAGATATGTGACCATCGGTGATGATGGTGTGATGAGGATGCAGAGCCGGATTTGTGTGCCTAATGTGGATGGGCTTAGAGCGTTGATTCTGGAAGAGGCCCATAGCTCGCGGTATTCGATTCATCTGGGTGTCACGAAGATGTATCAGGATTTGAGGCAGCACTATTGGTGGAGAAGAATGAAGAAAGATATTGTGGGATTTGTAGCTCGGTGTCTCAATTGTCAGCAGGTGAAATATGAGCATCAGAGATCGGGTGGCTTGCTTCAGCAGATGGTTATTCCAGAGTGGAAGTGGGAGAGAGTCACCATAGATTTTGTGAGTGGTCTTCCTCGGAATTTGAAGAAGTTCGATGCTATTTGGGTGATTGTGGATCGGCTGACCAAGTCCGCGCACTTCATCCCTGTGTGTACTACCTATTCTTCAGAGCGGTTGGCAGGGATTTATATCCGGGAGATTGTTAGGTTGCATGGTATTCCGGTCTCCATCATCTCAGATAGAGGTACTCAGTTTAATTTGCAGTTTTGGAGAGCCGTACAGAGAGAGTTGGGTACTCAGGTAGAGTTGAGCACAGCGTTTCATCCTCAGATGGATGGACAGTCCAAGTGTACTATTCATATATTGGAGGATATGTTGTGTGCTTGTGTTATTGACTTTGGAGGTTCATGGGATAAGTTTCTACCACTTACAGAGTTTGCTTACAACAACAGCTACCAGTCGAGTATTCAGATGGCTCCATATGAGGCTTTGTGTGGGAAGCGGTGTAGATCTCCGATTGGTTGGTTCGAGCCCGGCGAGGCTAGACTATTGGGACAGATTTGGTTCAGGATGCCTTGGAGAAGGTGAAGGTGATTCAGGAGAGGCTTCGTACAGCGCAGTCGCGTCAGAAGAGTTATGCAGACCGAAAGGTTCGAAATGTGTCCTACATGGTCGGTGAGAAGGTCTTGCTGAAGGTTTCGCCCATGAAGGGTGTTATGAGATTTGGGAAGAAAGGCAAGTTGAGTCCTCGGTTCATTGGGCCTTTTGAGGTGCTTCGGAGGATTGAGGAGGTGCTTATGAGCTTGCTTTGCCACCCAGCCTGTCGAGTGTGCATCCGGTATTTCATGTTTCTATGCTCCAAAAGTATATTGGGGATCCGTCTCATGTTTTGGACTTCAGCACGGTTCAGTTGGATGATGATTTGACCTTTGATGCAGAGCCAGTAGCTATTTTGGGTCGCCAGGTTCAGAAGTTGAGGTCAAAGGATATAACTTCAATGAAAGTGCAGTGGAGAGGTCGGCCCGTGGAGGAGGCTATATCCTTATCTGTTTGAGGCTTCATGTATGTTTCTTGACTCGTTCGAGGACGAACATTTGTTTTAGTTGGGGAGGATGTGACAATCCGGCCAGTCGTCTCATGAGTTACCGCTCAGTTTCCCCTATTTCATCTTCTTTACGCTTCGTTATCCGTGTTTTATGTGATCGTGTTGATTAGTTCGAGTTCAGAGAGGATTTGGTAAGAAATGAGATACTTAGTCTCTTTTAAGAAGGCTTAAGTTGGAAAAGTCAACCGAACGTTGACTTATGTGTTAGAAGGCTCGGAAGTGAGTTCTGATGGTTCGGTTAACTTCGGGAGGTGATTTGTGACTTAGGAGCGCGATCGGAATGGGTTTTGGAGTTGTAGAGAAGATTTAGGCTTGAATTGGCGAAGTTAGTATTTTGGCGATTTCCGGTTGATAGGTGAGATTTTGATCCGGGAGTCAGAATGGAATTCCGAGAGTTGAAGTAGCTCCGTTAGGTGATTTTGGATGTGTGTGCAAAATTTTAGATCATTCGGAGGTGTTTTGGTCGGGTTTTTTATCAAATGCGTATTTCGGAAGTTTTTAAGAAATTTAGGCTTGAATCCGATGTAATTTGATGGTTTTGGTGTTGTTTGTGGTGTTTTGATGATTGGAACAAGTTTGAATGATGTTTTAGGATGGGTTGGCACTTTTGGTTGATGTCCTGGGGGCCTCGGGGTGATTTCGGATGGTCAATCGGACCAATCTTGGTTTTTGAAGTTGCAGATTTCAGCTGAGTGTTGCAGAACATTTTTGTTCTCTGCGATCGCAGGAGTGCAACTGCGATCGCATAGAAGGTTTGGGGAAGGCCGTTATGATTGCTCAATGTGATCGCGGAATAGGGTATGCGATCGCATAGGTTGAGGAGGTTGTTCATTGCGATCGCACGAGGAGTAATGCGATCGCGTAACGTTAAATGGACCTGAGGTTCTGAGGGGTACTTTGCTTAATGCGATCGCGAAGTAGTGTATGCGATCGCGTAGGTTTGATTGGTGAAGCAGTGCGATCGCAGTTAAGGGGTCGCATTCGCATAGGACATTTTGGAGGCCTGGGAAAGTTGAGCTATGCGATCGCAGAGGCTTGGATGCGATAGCATAGAGTAAAATCTGGGCTGACAGAAGGGTTTTAATAAACATTTCACCCGCAAACCAAGTCTCATTTCCTCCATTGTTGAGTAACCTTGGGAGCTTTTGACGAGTATTAAAGAGGGTTTTGACTGGGAATCGATTGGAGGTGAGTCCTATGGCCTAGAAACATCATTTAATTGTAGATTCAACATCTAAATTCATGGAAATTTGATTAAAAAGGGAAAGATTAGGGCTTGACTTTTGAAATAGAAATTTGGGGGTTTGAGGGAGCATTTGAGCTCGGATTTCAGCCTGCTTGAGGTGAGTAATGGTTATAAATGATGTCCTGAGGGTTTGAAACCCCGGATTTGCACATCGTAGTGATATATTGAGGCAAGATACACGCTGGATGATGAGTGTGGGGTCTTTCACTACTGGGGATTGTGACTTGGTCCATCCCGATTGATGATTTTACCGAATATTTGACTGAAATTCATTTGTTATCATCATGATTTAGGCTGATTGCCATATTTGGGCTTCGTGCCAACTATTTGAACTCTTCGGGGATTTTTATCACTGTTTCCTCACTACTTGACTTATTATTTGAACTCAGTCCTGTTGATATCTACTGTTTTACAAACTTAGCCACTTTTACTCAGATTTGAAACTTAAATGATTTTTCTACATCATGTTTTGGGCTGAGAACTACTGCTTTACTAATGCCCAAGGGGCTTGTGATGATTTTTGGACTGAGTGAGGCCGAGGGCCATATGTGAGGATATGCTGAGTGATATGAGGCCGAGGGCCTGAGATACTTTATATGCCACGAGGTGGCTTGAGTGATGTGAGGCCGAGTGCCGAGTGATGATGCCACGAGGTGGCTTGATATAGCGCTTGGGCCGTAAGGGGCCCCTCCAGAGTCTGCACACCCACAGTGAGCGCGGGTACCCATTATGCTGAGTGATTGATACTATTCCCGAGGGGCTGATATGAGTGATTGTGAGGTAGCCCGAGGGGCTGATACTGTCCTGAGTGATTGATACTGAGCCCGAGGGGCTGATACTATACTGAGAGTGAGCCTGAGGGGCTGATACTATGTTGAGCGATTGATACTGTGCCCAAGGGGCAGATTTCTACTTGTTATCTACCTGTTAATTTACCGGTTTTACTTGTTTCAAAAGGAATATCATTCGATTTCTTCACTGATTTACTGCTTTAAGTGATTTTTACTGCTTGATATTGAATTGCTTTGTACCTTTACGTGTTTTCATACTTTCAGCCATTATTTATAATTATTACTCACTGAGTCGGAGTACTCACATTACTCCCTGCACCGTGTGTGCAGATTCAGGTATAGCAGAGTTCGCACCTGAGCGCTGATTCCGTCTAGGCTAGGCAGTGATTTGGAGTTACGAGGTAGTTGTTGACGCCCGCAGCCCCTTATCTCTCTTATCCTCTATCATTTATGTTTTCTTCAGACTGTTGTATCGGATTCCGTACTTTGTAGACCTATAGCAGATTCTGTAGTAGCTCATGACTTGTGACACCCCGGTTTGGGTTGTGTCGGGATGGTTCCTGCTGTTGTTAACGTTAAAATTCCGCAATTTATGAGTATTATATTATATGTTATTACTGTTTATGATTATTAACTATATTAAAGAGGTGTTCCGTTTTGTTCTGGCTGGCCTTGTCTTTATGAGAGGCGCCATCACGATCAGGTTCGGGGATTGGGTCATGACAGATGACTTAAAGCAAATAAAATGATTTTGTATGATTTTATCCAAAATCTTGGATTGGTGTAAATATTTTAAAAGCTTATATTGTGGGTTATATTTCACTTGGCTTTTATTCAAAATGATAAGGGTCGTGAATTGATAGAATTTCTTATTGTTTTATTTCAAATATTGGTGCATTATTTTTATAAAGTTTGTCCC
Source organism: Nicotiana sylvestris (assembly GCF_000393655.2). NCBI lineage: Eukaryota > Viridiplantae > Streptophyta > Magnoliopsida > Solanales > Solanaceae > Nicotiana > Nicotiana sylvestris. The sequence continues at coordinate 153,719,988 of NC_091063.1, read as the reverse complement.
AAGAATTTAAGTTAGCGAGAGTCTATGACACTTATTGAGAACCGATGTGGTGTACTCAGCCCTTAGGGGCCCCCCTCTAGGGCCCTGCTTACTTTACATATTTCAGGATGAGTATGATACGTGGCATACGTTCAGGACTAGGATGACTCTCTTCCTGAAGTATATGATGAGGCACCACTCATATTTCGTGGTAGCTATCATGTTATTTTTCTTAATTTATGCAAGTCGTGTATTGGCCCAAGTGCTTAATTCTAGTATTTGGTGTAGAGGCTCCATAGATAGTTGTGAAAGATTATAGTAATGGGGTTGTACACGACATACATGAAAATATAATTTTTTTACGGAGTCTCATTGTTATTATCATGAAAGGTGTTATGTCTGAATTTGAATTGGAAAATATTTTATCATTTAACTTGAAAATGTTTATAATTTTTCAAGGAGCTTCCGCAGTTAAATTGATTTTCATGCATATGATTTGGGTGCATCATATAGGTTGTTCACTCGTCTTGATAATGCTGGTGAATTTACGTCTCAGGTCTTTAATGATTAATGTATATCAACTGGGATAACAATTGAGCATCCAGTTGCTCGTGTTCATACTCAAAATAATCTAGCGGAGTCATTGATCAAACGCCTCTAATTAATTGCTAGACCAATGTTTATGAGCACAAAACTTCCCATTTTGGCATGGGGTCATGCTATTTTGCATGCAGCAGCTCCTGTGCATATCAGGCCCACAAGTTATCATAAAGTTTACCCATTACAATTAGCTTTTGGCTAGGAGCCAAATGTTTCCCATCTTTGAATATTTAGATGTGCGGTATATGTTCTAATTGCTCCACCGCAAAGCACAAAGATGGGTCCCCAAAGAAAATGGGGATATATGTTGGATGTGAATCTCCTTCTATTATAAAATATTTGGAACACATGACTGAAGTTTTATTTACGACAAGATTTGCTGGCCATTTTGATGAATCAGTATACCCAACATTAGGGGGGAGAAAATAAGCAGTTGGAAAAAGAGATAGATTGGAATGCATTATCACTATGTCATTTAGATCCTTGAACAAATCAATGTGAAGACGAGGTTCAAAAGATAATTTATTTATAAAATATTACAAATCAACTGTCAGATGCATTCACGGACCTACCAAGGGTGACTAAGTCACAAATTCCAGCTGCTAATGCTCCTATTCAAATTGATGTCCCGGCTGGATAATCTAAAAATGCAACTGAGTCTAAGCCACGTTTGAAAAGTGGTAGACTAATCGGTTCCAAAGATCAAAATACCTGAAAGATAAAAGGAGCAATTATCTACGGGATCATAATATGGAGGCAATTGCTCAAAAAGAGCTATGTGACATAGCAAATAATAAGACCTCAGAGGAGGTCTAGGTACCTGAAAAATAATAAGAATGAAGATATCTCAATAAGTTATGTCTCTACGAAAAAAAAGTGGAACCGAAATAATATTATTATAGATAATATTTTTGCTTATAATGTTGCTGTTGAAATAATGCAACAAGATGAGGATATTGAACCAAGATTTGTCGATGAATGTAGACAGAGAAATGATTGGCCAAAATAGAAAGATGTTATCCGGACAGAATTAACTTCACTTGAAAAACGTGAAGTATTCGAACGTATAGTTCGAACACCTAAAGGAATAAAGCCATGAGTTTTTGTGCGAAAACGAACTGATAAAAATAAAGTCATTAGATATAAAGCACGACTTGTCGCACAAGGATTTTCGCAAAGGTCTGACATTGATTATATAGAGACATATTCTCCTGTGGTGGATGCAATCACCTTTAGGTATCTTATAAATCTGGCAGTCCATGAAAAACTTGATATGCGTCTGATATTTGTTGTCACAACCTATTTGTATGGCACATTAGACAACGAAATTTATATGAAAATTCTTGAAAGGTTTAAAGTGCCTGAAGCTTATAAAGGTTTATGGGGGAACTTGTTCAATAAAGCTTCAAAAATTCTTATATGTATTGAAACAATCAGGGCGAATGTGGTATAATCGCTTGAGTGAGTACTTGCTGAAATAAGGGTATAAGAATGATCCATTTTGTCGTTGTGTCTTTATAAAAAGGTCTGGTTCAGAATTTGTTATAATCGCTGTATATGTTGATGATCTAAATATCACTAGAACTCCTGTGGAGCTTCCAAAAGTAGTAAACTGTTTGAAGAAAGAGTTTGAAATGAAAGGTTTTGGAAAGAAATTTTTTTGTCTTGATCTACAAATTGAGCATATGAAAGATGGAATTTTTGTCCATCAATCAACTTATACCGAAAAGATCCTAAAGCGTTTTTATATGGATAAAGCACATCTATTGAGTACCCCGATGGTTGTGATATCACTTGATATAAATAAAGATCCATTTCGACCTCATGAAAATGATAGAGAGTTTCTTGGTGATGAAACTCCATGTCTTAGTGCAATTGGGGAACTAATGTATCTTGCAAATAATACTTGACCAAATATAACTTTTGCAGTAAGTTTATTAGCAAAATTTCTTTTCCAACAACAATACACTGGAATGGTGTTACGCATATTTTTAGATACCCCTGAGGGACTATTGATATGAGATTATTTTATTCTTATGAATCTGATTCACAAATAACCAGTTATGTAGATGCAGTTTATTTGTCTGATCCACATAAAGTCCGATCTCAAATATGCTATCTATTTATTTGTGGAGGTACAGCTATTTCACGACATTCAACAAAATAAACTTTAGCTGCTACATCTTCCAATCATGCAGAGATAATAGCTATTTATGAGGCTAGTCGAGAGTGTGTATGGTTGAGATCAGTGACTCAACACATTCAATAACTTTGTGGTTTTTCTTTAAAAACGAAGATTCCAACGATATTGTATGAAGATAATGCTACTTGCATAGCTCAACTTAAAGGACGATATATCAAAGGAGACAGAACAAAGCATATTTTACTAAAGTTCTTTTTCACATACGATCTTTAGCAAAATGGTGAGATAGATGTTCGACAAATCTATTCAAGTGACAATCTAGTAGATTTATTCGCTAAGGCATTGCCAACATCAACATTTGAGAAGCTGAGGCATAATATTGGAATGCATCGTCTTCGAGATATCAAATAAAGTTTTCATCGGGGGGAGTATAATACGTTGTACTCTTTTTCCCTTAACCAACATTTGTCCCAATTGGATTTTTCCGGTAAGGTTTTTAATGAGGCAACACTCAATGCGTATTACAAGATATGTGTACTCTTTTTCCTTCACTAAGCTTTTTTCCGCCAGGTTTCTCCTAGTAAGATTGTAACGAGGCACATTATCTATAGACATTCAAGGGGGATGGTATGAATACATTGAATTTGTGAATGTCCAACAACTCATCCATGAACCATTTTGGATTATACATGAATATGTTTATTACACTCATTTAATATCTTATAATTCTAAAGTAAATTGTACACTATATATACGGTGTTTCTCATTCTACAAAAGACATCAATAAAATAGACATGAATACAACTTGATAGAAGAAAAGTTTTATTTATATTTTTTGGCTTATATTGCTATCATTTTATAATATTTTATTATATTCGTAGTATTTCATTTGTCCTATATAATTAGTAATTTAGTGAAATTGCTTTTTTTTGGTGAAATAAAAAAATGTGAAATTGCTTTAGATTATGCAGAATGGAGATAGATTGTAATATATTAAATGCCATGTGAATATTGTAAAAGATCTTTTGAAAATTGTAATTTTATTATTAGCTCTTGACATTCACCATGATATACTGTTTTGTATAAGTTGTTTATTTTTTATTTAAATTCTTAGTAATAATATTTTAAAAATTGTAATTTTATGATTAGCTCTTGACATTCACCATGCTATACTGTTTTGTATAAGTTGTTTATTTTTTATTTAAATTCTTAGTAATAATATTTCATTTAGGTTGATATGAGTATATTCAAGAAAGAAGAAAGATAAGAATGAGAAATTGAGAAGTGACAGTTATTTTCTCGGGAAAATTTCACATTAGAACAACTGGACTTCCTACTTTTTAATTTTATAGCCCATATTTTAATTTACAACCAACTAGCCCAAAAATAATAGGCTAAGATTCAACATCCAACTACAATAGGTTCTCAAAATTACTATTTAATTTTTAAAAAAGATTTCTCAAGCTTTTAAATTAATTTTCGAATCAGTAACTGTGACTCAAATATTAGTTCAATAAATCAAATTCATTTGGGTGGTAAAAATTAGATTTTTAACAAGCTTAAATATGTAGGTTTAAATTCTAAATTTGATTTTGTGAGAAATTTAGAGTGGGTGTTATTTAGACTTGTTAGAAATAGTATAAAGAGGTTATATATAAAATTTAAAGTCATATAATGGAGATTTGAACTGGTTTTGAACAAGAATTGCAACTGAAAATCGTGGAAGAAGTTCGTCTACAAACGCTTGTATAAAGGTGTATAATAGTGTATAAGGTGTGTTTCTACACTCATATATGTGAGCACGTGATTTTTGCCCTACAAGAAATACTCCCAAAAATTCAAAATAAAATAGTTTTGAGTTGCTTGTGATTTATTTGTACTTGTCTGTGCATATTTATTTTTTACTTTAATTAAAACAAATACAAAAATATGTGTTGCATGTGCATTTAGGATTTAATTTTACAATTAGGAATTAATTAAACAATATTTGGATTTGCGAGAATGAAAATCACAAAAAATATGTACTTGGCATTTTTTAGCATTTAATCTCCAATTGTGTGATTTTATTTTAGTTGGTATTTAATGGTGTGTGATAATTGTTATTAGGAATTAATTAGTATTTTTAATTTGGTTTATAATTTAATTTAGAATTTTAGTTTTATTAATTAGGAAATAAAAGAAAAGAAGGAAAAGGAACAAAATGGAAACCGGACTGGGCCAAATTGGTCGCAGCCCAGTTCTTACCCAAAAAAAAAATCAGCCCAATACCCGCCCCAATCCAGTCCGTCTCCAGATATATCCAAACGACGTCGTATCTGGCCAATAGATCCAAGCCATTGATTTGTTTTGATCGAACGGTCCAGATCACCCCTCTCATAACCCGTTTTTGACCCATTCCCTGTACCCGATCCTATCTGATCCCCTCACAAAACCAAACGATGTCGTTTCTCATTAGTGAAGTAATCCAGGCCGTTGATCGTGAATGATCCAATGGCCAAGATCAAATCCCCACCCCACTATATATTCCTAAAACCTCACCCCATGCCCCCTAAGCCATACCCCCCCACCTTCGTCTCTAACCTAGAGACAGGCCCAACACCCTCCGCCTTCAACTACCGCCCACCGAAAATCGCCTCACGATGGTTCCAGTGGTCCAAACAGCCCCAAAATTACACCACAGCCTCCCCACGACGTCCTCTTTCCAAATCCCGAATCAGTTTTCTTCGAATCAGTACCATACGCTTCGAATCTTCAATCGAAGATCAGTCCCAAAATCTTAGTTCGTCCGTTTGACCCCAAAGTTACACCACTGAACCACCTAGCTACCCTCGTCCCAAATCCTACCCCAGTTCTGTCCGAATCTTGTTAGAGCCTTTCGAATTTCAAATCGAAGGCAAAACCTAAAGGAACCAAACTTCAGACTGTGTACGAAGTTAAAAATTTGAGGTTTTAACCGACTTTAGTCGAGTGTTCTCAGTCGAGAACACTCGATTAAGGTCCGTTTTGGCTTCAAAATTTCAAGACGAAGTGTCGACTGAAACGGATTGAGTTTGGTCTGAAATTTCGAGGTATTTCTTTTGTTTTCCTTTTTCTTTTGTTGTTGTTTCGACTGGTTAATTCGTCATTTTTGTCAAGTAATTCTTCCTCCTCTTTCGGACCTTTTTCTTAGTCCAGTTTTCTTCTGTTGATTAACATATGTTATAAATAGTTTCGTCGATTAATCCGTTCATGTTTGTAGTTTAGTAGTTCTCGTCAAGTTGTTTGGTGTCGATTGTTTTGTTCTCAGCCTCAGGGCTCCATTTAGTATATCCTCAGTGTTCCTACATTTTGTGTTTAAGGTTAATTTAGAACTATGAGTGTTTGCTGTTATTAATGGTTGGAATTGCTTCATTTTGGGTGATGTTTGGTTCCCTTTTCTTTGTTGTTCATCATTTTTGCATATGAGTTCAGTTCGTTTGTCGATTCAGTGCGTTTACAGTGATCATTCATTTTGCCTAAGTTTAATTTAGAATTGTGAATATAGTTAGTCATTCCCATGTATCTGTGTCAATCATGGTCTGAAATTTGACCTTGGTAGTTCAATATGATTTTTGTTCGGATTCATTGGTCTTTATTTTTTATGTTATTTGATCTGATCTGAGTTCTAGCTTGAACTGCTGATTGAATTTGATGAGTTGAATTGGATATAGTTGTTGGGGTTGGTACCGATTGAAGGGGGAATTGGGATAAGACAGTAATTTCAGGGATATTAGGAGGGTAATGTAGGAGTTTAAAAGTTTGGCAAATGGTCTTGCTAGTAAGTTGTCAGTAAAGTACTTAATTAACCATTAATCTAATGTGTTAGTGGGGAACAAAACATAATGGTATGTGGAAGCTTAAAAGGAATTGATTAAAATATAGCATGCCCATACCAATTGAATTAAATAATGGCAAGGAACATATAATAGTAGGGAATGCACTTGCTGATTTTAGGGACTGAAATAGGCATTAATGATTAGTCATAGTTAATTTCGTGTTAAAGACCTTTGTGAATCCGTTTAGCATAGTATAAGATAAAACCTGGAGTGGCTGTTTTGTTTCATTCAGGTAATTTAAATATGACCAGGTTGTATAGGGATTGTAGTAGACTGCCAAAATTTCCCTAGATGGTTTACTACGGCTGTATAGTGTGACTTGATTTCAGTAGTTCTTTTAGAACCTTAGTTAAAAGGCCTACCTTGAATGTTTAATTTCAGTAGTTATAAAATAGGCTTGAATGGTTTTTAGTCTCAATGTGTCCTTCAGCAGTTCTATTAGGAAATCGTGAATCATTAAAGTGGTTAGTGTTAGTTTATTTTTTTCATGACAGTTATTAAGCATTGATTCGTTTCAATAATTGTAAAAACAAGTTCAAATAGCTCCGGATTTTATATAGTTCACTTCCGTATCCCAATAGTTTAAAATACTAAGTTAATCGAGTACTAGTTCAGTACTGATAATGTAAATAAAGTACTGTTTGGGTCTGGGCCATCAGATGATTCGTTTGGAGCTGATTGGGCTGCCCAGATTCGTGTTGTGATGTTCTCGTCCAGGCTCGAACCCCGGGCTCGTTGGGCTGCAAACGTCCTTATAGACCCAATGTTGGAGGCAATCTTTCTCATAGTAAGGTTGGTGACGTATTAATTAATTAGGGCCTTTTCTTTATTTTTAGAGACAAAAATAAAAATAGCAAATCATAGTCGCTTTTAGGTTTGCCTTTTAAATAATAAATGAGACGAGTCTCGCCAAACAAAAATACATAAATTGCTGGGCCCGTAATAAATGGTTAAAATGAAACATTTAGAATCCGGGATGGGCCGCTTAGTGAATTTCACGGCCCTCTCCAAAGATAATAACGCACTAGTCATTTTAGACGCGCTTTTAATAATTTACTTTCTTAAACTCGAGTGCACATTTATGTGACCCAAATCCAAATCTCAACGGAGTCAAAATATGTCAATAACCATGGGTGCATTGATGTGACGTGGTTCGAGATGTGTTTTCACGACGTTGCAATTCTCGTTAAAAAATAATAATAATAAAAGCGGTAAAAAGTTAAAATTTGCACATAGGTTCAACATGTATTAAAATCAGATAAATAAGCCGAATATGACATTTGAGCGACCGTGCTAGAACCACGGAACTCGGGAATGCCTAACACCTTCTCCCGGGTTAACAGAATTCCTTATCCGGATTTTTGATTCGCGGACTGTAATACAGAGTCAATCTTTTCCTCGATTCGGGATTCAACTGGTGACTTGGGACACCATAAATCTCCCAAGTGGCGACTCTGAATTAAATAATAAATCCCGTTTCGATTGTCCTTTAATTGGAAAAACTCCCCTACGCCTCTGCGGGCGCAGGTAAAAGGGAGGTGTGACAGCTCTGGCGACTCTGCTGGGGAACCGGAATTTGAGCTTAGATAAATTGTTATATTTGGCTTTATCTGATTTTGTTACATGTTTGGGCCTAATGTGCTAAGTGATGCTTTTACCGCTTTGATATTATCTGAACTGTATATAAACTGTTACGAAACCCTTCTCTTCTCATCTTCGGGGATGTGCTCGCTGGTCGGGACTCCCTATTCTGTTAGTGTCATACCTTGAAATAAGAAAGAGGCTCGGACAAGTTACTAAGCCGGATGGCCTTTTGGTTCCCGGTACGTAGCCCCTCCTCTACTCGAGTTGTCAGCTCGGGTACATAGTCTAGAACAAATACCCAGGTTATGAACCTAGAATAACTCAGCTTCATGCCGGATCCTTAGTAGGAACGTTTGTTTACATCACGTGCATTTGACTTTGGAGGCTCAACACAGGGGTTGGGTCTGTCTAGGACAGGTGTACCAAAAATGACAAAAGACCATCCTGATGCATCTTACTTGCTGCTTGTGCATTTGTTTGCTTCGGACTTGCATACTGACCGACTTTTGAATATTTTGAGGAAAGGGAGATAGAGGTACGAGGGTTAAAGAGAGTTAATCGCCTGTTTTGAAAAAAAACAATGTCCAAATAGTGTCGAAATTCTGCCCATTTTTTGAGAAAATGAAAAAAAAAGTTTTGTTTATGAAAAAATAGTTTTATTTGCCAATGAAAAGAGTCTTGTTTTCAAAATAAGTTTGTTTTATCGGCCCGAACTACGCCAGTTTGATTCTCACAAGGGTGTGGGATATGTAGGCAACCCCAATCGAGTCAAACTCCACTTTTTGCGAAAATAGCCAAAAGAACAAAGTTTTTATTTAAAAATAATTAGGATGGTGCCATTCTTGTTAGGAATAACCGAATGTCCCTAAAAGGGTGCCGGAAGGCTGTTTTTGCAAGAACAGCCGCATGTGGTCATTTTTTCAAGGCTTTCACCGGTTAGCCGACACAGCCTTAAAATCTTCGACCTCGAGGTGCTGAAAGGCCGTATTGGCAAAACCGGATTTTATTTCAAATAGAAGAGTGTCCATGTTATCCTTGAGTCAATTGAATCGTGATTTTTGCTTAACCACCCTAATAAATGTGCAGAATGAGCACAAGTAAGAATTTACACGTAACAGTAGTGAACAAGATCCCTTTGGAGTTGCACATGTCGTGGGATGACTTGGACGAATCAGGGCACGACATGGTCAAGCTATACCTGGGAGACCTCACTGGGTTGCTGAAGATTAATCCTAGGGGGGGATATCATAAAGGCCTTGGTCGCATTCTAGGACCCGGATCACAATGTATTTCATTTCTCAGATTTTGAACTTACCCCAACATTGGAAGAAATAGCCGGATACATCGGGGGTCCCAAGGTTCCTCTGAGACACCAGTACTTGATTGCTCCAAGGGCCATAGCCGTACACAGGTTCCTAGACTCTTTGAAAATAAGCAGGGGGTCCACAACCCAGACTTGGCAGCTGGTTTTTGTACTTTGCAGTTTATATACAACAGATATGGCCACATAGGGGGTTCAACAAGCCGGAAAACAAAATCTGTAGCAAAGGAAACCGCCTTAAGTGGGAAGAACATAGGTGTTTTGCATTCATGGTAGCCTTTTTGGGACTCCTGGTGTTTCCTAGAAAAGACAGGAACATTGACATACGAGTATCTGGGGTTGTCAGCACTTTACTTACTCAGGCCAACAGCACCCTCGCACCCATGATAGTAGCTGAAATCTTCCGCGCTCTCGCAGCCTACAAAGCCGGGGGAGACTTTTTTGAGGGGTGCAATGTGTTGCTGCAGATGTGGATGATCGAACACCTATGTCGTCGTCCTCAATTTATGAGTTATGGGTCAATAGAGAAAACATGCATAGAGGAATTTTCTACGAGGGTTGACGGAATCAGCTTACCAAAAGGGGTCACAGAATGGATAGCACATCTCTGTTCCGTCACTGCAAGCCAAATAGAGTGGACATTTGGATGGCTACCTGTGGATGAAATCATATATATGCCAGCCGCTGGACCCCATTTCCTTTTGATGGGGCTCAGGAGTATCCAGCCCTATACCCCTTATCGAGTTTTGAGGCAGTTGGGGAGATGCCAAATAGTTCCGAAAGATGAAGATCTTAGTGGCCAAGTAGTCGAGATCGGGCCTAACAGACAATTTCATGAAGCAGCAGTCCGCCAAATTTGGAGTGAGTATCTATACTTAACGGCAAATACGTGTGTACGTAATCGGTCCAAAGGTGTAGTTTCGCCGGGATACCTTGCTTGGTATATGAGAGAAATCGAGTTTCAGAGGCCAGCCAAAATACCCCATCTCCAGGAGTTCGTCGAGGCGTCGCAAGGACAGTGGGATTGGTTGACTAAAGAACATGAGTATAGAGCCATAATAGGCTGATTTGAGAAGCAAGTCATGGAGCTTCAGTTTGAAAATGGTGTTCAAGCCGCTGCAAACAAGGGAGAAAAGAAAAAACTAGCTCAGGAAAATGAGGTCCTCAAAGCTCAAATCCAGAAAATGAAAAGAAACCCGGAGAGAAGTCGGGCTGATAAAAGGCTCATAAACGGTCTGAAGAAGAAAATCCTCGAGTATCAAGAAAACCTGGAAAAATCTGAAGCTGGTCTAGCGAGAATCCAGGCGAAATGGATAAAGAAGGCAGAAGAGCGAGTATGAATTTATGAAGGGACCATCACTATCCTAAGAAGAAAGATAGCCACTCTCAAGAATGAGGCAGTCAAGCAGGCTCAAAATTTCAAAGCTGATAGGGAACATTGTTATGATCTGATGGCTCAGATAGAGGAAGGAATGCAACAGTTGCAAAATCGACACCTTCATGACTCTCGAGTGTTAGAAGCCCGTAATCAGCAAATAGGGCGGTTGCTTCAGGAGAAAGGCGTCATAAGAGAGAGAATTAGAAACATCGATGACTATATCGTTATGAAGTGCCACATTTGTGAGGATATGACTCGCACTACATTCTTTGCAGCGGTGATGACCTTTGTTAAACAATTTGGACCGACTTCAAAGGGATCTTGCACATAGGCCCGTGGCGAGACCGAACGATGTCCCACGGACACCAGGAGCATTGATGTACTCATAATTTTCCATTTGAATCTGTATTTCCTTTTCTGTCAGAGTCTGTGAGTCATGTTGGGTTTGCATTTTCTTTCTATTCCGAGTCTGCATTTCTTTAGAGTATGATAGCTTGATTTCGGAGTCTGTTTGTCGTCTTTGCGTCAGAGTCTGTTGGTCTTTTGAAACTTGTTGATATTGAGTCTGTGTAATCGAAGCATCTGTTTTATAAACACTAAAAATCCCAAAAATGTTTTATTTACTTGCACACTTATCTGGCAGAACTACGCACGGTCTGATTCATGCGGGGACATGATACGTAGGCAATCTCTATAGGATTCGACCACCACTAAAAGGGAAAAGGAAAAATAAAGAAGGATAGAATAAAGAATGTTTAAAAGAAGAGGCACAATTGTGAGAGGCCGGAATGACGCACGCAACCGAAGCAAATGCATGATAGAAATGGTCAATTGCCTAGGTGCATTGCATCTCAACGTGTAATTGCATATGTGTTAAACTCTAAAAAAACTAACAAGTTTGTTGATTTCCAGAGAATTCAAGCAGTTAGTTTATTTAGAGGATACTGACACATTATCATTACCAAACCAGATCGAAGGGACCAATACCGGAAATCATGTCTATCCCAGATGTCGACACTAGTGTTGAGGTAGAGGAGTTGGACGTCAATAAAATGAAAGAGGAGATGCTCAAGCTTAAGCAACAGATAGCCGAAATGTACCAGGCCTGGTCCAAAGGGCAATCACCGCCAGCTTACCCTGCTAACCCTGCTTTTACCCTACCATTAGCTTAGTCTCAGGATCATCCCTCCATCGATTCAGGTTTTCCCATTTATCAACACTACCATGGCACTACTTCTCATACGCCACAAGCTCCACCACCAAAATCAATTCCATACCCTCCTCCGCCAATCACCCCTGTCTTTGTGGCATATCCACCAGCTGCACTCCATAAATCCCCGAGTGAACCTGTGTTCCAAGCTCAAGACAACCAGTATTATCCCCTGGATCTCACCTTCAAAGCGCCCGAAACCTATCCATATGATCCACATTCTGACCTACCGGGGAAAATAGAAAAACCGGCCAAAAATCCTGAACAGGAAGAGATGTTCAAAAAAATGAAAAGCATAGAACAATCCTTCAGGGATATGAGAGGGTTAGGAGGTCAGGTAAGTGTAGATTACAAAGACTTGTGTTTGTTCCCAAATGTACAACTTCAGGGATATGAGAGGGTTAGGAGGTCAGGTAAGGTTGAGAGGTTTTTGCAGTAAGATGAGGGGAGCCGGAGGAAAGGATGAATTTATAATGGCTTACTTCAGTCAGAGTTTGAGCGGAGCAGCATTGGAGTGGTACACCCGCCAAGATCACGGAAGATAGTACACATGGGATGATCTGGCACAAGCGTTCACTTGTCACTGTCAGTATAATCTTGAGATCATTCCAAATCGACTATATTTGACTAAACTAGAGAAGAAGCACAGTGAAAGCTTTAGAGAATATGGTTTCCGGTGGAGGGAGCAAGCAACAAGGGTAGATCCCCCAATGAAAGAGAGCGAGATGGTCGATTACTTTTTGCAGGCTTTGGAGCCAACTTACTTTGGTCATTTGGTGTCCTCAATTGGCAAGTCTTTTAATGAGGTTGTAAAAATGGGAGGCATGGTCGAGGAGGGGCTTAAGTCCAACAAAATCATGAGTTATTCAGCGATCAAGGCGACCATCAGGCCATCCAAAGCGGCACTGGGGGTGTACTTGGGAAGAAGAAGAAAGAAGATGTCACGACTGTTGAGTCCGGAGCCTGGCTCGGATCTAGAGGCCCGTCACCCTAATATAGCCAACCACGACCCTACCATCAAAATTACCCCTACACTCCATATAGCCCTCCACAACTTTACTACCCACCGCCAGATCCCCATTTTTCCGTCCATCATGCACAAACCTATACCCAAACTCCGGCACACGCACAATGGCGTGCACAGGCTCCACAAAATCCATACCCAGCTCCACAAAACACATATCCACCCCCAAGGGCCTACAAACCCCCCCTCCCCCCAGTACAGGTTTCCGACCAAACCAAGCCCTCAAGAATGAGAGGTCACAGAAGCAAAAGACTTTCACTCCACTGGGGGAATCATATACCAGTCTTTTCCACAGATTGAGGCAGTTGGGCATGTTGAATCCAATTGAGCCTAAAATGCCAAATCCTCCCCCTAGAAATCTTGACCACTCGGTAAGTTGTGAGTACTGTTCAGGGGTCCCTAGGCATGATACAGAGAAGTGTTGGAAACTAAAAACGGTTGTGCAAGAGCTTATTGATACTCATCGGATCGAGGTTCAATCCCCAGAAGCACCAAATATCAATCAGAATCCACTACTAACTCACCATGAGACATACATGATTGAGTTGATACACAAAGAGGGGGAGCCCCGAAAGCCCTCGCAGACGGTAATGATGATTCGTTCCAGTGAAACCAGCTCAAAGGAAAAAGTAACCAGTAGGAAATCAGTGGCCCAGTTGAGAGGGGTAGATGATAAGCCAGCTGTGATAGCCGAGAGAGGGTCGTCAAGCATTGTTGCAGTAAAACCAGAGAAAGCTAAAGTGGTAGTGCTAGGGGTTGCAAGTAAACCTATTGTGGTCGTAAAGGGTGATCGCACAGAGCCTGTTATTATAAAACCAGTAACTCAGCTTCCAGTAATAAACAGCAACGCTATTCCTTGGAATTATGAACGGGTGACGGTGATTTACAAGGGTAAAGAAGTCAAAGAAGAAGTTTGTGAAGCGCAAGGTTTGACTCACTCAGGAAGGTGTTTTACTCCCGAGGAATTAAGAAGAGCCAAAGATAATTCAACGCTGGTATAGAAAGCTGTAACTAAAGAAGAGGCAGAGGAATTTTTGAGGAAAATGAAAGTGCATGACTATTCTGTTGTAGAACAGTTGAGGAAAACGCCCGCTCAGATCTCATTACTCTCGTTGCTAATCCATTCAGATGAGCACCACCAATCACTGATGAAAATCTTGAATGAGGCTCATGTTCCCAACAAGATCTCGGTAAACCATCTGGAAAAGATAGCCAACAAGATTTTTGAAGTAAATAGAGTCACTTTTTCCGATGATAAATTGCCGGTAGAGGGTACTGAGCATAACAAAGCCCTTTACCTTACAGTGAAATGCGAGGATTATGTGGTTACCTGGGTATTCATTGATAATGGTTCAAGTGCGAACATGTGTCCTCTCTCCACTCTAAGCAAGCTGAGAGTAGAAGATGGGAGGATCCATAAGAACAGTATCTGTGTGCGGGGATTTGACGGCGGAGGCAAAGACTCAGTCGGGGATATAATGTTGGAGCTGACCATAGGTCCAGTAGAATTCACAATGGAATTCCAAGTGTTGGATATAGTTGTTTCCTACAATTTGCTGTTAGGGCGACCGTGGATTCACACCGCTAAAGCAGTGCCATCAACACTCCATCAGATGGTCAAGTTTGAATGGGACAGACAGGAAATAGTGGTGCATGACGAAGATAATTTGTGCGCTCACAACAACACCAATGTACTATTCATTGAAGTGGAAGATGACAAGGGACCATGGGTCTACCAAGTTTCTGACGCAATGTCAGTCGAGAAAGTTCTAGAGGGGAAATGTATCCCGAATCCAAAGATAAATGCTGCCTCAATCATGGTAGCATATGAAATGTTGAAAAATGGTTTTGTACCAGGAAAGGGTTTGGGATCAGCGTTGCAACGCATCATACAGCCCGTGTCTCTTCCTGAAAACTTGGGAACATTTGGTCTGGGATTCAAGCCCACAGCCGCAGATATAAAAAGAGCCAGGAAATTGAAACAGAGGACATAGGTCCTCCCAAAGCCGGTCCCACATCTTTCCAGATCATTTGTCAAGTCCGGTACAAGGAGTCGCCCAGTGACAACAATTCCCAGTTCTGCGATTAATCCTGACAAGGAGTTGATTGAAAGATTTGAGAAGTTGTTCGACAGTGTGAACATGGTGGAAATTGGAGTGGGTTCTAGCAACTCGAAAGTGCAATTTGTCGGGCCAAAAATGAAGTTTAATAATTGGAAGGCTACTTCTCTCCCTACTCGGAAGGAGTCTTGTTTTTTTTCTGCTGGTTCTAATGACATGGCGTGCATAAGGAATCCTCAGCCCAGTCTTAAAAATCAATCTGATTCTAAAATGTTAGTTCAAGAAGTAGATTGTGGTTACGAATCAGAATATGATGATGAAGCCTTCGAAGAGATTAGTAAGGAGTTAATTCACTTCGAAGAAAACCCAAACCCAATTTGAATGACACATAAGTCGTCAATTTAGGGGACACAGACAATGTTCGAGAGACTAAAATAAGTGTCCACCTCGAGCCAAAAATTCGGGAGGAGTTAATCAAAGCACTCATCGAGTACAAAGATGTTTTTGCATGGTCATATGATGACATGCCTAGTTTAAGCACTGATTTAGTAGTCCACAAATTGCCCACTGATCCAGCATTCCCTCCCGTCAAGCAAAAGTTGAGGAAATTCAAAACTGATATGAGTGTGAAGATTAAAGAAGAAGTTACCAAACAGTTGGATGCAAAGGTTATTCGGGTCACCCGATATCCTGTTTGGTTGGCTAATGTCGTGCCTGTGCCGAAGAAGGATGGCAAGATCAGAGTATGCGTTGATTACCGCAATCTTAACAAAGCAAGTCCGAAGGATAACTTCCCACTACCCAATATCCACATTTTGATCGATAATTGTGCCAAGCGCGAGATTGGATCTTTTGTGGATTGCTATGCCGGGTATCATCATATTCTAATGGATGAAGAAGATGCATAAAAGACGGTGTTCATCAAGTCATGGGGAACTTATTGCTACTGGGTAATGCCATTTGGTTTGAAGAATGCTGGGGCAACTTATATGAGGGCGATGACTACTGTATTTCATAATATGATACACAAGGAGATTGAGGTATACGTAGATCATGTGATCATAAAATCAAAGCATCAGGCCGACCACGTCGAGGATTTGAGGAAATTCTTCCAAAGGCTTCGCAGGTACAACCTCAAGCTTAACCCCGCCAAATGTGCATTTGGTGTTCCATCCGGAAAGCTGCTAGGATTCATAGTCAGTCGGCGAGGCATCGAGTTGGACCCATCAAAGATCAAAGCCATACAAGAATTTCCCCCTCCGAGGAACAAGACTGAAGTGATGAGTCTGTTAGGAAGGCTGAACTACATCAGCAGGTTTATTGCTCAGCTCACGACAACTTGTGAGCCAATTTTCAAGTTGTTGAGGAAGGACGATGCGATCAAGTGGACTGATGAGTGTCAAGAAGCATTTGATAAGATAAAAGGTTACTTGACAAACCCACCTGTGTTGGTTCCGCCAGAACCAAGGAGACCTTTGATTCTTTACTTGACAGTCTTAGAAAATTCATTTGGTTGTGTACTGGGGCAGCATGACGTCACCGGCAGGAAAGAACAAGCCATCTATTATCTTAGCAAAAAATTCACAGCTTATGAGGTTAAGTACACTCACCTGGAAAGGACATGTTGCGCCCTAACTTGGGTGGCACAGAAATTGAAACATTATTTGTCATCCTACACTACCTACCTCATTTCGCATTTGGATCCATTGAAGTATATCTTTCAAAAGCCTATGCCGACAGGAAGACTTGCAAAATGGCAGATTTTGCTCACAGAGTTTGACATAATCTATGTGACTCGGACTGCGATAAAAGCCCAAGCATTGGCCGATCATTTGGCCGAGAACCCAATCGATGAAGAGTATGAGCCGCTGAGGACTTATTTTCCCGATGAAGAGGTGATGCATATTGACGAGCTAGAACAGGCAGAAAAACCAGGCTGGAAACTTTTCTTTGATGGGTCTTCTAACATGAAAGGAGTCGGAATAGGAGCTGTGCTTATTTTTGAAACAGGGCATCACTATCTTGTTACGGCTCAGCTTCGGTTTTATTGCACCAACAATATGGCTGAATATGAGGCATGCATTTTGGGTTTGAGGCTAGCTGCAGACATGAATGTCCGGGAAGTTCTGGTCTTGGGAGACTCGGATCTTCTGGTGCACCAAATTCAAGGAGAATGGGAAATGTGAGATCTGAAGCTCATACCATACCGACAATGCTTGCTTGATCTTTGTCAACAGTTTAGATCAGTGGAGTTTAGGCATATTCCAAGGGTCCATAATGAGGTCGCCGATGCTTTGGCTACCCTAGCGTCAATGCTGCACCATTCAGACAAAGCCTATGTCGATCCTTTGCACATTCAAGTACGAGATCAACATGCTTACTGCAACATGATTGAAGAAGAATTTGATGGCGAACCGTGGTTCCATGATATCAAGGAATACATCAGAATGGGGATATACCCAATGCAAGCTACAGGGGATCAAAAGAGAACAATTCGACAGTTGGCAAGCGGATTTTTCTTGAGTGGAGGAGTTTTGTACAAAAGAACACCAGACCTGGGATTGTTAAGATGCATAAATGCTAGACAAGCTACGTCTGTCATGTCCGAAGTACATTCAGGAGTCTGTGGACCACATATGAGCGGATATGTGTTGGCAAAGAAAATTCTCCGAGCAGGTTATTATTGGCTCACCATGGAGCGAGATTGTATTAGTTTTGTGCGCAAATGTCATCAGTGCCAGATACACGGAGATTTGATTCATTCTCCGCCATCGGAATTACACATAATGTCAGCGCCATGGCCCTTCGTCGCTTGGGGCATGGATATTATTGGACCAATTGAGCCAGCAGCATCCAACGGGCATAGGTTCATTCTGGTAGTCATTGATTATTTCACAAAATGGGTTGAGGCCAAAACTTTCAAGTCTGTGACCAAGAAAGCAGTGGTCGATTTTGTTCACTCACATATCATCTGTCGATTTGGAATCCCGAAGGTGATCATCACAGATAACGGTGCTAATCTTAATAGGAATTTGATGAAAGAGGTATGTCAACAGTTTAAGATTACACACCGCAATTCCACCCCATATCGTCCCAAGGCGAATGGAGCAGTTGAGGCAACCAACAAAAACATAAAAAAGATACTTCGGAAAATGGTAGAAGGTTCTAGGCAGTGGCATGAAAAATTACCATTTGTGTTGTTGGGTTATCGCACTACTGTCCGTACTTCAGTAGGGGCAACTCCTTATTTGTTAGTATATGGAACTGAAGCCGTAATACCTGCGGAAGTTGAAATCCCGTCCCTTCGGATTGTCGCTGAGGCTGAGATTGATGATGATGAGTGGGTCAAAACCCGTCTGGAGCAGTTGAACTTGATTGATGAAAAAAGATTGGCAGCTGTGTGTCATGGCCAGTTATATCAAAAGAGAATGGCAAGAGCATACGACAAAAAGGTGAGTCCCCGGAAGTTTGAGGTGGGCCAGCAAGTGCTGAAACGCATCCTTCCACATCAGGCCGAAGCAAAAGGCAAGTTCGCCCCGAATTAGCAAGGGCCATTCATTGTAACCAGAGTATTGTTCAATGGTGCTTTATGTTTAACAGATATCGAAGGAAAATGCATAGACATGGCTATCAATTCTGATGCAGTAAAAAGATATTATGTATGATTTCTTTGGTATAATTGTTGATTGTTTGTATTTGGCATTATTTCGAAGATTGAAATGACGAAGGCAATTTGTTCTACTATCTAAACATTTTACCCTTTGTTCCCTTTTTCGAGCCTTATTTATTTCTTTCATACCCCTCTTTTGGAATCAATAACGAAAAAGAGAGAAAAGGAAAGAAAAGAAAAAGAGAAAAGAAAAGAAATGAAAAATATAACAACAAGGAAATTCAGGTGTGAACTACATTTGACCTGATCACTATTAAGGGTACGTAGGCAGCTTTACGGCTCGGTCATAGTAAAATAAAAATCAAAAGATCCCCAAGCAAGAAACTGGGGCAGAGGTTGTATTTGTAATAAGAAATGTGATTCCAAAAGTTGTAATTTTAAACCCATGTCAAATTATTTTGAGCCTTTAATACCCTTTCTTTCTAATCTCATCCAAAAGCCCACATTACGGTCCAAAGAAAAACATTCTGATCAGTTTTCGAGAGATGCCAAGTTGAGCAAATAGAGTGATTCATATCAGGGTAATACTCCGGTCCAAGCAGGGAAATTAATGAAAATGAGAGAGTCTTATGGGTGAAAACTTTCACAGGCATCATAAGGCAACAGAAGTTGAGAGAAAGAAAATGAGAGAGTCTTATTGGTGAAAACCTTCACAGGCACCATAAGGCAACAGAAGTTGAGAGAAATAAAATGAGAGAGTCTTATCGGTGAAAACCTTCACAGGCACCATAAGGCGACGGGAGTTGAGAGAAACGAGAGAGTCCTATTAGTGAAAACCCCTCGAAGGGCACTATAGGGCGACAAGGAATTAAAAGGGGCAAACGAGACAAGCTTGATGGAAAGGATCCGTCGAGACATCAAACAGAATAAAGATGTTGTTTCAGCAAAAGAAGATGGGTTGCGGGACCTTTGAAATACAAAGTAAGGACATCAGAAAGATTGATTGATGTAAATAGACTGGGTTGATTAATCCAAAAATGCACGACATGACCATTGGGATCGGTTATACCATTCAGGGTGCAAGGTAAATCAGGCGAGGATAATGTAATGGGACTAGAAAGACGTCGTTGTAAGACCAGATGATGGATTGGTCTAAGATTTCGGGACAGTGTCGAGCAAAGGTGGAAAATAACGGTTGAGAGGTTGGTGAATACAGAATCATCAAGAAGGTCGGAAGTTATCAGCCAAGTTTCAAGATGGTCGAACAACGCAGAGCATGGAAAAGAGCGAAAGGGAAAACTGTCCCCAACAGGAGTATCCTCACATTTTAAACTAACAAATTCTCTTTGATTTTAAGCAGGGACAGGAAATGTTATTGATGACAGAAAGACATGCCACAAGAAAGATTGTCAAACTAGGGCAGAATTTTTTTTTCATTTTGAAAATTTTCTGGAAGTCAGGTACCCACTTGGGGAAGAAGGAAGATAACACAAGTTCGGTGAAAAGCGGTATCCCCAGCAGTTTTCGGAAGAAGGTAAAACAAGTTTTAAAGAAAGCAATTTCGGGAGGAAGATAACACAAGTCTCAAGGGAAGTAGTTCCAGAGGAAGGAAAACACCAGCTTTAAGGGAAGTAGTCTTTGAAGGAGGAAAATAACATATTTTTAAATGAAACACCGGTGTTATCCCCAACAATTTTCAGAGGAATGAAACACCAGTTTTGAGGGAAGCAGTTCTGAAAGAAGATAATTCAAGTTAGAAGGAAAATGGTTCAGGAAGCAGGAAGGAACAACGGCAATAGAACGCATTTTAAGAAGTTGTTGAAGTCAGGAGCCCGCCTGGAGAATGGAAGTATTATCTTTTTAAGTCGTAGTAGAAGTCAAGAGCCCGCCTGGAGAATGGAGGTGTTATATTTTAAGAAGTAGTCGAAGTCAGGAGCCCGCCTGGAGAATGGAGGTGTTATATTTTAAGAAGTAGTTTAAGTCAGGAGCCCGCCTGGAGAATGAAGGTATTATATTTTAAGAAGTAGTTGAAGTCAGGAGCCCGCTTGGAGAATGGAGGTGTTATATTTTAAAAAGTAGTTGAAGTCAGGAGCCCGCCTGGAGAATGGAGGTATTATATTTTAAAAAGTAGTTGAAGTCAGGAGCCCGCCTGGAGAATGGAGGTATTATATTTTAAGAAGTAGTTGAAGTCAGGAGCCCGCATGGAGAATAGAGGTTGTTATATTTTTCAAGTTGTAGTCGAAGTCAGAATCCCGCCTGACGAATGGAGGTTGTTATCATTTCAAGTTGTAGTCGAAGTCAGGAGCCCGCCTGGAGAATGGAGGTATTATCTTTAAGTTGTTTATTGAAGTCAGGAGCCCGCCCGGAGAGCGGAGGGTTACAACAAAAAACCCCAGCATAAACTCAAGTGCAGAAGTCAAAAGAGAGGCAACGATGGTCAAAGGAAGATAATTCGCGTGTCGGAGGAAAAACAATTCGAATTTCACAAGAAAGAAAGAAACATCAGAGGAAACACAAACCAACAAGAAAGAAAGGCAACAAGAGCAAGTTTGAAGACCTAGATAAGATTTTGTAATCCCTAGTTTAGTCTAACTTCTTGTTTTCTTTTACCATGGTGTAATAAGGAGGTCAGTAAGCGGTAGCAGCAACAACAACAACAGTAACAGTAAAACCACAGCTCCGTGGTAGTCCCAGCTACCAAAACTTCCCGAACTACATTGACCTGATTCCCTTTTGGCCAGAGATATGTAGGAAACCTTTGAAGCAACGGTTCGGTCAAATCTTTCAAAAATGCTTCACACGGAGTAGCCGAACGGGCAAAAATCGCTCGTATCCGCTCACTTTATCTTTGCACGAAAACTCTTCATGTTTCCGGACAAAGAGGGGCAGCTGTGAGCACGTGATTTTTGCCCTACAAGAACTACTCCCAAAAATTCAAAATAAAATAGTTTTGTGTTGCTTGTGATTTATTTGTACTTGTCTGTGCATGTTTATTTTTACTTTAATTAAGAAAAATACAAAAATATGTGTTGCATGTGCATTTAGGATTTAATTTTACAATTAGGAATTAATTAAACAATATTTGGATTTGCGAGAATGAAAATCACAAAAAATATGTACTTGGCATTTTTTAGCATTTTCTCCAATTATGTGATTTTATTTTAGTTGGTATTTAATGGTGTGTGATAATTGTTATTAGGAATTAATTAGTATTTTTAATTTGGTTTATAATTTAATTTATAATTTTAGTTTTATTAATTAGGAAATAAAAGAAAAGAAGGAAAAGGAACAAAATGGAAACCGGACTGGGCCAAATTGGCCACAGCCCAGTTCTTACCCAAAAAAAAAAATCAGCCCAATACCCGCCCCAATCCAGTCCATCTCCAGATATATCCAAACGACGTCGTATCTGGCCAATAGATCCAAGCCATTGATTTGTTTTGATCGAACGGTCTAGATCACCCCTCCCATAACCCGTTTTGACCCATTCCCTGTACCCGTCTAACCCGATCCCCTCACAAAACCAAACGACGTCGTTTCTCATTAGTGAAGTAATCCAGGCCGTTGATCGTGAATGATCCAACAGCCAAGATCAAATCCCCACCCCATTATATATTTCTAAAACCTCACCCCACGCCCCTTAAGCCATACCCCCCCTCGCCTTCGTCTCTAACCTAGAGACAGGCCCAACACCCTCTGTCTTCAACCACCGCCCTCCGCCCAACGGAAATCGCCTCACTTCGGTTCCGGTGGTCCAAACGGCCCCAAAATTACACTACAGCCTCCCCACGACGTCCTCTTTCCAAATCCCGAATCAGTTTTCTTCGAATCAGTACCATACGCTTCGAATCTTCAATCGAAGAACAATCCCAAAACCCTAGTTCGTCCGTTTGACCCCAAAGTTACACCACTGAACCACCTAGCTACCCTCGTCCCAAATCCCACCCCAGTTCTGTCTGAATCTTGTTAGAGCCTTTCGAATTTCAAATCGAAGGCAAACCCTAAAGGAACCAAACTTTAGACTGTGTACGAAGTTAAAAATTTGAGGTTTTAACCGACTTTAGTCGAGACTCGATTAAGGTCCGTTTTGGCTTCAAAATTTCAAGACGAAGTGTCGACTAAAACGGATTGAGTTTGGTCTGAAATTTCGAGGTATTTCTTTTGTTTTCCTTTTTCTTTTGTTGTTGTTTTTGACTGGTTAATTCGTCATTTTTGTCAAGTAGTTCTTCCTCCTCTTTCGGACCTTTTTCTTGGTCCAGTTTTCTTCTGTTGATTAACATATGTTATAAATAGTTTCGTCGATTAATCCGTTCAAGTTTGTAGTTTAGTAGTTCTCGTCAAGTTGTTTCGTGTCGATTGTTTTGTTCTCAACCTCAGGGCTCCATTCAGTATATCCTCAGTGTTCCTACATTTTGTGTTTAAGGTTAATTTAGAACTATGAGTGTTTGCTGTTATTATTGTTTGGAATTGCTTCATTTTGGGTGATGTTTGGTTCACTTTTCTTTATTGTTCATCATTTTTGCATATGAGTTCAGTTCGTTTGTCGATTCAGTGCGTTTACAGTGATCATTCATTTTGCCTAAGTTTAATTTAGAATTGTGAATATAGTTAGTCATTCCCATGTATCTGTGTCAATCATGGTCTGAAATTTGACCTTGGTAGTTCAATATGATTTTTGTTCGGATTCATTGGTCTTTATTTTTTATGCTATTTGATCTGATCTGAATTCTAGCTTGAACTGCTGATTGAATTTGATGAGTTGAATTGGTTATAGATGTTGGGGTTGGTACCGATTGAAGGGGGAATTGGGATAAGACAGTAATTTCAGGGATATCATGAGGGTAATGTGGGGAGTTTAAAAGTTTGGCAAATGGTCTTGCTAGTGAGCTATCAGTAAAGTACTTAATTAACCATTAATCTAATGTGTTAGTGGGGAACAAAACATAATGGTATGTGGAGGCTTAAAAGGAATTGATTAAAATATAGCATGCCCATACCAATTGAATTAAATAATGGCAAGGAACATATAATAGTGGGGAATGCACTTGCTGATTTTAGGGACTGAAATAGGCATTAATGATTAAAATAAAAGCACTAGGGTAATAGAGGGTAATAAAAGAATTGAAAAGATAAGATGTTAGTGGATTGAGCATTAATGGTATGCCTATTAAAAGAGCTATGAATCAGTCATTGAGGGAGGAGACCTTAAGGAAGAGAGTTGAGAGAGCTTTTACTGTTTCATTACCTTAATTAACTTGTCAAAATCTCAGCCAGTAGTCCAGCTCCCTGAGAATCATAAACAGTTTTAAAATTCTCTGCTTCAAGTTTCAAAGATCACTTTTGAGAGTCTTTAATCAGTTAGAGAGGGTCTTGAAAATCAGTTTCTAAAGCTTAAAGACTGGAGAGCTTGGTCAGTCTTTGAACAATATTCTGAGGAGTTCAGAGAGTTTTTTTTAGAGTTCTTTTGAAAGGCAGTCAGTTTTGGAACAAATTTCGAAAGTTTAAAGTCAGTTTCTGAGAGTTTAAAAGATCAGTTTTATAGTAGAATCTTGGATTGACTCAAGCTCGGTTGAGTCTGTTTGTGGCTGTTTGGAACTTCAAATTGCTGCTGTGAACTGCTGTTGTATTACTGCTCGTATTACTGCTCGTATTACTGCTGATGCTGATCTTTCTTCTACTTTATTTATGTTCCAATTCCAGGTACACAACTTGACTTCAATAATTGTAAAGCTGAAATGTAAAAGATGAACTTGTAATTGAAGCCTGAAGACTTTAATTTAATTCAGTTTCTGATTTGTATATTTGAACGTTTTTGTTCATTAAGGATGTTTAGATTCTTGTTTATAGTTGCGTTGGCTGAACTGAACCGGGCTATGCAATAATTGGATTATAGACTATTATAGCTTAGTTTTCTTGGATTGGTTTTCCCAGTAAATCACCAATTGTAGTTAATTCCTTGTTAGCTGATTCTTGCACCTGTTGAGTACTGGTCGTAGCCAAATTCATGGTACAGAGTAGTTCATGACTAGTCATAGTTAATTTCGTGTTAAAGACCTTTGTGAATCCGTTTAGCATAGTATAAGATAAAACCTAGAGTGGCTGTTTTGTTTCATTCAGGTAATTTAAATATGACCAGGTTGTATAGGGATTGTAGTAGACTGCCAAAATTTCCCTGGATGGTTTACTACGGCTGCATAGTGTGACTTGATTTCAGTAGTTCTTTTAGAACCTTAGTTAAAAGGTCTACCTTGAATGTTTAATTTCAGTAGTTATAAAATAGGCTTGAATGGTTTTTAGTCTTAATGTGTCCTTCAACAGTTCTATTAGGAAATCGTGAATCATTAAAGTGGTTAGTGTTAGTTTATTTTTTTCATGACAATTCTTAAGCATTGATTCGTTTCAATAATTGTAAAAACAAGTTCAAATAGCTCCGGATTTCATATAGTTCACTTCCGTATCCCAATAGTTTAAAATACCAAGTTAATCGAGTACTAGTTCAGTACTGATAATGTAAATAAAGTACTGTTTGGGTCTGGGCCATCAGATGATTCGTTTGGAGCTGATTGGGCTGCCCAGATTCGTGTTGTGATGTTCCCGTCCAGGCTCGAACCCCGGGCTCGTTGGGCTGCAAACGTCCTTATAGGCCCAATGTTGGAGGCAACCTTTCTCATAGTAAGGTTGTTGACGTATTAATTAATTAAGGTCTTTTCTTTATTTTTAAAGACAAAAATAAAAATAGCAAATCATAGTCGCTTTTAGGTTTGCCTTTTAAATAATACTTGAGACGAGTCTCGCCAAACAAAAATACATAAATTGCGGGGCCCTTAATAAATGGTTAAAATGAAACATTTAGAATTCGGGATGGGCCGCTTAGTGAATTTCACGGCCCTCCCCAAAGATAATAACGCGCTAGTCATTTTAGACGCGCTTTTAATAATTTACTTTCTTAAACTCGAGTGCACATTTATGTGACCCAAATCCAAATCTCAACAGAGTCGAAATGTGTCAATAATCATGGGTGCATTGATGTGACGTGGTTCGAGATGTGTTTTCACGACGTTGCAATTCTCGTTAAAAATAATAATAATAAAAGCGGTAAAAAGTTAAAATTTGCACATAGGTTCAACATGTATTAAAATCAGATAAATAAGCCGAATATGACATTTGAGCGACCGTGCTAGAACCACGGAACTCGGGAATGCCTAACACCTTCTCCCGGGTTAACAGAATTCCTTATCCAAATTTTTGATTCGCGGACTGTAATACAGAGTCAATCTTTTCCTCGATTCGGGATTCAACCGGTAACTTGGGACACCATAAATTTCCCAAGTGGCGACTCTGAATTAAATAATAAATCACGTTTCGATTGTCCTTTAATTGGAAAAACTCCCCTATGCCCCTGCGGGCGCAGGTAAAAGGGAGGTGTGACAATATACACTATACTTCGTCTTCTTCCTTGCGTCTTTTCTGAAATTTAACTCAAATCTACTCCAAATCACTTCAAATTTAAATTTTGAACTCCTTTTGATATTTTCAATCAATTGGAACAACACCCAATCCAAACAACTAATAAATTCGAAGAAATCCATTTTCAAAAGCAAAGCTTTGTATGGTCTTCAATGGTAAACTTCGACTCTTCAATTTTCTTACATTGCAAGCAGGTGACACAAGAGGAGAAGCAGAAAATATATGGCCCATTAAAGCATATGTAGAAGATGTGAGAAGAAGAGAGAGTGAAAACAATGGTTGTGAGAATATATATTTAACTCTATAGCTTTTAGAAGCAATGGTTGTAAGAACACAGATTTTGAATTTGCCAGTGCTTTCAAAATATGTACATTGTGGGCTAGGTCAGGTAAAACTTAAAAACATAAGTCATTTTTTTTATGGTGTGAAGTCATATATATTTTCTTGTAATTCTTTCTATTTTCTCCCCCTAACTTTCTTTTAAAATCTAGAATTATCCGTATAAACGTTTCCTACCCTTAGATCATGATCTAGCAATTTACCAAGTCTTTTTTGGTACATCAAGCCAATTAAAAGGTGATTTTAGAAAAAAAGATATTTATTTTGCCTTTATGTAACATATTTTGTGACTCTCCTTTTATTTTCCTTTTCACGATATTGGTTGTTTTCATTAGAGGTGTTTATCGGGCGAGTTAGGACGGACTGAACGGAAAAAATCCCAGCTTGTTCGGTTAGCGGGTGGGCTGTTAGCGGGCTGGGGGATAACGGACTGTTATAGGGCTGTGATTTTTGGGTTTTTGTGGGCCCGTACGGGTTAGGGCTCACACGGGCTCGGGAGGGTCGGGCTCCAATGTTTTTTTTTTTTTTTTTAATTTAAATTTTATTATTCTTATTCAATGTTATTGATAGTTAAGTATTTGCAAATTTTTAAGGGTTAGAATTAAACTTTGAACTTTAAAGTTTAAAGTTTTAAATTTGAAATTTGTATTTTAAAATTATAAAATTGAAATTAGAAAGTAAGTGGCTACAAAAAATTATTTAATAAGAGTATAAGACCAATAGGCAAATGTAAGGAACAAACTCCGAAGGCTTTCATTTATATTTTTAATACTTCAAATTAATTTGCAAATTCCTTTTTTTATTTTTTTTATTTTTGAACTTGCAAATTAAAATTTAAAAGTTTACAATAATTATAAAAAATAAGAAATAGTACATCACATGCTTTGCATCATTTTTGTAAGTTCTTCCATGTCAACATGAGGTTCTTAGTTTCCGGGATTGGTTGAATCGGAACCATAAACCATTATATCTCCAATTTCTTGGTCCTCCTCTTCGTCTACCTCGTCACGCCCTTGATTTCGCCGTTCTGATCTTATCCAATCTCTGAAGCATACTAGAATTTTCAAAGCGTTGTTTCCCAATGAATGACGGGTATCTCCTAGCTGCTGTCTTGCTTGGCTAAATGCGCTCTCTAATGCGACTGTTGAAATCGGCACATTAGCACGTCTCGAGCCATGGCCGAAAGAATAGGAAATTGATTTGAGTTGCTCCTCCACCAACTCAGCGGTAGAAAATCCTTTGTGATGGGCTCTGGTGACTTTTGCAAGTAGAATTGTAGTTCATCAATATTCTTGCTATTGGTTTGTTGATGCTCTCCTAGTGTAGACCAAATCTGATAATCTTGAACACAGTCATCATCATCCATAGTTGTTCCAGATGTTGAAGGATTAGTTGAAGGAATATTTTCATCTACAACCGAAGAAGCGTCAACAATGTTAGCATAAGAATTATATAAAGTTTGTAAATGTGTGTGTAGCTCAAAATACAAGTGTCAATATCAGGAGTTTCAGTTGGGCCAATATCCATTTAAGTATATAAAGCTCTAATTAATTGGCGACACTTTATCATTTTGACAGTAGGGTTTAAAATAGCACCAATTAGGTAAATATAGGGAATTAGGTAGAAATACTTTTTAAACTTATCTAGCATAGATTCAACAACAGTAGCATATCCTTCTTTCTGCTTCAAATTATGTAGTAAAAGAGAAATTTCAGCAATATGAACTAAACCATTTGAAATGGTAGGATAATAAGCTCCAGAAAACTCAAGTGTAGCCACATAAAATTTTTGTAAAAATTGTATAACATCATGAATGACTTCCCAAGTTCTAGATGTTAACAAACGGTTAGGATCGGTACAATGAGAATTAACAACTTCAGTTATAGACATTCTATATTTATAACAACATCTTAAGAACAAATAAGTATAATTCCACCTAGTAACTATTTCTTCAGGCGTGAGTCTTGGTTTTAGTCCATAGTGTACACATTTTTCCTTAAATGCATTTAATCTAGCACTTCTATTATTTTCTTGAATTACACCAACAACTCTCCTAATTAAAGTAATTTCATCTCTAAATAATTCAAGGCCACTCTTCACAATCAAGTTATAAATATGACATGCACATCTAACATGAAATATTTCAGGAATTGGTGGGTGTAGATGCAATTTTAATATTGTAATAGCAGCAGTGTTGTTAGAAGCATTATCAAATGACATACACAAAACTTTTTCTGCAAGATTATAAAATATAGCAACTTCATGTATAGTATTACTTATAAATGCACCAGTATGACTTTGATCTTCATCATATTTAAAAGCAATAATACGTTTTTGCATACAAAAATTATCATCTATCCAATGGCATGTAACAGTTAAATAATCATTTTCATTCACAGCACGACCAATATCAGAAGTAAGAGAAACTTTACAAGGAAGACTTGCGAACAAATAACGTATATATGTCTGATATTGTCCAAAAAGCCTAAAGATATCAGCTCTACAAGTACTTCTAGGAATACATTTAAACATAGGGTTATAAATTCTTTGAATATAAGTAACAAGATACGGTGAAGAAGCAAAACTAAAAGATAAACAACCTAAAATAATCATTTTAGCTAATTCTTCCCGATCTTTCTTAATATCGTATTTCCCCAATAACCCCCAGTACTCGGGTTAAGTTTTTGTTGCCCAGATTCCTCATCTACTCCCCAATCAAGAGCGTGTTTCTCCTCCATATGCCTATGAAGTTTACCCATTCCCCCTCCTTTACCGGACTCATATTTATAATGTTCACTACAAATTTTACATTTTACATAATTTTTTTGAACTTCTAGTCTTTCAAAAAACATCCAACACTTACTTCTTAATCGTCGATTCTTCTTAATAGGGAGAGGAGGCCTACTTGTTGCATCCCTAATATTTTGAGTTTGACTAGCATTACCAGGTATAGGTGGTGGTGTTTCAAGATTATCGGGTGATTAAATATCATCTAACAAAGCATCTAAATCATCATCTATACCAAAATTTTCTTGCATTCGATCATAATCTACATTTAAATTCTCAGGTGAACTTTCAGAAATATGTGTAAAGCTACTAGAAGAACCAACACCACCTCTTGTTCTTTTTGAAGTTTTCTTACTACCACCTCTAGCACATTTTTTTGGCCGCTCTAAGTAAATTCATTATATAAATTAAAGTAAGTAATTAAAGTAAGAAATTAAATTAGGAAATTCAAATAAGAAATTAAATTAAGAAACTAATTAATAAAATAAGTGTACACCAAATAAGAGAAAGAGATGGAACGAGTGTGCTGGGATTCCTTATGCCGCACTAATTTTGAATTTTTGATATCAAAATTCAAACTTCAATTGATAGATCAAAACTTGATAGTTGATAATACTTGAATACTTAATAATTGATACCACACTTCACTTGAATAATTGATATTTGATAATAATAATTTTGTAATGGCTAAACTAAATAATTGATGAAACTTGAAATAATAAATAATTGAGAATTTGAGATTTGAGAATTTAAGAACTATAATATCAAGAAAGAATTGAGAGTTTGATACTTGAGAGAGAATTAGAGTAGTAAGAGAGTGAATTTGTGAGAAAAAATGAAGAATAAGGGGGGCTATTTATAGATTTTGGGGTGGGAGGGCTATATTATTAATTGGGGAGGGGGGGGCGAAATTGGTCATTTCTGCAATTTCTGGCCGTTCCCCAACAGTCATTTCTGAATTTGACCGTTGGGAACGATCCAATTTAATTAAAAAAAAAAATTCAAACGGTAACCGGGCTGCAGCCCATGTTCAACCCGTTAAGCGATTTCGGGTTCAACGGGTTTGGGGCACCGTTAATCTAAACGTGAACGTACACAACCCGCCCCCCTTAACAACCCGTCCCAACCTGTCCTAATATGAACAGTAGCGGGCTGAAAACGGGTCAGCTCGGCCCGATTAACACCCTTAGTTTTCATACCTATTAAGGATCCACATTTTAATATTAATTAATAATAAAATTGACCATATTAACCTTAATTTGTTCATTAGAAATACAATAAATACTCCTAGATTCTTTACTCCAGGAGCAATTTAAAAAAAATAATTAATTCGGTCTTATATTTGACAAAATCAAAATTATGGACCACGAAAAAAAGCCTAGGAGGGAGTAACTATCAAGGTCGTTTAGCCTTTAATCCCAAATTTTCAGTTTTTAGATAACATTTATACTCCTAGTTTATTTGGCCAAACTTTTATAAAATTCAAATTATTGTTATAAGTATAAATTATATTATGGATTTTTATTTAGTACTCCGTTGTAAATAAGCTTCCTGAATAAGCTTATCATTTCGGTAATCCGTTATGGATAAATATTACCCCCAGCAAAAGATTATCTATATTTGGTACAGTAGCAGCTTACAAGCAACTTACAAGAAGCTTACACAGCAGCTTGCAGTAGCAGCTTGCAGTAGTAGCTTACAAGCAGCTTACACAACAGCTTGCAGTAGTAGTTTACAAGCAGCTTGTAGTAGCAGCCTACACAACTGCTTCCTTTCTTCTATAAATAGAGGAGATTTTAGTTCATTATGTACATGAATTTGAAGTTGAATAATAAATCTCTCTCTCTCTCTCTCTACTTGTCTTTGATTTCTTTACTTGACAATCTTTATTTTATAACACGTTATCAGCACGAGACTCTGCCATTTTGAGCATTTACTTCAAATTTAATTTCTATTTCAGTGTTTATCTCCGATGTAAGGCGACGCTCTTACATTCATGGTTAGATCTTGTTCATTCTGAGCATCATAAAGCAAATTATATCCTTGAAGTGGAGTACTTCTTCTCTCCTGATGTAATTGGTTAGTCTTTGTTATAAATTCCATTTCTCTCAACACCTGAGATGCAATCCTACTGGTATTCTTAAGATAAGTACTACTATTAAATTATGTTCTTTATGTCTTTCGAGCTTGAATAAATATATGTTTATCATGTATGTTAATTAATGTCTTTCTAGCCAACTAATGCTGCAGATGTCGTTTTACTTGGATGTGGTCTCGTGAAATTGAAAAAAACAATTGATTTTACTTAAGTTGTTATATGGTCGCGAGACACACCAGTTTTTATGTGGCAAATGAATGTGATACATATATGTATATAATAGTTATTTTGTGCTTATTGTCATTTTAGTTATCTTAATAAAGGGTTGCAAACTGGATAACATTGTTAGATTCACTTAAACTCCAGCAGAGTTTGTAAGATATATACAACCACCTGAATTAGTTATGTTTCGTATATCTCATTGTGAAATTTTGTTAACCACCAGAAGTGGTATATGCCTATGACCACCAGAAGTGATAATTTAGGCTTTCTATGGTTACAATTGAAGATGAGCTAGAGAAAATTTCTCTATATTACTTGCATGCCTCGATTTGCTCCTGAAGTAGCATTATCTTAAAAGAGGTTGAAGCATCACACGATTTGGTGTGATTAATACACGTTCAGATAATTATGTTCCGTTCCCTGAAGAATGAGAACTTTTGATAAATATTAATCCATTCCCCGAAGTGAATGTGACAATATTAATAAAGCTCGTAAATATGAACACGTTTTTGATGTAAATATATTACAATTTACCTCCAGAAGAGGTAATATGATTGAGAGAATATATACTCATTTTTTCGTATTTTAAATTTACTCCTGAAGAAGTAACACGACTGAAATTTTCTCCTGAAGAAGGAAAATATTATGAAACTCTGTCTTTCTGTGCTTAAATAAAATAATAAGCTATTCAAAGTTATTTTTGAAGCACATTTTTATTCCCTGGAGTGAATAAAGAAATACCACAACTCACCTCCTGAAGAGGTATAATAACAAAGGATATAAATCTTGTTTTTTGACATAAAGATCATTATCGCACGTACCCGTTGTACGTAAAATATCTTGAATAATTTTATTAAATATCATTCTAAGGCAAAAGCATTCTTGTATAATGCTTTGTACTACAATCACATTAATATGTTATGGTTAGTTATCGATTCCCGAAAGAAATAACAACTCGTGTATCTTTCCCTGAAGGATGTATGATTATGTGGTTGCCGCTTTGATATAAAATATTCAGATGTTAATGGCGTTTCTCCCTGAATGAGACATTTGTCACAAAGTTGGTGGTAAAAATACTGAAATTCTTAATTTCTTACATTTATAAACTTAGAATTGTCTTTATAATGTTCATTTTATTATGATTTTCTCTCATGATACCATAAGTGTCTGAGTAATATTTGATAGTACAAATATATCAACAACTCCTGAAGAGCTAACTGTTTGTCTAGAAGACACATGACACCAGTAGTGTCTGATAAATATTAAATTGTGGATAATAAATGAAGGCTCTCGAAGAGTTTATGTACAAATATGTCATTCATATTATATGATTATGGTCAAGACATATGTTGTAGTAAACTTGAAGTTTACTAATACAAATGACTATCATATTGAGACTACAAATGATTGGAAGATTAAAAATCTTCATGTTTCCACAATCATGGGGGGGGGGGGGTAAAATAATATGTATATGAGAAGTTACCCGTCTTATATCTTCAATTTGTACTTTATCATGTATCATAGTAAACCAGAAGTTTACCAATGAAAAAGTTTATGCCATAGTAAACTAGAAGTTTACTAAGAGATAGCACATGCCATGATAAACTTGAAATTTTCATTTGCCATTTTTTAAATGAGCTATTTGAGAATTCTGATAAACATATACCGAAGAACCAGAAGATTCTTCAATAATTCTCTTGTGCTGTTTGTTCTCATAATAAATTGGTTATACCGGCTAAAGTTGGGACTAACCCCTGAATTCTAGAATATATAAAGGTGAATATGGCCTCATTCACCTATCATGTGAACCACTCATAGATGCATATATAAGATGGTTACATGCGTGTTCATTGTCAACCTGCAGTTTGATATTTGAAATTGCTTTTCTCAACTAAGAGCAAAACTTTCAGATTATGAAATCAAGACAGTTCATCTTGATAATGTTGGTTTATATCCAAGCTGGTTTAGCATTGAATACCTCCTGTTAATGGCTAAACCATTGCTTATGAGAACAAAGCTTCATGTGTTGGTCTAAGATTTTCTAAATTGCATATAACAACACTTGTATGCATCAGACCAACAATATATGATAAGTCCTCCCCTCATAATTAGTTTAGGATTAGAAACCAAATATTTTTACTATCTTTTGATATGTGGTATATGGTTAATTTCTCTACCACAATGCTCAAAGATATGTTTCCAAAAAAATATTGAGAATATATGTTAGTTTTCTAACATTTGGGGGATGAAATAAACAGCTAAAAAATATGATATATGAATCAAATTATCATTAATATGATCCTCACTTAGAAGATAATTCAAGTCAAATGCCAGAAGCATTTGCTGATCCAAAATCAAATATCATATTTCAGCGGCAAATGCTCCTATTAAAATTTAAAGTCCCTGAAGGATAGAGTTTACTGTTCACATGAAGCGTGGTAGACCAATCGGTTCCAAAGGTAACGATCCTTGAAAAATGATAAGGAGCTAATGATCAAAATGATCATAATGAGGAGGAAATGAGCTCGAGAAGAGCTCACGACATAACATTTCATGAAAGTCCAGAAGAAGTTCAAGTACCTGAAAATAAAGAAAGTGATGAGATCTCAACAAGTTATGTCGCTTGCGAACCGATACAAAATGATCGTCGACGATATATTTAATACAATATAGTGCACAATACTATAAAATATTGTAAGGATCGGACCAGTAGTCCAGACACCTGAAGATGTTATGCCATTTAAATGCGATTCATAACCTATATGACTCATTTGACCAAATCTCTATAAAGATCCCTGAATGATTTAAAATGCCTGAAGCATATTCAAAATCTCAGGAAATGTACTCAATCAGATTACAAATATCTTTGTACGGTTTAAAGCAATCTGGGCGTATGTGGTATTATCGCCTCAGTGAATATTTGTTGAAAGAAAGTTACATATATGATGTTATTTGTCCATGTATTCAGAATTTGATATACTTGTTGTTTATGTTGATGACATAAATCTTATTGGAACTCCAAAAGAGCTCCAAAAGGCAATTGAATATCTTAAGAAGGAATTTGAGACGAAAGATCTTGATGAGATAAAACTTTGTCTTGGTCTGCAAATTGTACATTTAGTGGACATGATCTTTATTCATCAATCTGCCTATGCAAAAAGGGTTTTAAAACGCTTTTACATGGACAAAGCACACCCATTGAGTACAAAAATGGTTGTTCGATCACTTGAAGTGGATAAGTGTCACGACTATTCGGTTGACTTTTCCAACTCAAACTTTCTTAAAAGAGACTAAGTATCTCAAACCTTACCAAAATCATTTTGGATTCGATCCGACCAACCCGATACCACAAAATACGAATAACGAAGCATAAAAAAGCAGAAATGGGGGAAACAGAGCGGTAACTCATGAAACGACTGGTCAGGTCGTCACAATAAGGATTTGTTCCGACCTCCAAAAGAGGATGAGGAACTCATTGGTCCTGAAGTACCCTATCCTAGTGCAATTGGTGCATTAATGTATCTTGCTAATGATACAAAGCCTGACATAACATTTTCTGTTAATTTACTAGCAAGATATAGTTCTTCTCCTATACTGATTTAGGATCCGTTCTTAGCTCCAGAAGAAAATGATGAACTCCTTGGTCCAGATATACCCAAGTCTCTGCACTGTACTCTTTTTCCCTTGCTCGGATTTTTTTCCTAGTAAGGTTTTTAATGAGGCAGCTTGCAATGTATATTATTAGTGTGCTCTTTTTCCTTGTCTAGGATTTTTTCCCATGGGGTTTCTCCTAGTAAGGTTTTAACGAGACACATAATAATGAACATCCAAGGAGGAGTGTTTTGAAAATATTTTTGTGGATGTCTATTTATTACTCCGCTGTAGATAATCTTCCTAAAGAAGATTATCCATTTAGTACTCCATTGAAATTTTCTACAAACAGCTGATGCAGGCAGGTTGCAAGCAACTCAATGAAATGACTTGTAGCAGCTTCTTGATTTGATGAGATTAATTTAAATTGATCTGAAATAGTGGTGGATAATATTCTCTACAAATTCAACTTTTGAGAAGATAGTATACAAGATTGGAATGCGGAGACTCGAATATTTGAAACAAGGTTTTCATTAAGGGGAGTAAAATACGCATTGCACTCTTTTTTCCTTGCTAAGGTTTTTTCCCACGGGGTTTTCCTTATAAGGTTTTTAATGAAGCACCTAGCAATGCGTATTACTAAATATGTGTACTCTTTTTCCTTCACTAGATTTTTTTTCCACGGGGTTTTTCCTAGTAAGATTTTAATGATGCACATTATCTTTAATTGAACATCCAAGGGGGAGTGTTATGAATATATATTATATTATGAATGTTCATTTAGTACTCCGTTGTAAATAAGTTTCCTGAAGAAGCTTATCATTCCGGTAATCCGTTATGGATAAATATTACCCTCGGTAGAAGATTATTTATATTTGGTACAGTAGTAGCTTCCAATCAACTTACAAGAAGCTTACACAGCAGCTTGCAGTAGCAGCTTACGAACAACTTACAAGCAACTTACACAACAACTTGCAATAGCAGCTTACAAGCAGCTTGCAGTAGCAGCTTACACAACATCTTACTTTCTTCTATAAATAGAGGAGATTTTAGTTCATTATGTATATGAATTTGAAGTTGAATAATAAATTGCTCTCTACTTGTCTTTGATTTCTTTACTTGACCGTCTTTATTTTATAACAATTATTATATTATTATTATTATTATTATTTTATTTTGACAAAAAACCACTCCTAGCTTATTTCAGATTTTTTTTTCTTTGTCCAAATGCTTTTGAGGCTTATCCAGTCTGTCAACCTCACTCAGCAACTCATCGTGCTTTCTTCTCATTGGTCAATTCAGAAGCACACGAATCGTCAAATCCTCTCATATCACAGCCGTAGATTAACCCCAAAACCAACGGCCCAAAATAAACTCTCCCCTTCATTCAATAACCATTTCTTCCATTTAAAACGTCAGCTCACAGTAACACTCAATACAATCTCAAATCAGTTCTTCCAAAGTCACAACACACAACAATTCTCCCTAATTAATTCGAGTTTTTTAAAGGTTAGAAATGGAGAAGAAGGGTGCTGGAGGAAGAAAGGGGGGTGGTCCAAAGAAGAAAGCCGTTTCCCGTTCCGTTAAGGCCGGTTTGCAGTTTCCAGTTGGTAGAATTGGGCGTTACTTGAAAAAAGGTCGATATGCTCAGCGTGTTGGAAGTGGTGCTCCTGTTTATCTATCTGCTGTTCTTGAGTACCTTGCTGCCGAGGTAAATCTTAAAAAAGCTTGAATTTTCACCATTTGGGGTTTTGTATTTACTGTTAAATTGCAAATGGGTCTTGGTTATTTTGTTTAATTTAGAGCTGTTTACTTTTCTATCGAGAGTCTTTTGATGGGCTTTTGTTGGGGTTTGTGATTTTGATTCCCTGCTAGATGGATTAGGCGTGTGTAGAGGTCGATCCAAGATTTAAATTACATTGGTTCAATTTTTAAGTTCTTTAGTATTGAACCCATTGTATTTTTACACTCTGGGTCATATATACTATTTGTTGCACATAAATTTATGTTTTGCGTCAAAGTTTTTACACATTAATCCATTTTTTATGATGGATTTCTCAGTCGTAAAAAAATGGATTAGGTTTGTAGTGGTGAAGTTAATGAAGTATTTGCATTTGTGAAAGTAGCTGAATTGATTGGTTGTTGTAACATATGTATTATATTTCAGTTCAGATATTTGTTTTGGTCAGAGATTTGGGGTTAGTTTGAGGACGAGTGCGAGATTTTGGAGAACTTTACTTTTTGATAATTCCTAATTTGCGATAAGGGTGTTTTTTAAATTAGAATTGCCTTAAGATAAATTATTTAGTGTCAGAAGAGAAGGGGAAAGGTTCAAGATACAAGGTGGTAGGTCTATTAGTTTTTCTTGTTTATCATAGTGGTTTTTGTTTTTTTCCTCCCATTTTTCGAGTATAAATAGGTTGGATTTATGTTTATGATGGGGTCTCTTGTTTTGGTCTGGATGGTGTTTAGGTTTTAGAGTTGGCTGGAAATGCAGCGAGAGACAACAAGAAGACCAGGATAATACCGAGGCATGTTTTGTTAGCTGTAAGGAACGATGAAGAGCTCGGAAAACTCCTAGCTGGTGTAACCATTGCTCATGGAGGTGTTCTTCCCAACATCAATCCAGTTCTTCTGCCTAAGAAATCTGACAAAGTCGGAAAAGAACCTACTAAATCGCCAACGAAGGCAACCAAGTCACCCAAGAAGGCCTAATTTGTGACGATGCAGGCTCGTGTGATGGCACGATGTTCTACTTGAATCCATGTTGTAAGGACATTGTATTGTAGCTGTGCAATTAGGAGCTTTAATGGTGGTCGTGAAATAATCTGTACTTGTATGTAGTTTTGGTATCTATGGTTTGCATGTAGGCAATGTTTGTTGAAAACTAGGAATGTTTGATTTCTGTTATGATGTAAAACAAATGAAATTGGTTCTGGTTTCTCAAGCTCTTTAGTGGTGGTTATATATGAGAAAACCTATGCTTGTCTTCTGAGCTTTTAATTTGAATTAAATTGGCAAATGTTTGTGGCACTGTATAAAGCAAGAAATGCTTACACAAGCTGGTCCTATGAGCTTCATGGCATTGTTAATTTGGAATCTTAAATTATTGGCCACTATTGTGAAGAAAGATGTCTTTATTACTGATATAACATCCGGTATTTACTAATCTGATTAATTTAAATTTAAAATGCATATGACCAACCTAGTAAAAGGGGAGTGTTTCTTACCAATGGATTTTCCATTTCTATGACTTGGTTAAGAGTGGAATGATTTATCCATTGGTTTTATAAGGTACATTAAATTCAACCTCTAATTTATGGTCATCATGTTAGAAGTAGATGATATAAAATCTTTTTGTTTTTCTGTCAAACAAAATATGCTTGAATTGTTATCTTAGCTAGTCTTTTGAGTGTCTTTAACAAAATATTTTCTTGATGAGAAGTTTCAGTAATAAAAAGGATATGTATTTAACATTAACAACGAAGTTTATAATGATTTATTGAAAATACTTCTAATTGCATGTCCTAAAAATTTCATTTTACATGGTTTGCACGTACATTCACAATTTTTATATTTCATGAATTTAATTTTACAATGACAAGTAAGAAGGAATTGACAAAAATAAATTTTATATATGTCCATAGAATTAAATAAGAACATTAAAGTATATGGAAAAAAAAATCCAACTATAATGTCATGAATAAAATAATAGTTGAAAAACTTTTAACATGCTTTTTTACTACTACAAAATGGTGATATGGAATCTCCTCATTTTATGTAATCGGTGTCAAATGATTCCTATTATTATCCATGTTCTTTTTTAAAACTTCTGGCAATAATTTCTGGGGAGTAGAAGAAACTAAAAATTAAATTTAAACCATTTTGTCTTTTTAAAAGATTGCTCATATAAATGAATAAATAGAGTACATTGTTTTATTGGTGAGAGAAAAGATAGTACATTGTTTTACTATTGAACTCCCTAAGTTTCCAAATATTACAGTTGGAAGAAAGTTTCCTAAGTTTGTTTTCCTACAAAGGCAGGGATTTCAATTAAAATTTGTTGAATTTACTTGGGCTTTACTACTTTCCTAAAATCAAATCCATTGCCTTTGATCATCAATATCAACCTTTTACTCTATAAAAAATTCAAAAAGTATATATACTCATAAAAAATCACTACTTTATAACTCAAAATTCTCTAGTCTTTTTTCCCCCATCTTTTATAAGGTTTGTATTAATTTTGTTCTTCGTATGCAAGAAAGAAGTAATATCAGAGCTTCAAGAAGTATGTTTATTTCACATTGATTTTGATCAAATTGTACATGATAACCTTTCGAGCAAGTCATTTGAGATCTGAACAATAATTGTACATACTGCAGTACTAATTAAATGGAGGTTTACATTTTTTCCTCAATATACGTTGAAAACTAGGAACATTTCATATCTTTAGTTTGAATTGGGTCTACTATCTTATTGATGGGTCAAACTGTACATAAATGGATCAAAATTGAAAAGGTCGAACATTAACCTTTGAATTGGGTCGTATTCATACAGCGGTGGCTTAGATCTAATTGCTAGACTTTTTTTCGGTCAAGTAAACCCTTTGGTCTCCTTAATTCTAGAAATAAGTTTTTCTAACTTCTAAGACTTTTTTTTTTACCTGAATTTTGGAATTCTGTTAAACTAAAGAAACCCATTGCATGGGCGGACGGAATAACAAATAAGGAAAAGCATACAAATTACTCAAATTAAGCATTGCTTTCATCAAATCGATTTGGTGTAAAATAAGAAAAAATTCAAGTGCCCATTAATTTTTATCTTTTTTTAAATTTACCATTATTCAGTAAGTCAATCAAACTTTAACCACTTATGTTCAAGTTGAGGGAGGTAAAAACTTATCCGCACTTAATTTTTATACTAATCTATATTAACTTTGGTTAAGTAATCTAGTGACGTAAAATATGTAATAATTAATCATGATTAAGAGAAAAACAATTATATGTGTAAACACATAGTATATATTTATTGATATGGTGTAAATTCCTATACGAAAAGAGTATAAATTTTATTACAATTGTTTCATTCTTAAATTTAGTTCCCTAAAAAGTAATAAATCTTAATGAAGTTATAAATGTTGGAAACATGAATGGATAATTTTGCGATATAATATAATTACAGTCGCTAATTATACAAAAGATATATACTGATTATATAATATATATATATATATATCTTATAAATTAATATATAAAAATAAATATTTCAACTACTCAATCCGTTCACTTTTATTTGGCACGTATACTAAAAATAGATTTTCATTTTTACTTGTCATTTTACGCATATCAAGAGATTTTTTCCTGTTATACCCACAATATTTATTAATCATTTCAAATCATTTTCTCAAATCTAATAAAATATGCATAAATTAATATGAGTATAATGGTAAATTATGCACTTCATTTATTATTTCTTAAGGGACATAAAAAGTTAAAACATGCCAAGTAAAAGTAAACGGAGGGAGTATTATTTTTGGGACAATTATTATACCGGGTAAATTTTCCGAGCTTAAAAGGCGACAACCATGGACATCTCCACGCGAAATAGCAAGGTCTAACTAGTTTTCGGACTGGTCATTCAAAAATAGCCAGCGTTTGCCAAGTCATTGAAAAATAACCACTATTTTGCTGCATAGAGATCGGTCCAGCATAATATACTGGAGTTTGGTCCATATGTGCATGAACTTCCAGCATATTATACTGGACCGGTATACTTTGTTGGCTCCAGTATAATATACTGGAGTTCCAGCAAAGTATACTGGAACTCCAAACTCCAGTATAATATGCTGTAGTTCCAGTATACTTTGTTGTAACTCCAGTACAATGTACTG
Organism: Nicotiana sylvestris; assembly: GCF_000393655.2. Taxonomy (NCBI): domain Eukaryota; kingdom Viridiplantae; phylum Streptophyta; class Magnoliopsida; order Solanales; family Solanaceae; genus Nicotiana; species Nicotiana sylvestris. Next base: position 153,678,831 of record NC_091063.1, on the reverse strand, counting down.
GAGTATTTTCCGAATTTTGAATAGTATTTTCGTTCATATTCATCTTTACATAAAAGTGGTTAAATTTTGATGACTTTTGAAACTGTCGCTATTTTTGAATGATTACTGATAAATCTGATTATTTTTGAATTTCTCACAGCTCCACACGTATAGATGAAGCCCAATAAGTTGAACTTTGAAAGTCCAGCCCATGTTCCAGAAATATCTAAAATCAGGGAAAACGAAATCTCACCGTACGGACACGTGTATGAATAAGATTAGCAATGTAATAAACCGACCCGTCACATTCATTGACCCAGTAATATTCTACTTTATTTTCAAACGTATGCAGCACACCATAATACACCTATAAATACAAAAATTCTCTCTCTCAAATTATCTTTAAAAAAAAAATATAGAAAAAATTGTTCGGTCTAGCGTTGAATCCGATGGTAATTTAGGGCTATAAGAATGATCCGATTTACTTGATTTCTAGTTATGCTTCTTTGAAATCCGAGGAATTCAATCATCTTCATTCATTATTTTGTGTTTTTGTGTTAAGTGAGTTGGATTGGATTGGATTGGATCGCCGAGTTATTGGAATTAGGGATTTGGTTGTTTTGGGGGAAATCGAAGGGCATCGCATCGATATACGATGCATTCGGTGACGCCTAGTGGTGTGTTGGATGTGTTGTTGAGTTTACCTCATGCTGCTTCTTTTTATGGTGTTTTGTGTTCTCATCGTCTGAAACGTCGGCGTAGTAATATTTTTAGTTAACGTTTAATTCGTCTTCGCCTCTTTTTTTTTTCCTTCTAATTTGAAGCTGTTTCAGCTGTCGGATTGCCGGTTTTCTGTTTGTTTCGAGGGATTTTCAGCTATTTCAGATCTATTTACGAGTATTTGTTGCCAAAAGCGTTGAGTCTTTTTCTGGAGGTTTCTGAAGGGTTGTTTACGATCGACATACTCAAAGGTAATGATCGCCTAGATTTGTGATTTGATTGTTTTATTTTTGTAATTATATCCTCCGTTCATTTGTTTGGTGCTTTATGGTTAATTGGTTATTTAAATTACGTAATATCTATCACACCTAAAGGTGTGTCGTAGTGGTCAATGGAATGGAAGGAGAACCATGAGCTCTCAAGTTCAAATTCCGGCAAAAATACAAGTGATTTCCTCCCAACATGTGCTTTGGTGGGCAGAGTTATGTGGTACCCGTGCTTGGGGGAGGTAGCAGGTACCCGGTGGAATAGTCGAGGGATGTGCAAGCTAGTCCAAACACCACCCTTATAAAAAATTGAATAATATATGTCTAGAGTGATGTTTTTTTGTTGTAGATCTATGTTTACACAATGCATAAAGTTAATATTGATCCTTCCTTGTAACTCCTGTTGCCCTTGTGGATAATTTTTGTATTAATGAATTTGTTAGGATGATCAGGAACTCTAGATTTAGATAACCATAATTTTCCTTTTAAGGCAGATTGCTTACAGCCAAGGTGCAATTTTTGCCTGATAGATATGTAGCCGGCTAGCATGATGATTAGCAACATTTTATTCTAGTTGTATGGCTGCTGAGTTTTGGAAGTATTTGTTTGGTATACACCATCCCTAATGATTAATATTATTGGATCTAATGCACATTCTGTTCCTTTAACTTTAGATTCGCTTTTTCTCAACATGGTTCAAATCTTGAAGGGTTAAAAATATTTCTTGATAACTTTAAGATGACCAGTTAAGTTATGTGCAATTAGTCATCCCCAAAGTGCAGCAAATTAGATTGGCCTGAGATAAGTTTAAACTTTAAATGAAGTAACTTGGTCAGTGAGCATTCCTCTAGTCGACCCTAATGTGTTTGGGACTCGGGGGTGGTTGTTGCTGTTGTTGTTTTGCTCTAACACATTATGATTCTTGTTTTGTGCTGAGAATTTGGTTTCACGTTTGTGCAGATCTTTGCTGCTCTCTTTTAATTGATGGACATTTGTTCTGCTAATTACAAGTCGGACGTTGGAAGTGTAAGCGGTTTTTGTGAGTCATCAAAGGAGACTCTTGGTTGTGCTTCTGGCAATCCAGGATGTCCTTTTGTTAATGATCTTGGGCACCATTTCTCTGAATCTCTGAATATTGAGGATGGTGAAGACTTGATTGATAAGGACAATTCCAACACATTGGAGGAAGATGGAAGTGAAGATATTGATGCAAATGGCACTGGCATTACAGACTCGGAAAAATGCTTGATCAAGTCTGCAACATTTCCGTGCTCTAGTATGATCACTCCCCCTTCTGAGTTGGTTTATGGGCAGAAGGAGCAGGAAGTTGATGCTAATTCAACTGACTTGCCTTATGCACGTTCCATATCTTTGCCTGTGAGTTCTGTGTCTTGAGACGTTTAAGGTCAAGTTTCATGCATTTACATTATAATGATAAAGGATTTGTTACACCTCAAAAATAACCAGAAAGTATACTTCCTGTTTTTAATAAAGTTTATAGTCCACTCAAAGCTGTCCTTTGTTAATTGTTATATAAGACAATTCATTTGTTGTCTGCTTACGTTAGTATTCCTTAATAGAGCAGGATGCATTCTGACTTCGGTAATCATCATGAAAATTACTAGTGGGAAGTGTTAATGGTTTATGTGCGTGTTTTGTTTCTTTAGGGGTATGTGTTTGGCTGTGTTCATCTCAATGTTCACTTGGATCTGCTCTCACATTTTTGGGGATGGGACATCTATTGTGTCAGAATTATTTGTAGGAGGATATTTGAACCGTACGCATGTGAAGCTTTTTGTTTCCTTCAGTTGTACCCTTTATGTATATTGCTTGTCTGGCTACCTTTTTCTTCCTTGTGCTGGTAGGTTGCTTTTGGATTTTACCAGTTCTCTGCTCTTAGGGCTATTGTCTATTCAATATGATAAGTCATCATTTCCTCTATTTGTTTTTTCCAACATATGCTGCGCGCGTGCTCTGTGATATTATCACTCTCCCTCTCTTATTTACACATGGCTCTGGAGTCTGTAGCTGCCTGAAGCAACAATGTTTTTGGAACAGCGTTGGAGCAAACAAATACTATCTCATACACAGGGGTGACTCTGTGTTGGGAGATTTTCAGGGTTGAGCAATTAAGTTATTGCCAATTTTCTGTTGGTTAACTGTCTTGTTTTTTTCTCTTTTTTGTTTTATTCTCTCACAGACAGCTTTGAAGCTTGTATCTGCCATTAAAGGTAGCCGGGAAAAACAAGGCAAATCACCCAGGAAGCTGTCTGTGACATGGGCTCCCGATGTGTATGACCCTATTCCAACAGCAGTTTCGCATGTGCCAAACAAGGGACAACGCCACAGGAGTGACAACAAGAGGAGTGGGAAGAATAAGCAAAAAAGCAATGGCAAATCTTCACGAGGTAGCAAGAGTAAAGACAAGAAACAAGGTCGCAAGCATGGTGGGAGTGCCAAGAGGAGTTATCATCATCTAGAGGATAACCACATAACGACTTGTTCTAGCTTCCATTCTTTGGGGGATAACATAACTGCTCATTCTAGTGGGCTGCAGGCTAGCACTGTTGATTATGATATTGGCAGCACTCCGGATCCATTCTGTGGGAGTAGTTTTCTCAAGAAATCTGTCACAAAGTTGCATTTTCCAGTTGCAGAAGCTTCCTGAGCTTCCTTTTTGATTGTGGTGTGAGCTGTTGATCGTTTCATTTAGTTCTGTAAATAAATAAGTATGACGCTTAACTGAGTTGTGGAATTCGTTATGAGTGTTATTGGCATTTTTGTACTAAGTTTTAAAACTTTTGCCCTGAATGGATGACTGTTTTTTGCTTTGCTGTTTTTCATGTTAGCAAGTTACAGAGTATTTTTGCTTCATTGTGTTTCCCTGAAGTCTGAGATTTTGACCATCATAACCTGTAGTCCGACCATATCCTGAATGTTTCGTGTACCTATCAATTAGAGCTATGTTTAGATGACTAGAAGCTCGTGAGCGATCTTTAAAGATACAGGCCTCCTTTTGCATCTTTTTAAAGGTTATATCTTCTTAGTTTTGAAGTATTGCCTTGTGAGTGTTTGGTGCTTCAGGCTGGCAATCAAACTGCCAAAACACGGCCTTTCTGAGATCCTTAAGCCCTAATAAGTGATGCGGCTGGACCTAACAGGAATCATGTCTGTGAATATAGCAAGCTAGTGTCCAACTAATTTGTGGATGTAATTTCCAGACCTCAGGTGTTAAAACTTGGAAGTGCAAGAAAAAGAACAAGAAAAAAAGGTACAGATTTGGAGGTCTAGATTATCAGTCTAACTTTTATGGAGAGCCTAAACTTCTGAAAAAATGACGACATTAACTAAAATTAACAATTTAGAAAGGTTTTGTACATCTAGCAAAATTCTGCTAGTCCCAGCAGTATCCTTACATGTTATTTGCATTTAGCAGGGATTTTACAACTACAAAACCCATAATAATGGCTAAATGGGAACTGCTTATTAGGAGAGACTTCAATCTTTGAACTACCGCTCTTGTTTCATGTCGTGTACTCTGCATTAATTTTGACATAATCATAACTCAAGTCACAACCCCATGCTAGTCCGCTTCCTGGACCATCACCTGTGCATGGAAAACACAGAGACTATTATTTATACTTGCAGTACAAGATTCTTGTTAATACAGACAGAAGCCACAAAAACTACAGTGGATATAAACAAATCCATGATGGCCTGAACTAGCGGACATAATGCCTTAGTCTTGCAAATGCCACAAAGATATTTATGCACGGGCAAAGATATAGAAGCAAAGATAAGATAGTAGATTCTTGTTGCGTTGTCTTCCATGCACCTCGGAAGGTGGGACCGGAGGGTAAGAAAGAATTTCAGGAACACACATAGCTCATTGTGAGAGAGCTTCATACTTTGGAAGGGTGCGCTATCAAACTAATAGTCGCACTGGAAACTGAGAAAATATAGAGTAGATGTCGATTTGTTCCAGCCAACCAGAGAATATGACCCACTTTTGCTATCACGGAGCTCAAAAGGAAGATTTTTAAAACGCTCCTATGTTGAGGTGGACTCAACATGTGAAGTTAAGAATAGTTGTTAAAAAGATGTTTCATCAAGTCTGAACTAACGAGTTAGTATTAAGTTAATCTAAATGAATTCTTGGACAGTGAAAAATTTTCCCAGTTTATTTAAGGTATGAATGTCAATTTTGGACTGGATAAAGAGGAAAATTGGTTCTTTTTCCTGGGTTTGGGAGTGGGGATTGGCACAAAAAGAAAATATATCAATTTGACTTGAACTTTGGAACAGCAATTTTCGTGCCAGTATTGTTCTCAACGCCTCAAGCAACAGAAATTGGATAGCATGTAGAGACGAGTCACAGCTTGCACCATCTTATAAACAAAATCAAGTCAATGCACTCTCCAAAGACTAGGTTGCATAGACTCTCTTCTGGGTAAATATATCTCTAGAGCTATGTGTGATGCCATGGAGTTGGTTTACTTTCATCATGATACTTCCACCACTGCAGAGGAAGTAGAATATGAATATGAACATGCCTGTTTATGTATGTGAAACTTACCGGTTGATATTTGAATTTCGACAGTGCCGTGGACATCACCAGCCTTTCGGAGATAATTGCTAGCTGCAACCCTGCAAAAGGACCCAAGATTTCATGATGTCCAAAGAGAGAATATTAGCAAAAGACATACAAAAAGAGAAAGGAAAAAGTTCTGCGGAAGAGTGTACAGATGAGGTGGTAAGTACTTTAGGTCTAGCATCCAAAATTGGCCTACTGAATACAGGATCGACAGCCAACAATTTGAGATAGAGATATATCCAAACAACAGAATTATCATACGCTCTATATGGCTAGAGTCCCACCAGGAAAATTAAATATATAAGAGCTAAAGGAATCGGATAGGTTTTGGTCAGAAAATGACAGTAGCATCCAAACTTAAGCAAAATGAGTTGGTTAGCGTGCTTGTAGCCGGCTCTTTAAGAAGCGTGATAGTTCCCTTTTGAGATAAGAACTGACACAAGGCAATACCACGGCCCATGACTAATAAAGCAATAAAATTGTGGGGTATCATTCTCCATACCTATCAAATGGAAGTGGTTGCCCTGCTTCCATAAGCACAATATCTCCAAGTGATATCTGAAGCTTGTCGGAGTTGAAAGGAATCCCTGCATAGCCAGCAGCACAAGCAATACGGCCCCAATTGGGATCCCTACCGTATACAGCAGCCTGATTATATATTAGAAAGGAAAGCATCATTTAAATATACTTTCAAGACTGCTCCAAATAGATATGTAAAGTTAATTCACTCCATACCTTGACAAGTGAAGAAGCCGCCACTGAACGAGCAATCTTTGCTGCATCAGCTTCGTTATCAGCACCAGCAACCCTCACCTATGTCCAATTAGAGACAAAAATGTCACAGATCCCTTCTTTTTTTTCCGGGGGGGGGGGGGATAAGGCAGACATGTCACAGATCCAAAGAGCAAGTACTGCATGAAAAATAACAAACTATTGATTCTAGAAGCTACTGGTTTATATATGCTTATCAACAAACTGACAAAAATTATATAGGAAGCCACATTGAAATTTTTTTTGGTCAAAATGAAAACACATTATTGCCCTTTTTCTTCTTAACGTTTGATAACCAAGAAATACCCGAGAGCTAGGGAGTGTTACGAAATTCAGTGGATAATAAGTCTGCTCTCTACCCTTCTCCACTTACATGATTGTCCTTTATCATGCCAATTGCAAGTAACGAAAGAATTGAAATCAAGAGTCAAACCAAAGATAGAATTAATGCGTGTATGCTATATATAAATACACTAGCACCTTCTCCCTACCATAATCTGTGTTTAATTCGAGCACTCCAATAGAGCTTGTTCTCTTTACTCATATAGCAAAGCCACCATCCTCCAGTATTTGTATCAAAATAAGATAATGCCAATTTATTTTATGACCTCCATTCATATACCAATACAAGATATACTTTTCCATCTTTGACACCTTTTCAATTTATCCCTAACAAACTCAACTATGCTAACCAATTCAATCATTTTTTTCTTTCTGATGGTGTCCAAATCGCACCTCAACTACAGTCCAAACAGCCTGTTCGACCTTAGAACCCACAAGCAGTAATCTGCCCGCCAAAGCTGAAGAAATGAACTCACACTGAGTGTTGTAGTTGAGATCTGAACCTGGGATCTCTAGGTTCTTACTCCTATACCTCAGCTACTCAGCCATCCATTTAATCATTCTTTTCTAGTACTCATCTATGATCAAATAGCTTAAATGAAAATATCAGAGGAGAATTACCTTTCTAGAGTTGGTTGCTAAGCTTATGCATGTTTAAGAAACAAGACTAGGAGCAAATGGAAGTTGGTCAAAGCTCATAAGGAACTTAATAAAGAAATACAGACCTCAATCAAACATGTTGCTCCTTCACCATCCCAAGCTATTGATTTTGCTAGACCCTGCATTACCTGTAGTGGAATCAAGTCAATACTCCTGCAAGCTAAAAGGATATTCCTTATTTATTTATTTATCAGTTAAAAGGACGTTCCTTTATTATCATGTTCATAAACCATCACAGATCAAGAGGATCTTCGTTTGTGACTATTGTGACCTGTAAATTTGCTAAGCTATATACATGCTTTTTGCTTGAAAGTGACCAGCATGCAGTCCATTATGGTGAAACCAATGACAAAAGAGTGCAGGATGAACTATACAACACAAAGATCATGTAATTAAAAGTCACAGAAACAATTAGCATATATGGTGAAATCATCATCTGAAAATACTTACACTGCATCACAAATGTAACTCTTCTACCATCACATAAGGCAACAAAAGAAGCAAAGAAGAGACTCAAAGGAAGTATTAAGGTATATAGTACACTGACATGAGAAGGTTGGAAGTGCTAATTCTCAATCGGGAACTGATAGTAACAAAAACCCCATCCTGGTTGTGTTTATGTCAAGATAGACTAGTCCGCATGAGAATAACAGCTTGTTTGGATGGTTGTTACCCATTGTATTGTATCGTATTGTTACTTTAAATACGATGTTTGTTTTGATTGTTATTTAAATTTTATTGTATCGTATCGTTAAATCCGTCGTTACATAACGACGAAATGTGTCACTTTATGTAACGACCAATTTGGTGTGGTCGCGTTGTTACCTTGTTTTTTTCTCTCAATCTCACCCTTAATTATTATTAAATAATTCTTTTTATCATTTACCCTACTTTTTTATATAATAATTTTACTATGTATCATAATTTTTCTTTATAATATTACAAATTTATTCTTCATAGTGCTGGTGCGTGATATCGTGAAACGATGGCAAACGACATAATCTATCCAAACATTGTATTTATCAAACAATACAGTACAATACAATACAGTACGATACGATACATTATGAAACGATACGTACAACCATCCAAACAAGCTGTAAAGCAATAAAAAGGAAATAACAGCACATACAGCATCAAGGCAGTTCTGTAGGTGTTCTGCCTCGGAGCAGTTCAAAGAAGAAATCTCATATGATTCTGAAAGTCCGCTGGCCAGAGCAATGACAGCATCATTTGTACTGGTGTCTCCATCAACCTGTCAAAATATATGCACCTGGGTTTAGATCATGCAATGGAATCACTGAGTGCATCGAGATGACATCATTAAACAGAAAGGGGCCAGACAAAGCATATCAACGTGAAATCATTTGAGATATGTGAACAGGCTGAGTCAAATCAAGCAGGTAATATTTTAGCATTATGGGAAAATGAATTTGATAAAACCACACAACTTAAAACTTAAACCATTCTAGAGATGCAACCAAGAAAATAACATACGACTCCTCAACATAACAGAAAAAACAATACATTTCAGATAGATCATGCAAAAAACTTCTACTAGCACTGATGTAGCATAAACGCACTACATCAAATCTCTCTTCCTCAGACTTGCACACAAGGTAGAAACAACTTGCATAAGGTTCAAGAATCTAAAGCTTTACTTTAATCAGCTTACATATAGGTCGAACAAGAAGAAAAATAAAAAGAATAAGGAGAATATGGACTTGATCTATTTAATAAGTATTCTTTCAGTGAACTCAAATGTTGCTGCTTCATTTGATAAATGATAATCAAATACAACAGAAATGTCCACATGCAACTCAGTGCAAATTTCTACCATTGAACTCCAGTCCTCATGCAGGTCAGAATCGTATACGTCTGAAGTATTAATTCTATGTAAATTTCTTACTTACAGTAATTTGATTAAAACTTCGATTTACAGCAACTTGTACCATCTTTCTCCAAACATCACTTGTTACCGAGGCATCGGTAGTTACAACCTGCAAAGTTGCATTTCAAATCCAGTAAGATACTCTCACTGCTTAAGGGAGAAACAGCGGAATTCCGAAGATACTTACACCAAGCATTGTTGCCATGTTAGGATGAATCATCCCAGAACCCTTTGCCATGCCCCCAACTCTTATTCGAGTTCCTCTGACCTGACCATAAGTACAGATATATATATCATTACATACTCATTATAGTTTTCCAAATGTGAAAATTTTAAGATACACAAACTGCAGATAGTCTTGAGTCAGATTATGCATTGATTTCGCCTAGATGCTAAGTTACTGCTTTTGATGGTCGGTGATAGCACAGCATGTCACCAGTAATGCATTATCTTAAATACAACAACAACAACTACCCAGTAAAATCACACCAAGTGGGGTCTGGGGACCGTAATGTGTACGCAGACCTTACCCTTACAACGATAGGGCAGAGAGACTGTTTCCGATAGACCCTCGACTCAGAAAGACGGAAATAAAAAACAAGAAAAGACAATTTATTAGTAACTCCAGTAGAAACCGTAATAGTAACAGAAGTATAACAACCAAAAGATGAATGACATGCAATAATAGTAACCAGTATCTAAGGCCCGGGGCTAAGATAAACAACAAGGATAGTGTGGATTCAACATAAACTGCAAGCCAACTAAGATCAACCCTAATCCAACCCCGCCTCACCCTCGGTATGAAGTAAGGAAAGTTCTATTACCCCCTAACTTACAACCCTAATGCTTGACCTCCCGACCTTCCTATCAAGGGCCATGTCCTCGGAAATCTGCAGTCGTATCATCTCCTGCCTGATCACCTCTCCCCAATACTCAGGCCTCCCTCTACCTCTTCTCGTACCCACCACGGCCAACCGCTCACACCTCCTCACTGGCGCATCAAGGCTTCTCCTCTGCACGTGCCCGAACCATCTGAGCCTCGCTTCCCGCATCTTGTCATCCACAGGGGCCACACACACTTTCTTCCGAATATCTTCATTCATAATCTTGTCTATCCTAGTGTGCCCGCACATCCACCTCAGCATCCTCATCTCTGCTACCTTCATCCTCTGGATATGGAAGTTCTTAACCGGCCAACACTCTGCCCCATACAACATGACCGGTCTAACCACAGCTCTATAAAACTTACCTTTGAGTGTCGGTGGTACTTTCTTGTCACACAAAATTCCAGATGCAAGCCTCCATTTCATCCAGCCCGCCCCTATACGGTGAGTGACGTCCTCGTCGATCTCTCCGTCCCCCTGAATCATCGACCCAAGGTACTTGAAGCTATCTCTCTTCGGGGTGACCTGTGATCCAAGCCTCACGTCCCTGCCTACTTCCCTCGACTCAGCGCTAAACTTGCACTCCAGGTACTCTGTCTTAGACTTGCTAAATTTGAAACCCTTAGACTCGAGGGTTTGTCTCCAAACCTCTAATCTCTCGTTAGCACCAACCCTCGTCTCATCAATTAGAACTATGTCATCAGCAAATAACATACACCATGACACATCCCCTTGAATATGGTGTGTCAATGCATCCATCACCAAGGCAAATAAGAACGAGCTAAGCACAGAGCCTTGGTGTAATCCCATAACAACCGGAAAATGCTCCGAGTCGCCTCCCACAGTCCTAACCTTAGTCTTAGCTCCATCATACATGTCCTTGATCGCTCTTATGTAGGCTACCGACACGTCCTTTGCCTTAATACATCTCCAGAGCACCTCCCTAGGAACCTTGTCGTACGCTTTCTCCAAGTCAATAAACACCATATGCAGATCCTTCTTCTTATCCCTGTATTGTTCCACCAACCTCCTAATAAGGTGGATAGCTTCCGTAGCGGAGCGACCCGGCATGAACCCAAATTGATTGTCGGATATAGACGTCGTCTTCCTCACCCGCACCTCCACCACCCTTTCCCAGACTTTCATGGTATAGCTAAGTAACTTGATACCCCTATAATTGTTACAACACTGGATATCACCTTTGTTCTTGTACAACGGTACCACTGTACTCGATCTCCACTCATCCGGCATCCTCTTCGTCCTAAAAATTTACATTGAACAACCCAGTCAGCCACTCCAATCCTGCTCTACCCACACACTACCAAAACTCAACCGGAATTTTATCTGGCCCGATCGCTCTACCCCTACTCATCTTACGCAAAGCCCCCACGACCTCCTCCACCTTAATGCGCCTGCAATACCTAAAATCTCGAAGACTCTCCGAATGCCCCAAGTCCCCTAGCACTATATCTCGGTCCCCCTCCTCATTTAGAAAACCATAGAAGTAAGTCTGCCATCTCTGCTTAATCTGGGACTCCCCCATCAATACTCTACCATCCTCGTCTTTGATGCGCCTTACTTGGTCCAGATCCCGGGCCTTCCTCTCCCTCGCTTTAGCCAGCCGAAACAACTTCATGTCCCCGCCTTTCTCCCCCAATTCTTCGTATAGACGACTAAACGCTGCATTCTTAGCCTCCGTGACCACCAACTTTGCCTCCTTCCTAGCCACTTTGTACCTCTCTATTCGCTCTCCTCTCCTCCTCGCTTGTGCTCCCTGCCAACTTCACGTACGCTTCCTTCTTCGCCTCCACTTTACCTTGGACTACGTCATTCCACCACCAGTCGCTTTGGTGCCTGCCAGAAAAACCCTTTGATATACCTAGCACCTCTCTCGCCGCCTCCCTCACACAGTTCGCCGTCGTTGACCACATAGTGCTCGCGTCTCCACTACTCTAAGCTCCCATAGCTGATAACCTCCCCTCCAACTCATGGGCTTTATCCTTGGTTAAAGCTCCCCATCTAATGCATTATCTTAAATGTGACTGAAAATTTAATTTCATATCTACCGAAAACTCTTCTTGTCTTTATAGTGAGTAAAGGAAAGTTGTCATTAGTTGTAAATTGAATATGGGCAAAACCCGCCAGCGACCTATTAAGTTCACATGCATTTACTTACTTTTCTTTTTCAGAAAATCGTACTCCAAGAAACAGTATAAGATAACAAGAGAAGAGACCTCCATCCTTTTCCACCCTCCAAAAAGAAAAAATCTCTAGCACTCTTAACCTCATTTTTTTCTTGCAAAAGCTCTTACTAACCATTTCTCGGTTTTAACTTATGCAAAAAAAATTGACCAACATCAAGAGGATTTAAATGTTCAATGTGATTCATTGCAAACAAAATAAAAAAAGAGGATTGGTATAACCGCAAAACTAAATGCAACATGCACAAGCATAGAGATTCATACACATCAGGCTACTCATATTCTGGAGCTACCAACGACTGCTGATGCACTATCAACCAGCAAGAATTTTAAGGCTTCAAGCTATAGACGATGCATAGTGAAACAGCATCACGCTGTTGATTTCTTAGTGCTTGACAGTAAGCAAGGAATTGGAGTTCCAGCAGCAGAACATCTTTTAACCCGACTAAAGGAAATTCGGTGTAATCTTCTCCTCCAGCTATAATCCCAGAAGTTAGTTGATTTCTTTTACATTTTCCACCTTTGCTTTATTTCTTTCATGGTTTGGCAGTCTCCATGGTTACAAATTGTAACGCCTCAAACAGTTATTATCATATTGTTCATCCAATTTTATGCAACACAACAATGTCAAAATTTTGAAGTATTAATATTAATTAATTTAATTTAGAAAATGGAACTTGAATATTTTAAAAAAACTTAATGAAATTTTTATCAAGACCTTAATAATGATCTAGTAAAATTCAACCAAAATAAATAGATTGATTCAAACTGTCATACAAATTCGGAGAGTAATGAATATTAGCATCCAAGAATCTTAATCATAACAAGCACAACAATGTCGGGAAAGCTAATCTTCTTACCTCTGTTTCAACTGCCACACTCTTACTAACAAGATCAGTGGTCGTTATAGCTACAGCTGCAGAATCTGCCCTGCAAATGCACATATGAGATCAGCAAATCCCTAAGCAGAAGAGGCCATTTAGAATGGATAGAAGTTCATTATGAGAATGCATGAATACAAAACCAAACAGGTCTGTATAAAGAAAGAATATGAGGTGGAAGAAAGAAATACAATTATTATAGGATAAAATCTGATGATGCAATTTATACAGGAAAAAAAGGAGGTTACCCCTCCACAGTTGATGAAAGCTGCCTAACAAGGTGTGGGAGTGAGTTGAGAAGTGCCTCCTACAAGTGATGTAAAACATAAAAGATGAGGTTACTGGTCAGGGGAAAAAGTTCGCACAGTAAAAGCACACACATATATGCCAAAGAAATGTAAATTCAAGGCGTCCAACACTGTGCATTGCTATATGCAAGAAGGAGGTTCAAGCACTTAGGAAAAAACAATTAAGTGCAACACGTTAGCGTTTACCTTCTTTATTCTTTGACCTATTACACCAGTTGATTCGATCAAGACTTCATCTTGCTTCAGTTGAAGTAACTGTCACAATTGAAAAATGCTATCAGAAACCTAACATCTAAAGTCTAAATTAATATGGACAAAATGAAAACTGCAAACCTTAGCTAGTGCACTTGAGCACTCTATTACATCCTGATAACCTGCATCACCCTGAAAAGGAAATTTTGAAACTATCAAGTCACATTATAAATTAACGCAGAAAGAAAGTGATATGACAGTCACTACTTATCACTTCAAGCCTATCCCTTCTTTGAGAAGTTGGATGAGTCTGCTTTGATTTTACTGGCAATCAAATTGAAACTAGAGGTAGAGATACACCCCCCTTTGTACTGAAGTTCAAAGATTGGGCTTCCAATTCAAACTCAGGAGAAATTACCGTTGCCGCATTAGCTTGACCAGCATTTATCAGTACCGCACGAGCCTGAAAAGTAGCAGTATTCTTATAAGAAGACAAAACTTTAGAAGTAGTCATGTTTGCTGCAAGCAATCTATGACAGCAGGTTACTTATATATACTTCTAATAAGCCTCTTGGATTCACAAAATAGTAATAATTCATGAAAGTTTGAGGTCATTCCTAAATATAAATGGAGATGCGTCCTTTTCTTCTAATAAAACAGATTTATACAAAAGCATCGTCCTTAAACATGTGAAAGCAGCTAATAATATAGCACGATAGCTTAATTTAAAACCTTTTTCCGCTCAATAGTCACCAATTGCAACGACTTTGCTGCTTGTCGTATAACATCATCGCTTAAGTCAATATAGGTTAAACAAACATTATGCAGAGTGCGGAATTACAATAGCACGTGAAAGTTGAGAGTTGACAGTTCTAAATATGAAAAAGAGTTCCTTTACCACAAGTGAGAGGCAAAACAATAAGTACAGTTTCTCCTACATACCGTTTTTGATGCATTTAGTGCGCTTTTACAGTATAGTACAGGTGCAGCTGCAACAACGTTTGTAGTAAATGCCCCTGGATGAAAGAAAAGAAAAAGAAAAAAGTGATTCCTGATTCATCGGTTTCTATCGGTTGGTTGTTAGATGGTAAGTTTTAACACAACCACCAAATAGGTGTATTCCTTTTCTCTTTCAAGGAAGTTGTGGATGGGGGGAAGGAGGGAGGGATATTAAACGAACGACAATATAATTTTCCACTCATGAACCTAAGAAAAGCTCAACACTGATGACCTAGGACTATATCAGGGTAGCTGACCTGCAGATATGGCATCTACATCACAAGTGACGAGCGCGAGATCAGGCTTCTCTCCGAGAGCACGCAATCCACCATACATCCCAGCAGCTTTGAAGCCCTTTGCAGCAGTAACTCCACCAGGAATCTACAGATTTGAAGCAGTCTAAGTGTCTAGAGAAAAAATTTATATCATATAGTAGTCCTGAATAATCATTTGTCCCTTTTAAGAACTAATTTTCAGGAACAAGGCGAGAGTACTGAAGCAATGAGGTTCAGGAAAAAAGACTATTCAATCCTATCATATCATATAGATTCGAACGATTTTGAGCTTACAATAGAACTCTGCATGCTTTCTCCTGAAATGATGGTTGTACATAATTACACTAGCACTTCTCTAAAATGTTGGCACCAATTATCCATCTCATCTCTAGCTACAAATGTCGTAGCAATAGTAAAATACCTATTAGAGTAGCTTAGGATGGCCATATTTATTTTTATTCCTCAATCCAGATTATATAATAGGCACACCTGTATAGGAAACTAGAATCTCAATCTCATCAGACAAAACAGTCAAAACAAAGAGATAACAACACTTGATAACATTTAACTTATATACTATGACAGCGTGAAGAATATTTTACACTATCAGGTCGCCCCAAAAGGCATTTACAAGTAAGCCTCCACAAAAGGTGGAATTTATAATTTTCAAAATAAGGCAAGTAACCTGCTACAATATGTTAGTATACATATAAGTATTATAATTTAGATAACTTCTATTAACAGAGAACTCCTAATTTAGTATCGGAATGAAATGAGCCCAAATAGAGTAGAATTGATATAGTTGAATAAGATAGCCACTAGTTTGTATAAAAGTCTCTCACCTGCTGCCATGGTCCTTCAGGTAGGAATATAGGAGCTGCTGGTATATAATTTGATGCTTCCTTTGACATTGATGTAACTGCTAACACTTTAAAATCTCTCCTTATATGCTTTGGCAAACCATGTGCCTTCACCTACAGCTTAAAAACTCACACTTTTACCTAATAGTGCAAATGCAAAAGATCACATAAAAAACCACAGAAAATGCAAGTAATTGAGCACCATCAAGCTGTTGCACAAATCAAAAATACTGTACTTAACAAATAAATGGGCATTCTTTGCAATGGCATCATTTTCTAGGTAACCAAACAGAAATTAAAAGGAAAGAAAAAACTGACCTTAAATCCATTGAGGTCGGAGAATCGGACAGAGATGAAATGAGGAACAGATAAAGACATTGTTTGGGAGAGGCTATGTAATAGGGTTTTAGTGTAAGATTTGAACTGAAATTTTTGTGGGTTAATAGAAGAAATAGGAAATCTACAGAATTAATTAACACAGAAAAGTAAAAAAGGGTGTTCAATTGGAGGCAATAATAAACAAAGTACAGTACACTGCTGGAGTCAGAGTTAGTAGTAGGTAAAGGTAGGAGTAGTATTTGTTGGGAATCATTTTCTTGGAGTTTTGTATTAATATAGGGGACAAAAAGATTTGGTACATAATCTACCACGTTTTAATTTAATTTAATACCATTATTTATGCTACTCCCTCGTCTTAATTTACACGACGGAACTTGATTGTGCATGAAATTCA
Source organism: Nicotiana sylvestris (assembly GCF_000393655.2). Classification (NCBI taxonomy): domain Eukaryota; kingdom Viridiplantae; phylum Streptophyta; class Magnoliopsida; order Solanales; family Solanaceae; genus Nicotiana; species Nicotiana sylvestris. The sequence goes on along the minus strand of NC_091063.1, from coordinate 153,662,275 downwards.
AAAAAGGAAGATTTTTTTTTAAAACTTTTTTGTAAGCCATGATATTCCAATAGTTTATTTAAGGTTAAATTAGTTTTAATTAAAAAAATATTTTATCTTATTTAAGTGTCACGTAGAATGGGATATAATATAATATATGCCATTTGGCACACCATTTCATTATCATCTGGGATGGTTTTTTTTAACTGCAATCACAAAAATCAAAGAAGAGTGATTTTATTAATTAGTTAGGGATAAAATTCTATTCGTTCCTTTAACCCTTCTCTCCTAATTGTTCTATGTGATGCGAGGATTGGAACAACATATTTCTCGAACTTACAACTTATTTGGATGGTTGTTATGTATCATTTCATAATACATCGTATAATATTGTATTGTATTGCACTGTATAGTTTTGATGTATACAATATTTGGATAGATTGTATATCAAACATGATTATTTAATAGTATGGAAGGGCAAGATGACAGAAAAAAATAAGAGAACGACGCGACCACACCAAATCGGTCATTCCATAAAGTAGCATTTTTTGTCGTTACGTAACGACGGAATTACTGATACAATATGATACGATATAATAATAATCAAATAACAATCAAAACAGACATTGTATTTAAAGTAACAATATGATACAATACAACAAGTAATAATTAACCATCCAAACAAGTTGTTAGGATGATGGGATCTCCTTGTGTTGTATTTGATATCAAGAACGTCAGGCAACACTTCGGTACTTCGAGTTTGAGAAAATATAATTTGATGTCTTTCTTTTTGTGAAATCCCCAAGAACTTATGGGATTTCCGAGATGTTTTGAATCTTTTGTGAATATTCTAAGAGTTTATTGAATTTTCGAGATGTCATGATCTCCTTGTAAAATATTTCAAGAGTTTATAAGGATTTTCGAGATGTTTTAATCTTTTTGTCCCAAGAGTTTGCGGGATTTTGAGATTTGTTGGATGGTTATTAACTACTAAACCTTCGTGTTGTGACCTAATTTATTTGTTGGATGGTTATCAACTATTGTGCCTTCATCTTGTAATGCAAAGGTTATTCAAAAGAAGCTACACACTTCATCAAAAATTAAATACTCACTTCATCTCAGAAAGAATAGTACAATTTTTTTCACAAATAATATAAACCTGGATATCGGCGTAATTATTTTTAAAAATAAGATAGTGAATAAGTTTAATTACCAATTACAACATTTGATACTGATTGAATAGACTTAGGGATTGTTTGATTTACTATTTGTAATATGAATGTTATAATGCAAGGATTGTTTATACAGACAATAATAATGTATGAATTGCTATGTGATTAATAATAATACATGAATAATGAATTGTTAGGTAGGGATTACCTAATTTAAGAAAACTATTGTCTTTATATATTATTATTCTCCATCAACAAAAGTTGTTGTAGTGAAGCCCTGTACAGTGTACTCTCTAGCTCGCCGACGACTTTATGATATTTGTATGTTTTGTTCTCTCGGTCCCTGTCCTATTTCTTTCTTCGATTCAGTCTAACCGCGTTGAGTATTCCTTGGGTTATTACTGCTTTGCTTTATTGTTTTTGGTAACCAAAATTTGTGTATATATGTTTCCTATCCTTTTGAATATAACTTCTTGCTGCAATTATTATATGCATATTGGTAATTGTACTTGATTTGCTCATGCATTTTATCTCTTTGATGAAATTGCTCTCAGTTACCAACTAATTGGTGCAGAATTAAACTATCTTATGGAAATCTGAAATGTATATATCCACTTGAGACATTAGAAAAAGCTATTAAGCAACGATGCAGAATTTTTAAAATAGTTTCATCTAAAATATAGTAGTCCATGAAATAAAAGTCCCTGAAAGACATTGTCGTGGAAAGGTTACAACATGAAAGTAAAAATGCTGTTTAAAATGGTTATGACTATTATTATTAACGTTGATGGAGGATGTGGTTCCCTCACTTGAGAGGTTGCTTCCATGCTATCATATTTAATACTTAGTTTGTATTCATATAATACACTGACTGGACTTGGACTGTAATATCAGGTAGTACGAGCATGAAAAGAATCTCCCAGATGACCTGGTTGGCAACCTTATAAGATATGTTCCCTCAATTGCCGTTTTCCTTCTCTCAAGTGCGCGACCTTGAGTTTAAAGTTATCCCATGCTCATATTCCAAAATCCTTCTTGCAATTGGAGATGCCCATTTAATAGTGTACTATGATTTAAAATTCAAGATTTAAAGTACTATAAATTACGACATCGTTATTGAACATTGCAACAATTGCGACAGTAATTGAGATTAGCCATTTGATAATCTGCTTAATAATTATTTGTGTTTAGATTAATTTACCAAACAAGGCCTAAGTGAGATGTTAGGATCTAACTGTTGAGTTTTTGTTTAAGATGAAATAGTCTTAAAATTAGAGTGAATGAGAAATGGGATTCGGATTTGGTCAATTGATTAATTTTTTGGACCAAATTTATTTGTTAATAGTGAATATTAACGCGATATAATCCGTGTTTGTAACGGATGTTTTCCAATCCGTGTATTATGTTGCAACACTAAGAAATAAGCAGCCTAGTGCACCTCCCACAATGGTGCAAGTGCTCCTCCCACCAAGCAAGTGTACATTCCACCATGTAAGTGTTTTCTCCATGATAGCCTAGTGCTTGTTGCACCATAGATGGGGCAGATTTCTCTCAAATAATTGCTATAAATAGAGCATAAGTTGGAGAGAAAGAGAACACATAGGAAAAAACACTCGAAACACTCTGTATACACTTAATATACACTCTGTATACACTGGATATACACTCTGTATACACTGCGTATACACTGGAAAAACGAATTGCAATTTGATATTCTCTTCAGTAAGAATTCAACATCGGCTATACTTTGCATTCCTTCCTCTCAGAATTTCCATTCGACTTCTGAGTTGTCCTCCTTATTCTACATTGTTTTTAACTACAAACAAAGCATCCATAAGTGTGATTTGCTGCCGAACTTTGTATTCGCTGAAACACTGGGGTTTGAAGTACCGCTATACCAGTGTGTAATTCGTTCTATCCTGAGAGAAAATAATCCATAACTTTGGGTACTAGGAGGGGATTAAATTCCTTAAGGAAACACTGTGAATTCAGTGGGCTCGAATTAATTTCTGTTTTATTTATATTTACGTTTATAAGCTAACGTTCTAATTTCCAGAATCATTATTTACAAGTACAGAAGGAACAAAAAGCTTAAGGAATTTAATAATTTTAATTTATGTATTTGTGTTACTTTTATTATTCTGGAAACTATAACCTTTGTGGTTTTTGTGTACTCCCGTTTGGAGAGTAAAGCCTTCGTGGCGGTTTGTTGGAGATTAAAATCTACGTGATTTTTACTCCAGTTTTAAAGCCTTCGTGGCGTTTTCTACGTGATTTTTCACTCCAGTTTTAAACGTTTATTAAACGTTTGATTGTGTCATTTTTACAGTAAAAATGGCGAATGACGGAAATCAAGTTGTTCCGATGATGACTGCCAACGCATCGACAAGTCGAACTCCGGCGTTGGCACCGGCAGAGAAACCTGAAAAAATTTTCGGGATGGATTTCAAGCGTTGGTAACAAAAGACGTTCTTCTACTTGACTACGTTATGTCTACAGAAGTTCATCAAGGAAGATGTTCCTGATCTTCCAGATGAAACCCCAGAGAATGATAGCTTTCTCGTGATTGAGGCGTGGAAGCATTCTGACTTCTTGTGCAGGAATTATATTCTTAGCGGACTGGAGGATAATCTGTATAATGTATACAGTAGCGTGGAGACGTCAAAAGAATTGTGGAATGCACTTAAAAAGAAATACAAAACTGAAGATGCCGGGATGAAGAAATTCGTCGCCGCAAAATTTTTGGACTACAAAATGGTAGATAGCAAGTTTGTTATTACCCAAGTCCAGGAATTGCAAGTAATTATTCATGATCTACTTGCTGAAGGTATGTTTCAAATAAATACTGATATTGAAAGTAAAATTTTTAGTAATTTTACTAACGGAATTTTCATTGAAGGTCTTGTCATCAATGAAGCATTCCAAGTAGCAACAACAATTGAGAAGTTGCCTCCATTGTGGAAGGACTTTAAAAATTATTTGAAACACAAACGAAAGGAGATGTCCCTTGAAGATCTTATTATTCGATTGAGAATCGAAGAGGACAATAAAGCTGCTGAGAGAAGAGGCCGTGGAAATTTAACAATAATGGGAGCAAATATTGTTGAAGATAACAAAAAGAGAAAGAAGGCTTCTGGTCCGAAATACAACCCAAGCAAGAAGCGGTTCAGCGGAAACTGCTACAACTGTGGGAAAACCGGACACAAATCTACGGAGTGTCGTGCTCACATGGTAGAAAAGCATGATGATGTTGATGACTTGTGCGCCATGCTTTCTGAATGCAACCTGGTAGAAAACCCAAAGGAGTGGTGGATTGATTCTGGAGCCACTCACCATGTTTGTGCCGTGAGGGAAGCATTTTCTACATATGCTTCTGCTGGACCCGAAAAGACGCTCTCTATGGGAAATGCTGCTACAGCAAAAATTGAAGGATACGGTAAGATATTTCTCAAGATGACTTCTGGCAAGGTCATGACTTTGAACAACGTCCTTCATGTTCCCGAGATTAGGAAGAACTTAGTCTCTACTGGACTTCTTGTAAAGCACGGTTTCAAGTGCGTTTTTGTATCTGACAAGGTAGTGATTAGTAAGAATGAAATGTTTGTAGGAAAAGGTTACCTTACTGAGGGCCTTTTCAAGCTGAATGTAATAGTTGTTGAAACTAATAATAAAACTTCAGCTTCTTCTTACTTACTTGAGTCAAATGATTTATGGCATGTACGTTTAGGTCATGTCAATTATAAAACCTTGCGAAAAATGATAAACTTGGAAGTATTGCCTAAGTTTGAATGCGAAAAATCAAAATGTCAAATATGTGTGGAATCTAAGTATGTTAAACATCCTTATAAGTCGGTTGAAAGGAATTCAAATCCTTTAGACTTAATTCACACAGATATTTGTGACATGAAGTCAATACCATCTCGCGGTGGAAAGAAGTATTTCATAACTTTTATTGACGATAGTACTCGATATTGCTATGTTTACTTACTTAATAGTAAAGATGAAGCAATAGACGCATTCAAGCAATACAAAAATGAAGTTGAAACGCAACTTAACAAGAAAATCAAAATGATAAGAAGTGATAGGGGTGGTGAATATGAATCTCCTTTTGAACAAATATGTTTAGAATATGGAATTATTCATCAAACAACAGCCCCTTACACGCCCCAATCCAATGGGATTGTGGAAAGAAAGAATCGTTCATTAAGGAAGATGATGAACGCATTGTTGATAAGTTCTGGTTTGCCACAGAACTTGTGGGGGGAAGCCGTTCTTACGGCTAACCGAATACTAAATCGAGTACCTCATAGCAAAACACAATCCATTCCATATGAAAAATGGAAAGGAAGGAAGCCCAACTTAAATTATTTTAAAGTGTGGGGGTGTTTAGCAAAAGTGCAAGTTCCTAAACCCAAAAGGGTAAAAATAGGACCGAAAACAGTTGATTGTGTTTTCATAGGATATGCGACTAATAGTAAAGCATATCGATTTCTGGTTCATAAATCAGAAAATCCCGACATTCATAATAATACGGTTATAGAATCAGATAATGCTGAGTTCTTTGAAAATATATATCCGTATAAAAAGGAATGCGAGTCGATTGGTGAAGTATCTAAACGACCTCGGGAAGAAACAAAAGAAAGTACATTTAATCAGGGGATCCAAGACGTAGTAAACGTCAAAGAACGTCTACTTTGTTTGGACCAGATTTTGTGACTTTCTTATTGGAAAATGAGCCTCGAACATTTAAAGAAGCTATGTCTTCTTCGGAATCATTGTTCTGGAAAGAGGCAGTCAATAGTGAAATAGAATCCATATTGAACAACCATACATGGGAATTGGTTGATCTTCCTCCTGGAAATAAACCTTTGGGTTCTAAATGGATTTTTAAGAGAAAAATGAAAGATGATGGCACTATTGATAAATTTAAGGCAAGACTTGTTGTCAAAGGGTATAGACAACGAGAAGGTCTTGACTACTTTGATACATACTCCCCAGTTACAAGGATTACGTCCATACGGATGTTAGTAGCATTAGCTGCAGTGTATGGTCTTGAAATTCATCAAATGGATGTTAAAACGGCCTTCTTAAATGGAGAGTTGGAGGAAGAAATTTACATGGAACAACCTGAAGGGTTTGTGGTTCCAGGTAAAGAAAATAAGGTATGTAGACTTGTTAAGTCCCTTTACGGACTAAAACAAGCACCCAAACAATGGCATGCGAAATTTGACCAAACAATGTTGTCAAATGGTTTTAAGATAAATGAATGTGATAAATGTGTGTACATTAAAAATGTTCCAAATCACATAGTCATTGTTTGCCTATATGTGGATGATATGCTTGATAATGAGTAATAACATTGCCAACATAAATGCTACTAAGCGTATGCTAACTAGCAAGTTTGATATGAAGGACTTGGGAATTGCGGATTTAATTCTGGGGATTAAGATCCAAAAGACTCCTCAAGGTCTGGCATTGTCACAATCTCATTATATTAAGACAGTACTTGAAAAATTCAAGCACTTGGGCTTTAAAGTTGCAAAGACTCCAATTGACGTAAATCTTGCACTAGCAAAGAATAAAGGCCAAAGCATATCACAATTGGATTATGCTCGTGTGTTGGGATGCTTAATGTACATCATGAATTGTACACGACCAGATATAGCTTGTGCTATAAGTAAACTAAGTCGATACACGAGCAATCCAGGTCAATCTCATTGGATGGCAATGAAACGAGTTTTGGGATACTTAGAACATACCCAAAACTTTGATTTGCACTACAGTAAATATCCTGCGGTGATTGAAGGATATTGTGATGCAAATTGGATCACCGGTTCAACTGATTCGAAGTCCACAAGTGGATATGTATTCACTATTGGTGGAGGAGCGGTATCTTGGAAGTCGTCCAAACAAACATGTATTGCCCGCTCTACAATGGAGACTGAGTTCATAGCCTTAAATAAAGTCGGTGAAGAAGCTGAATGGCTCCGGAATTTCTTGGAAGACATTCCATTTTGGCCCAAACCGTTGGCACCAATATGCATACACTGTGATAGGCAAGAGGCAATTGGAAGGGCTGGGAGCGTTATGTATAACGGTAAATCTCGTCATATACGACGAAGACATAAAACCGTTAGACAACTTCTCTCTAGAGGAATTATCACGATTGACTATGTAAAGTCAAGTGATAATGTATCGGATCCACTTACAAAAGGCCTAAGTAGAAAGGTAGTTGAGAAATCATCGAGGGGAATGGGACTATGGCCGAGAACAAGTCATTGTGGCGGTAACTCTACCTAGAAGACTGGAGATCCCAAGATCTAGGTTCAAGGAGATCAAACAAAGTCATTAATGACGGTTCAACATTGTCAACAAATTTTTTTAGTCCATTCTCGTGATGAGACAATGTTCAGTACCAAGGATAAAACATTAAGGCTTTTTAATGATTTCTAAATTTGATACATGGTATATCAAATAGTGTATCTACGAGATGACACGTTTAGAAATCACCTATGTAAGTGTGAAGTATTAGCCGCTTCAAGGAGAATTTTGCAAGGCCAATTCTCTACGCACTTATGAAACCAGGCAGTGTTCATGGCTGAAACGAACACAACAATGAGAACCAAAGACGGTTAAGGGATTGATTGTGTGACTTATGGTTGTCTAGGTATACACTAAAGTTCGACGGTTCAAAGATATCAAATCTACCGATTGACCGAGTATATCCGACATAAGTTCACTACGGAAAGTTCAAAGGGAAACCTACTTATCCAGATGCAATTAATTCTTGCTTGCAAATCACACAAGTTTTTCATGCATACTTCCGTGATATAGCCATTCCCCATTCATGTGGGGGATTGTTGAGTTTTTGTTTAAGATGAAATAGTCTTAAAATTAGAGTGAATGGGAAATGGGATTTGGATTCGGATTTGGTCAAATGATCGATCGATTGATTAATTTTTTGGACCAAATTTATTTGTTAATAGTGAATATTAACGTGATATAATCCGTGTTTGTAACGGATGTTTTCCAATCCGTGTATTGTGTTGCAACACTAAGCAACAATGCAGCCTAGTGCACCTCCCACAATGGTGCAAGTGTTCCTCCCACCAAGCAAGTGTATATACCACCATGTAAGTGCTTTCTCCATGATCTAGTGCTTGTTGCACCATGGAGGGGGCGTATTTCTCTCAAATAACTGCTATAAATAGAGCATAAGTTGTAGATAAAGAGAAAAATGGGAAAAAACACTCGAAACACTTTGTATACACTGGATATACACTCTGTATACACTGGATATACACTCTGTATACACTGGATATACACTCTGTATACACTGCGTATACACTGGAAAAACGAATTGCAATATGATATTCTCTTCAGTAAGAATTCAACATTGGCTATACTTTGCATTCCTTCCTCTCAGAATTTTCATTCGACTTCTGAGTTGTCCTCCTTATTCTACATTGTTTTTAACTACAAACAAAGCATCCATAAGTGTGATTTACTGCCGAACTTTGTATTCGCTGAAACACTGGGGTTTGAAGTACCGCTACACCAGTGTGTAATTCGTTCTATCCTGAGAGGAAATAATCCATAACCTTGGGTACTAGGAGGGGATTAAATTCCTTAAGGAAACACTGTGAATTCAGTGGGCTCGAATTAATTTCTGTTTTATTTATATTTACGTTTATAAGCTAACGTTCTAATTTTCAGAATCATTATTTACAAGTACAGAAGGAACAACACTAACTTTAGGGTCTGTCCATTTTGAATGAACAGGTTCCTTATATATTTTAGTTGGGGTTTTCTGTTTTGTCTAACTCTACCTAAACTATAAGTTCTATTTTCCAATGGTGTTCAGTTGTACCATGATTTTGTGTTGGTGATTTGTATTGCATGTTGAGATATTAACTATTAGAAAAACCAAAAAGATAAAGGCCTTCTGGAGTAGGCAAGAAACATTCTTACAAAAAAAAAAAGGACTCCATTAGTATGTGGACGCACTTTCAGAAAAATATTTGATCCTTTATCCAGAAGACAAAACATTGCCTCAATCTAATATGAGGCTTGCAAGAGGAGTGCTCTTGTGACACAAGACTTCTTTTATTTCTATTCAAGGCTGGGACGCTAAAATTATAGTGTCCATACAAATATTAAAGTGCGTGTGAAATCTATTCTATTTAAATATTATATTGTACATGTGTGTATAGGAAAAGGTGTATGACATTCCTAGAGGAGAGACACAAAAGATGCTTTGAAGATAGCAAAACTTCAATTTGATCTTTTCCCTTACCTTTCTGTCACGACCCAAAAATCGACCTGGTCATGATGGCGCCTATCGTGAAACTAGGCAAGCTGACACAATTCCCGAATCAACCATTATTCAATAAAAGTCATTTTTAATACTATTTATTAATCAATAATCTCATGATGTAAGTCTAAATAAATAGTGCGGAATAAATTCACAAGTCCGATATCGGGATGTCACTAGTCATGAGCATCTACTACAACTGTCTAACAACATCAAGACCACTATGGCCGGGAAAATCTATCACGACCTGGATTTTCCGCCCTCGGGAGTTGTGATGACGCCTACTAGTGTGAGCTGGGCAAGCCGACTTTTGAACAATTTACCTATTTCCCATTTTAATCCTTTAATAATTTTGAACAATAATTTAAAGACAACGGGAATTATAACAAGCGGAAGAAAAATAATAAAAATACTGAGTATATCCAATACAACTGTTTGAACAAGACTACTCAGAACTGAAGTCACAGCTTCACATACGGTTTAAGAGTACTACAAACAAAGTCTGAAAGATAAATAGTACACTGTTTCTGAAATAAGTAAATGAAACAGGCTGAAGAGATAGAGGGAGACACCACGGCCTGTGGACTCCTGCAGGAATACCTTGGATCTCCGTATGGACTGAAGGCAGTCACCCAAGCTAAGGTCCAAAAGTTGCTGCTCGGGGATTTGCACACAGTGCAAAGTGTAGTATCACCTCAACCGATCCCGTGTGCTGGTAAGTACCTAGCCTAACCTCGGCAAAGTAGTGACGAGGCTAGGACCAGACTACCAAATAAACATGTGCAGTTAAATTATACACAGCGGAAAAGAAGAACAGTAATATACAGTCAAGTATGGGAAGGGGAACACATGCTGCGGGGAAACATCAATTAAGAATAGAAAGTCAGGGGTAAATACAAGAAGCACCATATCTCAAATATCAGCAAAAATCAGGAATCAAACCAGTGCACGGCATCACCCTTCGTGCTTTTACTCTCGTCCTGACCAAAAGAATCAATATAAATTGCACGGCATCACCCTTCGTGCTTTTACTCTCGTCCTCACTATAAAATCAGTATAATCGGCACAAAATGGTATATCGTGCGACACAGAATCACCCTTCGTGCTTTATACTCTTCTTAACAAAATCATATATGGCATAACCCTTCGTGCTTTATCACTCTCTCACCAAAACAATACACGACATCACCCTTCGTGCTTTAACGCTCTTCCTCACCCAAACAACAATCACAAACAATAGGACAAGGGAATAAATGAAATTACTATAAGAATCCCGGCAAGAGAATAATAGTTCAACAATCAAGTCCCGGCAAGGTAACAACATCAAAACATCAACATCTAGGCAAGGGAGATAGCATTAAAAGCAACAATATCCCGGCAAGGGAGGCAACAATAAGATTCTCTTCTCTTTTTCACTTTTTACTTCATAACTCACTTCACAACTTGAGCCAGTGCTCTAAAAAGGGGTTCAATTACCTCTTATACTTTTACCTTTCGTTATACAACTTGAGCCAACGCTCCTCAATGTTCAAATATTACTATTACTTCCACAAACTTTGCCCAACAATAGAAATTATCATTAAGGCATGAATAATACAACTAAATCAAGATAATCATGATATAAGACTCACAGGCATGCTTGACACTAACATATAGATACTCGTCACCATGCCTATACGTCGTACTCAACAAATACCACATAGCAAATAAGTCTCGACTCATAATCCCTCAAGCTAAGGTTAGACCAAACACTTACCTCGATGCCACAAACACAATTCAAGTCCCAACTATCACTTTACCCCTTGATTCCACAACCAATTTGCTCGTATCTAGCCACAAGTTACTTAATTACATCAATAAATGCTAAATGAATCAATTCTAATGCATGAAAATAAGTTTTCCAAAGTTTTACCCAAAGAGTCAAAAATCGCCCCCGGACCCACATGGTCAAAACCCGAGGTTCGAACCAAAACCCGATTACCCATTCCCCCACGAACCCAAATATATAATTTATTTTGAAATCGGACCTCAAATCGAGGTCCAAATCCTCAAAATTTGAAAAACCTAGGTTCTACCCAAAACACCCAATTTCCCCCATGGAAATCATTGATTTTGAGTTAAAATCATGTGAAAAGATATTAAGGATTGAAGAAAACTAGTTAGAAATCACTTACAATCGATTTGGAGAAGAAATTGCCTTTGAAAAATCGCCCTAGAAAGTTTATGTTTTTAGAAGATATGAAAAATGGTTGAAAATGCGTCTAAGTGTGAATTTACAGGTCTCTAATATCGCAATTGCGACCAGAGTTCACAATTAAATTTTGAGACCTTCGCATTTGCGACCAAATACATTTTCTAGTCTTCTTCGCATTTGCGATAGACCTCTCGCAAATGCGAAGTCGCATTTGCGATACAACAGTCGTATTTGCAACTAAGGCAGTAACTGGGGGGGATCGCATTTGCGATGGGCACCTCGTATTTGTGATGTAGTGCTGGCCTAGGCTATTTCGTATTTGTGACTCAGCCCTCGCATTTGCGAACTCACATTTGTGAGCCATGCAAAGCCTGCATGCCTGTAATAGAACAGCTGAAACCTGCAATTTTTCCCAAGTTCAAATTCCACCCCGTGGCCTATCCAAAACTCACCCGAGCCCTCGGGACTCCAAACCAAACATACACACCAACCTAAAAACATCATACAGACTTTCTCGTGCATTCAAATCACCAAAATAACATCAAGTATGAATTTAACATCAAAATCATGAAATTTCTTAAGAACTTCAAATTTTCCAATTTTTCTCAAATAAGGTCCGTATCAAATCAAGCTCGTTTCTTACCAAATTTCACAGACTCATCTTAAATCACATATAAGACTTGTACCGGACTCCGAAACCAAAATACAGGCCCGATATCATCAAGTTTTAAACACATTTCATTTCCAAAAACTCATAAATATTCCAAAAAATAATTTTCTATAAAAATTCATCTCTCGGGCTTGAGACCTCGGAATTCAATTTCGGACATACGCCCAAGTCCCATATTTTTCCACGGACCCTCCGGGACCGTCAAATCATGGGTTCGGGTCCGTTAACCCAAAATATTGTCCAAAGTCAACTTAAATTCATTTTATAGGCAAAATTCATCATTTTTACAGATTTTTCACATAATGGCTTTCCGGCTACACGCCCGAACTGCACACACAAATCAAGGTGATGTAGAAAGAGGTTTTTAAGGCCTCGGAATACAGAATTTATTTTTAAAACAAGTACATTCTCCACCTCTAAAACAACCGTTCGTCCTCGAATAAACAGAAGAAGGAAGTACCTGAGTCGGGGAAAAGATGAGGATAACGGCTCCGCATATCAGACTCGGACTCCCAGGTCAATGCCTCAGCAGGCTGACCTTTCCATTGAACACGAACAGAAGGAAAACTTTTCGATCTCAACTGACGAACCTGTCGATCTAGAATAGCTACTGGCTCCTCCTCGTAAGACAAATCCTTGTCCAACTAGACAGTGCTGATGTGACGACCCGGCCAGTCGTCTCATGAGTTACCACTCTGTTTCCCCCATTTCTTCTTTTTATGCTTCGTTATCCTTGTTTTGTGGTATCGGGTTGGTCGGATCGAATCCGGAATGATTTTGGTAAGGTTTGAGACCTTAGTCTCTTTTATGAAAGTTTAAGTTGGAAAAATCAACCGGATGTTGACTTATGTGTTAGAGGGATCGGATGTGAGTTCTGATAGTTCAGTTAGCTTCGGGAAGTGATTTATGACTTAGGAGCATGACCAGAATGGGTTTTGGAGGTTCGGAGTAGATTTAGGCTTGAATTGGCGAAGTTGAGATTTTGGTGATTTCCGGTTGATAGGAGAGATTTTGATATAGGGGTCAGAATGGAATTCTGAGAGTTGTAGTAGCTTCGTTGTGTCATTTTGGGATGTGTGTGTAAAATTTCAGGTAATTCGAACGTGGTTTGGTTGGGTTTTTGATCAAAAGCGTATTTCGAAAGATTTTAGGAATTTAGGCTTGAATCCGGTGTGTTTTGGGTGATTTGATGTTGTTTGAGGTGTTTTGATGATTGGAACAAGTTTGAATAAGGTTTTAGGATGTGTTGGTTCCTTTGGTTGAGGTCCCAGGGGCCTCGGGTGTGTTTCAGGTGGTCAATCGGATCATTTTGGAGTTTAGAAAATTGCAGAAAAATCTGTTCAGCTGTTGCAGGGATTTTACCCTTCGCATTCGCGAGTGGAGCCTCGCGTTTGCGAATAGGTAGTTGAGGAAGGCAAGGATTAAGCCTTCGCATTCGAGAGAAGGGCTTCGCATTCGCAGAGGGCTGGGAAGTGGTGCATCGCGTTCGCGAGAAGGTCTTCGCGATCGCGTAGAGGAATTTTGGTCAGATAATTTCGAGGTCAAGTGTTCATCACATTCGCAGAAGAGTGAGCGCATTTGCGATGGGTAGGGTAGAGGAAGAACCGCATTCGCGATGGTCGTGTCGCGTTCACATAAAGGAAAAATTAGTCAAAGTGAGTTTGTGCTTTGCGAACACGAGGGTTTGATCGCGTTCGTGAAGAAGAAAATTAAGGCCTGGGTAGAATGTTTTTAACTCATCTTGTCCGCGATTTGGGGCTCATTTCCTCCATAGTTGGCCATTTTGGGAGATTTTTTAAATAGATTGAAGAGGGATTCAAGGGGAATCGTTGGGAGGTAAGATTTTCGGACTTAAAACTCGATTATTATGTGAATTCTACCTAGAAAATCATGGAAACTTAAGCTAAAAATGGAAGAACTAGGGCTTGGAATTTTGGACTTATGATCGGGGATTTGGAGGATCATTTGGGGTCGGATTTGAGAACTTTTGATTTGTATGAACTCGTGGATAGATAAAGAATCTATTGATATGAAATTTTTTGAATTCCGAGACGTGGGCCCGGGGGTCGGCTTTTGGTAATTTCGGGATGTGCCCTTTATTGATTGTTTTCGCTTAGGCTTTGTTCCCTTAACATATTTTGACATCCTATTTTGATTTTGGATAGATTCGAAGCGCGTGGAGGCCGATTCGAGGGGCAAAGGCGTCCCGAGCTAGAGATTTAGCCGGTTCGAGGTGAGTAATGATTGTAAATGATGTTCTGAGAGTTTGAAACCCCGGATTGCACATCGTAGTGCTATATTGAGGTGAGGCACACGCTCGATGACGATCGTGGGGTCGTGCAATAATGGGGATTTTGACTTGGTCCGTCCCGATTGATGATTTTACCGCGTATTTGATTGAAAAGTATTTGCTATCATCATTATTTGGGCTGAATGCCATATTTGGGCTTCGTTCCAACGGTTTGAACCCTTCGGGGCTTTTTACTGGTATTTCCTCACTATTTGACTTTATATTTGAACTCAGTCATGCTATTTTCCCACTATTTTCATACTCAACCATGTTTACTCAGTTTTATTATTTAAATGATATTTTAAATGATGATTGGGCTGAGAAACACTGTTTTACTGTTGCCCGAGTGGCTTGTGAGGATTTTGACTAAGTAATGCCGAAGGCCTATATTGTAAGGAAACACTAATACTGATTGGAGGCAGAGGGCCTGAGATATGTACGCCACAAGGTGGCTTGATTGATATGAGGCCGAGGGCCTAGATTTGATGCCACGAGATGGCTTGTTATTGTGCTTGGGCCGTAAGGGGCCCCTCCAGGAGTCTGCACACCCCTAGTGAGCGCGTGTACCCATTGTGATGTGAGATTGAGCCCGAGGGGCTGGTATTGTTCTGAGATATTGCCCGAGGGGCGGATTTGCTGATACTGTGCCCGAGGGGCAAACTTCTATTTGTTTACTTTACGTTAATTACCTGTCAATTACATGTTTGCTTGTTGAAAGAAGTTTTACTTGAGTTTTCACTAGTTTACTGCTTTTAAATAATTTTTTACTGCTTCATTATAGAATGCCTTGTGCCTTACGTGTTTTCTTACTTTCAGTCGTTATTTACATTTGTTACTCATTGAGTTGGAGTACTCACTTTACTCTCTGTACCCTTGTGTGCAGATTCAGGCATAGCTAGTACCGCTCCTGAGTGTTGATCCCTCCAGTTTCAGGCGATCATTCGGAGACTACGAGGTAGTTGTTGACGTCCGCAGCCCCGTGTCTCTACTCTTTTATCATTTCTATTTCCCTTCAAACATTTGTACTAGTTTATGGATTTAACAGACTTGTATTATGGCCTATATATGCTTATGACTTATGACACCCCAGTTAGGGCTGTGTCGGGTGTATTTCTGCATTTTATCGACATTTTCCGCTATTTAGTACATTTAAATCATAGTTAGACTATTTTTATGTTGATTAACTATTTTACAAAGTGAATTGGATTTAACTGGCTGGCTTTGTCTTCACGAGAGGCGTCATCACGACCGGATTCGGGGTTAGGGTCGTGACAGCTGAAATCTAACACATGGATGGATCGTCGTGATACTTCCGAAGCATGGACACGCAAAACACTAGATGCATGGCTGATAAGCTCGGCGGCAATGCAAGTCTGTACGCCACCTCTCTCGCTCGATCAAGAATCTCAAACGGGCCAATGAACCTAGGGCTAAGCTTGCCCTTCCTCCCAATTTCATCACGCCCTTCATAGGCGACACTCGAAGAAATACCCGCTCACTGACCATGAATGCCAAATCACGAACCTTATGGTTGGAATAACTCTTTGCCTGGACTGAGCTGTACGAAGCCTATCCTAAATGATCCTGACCTTGTCCAAGGCATCCTGCACTAGATCCGTACCCAACAATCTAGCCTCTCCTGGCTCAAACCATTCAACCGCGACCGACACCGCCTACCATACAAAGACTCATAAGGAGCCATCTGGATACTCGACTGGTAGCTGTTGTTGTAGGAAAACTACGCTAAAGGCAAAAACTGATCCCATGAGCCTCCAAAGTCAATGACACAAGCTCGGAGCATATCTTCCAAAATCTGAATGGTCCGCTCGGACTGCCCGTCCGTCTGAGGATGAAACGTTGTGCTCAACTCAACCCGTATGCCCAACTCTCGCTAAACTGCCCTCCAAAAATGTGAGGTAAATTGCGTACCTCGATCCGAAATGATAGACACGGGCACACCATGAAGGCGAACAATCTCCCGGATATAGATCTCAGCTAACCTCTCGGAAGAATAGGAGACTGCCACAGGAACAAAATGTGCTGACTTGGTCAGCCTATCAACAATAAGCTGTAGACATGTGATTTTTGACCCTCCCCAAGATTTTTCATATTTTAGCACTTAAATATTTAATTTAGGCCTAATATAGTTATTTTAATTGATTTCGACTCTTTTACTTTATTTTATTACAAGAAAATGAAAATTACAAAAAATAAATAGTTTCATTAATGTTTTGTAGTCATTTTAATCTTGAACAATACCAAAAATAGTTTATTTTAACGGTCAATCTTATTTTAATAAGTTTTTAGGACTAATTAATAAATGAGATCGTATTTTAATCTCGTTTGCGAGGAAAGAATAAAACTTGGGCTCGAGCAACCCATTTTTAGGCCTAATTTTGGACCTAACCCATAATTCTCAAGCCCATAATTCCTAGGCCCATACCCCTAACCTAATCCCTACCCCTATATAATAGTAACCAATCCCTACATAGACCGGGACCTAAAAATTGGAATCCGCCGTTTTCCTTTAGCAAAAAATACACAAAATGAACGCCCAAAAAGACCCTAAGGCTGACAAAAAGCTGCGCCGGATTTTCAGCAAAAAACCAGGATAAAACCCATCTGGTCGTGGTCCCCTTCATGCTTGAGCTTCAGCAGCCATAAATGACCAGGACCTTCCCCCAAACTTCATCCTCTTCGAGACCCCAAACTCGTCGACCAACCCCCGCTCCTCCACCTCAACCAGACCAACAGTCCAGACCTGCACAAAATCTGGCAAACTAATGTTTTACAGTGAGTTTTTGAATCAGTCGAGGATGGTTCTAGTTGAGTTCGGCGAGGTGCGACGTTTGGATTTTTCGAGGTCTTGTTCGCCGGTCTTTGTCTGAGTTCGAATCGACAGAAAACAGGGAAAGAAAACATTGCCATATTAAGGCCCATTTTCTTTCATTTTTGGCTCATGCTTTTAGATAGTCTGAAGTGTTGTTAGTGTTAATTTTCATCAGACATGTATGTGTGTTTGAACTTCACGTGCTTAAATGATAACAGGAAGAGGTTAACCTTCCTAAAGTTATTTTGAGTCTGGAACAAAAGTGATTAAACCTTGACATGTTCTTTGGCTTATGTGCTTATGTTAATTGTAGAGCATTCTGATTGTTTATACTCATGCTGTTCATTACAAATATATTAAATCTTAAGTTGGGTCTTACTTGAATTAAAAGGTCAAGAGAATGTTTCTATTTTTTGAATTAGTTAGGATTTGAGTTTTTTTTTTTAAAAAATACAAAACTATTCTGCTTTCTTCATCTTTAATTTCGGATTTCTAGTTTCAAAAGTGAAATTTGCTTTTTGTTGGGGTTCGTGGGTTCATTCAATTAGCTGAAATCCTAAACATTAGTGTTTTGATTTTAAATGATTTGTTTGGTTTCTCTTTTCCTTTACTGAATTTCTCCGGTTTTTGACACAAACCATACTTGAATTATAGGTTTCATTTAACGTTGTTAATTTCATGCTTGACTTTCATGTGCTCTACGTTGAAAAACCCATGGACCTCATGTAATTAACATTAATCCTTTAGAAATCGAAGTGTGCCATTTAGTTTAATTGTCCATGGCCCTCGCAAATTTGAAAGTGCGTAGTTGCTCTAGGCGCGCTATTTAAAAATTACTTTTCTAAACTCGGGTGTACATTTATGTGACCCAATCCAAATCTCAACAATGTTAAATAAAATGTGTCGTGGACCGCGGGTGCAGTTATGTGACGTGGTTCAAGACGTATTTTAGATGACGTTGAATCTTTCTTAAAAATAATTAATTGAAAGCGGTTTTAAAAGGAATAAAATGCATATAGGTTTAAAAATGTTTAAAATCAGATAAATAGACCAATAATAATAGTTGAGCGACCGTGCTAAAACTACGGAACCCGGGAATGCCTGACACCTTCTCCCAAGTTAACAAAATTCCTTACCCGGATTTCTGTGTTCGCAGACTGTAAAACAGAGTCAACCTTTCCTCGATTCGGGATTTGAACCGGTGACTTGGGACACCATAAATTATCCCAAGTGGCGATACTGAACATTAAATAAACAATCCCGTTTCGATTGTCACTTAAATTGGAAGAAATTTCCTTATACCCTTTCGGGGATAGGATAAAGGAGGTGTGACAGCTCTGGCGACTCTACTGAGGATCGAACCCAGAACTTCTGGTTCAGGGTTCAGAATTCGAGCTTAGAATAATTGTTATATTTGACTTTATTTATTATTTGATTTTACTTACATGTTTGGGCCTAATGTGCTAAATGTTGTTTCTTACCGCTTTGATATTATCTGAACTGTATATAAACTGCTACGAAACCCTTCTCTTCTCATCTTCGAGGATGTGCACGCTGGCGTGACTCCTTTTCTGTTAGTGTCATAACTTAAATTAGGAAGAGGCTCGGACAAGTTATAAAGCCGGATGACCTTTTGGTTCCCGGTACGTTTTCCCCCTCGGCTCGAGTTATCCGCTCGGGTACACAAGTCTAGAACAACATACCCAGGTTTTGAACCTAGAATAACTCAGCCTCATGCCAGATCCCTAGTAGGAACGCTTATTTGCATCATGTGCGTTTGACTTTGGGGACTCAACATAGGGGTTGGGTCCGTCTAGGACAGCTGTACCCAAAAATAAAAGACCAATCTGATGCATCTTATGTGCTACATGTTGCCATTTCCAAGGGTAAAAGAGGTCATTTGGCGGACCAATGATAGTTGAGGGTAAATGAGAAAGAAAAGAGGGTGAGGTGTATAATAAAGCAAGTATGACCCACTTATGTTTTTCTTTCACATTTTTTTAAGAAAAGACCAAAAAATGAAAATTGAAAAATCTAAAAAGATTTTGCACTTTCCCACTATTTTTTAAAATAAAAAAAAAAGGAAAAAGAAAATCCAAAAAGAGTTTACGTGTCTCATCAGTTTTTTTAAAAAAAAGAGAACCTGATTCTTGCCCGTATCCAATCTGCCCGAACTACGCGAACCTGATTCTCATCTCTCGGGGCGGGATACGTAGATAACCCACATAGGGTCCGGTCTTCCTGGTGCGTTTAGGTTCTTGGCTTCGCGGGGTCTTAGCCAAATCTTGTAATTTTAGCTACTTTTAGCCACATAGATTAACTTTAGAAAAATAGTCACAACCATGTCTTGCATGAGTCTAGTAGGGAATGTTATTGTCTCATATAATGTTGGTTTCAATTTTTTTTCATACAGGTGTGGATCTACTTACCGAGGTTTGAGCATGACAGACACCCCATGACCATCCAGTCAGGATCGCTCATTCAGGAGTTGCTTAAGGAGATTTGTTTTAGTTTTTATGTTTTGAGTATGTTCTTCATTTTATGCCATCTTTTACTTTTCAGTTTTGTACAGTAACGTCAAGTCTTTTGTTATTGTACTTTCTACTTTATATTTGAAAAAGTGTGCTGTAACTCAAAAATAAAAAAAAAAGAGAGGTTTCGCGTTTTATATTTCCGTTAGAAGTTTTCTTTAGAATAATAATTCTAGGAATAAAAAAAAACCATTTGAGGTGGTTTTCCTTTATTGAATTAATATTGCTTTTATATTTCCTTTTAGTACATTAAGACCAAAAATTCAAAAAAAAAGAGAATTTTCTTTAGTACCTCTTTAAAAGTTTTCTTTTAAGATATTAATCCCAAAAACTAAAAAGATTTTCTTTTGAGGTTCTTCTTTGAGAAATTGATGAAAAATGACTTGAAAAAAAAAAGTTCTTTTATTTTTACTAGAACTTTAGGACATTATACATAGAAGAAAAAGAAAACAACAATACTTTTTGTTTGGTTTATTTTCAGAGTTTCTTCCTTAGGTAATCAAAAATTCAAATCCAAAAACAATTTTTTTTATCTTTTTCATTTCTTATTTCGAAATCTTTTCTTCAGGATATCAAGTGAAAATTCAAAATATTTTTCTTTGGTTTAGCCTTTAGATTTCCTTCTTAAAAAAGAAAAAAAAAATCAAAAAAATATTTTTCTCTTGTAGGGTCTTTCCTTAATAATTTTCTATAGAGTATTTGTTTCAAAAAGGAAACAAAATATATGCTCGTTAAGCTTGAATTTAGAATAGGTTATAGAACATTAAATCTAGAAAAATAAAAAAAAAAAGATTTGCTTCTTTTATTTCTCTTTTCTCATCAGAGTAGTCATTAAGGTAAAAAAAAGAAAAGAAAATGAGAACGTTAGTTTGTTTACTTTATTCCCGATCTTCCAGAACTATGCAAAGATCTGATTCATGCAGCGTCATGATACGTAGGCAACCTACATAGGGTTCGATCGAATCACTTTTTATTATTATTAAATAAAAAAATAAAAAAAAACAAACAAAAGGAAAAGAAAAAAAAGATGAAATCATGGGATGTGAGAAATGAGAGGGAAGAAAAGAGCGATAATCAGAAAGAAAAAAAGGAAGGAAAATGAGCAAGCTAAGAAGCGCGAGAAAAGAAAAGAGAAGATTCAAATGGACAAATTGGGATGATGCCAAGTGACCTTGTGACCCTCGAAGTCATTCTTGAACCATTAATTGTGGCTAGGTGCATTGCACGAAATGTGATATTTTTAGCTGTTAAATGCCCTAACGCTAACATGATGGCTTCATTTTGTTCCTCTTTGTTCTCCTCATTATAGTAGAAGGGTGGTTGGTTTGTGGTTCTTAAGGTAACTCGTCCATAACACAATGTCAAAGGATAATGTAGTCATGGCTAGCAAAAACTTGGGCACAAGAGTTGTTGACCCGTCAAGGGAGTTTGTGGAGTCAGAGTCTGAATTGAAAGAGAAGGTCCAAAGGGTGAAGCAGCAGATGACAAAAATGTATCAGTCTTGGATCAGAGGGCATCTTCCGCCTTCATTCCCCACTAACTAAATTGAAAACCCTGCAACTATCCCACCACTATCACAAATCCATATTCCCACTGCTGCTAATATCTCCCCACGACATTTTCACACTCTGCCTGCAAAAACCACCTCATATCCCGCTCCTTTGGCCACTCATGCTCTTGCAGTTCCTTCACCAGCTATTTTTCCTCTATCCTCTAACGAGACTGTGTTCAAAGTCCACGATGCCCAACACTGTTCTCCAGAACCAACTTTCAAAGTCTCGGATCCATATTCTCACATTCCTCATTTTGAGCCTCCCAGTGAAACTGAAAATCCTGCTAAGACAGTGAAGCAAGATGAGATATCCAGCAAGGTGAAAATCTTAGAGAAGTCTTTAAGAAACATGCAAGGGATAGGGAGTCAGATGGGCGTGGCTTACAAAGACTTGTGCTTGTTTCCTGACGTCCAATTGCTTGATGGGTTTAAGATGCCAAAGTTTGATTTATATGACAGACATGGAGATCCCGTGGCCCATTTGAGAGGCTACTGCAGTAAGATGAGAGGAGCCGGTGGGAAAGACAAATTATTGATGGCGTATTTTAGTCAAAGTCTGAGTGGGGCAGCTCTGGAGTAGTACACCCGCCAAGATGCTAGCAGGTGGTACATGTGGGATGATATGGCTCAGGCCTTTTCCAGGCACTTTCAGTACAATATAGAAATTGTTCTGGATCGCATGTCCCTCATAAAGATGGAAAAGAAGCCTAATGAAAGCTTTAGGGAATACGGGCTCAAATAGAGAGAGCAAGCTGCTAGAGTCAATCCCCCGATGGAAGAAAAAGAGATGGTCGAGTACTTTCTCCAAGCTCAAGAGCCAACTTACTTTGGGCATTTGATCACAGCTGTGGGTAGGCCTTTTAATTATGTGGTAAAAATGGGAGAAATGGCATAAGATGGGTTGAAGTTGAGCAAGATCATGAGCTATTTTACTTTAAAAGCAACAACACAAGCAATTTAGAACGACACAGGAAGCTTGCTGGGTCAGAAGGAACACGATGATGTTGCCATGGTTGTTTCAGAGTCACGACATGGACCAAAGGGCCTGCCTCACCAATATACCCAGCCTCAACTCCAACCCCAAACCTATCCCCGAGCTCCACATAATCCACCTCAGTATTATCCTCTGAACAATGTCCGGTCATCTGTCCAACCACCTGGTCGCTCCCTATGGCAAACACCAACATCGCATAATGTATTCTTGACTTCACAACATTTTCGAGCACCCAACAACCCTAGGAAACAGGGTCAGAGAAGAGAACAAAGGCAAAGAAATAGTTTCACGCCAATTGGGGAGTCCTACACAAGCTTGTTTGAAAAGATAAAGCATTCTGGCCTGATTGAGCCGCTCCTTGGCTATACTCCAGACCTATATGCAAAAAGTTTTGATCCTACTGTACGATGCATGTACCACTATAATGTCCAAGGGCATAGCATTGAAAATTGTCGTTTTTTGAAAAGGGAAATAGAAAGAATGATTCAAGAAGGGGTAATTGTGATCAATGACAGTGACAGGGAGCATGCAAATCCTCTTGAAAACTTGCTGAGTGAAGTTAATGATATTGAAGTTGTTAATGGTTTTGGAAATATTGATGTGGAATCCAGTGGCTAAGATGTCATTCTTGGTAATTAGAAAGACGCTCCATCTCTTGGCTAGCTGGAGAGGAGTCTTGGTGGTTTATTTTGTTGTCATTTCTATTGTCCGGGTTATTTTCAGGGTTGTAATCCGGATATTGTCTTGTGATTCAAACCCTTCTATCCTTTAATTTTGCCTAGTTTGTTTTTTTGCAGTAACTCGTTTAGTGTTGTCTAAGTTTGTTCCAGGGTTATAACCCCAGTTTATTTTACTTGTTTTGTTGTTCAAACTCTTTCATCATCTGTCTAATGTAATTTTCTATTTTCTGTTATTTCTAGTCATTTTTTGTTTAATTCTCTTTTCTTTTATAGTTCCTTTATGGCTGGCTCTAGTGACATGACATGCACGCATAATTCCAAGCCTGATCTTAAAGTTAGTTTAATCATGAAGCAATGAAACAATTTTGAAGATAATAGGGACATTTGAGGGAAATAAGTAAAGGAATTTTGAGATCACTTCAAGCCCAAATTATGTGAAATTGGGGTAGATAGAACATAAAGAAACCTTATTGAAATGCATCATGCCGCATCGAGTTGAAGCTAAAGGCAAGTTTGCCCCAAATTGGCAGGGGTCGTTCATGGTAACGCGAGTGTTGTCCAATGGTGCGTTGTATTTAACAAATGTAGAAGGCAAATGTGTGGATATGGCTATCGATTCTGATGCAGTCAAAATATATTATGTATGATTTCTTTGGTTTGTTTAATTGTGTTGTTTGTGTTTGGCATGCTTCGAAGATTGAAATGACGAAGGAATTTTATTCTGCTATCTAAACACTTTATCCTTTGTCACCCCTTTGAGCCTTATTTATTTTCTTTCATATCCCTCTTTTGGAATCAGAAGTAAAGTTTAGAAATATGATACAGAAAAAAAGGAGAAAAGAGAAAAAAAAGAAAGAAAAAAAATGGAAAAAGAGTAAAGAAAAGAAAGAGAAAGGGAGAAAAGAAAAAAGAGAGAGAGAAAAGTACAAAAACGAAGCAATTCCTATGTCATGAACTACGTTCGACCTAATTCCTTTTAAGGATACGTAGGCAGCCTCACGATTTGGTCCCATCAATATAAAAATTCAAAAGTCCCCAAGCAAAGAAACTGGGGCAGAAAGTTGTGATTGTTGTAAGAAATCTGATTCCAAGAGTTGTAATTTTGAACCCATTCAAGTTGTTTTGAGCCTTTTGATATCCTTTCTTTCTAACCCTATCTAAAAGCCTACATTATGATCTAAAGAAAGACCTTCTGACTAATACTTGAGAATGCCAAGTCAAGCGAGACAGAGGTATAATTCGCACCAGGGGAAGCACTCCGTGCTATACAAGGAAAACGAAAATGAGAGAGTCTTATCGGTGAAAACCGTCACAGGCACCATAAGGCGACGATAAGTTGAGAGAAAGAACAAAATGAGAGAGGCTTGATGGTGAAAACCCTTCGGGCACTACAAGTCGAGTAAGGATCGTGGATCAGATTGGAAAATCGGAGCATTGAAGCCCAGTTTCACGGCGAAGAGGTACAATAAGAGTTGAACATCGGACTTGCTTGGCAGATTAGGCCATTTAATCCAAAGGTGCATGTCACGGTCATTAGAGTTGGTATCCACATCTGATAAGTGTTTAGTTTTCTTGTTAGGAATCATCTCTTTCCATTGTCCTTACCCTGTTTTGTTTGTTTTGTTTACTTCCCCTTCTTGAGTCTATTTGGTTAGAACAAGTGAGAAATGACTTCAAAATTTGCTACCAACTTTCCAATTGTGCAAAACGGAATTTGGCTAACACATCAAAGTGGCATAAGCCAGGAAAGAACAACGTGCACACTGAGTTGTTAACAATCTACATGCTTTAGGATTCATGTGAAATACAAAGTTTTGGTATATATCAATTCATGAACAATGCAACAGATAGAGGATGTTGGGTGAACGGATCAAAGGTATTTCTGTGATAAGGGTGACAGAGAAATTGGTTAGTCAATAAGCATGCAATGTCTTTCAAGGTGAAGTCAAAGTTATCATGGAAAGTGAAGGAGCAATTGCTGCAAAGTCAAGGCCACAAACCAACCACCATGTTTAAACTCATAAGTTTTCTTTGTCTGAAACAGGGACGGAAGCTATGTTCATATCAAACTTGGAAGGTTGAAATTTTCAGGTGTAATGCCCCAATTCTGCTTATGCAATGGCTATTGAGAAGATCACACATCACCACTAGGAAAAGCATTTCTTAGTCTGGGTTTTCAAGTTATATTTCGTTGTAGGAGATGCACTTCCTAAATTGAGATTTTACCCTTAGGAGACACACTTCCTAGTTTGGATCATGTGAGTTTTAGTCACTGAAGTTTTCACCCCTAGGAGACACACTTACTAGTCTTGGGCATTTAATTTCACCCCTAGGAGACGCACGTCCTAGTTGGAGTCATTGAAATTTTACCCGTCAGGAGACGCACTTCCTAGTAGGGATCTTTCAAATTATACTTGTTAGGAGACACACTTTCTAGCTTTGGTCATTTAAATTCATTCATAGGAGACGCACTTCCTAGTTTGAGCCATTGAAGTTTCACCCCTTGGAGACGCACTTCCTAGTTTGGGTTTTTCAGGTTATATTGTTGTTTTAGGAGACGCACTTCCTACATTGAGATTTCCCTTAGGAGACGCAATTCCTGGTTCTAAGCATTAATGTTATACCCTTAGGAGACGCACTTCCTAGTCTGAGTTTTTCAGGATATACTTTCAGGAGACGCACTTCCTAAGTTGATATTCTTACCCTAGGAGACACACTTCCTAGTTTAGTTCATTTAAGTTCATTCATAGGAGACACACTTCCTAGTTTGAGTCATTGATGTTTCACCCCTAGGAGACACACTCCCTATCTGGTTCTGTCAAGTTATATTTTGTTTTAGGAGACGTACTTCCTAAATTGAGATTTCACCCCGAAGAGACGCACTTCTTAGTCTGGGTCTTTCAAGTTATATTTTGTTTTAGGAGACACACTTCCTAAATTGAGAGTTCATTCATAGGAGACACACTTCCTAGTTTGAGTCATTGAAGTTTCACCCATAGGAGATGCACTTCCTAAATTGAGAGTTCATTCATAGGAGACACACTTCCTAGTTTGAGTCATTGAAGCTACACCTTTAGGAGACACACTTCATAAATTGAGAGTTCATTCATAGGAGACGCACTTCCTAGTTTGAATCACTGAAATTTCACCCCTAGGAGACACACTTCTTAGTCTGGGTCTTTCAGAATACACCTGTAAGAGACGCACTTCCTAGTCTGGTTTATTGAAGTTTTACCTGTTGGAGACGCACTTCCTAATCAAGGTCTTTCAAGTTATTCTTTTAGGAGACGCGCTTCCTAAATTGAGAGTTCATTCGTAGGAGACGCACTTCCTAGTTTGAGTCAGTTAAGTTCTACCCGTTGGGAGACGCACTTCCTAGTCAGGGCCTTTTGAGTTATATTTTGTTTTAGGAGACGCACTTCCTAAATTGAGATTTCACCCCTAGGAGACACACTTCTTGGTTTTGGCTCATACAAGGTTTACTAATAGGAGACGCACTTCCTAGTTTGGTTCATTCAGGTTTTAATTTTTAGCAGACGTATTTGCTAGTCAAAGTTTTTGGTTTTACTCATAGGAGACGCACATCCTGGTCTAGTCATTAGTTTACTCTCATCATTGCATCAATAATATAAGTGGTTTACAATATTTCTAATAACTCACAAATCTTCCTAGTGCAAACTGGGGCAAAAACTTTCGTTTGTTTTTTTTGTTTTGATGAAATCAGGCACCCACATGGAGAACAAAGGGAGGACGACACAAGTTCAAAGGAAAGTGGATCAAGTTCGGCAATCAGGCACCCCCCGAAGAGCAAGGGAAGGCAGTTCAAAGGAAAAGTAGTCTCAAGAGGAAGTAGTTCAAGTTCAGCAATCAGGAGCCCACCCGGAGAACAAAGGGAAAACCGTTCAAGTTTCAAGGACAAGTAGTGAAATTGTTAGAAATCAGGCGCCCACTTGGAGAAACAAAGGGAAAACAACAACATTCAAAGGAGTTCAGCAATTAGGAGCCCACCTGGAGAACAAAGGGAAGCAGTTCAAGTTTCAAAGAAAAGCAGTGCAAGTGTTCAGCAATCAGGAGCCTACCTGGAGAATAAGAGAATTCACTTCAGAATGCAATTCAAGTCAGAAACGAAAGAAGCTCGCAGCAAGAATGTGAGTCAACAGTCCGAGATGATCAACGGAAGTTAGTCACAATCCAGAATTAAAAAGAAAGAAGTAGAAGAAAGGCAAGAAGTGAATCCACATGCAGAAGTTGATGAAAGATGTGGATTTCTCAAGACCTAACTGAAGTCACAAGCATGGTGTGTCCGGTTTTGATCCGAAAAAGTTGAGGAAGAATGAACTAGCACCTGCAGCTAGCAAGCGTCAAGGTTCAATCTAAAGTTTGCATGAAGAACCATTCAAGACTCAAGATCAAGCTTCAGAAGACTTATAGATAGGAATCTTGTAACTCATAGTTGACAGGCTTAGTTAGTCTTTTTCATTTTTTGATTTTGATGTAATAACATGACCGTGGACCGGAACCTCGACGAAATGGCACTTCGACTGGCTCTCCACCTCGGTATACTCCATCATCTCACTCATTTCCGAACTAGACATGACCTGATTCCTTTATAGCCAAGGATATGTAGGCAGCTCAGATACCAGGGCTCGGTCACATTCTCCTTCCTCTTAGTTTTGGTCTCCTTAAATAAGGGTCGGGTCAAAAAAACCTGTCTAGTTGTTCTTTGTCCGAAAACTCTTCACGCTTCCAGTCAAAGAGGGGCAACTGTAGACATCTGATTTTGACCCTCCCCAAGATTTTTCATATTTTAGCACTTAAATATTTAATTTAGGCCTAATATAGTTATTTTAATTGATTTTGACTCTTTTACTTTATTTTATTACAAGAAAATGAAAATTACAAAAAAAAAATAATTTCATTAATATTTTGTAGTCATTTTAATCTTGAAAAATACCAAAAATAGTTTATTTTAATGGTCAATCTTATTTTAATAAGTTATTAGGACTCATTTATAAATGAGATCGTATTTTCATCTCGTTTGCGGGGAAAGAATAAAACTTGGGCTCAAGCAACCCATTTTTAGGCCTAATTTTGGACCTAACCCATAATTCCCAAGCCCATAATTCCTAGGCCCACACTCCTAACCTAATCCCTACCCTTACATAATAGTACCTAATCCCTACATAGACCGGGACCTAAAAATTGGAATCCGCCGTTTTCCTTCAGCAAAAAATACACAAAATGAACGCCCAAAAAAGACCCTAAGGCTGACAAAAAGTTGCGCCGGATTTTCAGCAAAAAACCAGGAAAACCCCCCTCTGGTCATGGTTCCCTTCATGCTTGAGCTTCGGCAGCCATAAACGACCAGGACCTTCCCCCAAACTTCATCCTCTTCGAGACCCCAAACCCGTCGACCAACCCCTGCTCCTCCACCTCAACCAGACCAACAGTCCAGACCTGCACAAATCTGGCAAACCAATGTTTTACAGTGAGTTTTTGAATAAGTTGAGGATGGTTTCAGTTGAGTTCGGCGAGGTGCGGCATTTGGATTTGTCGAGGTCTTGTTTGCCAGTCTTTGTCTGAGTTTGAATTGGCAGAAAACAGGGAAAGAAAATTTTGCCATATTAAGGTCCATTTTCTTTCATTTTTGGCTCATGCTTTTAGGTAGTCTGAAGTGTTGTTAGTGTTAATTTTCATCAGACATGTATGTGTGTTTGAACTTCACGTGCTCAAATTATAACAGGAAGAGGTTAACCTTCCTAAAGTTATTTTGAGTCTAGAACAAACAGTGATTAAACCTTGACATGTTCTTTGGCTTATGTGCTTATGTTAATTGTAGAACATTCTGATTGTTTAAACTCATGCTGTTCATTCCAAATATATTAAATCTTAAGTTGGGTCTTACTTGAATTAAAAGGTCAAGAGAATATTTCTATTTTTTGAATTAGTTAGGATTTGAGTTTTTTTTTTTAAAAAAATACAAAAATATTCTCCTTTCTTCATCTTAAATTGCGGATTTCTAGTTTCAAAAGTGAAATTTGCTTGAGGCTTTGTTGGGGTTGGTTCGCTCAATTAACTGAAAGCCTAAACATTAGTGTTTTGATTTTAAATGATTTGTTTGGTTTCTCTTTTCCTTTACTGAATTTCTCCGATTTTTGACACAAACCATACTTGAATTATAGGTTTCATTTAACGGTGTTAATTTCATGCTTGACTTTCATGTGCTCTACGTTGAAAAACCCATGGCCCTCATGTAATTAACATTAATCCTTTAGAAATCGAGATGTGCCATTTAGTTGAATTGTCCATGGCCCTCGCAAATTTGAAAGTGCGTAGTTGCTCTAGGCGCGCTATTTAAAAATTACTTTCCTAAACTCGGGTGTGCATTTATGTGACCCAAATCCAAATCTCAACAATGTTAAATAAAATATGTCGTGGACCGCGGGTGCATTTGTGTGACGTGGTTCAAGATGTGTTTTAGATGACGTTGAATCTTTCCTAAAAATAATTAATTGAAAGCGGTTTTAAAAGGAATAAAATGCTTATTGGTTTAAAAATGTTTAAAATCAGATAAATAGGCCAATAATAACAGTTGAGCGACCGTGCTAAAACCACGAAACCAGGGAATGCCTAACACCTTCTCCAGGGTTAACAGAATTCCTTATTTGGATTTCTGTGTTCGCAGACTGTAAAACAGAGTCAACTTTTCTTCAATTCGGGATTTGAACCGATG
Organism: Nicotiana sylvestris; assembly: GCF_000393655.2. Classification (NCBI taxonomy): domain Eukaryota; kingdom Viridiplantae; phylum Streptophyta; class Magnoliopsida; order Solanales; family Solanaceae; genus Nicotiana; species Nicotiana sylvestris. Next base: position 153,632,336 of record NC_091063.1, on the reverse strand, counting down.
AATTGGGACAGCATAAATTATCCCAAGTGGCGACTTTGAACATTAAATAAACAATCCCGTTTCGATTGTCACTTAAATTGGAAGAAACTCCCTTATACCCTTCCTCTGAGTCAGAGCTGTCACACCTCCTTTTTACACACCCGAAGGTATATATAAGGGAGTTTTTACAATTTAAGTGACATTATTCGAAATGGGATTATTTATTCAATTTTATTCAGAGTCGCCACTTGGGATGGTTTGTTTTCTGCTGTCCCAAGTCACCATACTTCCTCTGAGTCCGTGGTAGTCCAACAACGAAGTCCATAGTGATACGCTCCCACTTCCACTCAAGATTCTCAATCTTCTGGAATAAACCACCGGGCCTCTGATGCTTGTACTTAACCTGCTGACAGTTCAAACACTGAGCCACATATGCAACAATGTCCTTCTTCATTCTTCTCCACCAATAATGCTGTCGTAGATCCTGATACATCTTCGCGGTGCTCGGATAAATAGAGTACCGGGAACTATGGGCATCCTCTAAAATCAACTCCGCGAGCCCATCCACATTAGGTACACAAACTCGACCCTGCAACCTTTAAACTCCATCATCTCCTAAGGTAACCTGCTTGGCACCTCTGTGTTGCACCGTGTCTCTAAGGACACACAAATGAGGATCATCATACTCCCGATCTCGGATTTGCTCCAATAAAGAAGAACGAGCGACTATTGGGCTCAGAAACATCCAACCTCATGAACTGATTGGCCAAAGCCTAAACATCCAAAGCAAGCGGCCTCTCACCGATCAGAATATAAGCAAGACTGCCCATACTGGCTGACTTCCTACTCAAGGCATCAGCCACTACATTGGCCTTTCCCGGATGATATAAGATGGTGATATCATAGTTTTTCAACAGTTCCAACCACCTCCTCTACCTCAAATTTAGCTCCTTCTGCTTGTACAAGTACTGCAGACTCTTGTGATCTGTGAACACTTCACATGCCACGCCGTACAGATAATTCCTCCAAATCTTCAATGTGTGAACAATGGCTGCCAACTCCAAATCATGAACTGGATAGTTCTTCTCATGAATCTTCAACTGCTGTGAAGCATAGGCAATGACCTTACCATCCTGCATCAACACCGCACCAAGTCCGATACGAGATGCATCACAATAAACTGTATAAGGCCCTGAACCTATGGGCAAAACTAGCACCAGTGCCGTAGTCAAAGCTGTCTTGAGCTTCTGAAAGCTCGCCTCACACTCGTCTGACCATCTGAACTGGGCACCCTTTTGGGTCAACCTGGTTATGGGGGTTGCAATAGATGAAAACCCCTCCACAAACCTATGATAGTAGCCTGCCAATCCCATGAAACTCCGGATCTCTATAGCTGATACTGGTCTAGTCCAGTTCTTGACTGCCTCAATCTTCTTTGGATCGACCTGAATACCCTCTACTGATACAACATGACCCAGGAATGCAACTGAACTCAACCAGAACTCACACTTCGAAAACTTAGCATACAACTGACTATCCCTCAAGGTCTGAAGAACCACTCTAAGATGTTGCTTATGCTCCTCCCGGCTGCGGGAATAGATCAAAATATCATCAATGAAGACTATCACGAACGAGTCCAAGTAAGGCCTGAACACTCAGTTCATCAAATCAATAAAAGATGATGGGGCATTTGTCAACCCGAATAACATCACCAAGAACTCATAATGCCCGTACCGAGTGCGAAAAGCTGTCTTAGGGATATCAGATGCCCTAATCCTCAACTGATGGTAGCCAGATCTCAAGTCAATCTTCGAAAATACCTTGGCACCTTGAAGCTGATCAAACAAATCATCAATCCCCGACAATGGATACTTATTCTTGATTGTAACCTTGTTCAACTGCCAGTAATCAATACATATTCTCATCGATCCATCCTTATTCTTAACAAACAATACCGATGCACCCCAAGGCGAGACACTAGGTCTAATGAAGCCTTTTTCAAGCAAGTCTTGCAACTGCTTCTTCAACTCTTTCAATTCAGGCCGGGCCATATGATACGGTGGGATAGAAATGGGCTGAGTGACCGGAGCCAAATCAATGCAAAAGTTAATATCCCTATCGGGTGGAATACCCGACAGGTCTGAAGGAAATACCTCAGGAAACTCACGAACAACATGCACATGATCAATAGAAGGAACCTCAGCACTAGAATCACGGACATAGGCCAAATAGGCCAAACACCCCTTCTCGACCATACACTGAGCCTTCATATATGAGATAACACTATGGGTAGAATGACCATGAGTCCCTCTCCACTCTAAACGGGGTAAACCCGGCAAGGCTAAGGTCACAGTCTTGGCGTGACAGTCCAAGATAGTATGGTAAGGTGATAACCAGTCCATCCCCAATATGATATCAAAATCAACCATGTCTAGAAGAAGCAAATCTACACGAGTCTCAAGACCCCCAATCATAACTATACAAGAACGATGGACTCGATCTACCGCAATAGAATCACCCACCGATGTAGACACATAAACAGGAGCACTCAGAGAATTATTAGGCATGACCAGATACAGTGCAAAATAAGATGACACATAGGAGTATATAGATATTGGATAAAATAAAACTAAAGCATCTCTGCTACAAACCATAATAGTACCTGTGATAACCGCATCGGAAGCCTTAGTCTTGGGCCTGGCTGGAAGAGCATAACATCGGGGCTGGGCCGCACCACCCTGAACTACATCTCTGGGACGGCCTGCTGCTGACTGGCCTCCACCTCTAGCGGCCTGAGCTCCACCTCTAGCACCTCTACCCCTGCCTCTAACTGGCTGGGTGGGCTGTGGAACACTCGGTGCCTGAACCATGGCATGAGAACCCTGATGTTGAGAGTTGCTCAGTGCTCGAGGGCAAAACCTAGAAATGCGACCCATATCACCACAACTATAACAGACACTCGGCTGCTGAGACTGCTGACCCTGACGACCTGAATGACCACCCCGAAAACTCTGGAGCGGTGGTGCATTGATAGGAGCTGGTGGTGCATTATAGGACTGCTGATCAGAATACTACATATGAGAACCACGGCCACCTGAAGCACCGTGAGAAACCTGAAATGCTGACTGAAAAGGCCTAGGAGGATGGCCTCTACCATACGAATCCCTGCCTCCAGATAAGGTACCACTGAATCTACCTGAATGACGAGGCCTCTTGTCATACCCCTGAACACCTCCCTGCGATAGAACCATCTCAAATCTCCTGGTCACATTGGCCGCCTAAGAAATTTCACTCCCTATCTCCTTGCCATCTGAAGCCGAATAGGATGGATAAGTCCCTCAATGAACCTCACCACCCTCTCTCTCTCGATAGGAAGTATGATAAGAGCATGACGGGACAAGTCGATGAATCTGGTCTCATATTGAGTAATAGTCATGGAACCCTATTGGAGACGCTCAAACTACCTCCGATAGATCTCTCTCTGAGTGATAGGGAGAAACTTCTCCAGAAATAGCTGAGTAAACTGCTCCCAAGTCAAAACTGGTGATCTGGCTGGTCTAGCCAAACAATAATCTCTCCACCAAGTCTTGGCGGATCCAGACAAGCAAAAAGTAGCAAAATCGACCCCATTGGTCTCCACTATCCCCATGTTCCTGAGAACCTTATGACAACTGCCTAGATAATCCTAGGGATCCTCAGAAGATGCACCGCTGAAAGTAGTAGTGAAGAGCTTGGTGAACCTGTCCAACCTGCACAAAGCATCGACAAACATAACTGCTCCATCACTGGTCTAAGCTACCATACCCAGCTGAACTGTTCCAACTGGTTGAACGACTGGAGTCTGAAACTAGGGAGCCACCTACTCCGGAGTGCGAGTAGCAGGAGTCTGAGCTCCTCCTTCAGTCTGAGAGACGACTGGGGCTACATGAAGCAAGCCTACCCAGGTGATACTCTCCGTAAGGCCCACTAGACGGACCAGAGCATCCTGGAGTACTGGGGTAGAAATGAACCCCTTTGGGACCTGAGCTGGGCCCACCAGAACTGTCGGGGCCGAAACCTCATCATCAAAGTCAACCTGAGGCTCCACCGTTGGTGCTGTTACTCTAGGATGAGCTTTGCCCCTACCTCGGCCTTGCCCTCTGCCCCTCGTGGGAGCTGCTGCTGGGGGCTTGGGCTGCTGGTCAGTGGATGAGGAAGCATGTGTTCTCGCCATCTGCGAAAGAACAGAGTAAAAATTCAATTAGCATTGAGAAACCAAATCGCACGACAGGAAGGAATAAATGTGAAGTTTTTCCTAACTCTGTAGCCTCTAGGGGATAAATACAGACATCTCCATACCGATCCCTTAGACTATACTAAGCTTGTCTGTGAACTGTGAGACCCACGTAACAAACACGAGTGGAGGCCGATTCGACAGGCAAAGGCGTCGCGGGCTAGAGATTTGACCGGATTGAGGTAAGTAATGATTGTAAATGATGTCACGAGGGGTATGAAACCTCACATTGCACATTGTTATGCTATACTGAGGTGACGCACACGCTAGACGACGTGCGTGGGGTCGTGCACTGTTGGGGATTGTGACTTAGTCCATCCCGAATGACTATTTCACCGCGTATTTGACTGAAAACTATTTGCTACCATCATGTTTTGGGCGTAATTCCATATTTGGGCCTCATTCCATCTATTTGAACCCTTAGGGGATTTTTATTGATATTTCCTCACTGTTTTGACTTTATACTTTGTGCGACCCAGCCAGTCGTCTCATGAGTTACCATTTCGTTTTCCCTATTTCTACTTCTTTATGCTTTGTTTATCCGTATTTTGTGATATCGGGTTGGTCGGATCAAGTTCGGAAAGGATTTGGTAAGGTTTGAGACACTTAGTCTCTTTAGAGTGAGTTTAAGTTAGAAAAGTCAACAGGATGTTGACTTATGTGTTATAGGACTCGGATGTGAGTTCTGATGGTTTGGTTAGCTTCGGGAGGTGATTTGTGGCTTAGGAGTGCGATCGGAATTTGTTTTGGAGGTTCAGAGTAGATTTAGGTTTGAATTGGCGAAGTTGATATTTTGGCGATATCCGGTTGGTATGTGAGATTTTGATATAAGGGTTGAAATGGAATTCCGAGAGTTGCAATAGCTTATTTGTGGAATTTGGGATGTGTGTGCAAAAGTTTAGGTCTTTCGGACGTGGTTTGGTTGGATTTTTGATCAAAAGCGAAATTCGGAAGATTTTGGAAACTTAGGCTTGAATCCGAGGTGTTTTGGTTGATTTGATATTGTTTGAGGTGTTTTGAAGATTGGTACAAGTTTGAATAAGGTTTTGGGATATGTTGTTGCCTTTGGTTGAGGTCCCGGGGGCTTTAGGTGAGTTTCGGGTGGTCAATCAGACCATTTCACGAAGTTTGGAACTGCAAAAATCTACTGTTCAGTGTTGTAGATAATAGACCGTCGCATTCGCGAGAGGGGAGCCACGATCGCGATCGCGAAGGGTTAGCTGGTCAAGGCTGGATTTTGGCCTTCACGTTCGCGAGAAAGGCTTCGCGTTCGCGAAGTGCTGGGAAGTGATGCATCGCGTTCGCGTAGAGGAATTGGGTCAGCTGGGTTTGTGATCGAGTTGTTCATCGCGTTCGCGAGAAAAGGAGTGCGTTCGCGAAGAGTAAGTCTGAGGAACCATTGCATTTGCGATGGCCTTGTCGCGTTCGCGTGAAAGTATTTTGGTCAAAGTCATTTTTGTTCTTCATGAACGCGAGGCGTTTACCGCATTCGCGAAGAAGGAATTAATGCCTGGGCAGAAAGTTTTTAAGGTCGTCTTGTCCGCGAATGTGGGGTTTATTTCCTCCATAGTTGGTCGTTTTTGGAGCTTTTTGAAAGAGATTGAAGAGGGATTCAAGGGGTAACATTTGGAGGTAAGCATTTTGGACTTACAACTCGATTCTATTGTGAAATCTACCTAATAAATCATGGAATCTAAGCCTAAAAATTGAACAATTAGGGGTTGAGATTAAGAGACTTAAAATGAGGATTTGAGGGGCCATTTGGACTCCGATTTCAGTGTTCTTAGTGTGTATGAACTCGTGGGGAGATAAGGAATCCGTTGATCTGAATTTTTTTGAATTTCAAGATGTGGGTCCGGGGTCGGATTTTGGTAATTTCGGCGATTTGTGTAGTATTTTGATTGTTTTCGCTTGGGCTTCGTTCCCTTAGCCTATTTTAACGTCCTCGTTCTGATTTTGGATAGATTCGATGCGAGTGGAGGCCGATTCGAGGGTCAAAGACATCGCGAGTTAGAGATTTGACCGGTTCGAGGTGAGTAATGATTGTAAATGATATTCTGAGGGTTTGAAACCCCGGATTGCACATCGTAATGCTATATTGAGGTGAGACACACGCTTGATGACGAGCGTGGGGTCATGCACTATTGGGGATTGTGACTTGGTCCGTCCCGATTGATGATTTTACCATGTATTTGACTGAAATCTATTTGCTATCATCATTATTTGGGTTGAATGCCATATTTGGGCTTCGTGCCAACTATTTGAACCCTTCGAGGATTTTTACTGATATTTCCTTACTGTTTTGACTCTATACTTGAACTCAGTCATGTTATTTTCCACTATTTTCATACTCAGCCTTGTTTACTCAGTTTTTAATATTTAAATAATATTTTACATGATGTTTGGGCTGAGAAATACTATTTTACTATTGCCAGAGGGGCTTGTGAGATTTTTGACTGAGTAAGGCCTAGGTCCTATGTTGTGAGGAAACACTGATATTGATTTGAGGCCGCGAGCCTGAGATATGTACGCCACGAGATGGCTAGATTGATATTAGGCCGAGGGCCTAGTGATGATGCCATGAGATGGCTTGATTGCTTGGGCCGTAAGGGGCCCCTCCAGGAGTCTATACACCCCTAGTGAGCGCAGGTACCCATTGTGATGTGAGATTGAGCCCGAGGGGCTGGTACTGTTCTGAGATATTTTCCGAGGGGCAAATTTGTTGACACTGTGCCCGAGGGGCGAACATTTGTGTGTTTACTTTTCATAATTGACTGTCAATTACCTGCTTAATTATTGAGAAAGGCTTTTCATGAAACTACGTTTTGAGTTAAAGAATTTTACCTATCTTTCACTAGTTTACAGTTTTAATTATTTTACTGCTTCATTATAGAATGCTTTGTGCCTTACGTAATTTCTTGCTTTCAGTCTTTATTTACATTTGTTACTTATTGAGTTGGAGTAATCACTTTACTTCCTGCTCCCCTGTGTGCAGATTCAGGCGTTGCAGATCCTGCTAGTGCGAGGTGAGAGATCCTGGAAGATATCAGAGTCCACGAGGTAGATGCTTGATGTCTGCAGTCCCGTGTCTCTCCCTCTTTATCATTTCTATCTCATATCAGACATTTGTGATAGTTTATAGACTTTTCAGACTTGTATTAGGTTTTATAGATGCTCATGACTAATGACACCATGATTTTGGGCTGTGTTGGGTTATTCTTCCGCGTATTTATGACATTATCTACTACTTTGGATTATTTAATCATGTTTCGACTATTTCTAAATGCTTAGCTGTTAATAACTGGAAAAAGGGGAAGTGTCAGCTGGCCTTGTCTTCACGAGAGGCGCCATCATGACCGAGTCCGGGTTTGGGTCGTGACAAGTTGGTATCAGAGCCTAGGTTAAATAGGTCTCACGAGTCATGAGCAGGTTTAGTAGAGTCTTGCGGATCGGTACGGAGACATATGTATTTATCCTCGAGAGGCTGGAGAACCTTTAGGGAAATCTTCATGTTCTTGAAATTCTTGTCGTGCGAATTTGTTGATCCGAGTACTAAACTTCTGTTGTTCTATTCTCTCATAGATGGTGAGGACACGCGCTATCGGACAGGGTGGACGATCACCAGTTCCACCAGCTGTGGCCACCAGAGGCCGAGGATGCAGCCGTGGTCGGGGTAGGGGCAGAGCAGCTAGGGCAGCACTTGCAGATCCACTAGCTACCCCAGTTCAGGATCAAGTCCCAGTTATGGACACTCTTGCAGCACCAGCTCAGGCACTAGCTGTGCCTATTATGATTCCGGGTCTTCAGGAGGCCTTGGTTCAGATTTTATCAGTTTGCACTGGCCTAGCTCAGGTGGTTTCAGCCATTACAGCCACAACTACTTCTCAGGCCGGGGGAGGCAATCATACTCCCGCCGCTCGCACACCTGAGAAGGTCGTGCAGGGACCTTAAACGCCGGGGCATATCCAGCCCAGTCAGTTACAACTGCTCAGGACTATGTAGTTCCTGCTATGCCGGAGGATGAGCAGCGTAGGTTGGAGAGGTTTGGTAGACTGCAGCCTCCGACCTTCAGTGGTGCAGAGGGCGAGGATGCCCAGGGTTTCTTAGATAAATGTCAGAGGATACTTCGTACAACGGGTATTCTGGAGACCAACGGGGTTGCTTTCACTACTTATCAGTTTTGTGGAGCTGCCTTCACTTGGTGGGAGGCTTTTGAGAGGTGTAGGCCTGTTGGTGCAACACCCCTTACCTGGCAGCAGTTCTCCGTTCTCTTTCTGGAGAAGTATGTGCTGTAGTCCCGCAGAGAGGAGCTGCGTAGAGAGTTTGAGTGGTTGTGTCAGGAAGAGATGACTATGATGCAGTACGAGATGAGGTTCTACGAGTTAGCTTGTCATGCTATTTGGATGGTTCCGACAAATAGAGAGAGGATTAGGAGGTTTGTTGATGGCCTCACTTATCAGCTTCGTATTCTCATGACCAGGGAGAGGGTGATTGGTGCTATGTTTGAGGAGGTTGTGGATATTGCCCATGATATTGAGTCTATTCGTCGCCAGGAGCACGAGGAAAGGGAGGCCAAGAGGCCTCGAGGATCTGATAGTTATAATGGTACTCCTTTGAGGGGTCAGTTTCAGCACGGTAGAGGCCGTCCATTCAGGCATGCTCAGCCAGCTCGCCCAGGTTATCATGGGGCATTATCGGGTCATGGTTCTCATAGTTCTCATCAGGGCCAGTCATCACTTAGTGCCCTTCCATCTCAGAGTTCGTCCCGTGCTCCCTCAGTTTAGGGCTCGTCTATGCTGAGTGCATCTTCTAGTCACTTCGGTGCGAGGGGTTCCCTTCAGTCCCCTTCTCCAGCACCTGGGAGTTGTTATAAGTGTGGTGAGATGGGTCATATGTGGAGGCAATGCCCTAGTCGTCTTGTGAGTTCATCTCAGCAGAGGGGTCAGTCATCGGCTTCAGCGCCAGTTACTTCACCACTACCTGCCCAGTCAGCTAGGGGTCACCCTAGAGGGGGAGGTCTATCAGGTGGCGGTCAGGCCCATTTCTATGCACTTCCAGGTAGACCCGATGCTATTGCTTTTGATGCTATTATTACAAGTATTGTTTCGGTGTGCCACAAAGATGCCTTTGTATTATTTTATCTCGGTTTCACCTTTTCTTATTTGTCATTATACTTTGCTCGTTATTTGGGTACGCTCCGTGAGTTTTTTGCTTTATCTGTTCATGTATCTACCCCGGTGGGCGATACTGTTGTTGTAGACCGTGTGTACCGGTCGTGTGTGGTGACTATTGGGGGTCTAAAGACCCGTTTGGATCTTTTATTATTGTGTATGGTGGATTGCGATGTAATTTTGGGCATGGATTGGCTATTTCCATGTCGTGCTATTCTGGACTGTCATGCTAAGACAATCACATTAGCTATACTAGGTGTGCCACGGATTGAGTGGTGAGGTGTGATTGATTATGTTCCCAGTAGAGTGATCTTCTTCTTGAAAGCCCAACGTATGGTTGGGAAGGGTTGTCTTTCTTATCTAGACTTTGTGAGGGATGTCGGAGTTGAGACTCCCAGTATTGATTCTGTTCCAATTGTGAGGGATTTTCCCAATGTGTTTCCTACAAACCTGCCGGGCATGCCACCGGATAGGGATATTGATTTTGGTATTGACCTAGTGCCGGGCACTCAGCCCATTTTTATTCCGCCGTATCGTATGGCACCAACAGAGTTGAAGGAATTAAAGGAACATCTTCAGGAACTCCTTGATAAAGGGTTCACTCGACCTAGTGTGTCACCTTTGGGTGCGCCGGTTCTATTTGTGAAGAAGAAGGATGACACTATGAGAATGTGCATTGATTATAGGTAATTGAACAAGGTAACAATTAAGAACAAGTATCCTTTGCCTCGCATTGATGATTTATTTGACTAGCTTCAGGGAGCGAGAGTGTTCTCTAAGATTGATCTTCGTTCAGGTTATCACCAGTTAAAGATCAGGGACTCGTATATTCTCAAGATGGCTTTCAGGACTAGGTATGGTCATTATGAGTTCTTGGTGATGTCTTTTAGGCTGACTAATGCCCCAACAACGTTTATGCATTTGATGAACAGTGTGTTCCAGCCTTATCTTGACTCGTTTGTCATAGTCTTCATTGATGACATCCTGGTATATTCACGTAGTCAGGAAGAGCATGCAGAGCATTTGAGAGTTGTGTTGCAGAGATTGAGAGAGGAGAAGAATTATGCAAAATTCTCCAAGTGTGAGTTTTGGCTCGATTCAGTGGCTTTCTTAGGGAATATGGTGTCCAGCGAGGGTATTCAGGTTGATCCGAAGAAGATAAAGGCGGTTCAGAGTTGGCCCAGACCATCCTTAGCCATAGAGATTCACATCTTTCTTGGTTTGGCGGGTTATTATCGCTGTTTTGTTCAAGGATTCTCATCTATCACATCGCCCTTGACCAAGTTGACTCAGAAGGGTGCTTCATTCGTATGATCGAACGAGTGTGAGGAGAGCTTTCAGAAGCTCAAGACAGCTTTGACCACAACTCCAGTGTTAGTTTTGCCATTAGCTTCAGGTTCATATACCGTGTATTGTGATGCTTCGAGAGTTGGCATTGGTTGTGTTTTGATGCAGAAAGGTAGAGTTATTGCTTATGCTTCTCGTCAATTGAAGCCCCATGAGAAGAACTACCCCGTTCATGATTTGGAGTTGGCTACCATAGTTCACGCGTTAAAAATTTGGAGGCATTACTTGTATGGTGTGTCTTGTGAGGTGTTTACTGATCATCGTAGCCTACAACACTTGTTCAAACAGAAGGATCTTAATTTGAGGCAGCGGAGGTGGTTGGAGTTACTTAAGGATTATAATATCACTATATTGTACCATCTGGGAAAGGCCAATATGGTGTCCGATGCCTTGAGCCGAAAGGCGGTGAGTATGGGGAGTTTGGCATATATTCTAGTTGGGGAGAGACCTCTTGCAGTTGATGTTCAGGCCTTGGCCAATCGGTTCGTGAGATTAGATATTTTGGAGCCCAGTCGGGTATTGGCTTGCGTGGTTTCTCGGTCTTCCTTATATGATCGCATCAGAGAGCGCCAGTATGATGATCCGCATATGCTTATCCTTAAGGACAGATTTCAGCATGATGATGCTAGAGATGTGACCATTGGTGATGATGGGGTGTTGAGGATGCAGGGCCAGATTTGTGTGCCCAATGTGAATGGGCTTCGGGAGTTTATTCTTGAGTAGGCCCATAGCTCGCGGTATTCCATTCATCCGGGTGCTGTGAAGATGTATCAGGATTTGAGACAATACTATTGGTGGCGGAGAATGAAGACATTGCGGGATTTGTAGCTCGATGTCTCAATTGTCAGCAGGTGAAATATGAGCATCAGAGACCGGGTGGCTTGCTTCAGCGGATAGATATTCCCGAGTGGAAGTGGGAGAGGATCACTATGGACTTTGTTGTTGGACTTCCACGGACTTTGATAAAGTTTGATGCTATTTGGGTGATTGTGGATTGGCTGACCAAGTCTGCGCACTTCATTCATGTGTACTACTTATTCTCCAGAGCGATTGGCAGAGATCTATATCCGGGAGATTGTTCGTTTTCATGGTGTCCCAGTTTCCATCATTTCAGATAGGGGCACTCAGTTTACTTCGCAGCTTTGGAGGTCTGTGCAGCGAGGTTGGGTACTCAGGTTGAGTTGAGCATAGATTTTCACCCTCAGACGGACGAGCAGTCCGAGCGCACTATTCAGATATTGGAGGACATGTTGTGTGCTTTTGTCATTGATTTTGGAGGGTCATGGGATCAGTTTCTACCGCTTGCAGTGTTTGCTTATAACAACAGCTACCAGTCGAGTATTTAGATGGCTCCATATAAGGCTTGTATGGGAGGCGGTGTTGATCTCTAGTTGGTTAATTCGAGCCCGGTGAGGCTAGGTTATTAGGGAGACTTGGTGCAGGATGCTTTGGAGAAGGTAAAGGTGATTCAGGAGAGGCTTTTTACAGCGCAGTCGAGACAAAAGAGTTATGCTGACAGGAAGGTTCGAGATACGTCCTACATGGTTGGTGAGAAGGTTCTATTGAAGGTTTCTCCCATGAAGGGTGTTATGAGATTTGGGAAGAAGGTGAAATTGAGTCCTCGGTTCATTGGGCCTTTTAAGGTACTTCGGAGGATTGGGGATGTGGCTTATGAGCTTGTTTTGCCACCCAGCTTGTCGAGTGTGCATCCGGTATTTCATATTTCTATGCTTCAGAAGTATATTGGGATCCGTCTCATGTTCTAGATTTCAGCATGGTTCAATTGGATGATGATTTGACTTACAATGTGGAGTCAGTAGCTATTTTGGGTTGTCAGTTTTGAAAGTTGAGATCAAAGGATATAGCTTTAGTGAAAGTGCAGTGGAGAGGTTGGCCCGTGGAGGAGGCTACCTGGGAGACCGAGCGGGAGATGTGGATCACATATCCTTACCTGTTTGAGGCTTCAGGTATGTTTCTTGATTCGTTCGCGGACGAACATTTTTTAAGTTGGGGAGGATGTGATGACCCGACCAGTCATCTCATGAGTTAACGCTCTGTTTTCCCTATTTCTGCTTCTTTATGCTTTGTTTATCCATGTTTTGTGATATCAGGTTGGTAGGATCGAGTTCGGAAAGGATTTGGTATGGTTTGAGACACTTAGTCTCTTTAGAGTGAGTTTAAGTTGGAAAAGTCAATCGGATGTTGACTTGTTAGAGGGATCGAATGTGAGTTCCTATGATTCAGTTAGCTTTGGGAAGTGATTTGTGGCTTAGGAGTGCGATCAGAATGAGTTTTGGAGGTTCAGAGTAGATTTAGGCTTGAATTGGCGAAGTTGATATTTTGGCGATCTCGGGTTAGTAGGTGAGATTTTGATATAGGGGTCGGAATAGAATTCCGAGAGTTGTAGTAGCTCCGTTGTGTTATTTGAGATATGTGTGCAAAATTTTAGGTCATTCGGACGTGGTTTGGTTGGGTTTTTGATCAAAAGCGGAATTCAGAAGATTTTGGAAACTTAGGCTTGAATCCGAGGTGTTTTGGTCGATTTGATGTTGTTTGAAGTGTTTTGAAGATTGGTACAAGTTTGAATAAGGTTTTGGGATATTTTGTGCCTTTGGTTGAGGTCTCGGGGGCCTCGGGTGGTCAATCGGACCATTTCGTGAAGTTTGGAACTGCAGAAATCTGCTGTTCAGTGTTGCAGACAATAGACCTTCGCATTCGCTAGAGGGGAGTCGCGATTGCGAAGGGTTAGCTGGTCAAGGCTAGATTTTGGCCTTCGCGTTCGCTAGAAAGGCTTCGCGTTCGCGAAAGGCTGGGAAGTGATGCATCGCGTTCGTGAGAAGGGCAGCGCGTTCGCATAGAGGATTTGGGTCAGCTGGGTTTGTGGTCGAGTTGTTCATCGCGTTCACGAGAGAGGGAGTGCTTTCGCGAAGAGTAAGTCTAAGGAACCATCGCATTCGCGATGGACTTGTCGCGTTCGCGTAAGAGGATTTTGGTCAAAGTCATTTTTGTGTTTTGCGAATGCGAGGCGTTGACCGCATTCGCGAAGAAGGAATTAATGCCTGGGCAGAAAGTTTTTGAGGTCGTCTTGTCCGTGAATATGGGGCTTATTTCCTCCATAGCTGGTCGTTTTTGGAGCTTTTTGAAGGAGATTGAAGAGGGATTCAAGGGGAAACATTTGGAGGTAAGAATTTTGGACTTAAAACTCGATTCTATTGTGAAATCTACCTAATAAATCATGGAATCTAAGCCTAAAAATTGAAGAATTAGGGGTTGAGATTAAGTGACTTAAAATGAGGATTTGAGGGGCCATTTGGACTCCGATTTCAGTGTTCTTGGTATGCATGAACTCGTGGGGAGATAAGGAATCCGTTGATCTGAATTTTTTTGAATTTCAAGATGTGGACCCGGGGTCGGATTTTGGTAATTTCGGGATTTGTGTAGTATTTTGATTATTTTTGCTTGGGCTTCGTTCCCTTAGCCTATTTTGACGTCATCATTCTGATTTTGGATAGATTCGACGCGAGTGGAGGCCGATTCGAGGGGCAAAGACATCGCGAGTTAGAGATTTGACTGGTTCGAGGTGAGTAATGATTGTAAATGATGTTCTGAGGGTTCGAAACCCCGGATTGTACATTGTAATGCTATATTGAGGTGAGACACACGCTTGATGACGAGCGTGGGGTCGTGCACTATTGGGGATTGTGACTTGGTCCATCCCGATTGATGATTTTACCCCGTATTTGACAGAAATCTATTTGCTATCATCATTATTTGGGCTGAATGCCAACTATTTGAACCCTTCGGGATTTTTACTGATATTTCCTAACTGTTTTGACTCTATACTTGAAATCAGTCATGTTATTTTCCACTATTTTCATACTCAGCCTTGTTTACTCAGTTTTTAATAATTAAATGATATTTTACACGATATTTGGGCTGAGAAATACTGTTTTACTATTGCCCGAGGGGCTTGTGAGATTTTTGACTGAGTAAGGCCGAGGGCCTATGTTGTGAGGAAACACTGATATTGATTTGAGGCCGCGGGCCTGAGATATGTACTGCACGAGGTGGATTGATTGATATGAGGCTGAGGGCCTAGTGATGATGCCACGAGGTGGCTTGATATTGCGCTTGGTCTGTTAGGGGCCCCTCTAGGAGTCTGTACACTCCTAGTAAGCACGGGTACCCATTGTGATGTGAGATTGAGCCCGAGGGGCTGGTATTGTTCTATGTGATTACCCGAGGGGCTGGTACTGTTCTGAGATATTGCCCGAGGGGCGAATTTGTTGACACTGTGCCCGAGGGGAGAACCTTTATATGTTTACTTTTCATAATTGACTGTCAATTACCTGCTTAATTATTGAGAAAGGCTTTTCATGAAACTACGTTTTGAGTTAAAGAATTTTACCTATATTTCACTGGTTTACTGTTTTAATTGTTTTACTACTTCATTATAGAATGCTTTGTGCCTTGCGTGATTTCTTGCTTTCAGTCTTTATTTACATTTGTTACTCACTGAGTTGGAGTACTCACTTTACTCCCTGCACCCCTGTGTGCAGATTCAGGCGTTGCGAATCCTGCTAGTGCGAGTTGAGAGCTCCCGGTAGATATCAGAGTCCACGAGGTAGCTGTTTGACGTCCGTAGTCCCATGTCTCTCCCTCTTTATCATTTCTATATCATATCAGACATTTGTGATAGTTTGTAGACTTTTCAGACTTGTATTAGGTTTTATAGATGCTCATGACTAGTGACACCCCGGTTTCGGGTTGTGTTGGGTTGTTCTTCTGCGTATTTATGACATTATCTGCTACTTTGGATTATTTAATCATGTTTCGACTGTTTCTAAATGCTTAACTTTTAATAATTGGAAAAAGGAGAAGTGTCGGATGGCCTTGTCTTCACGAGAGGTGCCATCACGACTGGGTCCGGGTTTGGGTCGTGACATACTTGAACTCAGTCATGCTATATTCTATTGTTTTTCATAACTCAGCCATGTTTACTCTACTTTAACACTTAAATGATATTTTAAATGATATTTTGGGCTGAGCACCATGTTTTACTGTTGCTCGAGTGGCTGTGAGATTCTGACTAAGTAAGATCAATGGCCTATGTTATGAGGAAACATTGATTATGATTATGAGGCCGAGGGCCTGAGATTTGTATGCCACGAGGTGACTTGTTGGTATAAGGCTGAGAGCCTAGTGATGATGCCACGAGATGACTTAATATTGCGCTTGGGCCGTAAGGGGCCCCTCCAGTAGTCTGCACACCCCCAGTGAGCGCGGGTACCCATTGTGATGTGAGATATAGCCCGAGCGGCTGGTATTGTTTTGAAATATTGCCCGAAGGGCGCATTTGTTGATATTGTGCCCTAGGGGCGAACATTTATGTGCTTATCTTCCTTATTGCCTGTCATTTACCTGCTTAATTTGTTAAAAAGGCCTTTTATGAAGTTTAAACTGAACTGAAGTGATTTTTACATATCTTTACTGCTTCACTATTTTACTGGCTTTTTACTGCTTCCTTATAGCCTGTTATGTGCCTTACGTGTTTTGTTGCTTTTAGTCTTTATTTATGATTATTACTCACTGAGTTGGAGTGCTCACTTTACTATCTGCACCTCGTGTGCAGATTCAGGCGTTGTTGATCCTGCTAGTGAGAGTTGAGAGCTCCCGGCAGACTTCAGAGTTCACGAGGTAGCTGCTTGGCGTCCACTGTCCCCTGTTTCTCCCCCTTATCTCATTTCTTTTCCCTTATTAGTGACTTTGTAATAGCTTTGTAGACTTTTCAGACTTGTGTTAGAATTGGTAGATGCTCATGACTAGTGGCACCTCAGTATCGGGCTGTGTTGGGTTTATTTTCCGCATACTGTTCTGTTAACTGCTTACTTTTGGATTATTTATTACGTTTTAAACTTAATTCTTATTGTTAGTTGTTTAAAACTAAAATTGGGAAGTGTCAGCTGGCCTTATCTTCACGAGAGGCGCCATCATGACCGGGTCCAGGTTTAGGGTCGTGACAACTAGTAATTTTAACAAGGATTGTCAGAAGTTCAATTTAAACATACATATGTGAGATGCTGATATTAGAGGATGTCTTAGGATGTATTAGAACTAAAGGTGTTTAACGGGCGGGTTGGGACAGGTTGAACAAAAAAAACTAGCCCGTCCGTTAACAGACCGGGGTGGTTAGCGGGCTGACATAACGGGCTAGTAGAGGGTTGGATATTTTCGAGTTATTTTGGGCCCGTCCGGGTTTATGCTTAATAGGTTCGGGCGGGCCGGGCTAGTATATATATATATATATATATATATATTTTAATTAAATTTTATTTTCTTATTCAATGTTATTGATACTTAAGTGTTTGCAAACTTGTAAGGCTTAGAATTAAACTTTGAAGTACTTTAAAGTTTTAAATTTGAAATTTGTATTTCAAAATTTTAAAATTGAAATTATAAAGTAAGTGGCTACAAAAAATTATTTAATAATCCCAATAGGCAATATGTAAGGATCAAACTTCGAAGGCTTTTATTTTATATTTTAATTACTTCAAATTAATTTTCAAGTTCTTTTTTTATTTTTTTATTTTTGAACTTGAAAATTAAAAGTTTACAACAATTATAAAAAATAAGAAATAGTACATCACATGCTTTGCATCATTTTTGTAAATTCTTCCATGTCAACATGAGGTTCTTGGTTTCCGGCATTGGTTGAATCGGAACCATAAACCATTATATCTCCAATTTCTTTCTCCTCCGCTTCGTCAACCTCGACACACCCTTGATTTCACCGTTCTGATCTTATCTAATCTCTGAATCACACTACAATTTCCAAAACGTTGTTGTCCAATGAATGACAGGTATCTCCTAACTGCTGCCTTGCTTGGCTAAATGTGCTCTCTGATGCGACTGTTGAAATCGACACATTTAGCACGTCTCGAGCGATGGCCGAAAGAATAGGAAATTGATTTGAGTTGCTCCTCCACCAACACAACAGTAGAAAATCCTTTGTGAAGGGCTCTAGTGACTTTTGCAAGTAGAATTGGAGTTCATCAATATTCCTGCTACTGGTTTGTTGATGCTCTCCTAGTGTAGACCAAATCAAATAATCTTGAACACCATCATCATCATCCAAAGTTGTTCCAGATGTTGACGTATTACTTGAAGGAATATTTGCATCTATAACCGAAGAGGCATCAACAATGTTAGCATAATAATTATATGGCCAAACAACAAATCATACAAAGAAACATAAAAATTACAAAGTTTGACGGAAGAAAGATGGAATTTGATGAATTTCGGCCTCCATGGCGGGTTTGTGCTTGTGTTTTCCTTTCAAAAACGTCCTCACCTCTTAAAATAGGTTTAGGTTGGATTTTATATGAGTTGGGGGCGTCTTAGGGTCAAAATAACCGAGTCCTAGTCGAAATAGGACATGTTTATGTTTTGAGCGTCCAGGCCAGTGTGGGACGCTGGACCTGGCGCTCAAATTTTTATACATTCTGTAAATTGCGCCACAGCTAGCGCCTCATGCTGGCTATGGCCCTCAAATTTCACTTTTTGCCTTTTCTTCCCAATTTCAATCCAATTCGCACCATTTCGTCCCAAATTGTATCCGAATGATTCCTACACATAGAAATACCACAAATGAGCACAAATCATCATATTATACATCCGAAATCTATGAGACGTGAGCATAATGTGAGGCAATACATATCAAATATGCATACATTAAGCCAAACATCACTCCTAGTCTGTCAAAAAATTCCAACACTTCTTAATCTCGATTCTTCTTAATTGGGAGGGGAGGCTTACTTGTTCCACCCCTAATATTTTGAGTTTGACTAGCATTACCAGGGGTGGCTGGTGGTGTTTCAAGATTATCGGGTGATGAATATCATCTAAAATATCATTTAAATCATCATCTATACCATAATTTTCTTGCATTCGCTCATAATCTACATTTAAATTTTCAGGTGAACTTTCAAAAATATGTGTAAAGCTACTAAAAGAACCAACACTACCTCTTGATCTTTTGGAAGTTTTTTTACTACCACCTCTACTAGTGCACGCTTTTTTGGCTGCTCTAAGTAAATCCATTATGTAAATTAAATTAATAATTCTAAATAATAAAATAAGTGTACACCAAAGAAGAGAAAGAGATGGAACGAGTTTACCAGGATTCCGGATGCAGCACTAATTTTGATATCAAAAATCAAACTTCAATTGATAGACCGATACTTGATAGTTGGTAGTACTTGATACCACACTTCACTTGAATACTTGATATTTGATAATAATAATTTTGTAATGGCTAAACTAAATATTTGATGAAACTTGAAATAATAAGTAATTGAGAATTAAAGAACAATAATCAATAATATCAAGAGAGAACTAGAGTAGTAAGAGAGTGAATTATGAGAAAAAATGAAGAAGAAGGGGGGCTATTTATAGTTTTTAAAAGGTTAAAATTATAATTTTTCAATTATTAAGGGTGGGAGGGCTATTTTTTTAAAGGGGGAGGCCGAAATGGCCATTTGTGCAAAATCTGGCCATTGCCCAATGGTCATTTTTGAATTTGACCGTTGGCAACGGTCCACAAAATTTTTTTAAAAAATTTGTAACGGATATCGGGCAGAACTGGGTTGCAGCCCATTAACAACCCGTTAACGAGTTAGCGGTCTTAGCGGGTTCAGGTGCACCGGTATCCAAAATGTGTTCGTCTAAAACTTGCCCCCCGCCCAACCTGTCCTAGCCCGCTCCAAAATGCTATAGTAACGAGCTGAACCGGGCCGAAGCGGGTTGAAAATGCGTCAGCCCAGCCCGATTAACATGTCTAATTAGAAATAAGGTACCGATTAGAGATTCAAAGGACTCTTACAATTTCTAGCATTGCAGTGATAGAATCAGTGAATAAGTAGAAGAAGGAAGAAGATTAGTGGGAGAAGAACCCTAAAAGAAATTTATAAATATCTCCTCGACAAGCCACGTGAACTGAAGTTAAACTCATCGAAAGAAGGCATGCCAACAAGAACATATGACTCTCTACGTATATGTGCCCCTATAAATTGTCTCAGAGGAAGAAAGGTTACCTATACAAAAATTGTAAGCTACTAGGAATACGGACCTACGGAAGGCGCAAAGACGATTAAGAATTCAAGCGTTAAACATTAAACTATTTTCCTAATAGGGGGAAGACGAGGTAGTTAAGAACTAAGTCAAGAGCATTTTTGTTTGACACCAAAAAGATTGGAGGACTGAGATAGAAAGACGTATAAGCAATTTTAAAGTAACGCACGGGTCCAAAGGATATGGAAAATAGACAATATTGGTTTGTAAATAGATGACAAGCATAGTTAAACACTTTATACATGGGAATGTTAACGTGAAGAATTCGTTAAAGTTGGAAGATACAACTCCAAAGGAAATTGCTGAGATTGAAAGGAGAAGAAAGAACAATCATAAGGAGTTAGAAAGGAGCCCGAGTATGATGACTCTTGAAATTAAAGATAGACCATGGTAATGTCTAAATGTTGCAACCATGAGGGATAATCGAGATGATAGCAAGAACAATAGAGTTAGTACAATATTTCAAGGAGAAAAAATCTAAAGAAGAGAAACCATCAAAGTAGAAACAATAAAGTCGACATCAAGGGCAAGACTTAGGATAGATAGTAAGAAAAGGACGAAGTGGAAGGAAGCGGTATAAAGGTAAGTTGTTTTACCCCGTTAGTTTCTTCTATAAATCGAAGCTTAACCAACGAAGAAATACGTCAAATGTATATGGTAACAAGAAGATGAAAATCAACAGATGAGGTCCAGAACTATATATAAAAGGGATTCAGAATGTGTGGGAATTAGATCAGAGTTGCCGTTGACAACTAGGGGCAGTTAGAACAATAAGAAGGAATGGAGAACCATAATGGTATACATGTTTCATATAAAACGGCTTAGAACTAGAATAAAAAGAGCAGAACTAAGATTGTAATGGATGTGTTTAGTCGTAAGTCATGGGTTGTTTGATAGCTTAGCAAGCCCCAAAAGGAAAAAAGGTTTGACTAGAGGTCTTCACCAATTAATAGGTTCGGAATATGCTTGGCAGACACAATAATAAAAATATAATGGCCAAATATGGTAGAGTAATGTATTGTAGATAGGGAAGATTTCCATTTTAGGAAAAGTTAAAAGAAGTATTTGGTAAGAGACAACTAGCTTTTTGAGTCTATTGAAGGAGGGATCTTGAAATATCATGGCCAATTGCGTATTGGGACAGAGGTTTGTTATTCACGCTATTCTATTCATCTCGGAACGTCAAAAATATACCGTGATGTCATGTGATTACATTGGTAGGACGACATGAAGGAAATCATAGTAGGGTTCGTAGCTTAAGATTCCAGTTGCTGATCGGACAAAATACAACATCAGGAACCCAATGGATTGACACGAACAAGCTAACCCAATATGGAAAGGAGAAAATATTGGCATAATATTTGTTAAAATAGCAATTTTGATTCCACATAGACGACTGTGGTTAGTTTGACAAAAATCAGTTTACTTTTACTAGACAAATTACTAAAGGTTATGTAAAACGGAAGGGTGCAGAAGATAGATTAGGTACAAAATATTTCTGCCTCGATTACGGTTAATAGAGGTGCTCAGTTATAGATAGCTTCTGAAAACCCTCTCAATAAACATGGTACATAGAAAATTCTAGCAAGTAAAGTGTACAATTCAGATGCTCAAAGACATGTTACAAGCTAAGATGCCAAATTTTATGGAACAATGGGATAATCAATTACCGACTATTGAGTAGTGCGCAACAATAACTATAGTATATCTATACATGCAGAAGGATCATAAGAAAATATTTTAAACTTCACGGAGTAACTCCTTATAAAGCATGATGTAGAAGGAAACATAGATTCCCCGTAAGGCAATTTGAAAGACAAAATTATTCGATCTGAACTAACGTATCAAGTTATATAAAAGTCAACCTATTTCAAGAGTGTTTGTGCTTAGAAGCGTCAAAGATCGAACCCCCAAAACACGACGATGAGACTTAAGGAAATCTCGAGTTGATGATGAGACCTTTTTGAAAAATTTGCTCATGAAGAGCAAAATAACTTAATGGGACAAGCTAATCAAGATATATATAAAGCCACTCCAAGCTCTCTAGGAAAGGGAGTAAATTGAATTTTCCCTCAGAATTAGGATCCTTTCATTCGGTTATCATGTTCCAATATAGAAGAAATGAATTAAATGATACACAAGTAGTAGAGGGTCGATCATAGGAGAAGATTCCAGTTGCTATTAATGATCAGGAATCTATGTTGCAGAAGCACATGTTGTTAAGATTATAGAGAACTTGTCTTACGAAGAGGTTCTAGTTGCAATTTTAAATGGAGGGTCCACAAGTTAGGGACTACGAAAGTGACTTTAGTAATGATATCATGGAGGAATATGAACGTTGATGGTAAGACGTGGGAAGCTGGAGAACAGATGAATTATAAGTACCCTCAGTTGGTTCAGATAGAAGATTCTTGACACTATATCTTGCTCATGTGTTTTCGTAACCTATGCCATGTGATTTTGATTAACACTCATTCTATGATTAATTGATATTAAGAATTAAAGAGTTACAACATTTTCAGGTATGGGATAGTCCTGTTTGCAGAGGAAACTCTATGAAAATTTCTGCAAAATCTATAAGGTCTAGCTTCTCATCTAAGACTCCTTTATATTCGAGGACAAATATTCCAAAGGGGGAAGGATGTCACACCCCGTACATTCATCTTAGAATTTATCTTAAGTGAATAAATATGAGCCGGAGAGTTGAAGGAAATTTACCAAGATAATGATGGGTTAAGAAAGGTTTTAAGGAAGTATTGTGAGGGTTGGAAGGTTAAGACGCTAATCGAATCGAAGAAAATAAGTTTCGTCAAAAGCCGGCAAGTTGGGAGTGTTATAACCCGTACTTGTGACATGATACTAGGGTGATTAAGATGATAAGAAGGTAATGTTATGATATACTTTAGTCGTATGAGAGTCGTGTGTTAATGTTTTTAAGCCAAGCGAGTTGTGAAAAAAAAAATCAACGAAAGTTGTCATAGGTTACGTTCATAAATTTTCATAAAATTTAGGTCCGATGTTATTGAGGTTTTCTCTAAATGTACTTGCAGTTACAGGGTGATCTACCCACCAAATTAAAGATCTGCGAGTCTAGTTTCCAACGTATTAAATCATTTGTCAATACAACATCGGAGTAGAGAGATATTTGTATTTTTATAAGACTGCGCAAACAGCTCCGTTTGGGACCCACTTGAGATGGCCACCAACCTTACTTCTTTTAAAAGATATTTCAGCCTCATTTCAGGTCATTTCTCACCCAAAATTCATCAAAAGCACTTCACAACCCTCTCTAACATATCCCAAGATCCCTAGAGCTGTAATGACCCGACTTGTCGTTTTGAGATATTTCATCAAGTTCAGCAGTTTGAGGTCACGAGTAGATTCATAATATATGTATCGACTTGCGTGCATGGTTGAATTCAATTAACGGATGATTCAGAGTCAAATTGGAAGAAGGAAGATCGTTTTGGAAGCTTAAATAGTGAGAATTTGACTGAAATTTGACTTTTGAGTAAACGGCTCCAGAATGAATTTTGGGTGATCTCAACAGCTTTGTATGGTGATTTTGGACTTAAGAGAGCGTCCAGATTCGGATTTGGAGGTCCATAGGGTAATTTGAGGCGTTTTGGCGAAAGTTGAAGTTTAGAAAATGGAGAAATTTGACCCATAGTTGACTTTTGTTATATCAGGGTCGGAATGCAATTCTGAGAGTTGGAACAGCTTTGTTATGTTATTTTGGACTTGTCTGCAAAATTTGATGTCATTCCGGGTTGATTTGATAGGCTTCGACACGAGTTTTGGAAGTTGGAAGGCTTGAAAGTTCCTAAGTTCGATTCATGGTGTGGTTCGTTGTTTGGGCATTGTTTGATGTGATTTGAGACCTCAAGCGAGTCCGTGTTAGGTTATATGACTTGTTTGTGTGTTTGGACGGGGTCCCGGGGGCCTCAGGTGTGTTCCTGGTTATTTTCCCTTGTTTTTGTACTGCTGTTTCTGGTATTTGATATCCTCCTTCGCGTTCACGAAGTGTCTCTATTGGTCGCCTCATTTTTCTTCTTCATGTTCACGTAAAACGACTTGCGTTCGCGAAGCTCTACCTTTTCCGTCATCACATTCGCGTCCACCTCACGCGTTTGCATAGTTATGTCGTTCCACTCTTCGCGTTCGCGTACTAGTTCATGCATTCACGAAGAGCAATCTTGGGCCATCAAACTTCCTTTCTTCGTGTTCACGTACGTGCTGTCGCGTTCGCAAAGCACACCTGGGCAGCATTCATTTTTCTTCTTTGCGAACGCGATCCTTCCTCCGCTTTCGCGATGCACAAATGCCTGGGCAGAATAAATAGTACTCTATTTTGAGGGTTTGCCATTTTTACCATTTTTGGATTTCTAGAGCTTGGTTTTGGGCGATTCATTGTGGGATTTTCAAGCAAAACGATTGGGTAAGTGTTCTTCACCTAGAATTGATTATATTCCATGATTTTGTCTTCATTTTTATCATTTAATTTGTGATTTGGGTTGAGGAAAATGTTTGTTTTTGAAGAAAAATTCTAAAATGAAAAATCATGATTTGAGGGACCAAATTGTATCAGAATTTGATGAATTTTGTATGGTTAAACTCGTATCGAAATAGGGATTCGGTTTCTGTAAAATTTGTCGGGTTCAGATATGCGGGCCCGGGGGTCGACTTTTGGACCGATTTTTGGATTTTGTTAAAGATTGAGACTTTATGATCCGGAATAATTTCTAATGTGTTTAATTTGTGCTTTGAAGTTAATTTAGTTAGATTTGAGCCCTCCGGAGGTCTTTTCACCCGAGAAGTGCATTTTAGAGTATTGGTTTGTCGTCTTTGAGGTAAGTATCTTGCCTAACCTTGTGTGGGGGACTTCCCCTTAGGATTTGAGTCTTCTATGCTAATTGTAGTCCGTGCACTCGAGGTGACGAGTGTGTGCTCGGACTTATTTGTGGGAAATTTGCCTCTAGGGTTCTTAGGTCCATATGTTCATTATGTGGAAAGTATTCCGTTATGATTGAGTTCCTAATTACTTAAATTACCTCTATATGTTCCATATGATGTTGTTAGCTTTCTTCTAATTCTTACATGTTACTTGACCCTTAATTTTCTTAATTGAAGTGGTTGCCTTCCTTATTGTTTTGATACTTCTTGATTGTGAGCTCCTCTATGATTTCATGCAAATATGTTACATATCCAATTGTTGTGGTTACCAGTGTAGTTATCACGTGCTTATTATGCCTTGTTGTTTTGTTAAGGTTATTGTGCTTCTTGGTTTGTCCGTGATCCTTACTATGTACTATTCATGCTTAAATTGATGATTATTTATGTTGAACAAGACTTATGACATTCTTTTGGTAATTGACCATTGTTGAGTATTGACTCAAGTTAAGATCTATATTGCAAAGCTAACTATTGAAGCAAGATTGGTTATTGTTGATTCCCTTGCCGGGAGGTTATTGTTTCTATTGTTGATTCCCTTGTCGGGATGTTATTGTTTCTATTGTTGATTCCCTTGCCGGGATGTTATTGTTTCTATTGTTGATTCCTTTGCCGGGATTTTATTGTTTCTATTGTTTGTGTGAGGAAGAGTTTAAAGCACGAAGGGTGATGCCGTGCATGATATTGTGAGGAAGAGTGTAAGGCACGAAGGGTGATGCCGTGCATGATATTATGAGTAAGTGTAATGCATGAAGGGTGATGTCGTGCCGATATTGTGAGTGTAAAAGCACGAAGGGTGATGTCGAGCCACATTATTGAGAGTAAAAGCACGAAGGGTAATGCTGTGCCATGATTATGAGAGAGTTAAAGCACGAAGGGTGATGCCGTGCACATTTCTATTTATGCCTATGACGAGGAAGAGCGATAAAGCACGAAGGGTGATGCTGTGCACTTTCTGTTTGTTATGTTTATTTGTGGTTATAAGTTCAAGTGTTTTAACTGTTCAGATTTCTTTTACTGCTATGATCCTTTGTGATGAAACCCCATAGTGTTTTCAATACTTCGCCGTATTTATATATGTATGTCAATACTTCAAATTTCAATAATTGTTTCATTTTTAATTTAATTAGTTACTCAATTAAATTTCCTTAAACTGTCTGAGGTTGTATTTTACTTAAAAAGGAATTTCTACTAAGTTAACTTATTAAATACCATGTTAAAGGTAATAATTCATTCGATGCTCTATTTTAATTGAAAATGGTACTTTCATTATTCAAATGATTTGTAAAAATAACTTCATCTTTTCTTGTTGAGTTCCTAATTGGCTTAAAAGCTGTACTCTACTTTATGTTATGTAAAAGACTCCTTGAACATCTTAATTGCATTGGTTATGGACCCTATGTACTGAGTAACATGAGAACATTGTTGTGCAAAGAGAGATAGAAATATGTGGGCACAAGGTGCCGGGTGTACTAAAGGTTTGGTAATTGAGGTTCTTATATGAGACATCGAGTTTGAGATGGCTGGAATTGTGCATCAGAAATGATATGATTTATTGAGCTGACATCGCCTTCCTGATTTGAGTACATTTTTTATTGTATGTGTTCCAGCTATGTTAGTGCAAATTTATTTGGTTATCTTTTATTTCCATCTGTGTTTTCCTTTATTATTTCTACTGATTGCAGTTTGTTCTTTTCCTGCTGTTGATATTACTTTGTCATCTTTAGGTTGATAGTTTATTAGCATATCATGTTCAATTTATTTGACCAGTAGGTGTCTGGACTGTTCCTCGTCATTACTCCACCGAGGTTAGTCTTGATACTTACTGGTCACCGCTGTGTTGTGCTCATACTACACTTCTGTACATTTTTGTGTACAGATCCAGGTATTTGATTGGTAGTAGCTGTGCGAGTCATTGCGGTGGAGACTCAAGGTAAACTTGCTGCAGCGTTCGCAGTCCTCGGAGTCTCCTTCATTTGTACTTATTTACATTTGTTCCTTTGTTTCAAAACAGTGATGTATTTATTTTGTATAACTGTAAGCACGTGATTTTTGCCAATATGAGAATTACTCCCAAAAAATTCAAAAATAAAATGATTTTTCTTTGGTGTGCAATTTTGTGATATTTTGTGATATTTTGAAGAATTATTTGTATTTGTCTGTGCGTGTTTATTCGCTAAATTAATAAAAAATACAAAAATATGTCGCATTTTGCATGTAGGATTTAATTCTACAATTGTTAGTAATTAAAATTGTTTTACAAAAATAGGCATCGTTTGCATTTTTAGCATTTAATGTCCAAATATACAATTTTATGCTTAATTAATACTTAATTGTGCGTTAATTGTTATTGGGAGTTAATTTGCGCCTTTATAACTTAATTTAGTTCTTAATAATAGTTTAAGTATTTTTATAATTTAGTTTTAGAAAAATAAAAGAAGAAAAGAGAGCGAAAATATAAAGAAAGTCGGAATTGGGCCTCTTCTTCAATTTCAAGCTATAGGCCCAAAAAATGGCCCAATCTTCCCTACGACCCAGTCCATTTCGAACTGGGTCGACCCAGTCCATAACCCAAAAGACCCAAACCCCTTTGTCTTACATTTTACAACACAAAACAAAAGAAAAAAAAGAAGAAAAAACCCTAAAAACTAAGGAAAGCCATCCGCCCCCTCCCTTTGTCTTCTTCTTCTCCATCTCCAAAATAGTGAGCTGCCATGGCTACCCAGCAGCCACCCCCCCTTCGTCGAACACCACCCAAGCACCGTCCAAACACCACCAAACGACACAACCTCTTTCGCGACCCCAACCTCAATCACGCCGGAAAAACCCTCGACCAACGAAGGAGAAACCCCATCGTTGCGGCTTCCTTTCCTCCGACCAGCTGTTCCTGTTCCGAGCACGTCGAGCTGCTGCCATGGTCGACCAGCTGCTCCTGTTCCGAACACGTCAACTGCTGCCCGCGACGAGCAGCCATGAGTGTTCAGCTGCGACGGGCAGCCATGAACGTTCAACTGCGACGAGCTGCGACGAGCAGCCATGAGCGTTCAGCTGCGATGAGCTGCGATGGGCAGCCATGAGCGTTCAGCTGCGACGAGCAGCCATGAGCGTTCAGCTGCGATGAGACTGCTCCAAACGGATGATGATTGCTCCAGCTTCGGCGTAGACATGGATACCGTTGCACCACCTCAATATCGAGCAGCTGTCCGTCGACCTCCCCGTCGACTTGGTCGCCGCTGTTTCTCCTTTTCCTCCAGTGATGCTGCGTCGAACCCCCATTGTTACTGTTGCGACGTTGCTTCAGTCAAGTTCTTAAAGTCGTTTGTTCGTCGTTAAGTTCGTTGTTGAGTCCGGGCAGATTTATTCCCATTATTGAGGGTTATCGAAACAGTCCATACAATCGAATTCGTCGCTGTTCATCTCCGGTTAGTAGATTTTTGAGTTTTATTTTGTCCGTATTTTGTTTTGATATTTTCGAATCTAAAATCGGCAAATGTTTGTTTTGTTCATGTTTATGTTTAGATATTTGATTTTTGGTCTTGTTCATGTTCATGTATTTTTGTTGAATTAATTTTCAGATTTCAAATGGAAGTTAATTAGTTATTTTTCATGTTTATTTCATGTTTGTATTGTTGTTTAAGTGAACATTTGTTATTGTTTAAGTGAGTATTTGTTAGTTTGATGTTTGTTAGATTCAAATTGAAATTTAATTAACTATTTCTTCAATTTGTTTCATGTGTTTATGTATTGTTAGAAATTGTTAATATTGTTAAGTTTAAGCTTAAGTTCATAATTGTTTATTCGTCGATCTTGTTATTTGTCTAAAAGAATTTAGTTGTGTTTGAAGGAAATATATTGTTTTAATCGTTTAATCCGTCATGTTTGTTGTCTTAAAATAGATTCATTCATGTTCATACTTTGTTTGGATGATCTTGAATCCGAATTTTGTATAGTTTGATTTCTTGTTTACCATTTATGATTATTGCTTGAATTGTTCTCATAATCTTGTTTAAAGTTTAATATAAGAATTGTTTGTTGTAATGTTGTTAGAGTTGATTTTAAGTTCAATATGATTGAATTTAGAAATCTTCATACTTTGTTTGTTGTTGTTGTTGAATCCGAAAATAGGATTGTTTGTTGCTAAAATATTGTTCAATCAAATTTTAGTTGTTCTTTGTTGTTCAATTCGTGTTCATGTGATTTGTTGTTGAAATGTTGTTAAAATCGTGTTCATGTGATATTGTTGTTATGATGTTCATCCATGTTCATATTGTTGTTTGAACATTGTTAGAAATTGATCATATTGTCTATATTTTGGTTAAGTTTGATTAATTGATGTGTTATAGCTGATGGGTAGTTTGGTAAATTTGTAGTACGTTCAGGGGTAGTTTGGTAATTTCAGTAAGGTCGGAGGGGGTAGTTTAGGAATTGTACATTTTGAAATTGTTTATTTGAAGCATGGGGGACAAAATGAAATGGGGTGGGTTGTGATATGATTATTTAATATAAAGGGGGGACAAGATTTAAATTAAAGGGGAATCTTGCATTATTTTAAATAAAGCATGGGGGACAAAATATAATGGGGTGGTGTGATATGTTTATTTAATGTAATGGGGATGAGTGGAAAGATAATGGGTTGGGTAGAGAAAAAGTATTGATTTAATTGATTAAAAGATTTATGGGATGAAATTATATATATGTGAAGTCTTGAACACAAGACATAACAAGAAATACAGAGAGAGAACAGAAAAGATACGAGGAAAAATACAGACACAGATAGAGAAAAAAAACGGACAGAGAATAGAAGAGAGAAAAATTCCGAAAAATATTTAAGCTTTCAAAATAAAAATAAAAGCTAAAAAATCTACTGCTTTCTTTCTTTGTTTGAAATTAGTATTAATGGTTGTTGTTTCATTTAAAGCTTAAAGCTTTTGTTTTTGGGATTACTACTCCACCGGTCTGTACTGGGTTGTTACTGTTGCTGGGCAGTTGTTGATGTTGTACTGTTATTACTGCCGCTGATTCTCATCTTCATTTTCTTGCTTCCAATATCAGGTACATATCTGTAAATTCATGTCATGAAAAGCTTCAACATGACATATTAATGAAGTTCGGGAATTATAATTCTGTTTTCCATTCGTTCAAGTTCATTAGTTTAAAATTTGGTTTTGTTTCAGTTGATTAATATAGTAGTATGTTTGTCGTGATGAATATAAGATAATTGTTACCTCTTAAAGTTCGTATAAGTGTTGTAATAATATCACCTATTTCGGAATTTTCATTAAGTGAAGTCATGATTGAATTATCAAGGTAGGGAACATGACATAAAATGGGCCATTAATTACATCCCGTAATATTGTTAGCTAAATGTAAAGTAGAATGGAAGTATCAAGAAATTACATTATTAGTATATCTTGTAAAAAATCTGATTTTGGTTTAGATTGATATAAGTTGTATGTTCATATATGGCATGATGATGAGTATATATATAATCATATATGGAAGGTGATTTGATATAGCTCGTTACGATGTTAGAGTGTTATGAATGTTTTAGACGGACAATTGTGTTGCATGTAAGACAATTTTATTCAATCGATTTGTATAATAATTCCCTTTCTTATCAACTTGATGCCTATCTACCATCATAAACAAATTAATCAAACGATTATAACTTTGGATTAAAAACAATTAATGTAGAAGGTGATTAGGTTTATAGATTATAACATTTTTTTTAGCATTCGCTTCAAATAGAACAATGAAAATTCTTCAAAAATATCACTTCCTTACATCCATTCTTTCCCAATTTTTATACGTAATTTGCATGTTGTCTATTTGGGTAGGCAAATATTGTATTCACTAAATGGTAGTATTAATCACACATTTATTTTTACTCCACAAATTCGAATGGTTTGAGGAATATAATTCATATGCGAAAAACATAAATTGCGACCAACGTCCAATAAATTGTAAATTATTTTAAGGAATTTAGAGACTAAAAGAATATTTATTTCTCATGATGTTCACATAAAAATACGTGGATATAATAAACAATTTGTAAACAAATTTATACTACCATCAAGAATATTTTTGTGATCAGGGATACGTTCGCGTAACCTAATTATATTTCTAAAGGCAATTCGGATTATGCGTTCGCGCAACTTCGATCGAATATTTAATAAAAGGGATTTCTCGGAGAATATCATTATTAATTTCATAAAAACCCGAGATGTGAGGTTCACTACTTAATTATACAAAAAGGGCGAATGTTCTTGATTTTATTTAAAGCATAATTTCGAAAATAATTATTTTAATAAAAATATTATCTATATTATTGTGTACACGTGCGCGTGACACAACTCCGCATGTTTTAAAAAATATAATTTATAACACGAATATACGTACGCGTGATTCGATTCAAAGAAGGGACTTTAAATCTAAATAGAAGCGATAACAATAAAATCATGCAATAAAAAATGTATTTAGCAAATCAAAATAATCAAGCCGAATATAACAGTTGAGCGACCGTTCTAGAACTACGGAACTCGGGAATGCCTAACACCTTCTCCCGGGTTAACAGAATTCCTTATCCGGATTTCTGGTGCGCAGACTGTTAAATAGACAGAGTCATATTCTTTTCCTCGATTCAGGATTAAAATAGGTGACTTGGGACACCCTAAATCTCCCAAGTGGCGACTCTGAAATAAAGAAATAAATCCCGTTTCGACTGTCCTTTAATTGGAAAAAACTCCCTTGCACCCTCGCGGGGGCGGAAAAAGGAGGTGTGACAGCTCTGGCGACTCCGCTGGGGATAAAACCCAGAACCACTGGTTCAGGTTTCAAGAATTCGAGCTTAAAATAATTGTTATAGTTGGCTTTATTTATTATCTGATTTTTTTACATGATATATGCCCAATGTGCTAAATGACACTTTTACCGCTTTAATATTATTTGAATTATGAATATATACAACTGCTACGAAACCCCCTTCTTTCTGAGTCTTCTAAATTTATGGTGCACACGTGCGCGTGGCCCACCTTTCTGTTAAAGTCATACCAAATAAGACGAAGTTGGGACAAGTAACTAGGCCGGGTAGACTTTCGTGCTCCCGGTACGTTGCCCCCGCTTCGGCTCAAACTGTCCGTTTGGGTAAGCCAGGGCTAGATCAATATGCCTCAGGTTTTTTCACTTAGAATAACTCAGCTTCATGCCGGATCCCTAGTAGGAGCGATTGTTTGCATCACGTGCATTTGACTTTGGAGACTCAACACAGGGGTTGGGTCTGTCTAGGACAGGTGTACCAAAACAAATGACCATCCTGATGCATCTTACTTGTTGCTACTTGCGCATTTATTTGATCCGGATTTGTGTGTTGACTGACTTTTGAATATCATGAATAATATTTTAAAATTGAAAAAAAAATAGCGGTTAGGGAATTGACTGTTTATTTTTGAAAAAAAAAACCAATGCCCAAATAACTGTCAAAACTCTGCCGAAATTTGGAGAAAATGAAAAAAAAATGTTTTATTAGTTTGTTTTATTAAAAGCAAAGGAAAAATAGAAAATGAAAATAAAAAAAGAGTCTTATTTTTAAAATGGTTTTTTTATTTTATTTGCTTATGAAAATGCAAAAAATAAAAAAATAAAAAAATTAAAAAAAAGGTCTTTCATTATTTGTCGCAAATATATATATATATATATATATAAATCCGAAAAGTTTTTTTTATTTCCAAAAGATATATATATCTTTATTTGTTGCAAAGAGTATTTGTCTTGCCAAGAAAATTCAAAATAAAATTCCAAAAAAATATGTCTTGCAAAAAATAATATAAATATCTTTATTTTCCATTGTTGATAAAACAAAAATAATAAAAATGTTTTCTTTTAAGAAAAAAAATCCGAAAATATTTTGATTCCTCTTTCAAAATTGAAAAGAAAATTCAAAATTCAAAAAATATTTTTTAGAAGCATTTCTTTTATCAAAAGTAAAATTCCAAAAATATTTTTTTCTTTAGAATAAAAAAAAAGACAAATGGAAATTCGAAAAAAAAAACTTCCTTTTACTTTTGAAATTCTCAAAGTTCAAATCAAAAGAAAAGGAATTTTTACGAGTTTTTCTTTCAAAAAGAAATCAATCAAAAAAAATATATTTATACTTCCTTTGAGCAGTTCTTTCACAGTTCCAATAAAAAAAAATATTAGTTCATTTACTTATTCACGAGGCTCGAACTACGCGGGTTTGATTCTCACCGAATGTGAGATACGTAGGCAACCCTCATCGGGTCCAACCCCACCTTTTGCTAAAATAGCCAAAAATCAAAAATTTTAATCTTGTCATGAATAAGTCGGGTGGTATCCAACCTTCCCTTTTGCTAAAATAGCCAAAACAAAAAAAAAACATGTCAAAATTTAATTTTTTCATAGAGAAGTCGGGTGACGCTGTTTTATGAAGACATAGCCGAATGTTCCCGAAAGGGACGCCGGGAGGCTGAATTTGCATAAACAGCCACCTTTGGGTCATTTTTAAGATTTTGATCAGTTGACCCACACAACCTTAAAAATCTTCATCCCCGAGGCGTTGAAAGGCCGTGTTTGCAATATTGACTTTTCTAATTCGAAAAATGATAAAAAGAGTCATAAATAAGTCGGGTGATGCTGTTTTGTCAAAAATAGCCGAATGTTCCCGAAAGGGACGCCGGAAGGCTGACTTTGTATAAACAGCCACCTTTTTGGGTCCTGTTTAGGATTTTGGTCTAGTTGACCCACAAAGCCCTATAAATCTTCGTCCCCGAGGCGCTGAAGGGCCGTGTTTGCAACACCAGGTTTTTATTATAATTTTAAAAGAGAAAAAAAACAAAGAGTCGGCGGTCAGGTGAATACTGTTTGAATTTTGTCATAATAAGCCGAGCCAGCTTCGGCCGCGTCTTAAACCGTTCTTGCCGAAATAGTCTTAGAGTATCTTTCAGTTGTCGAAAGGTTATTTTCGAAAAAGAATGGACAAGTTGGTGAAGTGTCATAAAATAATCCTCTCCGGCCTCAAAATTTGGAAGGGGCCACATTTGCAAAAAATAACCGTTTGGTTGCATTTGTCAAATGGAGAAAGGAAGTTGGCCGTTTGTTTTGGAGTTTGTAAAACTTTTGATTATAATATGTGGGTTGTTTGATTTTCAAGTTTGCAGGTCATTTTTAAACCTTTGAAACCCAATATGAAAATTGAAAAAAAATGATTAGTATTGCTTATCTTTTATTGGTCCGAACTACGCAAGGTCTGATTCATGCGGGGTCATGATACGTAGGCAATCTCCATAAGATTCGACCACAACAAATAATGAAAAAATGAATGAAAAAAAAATCGAAAAAAAAAAAGATGTTGCTAGTAATAAGAGCCGACTGAGTCCATTCTAACATGTTTTATTTTGAAATGTGAAGAAAGTTGAGTTGGTCGGTTTGTTCAGAGGGTTCAACAAGAGTCTACTGTGCCGGAAAAAAATAGAATACTGAAACAGCAAATGACCGGAGGGTGTCAAGCATGGGCCAATGGGCAAGGACAGCCTTGTCATGAGTCACAATTTGCGACACAACAAGAGCAGTACCACTCTCCTAAGTACCACCCGTACTCGTTTGATCTTCCTGCAAAGATTGAAGAGCCTGCCCGAAAGATGGTACAAGAAGAAATGACCCAAAGAGTGAAAAACTTAGAACAATGGTTGAAAAACAGGCAAGGGTTGTCTGGTCAAAAGAGTGTTGCCTTCAAAGATCTATGTATGTTCCCCGATGTCCACTTGCCGCCTGGTTTCAAGACTCCCAAATTTGAAAAGTACGATGGACATGGAGATCCCATTGCCCACCTGAAAAGGTATTGCAATCAACTGAGAGGTGCGGGAAGAAATGAAGAATTGTTGATGGCTTATTTTGTGGAAAGCCTTACGGGAGTAGCTTCCGAATGGTTTATGGATCAAGACACGTCTCGCTGGTATGTCTGGGACGACATGGCACAATCATTTGTCAAACAGTTCCAATACAGCGTCGACATTGCCCCAGACCGCATTTCCCTTTCAAACCTGAAAAAGAAACCAAGTGAAAGTTTCAGGGAATATGCCATTAAATGGAGAGAGCAAGCAGCTCGAGTTAAGCCACCCATGGATGACCACGAGCTAATAACTGTCTTCCTTCAAGCGCAAGAGCCAGATTACTTTCAGAACATGATGTCCGCAGTTGGCAAATCCTTTTCAGAAGCAATCAAAATGGGAGAAATAATAGAGAATGGTCTTAAGACAGGAAAAATTATAAGTCAAGCAGTTTTTAAAGCTGCAACTCACGCTGTCCGGGTTGAGTCTGATAATTTTTGCGACACAAATGAGAAGATTGAAGAAATCATGATGACATCAGGGTCAAGAAGAGGTCCTAGGAGAACATCTCGAAGGTATGAGCAGCCTCCTAAAGTTATCTATGAATCCCCTGAGCAATATTATCCCCCTCAGAACCCACAACACTCTATTGTTCCACCTCAGTATGTTGCCCGGCCACCAAAACGCCCCAGAAGGCGAGCACAAGCATCACAAAATCTCCAAAAGCCTCCACATAACTTTCAGGTGCCCTATAACCCACATCCAAGCTAGAAGTATAAAGGGGAACGAAGGTTGAAAGATAATTTTACACCAATAGGAGAGTCCTATGAAAGCTTATTTGAGAGGTTAAAGCATCACGACATGATTGCATCTATTCCTCCAAATCATCTGGACACACGTGCAAGAAGCTTTGACCCTTCTAAAAGGTGTGAATACCATTCCAATGCCCAGGGGCACAATGTTGAAAGTTGTCGGGATTTGAAAAAAGAAATAGAAAGGATGATCCAGGAAAATCTGATTGTAATCCAAGGTAATGACACCCAGAATATCGCGCAGAATCCTTTACCTGCACATCATGATGCACACTTTATGGGGAGGATGCCTGGTAACATGGGATTTTAGAGTCATCCCGGAAAGCCGCTAACCGATGATAATGATATCGAAGTTGGAAATGGTCTGGACAATATTGCAAAGCTCAGTGGCTAAAGATGCCAACTTTGATAAAATGGGAGGACACTCCGTTCCTTGGTTAGCAAGAGAGAAGCTTGTGGTGGCTTATTTTGTTGTCATTTCTGTTGTCCGGATTATTCTTAGGGTTGTAATCCGAATATTGTCTTGTGTCAAACCTTCTTATCTTTCCATTTTTGTCGTATCAGTTTGTTTAAGTCTCGTTGATGTTGTGTTAAGATTTTATTCTGGTTGTGTTGTTTGTTTTTCTAACCATTTCGCCGGAAGTCTAATACAAAAGCTGGTCTTTTATTATTTCCAGTCATCTTTTTATTTAGTCCTTTTGTCATTTTCGTTCAATGCCGATTCTAGGGACATGACATGCGCACACAGTTTGGGCCTAGTCTTTAAAGTTAATCATAAAACCCTGGAGAGGTGATCAAAGCATTTAAAGGAAATAAGAACGGTTTGAGATTATTTGAAGCCCGAGTCATGTGGAACTGGGGCAAGTAAAACATAAAGAAAACCGTTAAATGCAAGATTCGCCAAATTGGCATGAGGGTCGTGCATGAGAGTGAGAGTGTCGCCCAGCAGTGCTTTAGAAATGACAAATGAAAAAGCAAGTGTTTAACATAATTGTCAAGTCCAGCACCATCGGAAGAGACTATAAATCTATGTTCAATTGTGTTGTTTGCACTTGGCATGTTTTGAAGACTGGAATGACGAAGGCATTTTATTCTGCTACCTAAACACTTTATCCTTCGTTACCCCTTTTGAGCCTTATTTATTTTCTTTCATACCCCTCGTTCGGAATCAATAGCAACGACTAGGAAATACGAGCCTGGAAGGTAAAGAAAAAATCAAAAAAAAAAAAAACGAAAAAGAAAAAGAAAAATGAAAAAAAAAACAAAAGAAAGTCAAATGAAAAAAGAGGAATTGGGAACTACGTTTGACCTGATTCCTCAAAGAGGATACGTAGGCGCTTCACGGCTCGGTCATAGGGTGCATAGTGTGCATAATGTGCATGGTATGCATGGTGTAATAAATAATAATAATAAAAATTTAATAAATAATCCCCAAGCAAGAAACTAGGGCAAGGGTTGCGCTTGTTATAAACAAATGTGATTTCGAAGGTTGTAATTTAAAACCCAAATTTATTTTGTTTTTTGAGCCTTTAATACCCTTTCTTTCTAAACCTATCCAAAAAACCCACATTACGGTCCAAAGAAAGACCTTCTGACCAGTCTGCAAAAGATGCCAAGTCAGACAAATGAGAGTCTTACCGGTGAACATAACACTCTGTTCCACAACAGAAAGGACTCTAATCTCCAGCAGAGAGAGTCATACCGGCAACACTCCAAATCCCCAGCTGGAAAGTGATACAAATGAGAGAGTCTTATCGGTGAAAATCTTTACGGACACCATAAGGCGACGCAAGCTGAGAGAAAAACCAAAATGAGAGAGGCTTGATAGTGAAAACCCTTCGGGCACTACAAGTCGAATAAGATTGAAAATCGGATGGGGAATTGCCAATTGAAGGTCTTGAAAGACGATTAACAGCATAGGATAGGCCACATGTGCATGTCAATGACCATTAGAGTCGGTATTTGCATTTGATAGGTCTTT
Source organism: Nicotiana sylvestris (assembly GCF_000393655.2). Taxonomy (NCBI): domain Eukaryota; kingdom Viridiplantae; phylum Streptophyta; class Magnoliopsida; order Solanales; family Solanaceae; genus Nicotiana; species Nicotiana sylvestris. The sequence continues at coordinate 153,594,852 of NC_091063.1, read as the reverse complement.
ATTTATAGTTTCTTTTGTTAAAGAGTCATCTTTTTCCGTTGTCTTTTATTCTGTTCCCTTTTATCTTTTTCCTTTCATAGAAATTTCCCCAGTAGAGTCTGTTTGGTCAGAACCAGTGGGAAATGACTTCAAAATAGGCCATCAGCTTTCCAAGATAAGATCTGACTAGTATATACAAATGGTATAGTCAGCAAGGAACAAGCGCGAGGCCAGTATCAAGAAAGATATCTCCAGTAAAAGGGAATTGACAAAAAGATCAACGAGTGTCAAGAGGGATATCCTTGCCAAAATCAGAGGTTATTAAAACCTCAAGGCCAAGGCCCGTGGACAAACAAGGAGAGCAATAAGCATGACTTGGAAAATTCATGCGAGACTAAAAGGTCGGAAAAATGCAAGTCTCCGAGCCATGCCACGAAAGAAGAGGGATATCCCTAGCAAAAAAGGATTATCCTCAGCAAATAATATCGTCCCTTGTGGAATGCAGAGCAAGGAAGGAGAAAGGGGAAAGCCATCCCAAGTAGGAGTATCATAACCAACCACCGCGTTTTAAACTAACAAATTTTGTTTAAAACGGGTAAAGGAAATGGCATTGATGTCGGAAATGCATGCCACAAGAAAGATTGTCAAACTGGGGCAGAAAATTTTCTTTTCAGTTAGAATTTTTTTTGGAAAATCAGGTACCCATTTGGGGAAGAATAAAAATAGCACCAAGGAAGTGGTCTTTGAACCAGGGTTGCCCCCAACATAATAAGTTTCCAATGGAGGAAGTTATCCCCAGCAGACAGAATAAAGGGATGACACTTGTGCTCAGAAAAGCAAAGAGCCATTATCATCCCCAGCAGCTTCCAAAAGAATGAAGCATCGATTTGAAGGGATAAAATTCCCCAGCAGCGTTATCCTCAACAACGTTATCCCAAGAAGATAACACTTTTATCCCCAGCAGTGTTGAAAAAAAAAAAACCAAAAACAAATTTGAAGGAGGGGAAGAAAGAAGGCTCCCGCAGTGGTATTATCCCTAGCAAGCAAGAATAAAGCAGCGCAAAGGAAGGAGAAAAGAAAAGAAGAAATTACGAAGGTAAGTTTCTCAAATCATTGATCTTTACATTTTTCTCCTAGGATAAAAAGTCCTAGTATGATGAATTTCCCTCCCGAGTCAAAATCTTGGTCTGATAAAATTGTTCTCCCAAGATAAAATCTTAGTCGGATGAATCTTTCTCCTAAGATCACAACAAAATAGACCTAGTCTGACGATTTATCTCCTAGAGTCAAAATCTTGGTCTGATGAAATTGTTCTCCCAAGATAAAATCTTAGTCGGATGAATCTTTCTCCTAAGATCACAACAAATGGACCTAGTCTGACGATTTATCTCCTAGAGTCAAAATCTTGGTCTGATGAAATTGTTCTCCCAAGATAAAATCTTAGTCGGATGAATCTTTCTCCTAAGATCACAACAAAATGGACCTAGTCTGACGATTTATCTCCTAGAGTCAAAATCTTGGTCTGATGAAATTGTTCTCCCAAGATAAAATCTTAGTCGGATGAATCTTTCTCCTAAGATCACAACAAAATGGACCTAGTCTGACGATTTATCTCCTAGAGTCAAAATCTTGGTCTGATGAAATTGTTCTCCCAAGATAAAATCTTAGTCGGATGAATCTTTCTCCTAAGATCACAACAAATGGACCTAGTCTGACGATTTATCTCCTAGAGTCAAAATCTTGGTCTGATGAAATTGTTCTCCCAAGATAAAATCTTAGTCGGATGAATCTTTCTCCTAAGATCACAACAAAATGGACCTAGTCTGACGATTTATCTCCTAGAGTCAAAATCTTGGTCTGATGAAATTTTTCTCCCAAGATAAGATATCAAATCTTAGTCCGATGAATCTTTCTCCTAAGATAAGATATCAAATCCTAGTCTGATGAATTTTCTCTTAGGATAATTTAAAAAAAAAAAAGTTTAAATTTGAAAAAAAAAAAAAAGTTGTTGAAGTCAGGTCGCCAACCTACAGAAAGGAATGGCGATGTATTGGTTGAAGTCAGGAGCCCCCTGAAGAATAGAATGGTGATTTATTGATGGAAGTCAGGAGCCCGCCTGAAGAGAGGAAAGGCGTTTTTAAAAGTTGTTGAAATCTTGCCAACCTAAAGAAAGGAATGGCGATATATGGTTTGAAGTCAGGAGCCCGCCTGAAGGGAGGAATGGCGAATTATTTTCAAAGTTGTTGAAGTCAGGAGCCTGCCTGAAGAGAGGAAAGGCGTTTTTCAAAGTTGTTGAAATCTGGCCAACCTAAAGAAAGGAATGGCGATGTATCGATTGAAGTCAGGAGCCCGCCTGAAGAGAGGAATGGCGCTTATTTTTTAAAAGTTGTTGTTGATATAGGGAGCCCGCCCAGATAATAGAGGCATACATTTCAAGTCTTTACATTTCAGTTGTCAAAGTTGGGAGCCCGCCCACAGATAACAGAGGCATACATATCAGTCTTTACATTTCAGTTGTTGAAGTTGGGAGCCCGCCCAGACAACAGAGGCATACATTTCAGTCTTTATATTTCAAGCATTGAAGTTGGGAGCCCGCCCAAATAACAGAGGCATACATTTCAAGTCTTTAATTTTCAAGTATTGAAGTTGGGAGCCCGCCCAGATAACAGAGGCATACATTTCAAGATCAAGTCAGAGGACAATAAAACAGAGGGTTACAATAGGAATCCCCAGCAGGAAACAATAAAATTCCCCGGCACCGGGAAACAGAAGGTTGCAACAAGAGGTCACAGTACAAACTCAAGTACATGTGTCAAAAGAAGAAAAGCACCGGAAGAAATGCAAGCAGACAAGGAAGCAAGGCAACAAAAACAAATTGTACTCTAGCCTAGCTTCTTGTTTTCTTTTAAGCAAGATGTAACAAGGAGATCGGTAAGCAGTAGTAATAGCATGCAACAACAGTAACATTGCAGTCTCACGGTAGTCCCAGCTACCAAAATTTCCCGAACTACATTGACCTGATTCCTGTTTAGCCCAGGATATGTAGGAAACCTTTGAAGCAAAGGTTCGGTCAAATCTTTTTCAAAAAAATGCTTCACACGGAGTACTCGGATGGGCAAAAATCGCTCGCTTTATCTTTGCACGAAAACCCTTCGTGTCTTCGGGCAAAGAGGGGCAGCTGTAAGCACGTGATTTTTGCCCAATATGAGAATTACTCCCAAAAAATTCAAAAATAAAATGATTTTTCTTTGGTGTGCAATTTTGTGATATTTTGTGATATTTTGAAGAATTATTTGTATTTGTCTGTGCGTGTTTATTCGCTAAATTAATAAAAAATACAAAAATATGTCGCATTTTGCATGTAGGATTTAATTCTACAATTGTTAGTAATTAAAATTGTTTTACAAAAATTAAAAATTACAAAAATAGGCATCGTTTGCATTTTTAGCATTTAATGTCCAAATATACAATTTTATGCTTAATTAATACTTAATTGTGCGTTAATTGTTATTGGGAGTTAATTTGCGCCTTTATAACTTAATTTAGTTCTTAATAATAGTTTAAGTATTTTTATAATTTAGTTTTAGAAAAACAAAAGAAGAAAAGAGAGCGAAAATATAAAGAAAGTCGGAATTGGGCCTCTTCTTCAATTTCAAGCTATAGGCCCAAAAAATGGCCCAATCTTCCCTACGACCCAGTCCATTTCGAACTGGGTCGACCCAGTCCATAACCCAAAAGACCCAAACCCCTTTGTCTTACATTTTACAACAAAAACAAAAGAAAAAAGAAGAAAAAACCCTAAAAACTAAGGAAAGCCATCCGCCCCCTCCCCTTGTCTTCTTCTTCTCCATCTCCAAAATAGTGAGCTGCCATGGCTACCCAGCAGCCACCCCCTTCGTTGAACACCACCCAAGCACCGTCCAAACACCACCAAACGACACAACCTCTTTCGCGACCCCAACCCCAATCACGCCGGAAAAACCCTCGACCAACGAAGGAGAAACCCCATCGTTGCGGCTTCCTTTCCTCCGACCAGCTGTTCCTGTTCCGAGCACGTCGAGCTGCTGCCATGGTCGACCAGTTGCTCCTGTTCCGAACACGTCAACTGCTGCCCGCGACGAGCTGCGACGAGCAGCCATGAGTGTTCAGCTGCGACGGGCAGCCATGAACGTTCAACTGCGACGAGCTGCGACGAGCAGCCATGAGCGTTCAGCTGCGATGAGCTGCGATGGGCAGCCATGAGCGTTCAGCTGCGACGAGCAGCCATGAGCGTTCAGCTGCGATGAGACTGCTCCAAACGGATGATGATTGCTCCAGCTTCGGCGTAGACATGGATACCGTTGCACCACCTCAATATCGAGCAGCTGTCCGTCGACCTCCCCGTCGACTTGGTCGCCGCTGTTTCTCCTTTTCCTCCAGTGATGCTGCGTCGAACCCCCATTGTTACTGTTGCGACGTTGCTTCAGTCAAGTTCTTAAAGTCGTTTGTTCGTCGTTAAGTTCGTTGTTGAGTCCGGGCAGATTTATTCCCATTATTGAGGGTTATCGAAACAGTCCATACAATCGAATTCGTCGCTGTTCATCTCCGGTTAGTAGATTTTTGAGTTTTATTTTGTCCGTATTTTGTTTTGATATTTTCGAATCTAAAATCGGCAAATGTTTGTTTTGTTCATGTTTATGTTTAGATATTTGATTTTTGGTCTTGTTCATGTTCATGTATTTTTGTTGAATTAATTTTCAGATTTCAAATGGAAGTTAATTAGTTATTTTTCATGTTTATTTCATGTTTGTATTGTTGTTTAAGTGAACATTTGTTATTGTTTAAGTGAGTATTTGTTAGTTTGATGTTTGTTAGATTCAAATTGAAATTTAATTAACTATTTCTTCAATTTGTTTCATGTGTTTATGTATTGTTAGAAATTGTTAATATTGTTAAGTTTAAGCTTAAGTTCATAATTGTTTATTCGTCGATCTTGTTATTTGTCTAAAAGAATTTAGTTGTGTTTGAAGGAAATATATTGATTTAATCGTTTGAATCCGTCATGCTTGTTGTTTAATATAGATTTAATTCATGTTCATACTTTGTTTGGATGATCTTGAATCCGAATTTTGTATAGTTTGATTTCTTGTTTACCATTTATGATTATTGCTCGAATTGTTCTCATAATCTTGTTTAAAGTTTAATATAAGAATTGTTTGTTGTAATGTTGTTAGAGTTGATTTTAAGTTCAATATGATTGAATTTAGAAATCTTCATGCTTTATTTGTTGTTGTTTGAATCCGAAAATAGGATTGTTTGTTGCTAAAATATTGTTCAATCAAGTTTTAGTTGTTCTTTGTTGTTCAATTCGTGTTCATGTGATTTGTTGTTGAAATGTTGTTAAAATCGTGTTCATGTGATATTGTTGTTATGATGTTCATCCATGTTCATATTGTTGTTTGAACATTGTTAGAAATTGATCATATTGTCTATATTTTGGTTAAGTTTGATTAATTGATGTGTTATAGCTGATGGGTAGTTTGGTAAATTTGTAGTACGTTCAGGGGTAGTTTGGTAATTTCAGTAAGGTCGGAGGGGGTAGTTTAGGAATTGTACATTTTGAAATTGTTTATTTGAAGCATGGGGGACAAAATGAAATGGGGTGGGTTGTGATATGATTATTTAATATAAAGGGGGGACAAGATTTAAATTAAAGGGGAATCTTGCATTATTTTAAATAAAGCATGGGGGACAAAATATAATGGGGTGGTGTGATATGTTTATTTAATGTAATGGGGATGAGTGGAAAGATAATGGGTTGGGTAGAGAAAAAGTATTGATTTAATTGATTAAAAGATTTATGGGATGGGATTATATATATGTGAAGTCTTGAACACAAGACATAACAAGAAATACAGAGAGAGAACAGAAAAGATACGAGGAAAAATACAGACACAGATAGAGAAAAAAAACGGACAGAGAATAGAAGAGAGAAAAATTCCGAAAAATATTTAAGCTTTCAAAATAAAAATAAAAGCTAAAAAATCTACTGCTTTCTTTCTTTGTTTGAAATTAGTATTAATGGTTGTTGTTTCATTTAAAGCTTAAAGCTTTTGTTTTTGGGATTACTACTCCACCGGTCTGTACTGGGTTGTTACTGTTGCTGGGCAGTTGTTGATGTTGTACTGTTATTACTGCCGCTGATTCTCATCTTCATTTTCTTGCTTCCAATATCAGGTACATATCTGTAAATTCATGTCATGAAAAGCTTCAACATGACATATTAATGAAGTTCGGGAATTATAATTCTGTTTTCCATTCGTTCAAGTTCATTAGTTTAAAATTTGGTTTTGTTTCAGTTGATTAATATAGTAGTATGTTTGTCGTGATGAATATAAGATAATTGTTACCTCTTAAAGTTCGTATAAGTGTTGTAATAATATCACCTATTTCGGAATTTTCATTAAGTGAAGTCATGATTGAATTATCAAGGTAGGGAACATGACATAAAATGGGCCATTAATTACATCCCGTAATATTGTTAGCTAAATGTAAAGTAGAATGGAAGTATCAAGAAATTACATTATTAGTATATCTTGTAAAAAATCTGATTTTGGTTTAGATTGATATAAGTTGTATGTTCATATATGGCATGATGATGAGTATATATATAATCATATATGGAAGGTGATTTGATATAGCTCGTTACGATGTTAGAGTGTTATGAATGTTTTAGACGGACAATTGTGTTGCATGTAAGACAATTTTATTCAATCGATTTGTATAATAATTCCCTTTCTTATCAACTTGATGCCTATCTACCATCATAAACAAATTAATCAAACGATTATAACTTTGGATTAAAAACAATTAATGTAGAAGGTGATTAGGTTTATAGATTATAACATTTTTTTTAGCATTCGCTTCAAATAGAACAATGAAAATTCTTCAAAAATATCACTTCCTTACATCCATTCTTTCCCAATTTTTATACGTAATTTGCATGTTGTCTATTTGGGTAGGCAAATATTGTATTCACTAAATGGTAGTATTAATCACACATTTATTTTTACTCCACAAATTCGAATGGTTTGAGGAATATAATTCATATGCGAAAAACATAAATTGCGACCAACGTCCAATAAATTGTAAATTATTTTAAGGAATTTAGAGACTAAAAGAATATTTATTTCTCATGATGTTCACATAAAAATACGTGGATATAATAAACAATTTGTAAACAAATTTATACTACCATCAAGAATATTTTTGTGATCAGGGATACGTTCGCGTAACCTAATTATATTTCTAAAGGCAATTCGGATTATGCGTTCGCGCAACTTCGATCGAATATTTAATAAAAGGGATTTCTCGGAGAATATCATTATTAATTTCATAAAAACCCGAGATGTGAGGTTCACTACTTAATTATACAAAAAGGGCGAATGTTCTTGATTTTATTTAAAGCATAATTTCGAAAATAATTATTTTAATAAAAATATTATCTATATTATTGTGTACACGTGCGCGTGACACAACTCCGCATGTTTTAAAAAATATAATTTATAACACGAATATACGTACGCGTGATTCGATTCAAAGAAGGGACTTTAAATCTAAATAGAAGCGATAACAATAAAATCATGCAATAAAAAATGTATTTAGCAAATCAAAATAATCAAGCCGAATATAACAGTTGAGCGACCGTTCTAGAACTACGGAACTCGGGAATGCCTAACACCTTCTCCCGGGTTAACAGAATTCCTTATCCGGATTTCTGGTGCGCAGACTGTTAAATAGACAGAGTCATATTCTTTTCCTCGATTCAGGATTAAAATAGGTGACTTGGGACACCCTAAATCTCCCAAGTGGCGACTCTGAAATAAAGAAATAAATCCCGTTTCGACTGTCCTTTAATTGGAAAAAACTCCCTTGCACCCTCGCGGGGGCGGAAAAAGGAGGTGTGACAGCTCTGGCGACTCCGCTGGGGATAAAACCCAGAACCACTGGTTCAGGTTTCAAGAATTCGAGCTTAAAATAATTGTTATAGTTGGCTTTATTTATTATCTGATTTTTTTACATGATATATGCCCAATGTGCTAAATGACACTTTTACCGCTTTAATATTATTTGAATTATGAATATATACAACTGCTACGAAACCCCCTTCTTTCTGAGTCTTCTAAATTTATGGTGCACACGTGCGCGTGGCCCACCTTTCTGTTAAAGTCATACCAAATAAGACGAAGTTGGGACAAGTAACTAGGCCGGGTAGACTTTCGTGCTCCCGGTACGTTGCCCCCGCTTCGGCTCAAACTGTCCGTTTGGGTAAGCCAGGGCTAGATCAATATGCCTCAGGTTTTTTCACTTAGAATAACTCAGCTTCATGCCGGATCCCTAGTAGGAGCGATTGTTTGCATCACGTGCATTTGACTTTGGAGACTCAACACAGGGGTTGGGTCTGTCTAGGACAGGTGTACCAAAACAAATGACCATCCTGATGCATCTTACTTGTTGCTACTTGCGCATTTATTTGATCCGGATTTGTGTGTTGACTGACTTTTGAATATCATGAATAATATTTTAAAATTGAAAAAAAAATAGCGGTTAGGGAATTGACTGTTTATTTTTGAAAAAAAAAACCAATGCCCAAATAACTGTCAAAACTCTGCCGAAATTTGGAGAAAATGAAAAAAAAATGTTTTATTAGTTTGTTTTATTAAAAGCAAAGGAAAAATAGAAAATGAAAATAAAAAAAGAGTCTTATTTTTAAAATGGTTTTTTTATTTTATTTGCTTATGAAAATGCAAAAAATAAAAAAATAAAAAAATTAAAAAAAAGGTCTTTCATTATTTGTCGCAAATATATATATATATATATATATAAATCCGAAAAGTTTTTTTTATTTCCAAAAGATATATATATCTTTATTTGTTGCAAAGAGTATTTGTCTTGCCAAGAAAATTCAAAATAAAATTCCAAAAAAATATGTCTTGCAAAAAATAATATAAATATCTTTATTTTCCATTGTTGATAAAACAAAAATAATAAAAATGTTTTCTTTTAAGAAAAAAAAATCCGAAAATATTTTGATTCCTCTTTCAAAATTGAAAAGAAAATTCAAAATTCAAAAAATATTTTTTAGAAGCATTTCTTTTATCAAAAGTAAAATTCCAAAAATATTTTTTTTCTTTAGAATAAAAAAAAAGACAAATGGAAATTCGAAAAAAAAAACTTCCTTTTACTTTTGAAATTCTCAAAGTTCAAATCAAAAGAAAAGGAATTTTTACGAGTTTTTCTTTCAAAAAGAAATCAATCAAAAAAAATATATTTATACTTCCTTTGAGCAGTTCTTTCACAGTTCCAATAAAAAAAAATATTAGTTCATTTACTTATTCACGAGGCTCGAACTACGCGGGTTTGATTCTCACCGAATGTGAGATACGTAGGCAACCCTCATCGGGTCCAACCCCACCTTTTGCTAAAATAGCCAAAAATCAAAAATTTTAATCTTGTCATGAATAAGTCGGGTGGTATCCAACCTTCCCTTTTGCTAAAATAGCCAAAACAAAAAAAAAACATGTCAAAATTTAATTTTTTCATAGAGAAGTCGGGTGACGCTGTTTTATGAAGACATAGCCGAATGTTCCCGAAAGGGACGCCGGGAGGCTGAATTTGCATAAACAGCCACCTTTGGGTCATTTTTAAGATTTTGATCAGTTGACCCACACAACCTTAAAAATCTTCATCCCCGAGGCGTTGAAAGGCCGTGTTTGCAATATTGACTTTTCTAATTCGAAAAATGATAAAAAGAGTCATAAATAAGTCGGGTGATGCTGTTTTGTCAAAAATAGCCGAATGTTCCCGAAAGGGACGCCGGAAGGCTGACTTTGTATAAACAGCCACCTTTTTGGGTCCTGTTTAGGATTTTGGTCTAGTTGACCCACAAAGCCCTATAAATCTTCGTCCCCGAGGCGCTGAAGGGCCGTGTTTGCAACACCAGGTTTTTATTATAATTTTAAAAGAGAAAAAAAACAAAGAGTCGGCGGTCAGGTGAATACTGTTTGAATTTTGTCATAATAAGCCGAGCCAGCTTCGGCCGCGTCTTAAACCGTTCTTGCCGAAATAGTCTTAGAGTATCTTTCAGTTGTCGAAAGGTTATTTTCGAAAAAGAATGGACAAGTTGGTGAAGTGTCATAAAATAATCCTCTCCGGCCTCAAAATTTGGAAGGGGCCACATTTGCAAAAAATAACCGTTTGGTTGCATTTGTCAAATGGAGAAAGGAAGTTGGCCGTTTGTTTTGGAGTTTGTAAAACTTTTGATTATAATATGTGGGTTGTTTGATTTTCAAGTTTGCAGGTCATTTTTAAACCTTTGAAACCCAATATGAAAATTGAAAAAAAATGATTAGTATTGCTTATCTTTTATTGGTCCGAACTACGCAAGGTCTGATTCATGCGGGGTCATGATACGTAGGCAATCTCCATAAGATTCGACCACAACAAATAATGAAAAAATGAATGAAAAAAAAATCGAAAAAAAAAAAGATGTTGCTAGTAATAAGAGCCGACTGAGTCCATTCTAACATGTTTTATTTTGAAATGTGAAGAAAGTTGAGTTGGTCGGTTTGTTCAGAGGGTTCAACAAGAGTCTACTGTGCCGGAAAAAAATAGAATACTGAAACAGCAAATGACCGGAGGGTGTCAAGCATGGGCCAATGGGCAAGGACAGCCTTGTCATGAGTCACAATTTGCGACACAACAAGAGCAGTACCACTCTCCTAAGTACCACCCGTACTCGTTTGATCTTCCTGCAAAGATTGAAGAGCCTGCCCGAAAGATGGTACAAGAAGAAATGACCCAAAGAGTGAAAAACTTAGAACAATGGTTGAAAAACAGGCAAGGGTTGTCTGGTCAAAAGAGTGTTGCCTTCAAAGATCTATGTATGTTCCCCGATGTCCACTTGCCGCCTGGTTTCAAGACTCCCAAATTTGAAAAGTACGATGGACATGGAGATCCCATTGCCCACCTGAAAAGGTATTGCAATCAACTGAGAGGTGCGGGAAGAAATGAAGAATTGTTGATGGCTTATTTTGTGGAAAGCCTTACGGGAGTAGCTTCCGAATGGTTTATGGATCAAGACACGTCTCGCTGGTATGTCTGGGACGACATGGCACAATCATTTGTCAAACAGTTCCAATACAGCGTCGACATTGCCCCAGACCGCATTTCCCTTTCAAACCTGAAAAAGAAACCAAGTGAAAGTTTCAGGGAATATGCCATTAAATGGAGAGAGCAAGCAGCTCGAGTTAAGCCACCCATGGATGACCACGAGCTAATAACTGTCTTCCTTCAAGCGCAAGAGCCAGATTACTTTCAGAACATGATGTCCGCAGTTGGCAAATCCTTTTCAGAAGCAATCAAAATGGGAGAAATAATAGAGAATGGTCTTAAGACAGGAAAAATTATAAGTCAAGCAGTTTTTAAAGCTGCAACTCACGCTGTCCGGGTTGAGTCTGATAATTTTTGCGACACAAATGAGAAGATTGAAGAAATCATGATGACATCAGGGTCAAGAAGAGGTCCTAGGAGAACATCTCGAAGGTATGAGCAGCCTCCTAAAGTTATCTATGAATCCCCTGAGCAATATTATCCCCCTCAGAACCCACAACACTCTATTGTTCCACCTCAGTATGTTGCCCGGCCACCAAAACGCCCCAGAAGGCGAGCACAAGCATCACAAAATCTCCAAAAGCCTCCACATAACTTTCAGGTGCCCTATAACCCACATCCAAGCTAGAAGTATAAAGGGGAACGAAGGTTGAAAGATAATTTTACACCAATAGGAGAGTCCTATGAAAGCTTATTTGAGAGGTTAAAGCATCACGACATGATTGCATCTATTCCTCCAAATCATCTGGACACACGTGCAAGAAGCTTTGACCCTTCTAAAAGGTGTGAATACCATTCCAATGCCCAGGGGCACAATGTTGAAAGTTGTCGGGATTTGAAAAAAGAAATAGAAAGGATGATCCAGGAAAATCTGATTGTAATCCAAGGTAATGACACCCAGAATATCGCGCAGAATCCTTTACCTGCACATCATGATGCACACTTTATGGGGAGGATGCCTGGTAACATGGGATTTTAGAGTCATCCCGGAAAGCCGCTAACCGATGATAATGATATCGAAGTTGGAAATGGTCTGGACAATATTGCAAAGCTCAGTGGCTAAAGATGCCAACTTTGATAAAATGGGAGGACACTCCGTTCCTTGGTTAGCAAGAGAGAAGCTTGTGGTGGCTTATTTTGTTGTCATTTCTGTTGTCCGGATTATTCTTAGGGTTGTAATCCGAATATTGTCTTGTGTCAAACCTTCTTATCTTTCCATTTTTGTCGTATCAGTTTGTTTAAGTCTCGTTGATGTTGTGTTAAGATTTTATTCTGGTTGTGTTGTTTGTTTTTCTAACCATTTCGCCGGAAGTCTAATACAAAAGCTGGTCTTTTATTATTTCCAGTCATCTTTTTATTTAGTCCTTTTGTCATTTTCGTTCAATGCCGATTCTAGGGACATGACATGCGCACACAGTTTGGGCCTAGTCTTTAAAGTTAATCATAAAACCCTGGAGAGGTGATCAAAGCATTTAAAGGAAATAAGAACGGTTTGAGATTATTTGAAGCCCGAGTCATGTGGAACTGGGGCAAGTAAAACATAAAGAAAACCGTTAAATGCAAGATTCGCCAAATTGGCATGAGGGTCGTGCATGAGAGTGAGAGTGTCGCCCAGCAGTGCTTTAGAAATGACAAATGAAAAAGCAAGTGTTTAACATAATTGTCAAGTCCAGCACCATCGGAAGAGACTATAAATCTATGTTCAATTGTGTTGTTTGCACTTGGCATGTTTTGAAGACTGGAATGACGAAGGCATTTTATTCTGCTACCTAAACACTTTATCCTTCGTTACCCCTTTTGAGCCTTATTTATTTTCTTTCATACCCCTCGTTCGGAATCAATAGCAACGACTAGGAAATACGAGCCTGGAAGGTAAAGAAAAAATCAAAAAAAAAAAAACGAAAAAGAAAAAGAAAAATGAAAAAAAAAACAAAAGAAAGTCAAATGAAAAAAGAGGAATTGGGAACTACGTTTGACCTGATTCCTCAAAGAGGATACGTAGGCGCTTCACGGCTCGGTCATAGGGTGCATAGTGTGCATAATGTGCATGGTATGCATGGTGTAATAAATAATAATAATAAAAATTTAATAAATAATCCCCAAGCAAGAAACTAGGGCAAGGGTTGCGCTTGTTATAAACAAATGTGATTTCGAAGGTTGTAATTTAAAACCCAAATTTATTTTGTTTTTTGAGCCTTTAATACCCTTTCTTTCTAAACCTATCCAAAAAACCCACATTACGGTCCAAAGAAAGACCTTCTGACCAGTCTGCAAAAGATGCCAAGTCAGACAAATGAGAGTCTTACCGGTGAACATAACACTCTGTTCCACAACAGAAAGGACTCTAATCTCCAGCAGAGAGAGTCATACCGGCAACACTCCAAATCCCCAGCTGGAAAGTGATACAAATGAGAGAGTCTTATCGGTGAAAATCTTTACGGACACCATAAGGCGACGCAAGCTGAGAGAAAAACCAAAATGAGAGAGGCTTGATAGTGAAAACCCTTCGGGCACTACAAGTCGAATAAGATTGAAAATCGGATGGGGAATTGCCAATTGAAGGTCTTGAAAGACGATTAACAGCATAGGATAGGCCACATGTGCATGTCAATGACCATTAGAGTCGGTATTTGCATTTGATAGGTCTTTATTTATAGTTTCTTTTGTTAAAGAGTCATCTTTTTCCGTTGTCTTTTATTCTGTTCCCTTTTATCTTTTTCCTTTCATAGAAATTTCCCCAGTAGAGTCTGTTTGGTCAGAACCAGTGGGAAATGACTTCAAAATAGGCCATCAGCTTTCCAAGATAAGATCTGACTAGTATATACAAATGGTATAGTCAGCAAGGAACAAGCGCGAGGCCAGTATCAAGAAAGATATCTCCAGTAAAAGGGAATTGACAAAAAGATCAACGAGTGTCAAGAGGGATATCCTTGCCAAAATCAGAGGTTATTAAAACCTCAAGGCCAAGGCCCGTGGACAAACAAGGAGAGCAATAAGCATGACTTGGAAAATTCATGCGAGACTAAAAGGTCGGAAAAATGCAAGTCTCCGAGCCATGCCACGAAAGAAGAGGGATATCCCTAGCAAAAAAGGATTATCCTCAGCAAATAATATCGTCCCTTGTGGAATGCAGAGCAAGGAAGGAGAAAGGGGAAAGCCATCCCAAGTAGGAGTATCATAACCAACCACCGCGTTTTAAACTAACAAATTTTGTTTAAAACGGGTAAAGGAAATGGCATTGATGTCGGAAATGCATGCCACAAGAAAGATTGTCAAACTGGGGCAGAAAATTTTCTTTTCAGTTAGAATTTTTTTTGGAAAATCAGGTACCCATTTGGGGAAGAATAAAAATAGCACCAAGGAAGTGGTCTTTGAACCAGGGTTGCCCCCAACATAATAAGTTTCCAATGGAGGAAGTTATCCCCAGCAGACAGAATAAAGGGATGACACTTGTGCTCAGAAAAGCAAAGAGCCATTATCATCCCCAGCAGCTTCCAAAAGAATGAAGCATCGATTTGAAGGGATAAAATTCCCCAGCAGCGTTATCCTCAACAACGTTATCCCAAGAAGATAACACTTTTATCCCCAGCAGTGTTGAAAAAAAAAAAAACCAAAAACAAATTTGAAGGAGGGGAAGAAAGAAGGCTCCCGCAGTGGTATTATCCCTAGCAAGCAAGAATAAAGCAGCGCAAAGGAAGGAGAAAAGAAAAGAAGAAATTACGAAGGTAAGTTTCTCAAATCATTGATCTTTACATTTTTCTCCTAGGATAAAAAGTCCTAGTATGATGAATTTCCCTCCCGAGTCAAAATCTTGGTCTGATAAAATTGTTCTCCCAAGATAAAATCTTAGTCGGATGAATCTTTCTCCTAAGATCACAACAAAATAGACCTAGTCTGACGATTTATCTCCTAGAGTCAAAATCTTGGTCTGATGAAATTGTTCTCCCAAGATAAAATCTTAGTCGGATGAATCTTTCTCCTAAGATCACAACAAATGGACCTAGTCTGACGATTTATCTCCTAGAGTCAAAATCTTGGTCTGATGAAATTGTTCTCCCAAGATAAAATCTTAGTCGGATGAATCTTTCTCCTAAGATCACAACAAAATGGACCTAGTCTGACGATTTATCTCCTAGAGTCAAAATCTTGGTCTGATGAAATTGTTCTCCCAAGATAAAATCTTAGTCGGATGAATCTTTCTCCTAAGATCACAACAAAATGGACCTAGTCTGACGATTTATCTCCTAGAGTCAAAATCTTGGTCTGATGAAATTGTTCTCCCAAGATAAAATCTTAGTCGGATGAATCTTTCTCCTAAGATCACAACAAATGGACCTAGTCTGACGATTTATCTCCTAGAGTCAAAATCTTGGTCTGATGAAATTGTTCTCCCAAGATAAAATCTTAGTCGGATGAATCTTTCTCCTAAGATCACAACAAAATGGACCTAGTCTGACGATTTATCTCCTAGAGTCAAAATCTTGGTCTGATGAAATTTTTCTCCCAAGATAAGATATCAAATCTTAGTCCGATGAATCTTTCTCCTAAGATAAGATATCAAATCCTAGTCTGATGAATTTTCTCTTAGGATAATTTAAAAAAAAAAAAGTTTAAATTTGAAAAAAAAAAAAAAGTTGTTGAAGTCAGGTCGCCAACCTACAGAAAGGAATGGCGATGTATTGGTTGAAGTCAGGAGCCCCCTGAAGAATAGAATGGTGATTTATTGATGGAAGTCAGGAGCCCGCCTGAAGAGAGGAAAGGCGTTTTTAAAAGTTGTTGAAATCTTGCCAACCTAAAGAAAGGAATGGCGATATATGGTTTGAAGTCAGGAGCCCGCCTGAAGGGAGGAATGGCGAATTATTTTCAAAGTTGTTGAAGTCAGGAGCCTGCCTGAAGAGAGGAAAGGCGTTTTTCAAAGTTGTTGAAATCTGGCCAACCTAAAGAAAGGAATGGCGATGTATCGATTGAAGTCAGGAGCCCGCCTGAAGAGAGGAATGGCGCTTATTTTTTAAAAGTTGTTGTTGATATAGGGAGCCCGCCCAGATAATAGAGGCATACATTTCAAGTCTTTACATTTCAGTTGTCAAAGTTGGGAGCCCGCCCACAGATAACAGAGGCATACATATCAGTCTTTACATTTCAGTTGTTGAAGTTGGGAGCCCGCCCAGACAACAGAGGCATACATTTCAGTCTTTATATTTCAAGCATTGAAGTTGGGAGCCCGCCCAAATAACAGAGGCATACATTTCAAGTCTTTAATTTTCAAGTATTGAAGTTGGGAGCCCGCCCAGATAACAGAGGCATACATTTCAAGATCAAGTCAGAGGACAATAAAACAGAGGGTTACAATAGGAATCCCCAGCAGGAAACAATAAAATTCCCCGGCACCGGGAAACAGAAGGTTGCAACAAGAGGTCACAGTACAAACTCAAGTACATGTGTCAAAAGAAGAAAAGCACCGGAAGAAATGCAAGCAGACAAGGAAGCAAGGCAACAAAAACAAATTGTACTCTAGCCTAGCTTCTTGTTTTCTTTTAAGCAAGATGTAACAAGGAGATCGGTAAGCAGTAGTAATAGCATGCAACAACAGTAACATTGCAGTCTCACGGTAGTCCCAGCTACCAAAATTTCCCGAACTACATTGACCTGATTCCTGTTTAGCCCAGGATATGTAGGAAACCTTTGAAGCAAAGGTTCGGTCAAATCTTTTTCAAAAAAATGCTTCACACGGAGTACTCGGATGGGCAAAAATCGCTCGCTTTATCTTTGCACGAAAACCCTTCGTGTCTTCGGGCAAAGAGGGGCAGCTGTAAGCACGTGATTTTTGCCCAATATGAGAATTACTCCCAAAAAATTCAAAAATAAAATGATTTTTCTTTGGTGTGCAATTTTGTGATATTTTGTGATATTTTGAAGAATTATTTGTATTTGTCTGTGCGTGTTTATTCGCTAAATTAATAAAAAATACAAAAATATGTCGCATTTTGCATGTAGGATTTAATTCTACAATTGTTAGTAATTAAAATTGTTTTACAAAAATTAAAAATTACAAAAATAGGCATCGTTTGCATTTTTAGCATTTAATGTCCAAATATACAATTTTATGCTTAATTAATACTTAATTGTGCGTTAATTGTTATTGGGAGTTAATTTGCGCCTTTATAACTTAATTTAGTTCTTAATAATAGTTTAAGTATTTTTATAATTTAGTTTTAGAAAAACAAAAGAAGAAAAGAGAGCGAAAATATAAAGAAAGTCGGAATTGGGCCTCTTCTTCAATTTCAAGCTATAGGCCCAAAAAATGGCCCAATCTTCCCTACGACCCAGTCCATTTCGAACTGGGTCGACCCAGTCCATAACCCAAAAGACCCAAACCCCTTTGTCTTACATTTTACAACAAAAACAAAAGAAAAAAGAAGAAAAAACCCTAAAAACTAAGGAAAGCCATCCGCCCCCCTCCCCTTGTCTTCTTCTTCTCCATCTCCAAAATAGTGAGCTGCCATGGCTACCCAGCAGCCACCCCCCTTCGTCGAACACCACCCAAGCACCGTCCAAACACCACCAAACGACACAACCTCTTTCGCGACCCCAACCCCAATCACGCCGGAAAAACCCTCGACCAACGAAGGAGAAACCCCATCGTTGCGGCTTCCTTTCCTCCGACCAGCTGTTCCTGTTCCGAGCACGTCGAGCTGCTGCCATGGTCGACCAGTTGCTCCTGTTCCGAACACGTCAACTGCTGCCCGCGACGAGCTGCGACGAGCAGCCATGAGTGTTCAGCTGCGACGGGCAGCCATGAACGTTCAACTGCGACGAGCTGCGACGAGCAGCCATGAGCGTTCAGCTGCGATGAGCTGCGATGGGCAGCCATGAGCGTTCAGCTGCGACGAGCAGCCATGAGCGTTCAGCTGCGATGAGACTGCTCCAAACGGATGATGATTGCTCCAGCTTCGGCGTAGACATGGATACCGTTGCACCACCTCAATATCGAGCAGCTGTCCGTCGACCTCCCCGTCGACTTGGTCGCCGCTGTTTCTCCTTTTCCTCCAGTGATGCTGCGTCGAACCCCCATTGTTACTGTTGCGACGTTGCTTCAGTCAAGTTCTTAAAGTCGTTTGTTCGTCGTTAAGTTCGTTGTTGAGTCCGGGCAGATTTATTCCCATTATTGAGGGTTATCGAAACAGTCCATACAATCGAATTCGTCGCTGTTCATCTCCGGTTAGTAGATTTTTGAGTTTTATTTTGTCCGTATTTTGTTTTGATATTTTCGAATCTAAAATCGGCAAATGTTTGTTTTGTTCATGTTTATGTTTAGATATTTGATTTTTGGTCTTGTTCATGTTCATGTATTTTTGTTGAATTAATTTTCAGATTTCAAATGGAAGTTAATTAGTTATTTTTCATGTTTATTTCATGTTTGTATTGTTGTTTAAGTGAACATTTGTTATTGTTTAAGTGAGTATTTGTTAGTTTGATGTTTGTTAGATTCAAATTGAAATTTAATTAACTATTTCTTCAATTTGTTTCATGTGTTTATGTATTGTTAGAAATTGTTAATATTGTTAAGTTTAAGCTTAAGTTCATAATTGTTTATTCGTCGATCTTGTTATTTGTCTAAAAGAATTTAGTTGTGTTTGAAGGAAATATATTGATTTAATCGTTTGAATCCGTCATGCTTGTTGTTTAATATAGATTTAATTCATGTTCATACTTTGTTTGGATGATCTTGAATCCGAATTTTGTATAGTTTGATTTCTTGTTTACCATTTATGATTATTGCTCGAATTGTTCTCATAATCTTGTTTAAAGTTTAATATAAGAATTGTTTGTTGTAATGTTGTTAGAGTTGATTTTAAGTTCAATATGATTGAATTTAGAAATCTTCATGCTTTATTTGTTGTTGTTTGAATCCGAAAATAGGATTGTTTGTTGCTAAAATATTGTTCAATCAAGTTTTAGTTGTTCTTTGTTGTTCAATTCGTGTTCATGTGATTTGTTGTTGAAATGTTGTTAAAATCGTGTTCATGTGATATTGTTGTTATGATGTTCATCCATGTTCATATTGTTGTTTGAACATTGTTAGAAATTGATCATATTGTCTATATTTTGGTTAAGTTTGATTAATTGATGTGTTATAGCTGATGGGTAGTTTGGTAAATTTGTAGTACGTTCAGGGGTAGTTTGGTAATTTCAGTAAGGTCGGAGGGGGTAGTTTAGGAATTGTACATTTTGAAATTGTTTATTTGAAGCATGGGGGACAAAATGAAATGGGGTGGGTTGTGATATGATTATTTAATATAAAGGGGGGACAAGATTTAAATTAAAGGGGAATCTTGCATTATTTTAAATAAAGCATGGGGGACAAAATATAATGGGGTGGTGTGATATGTTTATTTAATGTAATGGGGATGAGTGGAAAGATAATGGGTTGGGTAGAGAAAAAGTATTGATTTAATTGATTAAAAGATTTATGGGATGGGATTATATATATGTGAAGTCTTGAACACAAGACATAACAAGAAATACAGAGAGAGAACAGAAAAGATACGAGGAAAAATACAGACACAGATAGAGAAAAAAAACGGACAGAGAATAGAAGAGAGAAAAATTCCGAAAAATATTTAAGCTTTCAAAATAAAAATAAAAGCTAAAAAATCTACTGCTTTCTTTCTTTGTTTGAAATTAGTATTAATGGTTGTTGTTTCATTTAAAGCTTAAAGCTTTTGTTTTTGGGATTACTACTCCACCGGTCTGTACTGGGTTGTTACTGTTGCTGGGCAGTTGTTGATGTTGTACTGTTATTACTGCCGCTGATTCTCATCTTCATTTTCTTGCTTCCAATATCAGGTACATATCTGTAAATTCATGTCATGAAAAGCTTCAACATGACATATTAATGAAGTTCGGGAATTATAATTCTGTTTTCCATTCGTTCAAGTTCATTAGTTTAAAATTTGGTTTTGTTTCAGTTGATTAATATAGTAGTATGTTTGTCGTGATGAATATAAGATAATTGTTACCTCTTAAAGTTCGTATAAGTGTTGTAATAATATCACCTATTTCGGAATTTTCATTAAGTGAAGTCATGATTGAATTATCAAGGTAGGGAACATGACATAAAATGGGCCATTAATTACATCCCGTAATATTGTTAGCTAAATGTAAAGTAGAATGGAAGTATCAAGAAATTACATTATTAGTATATCTTGTAAAAAATCTGATTTTGGTTTAGATTGATATAAGTTGTATGTTCATATATGGCATGATGATGAGTATATATATAATCATATATGGAAGGTGATTTGATATAGCTCGTTACGATGTTAGAGTGTTATGAATGTTTTAGACGGACAATTGTGTTGCATGTAAGACAATTTTATTCAATCGATTTGTATAATAATTCCCTTTCTTATCAACTTGATGCCTATCTACCATCATAAACAAATTAATCAAACGATTATAACTTTGGATTAAAAACAATTAATGTAGAAGGTGATTAGGTTTATAGATTATAACATTTTTTTTAGCATTCGCTTCAAATAGAACAATGAAAATTCTTCAAAAATATCACTTCCTTACATCCATTCTTTCCCAATTTTTATACGTAATTTGCATGTTGTCTATTTGGGTAGGCAAATATTGTATTCACTAAATGGTAGTATTAATCACACATTTATTTTTACTCCACAAATTCGAATGGTTTGAGGAATATAATTCATATGCGAAAAACATAAATTGCGACCAACGTCCAATAAATTGTAAATTATTTTAAGGAATTTAGAGACTAAAAGAATATTTATTTCTCATGATGTTCACATAAAAATACGTGGATATAATAAACAATTTGTAAACAAATTTATACTACCATCAAGAATATTTTTGTGATCAGGGATACGTTCGCGTAACCTAATTATATTTCTAAAGGCAATTCGGATTATGCGTTCGCGCAACTTCGATCGAATATTTAATAAAAGGGATTTCTCGGAGAATATCATTATTAATTTCATAAAAACCCGAGATGTGAGGTTCACTACTTAATTATACAAAAAGGGCGAATGTTCTTGATTTTATTTAAAGCATAATTTCGAAAATAATTATTTTAATAAAAATATTATCTATATTATTGTGTACACGTGCGCGTGACACAACTCCGCATGTTTTAAAAAATATAATTTATAACACGAATATACGTACGCGTGATTCGATTCAAAGAAGGGACTTTAAATCTAAATAGAAGCGATAACAATAAAATCATGCAATAAAAAATGTATTTAGCAAATCAAAATAATCAAGCCGAATATAACAGTTGAGCGACCGTTCTAGAACTACGGAACTCGGGAATGCCTAACACCTTCTCCCGGGTTAACAGAATTCCTTATCCGGATTTCTGGTGCGCAGACTGTTAAATAGACAGAGTCATATTCTTTTCCTCGATTCAGGATTAAAATAGGTGACTTGGGACACCCTAAATCTCCCAAGTGGCGACTCTGAAATAAAGAAATAAATCCCGTTTCGACTGTCCTTTAATTGGAAAAAACTCCCTTGCACCCTCGCGGGGGCGGAAAAAGGAGGTGTGACAGCTCTGGCGACTCCGCTGGGGATAAAACCCAGAACCACTGGTTCAGGTTTCAAGAATTCGAGCTTAAAATAATTGTTATAGTTGGCTTTATTTATTATCTGATTTTTTTACATGATATATGCCCAATGTGCTAAATGACACTTTTACCGCTTTAATATTATTTGAATTATGAATATATACAACTGCTACGAAACCCCCTTCTTTCTGAGTCTTCTAAATTTATGGTGCACACGTGCGCGTGGCCCACCTTTCTGTTAAAGTCATACCAAATAAGACGAAGTTGGGACAAGTAACTAGGCCGGGTAGACTTTCGTGCTCCCGGTACGTTGCCCCCGCTTCGGCTCAAACTGTCCGTTTGGGTAAGCCAGGGCTAGATCAATATGCCTCAGGTTTTTTCACTTAGAATAACTCAGCTTCATGCCGGATCCCTAGTAGGAGCGATTGTTTGCATCACGTGCATTTGACTTTGGAGACTCAACACAGGGGTTGGGTCTGTCTAGGACAGGTGTACCAAAACAAATGACCATCCTGATGCATCTTACTTGTTGCTACTTGCGCATTTATTTGATCCGGATTTGTGTGTTGACTGACTTTTGAATATCATGAATAATATTTTAAAATTGAAAAAAAAATAGCGGTTAGGGAATTGACTGTTTATTTTTGAAAAAAAAAACCAATGCCCAAATAACTGTCAAAACTCTGCCGAAATTTGGAGAAAATGAAAAAAAAAATGTTTTATTAGTTTGTTTTATTAAAAGCAAAGGAAAAATAGAAAATGAAAATAAAAAAAGAGTCTTATTTTTAAAATGGTTTTTTTATTTTATTTGCTTATGAAAATGCAAAAAATAAAAAAATAAAAAAATTAAAAAAAAGGTCTTTCATTATTTGTCGCAAATATATATATATATATATATATATAAATCCGAAAAGTTTTTTTTATTTCCAAAAGATATATATATCTTTATTTGTTGCAAAGAGTATTTGTCTTGCCAAGAAAATTCAAAATAAAATTCCAAAAAAATATGTCTTGCAAAAAATAATATAAATATCTTTATTTTCCATTGTTGATAAAACAAAAATAATAAAAATGTTTTCTTTTAAGAAAAAAAAATCCGAAAATATTTTGATTCCTCTTTCAAAATTGAAAAGAAAATTCAAAATTCAAAAAATATTTTTTAGAAGCATTTCTTTTATCAAAAGTAAAATTCCAAAAATATTTTTTTTCTTTAGAATAAAAAAAAAAGACAAATGGAAATTCGAAAAAAAAAACTTCCTTTTACTTTTGAAATTCTCAAAGTTCAAATCAAAAGAAAAGGAATTTTTACGAGTTTTTCTTTCAAAAAGAAATCAATCAAAAAAAAATATATTTATACTTCCTTTGAGCAGTTCTTTCACAGTTCCAATAAAAAAAAATATTAGTTCATTTACTTATTCACGAGGCTCGAACTACGCGGGTTTGATTCTCACCGAATGTGAGATACGTAGGCAACCCTCATCGGGTCCAACCCCACCTTTTGCTAAAATAGCCAAAAATCAAAAATTTTAATCTTGTCATGAATAAGTCGGGTGGTATCCAACCTTCCCTTTTGCTAAAATAGCCAAAACAAAAAAAAAACATGTCAAAATTTAATTTTTTCATAGAGAAGTCGGGTGACGCTGTTTTATGAAGACATAGCCGAATGTTCCCGAAAGGGACGCCGGGAGGCTGAATTTGCATAAACAGCCACCTTTGGGTCATTTTTAAGATTTTGATCAGTTGACCCACACAACCTTAAAAATCTTCATCCCCGAGGCGTTGAAAGGCCGTGTTTGCAATATTGACTTTTCTAATTCGAAAAATGATAAAAAGAGTCATAAATAAGTCGGGTGATGCTGTTTTGTCAAAAATAGCCGAATGTTCCCGAAAGGGACGCCGGAAGGCTGACTTTGTATAAACAGCCACCTTTTTGGGTCCTGTTTAGGATTTTGGTCTAGTTGACCCACAAAGCCCTATAAATCTTCGTCCCCGAGGCGCTGAAGGGCCGTGTTTGCAACACCAGGTTTTTATTATAATTTTAAAAGAGAAAAAAAACAAAGAGTCGGCGGTCAGGTGAATACTGTTTGAATTTTGTCATAATAAGCCGAGCCAGCTTCGGCCGCGTCTTAAACCGTTCTTGCCGAAATAGTCTTAGAGTATCTTTCAGTTGTCGAAAGGTTATTTTCGAAAAAGAATGGACAAGTTGGTGAAGTGTCATAAAATAATCCTCTCCGGCCTCAAAATTTGGAAGGGGCCACATTTGCAAAAAATAACCGTTTGGTTGCATTTGTCAAATGGAGAAAGGAAGTTGGCCGTTTGTTTTGGAGTTTGTAAAACTTTTGATTATAATATGTGGGTTGTTTGATTTTCAAGTTTGCAGGTCATTTTTAAACCTTTGAAACCCAATATGAAAATTGAAAAAAAATGATTAGTATTGCTTATCTTTTATTGGTCCGAACTACGCAAGGTCTGATTCATGCGGGGTCATGATACGTAGGCAATCTCCATAAGATTCGACCACAACAAATAATGAAAAAATGAATGAAAAAAAAATCGAAAAAAAAAAAGATGTTGCTAGTAATAAGAGCCGACTGAGTCCATTCTAACATGTTTTATTTTGAAATGTGAAGAAAGTTGAGTTGGTCGGTTTGTTCAGAGGGTTCAACAAGAGTCTACTGTGCCGGAAAAAAATAGAATACTGAAACAGCAAATGACCGGAGGGTGTCAAGCATGGGCCAATGGGCAAGGACAGCCTTGTCATGAGTCACAATTTGCGACACAACAAGAGCAGTACCACTCTCCTAAGTACCACCCGTACTCGTTTGATCTTCCTGCAAAGATTGAAGAGCCTGCCCGAAAGATGGTACAAGAAGAAATGACCCAAAGAGTGAAAAACTTAGAACAATGGTTGAAAAACAGGCAAGGGTTGTCTGGTCAAAAGAGTGTTGCCTTCAAAGATCTATGTATGTTCCCCGATGTCCACTTGCCGCCTGGTTTCAAGACTCCCAAATTTGAAAAGTACGATGGACATGGAGATCCCATTGCCCACCTGAAAAGGTATTGCAATCAACTGAGAGGTGCGGGAAGAAATGAAGAATTGTTGATGGCTTATTTTGTGGAAAGCCTTACGGGAGTAGCTTCCGAATGGTTTATGGATCAAGACACGTCTCGCTGGTATGTCTGGGACGACATGGCACAATCATTTGTCAAACAGTTCCAATACAGCGTCGACATTGCCCCAGACCGCATTTCCCTTTCAAACCTGAAAAAGAAACCAAGTGAAAGTTTCAGGGAATATGCCATTAAATGGAGAGAGCAAGCAGCTCGAGTTAAGCCACCCATGGATGACCACGAGCTAATAACTGTCTTCCTTCAAGCGCAAGAGCCAGATTACTTTCAGAACATGATGTCCGCAGTTGGCAAATCCTTTTCAGAAGCAATCAAAATGGGAGAAATAATAGAGAATGGTCTTAAGACAGGAAAAATTATAAGTCAAGCAGTTTTTAAAGCTGCAACTCACGCTGTCCGGGTTGAGTCTGATAATTTTTGCGACACAAATGAGAAGATTGAAGAAATCATGATGACATCAGGGTCAAGAAGAGGTCCTAGGAGAACATCTCGAAGGTATGAGCAGCCTCCTAAAGTTATCTATGAATCCCCTGAGCAATATTATCCCCCTCAGAACCCACAACACTCTATTGTTCCACCTCAGTATGTTGCCCGGCCACCAAAACGCCCCAGAAGGCGAGCACAAGCATCACAAAATCTCCAAAAGCCTCCACATAACTTTCAGGTGCCCTATAACCCACATCCAAGCTAGAAGTATAAAGGGGAACGAAGGTTGAAAGATAATTTTACACCAATAGGAGAGTCCTATGAAAGCTTATTTGAGAGGTTAAAGCATCACGACATGATTGCATCTATTCCTCCAAATCATCTGGACACACGTGCAAGAAGCTTTGACCCTTCTAAAAGGTGTGAATACCATTCCAATGCCCAGGGGCACAATGTTGAAAGTTGTCGGGATTTGAAAAAAGAAATAGAAAGGATGATCCAGGAAAATCTGATTGTAATCCAAGGTAATGACACCCAGAATATCGCGCAGAATCCTTTACCTGCACATCATGATGCACACTTTATGGGGAGGATGCCTGGTAACATGGGATTTTAGAGTCATCCCGGAAAGCCGCTAACCGATGATAATGATATCGAAGTTGGAAATGGTCTGGACAATATTGCAAAGCTCAGTGGCTAAAGATGCCAACTTTGATAAAATGGGAGGACACTCCGTTCCTTGGTTAGCAAGAGAGAAGCTTGTGGTGGCTTATTTTGTTGTCATTTCTGTTGTCCGGATTATTCTTAGGGTTGTAATCCGAATATTGTCTTGTGTCAAACCTTCTTATCTTTCCATTTTTGTCGTATCAGTTTGTTTAAGTCTCGTTGATGTTGTGTTAAGATTTTATTCTGGTTGTGTTGTTTGTTTTTCTAACCATTTCGCCGGAAGTCTAATACAAAAGCTGGTCTTTTATTATTTCCAGTCATCTTTTTATTTAGTCCTTTTGTCATTTTCGTTCAATGCCGATTCTAGGGACATGACATGCGCACACAGTTTGGGCCTAGTCTTTAAAGTTAATCATAAAACCCTGGAGAGGTGATCAAAGCATTTAAAGGAAATAAGAACGGTTTGAGATTATTTGAAGCCCGAGTCATGTGGAACTGGGGCAAGTAAAACATAAAGAAAACCGTTAAATGCAAGATTCGCCAAATTGGCATGAGGGTCGTGCATGAGAGTGAGAGTGTCGCCCAGCAGTGCTTTAGAAATGACAAATGAAAAAGCAAGTGTTTAACATAATTGTCAAGTCCAGCACCATCGGAAGAGACTATAAATCTATGTTCAATTGTGTTGTTTGCACTTGGCATGTTTTGAAGACTGGAATGACGAAGGCATTTTATTCTGCTACCTAAACACTTTATCCTTCGTTACCCCTTTTGAGCCTTATTTATTTTCTTTCATACCCCTCGTTCGGAATCAATAGCAACGACTAGGAAATACGAGCCTGGAAGGTAAAGAAAAAATCAAAAAAAAAAAAAACGAAAAAGAAAAAGAAAAATGAAAAAAAAAACAAAAGAAAGTCAAATGAAAAAAGAGGAATTGGGAACTACGTTTGACCTGATTCCTCAAAGAGGATACGTAGGCGCTTCACGGCTCGGTCATAGGGTGCATAGTGTGCATAATGTGCATGGTATGCATGGTGTAATAAATAATAATAATAAAAATTTAATAAATAATCCCCAAGCAAGAAACTAGGGCAAGGGTTGCGCTTGTTATAAACAAATGTGATTTCGAAGGTTGTAATTTAAAACCCAAATTTATTTTGTTTTTTGAGCCTTTAATACCCTTTCTTTCTAAACCTATCCAAAAAACCCACATTACGGTCCAAAGAAAGACCTTCTGACCAGTCTGCAAAAGATGCCAAGTCAGACAAATGAGAGTCTTACCGGTGAACATAACACTCTGTTCCACAACAGAAAGGACTCTAATCTCCAGCAGAGAGAGTCATACCGGCAACACTCCAAATCCCCAGCTGGAAAGTGATACAAATGAGAGAGTCTTATCGGTGAAAATCTTTACGGACACCATAAGGCGACGCAAGCTGAGAGAAAAACCAAAATGAGAGAGGCTTGATAGTGAAAACCCTTCGGGCACTACAAGTCGAATAAGATTGAAAATCGGATGGGGAATTGCCAATTGAAGGTCTTGAAAGACGATTAACAGCATAGGATAGGCCACATGTGCATGTCAATGACCATTAGAGTCGGTATTTGCATTTGATAGGTCTTTATTTATAGTTTCTTTTGTTAAAGAGTCATCTTTTTCCGTTGTCTTTTATTCTGTTCCCTTTTATCTTTTTCCTTTCATAGAAATTTCCCCAGTAGAGTCTGTTTGGTCAGAACCAGTGGGAAATGACTTCAAAATAGGCCATCAGCTTTCCAAGATAAGATCTGACTAGTATATACAAATGGTATAGTCAGCAAGGAACAAGCGCGAGGCCAGTATCAAGAAAGATATCTCCAGTAAAAGGGAATTGACAAAAAGATCAACGAGTGTCAAGAGGGATATCCTTGCCAAAATCAGAGGTTATTAAAACCTCAAGGCCAAGGCCCGTGGACAAACAAGGAGAGCAATAAGCATGACTTGGAAAATTCATGCGAGACTAAAAGGTCGGAAAAATGCAAGTCTCCGAGCCATGCCACGAAAGAAGAGGGATATCCCTAGCAAAAAAGGATTATCCTCAGCAAATAATATCGTCCCTTGTGGAATGCAGAGCAAGGAAGGAGAAAGGGGAAAGCCATCCCAAGTAGGAGTATCATAACCAACCACCGCGTTTTAAACTAACAAATTTTGTTTAAAACGGGTAAAGGAAATGGCATTGATGTCGGAAATGCATGCCACAAGAAAGATTGTCAAACTGGGGCAGAAAATTTTCTTTTCAGTTAGAATTTTTTTTGGAAAATCAGGTACCCATTTGGGGAAGAATAAAAATAGCACCAAGGAAGTGGTCTTTGAACCAGGGTTGCCCCCAACATAATAAGTTTCCAATGGAGGAAGTTATCCCCAGCAGACAGAATAAAGGGATGACACTTGTGCTCAGAAAAGCAAAGAGCCATTATCATCCCCAGCAGCTTCCAAAAGAATGAAGCATCGATTTGAAGGGATAAAATTCCCCAGCAGCGTTATCCTCAACAACGTTATCCCAAGAAGATAACACTTTTATCCCCAGCAGTGTTGAAAAAAAAAAAAACCAAAAACAAATTTGAAGGAGGGGAAGAAAGAAGGCTCCCGCAGTGGTATTATCCCTAGCAAGCAAGAATAAAGCAGCGCAAAGGAAGGAGAAAAGAAAAGAAGAAATTACGAAGGTAAGTTTCTCAAATCATTGATCTTTACATTTTTCTCCTAGGATAAAAAGTCCTAGTATGATGAATTTCCCTCCCGAGTCAAAATCTTGGTCTGATAAAATTGTTCTCCCAAGATAAAATCTTAGTCGGATGAATCTTTCTCCTAAGATCACAACAAAATAGACCTAGTCTGACGATTTATCTCCTAGAGTCAAAATCTTGGTCTGATGAAATTGTTCTCCCAAGATAAAATCTTAGTCGGATGAATCTTTCTCCTAAGATCACAACAAATGGACCTAGTCTGACGATTTATCTCCTAGAGTCAAAATCTTGGTCTGATGAAATTGTTCTCCCAAGATAAAATCTTAGTCGGATGAATCTTTCTCCTAAGATCACAACAAAATGGACCTAGTCTGACGATTTATCTCCTAGAGTCAAAATCTTGGTCTGATGAAATTGTTCTCCCAAGATAAAATCTTAGTCGGATGAATCTTTCTCCTAAGATCACAACAAAATGGACCTAGTCTGACGATTTATCTCCTAGAGTCAAAATCTTGGTCTGATGAAATTGTTCTCCCAAGATAAAATCTTAGTCGGATGAATCTTTCTCCTAAGATCACAACAAATGGACCTAGTCTGACGATTTATCTCCTAGAGTCAAAATCTTGGTCTGATGAAATTGTTCTCCCAAGATAAAATCTTAGTCGGATGAATCTTTCTCCTAAGATCACAACAAAATGGACCTAGTCTGACGATTTATCTCCTAGAGTCAAAATCTTGGTCTGATGAAATTTTTCTCCCAAGATAAGATATCAAATCTTAGTCCGATGAATCTTTCTCCTAAGATAAGATATCAAATCCTAGTCTGATGAATTTTCTCTTAGGATAATTTAAAAAAAAAAAAGTTTAAATTTGAAAAAAAAAAAAAAGTTGTTGAAGTCAGGCGCCAACCTACAGAAAGGAATGGCGATGTATTGGTTGAAGTCAGGAGCCCCCTGAAGAATAGAATGGTGATTTATTGATGGAAGTCAGGAGCCCGCCTGAAGAGAGGAAAGGCGTTTTTAAAAGTTGTTGAAATCTTGCCAACCTAAAGAAAGGAATGGCGATATATGGTTTGAAGTCAGGAGCCCGCCTGAAGGGAGGAATGGCGAATTATTTTCAAAGTTGTTGAAGTCAGGAGCCTGCCTGAAGAGAGGAAAGGCGTTTTTCAAAGTTGTTGAAATCTGGCCAACCTAAAGAAAGGAATGGCGATGTATCGATTGAAGTCAGGAGCCCGCCTGAAGAGAGGAATGGCGCTTATTTTTTAAAAGTTGTTGTTGATATAGGGAGCCCGCCCAGATAATAGAGGCATACATTTCAAGTCTTTACATTTCAGTTGTCAAAGTTGGGAGCCCGCCCACAGATAACAGAGGCATACATATCAGTCTTTACATTTCAGTTGTTGAAGTTGGGAGCCCGCCCAGACAACAGAGGCATACATTTCAGTCTTTATATTTCAAGCATTGAAGTTGGGAGCCCGCCCAAATAACAGAGGCATACATTTCAAGTCTTTAATTTTCAAGTATTGAAGTTGGGAGCCCGCCCAGATAACAGAGGCATACATTTCAAGATCAAGTCAGAGGACAATAAAACAGAGGGTTACAATAGGAATCCCCAGCAGGAAACAATAAAATTCCCCGGCACCGGGAAACAGAAGGTTGCAACAAGAGGTCACAGTACAAACTCAAGTACATGTGTCAAAAGAAGAAAAGCACCGGAAGAAATGCAAGCAGACAAGGAAGCAAGGCAACAAAAACAAATTGTACTCTAGCCTAGCTTCTTGTTTTCTTTTAAGCAAGATGTAACAAGGAGATCGGTAAGCAGTAGTAATAGCATGCAACAACAGTAACATTGCAGTCTCACGGTAGTCCCAGCTACCAAAATTTCCCGAACTACATTGACCTGATTCCTGTTTAGCCCAGGATATGTAGGAAACCTTTGAAGCAAAGGTTCGGTCAAATCTTTTTCAAAAAAATGCTTCACACGGAGTACTCGGATGGGCAAAAATCGCTCGCTTTATCTTTGCACGAAAACCCTTCGTGTCTTCGGGCAAAGAGGGGCAGCTGTAAGCACGTGATTTTTGCCCAATATGAGAATTACTCCCAAAAAATTCAAAAATAAAATGATTTTTCTTTGGTGTGCAATTTTGTGATATTTTGTGATATTTTGAAGAATTATTTGTATTTGTCTGTGCGTGTTTATTCGCTAAATTAATAAAAAATACAAAAATATGTCGCATTTTGCATGTAGGATTTAATTCTACAATTGTTAGTAATTAAAATTGTTTTACAAAAATTAAAAATTACAAAAATAGGCATCGTTTGCATTTTTAGCATTTAATGTCCAAATATACAATTTTATGCTTAATTAATACTTAATTGTGCGTTAATTGTTATTGGGAGTTAATTTGCGCCTTTATAACTTAATTTAGTTCTTAATAATAGTTTAAGTATTTTTATAATTTAGTTTTAGAAAAACAAAAGAAGAAAAGAGAGCGAAAATATAAAGAAAGTCGGAATTGGGCCTCTTCTTCAATTTCAAGCTATAGGCCCAAAAAATGGCCCAATCTTCCCTACGACCCAGTCCATTTCGAACTGGGTCGACCCAGTCCATAACCCAAAAGACCCAAACCCCTTTGTCTTACATTTTACAACAAAAACAAAAGAAAAAAGAAGAAAAAACCCTAAAAACTAAGGAAAGCCATCCGCCCCCTCCCCTTGTCTTCTTCTTCTCCATCTCCAAAATAGTGAGCTGCCATGGCTACCCAGCAGCCACCCCCCTTCGTTGAACACCACCCAAGCACCGTCCAAACACCACCAAACGACACAACCTCTTTCGCGACCCCAACCCCAATCACGCCGGAAAAACCCTCGACCAACGAAGGAGAAACCCCATCGTTGCGGCTTCCTTTCCTCCGACCAGCTGTTCCTGTTCCGAGCACGTCGAGCTGCTGCCATGGTCGACCAGTTGCTCCTGTTCCGAACACGTCAACTGCTGCCCGCGACGAGCTGCGACGAGCAGCCATGAGTGTTCAGCTGCGACGGGCAGCCATGAACGTTCAACTGCGACGAGCTGCGACGAGCAGCCATGAGCGTTCAGCTGCGATGAGCTGCGATGGGCAGCCATGAGCGTTCAGCTGCGACGAGCAGCCATGAGCGTTCAGCTGCGATGAGACTGCTCCAAACGGATGATGATTGCTCCAGCTTCGGCGTAGACATGGATACCGTTGCACCACCTCAATATCGAGCAGCTGTCCGTCGACCTCCCCGTCGACTTGGTCGCCGCTGTTTCTCCTTTTCCTCCAGTGATGCTGCGTCGAACCCCCATTGTTACTGTTGCGACGTTGCTTCAGTCAAGTTCTTAAAGTCGTTTGTTCGTCGTTAAGTTCGTTGTTGAGTCCGGGCAGATTTATTCCCATTATTGAGGGTTATCGAAACAGTCCATACAATCGAATTCGTCGCTGTTCATCTCCGGTTAGTAGATTTTTGAGTTTTATTTTGTCCGTATTTTGTTTTGATATTTTCGAATCTAAAATCGGCAAATGTTTGTTTTGTTCATGTTTATGTTTAGATATTTGATTTTTGGTCTTGTTCATGTTCATGTATTTTTGTTGAATTAATTTTCAGATTTCAAATGGAAGTTAATTAGTTATTTTTCATGTTTATTTCATGTTTGTATTGTTGTTTAAGTGAACATTTGTTATTGTTTAAGTGAGTATTTGTTAGTTTGATGTTTGTTAGATTCAAATTGAAATTTAATTAACTATTTCTTCAATTTGTTTCATGTGTTTATGTATTGTTAGAAATTGTTAATATTGTTAAGTTTAAGCTTAAGTTCATAATTGTTTATTCGTCGATCTTGTTATTTGTCTAAAAGAATTTAGTTGTGTTTGAAGGAAATATATTGATTTAATCGTTTGAATCCGTCATGCTTGTTGTTTAATATAGATTTAATTCATGTTCATACTTTGTTTGGATGATCTTGAATCCGAATTTTGTATAGTTTGATTTCTTGTTTACCATTTATGATTATTGCTCGAATTGTTCTCATAATCTTGTTTAAAGTTTAATATAAGAATTGTTTGTTGTAATGTTGTTAGAGTTGATTTTAAGTTCAATATGATTGAATTTAGAAATCTTCATGCTTTATTTGTTGTTGTTTGAATCCGAAAATAGGATTGTTTGTTGCTAAAATATTGTTCAATCAAGTTTTAGTTGTTCTTTGTTGTTCAATTCGTGTTCATGTGATTTGTTGTTGAAATGTTGTTAAAATCGTGTTCATGTGATATTGTTGTTATGATGTTCATCCATGTTCATATTGTTGTTTGAACATTGTTAGAAATTGATCATATTGTCTATATTTTGGTTAAGTTTGATTAATTGATGTGTTATAGCTGATGGGTAGTTTGGTAAATTTGTAGTACGTTCAGGGGTAGTTTGGTAATTTCAGTAAGGTCGGAGGGGGTAGTTTAGGAATTGTACATTTTGAAATTGTTTATTTGAAGCATGGGGGACAAAATGAAATGGGGTGGGTTGTGATATGATTATTTAATATAAAGGGGGGACAAGATTTAAATTAAAGGGGAATCTTGCATTATTTTAAATAAAGCATGGGGGACAAAATATAATGGGGTGGTGTGATATGTTTATTTAATGTAATGGGGATGAGTGGAAAGATAATGGGTTGGGTAGAGAAAAAGTATTGATTTAATTGATTAAAAGATTTATGGGATGGGATTATATATATGTGAAGTCTTGAACACAAGACATAACAAGAAATACAGAGAGAGAACAGAAAAGATACGAGGAAAAATACAGACACAGATAGAGAAAAAAAACGGACAGAGAATAGAAGAGAGAAAAATTCCGAAAAATATTTAAGCTTTCAAAATAAAAATAAAAGCTAAAAAATCTACTGCTTTCTTTCTTTGTTTGAAATTAGTATTAATGGTTGTTGTTTCATTTAAAGCTTAAAGCTTTTGTTTTTGGGATTACTACTCCACCGGTCTGTACTGGGTTGTTACTGTTGCTGGGCAGTTGTTGATGTTGTACTGTTATTACTGCCGCTGATTCTCATCTTCATTTTCTTGCTTCCAATATCAGGTACATATCTGTAAATTCATGTCATGAAAAGCTTCAACATGACATATTAATGAAGTTCGGGAATTATAATTCTGTTTTCCATTCGTTCAAGTTCATTAGTTTAAAATTTGGTTTTGTTTCAGTTGATTAATATAGTAGTATGTTTGTCGTGATGAATATAAGATAATTGTTACCTCTTAAAGTTCGTATAAGTGTTGTAATAATATCACCTATTTCGGAATTTTCATTAAGTGAAGTCATGATTGAATTATCAAGGTAGGGAACATGACATAAAATGGGCCATTAATTACATCCCGTAATATTGTTAGCTAAATGTAAAGTAGAATGGAAGTATCAAGAAATTACATTATTAGTATATCTTGTAAAAAATCTGATTTTGGTTTAGATTGATATAAGTTGTATGTTCATATATGGCATGATGATGAGTATATATATAATCATATATGGAAGGTGATTTGATATAGCTCGTTACGATGTTAGAGTGTTATGAATGTTTTAGACGGACAATTGTGTTGCATGTAAGACAATTTTATTCAATCGATTTGTATAATAATTCCCTTTCTTATCAACTTGATGCCTATCTACCATCATAAACAAATTAATCAAACGATTATAACTTTGGATTAAAAACAATTAATGTAGAAGGTGATTAGGTTTATAGATTATAACATTTTTTTTAGCATTCGCTTCAAATAGAACAATGAAAATTCTTCAAAAATATCACTTCCTTACATCCATTCTTTCCCAATTTTTATACGTAATTTGCATGTTGTCTATTTGGGTAGGCAAATATTGTATTCACTAAATGGTAGTATTAATCACACATTTATTTTTACTCCACAAATTCGAATGGTTTGAGGAATATAATTCATATGCGAAAAACATAAATTGCGACCAACGTCCAATAAATTGTAAATTATTTTAAGGAATTTAGAGACTAAAAGAATATTTATTTCTCATGATGTTCACATAAAAATACGTGGATATAATAAACAATTTGTAAACAAATTTATACTACCATCAAGAATATTTTTGTGATTAGGGATACGTTCGCGTAACCTAATTATATTTCTAAAGGCAATTCGGATTATGCGTTCGCGCAACTTCGATCGAATATTTAATAAAAGGGATTTCTCGGAGAATATCATTATTAATTTCATAAAAACCCGAGATGTGAGGTTCACTACTTAATTATACAAAAAGGGCGAATGTTCTTGATTTTATTTAAAGCATAATTTCGAAAATAATTATTTTAATAAAAATATTATCTATATTATTGTGTACACGTGCGCGTGACACAACTCCGCATGTTTTAAAAAATATAATTTATAACACGAATATACGTACGCGTGATTCGATTCAAAGAAGGGACTTTAAATCTAAATAGAAGCGGTAACAATAAAATCATGCAATAAAAAATGTATTTAGCAAATCAAAATAATCAAGCCGAATATAACAGTTGAGCGACCGTGCTAGAACCACGGAACTCGGGAATGCCTAACACCTTCTCCCGGGTTAACAGAATTCCTTATCCGGATTTCTGGTGCGCAGACTGTTAAATAGACAGAGTTATATTCTTTTCCTCGATTCGGGATTAAAATAGGTGACTTGGGACACCCTAAATCTCCCAAGTGGCGACTCTGAAATAAAGAAATAAATCCCGTTTCGACTGTCCTTTAATTGAAAAAAACTCCCTTGCACCCTCGCGGGGGCGAAAAAAGGAGGTGTGACAATAACTACTCTTAGAAAGGCTTATGAGTTGTACCACTAATTTTTGGAGTTGTAAATTGTTATGAGTCATTTAAATTAAAGTTAGCAAATATAAATGTTATCTCATTTAATGTTAGGCTTACCTAGTTTGGAGACTAGGTGCCATCATGACTCCTTCGGAGGGATTTTGGGTTGTGGCAAGTTGGTATCAGAGCTCTAGGTTCATAGGTGCTACGAGTTATAAGCGGGTTTAGTAGGGTCTTGCAGATCGGTACGGAGACATCTGTACTTATCTTTGAGAGGCTACAGAACTATTAGGAGATTCCACTTCTTTTATTCCTTATTGTGAGATATTGTTTCATCTAGAAGTATATAACTTATGTTCCTTTACATCCACTCATGTATAATATTACGCTCTCAGTGTCCACTATGCGCCAGTAGTTTGTGATGCTACAGATGGGATACAAAGGAGTCAAGGATGCTCAGGCATTATCTCAACGTGTTGTCTAGACTGAAGATACAAAGGTACTAAGAGGTTATTCAGTTGTTCATAAGAAGGCTCAATGGTTCCTGGCATCTGATCGATGAGTGTGAGCTTGGGAAGGTTTAATTGGTCGACTAGTCGTAGCGATTGTGGCAAGGCCATGAAGTGGGTGTTGATTGGGGATAGTTGGTGGTACTAGAGTATTTTGTGATTTGTGTTGTACGAGCTGTGAAGGTTAGTTTTGCGGATCATCAGATGGTGTTTTCTATGGCTTCGCGCCAAGTGGAGGAGTCCATCAGTGGCATTCAGATTTTAGAGTCGAATTTATATCAGTTTTAACCTGAGGTATGTGTATATGTGGTATTGGTAGGTTCCCGGATTTGGGGTATAACCAAGGTCTGAGATCTTACGCGGTATGATGTTGGGGCTTACAGTATTTCTACGTCATTAATGGACCTACATTTCAGCATCAAGGGGGACGGAGGAACAACTCCAGATTACCAGAAGGTCTATTCAGCGTGGGCGTCGTGGTTGCGGCAAGAAAGGGTGCTTAAGAGGAAATGCGATGGTTTATGATCTTTTGAGCTACGTGGTTCATGCTAGGGTCATCTATATGTGGGGCTTTGATGGGAATTATTGCATATCGACTATCCAAAGAAATGAGTCTGTTCGGTAGTGTTGGGTCAGCATAACAATGGAAGTAAATGGTCCTTTGAATGGGAATTCTCTACTGGCATTTGTGGCAGCACTCTTGGATTGGACGGTTTGTGTGACTCGGGTGAGTTGGGGAGGTTCAATTCGGATGGCTTAGTTGCATGCGAGCGGATCTCGGAGAGTTCTCGATAGTTTGGGCAACGGCTTGAGTCGGCTGGCCACTATGAGCATAATGGATATGCTGTACATTGTGGATTTCTATTGAATAGGTATTAGCCATTAATAGGGTGTTGTCATTGTTGGCTATCATATGTGAAGACTGTGCGCTTTTGGAAAGGACCTTGAGTTTTAGTTTGTAGTGCATGGCTGGCAGCCTGGTGATTACTAGGTTTTGAGGCTTTCGAGGTTCATGTTTCGTTACACGGCTAGAAACTCTATATGAGTGCTTCAGCAGAATGATAGGGTGTAAGTGTTATATCAGCCATTTGAATTGTGTAGTTGAGTTTGAGTTTGGAAATATTGGTATTCCTGAGGTTTTGGGGCTAAATGCCCTCATATGTGGAACATTTCCTATTTGCGGATTATGAAGGAACGTTGAGGATGAGGTAGTTAATAGCATGCGTGATTGATAGGTCGCTGTGGATTTTTGGAAAGGATATTTACCTATTTGGAAATCATCAGGATTCAGGTTGGAGGCTATTTGAAAGCTCAATGAGAATATGTATCTTGTATCAGGTCCAGTTGGTATGCTCCTGTGAGATTATCATTATGGTTATGTTATCAAGCAGAATGGATGTTATTTATTCCTCTAGCCTATGATATATGCTACTCTTTTATGCTGTGTTAGGCGGTGAGGTTGAATGATTCTTCCCCACGCATGTTGCAATTCTGTTCAGGCCTTATGGCGATGCGGGCGAGATAGCCCTCGTGATGTTGATTTACTCATTGCACCTTAGTTGTGCTTGCTTCTTTCATGTTTTAGCACTTTCATTGATTTTCTCACAGTTTTATTTGTGCACTCTATTTTACTTGATATTAGTATTTATATGATCAGTGAATCAAAGCATTTTGGCTCGATGAGTATTTCGGGCTACACGCCCCAACGGATGTTATGTGGGATACCCCTTTCCTCGTGTTTATTTGGTACTGTGTTTTCCCTCCGTGGGATGGTTTGATGAAAATTGTACTTTTGTTGTTACACATGTTGCACTCGTTAGATAATTCTTATACTTTGCTTTTTTTTTTATTTGTGATGCATAATTGAGTTATTGCTAGTTTAGTGTACGAATTGTGTAGTGTGAGAATCCGTGTGGTTTCGTGATGAGTTGCTAGTTGGGTTTCTTGTATTGGCTGAGATGAGATTCTTAGACCCGAGGTTAGTACTATGGTATTGAGGGTGAGCAGTTTTTGGAAGTATGAAAGTGTTTCTGCTAAGATTTGGGTAATGGCCCTTGGCGGGCGAGAGAGCTTCTTGACTTGTTGTCTTCATGGGTGGCTATGATTTCCCGCATGTTTCTTTATCATGAGCAGCAATGCGGAGGTCCGGAACAAGGTTATATTCATTGTGAAGGGTATTGCCGGCATCTAGGATGTTATTTGATCAGCTATGGCAGTTAGAGGTTATTGGTTCAGGCATTTGAGTTGTGTGGAGCAACATGTTATTGTATTCTGGATCGGAATTTGGCTCGATTCAGCTTGTTAAGGTTCAAGCAGTGTGATGACGTGGAATTCGGATCCTATGATGAATTTCAGATGTTGAGGTTTGGGTTCTGTTCTAAGGTTATGGTCTAAGGAGGAGGTGAGACCTTCAATTAAGTTGCATTGTCAGATCTGCTTAGGTTGGGTGATGGAGAATCAGCCCCGGGTGTACATATGGTGAGCTCATGCAGTGGTTCGATGGATTTTGAACGACTTCGGACACGTTCGAGGACGAACGTAGTTTAAGTGGAGGAGGATGTAATGACTCGACTGGTCATTTTGAGAAATTTCGTCAACTTCGGCAGTTTGAGGTTACGAGCAGCTTCATAATATGTGTATCGACTTGCGTGCATGATTGAATTCAGTTAACGGATGATTCAGAGTCAAATTGAAAAAAGAAAACTAGTTTTGGAAGCTTAAATGGTAAGAATTTGTTCGAAATTGGACTTTTGAGTAAACGGCTCCGGAATGGGTTTTGGGTGATCTCAACAGCTTCATATGGTGATTTTGGACTTAGGCGAGCGTCCGGATTCGAATTTGGAGGTCTGTAGGGTAATTTGAGGCGTTTCGACGAAAGTTAGAAAAGTTAAAGTTTGGAAAATGGAGAAGTTTGACCCATAGTTGACTTTTGTGATATCGGAGTTGGAATGCGATTCCGAGAGTTGGAACAACTCCGATATGTGATTTTGGACTTGTCTACAAAATTTGGTGTCATTCCGGGTTGATTTTATAGGCTTCGGCACGACTTTTGGAAGTTGCAAGGTTTGAAAGTTCCTAAGTTCGATTTTTGGTGTGATTCGTTATTTTGGCATTGTTTGATGTGATTTGAGACCTCAAGCGAGTGCGTGTTAGGTTATATGACTTGTTTTTGTGTTTGGACGGGGTCTCGAGGGCCTCGGGTGTGTTCCGGGCGGGCTACGGGTCATTTTCCCTTCTTTTAGAACTACTATTTCTGGTATCTGATATCCTCCTTTGCGTTCGCGAAGTGTCTCTGCTAGCCACCTCATTTTCCTTCTTCGCGTTCGAGTAAAATGACTCTCGTTCGGGAAGCTCTGCTTCTTTCTTCATCGCGTTCGCGTCCACCTCACGCGTTCGCATAGTTACGTAGTTCCACTCTTCGCGTTCGCATACTAGTTCACACGTTCGCGAAGAGCAATCTTGGTCAGACTTCCTTTCTTCGCGTTCGCGTACGTGCTGTCGCGTTCGCGAAGATCACCTGGGCAGCCTTCATTTTTCTTCTTTGCGAACACGATCCTTCCTTCGCGTTCGCGATGCACAAATGCCTGGGCAGAATAAATAGTACTCTATTCCGAGGTTTGCCATTTTCACAATTTTTGGAGTTCTAGAGCTCGGTTTTGGACGATTATTTGTAGGGTTTTCAAGAAAAACGATTGGGTAAGTGTTATTCACCTAGAATTGATAATATTCCATGTTTTGTCTTCATTTTTATCATTTAATTTGTGATTTGGGTTGAGGAAAATGTTGGTTTTTGAAAAACAAATTCTAAAATAAAAAATCATGATTTGATGGACCAAATGGTATCGGAATTTGATAAATTTTGTATGGTTATACTCGTATCGGAATGAGGATTCGTTTTTTGTAAAAAAAAATTGGGTTTCAAGGCGCGGGCCCGGGGGTTGACTTTTGGACCGATTTTTGAATTTTGTTAAAGATTGAGACATTATGATCCAGAATGATTTCTTATGTCTTTTATTTGTGCTTTGAAGTTAATTTGGTTAGATTTGGGCCGTCCGGAGGTCTTTTCACCCGAGAAGTGCATTTTAGAGTATCGGTTTGTCATCTTTGAGGTAAGTATCTTGCCTAACCTTGTGTGGGGGACTTCCCCTTAGGATTTGAGTCTTCTATGTTAATTGTAGTCCGTGCAAGCGAGGTGACGAGTGTGTGCTCGGACTTATTTATGGGAAATTTGCCTCTAGGGTTCTTAGGTCCTTATGTTCATTATGTGGAAATATTCTGTTAAGATTGAGTTCTTAATTGCTTAAATTACCTCTATATGCTCCATATGATGTTGTTAGATTTCCTCTAATTCTTACGTGTTACTTGACCCTTAATTGCCTCAATTGAAGTGGTTGCCTTCCTTATTCTTTTGATACTTCTTGATTGTGAGTTCCTCTATGACTTCGTGCAAATATGTTACATGTCCAATTGTTATGGTTACCGGTGTAGTTATCACGTGCTTATTATGCCTTGTTGTTTTGTTAAGGTTATTGTGCTTCTTAGTTTGTCCGTGATCCTTACTGTGTACTATTCATGCTTAAATTGACGATTATTCATGTTGAACATGACTTATGACATTCTCTTTGTAATTGACCATTGTTGAGTATTGACTCAAGTTAAGATCTATATTGCAAAGCTAACTATTGAAGCAAGATTGGTTATTGTTGATTCCCTTGCAGGGAGGTTATTGTTTCTATTGTTGATTCCCTTGTCGGGAAGTTATTGTTTCTATTGTTGATTCCCTTGCCGGGATGTTATTGTTTCTATTGTTGATTCCTTTGCCGGGATTTTATTGTTTCTATTGTTTGTGTGAGGAAGAGTTTAAAGCACGAAGGGTGATGCCGTGCATGATATTGTGAGGAAGAGTGTAAGGCACGAAGGGTGATGCCGTGCATGATATTATGAGTAAGTGTAATGCATGAAGGGTGATGTCGTGCCGATATTGTGAGTGTAAAAGCACGAAGGGTGATGTCGTGCCACATTATTGAGAGTAAAAGCACGAAGGGTGATGCCGTGTCACATTATTGAGAGTAAAAACCTGAAGAGTGATGTCGTGCCATGATTATGAGAGAGTTAAAGCACGAAGGGTGATGCCGTGCACATTTCTATTTATGCATATGGTGAGGAAGAGCGATAAAGCACGAAGGGTGATGTCGTGCACTTTCTGTTTGTTGTGTTTATTTGGGGTTATCAATTCAAGTGTTTTAACTGTTCAGATTTCTTTTACTGTTGTGATCCTTTGTGATGGAACCCCATAGTGTTTTCAATACTTCGCCGTATTTATATATTTATGTCAATACTTCTAATTTCAATAATTGTTTCATTTTTAATTCAATTAGTTACTCAATTAAATTCCCTTAAACCGTCTGAGGTTGCATTTTACTTAAAAAGGAATTTCTACTAAGTTAATTTATTAAATCCCATGTTAAAGGTAATAATTCATTCGATGTTGTATTTTAATTGAAAATGGTACTTTCTTTATTCAAATGATTTCTAAAAATAACTTCATATTTTCTTGCTGAGTTCCTAATTGGCTTAGAAGTTGTACTCTACTTTATGTTATGTAAATGAGACTCCTTGAACATCTTAATTGCATTAGTTATGGACCCTATGTACTAAGTTACATGAGAACGTTGTTGTGCGAAGAGCGATAGAAATATGTGGGCACAAGGTTCCGGGTGTGCTAAAGGTTTGGTAATTGAGGTTATGATATGAGACATCAAGTTTGAGATGGCTGGAATTGTGCATCAGAAATGATATGATTTATTGAGCTGACATCGCCTTTCATGGTTTGAGTACATTTTTTCTTGTCTGTGTTACAACTATGTTGGTTCTAATTTATTTGGTTATGTTTCGTTTCAATCTGTGTTTCCCTTTATTGTTTCTACTGATTGTAGTTTGTTCTTTCCCTGCTATTGATATTACTTTGTCATCTTTAGGTTGATAGTTTATTAGCATATGTTGTTTAATTTATTTGACCAGTAGGTGTCTGGACTGTTCCTCATCACTACTCCATCGAGGTTAGTCTTAATACTAAATGGGCACCGCTGTGGTGTGCTCATACTACACTTCTGTACATTTTTATGTACATATCCAGGTATTCAATCAGTAGTAGCTGTGTGGGTCGTTGCGGTGGAGATTCAAGGTAAACTTGTTGTAGCGTTCGCAGTCCTTGGAGTCACCTTCATTTGTACTTATTTACATTTGTTCCTATGTTTCGGAACAGTGATGTATTTATTTTGTATAACTACTCTTAGAAAGGCTTATGACTTGTACCACCGGTTTTGGGAGTTGTAATTTGTTATGAGTCAATTAAATTAAAGTTAGCAAATATAAATGTTATCTCAGTTAATGTTAGGCTTACCTAGTTTAAAGACTATGTGCCATCATGACTCCTTCAGAGGGATTTTAGGTCGTGACAAGAATAGAACTCAAGGGGAGTCAACTCAAATCATCATCAAAAGTGTTAAAGACTACAAGAAAACACTTCTATGATGTTGTAGTGTGATTGAGGGCTATTGGGAGCTAAGTTGAGATAGGGTTTTGAGATGTAGATGCTTTTTGAGGTATTTATAACATCTCTTTGATTGTTCCTAAGGTTAATCTTGTGTTGGTTGTGTTGTTTGAGTGAAAAACCATAAGATAGCACTTGAAAGAATATGAGATATAGTTATCTCTTTGGTTGGACTGTTTTATGGCTAAATATATGATTTGTTGTGGCTGGAAATTATGAGAAATAATTTGATAATGTTGTGGCTGCTGTTGTTAAGGTTTTCTAGGTGTTAATTAAGTTGATTGAAGAAGAAAAGATGAAAAACAAGTGATTGACGATAAAAGTTAAGTTGCTAGGCATATGGGGCTATTTTGGAAGGCATTTTGAAATATAGTACAAATAAGTACGAGGTTCTGAAGGTGGTAAACTAACATATGGAAATAGGGTTGGATCCAATTTATGTTTTATTATTAGTAAAAACAAGTTTGTCGTTCAATGATTGTTAAGATAATCAGAGAAACTGATATTGGATTATATTGTAGTTGTTGCTACTGTTTGTTATTGTTGTTGTTGTCGGGCTATTGATGACCCTTAGTGGTCTTTGGGATGTATTAAAAACAGGGGAGCTTCTGCCCAATTTTCCGTAAGCTATACGACTATACAAATGCAATGGTACGATATTATATGTTGACGACAATGTCATTTCACTTGTTATAGATGCAAGAGGTTATGTTGAGCTTGGTTGAGGAATAAGAAAGAGATCATACAGGTATGTTAAGGTACTTCCTTCTTTCTTTTGGGATGATCTAAAGTGAAATGAACATAGACAATACGCTATTTCATAACGTATCTACTCCTAGCAACTAAGTTTGTCCATGTTGTTCTTTTCTTATAAAGTTATTCTAAGCAAGTATATATGATCCCTGAATACTATTGAGGTTCATATTGATGGTGTGGAAGTCCATAATGTTAATTGAA
Source organism: Nicotiana sylvestris (assembly GCF_000393655.2). NCBI lineage: Eukaryota > Viridiplantae > Streptophyta > Magnoliopsida > Solanales > Solanaceae > Nicotiana > Nicotiana sylvestris. Next base: position 153,551,334 of record NC_091063.1, on the reverse strand, counting down.
GGTGTGACGACCCTACGTCACTCAAAAGGTTTAGAACATGATTCAATGAGTTTAAAATGCATTGTATATATGTATCTATTTTACTCTACCGAGCCGCACTATAGTCGACCAGATATGGCACCTACTGTGCAACCATGGATCAGTTGGTTTTTACCGACCTCCACATGGCTGGGTACGATTCTACCGAGCTTGATAATGGCCGGGTACATTTTTACCGAGCCTATTATGGCCAGGTACGATATAATGATGTGGATGCCCACAGAGGTGAATGTTTTTTAAAATCTTATGTATATATATGTAGCATGCATTTCATGTCGGTAGCCCTTAGAGGTACTCAGATGTTACAGGTTGTATCTTTTTGTGATGACCCAATAGGTCATCTAGAGTTTTAGAACCTAATTCTGTGTTTCAAAGTCTCAAATATCTCATTTTAGCCTTTCTCAATTTGCGTGTGCAGTCCGGGTGTTTTTTCGGAAAGATTTTATGTTAAAAACTTATAAAATATGAAATTTTTGCTTTAAAATCATTTGAGTTAACTTTGGTCAATGTTTTGAGCAAACGAACTGGAATCCATATTTTGATAGTCCTGGTGGGTCCATATCTTGATTTGGGACTTGGGCATATGCCCAGAATCGAATTCGGAGGTCCCAAGCTCGAGTTATCGTATTTTGTTGAAAAATTGAGGTTTAGAGGCTTAATGAATCTAAAAGTTTTGCCAATGTTTGACATTATTGATATCGGGCCCGTATTTTGGTTCCAAAACCCGGTATAGGTCCATTACTATATTTATGACTTGTCTGTCAAATTTGGTGAGAAACGGAGTAGGTTTGACGTGATTCGGACGTCCGGTTGTTAAAATAGAAGTTCATGAGTTTTGTTGAAAATCTCATTTGATTTGGTTTTCAATTTGTAGTTCTAGGTGTTATTTTGGCGATTTGATAGCGCGAACAAGTTCGTATGTGTTTTTGGAGTTGTGTGCATGTTTGGTTTGGAACCCTGAGGGCTCGGGTGAGTTTCAGATAGGCTACGGAGTGAGTTTTGGACTTAGGAATGTACTGGTGTGCTTCAGTTCTGGTGCATGCCTCAAACCTTGCAATTGCGAGGTCAGTCTTTGCATTTGCGACCCCTGTCAGGTTCGCATTTGCGAGCTACTCCTCGCAATTGCGAAGAGCAGCTGGGCACCGCATGGTTCGCATTTGCAACATATACTTCACAATTGTGAAGTGGGGCTGGGGGACAGTAATAGCATTTGCGATCAAATGGTCGCATTTGCGGGGTGGCCATTGTTCGCAATTGCGAACAAATCATCACAATTCCGATGATAGCAGAAAATGTGGGACTTTGCATTTGTGAAGAAAGCTTGCATTTGTGGGGTTCGCAATTGTGAACCCCAGGTCACAATTGCGACATCTGCGATTGGTCAAGTATGAGTTAGATGGGATTTTCTCTCATTCTTCAAATTTTTCAAACAAGAAAATCCTAGAGGCGATTATTCTAAGAGACCTTCTTCCCCAATCCATTAGTAAGTGATTCTAACCTATTTTCTTTCAACCTTTCATTACATTTCATAAGATTTCAACCTAAAATCTAGTGTTTTCATGGTGGAAATTGGGAGTTTGGGTTGAATTAGGGATTTTATAAAATTGGAATTTAGCCCTTAAATTAAGGTCGAATTGCAAAATAAATTACATAACCGGGCTCGGGGGTGAATGGGTAATCGGGTTTTGTCCGAATTTCGGGTTTGGACCAAGCGGGCCTAGGAGTTGACTTCTTTTGACTTTTTCGATAGTGACCTAAATTGAATATTTTGCAATCGTGGATAGTTCCTAAGGCTTAATTTGAATCGATTGGTTGGTAATTTGCTAGATTTTGTTGATTCGGAGGCTTGCTTGAAAGGCAAAGCTGTGGTTGAGCTTTGAGTCGATCTTTGGAGCGAGGTAAGTGTCGTTGTTAATCTTGACTTGAGGGATTAGGACTTGTTTGCCTATTTGCTACATGTTTAGATGTTGGGTACAACGTATATGTGAGGTGACGAGTACTTATGGTTGTTATTGGGTTAAAGCATGAGGGTGGGACTTGTTCCTTGTAATTTATTGCCTACTTTGATCGTGTTATCCATGCTTAGACTAGTTACTTATCAAAGTGATTGTTCTTTCTGCATTTATGGGCTTTCTGTGAGAATTGAGTATTGTTTCTAAAGTTGAGGTTCGTACTATGGAACCATTTTGACGTAAGGCTTGGTCTTGTTCATTCTATCTCTCTGTTATTATATGTTCATTGTTATGTGGTAAGGGAGAGTGTTAATGCACTAAGGGTGATGTCGTGCTGTATTTGAGTGTTGATGCACGAAGGGTAATGCCGTGCCATATTGAGAGAGTTAATGCACGAAGGGTGATACCGTGCCACATTTTGAGATTTAATGCATGAAGGGTTATGTCGTGCTGCATCTATTGATTTATTATGAAAGTGAGAGTAAAAGCATGAAGGGTGATGACGTGCTGTATTATTTTGGTATTGTGAGGTTGAGAGTAAAAGCACAAAGGGTGATGCCATGGAGTTTGTTCATTTTGTTTATTCGTTTGACTGGTTAAAGGCATATTAACTGTTCTGGTTATTATTTCTGTTGTAACTACCGTGTCTTGTACCCTTTTCGTATGTCCCCTCCCAATATTATATGTTTAGCCTTTATCTATTATTATATTGAACGTATATTGTTATCTGTACAGGTTATTTACGTGGTGTTTTGTCATAGCCTTGTCACTATTTCGTCGAGGTTAGGCTCGACACTTATGGAGTACATGGGGTCGGTTTTACTCATACTACACTCTGTACTTCTTGAGCGAACTTTGGTACTGGCCCCAGCTGTTCATGATGCATAGTAGCTCGGATTTGCTGACTTGGAGACTCGAGGTAGATCTGCTGGCGTCCGTAGACCTTGAAGTCCCCTTCCATATCCCCTTATTTACTGCTCTTTTCATTCGAGACAATTGTACTTATTTCAGACTTTGTTTGTAGAAAATTCTAGAAGCTCGTGAATTGTAACTCCAGATCAGGGTTGTATCACATAATATTGACTTTTATGTTATTCTGCACTCAATTTTAGCCTTATTTCGATTTAATTGATTTTGTTTATTGAAATTGATTAAAATTGCCTTATAAATCTTCTGATATTGGCTTGCCTAGCAAGTGAAATGTTAGGCGCCATCATGGTCCCGAAGGTGGGAATCACGGGTCGTGAAAAGTTGGTATCAGAGTACTAGGTTGCCTAGGTCTCACAAGTCATGAGCATGCTTAGTAGAGTGTGGAGGATCGGTACAAAGACATATGTACTTATCTTCCAGAGGCTATGAAGTTTAGGAACAAATTTCACTTCTATTCTTCTCTGTCGTGCGATTTTATTCTCTCACTACCAATTGAACACTTCTACTTTTGTTCTCTCGCAGATGACGAGAACACATACTACATCTTCAGCTGGACAACAACTAGAGCCCCCATTGGTAGCTCCTACGAGAGGCAGAGGTCGAGATCGAGGCCGCGCTAGAGGCTGAGGCAGGGGCAGAGCTTAGCGCAAAGCTCGAGTAGCAACACCAGCAGTGGAGCCTCAAGTGGAGCTTGATGATGAGGTTCCATCACAGACTGTTCCTGTTGGACCAGCTCAGGTCCCGGAGGGGTTCATCGCCACCCCAATGCTTCAGGACGCTCTGGTCCATTTACTGGGGCTTATGGAGAGTGTGGACCAAGCTGGTATTCCCTATGGAACAAGACTTCTCTCAGACTTGGGGAGGAGCACAGCCTCCCGCAACTCACACTCCAAAATAGATTTCTCCCTTGTACCAAACTCCAGCAGCCCAGCCAGTTGGGTAGTTTAGCAGGTTGTTGCGGCACAGGCCGGTGATGGGCCAGCCATGTCTTTTGAGGGCTTGTTAAGATTGGACAAGTTTAACAAGATCTTTCCAGTTCACTTCAGTGGTGCACCTTTTGAGGACCCACATGAATATCTAGACCGCTAGTATGAGGTGATGCAGAACATGAGGATAGTTGAGACCAATGTGGTCAATTTTGCTGTGTTTCAGATAACGCGTTCCTCTAAGATATGGTGGAAGGATTATGTCTCTACTATACTAACTGGGTCGCCTACTCTTACTTGGGACCAGTTCTCTCAGCTATTTCTTGAGAAGTTCCTTCCTATCAATGTAATAGAGGATTATCGCAGACAGTTTGAGCGTCTCCAATAGGGCAGTATGTCAGTCACTTAGTATGAGACCCGTTTTGTGGATCTGGCCTATCATGCTATTATTTTGCTTCCTACTGAGAGAGAGATGGTGATGAGGTTTAATGAGGAGCTTGCCCAGCCTATCAAGTTGCAGATGGCCAAGGAGACCAGGAGTGAGATTTCTCTTCAGATAGCTGCTAATGTTGCAAGGCGAGTCAAGATGGTTCTTGCATAGGGGGGAGGTCAGGGGTCTGACAAGAGGCCTCATCATTTCGTTGGGTTCAGTGGTGCCTCGTTTGGAGGTAGGGGTACTTTTGGTAGAGACCATCCTCCCAGGCCATTTCATTCAACACTCCAGGCGTCTCACAATGCTTCAGGTGGCCGTGGCCTCATATGTCTTATCCCGACCAGCTAGCCTATAGTGCACCACCAGCTCCTATTAGTGCACCTCCGCTCTAGAGTTTTTAGGGTGGTTTTTCAGGTCGACAAGGTCAGTTTCAGGGTCAGCAGTCATAGCAGCCGAGGTCCTATTATACTTGTGATGATCCGAGGCACATTGCTAGATTTTGCCCTCGGGCATCGAGCAGGTCACAACATCAGGGTTCTCGTGCCATAGTTCCGATGCTGGGTGCTTCACCGCCCACTCGCCAGCTAGAAGTAGGGGTTAGGCAGCTAGAGGTAAAGGTCATGCTATTAGAGGTGGAGGTTAGACTGCTAGAGGTAGAGGCCAACCAGCTAGGGCACATCCTAGAGATATAGTTCAAGGTAGTGGGGCCCAGTCCCAATGCTATGCTTTCCTAGCCAGATCTTAGGCTGAGTCATCTGACACTGTTATCACAGGTACTGTTTCAATTTTCCATAGAGATGCTTTAGTCTATTTGATCCGAGCTCTACTTATTCCTAAGTGTCATCCTATTTTGCTTCATATTTGGTTGTGCCTCGTGATTCTTTGAGTGCCCTTGTGTATGTGTCCACATCTGTGGGAGATGCTATTATTGTAGACCATGTTTATCATTCGTGTGTGGTTACCATCGGGATATTTGAGAGTAGTGTTAATCTTCTACTTCTCGATATGGTAGATTTTGATGTTATCTTGGGTATGGATTGGCTATCACCTTATCACGCTATATTGGATTGTCATGCCAAGACGGTGACCTTAGACTTATCGAGGTTTCCTCGATTAGACTGGAGAGGGACTCTTGGCTATTGTACCAGTAGGGTTATCTCTTCTGTGAAGGCTCATCATATGGTCGAGAAGGGGTGTCTAACTTATTTGGCTTATGCCCGTGATTCTAGTGTGGAGGTTCCTTCCATGGATTCAATACCAGTTGTTTGTGAGTTTTCAAAGGTGTTTCCTGCAGACCTGTTGGGGATACCACCTGACAGGGATTTTAACTTCTATATTGACTTAGCTTCGGGCACTTAGCCCACTTCTATTCCGCCATACCGTATAGCCTCACCATAGTTGAAAGAATTGAAAAACAGTTGCAAGATTTGCTTGACAAGGGCTTTATTAGACCTAGTATCTGGCCCTGTGCGCCCGTGTTATTTGTGAAGAAGAAATATGGATCGATGAGGATGTGCATAGATTACCAGCAGTTGAACAAAGTCACCATCAAGAACAAGTATCCACTACCGAAGATTGATGACTTATTTGATCAACTTCAGGGTGCCAAGGTATTTTCAAAGATTGATTTGAGGTGTGGATACCATCAGTTGAGGATTAGGGCATCCGATGTCCATAAGACAACTTTTCAGACTCGGTATGGGCATTATGAGTTTCTAGTGATGTCATTTGGGTTGACAAATGCCCCAACAACATTTATGGATTTGATGAACCGGGTGTTCAAGCCCTATCTGGATTCCTTTGTGATTGTGTTTATTGATGATACATTGATCTACTCCCATAGTTGAGAAGAGCATGAGCAACATCTTTGGATCGTACTGAATTCTGAGAGACAACCTATATGCTAAGTTTTTAAAATGCGATTTTTTGGTTGGACTCAGTCGCTTTATTGGGGAACATAGTATCAGTAGATAGCATTCAAGTGGATCCCAAGAAGATTGAGGCAGTTCAGAACTGGCCTAGACCACTTCAGCTATAGAGATCCAGAGTTTCTTGGGTTTGACAGGTTATTACTCTAGGTTCATGGAGGTTTCATCTATAACAGCCCCGTTGACTAGGTTGACTCAGAAGGGTGCCCCATTCAGATACACAGTGCGGAACGATGATGCCAAGTAGGTTACTATTGGAGATGATGGAGTTTTGAGGATGCAGGGTCGTATTTGTGTGACTCATATAGATGGACTTCGTGAGTTCATTCTTGAGGAGGACCACAGTTTCTGGTATTCTATTCATTTGGATGCTGCCAAGATGTATCAGGACTTTCAACAACATTATTGGTGGAGAAAGATGAAGAAGGATATAGTGGCATATGTAGCTCGGTGTCTAAATTGTCAGCAAGTAAAGTATGAGCATCAGAGACCTAGTGGTTTACTTTAGAAGTTAGAGATTCCTAAGTGGAAGTGAGAGCATATCACTATGGATTTTATTATTGGACTTCCATAAACACAGGGGAAGTGCGAAGCAGTTTGGGTCGTTGTGGACACGCTTAGCAATTTAGTGCATTTCATTCCTGTAGAAGTTACCTATTCTTCAGAGTGGTTGACTGAGATTTATATGCGCGAGATCATTCGTCTTCACGGTGTGCCCATGTCTATCATTTATGATCGAGGTACGCAGTTTACCTCGCACTTTTAGAGGGTAGTACAATGTGAGTTAGGCACACAGGTTGAGTTGAGCACAACATTTCATCCTCACACAGACGAACAGTACGAGTGCACTATTCAGATATTGGAGGATATGCTTCGCGCTTGTGTTATAGACTTCAGAGTTTCTTAGGATCAGTTCTTACAACTTGCGGTATTTGCCTACAACAACAGTACCAGAGGAGCATTCAGATGGCTCCCTATGAGGTACTGTATTAGAGGTGGTGCCAATCGCTAGTTGGATGGTTCGAGCCTGGAGAGGCTCGGTTGTTGGGTATAGATTTGGTATAGGATGCCTTGGATAAGGTCAAGATTATTCATGATCGACTTCGCAGAGCTCAGTCCAGGAGAAGAGTTATGCCGACCATGGAGTTTGTGATGTTGCATTCATGGTTGGAGAGAGGGTATTGCTCTGGGTTTAACCCATGAAGGGTGTAATGAGGTTCAGAAAGAAGGGAAAGTTGAGCCCTAGGTATATCAGATCTTTTGAGATTCTTCATAGAGTGGGTGAGTTAGCTTACAAACTCGCATTGCCACCTCGTTTGTCAGTAGTCCATTTGGTGTTCCATGTTTTCATGCTTCAAAAGTATCATGGTGATCCATCCCATGTGTTAGATTTCAGCTCTGTCTAGTTAGAGAAGGATTTGACCTATGAGGAGGAGCCAGTGGTTATTCTAGCCCGGCAGGTTCCTCAGTTGAGATTTAAGAGTTATCATTCAGTTCGAGTGTAGTGGAGAGGTCAGCCATCAAGGCAACTACTTGGAAGTCCTAGTCGGACATGCGGAGTAGATATCCACACCTTTTCACCAGCCCAGGTACTTTTCTATGTCCGTTCGAGGATGAACGATAGTTTTAGAGGTGGGGAATGTGATGACCCGATAGGTTATCTAGAGTTTTAGAACCTAATTCTGTGTTTCGAAGTCTCAAATATCTCATTTTAGCCTTTATCAATTGCGTGCGCAATCTTGGTAGTTTTTCAGAAAGCTTTTATTTTAAAAACTGATAAAACATGAAATCTTTGCCTTAAATCCATGTGAGTTGACTTTGGTCAACATTTTGAAAAAAGGACCCGAATCCATATTTTGATGGTCCAGGTAGGTCCATATCATGATTTGGGACTTGGGCATATGCTCGGAATCGAATTCGGAAGTCGCTAGCTCGAGTTATAGTATTTTGTTGAAAAATTGAGGTTTAAAGGCTTACTAAATCTAAAAGTTTGACTTTATTGATATCGTCTCCATATTTTGGTTTCAAAACCCGGTATAGGTCCATTATTATATATATTAATTGCCTGTCGAATTTGGTGAGAAACGGAGTTGGTTTGACGTGATTCAAACGTCCAGTTGTTAAAATAGAAGTTCATGAGTTTTCTTGAAAATTTCATTTGATTTGGTATTCAATTCGTAGTTCTAGGTGTTATTTTGGCAATTTGATCGCGCGAGCAAGTTCGTACGATGTTTTTGAACTTTTGTGCATGTTTGGTTTAGAGTCCCGAGAGCTCGGGTGAGTTTCGATACGGAGTGAGTTTTGGACATAGGAATGTGCTGGTGTGCTCCAGTTCTGATGTAGGCCTCAGACCTCGCAATTGTGAGGTCAGGCTTCGCAATTGTGACCTCTATCAGGTTCGCATTTGCGAGCTACTCCTCCAAATTGCGAAGAGTAGCTGGCACCACATGGTTCGCATTTGCGACCTATACTTCGCAATTGCGAAGTGGGGCCGAGGAGACAGTGATTGCATTTGCGATCAAATGGTCGCATTTGCGGGGTGGCCAAATCATCGCAATTATGATGATAGCAGGTGGGACTTCGCATTTAAGAAGAAAAGCTCGCATTTGCAGGGTGCGCAATTGCAAACCCTAGGTCGCAATTGCGACATCTGCGAGTGGTCAAGTATGTGTTAGACAAGATTTTCTCTCATTCTTCAAATTTTCAAAACAAGAAAACCCTAGAGGCGATTTTTCTAAGAGACCTTCTTCCCAATTCATTGGTAAGTGATTCTAACCTTTTTCTTTCAACCTTTCGTTATATTTCATAATATTTCAACCTAAAATCTAGTGTTTCCATGGTTGAAATTGGGGGTTTGGGTAGAATTAGAGATTTTTTCTAAAATTAGGATTTAGACCTCAAATTGAGGTTGAATTTCAAAACAAATTACATAACCGGGTTCGGTGGTGAATGGGTAATCAGGTTTTGTTCGAATTTCGGGTTTGGACCAACCAGGCCCAAGAGTTGACTTTTTTTGGCTTTTTCGATAGTGACCTAAATTGAATCTTTTGCAATCGTGGGTAGTTCCTAAGGCTTAATTTGAATCTTTTGGTTAGTAATTTTCTAGATTTTGATGGTTCGGAGGCTTGCTTGAAAGCCACAGCTATGGTTGATCTTTGAGTTGATCCTTGGAGCGAGGTAAGTATCGTGGTTAACCTTGACTTGAGAGATTAGGACTTGTTTGCCTATTTGTTACATGTTTAGATGTTGGGTACAACGTATATGTGAGGTGACGAGTACTTATGCATTGTTATTGGGTTAAAGCATGCGAGTGAGACTAGTTCCTTGTAATTTATTGCCTACTTTGATCATGTTATCCATACTTAGACTATTTACTTATCAAATTGATCGTTCTTTCCGCGTTTATGGGCTTTTTGTGATAATTGAGTATTGTTTCTAAAGCTGAGGTTGGTATTGTGGAACCATTTTTATGTAAGACTAGGTCTTGTTCATTTTATCTCCCTATTATTATAGGTTCATTGTTATGTGGTAAGGGAGAGTGTTAATGCACTAAGGGTGATGTCGTGCTGTATTTGAGTGTTGATGCACGAAGGGTAATGCCGTGCCATATTGTGAGAGTTAATGCACGAAGGGTGATGTCCTGCCATATTTTGGGAGTTAATGCATGAAAGGTGATCTCGTGCTGTATCCATTGATTTATGATGAAAGTGAGAGTAAAAGCACGAAGGGTGATGTCGTGCAGTATTATTGTTTCATTGTGAGATTGAGAGTAAAAGCATGAAGGGTGATGTCATGCAATTTGTTCATTATGTCTATTTGTTTTACTGGTTAAAGGAATAATGACTGTTCTAGTTATTATTTTTGTTGTAACTATCGTGTCTTGTACCCCTTTCACATGTCCCCTCTCAATAGTACATGTTTAGCCTTTATCTGTTGTTATTTTGTACGTATATAGTTATCTGCACATGTTATTTGCGTGGTGTCTTGTCATAGCCTCGTCACTACTTCGTCAAGGTTAGGCTCGATACTTTCGGAGTACATAGGGTCGGTTGTACTCATACTACACTCTGCACTTCTTGTGCAGACTTTGGTAGTGGCCCTAGCTGTTCGTGAGACGTAGAAGCTTGGAGTTGCTGACTTGGAGACTCGAGGTAGATCTGCTGGCATGCGCAGACCTTGAAGTCCCCTTCTATTTCCCTTTATTTACTGCTCTTTTCATTCGAGATAGTTGTACTTATTTCAGACTTTGTTTGTAGAAAATTCTAGAAGCTCGTGAATCGTGACTCCAGATTCGGGTTGTATCAGATATTATTAGCTTTTATGTTATTCCGCACTTAGTTTTAGCCTTATTTCGGTTTAATTTATTTTTTTTATTGAAATTGATTAAAATTTGCTTATAAATCCTCTAACGTTGGCTTGCCTATCAAGTGAAATATTAGGCGCCATCATGGTCCCGAAGGTGGGGATCCCGGGTCGTGACACTTTTCTATCTATCATTACATTATTGTTCTTACTTATGCTTTCCAGCCTCACATACTCGGTACTTTATTCGTACTGACGCCCCTTTTACCTAGGGATGCTGTGTTTTATGCTTGAAGGTCCCCATAGACAGGTTGGCGGTCCTCCTTCTAGGCTATCAGCCCAGCGAAAGATGTTGGTGTACTCTACTCTCTCCGGAGTTGCCTATTTGATCATTACGCCTTGGACATGTATTGATTGATTTAACGGGGCTCTGTCCAGACCTTTATGACATTTATGTAATCTTAGAGGCTTGTAGACAAATGTCATGTATATTGATACTTGTATGGCCTTGTCGGCCTATATTTTGAGTGTATGATCAAGTCGGCCTTATAGGACCATATTTCACATGTATAAGTTTGTATCATGTTGGGCCGACCTATATCGAGTATTCCTTATGTTTTATTCTGGTTATCTCATGACGGCCTTCTAGCCATGTTGCGCCCCCTTCTTCTTTCACGGAATCGGGTTTATGACATTTTGGTTGGGACGACTCTTTCCTTTTGGGAAAAAGGGTTTGTATTTTGAAGAGTCACCACCTAACGATTTAAGGTGCGTTAGGGCACCTATAGGGTTCATTTATAACTACGTTTGGTAACCAGAGATAGGTTAATGGCTTGAAATTATCCTAAGGGGAAGGTGTTAGACACCCATCAGGATCCACTAGTGTGGTTCCCGGCCAAACAGTTTTTGTGAATTTGTACATATATTAAATAAACAAGTATGGCTCAAATAGTAGGGGATTTAAGTTTAAATATACAATTTCTTGCAAAAAAATTAGTGAAAAAGCAAGAGTTACAATCTAAGCACATTTGTGAATGTAAAGGGGGTGTCATAGGTTTGTTTATAATATGGATCACATCAATGCATTACCCGGTATGACACTCCTCAAAGAGGGGCTACACATGGTGTTAACGCACCGGTCATCATATCCATATCTACTCTTTCCCGCCCCATGAAGGTAATTAAAGCGAGGGTTGGTCTCAACCCCTAGTGCATGCTATTACCCGTCCCTTCCTATCAGTCCCGGAGGAATTTAGGACTCCTATCCTATAAAAGGGGGTTCTAGGCAGACCCTCAAGTTTAAAGGCAAAATACTAAGGCGACATACAATAAACAAGTATAACTTCAATTAAGGAGAGCATGGAAAACAAATGAAAGGCTCAGATATACCTCCACACACAATACACATAAACTCATGACTCATACACGTAAAGGTCTGAATTCAGATCCTAAACCTAGTATCTAAGTGATAACAGCAGATCCAGATTTATTACATGACTCAGAAAAGAAGTCCGAATCAGACTTGCCTACTGATTTTAACACATTGACAGTTAAACACTAATCACAAAGACGGTTCTAATTTTATTTAAGAGTTGATTGAATAAGGCTTGCCTAGGCATAAAATAATATGCAACAGTTACCAGAATTATCAAAACAGTTTGGAAATTATTTTACCTAAAGGCATGCTGTTCTAAATATTGCAAAGACATGCAGGATTATGACCAGTTTCGCCTAAACAGGCTAATCAAACATGAAACAGTTTTATGTCCTTTTTTCATGCATCAGTAGTTTAACTAGGTGTAACTGAGCGAGATCCTAAAAGTAGGGTATCTAACGTGCACATATGAAAATTGCAAAATGATTACAGAATATGTAGAATTCCTAGAGCATGGTTTCTAAATGCCCAAAGAGTTACATCATGACTTCAAGATGTGCAGGAGCAACATTTTATATTAATGCTATTATTTAGCATAAAGCAGAATTTCTAAGTGATAAAGTGATGCCAAATGAGATGCTGAAAAAGTAAACCTAAGAACATGGTATCTAATTCATGACATGCTTTGAATGGGTTTGATAATGCACATATAGGAAATGTAAACCTAAGACATGGTTTCTACCCATTGATGTTGATAGCATACATAACTACCCTCCCCTTTTCAGTAGCCAGCCCCAATACTTGTTTACAACAGGTTATTATGGACCGACATTGAAATGAATTACATAAGTATAAATGAAAAATAAGAAGTTACACTATAGAGAACCTGATTAGGACTTCCTCCCTGAGTTATGTAATAAATCGCCTCAAGTGCCAAGATTGTTTCATAGCCCTTCTCATATTCGGGTGTGTCAGAGTTCCCTAAGGACCTCAAGGGATCCCAGACAGTGCTCACATCCAGATTTCATAGCCAAGACAGAGTAAGTGCAGTGTAAAAAATCCAACTTTTGTGTGTCCAAGTTCAGAGGGAGTTCAAGGGTCCCAAGGCAAGGCTCACACAAAAGGGGCTGAACTTAGTGGTCTAAGATTAAGGTGAGAGTGCTTAGCATAGTGTTGAAAAGAACTTAGTAAAACAATATTGAAGTAGAACTTTCAGGTGTGAAAACGTTTTCAGGAATAGACACAGTTTAAAAAATGCTAAGAGTGAAAGCAGTTTTGGAAGCAACTCTGAGAAAACATACAATCACAAAAATACAACTTAGAGTGCTCATATTCAGAGCCATTTATTACTTGATTCTAAGTGAAGACAAACAGCTTTACAGACAAGGATCAGGGGGGTTGGGGACATAGAGAGCTCAAATCAGAAACACATAAATATGGATGAGAAGAGAAGCATATAGACCAGCAAGTAAAAAGAACAAGTAGGAACTGATGGACCTCCAGAACACAAACTACTACTACAAAGTGTTAACAAGGGAATCATGCTCGAACTTAGAATAGTAATACGCAATAAGACATAGAGACAGGGTATGTGAGTAGTCATGCTGAGGACATGGGTCTATTACACATGATTAGTCATGCCACTTAGTGTTAATCAAGTACATTAAGATTCTATGATACTAACATGGCATACTAGTTGAGAGAAATAAACATGAACTCAATTAGACGTGCTGGCCGAGTATCAAACAAGACAAGTGATACCCAGACATGCTGAGTACACACTTGAACAAGAGAGGGAAAAACTTAAGCATGCTGCATAAAGTAGTAAACAAGAAGAGTAATTAAATGCATAAGCCATTAAATTAGTGCAGAAGGAGATGTGGATTAACAGACATGGAGCACATAGAGTTGAGTTTTAGAATTGAACTAGGAACATACCAGTTAAGGAAGCAAAATGCAGAAAGTAAAGCAAGTAGAGTTTCACTGTCTAGCGTTGGCTTTCAGCCGGCTAGACAAGCAGTTAGCACAAGTAGCAGAGAGAGAGAAGAGAGAATTTCATGTGTGTGTGTTTTTTGAACTAATTGTTCGTGTCTAAGACTGTAGAAAAGAGTCATTTATATAGTAGTTAAGAGCAGAGTAAAATAATGTAAAGAATCAATTATCCAGTAATTAGGGAAAATTACATAACCAATCATGCATAAAATCAACAAGGTTCTCTTCTAGTAAAGGGGTGACCAGTTAATGATAAAGAGCAGGGCATATAATTAAGGAAATAAAATTAAATACTTAAGTACGAGGTTGGAAATTAAGGGTAAATGAACAAAAGTTTAATTAAGGAAACAATTAATAAGAATCAGCAAGTACCACAGTCAATTGTAAATAAGGCAAGAAATAATCAAAGGTCGTAGAAATAGGAAAATAACCGAAAATTAGTATATAGGTATTACCATAGCAAATCAGTGAATAAGGATTCAAAATAATACTAATATAGGGAAAATTATATAGGTTTTCCATGAATAAACAACTAAGCCAAGTGTAAACTGAAAGAATCGAATCTGAAACCCTAATAGAGGTATACTAGGGTAAAATCTCAAGAAAGTCTAATTAAAGGAAGAAGTAATCATGTAAATCAAAGCATAGAACATTGTCATATATCAAATAACACTGACAAGTGCAGAATCCAAACAAAGTGTCAAAAATTGGGGTTTTTAGCATAGGCTAGTTAGGGTTAAGGAAGAACTCATCAATCAAAACACATAGACACATGGGGCTAAAAACTTAAAACCAGAAAGCATTTTGAAGAAAAGGATTTTCAGAAACCCTAGTTTAGAAAATAACGACTAAAATCAAAATAGTTAGTTAAAACGAGAGATTTTTAAAGGAAAATGCTTAATAATACTCGAATCACCTCAAATCTATAAAGATTTGAGACGAATCAAACAGTAGAGAACTAGGGTTTTTGGAAAATAGTAGAAATGAAGAGAATCAGTTAAAAACTCAGGGATTCAAACGAAAAACAAGAGGAAATCCTTTCTTACAAACGAAAATGGCCGGAGGCAGGCTAGTGAACGAGTTTCCGAACAGGTTGTCTTTCCTTGAGATCTTCTCAAGGACTCATGAAGTCGAAGAGCCATGGAGTATAGGAGATCAGAGGTGGTAGGAGAAGGAACGAGAACACCATGGGAAGGAGGTTCTCGCCGGTATTGGTGATTAGGGTTAGGGTGATTTGAGAGAGAATTTGGGAGAGGAGGGATTCAGAGGCGATGCAAATGAGAGAATGAGGGTAGGGTTTGGGGGGGTTGTTTGATTAAAAAAGGAAAGGGCTAACGTGGACTATTGATCTGGGAGATCAACGGTCGAGATTAAATGGGGTAGGTGGGTTCCGGGGTTTGGGTATGGGTTAATAGGGTGTGGGTAAGGTATTGTAATTGTAAAATTGGGCAGGGAATTGGGGTCCGATTTGGCTATAATTGAAAGCCAATTTGGCTATAATTTAAATAGCCAGGTTTTTCCCTATTTAATTTATAAATAGTAGATAATTTCTGAAAAATAATTTAATATGCTAAATTGATTTATAATACATAATTATCAATTTAAAAATACAGGATCCAATTTTATGCATATAAAACAGAATTAAATCTTAAAAGGGCTAATATTGCAATTATGTGCAATTTAGCTTTAAAAATACTAAATATAATTATAAAAATGTATAAAAATTAAATTAGCCATATTTTGGCATAAATATACAAATCCAATAGATGAATTATCAAAACAATAATTTTAAAAATAATTATTGGGGATTTTATGGATAAAAAGGCAAAAATAAATCAATTTAAAATCTTCAAATTATGAAACAAATAATAAAAACCTTGGTTATGCTTATATATGTATATATATATATATATATATATATATATATATATGCTATTTTGAAGGTATTTTGCATATTTAAAATATATAGGAAAAAATTGGGTATCAACGGTTAAAGAAATGATGGCCAATTTTGGTTGAGCGAAACAGTTTGAAGAGGTTAGGCCGCACCCTGGCTTCTGAGTTGCCTACATATCCTTCGTTTCACAGGAATCAGGCCGTATGTAGTTCCGGATTCACCTGCGAAGTATACCGATTAAGACATTTCAAGAACGGACGCAATATCTAGGGCTGGGTGAGTGGATGGTTTACGGGAATGGTTAGGTTTGTTATGGCTGAGGGAATTGGAGCGGGATCACTCCTGGTGGGATGGCCGTTGCTCGATGGCTTCCCTATAAATAGAAGCAATATAAGCGTATAATGTGCATAAATTTAAACATGATACAAATTCCCGTTGGACCATGAAAGTTGTCTTCGGACGATGGGAATGATGTCCTTAGACCATGATGTCCTGGGCCATGAAGCTTATTATAAGGGATTCGCAGGCCATGAAATGATGTTCTCAGGCTATAAGGATGGTGCCTCCGAACCATGACGCCTTTGAATAATGATATGCAAAAGATTGAAAGAGATCCTCAGGCCATGACATGGTGTTCTCGGGCTATAAAGATGGTGCCTCCGAACGATGACGCCATTGGATGAGTTGGCGATATTTCATCCCATGAAGGATGCAGTAGTATGATGCGGACAAGACAGAGCTTAGTCTTGCAAATTGAAGGGCAAAGCTTAGCCCCTAAGAGAAGCGAGATAAATAATGCTTGGGATAGTGCTTAGTTTCGAAGAAAATTAGAGGCCGAGCTTAGCCTCAAAAGGAAGAAATGTAGCCTTATGCAAAGATGCGAATGCAGGTGGAGGTAGAGCTTAACATCGGAAGGCAGAATGACAACCTTATGCAGATTGGAAGGCAGAATAGTAGCCTTATGCAATGCAAATGCAGATGGAGACAATGTTTAGTCTCGGAAGGCAGAATGGTAGCCTTATGAAAGAATGTAGATGGAGGCAGCGTTTAGTCTCGGAAGGCAGAATGGTAGACTTATGTAATGCGAATGCAGATGGGGATAACTTTTAGTCTAAAAAGGCAGAATGGTGGCCTTATGCAAATTGGAAGGCAGAATGGTAGCCTTATGCAATGCAGATGCTGATGGAGACAACGTTTAGTCTCGAAAGGCAGAATGGTAGCCTTATGCAAATTGGAAGGCAAAATGGTAGCCTTATACAATGCAGATGCAGATGGAGACAACTTTTAGTCTCGGAAGACAGAATAGTAGCCTTATGCAAGAAATAAAATAACAAATGACAGTAGAGTTTTCTTAGCTGATAGCAGATTGCGGCGTTGTGATTACTGGAAGCATCGTGACATACGGGACATCGCTGGTGTGTGATGATAGCAAATGTTGGCAAGTGCAGCGGTTCAGCGAGTCGTATTCTTGAATAATATTTGTTCTATGGTACTAATATATCGTCTCCTGTTGCTTTTATTGAGCCGAGGGTCTCCTGGAAACAGCCTCTCTACCCTTCGGGGTAGGGGTAAGGTCTGCGTACATATTACCCTCCCCAGACCCCACTTGTGTGATTATACTGGGTCGTTGTTGTTGTTGTTGTTGTTGCAATCCTAATGCCTGCATCCAAAGAAAAATCGTGAGTTTTGCAAGGGGGAAGGTTAGTTTGTATCTCCGCTGGCTTTGCTTGACTCGCTCGGCTTTGATTTGGTGATACTGTCTATATTATTGGGGTAGCGTTGCTAAATAAAGTAGTTTCAATAATAAACATGCATAATTATGTAAAAGTATGACATAAATGTATAGTTAAAAATAACTTTTAGATGGACCGACGACTGTGACGTAGTTCAGGACATTGCAACCTCTCATGTTATGGAATTTTGAGGGTCCTCCTCAAAATTCTTCCCCAGTTTGATGGGTTAATGTTTCTGACTTTTGCTCGCGTGGCGATCGGCTGAAATTACTTCGGAATTTTGAGGGTCGTTTCCATTTGTGGGGGTGGGGGGGAGTGGGGGTAGGGGTGGGTGTGGGAATGAAATTTTTATTGCATTATGACCGACCTATAGGGCTGCCTATGTATCCCTCTTAAACGGGAATCAGGTCAGGCGTAGTTCAATTTACATCATATAAGGAAAGCATAAAGATTACACATAGTAACGTTTGACTGCATCTGAATTGATCGGCTTTGGCCAAACTTCTCCGTCCATTTCTGTGAGTATGAGGGCTCTTCCTGTCAAAACCCGGTGAACCATGTATGGACCCTGCCAGTTGGGAGAGAACTTCCCTTTGGCTTCATCTTGATGCGGAAAAATTTTCTTCAACACCAGCTGTACCGGTGCGAACTGTCTTGGCTTGACTCTTTTGTTGAAGGCTTTGGACATTCTATTTTGATAAAGTTGACCATGTTAGACTACATTCATTCTCTTTCCGTCTATAAGGGCTAGTTGCTCATAACAGCTTTTCACCCACTCTGCGTCGTCAAGCTCAACTTCTTGTATGATCTTTAGGGAAATAATTTCTACCTCAACGGGAATGACAACCTCTATACCGTAAACCAGCATATAGGGGGTTGCCCTGGTTGATGTGCGGACTGTGGTGCGATACCCTAATAGAGCAAATGATAACTTCTCGTGCCACCGTCTGTGATTCTTTATTATTTTCCTCAGTATCTTCTTGATATTCTTGTTGACGACTTCTACAGCTCCATTCATTTGAGGTTTGTAAGCTATGGAATTCTTGTGTTTGATCTTGAAAGTTTCGCACATAGCTTTCATCAAGTCACTGTTGAGGTTGGAGCCATTATCAGTAATGATTGACTCTAGAATCCCAAATCGGCAAACAATGCGGTTCCGGACAAAGTCTGCCATGACTTTCTTAGTCACTGCTTTGTAAGATGATTCTTTGACCCATTTGGTAAATAGTCTATGGCTACAAGGATAAACCTATGTCCGTTGGAAGCAGCAGGTTTTATTGGTCCAATAACATCCATCCCTCAAGCGGCGAACGACCACGATGAGCTTATTGTGTTGAGCTCTCTTGGAGGTACCTTTATCATGTCTTCATGTATCTGACAACGGTGGCATTTCTGGACATACTAGATGTAGTCTGTTTCCATAGTCATCCAAAAGTAACTAGCCCAGAGTATCTTCTTTGCTAAGACAAAACCGTTCATATGTGGACCGCAGGTCCCAGCATGAATTTCCTCTAGTAGCCTGGATGCTTCCTTTGCGTCGACACATCTTAATAATCCTAAATCGGGAGGCCTCCTATATAGGATTCCTCCGCTATGAAAGAAGATGTTGAACAATCTCCAAAGTGTGCGTTTCTGAGTAGGATTAGCAAGCTCCGGGTACTCTCCTGTTGCCAAATATTCCTTGATATCATGAAACCAAGGCTTTTCGTCTACTTCCTCTTCAACATGGGCACAGTAAGATGGCTGATTATGGATTTTCACCGGAATAGGATCAATGAAATTCTTGTTGGGATGCTGTATCATAGATGATAGGGTAGCCAATGCATCGGCAAACTCATTCTGGATTTTGGGAACATGCTAGAATTCCGTCTTCGTGAACCTCTTTCTCAATTCCTATACATGATGCAGATACGGGAGTATCTTGGAGTTCTTGGTCGTCCATTCTCCTCATACCTGATGTATAAGTAAGTCTGAATCTCTAATCACTAGCAGTTCTTGAACGTTCATGTCAATGGCCATTTTGAGTCCTAAGATGCAGGCTTCATACTCGGCCACATTGTTGGTACAGGGGAACCTGAGTTTGGCAGACACCTGATAATGCTAACCGGTTTCTAATATTAGGACTGCTCCTATTCCCACTCCTTTGAAGTTTGGCGCTCCATCAAAGAACATTCTCCAACCGTCATAGGATTCCATAATGTCTTCTCCTATGAATGATACCTCTTCATAAGGAAAATACATTTTTAGGGGTTTGTATCCTCCATCCACGGGGTTTTCAGCAAGGTGGTCTGCCAGTGCCTATCCCTTGACCGCTTTCTGAGTTACGTAAACAATGTCGAACTTACTCAATAGGATTTGCCACTTGTCTAGCTTGCCGGTGGGCATGGGCTTCTGAAAGATGTACTTCAAAGGATCCATTCTCGATATGAGATATGTAGTATAGGTGCAGAAGTAATGTCTCAGCTTCTGAGCTACCCAAGTCAAAGCACAATAGCTGCATTCCAATAGAGAATACCGGGCCTCGTACGGGGTGAACTTCTTACTGAGATAATAAAGGGCTTGTTCCTTCCTCCCTGTTTCATCATGCTACCCCAGAACATAGCAGAAAGCTCCATCTAATACTGCAAGGTAGAGTAATAAGGGTCTACCTGGCTCGGGCGGGACTAAGACTGGTGGTGTTGATAGGTACTCCTTGAATTTGAAGAAGGCCTTTTGGTAGTCATCGGTTCATTTGGTGGCGGCGTCCTTCTTTAGCATCTTAAAGATTGGCTCACAGATAACTATAGATTGTGCTATGAATCGGCTTTCCAAGAAACGCATCATATCCTTCTTGTTCTTGGCGGTGGTAGTTCTTGAATGACTTTGACTTTTGATGGATCCAATTCTATTCCTCGGCGGCTCACAATAAACCCAAGCAATTTCCCAGCAGGAACCCCAAATGTGCACTTTTCAGGGTTTAGTTTTAGGTTGTATCTCCATAGCCTATTGAATAACTTCCTTAGATCTTCTATGTGGTCAGTGACCTTCTTGGATTTGATAATAACATCATCCATATATACCTCTATCTCCTTGTGTATCATATCGTAGAAGATGGTAGTCATGGCCCTCGTGTAGGTGGCCCCTGCATTATTCAGGCCGAATGGCATCATCTTGTAGTAGTACACTCCCCACGGCATAATGAAAGCCGTTTTCTCAGCATCTTCCTCATCCATCCAGATCTGATGATAACCAGCGAAGAAATGTACGAATGACTGTAGCTCATGCTTGGTGCAATTGTCAATCAAGATGTGTATATTTGGCAAAGGTAAGTCGCCTTTCGGACTGGACCAGTTGAGATCCCAGTAGTCGACACAGACTCTAACCTTCCCATCCTTCTTTGGCACTGGCACAATGTTGGCTAACCATGTCGGGTATTCTACTACCCTGAGAACCTTAGCGTTGATCTTCTTGGTAACTTCTTCCTTGATTTTTAAACTCATCTCAGGCTTGAACTTTCTGAGCTTTTGCTTTACTGGTGGACACATAGGATCGGTTGGCAGTTTATGAGCCACAATAGACGTACTCAAACCAGTCATGTCATCATATGACCAGGCGAATATGTCCTCATACTCCTTTAGAAATTCTATGTATTTTTTCTTCTCCGACGGCGATAAATGAATGCTGATTCGCGTTTTCTTGATGTTTTCTGCATCTCCCAGGTTGACAATCTCGGTCTTGTCCAGGTTGGACTTAGGCCTGTTCTCAAAGTTCTCAACGTCTTTGACAATCTCGTCAGGTATGTCATCTTCTTCTGAATCCATGTCCGTTTGTTGCGTTGTTTCATTACATGTCACGGTCATTGGTTCATCAAGACAAGTAATAGTAATGTTGTGTTGGTAAAGCAAGGGGATAAAATGATAGCAATAAATATTAATTCATAAGAAAAATCAAAAATGCTTTTAACAAATTGAATAACTATTTTGAACATCGAAGATCTTATTGCGGGAATTGAAAAATGCGAAAAGAAAATTATTTAGTAAATAAAATAGTGAATAATGCTTGTTTTAGCCTTGCTACCCCAAGGCTCGTCGGGCTTTGGTTGTCCTGATGGTCCAATTCTTGAGATGTGCCCCTCTACTCACAGCCTGTATGGAAGGGCCTTCCTCCCCCTCCTCCTCGTGAATAACGCAACAGTCCATATCACTTTCCTCTAGAAACAAGTTCTTCATTGCTGCAAGTGCTTCTTCTTCAAATTCTGGATATAGAACACGTCTGGTGCGTTCTTTGTATTAAACTTGAATCTCTACGAAGTCAGATGCCATGCCCACCCAACTTGACCACTTCTTGGGATCTTGGCTGATGTACCAAGATAATGCATCTCCCTTCAAACTCCTCATGAATAGCTTCATGCGGATCCTTTCATCCTTCCTTACTCCAACCAGCTTGTCGTAGTATGTCCTCAGATGGACTCTCGGATCACCCATACCATCAAATATTTCGAACTTAGGAGGTTTGTACCCCTCAGACAGCTCGACATCAGGCTGTATGCAAAGGTCCTCATAGTTCAGCCCCTCGATTCTTTTGCTTCCCTCAACGCCTTGAATCTGGCTGGTCAGTTTCTTAAGTTCCTCGGCCAAGTTCCTGCCGAGCAGATCCTTTTCATCAGACTCAAGTGTGCATGAGATAGGTTGGGTAGAGTGTGGCATGGTCTCCACGTAGATAAGATTGTTACGGTGGCCTGGTGTATGGGTGTGGAAATGGTCGTTTGTGGAGTTCTGAGGTTCTGGGAAGAGTAGTGGGGTGTTGTTTGGGGTATGGCAGATGTTACATTGGTTCTTTGGTGGAGTAGCGTGATGATGAGGCACAGGATGATTATGCTGTTTTGGAATATTTTGAGGAGGTGTAGGGTTTTGAGAGCTGGGGAAGTTGATATCTGGGTTGTTGAGGGAAAATGATAGGTTTTCCAGATTCTTAACCTGACCGAGCTCTTCCTAGAATTTCAACAGTTTCTGTTCAAGTTGCGACACATTCTCGTTTGGAACTCGAATACCCTGGCCATCAGTGGCCTCTACCCGTTCAGTTGTGTTCTCCTTCCGGATGTTGTTTAAATCTTCCATTTTATACTTTCCTTTGTTCTTGCCTTTTATGGGACTAAAAGAAGGAGTGGATGGAGGGCCCCTAGATCTTGTGAAATAAGATGATGATGCCAGAGTGCACGAACTAACCTTTGGGGAGGGGGAATAATAAAAAAACAAAAGGTAATCAAGTTAGTGAGGATAAAAGTATTGCAATATTTAAACACATAGTGCCAGAATGTAAAGCATGTCCTAATTTGGGAACCTATTTGTGCCCGAGGTAGGCCTTGCGACAAATAGATTTGGAGAAATTTTAATGCTAAATGCCTCATTTTATTGATAAAGATAGGCGAATCCCAAAATGACACTAAATAAGCAAGAAATAAAAGTCACTAATGGCCATTGGCCTTATTACATTCATAAAGCGAAAAAGTAAATTCCTATCTATTTTATCCCAGAAGGACCTTCCTCAGGTTGAATGTTCTCATTGATCAAATCCTCCAGTTCGCGTAGGTTCACCAGTAAAAATGCCTTTGCCAAATGTTCTCCTTCATTTCCCTCGGCGTTCTGGCAATCAGTGACTCTCTTCCTCACCTTTCCTTCCAATTCCAATAGGCTGTATTCCAGATACTCCAGCTTTTCGCTGGATTTGGCCGCCCTCTCTTTCCATTCGTTGATTTGGTCATTTGACGGAAGATTCCTCCACCAGTCTAGTAAGAGTGAGGGTGTGCTAACCATACCGAAACTGGGGACCTAGGTCTTCATTTTCTGCAAAACAAAAGGGTTAAGACCATACCCCCACCGGAATCGACTATTTAACATCAATAATTAGCATGAATCATTTAGTTCTCCAAATAAATGCACAGAACGTGATAATGTCCGTTTGGGTTTAGGGAAACCCAGTGGACTTTTGGACAAGGTTATCTTAAAGGATCATTATGCGGACAACATAACTGACCTGGCTAGGCTTGACCATGATGCATGCATAATTTAAATAGAGTAAGGTTTCGGGTTTTAGACTGGTACCCTTGACGGACAACTCAAGGGGGAAGGCACGGAACTGTTGACTGCACCGCTGATCGACTAGTTTTACCGCAAATAAGCTTTTTCGAATTTAGGAGGTTAATGATATAGGAAGGGAGCAACCACTCATCAAGCGTTGCTATAGTATTTGTTTGGCAAGAGTGGAGTATGATGTTGAGCATGATTATGTAATAATTAAAAGCATGTTGACATGTATTTTCACGTTTAAGAAAGTAATAAATACAACAATTTTATAATTTAAAGCAGTTATAAAGGAAGGAAACAAGAAATATATGTCAGTTTTGCTTTTGAAGAAGAAATTAAACGCTTAAAGAAATTAAACAAATAATTGCACATAGGGAGGGGTACAAATTCACAAAAACGGTATGAAATGGTAAAAGCCTAAATATTCCCAGCAAAGTCTCCATGCTGTCGTACCCCTTTCTTCCTTCACGGAATCGGGTTTATAACATTTGGGTTGGGACAACTCTTTCCTTTTGGGAAAGGGTGTTTGCATTTTGAAGAGTCGCCACCTAATGATTTAAGGTGCATTAGGGCACCTATAGGGTTCATTTATAACTATGTTTGGTAACCAGAGATAGGGTTAGGGCTTAAAATTATCCTAAGGGGAACGTGTTAGGCAACCCTCAGGATCCACTAGTGTGGTTCCCGGCCAAACAGTTTTTGTGAATTTGTACAAGTAGCAAATAAACAAGTATGGCTCAAATAGTAGAGGATTTAAGTTTAAATACACAAGTGCTTGAAAAACAATTAGTGAAAAAGCAAGAATTTAAAAAGAATTACAATCTAAGAACATTTGTGAATATAAAGGGGGTGTACTAGGTTTGTTTATAATATGAATCACATCAATGCAATACCTGGTATGACACTACTCAAATAGGGGCTACACGTGGTATTAACGCACCAGTCATCATATCCATATCTACTCTTTCCACCCAGTGAAGGTAATTAAAGCGAGGGTTGGTCTCGACCCCTATTGCATGCTATTACCCGTCCCTTCCTATCAGTCTCGGAGGAATTTAGAACTCTTATCCTATAAAAAGGGGTTCTAGGCAGACCCTCATTTCTAAGTGATAAAGTGATGCCAAATGAGATGCTGAAACAGTAAACCTAAGAACATGGTATCTAATGCATGACATGCTTTGAATGGGTTGATAATGCACATATAGGAAATGTAAACCTAAGACATGGTTTCTACCCATTGATGTTGATAGCATACATAACTACCCTCCCCTTTTCACTAGTCAGCCCCAATACTTGGTTAAAACAGGTTATTACAGACCGACATTGAAATGAATTACATAAGTATAAATGAAAAATAAGAAGTTACACTATAGAGAGCCTGATTAGGACGTCCTCCCTGAGTCATGTGATAATTCACCTCAAGTGCCAACATTGTTTCATAGCCCTTCTCATATCTGGGTGTGTCAGAGTTCCCTAAGGACCTCAAGGGATCCCGGGCAGTGCTCATTCCCAGATTTCATAGCCAAGACAGAGTAAGTGCAGTGTGGAAAGACCAACTTTTGTGTGTCCAAGTTCAGAGGGAGCTCAAGGGTCCCAAGGCAAGGCTCACACAAAAGGGGCAGAACTTAGTGGTCTAAGAGTAAGGTGAGAGTGTTTAGCATAGTGTTGAAAATAACTTAGTAAAACAATGTTGAAGTAGAACTTTCAGGAGTGAACAAGTTTTCAGGAATAGACACAGTTTAAAAAATGCTAAGAGTGAAAGCAGTTTTGGAAGCAACTTTGAGAAAACACACAATCACAAAAAGACAACTTAGAGTGCTCATATTCAGAGCCATTTATTACTTGATTCTAAGTGAAGACAAACAGCTTTACAGACAAGGATCAGGGGGGTTCGGGACATAGAGAGCTCAAATCAGAAACACATAAATATGGATGAGAAGGGAAGCATATAGACCAGCAAGTACAAAGAACAAGTAGGAACTGATGGGCCTCCAGAACACAAACTACTACTACAAAGTGTTAACAAGGGAATCATGCTCGAACTTAGAATAGTAATAGGCAATAAGACATAGAGATAGGGTATGGGTGTAGTCATCCTGAGGACAGGGGTCTATTACACATGATTAGTCATGTCGCTTAGTGTTAATCAAGTACATTAGGAGTCTATGATACTAACATGGCATACTAGTTGAGAGAAATAAACAAGAACTCAAGTAGACGTGCTGGCCGAGTATCAAACAAGACAAGTGATGCCCAGACATGCTGAGTACACACTTGAACAAGAGAGGGAAAAACTTAAGCATGCTGCATAAAGTAGTAAACAAGAAGAGTAATTAAATACATAAGCCATTAAATTAGTGCAGAAGGAGATATGTATTAACAGACATGGAGCACATAGAGTTGAGTTTTAGAATTGAACTAGGAACATACCAGTTAAGAAAGCAAAATGCAAAAAGTAAAGCAAGTAAAGTTCCACAGTCTAGCCTTGGCTTTCAGCCGACTAGATAAGTAGTTAGCACAAGTAGTAGAGAGAGAGAAGAGAGAATTTTATGTATGTGTGTTTTTTGAACTAATTGTTCGTGTCTAAGACTGTAGAAGAGAGTCATTTATATAGTAGTTAAGATCAGAGTAAAATAAGGTAAAGAGTCAATCATCCAGTAATTAGGGAAAATTATATAATCAATCATGCACAAAATCAACAAGGTTCTCTTCTAGTAAAAGGGTGACCAGTTAATGATAAAGAGCAGGACATATAATTAAGGAAATAAAATTAAATACTTAAGTACGGGGTGGATAATTAAGGGTAAATGAATAAAAGTTCAATTAAGAGAACAATCAATAAGAATCAGCAAGTACCATAGTTAATCGTAAATAAGGCAAGAAATAATCAAAGGTCGTAGAAATAGGAAAATAACCGAAAATCAGTATATTGGTATTACCATAGCAAATCAGTGAATAAGGATTCCAAATAATACTAATTTAGGGAAAATGATATAGGTTTTCCATGAATAAGCAGCTAAGCCAAGTGTAAACGGAAAGAATTAAATCTGAAACCCTAATAGAGGCATACTAGGGTAAAATCACAAGATATTCTAATTAAACGAAGAAGTAATCATGTAAATCAAAGCATAGAATATTGGCATGTATCAAATAACACGGACAAGTGCAGAATCCAAACAAAGTGTCCAAAATTAGGGGTTTTAGCATAGGCGAGTTAGGGTTAAGGAAGAACTCATCAATCAAAACACATAGACACAGGGGGATAAACACTTAAAACCAGAAAGCGTTTTGAAGAAAAGGATTTTCAGAAATCCTAGTTTAGAAAAGAGCGACTAAAATCAAAATAGTTAGTTAAAACGGGAGGTTTTTAAAGGAAAACGCTTAATAATACTCGAATCACCTCAGATCTATAAAGATCTAAGAAGAATCGAATAGTAGCGAACTAGGGTTTTTGGAAAATAGTAGAGATGAAGAGAATCGGTTTAAAACTCAGGGATTCAAACGAAAAACAAGAGGAAATCCTTTCTTACAAACGAAAATGGCCGGAGAGAGGTCAGTGAACGAATTTCAAATCGGAACAGGTTGGCTTTCCTTGAGATCTTCTCAAGGACTCATGAAGTCGAAGAGCCATGAAGTATAGGAGACCAGAGGTGGTCGGAGAAGGCATGAGAACACCATAGGAAGGAGGTTCTCGCCGGTAATGGTGATTAGGGTTAGGGTGATTTGAGAGAGAATTTGGGAGAGGAGGGATTCAGAGGCAGTGCAAATGAGAGAATGGGAGTAGGGTTTGGGGGGTCGTTTGATTAAAAAATGAAAGGGCTAACGTGGACCATTGATCTGGGAGATCAACGGCCGAGATTAAATAGGGTAGGTGAGTTCTGGGTTTGGGTATGGGTTAATAGGGTGTGGGTCGGGTTTTTTAATTGTGAAATTGGGCCGGGATTGGGGTCCGATTTGACTATAATTGAAAGCCAATTTGGCTATAATTTAAATATCCTGTTTTTTCCCTATTTAATTTATAAAAAAGTTATAATACATAGTTAGAAATTTAAAAATATAGGATCCAATTTTATGCATATAAAACATAATTAAATCTTAAAAGGGCTAATATTGCAATTATGTGCAATTTAGCTTTAAAATTACTAAATTTAATTATAAAAATTACCTTAGCCATATTTTGGTATAAATATAGAAATCCAATAGATGAATTATCAAAACAATAATTTTGAAAATAATTATTGGGGATTTTATGGATAAAAATGGGAAAATAAATCAATTTAAAACCTTAAAATTATGAAAAATATAATAAAAACCTTGGGTATGCTTATATATGAATATATATGCTATTTTGAAGGTATTTTGCATATTGAAAATATATAGGAAAAAATTGGGTATCAACAGGCCCATTTACGCATGATATTATGATAAGAAAGACACGTTATGTTGGCACTCGATTGAGTAAGGCATCAGGTGCCCGTTGCGGCCCCTCGGTTTGGGTTGTGACATACTTGAGGAAAATAAAAGATGAAACTCATTACTCTTCAAGATGATTTTTCATCTTCCTCTTCTTTATTGTATTAGATGAAGCCATAAATGTTATTAACGGTTACTTTTCATCCTCTACAAACATAGAGAACTAAGCACCCTAAAATGAAAGAACCTATGCTTAACCAAGTAATTGTTGGCACAAAATTTTTTAGTTAAAGGAAGTAAAAGGAAATGTTGATGAAAATACTTAAGGGTATAGTGGAAGCAAAAGTGTGTGTAAAATTTCAATCACTAAGACATCAGTGGAATGTGGAGGTGGTCGCGACTCCTTTTGGTGGAACTAGCGGAGAAGATGCGGATAAATCTCCATCATTTACACTTAAATTGTTGGTTGTCACATGTAGGAAAAAGTTTGTTATCAACTGTGATATTTTCGTAAGAGTTCTTTGGGGTTGCTTGATCAAAACATCCGAATACTGGTGAAAATATTCATAGTACACTATACTAGAAAGATAGTATTATCTTTGTGCATATATGTTGATAGTGTATAGACAAGAGAACATTTTGTGATTTGGTTTCATACTTTTGGTTTCCCACTTGAGATGTTAAAACATGCAGTTTATCGAGTTATATTTACCCGGTTTTTTCTTAGCTCTTGAGACTTTATTTTCATAGAAGGAGAGGAAGCTGATTTTACGACAAACATTGTAAGTTCATTGATTTTTTTATTCATTTCTTTTTGCCATTCAATTCTACATACGGCTCCAATAACCATAAAATGACATTGTATTAATTTTGTAATTTTATGTTTTGAGTCTTGATCATTCAGAGGCACACGACAAGTCCCTAAATAATTTCGTCTGAAGCTCAGTGTACATTTGTTTGCTTTAAGGATGAGATAAAGGGCAAACAAAGGCCAAGTAAGAAGCATATTATAGAGTTTGCAGAGCTAAATTGCATACTATATATATGGCGTCAAAAATTATTTTTCAAGAAAGAGCTCCAAGAATTTCAACTGGAATATTCAGGAGCTTGTGTTTAGAGATATGCTAAAGCAACCTCCATGAAGATGAGGTTGTTTCTTTTGTTGCTCGTACTCTCCATATTTCTTTTCTTTTTAGTCAGTCTTCTCAAATTGATGTCCACAGTCCAATTGGTATAAGGGCCTTCAACATTTCTTGAATATTAAAGGTTCTTTTCAAGGAATATTAAAATTTTCTTCAATATCTATGAATGAGTACTTGAGTTGAAGAAAGAATTGTGCACTTAGTTGTAATTATATGTACTTCACTTGGCAAAAAAAAAGTTTGTGAATCTTCAAGAAAAGTGAGTGACTATAACTAAAATAAATTGGATGTTCGACTTTCTTTATGCTTTTAGTTTCTTTAATTCCATTTCATGTTTCTTTTTCTTTTCTTTTTGAATAGGAGAAACATACATACACTCATATTTAAACGTGACTTATTGTTCATATAACCTCTAATTTCAATAAAAATATTGTGTTTCTGATTTGATTAATGTAATAAAGTCAAATTTTATATGCATAAACAAGAAAATTTTCATCTACTAAATCACGACTAAATTTATAAAAAGTATTTGTTTACCTCGAAAATGCGAGTACCAATTAAATTTGATTTGTGGTTTTAAAGATATGTGATATAGTTCAATATCAATTTATAATCAAGAAATATGAAGTAGAAATGAAAGAAATAAGTGAATCAAACTAATGTTACTCAGCAGTAATGGCCTCGAGCTTACTGACTTCGAGATGAACTAAGAGCAATAAAACAAGAACAATAAATTTAAAGGATAATTCTGATGAACAGTAGGAGAGAAAAGTAGGATAGTATATTCCTGCCAATGATTAGATAATATTACAAAATGATTGGGGTCCCCTTTATATAATATGAGAACCCTAAATAAAGTATATTTCTATTTACAGTAAGGAATATTCTTGATACAACTGTCTAACCGCCTAGTACAGAGTCTTACAATTCTATTCCGGAATTTGCGCTAAGATCTTAGGGACGTGGTAGGAATCTAGCTCATTCTGTTACAAATCCAAATGGTACAATTTTGGGGTCGAACATACTTAACTTCGGTATTACTCGCACTCCTATCTTCGGAAATTGCATTTCGTCCTCGAGCTCGGGTCTAGTCAGTCGACCTCGAACTCAAGATTACTTAAACTCGGACCTAAGGCGATCCCTCGAGCCTGGAAAATTGGGCGTGCCTGATTTCGACCGTATACAGATAGTCCCCGTATTTCTTAGAGTAGGTCGATAAGAAATGATTTGATCTTCACTACTCTGATGCCTCGGTCCCGATGCCAATCTCGTGATGTCAGCAGCTGAAGTGACTAAAAGGTCGCTTTCGTGTAGTTCCCAAAGTCATTAATTGAAGGCGGCTGACGGTCGGCTATTTGGCTTCCCCAATACGCTTGAGAAATCTCTATAAATAGGCCAATTTCACCATTTCACAAACTTTACTTCTCTGATCGTTTTCAAAATTTCATTAGCTCCTTCAACTTCTCTGAGCTCATCGCTCTCTTTAGTTTGCCTTTACTTCATCACCAACCTTTTCTCTTTGAATTTCTACACCATAATGGCTAAAATATCTAAATCTGTTCCCCAAAAAGAGAAAGCCTCTTCTCATCGTGGCCGTCCAGAAGCAAAATGGTGGTGCCACCTCGTATCGAGGAGTGTATTCCCCCCATGTGAAACAATGTCCGATTTCAAAATCGAAAAGCCAGTATTAACACTGGACCGATGTGAGCCCATGTCCCAATATAGCTGTTTGATAACCGAAGATGAGCTCTAACATGTGAAAAAAGACTGCAATTGAGAGAACAAAGATGTAGTGATCCCTTCTCCTGAAGAGGAAATCACTACACATAAAGCAGGGTACTTAAGAGTGTATACCTACCCATTCACGCTGGGTCCCGTAGATCAAAATCTAGGTCCTATAGATCCAGTTATTCTTGATTTTTGCCAACAATACCAAGTGATGCTCGACCAGATCTACCCTTCATTCTGGCGAATTGTCCATTTGATCAGATACTTCTCGAGCCAGGTTGAGTGGATGTCTTTTACCCTCAATCATCTGATCAAGCTGTATAGCCCTCGTATTTATCGAGGTGGCTTGATAAAGCTGCAATACCGATCCTCGAAGTCTCTCTTATCCAGCATCGATGAGAATAAAGACCGAGGGTGGATGAGCCATTTTGTTCTAGTCAGGACTTCCGACCTGATTCCTGTTGAGAGGATGCCATTCCTCGAGGAATGGAACATGAAACGTAAGTACATGCTTTTTGATAATAACTTATTACCTTGATTCCTCTTCTCTTTCTCGACTTCATTTTTTTCTTGATCTAACTCTTTTTTCCGATGGTGTAGCCGTTGCTTGGTTTCCTGGCGCAGTCCTAGACTTCGAAGGTTGGGTCCAAAAACTGGCCTCTACTTCCTCATACGCAGAGTGCTGCTGGCGTGACTTGGCCAAGGGTCGATGGAAGGCTAAAAACCATGGTGAATTCTTTTGTTTGTTTACTTGTGTTTCTTAGTAAAACACTTACTTTGTTTATGTGCAGGCCTTAGAGACACCACTGCTATGCGGCCGCCCCCGGTCGGTGAGGAAGAGATCCATAAGCCTTCCAAAGAAAAGAAGAGAAAGAGGGGGTCGCCTGCAAATCCTCCGAAGCTCAAGAAAAGCGTAGCTCAAATGCCTAAGGCAGATACTGTGGCCTTATCTCTAGAAACGGCCCAACACCTTCGAGACCAGGAAGAAGAAGAAGAAGAAGACGACGACTGCCTATTGGTAGTTCATAAAAGAGGAAGCACCGGTGCTTCAAAGTCTGCCGAACCGGTAGTGACAGATGCGGTTCATTCTAGAACCAAAGAAATCTCCAAGGGAAGTTCGAGCAAAGTCCCCGAGCCATCAGGCAGCAAAAGATCACCTCGTCTTGGAGGTCATTTGGAGGGTGAGACCGAGGGGCTCGGTCTTGAGGTCCTTCAAAGAGAAGAGAATTCCCCGAGTAGATCACTTGGGGTAATCAACTTAGATGAGTCGCCGCCTGGTCTTGAATTCTCCGATGGGCACTTTCGAGATGTTTGGAAGATGAGAACTCCTGACGTGGGGACGAGCCATGAAGGGCATGATATCTTTAGAGAATGCCTTGCAAGGATCGAAGATAGTCCCGATCAAGATGCTTCTTTCATCTTTGACAAGGCCCATCGGCTTTTCAAACAAATAAGTCTTTGTCCTTTAAACTTATGCTTGTGTTTTATCCTTGTTGTTCTGAGTCTAACTTTTTCCCTTCTTGTGAAGGCTGTGGCACTCCATAAAGAAGCATTCTCCAAGTCTCGAGCTGAGCTTGGTCGATGTGAGGTCGAGCTTAAGAAAATCTCCGAAGAGAGGGACGGTCTTAAAACCCTCTATGTCAAGAAAGAGGAGGATATCAGAGACCTTCGAGCTAAACTGGAAAAGGCTCATCATGAACGAACCGAGATTGTCGAAAAGGTAATGTACACTTCAAAATTTTGTTATGAATTTGCCCGATTGGTTGGCTAACGCTTCAAATTTGTAGGTTCAGCAAAAGGGCGAGCTGGTAGAGCAGCTCCGAGAGAAGCTCAGGATCAAGGAAGCCGAGACCCTAGGGTGGAGGCAAGACATGGGCAGTCTTGCCTCGGAGAAAGATACTCTTCGAGAGAAACTGGCTTCATCGTAACGCTAGCTTCAAGGTGTGAAGGAGGAGAGCTTATCTCAAGGCCGCAAAATCGAGGAGCTTAAAGCTAACTCCGCTGCTGAGCTTGCCAAGGCCAAATCTGACGCTGAGGCATTTATATCTTCGTACTGAGATGACGCTGAAGCAGCTAACACCGGGCAAAGAAGATCTCTGCTGCGGCCAAAGTTAAGTTATCATGTTCTCTTGACCATACCAGGTGACAGTCCCGGAGAGAAACCCTCGAGGAGGTGCATGCTCGCGACTTCGATCTCTCAGCCGATATTGAAAAGGCAAAGACTTTGGAAGAAGAAGCTACATCTTTGCTTTCTAATGACGAGGATTCAGCCAGTGGCTCCGAGACTGGAGGAGACGAAAATGAAATCCCCAAGGATAAAGCTCTCGAAGACATGGCTCCCGAAGATGCGGCTGTCGAAGATATGGCCCCGGAGTTGTTTTAGGTTTCTTTGTTTTGTTTTTGTGTTTTTGTGTAAGGACCCCTCATTGGTATTGTAAATTTTGCAAACATCTCTTGGAAATAATGTCACACCTCTTTTTTTCTCGCGCCACCGCAAAGGCGCAGAGGGAGATTTTCCAATTAAAGGACAATCGAAACGAGATTTATTTATTTATTTTAGAGTCGCCACTTGGGAGATTTATGGTGCCCCAAGTCACCGGTTGAATCCCGGATCGAGGAAAAGATTAACTCTGTATTATAGTCCGTGAACCAGAAATTCGAGTAAGGAATTCTATTAACCCAGGAGAAGGTGTTAGGCATTCCCGAATCCCGTGGTTCTAGCACGGTCGCTCAACTGTCATATTCGGCTTATTTATCTGGTTTTAATACATGTTGAACCTATGTGCAAATTTTAACTGTTTACCGCTTTTATTATTATTATTTTTGAATGAGAATTGCAACGTCGTGAAAATGCACCTCGAACCACGTCACATCAATGCACCTGTGGTTATTGACACATTTCGACTCCGATGAAATTTTGATTTGGGTCACATAAATGTGCACCCGAGTTTAAGAAAGTAAATTACTAAAGGCGCGCCTAAAGCGACTAACGTATCATTATTTTGGGTAAGACCGTGAAATTTTGCTAAACGGACCATCCCGAAATCTAAGTAATTTTACCAACGCATATAGAGGGCCCCGTAGCTTGTGTACTTTTGTTTGTCGAGGCTCATCTCATTCATTATTTTTAAAGGAATTTGCAGCGTTGGGGAAATTCATCTCGAACCACGTCACAATCAATGCACCCGTGATTAGCGACACATTTCGACTTCGTTGAGATTTGGATTTGGGTCACATAAATGTGCACCCGAGTTTAGGGAGGTAATGTTATTAAGATACGCGCCTAAAGAGACTAACACGTTGTTATTTTGGACGAGGCCATGAAATTCGCTAACGGCCCGTCCCGGAATCTAAGTATTTCATATATACATTTAATGAGGGCCCTGCCATTTATGTGTTTATTCAGCGAGGCTCATCTCATTTTACTATCTTTAAAGGGCAAACCTAAAGTAATCTATAGTGTTCTACTTAGTTCGTTTCTAAAATAAAAGGAGGAATCCTAGTTAATTATATGGTTTAAGAGCTATTATAATTGGGTCATGAACACTACCCGTTTACAATCAGAACCTAAGTACGCATACGAGCATGGCTATTCACCGACCTGGGCCTAGGTCCAAACGAATGTAGTGTTAAAAACAGGAGCTGGGCCATCTTATTCAAGTGTTGAGGCCCAATCCGCCTAATTACGGGCTATCGATCTCTTTTCGACAAAACACATCACTCTTCCGAATTTAAACGAACTAAACACTTAATGAAACTTACTTAAGTTATTCTACACATATTCAACAATTTGCCACGCGGAAATGTGAAGTGATTATATCTAATTAAGTATATTACTACAGGTTTTAGAAGAGCAATAGTTAGAAAGAGGTAATTTAGATGTCTATTCCTAATCCTAAACTCAAAATATTGATATCAAAATTAGATTGTTGTATTAATTAAATAGTCTATTAGGCCGGATTCTAACGAACATGCATTCGAAATACACTACCTAATAATCAAGCTAAAACAAACCAAATATTATTGACTACAGCACCCCCCTTTGACCAAGAGCAGATATAAAGTCCATTCGAGAGTTCACAAATTAAATCATTACAAGAACTGTCTAGTCATACATCCCGCAGGCGTTTACATGATATTAGCGAATGAGATATCCTAATATACAAATCAGTAGAAAAGCTAAATCAAACTTAAAGCTTCAAATCTTCATGTATATTCATCCTTCATGTTTTCATCTTACAAATAACCAGGGTTACAGCTGTGTACCTAGAATTGGAATACAAGAAGAAAAAGATCAGTAGAGTAGTATGTAACCCAGCAAACATCAACATTAACCAGCAACAACCAATAGAAATAAACCAGTAACCGATTTAAAAGGAACCAGCAGAATTCCAGCAATACCAACAGCAACACAAACACCCAGTAACTGACCCCAAAACAGCTTGATAGCAACCAAATACCAATCAAAACACAAGCAGAAACACCCCCTAGTATTCAGTAATCAAGAAAAGCTCGAAAATACTGTAAGCACGTAATTTTTGCCCTATATGAGAATTACTCCCAAAAAATTCAAAAATAAAATGATTTTCTTGGTGTACAATTTTGTGGTATTTTTGTGTAATTATTTGTATTTGTCTTGTGCATGTTTATTTGTTAAATTAATAAAAAATACAAAAAATATGCCACATTTGCTTTTAGGATTTAATCCTACAATTGTTAGTAATTAATTTTGTTTTTCAAAAATTTAAAAAATTACAAAAATAGGCATCTTTTGCATTTTTAGCATTTAGTGTCCAAATATACAATTTTATGCTTAATTACTACTTAATTATGCGTTAATTGTTATTGGGAATTAATTTGCGCTTTTATAACTTAATTTAGTTCTTAATAATAATTTAAGTATTTTTATAATTTAGTTCTAGAAAAATAAAAGAAGAAAAAGAGCAGAAATATAAAGAAAAATTGGATTGGGCCATTTCTTCAAATTTCAACCCCAAGCCCAAATAATTGTCCAATCTTCCCCATGACCCGGTCCATTTCAAACCGGGTCGACCCGTTCCATAACCCCATAACCCAACACCCCTATTATCTTACATTTCAAAAAAAAATAAAAAAAAATAAATAAAACCCTAAAAACTAACCTAAACTACCTGCCCCCCTTTTCTCTTTCTCTCTTTCTTCTTCTTCCTTAAGCTCCCCTCCCATGGTTTCCCCCCCCTTCCATGGCTGCCCTTTCCCCCTCACCCTCATGCCACACACACACGTCAACACATACACACACATACACAACGAAAAAAAAAAATCACACACGCAGCGGCTGCCACTTCTTCGTTCTTCGCTCCAAACGACTATCGTCGTCATGCCACTACTGCCTGCACCATGGCTGCCTGCGTCGCCTCTGTTGCTTCGTTTTCTTCCAGCTGCTGCCACTGTCGTTGCTGCGTTCCAGCTTCTTCTGCCTTCTACTACGTCCAGCCATGGACGAGCTTCGACGTCGACCATGTCGTCGTCCATTGTTGTCCGCGTCGTGCTGCTGCTCGCTGCTTCGGGCTGCTGCTGCTTCACGTCATCTCCTTCGGGCTGCTGCTACTTCTTTGAGTTATTTTAGTTTCGAAGCTTCCGGGCAGATTTGTTTCCGTTCAAGTTCGTCATTATTTCGATCCGGTTAGTTGGTTTAAGTTTTATTTTTTGTCCGTAATTTGTTTGATATTTTTTGGATCCAAAATCGATAAATGATTCAATTCTTGTTTTGTTTGTTCATCGTTGAAATAATTTTTTAGTTTGTTCATATGTTTTGTTGGTTTAATTTTCAGATTTAAATGAAAATTTAATTAATTGTTTTTCAGTTTATTTCATGTTAATTTTATTTTTGTAAAAAAAAAAAGAATTGTTAGTTTAAGTTTAATATTGTTAGATTTAGTTTAAATCGTTTAAATCCGTAGTTTGTTGTTAATATAGATTTAGTTCATGTTCATCTTGTTTGAAGTTCGTTTTTTAATTTAGTAATTTAATGCGAAGTTATGTTTTGGTTTTAATTTTTGGATCATGTATCTTTGTTATAAATTTTGTTGGATTTAATTTAAGAAAGATTAATTGATTATTTGAAGATTAGTGATTTGAATATGTTTATTTGTTTTGTTTAAGTTTAATTCGAAGTTTGAATAAAGTTTGTTTGTAATTATTGTTGAATCTTTTCATTTATGTTCATACTTTGTTTGGTTGATCTTGAATCCGAAATTTGTATAGTTTGATTTTCTTGTTTATTGTTTATCATTTATGATTATTTCTTGAGTTTGTCTCATAATCTTGTTTAAGTTTAATATAGGAATTGTTTGTTGTAATGTTGTTAGAGTTGATTTTAAGTTCAATATTATTGAATTTAGAAATCTGAATATACTTGTTTGTTATTGTTGTTGTTGAATCTGAAAATAGGATTGTTTGTTGCTAAAAAATATTGTTCAATCAAATTTTAGTTGTTCTTTGTTGTTCAATTTGTGTTCATGTGATTTGTTGTTGAAATGGTTCAGAAATCATGTTCATGTGATTTGTTGTTTAAATTTGTGTAGAAATTGGTCATATTGGCTATATTTTGGTTGAGTGTGATTAATTGATTTGTTATAGTTGATGGGGTAGTTTGGTAATTTGCAGTACGTTCAGGGGTAGTTTGGTAATTTCAGTAAGGTCGGAGGGGTAGTTTAGGAATTGTACATTTTGTAATTTTTTATGTGAAGCATGGGGGACAAAATGAAATGGGGTGGGTTGTGATATAGTTATTTAATATAAAAGGGGGACAAGACAAATTTTAGTGTGGGGGAATCTTGTATTTGTTTATGTTAGGCATGGGGGACAAAATATAATGGGGTGGTGTGATATACTTATTTAATGTAATGGGGATGAGTGAGAAGATAATGGGTTTGGTAGGAGAAAATGAGTTGATTTTAATTGATTAAAAGATTTCTGGGATGGAATATATATAGAGGTCTTGAAATCAGATTTGAAAAATAACAGAAGACAGAAATAGAGAGAATACATATAGAGGGAGGAATCTGAAATAAGAGAATAAAAAGAAACAGAACAGAAAAACACAAACAGAGAGAAAAAAAGAGCTGAATATTTAAGAGAGAAAAAAATTCCGAAAAAATATTCAAACTTTCAAATAAAAAAAAACTAAAAAATCTTCTGCTTTCTTTCATTGTTTGAAATCAGCATTAATTGTTTTTGTTTCATAAAAGTTGGAAGCATTTGTTTTGGGATTACTACTCCACCGGTCTGTTACTGGGTTGTTACTGTTGCTGGGCTGTTGTTGCTGTGTTGTACTGTTATTACTGCTGCTGATTCTCATCTTCATTTTCTTTTGCTTCCGATATCAGGTACACAACTGACACGCTGGTTATTGTAAACCGAAATATGAAGCATGAATACGAAAATGAAGAGTCGATATTCTAAATTTAATTTAATTATATTCTGAATTTTATTTGTATGTATAAATTATTTAGCTTGCAAAAATCAGAATCATGTAGCTATTTTATATATACAGTGGAATATCCGACGATAGCTTAACGGATGAACTATCTATATATTGCCCTAAAAATAAATAAATGGTGTAGTAACTCCACCTAGTCAAAAAAATCAAACGAATAGGCCATTTAGGAACTCGCCAGGTCTAGTTTTATGTCATACACGTTGGGCCTGGGCCCGCAGTGGCAACGGACTGTCCTGTTTGCATCATTTTCAGATTTTATGAATCATATTCGAAACCCATCTATAACAACTCAAGCATGTAAATAAATTAAGACATTTTCTCTTTTATTTTGTAGAGACAAATTTAATAAGAGAAAAATGTAGGCATTTTAGGACTGTCCTTTAAAAATAAAATGAGATGAGCCTCGCCCAATAAAATGCACCAATTGCGGGGCCCTCAATAAATGTTTAATTGAATATTTAGAATTCGGGATGGACTGTTTAGTGAATTCCACGGTCTTACCCAAAGTAAATGATA
The DNA here is from genome assembly GCF_000393655.2 of Nicotiana sylvestris. Taxonomy (NCBI): domain Eukaryota; kingdom Viridiplantae; phylum Streptophyta; class Magnoliopsida; order Solanales; family Solanaceae; genus Nicotiana; species Nicotiana sylvestris. The sequence continues at coordinate 153,512,483 of NC_091063.1, read as the reverse complement.
CGCTAGTCGCTTTAGGCGCGCCTTTAATAATTTAATTTTCTTAAACTCGGGTGCACATTTATGTGACCCAAATCCAAATCTCAACAGAATTGAAATATGCCCACAACCACGGGTGCATTGATGTGACGTGGTTCGAGATGTGTTTCCACGATGTTGCAATTCTTGATAAAAATAACAGTAAATGATAAAAGCGGTTAAAAGTTAAATTTTGCACATAGGTTCAACATGTATTAAATCAGATAATCAAGCCGAATATGACAGTTGAGCGACCGTGCTAGAACCACGGAACTCGGGAATGCCTAACACCTTTTCCCGGGTTAACAGAATTCCTTATCCGGATTTCTGGTACGCAGACTGTAATATGGAGTCATTCTTTTCCTCGATTCGTGATTAAAATTGGTGACTTGGGACACCCTGAATCTCCCAAGTGACGACTCTGAAATAAATAAATAAATCCCGTTTCAATCGTCCTTTAATTGGAAAAAACTCCCTACGCCCCTCGCGGGGGCGGAAAAAGGAGGTGTGACAGCTCTGGCGAGATGTTCGGTTTCTGGAAGTCAGGTACCCATTCGGGGAAGAATAAAGATAACGCCAGTCTCAAGGGAAGTGGTCTTAGAACCAGTGTTGCGATTAGGACAAATAAGCATGCCGGGATGACGCATGCAATCGGGCAAACGTATAATAGAAAGGAATAATTGTATAAGTGCATTCATGCCAACGTTTGCCCGATTGCATACGTCATCCCGGCATGCTTATTTATAATCCCTTATGACTTGTTGCAGACGCTGCTTCCGGGCCATTGTACCTTTTGCCCATCTGACCTTCATCCTTGTTATGCAAGCTTCTGATTGCTCCAACTCTTCTCGGCTTTGGCTAACCTGATTTCTCAAATCTGCTATCAATCTTTCGTCGGAGCGACGTTTCTGTCGGTCAATGTTACTCTTGCTGGCTTGGCGAATGCGGGCCTTTAGTGTCTGGTTCTCTTGGGCTAACTTGTTCTTTTCACCCCGCTCGGAGGCGACTTGCACGTTGTTCTCAAATATAAGCCTTTCAACTTGTTGCTTTAGCTTCCCGATTTCAGCCCGGTAGCCTTCCTCCCTTTTTAACCAACCCCACTGTGTATGTGATGATTCCTCAAAGTCTTGGATGTGAGCTCTCTTAGATGGTCTCTGATGCTCAAGCTCTCTTCTGTACCACATGAGGTATTTTGGCGACACTTCGCCCTTGGCCCGATCTCGTACACAAGTATTTACCTTCAGGGTTTGACATTCATTCCAGATTCTCCGAACGACCGCTTCAGGGAACTGCCCACCAAGTCCGATTTCGATCACCTGGTTACTGAGATCTTCTTCCTTCGGGATTATTTGGTATCGCCCCAACTGTCTCAACACTCTGCATGGTGCGTAGGGCTGGATACTTTGGAGACCCATTAATAATAAGTAAGATTCGGTGGCTGACATGTGTATGACTTCATCTATGGGTAGCCACCCGAACGCCCACTCTATCTGGTTTGCTGAAACAGAGCGCAGTAGCGTGACCCATTCGGCGACCCCTTCCGGCAAACTGAACCCGTCGATCCTGGTGGGAAACTCTTCTATACAAGTCTTTTGTGATGATCCATATTTTAGAAATTGAGGGCGATGACATAGATGCTCTATCATCCACATTTGCAGTAGTATATTACATCCCTCAAAGAAGCTTCCTCCAGTTTTTGAAAATAGTGAGTGCGCGGAAAATTTCTGCTATTATCATTGGTGCCAGAGTGCTGTTTTCTTATCTGAGCAGAGTGTTGACGACCCCAGCGATTTGTATGTTAATTTTTCCATCCCTTCTAGGGAACACCAGAAAACCCAGAAAGGCTATCTTAAAAGCAATACATCTATGCCTCTCCCATTTCAACCAGCTTTCCCCACTGCAGATCTTACTCTCGGGATTGTTGAACCCTCCCAGATGACCGTACCTGTCGTACAGAAATGCCAAACTGCAAAACCCCTTTGATAACTCTGGGTTATATACCGTTCTGCGGATCTTTACGATGTCCAGGAACTTGTGTATGGTCACGGTTCTTGGTGCAATGAGGTACTGTTCTTTCATAGGGATTTTAGGACATCCAATGTACCCTGCCAACTCCTCCAATGTCGGGGTGAGCTCAAAGTCTGAGAAGTGAAATACATTGTGTGCCGAGTCCCAAAATGAAATGAAAGCCCTGATAATGTCCCCTCGCGGATCGATGTCCAGCAATCCAACCAAATTTCCCAAGTACATTTTGACTGTATCTCGCCCTGATTCTTCTAGGTCGTTCCACCATATGCGTAAGCCCAAAGGAACTTTGTTTATAATGGCCTCACATGAACTCTTACTCGTGCTCATTCTGCACATTTATTAAGGGATTTAGACAAAAGCAAAATCTTTATTTGACTCATAAACGAATTTTCCTATTTTTCTTTAATTTTTAAAAAAACTGACTTTTTTTTTAATTTTTATTTTTAGTTTAAAAACACGGACTTCTGACTCTTCAAGGATGAAGATCTTAAGGCTGTAGGGATTTAATCAGCCGTAAGGTAAAAAAAACAAAGGTGGCTGCTTATGCAGAGTCAGTCTTTCAGCGCCCCTTTAGGAAATGTTCGGCTATTTTTGCAACATGGCATAGCCTGACTCTTCATTTATTTTTTGGCATTTTTTAGATAAATGAATAAATAAATAACAACATTTAAAACAACTTTTTTTATTTTATTTTTCATGGTAATACAAGCTATTGATTCTTTATTTATTTCTTGGCATTTTTTTTAAATAAATAAATAAATAAGTAAAACATTTAAAAACAAGACCTTATTATTTTTATTTTTTTGTTACTTTTCACGATAATACAAACTATTATTTATTTATTTTATTTATTTTTTATATATATATATTTTTTAAAATAGGCAATTAATTCTCTACACTATTACTACGTCCCTTTTTTCACAATTTTTGATATTTCTGATTTTCCAAAGCCGGTCAGCATGCCAGTCTAAAGCAAATAAATGCATAAAGCAAACAGGATGCAACAGGATGGTCTTTAGATTTCAGGTTGCTAGTCCTAGACGGACTCAACAGTTGTGTACCTGATATCGGAAGCAAAAGAAAATGAAGATGAGAATCAGCAGCAGTAATAACAGTACAACACAACAACAACAGCCCAACAACAGTAACAACCCAGTAACAGACCGGTGGAGTAGTAATCCCAAAACAAATGCTTCCAACTTTTATGAAACAAAAACAATTAATGCTGATTTCAAACAATGAAAGAAAGCAGAAGATTTTTTAGTTTTTTTTTATTTAAAAGTTTGAATATTTTTTCGGAATTTTTTTCTCTCTTAAATATTCAGCTCTTTTTTTCTCTCTGTTTGTGTTTTTCTGTTCTGTCTCTTTTTATTCTCTTATTTCAGATTCCTCCCTCTATCTGTATTCTCTCTATTTCTGTCTTCTGTTATTTTTCAAATCTGATTTCAAGACCTCTATATATATTCCATCCCAGAAATCTTTTAATCAATTAAAATCAACCCATTTTCTCCTGCCAAACCCATTATCTTCTCACTCATCCCCATTACATTAAATAAGTATATCACACCACCCCATTATATTTTGTCCCCCATGCCTAACATAAACAAATACAAGATTCCCCCACACTAAAATTTGTCTTGTCCCCCTTTTATATTAAATAACTATATCACAACCCACCCATTTCATTTTGTCCCCCATGTTTCACATAAAAAATTACAAAATGTACAATTCCTAAACTACCCCTCCGACCTTACTGAAATTACCAAACTACCCCTGAACGTACTGCAAATTACCAAACTACCCCATTAGCTATAACAAATCAATTAATCATACTCAACCAAAATATAGCCAATATGACCAATTTCTACACAAATTTAAACAACAAATCACATGAACATGATTTCTGAACCATTTCAACAACAAATCACATGAACACAAATTCAACAACAAAGAACAACTAAAATTTGATTGAACAATATTTTTTAGCAACAAACAATCCTATTTTCAGATTCAACAACAACAATAACAAACAAGTATATTCAGATTTCTAAATTCAATAATATTGAACTTAAAATCAACTCTAACAACATTACAACAAACAATTCCTATATTAAACTTAAACAAGATTATGAGACAAACTCAAGAAATAATCATAAATGATAAACAATAAACAAGAAAATCAAACTATACAAATTTCGGATTCAAGATCAACCAAACAAAGTATGAACATAAATGAAAAGATTCAACAATAATAACAAACAAACTTTATTCAAACTTCGAATTAAACTTAAACAAAACAAATAAACATATTCAAATCACTAATCTTCAAATAATCAATTAATCTTTCTTAAATTAAATCCAACAAAATTTATAACAAAGATACATGATCCAAAAATTAAAACCAAAACATAACTTCGCATTAAATTACTAAATTAAAAAACAAACTTCAAACAAGATGAACATGAACTAAATCTATATTAACAACAAACTACGGATTTAAACGATTTAAACTAAATCTAACAATATTAAACTTAAACTAACAATTCTTTTTTTTTTTACAAAAATAAAATTAACATGAAATAAACTGAAAAAAAATTAATTAAATTTTCATTTGAATCTGAAAATTAAACCAACAAAACATATGAACAAACTAAAAAATTATTTCAACGATGAACAAACAAAAAAAGAATTGAATCATTTATCGATTTTGGATCCGAAAAATATCAAACAAATTACAGACAAAAAATAAAACTTAAACCAACTAACCGGATCGAAACAATGACGAACTTGAACGGAAACAAATCTGCCCGGAAGCTTCGAAACTAAAATAACTCAAATCTGCCCGAAATTTTTGTATGTTTTCCGGTTGATTTTAAGCGATGAGGCAACAACGTTTGGTTGTAGCAGAAGCCACAACAATGGAGGACAAAGAAGCAGCAGCAGCCCGAAGGAGATGACGTGAAGCAGCAGCAGTCCGAAGCAGCGAGCAGTAGCACAGCGCGGATAGCAATGGACGACGACATGGTCGACGTCGAAGCTCGTCCATGGCTGGACGTAGTAGAAGGCAGAAGAACCTGGAACGCAGCAACGACAGTGGCAGCAGCTGGAAGAAAACGAAGCAACAGAGGCGACGCGGGCAGCCATGGCGCAGGCAGCAGTGGAATGACGACGATAGTCGTTTGGAGCGAAGAACGAAGAAGAGGTAGCCGCTGTGTGTGTGATTTTTTTTTCGTTGTGTATGTGTGTGTATGTGTTGACGTATGTGTGTGGCATGAGGGTGAGGGGGAAAGGGCAGCCATGGAAGGGGGGAGGGGGAAACCATGGGAGGGGAGCTTAAGGAAGAAGAAGAAAGAGAGAAAGAGAAAAGGGGGGCGGGTAGTTTAGGTTAGTTTTTATGGTTTTTAAGTTAACCCGTGCTTGCAGTCTGCGTACCAGAAATTCGGATAAGGAATTCTGTTAACCCGGGAGAAGGTGTTAGGCATTCCCGAGTTCCGTGGTTCTAGCACGGTCGCTCAACTGTCATATTCGGCTTGATTATCTGATACAATACATGTTGAACATATGTGTAAACCGAAATATGAAGCATGAATACGAAAATGAAGAGTTGAAATTCTAAATTTAATTTAATTATATTCTGAATTTTATTTGTATGTATAAATTATTTAGCTTGCAAAAATCAGAATCATGTAGCTATTTAATATATACAGTGGAACATCCGACGATAGCTTAACGGATGAACTATCTATATATTGCCCTAAAAATAAATAAATAGTGTAGTAACTCCGCCTAGTCAAAAAAATCAAACGAATAGGCCATTTAGGAACTTGGTAGGAATATTGTTTAGTTAAATAATATTGGTTAATTTTAGCATGTAAATGGTCTAGGATTAAAATTAGATTGCTAAGTTTTTTTTTCAGATTTTATGAATCATATTCGAAACCCATCTATAACAACTCAAGCATGTAAATAAATTAAGACATTTTCTCTTTTATTTTGTAGAGACAAATTTAATAAGAGAAAAATGTAGGCATTTTAGGACTGTCCTTTAAAAATAAAATGAGATGAGCCTCGCCCAATAAAATGCACCAATTGCGGGGCCCTCAATAAATGTTTAATTGAATATTTAGAATTCGGGATGGACTGTTTAGTGAATTCCACGGTCTTACCCAAAGTAAATGATACGCTAGTCGCTTTAGGCGCGCCTTTAATAATTTAATTTTCTTAAACTCGGGTGCACATTTATGTGACCCAAATCCAAATCTCAACAGAATTGAAATATGCCCACAACCACGGGTGCATTGATGTGACGTGGTTCGAGATGTGTTTCCACGATGTTGCAATTCTTGATAAAAATAACAGTAAATGATAAAAGCGGTTAAAAGTTAAATTTTGCACATAGGTTCAACATGTATTAAATCAGATAATCAAGCCGAATATGACAGTTGAGCGACCGTGCTAGAACCACGGAACTCGGGAATGCCTAACACCTTTTCCCGGGTTAACAGAATTCCTTATCCGGATTTCTGGTACGCAGACTGTAATATGGAGTCATTCTTTTCCTCGATTCGTGATTAAAATTGGTGACTTGGGACACCCTGAATCTCCCAAGTGACGACTCTGAAATAAATAAATAAATCCCGTTTCAATCGTCCTTTAATTGGAAAAAACTCCCTACGCCCCTCGCGGGGGCAGAAAAAGGAGGTGTGACAAATACAACTCCACAGTTAAGCTGAAGCTCTTTTTAGTCTCAATGGAGTAGTACTAGTTGAACTAGCCTCACTCTTAAGACTCTTCTAGTTTTTCAGAATGTTCAATAGCCTCAAGTTTTTCAGAATGTTCTCTTCCTAAGGTCTGCCCAAAAGAAAAGCCAGACCGGACTCAAAAAAATCCTAAAGAGAACTGATTTTATCCTCCCAAAAAAACCAGCCCCTTTTGTGTCTTGAAGGACCCTATTTATCACCAAAACAGACCCCCTCCTCAACTTTCAAAAGCACCCCAACTATTATTAATTTCTGCCCATCATCTCTAAAACCCCACTAGAGTATGTTTTCCCTCCTTTTAATTCACTTGTCCCCCACTACCCTTGTCTTTTCTTTATTTAAATTCAAATAGTTATGGGCACCTATTTCTTAATCCATTTTCTTTAAAGCCTTTCATACCATTATGTTTTGTTCCTCATTAACACTAAACAATTGCATTAGTTTAATGGTACTTTAGTACCCTACTGTCACCCCACTTAAACTAACCATTTTTAAACTTTTCAAATCCCAAATTACCCTCCTAAAGTCCCTGAAATTACTGTCCTATCCAATCCCTTTCACTCTGCATTGAACCTTTCAACTCTAAACTATTCAAATCTACCCACTAACTAACTGAATCCAACAAACTACAACAGCTATAACCAATTCCAATCGGTTAGTAATCAAATCAAATGGCACCAAAATGAAGACTAAGGGTTCAGGGCAGCACATATTGAACTAACTATATTGGGGAACCAATCATACTTAACTCAGCAACAGATGGACTGAAATCAACTAGACGAGCATATGCCCTAATCAGATTGGAACACAGAAGAAGAAACATCCAGAAGAGCCTTAAGGGGATCGACAAATTCAGGATAACAAATGACCAATAAATTCAGTTCAATTAATTGAATATACGAACAGGCTCAGTTCTAAGTTCAAATATACCAACGAGCTCATTTTAACACAAAATTTAGAACACAAACGAGGCAGGAGGGGAAACAGACAGGAATGAGCTATGAAAATCAAAACCAAAATTAAACTACTATCGTATTGAACTAACACTCAAACCTACCGGACTAATCGAATAAACTTATTCGATTGATTAAACAGTTATAACATATAACAAACGACAACAAACAGAAGAAATGATAAAATTGGACCAAATAAAAGGTCTGATGGAGAAGGACAGAATCAATCGACAAAAATTGAAAAATCAATAAAACTACACTAAACAAAGTAAACAGAATAACCAAACACAAAAATGGAACAAACAAGAAAGGGAAAATACATCAAGAACTCGGAAACTGGACGACCCTGATTCGAACTCAGACTCAAACTCTTCGAGGTCGAACGAACCTTAATCGAGTGTTCTCAACTGAGAACACTTCGACTAAAGTCGATTAGATCCCAAATCACTTTAATTTGGACAGATTTTAACCTTTGGTCTTCTAGGGTTCTTGGGGGTTCGATTTTGGGTTCGAACGGTTCTGGTCTGATTCGAACCAAACAAACAGTGGTTTGGTGACGAGAGAGGTCAGGGAGATGTCCGGTATGAGTTTGGGACTGGTTGGGGTAGGTTTAGGTTCTGCTCGAATCTTCAATTGAAGATTCAAGAAGCTGGAGGTTGATTCGAGGCAAACGATTAGCGGATCTGTAACGAGGGTGGTCAGATGGCTTAAGGGTGTGAACCTGGGACTGGTTGGGTAGGTTTAGGGTTTTGCTCGAATCTTCGATTGAAGATTCGAGAAGCTCGGGGATGATTCGAAGCAAGCCAAGTGTGGATTTGTGGAGGGGAGGGTCAGGTGGTCAAGGGGTGTTGGTTTCATGGTCATCGGCGTTGTTGCCGCAAGCTTTCAGGCGAAGGGATTTCAGGGTGGCTAGGGTTTCAGGGGTTGTTTGGTCTCTGAGAGAGACGATGAACAGGGGGTATGGCTTAAGGGGGGTGCGAGGTTGGATTTATATACAGAGGGGGTGGTTTAATCCTGTCCGTTGGATCAAGCATGATCAATGGCCGAGATCAATTCACTTAAAGGAAACGGTGACGTTTGGTCATGACTCGAGACTGGGTCGACCCGGGTTGAAATGGACCGGGTTATGGGGGAAGCCTGGGACCATTAGATCAAAACAAATCAATGGCTTGGATTTATTGGCTATATACGACGTCGTTTGGATATATCTGTAGATGGACTAGACCATTCGATCGAGTGAAATCAACGGCCCAGATTCTTCATGCCCGAACGACGTCGTTCCACCCGTCTCCAAGATTGTTTGGATTGGACCAGGTAAAAGGGTATTTGGACTAGGCCTGAACTTTCTTTTAAAATTGGCCAAGTCCGATTTTCTTCTCTTGTTTCTTCTTTTTCTTCTATTTTCTTTTTAATTCCTAATTACCCAAAATTTGTCAAATAAATTGTAAAGACAAAATTAACTCAAAAATACTAATTAACCCTTAATAACAATTATCACACAAGATTTAACATCAATTAGAAACAAAAATCACACAATTGTACACTAATCGACAAAATAGAACAAATACATATTTTTGTGATTTTTCTTAAAACCAAACTATGGTTTAATTAATTTCAAAATGCACAATTAAATCCTAGATGTTCATGCAACATGTATTTTTGTATTTTAATTAATTAAAACAGGATAAGCGTTCACAGACAAAAACACAAATAATTATCCAAAAATGCCACGCAAATTCTACAAATCGTACAGTACGGAAATTTGCTTTATTTTTGATTTCTTTTGGAGTAGTTTTCGTGAAGCAAAAATCACGTGCTCACAACTACCCCTCTTTGTCCGAAAACACAAAGAGTTTTCGTGCAAAGATAAAGTGAGCGGATACGAGCGATTTTTGCCCGTAGGACTACTCTGTGTGAAGCATTTTTTGAAAGATTTAACCGAACCCTTGCTTCGAAGGTCTCCTACATATCCCTGGCTAAAAGGGAATCAAGTTAATGTAGTTCGGGAAGTTTTGGTAGCTGGGACTACCATGGGACTGCAATGTTGTTGTTACTACTGCTGTATGCTGTTACTACCGCTTTCCGGCCCCCTTATTACACCGTGCTAAAAGAAAACAAGAAGCTAGACTAAACTAGGGATTACAACATCTTATCTATCTTCAAACTTGCTCTTGTAGTCTTCCTTCTGATTTCTACAGCGGAATTTATGCTGAGGATATTTTGTTATAACCCTCCGCTTTACTGACTTCTGACTTGAAATTGAGTGTAGTCCTCTATTCTACAGGCGAGGTCCTGACTTTAACAACTTAAAAAGTAACAACCTCCATTCTACAGGCGGGCTCCTGACTTCTTCAACTCAAAACATAACAACCTTCGTTCTACAGGCGGGCTCCTAACTCCTTCAACGACCTAAAAATATGCCAACCTCCATTCTACAGGCGGGCTCCTGACTTCAATCAACAATTTAAAGATAATACCTCCATTCTACAGGTGGGATCCTGACTCCTTCAACGACTTAAAAATATAACAACTCCGTTCTACAGGAGGGCTCCTGACTTCAATAAATAATTAAAAGATAATACCTCCATTCTACAGGCGGGCTCCTGACTCCTTCAACGACTTAAAAATATAACACCTCCATTCTCCAGGCGGGCTCCTGACTTCAACAACTTCTTAAAATGTAACACCTCCGTTCTCCAGGCGGTCTCCTGACTTCAACAAACAATTTAAAAATATAACACCTCCATTCTCCAGGCAGGCTCCTGACTTCAACAACTTCTTAAAATGTAACACCTCCATTCTCCAGGCGGGCTCCTGACGTCAACAAACAATTTAAAGATAATACCTCCATTCTACAGGCGGGCTCCTGACTTTATCAACTTAAAATTTAACAACCTCCATTCTACAGGCGGGCACCTGACTTCAATCTTGAAATTTATTCCTATGTTCTACAGGCGGGCTCCTGACTTCGTTTTGAAATGTACTCCTCTGATCTACAGGCGGGCTCCTGACTCCAACTGAAATTTATTCCTCTGTTCTACAGGTGGGCCCCTGACTTCATTTTGAAATGTACTCCTCTGTTCTACAGGCGGGCTCCTGACTTCAACTTGACTTTAAAAGATATTACGGCCTCCATTCTCCAGGCGGGCTCCTGCCTTCAACAACAACTTTTAAAATAAGCACCTCCATTCTACAAGCGGGCTCCTGACTCCTTCAACTTAAAACATGACAACCTCCGTTCTACAGGAGGGCTCCTGACTTCATTAACTTAAAATATAACAACCTCCGTTCTACAGGCGGGCTCCTGACTTCAATAAATAATTTAAAGATAATACGGCCTCCATTCTCCAGGCGGGCTCCTGACTTCAACAACAACTTTTAAAATAAACACCTCCATTCTACAGGCGAGCTCCTGACTTCTTCAACTTAAAACATGGCAACCTCCGTTCTACAGGCGGGCTCCTGACTTCATTAACTTAAAATATAACAACCTCCATTCTACAGGCGGGCTCCTGACTTCAAACACAACTTAAAAAATATAATACCTCCATTCTCCAGGCGAGCTCCTGACTTCAACAACTTCTTTAAAATATATAACACCTCCATTCTCCAGGCGGGCTCCTGACTTCAACAATTTCTTAAAAATGTGTTCTATCGCCGTGGTTCCTTCCTGCCTCTTGAACCATTTTCCTTCTAACTTGAAACATCTTCTTTCCGAAATTTCTTCCATTAAAACTTGTTTGACCTTCTTCCGAAAACTTCTGGGGATACCATTTTCCCCCAAACTTGTGTTATCTTACTTCTTCCCCAAGTGGGTCCCGGACTTTCAGAAAATTTTTCAAAATTAAAGAAAATTTCCTGCCCCAGTTTGACAATCTTTCTTGTATCATGATATCTCTTCATCATCTATAACATTTCCTGTCCCTACTTTAAATCAAAGAAAAATTTTGCTAGTTTAAAAACGTGGTGAATGGTCGTGCCACTCCTGCCGGGGATGGTTTTCTCTTCCTCCTTTCCCAGCTTTGTGTTTCATTACATCACCAAAGCTTGCTGGGGATGAGATTATTTGTTGGGGATGATATTCCTACTGGCGATCATATTCCTGCTGGGGATGGTTTTCCCCATCTTCTTCCCCTGCTCCGTGTTGTCCGTCCCTCTTGGAACTTGGTCGATAATCTGCCAGGGATGCTCTTGTTTCTTTATTCACCAATTGTTGCTTCCCACTTTTCTTCATACTCTCCCCGAAATCCTAGACCAATCCATCATTTGGTCTTGCAACGAACGTCTTTCTTGTTCTATTGCATTATCTTTGACTTGTCTTGTCCATATTGTGTTTTTGCACTATCTTGGCAACTGGTAATAAACTCTGAAAATCCTTTTCAAAAACAAACTGCTGGGGAGATGAAGTCTTTAAAAATAAAAATGATGAATTCAAGAAAATAAAAGAAGAATAGTTTTCTGAAAATTGTTGGGGAGAAGAAAAAAAGAAAAGAGCTTATCTGAATGATACAACCGATCCCAATGATCACGTCGTGCATTTTGGATTAACCAACCCAGTCTATTTATATCAATCAATCTTTCTGGTGGCCTTACTTTGTTGGGGAAATGTAAGCGCCCAATTCTTTTGTTGGCTCAACATCTTTGCACTGTTTGATGCCTCGACGAATCCTTTCCGTCAATCTTATCTTGTTTGCCTCTTTTGACCCCTTATCGTCATAGTGCCCTTTGAGGGGTTTTCACTAATAAGACTATCTCATTTCCCTCAACTCCTGTCGCCTTATGGTGCCTGTGAAGGTTTTCACCAATAAGACTCTCTCATTTTATTTTATTTTTCAGCTTGGGGTTGGAGTGTTACCAATATGACTCTCTCTACTGGGGATTCTTTCAGCTATCAATTCATTTCCTGCTTATGATCCTCTTCTCTGCTGGGGATCAGAGTGTTATTCCCGACTTCCATTTGCATGACTTGGCACTTCTCGGATACTGATCGGGAGGTCTTTTTGGATATCAATATGGGTTTTTGTGTATGGCTAAAAGAAAAGGGGTATCAAAAGGTTCAAAATAATTTTAATGGGTAAAACATTAGAACTCTTGGAATCAAACTTCCTTCCCAAAATTTAAACACAACTTCTGCCCCAGTTTCTTGCTTAGGGATTTTTATTTTTTGTTACACTATGACCGAGCCGTGAGGCGCCTACGTATCCTTCTTTGAAGAATCAGGTCAAACGTAGTTTCCAATTCCTTTGTTTTCTTGTGATTTTCTTTTGTCTTTATTATCATTATTTTCTTTTTTTTTATTTTCATTATTGATTCCAAAAGAGGGGTATGAAAGAATAAATAAGGCTCAAAAGGGGAAGCAAAGGTTGAAGTGTTTGGATGGAAGAACAAATTGCCTCCGTCATTTCATTCTCCGATACCATGCCAAATGCAAACACACAACAATTACGATTAAAAGAAATCATACATGATATCTCTTAACTGTGTCAGAATTGATAGCCATGCCGACGCATTTCCCTTTGATACCTGTTAAACATAAAGCGCCATTGGACAACACTCTGGTTACAATGAATGACCCTTGCCAATTCGGGGCGAACTTGCCCTTTGCCTCAGCCTAATATGGGAGGATGCGTTTCAGCACTTGCTGGCCCAATTCAAACTTCCGGGGACGCACCTTTTTGTTGTATGCTCTTGCCATTCTCCTTTGATATAACTGGCCATGACACACAGCTGCCAATCTTTTTTCATCAATAAAACTCAACTACTCCAATCGGGCTTTGACCCATTCATCGTCATCAATCCCAGCCTCAACGACAATCTGGAGGGATGGGATTTCAACCCCTGCTGGTATCACTACTTCAGTTCCGTATACCAACGAATAAGGAGTTGTACCTACTGAAGTACGAATAGTAGTGCGATATCCCAACAATGCAAATGGTAGCTTTTCATGCCACTGTCTGGACCCTTTAACCATTTTCCTCAATATCTTCTTTATGTTCTTGTTGGCTGCCTCAACCGCTCCATTCGCCTTTGGCCGATACGGGGTGGAGTTACGGTGTGTAATCTTGAACTGTTCACATACTTCTTTCATCAAACTACTGTTAAGATTAGCACCATTATTCGTGATGATCACTTTTGGGATCCCAAATCTACAGATGATATGGGAATGAACAAAATCCATAACTGCCTTCTTGCTTACCGACTTGAAAGTTTTAGCTTCAACCCATTTAGTGAAATAGTCGATGGTTACCAAAATGAACCTATGACCGTTGGAAGCTGCCGGCTCAATAGGTCCAATGACATCCATGCCCCATGCAACAAATGGCCATGGTACTGACATTGTATGCAATTCTGTCGGTGGAGAATGAATCAGATCTCCGTGTATCTGACACTGATGGCATTTCCGCACGAATCTGATACAATCACGCTCCATAGTGAGCCAATAATAACCTGCTCGAAGAATCTTCTTCGCTAATACATATCCGCTTATATGTGGCCCACAAACTCTAGCATGTACCTCTGTCATCACTGTCGTGGCTTTACCAGCATCTATACATCTCAACAAACCCAAATCCGGTGTTCTTTTGTACAACACTCCTCCACTGAGGAAAAATCCATTTGCCAATCGCCGAATGGCTCTCTTTTGATCTCCGGTGGCCTGCTCCGGGTATCTCCCCATCCTGAGGTATTCCTTGACATCATAAAACCATGGCCCGCCATCCATTTATTCCTCTATCATGTTGCAATAAGCATGTTGATCACGAACCTGGATATGCAATGGGTCAACATGAATTTTGTCTGGGTGGTGCAACATCGATGCTAAAGTGAACAAAGCATCGGCAACCTCATTATGAACTCTTGGGATGTGTCTAAACTCCACTGATCAAAATTGTTTACTCAGATCAAGCAAGCATTGTCGATATGGTATGAGTTTCAAATCCCTCTTTTCACATTCACCCTGAATCTGATGCACCAAGAGGTCCGAGTCTCCCAAGACCAAGACGTTCTGGACATCCATGTCTGCAGCTAGTCGTAGACCCAAAATGCATGTCTCATACTCAGCCATATTGTTGGTACAATAGAAATGCAGCTGAGCCGTAACAGGATAATGATGTCCTATTTCAGAAATAAGTATCGCTCCTATTCCAACTCCCTTCGTATTTGCAGCTCCATCGAAAAAAAGCTTCCATCCTGGTTCCTTGTTCATTTCCAACTCATCTACATGCATCACTTCTTCATCAGGAAAATACGTCCTCAAGGGCTCGTATTCTTCATCAACAGGATTCTCAGCCAAGTGATCAGCCAACGCTTGGGCCTTCATGGCCATCCTCGTCACATAGACGATGTCGAATTCTGTGAGTAATATCTGCCATTTCGCCAATCTCCCTATGGGCATAGGTTTCTGGAAAATATACTTCAATGGATCCAGGCTTGAAATGAGGTAAGTAGTATAGCATGACAGATAATGCTTCAACTTTTGGGCCACCCAAGTTAGGGCGCAACATGTCTTCTCAAGTTGAGTGTACTTAACCTCATATACTATAAACTTCTTGCTGAGATAATAGATGGCATGCTCATTCCTTCCTGTAATGTCGTGTTGCCCCAGTACACAACCAAACGAATTCTCCAGGACCGTTAGATAAAGAATTAACGGTCTTCCCGGCTCAGGTGGAACCAACACAGGTGGATTTGATAAATATCCTTTGATTTGGTCAAATGCTTCCTGACATTCTGCCGTCCATTCTACCGCAACATCTTTCTTCAGTAGCCGAAAAATAGATTCACAAGTTGCTGTGAGTTGCACAATAAACCTGCTGATATAATTCAACCTTCCCAACAAACTCATTACTTATGTCTTGTTCTTTGGCGGTGGCAAATCTTGGATGGATTTAATCTTTGACGGGTCCAACTCAATGCCTCGCCGACTGACGATGAATCCCAACAGCTTTACAGATGGAACACCAAATGCACACTTGGCCAGGTTGAGCTTAATATCGTACCTTCGAAGTCTTTGAAAAAACTTCCTTAGGTCTGCTACGTGGTCTTCCTGATGCTTGGATTTTATGATCACATCATCCATGTATACCTCAATCTCTTTGTGTATCATGTCATGAAATACACTAGTCATTGCTCTCATGTACGTTGCCTCAGCATTCTTCAAACCAAATGGCATTACCCGGTAGCAATAAGTCCCACACGGCGTAATGAAAGACGTATTTTCCGCATCTTTTTCATCCATCAGAATCTGATGATACCCAGCATAGCAATCCACAAAAGACCTGATCTCACGTCCGGCACAATTATCGATCAAGATATGGATGTTGGGTAATGGAAAGTTATCCTTTGGGCTTGCCCTGTTTAGATTGCGGTAATCGACGCACACCGTGATCTTCCCATCTTTCTTCGGCACTGGCACCACATTAGCCAATCAATCAGGATATCGAGTGACCCGAATAACCTTTGCTTGCAGCTGCTTGGTTACTTCCTCTTTAATCTTCACACTCATGTCCGTTTTGAACTTCCACAATTTCTGCTTGACGGGAGGGAATGTCGGGTTAATGGGCAATTTGTGAACCACTAAATCCGTGCTTAACCCCGGCATGTCATCATACGACCATGCAAAAACGTCTTTGAACTCAATAAGTGCTTTGATTAGTTCTTCCCTGATATTCGGTGCAATGTGGATGCTTATTTTAATTTCCCTGATATCACTTGCATCCCTAAATTCATGGCTTCTGTGTCATTTAAATTGGGCTTGGATTTCTCTTCAAACTGGCTTAACTCTCTATTTATCTCTTCGAAGGCTTCATCCTCATTGTATTCCTATTTATCCTCATAATTGACCTCTTGTACAATTAGTTCGGAATCAGATTGATTTTTTAGACTGGGTTGAAGATCCGTTGTGCATGACATGTCATTAGAACCAATATAAAGAGAACTGTTCAGAAAAAGAAAAGAAGAAAACAAAAATTAGAACAAAATAAGAAGAGAAAAACTTTCGCTTTATTAAAATACGGGATAACAGAGTTTCACACTTTGCCGAATACAAAACAAAACTAGATTACAACCCTGGAATAATCCAAAAACAAGAAAGAAAAATCAGAGCCCACTACCAAGACTCCCTCCGGGTAGGAAGGGGAGTAGCCATCCAATTGTTGATATTTGCCCTAGGCCCCACAAACTGTACATCTAACCTACTGGACCCTTCTCCAGCTTCTATCATGTTGACATCGGCGAACAGCCTTTCAAAGCCCTCATTCAAATCTCCATCTGGCCCAATCAGTGGTCCGAGAACTTTCGGGCCCGACAACTTTCTGATACCTGCTCTGACAAATTATTTGGATAGGTGCGGGATTGGCTTGGGAAGGACCCAAACTCTTTTCTTCAACTTGCGGGCCCATCTCACGTCTCCCACTGTAGGCTTGAACCCCAACCTAAAGGTATCCCGATTTTTAGGCAAAGAAACTGGCTGAACAATACCCTGAAGATCAACCCCTAAACCTTTGCCTGGCACAAACCCGTTCTTGAACATCTCCGAGGCTACCATGATAGTTGCAGCTGCGATCCTAGGAAATGGAAGGTCCTTGCCTTCAGAAATTTTATCTACTGAAACCGTATCGAAAACCTGGTAAACCCACGGTCCCTTATCATCATCAATCTCTATGAAGGGCACGATGGTTTCACTTACGTCGCTTGCATTGTCCTCCCCATGTACTATGATCTCTTTCCTATCCCACTCGAATTTGACCATATGATGTAGTGTAGAAGGCACTGCTTTGGCGGCGTGGATCCAGGGTCGCCCCAACAGAAGATTATATGACACTGCCACGTCTAACACTTGAAACTCCATGGTGAACTCGACTGGGCCAATTGTTAATTCAAGTATGATGTCACCCACTGTGTCTGTACCACCACCATCAAACCCTCAGACATAGATGTTGTTCTTGTAAATCCTGTCACCATCGACATTCAGTTTGTTCAATGTGGCCAAAGGATAGATATTGGCACTAGACCCATTATCGTTTAGTACTGGAGTGACTACCGAGTCTTTGCACTTCACGGTCAGATAAAGGGCTCTATTATGTTCTGTACCCTCCACGGGCAACTCGTTGTCTGAAAAAGTGACCCTGTTGACCTCAAAAATCTTGTTTGCTATTTTCTCCAGATGATTCATAGAGATCTTATCCGGAACATGGGCTTCGTTCAGAATTTTCATCAATACCTGGCGATGTTCATCTGAATGGATCAACAACGATAACAATGAGATCTGTGTCGGGGTCTTCCTCAATTGCTACACAATGGAGTAATCTTGCACCTTTATTTTCTTTAAAAATTCTTCCGCCTCTTCCTCGGTAACTGGATTCTTTGTCGCTACTGGATTGGCCCTTCTTAACTATGCGGGAGCAAAACACCTTCCCGAACGAGTTAACCCCTGTGCCTCACATATTTCCTCCACAATTTCCTTCCCCTTATGCATTACCATTACTTGACTGTAGCTCCATGGTACAGCTTTCTCGTTGATTATCGGCAACTGCATTACTGGCCTGATAACAACCGGTCCTATGCATGCCCCCTTCACGGCTACTGGCTTGCTTGATATCCCTTGCACCGTTACTTTGACTGGCTCTGGATTCTTGGCAACATCAGACGAACTCTTCCCTATCACCACCATTGGCTTGTCTTCTACCCTTTACGACTGTACTACCGTTTTTCCACTATCCGGCCTTTCCTTCGGACTAGCACGAATCATTATTACCATTTGTGAGGGCTTCTTGAGTTTCCCTCCTTCGTGCACTAGTTCGATCATGTGGGCTTCATGGTGTGCCGACAATGGGTTCTGATTGATGTTAGGTGCTTCTAGCTCCTGGACCTCGATCCTATTTGTGTCAATAAGATCTTGTACGATAGTATTCAACTTCCAACACTTCTCAGTATCATGCTCGGGAGCCCCCGAACAATATTCACAGCTTACCGAGTGGTCCAGATTTTTGGGAAGGGGATTTGGCAATTTGGGCTCCACAGGACTCAATAGGCCTAACTGCCTCAATTTGTGGAACAAAGTAGTATAGGTTTCTCCCAGCAGAGTGAATGTTCTCTGCCTCTGTACCCTTTCATTCCTGAAAGTCTGATTCCCACGGAAACCTGGTCCCAAAGGATTCCTGTAGGCCCTTGATGGCGGATATGTGTTTTGTGGAGGTGGATATGTGTTTTGTGGGGGTGGATATATATTTTGTGGAGGTGGGTATGTATTCTGGGGAGCCAGCGCATGCCATTGCGGGCGAGCCGGAGGCTGGGTGTTAGTTTGGGCATGATGGACAGAGAAATGTGGCTATTGTGGTAGGTAGTAGGGCTGTGGAGGGCCGTATGGAATGTGTGGGTAATTTGAGTGATGGGGTCTAGGTTGGTAGTGAGGGGGGGACCTCTGGATCTGGACCAAGTATCTGCCTCGACTGTTGCGACATCTTCTCTTTTCTTCTTTCCGAGCATACCTACCGTGCCGCTCTGGATAGCCTGAGTGGTTGCTTTAATCGCCGAATAACTCAGTATTTTGTTGGACTTAAGTCCCTCTTCAATCATACCGCCCATTTTTACTACTTTGTTGAAAGATTTTACAACTGACGTCACCAGGTGACAGAAGTAAGTTGGCTCCATAGTACGCAGAAAGTAGTCCACCATTTCCCCCTCTCTCATCGGGGGATCAACTCTTGCCGCCTGCTCTCTCCAGCGGAACCCAAATTCTTGGAAGCTTTCCCCGGGCTTCTTCTCAAGTTTCAGCAATGTGAGACGATCAGGGACGATCTCAAGGTTGTACTGGAAGTGACCTGCGAATGCTTGTGCTAGATCATCCCAGGTGTACCACCTGCTCGGATCCTGTCTTGTGTACCATTCAAGTGCAGACCCACTTAGACTTTGACCAAAGTAAGCTATTAGCAGCTCATCTTTATCACCTGCTCCTCTCATTTTACTGCAAAAACCTCGCAGATGTGCCATTGGATCACCGTGCCCCTCGTATAGATCAAACTTTAGCATCTTGAACCCTGCCGACAATTGAATGTCGGGGAATGAACATAGATCTTTGTAGGCCACACTGACTTGGTTGCCTAACCCATGGATATTCCTGAAGGACTGCTCCAGGCTTTTAAACTTTAGAAGCACTTCGTCTTGCCCTGGACTCTTAGCCGGCTTTTCAGTCTCTACCGAGATCTCGAAGTGAGTATTATAAGTATAAGGCATGGGTGCTTTGAAGGTTGGTTCAGGGGGGTAATATTGGTTATCGTGAGCCTGAAACAACGGCTTGCTGGATGATCTTTGCAGCGTGGCTGGTGGGGGTGCCACGAAAACAGGAACGTTTGGTGGAGGAGGGTTCTGATTGGGTTGTGAAGCTTGGGGATCATAGGCATTTCTTCCGTGATAGTATTGGTGACTGGGGAAGCTTGTCGAAGGGCCGGGGGGAGGGAGGTATTCCGGCGTGTTTTCTGGTGGGAAAGAGGGAGTAACGGGAGGGTCGGGCACTTTTTGTACCCTAGCTAAGGCCAACTGCATTTCTTTCATATCCTGTCTCATCTTATCTATTTCCTCCTTCAACATTTGATTCTCCGTCCTTTCATCCTCGACACTTTGGTCTAAACTAGTCATGCTTTTTAGTATGGGCCCTTTGAATCTTGTTTGGTAATGGTAATCTTCTATAACGTTCTAACAAACTAACTGGTTCGAAATCTCTGGGAAAACAACAAACTTGTTAGCGTTAGAGTTTAACACATATTGCAATTTCACGTTGGGGGATGCAATGTTCCTAGGCAGTTTAACCATTTCTAACATGTCTTTGCTTCGACTGCATGCGTCATTCCGGCTTACTTTGTTTGTGCCTTGTTTAAGTGTTTCTGAAACTTTCTTTATTTCTCTTTTTATTTCTTTCTTTTATTCACTTTGCCTTTTCTATTTTCTTTTTTAGTGATGGTCGAATCTTATGTGGATTGCCTACATATCATGTCCCCGCATGAATCAGACCGCGCGTAGTTCTGCCACAAGTACAAAAAATAAAGACACCATTTTTGGATTTTTCAACCTTTACTAGCAAAACGTTTTATTACAAGGCAAAACATTTTTGAAAGGAAATTGACAGACTTGATACAGACTACAGACTTTATGCCAAAAAGGGGAATACAAACTCCAACGGACAACAGACTCTGAAGAAAAGGGAAATACAGACTCAAACTATGAATGTTTCAGAGTTTTGAATTTTGGTGCCCGCGGGGCGTCGTTCGGCCTCGCCGCGGGCTTTGGTGCAAGGAACCTTTGCAGATCTTTCAAATCTTCCATGATCTGGTGGACATAAATCATTATTGAAGTAAAGAAGGTGGTACAGGACATATCCTCACAAGCTATGCACTTTATGGTGATGTAGTGCCCGATATCGTCGATTCTTCCCTTGATTCTGTCCCTTTCCATAAGCAATCGCTCTATTTGTTGATTCCGCGTCCCCAGCATTTGAGAGTTGTAAAGGAATTGATCCTGAAACTCATTCATCTGTTTCTCCATTCGGGCCATTAGATCATAGTAGCACTTCCTATCTGCATAGACCGTGCTCGCTCTTCTGCCTTCCTTATCCGTTTCACCTGGATTCTCGCTAGACCAGCTTTAGATTTTTCCAGGTCTTCTTGATACTCGAGGACTTTCTTCTTTAGCCCGTTTATGAGCCTTTCATCATCTCGGCTTCTGTTTGGGTTTTTGGTAGCTATTTTCATTTCCTAGATTTGAGCTTTGAGGACCTCGTTTTCCTGAGCTAGTTTTCTCTTTTCTCCCTCATCTGCAGCAATATGCAAATCTTTCTCAAATTTCAAATCTGTAACTTGCTTCTCCAACTTGCCTATTGTAACCCTGTACTCTTGCTCTTTAGCCAACCAACCCCACTGTTCTTGCGACGCCTTGACGAATTCCTAGAGATGGGGTCTTTTAGCCGGCCTTTCGTGCTCAAGTTCTCTCATGTACCAAGACAGGTATCCTGGCGCCACTTCGCCTTGACCTGATCCTGCACGCAAGTATCTGCTTTTAAATATTGGCATTCACTCCAGATCTGACAGACTCTTGCTTCAGGGAACTATCCGTCGGGGCTAATCTCAATTACTTGAGCACTAAGATCTTCCTTCTGTGGCACTGTTTGGCATCTCCCGAGTTGTCTCAAAACCCGATATGGCGCGTAAGGATGAATGCTCTTGAGCCCCATCAATAGAAAGTGGGTCCTAGCTGCCGGCATATGGATGACCTCGTCAACGGGCAACCATCCTAGTGTCCATTGTATTTGGCTGGCAGTGAGGGTCCGCAAGAATGATGTCCACGCCGTAACTTCCTCGGGTACACTGACCCCCTTGATTCTTGTGTAGAACTCTTCTATGCAAGTTTTCTTCGAGGAACCATAACTCAAGAGCTGGGAACGTTGGCAGAGATGCTCAGTCATCCATATTTGTAGCAACAAGTTACACCCTTCGGAAAAGTTCCCTCTGGCTTTGCAGGCTGTGAGAGCTCGGAAGATATCAGATACTATCATATGCGCAAGAGTGCTTTCATCTTGAATGAGCAAGGTACTGACGACCCCGGCTATTTTCATATCAATGTTTCCGTCTTTACTTGGAAATACCAAAAGGCCCAAAAAGGTTATCATAAAAGCCACTCGTTTATGCTCGTCCCATTTCTGACGGTTTCTTTTGCTGCATAACTTCTTACCCGGGTTGTTGAATCCCCCGACATGACCGTATCTGTCATATATGAAGCGCGTATTACAAAAACCTGCAGCTAAATCTGGGTTATGGACCGTCCTGGGTATCTTTAACGAATCTAAAAACCGATGCACAGTGACAGCTCTTGGAGCAACCAGGTATTTTTGCCTCAACGGAGCTTCAGCATTTCCGATGTACCCGGCTCTTTCCTCCAAAGTCAGAGTGAGCTCAAAATCGGAGAAGTGGAAGACATTGTGTGTCGGGTCCCAGCAGGTGACCAAAGCTCTTATGATATCCCCCGAGGCTGGATTTCCAATAAACCCGTAAGACCTTTTAGATATTTCTTGACCTCATCTTGTCCTTCACCACCTAAATCATCCCACCATAGCCGCAACTTGAAAGGGATTTTAGTCATTATTGAAAAAGGTTCATTTTGCATCGTGCTCATCCTACACATTTATTAAGGTGATTAAGCAAAAAATAAAATTTATTTGACTCAACCAATTGGCTATTTTTAATTTTTCACAGAAAGAAAGATCCGGTTCTGAACACGGCCTTTCAGCACTTCAGGAATGAAGATTTTGAGGCTGGGTGAGTCAGCCGGTCAAAAAATCCAAAAAATGACTACAAGTGGCCGTTTATGCAAAGTCAGCCTTCCGGCATCCCTTTTGGGAACATTCGGCTATTTTTGACGAAAACGGCGTCACCTGACTTATTTATGACGAAAAATTAAAATTTTGACATTTTTGTAAAGGAGAGGTTGGACCCGATGAGGGTTGCCTTTCGTATCCCGCACCCTGTGAGAATCAAACCGGCGTACTTCGGGTAGATAAAACAAACTTCTTTTGAAAATAAGACTCTTTTCAATGGCAAATAAAACCATTTTTCATAAACAAAACCCCCTTTCTTTTTTTTTATTTTCTCAAAAATTCGACAGAGTTTTAATGCTATTTGGACATTGATTTTTTTTTCAAAACAGGCGATTAACCACCTCTATCTCTCTTTCCTCAAAGTATTCAAAAGCCGGTCAGCATGCAAGTCCGAAGCAAACAAATGCATAGGTAACAAGTTGGATGCATCAGGATGGTCTTTTGTCGTTTTGGTACACCTGTCCTAGATAGACCCAACCCCTGTGTTGAGCCTCCAAAGTCACATGCACATGATGCAAACAAACATTCCTACTAGGGATCCGGCATGAAGCTGAGTTATTCTAGGTTTGTAACCTGCGTATTTGTTCTAGACTGTGTACCCGAGCGGATAACTCGAGTCGAAGAGGGGGCTACGTACCGGGGACCCGCGAGATCGTCCGTCTTTGTAACTTGTACGACCTCTTTCTTATTTCAAGGTATGACGCTAACAGAATAGGGAGTCTCAACCAGCAAGCACATCCCCGGAGGTAAGTAGAGAAGGGTTTCGACACAGTTTATATACAGTTCAGATAATATCAAAGCGGTAAAACCAGCATTTAGCACATTAGGCCCAAACATGTAAAAATCAGATAATAAACAAAGCCAAATATAACAATTTATCTAAGATCGAATTCTGAACCCTGAACTAGAGATTCTGGGTTCGTTCCCCAGCAGAGTCGCCAGAGCTGTCACACCTCCTTTTTTCCCGCACCACCACAAAGGCGCAGAGGGAGTTTTTCCAATTAAAGGACAATCGAAACGAGATTTATTTATTTATTTCAGAGTCGCCACTTGGGAGATTTATGGTGCCCCAAGTCACCGGTTGAATCCCGAATCGAGGAAAAGATTAACTCTGTATTACAGTCCGCGAACCAGAAATTCGAGTAAGGAATTCTGTTAAACCGGGAGAAGGTGTTAGGCATTCCCGAGTCCCGTGGTTCTAGCACGGTCGCTCAACTGTCATATTCGGCTTATTTATCTGATTTTAATACATGTTGAACCTATGTGCAAATTTTAACTGTTTATCGCTTTTATAATTATTATTTTTTAACGAGAATTGCAACGTCGTGAAAATGCACCTTGAACCACGTCACATCAATGCACCCGTGGTTATTGACACATTTCGACTCCGATGAAATTTGGATTTGGGTCACATAAATGTGCACCCGAGTTTAAGAAAGTAAATTACTAAAGGCGCGCCTAAAGCGACTAATGTATCATTATTTTGGGTAAGGCCGTGAAATTTTGCTAAACGGCCCATCCCGAAGTCTAAGTAATTTTACCAACGCGGGTAGAGGGCCCCGTAGCTTGTGTACTTTTGTTTGTCGAGGCTCGTCTCATTCATTATTTTAAAGTAATTTGCAGCGTCTTGGAAATGCATCTCGAACCACGTCACAATCAATGTACCCGTGATTAGAGACACATTTCGACTTCGTTGAGATTTGAATTTGGGTCACATAAATGCGCACCCGAGTTTAGGGAGGTAATGTTATTAAGATACACGCCTAAAGAGACTAACACGTTGTTATTTTGGACGAGGCCGTGAAATTCGCTAACGGCCCGTACCGGAATCTAAGTATTTCATATATACATTTAACGAGGGCCCCACCATTTATGTGTTTATTCAGCGAGGCTCATCTCATTTTACTATCTTTAAATGACAAACCTAAATTAATCTATAGTGTTCTACTTAGTTCGTTTCTAAAATAAAAGGAGGAGTCCTAGTTAATTATATGGTTTAAGAGCTATTATAATTGGGTCATGAAAACCACCCGTTTACAATCAAAACCTAAGTACGCATACGGGCATGGCTATTCACCGACCTGGGCCTAGGTCCAAACGAATGTATTGTTAAACACAGGAGCTGGGCCATCTTATTCAAGTGCTGAGGCCCAATCCGCCTAATTACGGGCTATCGATCTCTTTTCGACAAAACACATCACTCTTCCGATTTTAAACGAACTAAACACTTAATGAAACTTACTTAAGTTATTCTACACATATTCAACAATTTGCCAAGCAGAAATGTGAAGTGATTATATCTAATTAAGTATATTACTACAGGTTTTAGAAGAGCAATAGTTAGAAAGAGGTAATTTAGATGTCTATTCCTAATCCTAAACTCAAAACATTGATATCAAAATTAGATTGTTGTATTAATTAAATAGTCTATTAGGCCGGATTCTAACGGACATGCATTCGAAATACACTACCGAATAATCAAGCTAAAACAAACCAAATATTATTGACTACAGCACCCCCCCCCCTTTGACCAAGAGCAGATATAAAGTCCATTCAAAAGTTCACAAATTAAATCATTACAAGAACTGTCCAGTCATACATCCCGCAGGCGTTTACATGATATTAGTGAATGAGATATCCTAATATACAAATCAGTAGAAAAGCTAAATCAAACTTAAAGCTTCAAATCTTCATGTATATTCTTGCTTCATGTTTTCAGCTTACAAATAACCACGGTTACAACTATGTACCTGGAATTGGAATACAAGAAGAAGAAGATCAGCAGAGTAGTATGTAACCCACCAAACATCAACAATAACCAGCAACAACCAGTAGAAATAAACCAGTAACCGATTTAAAAGGAACCAGCAGAATTCCAGCAATACCAACAGCAACACAAACACCCAGTAACTGACCCCAAAACAGCTTGATAGCAACCAAATACCAATCAAAACACAAGCAGAAACACCCCCTAGAATTCAGTAATCAAGAAAAGCTCAAAAATACAACTCCACAGTTAAGCTGAAGCTCTTTTTAGTCTCAATGGAGTAGTACTAGTTGAACTAGCCTCACTCTTAAGACTCTTCTAGTTTTTTAGAATGTTCAATACCCTCAAGATTTTCAGAATGTTCTCTTCCTAAGGTCTGCCAAAAGAAAAGCTAGACTGGACTCAAAAAAGCCTAAAGAGAACTGATTTTCTCCTCCCCAAAAAAACCAGCCCCTTTTCTGTCTTGAATGACCCTATTTATCACCAAAACAGACCCCCTCCTCAACTTTCAAAAGCACCCCAACTATTATTAATTTTTGCCCATCATCTCTAAAACCCCACTAGAGTATGTTTTCCCTCCTTTTAATTCACTTGTCCCCCACTACTCTTGTCTTTTCTTTATTTAAATTCAAATAGGTATGGGCACTTATTTCTTAATCCATTTTCTTTAAAGCCTTTCATACCATTATGTTTTGTTCCCCATTAACACTAAACAATTGCATTAGTTTAATGGTACTTTAGTACCCTACTGTCACCCCACTTAAACTAACCATTTTTAAACTTTTCAAATCCCAAATTACCCTCCTAAAGTCCCTGAAATTACTGTCCTACCCAATCCCTTTCACTCTGCATTGAACCTTTTAACTCTAAACTATTCAAATCTACCCACTAACTAACTGAATCCAACAAACTACAATAGCTATAACCAATTCCAATCGGTTAGTAATCAAATCAAATGGCACCAAAATGAAGACTAAGGGTTTAAGCCCGCACATATTGAACTAACTATATTGGGGAACCAATCATACTTAGCTCAACAACAGATGGACTGAAGTTAACTAGACGAGCATATGCCCTAATCAGATTGGAATACAGAAGAAGAAACATCCAGAAGAGACTTAAGGGGATCGACAGATTCAGGATAACAAATGACTAATAAATTCAGTTCAATGAACTGAATATACCAACAGGATCAGTTCTAAGTTCAAATATACCAACGAGCTCATTTTAGCACAAAATTTAGAACACAAACGAGGCAGGAGGGGAAACAAAAAGGAATGAGCTATGAAAATCAAAACCAAAATTAAACTGCTGTCGTGTTGAACTAACACTCAAACCTACCGGACTAATCGAAGAAACTTATTCGATTGATTAACAGTTATAACATATAACAAACGACAACAAACAGAAGCAATGATAAAATTGGACCAAATAAAAGGTCTGATGGAGAAGGACAGAATCAATCGACAAAAATTGAAAAATCAATAAAGCTACACTAAACAAAGTAAACAGAATAACCAAACACAAAAATGGAACAAACAGGAAAGGGAAAATACCTCAAGAACTCGGAAACTGGACGACCCTGATTCGAACTCAGACTCGAACTCTTCGAGGTCGAACAGACCTTAATCGAGTGTTCTCAACTGAGAACACTTCGACTAAAGTCGATTAGATCCCAAATCATCCTTTAATTTGGACAGATTTCAACCTTTGGTCTTCTAGGGTTCTTGGGGGTTCGATTTGGGGTTCGAACTGTTCTGGTTTGATTCGAACCAAACCAACGGTGGTTTGGTGACGAGGGAGGTCAGGGATATGTCCGGTATTAGTTTGGGACTGGCTGAGGTAGGTTTAGGTTCTGCTCGAATCTTCGATTGAAGATTCGAGAAGCTGGAGGTTGATTCGAGGCAAACGGTTAGCGGATCTGTAACGAGGGTGGTCAGATGGCTTAGGGGTGTGAACCTGGGACTGGTTGGGTAGGTTTAGGGTTTTGCTCAAATCTTCGATTGAATATTCGAGAAGCTCGGGGATGATTCGAAGCAAGTCGAGAGTGGATTTGTGGAGGGGAGGGTCAGGTGGTCAAGGGGTGTTGGTTTCATGGTCATCGGCGTTGTTGGCGACGACTTTCAGGCGAAGGGGTTTCAGGGTGGCTACGGTTTCAGGGGTTGTTTGGTCTTTGAAAGAGACAATGAACAGGGGGTATGGCTTAAGGCGGTGCGGGGTGAGAGGTTGGATTTATATACGGAGGGGGTGGTTTAATCCTGGCCGTTGGATCAAGCACGATCAACGGCCGGGATCAATTCACTTAAAGAAAACGGTGACGTTTGGTCATGCCTCGAGACTGGGTCGACCCGGGTTGAAATGGACCGGGTTATGGGGGAAGCTTGGAATCGTTAGATCAAAACAAATCAATGGCTTGGATTTATTGGCTATATACGACGTCGTTTGGATATATCTGGAGATGGACTGGACCATTCGATCGAGTGAAATCAACGGCCCAGATTCTTCATGCCCGAACGACGTCGTTCCACCCGTCTCCAAGACTGGTTGGATTGGACCGGGTAAAAGGGTATTTGGACTGGGCCTGAACTTTCTTTTAAAATTGGCCCAGTCCGATTTTCTTCTCTTGATTCTTCTTTTTATTCTATTTTCTTTTTAATTCCTAATTACCAAAAAATTTTCAAATAAATTGTAAAGCCAAAATTAACTCAAAAATACTAATTAACCCTTAATAACAATTATCACACAAGATTTAACAACAATTAGAAACAAAAATCACACAATTGTACACTAATCGACAAAATAGAACAAATACATATTTTTGTGATTTTTCTTAAAACCAAACTATGGTTTAATTAATTCCAAAATGCACAATTAAATCCTAGATGTGCATGCAACATGTATTTTTGTATTTTAATTAATTAAAACCGGATAAGCGTTCATAGACAAAAACACAAATAATTATCCAAAAATGCCACGCAAAATCTACAAATCGTACAGTACGGAAATTTGTTTTATTTTTGATTTCTTTTGGAGTAGTTTTCGTGAAGCAAAAATCACGTGCTCATAAATACAAAAGGACCTCTTTATTTCAACTTTGGCATATGTTGAATCTCATTTTGTCCTCGTTTGTGGAAAATTCAATTGTAATACTCAAATGATCAGTCCGAGTATTGGTTTGGACTCAGAATATGATAAACTCTTAGATTTTTGTTGATCAATATGATACCTCTTAAGGTTTTTGTTAATCCTCGAGCTATGTTTAAATTGAGTTGATGTGAGCTCGGGATGTCGGGACTCTTGAGTCCGAGTTGGGTGAGAGCAGTGCTTGAACCCTATGTATTTGGCCCTTGGGCTCTTTTAGGTCAGCCCTTAGGCTCTTTTAAGTTGGCCCTTAGGATCTTTTATATCGGCTCTTAAGCTCGTTAAGTTGGGCCAATTCGGCCTCTAAAGCGGCTGTAATTTTTCCCTCTTTTTGGCTAAAAGACTTAGTAAAAATTTATTTATGCCTTAGCATGTGTTTTTGTACCAGTTGGGCTTTTCAAAGGTCCTACCAATTGTAACCTCGTTTGTAATTCATTTGTGTAATGATAATCGAATACCTCTTGAGGTTTTGGAAGGCTGACATTTATCAAAGCCTTTGAATCATTCGAGGGCTGATTTTATCGAAGCCCTTTTATTATTTGCTTTTGCCAAGGGTAGCCTAATTTAACCGATTTTTTAAAGTGTTTGAAGGCCTTTAATTTTATGGCGGAAGTCGGACGTCTCTGAGCCGCATTATTTCGGCTGTAGCCGTTTTATATGACCGTAGTCTTTAATATGGCCATAGCCTTTAATATGGCCATAGACTTCGGGTATGTCTCTTGGACTTGTTTCCCCGAGTATGTTGTACTTGGCCTTTATATCGAGGGGATGCCTCTTTGAGGTCATATGAGTCCGAGTTTTTGTTGAATCGGATGTGTTGACTGTCAATTACAATCCCCGAGTATTCGGGGGTGAAGTTACATTCTGGCTCTTGAGCCGTTTCCTCGTAGGATTGTAAGTGTAGAGATCGTATAATAGTAGACTTCTTTGAGACACAAAGTGTTTTTTATATTAAAAGAATGCTTCTTTGAATAATTGATACATGAATACATGCTTTACCGTCGAGGGTCGACTATTCTATATGGACACGGTTCATCTGACCGTTTGGCCCATTACAAAGTTCTCCTATCGAGGCCCTCTTTGGCGTGAAGTGTTTTCCTAAAAAATATAACCTCCGAGGGTGATTCCCCCAATATTCGAGGTTGATTGAAAAGAAGCCTTGGATACTTTTGAGTTCTCCTTAGGTAGCACATAGTTGTTGCCTCATTAAAAACCTCGCCGGTAAAACCCATTTGGGACAAAATCAGATCTAAGGGAATAAGAGTGCAACACATGCTTTAAAACCTATGGCCTTCGTGTAAAAAGGTGACTTTGATAGAACACCTGCAATGGGTTAGTTTCAAATTCAAATGGACAATAAGAGAAAGTTATACCTTAGCAATAGTATCGTTTGAGTAGTGATACGTTCCAATTGTTTGGCAATTGTTCACCTTCCATTGTGCTAAGTTTGTTAGATCCTTTTCCGACAACTCCGAGGACTCGGTACGGTCCTTCCCAATTCGGACCCAGTTTCCCTTTATTTGGATCTCGAGTGTTGAGGGTGACTTTCCATAGAACTAAGTCCCCGATTCCAAAGTGTCGAAGGTTGGTCCTTCTATTGTAGTATCTCTTGATTATTTGATTCTGCGCGGCCATCCGAACAAGAGCTACCTCTCATTTTTCATATAACAGCTCGAGACTAGTATTCATAGCCTCGTGATTTGACTTATCCGATGCATGTCGAAACCTATCGCTGGGTTCTCCGACCTTGACAGGGATAAGGGCCTCATAGCCATATACTAAAGAGAATGGAGTAGCCCCCGTGCTAGACTTCGATGTTGTTCGATATGCCCAAAGGACCTCGGGTAAAATTTCTCTCCACTTTCCCTTCGCATCATCTAACCTTTTCTTTTAGTTTTGAATGATTGTTTTGTTTGTTGACTATGCCTTCCCGTTCCCGATTGGATGATATGGCATTGATAGAATCCTCTTTATTTTGTATGCTTCGAGGAACTCCATTACTTTTCTGCCGATGAATTGCTTTCCATTATCACATACAATCTCGGTAGATGTACCAAACCGACATATGATGTGGTCCCAGATAAAGTCAATAACTTATTTTTCTTTGACCTTCTCGAAGATCTGTGCTTCCACCCACTTTGAAAAATAATCAGTCGTACACAAAATAAATTTAGCTTTACTTGGGGCTGTTGGTAGGGGGCCGACTATGTCCATTCCCCATTTAATGAAAGGCCACTGGGATAAGACCGAGTGGAGTTGTTCTCTGGGCTGATGAATCGTCGGTGAAAACATTTGATATTTATCGCATTTTTTGACAAACTCCTTGGTGTCTTTTTCCATGCTATCCCAGTAATACCCTGCTCTAATAATTTTATGAATTAAAGACTCGACGCCGGAGTGATTCCCATAAGTGCCTTTGCGGATTTCTCATAGAACATAATCGGTATTCCCCGGTCCTAAACATACCGCCAATGGCCCATCGAACGTTCTTCTGTATAATGTTCCATCCCCATCCAGAATGAACCTAGTAGCCTTGGTTTGCAGAGCCCTCGATTTTTTGTGGTCTAATGGGAGCTTTCCATTTTTCAAATAATCGATATACTTATTTCTCCAATCCCAAGTCAAGCTCATGAAATTTATTTCAGCATGACCTTCCTCAACCATGGATCTCAATAACTGAACGACAGTCCACAGGACAATGTCATCTTCTTCGACCGACTATCCCAGATTTGCAAGCGCATCGGCCTCACTATTTTTCTCTCAAGGCACATGATCCAGGGTCCATTCCTTGAAACGGTGCAACGTCACCTATAGTTTGTCTAAGTACCTCTACATTCTATCTTCTCAAACCTCGAAACTCTTGTTTACTTGCTTCACCACCAATAGAGAATCGCATTTGGCCTCGATGACCTCTGCCCCCAAGCTTTTAGCTAGCTCGAGATCTGCAATCATGGCCTCATATTCGGCCTCATTGTTATTCAATCTTGAAGTTTCGATAGATTGTCTAATAGTACTATCTGTTGGTAGCTTCAAAACAATGCCGAGCCCGGACCCTTTCACATTCGAGGCACTGTCCATGAAAAGGGTCCATATCCTCGATGATGTACTCGATCCAAGCAGAAGTTCTTTTTCTACTTCGGGTGCGAGGGTCGGCGTAAAATTGGCCATGAGTCAGCCAAGATTTGGGACTTGATGGCCGTTTAGGGTAGATATTCGATATCATACCCGCTTAGTTCGACTGCCCACTTGGCTAATCGACCCGACAATTCAGTCTTATGCAAGACATTTTGGAGAGGATAAGTGGTTAGTACACATATGGGATGACACTGAAAATATGGCTTTAATTTTCTAGATGCGTTGATTAATGCAAGTGCCAACTTTTCTAAGTGAGAGTATCTAGTTTCAGCATCTCCCAGAGTTCGACTTATATAATAAATAGGGAATTGCGTACCTTGTTCTTCTCGGACTAGTACTCCACTTACCACTATCTCGGACACAGTTAAATATAGGAAAAGCTTTTCATCTACCTTCGGGGTGTGAAGCAAAGGTGGGCTCAATAGGTACCGCTTCAATTCCTCTAAGGCTTGCTGGCATTCCGGGGTCCATGCGAGGTCCTTTTTCTTTTTGAGCAAGGAAAAGAACCTATAACATCGATCTGATGACCTAGAAATAAATCGACCCAAGGCAGTTATTCGTCTTGTCAACCTTTGCACGGCTTTCACACTTTCCACGATGGTGATATCTTCGATGGCCTTGATCTTACCGGGGTTGATCGCTATTCTTCGATTAGATACCATGAAGCCGAGAAACTTTCCCAAGCCAACTCCGAAGGTTCATTTTTCCAGGTTAAGCTTCATGTTGTACTCCCTCAAGATTTTGAATGTTTCCTACAAATGAGTTAAATGGTCCTCTACGCTCAGGAACTTAACTAACATATCGTAAATGTAAACTTCCATCGTTTTACCTATTTGTTCCTCGAACATCTTGTTAACTAGGAGTTGATACGTGGCTCCAGCATTTTTTTAACCCGAAGGGCATTACATTGTAACAGTAAGTTCCAAACTTAGTGATAAACGAGGTCTTTTCCTGATCCTCCGGGTTCATCCAAATTTGATTGTACCCGGAGTAGGCATCGAGAAAAGTTAGAATCTCGTGGCCAGCCATAGCATCGATCATACGACTAATGTTAGGTAGTGGAAAAGAATGTTTAGGGCATGCTTTGTTCAAATCTTTGTAATCTATGCACATTTTAAACTTGTTCTTTTTTAGGATTTACAACTACATTGGCTAATTTTCGGGGTATTTTACCTCCCGAATAGATCCTAATTTCAGAAGTTTGGTTACCTCGTCCTTTATGAATGCATGCTTCACCTCGGACTGGGGCCTTCTCTTTTGCTTCACCGGTTTGAACCTGGGGTTGGTGCTTAGCCAATGTGTTGTTATTTTTGGTGGAATTCCTGTCACATCTAAATGGGACCAAGCAAAGCAATCCATACTATCAATAAGAAATTGAATGAGCTTTTTCCTGAGTTCGGGGGTTAACCTCGTTCCCAGGCATACATTTTCCTTGGGCATGTGCTCAATTAGTATGGCATGTTCCAGTTCCTCGACCGTTGATTCGGTTGCATTCGACTCTTCAGGAAAAACAAAAGTCCGAGGAGTAAGGAAATCCTCTTCTTCTTCTTTGATTACCTATTCCTCTGGCTCGATCAGGACTAGGATCGGTGGTTGCTATTTGGTTGCTGGTTTATCTTTGAGCCCCAATTTTTTCGAGGTCGATGGCATTGGTTCCAGAGTCACTTCCTCGACTACAAATATCTCCTTTGCAGCATGTTGTTCTCCATAGACAGTTTTCACCCCATCCTCCGTTAAGAATTTCATCATCTGGTGAAGGGTCGAAGGTATAACCCTCATATTGTGGATCCATGGCCTCCCGAAAAGTGCATTGTACCTCATGTCGCCTTCGATTACATGGAATTCTGTATCCTGTATGGTTCTGGCTACATTCACTAGCAAGATGATCTCCTTCTTTGTTGTTTCGCTCGCCATATTGAAGCCATTTAGGACCCGAGATGTACGTATAATCTAATCCTGTAGGTCGACATGCTCTACGACCCTCGATCTGATTTTATTTGCTGAGCTACCTGGATCCACTAGCACACATTTAACTTGAATTTTATTTAAAATAATAGAAATTACCAGGCATCGTTGTGTGGTTGAGATATGTCTTCTGCTTCCTCATCGTAGAATGATAGGGCATCCTCGGGCATATAGCTTCGAGTCCGTTTCTCTCTGGTGATTAACACCTTGGTGCGTTTGAATATAGGTCTTTGTAGGACATCGGCACCTCCAACGATCATGTGGATCACATGTTGTGGTTCTTCCTGCTCATTTTTTTCTTGCATCTCTCTCCTTGAAGTGATTCTTGCTCGATCACTGAGGAATTCTCGAAGGTAACCCTCGTTGAACAATAGAGCTACCTCCTCCCTTAGTTGCCTGCAGTCTTAGGTTCTATGGCCGTGTGTGCCATGATACTTACACATTAAGTTTGGATTCCTTTGAGAGGGATCAGTTTGTATAGGCCTTGGCCACTTAGTATCCTTGATCCTTCCAATAACTTACACGATTCCTGACGCATCTACACTGAAATTATACTATGACAATCGAGGTGCCTCCATGGGGTCAGTATGTTTATCGAACCCATTCTTACTCATGAGTCCTTAAGAACTTTGACCTTGATCGATTCTCCGATCATTCCGAGGAGTGTTATGACCCGAGCCATTGTTCTTCCTATCAACATATGGCTGATATCGTTCTTTGTTGAATCTTGATTCCCTATTTGTATCCCTCGGGAACTTAGCTGGCAATTTGTTAGGATGAACTAAGCCCGAGGGGGCTCCTAACTGGTCGTCCTCGACCCTAATCTTAGACTGGTAACGGTTATGCACATCTGACCATGTCACAGCTGGATACTCGATCAAGTTCTTATTTAATTATCGAGATGCTATCGAACTCCGCTCGTTCAAACCCTGCATAAAGGCCTGACTTGCCTAGTCATCGGAGACCAATGGTAATTCCATTCTTTCCATCTGAAACCTGGACATGAACTCCCTCAACATCTCGTCATTCCTTTGATTTATCTTGAAGACATCTGATTTCCTCGTTGCCACCTTTATGGACCAGTGTGTGCTTTCACGAAGGCATCTGCTAACATAGCAAATGAATCAATAGAGTTAGAAAGCAAGTTGTGGTACCAAATCATAGCTTCTTTCGACAGCGTTTCTCCAAACTTTTTCATCAAAACTAATTCGACCCCATCACCATTCAAGTCATTTCCTTTTATTCCGCACGTGTATGAAGTAATATGCTCGTTAGGGTCAGTTGTCCCATTGTATTTGGGTATATCGGGCATGCGAAACTTCTTGGGAATGGGCAATGGAGCTGCACTCGGGGATAATGGTTTTTGTATGAACTTTTTGGCATCTAAACATTTCAAGACCGGAGGTGCCCCCAGTATTTGATCAACACGGGAGTTATAAGTCTCCACTTTTTTGTCATTGTCTTCAATCTTCTTTTCCCCGGACTCGATCCTCTTGGTGAGATCTTCGAGCATTCTCATAATGGTAGGTTCAGTCCCCGAGTCATTTCCATTCGACCTCTTTTGAGCTGGTTCAACACGTCGAGTATTTTCTAGGTCAGTTATACTTGGAGTCTTATTCTGACTTTGAAGTTGAGCGATGGCGATCTGTTGAGCCTGCAGCATCTCGAATATCACTTGGAGGCTGATTCCCCCATATCCCATTCCTTGTGCTCCTTGGCCACCAGATCGAGCCTCCATACGTACATTCCCTCCGGGGTATATGCCTAAATCCGTATTTAGAGCATTGTGTGAACTAGCATCAATTGGTTCCATATTTGGCACTTCCTCAGGGTTTATTAGTAGTATACCGACCCCTATACTTGTGATGACACTTGTTTTACAAATAAATTCTGCGTTTCGAGGCCTTAAAAACCTCTTTCGGCATCACCTCAATTTGCGTGCACAGTTCGGACGTGTAGCCAGAAAGCAATTATGTGAAAATCTGTGAAAATCTATGAAAAATGATGAATTTTGACTTTAAAATAGATTTAAGTTGACTTCGGTCAATATTTTGGGTAAACGGACTCAGACAAGTGATTTGATGGTCCCGAAGTGTCCGTAGGAAAATATGGGACTCGGGCGTATGCTCGGAACTTAATTCCGAGGTCCCAAGCCCAAGAAATAAATTTTAAAGAAAATTATTTTCTGGAATATTTATGATTTTTTGGAAATGAAATGTGTTTAAAACTAGATGGTATCAGGCCCGTTTTTTGGTTCCTAAGCCGCTGTACAGGTCTTATATGTGATTTAAAATGATTCTGTGAAATTTGGTAAGAAACGGAAGTTGTTTGAGGTGATTCGGACTCGTAGTTGTGAAAATTGATACTTTGAAAGTTTTGAGATTTTTTCTTAGATTTCTATGCTAAATTCGTTGTTTAAGAGGTTATTTTGGTGATTTGATAGCACATATAAGTTCATATGATGTTTTTGAGTTAGTATGCATGTTTGGTTTGGAGCCCCGAGGACTCGGGTAAGTTTCGGATGGGTTTCGGAAGGTTTTGAACTTAGGAAAAATTGCAGGTTTTTGCTGTCTTAGTGCACATAGGTTTTGTTCTTTGCGTTCGTGTGTTTCCACTCGCGAATGCGTAAGGCAATTTCCTCAGGTGCCAGTTTACTCTTCTCGAACACGGAGCTTGGGATGCAAACGCGAGGCTGGGGGGGGAGTACCTTTCGCGAACGCGTCCAGGCACTTGCGAATGCGTAAGGCTAATGGCCTGGGGGAGGGGTTCACATTTGTTCTACGCGAACGCGGCCATCTGACCGTGAACACGAAGACTCTAGGAGCTGAAACTCCGCGAACGCGAGCCGACGAGCGTGAACGCTAAGGTCACCTAGGCCTGACCCATCGCGAACGTGATAGGCCAATCGCAAACGAGATGAAGGCCTGCCCAGTGATTTTTAAACAATAACAGAACATATGGAATTTCACCAAAATTTCATAACTTCTTCTGCCAAACTCCAAATTGGGCGATTTTTGAAAGAGAAATTCACCACAAATTCATAGGGTATATAACCTTAGACTCATTTTCTTCAATTTCCATTAACACCCATTAGATTTCTAGGCCTAAATCGTGTTCTTAAGGGTAGAAAATTAGGGATTTGGGTAGAGTTAGGGCTTTTTGCATAATTGGGATTTAGACCTCATTTTGGGGTCAGATTTTGGAACTAATTGCATATTTAGGCTCGTGGGTGAATGAGTGATCGGGTTTTGGTTCGAACCTCATATTTTGACCAAGTGGTCCCGGGGTCGATTTTTGACTTTTTGGGAAGAATGATAGAAAATCTATAATTAAGCATTGGAATTGGATTGTTTAGCGTTTATTGATGTTATTAAGTCAATTATGTCTAGATACAATTGATTTGGAGCCAAATTCAAAAGTAAAAGTGGTGTTTGAGGCTTGAGTTGGCCGTGGAAGTTCGATGTAAGTGTTTGGTCTAACCTTAGCATGAGGGATTAGAAGTCGTGTCTTATTTGCTACGTGTTAACTATGGAGTACGATGTATAGACATGGTGGCGAGTATCCATACGTCGGTGTCAAGCATGCATGTTAGTCTTGTATTGTAATTGTTATGACTCCGTTGTGGTTTGTTGCGCTTCATATGAGGATTATCATTATTGTTCCCTTGCCGGGACATTATTGTCATATTATTGCTCCCTTGTCGGGATGTTTGTGTTGATATTATTTTTCCCTTGTCGGGATGTTGTTGTAATATTATTGTTCCCTTGCTGGGATATTGTTATATTGCTATTTCTCCCTTGCCGGGATTATTTTATGATTGGTGTTGATAAATGAAATGGGAGCGGGTTGCACGCCTGCAATGATAATATATGAAATGGGAGCGGGTTGTACGCCTACAACGGTAATATATGAAATGGGAGCGGGTTGAACGCCTGCAATGGTAATATATGAAATGGGAGGGGGTTGCAAGCCTGCAATGATATCACATAAAATGGGATCGGGTTGCACGCCTGCAACGGTATTACATGTGTACCTGATCTTCTATTTCCTTATTTTTTTTTCTGGTAATTGATTTATGGCATTCCTTATGTTTCTCTACTATCATTCTGTTGTTACCTGTTACTCCCCGCAGCATCTTTCCCCCGCCCAATTTTAATTGTAATTATGTGTTTCTATTTCCGCTGTATATTATTTAACTGCACAGGTTTATTTGGTAGTCTGGTCCTAGCCTCGTCACTACTTTGCCAAGGTTAGCTAGGCACTTACCAGCATATGGGGTCAGTTGTGCTGATACTACTCTCTGCACTGTGTGCAGATACTGATACCGGAGCGCTTGGACCATAGTGAGGGTGTTGTATTCAGTCCACACAGGCGACCCGAGGTAGTCCTGCAGACGTCCGCGGGCCTTGGCACCACCTTCTATCTTTCCTCTTTCTATTTTTACTTATTCAGAGACAGACTCGTGTATTTTATTCAGACTTTGTTTGTAGTGTTCTTAGACTGTCTGTGAAGCTGTGATTCTAGTTTTGGGTAGTATTGTACTTCAAATTATGTAGCAGCGTTCAGTTGGAATATTAAGTTTCGGCTTCCGCAATTTCTGCTTGTTTAAATCTTATTCCGGTTTTTAACTACTTAGTATTTTACATTGTTTAATATGTTTAAATAAAATGGGAGATAGATTCGCAATATTTGGCTTGCCTAGCTTCCATGAGTAGGCTCCAACATGACTCCCGAGGGTGGGAAATCTGGGTCATGATAAGTGGGTATCAGAGCTCTAGGTTACATGGGTCTCACAGTTCACAAACAAGCTTAGTAGAGTCTGAGGGATCGGTATGGAGACGTCTGTATTTATCCCCAAGAGGCTATAGAGTTAGGAAAAACTTCGCATTTATTCTTTCCTATCGTGCGGTTTGGTTTCTCAATGCTAATTGAATTTCTACTTTGTTCTTTCGTAGATGGCGAGAATATGCGCTTCCTCATCCACCGATCAGCAGCTTGAGCCCCTAGCAGCAGCTCTCACGAGGGGCAAAGGGCGAGGCAGAGGGTGAGACCGAGGTCGTGCTAGAGGCCGAGGTAGGGGCAGAGCTCAGCCTAGAGTAGCAACACCAGTGGTGGAGCCTCAGGTTGACTTTGATGATGAGGTTCCGGACCAGACAGTTCCAGTGGGCCCAGCTCAGATCCCAGAGGGGTTTATTACTACCCTAGTTTTCTAGGATACTCTGGTCCGTCTAGTGGACCTTATGGAGAGTGTCACCCGGGCAGGCTTACTTCCTGTTGCACCAGCCGTCTCTCAGGCTGGATGAGGAGCCTAGACTCCTGCTACCCGCACTCCAGAGTAGATGGCTCCCCAGTTTCAGACTCCAGCAGTCCAGCTAGTTGGAGCAGTTCAGCTGGGTATGGTAGCTCTGACCGATGATAGAGCAGTTATGTCTGCCGATACTTTGTGGAGGTTGGATAGGTTCACCAAGATCTTTACTACTGCTTTCAGTGGTACATCTTCTGAGTATCCCCAAGATTATCTAGACAACTGTCATGAGGTTCTCAAGAACATAGGGATAGCGGAGACCAATAGGTTCGATTTTGCTACTTTTTGCTTATTTGGGTCCGCCAAGACTTGGTGGAGAGACTATTGTTTGGCTAGACTAGCCGGATCACCAGCTTTGACTTGGGAGCAGTTTACTCAACTATTTCTGGAGAAGTTTCTCCCCATCACTCAGAGAGAGATCTATGATTGTTACTCAATACGAGACCAGATTCATCGACTTGGCCAGTCATGCTCTTATCATACTTCCTAGCAAAAGAGAGAGGGTGAGGAGGTTCATTGAGGGACTTATCCAGCCTATTCAACTTCAGATGGCCAAGGAGACGGGGAGTGAGATTTCTTTCCAGGAGGCAGCCAATGTAGCTAGGAGAGTTGAGATGGTTCTATCACAGGGAGGTGGTCAGGGGTCTGACAAGAGGCCTCGTCATTCAGGCCGATTCAATGGTATCTCGTCTGGAGGAAAGGATTTGTATGGTAGAGGCCATCCTCCTAGGCCATTTCAGTCAGCACTTCATGTTTCTCACGGTGCTTCAGGTGGTCGTGGTTCTCATATGTAGTATTCTGATCAGCAGACTTACAGTGCACCACCAGCTCCTATCAGTGCACCGTCGCTCTAGAGTTTTCGGGGTGGTCATTTAGGTCGTCAGGGTCAGTAGTCTTAGTAGCCGAGGTCTTGTTTTACTTGTGATGATATGGGCCACATTTCTAGGTATTGCTCTCGAGCACCGAGTAGTTCTCAGCAGCATGGTTCCCGTGCTATGGTTCAGGCACCAGGTGTTCCACCGCCCGCTCCGCCAGCTAGGGGTGGGGGTAGAGGTGGAGGTAGAGGTATTAGAGGTAGAGGTCAGGCAGCTAGAGGTGGAGGCCAACCAGTAGCAGGTCGTCCCAAAGATGTAGTTCAGGGTGGTGGGGCCCAACCTCAATGTTATGCTCTACCATCCAGGCCCGAGGCTGAGGCTTCCGATGCAGTTATCATAGGTACTGTTCTGGTTTGTAGCAGAGATACTTTAGTTTTATTTGATCCAGGGTCTACATACTCCTATGTGTCATCTTATTTTGCACTATATCTGGTCATGCCTAGTGATTCCTTGAGTGCCCCTATATATGTGTCTACACCGGTGGGTGATTCTATTATGGTAGATCGAGTCCATCATTCTTGTATAGTGGTGATTGGGGGTCTTGAGACTCGTGTAGATTTGTTGCTTCTGGACATGGTTGATTTTGATGTCATACTGGGGATGGACTGGTTATCACCTTACCACGCTATCTTGGACTGTCACGCCAAGATTGTGACCTTAGCCTTTCCAGGTTTACCTCGTTTAGAGTGGAGAGGGATTCTTGGTCATTCTACTCGTAGTGTTATCTCTTATGTGAAGGCTCGACGTATGGTTGAGAAGGGGTGTTTGGCCTATTTGGCATATGTTTGTGATTCTAGTGCCGAGGTTCCTTCTATTGATTCTGTGTCTGTTTTTCGTGAGTTCCCTGAGGTATTTCCTTCAGACCTGCCGGGTATGCCACCCGACAAGGATATTGACTTCTGCATTGATTTGCTCTAGGTACTCAGCCCATTTCTATCCCGCCGTATCGTATGGCTCCGCCTGAGTTGAAAGAGTTGAAGGAGCAATTGCAAGACTTGCTTGAAAAAGGTTTCATTAGACCTATTGTTTCGCCTTGGGGTGCGCCCGTGTTGTTTGTTAAGAAGAAGGATGGATCGATGTGAATGTATATAGATTACCGGTAGTTGAACAAGGTTACAATCAAGAATAAGTATCCATTGCCGAGGATTACTGATTTGTTCGATCAGCTTCAGGGTGCCAAGGTATTTTCGAAGACTGATTTGTGCTGGCTACCATCAATTGAGGATTAGGGCATCCGATGTCCCTAAGACAGCTTTTCGCACTCGGTACGGGCATTATGGGTTCTTGGTGATGTCATTCGGGTTGACAAATGCCCCAGCAGCTTTTATGGATTTGATGAACCGAGTGTTCAGGCCTTACTTGGATTCATTCGTCATAGTCTTCATTGATGATATTTTGATCTATTCCCGCGGCCGAGAAGAGCACGAGCAACATCTTAGAGAGGTTCTTCAGACTTTGAGAGATAGTCAGTTGTATGCCAAGTTTTCGAAGTGTGAGTTCTGGTTGAGTTCAATTGCATTCTTGGGGAATTTTTTATCAGCAGAGAGTATTCAGGTTGATCCGAAGAAGATAGAGGTAGTCAAGAACTGGCCTGGACTTGCGTCAGCTACAGAGATCCAGAGTTTCTTGGGTTTGGCAGGCAAACTATCGTCGGTTTGTGGAGGGGTTTTCGTCTATTGCAGCCCCGATGACTAGGTTAACCCAGAAGGGTGCCAGTTTAGATGGTCGGATGAGTGTGAGGCGAGCTTTCAGAAGCTCAAGACAGCTTTGACTATAGCACTAGTGTTGGTTTTGCCCACAGGTTTAGGGCCTTATACAGTTTATTGTGATGCATCTCGTATTGGACTTGGTGCGGTGTTGATGCATGATGGCAAGGTCATTGCCTATGCTTCGCGACAGTTGAAGATTCATGAGAAGCCCTATCCGGTTCATGATTTGGAGTTGGCAGCCATTGTTCACACGTTAAAGACTTGGAGGCTCGTGGGATCATTTTTTTCATTTAGCAGAGTTTGCCTACAACAACAACTACTAGTCGAGTATCCTAATGGCTCCTTATGAGGCTTTATATGGTAGGAGGTGTCGGTCGCTGGTTGGATGGTTTGAGACGGGGGAGGCTCGATTGTTGGGCACGGATCTGGTTCAGGATGCCTTGGACAAGGTCAGAATTATTCAGGATAGGCTTCGTACAGCTCAATCTAGGCAAAAGAGTTGTGCCGACTGTAAGGTTCGTGATTTGGCTTTCATGGTCGGTGAGCGTGTATTGCTTCGAGTGTCGCCTATAAAGGGCGTGATGATATTTGGGAAGAAGGACAAGCTTAGCCCTCGGTTCATTGGCCCGTTTGAGATTCTTGATCGAGTGGGAGAAGTGGCTTACAGACTTACATTGTCGCCGAGCCTATCAGCGTGCATCCAGTGTTTCATGTGTCCATGCTTCGGAAGTATCACGACGATCCATCCCCCGTGTTAGATTTCAGCACTGTCCAGTTGGACAAGGACTTTTTGTATGAGGAAGAGTCGGTAGCTATTCTAGATCGGCAGGTTCTCCAGTTGAGATCGAAGAGTTTTCCTTCTATTCGTGTTCAGTGGAGAGGTCAGCCTACTGAGGCATCGACCTGGGAGTCCGAGTCCGACATGCGCAGCCGTTATTCCCATCATTTCCCCGACTCAGGTACTTCCTTCTTATGTCCGTTCGAGGATGAACGGTTGTTTTAGAGGTGGAGAATGTGATGACCCAAAAGGTCATCACTTGTTTTAGAAATAAATTCTGCATTCTGAGGCCTTAAAAACATCTTTCGG
This sequence comes from Nicotiana sylvestris, assembly GCF_000393655.2. NCBI lineage: Eukaryota > Viridiplantae > Streptophyta > Magnoliopsida > Solanales > Solanaceae > Nicotiana > Nicotiana sylvestris. The sequence continues at coordinate 153,469,382 of NC_091063.1, read as the reverse complement.
CATCACCTCAATTTGCGTGCGCAGTTCATGTGTGTAGCCGGAAAGCCATTATGTGAAAATCTGTGAAAAATGATGAATTTTGACTTTAAAATGGATTTAGGTTGACTTTGGTCAACATTTTGGGTAAACAGGCTAGGACTAGTGATTTGCTAGTCTTGGAGGGTCCGTAGGAAAATATGGGACACGGGCGTATGCCCGGAATCGAATTTCGAGGTCCCAAGCACTCGAAATGAATTTTTAAAGAAAATTATTTTTTAGAATATTTATGAGTTTTTGGAAATGAAATGTGTTTAAAACTTGATGGTATCGGGCTCGTATTTTGGTTTCGGAGCCCGGTACAGGTCTTATATGTGTTTTAAGATGAGTTTGTGAAATTTGGTAAGAAACAGAACTCGTTTGAGGTGATTCGGTAAGACGAGTTTTAAGATGATTCGCGTTCGTGTGGTTCCACTCGTGAATGCTTAAGGCAATTTCCTCAGGTGCCAGTTTACTCTTCGCGAATGCGAGGCTGTGGGGGGAGTACCCTTCACAAACGTGTCCAGGCACTCGCAAACGCATAAGGCTAATGGCCTAGAGGGAGGGGTTCACATTTGTTCTACGCAAACGCGGCCATTTGACCACGAACGCGAAGGCTCTAGGAGCTGAAGCTCTGCGAACGCGAGCCGGCGAGAGCGAACGTGAATGTCACCTAGGCCTGACCCATTGCGAACGCGACAGGCCAATCGCTAACGCGATGAAGGCCTGCCCAGTGATTTTTAAACAGTAACAGAACATAGGATTTCACAAAAATTTCATAACTTCTTCTTCCAAACTTCAAATTGCGCGATTTTTGAAAGAGAACTTCACCACAAATTCATAGGTATGTAATCTTAGACTCATTTTCTTCAATTTTTATTAACACCCATTAGATTTCAAGGCCTAAATCATGTTCTTAAGGGTAGAAAATTAGGGATTTGGGTAAAGTTAGGGCTTTTTGCATAATTGGGATTTAGACCTCGGTTTGGGGTCGGATTTTGGAACTAATTGCATATTCAAGCTTGTGGGTGAATGCGTGATTGGGTTTTGGTCCGAACCTCGTGTTTTGACCAAGCGGGCCCGGGGTCGATTTTTGACATTTTGGGAAGAATGATAGAAAATCTATAATTAAGCATTGGAATTGGATTGTTTAGCGTTTATTGATGTTATTAAGTCGATTATGTCTAGATACAATTGATTTAGAGCCAAATTCAAAAGGAAAAGCGGTGTTTGAGGCTTGAGTTGGCCGTGGAAGTTCGAGGTAAGTGTTTGATCTAACCTTAGCTTGAGGGATTAGGAGTCGTGTCTTATTTGACGTGTTAACTGTGGAGTACGATATATAGGCATTATGACGAGTATTTATACATCGGTGTCAAGCATGCCCGTGAGTTTTGTATTGTAATTGTTCTGACTATGTTGTGGTTTATTGCGCTTCATATGAGGATTATCATTATTGTTCCCTTGCCAGGATGTTATTGTCATATTATTATTCCTTTGTCGGGATGTTTGTGTTGATATTATTGTTCCCTTGCGGGGATGTTGTTGTAATGTTATTGTTCCCTTGCCGGGATGTTGTTATATTGCTATTGTTCCCTTGCCGGGATTCATTTATGATTGGCGTTAATAAATAAAATGGGAGCGGGTTGCACGCCTACAACGGTAATATATGAAATGGGAGTGGGGGTGCACGCCTGTAATGGTAATATATGAAATGGGAGCGGGGGTGCACGCCTGCAACGGTAATATATGAATGGGAGCGGGTTACATGCCTGCAATGGTATCATATGAAATGGGATCGGGTTGCACGCCTGCAACGGTATTACATTTGTACCTGATCTTCTATTTCCTTTTTTTGCTGGTAATTGATTTATGGCATTCCTTATGTTTCTCTACTGTCGTTTTGTTGTTACCTATTACTCCCTGTAGCATGTTTATCCCGCCCAATTTTAATTGTAATTATCTGCTTCTATTGCTATTGTATATGATTTAACTGCACAGGTTTATTTGGTAGTTTGGTCCTAGCCTCGTCATTACTTCGCCGAGGTTAGGCAAGGCACTTACCAGCACATAGGGTCGGTTGTGCTGATACTACACTCTGCACTGTGTGTAGATACTGATACCGGAGCACTTGGACCACCATAAGGGTGCTGTCTTCGGTCCACACAGGCGACCCGAGGTAGTCCTGCAGACGTTTGCGAGCCTTGGCGTCACCTCCTATCTTTCCTCTTTCTGGTTTTACTTATTCAGAGACAGACTCATGTATTTCATTCAGACTTTGTTTGTAGTGTTCTTAGACTATCTGTGAAGCTGTGACTCTAGTTTTGGGTAGTATTGTACTTCAAATTATGTCGCAGCAATCAGTTGGAATATTAAGTTTCGGCTTCCGCATTTTTCACTTGTTTAAATCTTATTCCGTTGTTTAACTACTTAGTATTTTACATTGTTTAATATGTTTAAATAAAATAGGAGATAAATTCGCAATATTCGGCTTGCCTAGCTTCCACGAGTAGGCGCCATCACGACTCCTGAGGGTGGAAAATTCGGGTCGTGACAATACTGCTATTTCTCCAAGACCTTCGTTGTCATGAACATGTGCGTTTTGTGAGCTAGACATGTTTTAGCCTGAGAATCAAAAATTCTTGACAAGAAAAAGTGTAAAAATAACGTGTATTATGAGAATCAGTAATGAAATAATCACTATTATCTTTAGCCCCACGGTGGGCGCCAAACTGTTTACCTCGAAAATGCGTGTAACAATTAAATTTGATTTGTGGTTTTAATGATATGTGATTTAGTTCAATACTAATTAATAATAAAGAAATATGAAGCAGAAATGAAAGAAATAAGTGAATCAAACCAATGTTACTCAGCAGTAGTGGCCTCGAGCTTAATGACCTCGAGATGAACTAAGAGAAATAAAGCAAGAACAATAAATATAAAGTACAATTCTCATGAACAATATGAGAGAAAAGTAGGATAGTATATTCTTGTCAATGATTATATGATGTTACAAAATGATTGGGGTCCCCTTTAAATAATAGAGGAACCCTAAATAAGGTATATTTCTATTTACAGTAAGGAATATTTTTGATACAGCTGTCTAACCGCCTAGTACGGAATCGTACAATCCTATTTCGGGATTTGCGCCATGATCTTAGGGACATGGCAATCTAGCTCATTCTATTACAAATCCATAACGGTACAATTTCGGGGTCAAGCATTGTAACGACCTGACCGGTCGTTTTGAGCTTTTACACTTTGATCGCCAGTTCTCGAACATGACTTGCCCCATATGATGTATTGTGAATGATGTAAATCGTTGATTTTGGTTTTCACGGAAATTGGTATGAATTTGAAAGAATAGTCTCAGTTGAAAACTTTGAATTTGAAAGGTTTGACCAAGAGTTGACTTATTTGTATATGAGCTCGGATAGGAATTTTTATGATTTGGTTAGCATTGTTGGGTGATTTATGACTTAGGAGTGTGATCGGAATTGGTTTTGGAGGTACGGAGTAGGAATAGGCTTGAATTGGCGAAGTTAGTATTTTGGCGATTTCTGGTTGATAGGTAAGATTTTGATCCGAGGGTTGGAATAGAATTCCGAGAGATGCTATAGCTTCGTTATATCGTTTGTGATGTGTGTGCAAAATTTAAGGTCATTTGGACGTGGTTTGGTTGGGTTTTTTATCGAAAGTTTTTAGAAAACTTAGGCTTGAATTCGATGTGAATTGATGGATTTGATGTGGTTTGAAGTGTTTTGATGATTGGAACAAGTTTGAATAAGGTATTGGGTCATGTTAGTGCTTTTGGTTGAGGTCCCGGGGGCCTCGGGGCGATTTCGGGTGGTTATCGGAGAAGTTTGATGTTGATTGCAGCTTCAGATTTTGCTGGTTCTGGTGTTTTCGCACCTGCGGTCCGTCGCACGTGCGGAAAGGAAGGTGCAGATGCAGTTTCGAGGAGTAGAGCCAGGAGCCGCAAATGCGGTATATAGACTGCACCTGCGGAGTCGCATATGCGACGAGGTGACCGCAGATGCGGCTGGGGCTGGTTTTAATGAATTCCGCAGAAGCGGATGATTTGACCGCGTATGCGGTACAGCAAAAGCGGATTTTTGGACCGCAGATGCGGTTGTGCCTGGGCAGAATGTTTAAAAGATGGGTTTCGCGATTTTGGTCTATTTTCTCTATTGTTGAGCAATTTTTGGAGCTTTTGAGAAGAATTGGAGAGGGAATCGAAGTGAATCATTTGGAGGTAAGATTTTTTGGACTCAATACTCGATTCTTGTGTGAATTCCACCTAATTAATCATGGAATTAAGCCTAAAAAATGAGGAATTTGGGCTTGAAATTGGAGAGTGAATTTTTAGAATTTGACTGACCATATGAGGTCGGATTCTGGTAAATTCGACATGTATGAACTCGTGAGAGGACGAGGAATCTAATAATGTAAAAATTTCTGAGTTTCGAGAAATGGGCTCGGGGCTCGGGTTTTGCTATTTTTGGGATTTTTGATATGTTTCGATTGTTTTCACTTGGGCTTGGCTCCCTTAGCATATTGTGATGTATTCGTTCTGATTTTGGATAGATTCGACGCGCGTGGAGGCCAATTTGAAGGGCAAAGGCGTCGCGAGCCAGAGATTTCGCCGGTTCGAGGTGAGTAATGAGTGTAAATGATATCCTGAGGCTTTGAAACCCCAGATTGCACATCGTAGTGCTATATTGAGATGAGACACGCACTGGATGATGAGCGTGGGGTCTTTAACTATTGGGGATTGCGACTTGGTCCGTCCCGATTGATGATTTTACCGCGTATTTGACTGAAATTTATTTGCAATCATTATGTTTTGGGCTGATTTCCATATTTGGGCTTCGTGCCAGCTATTTGAACCCTTCGGGGATTGTTGTGGATATTTCCTCACTGTTTTGATTTTACACTTGAACTCAGTCATGTATTTTCCACTGTTTTCAAAACTCAGCCAAGTTTATTTCGCTTTAACACTTGAAATGATATTTTCAATAATATTTTTGGGCTGAGCATCATGTTTTACTGTTGCCCGAGGGGCTTATGTGATTTTTGACTGAGTAAGGCCGAGGGCCTGTATTGTGAGGATACTTTTGGACGGGCTGCACGCCGCAGCAGTGAGATACTGATTGATTATGAGGTCGAGGGCCTGAGATATGTACGCCACGAGGTGGCTTGTGATTATATGAGGTCGTGGGCCTAGATTTGATGCCACGAGATGGCTTGATATTGTGATTGGGCCGTAAGGGGCCCCTCCCGGAGTCTGCACACCTCTAGTGAGCGCTGTCGACGAAATATATGGATCGGGCTGTACGCCGCAGCGGTGCTGGTACTGTTCTATGTGTTTACTTTATTTCACTTGTCTGCCATTATCTGTCGTTCGTGCTACTTCATGTGATATCTATCTGATTGCTTGGCATTATCTGTTAATTGAGTGTTGTGCCCAAGGGGCAGATGTCCGTGCTTATCTGCACTATTTGTTTTGCACTCATTTGCGTAACCGTTGAAAAAGTCATTTTTAAAAGAGGTTTAAACTGAGCTAAGATGTTTTCCAAGGATTTCACAGTTTCACTGCTCTTACCCAAAGGGTTTTAGACTGCCCTCTGTAGCATGATGGTTTGTTTTATGTGGTTTCTTACTGCTCAGTTATTATTTACCTTTATTACTCACTGAGTTGGAGTACTCACTTTACTCCCTGCACCTCGTGTGCAGATGCAGGTATTTGTTCACCCGGTGGCGGGTTTTGAGCTGGTCGAAGGCTATGTTATCGGAGTTTAGTGAGGTGACTGCCAGCGTTCGCAGCACCGCATTTCGTCATTTTATTTATCAGTCCTATTTTATATGTTTCAGGCCTTACAGTTGTATTTACACTCTAATAGATGCTTGTGACTTGTGACACCCCGGTTTGGGCTGTGTTTGTGATGTATTCCGCACTTTAATAAAGAAAACTTTTGTTTAGACTGTGGTTATTTACTTATGCTAAAACCGTTTATTAATATCAACTATTCTGAAAAGGCGAAATGGGTTGGTTAGCTGGCCTTGTCTTCACGAGAGGCGTCATCACGACCGGAGCAGGATTTTGGGTCGTGACAAGCATACTTAACTTCGGTATTCTTCACACTCCTATCTTCGGGCATTGCATTCCGTCCTCGAGCTCAGGTCTAGTCTGTCGACCTCAAGCTCAAGCTTACTTGAACTCGGACCTAAGGCGATCCCTCGAGCCTGGAAAATCGGGCATGCTTGATTTCGACCGTATACAGTATTATTTCTACTTTTACTAATAATTTTAATAACCGCGTGAAGTGCGAATAAATTCACTAATTAATCTAACTATATGTAGATTGAAAAGGTGTACTTGCTAATTTAAAAAAAGTTATTTTTATTTTATACTTTTTAATCACATTCAGCCAAGACAATTAGATTAAATTGGACAAAACTTACTCGATTTGGTGATCACGTTTTTATTTATGAACCATAAATTGTGTACATCGAACTAAATTAATTTAAAACAGAGTGTACACCCTAATTCAATCTCTGTCATTGACGGTAGGTTCGCATTAAAAACCGTGGCTCGTAGTCATCAAATCTCTTAATCCGCCTCTAGTAAATAGTATTTAGTATTTGTATATAGTTGTTGCACATTAAAATGTATTTGCATGTTTCTTTGAAAAATGTTTTCTAATTTTTTATCATTAACTTTCGCTTGAAATAAAAAATATAATATGTAACTACACTTGTGAAATCAAAAATAACATTTGAAATCTATATCATCATGCTATATCATAACTATGAAGCTCAAATTAGAAAGTTGAAAAACTTAAATAACCCTGTAAAATTAAAAGACTATATTACCCTTCAGTAAAATCAATAGACGTACGTTAAATTATTTGAAGAATTTGAAAAGTTCCATAAAATAATTAAACGTATACTAGCTCAACTGATAAATACATAAACGGAAAGCTCAAGCCTCCGGGAAAGAGTTATGAAAAGGCTGTTCTCCTCCGTCCTTATAGGCTTTGACGTCTGAAATGCTTTTTAAAATTTCGTTATGGGTTCTGTCCTTTCTTTTTGCAGCCAAAGAAAGAAATTAAGAGATGAGTATCAGATTCAACTCCCACTACCCTCCTCTCGCTAGCGTGAGAAGTTCAAGACAATATTAATTGTAAGGCTAAAATATCTTTGTAAGTTTGAACATGTTTTATTATTTTTGCGCATAATTGTAAGTTCAACACAATATCAATTGTAAGGCTACAATTTCTTTGTAAGAAGTACAAGTTCAATTCAATATTTTTTTTTTTTTTTTTGGCAATCCACTAGGCATAGGCCTAGGGCTAGTTTTTTATTAATAACAAAAAGAAAATTACAACAATTAGGAGAAATACAAATAAGGGGGACAATAGCACCGGATTTGTTACCCATATAACAAAAACCGGGCTAACCTTACCGTACTAATCCTATTGAGGCTTCTAAACCTCATTACTAGCAAGCATGTAAAAAATAAGAACTTGAACCTCATTATTAATTGTAAGTTTGAGCATGTTTTATTATTTTTGCGCATAACGTTTTAGTTTTATCATTCACATATTGTTCTTGTACTTCTTATTAGTTGTTTCTACTATATGTAAAGAGAATATTGAGATATTTTTTTTCTTTTCGAGGGGAAGATATTTTTTATTTCTTAAAAATATAATTTCATAACATCTGAAATTATCGGTACTTTCTATCGCAGGAAGGGTGAGTTTTTTTAGCAAAATAATTTCGAGTTCTAAAAATAGTCTGCCATGAAGATATTTAAGAAGGAAAAACACCTTCCCAACAACAATTGATGATTAAAAAAAAGTTAAAAAGAATGTTAATAATTTCACAATAAATGACAAATTAGAAATACAAATTTATAATTTAAAAGAATGTGATCAAAAAATTTCTACAAGTTTATTTAATAAATATATGACACATTGTTTCAATTTGCTTTTCATTAACATTGAGATCTTTTGTTTTATGAATTTTATAATGATGGTGAATTTTGTAAAATTGGCGTTAATGTTCTTCTATAAACTGTATAATAGTTATAAACAATTAAGTAAAAGATGGAATTGCTAACAACAATAAAGAATAAACAGGTTGGGAAAGAAGATAAAATAGCAATCTTTAAATGGATGGTTATCTTCTCGCAAGTCTTTAGATTAATACTAATGAACACACGATAAGAAAATCAAGAAGTTAAAAGAATATATTATTTATTGGTGCTCCCTCTTTTTTTTATTTTTTATGTTCAAACTTGAGATTACCACCAATATTATTGTTTTCATATGCACTGAATGAGAGAATATGGGACATTAATGACAAACAAAATGGAATGGAAGACTGTCTAGCTTCATCTCCTTAACCCACCCACCCCCACCCCTCACCCCCGCACATAATGAGAATTTGCTTAATCGTTTCAGTTTTTTTTGTATATTTATAAACAATTAAAAGGCCATAGTTGCATTCTTACAATAAACCTAAAAATTTAATTGTACTAACGATACATTTTATATATTAAATACATGCATCAAAACCATCATTTATAAAAAATATTAAATGACATACAAACTACCAATAACGTTTTTGCACTCCATAAAATAATAATACTATCCATGTAAGTGTCTCGCCCAGTAAGAAAATTATTTTGCATTAAATTATAAGAATTATTTGACTAATTCTTTATCACTCTTCAAGCATGAAAAGACTTTTTAAAAATTTATACTACTCAGGTAGTCAATCAACCGAGTTACTAAAATTTTGAATTATTCTTCTTCTCTTAAAGTAACACTTATTTTAGACCAAATTTGAAAGGTTTAAAAAATACTTAAAATATGTATCGGACTAGGTAATATATGCAGTTAATAAATTATTGTTATTTTTTACTACAAGTTATGTAATGATTGATATGGATGACACGTGCAACGTACCTAGAAACTAGTCTATATATATATATAAAGCTGGGAATGGAAAAAGTGATGTGGCACCTTCCAATGCCCAGCAATTGTATTTATCTTTTTTCTCCATTTTTTTGACAATTTTGCATTTTTCCTCCTATTTTTTACGTTTCTCTTATTTTGTATAAGAAACCTAACAGTTGCTTATTTATTTCTTTCTCCCAACAGTCGCTTAATAATGGCAGACCCTTTCTCTTCTATCTCCCTAATCACAGTTGTCTCTGTTGACTGGAAAAAAATGCCTCCTTCTCTTCTCTTACTTTCTCCATCTCTTTCACTCTCATCCCTTCCTACAGGTAAAATATCCTTGCTGTGATTATGTAGTTTAATTTTTAATGTGGCTTTCGAGTAGTTTAATAACTTTATTTGTCATTCCTTTTTCCTTTGTCAGGAGATCTAAAAGGGATTCCTTTGAGTCACTTTCCTCACATTCTATGACTCTGAAATTTTTTTTTTTTTTTGATAAATTCATGATAATTTGGCGAATTAGGAGACCGATGCAAGTTTGGTATTATTTTCCTTTTCATCGTTCATTCGATAGGATTCTTGTATCCATCTTTTTTATTTTCTCTATATTTGTATCAAAATTTCCAACTATGATCTTTTTTTATTGGCCAAAATAAATCATCTCTTTTTTATGGTTCTGAGTCCGCTGTAAAATAACAGCATCAGCAGTTGATGGACTAACCACTAACCGAATCCAGAAGATATTTTCGAAAGGGCTATTTGCTGTTTCTCAACACCTGCAACAAACTTCTTTTAGAGGATGATGTATCCTAAGTGAAACAACAAAAGTCACAAAGGTCCTTTTAAAGGCCATAAGGAATAGAGTGCTTTGCTTTCGTAGTCACCTTTAAAAAATTTCCTTCAGAGTTGTGACTTATTTTTTGGTACATGCAAACTTTCAAAGTTGTCAAATTTTTTTTGTGCTCCAGTTGTGAATTGTTTGATAGTGTGGCACCAAGTCATTGAAGTTGCATGGAAAACAAATTTGTTTGGCACTGATAAAAAAAAGTTGTCTGCCACCAAGTCATTGAAGATAAATGGCATTCATAAATGATGTCTTTTGGATAAATGATCCAAACCTACAAGCAATTACACCTTCAATTATATGTACTTTATCTGTTCTTTATATTACCTTAATACTCGTGACGTTCCAAAAGGATGTGATTTTCAATTACGAATTCTTATAGTTATTACTTCTAACAATTATGCAAATTTATTAGTAATTCTATTATGGTTTCTGAACAAGAGGGTTAAATTCTGCTTTTACAATTAAATACAGAGTGAAAAAACTTCATGTAAGTCTTCAAAAAGGACAATAGACATTTGTTGCCGATGCTCGATACATTCAAAACCTTACCATCAACATCTCATGTGGGGAGAGATTCATGATATCTTCGGCAAAAACGATGTTGTTAGGCAGATCCAAGCACTCCTCTCAGAGTGGTACAAGTTTGCAAGTAACTTGCATGCCCATGGAAGGCATGGGCTACCATAATATTCGTGGAGAGAAAATTAATTGAGTGACTACATTAGGCTAGAAGGACGGATGTTATGGTAGGGTGAACAATCATATACGAAGACGGGTAATGTGATGCAGCTATTGGAGGGTTGAAACAACTGGGTAAGAAGGTTAAAAAAAAAGGCCATTCACTCTTTTCTCTACCTTCAGTTAATGTCTTTTCCAGTTGTTTCATTCGAAATTTATTCTGCTTTTCCTACTACACCTACTTCGAAACTCATTTATACATGTGATTTGTTTACGCTAGAGAAGTATCTACAATGTTTATAGGAATACATGAGAATGAGACAATATAAACATATTTTATTTTTGTGAATGTAATGCATATAGATGCACTAATTTAAATGATATTTGTTTTAATATTTCATACATGTTTTATTGTTCTTATATTGAGTGTGATATTACTATACCCTTTTTTGTGTTTCAAAACTCATTGACTGACATAAAAAAGAAATACAAAATGGTATTTGTTTTGTTTATTTCATATACAAGGTATGTACCCTCCAAAAACAACACTTCAATACATAAGTTTTAAAATTTGTGATGCAAGCAGTGGCAAGAGGATGTGCTCTCCCTAATGATTTTTTTGTTGCTAATCAGGAAGTGTATTTCATCTATATAACTTTTCATCTTCGTAATCATTATACAATTAATAATAATTTAAATATTTTAATGTACGTTATTAGTAGTTTAAAGATGAATTTTATGTAATTTCAGTGTTAACCTCTTTTCTTATTGTTAATACTCCTTGAATCTGTCTTAACTCAATATAACTTAAATAAATTTCATTAGTAATATATGATTAACTGTCACGGCCCGGATTTCCTGCCCAGGGAGTCGTGATGGCGCCTACTAATGAAAGCTAGGCAAGCCAGATTATTCTGATTACTTAACCTTTTCCAGTTTTAAACTATTAATTAAGCGAAAGAAAACCTGATAATTTATCTTAATACAAACTGCAGAAGTCTAAATACAACTCTACCCAAAATTTGGTGTAACAAGTTCACAGACGGTCTAAGAATACTACATACAAAGTCCGAAAGATAAAAGATACACTGTTTCTGAAATAAGTAAAGGAAAGACGATAAAGGAAGGATGGGAGGTGACGCCAAGGCCCGCAGACGCCTGCAGGACTACCTCGGGTCACCTGTTGGACTGAAGGCAGCAACCTCACTGCGGTCCAAACGCTCCGGTACCAGTATCTACACATAGTGCAGAGTGTAATATCAACACAACCGACCCCATGTGCTGTAAGTGCCTAGACTAACCTCGGCGAAGCAGTGACGAGTCTAGGACCAGACTACCAAATAAACCTGTGCAGTTAAATCATATACAACAGAAAAATAGCAGCAGATAGTTACAGTTAAAAATGGGAGGGGGAAAACATGTTTCAGGGAATAACAGATAACAACAGAATATCAAGAGGAATATAAAGAAACCAAAATCCAATTACTAACAAGGATAGGGAAAACAAATGCAGAATTCACTTTCATTTCATATCTTGTTGCAGGCGTGCAACCCGATCCCATTTCATGTATCTCGTTGCAGGCGTGTAACTCGATCCCATTTCATGTATTTCATTGCAGGCATGCAACCCGATCCCATTTCATATATCTCGTTGCAGGCGTGCAACCCGCTCCCATTTCATATATCTCGTTGCAGGCGTGCAATCCGCTCCCATTTCATATATCTCGTTGCAGGCGTGCAACCTGCTCCCATTTCATATATCACGCTGCAGGCGTGCAACCCGCTCCCATTTCACATATTACCGTTGCAGGCTGTGAGCACGTGATTTTTGTTTTCGCGACAATCACTCCAAAAAAGAAACGAAAATAATAGCAATTGGTCTTGCTGTACAATTTCTGGATTTTTACGTGGCACTTTGTTAATTATTTATGATTTTGGCCCATTTTTATTTTTATTAAAACAAAATACAAAAAATGTGTGTCATGCGTGGTTTGAACCGTAATCCGGTTATTAAATGGAAAATCATAAATATGCATCTTTGTCCTGATTGTTGCCTTGTTTGATTTTACCTACTTTAAATATTTTAATATTTGTGTGTAAATAATTGTATTAAGTGTTTAATTAATGAATTATAATTTGGTTTAATTAGGTTTTGTTTTAAAATAAAAAAATAAAAGAAAAGAGTGCAAAATTGGGTTGAAATCAAATTTGGGCCTGTTTCCATTTTTATCTGAGGCCCAAAATCAGGCCCAGAACGTGTGTTTGCCCGGGTCCAGACCAGCTGACCTCAGGAGCTTCCAAACGACATCGTTTTGATATGGTCTGATCTGGGCCGTTGATCTCAGAATGATCAACGGCCGAGATCGCATTCCCCATACCCACGGGCAAAACCCGACCCGTTCCACCCGGACCAACCCAACCCCCTTAGGTTGAAACGACACCGTTCCCTACCAGCCAAAAGATCCTGACCCTTCATCTCACTCCATCCGACGGCCAGGAATCGATCACTCACTTACTATATAATCCCATTCCTTCACCCCATGCCCCCCCCCTAGCCAGACCCCCCCACCTTTCATCGTCTTCACAGAACCCCAGAACCCTAGAGCCGCCCCCATCTCCCTTCACCAGAAACCCGGCGGCATGAACGCCGGTGACCTCCACCTTAACACCATAGGATCGCCTCACCCCCCTGAACATAGATCTGTTAACCGCTTAGCTTGAATCCCCTCCCACCTTCTCGAATCTTCATTTGAAGATTCGAGTCGGAACCTGACTTACACAGATCTGCCCCAGTTTCACACTAAGCAATCCCCGGACCTCCCTCGTGACTAAACCATGCTTGATTTGGTCCGAATCTGACCAAGGAAACCCAAAAACCAAATCTGCTTCTAGGAACCCTGGGAATCCTCACGACCGGTATTTGTCCGTTTGAGCTAAAATGATTAGGGTCTAATGGACCTTAATCGAAGTGTTCTCAGCTGAGAACACTTCGATTAAAGTCCGTTCAACCCTAAGAAGGGTCCGTTCAAACACGAGCTGATTTTTCTGATTTTTTCTTTCAAAGATTTTAAGGTAAGTTTGTTTGCTTTTCTTTATTTCATTTCGTGTGTTTGTTAAAGGTCTGTTCGTATGACCAAACGTCCTGTTTAATTTGTGTTTTGAATTTTACTGACTGTGTCCTGTCCACCTGGCCTGAACCTCTGTGCTTGATCGAGTCTTTCTTCTATTCACTGATAATGTGTATATGTGTGTGGCTGTGCAATCAATTGAACTTTAAATTTGACTGATTAACTGATTCCCCAGTACAATTTTTGCTTAGTCAGTACAATTTGAATCATGTGTTCGATACTGTTAGATGTCTAATCATGGCTTCGATTGTACATGTTATGTTTAGTATAGTTGAGTCGACATATGTCGTCAATTAGTTTCAGATGTTTGAACAATAACAAATTGATCTGCTTCTGTTAAGCATTGTCTGAATCAATTAGGAATTGAATTTAGCTACTTATAGTTGTTAATTTGAATCAGAAATATAAAAGGATTGGTTTTGTTTAGTTGCAATCTGAATTGGAGGGCATGTGCACTTGTGCACAACATGTGCATAAAGGCCTTTGTTAAGTTTAAAATAGTTTGACAGCATATGCTGTCAGATTATACTCTGTTGCCCATATCCTGCTTTAGTTTAGAAATAATAAACCTCACTTTAAAGGTAAGTCTACCAGGGAATATCATGGGAGTTTGTTTATATTTAAATAATAAGTGGAAACTGAAACAAGACAGACCACATGGGAGGGGTTTCTGGTTTGTTGAACAGGCTGTGTTTAGTTTGATTTTAGGATATAAAAGGAAGCAGAACTGGATTAGGAAAAGGGGGGAACTCTTGAGCAATTCAGACAGATTTTAGGAACTGATTTTGGAGATCTAGGAACTGAATTTTTAGACTGAAAGATTAGAGGTTGGAGGAGAAAAAAGGGAGGCATATACAGACACACATTGAGAGAGGATATATACAGATAGAGAAGGAGCAAGAAACAGAAAACATACAGAAAAATCAGAAACTGTTTCTTCTTATTGTTGTTTGAATTTCATTTGTTGTCAATCTGTTTAAGTAGTACTGATTTCTTCCAAGTCTCAATTGAGATTACTGGTGGTGTGTTGCATTTAGCTTATTCTTGGAGTTGGTATGTCTGGAGTTTTGTTTCTACTACACTGCCTACTGCTGTCATCTTTCCACTTTTCCATCGGCTATAGTTACATCCTGCACTAGGATTTGTTCTGTTATTGTCTGCTGTTACTGCTGCTGCGTTTGTTGCCATTGTTACTCTGCTGACATCCCTCTTTCTTCAACTGTAAACACTTCCAGGTACACAACTTCTGAAACCGTGTGTTGTTGAAAGTTTGAAGTTTTGAAGCAGAAATAAAGAAACGAATGTTGTTTACTTCACGATGCTTATGTTCAAAATATAGCCATAGTTTAAATGATAAGTTGGCCTGCATTTGTTTAACTTCAAACTGCAATTACTCTGTATGAATTAACATACATTCTGATTTTGAGATGAACTATTAGATAGCATTTGTTTGCTAGATCAGACGTGTTTTAATGCATATAACCATTGGGTTTTGTTTTAGTTATGACATTATAACATAGAATCATAGCAAGCATCTGTATGTATTTTTGTCTAGACCTCTGAACTGTCAAATCTGTTATATTTGGTCCCATTTGATTTCAAGATAAATGTACCCCAAGCTAATTCTCATGTGGTGTTACGTTAACAGGGTGACCATGTATGCCAACCCTCTTGTTAGATTACTTGATCCTATATAGGTTCGATATGGGTTTCGATATAGATTCATCGTTTCGAAATAATGCGATGACTTTGAGGAAAACTAATAGGCATTTTCGAGTTCAATTAGTAGTAGTTTTCTTAATAAACAACCGATTTCATTTATCAAGCCCAAATAAGCTAGTTTCAAAATTCAAACTTGAAGGTCGTTTAATGTAAATTTAGTATATGTTATTAGTTTGCTTGCAATCTCCCTTATCAAATTAACAAAACTTATTCACTCTTTGAAGACAAGGCATGAGGTAATTCTCACCTCACAAACAACCAATCAGGTAATCAAACAAAAATTCGGATTCGTCAAACATAGTAAAGATTTGGTATGTAGTTGCTTAAACAAGTAAGTTTGTAATTAATTAAGAGATTTTCTTTTATTTTAGAGACGAACTTAATAGGAAAATATAGTCACTGTAGGTTTATCCTTTTAAATAAAAATGAGACGAGCCTCGACAAACAAAAATGCACAAGCTGCGGGGCCCTCTAAATGTATATATTAAAATACTTAGAATTCGGGACAGGCCGTTTAGCGAATTTTACGGCCTTCCCAAAATAACAATACGCTAGTTGCTTTAGGCGCACCTTTAATAATTTAACCTTCTTAAACACGGGTGCACATTGATGTGACCCAAATCCAAATCTCAACGGAGTCAAAATGTGTCGACGACCACGGGTGCATTGATTGTGACGTGGTTCGAGATGCATTTTCACGACGTTGCAATTCTATAAAAAATAAATGATAATAATAAAAGCGGTTTAAACTTAATAAAAGCACGTAAGTCATAACATGTATTTAAATCAGATATTTAGCCATTATAACAATTTAAGCGACCGTGCTAGAACCACGGGATTCGAGGGTGCCTAACACCTTCCCTCGGGTCAACAGAATTCCTTACTTAGAATTTCTGGTTCGCAGACTTCATTTGGAAAAGTCGAAAATTTCCTCGATTTGGGATTCAAGATAAACCGGTGACTTGGGACACCAAAAACCAAACCTTTCCCAAGTGGCGACTCTGAATTAAATAAATAATCTCATTTCGAATATTGTCACTTAAATTGGAAAAACTCCCTCGCGCATTTAACCCTTCGGGGCGGGGCGCGCAAAAAGGAGGTGTGACAGCTCTGGCGACTCTGCTGGGGAACTATTCTAACCCAAAACCACTGGTTCAGGGTTCAAGAATTCGAGCTTAGAATAATTGTTATATTTGGCTTTATTGTCTGATATTTATTACATGTTTTGACATAACGTGCTAAATGTTGTTGTTTACCGCTTTGATATTATCTGAACTGCATATAAACTGTGCCGAACCCTTCTCTCTTCACCTCCGGGGAGAAGCTCGCTGGTCGAGGCTCCCTATTCTGTTAGTGTCGATACCTGAAATAAGAAAGAGGACGGATAAGTTACGAAGCCGGACGGCCTTTTGGTTCCCGGTAAGTTGCCCCTCCTCGACTCGAGTTGTCCGCTCGGGTACACAGTCTAGAACATCTACCCAGGTTATAAACCTAGTATAACGAAACCTCATGTCGGATCCCTAGTAGGAACGCTTATCTGCATCATGTTGCATTTGACATAGGGGACTCAACACAGGGGTTGGGTCCGTCTAGGACAGGCAACCTGGAATGAAAAGACCATCCTGCTGCATCCCGTTTGTTTTGCGCATCTATTTGCTTCAGATCTGCATGTTGATCGGTTTCCGAAAATTTTTCAAAAAAAAAGAAGAAAATAGCAGGGTAGGGAGATAATTACTTATTCTTTTGAAAAAAAAAAACCGATGTCCAAGTAATGTCAAAACCTCGCCGGAATTTTCTTAAAAAAAATAATACGTAAAAAAAAATGAAAACCAAGCTTGTCTTTTTGACTATTCCTTTTAATCACTTTCAAAATCCAAAATATATATAAATAAAAAAAATCAATTTTTTTTTCATTTGTAGTACCTCTTAAAAGATTTCCGAAATTTCAAAAAAAAAAAAGAAAAAAAAGGGAAGTTTAGAATGTATAAGTATTTCTTTGGTCTCTTTTCAAAAAATAAATAACAAAAAAAAAGAGTTATTCTTCTTTTCTTTAGAGGATTTTATTTTGTTTCCCCTATTTTGATCCGACCGAACTACGCCGGTTTGATTCTCACAAGGTGTGAGATATGTAGGAAACTCTCATCGGGTCCAACCTCCCGTTTAATAAAAAAAAATCTTTTTTTTTAAAAATGTGCACGATAATTTTAAAAAAAAATCTTTTTTTTTTAAAAAAAGATCTAGATAATTTTAATTTTTGAGTCTAATAAAAGTTTTTTTAATCACCCTAAATAAATGTGCAGGATGAGCACGATACAAAACGAACCTTTTTCAATGATGACCAAGATCCCTTTTGAGTTGCGATTATGGTGGAACGACTTAGGCAAGGAGGGGCAAGGCAAAGTGAGGAAATATCTGAAAAATCTCCCGGATTTACTAGACATTCAGCCTCGGGGCGATATTATCAGATCATTGGTCACTTACTGGGATTCGGCGCACAATGTATTTCATTTCTCAGACTTCGAGCTCACCCCGACTTTGGAAGAAATAGCGGGATACATTGGGGGTGATGAAGCTCCGTTAAGGTTCAAATACTTGATTGCACCTAGGGCCGTCACGGTACACCGGTTTCTGGATTTTCTGAAAATACCCCGAACATTTCACCATCCAGATCTTGCCAAAGGTTTCTGCAGTCTCCACCTCATATATGCTAGATACGGTCACGAGGGCGGGTTCAATAAGCCGGATTTCAAACTGTGTAGTAAAGGCAACCGACAGAAGTGGGACGAACATAGGCTGTTAGCTTTTATGACGACCTTCTTGGGTCTTATAGTGTTCCCAAGGAAGGACGGAAACATCGATCTAAAAATAACTGGGGTCGTCAGTACTTTGCTTACCCAAGATAAAAGTACTCTAGCGCCTATGATTATGGCTGACATTTTCCGGGCTCTCACTGCTTGTCGAGCCAGGGGCGACTTTTTCGAAGGATGTAACCTACTGTTGCAAATATGGATGACCGATCATTTATGCCACCGCTCCCCGCTCTTGGGTTACGGTTCGCCCGAAAAAACTTGTATTGGAGAATTCTACACTAGAATCAAAGGTTTCAATCTACCTGAGGGCGTCACATCATGGACCTCATTTTTCCGAACTCTCACTGCTAGCCAAATCCAGTGGACGCTCGGATGGTCGCCTATTGAGGAAATCATATACATGCCGGCAACCAGACCCCACTTTCTGTTGATGGGACTTAAAAGCATCCAACCCTACGCACCATATCGGGTTTTGAGGCAACTTGGGAGATATCAAGTGGTGCCGAAAGATGAAGATCTGAGTACCCAAGTGATTGAAATCAGTCCAGACGGTCGTTTCCCCGAAGAAGAAGTTCGCCAAATCTGGAGTGAGTGCCAACATCTGACAGCAAGCACTTGTGTGATGGATATAGCAAAAGGGGAAGTTGCCCCAGGGTATCACGCTTGGTTCAGAGGCGACCTGTCTTGCGAAAGACCAGCTAAGAGACCGCATCTCAAAGATTTTGTAGAATCGTCCCAAGGGCAATGGAACTGGTTAGCAAAAGAAAAGGGGTATCGGGCAGAGATCGGTGATTTGAAGCTACAAATTGACAGTCTGAAATTCAATAACAGCATACAAATCGCGGCGGATCGAAGCGAAAAGAATAAATTGGTCCAAGAGAATGAAGAACTTAAGGCCCAAATCCAAAAATTGAGATTGTCTCTTGATGAACAGCCCAGAAGTCGATCAGACCAGCAGTTGATTAAGGGTTTAAAAAGAGAAGTCGCGGAATGGCGAGATGGTTTAGAAGAATCGGGAAAGATTATGGCAAAGCTCAAGGCACAGTGGGGAATAAGAGTAGAGAAGCATCGCCGATACTTGAACCAATTGAAACGCGACCACGAGAAAACTGTTGCCAAAATGAAGAGAGAGATGGCTATACTTGAGATCAAAGCAGCTAATCAGGCCAAGGATTTCCAAATTGAGAGCAGATACTGGTACGACTTGTTAGCCCAAATGAAGTTAGAAGTACGGCGACTGAAGAATCAGCATATACAGGATTCTCAGGTATTCAAGATATGTAGCGATCAGATAAAACGCCTACTCATAGAGAAGAAGCAAACCAGAGATAGGATCAAGGCCATTGCCCATGCCATCACCAGACGATGTCTACGATGTGAGAACATGTCCAGCGTTACCGTCCTCTCGGCAGTGATGGGTTATGTCAAGCAGACTATGCATGAGCTGGAGCAACTTGAGAGGGATATCACGCCTAGGACCGCGGCGAGGCCGAACGATGCCCCGCGGACACCAATTTTCAAAACCATAATGCACTCATAAGTCAAGCCTGTATCTTAGCATCTTCTGCCTGTTTTTCCATCAGGGTGATTTTTAGTCTATTTTGAGTCTAGGTTTATTTTTCAAAGTTTGCTCTTTCTTTTGCAAAATGTAGTTTGTAATAGACCGTTTCAACAATAAAAGGTGTGTTTCTTTTACGCTCATTTATGTTTTTGAACTACATAATGATCTTATTCACGTGGCATCGTGATACGTAGGCAATCCTCATCGGATCCGGTCACGGTTTAACCAAAGAGAAAAATTGAAAAAAAGGGGGAAAGTAATAAAAGGCCTAAAAGAATGCCAGAATGACACATGCTTTCGTCGCAAACATGTAGGAATCCATTTAACTGTATAGGTGCATCATGCCCCAACGTGAGATTGCCTATCTGTTATTTGATTCGAATTAACCGTTCGTTTGTCATTGAGTTCCTTCCAGGTTTTTGGAAAAGGCGGTTGGTTTGGTGAAAGTCTGGCCTCGCACTCATACTTCACGAGGTCGAAAGGGAGTGTTCTATTACCTATTGTTAAGACAGGAGGCAGTGCTCACACTTACTTCACAAGGTCAAAAGGAAGTGTAGAAATGTCTTCAGATATTTCGTTGCCAACAATCCCTGTTTCCGAGGAAAGTTCTATCTCGGCCGTCCCCACGCCCGAATCTGCAACTGCGGAGGAAAATAGAATCTTGCGGCTTCGCATGCTCGAAATGCTTGATGACTGGAATAATGGAAAAGAGCCACCAAGCATCGTCCCTGGATTCCCTGAATTATTCTCCAGGACAAGCGGGACTTCTAATGTCCCCATAAGTTATCCTGCTACCCCATTCGGATACCCAGCCATTTCAGCCTTCTCTGCTGGATCGCCCTCTGAGTCTCATCCTCGGGTGTCAACGACGGACGTAAACACCAATATCTTTACTGCACCACCTTGCCCGATCACGGCACAACCTGCTGCATACAAGCCGACTTTTGACTCGTCCTCGTTTACATTCCAAGACCCATCTTTCTCGATGGAACCAACTAGGTTCGCTACCAGCACTAATCCTCCACAGCCTCAGTGCGAGCTTGCACCTGGGCAGGATCAGAACCCCAGAATTGCAGAACAAAATGAGATGGCCAAAAGAATGAGAAGTCTTGAACAGAGCTTGAAGAATATGTAAGGATTGAGCGGACAGAAGAGCGTCTCTTACGCCGACCTATGCATGTTCCCTCACGTGCACCTACCAGTGGGTTTCAAGACCCCAAAGTTTGAGAAGTACGACGGGCACGGTGACCCCATTGCTCACCTAAAGAAATATTGCAACCAATTAAGGGGAGCCGGCGGAAAAGAGGAATTGCTAATGGCATATTTCGGGGAAAGTCTGGTAGGAATAGCCTCGGAATGGTACATGGACCAGGACATGTCCCGATGGCATGTCTGGGATGATCTCGCTAGAGATTTTGTGAGACAATTCCAGTATAACATCGACATCGCACCAGACCGAAATTCTCTGTCGAACTTGAAAAAGAAACCTTCAGAAAGCTTCAGAGAGTATGCTATTAAGTGGCGCGAGCAGGCGTCGAGGGTGAAGCCTCCCATGGATGAAGTGGAAATGGTCACTACCTTTCTCCAGGCTCAAGAGTCTGACTATTTCCAAAACATGATGTCAGCCATGGGAAAGCCGTTTGCAGAAGCAATTAAGATTGGAGAGATGGTGGAGAATGGTCTGAAAACAGGTAGGATTTTGAGTCAAGCAGCCATAAGGGCGACCTCCCAAGCCGTCCAAAGCGGGTCCGGAAGGAATGGCAAGAGGGAAGAAAAAGGAAGAAACGGCCATGGCAGCCTCAGGAACAAGGGAATATCGTAATCCCCGACCCCGTTTTCCGGAAAGAACCCCACAACACTACTACCCCCACTCAAATCTGGCATATGCTCATCAACCCTATATGGTCATGAATGCCCAGCCTTATGTCCATCCGCCGCAACAAGCCAACCGAGGCCAAGCTCCACCTCCCGGAAATCAGCCTCCTTACCGCAACCACTATAACCCACAACCTCCGCAGAATAACTTCCGCCCTCAGGAGCCGCCTAGAAGGCGGACTTTCACGCCCATCGGTGAACCATACTCTACTTTGTTCCCGAAGCTAGTCCAGTTGGGTTTCCTGCAACCAGTCCCTCAAACAAGGCAAAACCCGACATCACCTTCTTACAAAGCTGGAGTCAGATGCGCCTATCATTTAGGGGCCGAGGGGCATGATACAAATGACTGCTGGTCGTTGAAAAGAGTGGTCGAGAATTTAATAGAGCAAGGGAAAATAGTGCTAAGGGACGAGGAGGTCCCAAATGTGACTAACAATCCATTACCTGCTCATAATAACGGGCCGCTGATCGGGATGATTTGCGAAGACAAAGAATTTGACCCTGCTCTGAAAGCTATAATCGCCATTGTCGACGCAGGGAAAAAGCCTGAAACAACCCAGAAACCAGAAAAAGGGGAAAAGGCCAATACTGCAAAGTGCGAGCCCGAAAAGAAGGTGGAGAAGAAAGCAGTACCAGTAAAGGATGGAGTTCTTTACATCCCACGTGGTCTAGCAGAGAAGCCGCAGAGCTTCGAGGTCAAAAAGGCAAAACCTATGTACGTACCAAAAGGGGCCTATGTGGTCCGGGGGACGATTCAACCACCTCGGCTGAATGAGCCAGTGGTTATCGGACGCGTGCCACAAAAGCCGATGACAAACCCGTCCACAGTACCGTGGAACTATCAGAGGACGTTGGTAACGTACAAAGGTAAAGAGGTCATGGGAGAACTTCCGGAAAATACTTTCACTGGAAAGTATTCAAACACCCAAGAGCTGAACAACGCCACACGGAGACGCTTCCCACCAAAGAAGCCTGTAAGCGTTGAAGAAGCAGAAATTTTCTTCCAACAAATGAAAATGCCAGACTACGAAGTGGTAGACCAACTACGCCAATGCCCCGAGCAAATATCCATGCTATCCCTGCTAATGAGGTCAACCGAGCATCAAAAGATCTTACTCAAGACCTTGAATGAAGCATACGTACCAGCAGAAACCTCAGTTGAACAACTGGAGCGAATGACAGAAAGGTTCTTCGCCGTTAACCAAATCTCTTTCAGCAAGAACGATTTACCCCCAGAAGGAGCGGCACACAACAAGGCCTTGCATCTAACAGTTAAATGCGAGGACTACTATGTCAAGCGGGTAATGTTGGATGGGGGATCAGGTGTTGACATTTGCCCGCTCTCCACGCTACAAAGAATGGAAATTGGGACCGGAAGAATCCGACCCAACAATGTCTGCGTAAGGGCTTTCGACGGCATCAAGAGAGATACCATGGGGGAAATAGACCTGTTGTTGGTCATAGGACCAGTCGAGTTTGAAGTAACCTTCCAGGTGCTCGACATGGATACATCCTACAATTTTCTCCTCGGCAGACCTTGGATCCATGCGGCAGGAGCTGTGCCTTCCACTCTTCACCAGATGGTGAAGTTTGAGTACGAAGACCGAGAGATCGTGGTCCATGGAGAAGACGAGCATGCTATTTATCGGGACCCATCCATCCCATATCTTGAACCAAGAGAAGGGAGCGAACACACGGTCTATCAAGCTTTCGAAATTGTACTGGTAGAGCAGCATGAAGAGGGAATACCTTGCCCCCAGCCTTTCTTGTCTAACGCCTCAGTTATAGTGGCCAAAGAGATGATCCGGCACGGATTTAGGCCAGGGAAAGGGCTTGGACGAACCCTGCAGGGAATAACAGAACCCATCACCTTGCCAGCCACCAAGAAACCTTTTGGACTAGGTTTCAAACCCACTCCAGGAGATGAAGAGTGGGCAAAGAAAAGGAAAAATGAGGGTTGGAAGTTACCTCGACCATTGCCGGATTTATATGAAACTTTCATCAGGCCAAGGTACACCGAAGAAGAAGACGATGAGGTCTTCATGGCTGAGGAAATCGAAGAGATATGTGGGGTAATGAGAGAAATTCTCTACGAGACTCACATGGTTCAACCAGGTGAAGGCACAAGCACTGCTGAGATGCTGTACGTGGGGCCGAATGCCAAACTTCGAAACTGGGAGGCCACGCCATTCCCGACTAGACGGAAGTCCGGGTAGACCTGTCCTGCCACCTTTCCTGTGTCACAAGTTATCTCCAGGACATAACTTGCACGTTTTCTTCCTTTCAATTGTTGTTTTGAATTCCTAAGTTGTAAACATTGTTGTCTTCCAACTTCCCAAAGAAAATTAAAAAAAAATCGTCATTGCTTTCCCATTTTTTCTTTTGTTCTGATTTTTGTTATTTTTCCTTTTATCTTTCCTTTCAGTTATAATAATGCGACTTTAAATATGACATGCTTGCGGATTTCACGCCCAGATCACAACGAGCTATTTAACTGTGAATTAATGAACCCAGAACCAGAATATGATGAAGAAGAAGCTTTTAGGGAAATAAACCGAGAGTTGGAACATTTTGAGAATAAACCTAAGCCAAATCTGAATGACACCGAACCGGTTAATTTAGGAACTCCTGAAGAAATCCGGGAGACCAAAATAAGCATTCACACGGACAAGAAAACGCGAGATGCGATAATTCAACTTCTTTTTGAATTTAAAGACGTGTTTGCTTGGTCATACGATGACATGCCGGGACTAGGTGTTGATCTAGTGGTTCATAAATTGCCAATTCATCCTGATTGTCCTCCAGTTCAACAAAAGCAACGAAAGTTCAAAACTGAGGTCAGTGACAAGATTAAAGAGGAGATCACCAAACAACTGAAAACGGGAGTGATTCGGGTAGTCCAGTATACAACATGGTTGGCAAATGTGGTTCCAGTACCGAAAAAGGACGGGAAAACTCGGGTATGTGTAGATTACCGAGATTTGAATAGAGCAAGTCCCAAAGATAATTTCCCACTGCCCAACATCCACATCCTCGTTGATAATTGCGCCAAACACGAGATACAGTCTTTCGTAGATTGTTACGCTGGGTATCATCAGGTATTGATGGATGAAGAGGACGCCGAGAAAACTGCCTTCACCACGCCTTGGGGCACCTACTGTTATCGGGTCATGCCATTTGGTTTGAAGAATGCTGGGGCTACTTACATGAGGGCCATGACTGCCATTTTTCATGACATGATGCATCAGGAAATAGAGGTGTACGTGGACGACGTGATAGTCAAGTCCAGGACGCAGGATAATCACATCCAAGACTTGAGGAAATTCTTCGAGAGATTAAGGAAGTATGACTTGAAGCTGAACCCAGCCAAATGCGCTTTCGGAGTTCCGTCGGGCAAACTTTTGGGCTTCATCGTAAGCAGAAGAGGTATCGAACTAGATCCAACTAAGATAAAATCTATTAGAGATCTACCTTCCCCGAGAACGAAGAAAGACGTGATGAGTTTGTTGGGCAGATTAAACTATATCAGTCGATTTATTGCCCAGCTGACAAGCACGTGTGAGCCCATATTCAAGCTGTTGAGGAAAGATGCGGCGATCAAATGGACGGCTGAGTGTCAAGAAGCCTTTGATAAAGTCAAAGAATATCTTTAGAATCCCCCAGTTTTGGTCCCGCCAGAGCCAGGGAGACCACTGTTCTTGTATCTGACAGTCTTGGAGAACTCTTTCGGTTGCGTCCTCGGGCAACATGACATAACCGGAAAGAAAGAACAAGCGATCTACTACTTGAGCAAGAAATTCACCGGCTACGAGGCCAAGTATACTCTGCTGGAAAGAACATGTTGCGCTCTGACATGGGTTGCTCAAAAGCTGAGACATTATCTCCAAAGCCCACACTACTTTCCTCATAAGCAGGCTGGATCCTTTGAAGTATATATTTCAGAAACCGATGCCTACTGGGAGACTGGCCAAGTGGCAAATCTTGCTTACTGAATTCGACATAGTCTATGTCACTCGCACGGCAATGAAAGCCCAGGCGCTAGCAGATCATTTGGCCGAAAATCCGGTCGATGAAGAATACCAGCCATTGAGTACCTACTTTCCAGATGAAGAAGTAAACACTGTAGAAGTGGTCTCGGAGGACACTCCTGTTTGGAAGATGTTCTTTGATGGAGCTGTAAACGCCAAAGGTGTAGGGATTGGGGCAATTTTGATTTCACCTTCAGGTCAGCATTATCCCGCCACAGCTAGACTGCGTTTCTTTTGCACAAACAATACAGCTGAGTATGAAGCCTGCATCATGGGCATGCATATGGCGATCGATCAGGATGTCGAAGACTTACTGATTATGGGAGATTCTGACTTGATTATCTGGCAAGCCCAAGGTGAATGAGAAACTCGGGATGTCAAACTTATCCCTTACCGACAACACGTGGAGGACCTCGGCAAGCGTTTTAAATCAATAGAGTTCAGGTATATCCCGAGGTATCACAATGAACTGGCGGATGCACTTGCTACTCTGGCTTCAATGCTACCCTACCCGGGCAACGCCCACGTCGATCCTTTGGAAATCCAAATCAGGGAAAGACACCGTTACTGCAATGTAATCGAGGCGGGATCAAATACGCAGCTTTGGTACCATGACATCAAGAGGTTCTTAAAGATGCAAGAATACCCCGAGCATGCTACTGGAGATCAAAAAAGAACCATTAGGCGGCATGCAAGTGGTTTCTTTCTGAGCGGTGAATTGTTGTACAAGAGGACCCCGGACCTCAACCTACTAAGATGTGTCGACGCCGAGGAAGCGAGAAAGATCATGCACGAAGTACACGCAGGTGTGTGCGGACCTCACATGAATGGGTATGTCTTAGCGAAGAAAATCCTTCAAGCAGGTTATTACTGGATGACCATGGAAAAGGACTGCTTTAGCTTTGTTCGGAAGTGTCACCAGTGTCAAGTGCACGGTGATTTGATTCATGCACCTCCTACGGAATTGCATCCCATGTCTGCACCTTGGCCATTTGTCGCCTGGGGCATGGACGTCATTGGACCAATCGAGCCAAAGGCTTCAAATGGACACAAATTTATACTAGTTGCCATCGACTACTTCACGAAATGGGTAGAGGCTGTCACTCTCAAGTCGGTCACTAAAAAAACTGTAGTGGATTTTGTACACTCAAATCTTATCTGTCGTTTCGGTATTCCTGCGACTATCATCACGGATAACGCAGCAAACCTGAACAGTCACTTGATGGGAGATGTATGCGAGCGATTCAAAATAACGCATAGGAATTCTACTCCTTATCGGCCAAAGGCCAATGGCGCTGTGGAAGCGGCAAACAAAAACATCAAGAAGATTTTGAGGAAAACGATCCAAAGTTCCCGACAGTGGCATGAGCAGTTACCATTTGCATTGTTGGTATATCGCACTACGGTACGCACGTCAGTAGGAGAAACTCCTTATCTTTTGGTTTATGGGACCGAGGATGTAATACCGGCAGAGGTAGAAATTCCTTCGCTTCGAACCATTGTCGAAGTAGAAATCGAAGACAGCGAGTGGGTCAAGACTCGATTAGAGCAATTGACTTTGATCGATGAAAAGCGAATGGCCACGGTTTGTCACGGACAGTTGTACCAACGAAGAATGGCCCGTGCCTACAACAAGAAAGTCCGACCCAGGAATTTCGAAGTAGGTCAGCTGGTACTGAGGCGTATTCTGCCACATCACCCGGTAGCAAAAGGGAAATTTGCTCCAAATTGGAAAGGCCCATACATCATCAGGAAAATATTGCCGAGAGGAGCATTGTATCTAGGTGATATCGAAGGAAATGACCCCGAAACAGTAGTAAATGCAGATGCAGTCAAGAGATACTACGTCTCAGTGACGCCTCGGCGATCCTGACACATTTGAAATGCTGAAGGTTTTATTCCCACTACCAACTCTCTCTACAAGCCTTTGAGCCGCTTACAACAAAAAAAAAAGACAAAAAAAAACAAAACAAAACAAAACATTGATTGAGGCCTGAACTACGTTTGACTTGATTCCGAAAGGATACGTAGGCAGCCTCTCCCTGAGGTTCAGTCACACCAATAATAAAATCCCATTTACCCTGAAATTGAAATCGGGACACGCTAAACGGTTTAGAAGTTAGTATCATCTACCTCTCATTACCAAGCACAAGCCTTCAGATCAATTACCAAAGATAGCGGGAAGCCAAGAAGCGTCATGAATGGAGGTCGGCACACTCTAAATTGAGAGAGATAAAATGAGAGAGTCTCGTCGGGGAAAACCTTCGGGCACCACGAGGCGACGGGAGTAGAGAAACCAAAATGAGAGAGCTTGTTTAGTAAAAACTCGCAAAGAGTGCTATCAAGCGATGACAAGAAGAGAAATGAGAGAGGTCAGCCAGCGAAAACCCGCAAAGGGCGCTGTTGGCCGAAAGAATGACTCCACCCAAGGAGGTCTCGGCAAAGTTCCACCGGTTTGGAATCACAGATCCGTTTTGGTTCAGGGAAACGCAAGTTCATTGAAGGTCAGGCATCCAGTCCAAAGAGCATGTCATGTCCATTTAAAGCCAGCATTGTCTTCCTTAGATAAGTTTTTCTCGTCCCGAAAGGGACACTCCTTTTCTGAAATTTGCTTTCTCCTTGCTTTGTTTTTCTTCGAATCCCTTTCATGTTTTACCCCAAGTTCCAGATACGCCGGAAAGGACAGGTGGCAGGTTTGGTTTCACGGAATTCCGTTTCATGAAGGAAAACACCTCGTTTCGTTGGTACGTTTGTCCAAACCTGATGAATCATGATGTTTGACTACGTTCGAAGTAAAGAGGAAAGAGAAATTTCCCCAGCAAGTACGCCTCGTACAAATTCCCATAGGGCTTCCCTTTGTACAAATCCGCACAAAGAATCCACTGCGTAAATATTCCCCAAAGAGTGTGCCCCAGCGAAATCCACACAGATTTTCTCTCTTGTACAGATCCCCACAAAGCTTTCCCTTTGTTAATACTAATAAAAAAAAGGATTTGCCCAGCGAGTCCCTTTGTAAAATTCCCCAGCAAGTTTACCCCAACAAATCCTGGAAAGTCCGCTTTGAAACAAATCCCCAGCATGTCCTCGTTGTACAAAAATCCACACAAAGAATCAACTTTGTAAATATTCCCCCCACAGAGCTTCCCTTTGTACAAATCCCCACAGAATACCTTCAATAAAATCCTCGTTGAGAATCTTCAAGCAAAACGGGACAAAAAAAAGAGGGATCCTTACGAGGCAAATCATCGCAGACTCTGGAAACACAAGCCTGAGCAGTCTAAAGGGTTTCGACATGTGAATCCAATCAATGGCAGGACTTTGTAACAGAAATGAGGACGCAACAAAGCGACTGGAACGATCAAGGTCACCGAACCAACCGTCATTTCCGAACTAACAATTGTTCTTTGTCTGAAAAGTTGAATCAGGTATAATCCAAGACAACCGTGCAAGAGGCAGGTGTCACCCAAAGAAGAAAGTACATGGGCACAAGAAATAGTTTGGCAATAAGGAATTCACTCGAAAGGTAAGTTTCCAAGAAATTCCCTTTTATCTTTTACTAAAACAAGAAAATTCAAAAAAAGAGGTCAGTTGGTATCCTCGAACTTTGTCCCCAGCCAGTCAGCATTAGGGTTTTAAACCCTAAACTGAACTTTTTCCTTCAGTCAGCATTAGGGTTTTAAACCCTAAACTGAACTTTTTCCATTTAGTCAGCATTAGGGTTTTAAACCCTAAACTGAACTCTTTCCTTCAGTCAGCATTAGGGTTTTAAACCCTAAACTGAACTTTTTCCATTTTAGTCAGCATTAGGGTTTTAAACCCTAAACTGAACTTTTCCCTTCAGTCAGCATTAGGGTTTTAAACCCTAAACTGAACTCTTTTCTTCAGTCAACATTAGGGTTTTAAACCCTAAACTGAACTCTTTTCTTCAGTCAACATTAGGGTTTTAAACCCTAAACTAAACTTTTTCCATTTTAGTCAGCATTAGGGTTTTAAACCCTAAACTGAACTTTTCCCTTCGGTCAGCATTAGGGTTTTAAACCCTAAACTGAACTTTTTCCCTTTAGTCAGCATTAGGGTTTTAAACCCCAAACTGAACTCTTTCCTTCAGTCAGCATTAGGGTTTTACACCCTAAACTGAACTTTTTCCATTCAGTCAGCATTAGGGTTTTAAACCCTAAACTGAACTCTTTCCTTTAGTCAGCATTAGGGTTTTAAACCCTAAACTAAACTTTTTCCTTTAGTCAGCATTAGAGTTTTAAACTCTAAACTGAACTCTTTCCTTTAGTTAGCATTAGGGTTTTAAACCCTAAACCAAACTATTTCCTTTAGTCAGCATTAGGGTTTTAAACCCTAAACTGAACTCTTTCCTTTAGTCAGCATTAGGGTTTTAAACCCTAAACTGAATTTTTTCCCTTCAGTCGGCATTAGGGTTTTAAACCCTAAACTGAACTCTTTCCTTTAGTCAGCATTAGGGTTTTAAACCTTAAACTGAACTTTTTCCATTCAGTTAGCATTAGGGTTTTAAACCCTAAACTGAACTTTTTCCTTTAGTCAGCATTAGGGTTTTAAACCATAAACTGAACTCTTTCCTTTAGTCAGCATTAGGGTTTTAAACCCTAAACTGAATTTTTCCCTTCAGTCAGCATTAGGGTTTTAAACCCTAAACTGAACTTTTCCCTTCAGTCAGCATTAGGGTTTTAAACCGTAAACTGAACTTTTTCCCTATAGTCAGCATTAGGGTTTTAAACCCTAAACTGAACTCTTTCCTTCAGTCAACATTAGGGTTTTACACCCTAAACTGAACTTTTTCCATTAGTCAGCATTAGGGTTTTAAACCCTAAACTGAACTCTTTCCTTTAGTCAGCATTAGGGTTTTAAACTCTAAACTGAACTTTTTCCTTTAGTCAGCATTAGGGTTTTAAACCCTAAACTGAACTCTTTCCTTTAGTCAGCATTAGGGTTTTAAACCCTAAACCGAACTTTTTCCTTCAGTCAGCATTAGGGTTTTAAACCCTAAACTGAACTTTTCCTTAAGTCAACATTAGGGTTTTAAACCCTAAACTGAACTCTTTCCTTTAGTCAGCATTAGGGTTTTAAACCCTAAACTGAACTTTTTCCTTTCAGTCAGCATTAGGGTTTTAAACCCTAAACTGAACTCTTTCCTTTAGTCAGCATTAGGGTTTTAAACCCTAAACTGAACTTTTTCCATTCAGTTAGCATTAGGGTTTTAAACCCTAAACTAAACTTTTTCCTTTAGTCAGCATTAGGGTTTTAAACCCTAAACTGAACTCTTTCCTTTAGAAAGCATTAGGGTTTTAAACCCTAAACAGAATTTTTCCCTTCAGTCAGCATTAGGGTTTTAAACCCTAAACTGAACTCTTTTCTTCAGTCAACATTAGGGTTTTAAACCCTAAACTGAACTCTTTTCTTTAGTCAACATTAGGGTTTTAAACCCTAAACTAAACTTTTTCCATTTTAGTCAGCATTAGGGTTTTAAACCCTAAACTGAACTTTTCCCTTCGGTCAGCATTAGGGTTTTAAACCCTAAACTGAACTTTTTCCCTTTAGTCAGCATTAGGGTTTTAAACCCCAAACTGAACTCTTTCCTTCAGTCAGCATTAGGGTTTTACACCCTAAACTGAACATTTTCCATTCAGTCAGCATTAGGGTTTTAAACCCTAAACTGAACTCTTTCATTTAGTCAGCATTAGGGTTTTAAACCCTAAACTAAACTTTTTCCTTTAGTCAGCATTAGAATTTTAAACTCTAAACTGAACTCTTTCCTTTAGTTAGCATTAGGGTTTTAAACCTTAAACCGAACTCTTTCCTTTAGTCAGCATTAGTGTTTTAAACCCTAAACTGAACTCTTTCCTTTAGTCAGCATTAGGGTTTTAAACCCTAAACTGAATTTTTTCCCTTCAGTCGGCATTAGGGTTTTAAACCCTAAACTGAACTCTTTCCTTTAGTCAGCATTAGGGTTTTAAACCTTAAACTGAACTTTTTCCATTCAGTTAGCATTAGGGTTTTAAACCCTAAACTGAACTTTTTCCTTTAGTCAGCATTAGGGTTTTAAACCATAAACTGAACTCTTTCCTTTAGTCAGCATTAGGGTTTTAAACCCTAAACTGAATTTTTCCCTTCAGTCAGCATTAGGGTTTTAAACCCTAAACTGAACTTTTCCCTTCAGTCAGCATTAGGGTTTTAAACCGTAAACTGAACTTTTTCCCTATAGTCAGCATTAGGGTTTTAAACCCTAAACTGAACTCTTTCCTTCAGTCAACATTAGGGTTTTACACCCTAAACTGAACTTTTTCAATTCAGTCAGCATTAGGGTTTTAAACTCTAAACTGAACTTTTTCCTTTAGTCAGCATTAGGGTTTTAAACCCTAAACTGAACTCTTTCCTTTAGTCAGCATTAGGGTTTTAAACCCTAAACCGAACTCTTTCCTTCAGTCAGCATTAGGGTTTTAAACCCTAAACTGAACTTTTCCTTTAGTCAACATTAGGGTTTTAAACCCTAAACTGAACTCTTTCCTTTAGTCAGCATTAGGGTTTTAAACCCTAAACTGAACTTTTTCCTTTCAGTCAGCATTAGGGTTTTAAACCCTAAACTGAACTCTTTCCTTTAGTCAGCATTAGGGTTTTAAACCCTAAACTGAACTTTTTCCATTCAGTTAGCATTAGGGTTTTAAACCCTAAACTAAACTTTTTCCTTTAGTCAGCATTAGGGTTTTAAACCCTAAACTGAACTTTTTCCTTTAGTCAGCATTAGGGTTTTAAACCCTAAACAGAATTTTTCCCTTCAGTCAGCATTAGGGTTTTAAACCCTAAACTGAACTCTTTTCTTCAGTCAGCATTAGGGTTTTAAACCCTATACTGAACTTTTTCCTCTCAGTCAGCATTAGGGTTTTAAACCCTAAACTGAACTTTTTCCTTTAGTCAGCATTAGGGTTTTAAACCCTAAACTGAACTCTTTCCTTTAGTCAGCATTAGAGTTTTAAACTCTAAACTGAACTTTTTCCATTTAGTCAGCATTAGGGTTTTAAACCCTAAACTGAACTTTTTCCTTTAATCAGCATTAGGGTTTTAAACCCTAAACTGAACTTTTCCATTCAGTCAGCAATAGGGTTTTAAACCCTAAACTGAACTTTTTCCATTCAGTCAGCATTAGGGTTTTAAACCCTAAACTGAACATTTTCCTTTTATCAGTATTAGGGTTTTAAACCCTAAACTGAACTTTTTCCATTCAGTCAGCATTAGGGTTTTAAACCCTAAACTGAACTTTTTCCTTTAATCAGCATTAGGGTTTTAAACCCTAAACTGAACTTTTCCATTCAGTCAGCATTAGGGTTTTAAACCCTAAACTGAACTTTTTCCTTTAATCAGCATTAGGGTTTTAAACCCTAAACTGAACTCTTTCCTTCAGTCAACATTAGGGTTTTAAACCCTAAACTGAACTCTTTCCTTTAGTCAGCATTAGGGTTTTAAACCCTAAACTGAATTTTTTCCCTTCAGTCAGCATTAGGGTTTTAAACCCTAAACTGAACTCTTTCCTTTAGTCAGCATTAGGGTTTTAAACCTTAAACTGAACTTTTTCCATTCAGTTAGCATTAGGGTTTTAAACCCTAAACTGAACTTTTTCCTTTAGTCAGCATTAGGGTTTTAAACCATAAACTGAACTCTTTCCTTTAGTCAGCATTAGGGTTTTAAACCCTAAACTGAATTTTTCCCTTCAGTCAGCATTAGGGTTTTAAACCCTAAACTGAACTTTTCCCTTCAGTCAGCATTAGGGTTTTAAACCCTAAACTGAACTTTTTCCCTTTAGTCAGCATTAGGGTTTTAAACCCTAAACTGAACTCTTTCCTTCAGTCAACATTAGGGTTTTACACCCTAAACTGAACTTTTTCCATTCAGTCAGCATTAGGGTTTTAAACCCTAAACTGAACTCTTTCCTTTAGTCAGCATTAGGGTTTTAAACTCTAAACTGAACTTTTTCCTTTAGTCAACATTAGGGTTTTAAACCCTAAACTGAACTCTTTCCTTTAGTCAGCATTAGGGTTTTAAACCCTAAACCGAACTCTTTCCTTCAGTCAGCATTAGGGTTTTAAACCCTAAACTGAACTCTTTCCTTTAGCCAGCATTAGGGTTTTAAACCCTAAACTGAACTTTTTCCTTTCAGTCAGCATTAGGGTTTTAAACCCTAAACTGAACTCTTTCCTTTAGTCAGCATTAGGGTTTTAAACCCTAAACTGAACTTTTTCCATTCAATTAGCATTAGGGTTTTAAACCCTAAACTGAACTTTTTCTTTTAGTCAGCATTAGGGTTTTAAGCCCTAAACTGAACTCTTTCCTTTAGTCAGCATTAGGGTTTTAAACCCTAAACTGAATTTTTCCCTTCAGTCAGCATTAGGGTTTTAAACCCTAAACTGAACTCTTTTCTTCAGTCAGCATTAGGGTTTTAAACCCTAAACTGAACTTTTTCCTCTCAGTCAGCATTAGGGTTTTAAACCCTAAATTGAACTTTTTCCTTTAGTCAGCATTAGGGTTTTAAACCCTAAACTGAACTCTTTCCTTTAGTCAGCATTAGAGTTTTAAACTCTAAACTGAACTTTTTCCATTTAGTCAGCATTAGGGTTTTAAACCCTAAACTGAACTTTTTCCTTTAATCAGCATTAGGGTTTTAAACCCTAAACTGAACTTTTCCATTCAGTCAGCAATAGGGTTTTAAACCCTAAACTGAACTTTTTCCATTCAGTCAGCATTAGGGTTTTAAACCCTAAACTGAACATTTTCCTTTTATCAGTATTAGGGTTTTAAACCCTAAACTGAACTTTTTCCATTCAGTCAGCATTAGGGTTTTAAACCCTAAACTGAACTTTTTCCTTTAATCAGCATTAGGGTTTTAAACCCTAAACTGAACTTTTCCATTCAGTCAGCATTAGGGTTTTTAACCCTAAACTGAACTTTTTCCTTTAGTCAGCATTAGGGGTTTAAACCCTAAACTGAACTCTTTCCTTTAGTCAGCATTAGGGTTTTAAACCCTAAACTAAACTTTTTCCTTTAGTCAGCATTAGAGTTTTAAACTCTAAACTGAACTCTTTCCTTTAGTTAGCATTAGGGTTTTAAACCCTAAACCGAACTCTTTCCTTTAGTCAGCATTAGGGTTTTAAACCCTAAACTGAACTCTTTCCTTTAGTCAGCATTAGGGTTTTAAACCCTAAACTGAATTTTTTCCCTTCAGTCAGCATTAGGGTTTTAAACCCTAAACTGAACTCTTTCCTTTAGTCAGCATTAGGGTTTTAAACCTTAAACTGAACTTTTTCCATTCAGTTAGCATTAGGGTTTTAAACCCTAAACTGAACTTTTTCCTTTAGTCAGCATTAGGGTTTTAAACCATAAACTGAACTCTTTCCTTTAGTCAGCATTAGGGTTTTAAACCCTAAACTGAATTTTTCCCTTCAGTCAGCATTAGGGTTTTAAACCCTAAACTGAACTTTTCCCTTCAGTCAGCATTAGGGTTTTAAACCCTAAACTGAACTTTTTCCCTTTAGTCAGCATTAGGGTTTTAAACCCTAAACTGAACTCTTTCCTTCAGTCAACATTAGGGTTTTACACCCTAAACTGAACTTTTTCCATTCAGTCAGCATTAGGGTTTTAAACCCTAAACTGAACTCTTTCCTTTAGTCAGCATTAGGGTTTTAAACTCTAAACTGAACTTTTTCCTTTAGTCAGCATTAGGGTTTTAAACCCTAAACTGAACTTTTTCCTTTAGTCAGCATTAGGGTTTTAAACCCTAAACCGAACTCTTTCCTTCAGTCAGCATTAGGGTTTTAAACCCTAAACTGAACTTTTCCTTTAGTCAACATTAGGGTTTTAAACCCTAAACTGAACTCTTTCCTTTAGTCAGCATTAGGGTTTTAAACCCTAAACTGAACTTTTTCCTTTCAGTCTGCATTAGGGTTTTAAACCCTAAACTGAACTCTTTCCTTTAGTCAGTATTAGGGTTTTAAACCCTAAACTGAATTTTTCCCTTCAGTCAGCATTAGGGTTTTAAACCCTAAACTGAACTTTTTCCTTTCAGTCAGCATTAGGGTTTTAAACCATAAACTGAACTCTTTCCTTTAGTCAGCATTAGGGTTTTAAACCCTAAACTGAATTTTTCCCTTCAGTCAGCATTAGGGTTTTAAACCCTAAACTGAACTTTTCCCTTCAGTCAGCATTAGGGTTTTAAACCCTAAACTGAACTTTTTCCCTTTAGTCAGCATTAGGGTTTTAAACCCTAAACTGAACTCTTTCCTTCAGTCAACATTAGGGTTTTACACCCTAAACTGAACTTTTTCCATTCAGTCAGCATTAGGGTTTTAAACCCTAAACTGAACTCTTTCCTTTAGTCAGCATTAGGGTTTTAAACTCTAAACTGAACTTTTTCCTTTAGTCAGCATTAGGGTTTTAAACCCTAAACTGAACTCTTTCCTTTAGTCAGCATTAGGGTTTTAAACCCTAAACCGAACTCTTTCCTTCAGTCAGCATTAGGGTTTTAAACCCTAAACTGAACTCTTTCCTTTAGCCAGCATTAGGGTTTTAAACCCTAAACTGAACTTTTTCCTTTCAGTCAGCATTAGGGTTTTAAACCCTAAACTGAACTCTTTCCTTTAGTCAGCATTAGGGTTTTAAACCCTAAACTGAACTTTTTCCATTCAATTAGCATTAGGGTTTTAAACCCTAAACTGAACTTTTTCTTTTAGTCAGCATTAGGGTTTTAAGCCCTAAACTGAACTCTTTCCTTTAGTCAGCATTAGGGTTTTAAACCCTAAACTGAATTTTTCCCTTCAGTCAGCATTAGGGTTTTAAACCCTAAACTGAACTCTTTTCTCAGTCAGCATTAGGGTTTTAAACCCTAAACTGAACTTTTTCCCTTTAGTCAGCATTAGGGTTTTAAACCCTAAACTGAACTCTTTCCTTCAGTCAACATTAGGGTGTTACACCCTAAACTGAACTTTTTCCATTCAGTCAGCATTAGGGTTTTAAACCCTAAACTGAACTCTTTCCTTTAGTCAGCATTAGGGTTTTAAACTCTAAACTGAACTTTTTCCTTTAGTCAGCATTAGGGTTTTAAACCCTAAACTGAACTCTTTCCTTTAGTCAGCATTAGGGTTTTAAACCCTAAACCGAACTCTTTCCTTCAGTCAGCATTAGGGTTTTAAACCTTAAACTGAACTCTTTTCTTTATCCAGCATTAGGGTTTTAAACCCTAAACTGAACTTTTCCTTTAGTCCACATTAGGGTTTTAAACCCTAAACTGAACTCTTTCCTTTAGTCAGCATTAGGGTTTTAAACCCTAAACTGAACTTTTTCCTTTCAGTCAGCATTAGGGTTTTAAACCCTAAACTGAACTCTTTCCTTTAGTCAGCATTAGGGTTTTAAACCCTAAACTGAATTTTTCCCTTCAGTCAGCATTAGGGTTTTAAACCCTAAACTGAACTTTTTCCTTTCAGTCAGCATTAGGGTTTTAAACCATAAACTGAACTCTTTCCTTTAGTCAGCATTAGGGTTTTAAACCCTAAACTGAATTTTTCCCTTCAGTCAGCATTAGGGTTTTAAACCCTAAACTGAACTTTTCCCTTCAGTCAGCATTAGGGTTTTAAACCCTAAACTGAACTTTTTCCCTTTAGTCAGCATTAGGGTTTTAAACCCTAAACTGAACTCTTTCCTTCAGTCAACATTAGGGTTTTACACCCTAAACTGAACTTTTTCCATTCAGTCAGCATTAGGGTTTTAAACCCTAAACTGAACTCTTTCCTTTAGTCAGCATTAGGGTTTTAAACTCTAAACTGAACTTTTTCCTTTAGTCAGCATTAGGGTTTTAAACCCTAAACTGAACTCTTTCCTTTAGTCAGCATTAGGGTTTTAAACCCTAAACCGAACTCTTTCCTTCAGTCAGCATTAGGGTTTTAAACCCTAAACTGAACTCTTTCCTTTAGCCAGCATTAGGGTTTTAAACCCTAAACTGAACTTTTTCCTTTCAGTTAGCATTAGGGTTTTAAACCCTAAACTGAACTCTTTCCTTTAGTCAGCATTAGGGTTTTAAACCCTAAACTGAACTTTTTCCATTCAATTAGCATTAGGGTTTTAAACCCTAAACTGAACTTTTTCTTTTAGTCAGCATTAGGGTTTTAAGCCCTAAACTGAACTCTTTCCTTTAGTCAGCATTAGGGTTTTAAACCCTAAACTGAATTTTTCCCTTCAGTCAGCATTAGGGTTTTAAACCCTAAACTGAACTCTTTTCTCAGTCAGCATTAGGGTTTTAAACCCTAAACTGAACTTTTTCCCTTTAGTCAGCATTAGGGTTTTAAACCCTAAACTGAACTCTTTCCTTCAGTCAACATTAGGGTTTTACACCCTAAACTGAACTTTTTCCATTCAGTCAGCATTAGGGTTTTAAACCCTAAACTGAACTCTTTTCTTTAGTCAGCATTAGGGTTTTAAACTCTAAACTGAACTTTTTCCTTTAGTCAGCATTAGGGTTTTAAACCCTAAACTAAACTCTTTCCATTCAGTCAGCATTAGGGTTTTAAACCCTAAACTGAACTCTTTCCTTTAGTCAGCATTAGGGTTTTAAACCCTAAACTGAACTCTTTCCTTTAGTCAGCATTAGGGTTTTAAACCCTAAACTGAACTTTTTCCATTCAGTCAGCATTAGGGTTTTAAACCCTAAACTGAACTTTTTCCTTTAATCAGCATTAGGGTTTTAAACCCTAAACTGAACTTTTCCATTCAGTCAGCATTAGGGTTTTTAACCCTAAACTGAACTTTTTCCTTTAGTCAGCATTAGGGGTTTAAACCCTAAACTGAACTCTTTCCTTTAGTCAGCATTAGGGTTTTAAACCCTAAACTGAACTTTTTCCTTTAGTCAGCATTAGGGTTTTAAACCCTAAACTGAACTCTTTCCTTTAGTCAGCATTAGGGTTTTAAACCCTAAACCGAACTCTTTCCTTCAGTCAGCATTAGGGTTTTAAACCCTAAACTGAACTCTTTCCTTTAGCCAGCATTAGGGTTTTAAACCCTAAACTGAACTTTTTCCATTCAGTCAGCATTAGGGTTTTAAACCCTAAACTGAACTCTTTCCTTTAGTCAGCATTAGGGTTTTAAACCCTAAACTGAACTTTTTCCATTCAATTAGCATTAGGGTTTTAAACCCTAAACTGAACTTTTTCTTTTAGTCAGCATTAGGGTTTTAAGCCCTAAACTGAACTCTTTCCTTTAGTCAGCATTAGGGTTTTAAACCCTAAACTGAATTTTTCCCTTCAGTCAGCATTAGGGTTTTAAACCCTAAACTGAACTCTTTTCTCAGTCAGCATTAGGGTTTTAAACCCTAAACTGAACTTTTTCCCTTTAGTCAGCATTAGGGTTTTAAACCCTAAACTGAACTCTTTCCTTCAGTCAACATTAGGGTTTTACACCCTAAACTGAACTTTTTCCATTCAGTCAGCATTAGGGTTTTAAACCCTAAACTGAACTCTTTCCTTTAGTCAGCATTAGGGTTTTAAACTCTAAACTGAACTTTTTCCTTTAGTCAGCATTAGGGTTTTAAACCCTAAACTGAACTCTTTCCTTTAGTCAGCATTAGGGTTTTAAACCCTAAACCGAACTCTTTCCTTCAGTCAGCATTAGGGTTTTAAACCCTAAACTGAACTCTTTCCTTTAGCCAGCATTAGGGTTTTAAACCCTAAACTGAACTTTTTCCATTCAGTCAGCATTAGGGTTTTAAACCCTAAACTGAACTCTTTCCTTTAGTCAGCATTAGGGTTTTAAACCCTAAACCGAACTCTTTCATTCAGTCAGCATTAGGGTTTTAAACCCTAAACTGAACTCTTTCCTTTAGCCAGCATTAGGGTTTTAAACCCTAAACTGAACTTTTTCCTTTCAGTCAGCATTAGGGTTTTAAACCCTAAACTGAACTCTTTCCTTTAGTCAGCATTAGGGTTTTAAACCCTAAACTGAACTTTTTCCATTCAATTAGCATTAGGGTTTTAAACCCTAAACTGAACTTTTTCTTTTAGTCAGCATTAGGGTTTTAAGCCCTAAACTGAACTCTTTCCTTTAGTCAGCATTAGGGTTTTAAACCCTAAACTGAATTTTTCCCTTCAGTCAGCATTAGGGTTTTAAACCCTAAACTGAACTCTTTTCTCAGTCAGCATTAGGGTTTTAAACCCTAAACTGAACTTTTTCCCTTTAGTCAGCATTAGGGTTTTAAACCCTAAACTGAACTCTTTCCTTCAGTCAACATTAGGGTTTTACACCCTAAACTGAACTTTTTCCATTCAGTCAGCATTAGGGTTTTAAACCCTAAACTGAACTCTTTCCTTTAGTCAGCATTAGGGTTTTAAACTCTAAACTGAACTTTTTCCTTTAGTCAGCATTAGGGTTTTAAACCCTAAACTGAACTCTTTCCATTCAGTCAGCATTAGGGTTTTAAACCCTAAACCGAACTCTTTCCTTCAGTCAGCATTAGGGTTTTAAACCCTAAACTGAACTCTTTCCTTTATCCAGCATTAGGGTTTTAAACCCTAAACTGAACTTTTTCCATTCAATCAGCATTAGGGTTTTAAACCCTAAACTGAACTTTTTCCTTTAATCAGCATTAGGGTTTTAAACCCTAAACTGAACTTTTCCATTCAGTCAGCATTAGGGTTTTTAACCCTAAACTGAACTTTTTCCTTTAGTCAGCATTAGGGGTTTAAACCCTAAACTGAACTCTTTCCTTTAGTCAGCATTAGGGTTTTAAACCCTAAACTGAACTTTTTCCTTTAGTCAGCATTAGGGTTTTAAACCCTAAACTGAACTCTTTCCTTTAGTCAGCATTAGGGTTTTAAACCCTAAACCGAACTCTTTCCTTCAGTCAGCATTAGGGTTTTAAACCCTAAACTGAACTCTTTCCTTTAGCCAGCATTAGGGTTTTAAACCCTAAACTGAACTTTTTCCATTCAGTCAGCATTAGGGTTTTAAACCCTAAACTGAACTCTTTCCTTTAGTCAGCATTAGGGTTTTAAACCCTAAACTGAACTTTTTCCATTCAATTAGCATTAGGGTTTTAAACCCTAAACTGAACTTTTTCTTTTAGTCAGCATTAGGGTTTTAAGCCCTAAACTGAACTCTTTCCTTTAGTCAGCATTAGGGTTTTAAACCCTAAACTGAATTTTTCCCTTCAGTCAGCATTAGGGTTTTAAACCCTAAACTGAACTCTTTTCTCAGTCAGCATTAGGGTTTTAAACCCTAAACTGAACTTTTTCCCTTTAGTCAGCATTAGGGTTTTAAACCCTAAACTGAACTCTTTCCTTCAGTCAACATTAGGGTTTTACACCCTAAACTGAACTTTTTCCATTCAGTCAGCATTAGGGTTTTAAACCCTAAACTGAACTCTTTCCTTTAGTCAGCATTAGGGTTTTAAACTCTAAACTGAACTTTTTCCTTTAGTCAGCATTAGGGTTTTAAACCCTAAACTGAACTCTTTCCTTTAGTCAGCATTAGGGTTTTAAACCCTAAACCGAACTCTTTCCTTCAGTCAGCATTAGGGTTTTAAACCCTAAACTGAACTCTTTCCTTTAGCCAGCATTAGGGTTTTAAACCCTAAACTGAACTTTTTCCATTCAGTCAGCATTAGGGTTTTAAACCCTAAACTGAACTTTTTCCTTTAATCAGCATTAGGGTTTTAAACCCTAAACTGAACTTTTCCATTCAGTCAGCATTAGGGTTTTTAACCCTAAACTGAACTTTTTCCTTTAGTCAGCATTAGGGGTTTAAACCCTAAACTGAACTCTTTCCTTTAGTCAGCATTAGGGTTTTAAACCCTAAACTAAACTTTTTCCTTTAGTCAGCATTAGGGTTTTAAACCCTAAACTGAACTCTTTCCTTTAGTTAGCATTAGGGTTTTAAACCCTAAACCGAACTCTTTCCTTTAGTCAGCATTAGGGTTTTAAACCCTAAACTGAATTTTTTCCTTCAGTCAGCATTAGGGTTTTAAACCCTAAACTGAACTCTTTTCTCAGTCAGCATTAGGGTTTTAAACCCTAAACTGAACTTTTTCCCTTTAGTCAGCATTAGGGTTTTAAACCCTAAACTGAACTCTTTCCTTCAGTCAACATTAGGGTTTTACACCCTAAACTGAACTTTTTCCATTCAGTCAGCATTAGGGTTTTAAACCCTAAACCGAACTCTTTCCTTCAGTCAGCATTAGGGTTTTAAACCCTAAACTGAACTCTTTCCTTTAGCCAGCCATTAGGGTTTTAAACCCTAAACTGAACTCTTTCCTTTAGTCAGCATTAGGGTTTTAAACCCTAAACCGAACTCTTTCCTTCAGTCAGCATTAGGGTTTTAAACCCTAAACTGAACTCTTTCCTTTAGCCAGCATTAGGGTTTTAAACCCTAAACTGAACTCTTTCCTTTCAGTCAGCATTAGGGTTTTAAACCCTAAACTGAACTCTTTCCTTTAGTCAGCATTAGGGTTTTAAACCCTATACTGAACTTTTTCCATTCAATTAGCATTAGGGTTTTAAACCCTAAACTGAACTTTTTCTTTTAGTCAGCATTAGGGTTTTAAGTCCTAAACTGAACTCTTTCCTTTAGTCAGCATTAGGGTTTTAAACCCTAAACTGAATTTTTCCCTTCAGTCAGCATTAGGGTTTTAAACCCTAAACTGAACTCTTTTCTCAGTCAGCATTAGGGTTTTAAACCCTAAACTGAACTTTTTCCCTTTAGTCAGCATTAGGGTTTTAAACCCTAAACTGAACTCTTTCCTTCAGTCAACATTAGGGTTTTACACCCTAAACTGAACTTTTTCCATTCAGTCAGCATTAGGGTTTTAAACCCTAAACTGAACTCTTTCCTTTAGTCAGCATTAGGGTTTTAAACTCTAAACTGAACTTTTTCCTTTAGTCAACATTAGGGTTTTAAACCCTAAACTGAACTCTTTCCTTTAGTCAGCATTAGGGTTTTAAACCCTAAACCGAACTCTTTCCTTCAGTCAGCATTAGGGTTTTAAACCCTAAACTGAACTCTTTCCTTTAGCCAGCATTAGGGTTTTAAACCCTAAACTGAACTTTTTCCATTCAGTCAGCATTAGGGTTTTAAACCCTAAACTGAACTTTTTCCTTTAATCAGCATTAGGGTTTTAAACCCTAAACTGAACTTTTCCATTCAGTCAGCATTAGGGTTTTAAACCCTAAACTGAACTTTTTCCTTTAGTCAGCATTAGGGTTTTAAACCCTAAACTGAACTCTTTCCTTTAGTCAGCATTAGGGTTTTAAACCCTAAACTGAACTTTTTCCTTTAGTCAGCATTAGGGTTTTAAACCCTAAACTGAACTCTTTCCTTTAGTCAGCATTAGGGTTTTAAACCCTAAACCGAACTCTTTCCTTCAGTCAGCATTAGGGTTTTAAACCCTAAACTGAACTCTTTCCTTTAGCCAGCATTAGGGTTTTAAACCCTAAACTGAACTTTTTCCATTCAGTCAGCATTAGGGTTTTAAACCCTAAACTGAACTCTTTCCTTTAGTCAGCATTAGGGTTTTAAACCCTAAACTGAACTTTTTCCATTCAATTAGCATTAGGGTTTTAAACCCTAAACTGAACTTTTTCTTTTAGTCAGCATTAGGGTTTTAAGCCCTAAACTGAACTCTTTCCTTTAGTCAGCATTAGGGTTTTAAACCCTAAACTGAATTTTTCCCTTCAGTCAGCATTAGGGTTTTAAACCCTAAACTGAACTCTTTTCTCAGTCAGCATTAGGGTTTTAAACCCTAAACTGAACTTTTTCCCTTTAGTCAGCATTAGGGTTTTAAACCCTAAACTGAACTCTTTCCTTCAGTCAACATTAGGGTTTTACACCCTAAACTGAACTTTTTCCATTCAGTCAGCATTAGGGTTTTAAACCCTAAACTGAACTCTTTCCTTTAGTCAGCATTAGGGTTTTAAACTCTAAACTGAACTTTTTCCTTTAGTCAGCATTAGGGTTTTAAACCCTAAACTGAACTCTTTCCTTTAGTCAGCATTAGGGTTTTAAACCCTAAACCGAACTCTTTCCTTCAGTCAGCATTAGGGTTTTAAACCCTAAACTGAACTCTTTCCTTTAGCCAGCATTAGGGTTTTAAACCCTAAACTGAACTTTTTCCATTCAGTCAGCATTAGGGTTTTAAACCCTAAACTGAACTTTTTCCTTTAATCAGCATTAGGGTTTTAAACCCTAAACTGAACTTTTCCATTCAGTCAGCATTAGGGTTTTTAACCCTAAACTGAACTTTTTCCTTTAGTCAGCATTAGGGGTTTAAACCCTAAACTGAACTCTTTCCTTTAGTCAGCATTAGGGTTTTAAACCCTAAACTAAACTTTTTCCTTTAGTCAGCATTAGAGTTTTAAACTCTAAACTGAACTCTTTTCTTTAGTTAGCATTAGGGTTTTAAACCCTAAACCGAACTCTTTCCTTTAGTCAGCATTAGGGTTTTAAACCCTAAACTGAACTCTTTCCTTTAGTCAGCATTAGGGTTTTAAACCCTAAACTGAATTTTTTCCCTTCAGTCAGCATTAGGGTTTTAAACC
This sequence comes from Nicotiana sylvestris, assembly GCF_000393655.2. Lineage (NCBI taxonomy): Eukaryota > Viridiplantae > Streptophyta > Magnoliopsida > Solanales > Solanaceae > Nicotiana > Nicotiana sylvestris. The sequence goes on along the minus strand of NC_091063.1, from coordinate 153,425,165 downwards.
CTAAACTGAACTCTTTCCTTTAGTCAGCATTAGGGTTTTAAACCTTAAACTGAACTTTTTCCATTCAGTTAGCATTAGGGTTTTAAACCCTAAACTGAACTTTTTCCTTTAGTCAGCATTAGGGTTTTAAACCCTAAACTGAACTCTTTCCTTTAGTCAGCATTAGGGTTTTAAACCCTAAACCGAACTCTTTCCTTCAGTCAGCATTAGGGTTTTAAACCCTAAACTGAACTCTTTCCTTTAGCCAGCATTAGGGTTTTAAACCCTAAACTGAACTTTTTCCATTCAGTCAGCATTAGGGTTTTAAACCCTAAACTGAACTCTTTCCTTTAGTCAGCATTAGAGTTTTAAACCCTAAACTGAACTTTTTCCATTCAATTAGCATTAGGGTTTTAAACCCTAAACTGAACTTTTTCTTTTAGTCAGCATTAGGGTTTTAAGCCCTAAACTGAACTCTTTCCTTTAGTCAGCATTAGGGTTTTAAACCCTAAACTGAATTTTTCCCTTCAGTCAGCATTAGGGTTTTAAACCCTAAACTGAACTCTTTTCTCAGTCAACATTAGGGTTTTAAACCCTAAACTGAACTTTTTCCCTTTAGTCAGCATTAGGGTTTTAAACCCTAAACTGAACTCTTTCCTTCAGTCAACATTAGGGTTTTACACCCTAAACTGAACTTTTTCCATTCAGTCAGCATTAGGGTTTTAAACCCTAAACTGAACTCTTTCCTTTAGTCAGCATTAGGGTTTTAAACTCTAAACTGAACTTTTTCCTTTAGTCAGCATTAGGGTTTTAAACCCTAAACTGAACTCTTTCCTTTAGTCAGCATTAGGGTTTTAAACCCTAAACCGAACTCTTTCCTTCAGTCAGCATTAGGGTTTTAAACCCTAAACTGAACTCTTTCCTTTAGCCAGCATTAGGGTTTTAAACCCTAAACTGAACTTTTTCCATTCAGTCAGCATTAGGGTTTTAAACCCTAAACTGAACTTTTTCCTTTAATCAGCATTAGGGTTTTAAACCCTAAACTGAACTTTTCCATTCAGTCAGCATTAGGGTTTTTAACCCTAAACTGAACTTTTTCCTTTAGTCAGCATTAGGGGTTTAAACCCTAAACTGAACTCTTTCCTTTAGTCAGCATTAGGGTTTTAAACCCTAAACTAAACTTTTTCCTTTAGTCAGCATTAGAGTTTTAAACTCTAAACTGAACTCTTTTCTTTAGTTAGCATTAGGGTTTTAAACCCTAAACCGAACTCTTTCCTTTAGTCAGCATTAGGGTTTTAAACCCTAAACTGAACTCTTTCCTTTAGTCAGCATTAGGGTTTTAAACCCTAAACTGAATTTTTTCCCTTCAGTCAGCATTAGGGTTTTAAACCCTAAACTGAACTCTTTCCTTTAGTCAGCATTAGGGTTTTAAACCTTAAACTGAACTTTTTCCATTCAGTTAGCATTAGGGTTTTAAACCCTAAACTGAACTTTTTCCTTTAGTCAGCATTAGGGTTTTAAACCATAAACTGAACTCTTTCCTTTAGTCAGCATTAGGGTTTTAAACCCTAAACTGAACTCTTTCCTTTAGTCAGCATTAGGGTTTTAAACCCTAAACTGAACTTTTCCCTTCAGTCAGCATTAGGGTTTTAAACCCTAAACTGAACTTTTTCCCTTTAGTCAGCATTAGGGTTTTAAACCCTAAACTGAACTCTTTCCTTCAGTCAACATTAGGGTTTTACACCCTAAACTGAACTTTTTCCATTCTGTCAGCATTAGGGTTTTAAACTCTAAACTGAACTCTTTACTTTAGTCAGCATTAGGGTTTTAAACTCTAAACTAAACTTTTTCCTTTAGTCAGCATTAGGGTTTTAAACCCTAAACTGAACTCTTTCCTTTAGTCAGCATTAGGGTTTTAAACCCTAAACCGAACTCTTTCCTTCAGTCAGCATTAGGGTTTTAAACCCTAAACTGAACTTTTCCTTTAGTCAACATTAGGGTTTTAAACCCTAAACTGAACTCTTTCCTTTAGTCAGCATTAGGGTTTTAAACCCTAAACTGAACTTTTTCCTTTCAGTCAGCATTAGGGTTTTAAACCCTAAACTGAACTCTTTCCTTTAGTCAGCATTAGGGTTTTAAACCCTAAACTGAATTTTTCCCTTCAGTCAGCATTAGGGTTTTAAACCCTAAACTGAACTTTTTCCTTTCAGTCAGCATTAGGGTTTTAAACCATAAACTGAACTCTTTCCTTTAGTCAGCATTAGGGTTTTAAACCCTAAACTGAATTTTTCCCTTCAGTCAGCATTAGGGTTTTAAACCCTAAACTGAACTTTTCCCTTCAGTCAGCATTAGGGTTTTAAACCCTAAACTGAACTTTTTCCCTTTAGTCAACATTAGGGTTTTAAACCCTAAACTGAACTCTTTCCTTCAGTCAGCATTAGGGTTTTAAACCCTAAACTGAACTTTTTCCATTCAGTCAGCATTAGGGTTTTAAACCCTAAACTGAACTCTTTCCTTTAGTCAGCATTAGGGTTTTAAACTCTAAACTGAACTTTTTCCTTTAGTCAGCATTAGGGTTTTAAACCCTAAACTGAACTCTTTCCTTTAGTCAGCATTAGGGTTTTAAACCCTAAACCTGAACTCTTTCCTTTAGTCAGCATTAGGGTTTTAAACCCTAAACTGAACTCTTTCCTTTAGCCAGCATTAGGGTTTTAAACCCTAAACTGAACTTTTTCCTTTCAGTCAGCATTAGGGTTTTAAACCCTAAACTGAACTCTTTCCTTTAGTCAGCATTAGGGTTTTAAACCCTAAACTGAACTTTTTCCATTCAATTAGCATTAGGGTTTTAAACCCTAAACTGAACTCTTTCCTTTAGTCAGCATTAGGGTTTTAAACCCTAAACTGAATTTTTCCCTTCAGTCAGCATTAGGGTTTTAAACCCTAAACTGAACTCTTTTCTTCAGTCAGCATTAGGGTTTTAAACCCTAAACTGAACTTTTTCCTCTCAGTCAGCATTAGGGTTTTAAACCCTAAATTGAACTTTTTCCTTTAGTCAGCATTAGGGTTTTAAACCCTAAACTGAACTCTTTCCTTTAGTCAGCATTAGAGTTTTAAACTCTAAACTGAACTTTTTCCATTTAGTCAGCATTAGGGTTTTAAACCCTAAACTGAACTTTTTCCTTTAATCAGCATTAGGGTTTTAAACCCTAAACTGAACTTTTCCATTCAGTCAGCAATAGGGTTTTAAACCCTAAACTGAACTTTTTCCATTCAGTCAGCATTAGGGTTTTAAACCCTAAACTGAACATTTTCCTTTTATCAGTATTAGGGTTTTAAACCCTAAACTGAACTTTTTCCATTCAGTCAGCATTAGGGTTTTAAACCCTAAACTAAACTTTTTCCTTTAATCAGCATTAGGGTTTTAAACCCTAAACTGAACTTTTTCCATTCAGTCAGCATTAGGGTTTTAAACCCTAAACTAAACTTTTTCCTTTAGTCAGCATTAGGGGTTTAAACCCTAAACTGAACTCTTTCCTTTAGTCAGCATTAGGGTTTTAAACCCTAAACTAAACTTTTTCCTTTAGTCAGCATTAGAGTTTTAAACTCTAAACTGAACTCTTTCCTTTAGTTAGCATTAGGGTTTTAAACCCTAAACCGAACTCTTTCCTTTAGTCAGCATTAGGGTTTTAAACCCTAAACTGAACTCTTTCCTTTAGTCAGCATTAGTGTTTTAAACCCTAAACTGAATTTTCTCCCTTCAATCAGCATTAGGGTTTTAAACCCTAAACTGAACTCTTTCCTTTAGTCAGCATTAGGGTTTTAAACCTTAAACTGAACATTTTCCATTCAGTTAGCATTAGGGTTTTAAACCCTAAACTGAACTTTTTCCTTTAGTCAGCATTAGGGTTTTAAACCATAAACTGAACTCTTTCCTTTAGTCAGCATTAGGGTTTTAAACCCTAAACTGAATTTTTCCCTTCAGTCAGCATTAGGGTTTTAAACCCTAAACTGAAACTTTTCCCTTCAGTCAGCATTAGGGTTTTAAACCCTAAACTGAACTTTTTCCCTTTAGTCAGCATTAGGGTTTTAAACCCTAAACTGAACTCTTTCCTTCAGTCAACATTAGGGTTTTACACCCTAAACTGAACTTTTTCCATTCAGTCAGCATTAGGGTTTTAAACCCTAAACTGAACTCTTTCCTTTAGTCAGCATTAGGGTTTTAAACTCTAAACTGAACTTTTTCCTTTAGTCAGCATTAGGGTTTTAAACCCTAAACTGAACTCTTTCCTTTAGTCAGCATTAGGGTTTTAAACCCTAAACCGAACTCTTTCCTTCAGTCAGCATTAGGGTTTTAAACCCTAAACTGAACTTTTCCTTTAGTCAACATTAGGGTTTTAAACCCTAAACTGAACTCTTTCCTTTAGTCAGCATTAGGGTTTTAAACCCTAAACTGAACTTTTTCCTTTCAGTCAGCATTAGGGTTTTAAACCCTAAACTGAACTCTTTCCTTTAGTCAGCATTAGGGTTTTAAACCCTAAACTGAACTTTTTCCATTCAGTTAGCATTAGGGTTTTAAACCCTAAACTGAACTTTTTCCTTTAGTCAGCATTAGGGTTTTAAACCCTAAACTGAACTCTTTCCTTTAGTCAGCATTAGGGTTTTAAACCCTAAACAGAATTTTTCCCTTCAGTCAGCATTAGGGTTTTAAACCCTAAACTGAACTCTTTTCTTCAGTCAGCATTAGGGTTTTAAACCCTAAACTGAACTTTTTCCTCTCAGTCAGCATTAGGGTTTTAAACCCTAAACTGAACTTTTTCCTTTAGTCAGCATTAGGGTTTTAAACCCTAAACTGAACTCTTTCCTTTAGTCAGCATTAGAGTTTTAAACTCTAAACTGAACTCTTTCCTTTAGTCAGCATTAGGGTTTTAAACCCTAAACTGAATTTTTCCCTTCAGTCAGCATTAGGGTTTTAAACCCTAAACTGAACTTTTCCCTTCAGTCAGCATTAGGGTTTTAAACCCTAAATTGAACTTTTTCCCTTTAGTCAGCATTAGGGTTTTAAACCCTAAACTGAACTCTTTCCTTTAGTCAGCATTAGGGTTTTAAACCCTAAACAGAATTTTTCCCTTCAGTCAGCATTAGGGTTTTAAACCCTAAACTGAACTTTTTCCTTTAGTCAGCATTAGAGTTTTAAACTCTAAACTGAACTCTTTCCTTTAGTCAGCATTAGGGTTTTAAACCCTAAACTGAATTTTTCCCTTCAGTCAGCATTAGGGTTTTAAACCCTAAACTGAACTCTTTCCTTTAGTCAGCATTAAGGTTTTAAACCTTAAACTGAACTTTTTCCATTCAGTTAGCATTAGGGTTTTAAACCCTAAACTGAACTCTTTCCTTTAGTCAGCATTAGGGTTTTAAACCCTAAACTGAACTTTTTCCTTTCAGTCAGCATTAGGGTTTTAAACCCTAAACTGAACTCTTTCCTTTAGTCAGCATTAGGGTTTTAAACCCTAAACTGAATTTTTCCCTTCAGTCAGCATTAGGGTTTTAAACCCTAAACTGAACTTTTTCCTTTCAGTCAGCATTAGGGTTTTAAACCATAAACTGAACTCTTTCCTTTAGTCAGCATTAGGGTTTTAAACCCTAAACTGAATTTTTCCCTTCAGTCAGCATTAGGGTTTTAAACCCTAAACTGAACTTTTCCCTTCAGTCAGCATTAGGGTTTTAAACACTAAACTGAACTTTTTCCCTTTAGTCAGCATTAGGGTTTTAAACCCTAAACTGAACTCTTTCCTTTAGTCAGCATTAGGGTTTTAAACCCTAAACAGAATTTTTCCCTTCAGTCAGCATTAGGGTTTTAAACCCTAAACTGAACTCTTTTCTTCAGTCAGCATTAGGGTTTTAAACCCTAAGCTGAACTTTTTCCTCTCAGTCAGCATTAGGGTTTTAAACCCTAAACTGAACTTTTTCCTTTAGTCAGCATTAGGGGTTTAAACCCTAAACTGAACTCTTTCCTTTAGTCAGCATTAGGGTTTTAAACCCTAAACTAAACTTTTTCCTTTAGTCAGCATTAGAGTTTTAAACTCTAAACTGAACTCTTTCCTTTAGTTAGCATTAGGGTTTTAAACCCTAAACCGAACTCTTTCCTTTAGTCAGCATTAGGGTTTTAAACCCTAAACTGAACTCTTTCCTTTAGTCAGCATTAGGGTTTTAAACCCTAAACTGAATTTTTTCCCTTCAGTCAGCATTAGGGTTTTAAACCCTAAACTGAACTCTTTCCTTTAGTCAGCATTAGGGTTTTAAACCTTAAACTGAACTTTTTCCATTCAGTTAGCATTAGGGTTTTAAACCCTAAACTGAACTTTTTCCTTTAGTCAGCATTAGGGTTTTAAACCCTAAACTGAACTCTTTCCTTTAGTCAGCATTAGGGTTTTAAACCCTAAACTAAACTTTTTCCTTTAGTCAGCATTAGAGTTTTAAACTCTAAACTGAACTCTTTCCTTTAGTTAGCATTAGGGTTTTAAACCCTAAACCGAACTCTTTCCTTTAGTCAGCATTAGGGTTTTAAACCCTAAACTGAACTCTTTCCTTTAGTCAGCATTAGTGTTTTAAACCCTAAACTGAATTTTTTCCCTTCAGTCAGCATTAGGGTTTTAAACCCTAAACAGAACTCTTTCCTTTAGTCAGCATTAGGGTTTTAAACCTTAAACTGAACATTTTCCATTCAGTTAGCATTAGGGTTTTAAACCCTAAACTGAACTTTTTCCTTTAGTCAGCATTAGGGTTTTAAACCATAAACTGAACTCTTTCCTTTAGTCAGCATTAGGGTTTTAAACCCTAAACTGAATTTTTCCCTTCAGTCAGCATTAGGGTTTTAAACCCTAAACTGAACTTTTCCCTTCAGTCAGCATTAGGGTTTTAAACCCTAAACTGAACTTTTTCCCTTTAGTCAGCATTAGGGTTTTAAACCCTAAACTGAACTCTTTCCTTCAGTCAACATTAGGGTTTTACACCCTAAACTGAACTTTTTCCATTCAGTCAGCATTAGGGTTTTAAACCCTAAACTGAACTCTTTCCTTTAGTCAGCATTAGGGTTTTAAACTCTAAACTGAACTTTTTCCTTTAGTCAGCATTAGGGTTTTAAACCCTAAACTGAACTCTTTCCTTTAGTCAGCATTAGGGTTTTAAACCCTAAACCGAACTCTTTCCTTCAGTCAGCATTAGGGTTTTAAACCCTAAACTGAACTTTTCCTTTAGTCAACATTAGGGTTTTAAACCCTAAACTGAACTCTTTCCTTTAGTCAGCATTAGGGTTTTAAACCCTAAACTGAACTTTTTCCTTTCAGTCAGCATTAGGGTTTTAAACCCTAAACTGAACTCTTTCCTTTAGTCAGCATTAGGGTTTTAAACCCTAAACTGAACTTTTTCCATTCAGTTAGCATTAGGGTTTTAAACCCTAAACTGAACTTTTTCCTTTAGTCAGCATTAGGGTTTTAAACCCTAAACTGAACTCTTTCCTTTAGTCAGCATTAGGGTTTTAAACCCTAAACAGAATTTTTCCCTTCAGTCAGCATTAGGGTTTTAAACCCTAAACTGAACTCTTTTCTTCAGTCAGCATTAGGGTTTTAAACCCTAAACTGAACTTTTTCCTCTCAGTCAGCATTAGGGTTTTAAACCCTAAACTGAACTTTTTCCTTTAGTCAGCATTAGGGTTTTAAACCCTAAACTGAACTCTTTCCTTTAGTCAGCATTAGAGTTTTAAACTCTAAACTGAACTCTTTCCTTTAGTCAGCATTAGGGTTTTAAACCCTAAACTGAATTTTTCCCTTCAGTCAGCATTAGGGTTTTAAACCCTAAACTGAACTTTTCCCTTCAGTCAGCATTAGGGTTTTAAACCCTAAATTGAACTTTTTCCCTTTAGTCAGCATTAGGGTTTTAAACCCTAAACTGAACTCTTTCCTTTAGTCAGCATTAGGGTTTTAAACCCTAAACTGAACTTTTTCCATTCAGTCAGCATTAGGGTTTTAAACCCTAAACTGAACTTTTTCCTTTAGTCAGCATTAGGGTTTTAAACCCTAAACTGAACTTTTTCCTTTAGTCAGCATTAGGGTTTTAAACCCTAAACTGAACTTTTTCCTTTAGTCAGCATTAGGGTTTTAAACCCTAAACTGAACTCTTTCCTTCAGTCAGCATTAGGGTTTTAAACCCTAAACTGAACTTTTCCATTCAGTTAGCATTAGGGTTTTAAACCCTAAACTGAACTCTTTCCTTTAGTCAGCATTAGGGTTTTAAACCCTAAACTGAACTTTTTCCTTTCAGTCAGCATTAGGGTTTTAAACCCTAAACTGAACTCTTTCCTTTAGTCAGCATTAGGGTTTTAAACCCTAAACTGAATTTTTCCCTTCAGTCAGCATTAGGGTTTTAAACCCTAAACTGAACTTTTTCCTTTCAGTCAGCATTAGGGTTTTAAACCATAAACTGAACTCTTTCCTTTAGTCAGCATTAGGGTTTTAAACCCTAAACTGAATTTTTCCCTTCAGTCAGCATTAGGGTTTTAAACCCTAAACTGAACTTTTCCCTTCAGTCAGCATTAGGGTTTTAAACACTAAACTGAACTTTTTCCCTTTAGTCAGCATTAGGGTTTTAAACCCTAAACTGAACTCTTTCCTTTAGTCAGCATTAGGGTTTTAAACCCTAAACAGAATTTTTCCCTTCAGTCAGCATTAGGGTTTTAAACCCTAAACTGAACTCTTTTCTTCAGTCAGCATTAGGGTTTTAAACCCTAAGCTGAACTTTTTCCTCTCAGTCAGCATTAGGGTTTTAAACCCTAAACTGAACTTTTTCCTTTAGTCAGCATTAGGGGTTTAAACCCTAAACTGAACTCTTTCCTTTAGTCAGCATTAGGGTTTTAAACCCTAAACTAAACTTTTTCCTTTAGTCAGCATTAGAGTTTTAAACTCTAAACTGAACTCTTTCCTTTAGTTAGCATTAGGGTTTTAAACCCTAAACCGAACTCTTTCCTTTAGTCAGCATTAGGGTTTTAAACCCTAAACTGAACTCTTTCCTTTAGTCAGCATTAGGGTTTTAAACCCTAAACTGAATTTTTTCCCTTCAGTCAGCATTAGGGTTTTAAACCCTAAACTGAACTCTTTCCTTTAGTCAGCATTAAGGTTTTAAACCTTAAACTGAACTTTTTCCATTCAGTTAGCATTAGGGTTTTAAACCCTAAACTGAACCTTTTCCTTTAGTCAGCATTAGGGTTTTAAACCCTAAACTGAACTCTTTCCTTTAGTCAGCATTAGGGTTTTAAACCCTAAACTAAACTTTTTCCTTTAGTCAGCATTAGAGTTTTAAACTCTAAACTGAACTCTTTCCTTTAGTTAGCATTAGGGTTTTAAACCCTAAACCGAACTCTTTCCTTTAGTCAGCATTAGGGTTTTAAACCCTAAACTGAACTCTTTCCTTTAGTCAGCATTAGTGTTTTAAACCCTAAACTGAATTTTTTCCCTTCAGTCAGCATTAGGGTTTTAAACCCTAAACAGAACTCTTTCCTTTAGTCAGCATTAGGGTTTTAAACCTTAAACTGAACATTTTCCATTCAGTTAGCATTAGGGTTTTAAACCCTAAACTGAACTTTTTCCTTTAGTCAGCATTAGGGTTTTAAACCATAAACTGAACTCTTTCCTTTAGTCAGCATTAGGGTTTTAAACCCTAAACTGAATTTTTCCCTTCAGTCAGCATTAGGGTTTTAAACCCTAAACTGAACTTTTCCCTTCAGTCAGCATTAGGGTTTTAAACCCTAAACTGAACTTTTTCCCTTTAGTCAGCATTAGGGTTTTAAACCCTAAACTGAACTCTTTCCTTCAGTCAACATTAGGGTTTTACACCCTAAACTGAACTTTTTCCATTCAGTCAGCATTAGGGTTTTAAACCCTAAACTGAACTCTTTCCTTTAGTCAGCATTAGGGTTTTAAACTCTAAACTGAACTTTTTCCTTTAGTCAGCATTAGGGTTTTAAACCCTAAACTGAACTCTTTCCTTTAGTCAGCATTAGGGTTTTAAACCCTAAACCGAACTCTTTCCTTCAGTCAGCATTAGGGTTTTAAACCCTAAACTGAACTTTTCCTTTAGTCAACATTAGGGTTTTAAACCCTAAACTGAACTCTTTCCTTTAGTCAGCATTAGGGTTTTAAACCCTAAACTGAACTTTTTCCTTTCAGTCAGCATTAGGGTTTTAAACCCTAAACTGAACTCTTTCCTTTAGTCAGCATTAGGGTTTTAAACCCTAAACTGAACTTTTTCCATTCAGTTAGCATTAGGGTTTTAAACCCTAAACTGAACTTTTTCCTTTAGTCAGCATTAGGGTTTTAAACCCTAAACTGAACTCTTTCCTTTAGTCAGCATTAGGGTTTTAAACCCTAAACAGAATTTTTCCCTTCAGTCAGCATTAGGGTTTTAAACCCTAAACTGAACTCTTTTCTTCAGTCAGCATTAGGGTTTTAAACCCTAAACTGAACTTTTTCCTCTCAGTCAGCATTAGGGTTTTAAACCCTAAACTGAACTTTTTCCTTTAGTCAGCATTAGGGTTTTAAACCCTAAACTGAACTCTTTCCTTTAGTCAGCATTAGAGTTTTAAACTCTAAACTGAACTCTTTCCTTTAGTCAGCATTAGGGTTTTAAACCCTAAACTGAATTTTTCCCTTCAGTCAGCATTAGGGTTTTAAACCCTAAACTGAACTTTTCCCTTCAGTCAGCATTAGGGTTTTAAACCCTAAATTGAACTTTTTCCCTTTAGTCAGCATTAGGGTTTTAAACCCTAAACTGAACTCTTTCCTTCAGTCAACATTAGGGTTTTACACCCTAAACTGAACTTTTTCCATTCAGTCAGCATTAGGGTTTTAAACCCTAAACTGAACTCTTTCCTTTAGTCAGCATTAGGGTTTTAAACTCTAAACTGAACTTTTTCCTTTAGTCAGCATTAGGGTTTTAAACCCTAAACTGAACTCTTTCCTTTAGTCAGCATTAGGGTTTTAAACCCTAAACCGAACTCTTTCCTTCAGTCAGCATTAGGGTTTTAAACCCTAAACTGAACTTTTCCTTTAGTCAACATTAGGGTTTTAAACCCTAAACTGAACTCTTTCCTTTAGTCAGCATTAGGGTTTTAAACCCTAAACTGAACTTTTTCCTTTCAGTCAGCATTAGGGTTTTAAACCCTAAACTGAACTCTTTCCTTTAGTCAGCATTAGGGTTTTAAACCCTAAACTGAATTTTTCCCTTCAGTCAGCATTAGGGTTTTAAACCCTAAACTGAACTTTTTCCTTTCAGTCAGCATTAGGGTTTTAAACCATAAACTGAACTCTTTCCTTTAGTCAGCATTAGGGTTTTAAACCCTAAACTGAATTTTTCCCTTCAGTCAGCATTAGGGTTTTAAACCCTAAACTGAACTTTTCCCTTCAGTCAGCATTAGGGTTTTAAACCCTAAACTGAACTTTTTCCCTTTAGTCAGCATTAGGGTTTTAAACCCTAAACTGAACTCTTTCCTTTAGTCAGCATTAGGGTTTTAAACCCTAAACAGAATTTTTCCCTTCAGTCAGCATTAGGGTTTTAAACCCTAAACTGAACTCTTTTCTTCAGTCAGCATTAGGGTTTTAAACCCTAAACTGAACTTTTTCCTCTCAGTCAGCATTAGGGTTTTAAACCCTAAACTGAACTTTTTCCTTTAGTCAGCATTAGGGGTTTAAACCCTAAACTGAACTCTTTCCTTTAGTCAGCATTAGGGTTTTAAACCCTAAACTAAACTTTTTCCTTTAGTCAGCATTAGAGTTTTAAACTCTAAACTGAACTCTTTCCTTTAGTTAGCATTAGGGTTTTAAACCCTAAACCGAACTCTTTCCTTTAGTCAGCATTAGGGTTTTAAACCCTAAACTGAACTCTTTCCTTTAGTCAGCATTAGGGTTTTAAACCCTAAACTGAATTTTTTCCCTTCAGTCAGCATTAGGGTTTTAAACCCTAAACTGAACTCTTTCCTTTAGTCAGCATTAAGGTTTTAAACCTTAAACTGAACTTTTTCCATTCAGTTAGCATTAGGGTTTTAAACCCTAAACTGAACTTTTTCCTTTAGTCAGCATTAGGGTTTTAAACCATAAACTGAACTCTTTCCTTTAGTCAGCATTAGGGTTTTAAACCCTAAACTGAATTTTTCCCTTCAGTCAGCATTAGGGTTTTAAACCCTAAACTGAACTTTTCCCTTCAGTCAGCATTAGGGTTTTAAACCCTAAACTGAACTTTTTCCCTTTAGTCAGCATTAGGGTTTTAAACCCTAAACTGAACTCTTTCCTTCAGTCAACATTAGGGTTTTACACCCTAAACTGAACTTTTTCCATTCAGTCAGCATTAGGGTTTTAAACCCTAAACTGAACTCTTTCCTTTAGTCAGCATTAGGGTTTTAAACTCTAAACTGAACTTTTTCCTTTAGTCAGCATTAGGGTTTTAAACCCTAAACTGAACTCTTTCCTTTAGTCAGCATTAGGGTTTTAAACCCTAAACCGAACTCTTTCCTTCAGTCAGCATTAGGGTTTTAAACCCTAAACTGAACTTTTCCTTTAGTCAACATTAGGGTTTTAAACCCTAAACTGAACTCTTTCCTTTAGTCAGCATTAGGGTTTTAAACCCTAAACTGAACTTTTTCCTTTCAGTCAGCATTAGGGTTTTAAACCCTAAACTGAACTCTTTCCTTTAGTTCAGCATTAGGGTTTTAAACCCTAAACTGAACTTTTTCCATTCAGTTAGCATTAGGGTTTTAAACCCTAAACTGAACTTTTTCCTTTAGTCAGCATTAGGGTTTTAAACCCTAAACTGAACTCTTTCCTTTAGTCAGCATTAGGGTTTTAAACCCTAAACAGAATTTTTCCCTTCAGTCAGCATTAGGGTTTTAAACCCTAAACTGAACTCTTTTCTTCAGTCAGCATTAGGGTTTTAAACCCTAAACTGAACTTTTTCCTCTCAGTCAGCATTAGGGTTTTAAACCCTAAACTGAACTTTTTCCTTTAATCAGCATTAGGGTTTTTAAACCCTAAACTGAACTCTTTCCTTTAGTCAGCATTAGAGTTTTAAACTCTAAACTGAACTCTTTCCTTTAGTCAGCATTAGGGTTTTAAACCCTAAACTGAATTTTTCCCTTCAGTCAGCATTAGGGTTTTAAACCCTAAACTGAACTTTTCCCTTCAGTAAGCATTAGGGTTTTAAACCCTAAACTGAACTTTTTCCCTTTAGTCAGCATTAGGGTTTTAAACCCTAAACTGAACTCTTTCCTTCAGTCAACATTAGGGTTTTACACCCTAAACTGAACTTTTTCCATTCAGTCAGCATTAGGGTTTTAAACCCTAAACTGAACTCTTTCCTTTAGTCAGCATTAGGGTTTTAAACTCTAAACTGAACTTTTTCCTTTAGTCAGCATTAGGGTTTTAAACCCTAAACTGAACTCTTTCCTTTAGTCAGCATTAGGGTTTTAAACCCTAAACCGAACTCTTTCCTTCAGTCAGCATTAGGGTTTTAAACCCTAAACTGAACTTTTCCTTTAGTCAACATTAGGGTTTTAAACCCTAAACTGAACTCTTTCCTTTAGTCAGCATTAGGGTTTTAAACCCTAAACTGAACTTTTTCCTTTCAGTCAGCATTAGGGTTTTAAACCCTAAACTGAACTCTTTCCTTTAGTCAGCATTAGGGTTTTAAACCCTAAACTGAATTTTTCCCTTCAGTCAGCATTAGGGTTTTAAACCCTAAACTGAACTTTTTCCTTTCAGTCAGCATTAGGGTTTTAAACCATAAACTGAACTCTTTCCTTTAGTCAGCATTAGGGTTTTAAACCCTAAACTGAATTTTTCCCTTCAGTCAGCATTAGGGTTTTAAACCCTAAACTGAACTTTTCCCTTCAGTCAGCATTAGGGTTTTAAACCCTAAACTGAACTTTTTCCCTTTAGTCAGCATTAGGGTTTTAAACCCTAAACTGAACTCTTTCCTTCAGTCAACATTAGGGTTTTACACCCTAAACTGAACTTTTTCCATTCAGTCAGCATTAGGGTTTTAAACCCTAAACTGAACTCTTTCCTTTAGTCAGCATTAGGGTTTTAAACTCTAAACTGAACTTTTTCCTTTAGTCAGCATTAGGGTTTTAAACCCTAAACTGAACTCTTTCCATTCAGTCAGCATTAGGGTTTTAAACCCTAAACTGAACTCTTTCCTTTAGTCAGCATTAGGGTTTTAAACCCTAAACTGAACTCTTTCCTTTAGCCAGCATTAGGGTTTTAAACCCTAAACTGAACTTTTTCCTTTCAGTCAGCATTAGGGTTTTAAACCCTAAACTGAACTCTTTCCTTTAGTCAGCATTAGGGTTTTAAACCCTAAACTGAACTTTTTCCATTCAATTAGCATTAGGGTTTTAAACCCTAAACTGAACTTTTTCTTTTAGTCAGCATTAGGGTTTTAAGCCCTAAACTGAACTCTTTCCTTTAGTCAGCATTAGGGTTTTAAACCCTAAACTGAATTTTTCCCTTCAGTCAGCATTAGGGTTTTAAACCCTAAACTGAACTCTTTTCTTCAGTCAGCATTAGGGTTTTAAACCCTAAACTGAACTTTTTCCTCTCAGTCAGCATTAGGGTTTTAAACCCTAAATTGAACTTTTTCCTTTAGTCAGCATTAGGGTTTTAAACCCTAAACTGAACTCTTTCCTTTAGTCAGCATTAGAGTTTTAAACTCTAAACTGAACTTTTTCCATTTAGTCAGCATTAGGGTTTTAAACCCTAAACTGAACTTTTTCCTTTAATCAGCATTAGGGTTTTAAACCCTAAATTGAACTTTTCCATTCAGTCAGCAATAGGGTTTTAAACCCTAAACTGAACTTTTTCCATTCAGTCAGCATTAGGGTTTTAAACCCTAAACTGAACTTTTTCCTTTAGTCAGCATTAGGGTTTTAAACCCTAAACTGAACTTTTTCCATTCAGTCAGCATTAGGGTTTTAAACCCTAAACTGAACTTTTTCCTTTAATCAGCATTAGGGTTTTAAACCCTAAACTGAACTTTTCCATTCAGTCAGCATTAGGGTTTTAAACTCTAAACTGAACTTTTTCCTTTAATCAGCATTAGGGTTTTAAACCCTAAACTGAACTCTTTCCTTTAGTCAGCATTAGGGTTTTAAACCCTAAACTAAACTTTTTCCTTTAGTCAGCATTAGAGTTTTAAACTCTAAACTGAACTCTTTCCTTTAGTTAGCATTAGGGTTTTAAACCCTAAACCGAACTCTTTCCTTTAGTCAGCATTAGGGTTTTAAACCCTAAACTGAACTCTTTCCTTTAGTCAGCATTAGGGTTTTAAACCCTAAACTGAATTTTTTCCCTTCAGTCAGCATTAGGGTTTTAAACCCTAAACTGAACTCTTTCCTTTAGTCAGCATTAGGGTTTTAAACCTTAAACTGAACTTTTTCCATTCAGTTAGCATTAGGGTTTTAAACCCTAAACTGAACTTTTTCCTTTAGTCAGCATTAGGGTTTTAAACCATAAACTGAACTCTTTCCTTTAGTCAGCATTAGGGTTTTAAACCCTAAACTGAATTTTTCCCTTCAGTCAGCATTAGGGTTTTAAACCCTAAACTGAACTTTTCCCTTCAGTCAGCATTAGGGTTTTAAACCCTAAACTGAACTCTTTCCTTTAGTCAGCATTAGGGTTTTAAACCCTAAACCGAACTCTTTCCTTCAGTCAGCAATAGGGTTTTAAACCCTAAACTGAACTTTTCCTTTAGTCAGCATTAGGGTTTTAAACCCTAAACTGAACTCTTTCCTTTAGTCAGCATTAGGGTTTTAAACCCTAAACTGAACTTTTTCCTTTCAGTCAGCATTAGGGTTTTAAACCCTAAACTGAACTCTTTCCTTTAGTCAGCATTAGGGTTTTAAACCCTAAACTGAACTTTTTCCATTCAGTTAGCATTAGGGTTTTAAACCCTAAACTGAACTTTTTCCTTTAGTCAGCATTAGGGTTTTAAACCCTAAACTGAACTCTTTCCTTTAGTCAGCATTAGGGTTTTAAACCCTAAACTGAATTTTTCCCTTCAGTCAGCATTAGGGTTTTAAACCCTAAACTGAACTCTTTTCTTCAATCAGCATTAGGGTTTTAAACCCTAAACTGAACTTTTTCCATTCAGTCAGCATTAAGGTTTTAAACCCTAAACTGAACTCTTTCCTTTAGTCAGCATTAGGGTTTTAAACCCTAAACTGAACTTTTTCCTTTAATCAGCATTAGGGTTTTAAACCCTAAACTGAACTTTTTCCTTTAATCAGCATTAGGGTTTTAAACCCTAAACTGAACTTTTCCATTCAGTCAGCAATAGGGTTTTAAACCCTAAACTGAACTTTTTCCATTCAGTCAGCATTAGGGTTTTAAACCCTAAACTGAACATTTTCCTTTTATCAGTATTAGGGTTTTAAACCCTAAACTGAACTTTTTCCATTCAGTCAGCATTAGGGTTTTAAACCTTAAACTGAACTTTTTCCTTTAATCAGCATTAGGGTTTTAAACCCTAAACTGAACTTTTCCATTCAGTCAGCATTAGGGTTTTAAACCCTAAACTGAACTTTTCCATTCAGTCAGCATTAGGGTTTTAAACCCTAAACTGAACTTTTCCATTCAGTCAGCATTAGGGTTTTAAACCCTAAACTGAACTTTTTCCATTCAGTCAGCATTAGGGTTTTTAACCCTAAACTGAACTTTTTCCTTTAGTCAGCATTAGGGGTTTAAACCCTAAACTGAACTCTTTCCTTTAGTCAGCATTAGGGTTTTAAACCCTAAACTGAACTTTTTCCATTCAGTCAGCATTAGGGTTTTAAACCCTAAACTGAACTTTTTCCTTTAATCAGCATTAGAGTTTTAAACCCTAAACTGAAATTTTCCATTCAGTCAGCATTAGGGTTTTTAACCCTAAACTGAACTTTTTCCATTCAGTCAGCATTAGGGTTTTAAACCCTAAACTGAACTTTTTTCTTTAATCAGCATTAGGTTTTTAAACCCTATACTGAACTTTTCCATTCAGTCAGCATTAGGGTTTTAAACCCTAAACTGAACTTTTTCCATTCAGTCAGCATTAGGGTTTTAAACCCTAAACTGAACTTTTTCCTTTAATCAGAATTATGGTTTTAAACCCTAAACTGAACTTTTCCATTCAGTCAGCATTAGGGTTTTAAACCCTAAACTGAACTCTTTCCTTTCAGTCAGCATTAGGGTTTTAAACCCTAAACTGAACTTTTCCTTTAGTCAGCATTAGGGTTTTAAACCCTAAACTGAATTTTTCCATTCAGTCAGCATTAGGGTTTTAAACCCTAAACTGAACTCTTTCTTTCATTCAGCATTAGGGTTTTTAAACCCTAAACTGCACTTTTTCCTTTAATCAGCATTAGGGTTTTAAAACCCTAAACTGAATTTTTCCATTCAGTCAGTATTGGGGTTTTAAACCCTAAACTGAACTCTTTCCTTTAGTCAGCATTAGGGTTTTAAACCCTAAACTGAACGTTTCATTTAGTCAGCATTAGGGTTTTAAACCCTAAACTGAACTTTTTTCCTTCAATCAGCATTAGGGCCCCGACCCTAAGCTGAACTTTTCCCCAGTTGGTCAACATTAGAGTTTCAATTCTAAACTGAACTTCTCCCCAGCTTGTCGGCATTAAGGCTCCAACCCTAAATTGAACTATTTCCATCCCGCCAGCCTTAGGGCTCCAACCTTAAACTGAGAACTCATATCTTGTGGCTGTACCGTGGATCCAATCCCGGAATTGGCATTTTGGAAACTGAAATTTTCCAAATTCCTTCATCAATTCTATGAACTTCCTGGCAAATAACTCACGAAATTTTTCCTAGTGAAACTGGGGCAGAAAATTTCGTTTGTTTGTTTTTTCCCGCAGGTCTAACCTCGAGCCACACGGATCGAAACGACCCACGAGATGAGTCTCAACTCAGAATTAAAGAAGAAAAAGACAATAAAAAAGATGTCCCGAGATACCGGAGAAAATGGAAGGCGGATCGCTCCAAGACTTGATCCAGGTCCCGAACTCTGCCAATCACGTCTCACTCAGTATCCCAGAGATTAAACAAACACCTACAGCTCGCAAGCATCAAGATTCGGATCGAAGTCTCCAGGCAAAATCAGCCAAGACCCAAGATCAAGCCGCAAAAGAACCATAGATAGAAATCTTGTAACTAGCAGTTGACGTGCATATAAGTGTTTAGTTCAGTTTCAATTTTTCTTTGGTTGTAATAAGGCGGTCAGTAAAGCAACGGTGACAACAGCAACAGCAGTAACAACAAGCATTGCAATCCCATGGTAGTCCCAGCTGCCAAAACTTCCCGAACTACATTGACCTGATTCCTGTTTAGCCCAGGATATGTAGGAAATCTCTGAAGCAAGATTCAGTCAGATCTTTCAAAACATGCTTCACACGGAGTAGTCCAATAGGCAAAAATCGCTCATATCCGCTCACTTTATCTTTGCACGAAAACGCTTCGTGTTTTCGAACAAAGAGGGGCAGCTGTGAGCACGTGATTTTTGTTTTCGCGACAATCACTCCAAAAAAGAAACGAAAATAATAGCAATTGGTCTTGCTGTACAATTTCTGGATTTTTACGTGGCACTTTGTTAATTATTTATGATTTTGGCCCATTTTTATTTTTATTAAAACAAAATACAAAAAATGTGTGTCATGCGTAGTTTGAACCGTAATCCGGTTATTAAATGGAAAATCATAAATATGCATCTTTGTCCTGATTGTTGCCTTGTTTGATTTTTACCTACTTTAAATATTTTAATATATGTGTGTAAATAATTGTATTAAGTGTTTAATTAATGAATTATAATTTGGTTTAATTAGGTTTTGTTTTAAAATAAAAAAATAAAAGAAAAGAGTGCAAAATTGGGTTGAAATCAAATTTGGGCCTGTTTCCATTTTTATCTGAGGCCCAAAATCAGGCCCAGAACGTGTGTTTGCCCGGGTCCAGACCAGCTGACCTCAGGAGCTTCCAAACGACATCGTTTTTATATGGTCTGATCTGGGCCGTTGATCTCAGAATGATCAACGGCCGAGATCGCATTCCCCATACCCACGGGCAAAACCCGACCCGTTCCACCCGGACCAACCCAACCCCCCTTAGGTTGAAACGACACCGTTCCCTACCAGCCAAAAGATCCTGACCCTTCATCTCACTCCATCCGACGGCCAGGAATCGACCACTCACTTACTATATAATCCCATTCCTTTACCCCACGCCCCCTAGCCAGACCCCCCCCACACCTTTCATCGTCTTCACAAAACCCCAGAACCCTAGAGCCTCCCCCATCTCCCTTCACCAAAAACCCGTTGGCATGAACGCCGGTGACCTCCACTTTAACACCATAGATGTACCTCACCACCCTGAACTCAAATCCATCAACCATTTAGCTTGAATCCCCTCCCACCTTCTCGAATCTTCATTTGAAGATTCGAGTCGGAACCTGACTTACACAGATCTGCCCCAGTTTCACACTAAGCAATCCCCGGACCTCCCTCGTGACTAAACCATGCTTGATTTGGTCCGAATCTGACCAAGGAAACCCAAAAACCAAATCTGCTTCTAGGAACCCTGGGAATCCTCACGACCGGTATTTGTCCGTTTGAGCTAAAATTATTAGGGTCTAATGGACCTTAATCGAAGTGTTCTCAGCTAAGAACACTTCGATTAAAGTCCGTTCAACCCTAAGAAGGGTCCGTGCAAACACGAGCTGATTTTTCTGATTTTTCTTTCAAAGATTTTAAGGTAAGTTTGTTTTCTTTTCTTTGTTCCAGTTCATGTGTTTGTTAAAGGTCTGTTCGTATGGCCAAACATCCTGTTTAATTTGTGTTTCGAATTTTACTGACTCTGTCCTGTCCAACTGGCCTGAACCTCTGTGTTTGATCGAGTATTTCTTTTATTCATTGATAATGTGTATATGTGTGTGGCTGTGCAATCAATTGAACTTTAAATTTGACTGATTAACTGATTCCCCAGTACAATTTTTGCTTAGTCATTACAATTCGAATCATGTGTTCGATACTGTTAGATGTCTGATCATGGTTTCAATTGTACATGTTATGTTTAGTATAGTTGAGTCGACATATGTCGTCAATTAGTTTCAGATGTTTGAACAATAACAAATTGATCTGCTTTTGTTAAGCATTGTCTGAATCAATTAGGAATTGAATTTAGCTACTTATAGTTGTTAATTTGAATCAGAAATATAAAAGGATTGGTTTTGTTTAGTTGCAATCTGAATTGGAGGGCATGTGCACTTGTGCACAACATGTGCATAAAGGCCTTTGTTAAAGGCCTTTGTTTTGTTTAAAATAGTTTGACAGCATATGCTGTCAGATTATACTCTGCTGCCCATATCCTGCTTTAGTTTAGAAATAATAAACCTCACTTTAAAGGTAAGTCTGCCAGGGAATATCATGGGAGTTTGTTTATATTTAAATAGTAAGTGGAAACTGAAACAAGACAGACCACATGGGAGGGGTTTCTGGTTTGTTGAACAGGCTGTGTTTAGTTTGATTTTAGGATATAAAAGGAAGCAGAACTTCCATGGGAGGAAGAACTGAGACAGATTTTTGGAGACTGAAAATTGACACTGAATTGTGAAAAGAAGGGAGATATAGGAAGGCATATACAGACACACATTGAGAGAGGATATATACAGATAGAGAAGGAGCAAGAAATAGAAAACATACAGAAAAATCAGAAACTGTTTCTTCCTATTGTTGTTTGAATTTTATTTGTTGTCAATCTGTTTAAGCAGTACTGATTTCTTCCAAGTCTCAACTGAGATTACTGGTGGTGTGTTGCATTTAGCTTATTCTTGGAGTTGGTCTGTCTGGAGTTTTGTTTCTACTACACTGCCTACTGCTGTCATCTTTCCACTTTTCCATCGGCTATAGTTACATCCTGCACTGGGATTTGTTCTGTTATTGTCTGATGTTACTGCTGCTGCGTTTGTTGCCATTGTTACTCTGCTGACTTCCCTCTTTCTTCAACTGTAAACACTTCCAGGTACACAACTTCTGAAACCGTGTGTTGTTGAAAGTTTGAAGTTTTGAAGCAGAAATAAAGAAACGAATGTTGTTTACTTCACGATGCTTATGTTCAAAATATAGCCATAGTTTAAATGATAAGTTGGCCTGCATTTGTTTAACTTCAAACTGCAATTACTCTGTATGAATTAACATACATTCTGATTTGAGATGAACTATTAGATAGCATTTGTTTGCTAGATCAGACGTGTTTTAATGCATATAACCATTGGGTTTTGTTTTAGTTATGACATTATAACATAGAATCATAGCAAGCATCTGTATGTATTTTTGTCTAGACCTCTGAACTGTCAAATCTATTATATTTGGTCCCATTTGATTTCAAGATAAATGTACCCCAAGCTAATTCTCATGTGGTGTTACGTTAACAGGGTGACCATGTATGCCAACCCTCTTGTTAGATAACTTGTTCCTATATAGGTTCGATATGAGTTTCGATATAGATTCATTGTTTCGAAATAATGCGATGACTTTTGAGGAAAACTAATAGGCATTTTCGAGTTCAATTAGTAGTAGTTTTCTTAATAAATAGCCGATTTCATTTATCAAGCCCAAATAAGCTAGTTTTAAAATTCAAACTTGAAGGTCTTTTAATGTAAATTTAGTATATGTTATTAGTTTGCTTGCAATCTCCCTTATCAAATTAACAAAGCTTATTCACTCTTTGAAGACAAGGCATGAGGTAATTCTCACCTCACAAACAACCAATCAGGTAATCAAACAAAAATTCGGATTCGTCAAACATAGTAAAGATTTGGTATGTAGTTGCTTAAACAAGTAAGTTTGGTATTTTTCTCTTTTTTTTAGAGACAAATGTAATAGAGATGTAGTCGCTTTAGGATATCCTTTTAAAAGGTAATGAGACGAGCCTCATCAAATAAAGATACACATCGCGGGGCCCTCAACAATTGATCATAATAAACCCATAAGTTTGGGATGGATTATCTAGAAAAGCTCACTCCTTCCCCAAAGATAATAACGCGTTAGGCTCTTTAGGCGCGGCTTAATTAAATTACATTCTTAGACTCGGGTGCACATTGAGGTGACCCGAATCCAAATCTCAACGGAGTCGAAATGTATTAATAACCACGGGTGCATTGATTGTGACGTGGTTCGAGATGCATTTTCACGACGTTGCAATTCTATAAAAAATAAATGATAATTATAAAAGCGGTTTAAACTTAATAAAAGCACGTAAGTCATAACATGTATTGAAATCAGATATTTAGCCTTTATAACAATTTAAGCGACCGTGCTAGAACCACGGGATTCGAGGGTGCCTAACACCTTCCCTCGGGTCAACAGAATTCCTTACTTAGAATTTCTGGTTCGCAGACTTCATTTGGAAAAGTCGAAAATTTCCTCGATTTGGGATTCAAGATAAACCGGTGACTTGGGACACCAAAAACCAAACCTTTCCCAAGTGGCGACTCTGAATTAAATAAATAATCCCATTTCGAATATTGTCACTTAAATTGGAAAAACTCCCCTCGCGCATTTAACCCTTCGGGGCGGGGCGCGCAAAAAGGAGGTGTGACAGCTCTGTACAACCCGCTCCCATTTCACATATTACCATTGCAGGCGTGCAACTCGCTCCGATTTCACATATTAACGTTGCAAGCGTGCAACCCGCTCCCATTTCTTTTGTCAACACCAATCAATCAAAAAAAAAGAAAGGGTCCTGGCAAGGGATCAATAATATCAAACAAACATCCCGGCAAGGGAACAATAATATGACAATAACATCCTGGCAAGGAAACAATAATGATAATAATATCCCGAGAAGGGAACAATAATGATAATAACATCCCGGCAAGGGAACAATAATGATAATAACATGTGAAGCGCAATAAACCACAACGGAGTCATAACAATTACAATACAAGACTCACAGGCATGCTTGACACTGACGTATAGATACTCGTCACCATGTCTATACGTCATACTCCACAATTAACACGTAGCAAATAAGACACGACTCCTAATTCTTCAAGCTAAAGTTAGACCAAACACTTACCTCGATGCCACAAACACAATTCAAGTCTCTACTATCGCTTTACCTCTTGATTCAACCACCAATTCGCTCGTATCTAGCCACAAGTTACCTTATTACATCAATAAACGCTAAATGAATCAATGCTAATGCATGAAAATAAGTTTTTCAAAGTTTTACCCAAAAAGTCAAAAATGGGCCCCGGGCCCACATGGTCACAACCCGAGGTTCAAACCAAAACCCGATTACCCATTCCCCCACGAACCCAAATATATAATTTATTTTGAAATCGGGCCTCAAATCGAGGTTCAAATCCCCAATTTTTAAAAAACCTAGGTTCTTCCCAAAACACTCAATTTCCCCCATGAAAATCATTGAATTTGAGTTGAAATCATGTGAAGAGATGTTAATGATTGAAGAAAACGAGTTAAAAATCACTTACAATCAATTTGGAGAAGAAGTTGCCTTTGAAAAATCGCCCTAGAGAGTTTATGTTTTGAGAAGAAATGAAAAATGGTTGAAAATTTGTCTAAGTGTGAATTTACAGGTCTCTGATGTCGCAATTGCCACCAGGGTTCGCAATTACGAACCCTTCAGAATTCTGAGACATTCGCATTTGCAAACAAAATGTCTCATTTGCGACCCAGTCTATTTTTCGGTCTTCTTCGCATTTGCGATAGACCTCTCGCAAATGCGAAAGGAGTCGCATTTGCGACTAAGGCAGTAACTGGAGGGAGGGGGCATCGCATTTGCGAGGGAAGTCTGGCCTGGGCTGGTTCGTATTTGCGACCCAACCCTCGTATTTGCGAACTCGCATTTGTGAGCCAGGCTTCGCAAATGCAAAGCCTACAGGCCTGCATTAGAACAGCTGAAACCTGCAATTTTTCCAAGTCCAATTCTACTTCGCGGTCTATCCAAAACTCACCCGAGCCCTCGGGGCTCCAAACCAAACATGCCCACCAACCTAAAAATATCATACGGACTTGCTCATGCATTTAAATCACGCAAATAACATCAACAACTATGAATTTAGCATCAAAATCATGAAATTTCTTAAGAACTTCAAATTTCTCAAATAAGGTCTGATTCACGTCATTTCAAGTCTGTTTCTTACCAACTTTCACAGGCTCGACTCAAATCATATATAAGACCTGTACCAGGCTCCGGAACCAAAATACAGGCCCGATACCAATGGTTTCAAACATAAATTCTTTTCTTTACTTCATAATTAATTCAGCAAAACAATTTCTTTCAAAAAATTCATTTCTAGGGCTTGAGACCTCGAAATTCGATTCCGGGCATATGCCCAAGTCCCATATTTTCCTACGGATCCTCTGGGATCATCAAATCATGGATCCGGGTCCGTTTACCTAAAATATTGACCGAAGTCAACTTAAATTCATTTTTAAGTCAAAATTCATCATGTTTCACAAATTTTCACATGTTGGCTTTCCGGCTTCACGCCTGGACTGCGCATGTAAATCGAGGTGACGCTGAAAGAGGTTTTTAAGGCCTCAGAATATAGAATTCGTTTCTAAAATAAGTGATGACCTTTTGGGTCATCACATTCTCCACCTCTAAAACAACCGTTCGTCCTCGAACATCACCTCCCAGGTCGATGCCTCAGCAGGCTCACCTTTCCACTGAACATGAACATAAGGGAATTTCAAGACCATAAACTGCAGCTAACACTACTAACGTTTATATGGACGTAATTCTTGTAACTAGAGAGTATGTATCGAAATAGTCAAGACCTTCTCGTTGTCTATACCCTTTGACCACAAGTCTTGCCTTAAATTTGTCAATAGTGCCATCATCTTTCATTTTCCTCTTAAATATCCATTTAGAACCCAATGGTTTATTTCCATGAGGAAGATCAGCCAATTCCCATGTATGGTTGTTCAGTATGGATTCTATTTCACTATTGGCTGCCTCTTTCCAAAACAATAATTCCGAAGAAGACATAGCTTCTTTAAATGTTTGAGGCTCATCTTTCAATAAGAAAGTCACAAAGTCTAGTCCAAATGAAGTAGACGTTCTTTGACGTTTACTACATCTTTGATCCTCCTGGTTAAGTGTACTTTCTTTTGTTTCTTCTCGAGTTCGTTTAGATCCTTCACCAATCGACTCACATTCCTTTTTATACGGATATATATTTTCAAAGAACTTAATATACTTAGATTCCACACATACTTGATATTTTGATTTGTCATATTCAAACTTAGGCAATACTTCTAAATTAATCATTTTCCGCAAGGTTTTATAATTGACATGACCCAAACGTATATGCCAGAATTCATTTGACTCAAGTAAGTAAGACGAAGCTAAAATTTTATATTATTTTCAACAACCATTACATTCAGCTTGAAAAGGCCCTCAGTGAGGTAACCTTTTCCTACAAACATTTCATTCTTACTTATTACAACCTTATCGGAAACAAAAATACATTTAAAACCATTCTTAACAAGAAGTCCATCAGAGACTAAATTCTTCCTAATCTCGGGAACATGAAGGACGTTGTTCAAAGTCACCACTTTGCCGGAAGTCATTTTGAGAAATATCTTCCCACATCATTCAATCTTGGCCTTTGCAGCATTTCCCATAGAAATCGTCTCATCGGGTCCAATAGGAGCATAAGTAGCATCAGTTTCTCTAACAGCACAAACATGGCAAGTGGCTCCAGAAGCAATCCACCACTCTTTAGGATTGCCCACCAAGTTATATTCGGAAAGCATGGCACACAAATCATCAATATCATCATGCTTTTCAACCATGTTTTCTTGACCCTTCTTCTTGTCTGTCTTCGGAGCACGACACTCCATAGATTTGTGTCCGATTTTTCCACAATTGTAGCAATTTCCACTGAACTGCTTCTTACTTGAGTTGTATTTCGATCCAGAAGCCTTCTTCCTCTTTTTGTTCTCTTCAACAATATTTGCTCTCATTATTGTTGAATTTCCACGGGCCTCTCTTTTTAGCAGCTTGCTGTCCTCTTCGATTCTCAACCGAACAATGAGATCTTTAAGGGACATCTCCTTGCGTTTGTGTTTCAAGTAGTTTTTGAAGTCCTTCCATAAAGGAGGCAACTTCTCAATCATCGCTGCTACTTGAAATGCTTCATTGATGACAAAACCTTCAATTAAATTTTTATTAGTAAAAATACTAAGATTACTACTTTCAACATCAATATTAATTTGATCTATACCTTCATCAAGGAGATAGTGAATAATCACTTGCAATTCTTGGACTTGGGTAATAACAGACTTGTTATCTACCATTTTATAGTCCAAAAACTTTGCAGCAACGAACTTCTTCAACCCGACATCTTTGGTTTTGTATTTCTTTTCAAGCGCAGTCCATAGTTCTTTTGATGTTTCCACGCCACTGTAGACATTATACAAAGCATCCTCCAGCCCTCTTAGAATATAATTCTTGCACAAAAAATCTGAATACTTCCACGCCTCAATCACGAGAAAGCGTTCAGTTTCTGGAGTTTCATTGGACAGCACAAGAACATCTTCCTTGATGAACTTCTGGAGACTTAGAGTAGTCAAGTAGAAGAACATCTTTTGCTGCCAGTGCTTGAAATCAATTCCGAAAGGTTTTCCAGGTTTCTCAGCCGGTGACAATGTTGCCGGTATTGTTCGGCTCGTTGAGGCATTGGCAGTCACCATTGGAACAACTTGATTCACATTATCATTAGTCATTTCTGTAAAAGAATGACACAAATGTTAAAATCACGTAGATTTTAATAGAGTACAAAACCACAAAGGTTTTACTCTCCAAAAACAGTGAGTACAAATACAGAAAATATATTAAATTCCTTAAGCTTGTTATTAAGCCGTATTGGTAAAATAATTCTAGAAAATATAAATGAACATAAACAGAAATATAAATGAAATAACAAAAACCAATTCGAGCCCATTGAATTCACAGTGTTTCCTTAAGGAATTTAATCCCTTCCTAGTACCCAAGGTTAGATTATTTCCTCCCAGGATAGAACGAATTACACATTGGTGTAGTGGTACTTCAAAACCCCAGTGTTTCAGCGAATACGAAGCTCGGTAGCAAATCAAACTTACTGTTGCTTTGTTTGATGTTTAAACTATGCAGAAGGAGGAGGAGAAACTCAGAAAATCGTATGGAAATTCTGAGCAGAATAGTCTTGTATTAATAACCAAAGTTGGGCTGAAATCTGAAGAGGTGCAACTTTTCAGAATGGTTGTTTATGCAAAACGGCCACAACATAAATGCCATAACATAAATGGCTATTTACTCAACAATAAAGAGGGAAAATAAAGAGAAAAAATTGAAGAGGGTGGTTTAATTTTTAGTTACACAATTGAAAAATGGATTGGAGGATTTAATATTAATATTTATTTTAATATTAATATTCTATTATTAAAACAAATATTTAATAACATTTCTATAAATATTTTACTATTAATAAATAAATTTGGTCCAAAAAATTAATCAATCAATCGATCATTTGACCGAAGGCCGAAGCCGAGCGAGCGACGGCGTGATGCTTGCCTTCTTCTCAACTCTTTAAGAGCTAGAAGAAGAGCAATTGCTTATATACCCATAAAAAACCTCTTCGTATTCCAATATGGGACAATGTCCCTTTGCCAAGGGGGAAAACTTAAAATTTCACTCAAAAATTTCATTTCCCTCCATTTCCTATTCACCCTCTTTTAAGTATTTAATATACTTAAATACATAAAACCCGAACAATAATTACGTTATATAAAGGGATAATACATAAGATGCTCCTTGGACTTATGCCGAAAAGTGAGTTTCCATCCCAATTTTTACGGGTGTCCTAATACCTCCCTATATTATCCAAAGTGAATTTAATACCACTTTATGAAGCATAATACCACTTTCATGGTCTGGGGTGTTCCACACGCGCATGCCACATCAGTGCCACATCAACGCCATGCCAGAAATACAATAAATTAAACTTTTTGATTATTGTTCTATTTTTTTTATTCATATATTATTCTTCTTCTTTTTTTCATACCTACTACCAAAACCTCCATTATCAACGGGTTCATGGCTTTAATTATATTTGAATGAATTAATTTGTTGAGTCCAAAGAGATAAGAAGACAAGAAAGAAATGAAATTTACTACACAAAATTTGTGACGCTATACGTTGGTGATAAAGGGGGTCGAGATCTAGTTGGGTCTTGTTTGTTGAATCACCGGAAAATATAGAAGTTTGTCGGAGGAATTGAAGAAAGAAATGGGAAAGTTTGCGGGAGGAATCTGAAAGTTATAGAAAAAGAAAGGGAAAAGAGCAAGAAAATCTGCTCTTAAAAAGGAGTGGAGTGAAAATGGAGAAGAAAGAAATGGGGTTGAGATGGAGAAGAAAGAGGGGTTTTTTTTTGGGGGGGGGGGAGGAGGAGGGGTTGGACGATGAACAGAAAAGGGGGGTTGGGGGAGGGGAAGCCCGAAAATATGTTTTATTTTTTGCCAAAAAAATCATTTTTTTGCTTTAAATTTTGATAAGACGCGCCACACTTTAATTTTTTGCCACACAGCTTTTAGGGTGGAATTAAATTCAGTATGAACAAGTATAAGATGGAATAACGACACCCGTAAAAGTTGGGATGGAAACTCACTTTTTGGTACAAGTTCTGGTAACAACTTATCTATTTATACCCTAAATATGTCCTTGCAATTACTAAATTAAACACCCTAATAATTATATAGTGGTTGCCAAACAGGCCCTAAAGGCAAATAAAAAAAGGAAAGGATAAAATATACTCGTCTACTTTTATTTATTGTTCAATCATTTCCCCGTTATATTTTTTATTCATATATATATATATATATATATATATATATATATATATATATATATATATATATATATTCTCTCATTCTATATGTGACAGTTTAGCAGCTCTTCGTCAGCATGTCTGTTTCACTATAAGGATATTTCCGAAATTTCCTACTTTATTTTCTTTATAGGCATTGTACATGTTAGCTTTATCATCTGTACACGCTAATAAATTTTTAAGGCCCACATGAATTTCCCACGTTGCCTGTTCACGACAGCTTTTTTGAAATGATTATTTCCTAATTATGTGGGTCCCCCAATAATACATAGCAACATTTTTATGCTCTCTTTTTGCAGCCACGTCTATCGGCTATACCCAACCCTTTTTTTCCTTGTAATAATATTCTATAAGTGAGAGTTTAGCAGCTCTCCGTCAACATATCTATTTCACTATAAGGATATTTCCGAAATTTCCTACTTTATTTGTTTTATAGGTTTTATACATGTTAGCTTTATCATCTGTACACGCTAATAAATTTTCAAGGCCCACATGAATTTCCCACGCCGCCTATTCACGACAGCTTTTTTGAAATGATTATTTCCTAATTATGTGGGTCCCCAATAGTACATAGCAACATTTTTATGCTCTCTTTTTGCAGCCATGTTTATCGGCTATACCCAACCCTAGGGGTGGGCATTCGGTATTCGGTACGGTATTTAAAAATTTCGGTTCGGTATTCGGTTTATCAATCATGTATACCAAATACCATACCAAAATATTTCGGTACGGTTCGATATTTCTTATTTTGGTTCGGTACAATTTTGGTATGGTTTCGGTTTAATACATAGTCATGTCATGTACTGCTAAGTGCTAAGAGCCTAAGCATTAAGCAAAAGGCACCAACACTAAATAATCAGCCATTCAGCCTAACAAAAGGCAACAACACTAGATAATCAAATCTGCCTAACAAAAGGCGTGTAAGAAACATTTAAATTTGCCTAACAACATGTAGCAGCACATACATGGAAGATGCACACCTTATTATCACATTCACAACAAGTACTTGAAGGGCAAAAGAAGTAAATAAATATCACAACAAGCTAAGATAGTAACAACCACTAACGAGTAGCAGTAGAATTAAACACCGTGCAACAAAAACAGAGAGGGCATCCCTCAATTCAAGTTTACACTAATAGTCTCGAATCAACTTAGTCTTAATTCTTAAATACGAATTTCAGGAAGACGTTTAAGACAATGCCTAATATGCTTCCTTAAACAATATTTGCCATCCTTTTTGGATGAACATTATAGACTTAGACTCGATCACAATGCTTGCACTCTACTTTGCGAAGTTCTCCGTTATCTTCTATCACCTCAAAGTGTTCCCAAATATGAGGGCATACTTTAGGAGCACGAGCATGATTGCACTTGAACCTAAAAAAAAGAAGATAAATCATATGTCCATTCCGATATAGCGGGCCGTGAAAACAAACACTTACTTGTAAATTGGAAGGATCATGTCCAAAAGGACAACATGGGGAAAGATTTCTCAACATCCTTAGCAGGTTTGGAAAACAACAAGTATGAAACTGGACCAACAAGTACTGGAACAGTATCTACTCCAAGGTGCATGAGTAACAAAATCAAGATCAATAAATTAATCATCTAATCTTTTATTATTGTGCATAAGCATAAATAGATTTAACAAGATAATGTAAATGCTATAACTAAATTTGCTGAAAACATAAAAGAAATGAACAATAGTCTTTCTAGACCACAAATATGAACTTTTATCTGCTCTTTTCGAAAATTACATAAAGCAAAAAAGTGAAGTCAGTGATGATGAACGATCATATCCATTAAATATATTCCCCTTCCAATTAGTTCAAGAATCAGACATGTATTGTGAAGTGAAAAGTATACATAAGAAAAGAATCACATACCCCCTTGTCCTCTTTGTACTCATCTATTGCCTTGTGTGAATCATAAGAAAATTTAACATCAGGTCCCAACTCAGGGACAATGAACTGATGAAGTGGCTGGATCAAACAATAAAAAACCATAAATCAGCACACATACAAGATAATCATATATCCGATGAAAAGAAAAGGTTGATGTGTCACTTACTAGTTGGTGTCAAACCATTTTGTCATCTCCATAGCAGGGACAAAGGCATTTCCTCAGGCCATAACCCGATCTCACCACCGATCTCTATCACAGTCAACGTAGCCGATCTCTATTCTCTTAGGTTAGGTTTCTCCGTTTCTGTTTCTCCCTTCTAATTCCCTAATCCCTAATTCTCTGTAATGAACGACTAAAGAGGTTTCTGTTGGGCCTTATTGGGTTTGGTTGGGCTGGCCGGCTGGGTACTAGAGCAGTGTGGAGAATTAGATGTACAGCATATTGGGTTGGGCTGGGCAGTATAGGTCCAACTTAAAATTCTTTACAAATTCGGTATTTTGGTATACCGAAACTTCAAGATCCTAATACCGAGGACCGTACCGTAATACCGAAATACCGAATTAGACCGAAATACCGAAAAAATCGAAATCGAAATACCGAATTAATTCGGTCCGGATCGGAATTCGATTTTTCGAATTTTATGCCCACCCCAACCCAACCCTCTTTTTCCTTGTAATAATATTCTATAAGTGAGAGTTTAGTAGCTCTCCGTCAACATATCTGTTTCACTATAAGAATATTTTCGAAATTTCCTACTTTATTTGCTTTATAGGTTTTGTACATGCTTTATCATCTGTACACGCTAATAAATTTTCAAGGCCCACATGAATTTCCCACGCCGCGGGCAGAGAGAGGGAGGCAACTGAAACTTTTAGAGTCGAGTTTACGCTCTTTCCTCCTCAAACCAATTGATCGGGAAAGCTGCTGTTCATGGTGGTAAGCGAGGGGGGATTTAGTAAAGGGATAATGCCGCTTTTTACTAATATAGTCCCAGCTATGGAGTCTTCCTCTAGTTCTTCCCGTCTCTAATACAGATCAAATCACAGGATCTCTGTATGTATGCGCTGAGGAGCTATATCTCCCGGACGAAAGACTTCTAAACTCTGATTTCCGAAATGGCAGCAATCGACTTATTTCTGTCTTACGACAGCTTTTTGAAATGATTATTTCGTAATTATGCGGTTCCCCTATAGTACATAGCAACATTTTTACGCTCTCTTTTTGCAACCACGTTTATCGGCTATACCCAACCCTCTTTTTCCTTGTATTCTCCCGTCTATCAAAATAATTTCAGTATCACTTTCTATGCAAATTTTTATATTAGCTTTTAAATTTCAAAGTTATTATTCATTAGGTCAATTTTGTTAGAGTAAAGAAAATAACAGTGTATGAGCCTAATACAGTGGAGATAATACAAAATATTTACTGTAGTAAAGAAAATTGCTTTTTCTTACTAATAGATTACTATAAAAAATACATAATATATACCTAATATTGTAGAAGTAATGATATTCATTTCCAAAGAAGCAAATATTTTTTATTCAACAAATTGTAATAAAAGTAAAATGAATTAGGCACACATAATGATATGAAGATTAAATTCTGAAAGAAACAATAAGCAGGCAAAGTTCAATAGTTTAAATACTAGTATATATTATCAGGCTACATAGTTATACCTTACGCAATATATTGTAATATTGTTGGAGGTATTAGTTATTTTACAATGATATTAAAGATAGATTCTCTAATAAAGTAGAAGAAGACCATATACATTATGCTAATTATAAAAAAGGAGCAAGGACTTACTGAATTTTTACAGAAGAATAAAAGAGACAAAGAAGGATTAAATTGTGACCCAGAGATAAAAAGATAAAATGATGAAGTACTACTTAGGTAACTATCTATAAGTATAGGAATAAAATTGAATTATGATATTAATGAAAGGGAATTATTACCATACTTAAAATATAAAATAAAAATTAGATATTTTGATCATTATACCATACCATTGTCGTTCTTATAAAGACAAAGAAAATAATATAGTTATAGCTTAATATAGGTTTTAGTCAAATTTTATTATATATCCTTTTCCGTTGAAATAAAGTGTCTAACACAAGTTAGTTTATGTATACTCTTGTAGGATTTGAATTTTTTTTAAGCATTCAATAATATTCGATTAAGGTGTAAAAAAAGTATTTGAAATTGAAATTGAAAAAAGATTGTTCATTATGTTTGGACATGGACTTGACTTCAATCATGAAAATTTGTGACTGAAAATCACATTTATTTCGTAACAGGATTAAAACAAATTATTAATTAGATTAAAACAAATTATTAATTAGCTGGAATTATATTAGTTTTTATTTGCGCTTGGGCCCATGTATTCATATATATACTAGTAGAAACAGGTCTTTATTGTAGACTAAATTTAGCGATCACATTCAAAAGAATTAAATCAAAAAAAAAATATATATGAACTTCTATGCTAGGGACCACCAATATTTATGCACAGAAACATGATTAGCAGAGAAGGTTGGGTAACTGCAATAAGCCAAAAGCTAAAGTAGATTTTCTGAAATTCACTTTCAATTCATATACACATCGTCCATAATTGCAGCGCAATATCGCACATTTCAGTTAACTTCACAATAAGTGTTCGCTCTCTTTTACATATCGTTAATGTCGGTCATTCAAAGGTTCTCAATTAACTGCAGAAACCTACATTACAAAAGAGAAAGCTAAGTATTCAGGAAGGATTCATGCTCAACTTAAATGCAGCATATAAAGGACTGACATGGTCTATATTTTAGGCAAACCATTAACTATAAAAGCCTACATATATACCTGTTGTAATTGTCCAGAACCGTTCCTGGCCAGCAGAACATTTGATTTACGACATTTAGAGCTTTGAAAAGAGCTTTAACTGTATTATGTGGATTCCTTGAACCAACAACCTACCGGAGTATGATGTTACAATGATGGGCACACAATAAACACCAAATTTCAACATTATGTGACCTGCTTGATAAGAATTATAATACAATACCTTTGATTTTACATTCCTGAACCTGGCTAAATGCAAAATTGTTTGGACGATTGTACCTGCTTTCATCCCTGTTCAGTAGGAGCGGGCCACAGATATACATGCATTGAGGTGCAAGTAAGCAAAGGTTCAAGACCAAAGAGTCAAACAATGAAAAATAGAGAAACTTTACCCTTTATGAACAGAAAACTAAGACTCCTCTTTTTTTTAAGTAGGCATAAAGAGAAAGTCACGATGCATTTGCTATGCATATGAGCAAACAAAAGCTTAACAAAAGAATGACTAAAATTGTGACGACCCGGTCAGTCGTCTCATGAGTTACCGCTCTGTTTTCCTTATTTCTGTTTCTACGTTATCCGTGTTTTATGTGGTCGAGTTGATTTGGTTTGCATTTGGTGTAGTTTTGGTAAGAAATGAGACACTTAGTCTCTTTTAAGAAGGCTTAAGTTGGAAAAGTCAACCAGATGTTGACTTATGAATTAGAGGGCTTGGATGTGAGTTCCGATGGTTCAGTTAGCTTCGGGAGGTGATTTGTGACTTAGGAGCGCAATCGGAATGGGTTTTGGAGTTGTAGAGGAGATTTAGGCTTGAATTGGCGAAATTGATATTTTGGCAATTTCGGGTTGATAGGCGAGATTTTGATATAAGGGTCGGAATGAAATTTCGAGAGTTGCAGTAGCTTCGTTGTGTCATTTGAGATGTGTGTGCAAAACTGCAAGTCATTCGGACGAGATTTGAAAAACTTTTTGAGCGAAAGCATAATTTAAGAGTTCTTAGGCTTGAATCCTATGTTAAAATGGTGATTTCATGTTGTTGTAAGCATTCCAAAGTGTTGAACAAGTTTGAACGATGTCATGGGATGTGTTGGTAAAATTAGTTTGAAGTTTCGGGGGTCCCGGGTAGGTTCCGGGATGTTTTAGGCCGAAAATCACAGTTGTAGCAGGTCCAGGAGGGTTGCAGGCCTTGGAAACCACCCACGCGGTCCGCACAAAAAGCAGTGAGTCCGTGGTATGTGCTGTGCGGACCACACAAAAAGAAGTGCGGCCACGGTAGGTGTCATGCGGACCGCACAAAATGGTGTGCGGCCGCGGTGGGAAACGATTCGCTAGCCCTACTTCGGAACTCATATCTTTTGATCTACAAGGAATTTCGAGATGATTCAAAAATAAAAGTTGTATCTCTTCATGTCTAATTTCAAAAAAGGTAAGGATATTGCAATTTGGACATCTGTAGAAAAGGTTATGGCCAAAATACTAAAGCTTGTCACTGCAAAGGAAGGCATGTGCGGCCGCGGTTGTTTTTGCGCGGACCGCAGTCGATTTGGTGCGGCCCGCAGAGGCTGGAATCTGAGGGGTACTCTATAAATACGAGGTTTTTGGTTTATTTAATATTTTGATCTAGAGAGCTCGGATTTTGGCAATCTTTCGAAAGTTTTTCAAGAAATTCATCGGGGTAAGTGATTTTAACTCAGATTTGGCTAGAATACATGAATCTATCACTGAATTCATCATTTAATTCATGATTTGGGATGGAATTTGGGAAGAAAATTGTGAAACCTTTCAAAAATGTAAAATGATGATTTGAAGGACCAAATGGTATCGGAATTGGATAATTTTCATAAGAATAGACTCGTGAGAGTATAAGGATTCTAGTTTTGTGAATTTTGTCAAATTCCGAGATGTGAGACTAGGGTCATGTTTGACCAATTTCTGGAATTTTGTGATAATTCGATTGTTTTCGCTTGGGTTGATACTATTCTGAGTGATTGATATTGAGCCCAAGGGGCTGATACTATACTGCGAGTGAGCCCGAGGGGCTGATACTGATCTGAGCGATTGATACTATGTCCGAGGGGCGAATTTCTACTTGTTATTTACCTGTTAAATTACCTGTTTTACTTGTTTTAAAAGGGATATCATTTTATTTCTTCACTGATTTACTGTTTTAAGTGATTTTAATGCTTGATATGGAATTGCTTTGTGCCTTTACGTGTTTTCATATTTTCAGCCATTATTTATAATTGTTACTCAATGAGTCGGAGTACTCACATTACTCTCTGCACCATGTGTGCATATTCAGGTATCGCAGAGTCTGCTCCTGAGTGCTGAGTCTCCTAGTCTAGGCAGTGATTCAGAGACTACGAGGTAGTTGTTGGCGTTCGCAGCCCCGTGCCTCCTTTATCTTATCATTTTTATGTTTGTTAGAACTATTGTATCGGATTTACTGTTCTGTAGACTTGTATCCGGATTTCTTGGTTGCTCATGACTCTTGACACCCCGGTTTGGGCTGTGTCGGAATGGTTCTTACTGAGGTTATCGTTAATTCCGCAATTTATGGATATTATATTTGTTTTATTACCGTTTATGAAAATTAATTGGTCAAAAGAGGTGTTCCGTTTTGGTCTGGTTGGTCTTGTCTTCACGAGAGGCGCCATCAAGATCGGGTTTGGGAATTGGGTCGTGACAAAAATTCACACTCCAGATATTTGGCACCTTGGTCTTTTTATAGGTTGTTTGAACTGCATGCGAAATTTTATGCTCCTCATGCCGCTCGACATAATATAGGTTTTGGAAGCATTTCTCATATGCCTGTACAATTCATTTTAAAAACAAAAGTTTTGTTTTAGCAGAGTTGCTGAAAGACCAATCATCCAGTCCAAGGCATTGATCAAAATGAAAACACGCCTTTAAATGGAATGGTCAAATAATAAACAGACTCCTGTACCTTTTGCAGGGCAATGGAAATAGCTGGACCTTTTGCTTTTGCGAAACCAACAACTCCGTGATAGTTCCCACAAGCCAACAAAGCAGTATACTTGACAACTTGTCCCCCTTGTATCACATTTCAACCATAATTTGTGAAATTGTTTATTCAAGCTCCATTAAAAAAGAATGAGAAATCCATTGGGATAGCCACATTACTTTAGTGATCTTACATGTCCTATTGACATCAATGAGTTTCACATCAAAACCCTGCCATTGTCAAGAAATAATAAGTGAAATGAAAGAATGATCGCGTATGATTCCGTGAAACACAGATTTTACGAAATAACTTAGAATATATACCCATAAGAATCATAGACCTAACATCGGAGAGTGATAATGTTAATGTAACGTTCTTGAAGAACTAATAAGAGTTCTCAACATAGAAACAAATATATGAAAATGTGTAAACAGGGTTCCCACTTCACATTTCACTTGAGGGTCTTAGGAATACCGAAGATATTAGCATATAAAATTGCAGGAATGTTGATACAGAAAAAATTGAAAAGAAGACCATGTGCAAACAGATTTTAAATATAGAGAAAGAAACTTATGTTGTAGAATGTTGACATGCTCACAATTTGTCGAAACCTTCATCCACAACCAAGAAGTTTAAAAATTATCCAGTGTTAATAATAAGACACGCAAAATATGATGGTTAATGCAATGAAACATGAAATCTAAATGTTAACCTCCACACACGTTGATTTAAGTGAAGCATTTGACAAAATGTAAATGCATTGGCTAAATGTTGAAGATTAAAAGCTACCTTGATTCCCTCAGATGATGCCCATTCCTTAAAGACATCTGTATATATACAAACTATTGCTATTAAAGAGGAAGTAAAGCTATCACCTGCAATGTTTTAGCAGTGAGCAAAGGAGACACCATTTAGTGAATCCGTAAGAGAAAAGTTCTTTATCTGCGTACCATAGACAAAGCATTGTGCAACAAATTTGCATTTGGCATAAACATTCTCAATTTTCTCAGGAGCTATGTATTAACCTTATGCCAACTTGAAGATATTCTTCTTCCTATTCATAATGAGCATTCAGAGATCGAACTACCACTGTTAGTATATATTTGCGAATAAAATTCATCCTAACTAATATTACATATCTAGTAGCAATCAATGAATGTGAAATGATGGTTGGTAATCCATTTTCTTGCAACTCGATAATTTAACTGAAGTGATTGACTGCAAATATAGATA
Organism: Nicotiana sylvestris; assembly: GCF_000393655.2. Classification (NCBI taxonomy): domain Eukaryota; kingdom Viridiplantae; phylum Streptophyta; class Magnoliopsida; order Solanales; family Solanaceae; genus Nicotiana; species Nicotiana sylvestris. The sequence continues at coordinate 153,387,295 of NC_091063.1, read as the reverse complement.
TATAATTTAACAAATAAAAGTATTTCCTTGTGACTAAAAAACAATTAAGCTATAATAACATATCAAAGTAAAATAAATTTAGAAGAATGTTTACCTCATCCAATTTTATTTTGTTTGTAGTATGACCAACTATATACTAAGTATGTACACTGGACTTGTTGTTGGTGCTTGTGACGACCCGACCCGTCGTCACGTGAGTTACCACCCCGTTTCCCCCATTTTATGTTTCTTCATGTTTCGTTATCAGTATTCGGTGTGTTAGAATTAAATCGGATTGGTTTTGAGAGGAAATGAGACACTTAGTCTCTTTTAAGGAGGTTTAAGTTGGAAAAGTCAACCGAACATTGACTTATGTGTTAGAGGGCTCGGATTTGAATTACGATGATTCGGTTAGCTTCGGGGGATGATTTGTGACTTATAAGTGTGATCAGAAGTAATTTTGGAGGTCCGGTGTAGAATTAGGCTTGAATTGGCGAAGTTAGTATTTTGGCGATTTCCGGTTGATAGGTGATATTTTGATCCGAGAGTCATAATGGAATTCTGAGAGTTGTTGTAGCGTCGTTATGTCATTTTGGACTTTTCTGCAAAATTTGAGGTCATTCGGACGTGGTATGGTTGGGTTTTTGATCAAAAATGGAATTTAGAACTTCTTGAGATTCATAGGCTTGAATCCGATGATTATTTGATGTTATTTTGGGTGTTCCGAAGGTTGGGACAAGTTTGAATGATATTGTGGGACATGTTGATATAATTGGATAAAGTCCCGAGGGCCTCAGGTGGATTTCGGAAGGTTAACTGAATGGAATTCGGACCCAAAAAGAAAAGAAAAAGCTACTGCAATTTCTGTTGCTAAGCTGTCTTTGGACAACAAATGTGCGTCGTGGAGCGTACTTCGAAGGCCTATATCTTTTGATATACAAGGAATTTAGAGATGATTCAAAAATGAAAGTTGTAGCCCTTCGCATCTAGTTTCCCGAAAGCTAAGGAAATCGTAATTGAGACATCTGTAGAGAAAGTTATAATCGATTGAAGATGATTGGTGGAACAGTTTCTCCATAATTTTCTGATTTCATGGAACCGACTTTAGAAGCTCATATCTCGGGATATATAAAGAATTATATGGTGTACAACCTATCAAATTAAATATCTTCGAGTCTAGTTGCTAAATCGTCAAACCGTTTGTAATTTGGATATTTATACAAGACGTTATGGGTGTTTAAACAGAAGGTGTCCGACAAGAGAAAATTTTAATAGGATGTACAACCTGTATAGCACAAGTGCAAGGTATAACTCGACGAAGCAGGACAGATTCTTTAAACACGGATTTGGCTTATTTCTTTTATTTCTTTCATTTGGCTTGGATGATTTTGGAGAGAATTTCAAGGCGGATTTTATTAAGCATCAAAGGTGAGTTGTTTCTACTTATTTTCAAGTTAAATACAAGATTATATGTGAATTAGAACATGAAAATCAGTAGAAAAGTGGAATTTTAGGGTTTGTGCTTTTGAGATTTTCTAGGGTCGATTTGAAAGGTCAAACGAACTCTGATTTTTGTGTTCTTTATATGTACGGACTCGTGAGAGGACGAAGAACATTTTGGTATAAAAATTTCTAAGTTTTGAGATGTGGGTCCGGGGCTCGGGTTTCGCTAAATTCGTTAATTTTGATATTTTTCGAGTGTTTTCGATTGGGTATTGTCCCTATAGCATAATGCGACATATTCATTGTGATTTTGAGCAGATTCGTCGCACGAGGAGGCTAATTTGAGAGGCAAGGGTATAGCGAGCTAGAGCTTTGGCCAGTTTGAGGTGAGTAATTGATGTAAATAATGTCCTGAGGGTTTGAAACCCCGGAATTTCACATCGTAACGCTATATTGAGGTGACTTGCACGTCGGATAATGGGTGTGGGGTAGAGAACCATTGGGGATTATGACGTAGTCCGTCCCGAGAGATATTTTTACCTTGTTTTCTACTTGAACTAAATTGAAAATCATCCTTACTTGGATTTAATTGTTACATTTGGGCTTCTTGCCAATTATTTGAATCCTTCAGGGATTGACATCACCGTTTTCGCATACATGCATATCATTTGATCTCAGTCCAAGGTTTTAAATACTGTTTTGCAAACTCAGCCATCTTTCTAAGATTTGAAAACTTAAATGATATTTCTAAATGATATTTCGGGCTGAGAACTATTGTTTTACAAATGCCCAAGGGGCTTATTATGATATCTGGACTGAGCATGGATCGGGCTGCGCGCTGCAACAGTGATTTGAAATAGTGGGAACAATGACACTGTATAATGTGACTTGAAATAGTGGTAACAATGGCACTGTGTGATATAAATTGGTCAGGTAAAAATGACTGACCAGAACTTGATTGATGCCACGAGATGGCTTGTTATTGCGCTCGGGCTGTAGGAGCCCCTCCGGAGTCTGTACATACCCCTAGTGAGCGTCGTCGACGATAAATAAATGGATGGCTCGGGCTACACGCCGCAATGGGTACTAGAGTGTACCATCATATGCATTGCATTGCACTCATGCATTTGTTTTTATCGGTTATACCTGTCTCAGTATTTGGTACTCTGATTTAATTGACTTGTTGTTTCACTATTTGTTGTTCTAAACTGCCAGTTATAGTTTACTTTGTATTTTTCCACAATTTCTTATTCTCAACCTTTATTTATGTTTATTACTCACTGGGTCGGAGTACTCACATTACTCCCTGCACCTTGCGTGCAGATCCAGGTACACCACAGGCTGAGTGAGGATTTGTTTAGCTAAGCAACAGTATCCGGGAGTATTGAGGTAGCTGCATGGCGTTCGCAGCCTTGATCTCTCCCCTCTATATCTATCTTTTATTCCTCATTTTTCCTAGACAGACTTGTAATAGGTGGATATTCTGTATTAAAGGATCATATTCGTGACACCGGATTCTATTGGGCTATGGTGTGGTATTTTAGTTGAATTTCCGCAAGTTTTATTATTAATTATACACTTGAGAGTGATGACTTAGTAAATTCTCTGTGATATTTATCTATAATCTGAATAATAATTTGGGATAATGTTGTTGAATAGTCGGGCTTGCCTAGCAGTGTGTTGGGCGCCATCATGACCGGGGTTGGGGTCGTGACAAGTTGGTATCAAAGCCTAGGTTAATTGGTCTCGCGAGTCATTAGCCGGTTTAGTAGAGTCTCGTGGATCGGTACAGAGATGTCTGTATTTATCCTCGAGAGGCTGCAGAACCTTTAGGAAAACTGCACATTCTTGAATTCTTATCGTGCGTCCTTGATTCATCTTGAAAGAAACTTTTGAAATTCTTTCCACGCGTTCGTATGCGCGCATGAGCACTTAGTATCAGATGTGCCTCGACGGCTTGTGATTCCCCGATCGAGGGGCGATGTGTTATCTTTGTGAGTTTATGGTGGGACAGTCTGGATGACTTGAGGTTGGATCTTTGCCTATGGCTGGAGTGCCGAGGTGCTGATTATGTGAACAAGTGTTTTTGAACTTATATGTTCGGTAGTGTCCCTGTTAGTGGAAATGATGGTTGTGGCTATGTGATGAGTATGTTAGTACTGTGAGGCGTATCTATATGATTTGGAAGCGAAAAGAAGGGTCTGCTGAATGATGGAAGAACTAATAGATGCTTGAAGTCCATTGTGATTCAAGATATAGCCCGAGTTATGGGTGTGTGAAGAATCTTTTCATGTCTCCTAGTTCGGAGTGAAGTAAATTTCATGTAGCGGTATGAGTACAGACTCAGGAAGATCAAGTGACTACGTAATGCTTATGGCGGTGGAAGGTATGCAGAAATGTTAGTTGGAGGTAAAGCATGTGGGTCATCTCCTGCGGGGTGGTCTAAAGTTGTGTTATCCTTATGTTATCTATTAGAAAACCTCAATTGCAAGTGAATAAAATGTGTTGAAATCTAAATTGGATCGCCTAGAGAGTGGACTTAACTGTTGTGTGAGTGAATGCGAGATTTGCATAAGAGTTAAAAATTCTAAATGATTTGTGTTTCCACAAGCTTATGAAGGATCGAGTTTAATCTCACTATGGTATTGAGGCAACAATGGAGTATATGCGTTATGAGTATTGTATGTTGTGATATATGGCTTCGAGCCAAGTTAGGGAGCTTGCTATTGGTTAGCAGATTGTGCGGTTATGTACTATGTTAGTTCCAATTTGATGCAGGCTGGTGAATCAGTTCTGGTTGTGGAAATTGGGCCGAGAATGGCACGAGTGAAGGAAAATTTTTGACAAGATGTCATGAGCTCGGATGAGCAGGAGATAAGTTTCGATGTTTACGGTAAGTTGGTATTGTCTTCAGTGTCACCTAAGATCGGTGTTTTGTAAAAAAAAAAGAGGGTTTTGCGTCCTGGTTAATAATTCTTGATCGCTTTTCAGCGTTAGTGCGACCGGTGGTTTGGAGGTACGCTCCAGATATGGTTGTGGTAGGTTGTGGGAGTGTGTCCCACGGGAAGATTATATAAGTGTGGCATGTGATCACTTGATTGATTAAAGATGTAAACCAAGTATGAGTTTGCAACAGTGTGATGTTGAATATAGTTTTCTATATGCTATTTTGTATGCCTTGCTTCCTGTTTTCTAAGGAAAGTCCGTATTAGTGCGTGGGATTGGAAATTCCTTCCAGAGTTCATTTTCCTTTTTTGTATCGCGTTCGAATTGGTAGCCTATTGGCATATTGGGGGCATCATTTGCGGTTTCTGATTATGTTTGGGGTGGCTTATTGCCTGAGTAGCTCGTAATGGGTGAGACGAGATCATTGAATTCGAGATCAGTGCAATCTGAGTATATGAAGTAAATTAAGGGGCTAAGACCATTGTTTGGTTCATAATGAGGTGATAGTTCTTGCCAGAAGTATAGACCCAATGAATTTTTGATTCAGCGATGTTATGAATTTATACAGATCTCATCCGTCATGTCGGTATTGTAAGAATTTGAGCAAGACCTATGTATGTCATGCAGAGCATGAGATGTGTAATGATTTTTCTTCTAGATGGGATCAGTGGAAGTTCTTGACTAGTTGAGTACGTAAACGTTCATGGTTCGGAAATGAGGTGAAGTCCTCATGTTACCTTAGGATGGTATGGTATATATGATATGTTGTGAAGGATTGAGATTTGCGTGTGTAAGGTTACAGTTCAGTTCTAAATAGAAATTCATAACATTCTTAGGTGGTACGGGCAGCTTTAGGTGATTAGAGAAATGAGCTTCAGATGATTAGGGTGAATGATCTTCAGATGATTAAGGAAATGGTATTGCTAATTGGAAGTGATTTGATGAGAGTATATGTCTCAGAAAAAGGTAATGTGATTAAACTGATGATATTTCGGTAGTATTGCGGCATGTTCTTGGTGGGTCCACTGGTGGTATTCGGGTTTGCTTGGTAGCACATGAAAATTTTGAGTATCTGTCGTGGAATGATTGGGTATCAAAGGTGTGCATGTATTCGCACGGTGGAAACTGGAATCAGGTATGATGATTTGTGTGCCATATGGAGTTGGAGACTGGGAGTTCTCATGTACATGCTAGGTTGTGGTGGTGGACCGTGTGTATTCGGTACCGTTTAGCAGCAATCGGGATTTGGAGGCTCGAGTGGATCTTTGTTTGCTGGTATGTTAGATTTTGGATGTGATGTCGGAATTCAGACTGGTTATCTTAGTGTTGAGTGATTCTGAACTATTGCACTATGGGCAATACCGAAAATGCCACGGGTTGAGTGATGAAGTGCGTTGGATTATGTTCTAGAAGAGTGGTTTATATTTCAAAGAACCAGCGGACGGTTGGGAAGGATTGCTTTCTTAATTGGCCATTCGTGATGGATGTCAGTGCAAAGGTTGCTATCACTAATTCAGTTCCAGTGTTGAGGGACTTTTCAGATAAGTTTCATATGGCTAGGCATGTCGCCGGGCGAGGTTGTTGATTTCGGTATTAATTTGGTGTCGGGCACCAGATCGTCTGGCTCCGATAGGAGTTGTAGTAGTGGAAGTCGAGCGGGATGAGTAATTGGGTGTTGCTCGGTGAATAACGTACCGGTTATGTTCTATCAGGTATGCGTGGTGTGTGTTATTTGTTTCACCATGGGTGTAATGATTTGCTTTGGCTCCAGACATCAATTGAGCATGGTTGTCGATTTCAAGCATAGTGACTTGAGGTGTTTCCTGTGGAGTAGTATTTGGATAGGAACGCGCGTTTCAACAAAGCTGTGTGGAAACATGACATTGCGGGTCAAATTTGTGTGTCTTGTTTCTATGATATGAGACAGGGTCTCAGCCTTGTGTTGTGGTAGTACTGGTGAGTTTGAGGTACAGCTCTCTCAGTTGAGTCATTTTCATGAATTGAGTATGTTCGGACCGTTTCTTATTGGTGCACGCATTATGCAAGTTGTGGCTTAGGCATGTATTGATGTGTCATGTCACCAGAGTAGTGTGTTTGGTCAGAAGAGATCGTTGAAATCATTAATGAATGCAAATGGTTTCGATTTCAGTATGTGTGATGGGTAAATATCGAGGTTCGGCTCAAAAATTTGTTATGGTAATTTCCAGAGGAGAAATGGCCTCATGAAAGGTTGATCTGAGCAATAATTATGGTTTATTGCGTGTTTCAATTACCGTTGGCAGTATATGAAAGTGTTGGAATGAGACCTTGGCTAATAAGAGATTTCTATCGGTATTTGGTTGTTGTGGGCAACTGCTGTGAATGGAAGTTATCGATGCATGTGTTTGAGTTATTGGTATATCATATAATTGCACCCGAGGTTGCAGGCATGGTCTATTACAACTGGTTCAGACTTATTCTGAATATAGGTGTGAGGTTTTGATCTTGTGTATGATTCCGAAAAGTGAAATGTGGTTCTATGATTTTTGGGATAGACTGGATTGTGTGATTTTAGTTAAAACGTGTTATCGGACCCATGTGAGATACGGTGACGTGGGATCATCCCCGGGTTTATGCTTGATAAGGTCATTCAGATTTCGGTTGGCTTCTAGGACAACTCTTGGTACGCTCGAGGACGAGCGTTTGTTTAAGTTGGGGAAAATGTGACGACCTGACCCGTCGTCACGTGAGTTACCGCCCCGTTTCCCCCATTTTATGCTTCTTCATGTTTCGTTATCGGTATTCGGTGTATTAGAGTAAAATCGGATTGGTTTTGATAGGAAATGAGACACTTAGTCTCTTTTAAGGAGGTTTAAGTTGGAAAAGTCAACTGAACGTTGACTTATGTGTTAGAGGGCTCGGATTTGAATTCCGATGATTCAGTTAGCTTCGGGGGATGATTTGTGACTTAGTAGTGTGATCGGAAGTAATTTTGGAGGTCCGGTGTAGAATTAGGCTTGAATTGGCAAAGTTAGTATTTTGGCGATTTCCGGTTGATAGGTGATATTTTGATCCGAGAGTCAGAATGGAATTCTGAGAGTTGTTGTATCTTCGTTATGTCATTTTTTTACTTGTTTGCAAAATTTGAGGTCATTCGGACGTGGTTTGGTTGGGTTTTTGATCAAAAATGGAATTTGGAAGTTCTTGAGATTCATAGGCTTGAATCTGATGATGATTTGATGTTTTGATGTTATTTTGGGTGTTCCGAAGATTGAGATAAGTTTGAATGATATTGTGGGACATGTATATATAATTGGCTAAGGTCCCGAGAGCCTCAGGTGGATTTCGGAAGGTTAACGAAATGGAATTCGGACCCAAAAAGAAAAGAAAAAACTGTTGCAATTTCTACTGCTAAGTTGTCTTTGGACAGCAAATGTGCAGTCGTGGAGCGTACTTTGGAGGCCTATATCTTTTGATCTACAAGGAATTTTGAGATAATTCAAAAACAAAAGTTGTAGAACTTCGCGTCTAGATTCCATAATGCTAAGGAAATTGTAATTTAGACATCTGTAGAGAAAGTTATGATCGATTGAAGATGATTGGTGGAGCAGTTTCTCCAGAATTTTCTGATTTCATGGAACCGACTTTAGAAGCTCATATCTCGGGATATATAAAGAGTTATATGGTGTACAACCTATCATATTAAAGATCTTCGAGTCTAGTTGCTAAAGCTTCAAACCGTTTGTAATTTGGATATTTATGCAAGACGTTATGGGTGTATAAACAGAAGGTGTCCGACAAGGAAAAATTTTATATGTACAACTTGTATAGCACAAGTGCAAGGTACAACTCGACGAAGCACGGACAGATTCTTTAAACACGGATTTGGCTTATTTCTTTCATTTCTTTCATTTGGCTTGGATGATTTTGGAGAGAATTTCAAGGGGGATTTTATCAAGCATCAAAGGTGAGTTGTTTCTACTTATTTCCAAGTTAAATACAAGATTATATGTGAATTAGAACATGAAAATCAATAGAAAAGTGGAGTTTTAGGGCTTGTGCTTTTGAGATTTTTTAGGGTCGATTTGAAGGATCAAGCGAGCTCCGATTTTTGTGTTCTTTATATGTACGGACTCATGAGAGGACGAAGAACATTTTGGTATAAAAATTTTCTGAGTTTTGAGACGTGGGCCCGGGGCTTGGGTTTCGCTAAATTCGTTAATTTTGATATTTTCGAGTGTTTTCGATTGGGTATTGTCCCTTTAGCATAATGCGACATATTTGTTGTGATTTTGAGCAGATTCGTCGCACAAGGAGGCTAATTTGAGAGGCAAGGATATAGCGAGCTAGAGCTTTGGCCGATTTGATGTTAGTAATTGATGTAAAAAATGTCCTGAGGGTTTGAAACCCCGGAATTTCACATCGTATTGCTATATTGAGGTGACTTGCACGCCGGATAACGGGCGTGGGGTAGAGAACCATTGGGGATTGTGACTTAGTCCATCCCGAGAGATGTTTTTACCGTGTTTTCTACTTGAACTAAATTGAAAATCATCCTTACTTGGATTTAATTGTTACATTTGGGCTTCTTGCCAATTATTTGAATCCTTCAGGGATTGACATCACTGTTTTCGCATACATGCATATCATTTGATCTCAGTCCAAGGTTTTAAATACTGTTTTGCAAACTCAGCCATCTTTCTAAGATTTGAAAACTTAAATGATATTTCTAAATGATATTTCGGGCTGAGAACTACTGTTTTACAAATGCCCAAGGGGCTTATGATGATTTCTGGACTGAGCATGGATCGGGCTGCGCGCCGCAGCAGTGTTATATTGATATTGAGGCCGAGAGCCTGGTTGATTACATTGATAACATTGGTACAATGCACTGTTTGATATAAATTGGTCAGGTAACTTGTTATTGCGCTCGGGCTGTAGGAGCCCCTCCGGAGTCTGTACACACCCCCAGTGAGCGCTGTCGACGATAAATAAATGGATGGCTCGGGCTACACGCCGCAGTGGGTACTAGAGTGTACCATCATATGCATTGCATTTCACTCATGCATTTGTTTTTATCGGTTATACCTGTCTCAATATTTGGTACTCTGATTTAATTGACTTGTTGCTTCACTATTTGTTGTTCTAAACTGCCAGTTATAGTTTACTTTGTATTTTTCCACGATTTCTTATTCTCAGCCTTTATTTATGTTTATTACTCACTGGGTCGGAGTACTCACATTACTCTTTGCACCTTGCGTGCAGATCCAGGTACACCACAGGCTGAGTGAGGATTTGTTTAGCTGAGCAGCAGTATCCGGGAGTATTGAGGTAGCTGCATGGCGTTCGCAGCCTTGATCTCTCCCCTCTATCTTTATCTTTTATTCTGCATTTTTCCTAGACAGACTTGTAATAGGTGTATATTCTGTATTAGAGGCTCATATTCGTGACACCGGATTCTATTGGGCTATGGTGTGGTATTTTAGTTGAATTTCTGCAGGTTTTATTATTAATTATACACTTGAGAGTGACGACTTAGTAAATTCTCTGTGATATTTATCTATAATCTGAATAAAAATTTGGAATAATGTTGTTGAATGGTCGGGCTTGCATAGCAGTGTGTTGGGCGCCATCATGACCGGGGTTGGGGTCGTGACAGTGCTGCTCATTTGATACTTACTCATTAAAAACTTCTATCTTCTAAATTTCGGAAAACTTCTTTACACTACATTTGTAGCTTTATTTGTTATCTTCATCATAACATAAGATCTTTAACCCTTTTCTACTTAATACTCTTGAAAGTGCAATATATAGTTGTCCATGATTAAACACAGGCTTCTTCAAAAATAATCCCACATTACATAATGCTTGGCCTTGGCTTTTATTGATGGTCATGGCAAAAGATACAATGACCGGAAATTGCCTTCTTTGGAACTTAAAAGGAATTCTTGCATTAGATGGAGTAAGTGTCATTCTTGGTATACAAACTTTATCTCCAACCATGTTTCCTGATAATACTTTGGCTTCAATTACCCGATTTCCAAGTCTTGTGATGATCAATCTTGTACCATTGCACAATCCTGATGATTGATCTATATTTCTTAACAACATCACAGGAACACCTACCTTCAAAGTGATAGAGTGATTTGGAATACCTGAACATTTAATACTATTTAGGAATTCAGGTGTATGTATATGTTCCAAAGATGTAAATGCATGATCAGACTTGCAAATTGTATCCGAACTTAAATATGACTTATCCTGACTGTTGTTGAGAGAAACCATGTAATCATTCACCGATTCTACCATCTGAAGAGTTGGCGCAAGAATTGCTCTTTCTTGAAGGTATTTTATATCCGTGAAATGTCTCAAGAAATCAGAATATGTACTTTCTACAATTCTAGATATTGGATCATCATAATTATGTATGAGAAGATCATCGGGTATTTCTACTTTCTCAATGCCATCAATGGAACATCCAATATTTCCATCACCTATTGCCAAAATCCAATCAGAAAACTCTTTTAAATCATCCAAATCAGCACCAGATATATTTCCTTGCAATCTCATATTTGTTGTTAGCTTTAAAACCTGACAGTGGGGCCACAGATATGAAGAATTTAGAGTTGCTTTAACAATCTCTTGCCTAGCACCTTTTGTAATTACAAGCAAGATTTGTCTAAAGTCACCTCCAAGAACAATTGTTTTACCTCCAAATGGCCGATCTAAATTTGATGGATCTTTAAATCTTAGAAAATCTCTAAGAGTTCGATCAAGAGCTTCAAAACAGTATTTATGCATCATTGGGGCCTCATCCCAAATGATCAATTTTGCCTTCACAATCAACTTTGCCAAAGGACTACCTTGTTTTATATTGCATGTTGAATCTTCAGTTGGATTTAGAGGGATTGGGAATCTTGAATGGGCAATTCGACCTCCTGGTAACAAAAGAGAAGCAATACCACTTGAAGCAACATTTATCACTATATCGCCTTTAGATCGTATGTCAGAAGACAATGTTTTCTAGATAAAAGTTTTGTCAGTTCCTCCATGACCATATAATAAGAATAACCCTCCTTTATCTTTATTCACTGCAGATATGATTTTATCATAAACAGACTTCTGCTCGAATGTTAATTTCATTAATAATTATTGATGTTCCTATGTCAGAGAACGCCTATTAAAGCGCAATTCCTCATTACTTAGTCTGTTGGCACCATCAAATTCTTCCTCATTGTAATATGGTCTTGGCATTGTCGGAAAATCGTTAAAGCTTTTTCCACAACCTTTTAAAATCCTGTCCAGCTTTTTCAAGCAACGATTTTTCAATTCATCATCGGTTAGTTCAGCCTCTGCATGACATAAAAATATTATAGTTTAAAATAAAATATATACTCATACTTTAAACTCAACCATGTAGTTTCATATATATATATAGTTTGTTTGTATGAGTATACAGATCATTGGTTTTTATATGTTATAGAATAACATATCTAAGCATGGATCTCGAGTACTATTTTTTGTTCTTTTAACTACATGTATTAAAATAAGTCAAAAGAGAAAGTTGCAATTTGTGATGTCATTTAAAACATATACGAACAAAATGTAGTGAGAAAAGATTGATATTATAGATTTATCAAATTGACTTTATCAATAGTTAAAAGTAGAGAGTTGTCTTCATCTATCAGACTAGCAAATTCAAGAAAGTAGAATATTATAGAAGTTATCATGTATCAACATTTATTCCACATTTAATCCATATAGCAGTAAAAATTTATTTTAATATGAAAATTTTATATTTTAATACCTGGGTTACTTAATAATGTTCTTTCTTCACGGAGAATATCTTCTGGCAATAACTGCCACGATGATTGCCAAACAATTTTTGGATGTGACAATGAATTTGATAACAACAACATGACAAATAACTGTCTTAGATAAGATGGCATTCCCCAAGTACCTGCTTCCTTTATAGCATCGACATACTCTTTGTCGTCATCCAACAACCCAAATGCATAACATGCATATCTAAAGGTAAGAAAGTTCTGATTGTTAATTCTTCTAAGTTCTTCATACGAAGTTGGACCTTTGATTACATTCAACAACAATCTGAGATAATATATCTCTCCACTTCCTGGAGTAACAAAGAAAATCCTCCCAATAGAAAATGCAGACTTTATCCTCTTTTCCCATTTTTTAATTATTGATTCCACCAAAATTTAAGAGGAAATTCTGCGTAAGTCAAATCTCTTGCTTCCGAATAAATTTTGTTTGCCTCAAACCATCCTAAAAACATAGATTCCTTTACAGTTAGTCTATTGGCAACATTAACAATTGGATCGTCACCAGAGAAAATGACACTTTGTTCATTTGGAAGATGGAATGATAGTCTTTCCACTGACGGTTCTCTATGATGAATTGGGAATTTAAATATTCTCCAAGCAGCTTCACATGGGGATATGTAGCGACAATCATAATACATGTTGATTTCATCAATGCTTGATGAACCATTGTCATGAGTACTTTGAGAAAAAGTAGTATTTGCACTATCATGACCTTTACTGACGTACTTAAATAAGTACTTAATGGATCTGGTTTGATTGCACCACTCCACATTGATATGAGCGCCATATTTTAATAATAAGAAACGATTGTGTGGCACCACAGACCTGTTATCCAATGAATACCATTTTTCATAATTGTTCTACCATTATCCCTTCTTCTGTAAACAGGATACCATTCTGCATGCAAGGAGAAGATTTTCTAGCAGAACCACATGGACCGTGCATCGTTAAACTTTTTACGGCATTATAATAATTAGAATCATCCACCTTGTCTGGTATTTCTGCCGAAATTATTCGATCAATATCTGACGCAGATGGAAATTTATTATGATCATTAAGAAAAAGTAAGATATGAGCATGAGGCAGCCCTCGTTTTGTGAACTTAAAGGTGTAAATCACTGCATGGAAATTATGCAAGTTTATTAGAAAAAACTCATATAAAATCACCATCTTTATTTAAATTAAATTCTAAATGGTGTATACCTGCTTTTACTTGTCCAAAAACTTGATTATCTCTCAAATCCTTTATTAAGTGGTCCAACTTAATTTTGAATACCCTACTTAAAATGTCTGGACGATCTTCAGGATTCAAGCCCCTGCTCTCCACAAATCTAGTAATCTCTGGCCACTTATGATTGCAAGTTTATGTGATAAAACGATCAGGGTACCCAGCCCATTTATATATTTCCATAGCATCTTGATAATTCTGAACCATATATCGTGCACCCCTGTAAAGCTTGAAGGTAGAATTATCCTTTTACCTTGGGACGAAGGATCGATGTCACTATGCAATATAGCATCTTCTAGGACTTTATAAGAATCAACTCTTAATTGCTTTTGATGAGTCCTTATCAACTTCAACCGAGAAGATTCTATCATTTTATAACCATCAACTAAAAATTGCTGAAATAATCTTCCTGAAGACACAACGGTGGGAACTTCATCTTTTCTTTCCTGAATTTTATAAGCGAAAAATTCTCGCATGCTTATACATTGCCTTCCTCTTGATGATTGATCACCTTGACTTAAAGGAATGTCCTCTCTGTACCCATCTTCACCATAAGGAAAAAGCAAAGGATATTGTAGACCTAAATATGCAACATTTAGTTCATTTATCCTTTGTAGCTGTCCAGATTGTGTTTCTATAATGATATCGCGATCACTTCCAGAAACTTCAAAATCACCAACCACTAAAGCATCCACTTCTGGTATTGTTGGTAAGTTGTATCTTCTACCATCAATACCTCTCTTCCCTATTAATCTGAACTTAACATTGGAGTCTATATTCTCTTGGAATTGATCTCTGACCATCCTAAATGTTTTTGCCAAAACATTATTGTCATCAAGCATTTGTTTCAGATCAGAAATAATTTCAGCATGAAGTTTATTAATATCTTGGCCACGACTGAAAAAAATATATGAAATCAATAAAGGTTTTTAAATTAATTGTTATTTTCATATTATTATATAATAAAGGTATAAGGCTAACCTGATAGCGTTGATTCTATTTGTAACTTCATTCTCTGTATCATATATATATAACTGTACAAATTTTGGACTAGATATATATATATATATATATATAACTGTGCAAAATTTGGAGTAGATCTTTCAGGAGGTAGTAAGCTCCCAATTGATGATAGTTTTGACCACATAATCTGAACGTTCTTGGCCCTTTTTCCTGGTTGATAGAGATATCAACCTTACCCCCATTGACGTAAATGAGAAGATAGAGTTATAACTCCTAATATTTTCTCGAAAATGGCTACTTTTAGGACCTATATTAAAACCATTGCAAAATGCTAAATGTGATTATAAGTAGATTTGAACATGTTGATATTAAAAGTTATAATTCCTCTAACCTGATCCAAATAAGAGTTGTTCCAAAACTTCAGGAGGCTTCTTAAGATCTAGAAGCTTTATTTTTCCACGATCACAACACATTGTGAAATAGGTTTTTTGAGTTGTAATGCTTGCGAATTCTTTCTTCATACCAAAAAAGTGCCCCTCACTTTTCGCATTCATATGTAGCATCTCCTATGTGCCAATAATCTGTACTTGCAATAGTATATAAAGTCAATGACAAAAGATTATTGATTTGCTTTATCGAACTGTGTTGTGTGAATAGAGAGTTTCTCATAAGAACCTGCAGTGTAAATTTCGCCAAATTCAACATCCACCTCTAAGAAAAATAGTAGTTAAATCAATTAATAGGGATGGTACGTAGATATATACATCTATATTTGTCAATATAGTTTGTTCTTTAATAACAACAGAAAAGTGCAAAGGTATGGTTGTCGTACCTGGATATTCTTCATCATCTTCATATCCTATATTATTTTGCAACTGCCTTGTTATGTGTAAAATTTGTGAGTGTATATTGATCTAAGACAATTATTACTGCTACTTCTGCTCCGCCAATCATCCATAGGCTCTCGTAGAGAAGCTTTCCCCTGAATGCACACTTTACTTAAAGTTACTTTAGCTTCATATAGCCACGTGTGGTATAATGTCATTATTTAAAGGTAAATCAATATCTCATAGAAACATACCTTGTATGACAGTGTTGTTTATATCAGCCTCGATTTCTAGTAAGAGAGTTACAGTAATTAATTTTCATTAATGTTAACATTGTAGTTTATTTTTAACTAATAACAATGAGAATTTCAAATGCTTACCTTCTATTATTGGAGTTTCATTTAATTATGGCAGAGAATTATGCATTTGCATATCTACAAAGTAGTAGGATTGTTAGTACTAATTGAAAGATTAATATGACAATCAAACTTTTAATACCTTCTTCGGTCGGAGTGTCATTTAAATCGGGCAATATATTGTCATCGTACACACCTATGATGAGAATGTATAATTTTAAAAGTAATACAGATAAAACAAAATAAGTGAACAAAAAATGTATATAATGAAGGTCTAAAATAAGAACACCATTGAGGAACTAACCTTGCAATATAGGAGTTGTGTTTAAATCAGGGAGAAGATAATTTATTTGCATGTCTGCACAATGAGTTTTATATGCATCATTAGTTGTATGTCTATTAATCAACTTAGCCAAACATTATAATAAGAATAAATTATGGTAAATTAAGTTGTAACAACACCACTATAAATATATTAAATAGATGATACTGTTAGTTAACTTAACCAAACTAATAAACAACAAACTATGGTAAAGTAAATTCTAATAACACAATTATATATATAGTAATGGATGATAGTATCACTCACCATTTGTTATATCAGACAAAGGAAGAAGTCTTTCTTCACTTTCGACCGAATAGTTTATGCTTTTGGAAGGTTCAACTTTATTTGTAGAAGAGATTTGTATTATATTTAAAATCAGGTTTTAGAAGTAACAATACATATAAAGGAAAATTACTTCGCAAAATCAATGGACTAATTATGCTGCGGTCCTATTTGAAAAACTAAAAATGGTAGAGTGCGTTTCATTTCCCTTGTTTTTGTATTAAGCACAAGAAAATGAAGGTAAAAATTTGGTTAATATTCTCTCAATTTCGGCATTTTCAATTGAAAGTAGGAAGTTAAATCAAAGTGAATAACAACGCAAAACATTTCATTAATAAAATAAAACTGTGATGACCCAAAAGGTCATCACTTATTTTAAAACGAAACTTTCGTATTCTGAGGCCTTGAAAACCTCATTTAGAGTCACCTCGATTTGCATGCGCAGTTTGGGCGCATAGCCAGAAAGCTTAAATACGATAATCTGTGATAAATGATAAGTTTTGATTATAAAATGAGCTAATTTGACTTCGGTCAATGTTTTGGGTAAACGGACCCGGACCCGCGATTTGACAGACCTGAAGGATCCGTAGGAAAATGTGAGACTTGGGCGTATGCCTGGAATCGAATTCTGAGGTCCCGAGCCCGAGAAATGAATTTTCAAAGAAAATTGTTTTCTGATACTGTTTAAAGAAATTTGAAATAAAATTTGATTAGCACATGATGGTATCGGGCCCGTATTTTGGTTCCGGTGCCCGGTACAGGTCTTATATATGATTTAAGACATTTCTGTGGAATTTGGTGAAAAACAGATGTCATGTGACGTGATTCAGACTTAAATTGCAAAATTTATGTTTAAAGAAGTTTAGAGAAAATTTCATCGATCTCGAGATTTAATTTGATGTTCATGAGGTTATTTTGATGATTTGATTACACGAGTAAGTCCATATGATGTTTTTGAGTTAGTATGACATTTGGTTTGGAGCCACGAGCTCGGGTGAGTTTGGGGATGTTTTTACACTTAGGAAAACAAATTACAGATTCAGAGAAGTTGCAGGTCTTTGAAGCCAGGTTTCGCGGTCCGCGGTGGGGGCTCCGCGACCGCGGTGGGAATTGTGCGGTCCGCGGTGAGCAAGGCCAAGCCTTCGCGGCCGCGCTCGATTTCTTGCGGTCCGTGGTGGAGCTCCGCAGCTGCAGTCCTTTTTATGCGGTCCACGGTAGTGCTCCGCGACTGCAGTACTTTTTATGCGGTCCGCTGAGAGGGCCTGAGAGGAGTATATTTAACGGACTTTCCAGTTATTTTTCACTTTTCGAAATCCTAAAACATAAGAGGCGATTTTTCAAACAACATTTCTTCTTCAAATCAATTGTAAGTCGTTTTTAACTACTTTTCTTCAATCATTAACATCTTTTAACATGATTTCAACTTCAAATCAATGATTTTCATGGGGGAAATTGGGTTTTTTGGGTAGAACCTAGGTTTTTCAAAAATTGGGGATTTGGACCTCAATTTAAGGTCCGATTTCAAAACAAATTACATATTTGGGCTCGTGGGGAAATGGGTAATAGGGTTTTAGTTCGAACCTCGGGTTTTGACACGTGGTCCCGAGGGTGATTTTGACTTTTTGGGTAAAACTTTGGAAAACTCATTTCCATGCATTCAAATTGATTTATTTAGCGTTTATTGATATAATTAAGTAACGTGTGGCTAGATACGAGCAAATTGGTGGAGGAATCGAGGGGTAAAGTTATAATTGAAGCTTGAGTTGTGTTCGTGGCATCGAGGTAAGTGTTTGGTCTAACCTTAGATTGAGGGATTAGGAGTTGTGTCCTATTTGCTATTTGATTCTTGTCCAGTACGACGTATAAGTATGGTGACGAGTATCTATACGTTGGTGTCAAACATGACCGTGAGTCTTGTCTTGTGATTTTCATAATCTCGTTGTATTATTCATGCCTTGGTGAAGATTTCTATTTATTGTGTAAAGTTGTGGAAAGAATTGTCACCTATGAACATTGAGGAGCGTTGGCTCCGGTTGTGTAACGAATTGTGAAAGTATAAGTGATAATCGAAACCTTAGAGCATTGGCTCGAGATGTGCAGTGAATTGTAAAGTAAAAGTGAGAAAGAGAAGAGATAATTATGTTGACCCCTTGACGGGCTATTGTTGGGTTGATGTTCCCTTGCATTGTGTTCTGAATTGATACTACAGACGCTTAAGTTGATGATTCTTCGTGTTAGATGTTGAAACTAGTTGAGTTATAGTGGACATAGTTAGATGTTGGAACAGGTTTGGTTATGGTTATTTCTCCCTTTCCGGAATGGTTAGTTATGATTATTGTTGACTGCATATAATGGATCGGGTTGCACACTGCAACAGTTATATATGTGGATCGCGTTGCACGCCGCAACAGATATTATATTGGATCGGGTTGCACGTTGCAACAGTTATATACGTGGATCGGGTTGCACACCACAACAGATATTATATTGGATCGGGTTGCACGCCTCAACAGTTATATATGTGGATCGGGTTGCACACCGCAACAATGTTAAATGATAAGGGATCGTGTTACGCGCCACAACAGTATTGTTATCGTATTGATTGTAGACATCGAGTGTTCTTTCATACTTTATTAAGTTTCTGATAAAATTGGTATGTTTCTTCGAAGCATGTTTCCCCCTCCCTTTTAAACCGTTATTACCTATTTATATTTCCGCTATATATTATATAACTGCACAGGTTTATCTGGAGTCTGGTCCTAGCCTTGTCACTACCTCGCCGAGGTTAGGCCAAGCACTTACCAACACATGGGGTCAGTTGTGTTGATACTACACTTTTCACTCTGTGCAGATACCAGAGTAGCCTTTGGTCAGCAGTAGTAGCTTAGGAGCCAGCCTTCAGTCTACCGAGACATCGAGGTAGCCTTGCAGGAGTCTGCAGGCCTAGCATCTTCTCTATCTTATTTCATATTCTGGTATCTCATGTATTCGAGACAAACAGTGCTATATTTCTTTCAAACAATTGTATTTAGTACTCTTAGTAGTCCGTGGATGTTGTGACACCAGGTTCTGGTTAGAGGCACGTAATGGTCTTTGAGACATTTTCGTTTTCTATTTATTTAAGACTTTCGCTAAATTTCATATTCCGCTGTTATTTAATGGTTTATTTCCTTGTTATTATAATTGGTAAGAAGTTTTAAAATGAAGGAGTTAATGATTTCTAAGTTCATGGCTTGCCTAGCTTCTACGGGTAGGCGCCATCACGACTCCCGAGGGTGGGAAATCCGGGTCGTGACAAGTTGGTATCAAAGCTTTAGGTTACATAGGTCTCACAATTCACGGACAAGCTCAGTAGAGTCTGAGGGATTAGTACGGAGTTGTCTGTATTTATCCCCCAGAAGCTACAGAGTTTGGAA
The DNA here is from genome assembly GCF_000393655.2 of Nicotiana sylvestris. Classification (NCBI taxonomy): domain Eukaryota; kingdom Viridiplantae; phylum Streptophyta; class Magnoliopsida; order Solanales; family Solanaceae; genus Nicotiana; species Nicotiana sylvestris. The sequence goes on along the minus strand of NC_091063.1, from coordinate 153,367,707 downwards.
AACTTCATATTTGTTATTTCTTAGCGTGCGGTTTTGTTTCTCGATGCTTATTGAACTTCTACTCTGTTCTTTCGCAGATGGCGAGAACTCGTGCTTCCTCAACTACCGCTCAGCAGCCCGAGCCCCCAGTAGTAGCTCCCACGAGGGGCAGAGGGCAAGGCCGAGGTCGTGCCAGAGGCCGAGGTAGGGGTAGAGCTCAGCCCCGAGCAGCAGTCCCAGTAGCGGAGCCTCAGGTTGATTTTAATGATGAGGTTCCGGCCCCAGCAGCTCTTGTGGGCCCAACTCAGGTCCCAGGGGGGGTTTATTTCTACCCTAGTCCTTCAAGATGCTCTTGTCCGATTAGTGGGCCTCATGGAGAGTGTCACCCAAGCAGGCTTACTTCCTATAGCACCAGCGGTCTCTCAGGCTGGAGGAGGGGCCCAAACTCCTGCTACTCGCACTCCAGAGCAGGTAGCTCCTCATATTCAGACTCCAACAGTTCAACCAGTTGGAGCAGTTCAGCCGGGTGTAGTAGCTCAGACCGGTGATGGAGCGGCTATGTTTGTCTATGCTTTGTGGAGGTTGGATAGGTTCACCAAGCTCTTCACTTCCACTTTCAGCGGTGTATCTACTGAGGATCCCCAGGATTATCTAGACAGTTGTCACGAGGTTCTTAGGAACATGGGTATTGTCGAGACCAATAGGGTCGATTTTGCTACATTTTGCCTATCTGGATCCGCAGAGGGATTATTGCTTAGCTATACCAGCCCGATCGCCAGCCTTGACTTGGGAGCAGTTCACACAGCTATTTCTGGAGAAGTTTCTCCCCATTACTCAGCGAGAGGCTTATCGGAGGCAGTTTGAGTGCCTCTAGCAGGGTTCCATGACGGTTACCCAGTATGAGACTAGGTTGATCGACTTAGCTCGCCATGCTCTTGTCATACTTCCTATCGAGAGAGAGAGGGTGAGGAGGTTTATTGATGGTCTTATTTAGCCGATTCGCCTTCAGATGGCTAGGGAGGCTGGGAGTGAGATCACCTTTCAAGAGGTGGCCAATGTGACCCGTAGTGTGGAGATAGTCTTGTCGCAGGAAGGTGGTCATAGGTCGGATAAGAGGACCCATCATTCAGGTACATTCAGTGGTGCCTCGTCTAGAGGTAGGGATTCATATGGTAGAGGCCATCCTTCTAGGCCCTTTCAATCAGCTCTTTAGGTCTCTCACGACGCTTCGGGTAGTCGTGGACCGCAGATGCGGTATTTCGATCAGCAGTCCTACAGTGCACTACCAGCTCCTATCAGTGCACCGCCGCTCCAGAGTTTTCGGGGTGGTCATTCGGGTCTCCAGAGTCAGTCTCAGTTTCCTCATCCACAACACTCAGGTGGGTGTTTTGAGTGTGGTGAGTATGGTCATATCAGGAGGACTTGTCTGAGGTTGGTGGGTACTCAGTCACAGCAGCAGGGTTCCCGTGCTATGGTCTAGGCACCAGGTGTTCCATAGATCGCCCAGCCAGCTAGGGGTAGAGGTGCTAGGGGTGGAGGTAGAGGACTTAGAGGTGGAGCTCAGGCCGCTAGAGGTGGAGGCCAGCCAGCTGCAGGCCGTCCTAGAGATAGAGCCCAGGGTGCTGGGGCCCAGCCCCGATGTTATGCTCTTCCAGCCAAGCCCGAGAATGAGGCTTTAGATGTAGTTATTACAGGTACGGTTCTGGTTTGTGATAGAGATGCTTCAGTGTTATTTGATCTAGGGTCCATCTACTCGTATGTGTCATCTTATTTTGCACCGTATCTTTTTATTCCTAGTGATTCATTGAGTGTTCCCGTCTATGTGTCTACACCGGTGGGTGATTCTATTGTAGTTGATCGAGTCCATCGTTCTTGTATTGTGGTGATTGGGGGTCTTGAGACTCGTGCAGATTTGTTGTTTTTAGACATGGTCGATTTCGATATCATATTGGGGATGGACTGGCTATCACCTTACCACACTATCTTGGACTGTCACGCCAATATTGTGACCTTAGCTTTACCGGGTATGCCTCGTTTAGAGTGGAGAGGGACTCCTGTTCATTCTACCCGTAGGTTATATCTTACGTAAAGGTTCGGCGCATGGTCGAGAAGGGGTGTTTGGCCTATTTGGCATATGTTTGTGATTCTAGTGTTGAGGTTCCCTCTATTGATTCTGTGCCCATTGTTCGTGAGTTTCCTGAGGTATTCCCTTCAGACTTGCCAGGTATTCCACCCGATAGGGATATTGATTTTTGCATTGATTTGGCTCCGGTCACTCAGCCCATTTCTATCCCGCCATACCGTATGGCCCCGTCTTAGTTGAAAGAGTTGATGGAGCAGTTGCAAGACTTGTTTAAGAAGGGCTTCATTAGGCCCCGTGTTTCGCCTTGGGGTGCGCCGGTGTTGTTTGTTAAGAAGAAGGACGGATCGATGAGAATGTGTATTGATTATCGGCAGCTGAACAAGGTTACAATTAAGAATAAGTATCCATTGCCGAGGACTGATGATTTGTTTGATCAGCTTCAAGGTGCCAAGGTGTTTTCAAAGATTGATTTGAGATCTAGCTACCATAAGTTAAGGATTAGGGAATCTGATGTCCTTAAGACAGCTTTCCGCACTTGGTACGGGCATTATGAGTTCTTGGTTATGTCGTTCGAGTTGACAAATGCCCCAGCAACTTATATGGATTTGATGAACTGGTGTTCAGACCTTATTTGGATTCGTTCGTGATAGTCTTTATTGATGATATTTTGATATATTCCCGCAGCTAGGAGGAGCACGAGCAACATCTTAGAGTGGTTCTTCAGACCTTGAGGGATAGTCACTTATATGCTAAATTCTCGAAGTGTGAGTTCTGGTTGAGTTCAGTTGCATTCCTGGGTCATGTTGTATCAGCAGAGGGTATTCAGGTGGATCCGAAAAAGATTGAGGCTGTCAAGAACTGTCCTAGACCAGCATCAGCTACAGAGATTCGGAGTTTCTTGGGATTGGAAGGTTACTATCGCCGGTTCGTGGAGGGATTTTCATCTATCGCAGCCCCGATGACCAGGTTGACCCAGAAGGGTGCCCAGTTCAGATGGTTGGACGAGTGTGATGTGAGCTTTCGAAAGCTCAAGACAGCTCTAACTACGGCACCGGTGTTGGTTTTGCCCACAGGTTCAGGGCCTTATACAGTTTATTGTGATGTTTCTCGTGTTGGGCTTGGTGCTGTGTTGATGCAGGATGGCAAGGTCATTGCCTATACTTCACGGTAGTTGAAGATTCATGAGAAGAACTATCTAGTTCATGATTTAGAGTTGGCAGCCATAGTTCACGCATTGAAGATTTGGAGGCATTATCTGTATGGCGTGGCATGTGAGGTGTACACGGATCACAAGAGTCTTCAGTATTTGTTCAAGCAAAAGGAGCTGAATTTGAGGCAGAGGAGGTGGTTGGAGTTGTTGAAGGATTATGATATCACTATCTTATATCACCCAGGAAAGGACAATGTGGTGGTTGATGCCTTAGTAGGAAGTCAGCCAGTATAGGCAGTCTTGCTTACATTCCGGTCGGTAAGAGGTCGCTTGCTTTGGATGTTCAGGCCTTGGCCAATCGGTTTGTGAGGTTCAATATTTTTAAGCCTAGTTGGGTATTAGCTTGCACGGTTACTCGTTCTTCTTTACTGGAGCGTATTAGTGATTGGCAGCATGATGATCCCCATTTGTGTGTCCTTAGAGACACGGTGCAGTGCGGGGGTGCCAAGCAGGTTACTCTAGATGATGATGGAGTTTTGAGATTGCAGGGTCAAGTGTGTGCCAAATATGGATGGGCTACGAGAGTTGATTTTAGAGGAGGCCCATAGCTCCTGGTACTCTATTCATCTGGGCATCGCGAAGATGTATCAGGATTTGCGGCAGTATTATTGGTGGCGGAGAATGAAGAAGGATATCGTTGCATATGTAGCTCGGTGTTTGAATTGTCAGCGGGTTAAGTACGAGCATCAGAGGCCTGGTGGTTTATTTCAGAGGATTGAGCTTTCCGAGTGGAAGTGGGAGCGGATCACTATGGATTTTATTGTTGGACTCTCGTAGACTCGGAAGAAGTTCGACGCAGTATGGGTCATTATTGATAGGATGACCAAGTCAGCGCATTTCATTCATGTGGCAGTCTCCTATTCATCCGAGAGGTTAGATGAGATCTATATTTGGGAGATTGTTCGTCTTCAGGGTGTGCCTATATCTATCATTTCGGACCGAGGTACGCAGCTTACTCACATTTCTGGATAGCAGTTCAGTGAGAGTTGGGCACTCAGGTTGAGTTGAGTACAACATTTCATCCTCAAACGGACAGGCAGTCCGAGCGGACTATTCAGATTTTGGAGGATATGCTCCGAGCTTATGTCATCGATTTTGGAGGTTCATGGGATCAGTTCTTGCCTTTAGCAGAGTTTGCCTACAACAACAGCTACTAGTCGAGTATCAGATGGCTCCTTATGAGGGTTTATATGGTAGGTGGTGTCGATATCCGGTTGGATGGTATGAACCGGGGAAGGCTCAGTTATTGGGTACGGATCTAGTTCTGGAGGCCTTGGACGAGGTCAGAATTATTCAGGATAGGCTTCGTACAGCTCAGTCCAGGAAAAAAGGTTATGTAGACTGCAAGGTTCGAGATGTGGCTTTTATGGTTGGTGAGCAGGTGTTGCTCCGAGTGTCGCCAATGAAGGGTATGATGAGATTTGGGAAGAAGGGCAAGCTTAGCCGTAGGTTCATTGGTCCATTTGAAATTCTTGATCGAGTGGGAAAGGTGGCATATAGACTTGCATTGCCGCCGAGCTTATCAGTCGTGCATCCAATTTTTCATGTGTCCATGCTTCGAAAATATCACAGCGATCCATCACACGTGTTAGATTTCAGTATTGTCTAGTTGGACAAGGACTTGTCTTATGAGGAGGAGCCGGTAGCTATTCTAGACCGGCAGGTTTGTCAGTTGACGTCGAAGAGTTTTCCTTCTGTTCGTGTTCAGTGGAGAGGTCAGCCTCCTGAGGCATCGACCTGGGAGTCCGATTTCGAAATGCGGAGCCGTTATCCCCATCTTTTCCCCGACTTGGGTACTTCCATCTTCTGTCCGTTTGAGGACGGACGATTGTTTTAGAGGTGGAGAATGTGATGACGCAAAAGGTCATCACTTGTGTTAAAACCAAACTTCCCATGTTCCGAGGCCTTGAAAAACTCATTTAGAGTCACCTCGATTTGTGCGCGCAGTCCGGGCGCATAGCCAGAAAGCTTAAATACGATAATCTGTGAAAAATTATAAGTTTGATTATAAAATGAGCTAATTTGACTTCGGTCAATGTTTTGGGTAAACGGACCCGGACCCATGATTTGACAGTCTCAGAGGGTCCGAAGGAAAAGATGAGACTTGGGGATATGCCTGGAATCGAATTCCGACGTCCCGAGCCCGAGAAATGAATTTTCAAAGAAAATTATTTTCTGAAACTGTTTAAAGAAATTTGAAATGAAATTTGATTAGAACATGATGGTATCGGACCCGTATTTTGGTTCCGGCACTCAGTACAGGTCTTATATATGATTTAAGACATTTCTGTGGAATTTGGTGAAAAACGGATGTCATGTGACGTGATTCGGACTTAAATTGCAAAATTTATGTTTAAAGAAGTTTAGATAAAATTTCATCGATCTCGAGATTTAATTTGATGTTCATGAGGTTATTTTGATGATTTGATTACACGAGTAAGTCCATATGATGTTATTGAGTTAGTATGACATTTGGTTTGGACCCCAGAGGGCTCGGGTGAGTTTCAGGATGTTTTTACACTTGGGAAAAAAAAATTGTAGATTCAGAGAAGTTGCAGGTCTCTGAAGCCAGGCTTCGCGGTCTGTGGTGGAAGTTTCGCGGCCGCGGTGGGGGCTCCGCGACCGCGGTGGGAATTGTGCGGTCCGCGGTGAGCAAGGCTAAGCCTTCGCGGCAGCGCTCAATTTCTTGCGGTCCGCGGTGGAGCTCCGCGGCCGCAGTCCTTTTTATGTGGTCCACGGTGGTGCTCCGCGGCCGTAGTCCTTTTTATGTGGTTCGCTAAGAGGGCCTGAGAGGAGTATATTTAAACGGACTTTCCAATTATTTTTCACTTTTCAAAACCCTAAAACTTAAGAGGCAATTTTTCAAACAACCTTTCTTCTCCAAATCAATTGTAAGTCATTTTTAACTAGTTTTCTTCAATCATTAACATCTTTTACCATGATTTCAACTTCAAATAAATGATTTTCATGGGGGAAATTGGGTGTTTTGGGTAGAACCTAGGTTTTTCATAAATTGGGGATTTGGACCTCGATTTGAGGTCCGATTTTAAAACAAATTATAAATTTGGGCTCGTGTGGGAATGGGTAATCGGATTTTGGTTCGACCCTCGGGTTTTGACCACGTGGGCCCGGGGGCGATTTTGACTTTTTCGGTAAAACTTTGGAAAACTCATTTTCATGCATTCAAATTGATTCATTTAGCGTTTATTGATGTAATTAAGTAACTTGTCGCAGATACGAGCGAATTGGCTGAGGAATCGAGGGGTAAAGCTATAATTGAAGCTTAAGTTGTGTTCGTGGCATCGAGGTAAGTGTTTGGTCTAACCTTAAGCTTGAGAGATTAGGAGTTGTGTCATATTTGCTATTTGCTTCTTGTCGAGTACGACGTATAGGCAGGGTGACGAGTATCTATATGTTGGTGTCAAACATGACCAGGAGTCTTATCTTGTGATTTTCATGATCTCGTTGTATTATTCATGCCTTGGTGAAGATTTTTATTTATTGTGTAAAGTTGTATAACGAATTGTGACCTACGAACATTGAGGAGCGTTGGCTCCGGTTGTATAACGAATTGTGAAAGTATAAGTGATAATCGAAACCTTAGAGCATTGGCTCGAGTTGTGCAGTGAATTGTGAAGTAAAAGTGAGAAAGAGAAGAGATCATTATGTTGTCCCCTTACCGGGCTATTGTTGAGTTGAGGTTCCCTTGCATTGTGTTCTGAATTGATATTACGGACGCTTAAGTTGATGATTCTTTGTGTTAGATGTTGAAACTATTTAAGTTATAGTGAAGATAGTTAGATGTTGGAACAGGTTTGGTTATGGTTATTTCTCCCTTTCCGGGATGGTTAGTTATGATTATTGTTGACTGTATATAATTGATCGAGTTTCACGCCGCAACAGTTATATATATGGATCGGGTTGCATGCCTCAACCGATATTATATTAGATCGGGTTGCACGCTGCAACAGTTATATACGTGGATCGGGTTGCACGCCGCAATAGATATTATATTGGATCGGGTTGCACGCCGCAACAATGTTAAATGATAAGGGATCGGGTTGCGCGCCGCAACAATATTGTTATCGTATTGATTGTAGACAACGAGTGTTCTTTCATACTTTATTAAGTTTCTGACAGAATTGGTATGTTTCCACGAAGCATGTTTCCCCCTTCCTTTTAAACCGTTATTACCTATTTATATTTTCGTTGTATATTATATAACTGCACAGTCTTATCTGGAGTCTAGTCCTAGCCTTGTAACTACCTCGTCAGGGTTAGGTCAGGCACTTACCAGCTCATGGGGTCGGTTGTGCTGATACTACACTCTGCACTCTGTGCAGATACCGGAGTAGCCTTTGGTCAGAAGCAGTTACTCGGGAGCCAGCCTTCAGTCCATCGAGACATCGAGGTAGCCTTGCAGGCGTCCGCAGGCCCAGCATCTCCTCTATCTTATTTCATATTCTGTTATCTCATGTATTCGAGACAAACAGTGCTATATTTCTTTCAAAAGTTGTATTTAGTACTCTTAGTAGTCCGTGGATGTTGTGACACCAGGTTCTGGTTAGAGGCACGTGATGATCTTTGAGACATTTTCGTTTTCTATTTATTTAAGACTTCCGCTAAATTTCATATTCCTCTGTTATTTAATGGTTTATTTCATTGTTATTATAATTGGTAAGAAGTTTTAAAATAAAGGATTTAATGATTTCTAAGTTCATGGCTTCCCTAATTTCTACGAGTAGGCGCCATCACGACTCCCGATGGTGGAAAATCTAGGTCGTGACAAAAATTTAGTAAAAATAGCAACAACAGTGACACGGAAACAAAAAAAATAATTATTTTTAATATTTGAAATGAAAATTAATACATACCCATTCATCTTTCGGTCATAACATTCAAGGATTCATTAATGAAAAGATTAATCATGCAATTTGTTTACAGTTCGAAGTTCTTGTAACATATGATTTGATAAGTGTTCAGAAATATATAAAAAAAATTATGTCCACTCTAAAAGTATGTTGCTGCTCATCTATATAGCATATCTTATTTGCAGAAGAAAAAAATTCATGGTAGCCTACTAAGAAGCTGGCCTTTCAATGTATAAAACCAAATAACATTTTCCGGGATCAAGTCGTTTTATTTATACATTGACCTCGATAATACCTTTGATGAGATTGTTTAATGTTTATAAGTAATACAGATTAGACAAAATAAGTCAAGAGTGTATATGAAAAAGATCTTAAATAAAGAACATAAATGAGGTACATTTTTTACGATATAGGAATTGTGTTTAAATCAAGGAGAAGAAGGCATTACGATCGGGTTAATACATACCCATGTGATTCAATCAAAATGTACTACATTTGAGATAATTCAATTTTTTTGTTGGTTAATAGAAAAAGGCATTTAGAGCCAACTCATTGGGTCAACCGCATTTGTTAAAATTCGGAGATGATAATCCCGTCTCTCCATCCTTCTCCATTTAAATAGTAGTGTTAGTTTATTTGGCAAAAACTCAAACTTTTCATCTAAGATAAAAGTCCCTCAACCTTTGGCAATTGATTTATTTATTGAACAAACCTCGTGGGACTAAAATTTCGGATACATCGCCTATTGAGATAAAATATTTTTATTTTCATGTCATGATCATCGTCTAGATCTATAAGCACATAGAGCTATCAGAGTTTTTCGGGTTTTAGTTATGTTGGTTAATTTTGACCTCAAAAATCCTTCACCCTTGGCTATTATTATCTATTCTCACATCAAAACAGTAGGCACCACATAAATTGGAGGCAGAGGAAAATGATTGTTACAAATATTATAATGACTGGGAAATAAAAGATGGTAACAGTCGGAGCAATTTTAAAAAATACACAAGTTAGAAGATAATTGGAAAATAAATTTGTCAACTGAATAGATTTAAGCAGAGATTTGGATGAGTTAGGCTTCATCAAAGATTTTAAGGAATTCATGTTTTTATCCATAAAGTGAAAGAAAATAATCAATTATGTTAAAATTTAGTCGCAGTACTTTAATATCGAGTGGAAATAACCTACACTGTAGTTCCACTCCCTTTTAAAGTTTGCAACACTTAGCGGTGCGATGGTAAGAACATCGATTATGTTGAACTTCTCCAGCATACTTCATGTGATCAAGTTCTTTTAGAAGCGAGGTTTATAAGAATACTTTATTCTGCTCTTCTACAATAGATCATTCAGTATAGGAATGCGTACCGCATACCTGAATTTTATATACCATCAGTATCACCAAAATTATCTTCTTCCCCCATTTATATACAGAGAAATCAGAGATTATAATATATTTTCTACTCTAATGGTCTTATAGTTGAACTTGCAGATCAAAAATACATAAATATTATTTAACAGATGGTAATGGTAATCAAAGAACAAACCTTTTGTAACTGAGTTTCTTTTGCGTCGTTTCTGATGTTGTATGTTGTTTCTACTTGGTCTGGAAAGGGGTGTTTTTTGTTTTTCCATGAAGAAGGATCAGTGAAGCTGTCACGATCCAAAATCCACTAAGGGTCGTGATGGCGCCGGACACCACTGTCAGGCAAGCCACCGCGGAAGTATTAATAAATTCTCATTTTATCTAATTATTTTGAAATAATTTTCCTAAAACAAATGAATAATAATCAATAATCTCCACTGAATAAATGAGGATGTCTTTACAAAATTTAACTACTGAAATAAAATCCCGTGATCATCCCAGAACCCGGTGTCACAAGTGCATGACCAATTACTAAGGAATCGAATAAAGCACAACAACTGTCCGGAATACAAATTGGACAGAAAGTAAAGACAATACACTGAAAGAGACTATACTGGCTGTGGGCCGCCTCGAGGGATGCAGCTCGCCTAAGTCTTCGTATCAACCAATGCCGCTATGCCACTAAGCCACTAGCCACATATGAACTTGTGCAACAAAAATGCACAGTAAGTATAGTATGAGTACGAAAACAACGTGTATCCAATGAGTATCCCGTCTAATCTCGAAGAAGTAGAGACGAGAGGTCGACTTCCACACATACTAGTGGTCCAGTAATGATATATTATTAATGCGAATAATCAAGGATTTATTAAGATTGACAGTAATTTCAAGTAAGTCATGAACAGGCGACAGTTCCTTTTTATATTAAAAATCTCAAGATTTATAATCCAATAGTTTCCAATTTATTCAAGTCGGGGAGAGCAAATATCAATCCCAAATAATCTCAAGGCAAGCAATACAAGCATGCGCAAATCATGCCGAGGATGTACGACCCGCTCCAACAGAAAGTAAATTGTGCACTGCCGAGGGTCAAACGACGTGAACCATAGATGCATCTATTTAATCTGCCGAGGCGTTTAGCCCGCTCCAAAAATAAACAAATACAGACTAACAACCAAGAAATCCAAACGGAGAAATTTTCCAAAGAAAGCCAATCCTCTTTTAACCATTTAAGAAAAATGAAGTTTAATTAGTTTAGAAATTCATTTACTAATTCAATATGATTTAAGCAATTCAAGTTGTCAATAAGTTCACAAATAATTCAAGTATAACATTGTGACGACCCGACCCGTCGACTCGTGAGTTACCATCCTGTTTTCCCCATTTCCTATTTCTTTATGCTTCATTATCAGTGTTGGGTGTGAACGAGTTGATTTGGATTGGTTTTAGTAGGAAATGAGACACTTAGTCTCTTTAAGGAAGGTTTGTTTTGGAAAAGTCAACCGGATATTGACTTATGTATTAGAGGGCTCAGATTTGAATCCCGATAATTCGGTTAGCTTCGGGGGATAATTTGTGACTTAGGAGTGTGATCGGAAGTAATTTTGGAGGTCCGATGTAGAATTAGGCTTGAATTGACGAAGTTAGTATTTTGGCGAATTCGATTGATAGGTGAAATTTTGATCTGATAGTCTGAATGGAATTTCGAGAGTTGTTGTAGCTTCGTTAGGTGATTTGGGATATGTGTGCAAAATTTCAGTTCATTTGAACGTGGTTTGGTCGGGTTTTTGATCTAAGGTGTATCTCGGAAGTTTTTGGAAACTTAGGCTTGAATTCGATGAGTTTTGGGTAATTTGATGTTGTTTGACGTATTTTGATGATTGGAACAGGTTTGAATGATGTTATAAGTTATGTTGGCATGTTTGGTCGGGGTCCCATGAGGCTCGAATATGTTTTGGAAGAGTTTTTGGAAGATTTTGGCGTTTCGATTATGAGCATGTAATGATCCAAAGGTCCATTTTAGTTCTAGAGATTGAAATTTGATTTTGAGACTTCCAAAATTTTGGTAATGAATTATAGGAGTGATCTGGAAAGTTTGGTCTAATTTCATCAAGTCGCGATTGGGTTTTGACGCGAAACATGACTTAATTGTTTAACGAGCGAAATGGATATTGAACTGAGCAAATGAGCTCCGAATTGCATTTATACTAAAGGGCTATGTTCGTATTATTATTTGTGACTCATAGGAACAAGAATCATCGAATTCCGAGGTCCCAGGCCCGAGAAATGAATTTTTGAGTAAAATTGCTTTCTGAAAATATTTAAGGAAAATGGAAATGAAATTTGATTAGAAAGTGATGGTATCGGGCCCATATATTATTTTAGGCGCCCGGTACAGGTCTTATATATGGTTTAAGCACTTTCTGTAAAGTTTGGTTGAAAACGGCCGTCGTTTGACATGTTTTGGACTCAAAATGGAAAATTTGATGTTTTATGAAATTTGAAAGAATTCTGGATTTTAACACTTAATTCGTGGTATATGACGTTATTTTGGCGATTTGATCACACGGTTAAGTTCGTAGGATGTTGTTGAGTTAGTGTATGTGTTTGGTTGGGAGCCCCGAGGGCTCGGGAGTGTTTCGGAGGTGTCTCAGAGTGATTTCGGACTTAGGAAAATTGGAGAAAAATGCAGAAATAGTACCCCGTGAATAGTACCGTGTACAGTACCCCGCGAAAAGTACCATGTACAGTACCCCGTGAACAGTAGCCGAAAATTTTGGACAGTGTAGAGAAAGAACAGTCCGATTTTCTTTCATTTTTTTGGACTTTCAAGCTCGGATTCTGGGCAATTTTGAGCGAGAAGTTATGGGAATTCTTGGGGTAAGTGTTCTTGACTCTCTTGTAATTATATTCCATGAATAAATCTTCATTTTTGGCTTAGGATTATTGATATTTGAAGAGAAATGGATGATTTTTAAAATTCCCTAAAGATGAATTTTTAAGATTTGAAAGCCAATACGATGTCGGATTTTGGTAAAATTTGTATGGTTGGACTCGTGGTTGGATGGGGGTTCATATTCCGTGACTTTTGTCGTATTCCGAGACGTGGGCCCCATAGCCGAATTTTAAGTGTAATTTCGGATTTTTTATGGAAAATGTAGAATTCCATATGGAATTAATTCCTATAATTTTTATTAACTGAATCGAATCGTTATGGCTAGATTCGAGGCATTCAGAGGTCAATAAGGGACAAAGGCATCGCGAGCTAGAGAATTAGCCAGTTCGAGGTGAGTAATTGATGTAAATGATGTCCTGAGGGTTTGAAACCCCGGAATTTCACATCGTAACACTATATTAAGGTGACTTGCACGCCGGATAACGGGCGTGGGGTAAAGCACCATTGGGGATTGTGACTTGGTCCATCCCGAGAGATGTTTGTACTGTGTTTTCTACTTGAACTAAATTCAGAATCATCTTTACTTAGATTTAATTGTTACATTTGGGCTTCTTGCCAATTATTTGAATCCTTCAGGGATTGATATCACTGCTTTCGCAAATTTTGCATATCATTTGACCTCAGTCCAAGGTTTTAAATACTGTTTTGCAAACTCAGCCATCTTTCTAAGATTTAAAAACTTAAATGATATTTCGGGCTGAGAACTACTGTTTTACAAATGCCCAAGGGGCTTATGATGGTTTCTGGACTGAGCATGGATCGGGCTGCTCGCCACAGCAGTATTACGTTGATATTGAGGCCGAGAGCCTGGTTGAGTACATTGATATTGAGGCCGAGAGCCTAGTTGATTATACTGAGATTGATATGAGGCTGAGGGCCTAAATTTGATGCCACAAAATGATTTGATATTGCGCTTGGGCTATAGGAGCCCCTCCGGAGTCTGTACACATCCCCAGTGAGCGCCGTCGACGATAAATAAATGGATGGCTCGGGCTGCACGCCGCAGTGGGTACTAGAGTGTACCATCATATGCATTGCATTACACTCATGCATTTATTTTTATCGGTTATACTTGTCTCAGTATTTGGTACTCTGATTTAATTGACTTGTTGCTTCACTATTTATTGTTCTAAACTGCCAGTTATAGTTTACTTTGTATTTTTCCATGATTTCTTATTTTCAGGCTTTATTTATGTTTATTACTCACTGGGTCGGAGTACTCACATTACTCCCTGCACCTTGCGTGCAGATCCAGGTACACCACAGGCTAAGTGAGGAATTGTTTAGCTGAGCAGGCAATATCCAGGAGTATTGAGGTAGCTGCATGGCGTTCGCAGCCTTGATCTCTCCCCTCTATCTCTATCTTTTATTCTGTATTTTCCCTAGACAGACTTGTAATAGGTGGATATTCTGTATTAGAGGCTCATATTCGTGACACCGGATTCTGTTGGGCTATGGTGTGGTATTTTAATTGAACTTCCGCAGATTTTATTATTAATTATACACTTGAATGAAATGACTTAGTAAATTCTCTGTGATATTTATCTATAATCTGAATAAGAATTTGGGATAATGTTGTTGAATGGTCGGGCTTGCCTAGCAGTGTGTTGGGCGCCATCATGACCAGGGTTGGGGTCGTGACAAGTTGGTATCAGAGCTTAGGTTAATTGGTCTCGCGAGTCATGAGCCGGTTTAGTAGAGTCTCGCGGATCGGTACGGAGACGTCTGTATTTATCCTCGAGAGGCTGCAGAACCTTTAGGAAAACTTCACATTCTTGAATTCTTATCGTGCGTCCTTGATTCATCTTGAAAAGAAACTTTTGAAATTCCTTCCACGCGTTCGTATGCGCACATGGGTGCTCAGTATCAGATGTGCCTCGATGGCTTGTGATTCCCCGATTGAGGGGCGAGGTGTTATCTCTGTGAGTTTATGGTGGGCCAGTCTGGAGGACTTGAGGTTGGATCTTTGCCTATGGCGGGAGCACCGAGGTGCTGATTGTGTGAACAAGTGTTTTTTAACTTATATGTTCGGTAGTGTCCCTGTTAGTGGAAATGATGGTTGTGGCTATGTGATGAGTATGTTAGTACTGCGAGGCGTATCTATATGATTTGGAAGCGACGAGAAGGGTCTGCTGAATGATGGAAGAACTAATAGATGCTTGAAGTCCATCGTGATTCAAGTTATAGCCCGAGTTATGGGCGTGTGAAGAATCTTTTCATGTCTCCTAGTTGGGAGTGAAGTAAATTTCACGTTGCGGTATGAGTACAGACTCAGGAAGATCAAGTGACTACGTAATACTTATGGCGGTGGAAGGTATGCAGAAATGTTAGTTGGGGGCAAAATAGGTGGGTCATCTCCTGCGGGGTGTTCTAAAGTTGTGTTTTCCTTATGTTATCTATTAGAAGACCTCAATTGCAAGTGAATAAAATGTGTTGAAATCTAAATTGGATCACCTACAGAGTGGGCTTTGTGAGCACGTGATTTTTTCCCAAAGCAAATTATTCCCAGAAATTCAAACAAAACAATTTCTTTATTATTTTACAATTTTTGTGAATTTTGATGTCATTTTCTGTTAGTTGTTGCATTTTATCTGTGCATTTTAGTTCATATGAAAAATACAAAATATGCATTTGCATTTAGGATCTAATTTCATATTTTAGTATTAATTAGGGGTTAATTTGTTTTAGAACAAAATATGAAGAAAATAACAAAAATAGTTCACTTTTGCATTTTTAATTGTTTAATTGTGAATTCGTCTCAAAATAGTTTTTAAAATAATTTTAGAAATCAATTAGTTTAATTTTGAAATATATTAGGACTTTATTTTAATTGTTTCAATTTTATAAAATTAAAAAGAATATACAAAAAAAAATATACAAGATGAAATACAAAAATTAGATAAAAGAAACAAATGAAAAGCAAAAAAGAAAACAAAAAGAATAGAGAAAGGGCCGCCCACGATTTGGGCCATGCCCAAGTGATTCACCCAGGCCCAAACACCTTGACCTGGTCCATTCCCTCAGCTAAATGAAACGACGTCGTTTCGAGGGGCGTCAGATCAAGACCGTCGAGGTCTCTTGATCGAACTGATGAGAAGTGTGGGTCGTTGAGTATATTAGTGTCCGAAAGTTAGCCCACCCCTCTCATACCCCCCTCCCCCCGTCCATCTCTAACCTAAACCCTAAAAACCAGCCGCCCCCATATCCTTTCATCGGAGCTCGCCGGCGGTGAACGACACCTACTCCAAATTACCCCAAAATAACACCACGAGACCTCCTCTTCTCCCTCATCATGAATCCACCACCCGTTTCCTTCAAATCCCGCCCAAGCTCGTCGAATCCTCGATCAAAGATTCTCCGGCCAAAACCCAAAGTAACCCAATCACCACCAAATTAACACCATGTGACCACCTGGGCCTCCTCTACCCAACCCCCATAGCCCTATCTCTCGAATCTACCTGGAACAGCTCGAATATCAAATTGAAGGTTTCCGACCAAAAACCCTAATGCAAAGTCTCCATGATTTCGGACCCTAACAACCCTAACCAGGTGTTTTCTTATGAAAACACATGGTTAGGGATATTACGGGTCAGAAATTTTCGGGGATTTGGAGAAACAACCACTGGCCGGAGCTCTTCGTTGTCAGTGAGTTCTTGTTGGCATTTTCTTTTATTTCAATTCTTTTTCCTTTTCTGATTTTCTGCATGTGTGAATTCCATGGTTAATGTCTAGTTTAATTTACGTTTTAATTTTTGTCAATATTCTTCTAATCTTGTGTCCTGATTTGTTTTGATTAAGTCTAATTGTTTGTTTGATTTTAATATGTTCCAATTCCTGATCTTAGTTTGATTTTTAGTTAAGCCGTTGATAATTTGTTAATTAGTTTTACTAAGTTTTGTTTGAATTAATTTCCGGTGTTCCTTTATTTTAGGTTAATTACTAGTTAGTTCAGTTTCAGTTTAATTAGTCATCGTTTGATAGTTAGTTTGGTCATTAATTCTGAGTTCAATAGATAGATTCAACAAGAGTTTAAATTGGGGTATATTCAAAGCTTAAGAAACTGTCTTGGTTATAACTGTAGTTTTAGTTTAAGTTTAGGGGTAGTTTAGACATTTAGGATTGGGCAGCACATGGTAGTTGAAACTAGAATCTTCTAGGGCCTTCTAGAGTGGTACTTTAGTGTAGATTTCAATAATTTTTGTGGGATTACTTGGGTAACAAGTTAGAAAATAAGGGACTAATTGAATAAATAGGTAAGGGACTGACATTGAAAACTGAAAATCTGAGGGCTGCCCTCATTGGTGCTTATAAAAGAGCATGCCCTTTACTTCATGGGGAGGTTTTTTTTTAGCCATCGAATTCCCCCAAAAATTCTCTCTCTTAAATTTTCAGATCTGAAGTAGAAATTTAAATTTCTAAAAAAAAAACTCAAAAATCAAAAAAATATCACTATTTCATTGGAAATTGTAGACTGATGTTGATGTTCTAGTTACTAATTCACATCCTCAAGTTCACTCTTTGATTGCTAATGCTCAGAATGGTTGCTAGGTGATTTCGAGCAGTTTTTGGGTCTAATTAGATTGTGTTTGATTGAGATTTGGTTCTGTGAAAGTATGCTGATGCCTTTCTAGCATAACTGAGTGCATTTCAAGGGTTTTGGTTTAATTTGCTTGTTTCATTTGAGTTCTAAACCTTCTTGGAATTTTTGGATTCATTTTCTGGGCTGGTTGTTGTTTTGTACTGCTGAAACTTGCTTACTGCTACTGCTGCTCGTGCGTTGCTTCAGCTGACTTTCAACTCTTCTTTGTTTTGTGGTCTAAATATCAGGTACATGTACTGAATCTCAAATCATGTAGCTGTCCAGTTGGAATGAAATGAAATAGAAGTATAACTTCATTGGAAGCTTCAGTTATTGCCGTGTTTTATCATAGTTGATTGTAGTAGTTTGGACTGTAATTAAAATT
Organism: Nicotiana sylvestris; assembly: GCF_000393655.2. Taxonomy (NCBI): domain Eukaryota; kingdom Viridiplantae; phylum Streptophyta; class Magnoliopsida; order Solanales; family Solanaceae; genus Nicotiana; species Nicotiana sylvestris. The sequence goes on along the minus strand of NC_091063.1, from coordinate 153,350,281 downwards.
GTTTTACACTGATTTAGATTGGTTTGGACTGTTAAACTCATGGACTGTTCAGGACATTTGATCGTTTGTTAGACATGTTGTAGTTTAATTTCATTTGGTGTAGTTAAGTTTTGAAAAATCAGAAGTTATTCAAAGCATAAAGCGATCTTATGATTCACAGTCCTCACTCGTCTTAATAACTAGCAGTGTAATCCTAGAGTCACATTGTTTGTATTTAGTAATGGTAATTGTGAGTTAGTTTAGAGCTGGACGTGTAATTTGACTGTTGGATTAGCTTATCACTAATTAGCCTAGAATAGTTTGTTGATTAACTCTGTTAAAAGACATAAATTTGGAAATTGATTCTGGACTTGCATCTTTAGTTGATAATTGGATATTTGAATGATTGTGGATAATTAGTTAAGGTTAATTGAAACATGAGTTAGGAAGTATTATTAACTAGGAACTGAAGCAAAACTGGGCTGAACGTTAGCATAGAATTAGTGTAGAATTTCAAACTCAGCATGTTCTCAAGGTCCAACTCGCTGGTTGGTTTCAATTCAGCAGGGATTGGGCCAATTACTTGATCCCAGAATTGCTAAAGGGTCTTTATTAATATGTTTTGTTTAAGTAACTTCAATTATTTAGGGCCTCTTTTGCTTTATTCTTAGAAACAAAAATATAGAGAATCGTACTTGCTTTAGGTTTGTCCTGTAATCAATAAAATGAGATGAGTCTCGCAAAACAAAACACATAAATTGCGGGGCCCTCAATAATGTTATATGAAAATATTTAGAATTCAGGAGGGTCGTTCAGCGAACTTCACGGTTTTCCCCAAAATAATCATACTCTAGACTCTTTAAGCACGACTTTAATAAAATTACGTTCCTAAACTCGGGTGCGCATTGATGCGACCCAAATCTAAATCTCAACGGAGTCAAAATGTGTTGAAAACCACGGGTGCATTGATTGCGACGTGGTTCGAAACGCGTTTTCACGACGTTGCAATTCTTTTAAAATAACGATAAAAACAGTTTACGAATAAAAGGCACATAAGCTAGCATGTATTAAAATCAGATAAAATCAAATACAATAGTTGAGCGACCGTGCTAGAACCATGGAGCCCGGGAATGCCTAACACCTTCTCCCGGGTTAACAGAATTCCTTACTCAGATTTCTGGTTTGCGGACTGTTAACAGAGTCATACGTTTCCTTGGTTCGGGATACAACCGGTGATTTGGGATACAATTAATCTCCCAAGTGGTGACTCTGAATAATAATAATAAATCCCGTTCTGATTATCCTTTAATTGGAAAAACTCCTTTATGCCTTTACGGGGTGTAGTGAAAAAGGAGGTGTGACAGCTCTGGCGACTCTGCTGGGGACCGAACCCAGAATCTCTGGTTCAGGGTTCAGAATTCGAGCTTAGATAAATTGTTGTATTTGGTTATATCTGATTTTCCTACATGTTTTGTGCTGAATATGCTAAATGCTACCGCTTTGATATCTTTTGAACTGTATATAAACTGTGATGACACCCTTCTCTCTTCACCTCTGGGGATGTGCTTACTGGTTGAGACTCCCTATTCTGTTAGTGTCATATCCTGAAATAAAAAAGAGACTCGGATAAGTTGCAAAGTTGGACGATCTCGCGGGTCCCCGGTACGCTGCCCCTCCTCGACTCGAGTTGTCCGCTCGAGTGCACTGTTTAGAACACATACCCAGGTTTTGAACCTAGAATAACTTGACTTCATGTCGGATCCCTAGTAGGAGAGCTTAATTGCATCATGTTGCATTTGATTTAGGGGACTCAACACATGGGTTGGGTCCGTCTAGGGCTAGCAACCTGAAATGAAAAGACCATCCTGATGCATCCTATTTGTTCTGTACATATATTTGTTTCGAACCAGCATGTTGACCGGCTTTTGAATCTCGGGAATGTTGGAAAATTGAGAAAAAGAGGAAAAGAGAAAAGAGAGAAATAATAGTTAGGGGGTTAATTGATTGTTTTAGAAAAACCAATGACCAAATACTGTCGAAACTCTGCCGAAATTTTGAGAAAATGAAAAAGAAAAATGCTTTATTTTTAATAGTCTGTTTTACTAAAAGCAAAAGAAAATAGAAAAAGAGTCTTTTATTGAAAAGGAAAAGAAAAAAAAGGTTTTTATTTTAGTTTGGGAAAAATAGGTTGTTTATTGTTTGTCGAAAATGAAAAAGAAAATAAGAGTCATTATTTTGTCTTGTTTTCAAAAAAATAGAAAGGGAAAAATAGTTTGTCTTGCCATGGAAAATGAAAAAAGGGTCTTGTTTTCAATATATAGTTAGTTTCTCGGCCCGAACTACGCAGGTTTGATTCTCACAGGGCGTGAGATACGTAGGCAACCCTCATCGGGTCCAACCTCCCCTTTGCAAAAATAGCCAAAAAAATATATATATCAAATTTTTAATTTTCGTCGTAAATAAGTTAGGTGATATCGTTTTGTCAAAAAATAGCTGAATGTTCCCGAAAGAGACGCCGGAAGGCTGACTTTGCAAACACGACCATTTTTGGTCATTTTGATTTTTGACCGGTTGACTCTCACAGCCTGAAAATCTTAGTTCTTGGGGGTGCTGAAAGGCCGTGTTCGAAAACCGAGTCTTTCATTTCACATTTGAAAAAAAAGAAATAGTTAATTTAGTTTCGAGTCAAATAAAAGTTTTGTTTTTGCTTAAATCACTTTAATAAATATGCAGGATGAGCACGATGCAAAACGAACCTTTCTCAATAATGACTAAAATCCCTTTCGAGTTGCGGCTATGGTGGAACGATTTAGGCAAAGAAGGACAAGACGAAGTCAAGAAATATTTGTTACGGGTTTATTGGAAATCAAGCCTCGAGGTGATATTATAAGAGCATTGGTCACCTGCTGGGACCCGGCGCACAATGTCTTCCACTTCTTAGATTTTGAGCTCACCCCAACTCTGGAGGAAATCGCCGGGTACATCGGAAATGCTGAGGTTCCGTTAAGAGGAAAATATCTGGTTGCTCCAAGAGCCATCACGGTGCATCGGTTTTTAGATTCATTAAAGATACCCAGGACAGTCCATAATCCAGATTTGGCAAAAGGCTTCTGCACTCTGCACTTCATATACGACAGGTACGGCCACGTGGGAGGGTTTAACAAGACGGACATCAAGCTATGCAGTAAAAATAACTATCAAAAATGGGATGAGCACAGACGGGTGGCTTTCATGATAACCTTTTTGGGCCTCCTGGTGTTCCCAAGGAAAGACGAGAATATTGATATAAAAGTAGTCGGGGTCGTCAATAGCTTGCTTACTCAAGATGAAAGCACTCTTGCGCCTATGATCGTGTCTGACGTTTTCCGAGCTCTCACTGCCTGCAAAGCCGGAGGCAACTTTTTTTAGGGGTGTAACTTGTTGCTACAAATGTGGATAACCGAGCATCTATGCCACCGTTCCCAGCTCTTGAGTTATGGTTCGTCTGACAAAACATGTATAGGAGAGTTTTACACAAGGATTGACGGGGTTAGTCTGCCTGGAGGAGTAACAGCATGGATATCATACTTTCGTACTCTCACGGACAGTCAGATATAGTGGACGTTGGGATGGTTGCCTGTTGAAGAAATCATATACATGCCAGCAGCTAGGTCGCATTTTCTATTGATGGGACTTAAGAGCAACCAGCCTTATGCTCCATGTCGGGTTCTAAGATAACTCGGGAGATGCCAAACAGTGCCACAGGAAGAAGATATTAGTGCTCAAGTAATTGAGATTAGCCCTGACGGACAGTTTCTCGAAGCAAAAGTCCGCGAGATTTGGAATGAATGTCAATATCTACAAGCAGATACTTATGTGCAGGATCGGGCCAAAGGAGAAATGTCGGCAGAATACCTCGCATGGTATAGAAGAGAGCTTGAGCATCAGAGGCCAGCTAAAAGACCCCACATCCAGGATTTCACTGAATCATCACAATAACAATGGGGTTGGCTAGCAAAAGAAGAAGGCTATCAGGCTGAAATCGGCAAGCTGAAACAACATATTGGAGATCTGAAGTTTGAGAACAGTGTGCAAGTTGCTGCTGATCAGGGAGAAAAGAACAGGTTGGCCCAAGAAAACGAGGCGCTTAGAGCCCAAATCCAGCAAATGAGGATAGCTGCCAATAACCAACAAAGGAGCCGGTCGGACGAGCGGTTGATAAAGGGGCTGAAAAAGGAAATTAGTGAGTGCCGGGATGAGCTGAAAAAATCTGAAGGCACCATAGCGGAACTCCGGGCACAGTGGGTAAAAAGAATAGAAGAACGCACCCATTATATGCAACAATTAAAAAAGGATTATGAAAAGACCATTGCTAGTTTGAAAAGAAAAGTGGTCACCCTTGAGGATAAGGCAGCTAAGCAAGCTAAAGCTTTTGAGACCGAAAGTGGACACTACTATGACTTACTGGCCCGAATGGAAGTAGAAATATAGCAGTTGCAGGATCAGCATCTTCAGGATTCTCATGTGTTGGAGGCTCGCAATAATCAAGTAAGGCGATTGCTTATAGAAAAGGGTCGAACAAGAGACTGGATTTAGACCATTGCCCACGCCATCCTCAGGAGATGTTGGGCATGTGAAGACATGACCCGCACTACCTTCTTTTCAGCAGTAATGATTTATGTCAAGCGAACCATGTATTAGCTGGAGCAACTTAAAAGGGATTTGGCACCTAAGCCCGCAGCGAAGCCGAACGATGCCCCGCGGGCACCCACTTTTGAAGCACTAATGTATCATAGATCGAGTCTGTATTTTCCATTCTAGAGTTTGTTGTTTGTCAGTCTGTTTTCTGTTTGCATCTAAGTATGCTAGTATGTTCGGAGTTTGTATTTGAGTTTAGTTGGAGTCCGTTATTTTCCATTTCAAAATGTTTAGTTTGTAATAGAATGTTGTGGTAATGAAAATCTGAAAATTCCCAAAAAAATTGTTCCTTTATTCTGGCACTTATTTTCACGAACTACGCCTGGTCTGATTCGTACGGGGTCACGATACGTAGGCAATCTCCGTAGGATTCGAGCGTAACCAAGTAAAGAAAAGAAAACAAAGAAGGGGAAAGAAGAAAGGGAAAAGTAGAGAGACGAGGAAAAAATGAATGAAAATAAGAGAAGAGAGAAAAGAAAAGAGAAGAGCGGAAAAACAAGAAAGGAATAGAATAAAGGAGGAAGGAAAGGAAAAAGAAAAAAAGAGGAGAAAAGTAAACAAAAAGAAAAGAGAAAGCTTACAGTTGGAACTAAGGAAATGCCGGGATGACGCATGCGGTTGAACAAATGCATAATAGAAATGGTTAACTGTTTAGGTGCATTCATGCCCAATGCGGTTATCCAATCTGTTAAAGCCTAATCACTAACGGAATTGTTGTCTAAATGTGTGAGTCCATGTAGGTGGTTAGTTGTTTGGCATTCTGGAAGCTCATCCATACAACACCCGGTCTAAAGATAAAGTGAACATGACTGGCCCGGAATCTGATACGAGTATTGTTGACCCATCGAAAGAAGTAGAAGAAATGGACGTTCATGCAATGAGAGAGGAAATGTATAAGTTGAAACAACAGATGGCTGAAATGTACCAAGCCTGGGCGAAGGGGCATCCACCGCCAGTTTATCCCGCTAACCCCGCTTATATCCCACCATTGGCTCAGCCTCAGGAGCCACCCATTGTGAATTCATCTCCAGCATTTCCACTCTACCAACAATGCCAAGGCATCACTTCTCATACATCACAGGCTCCTCCATCCAAACAAGTCTCATACCCTCCTCCACCAATCACTCCCATTTTTGTAGCACCTCCGCCTGCTACCCTACACCGATCCCCCAGTGAACCTCTATTCCAAACGCATGACAACCAATATTATCCCCCTGAGCCTACCTTCAAAGTACCAGAACCCTACTCTTATACCCCTCATCTTGATCTCACGGCAGGCACCGAGAAGCCGCCTAAAAACCCTGAGCAGGAGGAGATGATCACAAAGGTCAAAAGCCTTGAGCAATCATTCCGAGACATGAGGGGGTTAGGGGGTCAAGTAAGTGTGGCCTATAAAGATTTATGTCTGTTCCCAGATGTTCAGTTACCGGTCGGGTTCAAGATGCGTAAGTTTGATTTGTACGACGGGCATGGCGACCCAGTAACACATTTAAGGGGATTCTGTAGCAAGATGTGAGGAGCAGGAGGGAGATATGAATTGCTGATGGCATATTTCAGCCAAAGTTTGAGCGGATCGGCGTTGGAATGGTACACTAGACAAGACCATAGCAGGTGGTACACCTGGGATGACTTGGCCCAAGCCTTCGCCTGTTAGTTTCAATACAATCTTGAAATCATCCCAGATCGACTGTCATTGACAAAGATCGAGAAGAAGCCCGGTGAGAGCTTTCGAGAATATGGGTTCCGTTGGAGAGAGCAAGCGGCGAGGGTTGACCCCCGATGAAAGAGAGTGAAATGGTTGATTATTTCTTTCAGGCTTTGGAGCCCACCTATTTTGGTCATTTGGTGTCAGCAGTGGGCAAGTCCTTTAATGAAGTCATGAAAATGGGAGGCATGGTTGAGGAGGGACTCAAATCCAATAAGATCATGAGTTATTCAGCAATCAAAGCAACCACCCAAGCCATTCAAAACGGCACTGGGGGTGTGCTTGGGAAGAAGAAGAAAGAAGAGGTTGCAACTGTCGAATATGGAGTATGGTCCAGGTCTAGAAGCCCTTCACCCTATTACAACCAACCCAGACCCCACCACCCAAATTACCCATATACCCCATATGGCCCTCCTCAACACTATTATCCACCACCAGAGCCACACTTTTCCATCCATCATGCCCAAACTTATACCCAGCCTCCGGCTCACGCGCAATGGCATGCGTCGGCTACCCAAAACACATACCCAGCTCCACAAAACACATATCCACACCCGAGGGCTTATAATCCAGGATCCTGCTTCCGCCCAAACCAGGCTTTCAGAAACGAGAGAATGCAGAAACAGAAAACATTCACTCCGCTGGGAGAATCCTATACTACTTTTTTCCACAAACTGAGACAGTTAGGCCTATTGAACCCGGTTGAGGCCAAAATGCCAAATCCTCTTCCTAGAAATCTGGACCATTCAGTGAGCTGTGAGTATTGTTTAGGGGCTCCCGGACATGATACTGAGAAATGTTGGAGATTGAAAACTGATGTGCAAGAGCTTATTGACACAAACAGGATCGAGGTTCAGGCCCCGGAGGTGCCCAATATAAACCAGAACCCGTTGCCAGCGCATCATGAGGTCAATATGATTGAACTAATACATAAGGGAGCAGAGTTTAAGAAGCCCTCACAAACAGTCATGCTGATCCGTTCTAGTGAAGCCAAAGTGAATGAAAAGTCAGCTAGTGTGAAAATATTGGTTCAGTTGAAAAGAATAGACAACAAGCCAGTTGTGGTGATGGGGAAAGGATCTTCTGTTGTTGCGAAGAAACCATAGCCGATCAAGGTAGTGGTTCGGGGGGTATTAAGCACACCTGCAGCAGTCGTGAAAGGGGCTCACATAGAACTAGTTGTCATAAAGCCAGTAACCCAGTTACCAGTGATTGACAGTAAAGTCGTCCCGTGGAAGTATGAACAGGTAGTTGTGACCTACAAGGGGAAGGAAATCAAAGAGGAAGTCTGTGAAACACAAGGTTTAACTCGCTCGGGATGTTGTTTTTCCCCCGAAGAGTTGAGAAAGGCTAGGGCTCCCAAGGAAAATTCGACGCCAGTTAAGAAAGCTATTACGGAGGAAGAGGCAGAAGAGTTCTTGAAAAAGATGAAAGTGCAATATTATTCTATTGTTGAGCAGCTAAGGAAAACGCCAGCCCAAATCTCGTTGCTTTCGTTGCTTATCCACTCGGACGAACATCGCCGGGCTCTGATGAAGATATTGAACGAACTCATGTCCCCGTTAAAATTTCAGTGAATCATTTGGAAAAAATCGCGAACAAAATCTTTGAGGTAAATAGAGTGACATTTTCTGATGATGAATTGCCCGTGGAGGGTACAGAACATAATAGAGCTCTTTATTTAACCGTGAAATGTAAAGATTCTGTAGTCACTCAAGTACTGATTGATAATGGGTCCAGTGCCAATATATGTCCTTTGTCTACATTGAACAAGTTGAAGGTTGATGATGAAAGAATTTATAAGAATAGCATTTGCGTTCGGGGGTTTGATGGTGGTGGTACAGACACAGTGAGTGACATCATACTTGAATTGACAATTGGTCCGGTCGAGTTCACCATGGAGTTTCAGGTGTTAGACGTGGTGGTGTCTTATAATCTTCTGTTGGGGTGACCATGTATCTACGCTGCCAAAGCGGTGCCTTATACACTACATCAGATGGTCAAATTTGAGTGGGATAGACAAGAGATCGTAGTACATGGGAAAGACAACATGAGCATTGTAAGTGATGCCATCATACCCTTCATAGAAACTGATGATGATATGGGGCCGTGGGTTTACCAGGTTTTCGATACAGTCTTAGTAGAAAAGGTTCCTGAGGGGAAAAGTGTCCCGGTCCCCAGAATAATAGCTGCAACTGTCATGGTAGCCTCTGAAATGTTGAAAAACGGGTTTGTACCAGGCAAAAGGCTGGGTGCTGATTTGCAAGGTATTGTTCAGCCAGTTTATTTGCCCAAGAATCTGGATACCTTTGGGCTGGGTTTCAAGCCTACGACGGCGGATGTAAGACGAGCCCGCAAGATGTAGAAAAGAGGTTGGGTTCTTCCCAAACCAATTCCACGTCTGTCCAGGTCCTTCGTCATGCCAAGTATCGGGAAGCAATTTGGTGAAGGTGTCTGGTCCACTGATTGGTGTGGATGGGAACTTGGAGAAAGGGCTTGAGAAGGTATTTGCTGAGGTGAACATGGTTGAGGTCGGGGAAGGGTCAAGCAAAGCAGATATACAGTACATCGGGCCACGTGCTAATGTCAACAATTGGGAAGCCACTCCTCTTCCATCTCGGAGGGAGTCGCGGTAGTGGGTTTTGTTTTCTTTTTGTTCACCTGGATTATTCCAGGGTTTGTAATTCAGTTACTATGTTCCATCCGTTTGGATGAGTTAAAACCCTGTTATCTTTACATTCAATGAAATGCAATTCCTTTTCTTTCTTAATTCCTAATTTTGTTTCCATTTTTTTCCTTTTCTTTTCTGTACAGTTCTTTTTATGCTGATATCAATGACATGACATGCATGAGGAATCTTCGGCCCAGTTTTAAAAGCCAATCTAACTCAGAAATAATAGTGCAAGAAATCGAGTGTGAAGATGAGGTGGAATATGATGATGATGTATGAGGAAGTTAGTAAAGAATTAAGTCACTTTGAAGAAAAACCCAAACCTAACCTAAATGACATAGAAGCAGTTAATCTAAGGGACCAAGACAATGTCCGTGAAACTAAAATAAGTGTTCATCTGGAGCCACAGCTCAAGTAGGAGATAATCAAAGCATTGTTTGAGTACAAAGATATTTTTGCATGGTCGTATGATGATATGCCGGGGCTAAGTACTGATTTAGTGGTTCACAAATTACCCACTGACCCAGCATTCCCTCCTGTCAAGCAGAAGCTGAGAAAGTTCAAAACGGACATAAGTGTAAAGATCAAAGAAGAGATCACCAAGCAGTTCGATGCGAAGGTCATTCGGGTTACACGGTATCCCACCTAGTTAGCTAATGTTGTGCCTGTGCCGAAGAAAGATGGCAAGACCAGGGTGTGTGTCGATTATCAGGATCTTAACAAGGCAAGTCCAAAAGACAATTTTCCACTACCGAACATCCACATATTGATTGATAATTGTGCCAAACATGAGATTGTTTCTTTTGTGGATTGTTACGCGGGTTATCATCATATTTTAATGGACGAGGAAGATGTAGAAAAGACGGCATTCGTCAAGCCATGGTGAACATACTGCTATCGGGTCATGCCGTTTGGTTTGAAAAATGCTGGGGCAACTTATATAAGGGCAATGCCAACAATATTCCATGATATGATACACAAGGAAATCGAGGTGTATGTGGACGATGTGATTGTAAAGTTTAGACAGCAATCTGACCATGTCAGGGATCTGAGAAAGTTCTTCCAAAGGCTTCGCAGGTACAATCTCAAGCTCAATCCTGCAAAATGCACATTTTGGGTACCGTCTGGAAAGCTGTTGGGGTTCGTAGTCAGCCACCGGGGTATTGAGCTGGATCCATCAAAAATCAAGGCCATCCATGAATTACCACCTCCGAGGAACAAGACCGAGGTGATGAGTTTGCTGGGAAGATTGAATTATATCAGCAGGTTCATCACCCAGCTCACGACAACTTGTGAGCCTATCTTTAAGCTGTTAAGGAAAGACGTTGCGGTCAAATGGACAAACGAATGTCAGGAGGCATTTGATAAGATAAAGGGGTATTTGTCAAATCCACCCGTGTTGGTTCCGCCAGAACCAGGGCGACCTTTGATTCTATATTTAACGGTACTAGACAATTTGTTCGGCTGTGTATTGGGTCAACATGATATCACCGGAAGGAAGGAGCAGGCCATCTATTACCTCAGCAAGAAGTTCACACCCTACGAGGTTAAGTATACTTATCTTGAAAGGATATGTTGCACCCTAACTTGGGTGGCATAGAAGCTGAAACACTATTTGTCATCTTATACTACTTACCTCATATCTCGTTTGGATCCGTTAAAGTATATTTTTTAGAAGCCTATGTCCACAGGGAGGCTTGCAAAGTGGTAGATCCTGCTCACAAAGTTTGACATTGTCTACGTGACTCGGACTGTGATGAAAGCGCAGTCCTTGGCGGACCATCTGGTCGAGAATCCGGTTGATGAAAATTATGAACCTTTGAAGACTTATTTCCCTGATGAAGAGGTGATGCATGTTGAAGAGTTGGAACAAGGTGAGAAGCCAGGATGGAAACTTTTCTTTGATGGGGCTGCAAACATGAAAGGCGTGGGAATAGGAGCGGTGCTTATTTCTGAAACAGGCAACATTACCCTATTACAGCTCAGCTTCGTTTTTATTGTACGAACAACATGGAAGAATATGAGGCATGTATCTTGGGGTTGAGATTAGCTGTAGATATGGGTGTCAAGGAAGTCTTGGTCATGGGTGACTCGGACCTACTGGTACACCAAATTCAAGGAAAATGGGAAACACGGAACTTAAAGCTTATACCGTACCGACAATGTTTGCATGAGCTTCGTCAACGGTTTTAGTCAATAGAATTCAAGCAAATTCCAAGGATTCATAATGAAGTAGTCGATGCGTTGGCTACTCTGGCATCGATGTTACACCATCCGGATAAGGCTTACGTGGACCCTTTGCAAATTCAGGTCCGTGATCAGCACGCTTATTGTAATGTGGTGGAAGAGGAACTTGACGGTGAGTCGTGGTTTCATGACATCAAGGAATATATCAGGATGGGTGTGTATCCGAAACAGGCTACAGGTGATCAGAAACGAACAATTCGACGGTTGGCAAGCGGGTTTTTCCTTAGTGGAGGAGTGTTGTACAAAAGAACTCCAGACCTCGGGTTGTTGAGATGCATTGATGCGAGACAGGCCACATCTATCATGACTGAGGTATATTTCGGAGTTTGTGGACCGCATATGAGTGGGTACGTTCTAGCAAGAAGATTCTCAAAGCAGGTTATTACTGGCTCACTATGGAGCGGGATTGCATCAGTTTTGTGCGTAAATGTCATCAGTGCCAAGTGCATGGAGATTTGATTCATTCTCCACCATCCGAGTTACATACAATGTCTGCGCCATGGCCCTTTGTTGCTTGGGGCATGGATGTCATTGGGCCAATTGAGCCAGCAGCATCAAACGGGCACAAGTTTATTCTGGTGGCCATTGATTATTTCACCAAGTGAGTTGAAGCGAAAACCTTCAAATCCGTGACCAAGAAAGTAGTGTTTGATTTTGTGCACTCAAATATCATCTGTCGGTTTGGGATTCCGAAGGTAATCATCAAGGACAATGGCGCTAATCTCAATAGTCATCTGATGAAGGAGACATGTGAGCAGTTCAAGATTACTCATCGTCATTCTACTCCATATCGCCCTAAATCAAATGGTGCGGTTGAGGCAGCCAATAAGAATATAAAGAAAATACTCCAGAAAATGGTGGAAGGATCTAGGCAGTGGCATGAAAAGCTGCCTTTCACATTGTTGGGATATCGCACCACTGTTCGTACTTCGGTGTGGGCGACTCCTTACTCTTTGGTGTATGGTACGGAAGCAGTGATACCCGCAGAAGTAGAAATCTCGTCTCTTCGAATCATTGCGGAGGCTGGGATCGATGATGATGAATGGGTAAAAAGCCGCCTTGAGCAGTAGTTTGATTGATGAGAAGAGATTGGCATCAATGTGTCATGGTCAGTTATACCAGCAAAGAATGGCAAGAGCGTACAACAAGAAAGTGCGTCCAAGGAAGTTTGAGGTGGGACAGTTAGTGTTGAGACGTATTTTGCCTCATTGGGCAGAAGCAAAAGGAAAGTTTGCTCCAAATTGGCAGGGACCATTTGTCGTAACCAGAGTGTTGTCTAATGGTGCATTATATCTGACAGATGTAGAAGGAAAATGTGCAGAAATGGCCATCAATTCCGATGCGGTCAAGAGATACTATGTATGATTTCTCTATTTTTTATTGTACTTATTTGTATTTGGCATATTTAAAGATTGAAATGACGAAGGTGTTTTGTTCTGCTATCTAAACACTTTTACCCCTTGTCATCCCCTTTGAGCCTTACTTATTTTCTTTCATATCCCTCTTTCGGAATCAATGTCACCATTAAAAAACGTGAGTGCGGAAGAAAAGAAAATGAAAAGAAAAAGAAAAAGAAAGAAAAGTGAAAAGAAAGGAATAAAAGAAGAAGAAAATTGAAAAGTGAAAAGAAGAAAGAAAAGAAAAAATAAAAAGGAAAGAAAATGAAGAAAAGAAAGGAAAAGAAGAGCGAAAAAAAAAAGAGAAAAACAACAACGTAGTCTCTATGACGTGAACTACGTTTGACTTGATCCCGAAAGGGTACGTAGGCAGCCTCTCTGAGGTTCAGTCATACCAAAATAAAATTCAAAAGTCCCCAAGCAAGAAACTGGGGCAGAAGTCGTGGTTGTTGTAAGAAATCTTATTTCGAAAGTTGTAATTTTAACCCATTTTGAAATTATTTTGAGACTTTCATACCCTTTCTTTCTAACCCCGTCCAAAGCCCACATTACGGTCCAAAGAAAGACCTTCTTATCAATCTTTGAGAAATGCCAAGTCAAGCAGGTAAATGTAATTCATGTCTGGGGCAACACTCTGGTTCAATAAAGAAAAGCAAAAAGATAAAAATGAGAGTCTTATTGGTGAAAACCTGCACAGGCACCGTAAGGCGACGGGAGTTGAGAGAAAGAATAAAATGAGAGAGTCTTATTGGTGAAAACCCTTGCGGGCACCTTGAGGCGAAAGTGAGTTGAGAAATGATTGATGGAGAAAGGTCTGTTGGTGGAAAATTGTTTCGAGGCACCACAGGACGAAGAAGGCTAAGGTTTGGATAAATTAATAAACTGATGGAAATTCTGGGGCAACAAAGGGTGGCGACCAAGAGTTGGTTAGTTGGACAGATTGGGCCGATTAGTCCGAAATGCATGTCATAACGATTGGTACCGGCTGTTCCGGTCAGATAAGTTTCGTTCCCCTTTTCTTTTTAGCAGTCATCCAGTTTTGGATTCTTCTTACCCCTAACTCGTAAACTCATTGCATTCATTTTATTTGGGGGTTTTATCTGTCTAAAATGTTTCAATATCAGTTTTGCTCAAAGCAAGTGGAAAGGGATTTCAAAACTCACTACCAGATTCCAGAAAGTGTAAAGCGCGATGTGGTCAGAGCATGTCAAAAACAATGTGATGAAAGGTGGAATAAAGGGAATCACCGGAAATGTCTTCGGTGGAATGATTGGGAAATGTCGTGGGAAGTGCAAAGGTTCAGAAAAAGGGTCAGAGGTGTGAAACAACAACATGGGTACAGAATACTCGGTTTGTCAGAGTCAGGGGTTCGAAGATCAGTCAGAAAGTCAAAGCGGTTCAGGGTCAGTTCGGGAAGCCAGTCGGAACAAAACAATGCAGCAGAAAGATCTCCAGCAAGAAGGCCACCAACTAACCACCATTTTTAACTGACAAATTTTCTTTGATTAAAATAGGGGCAGAAAAGTTTGTTTGTTTCAGAGGAACTCTCTGTGGAGAAAGGCAGTCACCAAAAGCCACCAAACTAGGGCAGAAGCTTTTTTCTTTGTTTTGTCTATTTGAAGTCAGGAGCCTGCCTGGAGAGCAGTGAATACTTTCAAACGCAGTAGTCAGGAGCCCGTTTGGAGAGCAGGGAATACATTTCAAGTCAGCAGTCAGGAGCCCGCCTGGAGAGCAGGGAATACATCTCAAGATAGAAGTCAGGAGCCCGCCTGGATAACAGAGGAATACATTCAAGTTCAAGTTCAGCAGTCAGGAGCCCGCCTGGATAATAGACGAATACATTCAAGTTCAAGTTCAGCAGTCAGGAGCCAGCCTGGATAACAGAGGAATACATTCAATTTCAAGATTCAGAAGTCAGGAGTCCGCCTAGAGAATAGAGACATACAGTTCAAGTTTCAGTAATCGGGAGCCCACTCGTACAATAAGGGAATACATTCAAGTTCAGCAATTTGAAGAAAGGAACAACACCTCAGTTTGTAGTTTGCAATGGCAACAAGGGATTTTACCAAGATAACACAAGACAACAAGGCAACGAGGAAGTATAATAACAAGTTTGAAGAATTCAGATAGGATTTTGTAATTCATAGGTCATAGTTTAGTTTAGCTCCTTTTATTTTGCCATGGTGTAATAAGGAAGGTCAGCAAGCAGTAGCAGCAGCAATCGTAGTGAAATCATAGCTCCTGGTAGTCCCAGCTACCAGACACTCCTGAACTACACTGACCTGATTCCTGTTTAGCCCAGGATATGTAGGCAACCTCCGAAACAGGGTGCGGTCAAACTTTTTTTAAAAAAATGTTTCACACGGAATATTCAAACGGGCAAAAATCGCTCATTTCCGCTCACTTATCTTTGCACGAAAACTCTTCGTGTTTCCAGGCAAAGAGGGGCAGCTGTGAGCATGTGATTTTTGCCCAAAGCAAATTATTCCCAGAAATTCAAACAAAACAATTTCTTTATTATTTTACAATTTTTGTGAATTTTGATGTCATTTTCTGTTAGTTGTTGCATTTTATCTGTGCATTTTAATTCATATAAAAAATACAAAATATGCATTTGCATTTAGGATCTAATTTCATATTTTAGTATTAATAAGGGGTTAATTTGTTTTAGAACAAAATATGAATAAAATAACAAAAATAGTTCACTTTTGCATTTTTAATTATTTAATTGTGAATTCGTCACGAAATAGTTTTTAAAATAATTTTAGAAATCAATTAGTTTAATTTTGAAATATATTAGGACTTTATTTTAATTGTTGCAATTTTATAAAATTAAAAAAAAAATACAAGATGAAATACAAAAATTAGATAAAAGAAACAAATGAAAAGGAAAAAAGAAAACAAAAAGAATAGAGAAAGGTCCGCCCACGATTTGGGCCATGACCAAGTGATTCACCCAGGCCCAAACCCCTTGACCCGGTCCAATCCCTCAGCTAAACGAAACGACGTCGTTTCGAGAGGCGTCAGATCAGGACCGTCAAGGTCTCTTGATCGAACGGATGAGAAGTGTAGGTCGTTGAATATATTAGTGTCCAAAAGTTAGCCCACCCCTCTCAGACCCCCCCCCCCCCCCCCGTCCATCTCTAACCTAAACCCTAAAAACCAGCCGCCCCCATATCCTTTCATCGGAGCTCGCCGGCGATGAACGACACCTACTCCAAATTACCCCAAAATAACACCACGAGACCTCCTCTTCTCCCTCATCATGAATCCACCACCCGTTTCCTTCAAATCCCGCCCTAGCTCGCCGAATCCTCGATCAAAGATTCTCCGGCCAAAACCCAAAGTAACCCAATCACCACCAAATTAACACCATGTGACCGTCTGGGACTCCTCTACCCAACCCCCATAGCCCTATCTCTCGAATCTACCTGGAACAGCTCGAATATCAAATTGAAGGTTTCCGACCAAAAACCCTAATGCAAAGTCTCCATGATTTCGGACCCTAACAACCCTAACCAGGTGTTTTCTTAAGAAAACACATGGTTAGGGATATTACGGGTCAGAAATTTTCGGGGATTTGGAGAAACAACCACTGGCCGGAGCTCTTCGTTGTTAGTGAGTTCTTGTTGGCATTTTCTTTTATTTCAATTCTTTTTCCTTTTTTGATTTTCTGCATGCGTGAATTCCATGGTTAATGTCTAGTTTAATTTGCATTTTAATTTTTGTCAATATTGTTCTAATCTTGTGTCCTGATTTGTTTTGATTAAGTCTAGTTGTTTGTTTGATTTTAATATGTTCCAATTCCTGATCTTAGTTTGATTTTTAGTTAAGCCGTTGATAATTTGTTAATTAGTTTTACTAAGTTTTGTTTGAATTAATTTCTGGTGTTCCTTTAGTTTAGGTTAATTACTAGTTAGTTCAGTTTCAGTTTAATTAGTCGTCGTTTGGTAGTTAGTTTGGTCATTAATTCTGAGTTCAATCGATAGATTCAACAAGAGTTTAAATTGGGGTATATTCAAAGCTTAAGAAACTGTCTTGGTTATAACTGTAATTTTAGTTTAAGTTCAGGGGTAGTTTAGACATTTAGGATTGGGCAGCACATGGTAGTTGAAACTAGAATCTTCTAGGGCCTTCTAGAGTGGTACTTTAGTGTAGATTTCAATAATTTTAGTGGGATTACTTGGGTAACAAGTTAGAAAATAAGAGACTAATTGAATAAATAGGTAAGGGACTGACATTAAAAACTGAAAATCTGAGGGTTGCCCTCATTGGTGCTTATAAAAGGGCATGCCCTTTACTTCATGGGGAGGTTTTTTTCAGCCATCGAATTCCCCCAAAAACTCTTTCTCTTTCTGAAATTTTCAGATCTGAAGTAGAAATTTAAATTTCAAAAAAAAAACTCAAAAATAAAAAAATATCACTATTTCATTGGAAATTGTAGACTAATGTTGATGTTCTAGTTACTAATTCACATCGTCTAGTTCACTCTTTGATTGCTGATGCTCAGAATGGTTGCTGGGTGATTTCGAGCAGTTTTTGGGTCTAATTAGATTGTGTTTGATTGAGATTTGGTTCTGTGAAAGTATGTTGATGCCTTTCTAGTATAACTGAGTGCATTTCAAGGGTTTTGGTTTAATCTGCTTGTTTCATTTGAGTTCTGAACCTTCCTGGAATTTTTGGATTCATTTTCTGGGTTGTTTGTTGTTCTGTACTGCTGAAACTTGCTTACTGCTACTGCTGCTCGTGCGTTGCTTCAGCTGACTTCCAACTCTTCTTTGTTTTGTGGTCTAAATATCAGGTATATGTACTGAATCTCAAATCATGTAGCTGTCCAGTTGGAATGAAATGAAATGGAAGTATAACTTCATTGGAAGCTTCAGTTATTGTCGTGTTTTATCATAGTTGATTGTAGTAGTTTGGACTGTAATTAAAATTGTTTTACACTGATTTAGATTGGTTTGGACTGTTAAACTCATGGATTGTTCGGGATCGTTTGTTAGACATGTTGTAGTTTAATTTCATTTGGTGTAGTTAAGTTTTGAAAAATCAGAAGTTATTCAAAGCATAAAGCGATCTTGTGATTCACAGTCCTCACTCGTCTTAATAACTGGCAGTGTAATCTTAGAGTCACATTGTTTGTATTTAGTAATGGTAATTGTGAGTTAGTTTAGAGCTGGACGTGTAATTTGACTGTTGGATTAGCTTATCACTAATTAGCCTAGAATAGTTTGTTGATTAACTCTGTTAAAAGACATAAGTTTGGAAATTGATTCTGGACTTGCATCTTTAGTTGATAATTGGATATTTGAATTATTGTGGATAATTAGTTAAGGTTAATTGCAACATGAGTTAGGAAGTATTATTAACTAGGAACTGAAGCAAAACTGGGCTGAACGTTATTAGCATAGAATTAGTGTAGAATTTCAAACTCAGCATGTTCTCAAGGTCCAACTCGCTAGTTGGTTTCAATTCAGGAGGGATTGGGCCAATTACTTGAGCCCAGAATTGCTAAAGGGTCTTTATTAATATATTTTGTTTAAGTAACTCCAATTATTTAGGGCCTCTTTTGCTTTATTCTTAGAAACAAAAATATAGAGAATCGTACTTGCTTTAGGTTTGTCCTGTAATCAATAAAATGATATGAGTCTCGCAAAACAAAACACATAAATTGCGGGGCCCTCAATAATGTTATATGAAAATATTTAGAATTCAGGAGGGTCGTTCAGCGAATTTCACGGTTTTTCCCAAAATAATAATACGCTAGACTCTTTAAGTATGACTTTAATAAAATTACGTTCCTAAACTCGGGTGCGAATTGATGAGACCCAAATCCAAATCTCAACGGAGTCAAAATGTGTTGAAAACCACGGGTGCATTGATTGCGACGTGGTTCGAAATGCGTTATCACGACGTTGCAATTCTTTTAAAATAACGATAAAAATGGTTTACGAATAAAAGGCACATAAGCTAGCATGTATTAAAATCAGATAAAATCAAATACAATAGTTGAGCGACCATGCTAGAACCATGGAGCCCGGGAATGCCTAACACCTTCTCCCGGGTTAACAAAATTCCTTACTTAGATTTTTGGTTCGCGGACTATTAACAGAGTCATACGTTTCCTCGGTTCGGGATACAACCGGTGACTTGGGACACCATTAATCTCCCAAGTGGCGACTCTGAATAATAATAATAAATCCCGTTCTGATTGTCCTTTAATTGGAAAAACTCTTTTATGCCTTTACGAGGTGTAGTGAAAAAGGAGGTGTGACAAGCTTAACTGTTGTGTGAGTGAATGCGAGATTTGCAGAAGAGTTAAAAATTCTAATGATTTGTGTTTCCACAAGCTTATGAAGGATCGAGTTTAATCTCACTATGGTATTGAGGCAACAATGGAGTATATGCGTTATGAGTATAGTATGTTGTGATCTATGGCTTCGAGCCAAGTTGGGGATCTTGCTATTGGTTAGCGGATTGTGCGGTTATGTACTATGTTAGTTCTGATTTGATGCATGCTGGTGAATCAGTTCTGGTTGTGGAAATTGGGCCGAGAATGGCACGAGTGAAGGAAAATTTTTGACAAGATGTCATGAGCTCAGATGATCAGGAGATAAGTTTCGATGTTTACGGTAAGTTGGTATTGTCTTCAGCGTCACCTAAGATCGGTATTTTATAAAAAGGGTTTTGCGTCCTGGTTAATAATTCTTGATCGCTCTTTAGCATTAGTGCAACCGGTGGTTTGGATGTACGCTCCAGATATTGTTGTGGTAGGTTGTGGGAGTGTGTCCCACGGGAAGATTATATAAGTGTGGCATGTGATCACTTGATTGATTAAAGATGTAAACCAAGTATGATGTTTGCAACAGTGTGATGTTGAGTATAGTTTTCTATATGCTATTTAATATGCCTTGCTTCTTGTTTTCTAAGGAAAGTCCGTATTAGTGCGTGGGATTGGTAATTCCTTCCAGAGTTCGTTTTCTTTTTTTGTATCACATTCGAATTGGTAGCCTGTTGGCATATTGGGGCATCATATGCGGCTTTTGATTATGTCTGGGGTGGCTTATTGCCTGAGCAGTTCGTAATGGGTGAGACGAGATCATTGAATTCGATATCAGTACAATCTAAGTATATGAAGTAAATTAAGGGGTTAAGACCATTGTTTGCTTCAGAATGAGGTGATAGTTCTTGCCAGAAGTATAGACCCAATAAATTGTTGATTCGGCGGTGTTATGAATTTATACAGATCTCATCTGTCGTATCGGTATTATAAGAATTTGAACAAGACCTATGTATGTCATGCAGAGCATGGGATGTGTAATTATTTTTCTTCTAGATGGGATCAATGGAAGTTCTTGACTAGTTGAGTACGTAAACGTTCATGGTTCGGAAAGGAGGTGAAGTCCTCATGTTACCTTAGGATGGTATGGTATATGCGATATGTTGTGAAGGGTTGAGATTTGCGTGTGTAAGGTTACAGTTCAGTTATGAATGGAAATTCATAACATTCTTAGATGGTACGAGCAGCTTTAGGTGATTAGAGAAATGAGCTTCAGATAATTAAAGTGAATGATCTTCAGATGATTAAGGAAATGGTATTGCTAATTGGAAGTGATTTGATGAGAGTATATGTCTCAGAAAAAGGTAATGTGATTAAACTGATGATATTTTGGTAGTATTGCGGCATGTTCTTGGTGGGTCCACTGGTGGTATTCGGGTTTGCTTGGTAGCACAGGGAAATTTTGAGTATCTGTCATGGAATGATTGGGTATCAAAGGTGTGCATGTATTCGCATGGTGGAAATTGGAATCAAGTATGATTATTTGTGTGCCATATGGAGTTGGAGACTAGGAGTTCTCATGTACAGGCTAGGTTGTGGTGGTGGATTGTGTTTATTCGCTACCGTTTAGCGGCAATCGGGATTTGGAGGCTCGAGTGGATCTTTGTTTGCTGGTATGTTAGATTTTGGATATGATGTCGGAATTCAGACTGGTTGTCTTAGTGTTGAGTGATTCTGAACTATTGCGCTACGGGAAATACCGAAAATGCCACGGGTTGAGTGATGAAGTGCATTGGATTAGGTTCTAGCAGAGTGGTTTATATTTCAAAGGAAAAGCGGACGGTTGGGAAGGATTGCTTTCTTAATTGGGCATTCGTGACGGATGTCAGTGCAAAGGTTGCTATCATTAATTCAGTTCCGGTGTTGGGGTCTTTTCAGATAAGTTTCATATGGCTAGGCATGTCGCCGGGCGAGGTTGTTGATTTCGGTATTAATTTGGTGTCGGGCACCGGATCGTCTTGCTCGGAGTTGTAGTAGTGGAAGTCGAGCGGGATGAGTAATTGGGTGTTGCTCGGTGAATAATGTACCGGTTATGTTCTATCAGGTTTGCGTGGTGTGTGTTATTTGTTTCACCATGGGTGTAATGATTTGTTTTGGCTCCAGACATCAATTGAGCATGGTTGTCGATTTCAAGCATAGTGACTTGAGGTGTTTCTGTGGAGTAGTATTTGGATCGGAACGCGCGTTGCAGCAAAGCTGTGAAACATGACATTGCGGGTCAAATTTGTGTGTCATGTTTCTATAATGTGAGACAGGGTCTCAACCTTGTGTTGTAGCAGTACTGGTGAGTTTCAGGTACAGCTCTCTCAGTTGAGTCATTTTCATGAATTGAGTATGTTCAGACCGTTTCTTATTGGTGCATGTATTATGCAAGTTGTGTCTTAGGCATATATTGATGTGTCATGTCACCTGAGTAGTGTGTTTGGTCATAAGAGATCGTTGAAATCATTAATGAATGCAAACGGATTCGATTTCAGTATGTGCGATGGGTAAATATTGAGGTTCAATTCAAAATTTGCTATGGTAATTACCAGGAGAGAAATTACTTCATGAATGGTTGACATAGGAAATGGTTATTATTTATTGCATGTTTCCTTTATCATTGGCAGTATGTGAAAGCGTTGGAATGAGGCTTTAGTTGTTAAGAGGTTTCCTATCGATATTCGATTATTATGTGCAGCTACTGTGAATAGAAATTATCGTTTCGAGTGTTTGAGTTATGTGGTATATCAGATAATTGCACCTGATGTTGCAGGTATGGGTTATTACAGCTGGTTCGGGCTTATTCTGAGTATGGATGTGAAGTTCTAATCTTGTGTATGATTTCGGAAGGTGCAGTGTGGTTCTATGGTTTATGGACTAGATGGATTGTGAAATTTCAGCTATGTTGTGTTATCGGACCTATGCGAGATAGGGTAGTGTGGGATCACCCACGGGTATATTCTTGGTAAAAAGTTGTTCAGCTATTGGTTGGCTTCTAGGACAACTCTGGGTACGCTCGAGGACGAGCGTTTGTTTAAGTTGGGGAGGATGTGACGACCCGACCCGTCGTCTCGTGAGTTACCGCCCATTTTCCCCATTTCCTATTTCTTTATGCTTCATTATCAGGATGGGTGTGAACGAGTTGATTTGGATTGGTTTTAGTAGGAAATGAGACACTTAGTCTCTTTAAGGAAGGTTTGCTTTGGAAAAGTCAACCGGACATTGACTTATGTGTTAGAGGGATCGAATTTGAATCCCGATGATTTGGTTAGCTTCGGGGGATGATTTGTGACTTAGGAGTGTGATCAGAAGTAATTTTGGAGGTCCGGTGTAGAATTAGGCTTGAATTGGCGAAGTTAGTATTTTGGCGAATTTCGGTTGATAGGTGAGATTATGATCCGAGAGTCGGAATGGAATTCCGAGAGTTGTTGTAGCTCCGTTAGGTGATTTGGGATATGTGTGCAAAATTTTAGGTCATTCGGACGTGGTTTGGTTGGGTTTTTGATCAAAAGTGTATTTCGGAAGTTTTTGGAAACTTAGGCTTGAATTCGATGAGTTTTGGGTAATTTCATGTTGTTTGAGGTATTTTGATGATTGGAACAGGTTTGAATGATTTTATGAGTTATCTTGGCATGTTTAGTCTGGGTCCCATGAGGCTCGGATATGTTTTGGAAGAGTTTTGGAAGATTTTGGCGTTTCGATTATGAGCATGTAATGATCCAAAGGTCCATTTTTAGTTCTAGAGATTGAAATTTGATTTTGAGACTTCTTGAATTTTGATAATGAATTATAGGAGTGATCTGGAAAGTTCAGTCTAATTTCATCAAGTCGCGATTGGGTTTTGACGCGAAATATGAGTTAATTGTTTAACGAGCGAAATGGGTATTGAACTGAGCAAATGAGCTCCAAATTGAGTTTCAACTTAAGGGCTATGTTCGTATTATTATTTGTGACTCATAGGAACAAGAATCATCGAATTCCGAGGTCCCAGGCCCGAGAAATGAATTTTTGAGTAAAATTGCTTTCTGAAAATATTTAAGGAAAATGGAAATGAAATTTGATTAGAAAGTGATGGTATCGGGACCGTATTTTGGTTTCGGTGCCCGGTACAGGTATTATATATGGTTTAAGCACTTTCTGTAAAGTTTGGTTGAAAACGGACGTCGTTTGACGTGTTTCAGACTCAAATGGAAAATTTGATGTTTTATGAAATTTGAAAGAATTCTTGGATTTTTACGCTTAATTCGTGGTATATGATGTTATTTTGGCGATTTGATCACACGGTTAAGTTCGTAGGATATTTTTGAGTTAGTGTATGTGTTTGGTTTGGAGCCCCGAGGGCTCGGGAGTATTTCGGAGGTGTCTCCGAGTGATTTCGGACTTAGGAAAATTGGAGAAAATTGGAGAAAATTGCAGAAATAGTACCCCGTGAATAGTACCGTGTACAGTACCCCGTGAACAGTACCGTGTACAGTACCCTATGATCAGTAGCGTGTATAGTACCCCGTGAACAGTACCGTGTACAGTAACACGCATGAACAGTAGCCGAAAATTCTGGACAGTGTAGTGAAAGAGCAGTCCGATTTTCTTTCATTTTTTTGGACTTTCAAGCTAGGATTCTGGGCAATCTTGAGCGAGAAGTTATGGGAATTCTTGGGGTAAGTGTTCTTGACTCTCTTGTGATTATATTCCATGAATAAATCTTCATTTTTGGCTTAGGATTATTGATATTTGAAGAGAAATGGATGATTTTCTAAAATTCCCTAAAGATGAATTTTTAAGATTTGAAAGCCAATCCGATGTCGGATTTTGGTAAAATTTATAAGGTTGGACTCGTGGTTGGATGGGGGTTCATATTCCGTGACTTTTTTCATATTCCGAGACGCGGGCCCCATGGCCGAATTTTGAGTGTAATTCGGATTTTTGATGGAAAATGTACAATTCCATATGAAATTAATTCCTATAATTTTTATTAACTGAATCGAATCGTTATGGCTAGATTCGAGGCATTCAGACGTCAATAAGGGGCAAAGACATCGCGAGCTAGAGAATTAGCCGGTTCAAGGTGAGTAATTGATGTAAATGATGTCCTGAGGGTTTGAAACCCCGGAATTTCACATCGTAACACTATATTGAGGTGACTTGCACGCCGGATAACGGGCGTGGGGTAGAGCACCATTGGGGATTGTGACTTAGTCCGTCCCGAGAGATG
Organism: Nicotiana sylvestris; assembly: GCF_000393655.2. Lineage (NCBI taxonomy): Eukaryota > Viridiplantae > Streptophyta > Magnoliopsida > Solanales > Solanaceae > Nicotiana > Nicotiana sylvestris. Next base: position 153,326,071 of record NC_091063.1, on the reverse strand, counting down.
TTTGTACCGTGTTTTCTACTTGAACTAAATTGAGAATCATCCTTACTTAGATTTAATTATTACATTTGGGCTTCTTGCCAATTATTTGAATCCTTCAGGGATTGATATCACTGCTTTCGCATATTTTGCATATCATTTGACCTCAGTCCAAGGTTTTAAATACTGTTTTGCAAACTCAGCCATCTTTCTAAGATTTAAAAACTTAAATGATATTTCGGGCTGAGAACTACTATTTTACAAATGCCCAAGGGGATTATGATGGTTTCTGGACTGAGCATGGACTGGGCTGCGCGCCGCAGCAGTATTACATTGATATTGAGGCCGAGAGCCAGGTTGAGTACATTGATATTGAGGCCGAGAGCCTGGTTGATTATACTGAGATTGATATGAGGCCGAGGTCCTAGATTTGATGCCACGAGATGGCTTGATATTGCGCTTGGGCTGTAGGAGCCCCTCCGGAGTCTGTACACACCCCCTGTGAGCGTCGTTGACGATAACTAAATGGATGGCTCGGGCTGCACGCCGCAGTGGGTACTAGAGTGTACCATCATATGCATTGCATTGCACTCATGCATTTGTTTTTATCGGTTATACCTGTCTCAGTATTTGGTACTCTGATTTAATTGACTTGTTGCTTCACTATTTGTTGTTCTAAACTGCCAGTTATAGTTTACTTTGTATTTTTCCATGATTTCTTATTCTCAGCCTTTATTTATGTTTATTACTCACTGGGTCGGAGTACTCACATTACTCCCTGCACCTTGCGTGCAGATCCAGGTACACCACAGGCAAAGTGAGGAAATATTTAGCTGAGCAGGCAGTATCCGGGAGTATTGAGGTAGCTGCATGGCGTTCGCAGCCTTGATCTCTCCCCTCTATCTCTATCTTTTATTCCGTGTTTTTCCTAGACAGACTTGTAATAGGTGGATATTCTGTATTAGAGGCTCATATTCGTGACACCGGATTCTATTGGGCTATGGTGTGGTATTTTAATTGAACTTCCGCAGATTTTATTATTAATTATACACTTGAATGAAATGACTTAGTAAATTCTCTGTGATATTTATCTATAATCTGAATAAGAATTTGGGATAATGTTGTTGAATGGTCGGGCTTGCCTAGCATTGTGTTGGGTGCCATCATGACCGGGGTTAGGGTCGTGACAAACATGCTCTTGGGTCCTAAACTACCCGGACAATAGTATAATAGTAGCTACGCACGGACTCTCGTCACCTCGTGCGTACATAGCCCTCACAAATAGGAGCACATAGCCAATTAACTCACCTATGGGAACAATTCCCTCTTACAAGGTTAGAAAAGAGACTCATCTCGCTCCGAAGAACCATAACCGACATTCCACGCTCTTCCGAAGAATCAAATTGATTCACAACGCTCCAAAACTAGTCAATAATTATGAAAATCCATTAATATACGCTCAACTAATCATTACAATCCAATTTATAATAATTCCTAGCCTCGATCGAAAAGTTGACAAAATTGCCCTCAGGCCCACATGCCCGGATTCTGAAAATTTTCGAAGATTAAGCTTACCCATAATTCTACGAACTCAAATATATAATTTACTCTCAATTCCATACCCAAAATCGTGGTCAAATTCCAAGAATATAAATTTCTAGGTCTTTCTACCAAAACCCCAAATTTCTACCAATTTACATGCTAAAATCCATACATAATCGATGTATTTAACTCAAGATAGATGGGATTAGCTTACCTTATCGTTGATGATGAAAAGTCCCACTTGAAACTCTCTCAAAAATTGCCCAAGCCAAGAAATTATGAGAGAAAATGGCCAAATCCCAATTTTTAAAACACCTCTTTGCCTCCAACACTTTTCGCACCTGCGGTCCCCCGACCGCTTCTGCGGTTCCGCAGGTGCGGCCCCACTACCACATCTACGGCCCTTCCCAGGCTGCCCTTTCTCCATTTCTGCGCCTTCTCCACCGCAGATGCGGTACCGCATATGCGGCCAAACGATCGCATCTGCGGTCCCAGCCCTCGTCACGCCTAACCGCTTCTGCGGGGCCGCTTCTGTGGTGAACCCTCCGCAAAAGCGGTTATACCAGCAACCAGATCCATTCAGCTATCCAAAATTCCAAATTTCAATCCATTAACCACCCGGAATCCATCCGAGGCCCCCAGAAGCCCAACCAGTCCCAAAACACATTACGGACTTGCTCGAGACCTCAAATCACATCAAACAACGCTAAAATCACGAATCAACCTCCAATCCAAGCTTTATGAACTTTAGAATTTCAAACTTCTACTTTCGATGTTTAAACCTACCAAATCACGTCTGATAGACCCTAAATTTTGCAAACAAGTCACATTTGACATTACGGACCTACTCCAACTTCCGGAATCGGATTCCGACCCCGATAAAGTCCATTTCCGGTCAAACTTCTCGAAAACCTTTAATTTTCTATCTTTAGCCAAATGACCCCAAAATGACCTACGGACCTCCGAATTCACTTCTGATCGTGCTCCCAACTCCAGAATCGCCATACGGAGCTACTCCTAGACTCGGAATCCCAAACGGGCATCGATAATATTGAAATGCACTTCAAGCCAAACTTATGAAATTTCTTCCAAAATGCTAACTTCCACAATAGGCGCCAAAACGCTCCCGGGTCATCCAAAACCCGATTCGGGCATACGCCCAAGTCCGAAATCATCATACGAACCTGCTGGAAGCTTCAGATCCCTATTCCAAGGTCGTTTACTCTGAAATCCAATCTTAGTTAATTCCTTTAACTTTAAGCTTCCGAAATGAGAACTCTCTTGCCAAATCAACTCTAAACTTCCCGAAATCCAATTCCGACCATGCGTACAAGTCATAATACCTGAAATGAAGCTGCTCATGGCCTCAGACTGCTGAACGACGCGCTAGAGCTCAAAACAACCGGTTGATTCATTACATTCTCTCCCACTTAGACATACGTTCGACCTCGAGCATGCTGAGAACTATACTGAAGTAGTCTGAAATCACTGTTTCACACCTCATGCACCTTCTCGTGCTACCACAACTCAGTTGAGCACATTAACTCGATAAATTCTGAGATATTCTCTTTCATTCAAGCAAATAAGCCTCAGAGCCCAATTCTAACATCCGAAATTCAATGCCAGGACTGCTTTCAACATATGCTCACCATAACAATGACTACATGCAGTACCAAAACACGACTGCCTACCTTAGCTGAATTCACCCCTTGTACCATTTTACTCACAGGACCACAATAACATTCTCTGAGCATAGTATTCGAAATTCCACGAATCTGATGCTCACAACGCACCTCAGGATATACATAGTTCTTAATCTAACTCTTACAATACCGCCAAGACGGAATATAGGCATAGAAATTCATAACCAGCTGCCGAATCAACAAATAATCGGGTCTATACTCCTGACAAGAACCCTCACCTCATTCTGAACCAAATAATGATCTTTGCTCCTTAATATATTCCATGTAATCAGATTGTACTGATCCTAAATCCAATAATCTCGTCTCACCCAGTACGAACTGTTCAGGTAGTAAGCTGCCCCGGACATGATCCAAAGTCTCATATGATGCCACAATGTGCCAATAGGCTACCAATTCGCATGCGATACGAAAGAAAAATGAACTACGAAAAGGAAATCTGATTACCCCGCTCGCAAATCATAAATGCGATGCAGGCAACATACTAAATAGTCACCCCGTTCGCTAATCATACATGTGATGCGGGCTCACAGCTAATACGAGCTTTCCTCAGAAAATAGGAAACAAAACACATAAAAACAGATATGGGGAACTTTACTGAACATCACACTATTGCAGTGCGCAATCCGATCCAAACAGCATAACCATGGCGACGTGTCACCCGATCCACACAACACAACCATGGTGGCGTGCCACTCGATCCAAATAACATAACCATGGTGGCGTGCCATCCGATCCACACGTAGAACTCACATAAGGAGATGCACATCGAGCTAAATTGCTCATCACAATAAAATACCGAAATTTGGTCACGAGCACGCTAAGTTCATAATACCATCCCTGAGGGGACATATCGCACTATAAGCTACGAAACTCAAACACAACTGAGGTGTGATATACGATTTGAATCTCAAGAGCTATTTTGCTCGAATAACATCATCTCAATGCGGAAACTTAACACATAAGCAATTTACCAAGCCGTCTCTCAACTCACACGGCACAATGCATCATTGCATGGAATAGATAACGACGAAATGACACCCCGACTTCTCTCCCATAAGCAGCGTATTGCTGAATTGAACACATCTTACCTGATATAGAGCCCATATTCACATTAAATTCACCCAAAGGCCTCAAATCGATTTCTGATTGCACCAACTAGGCTAATGACCTTTCATGGGTCCATAATAACCCCCTTTTCTCGTAACACACAAGATCAACTGTCATAACTGGAGAAATCCTCCATAGTCCACAACTCAATAAACCAACTGCCCTCCAGGTATAAGTTCTCAAATTAATGATACTACCAAAATCTTCATACTTGGTTTAAATCTTTAATCAATCAAGTGACTACATGCCACACTTATACAATATTCCTGTGGGACACGCTCCCACAACCTACCATAACAAACAACAGGTCCGTACATCCAAATCACTGGCCGCACTAACGCTGAAAAGCGATCAAGAATCCTTAACCAGGATCCAAGGCCTTTTCCGCGAAACACTGATCTCAAGTGATGCTGAAGACAATACCAACTTACCTTAAACATTGAAACTCCTTTCCTGCTCGTCCGAGCTCGCGACATCCTTGTCAACGCTGAACTGCAACTTTGATCCTCACTTCAAATTCCATACTACTCGCTGCACCTACATGCCACTATACAATAGAACACTCTTTTTATCATAACTTCGGAACCACTAATAGGTTAACACCTCCTCATATAAAAACTTTTCACTTAACTCACTTTAGAAGAACCATACTAACACACAGGTGAATTTTCATAGCCGTACAATATGCAAATATCTAAGTAGTAGTCTAAGCCACCATAGCCCTTCCGGTATACGCCTACACATAACAGGCCATAACCGTAGAATGCTTCTGAATAACATCAATTACGGCGGCCGACAAGCCTCACACGTACCGCCACACACATGCATAACTTGATCACACTGAAGGAACTGATCTCTACCACCAATATGCCAACTCAAATGTGGCTAACCAATCTATCTTCCTTCGATTTACCCTGATTGCCTTATTAATAATAATAACTCCATTCAACACATAACACACTCCATTTGCACTCGTCCCGAGTGACCTTGAATCACGAGACCATGCTATCTCAAATTCCATGAACCATTTCATACCTCCCAAGTACTACACTACAAGCCAACACATCATAGATCATTCTGGGCCTCTTCTCATAAGCTGCTACCAAGATGGATTCTTAGCCGTACCCATAGGCTCGAAATCATTAGGCATCACACTTTAACCTTTGAATTCACTAGGACCGTTGTTGAGAGCCGCTCGCTCTAACTTGACCCCAAATATAATCAACTCCATGAATCAAATAGCACACGAATACCCTCTCGACGAAGCACCCGGCATAATCACTTCCCTTGAAACCCGCATCTATACGAGGCATAAATCCTGAATCCTTCCCCAAGTTTGAACATGAGCCAATAAGGCCAACCATAGCACACCTTTAATCATTCCTTGCTCAAATCACCACTTATGGTCTTTTCCCATAGTTGAAATAACCCATCGATGTGCTAATAACTGGAAACCTTGCAAGTAGTTAACCATGCAACCCAATATTAGGCGGTGGGACTCTCCCACTTAGCTTGAAGCCACTATTACACAACTCTGGAACTCACCAGAATTCTTTATCTCTTGTTGACATAACCTTACGCAATCAACCTCCAAAATTCTCGAAATCCTTCTGTAAGACCCCTTTTTATACTCTGAATCATCAGCCACATTCGCATGACTGATCTCTTTTCTGAATAACTAATAGAATTCTTCGCAGAAGCCTCGCCAACCACGCGACCGCTAACCTGCTCACGGGGAATAATCCACCTATGGAAATCACTTCCCGACATCTTTCAATGCTGCTGCACGGGATATAATCACTACGACATCAATAACCCTTCCTGAGTTCGAGCTCACTCTCTAGCTACACAAGTCCATTCATCCCCCGCGGATGTCACTTAAATATGCAGCAACATCCTTCCAACTTGAAGTTGTGTTGTATACTTCTTCATTTCAAGCAGCTCTTTCCCGTTATCTCACATATCCTGTCGCATAATGGCCCATCCTTCAAATTAAATCCGTTGGCCCTAATCACAAATCTCTGAAGTTCCCAAATCGTCCCAAACTCTCCTTAAAATGCGTAGTCATGCTACCACAATTCCCATATGTAACTCCGCCACTTTCCCACTTTGGCGGAACTCATCCCTTTAAGCGACTACTCGACCTTTGCTACTTATACTTGGCCTTCTAGAAATTTTAGCCACCGCCTGACACTTCCCACATGTCTTTTATCATCCTTTGCTGCTCAGTTGTTGCCTCAAATAAAACCTATCATCGTAGCACTTGAACCCACAATAGCTACTAACCTTAAGCCTTTCTGAAGATCATATTTATCTAGCCGTCAACATTAGAAACACTGATTCGATCTGAATCATCGCACCCGCGATATCTAACAGTCGTTTCTTCAATACTATCTCGCAATATCCTGCTCCAAAGGCGAATTGTAGAAGATCATAACACCGGCGAATTTAGTACATTCAATAAAGACGACGATATCTCATCATAGATGAAAACTCCACCATGCCCGCAATTACCAAGTCTCGTTACCCCATTAACCCAAACTTGAACATTTTCATCCCGATTGACTTTCCCTTGCCGGGAATAAAATACCGAGTCTCTAGATCATGCACTGAGTAAACCTACCTTCAAGTCATTCACTACCCCGACACGTAGGCAAACATCCTACCATCATAACAACACCACGGAACAATCGTTTATAGGAATCATGGCAACTTGCGCCTAGCCTCAAAGCTCTCAGAAGTACCCCTACTGAGCTAAAACAATAGAATATCCTTCCACAAGGCGATGATAATAGCCCAACCAACTATATCGGGAAAACATCCCGCACCTATCACGACCCAATTCCCGAACCTGGTCGTGATGGCACCTGTCGTGAAGACAAGGCCAGCCAGACTAAATAGAACACCTCTTTTAAACAGTTAAATATCATAAATAGTTCTAAAGCATGATATAATACCCACAATTTGCAGAATTAATGATAACCTCAATAAGAACCATTCCGACACAACCCAAACCGGTGTGTCACAAGTCATGAGCAACTAAGAAATCCGGATACAAGTCTGTGGAACACTAAATCCGATACAATAGTACTAAGAACATGAAAATGATAAGATAAGGGAGGCACGGGGCTGCGGACGCCAATAGCTACCTCGTAGTCTCTGAATCACTGCCTAGACTGGGAGGATCAGCACTTAAGAGCGGACTGTATGATGCTTGAATCTGTACACAGGGTGCAGGGAGTAATGTGAGTACTCCGACTTAGTGAGTAATAATTATAAATAATGGTTGAAAGCATGAAAACACGTAAGGCACAAAGCAACTCTATATCAAAGCAGTAAAAATCACGTAAAGTAGTAAATCAGTGAGGAAGTCAAGTGAAATCTCTTTAAATTAGGTAAAACAGGTAACTTGGCAGGTAAATAACGAGTAGAAATTTGCCCCTCGGGCACAGTATCAATCACTCAGAACAGTATCAGCTCCTCGGGCTCACTCTCATCACTAGTGCTCATTCTCAGCTCTCGACCCATGTATCTCTCATAAGAACAGCAATCAGAATAACCGTTGCGGTGTGCAGCCCGATCCGTACATCGCTGCGGCGTGCAGCCCGGTCCATCTAGATAGTCGACTACGCTCATTGGGTGTGCAAACTCCGGAGGGGCTCCTATAGCCCAAGCGCTATATTACTGCAGCGTGAAGCCCGATCCATATAAGTATTGTTGCGGCGTGCAGCCCGATCCATAACATATATAATATCCTCACCATTGGGTTCTCAACCCCTCTCAGTCATTAACCTTACAGCCTCTCGGGCACAATAACAAGAGATAGGGATCTCAGCCCACAAATTCCTCTCATTTAGGAATAGTATGATAAAACCAGCTCAAATCATTTAAAACAGATAGAAACATGACTGAGGATATGATTTTTAACAAGTATAGCGAGGAAAATCAGCCAAAAATCCCCGAAGGGTTCAGATAGTTGGCACGAAGCCTAAATATGGCAATCAGCCCAAATCATGATGATAACAAATAAAGTTTCAGTCAAATACACGATAAAAATCATCAATCTGGACGGACCAAGTCACAATCCCCAGTAGTAAAAGACCCCACGCTCATCATCCAGTGCGTGTCTCACCTCAATATAGCACTACGATGTGCAATCCGGGGTCTCAAACCCTCAGGACATTATTTACAATCATTACTCACCTCGAACCGGCTAATTCTCTAGCTCGCGACGCCTTTGCCCCTCGAATTGGGCCTCCACACACGTTGAATCTATCCAAAATCAGAACGAATACGTCACAATATGCTAAGGGAACAAAGCCCAAGCTAAAACATTCGAAAAATATAAAAAATCCCGAAATTAGCAAAACCCGAGCCCCGTGCCCACATCTCGAAATCAGGTAAAATTTACATTTTCAGAATCCTCATACCCTCACGAGTTTAACCATACCAAAATTATCCAATTCCGATACCATTTGGTCCTTCAAATCATCATTTTATATTTTTGAAAGGTTTCACAATTTTCTTTCCAAATTCCATCCCAAATCATGAATTAAATGATGAATTCAATGATAGATTCATGTGCTTTAGCCAAATCTGAGTTAGAATCACTTACCCCGATGAATTTCTTGAAAAACCTTCGAAAAATCGCCAAAATCCGAGCTCTCTAGGTCAAACTATTAAATAAAATCCAAAACCTCGTATTTATAGAGTACCCCTCAGATTTCAGCCTCCGCAGTCCGCGCAAAAGCACTGCGGTCCGCACAAAATCACCGCGGCCTGCACAAAACCACCGCAGTCGTACTTCATTTTGTGCGGTCCGCACAACACATACCACGGCCGCACTTCCTTTTGTGCGGTCCGCGCGGGTGGGTTCCGAGGCCTGCAACCCTTTTGGACCTGCTACAACTATGATTTTGGCCTAAAACATCCCGGAACCTATCCGGAACTCCTGAAATTCCAAACCAATTGCACCAACACATCCCATGACATCGTTGAAGCTTGTTCAAAACCTCGGGACGCTCACAACAACATCAATCACCAATTTAACATAGGATTCAAGCCTAAGAACTCCAAGAACTCTTAAATTATGCTTTCGATCAAAAAGTCTATCAAATCGCATCCGAATGACCTAAACTTTTGCACACACATCCCAAATAACACAACGAAGCTATTTCCACTCTCGGAATTCCACTCCGACCCCTATATCAAAATCTCTCTTATCAACCGGAACCGCTAAAATATCAACTTTGCCAATTTAAGCCTAAATCTTCTCTACAATTCCAATACCCATTCCGATCGCGCTCCTAAGTCACAAATCACCTCCCGAAGCTAACCGAACCATCAGAACTCACTTCCGAGCCTTCTAGCTCATAAGTCATTATCCGGTTGACTTTTTCAACTTAAGCCTTCTTAAAAGAGACTAAGTGTCTCATTTCTTACCAAATCCTCTCCGAACTCGAACTAATCAACCCGATCACATAAAACATGGATAACGAAGCGTAAATAAGCTGAAATAGTGGAAAATGGAGTGGTAACTCATGAGACGATTGGTCGGGTCGTCACATCCTTCCTAACTTAAACAAACGTTTGTCCTCGAACGAGTCAAGAAACATACCTGAAGCCTCAAATAGGTGAGGATATCTGCTCCGCATCTCCCGCTCGGTCTCCCGGGTAGCCTCCTCCACGGGCCGACCTCTCCACTGCACTTTTACTGAAGCTATATCCTTTGACCTCAATTTTCAAACCTGACGACCCAAAATTATTACTGGCTCCACATCATAGGTCAAATCATCATCCAACTGAACCGTGCTGAAGTCCAACACATGAGATGGATCCCCAATATACTTCTGAAGCATAGAAACATGAAATACCGGATGCACGCTAGACAAGATAGGTGGCAAAGCAAGCTCATAAGCCACCTCTCCAATCCTCCGAAGTACCTCAAAAGGCCCAATAAATCGCGGACTCAACTTTCCCTTCTTCCCAAATCTCATAACACCCTTCATGGGCGAAACCTTCAGCAATACCTTCTCACCGACCATGTAGGACACATCTCGAACCTTCCGGTTTGCATAACTCTTCTGACGCGACTGCGATGTACGAAGCCTCTCCTAAATCACATTCACCTTCTCTAAGGCATCCTGAACCAAATTTGTCCCCAATAGTCTAGCCTCGCCGGGCTCGAACCAACCAACTAGAGACCTACACCGCCTCTCATACAAGGCCTCATACGGAGTCATCTGAATACTCGACTGGTAGTTGTTATTGTAGGCAAACTCTGCAAGCGATAGAAATCTATCCCATGAACCTCCAAAATCCATAATACAAGCACGCAACATGTCCTCCAATATCTGAATAGTACGCTCGGACTGCCCGTTCGTCTGAGGATGAAATGTTGTACTCAACTCCACCTGAGTACCCAACTCTTTCTGCACGGCTTTCCAAAACTGTGAAGTAAACTAAGTACCTCTATCTGAGATGATGGAAACTGGAACACCATGCAGCCGAACAATCTATCGGATATATAACTCTGCTAACCGCTCTGAAGAATAGGTAGTACAGATAGGAATGAAGTGCATGGACTTGGTCAGCCAATCCACAATCACCCAAATAGCATCGAACTTCTTCAAAGTCCATGGAAGTCCAACAACAAAGTCCATAGTGATCCTCTCCCACTTCCACTCAGGAATAACTATCTGCTGAAGTAAGCCACCCGGTCTCTGATGCTCATATTTCACCTGCTGACAATTGAGACACCGAGCTACAAATCCCACAATATATTTCTTCATTCTTCTCCACCAATAGTGCTACCTCAAATCCTGGTATATCTTCGCGGCACCCGGATGAATAGAATACCGCGATCTATGGGCCTCCTCTAGAATCAACTCTCTCAACCCATCCACATTGGGCACACAAATCCGTCCGTGCATCCTCAACACCCCATCATCACTGATGGTCATATCTCTGGCATCATCATGCCGAAATCTGTCCTGAAGGACAAGCAAATACGGGTCATCATACTAGCGCTCTTTGATGCGATCAAATAAGGAAGATCGAAAAACCATGCAAGCCAACACCCGACTGGGCTCCGAAATATCTAACCTCACAAACCGATTGGCCAAGGCCTGAACATCAACTGCAAGGGGTCTCTCCCCAACTGGAATATATGCCAAACTCCCCATACTCACTGCCTTTCGGCTCAAAGCATCAGCCACCACATTGGCCTTTCCCGGATGGTACAATATAGTGATATCATAATCCTTAAGCAATTCCAACCATCTCTGTTGCCTCAAATTAAGATCCTTTTACTTGAACAAATGCTGAAGACTGCGATGATCGGTGAATACCTCACAAGATACGCCATACAAGTAATACCTCCAAATCTTCAATGCATGAACTATGGCAGCCAACTCCAAATCATGAACAGGGTAGTTTTCTCATGGGGCTTCAACTGACGAGAAGCATAAGCAATAACTCTAACCTCCTGCATCAATACACAACCAATCCCAACTCTCGAAGCATCACAATATACGGTATATGAACCTGAAGTTGATGGTAAAACCAATACTGGAGCTGTGGTCAAAGCTATCTTGAGACTTTGAAAGCTCTCCTCACACTCGTCCGACCATACAAATGGAGCACCCTTCTAAGTCAACTTGGTCAAGGGCGATGCGATCGATGAGAATCCCTGAACAAACCGGGGATAATAGCCTGCCAACCCAAGAAAGCTATGAATCTCTGTGGCTGAGGACGGTCTAGGCCAACTCTGAACCGCCTTTATCTTCTTTGGATCCACCTGAATACCCTCGCTGGACACGATGTGCCCTAAGAAAGCCACTGAACCGAGCCAAAACTCACACTTGGAGAATTTTGCATAAAGCTTCTCCTCCCTCAATCTCTGTAATACAACTCTCAAATGCTCCGCGTGCTCCTTCTGACTACGCGAGTACACCAGAATGTCATCAATGAATACTATAACGAACAAATCAAGATAAGGCTGAAACACGTTGTTCATCAAATGCATGAACGCTGTCGGGGCATTGGTCAGCCCGAAAGACTTAACAAGGAACTCATAATGACCATATCTGGTCATGAAAGCAGTCTTAAGAATATTTGAATCCCTGATCTTCAACTGGTGATAACCCGAATGGAGATCAATTTTGGAGAACACCCTCGCTCCTTGAAGCTGGTCAAATAAATCATCAATGCGAGGCAAAGGATACTTGTTCTTAATTGTTACCTTGTTCAATTGCCTATAATCGATGCACATTCTCATTGTGCCATCCTTCTTCTTCAAAAATAGAACCGGCGCACCCCAAGGTGACATACTAGGCCGAATGAACCCCTTATCTAGGAGTTCCTGAAGCTGTTCTTTCAACTTTGCTGGTGTCATACGATACAGCAGAATAGAAATAGGCTGAGTACCCAACACCAGGTCAATACCAAAATCAATATCCCTGTCTAGTGGATGCCCGGCAGGTCTATAGGAAACACATCGGGAAAATCCCTCACAACTGGAATAGAATCAATGCTAGGAGTCTCAGCTCCCACATCCCTCACAAATGCTAAATATGAAAGGCAACCCTTCCCAACTATACGCGGGGCCTTCAAGAAAGATATCACCCTACTAGGAACATAATCAATCACACCACGCCACTCGATCCGCGGTACCCCCGGCATAGCCAAAGTGACTGTCTTAGCATGACAGTCTAGAATAGCACGACATGGAGATAGCCAATCCATGCCCAAAATGACATCAAAATCTATCATACTTAATATCAATAGATCCACTCGGGTCTATAGACCCCCAATAGTCACCACACATAACCGGTGCACACGGTCTACAATAATAATATCGCCCATCGGGGTATATACATGAACAGGTAAAGCAAGAAACTCACGGGGCGTACCCAAATAACGAGCAAAATATGATGACACATAAGAAAAAGTGGAACTAGGATCAAATAATACTGAGGCATCTTTGTGGCAGACTGAAACAATACATGTAATGATAGCATCTGAAGCAATGGCATCTGGCCTGCCAGGAAGTGCATAGAAACGAGCTTGGCCACCCCTGATCGACCTCCCCCTCTGGGGTGACCCCTGGCTGCCTGACCCTCACCCCTAGCTAGCTGGCTGGGTAGTGAAGTAACTGGAGCAAAAATTGAGGGTTGACCCCTCTACTGAAGCTGACCATAACGAAGTCGAGGGCACTGCCTCCTCATATGTCCAAACTCTCTGCACTCATAACAACTACCCGGTGCCAGAGATGGGGACTGAAAGGAACCCCTGGCACCGGAATGACCAGTAGAAGGACCTGGCATAGAAGAACCCTGGACTGATAGGGCACGTGACGAGCTCTGGGCTGGTAGGGCACTAAGTGATGACTTGCCCCGCTGAGATCCATGATGACCATGACCGAAGATGCCCCGCGATACTCTGGACGGGCTGGCTGATCAGGCCTGAAAGAACGACCTCTACCATGCTAGAACTGGCCCCTTAAAGGAGCACCACTATAACTGCCCGATCCTCGAGGCCTCTTGGCCTCCCTCTCCTCTCGATCCTGACGGCGAACCGTCTCAATCTCGCGAGCTATATCAACCACCTCCTCGAACGTAGCACCCAACACCCTCTCTCGGGTCATAAGAATACAGAGATGATATTTAAGGCCATCAACAAATCTCCTAATCCTCTCACGATCTGTTGGAACCATCCAGACGGCATGACGAGCCAACTCAGAAAACCTCGACTCATACTGTGACACAGTCATATCCCCTTGTCTCAATCACTCAAACTGTCTATGCAACTCCTCTTTACGAGACTGCGGTACATACTTCTCCAAGAAGAGAGTGGAGAATTGCTGCCAAGTAAGGGGCTCTGCTCCAACCGGCCTACGCCTCTCATATGCCTCCCACCATGTGAAAGAACCCTAGTAAACTGAAAGGTGGTAAATGCCACACCACTAGTTTCAAGAATCCCTGCTGTACGGAGCATCCGCTGACACTTATCAAGAAAACCCTGGGCATCCTCGCCCTCAGCACCACTGAATGACGGAGGCTGGAGTCTACCAAACCTCTCAAGACGACGCTGCTCATCCTCTGGCATAACTGGTACTATGAACTCCTGAGCTAGCACAACCGGCTGGGCTGGAGGTGCCCCGGTGTCTGTAGTCCCTGCACTACTTTCTCAGGTGTGCGAGCATCGGGGGTCTGATTGCCTCCCTCGGCCTGTGAAGTAGCTGCTGTTGCTGGGGTGGCTGAAACTGCCTGAGCCAAGCCAATGCAAACTGTCAAGATCTGTACCAAGGCCTCCTGTAGACCCGGGATCACGATGGGCACAGCTGGTGCCTGAACTGGTGCTGCTGGAGCCTGATCCGAAGCTGGGGCAGCTAGTGGATCAATAGACGTTGCCCTTGCTGCTCTACCTCTGCCACGACCACAACCACGACCGCGTCCACGACCTCTGGTGACCTCAGTGGGTGACACTGGTGGTCGTCCACCTCGTCCGGTAGCTCGCGTCCTCACCATCTGTGAGAGAATAGAATAACAGAAGTTTAGTCCTCGGATCACAAGGTCACACGACAAGAATTTCAAGAATATGAAGTTTTTCCTAAAAAGGTTCTGCAACCTCTCGAGGATAAATACAGACGTCTCTGTACCGATCCGCGAGACTCTACTAAACTCGCTCATGACTCGTGAGACCTATGTAACCTAGGCTCTGATACCAACTTGTCATGACCCAATTCCTGAACTCGGTCGTGATGGCACCTCTTGTGAAGACAAGGCCAGCCAGACCAAACAGAACACCTCTTTTAAATAGTTAAATATCATAAATAGTTCTAAAGCATGATATAATACCCATAATTTGCGGAATTAACAATAACCTCAGTAAGAACCATTCTGACACAGCCTAAACCGGGGTGTCACAAGTGATGAGCAACTAAGAAATTTGGATACAAGTATACAGAACACTAAATCCGATATAATAGTTCTAAGAACATGAAAATGATAGGATAAGGGAGGCACGGGGCTGCGGACGCCAACAACTACCTCATTGTCTCTGAATCACAGCCTGGACTGGGAGGATCAGCACTCAGGAGCAGACTCTGCGATGCCTGAATCTGCACACAGGGTGCAGGGAGTAATGTGAGTACTCCGATTCAGTGAGTAATAATTATAAATAATGGCTGAAAGCATGAAAACACGTAAGGCATAAAGCAACTCTATATCAAAGCAGTAAAAATCTCGTAAAGTAGTAAATCAGTGAGGAAGTCAAGTGAAATCTCTTTAAATCAGGTAAAACAGGTAATTTGGCAGGTAAATAACGAGTAGAAATCTGCCCCTCGGGCACAGTATCTATCACTCAGAATAGTATCAGCTCATCGGGCTCACTCTCATCACTAGTGCTCATTCTCAGCTCTCGACCCATGTATCTCTCATAATAACAGCAATCAGAATAACCGTTGTGGCGTGCAGCCCGATCCGTACATCGCTGCGGCATACAGCCTGATCCATATAGATAGTCGACTACGCTCACTGGGGGTGTGCAGACTCTGAAGGGGCTCCTACAGCCCAAGCACTATATTGTTCGGCGTACAGCTCGATCAATATAAGTATTGCTACGGCGTGCAGCCCGATCCATAACATATATAATATCCTCACCATTGGGTTCTCAACCCCTCTCAGTCATTAACCTTACAGCCTCTCGGGCACAATAACAAGAGATAGGGATCTCAGCCCACAAATTCCTCTCATTTAGGAATAGTATGATAAAACCAGGTCAAATCATTTAAAACAGATAGAAACATGATTAAGGATATGATTTTTAACAAGTATAGCGAGGAAAATCAGCCAAAATCCCCGAAGGGTTCAGATAGTTGGCACAAAGCCCAAATATGGCAATCAGCCCAAATCATGATGATAACAAATAAAGTTTCAGTCAAATACACGGTAAAAATCATCAATCGGGACGGACCAAGTCACAATCCCTAGTAGTAAAAGACCCCAGGCTCATCATCCAGCGCGTGTCTCACCTCAATATAGCACTACGATGTGCAATCCGGGGTCTCAAACCCTCAGGACATCATTTGCAATCATTACTCACCTCGAACCGGCTAATTCTCTAGCTCGTGATGCCTTTGCCCCTCGAATTGGGACTCCACACACGTTAAATCTATCCAAAATCAGAATGAATACGTCACAATATGCTAAAGGAACAAAGCTCAAGCGAAAACATTCGAAAAATATCAAAAATCCCGAAATTAGCAAAACCCGAGCCCTGGTCCCACGTCTCGAAATCGGGTAAAATTTACATTTTCAGAATCCTCATACCCTCACGAGTCTAACCATACCATTTTCCCACTTTAGCTCAATTGCATTGTGAACCTTCTTTGCTCAATCGCTTTCCTTAGGCACATGTCTTCAAGTCTTGTAGAACTTGATGAAGAAAATTATCCAATTCCGATACCACTTGTTCCTTCAAATTATCATTTTATATTTTTGAAAGGTTTCACAATTTTCCTCCCAAATTCCATCCCAAATCATGAATTAAATGATGAATTCAATGATAGATTCATGTGCTCTAGCCAAATCTGAGTTAGAATCACTTACCCCGATGAATTTCTTGAAAAACCTTCGAAAAATCGCCAAAATCGGAGCTCTCTAGGTCAAAATATTAAATAAAACCCAAAACCTTGTATTTATAGAGTACCCCTCAGATTTCAGCTTCTGCGGTCCGCGCAAAAGCACCACGATCCGCACAAAACCACCGCGGCCCGCACAACACATACCGCGGCCGCACTTACTTTTGTGCGGTCCGCGCGGATGGGTTCTGAGGCCTACAACCCTTCTGGACCTGCTACAGCTATGATTTTGGCCTAAAACATCCCGGAACCTACCCGGAACTCCTGGAATTCCAAACCAATTGCGCCAACACATCCCATGAAATCGTTCAAACTTGTTCAAAACCTCGGGATGCTCACAACACCATCAACCACCAATTTAACATAGGATTCAAGCCTAAGAACTCCAAGAACTCTTAAATTATGCTTTTGATCAAAAAGTCTATCAAATCTCGTCTGAATGACCTAAAATTTTGCACACACATCTCAAATGACAGAATGAAGCTACGGTCACTCTCGGAATTCCATTCCGACCCCTATATCAAAATCTCTCCGATCAACCGGAACCGCCAAAATATCAACTTCGCCAATTTAATCCTAAATCTTCTCTACAACTCCAAAACCCATTCCGATCGCGCTCCTAAGTCACAAATCACCTCCCGAAGCTAACCGAACCATCGGAACTCACTTCTGAGCCTTCTAACACATAAGTGAACATCCGATTGACTTTTCCAACTTAAGCCTTCTTAAAAGAGACTAAATATCTCATTTCTTACCAAATCCTCTTCGAACTCAAACTAATCCACCTGATCACATAAAACACGGATAACGAAGCGTAAATAAGCTGAAATAAGGGAAAGCGGAGTGGTAACTCATGAGACGACTGGTCGGGTCGTCACAGCACCACATCTGTAGTACCATTACAATTCTTCAATCCTCGATTTATAACAAGTGGTTCGCATCGCGTAAGATTGAGTAGGAAGGAAACAAGGGCATAAGCCTCAAGGAATCAAATCGCACGATGACGAATCAAGAAGGGAAGTACTCCTAACAGCCCTGTAGCCCCCCGAGGATAAGTACAGATGTCTCTGTACTGATCCGCGAGACTCTACTAGACTTGCTCATTACTCATGAGACCTAAGGGAACCTAGTGCTCTGATACCATATTGTCACGACCCAAAATCCACTAAGGGTCGTGATGGTGTCGTACACCACTGTCAGGCAAGTCACCGCGGAAGTATTAATAAATTCTCATTTTATCTAATTATTTTGAAATAATTTCCCTTAAACAAATGAATAATAATCATAATCTCCACTGAATAAATGAGGATGTCTTTACAAAATTTAACTACTGAAATAAAATCCCATGATCATCCCAGAACCCGGTGTCACAAGTGCATGAGCAATTACTAAGGAATCGAATAAAGCACAACAACTATCCGGAATACAAATTGGACAAAAAGTAAATACAATACACTGAAAGAGACTGTACTGGCTGCGGGCCGCCTCGAGGGATACAGCTAGCCTAAGTCTCTGCATCAACCAATGCCGCTATGCCACTAAGCCACTAGCCACATATGAACTTGTGCAACAAAAATGCACAACAAGTGTAGTATGAGTACAAAAACAACGTATACACAATGAGTATCTCGTCTAATATCGAAGAAGTAGAGACGAGAGGTCGACTTCAACACTTACTAGTGGTCCAGTAATGATATATTATTAATGCGAATAATCAAGGATTTATTAAGATTGACAGTAATTTCAAGTAAGTCATGTACAAGTGACCGTTCCTTTTTATATTAAAAATCTCAAGATTTATAATCCAATAGTTTCCCATTTATTCAAGTCGGGGAGAGCAAATATCAATCCCAAATAATCTCAAGGCAAGAAATACAAGCATGCGCAAATCATGCTGAGGACGTACGGCCCGCTCCAACAGAAAGTAAACTGTGCACTGCCGAGGGTCGAATGGCGCGAACCATAGATGCATCTATTTAATCTGCCGAGGCGTTCGGCCCACTCCAAAATAAACACATACAAACTGACAACCAAGAAGTCCAAACGGAAAAAATTTCCAAAGAAAGCCAATCCTCTTTTAACCATTTAAGAAAAATGAAGTTTAATCAGTTTAGAAATTCATTTACTAATTCAATATGATTTAAGCAATTCAAGCTGTCAATAAGTTCACAAATAATCCAAGTATAACATGCTCTTAGGTCCTAAACTACCCGGACAATAGTATAATAGCAGCTACGCACGGACTCTCGTCACCTCGTGCGTACGTAGCCCCCACAAATAGGAGCACATAGCCAATTAACTCACCTATGGGGACAATTCCCTCTTACAAGGTTAGAAAGGAGACTCACCTCGCTCCGAAGATCCATAACCGACATTTCACGCTCTTCCGAAGACTCAAATGGATTCACAACGCTCCAAAACTAGTCAATAATTATATAAATCCATTAATATATGCTCAATTAATCATTACAATCCAATTTCTAACAATTCCTAGCCCCGATCGAAAAGTTGACAAAATTGCCCTCAGACCCACATGCCCGGATTCCGAAAATTTTCGAAGATTAATCTTACCCATAATTCCACGAACTCAAATATATAATTTACTCTCAATTCCATACCCAAAATCGTGGTCAAATTCCAAGAATATAAATTTCTAGGCCTTTCTACCAAAACCCCAAATTTCTACCAAAACCCCAAATTTCTACCAATTTACATGCTAAAATCCATACATAATCGATGTATTTAACTCAAGATGGATGGGATTAACTTACCTTATCGTTGATGATGAAAAATCCCACTTGAAACTCTCCCAAAAATTGCCCAAGCCAAGAAAATATGAGAGAAAATGGCCAAATCCCGATTTTTAAAACACATCTCTGCGTCCAGCTCTTTCCATACCTGCGGTCCCTCGACCGCTTTGTGGTTCCGCAGGTGCGGCCTCACTACCGCATCTGCGGCCCTTCCCAGGCTGCCCTTTCTCCGCTTCTGCGCCTTCTCCACCGCAGGTGCGGTCCCGCATCTGCGGCCAAACGACCGCATCTGCGGTCCCAGCCCTCTTCACGCCTAACTGCTTCTGCGGTTCAATTCCTCGCTTTTGCGGGGTCGCTTCTGCGGTGAACCCTCCGCAGAAGCGGTTATACCAGCAACTAGACCCCTTCAGCTATCCAAAATTCCAAATTTCGATTCGTTAACCACCCAGAATCCATCCGAGGCTCCCGGGACCCCAACCAATCATACCAACCAGTACCTAAACACATTACGGACTTGCTCGAGGCCTCAAATCACATCAAACAACGCTAAAATCACGAATCAACCTCCAATCCAAGCTTTATGAACTTTAGAATATCAAACTTCTACTTTCGATGTTGAAACCTATCAAATCACGTCTGATTGACCCCAATTTTGCACACAAGTCACATTTGACATTGCGGGACCTACTCCAACTTCTGAAATCGGATTCCGACCCCGATATCAAAAAGTCCACTTCCGGTCAAACTTCTCAAAAACCTTCAATTTTCTATCTTTAGCCAACTGACCCCAAAATGACCTATGGACCTCCGAATTCACTTCCGATCGCGCTCCCTACTCTAGAATCACCATATGGAGCTACTCCCAGGTTCGGAATCTCAAACGGGCATCGATAACACTGAAATGCACTTCAAGCCAAACTTATGAAATTTCTTCCAAAATGCTAACTTCCACATTAGGCGCCAAAACGCTCTCGGGTCATCCAAAACTCGATCCGGGCATGCCCAAGTCCGAAATCATCATATGAACCTGCTGGAACCTTCAGATCCCGATTCCAGGGTCGTTTACTCTGAAATCCAATCTTAGTTAATTCCTTCAACTTTAAGCTTCTGAAATGAGAACTCTCTTGCCAAATCAACTCTGAACTTTCCGAAATCTAATTCCGACCATGCGTACAAGTCATAATACCTGAAATGAAGCTGCTCATGGCCTCAGACTGCTGAACGGCGTGCTAGAACTCAAAACAACCGGTCAGGTCGTTACAGAACCTGCATTAGTATGCCTTTTTTTGAAAGAAACTGGAAGGAAGATGAAGTGGTTTGATGATTTTGACAGATAAAAAGTGGGAGTTGAAGAAAGATCGACTTTTATTGAGAAGAGCAAAACGATTTCTGACCAAGCAGTTTGAGTTCAGATTAACCAAAGGATAATCACGATAACTTTAATAATTAATAACTAAAGTTAAGGAAAAAAGATATTAAACACACGTAAAGTTATAGCAGGAATTATTCAAGTGGTTTTTTCTTTTCTCCTTTATTTATATTTATATATTAAAAAAAGAATTCTTAACTTAAAAGTGACCATTGGAACTTAAGGTCATTGGAGAAATTTGATGGACCATTGGAACGTGAGGCAACTCAATTTAGAATAGAACAGATATAGTAATAATTCTGTGAATCTTTTTTGTAGCTCTTATACTCATTGCTTGTATAAATTTTATTTTTTCTGTCTCCACCAGAGAATTTCTGCATGGAAATTATTTTGCAACTCGAGCGCTAACCTAATTTATGGCAGATTTGGATTTTTTAAGTATGGATACATGGAGTACTGCTAGTCACAACGTTAATATAAAAGTATACCAACTATTCATGAACATACCAGTTGGTTCAAGATCATATTTAGTACTTTAGCCCTAAACTATTTGAGGCATAAACACTTCCATATTTTGCATTACTAAGTTAATAAATACTACATAGAGTACATGGAAAATGGATTGCCACTGTAAAATGAGATGAGAATGGCAAGAAAAACCTGGAAACCAGAAAAGATGCTATGCATCCCCAATTAAAATCAATATAATAGTAAAAAGGTTATTTCAAAAAATAACCAACACTGGCAAGTAGCCAGTGTTAAGTACAAAATCAATGGAGCTTTAACAATCTATGGACTGTCTTACGTATGTAGAGAGTAAAAGTTTAACACCTGAGAACCATAAATTGATTCAAATATCTTATCCAAAACAAATGAGAATACAAAACTAACTAAACTGGAAAAGTTCAATACCAAGAAAAACATGAAATGATTCAAACATCTTGTTCATAACTAATAAAACTAATAAACTAACTAATCAGACATATTTTAGTTTCTGCAACAATTACATTTGAAAACAACTTATGTTGTCTTCTTCTTTTTTTAAATACTCTCTTGATCTTATTTCCCGATAACTGTGCATTCGAATCTTCTTCAACCACTGCTGCAATCTTGGCAGGTGTATTTGCAACATCGATCAACTCGTTATCTTCGGTATAATCCTACATATTTAAAACACATAAACTTGTGAAAATCAATAGTTAATTTGTAGTTCTTATTGCTTTATTATTGTATAACCTGCAAATCATTAAATTAAAAGAATGAATTATGTAAAATATTAATAATGAGTTGTAAAATCACCGCGATTTCATTATCTTCATGACTGAGTTCGTTATTATTGAAATCTGGATCCTATAAAAAATTGTGCATCATAAGTAAATCAATTCAATCACAAATAGGAAAGTTGAGAAAAATTAAGTATAGAAACATACTTTGAATGCCTCTTCACGTGGAGAAAGAATGTATTTTTTTATAATTTCTTCATCGTCACTAAGTGTAACAACTTTCAAGACATCATCTTGATTCTTACCGTTGGAACTCTTAACCTCCACTTTAAACATAAACTTTTTATCAACAATATCTTCTCTCTCCATTCGACATGAAGAGTCGTCTGCAGCACCATAATTCTAACAAAAAGGACATAATCACAACGGTTAACAGAAGCTACAACAACACAAGTAAAAAAGCAAATGTAATATGGTGTACACATATTTTTTGTTCCATATTAGAATGGATTTAATAGTTACAAAGATAATGCTTCAATTCTCATAGTAAGTTTATTATTGAGCATAAGCTAAATGCCAAGAACAATACACTAAATAAAGCTACTAAAATTAAAAGAGGAAAGTAGAACATCAGAAACTAAAGTGAAAGCATAAGTCTTCTGAAGTAGGATCAAAATAAAGTGAAACATCAATCAAAATTCAAACAACATTTATGCTCTTTAAAAGACACCAAACTACAACTATCTTAACTTCACCAAAACTTAGGGACAACAAAGAATAGAGAACTATTACCATCATTTCAAACTTATCAACCCTGTAAAGTAAATCTAAAAAGAGCAAATGCATACGAATTTAGCAAAATAAGCTCATTTGACTTTTAAAAAATCCAAATAGAAAAGAGCAATAAAGCATGATGTGTAAAATAAATGATTAGCAAGGGCCAGAAGCATAAAAGACACAAGAAAGCAGAAAGAAACCACGGCACATGGGAACCAAAGGAATATATATGCTAAAAAGGTAAAGCTACTTACCCTTACACAGTGATTTGCTTGTTGCTCGGTCAAACTCACTTTTTAGCTTTCATAGTTATAGAAAAATAATACTAACTGAGAATTCAAAGTAAATTAAATGGCAGAAGTAGCCATTCTGATAATGTGAAGGTCAATAGAGGAAGTTTCACAGCATTCAGTGCTGACTTTGTAACTTAAACTTGGAACTTTGAAGTTTAACAGTCCTCACATGCTTATAAACATAAATTAAACTACCCCAAAATAAGAACGAAAGGAGATGCAGGGGATTGGATCATGTACCATTTATTTCAAAGTTTTTTTTTGAACATAAAGATACTTATTTATTAAACAAAAGTAGTAAGCATTACAGGAGTAGTTTTGATTATGATGATCAAGGATAGATGGTAACCCATGCATGGCATGCAAATTACCTATAGCAGCTAGAGTTCTACAACACTTAACAGAAATTATTTTTTCACAAACTTCACCACACTTGTCTGCCAGCATCCTGGCCAAGATAAAAAGTGGTGGATACAACCAAAATGCTAATTTATTTGAGACTAAGCTCGTCATTCAATGCTTTGCCAATTTGTGAGCTACTTCATTCCCCTGCCTGAAGAAGTGATGCATTTCCACGGTGCCCATTTGTGCCAGAAGTAACATGCAACAATTTATAATAGAATCATAAGTTTTGCATCCATCACGAATAAAAGTGATTACCTGTGTAGCATCAGTCTCTATTTCCAACGGATAAAGTTTCCTGTTATTTGCAATACAAAGTCCTTCATAGAGAGCCATGAGTTCCGCTTGAACTGGATTTTTTACACTTATCTTTGAAGCAAAACCAATTAGCCAGTCCCCTTTCTCATTCCTTATGACCCCTCCAATGCCTTCTATACCTTTTTCCTTATTATAGGCACCATCTATGTTTAGTTTATACCATCCCCTACAAGGTTTCGTCCAACTGATGGTGAGAATGACTTTCTTATCCCAATTAGACTCCATATTTGTAAGTAACACGTATTCTACTGATTGATCAATGATCTTACTGAGGGATGAGCGAATGGTAATATTATTAATATTGTTACTATTCCTAGTAATCCAAATATTCCAGATAATAAAGGGAAACAAGGTGTTCCAATTGATTAACTTATTGGGAATAATGGGACTTTTTAATTGGAGAGAATGAAGCCATGTTTGGCTTGAAAGATGAGAATTGGAAGTGTCAGTTCCCAGATTATCCCAAAGGGTTTTAGCATTTGGTCATACGAGAAAAATGTGCTTAAGAGATTCAGGTTCCTTACGACAAATAGTACATGTTTCATCTATGTTTATGCCAATATGGGAAAGGTATTTTCTACATGGCTATCTGTTGAGGTTGCATATCCACATAAAGTGCTTAATTTTATTAGGACAGTGCAATTCCTAGATCCAGTCACTTTTGATTTCAGGGTGAACTTTCCCTTCCAAAAGTTCGTAACAAAACTTGGTCGTAAATAGACCATTTCAGTTACTATCCCAGGATAAAGAATCAGATTTAGTGTCATTGAGGATTAAAGTTGATTGGATTTTAGATATAATTTCCTCAGGGATATCTAAGGAAATATTACCCAAATCCCAATTATTCCTAGTTCTACTATCACATACCCTAAGGGAGGATTCCTCTTTAGTTAAAGGGCCAATGACATAGTTTCTAAGGGCTTTGGAGTTGGTTATCCAATTATTATCCCATAAGTTGAGGCTTGAAGATTATGAATAGTCCAAGACAGACCTTTTTGGCATAGTTCCCATCCCCTGATCACACTTTTCCAAATGAAGGAGCCCTTATCTTTTGGCTTATGAGAGTATATTTTAAGAAGTGTTGAAGCCCAAAGATTAGTGGTATTGTTTGCTAATATTCATGCTAGACTTGCTAGTAGGGTTATATTTTTTGACCGAGCTTTCCTTAGTCCCAGCCCCTTCCTGTTTTGGTGTAGTAACAATACCCCAATTAACTAGATGTAGTTTTTTCCTATTTTCGGTTGAGCCCCAAAGGAAATTTCTTTGAATTTGGTCAATAGTCTTAAGGGTTTTGGGGGGAAGCATAGTATATTGCATGTAGTAAGCAGGTAGACTTTCTAGAGTAGATGTAATTAGAGTGCATCTACTGGCTAGGTTAAGCTTGTCACATTTCCATCCTGAGAGCTTACTCCTCATGGTATCAATGATAAATTGGTAGTCTTTGTGACTGGGGTTTTTGCTAATGATGGGAAAACCTAGATATTTCCCAAAAGAATTGCATTCCTTAATGCCAGTAGAAGGCACAAAATTGCCTAAGAGCAGATTTTATAGAAGAGGTTGTATTATTATTTGCTTTGCCTATTAGAACCAAATCATCTGCAAAAAATAAATGAGATAGTTGGGGGCAGTCTTTACTAAGGGAGATAGGGTCCCAACTTCTTATATCTACTAGGTGATTTATATAGTTTGATAACATCTCCATGCATAGACAAAGTAGAAGTGGGTGATCGAAAAAATTGTCTTAGAGAGAGAAACTCTCCCTTCTCTTTACATTCCCTACCTCCACCTCCATGGAAACTGTTCCACTATCCACTTACCCAGCCTCCCAAATCCCACCCAAACCACCTGATATACAGCATAATTGTGAAGAAATTAATCCGCATATTCTTTCTACTAGTAGGGGAAATCAAATGATTGATGCAGAGAACTCCTCCTCACCAATCATGCTAGATAAAATACCCCAACCTCAAGGTTCTTCATA
This sequence comes from Nicotiana sylvestris, assembly GCF_000393655.2. NCBI lineage: Eukaryota > Viridiplantae > Streptophyta > Magnoliopsida > Solanales > Solanaceae > Nicotiana > Nicotiana sylvestris. Next base: position 153,299,987 of record NC_091063.1, on the reverse strand, counting down.
TAAGGAAGCTCTTCTATTGGACACTATTAGCGGCCAGATTATTCAAAACCCCATGCAACCACAAACCACCCAAGTCTTTTCCACGCAACTAGACTATAATTCCTATGGTCTGTCTAGCCATATAACCAGTCCACAAAACACCATAGAATCAAATGATAACCTACAAGTTTCCCTTTCAGTAGGTGATCTTCAAAGGATATACCAACCATAGAAATATTCTCTTATTATTAAGCTCATGGGAAAACGTATTCCCCATCAATACCTCAGAAGGAAGATATACCAACTGTGGAAACCAAATGAAAATTTCACCCTAATGGATCTAGGGGATGATTATTTCATAGTAAAATTCTCCAAAGAAGAGAATATGTCCTGAGCCCTCAATAACGGACCATGGTTTGTTAATGGTTATCACCTATCAGTACAAAAATGAGAACCTCATTTTGTAGCAAGTGAGGCAAAACAATTAAAATCAGTCGTGTGGATTCGATTACCACAACTCCCTACGAATTTTATGACTTAACCATTCTTCAAAAAATAGGGAATACTATAGGTCGTCAATTGAGGATTGATGCCTGCACTTCCTCAACTCTAAGAGGAAGATATGCTCAACTTTGTGTTGAAGTTCCTATGGACAAACCAGTAAAGCTATTCGTCTATATTGGAAATTACAAGCAACATATATACTATGAGGGGGAAAAATTTTTATGTATTAAATATGGGAAATTAGATCATAACCAATTAAAATGTTTAGTGCTCTCACCACACCATAAAGCCAATGATATCCAAGGAGGTATAACAGGACCTCAACAACAAGACTCCTCGCGATTGGGTAACTGTCACATTCAGTAAGAAGAAGAAAGCCAATGGAGTAAATCAAGTCCGCACTGCAAAGGGTAACAGTCAAGGTACACATCTGAATCCATCTCGCACTGACACAGGTATGTCCTCTAAACCTCATAATGATCCCTACTATACCTCTAAAAATTTGAGTAAAGAACCATCCAATACTACTGGTAATATGCCAAAGAATAAACAGTACAAGGAAAAAAACAGCTTCCTCAATACTGGCAAGAATCCAAACTTTTTTGAGGCTCTGAACTCAATAGAGCACATAGGTTTGGATGATGGTTTAGATGACAATCCGTATACAATCCCTATTACCCAATGTATGCAAAGTAGAAAAGACAAAATTAAACATGTGTCAAGTAATACTCTCACATTGGAACCCTTATCCCAATCATTACAAGAATTTTCCACTAAAGACAAACTTAGGAATGACTCGGTTGTCCCTAATCTAATGTGCAATACTAGTACTAATCACACTACTACCCCTATCCAATCTACATTACACATGGCCATGCATGCAAAGGGGGACGTACAAATGGCAGAAAATTCAGAGTTCTTGGCAAACTCAATATCCTCCAAAGATATTATATACCAACACACGCTAAACCAATTATCGGACATGCATCAAAAGACCACTATTGAAATCAATAATCCTACAAAAGCTAAATCTCCTACTACCAATATAAACATTATAAATATCATCCAAGACAACAATGCCAAGACTCCCACTATCAGCAAGAAGAAGGTTTTGATTGATTCACCTAACAAACCAACTCAGACCTTCTCAAATGTCCAACCCTCCACAACTCCCTCCACATCTACAGAACCATCCCCTCTTCTTCACATCACCCCCTCAATCCCAGAACTACCAACCGGCCTCTTGGCTAGAAGCAGGTCTCCTAGGACATGCAATAACCTTCAATATTCAGATCAATGGTCAGGAAATGGTAATAATAATACAGAATACTCGTTACCTAGCCAACTAATAGTGGAGGGGATGCACTTGGCTATGAACAACTACACAAACCAAGCTTGGATCAACAACATTCTCCACCCCTTAGCCCTACATATGAACCACACTTTGATCCAGGAAATGCAGAGTCAATAGAACCTCCCTCAAACTCCCAACCAATATATCAATCTCCCAATGACTCTCCCCTTCTTCCCAGCAGAGGAGAGCATGATGATCAACCCAATCTTCATGCCATGGGGTCACCATGCAGCCCAGGGAAACAACAATCCTCCAAACATGGCCCCAGTCAACCTAGATCTAATTATTCAAGCCAATGCTCCAGAACAAGGCCCTCCACAACCTCCAGTAGAGGAAGAAGAAGAACACCATCCATAAGATATTCAACCGAGTGTAGAATTCTCAAGCCTAAACGAAGTAAAAATACTTCTCTTCCAGGAACTATGGCGCAAGAAATACATCTTCAATTGCCTGAGCACCATGTACAAATGCGCAATGAATGTTCGTCCACCACAAGATCCCACCGTAGGAAAGCAAGCTATCATTCTAGTTCCATCAAGAAGGAGGAGTCACAACTCAGTGGAAAGGGAATCCACTGTGATCCAACCTCAATCCCCTCTAATGAATAGAGCAACCACTATTATATTCTGGAACATCCGAGGTGCTAATAATGATGATTTCCGTCGTAACTTTAGGGATTTAATCGATACCCACAAACCTTGCTTGGTGGCTCTCTTGGAAACTAGGATGCATGTGCATGCACCCCTCCTCCATGAATTTAATTTTTCTGAACTCATAGAGGTACTCGCTGAAGGCCAGTCAGGAGGAATGGTTGTCCTCTACAACCATGACACAGTTACGGTTGAGCACTTTACCAGAAATGGTCAGGAGATCCATACACTCCTTCAGGTTCATCCTTTTAATTTTAGTTGGCTTTTTACGGCTATTTACGCTAGTACTCAAGTTCAACCTAGAGATATTATGTGGAAAAATATAAAAGCTATCTTACAAAATTATAAAGGTCCGTGGATGCTAGGGGTGATTTAAATGATATTATTAGCACAAATGAAAAAATAGGAGGAAGACCTCTAAAGAAATATAGGGCAGCTAAAATATGGGACCATATCGACTCATGCAAGTTAATAGACCTTGGCTTCAAGGGAAGTAAGTTTACTTGGTCCAATCATAGGAAGAAAAAAGGTTTAATTATGGAAAGGTTAGACCGAGTCCTAGCTAATGATGACTGGGTAAAAAAATTCCCTAATGTTACCATTACTCACCTTCCTAAGACACACTCGGATCATAAGCCTATCCTTGTTAAGCTCAATAATATTACTCACCACTGTGAAACAATTTTTAGACTTGAAAATATTTGGTGTACTCATCCTAATTTTGGTAATATAGTTGCAAACCAATGGAAGAATAAAGATCTAATGGGGGCAACCAATTCCTTCACTGCCTTTATTAAGAAATGGGGAAATGACCACTTTGGAAACATATTTAGGGAAAAGAAATTGCTTCTAGCCAGAATAAATGGCATACAAAAATCCCCTTATCTTTCCTCTAGTTCGTTCCTTCAAAGTTTAGAAAAAAATCTAAATACAAATTATAATAACATTCTCAAATTAGAGGAAGACTATTGGAAGCTTAGATCTAGAATCACCTGGCTAAACGAAGGGGATGCGAATACTAGATTTTTTCAAATAAGTGCATCTAACCGGAGAAGAAAAGATCATATTAGCTTTTTTAAGAATAGTGAAGGAGTATGGATTGACAATCACCTTGACATTATTAACAATACACTTGATCACTTCTCTAAGTTATTTTGCACTAGTCACACCCTTACAGATATGACTCACTTACTTCATAGCACAACTAATTTCCATACAATAGATCTATCTGCTCTGGACAGACCCTTGATAGATGAAGAAATTTATAGTGCTATATTCTCCTTCAAACCTTTTAAATCTCCCGGACCGGATGGTTTACATCCTTTTTTTACCAAAAATACTGGAAGATAATAAGAGATTCAGTGAAGGTTTTTTGTCACAAAGTTTTTAAGGATAATGCAATTCCTCCAGAAATAAACTCTACTTACATTTGCCTTATCCCCAAATTTCCTAATGCTAACAACCTCAATAATTTTCGTCCTATAAGCCTATGTAATACTATTTACAAGATAATCACCAAAATTATTGCAAATAGGCTAAAACCTTTTCTAAACAATCTCATCAGTCCTATTCAATCTAGCTTCATAAAACATAGGAGAGCTAGTGACAATGCTATAATCATCCAAGAGCTCATTCACTCTTTCAGAAAAGAAAAAGGTAACAATGGGAGAATGTTAATAAAAATTTACCTTGAGAAGGCATTTGATAAACTTGAATGGTCCTTCATATACACGACTCTTCTTTTCTTCAAGTTTCCTCCAAATATTTCTAAACTTATTATATCATGTGTAGTGCTTCATCCACTTATTTCAAAGTTGATGGTCTTATTTTTCTAAACAATTGTATTATACCTCCAATACATCATCCTTTAAATTATTTGCCGATTTTTCGATAATCTTAGCTGCATCCTTATCCCACAACAACAAAGAAATTGTATCGGTGCAATCCATCACCTAAACTTGTAGCATGTACCTGGAAAGAGTTTGTGCTTTTAATTTTTTAATCTTTAATAATAGTAAAATAAAACTATAAATTATGGTCATACCTATGAGTGAGAGGTTGAAGTTGCTCGCATTTTTTACAATAGAAATTTTCCCCCTCTTTGTCTTGTTTCTTTGCGCAATTTTTGCATGCTAAATAACACCATCCACGGTCTAATTCTATGTGTACAATAATTTCTACAACCCAGAAATATCCTGGCTGCACATAAAAAATTTATATACAAATGTTATGGAGAGAAAGAGAGGATAAAAGTTGTGATAATTAAAAATTAACAAAACTAAAAAGTAGGTACTCACATGCTTACAGTCACTCAGATCCTCAATAGTTTTAACTTCAACGCTTCCAGATGCTAGCTCATCAACAACAGAATGAGTTTTGTGAGATGAAATTTGAGTAATTCTTTGTGAGCTTTCTCCACGCACAGAAACCATTCTATTTCATTTTTAAGTTGATATATGTTAATAAATATTAAGACTAAAATTTGATTTGAAATATCCTTTAATTAAGTATAACTTATAGACCTGGAGCAAAAGTCAACAACTTGAGGAAGATTTGAATTGATCCAAAGCTTCGACGCGTGCCAAGTGTTCCTCACCGAATATTGTTCTATACACATAAAAGTAATTTTTAAGAGTTTATTAATTGTATAAAGACATTGTATAGTAAAGTAAGTAGAAAATTTAATAACCTCGATATCGATGTGCTCTAATCAATTGCATGAAGATGACAATAGGCTTATCATTGGATCCATTCAAATGCAGCTTGATCTGTTCGACAAAGTCTCCCCAAAGAGTTGCAGAAATATTATTGCTCCTACAATTATTATAAGGTTAAGCATAGGAATCAAATTAAAGAATTGTTGAAATATTTAGTTAGTATATTAAATTGTGGCGAGCTTACTCATAATCTTGTATCTCAATGTTCATGAACATACGGATGCTATCATCTTGTTTGATAGATTGTAAGTCTTCATAGCTCACAATTTCGCCAATAACATCTACAATAACATTGAAATTTGTTCAAAATTAGTAATCATTATGGACAATATAAATGAAAATTGTTAAAGAAATTATTTAATTTCATGATCTACTTAAGATATAGCAATGTGTAAAACAAACATATAAGACAGAAAAGAGATTATAGAATATTAACTAAAACCGAAAAATCGTATCCACGATTGACGGAAATCAGATTGTCATTTTCGAAAAAGGACACCTCAATTTTACAATTACTTTTATTAGTTACACAAAAGTAAGTAGTTAGCTTTCAGGTATGCATAACCACTTAAGTAAAAGTTAGGTTTACCTTTCTATTTAATGTGTTTATTAATTAATATTTCTCTTACTAATTATAGTTGTTGTTCATTTACGACTGAGTCTATTTGAAAAGCAATAGGACAACCATTTTATTTCTACTAAGTCTATACAAAATAGAACGATTAACTCATGCACATGTTACAGTAAGACATAGTTGGCAAACTTCTCTCTGTGAACTCTCTCTCCACAACATCAGCCTACTTTGAAAAGTGGAAATTTGGCTGATTTATCAAGTAGTCCTATTTATAGACTGTAGCAATAGGGAAATTATTTTTTAGCTACTACTTCACTGCCATGTTTAGTTATATTGAATTACTTCTCACTTAGCATTCATATAAAAAATAATTAAAAGTAAAGTGAAACTGGAAAAAATGAGAGAAATTTAATTACCGAATAGCTCAGTATTGTCAAATTCCTGAGGATTTGACAGCTGCTCATAGGTTTTAAATTTGAAGATGCACATGTTGAAATGTGGATCATGTATTTCCTCAACAGTGGTCTTATGCGTGAACATTAACTTAAACTTGTGATCTTTGGTCTTCAGTTTCATATTATTTGGACAAACTACGAAATTCTTCATGATGTACAAACCCATTTCCTTAATTTGTTGATTGAACCTTTGGATAAAAGGCATGCCAATACTTGCGTGAATGCGGTCGCCCTAAAAAAATAGTCAATTAGTTAAAATGACTAAGTTATTTTCTATATGGCTGTAATATATTTATTCATATGTAAACAATGCAAATAGAAAGTAATCGTTCAGTTTAAATCAATACCTTTTCATCCATCACAATAATCTCAATAGAAAAGGCGTATCAGGTCTGTCGCGATCCGAATTTTCCCAAAGCCTGACAACACGAACCTTTAATTTCCAATTCATTGACTTGCTGTTAATTTCGCTAACGAAATTTACTTGAGCCGCCATTAAGTCCTGAAAATAGACAGAGGTATTCATAAATATTAGTACAAAGTGCAACAAAATACTTATAGAAACACATATGAAGCAACAAATCATGTGAAATAATTGACTTTTTGCTGACGATTCTCCAAAAAATCATCAGCAAGAATCTATGGTATAATCCTAAGATTGGTAAACAACAGTTGCCATAGGAGTTATACCGTCAACAAACTTCACAGAAAAATCTATCAAGAAATACAATCTCAACTATAATAAAGATTGTTTATGAAATACAAATCATACTTATCACCTCTTGTAGTCGACAATTGCTGTTTGATATGCAGAAGAGGGAGAAAGAATAGAAGTATATATATTGTAAAAGTAGAAAACTGAATTGAGAAAACTATGAAATCATGTTACTGAGAATGTAGGAAAGAGGAATGCGCGGGTGAGGAGTTGAAATCATGGTGAGAGATCGTGGGATAGAAGCCGAATTTGTAGGATTACGATTTCTAGGGTAAATAGGCGAAGGAAGGGCGTGGGTCTGAAGCGCCGAATTCCAATTCCTCTTTCTAGGGCAAATAGCGTAGAAACTACTGGTTTTTTTAATTTAATAATATACCTATTAATTGTTTTTAAATTCAAATTTTTTTTTAAAAAAGTAAGTTCACCTAATATTAATATTTAGAGTGAGTAAATGTCACAATTCAATTTACTTAAGTTGTGTTGACACCTAATTTGAAATGCTAACCAAACAAACCTATAATAACCACAATTAAAGTAACATAAATGACAAAATCTAACAGTCATATCATAGGTAAGATAATAATAACCACTTGTTGAATCGAACTTAAGAATAGTTTTGATTGGCTGAGTGTTGGATCGTATAAACACTCAACTGCATTAAAAGGTTCATTTAAATACAATAATAACGGGTAAATACTTATAGCAATCATAATATTGAAAAATAAAATAGGTAACATATTATACCGCACTTGTTAAAAACAAGGGATTCGAAACAAAAATAGCTAGTTGGTATATGCTTATTTTAAAGTGGAGAATAGATTGATGTAAAACTGGAAAGCACATGAAGAATTATTCAATTATATATAGAATAATGTCATCCTCAATAAAAATTTAGCAACCCCAACTCTTGTTGTGAAATTGACTCGAAATGATAAAGATTAGACAAACATTGGAGGCAAGAGATGTCTATTCGCCTGTATTAGTGAACGTTTCACTCTCAAGCTAGGATTTTCTCGGTTAAATCTGAATTAGTTGAGCTCGAATACGAATATCGAACAGCAAGTGAGAACCAAAAAAAGAAATTTATTAGTGAGGATAATTGTCATACGCCTGTTGCTTCAGAGTAACAAGTAACAAAATATAAATTAGTATTACCCTCATTTCTGATAAGTGATCATGCCTATTTATTTGTGATAGGATCCCAAATGTACAGTAAAATCTTTATCTATCATTTGTTCGTTTTTATCAAGTCAAGTATTTGGTTAAACTGATCTTATTATGTTTCAACGTGTCCTAAAGCAACAATGAATTTAGGTGATTTTTATGTCCAACGTCATAATTTTATCGAGGTATACCTCTTACCTCAATCATGTATTATGTTACGCAGCGCCTTCTTGAGATTCCTGGAAAGGACGACGTAAGGGAAATCAATTGATGTCAGTGCAGTTACTATCTGCCAATTGAGGTCCCCTCCGTACGCTAGACGAGAATGTCAGTGCCGTATAAGAAAATCAATGTCAAGAGCAATTGAGAGAATAGAAATGAGAATGAAAGAAAGCTTGATTGCATTAATGAAAGCTATTACAGAAAAGCAACACGGTGTCGAGGGTGAGAGACACCAATATAGAGAATAGTTTGTTTGCTAGAAAGTTTGATTGCTTGATCCCCCTAATAATGCTTAAAAAAAATAAACCAAAGTTACAAGACTTGACCTAACTAAGCTAGAGGAACATAATGGAAGTACATGAAATAAAACTACTCTATATTTACAATGAAAATGACTTAGATTTCTACAAGGTAGAAACAGGTCCATTGTCAGCAACCTTGTCTTGGGCATCACGGTATGCGCGTGCGACACTGTTGGCATTTGCCTGTGGCTGGGCGCTGGCGAGTGCTATTGATGGGGCGACGGAGGCACATGCGCGCTTGTCACTTGGCGCAGCCAAGACCATGGGGCCATCCATGGCGCTAGGCGTTGGGAGGCTTGCTAGGACGTCATGGTGCGCGTCCAAGGGGCCATGAGGCATGGCTGGAAAGCCGCCCATGACATTCTCCCCCACCTGAGTTGGCGATCCTCGGCACCTTACTTGCAAGATAGTCATCAATAAGGCTCTTGTAGGCTTTGAGGTTTGTTCCCCTCTCCCAAGTATTCTCCTCTGTATCACAACCCTGCCATTTCACCAAGAACTCTTGGTGATCTTTCCTTGAGGTGTGAATCACTCGATCATCGAGAATAACTTCAACACGCCTTTTCCCGGTTGAATTGGGGCGTCGAACACTAGGTATTGTGAGTTGGTTCTGTGAAGGATCGTCTGTGTCTTCTCGAAAAGGTTTCAAAAGACTGACATGGAAGACAGGATGAATTTTCCACCAAGTTGGGGTATCCACCCGATATATAACTTTCCCAATGCGTCTTTCAATAGACAAGGGTCCAACAAACTTCACAGAAAAATCTATCAAGAAATACAATCTCAACTGTAATAAAGATTGTTTATGAAATACAAATCATACCGATCACCTCTTGTAGTCGACAATTGCTGTTTGATATGCAGAAGAGGGAGAAAGAATAGAAGTATATATATTGTAAAAGTAGAAAACTGAATTGAGAAAACTATGAAATCATGTTACTGAGAATGTAGGAAAGAGGAATGCGCGGGTGAGGAGTTGAAATCATGGTGAGAGATCGTGGGATAGAAGCCGAATTTGTAGGATTACGATTTCTAGGGTAAATAGACGAAGGAAGGGCGTAGGTCTGAAGCGCCGAATTCCAATTCCTCTTTCTAGGGCAAATAGCGTAGAAACTACTGGTTTTTTTAATTTAATAATATACCTATTAATTGTTTTTAAATTCAAATTTTTTTAAAAAAAAGTAATTTCACCTAAACTAACTAATGGCGTGGGATTGAAGCGCTACGTTTTTCCAATAAAACAGTAAAAACTACTTTTTATTTAAAATATTAAATAGCTAATTAAATATTTTCAAGTTCAAGATTTAAAAAGAGAAACTACTTTCACCTAAATTAACTAATTTGTCCTAAAAATGCAACATGATATTTTATGCACGTGACACATGGCAAAATCTCATGTCTGACTTCTTCTTTCCTTTTAAGTAAATATATATATATGTGTGTCATCTTTCAAAGTTTAAACTTAACGGACATAACACGTGTTTTTTTGCGAGTAAAAGAACCAATCCTACAACAACAAAAAAAAAAAAAAAGGAAAAAAAAGACCACCCATAACCCGTCGGACACCCCTCCTCCCAATTTTCTGAACGCTTCTTACAGTTCTCTCTCTACAATTTTAACCATTTGCTTGCTTAGTTTTTGCTGCCTAGAATAATAATAATGGGTGTTCAGGAAACGGACCTTCTTTCACAACTAAGTTTGCCACCCGGGTTTCAGTTTTACCCGACTGATGATGAGCTTTTAGTTCAATCCTTATGCGGCAAAGTTGGTAATAATGATTTCTCTTCACAAATCATTGCAAATATTGATTTGTACTAATTCAATCCTTGAGTTCTCCCAAGTAAGTTTCTTGCTGTAAAACTTTTCTAATTTAATTTTAGTTTTCCTTAACTTGTTTAACTAATAATTTTATTTTTGAATTTGTAAACGCAAGACCAATCCCTAATAATTAAGTACAGACCTTTCAATTGCTCACATAGGAAAGACCAAAGGTTGCATTTCCCTAATAATTAAGTACAGACCTTTTAGTTGCTCTTCATTAAGAACCATATGAATTTCCCCATCAGAATTTCTGAGTACAAATCGCTGCAGTCTCGCTTCTACTCTCTGTTATTTTCTTCTTCTTTCCACAGTTGCATACTAGGTATTTGATTGACTTCTTGTGCTTAGTATTCAACATTGGTACAGGGAACATATTTTCACAATTTATATTTCTGGTGATAATTGATCAACTTACTTTAACATGAAAACTATTTTTTCTTTGCGTAGATTATTCTAAGGCCTTCTTGTTTATTGTAAAAAACCATATATAATAACCTCTTCTTGCTTATTCTTTGATCGATGATGTATCTGATCAATTAGTACATTCTTGGAAGTGGACTGATGAATATTCTTGTTTTGTCATTAGGTTGTTAATATATGGGGAAAGTCATGGAAAAGGGAAACATTTGCTTGAAGCTGTTGGTTGATAGCAAAGCTCATAGAGTTCTGTTTGCTGAAACTGGAAAAGACTTCGTTGATTTCTTATTTAACCTACTCAAATTACCAATTGGATGTTTTGTTGGGCAGCCTAGTATTAAATCCGTGTGTGGTTCTCTTGGCAACATAATCCCGATTATGAAAAACTCGGGTTCTAATTACATGCAGCTTAATGAGCTTGGTAATGTCCAGGATATTATGACATGGATGATCACAGATAATCTCTTTGTTACACCATCTTCTGCAGCCTTTGCAATCCCCGTGTTAAAAGCATTAAAGCCCCAAATTGATGCAGTAGAAGAAAGGATAATTGATTTTCAGATCAGTGATTTGGTAGGGCACCATTTGCTTCTGTTGTCTTATTGCCTTATTGTTGATTTTGTCTGTTTATTGCTTCATTTTCACTGTTCTTGAGCCGAAAGTCTATCCGAAACAACATCTCTATCTCATAAGGTAGGTGTAAGGTTTGCGTACACATTACCTTTCCTAGACCCCACTTGTTAGATTTCACTGGGTTTGTTGTTGTGATTTGGTAGGGCGATCTTTGTGTCTTTGAATATCACTTGCCTTCATTTTATTTAAAATGACAAAACAACTAATTAGCACAGACATTAAGAAAATCATTTACTAGCTAGCATATATCGTAAAAGAATATGACTAGATTATCCTTATTTCTCGCTTAAATGAATATTTAATACTCCTTTTTGTAGTAAGGGTGGAATTGAAAAAAAAAAACTTTCAAATACTTTTGACGAAATTATTTTTGTATAATTCCCTCTCTTTCTGTATTGTTTGATTTGTAGGACATGATTAATGTTTTATCTTTTTGTTTCTTCAACCAAATCTAGGAGCACGAGTTCTTGCTGGTTTCTTTGAAGTCAGAAACAGTTCTAACTGACATTTTTCTTCGGCAGACTGGTTGGAGAAAATCCAAAGATGGTTAGTGATTCTTGTCATTTGGTTGCAAATTGGTGTTCGTAATAGTATTATAGGTTTGACATTATTTGCGTAATTAGCTAGAGTTATCCATAAAGTTAATGTGCATGCATGGTATGTTTGTCACCAAATTGAATGGGAAAAAATTCATTTAAGGAAACCAGTACTTATACTAATTGTCAATTAACCATTAGAGATTCATAATTTATATTTGATGAGTGCATTTTTTTAGCATAGGGTAATGTGTATGCAGACCCTCGATAGAAAGGTGTGTAGGTCGAGAATTAGGGTTAAAAGTTGATGAGTAATCGTGAGTTTCCCCTTGGCTTACCAAGTAGTATTAGTTCTATTCTTATTATTTTCTTATTCTTGGTTCTTTATTACTACATGTTGTGTCATTCGCTTCTGTTACTGTATTATCTTGTTGTTGTTATTATTTGTTGTTTTATTTTCATTGTTCCTTGAGCTGAGGGCTATCGAAAATAGTCTCTCTATCTTCATAAGGTAAGATTAAGGTATGCGTACACATTACCCTCCCCAAAGCTCACTTGTAGGACTACATTGGGTATGTTGTTATTGTTGTTGAGTTCATTTTTTAGCGTGGAATGCATTGTACATAGGTGTCTGTTTCATGTCGAAAATATTGGATTTGATTGACCAATATTCAAAAGTTCCATCCTAGTTGCCCGCGCTTAAAATCACTACCAACATTCAACCATCTCCTTCTTTTATCCCCATGCAGGATTTAAATTCTATGGGTTCAACTTTTAAAGGTTTTAGTATTGAACCTATTATATTTTAAAGTTATGGGTTCATATCTTCTATTTTTGCAATTTTAATGATATGGGTTCAATTGAACCTGTTGGTAACACATGGTAACACACTACATCCGCCCATGCATGCAGTAGAACCTTTTTCTAATTTAAAAGTAGTACTAATTCAGAATTTGAATCAGTAGACACCTTATTTGTTAAGTTTTTGGCAGGAGAAAATTGCAGTGTGAAGCTTATAGTTGACAATAAAGCTAAAAGAGTCCTCTTTGTTGAAGCTGGAAAGGACTTCTTTTGTTTCCTGATCAGCTTACTTCAACTTCCAACTGGAACTATTATCAACCGAACTACTACTGATAGAAGTATAAGAACTATGGTTGGCTGTATTGGAAATATATACAGAAGTGTTAAAAATTTAAATGAAGCTTACATGCACTCAAATCAAACAAAGGATGAACTCCTCTTGGCAAGTGGATCAAAATCTTGGTCTGAAGCCTTGCAGTTATTGCACGGTAATTTATTTTTTTGTCTATGCATCTGGTGTCTGAAGTAAACTGTTTTGGTTAATAGGTTTTTGTCAGAGTAGTAGTACTCTCCTCGTTTCAATTTATATGAATCTCTTTGACTGGGCACGGAATTTAAGAAAATAAAATGAGGACTTTTAAAACTTGTGACACTAGAGTCATAATATTTCTGTGGCTATTATTCTTTTGAAACTTGTGGTATTAAATATGTCTATTTGTGTAACTATAAAAACTTCTCATTAAGGGTAGAATAATAAGTTTAAGTTAGATTGTTTCCAACTTTGAAAACTGAGGCGGATTTACATGGAGGGGTGCGGGTTCACGTGAACCCATGCTCCCATCCCTAGAGTGTGTATAAATTCTTGTGGTATAGTACTTAATCAGATGTGGGTGAACCCATGCGCAAGATGCCACTTTGGTCCATTGGTGGCTGTGTGCCCCTCTGATGGCCCAGGTTAAGGGTTCAAATCCTCTGTCTTCTGTTTTCCTTTATATATTTTGTCTTTTCTTTTTTTGTCTTCCTTTTCGTTCTTTTCTTTTTAGGTTCCATTTTGTGGTTTTTTTTTTGTTTATTGATTTATCTTTTCTTTCTTTTATGTTTATTCTTTTCTCCTTTTTTCCAGTTTCTTTTTTGGTTCATTCTTGAAAATTCCTATAAAAAAAAAAATCTTAATTCACATCTCCTCCTTATCCCTCTTTCTATCTCAACATTTTTACGAACAATAATCGCCCTCTAACCGATTTCTTTATCATTTCTCTACTTTATATTTTCCTTCTAATTTTTCTTTGATTTGTGAAGTGAGTTTTCCTCAAATAACGATGCTATTATTAATCACTTTTAAGGTATGAAAATTTGTTAAGAACTTATTGTCATTGCAAAATTTTGATGGAGTCAAACCAAACGGTAGTATAGTACACCCATACTCTTAAAATCCGAGATACGCCGCTGTTTGAAAGGGTTCGGTTGTTTTGAACGGGCCAAAAAAGAAAGAGGTCACATAAATTGGAAAGGAGAGGACTACTTTCTCAGTTTTTTTTTTTTTTTTTCTTCTTCTTATCACTATCACAAATACTTTATCTGCTTGTCCTTATTGTGATTATTTATATTATGACAGAGCTTACAAGCATGTCTGAAGCTATTCCAAACAAGCTTTTGGATAGTGATGAGGGTTATGTTAAAGGACTAATCACTTATATGGTAACTGATAATTTGTTCGTAAGGCCTTTATCTTTAATATCTGGCTTGTCGAAGCTCAATATGGTCAATAATCCTGTATCAACTTCTAAGCTTGAAGTAAGGACTGTGGAGTTTGGTGTTAATGAGGTAAAGAAGTGAATCTCTGCTTTCTATGTATTTTAACTGTTTAGGGGGTCATTTACTTTTAGTATATTTTGTTTAAGCAAATTAGACTAGTTATAAGAGTAACAAGTTGTTGCAGGTCTAGGGATGGCAATTGGGTAAGGCAGGGCAAGCTGTGCCTACTAAGCTTTTGACCTGCCTGGCCCGGCCTTGTCTAGTATTTTTCTAGTTTTTGCCCTGCCCCGTCCCGCCCTATTAAGCCCTGCCCTGCCTTGTTTAGACTTTTCTTCATTTTTTTAAACTTTATTTTCCATTTTACAAGATTCTATTCAATTTTTTATAACTTTTGACCTTTTTATAACTCCTTGCCCATCTCCACCCTACCCCATTCTAAAAAATGTATTTTGACTTGCCTTGCCCTGTCTAAGTATTGCTTGCCCTGACCCATTAAGGCCCTGCCTTGTCCGTTAAGGTCCTGCCCCATTGTCATCCCTAGTAGGTCATTGTAGTCTTATAGTGTAAAAAGGTTTTACAATGTCAGTGTATAGAAGTTGAGCTCTTTCAATAATGGCATTGCCTTTTTATGACGATTGCTTATAATTGATTGGCAGGCTCTAAAGTTTGTAGAAGTCTCCTTGCGATCAGAGACAGTCCTAAGTGATGTATTTCTTGGAAGGAATGAGCTTGCCGTTGTTGCTGCGGCTAACTGACTTGAGTGATTGGAAGTTCTTGGTTTCTGGATGGATTCTTGATTCTGTTGTTGGGCATTGATTTGTTAGAAAAACTATCTTTGTTATTAAGTAAATGCTCCAAATTTATGTTTCTGTTTGGTTGAACAAATATCAGTATCTTATTTAGCTTAAAAACTTATGCTTATAACAAGCATCTTGCAAGAGGCATGTGGCGCCATTTTACTTCCCTTCGTAAACTAGGAAGCCTTGCCATTTTGAAAACCTCTAATTTTTGTTTTGGTTCGTATGAAGCTGCTGTGCCTTTTAGTTATTCGGAGTACTCTCTGGGAATGCCCTAGAGCAATGTTAAAATTGTCTTCGTGTGACCTATAAGTCACTGGTTCGAGCCGTAGAAGTAGCCACTAACTCTTATGTTAGGGTAGATTGTTTATATCATGTCCTTTGAAGTGCGTCCCTTGCTCGAACCGTATGTGAATGCTGAATGCTTTGTTCACCGAGTTGTTCTCTCTAGAAATTCCTTGTTATATAATCAACAAAAAGAGCTTCTACGTGATTTACTGTTTTTTTAAAAGCCCGGATTAGTATGTAGCTTGGAAATGTTACATTTAATCTTAAAATTAGCCTGAAAGGACAAACTTGCCTCTATAGGGAATATGAGGTTTTTCATTTATCCAAATTTCTGGTGCAGAAAATAGCATTACCATGTATATATGCGGGATATTATCACTTTTAGCCTACGCCAGAAACTAATTATATCTGGTAGTCGAAAAAGTGTATAAAAATTGTTTAATTTTTGTACATAATATACAGAATGTGCGTACATATATATATATACCTTTTATACATTTTTTCGGCTATTATTTTTACAGCGGCTATACAATGTCATTTTTTCTATATTTACGCATTACCAACTAAGGCGAGAGCGATACTCTTTCAATTTTGAGAAAGCTTGAAACCCAAGCAATAAACAGAATATACAATATTAGAGAATTCTAAATTTATCTTAAATGATAAATTATTAAGTATTGAAATAAACTAAACTCAAATAAAAATAATATAGAGACTATTCATATAGTTGACTTTGACTAATTTTTACTGAAGTGTTTCTCTTGTTGTTTTTCTCTAGCTAGTTTCTTTAAAGCAATACAGAAAAAATTAGAAAGAGTTCGAACAAATATTAATATTTAGAGTGAGTAAATGTCACAATTCAATTTACTTAAGTTGTGTTGACACCTAATTTGAAATGCTAACCAAACAAACCTATAATAACCACAATTAAAGTAACATAAATGACAAAATCTAACAGTCATATCATAGGTAAGATAATAATAATCACTTGTTGAATCGAACTTAAGAATAGTTTTGATTGGCTGAGTGTTGGATCGTATAAACACTCAACTGCATTAAAAGGTTCATTTAAATACAATAATAACGGGTAAATACTTATAGCAATCATAATATTGAAAAATAAAATAGGTAACATATTATACCGCACTTGTTAAAAACAAGGGATTCGAAACAAAAATAGCTAGTTGGTATATACTTATTTTAAAGTGGAGAATAGATTGATGTAAAACTGGAAAGCACATGAAGAATTATTCAATTATATATAGAATAATGTCATCCTCAATAAAAATTTAGCAACCCCAACTCTTGTTGTGAAATTGACTCGAAATGATAAAGATTAAACAAGCATTGGAGGCAAGAGATGTCTATTCGCCTGTATTAGTGAACGTTTCACTCTCAAGCTAGGATTTTCTCGGTTAAATCTGAATTAGTTGAGCTCGAATACGAATATCGAACAGCAAGTGAGAACCAAAAAAAGAAATTTATTAGTGAGGATAATTGTCATACGCCTGTTGCTTCAGAGTAACAAGTAACAACATATAAATTAGTATTACCCTCATTTCTGATAAGTGATCATGCCTATTTATTTGTGATAGGATCCCAAATGTACAGTAAAATCTTGATCTATCATTTGTTCGTTTTTATCAAGTCAAGTATTTGGTTAAACTGATCTTATTATGTTTCAACGTGTCCTAAAGCAACAATGAATTTAGGTGATTTTTATGTCCAACATCATAATTTTATCGAGGTATACCTCTTACCTCAATCATGTATTATGTTACGCAGCGCCTTCTTGAGATTCCTGGAAAGGACGACGTAAGGGAAATCAATTGATGTCAGTGCAGTTACTATCTGCCAATTGAGGTCCCCTCCGTACGCTAGACGAGAATGTCAGTGCCGTATAAGAAAATCAATGTCAAGAGCAATTGAGAGAATAGAAATGAGAATGAAAGAAAGCTTGATTGCATTAATGAAAGCTATTACAGAAAAGCAACACGGTGTCGAGGGTGAGAGACACCAATATAGAGAATAGTTTGTTTGCTAGAAAGTTTGATTGCTTGATCCCCCTAATAATGCTTAAAAAAAATAAACCAAAGTTACAAGACTTGACCTAACTAAGCTAGAGGAACATAATGGAAGTACATGAAATAAAACTACTCTATATTTACAATGAAAATGACTTAGATTTCTACAAGGTAGAAACAGGTCCATTGTCAGCAACCTTGTCTTGGGCATCACGGTATGCGCGTGCGGCACTGTTGGCATTTGCCTGTGGCTGGGCGCTGGCGAGCGCTATTGATGGGGCGACGGAGGCACATGTGCGCTTGTCACTTGGCGCAGCCAAGACCATGGGGCCATCCATGGCGCTAGGCGTTGGGAGGCTTGCTAGGACGTCATGGGGCGCGTCCAAGGGGCCATGGGGCATGGCTGGAAAGTCGCCCATGACATTCTCCCCCACCTGAGTTGGCGATCCTCGGCACCTTACTTGCAAGATAATCATCAATAAGGCTCTTGTAGGCTTTGAGGTTTGTTCTCCTCTCTCAAGTATTCTCCTCTGCATCACAGCTCTGCTATTTCACCAAGAACTCTTGGTGATCTTTCCTTGAGGCGTGAATTACTCGATTATCTAGAATAACTTCAACACGCCTTTTCCCGGTTGAATTGGGGCCTCAAATACTGGGTATTGTGAGTTGGTTCTGTGAAGGATCCTCTGAGTCTTCTCGAAAAGGTTTCAAAAGACTGACATGGAAGACAGGATGAATTTTCCACCAAGATGGGGTATCCACCCGATATATAACTTTCCCAATGCGTCTTTCAATAGACAAGGGTCCAATATATTTTTGCAATAGGCAAAGGTCATGGATCCCTGCAGACAAGTACCGCTTTGGGATCTTGACCATCACTTTGTCTCCTGTTTGATATTCAACAAAGCGACGATTCTGATCAGCATGTCTCTTCATCCGCTTTTGGGCTTTGACAAGATAGCTCTGTACTATCTTCAAATTTTGTTTCCATTCTTTTGAAAAGCTAGCAGCTCAAGGAGATTTTGACATGTTTGGTGCATTTATAGTGTATGGGAGTAGCGATTGTTGTCCGGTAATAATTTTAAAAGAGCTTTTGTTTGTACTAGAGTTTTTTGTGAATTAAAACATAGTTGAGCAATATCTAGAAGCTTCACCCAATTCTTCTGCGATCCGGTTACAAAGTGGCGGAGATATTCCTCCAGCATGCCATTGAACTACTCCGTCTGGCCATCAAATTGCGGGTGAAAACTTGAGTTGTGACTCAATTTTGACCCGAGGCACTTAAAGAGTTGGGTCCAAAAATTGCTTGTGAAGTGTGAGTCGCGATCAATAACGATGTCTTTAGGCAAGCCCCAATATTTCACAACATGAGAGAAAAAGAGTCGAGTTGTATCTTCTACTGAGATATATTTTGGGGTTACTATAAATGTTGCGTACTGGGGAAACCGATCCACCACAACCAAGATAGTTGTGAGATCTCCAACCTTGGGAAATTCGGCGATGAAATCCAGGGAAACGCTTCTCCAAGGTCTCTTTGGGAAAGCTAGTGATTCCAAGAGTCCCGCTTGTGTCAAGCAGTCTGACTTGTCCTTCTGGCATACTAGACAAGTCTTCACATACTGAGCGATGTCATCAGTCATTTGAGGCCAATAATATGCGCGTGAAGTAATTCCATGGTGCGTTATTCACTGGGATGGATGATCCATAAAGTATCGTGGCATTTCGTAAGAAGAGTCCTTCGCAGATCTCCTCCTTTAGGAACATAAAGTCGGTTCCCTTTTACTTTCAGGAACCCATCTTCCATGTAGAACTGACGAGTCTTGCCGTGTCCTACCAAATCAACCAAATTCTGTGCAACGGGATCCTTGATGAGTAGATCATGTATCTGGTCTTTTATGGTGGTGGATACTTTATTCCCCTTAGAGTGGTGAGTAAGCACACCGATGCTAGATCAGCTCTCCGACTGAGCGCATCAGCAACATGATTAGTCTTCCCACTTCGGTGCTCCAAGTTGAAGTGAAATTCCATTAGGAGTTCCTTCCACTTGTCTTGTCGACCATTCAGCTTCGGTTGGGTCATAAAATGAATAACAACTGTGTTGTCTGTCTTGACCACGAATGGGGTTCCAGCAGATAGTGCTTTCAAAGGCGTAAGGAATGAACGACAACCATTAATTCTTTCTCATGGGCGGCATAGCAGCGCTCTGCATCCTTCAGCTTTTGGCTATGGTACGCTACATGATGCCCTTCTTGTAGCAAGACTCCACCAAGGGCATAGTCAAAGTCATCAGTTTGTACCTTAAATGGCTTGGCCAAATCAGGGAGGGCCAAGATGGGGCTACTAGACATAGCCTCTTTCAATGCATTGAAGGCCTCCGCTCGCCTTGGGTCCCCAATCTCAAGGCGTGACCTTCTTTAGGAGTTTTGTCAATGGCACTGCGATGAGGGAGTAATTTTTCACAAATCGACGATAGACATTGCATAGGCCAAAGAATGCCCTCAAGGCGTGGATATCCTTAGGTGGCGGCCAATCTATGATAGCCTGAATCTTCGGTTGGTCCATATTGATCCTCCCTTCCTCAATGACATGTCCGAGGATGTCAATCTGTTTTTAGCAAAGGAACACTTGGATAGCTTTGCATATAATTCATGCTCCCGCAATCGGTCTAGGACCTTTCGGAAGTGCTCCAGGTGTTCTTCCAGTGTTTGGCTATATACCATAATGTCATCCAAGTAGACCACCACAAATTCGTCAATGTACTCTCGGAAGACTTGGTTCATCAGGGTGCAAAATGTGGATGAAGTATTAGTCAAGCCGAAGGGCATAACTAGGAAGTCATACCACTCATATCTTGCCATACAGGCCATCTTGTGTTCATCACCCTCCGCAATCTAAACTTGCCAATAACCTATCTTTAGGTCTATTTTGGTGAATACCGTCGCACCACCTAGCCTATCGAACAAGTCTGCCATTAGCGGAATAGGGTACTTGTTGTAAGCACGTGATTTTTTGCTCCACGGACAATCACTCCAAAATACAATCATTGATTCCTCGTTGTACAATTTTTGATTTTACGTGATATATGCTGGTAGTCGCTCGTGGTTCTGTCCATTTTTCATTTTTATCTTATCAAGTAAAATACAAAATATGTATGTCATGTTAATTAAGCCATAATTCAGTCATTAAAAGAAAATTCACAAAATATGCGTCTTTTATTTTAGGCTGTGATTTAATCATTTAAAGAATTTGTAATACGTGTGTGATGGTTGTGTTAAGTGTTGATTAGTGTGTGTTTTAAACTCATTTTAATTTAGTTGAATTTTAAAATTAGAAAATAAAGAAAAAGAGTGCAAATTATTTAGAAAAATCGGATTGGGCCTATTTGTTTCAAAATTTTAAGGCCCAAAAACAGCCCAAACACAGGCTGCCCGGACACGGTCCAAACGGCGTCGTTCTGTCCCGTCTAAGCTGGGCCGTTGATCTCGAGTGGATCGACGGCCAGGATTACACCCCCAGATCCATTTAACATAACCCGACCCAATAACCGGTTCAGCCCAGCCCCTCACTTAAACCAAACGACCCCGTTTAAATATCAAACGACCCCGTCTCATTTCTTACCATCAGATCCAAGCCGTTGAGATCATCTGATCTAACGGCTCAGATCCAATCCCCTACTCCGTATATAAACTCTCCCTCACACCCCACGCCCCCTATCCGAACCCCACCCTTCACTCGTCTCCTTCCCCAAGCCCTGAAACCCCAAACCCTAGCAGCCGCCCTAGGTTCCCTTTCACCAGAACCCGGCGGCATGAACGCCGGTGACCACCTCCTGAACACCCTAAGACCCCCTCGCTCTCCTGAACATGGATCTGTTACTCCCTAGCCTCAAATCACCTCCCATCGTCTCGAATCTGGATTTGAAGATTCGAGACAAAACTCGATCTATGCCAAACCACCCCATCTTCATACCAGACACTCCCCTGACCCTCCTCGTGACCAAACCAAGCTTGGTTTGGTCCAAATCTACCCACAACTTTCTAAAAAATCAAATCTGAGAATCTGAACCTTAGAACACAAGAGCCTGAGGAATCCGACCTGCTTCATAGAGGGTTTGAGGTCTAATAGACCTTAACCAAGGTGTTCTCGGTTGAGAACACCCTGGTTAGAGTTTGTTTGGCCTCAAATGGTCAAATCTAATTCGGACTGGGGTCGGCCTGCTTTGAACATTTTCTAGTAAGTTTTCCTTTTCTGTTTTTGTGTGGATGAGTCTGTTAGCATGTTCTGTTGTGTTTGTTCGGTATTTTCTGATACTTTTCTTAATTTCTTCCGTCCTTGTAAAGACCTTTTATTTGGTCGATTGTCTTCTGTGTATGTTTTGAACGTATTCTGTGATATACATGTTCGATTAGATTAGTCGTCGCATAAATAATTCATATAGGTTCCAATAATTGAACAAAAGTTGTTTGATGCCTTTAGGTCCTGTATGTGTTTGTTTATTTGAACGACTGATTATTACCTGTTATAATTAGTATAGTCGACTCGATAAACGTCGTCGATTAGTTTTCTATAACTAATGGATCGAATGAGCTAATAATTTCACGTGACTAATTGAACCTTGTCACTGACTGAATGCCCAGCATTGTCTGAAATGAGTTTGTTTGCATTGCAAAAATGACTGAAAAGGTTCAGTCCAGGGCAGTCCTGAATTTGAACTTTCATGAGTTCAGAATGCCCTGATGCTGCAAGGGGCAGGGCAGTAATAAGCAGGGTTTAACAGGGGTAGTCTGGGGTTTGAAAAGAACAGAAAAGGCTTAGTTTAAATAAGCTGACAAGTAGGGTACTAAATTTGGGATTAAACTAATACCAATGGGGAACAAGACACAAGAGTATGGGGTTTAAAAATGAATACTTAAATGAACCCATAACTCTTTATTAAAGAAAAACTAGGCGTGGGGAACAAAAAGGGCTGGCATCAAAAGATGCTTAAGGATGGGTTTAAAGGGTATGGGCAGTCTGCAAGTGGGAGGATCCAGGCAGCTTAGCTGCACTGGTCGTTTGGCTTATAAATAGGCCATTTCAGAACTTAAAAAGGGCTGGACTTTTTAGTCTTCAGAAAAAAGAAAACAAAGTGAAAATTTTCAGAATACTTTAACTAAACACTGCCCAAAACTGCACAAGGAACTAAGTTGGTTGAGCTGTTCTGGCCAAGTCAGTTATTCTAACTAGGGTCATTACTGTTCCGTTAAGAGAAGGTTGTGTGTTTTCTGCTGTGATTGTTACTACACTGAGTTTTCTGTGTGCTGTGGATTGAGTTTTAGCCTTCTTGATTGTTGGAACTGTACTGGGTATTTGCTGAGCTTTATGATTATTGGGTCTTCTGTTGCTGTTACATTTGGTATCTTGGGTTTTCAGTTGGTTCATTGCTCTTTTTCTGGGATTTGTCTGTCTGATGCTCAAGCACCTGTGGGCTACATAGTTGCTGCTGGTTGTGTTGCTGTGTTGTTGCTATCTGTTGTTGTTGTTGGTTACTTGCTGCTGATACTCTTTCTCTTCCTTTTCTTATTGTGCAAACATCCGGGTACACGACTAATACTGTCAATGTAACTTGAAGTTGAGTATGAATGCAAAGAGAGAAGAATTGAAGATTGTTTACTTTAAGCATAGACTGTTATATTGAATATCATGTAATGCATGATAGTTTACATTTTGTTTGGATACTGAAGGTAACTTGCACGCCTAGTAAATATCAATGTATGAGGATTGAATGTTAGTTGTATATGTATGCTGTTAGATAAATATTCCTAATGCAGTAGGTTGTATCCCAGACTTAGGTTTAAATTGTGTAACATACTCTTTAATGTAGGCCAAGCATGTAAACTATCCACTACTAGTATAGTTCTTCCCCTTCCGATAAATTGGCTCATATAACTGTTTAAACCATACTTTAATACATAGAACACAGAGCTTGCAATCTCAACCTCACAAAGGTTGAGCCCAAGTCGAGCAAATCAAGCAGGCTCCCAGCGAAAAATAGTGGCCTAGGCCCAACCGCTACTGCTTGGTTTGGGATTTGGGCCCTTAATATTCGTTTGGCTGATTGTGTACGTGGTCGTGCTTCTGATTTCGCGCAAGTACTCAGAATTCTGTTATAGATAACTTGCAAGCATGTAATTAATTAGGACTATCTACTGTTTTCGATTAGTAGAGACAAACGCGACAAGAAACGTAGTTACTATAGGATACCCTTTTAAAATAAGAACGAGATGAGCCTCGACAAATAAATAAAAACGTGCAAGCTGCGGGGCCCTCGTTAAATGTATATTATCGAAGCATTCAGTTTCCAGGATGGGTCGTTTAGCAAATCTCACGGCCCTCCCAGAATAATAACGCGATAGTCTCTTTAAGCGCGTACTTAATAATGTTATCTCCTTAAACTCGGGTGCACATTTATGTGACCCAAATCCGAATCTCAACGGAATCGAAATGTGTCTCTAACCACGGGTACATTGATTGTAGCGTGGTCTGAGATGCATTTCCATGACGTTGCAAATTCTTTTCATAAGGAATGAGACGAGCCTCGACAAACAAAGATGTACAAAGTGCGGGGCCCTCTAAATGCATATGTATAAAAATACTTAGAATTCGGAACACGCCGTTTAGCGAATTTCATGGCTTTCCCCAAAAATAACAATACGCTAGTTGCTTTAAGCGCGCCTTTAATAGTTTAATTTCCTTAAACTCGGGTGCACATTGATGTGACCCAAATCCAAATCTCAACGGAGTCAAAGTGTGTCGACGACCACGGGTACATTGATTGTAACGCGGTTCGAGATACATTTTCACAACGTTGCAATTCTTGATAAAAACAGTAAATGATAAAAGCGGTTAAAAGTTAAATTTTGCACATAAGTTCACACTTGTATAAAATCAGATAATCAAGCCGAATATAACAGTTGAGCGACCGTGCTAGAACCACGGAACTCGGGAATGCCTAACACCTTCTCCCGGGTTAAC
Organism: Nicotiana sylvestris; assembly: GCF_000393655.2. Lineage (NCBI taxonomy): Eukaryota > Viridiplantae > Streptophyta > Magnoliopsida > Solanales > Solanaceae > Nicotiana > Nicotiana sylvestris. Next base: position 153,275,265 of record NC_091063.1, on the reverse strand, counting down.
AGAATTCCTTATCCGGATTTCTGGTACGCAGACTGTAATATGGAGTCATTCTTTTCCTCGATTCGGGATTAAAATTGGTGACTTGGGACACCCTAAATCTCCCAAGTGGCGACTCTGAAATAATTAAACCAATCCCGTTTCGATTGTCCTTTAATTGGAAAAAACTCCCTTGCACCCCATCGGGTGCGGAAAAAGGAGGTGTGATAGCTCTGGCGACTCTGCTGGGGATTTGGAACCCAGAACCACTAGTTCAGGGTTAAGAATTCGAGCTTAAAATAATTGTTATTATTTGGCTTTATTTATTATATGATTTTGCGTGTTCGCGCCTAATGTGCTAAATGCTGCTTTTACTGCTTTGATATTGTTTGAACTGTACATATAAACTGTGCCGAAACCCTTCTCTTCTCTCTTGAGGAGCGCACGCTGGTCGTGGCTTCTTTCTGTTAGTGTCATATGCCAAAATAGAACGAGGATTCGGAGGAGTTGCAAAATCGGATGGCCTTTTGGTTACCGGTACACAGCTCCCATCCTTGGCTCGAGTTGTCCGCTCGGGTAAGCCAGGTCTAGAACAAACACCTAGGTTTTACAGCTTAGTATAACTTAACTTCATGCCGGATCCCTAGTAGGAACGCTTATTTGCATCATATGCATTTGACTTAGGGGACTCAGCACAGGGGCTGGGTCCGTCTAGGACAAGCAACCTGAGAATAAAGACCATCCTGCTACATCCTGCTTGCTTTATGCATTTACTTGTTTCAAGGCTTGCATGCTGACCGGTTTCTGAATATCGGGAATGTTTAAAAAAAAAAGAGAAAAAAAAGAATAACGGATAGGGAGATAATTATTCTTGAAAGATCAATACCCAGAAAATGGTTAAAGCTCTGCCAGAATTTTGAAAAAAAAGAAAAAGAAAAAATGTGTATCTTATTAATTTGTTTTAGAAAGTAAGAGTCTTTGATTCATTTCTAAGAGAAAAATAGTGTGTCTCCAAAATTCGGCTTATGCCTGAACTACGTCAGTTTGATTCTCGCAGGGTGCGAGATACGTAGGCAACCCCCATCGGGCTCAACTTGTTTTTCAAAATATAGGTACAATCCAAAGAACGAAAGTTGTTAAGGTGACATCATACTTTTTGGAAACAACCAAATTTCGTTTTTCTAGGAAAAAAAAGGGGTGTGTCAATTTGGTATTTGAGTCCAATGAGTCTGGGTCTTTGCTTAATCACCCCAATAAATATGCAGAATGAGCATAAGTCCAAGTTTTCCGGTAACAGTTAGAAGCAAAATACCTCTGGAAGTGCGATTATGGTGGGAGGATTTGGAAAAGTCAGAGCAAGACAAGATCAAACTGCACCTGGGAGGTTTGGTTAATTTGCTGAACGTCAGGCCTCGGTGCGACATCATAAAGGCTTTGGTTACATTTTGGGATCCGGCCCACAACGTGTTCCGTTTCTCGGATTTTGAACTCACCCCAACCTTAGAAGAAATGGCGGGTTACATGGACGTCACTGAAGGTTTGAGACACAAATACCTGATCGCTCCAAGAGCTGTGAATTCACACAAATTCATGGATCTGTTGAAGATAAGCAAGGGAGTCCCGTACGCTAAACTGGATAGAGGTTTTTCTACCCTGCAATTCATATACCAGAGGTACGGGAGCATAGGAGGATTTAATGATCCAGAAAGTGGTGTTTGCAGCAGGGGAAATCTGGTAAAATGGAATGAGCATAGGCGGTTCGCTTTTATGGTGGCATTTTTGGGCCTTGTGGTGTTTCCCCGAAAAGATAGAAATATCGACCTAAAGGTGGCTGGAATCGTCAAAATCCTGATTACCAACGATAAAAGCATCCTTGCTCCCATGATAATGTCAGAAATATACCGAGCCCTCACGGCTTGTAAGGCTGGAGCAGACTTCTTCGAAGGGTGCAACTTGTTGTTACAGATGTGGATGATCGAACACTTGTGTCACCACCCTCAGTATATGCGCTACATGTCTACAAATGGGGGCTGCATCGAGGGTTATAGCCTAAGGGTTTCAGGTTTCCGATCACCGGGAGGGTTTGAAGAATGGATATCCTATCTTCGGGTCATCACCGCAGATCAAATAAACTGGACTTTGGGTTGGCTTTCTGTGGAAGAAATCATATACATGCCCGCCACTAGTCCTCACTTCCTCTTGATGGGACTCAGGGGTATTCAACCTTATGCCCCTTACAGGGTAATGAGACAGTTAGGAAGATGTCAAGTACTACACCCGGACGAAGATCTCAGCACTTATGCCGTCGAGGTCAGCAGTGACGACCAATTTCCTGAAAAGACAGTTCGTAGCATATGGAGTGAATGCCAGTACCTGACGGCAAATACTCGGGTAGGTGATGTGTCTAGGGGTGAAGTCTCGCCGGCCTATCTCGCTTGGCATAACAAGAAGAACATTGTGGAACGGCCAACCAAACGGCCTCACCTCCAAGATTTTGTTGAGTCATCACAAGAACAATGGGACTGGCTCGCAAAAGAGGAAGGTTACCTGGTTGAAATCAGGAAGCTAAAACGACAAGTTGAAAGGATTATATTCGAAAACAATGTGCAAGTTGCCCAGGAGCAGGCTGAAAAAGACAAGCTAGCCCAAGAGAACCAAACCCTGAAGGCCCGCCTTCGCCAAGCCAGTAAGAATAACATCGACCGACAGAAGCGTTGCTCCGACGAAAGATTGATAGCCAGTTTGAGAAATCAGGTCATCCAGAGCCAAGAAGAATTAGACCAATCAGAGGCTTGCATAGCAAGGATGAAGGTCAAATGGGCAAAAGGTACAATGGCCCGGAGGAAGCGCCTACAGCAGGTCATGAGGGATTGTGAACTGAGCGTCAAAGCGGTAAAGGAAACAAATTCCGCTCTGCAAGAGTGGATCTTCAAGCAAACACAAGATGCCCAAGCCGACAGAAGACGCTATTACAATGCAATGACCAGGATGGAAAGGCAAATGGAGATGTTCCAGGATCAGCTCGCTACCAATGCACAAACGCTAGGATTAAAGAGCCAACAGATGAGGCAGTTGTTCGCAGAAAGGGACAACATTCGAGCAAGAATTGACGAGATCGGGCATTACATCTACCTGAAATGCTTGGCATGCGAACAAACACCTCGGGAAACCCTCATTGTCTCCATCATGGGCTGCATCCACCGGATTATGAACGAGTTGAAGAGCTTGCAAAGAGACCTTACTCCTAGGGCCGCGAAAGGGCCGAAAGATGCCTCGTGGGTCCCTAAGTTGGAAAATTAGTCTTTGATCGAGTCTTGTTCGTTTTGTTTGTTGTTTCCCCATATGTTGTTTTCTTTTCCTCAAACCAAGTTTAAAACCGTGGAGTCTGTACTGTTGCTATTTTGTTAAAGTAATGTGTAATAGCAATTTTCGATAATGAAATTGAGTGATTCCAGAATAATTTCTATGTGTCTTTACGTTGAAGCAGAACTACGCCTGGTCTGATTCATGCGGGGACGTGATACGTAGGCAATCCCCATAAGATTCGAACGCTTTTAATAAATAAAGAAAAGAAAATACAAATAAAATAAAACGCAGGGTTTCCCAAAATACTTTAAAGGGACGAATGAGCAAACCGGGATGACGCATGTTGTTTGAAGCAAAGCATGTAGAAACAGTTAACTGCCTAGGTGCATTGCATCCTCTATGTGTTATGATCAAATCTGTTAAAATCTAACGCTAACAAAGTTTGTTGTTGTCTGATCCAGACAAGTTAGTTGTTAAAGAACTCTGGCAACACACTCATACCAAACCAGATCCAAAGGACCGGTAGCAACAAGCATGACTACTTCAGAGAATAGTAATGAGGAAGAAAGGCCAATGAGCCAGTTGCTAAAAGAAGCGATGGAAAAGATTGAAAGGATGGGACTAGAGATGAATGCAATGCAGCTAGCCCTAGCCAAAACACAAAAGAGCCCTGAAACACTGGGACACATGCCGGAGTACCCTCACTCTGGCCCTTCCACAAGCCGCCCAAATCCCCTTTATCATCAAGAAAGAAGCCCTCATGATTCCCAAGCTCCACCACCCCATCAACCTCTCCCAACACCCAATATTCCCATTTTTGTGGGACCAACATCAGCCCCTTTGCAAAGAACGACCAGTGAGCCATTGTTTCAGGCTCACGATACACAATACTACCCCCCCGAGCCTACGTTTCATGCCCCCGAACCACAGGCTTACAATCCACATTTGGAAGTGCCGGCAGAGATTGAGAAGCCGGCTAAGGCCCCTGAACAGGATGAAGTATTGAGAAAGTTCAAAAGCCTGGAGCAGTCCTTCAGGAACTTGCACGGGCTGGGCAATCAAGTCAGCGTAGCATACAAAGATCTGTGCCCTTTCCCAGACGTCCAACTCCCGGCTGGGTTCAAGATGCCTAAGTTTGATTTATATGAAGGGCACGGTGATCCCATGGCACATTTGCGGGGATTCTGTAGCAAAATGAGAGGGGCAGGCGGCAAGGATGAGCTGTTGATAGCTTATTTCGGCCAAAGTCTGAGCGGATCTGCACTAGAATGGTATACCAGGCAGGATTCCAGCAGGTGGTACACGTGGGATGATCTGGCGCAGGCTTTTGCAGGTCATTTCCAGTACAATCTCGAGATAGTCCCTGACCGTCTCACATTATTGAGAACTGGGAAGAAACCCGGGGAAAGTTTTCGCGAGTTCGGGTTCCGCTGGAGAGAACAAGCAGCTAGAGTCGATCCTCCCATGAGAGAGGGAGAGATGGTGGACTATTTCTTGCAGACACTGGATCCAACCTACTTTGGTCACTTGGTGACAACAGTTGGAAAATCTTTCAACGAGGTGGTCAAGATAGGGGTCATGATAGAAGAGGGTCTGAGGTCTGACAAAATCTTGAACTATTCGGCACTCAAAGCCACAACCCAGGCTATTCAAAGCGGCACGGGAGGTGCGCTGAGAAGAAAGAAAGAAGAGGTTGCCACGATCGAGGCAGGCAGTTGGTCCAGGGCTGGCAGGCCGCACTACAACCAACCCAGACCTCACAGGTCAAACTACCCATACAACCCACCACAAAATTTCTATCCACCTCGAGAACCACATTGTTCCGTACACCAGGCCCAAGCATACACTCAGCCTCCGGTTCGCCCACAATGGCGCGCCGGCTCCCCAGAACATATATGCACCACCACAAAACACCTACCCTCCACCAAGGGCGTATAGAAACCCTTCAGGGGCAGGCTTTCGGGGAAATCCAGATGCTAGGAATGACAGGTTGCGGAAGCAGAGAACTTTCACGGAGCTGGGAGAAACCTACACCGCTTTGTTCCACAAGCTGAGGCAATTGGGTTTGGTTAGTCCTGTCCAGACTCGAGAACCAAATCCCCCACCTCAGAATTTGGATCGATCAATCAGTTGTGAATACTGTTCAGGGATGCTCGGGCATGATACCGAGAAGTGCTGGAAATTAAGGCATGCCATACAGGATCTTATTGACACCAATAAGATCGAGGTCCAGACACCGGAGGCTCCTAACATCAACCAAAACCCACTGCCAGCGCACCACGAAACTCACATGATTGAGTTGGTGTGTGAGGGAGGAGAATTGAGAAAACCCTCACAAACAGTGATGATGATCCAAGCCGCCCCGAAAGAAGTCTCAACCAGTGGAGGAACGAGTGTACAGTCGCAGGGAGAAGGCGTCAAGCCGGTAGTGATATTGGGAAAGAGCCCGTCCGCCATAACAAGCAAACCCGAGCCAAGCAAGTTGGTAATACCAGGGATCCCGCCCACACCGGCGGTCGTGTTGAAAGGGGTATGTAGAGAACGGGTGACCATAAAGCCTGTGGTCCAGCTGCCGATGATTGACAGCAGGGCTGTGCCTTGGAAATATGAAAAGGCGGTGGTGATGTACAAAGGAAAACAGGTGGAAGAAGTCAGTTGTGAAGCGCAAGGGCTGACTCGATCAGGTCGATGTTTTGCTCCGGTGGAGCTAAGAAGAACCAACCCAGTTGCAACCAAGAAACCTGTGTCCGAAGAAGAGGCTGAAGAGTTCCTGAGGAAGATGAAAGTACAAGACTATTCTGTGGTCGAACAGCTGAGAAAAACACCGGCCCAGATCTCACTGTTGTCATTACTGATCCATTCTGAGGAGCATCGTCGGGCCCTGTTGAAGATATTGAACGAAGCTCATGTACCCAGTGAGATTTCTGTAAACCACCTGGAAACCATTGCCAGCAAGATTTTCGAGGTGAACAGGGTAACATTCTCAGATGATGACCTGCCGGTGGAGGGTACGGAGCATAATAAAGCTCTATACCTAGCTGTCAAATGTGAAGACTCGGTGGTAACTCGAGTATTGGTGGATAACGGCTCAAGCGCCAATATTTGCCCACTATCTACCTTGAACCAGTTAAAGATCGACCACGGAAGGATCCACAAGAACAGTATCTGTGTCCGAGGGTTTGACGGAAACGGAACAGCCACTGTGGGGGATGTTGTACTTGAACTGACCATCGGTCCAGTCCTGTTTACCATGGAATTCCAGGTATTAGACGCCACAGTATCTTATAACCTGCTGTTGGGACGACCCTGGATTCATGCAGCCAAGGCGGTGCCCTCCACCCTACATCAGATGGTGAAGTTCGAGTGGGGAAGACAAGAGGTCGTGTTACACGGCGAGGATACAACGTGCACCATGGGCGGAGCCATTGTACCTTTCATAGAGACCGCTGATGACAAAGGTCCTTGGGTCTACCAGATTTTCGATACAGGGTCGGCCAACAAAATTTCTGAAGGAGAAATCATCCCGCACCCTAGGGTAGCTGCCGCAACAGTCATGATGGTCTCAGAAATGCTGGGTAATGGATTTGTGCCGGGAAAAGGCCTGGGAGTCGAGCTTCAAGGGATTGTCCAACCTGTCTCCCTTCCTAAAAATCTGGAAACTTTCGGATTGGGGTTCAAACCAACCGCAGCAGATAGGAAGCAAGCGCGAAAAATGAAGAAGAGGGTCTGGTTTCTGCCTAAACCAGTGCCACGTCTCTCAAGGTCTTTTGTCAAAGCAAGTGCCAAGGGGTCGCCGGTCCCAAAGATTCGAGGACCTTTGATCGGTATAAATGAAGATCTGAATCAGAGTTTCGAGAGGCTATTCACGGATGTCAGTATGGTGGAGGCTGGAGAAGGTTCCAGCAGAGCAGAGATACAGTTTGTGGGGCCTGAGGCCAAGACCAACAATTGGACAGTTACTCCTCTTCCTGTCCGAGGGGAGTCTTGGTAGTAGGCTTTGATTTATGTTTTGTGTGTTTTGTTTTGTCCGGATTATTCAAGGGTGTAATCCAAATTTTACTTTCGTTTTTGTAAAAGTGTGAACCCTTTTATCCCGCAAGTTTAATAAAGTTCTTTTCTTTTGTCCCATTTTAATTTTGTTTTGTTCTTTTTCTTTCTGAACAGTTCTCTTTTTACTGGTTCTAATGACATGGCATGCACAGCGGATCTTCGACCTAGTCTAATAAATCAATCTGAATCCGACTCAATGATGCAAGAGGTCGTTTGTGATGATGAATCTGAATGTGACGAAGGTGAAGCCTTCGAAGAGATAAACCGAGAACTGTGCCAATTTGAAGAGAAACCCAAGCCTAACCTAAATGACACTGAGGCTGTGAATCTAGGAGACGCTGATAACGTCCAAGAGACCAAAATTAGCATCCACATTGAGCCGAATGTCAGAGAAGAATTGATCAAAACCCTCATGGAATTCAAAGATGTTTTTGCATGGTCATATGACGATATGCCTGGATTAAGCACCAATTTAGTGGTTCACAAATTGCCCACTGACCCGGCATACCCTCCGGTCAAGCAAAAACTAAGGAAATTTAAAACAGAAATGAGTGTAAAGATCAAAGAAGAAGTGATTAAGCAGTTGCAAGCGAAGGTCATTCGGGTCACTCGATATCCCGAGTGGTTGGCCAATGTGGTACCAGTCCCAAAGAAGGATGGAAAAATCAGGGTGTGCGTCGACTACCGCAACCTCAACAAAGCAAGTCCCAAGGACAATTTTCCGTTACCCAACATTCATATCCTGATCGATAATTGCGCTGGGCGCGAGATCGGATCCTTTGTGGATTGCTATGCGGGTTATCATCAGATCCTAATGGACGAGGAGGATGCTGAGAAGACAGCGTTTATTACGCCATGGGGAACCTACTGCTATCGGGTAATGCCGTTCGGGTTAAAGAACGCCGGGGCAACGTACATGCGAGCAATGACTGCTGTGTTTCATGACATGATACACAAAGAAATAGAGGTGTACGTCGATGATGTGATCATCAAATCTTGGCGTCAGGAGGACCATGTGGCAGACCTAAGGAGATTTTTCCAAAGACTCCGGAGGTATGATATCAAGCTTAACCCGGCCAAATGCGCATTCGGGGTTCCATCAGGAAAGTTGCTAGGATTCATCGTCAGTCGACGGGGGATTGAGTTAGACCCATCCAAAATTGAATCCATCCGAGATTTGCCACCGCCAAGGAACAAAACAGAGGTAATGAGTTTGCTGGGTAGACTCAATTACATCAGCAGGTTCATCGCTCAACTCACAGCAACTTGTGAGCCCATATTTCGGCTGCTGAGAAAGGATGCTGCGGTAGGTTGGACGGCAGAGTGTCAGGAGGCTTTCGACCAAATCAAAGGGTATCTGTCTAATCCACCCGTATTGGTCCCGCCTAAGCCCGGGAAGCCCCTAATTCTTTACCTGACGGTCTTGGAAAATTCATTTGGTTGTGTATTGGGGCAACATGATGACACAGGAAGGAAGGAGCAAGCCATCTACTATCTTAGCAAGAAATTCACAGTACATGAGGTCAAGTACACTCAACTCGAGAAAACATGTTGCGCCCTAACTTGGGTAGCTCAGAAGTTGAAGCACTACCTGCCTTCGTATACTACTTATCTCATATCCCGTTTGGACCCATTGAAGTATATCTTTCAGAAACCTATGCCCACGGGAAGGTTGGCAAAATGGAAAATTCTGCTCACAGAGTTTGATATCATCTATGTGACGAGGACGGCCATAAAAGCCCAGGCACTGGCAGACCATTTGGCAGAGAATCCCGTTGATGAAAAATACGAGCCCTTAAGAACGTATTTTCCTGACGAAGAGGTGATGCATACGAATGAGTTGGAATTACCTGAGGAACCGGGTTGGAAGCTTTTCTTCGATGGAGCTGCAAACGCAAAAGGGGTTGGAATAGGAGCAGTACTCATTTCTGAAACAGGACGGCATTATCCTGTTACGGCTCAACTACGCTTCTATTGCACCAACAATATGGCCGAGTATGAGGCTTGCATTCTGGGTCTGCGCTTGGCTGCCGACATGGATGTCCAAGACGTCTTGGTCTTGGGAGACTCGGACCTCTTGGTACACCAGATTCAGGGTGAATGGGAAACGCGAGATCTAAAACTCATACCATACCGACAATGCTTGCATGATCTGAGCAAGCAATTTCGATCGGTGAAATTCAAACACATCCCGAGAGTTCACAATGAGGTTGCGGATGCCTTGGCCACCTTAGCATCAATGCTGCACCACCCTGACAAAATGTATGTTGATCCTCTGCACATCCAGGTCCGTGATCAGCACGCCTACTGCAATGCCGTAGAAGAAGAAGCAGATGGCGAACCCTGGTTTCATGATATCAAGGAATACCTCAGAATGGGGATATATCCAGAACATGCCTCTGGAGACCAAAAAAGAGCCCTTCGGCGTTTGTCGAATGGTTTCTTCCTCAGCGGAGGAATATTGTACAAAAGAACCCTGGATTTGGGATTGTTGAGATGCATAGATGCCAGTCAAGCAACGACGGTTATGGCAGAGGTACATGCTAGAGTTTGTGGGCCACACATGAGCGGATATGTATTGGCAAGAAAGATCCTTCGAACAGGGTGTTATTGGCTCACCATGGAACACGACTGTATCACTTTCGTAAGGAAATGCCATCAGTGCCAGATACATGGAGATTTGATTCATTCTCCGCCAACGGAGTTACATACGATGTCAGCACCCTGGCCGTTTGTGGCATGGGGCATGGATGTCATTGGGCCCATCGAGCCGGCAGCATCCAACGGTCATAGGTTCATTCTAGTGACCATTGATTACTTCACCAAATGGGTTGAGGCTAAAACCTTCAAATCAGTAACCAAAAAGGCAGTGGTGGACTTTGTCCATTCCCATATCATCTGCAGATTTGGGATCCCAAAAGTGATCATCACGGATAACGGTGCGAATCTTAATAGCAGCCTGATGAGAGAGGTATGCCAACAATTCAAGATTACACACCGCAATTCCACCCCATATCATCCCAAGGGCGAATGGAGCGGTCGAAGCAGCCAATAAGAATATCAAGAAGATACTGCGAAAGATGGTGGAAGGATCCAGACAATGGCACGAGAGATTACCCTTTGCTTTGTTGGGTTACCGCACTACCGTCCGAACTTCCATAGGCACAACTCCTTATTTGTTGGTGTACGGAACTGAGGCCGTAATACCAGCGGAAGTCGAAATTCCGTCCCTCCGAATTGTCGCTGAGGCCGGGATTAATGATGATGAATGGGTCAAAGCTCGATTGGAACAGTTGAGCCTGATAGATGAGAAAAGATTGGCAGCAGTGTGCCATGGTCAGCTGTACCAGAAGAGAATGGCAAGAACATATAATAAGAAGGTGCGCCCCAGGAAGTTTGAAGTAGGGCAGCAGGTATTGAAGAAGATCCTCCCACATCAGGTCGAGGCAAAAGGCAAATTCGCCCCAAATTGGCAAGGGCCTTATATCGTGACCAGAGTATTGTCCAACGGTGCTTTGTGTTTGACAGATGTCGAAGGTAGATGTGTCGACATGGCTATCAATTCAGATGCAGTCAAGAGATATTATGCGTAATTTCTTTAATTATGGCAATTTTTGGTTTATTTGTTTGTATTTGGCATTTATTGGATAATGAGATGACGGAGGCAATTCTTTCTTCTATCCAAACACTTTTAACCCTTGCTTCCCCCTTTGAGCCTTAAGTTATTCTTTCATATCCCTCTTTTGGAATCACTAATGGAAAAGACATGAAAAAAAGAAGAAAAAGAAAAGAAAAAGAAAATGAAAAGAAGGAAAAGAAAAAAGGAAGATAAAATCATAAGAAATACAAAACCGTGGGAACTACGTTTGACCTGATTCCTCAAAGAGGATACGTAGGCGCCTCACGGCTCGGTCATAGTATGCATCATAGTGAATATAGGATGCATAATGTACATAGTGTGCATAATAGGCACAGTGTGCGTAACGCACATAGCGCAACATAAGTGTAAAAAATAAATTCCCCAAGCAAGAAAACTGGGGCAGAGGTTATGTTTTAAGTTCCAACAAAGGTTTGATTCCAAAAGTTGTAGCACATCACCCATCAAATTATTTTCATTTTTATAGCCTTTCTTTAACCCCACACCAAAACCAACATCAACATCCAAAAGACCTCCCGATCAATGTCCAAGAGATGCCAAGTCAGGCAAATAAAGCCGAGAATGATACACCAATCCCCAGCAAAGAAGAGATCATAAGACTGGGATTGAATTGATGGTCAAAGGGATCTCCAGAAGAGAGGGTCGTATCGATAACACCCCGATTCTTCAATGAAGAAATAAAATGAGAGAGTCTTATCGGTGAAAACCTTCACAGGCACCGAAAGGCGACGTAAGATGAGAGATATGAAATGAGAGAGTCTCATTGGTGAAAACCTTCACAGGCACCGAAAGGCGACGTAAGATGAGAGATATGAAATGAGAGAGTCTCATTGGTGAAAACCTTCACAGGCACCATAAGGCGCCGGGAGATGAGAGAAAAGAGAGAGTCTCATTGGTGAAAACCCCTCGAAAGGCACTATGAGGCGACAAGACAGATCAACAAAAAGCGACCACATTCACAACGAAATGGACAGTTGTCGCACCTCCTTTTTACCGCACCCGCGGGGGCGCGTGGGGAGTTTTCTCCAATTAAAGGACAGTCGAAACGGGATTTATTTAATTATTTAAGAGTCGCCACCTGGGAATTTTAAGGCGTCCCAAGTCACCAATTTCAATCCCTGAATCGAGGAGAATATGACTCTGTTTATTATTCTGCGAACCAGAAATCCTGAGTAAGGAATTCTGTTAATCCGGAAGAAGGTGTTAGGCATTTCCGAATTCCGTGGTTCTAGCACGGTCGCTTAACTGTTTTTATTATTGGCTTAATTATCTTGATTTTATTAAATATATTGATGTTACATGATTTTACTACCGCTTATACTTATTGTGATTGAGGACCCTTCTTTGAATCGAATTACGCGTACGTATATTCGTGTTATAAATTTAAAAATGCGGAATTGTGTCACGCGTACGTGTACACGATAACTTTTGGTAATATATTTATTAAACAATCATTTTTTCGAAATTGTGTCGAATCAAGAATATTTGTTTTTCTTAAATAGTGAACCGTACATCTCGGGTTTTTATGAAATTGATTTAACGCCTTTGGAAAAATCCTTTTATTAAATATTCGCTCGAAATTGCGCGTACGCATAATCCGAATTTTTTGCTTTTAAAAATATAATCAGGGTACGCGAACGTATCCCTAATTGCGCAAAATATTTGTAATGATATTAGGGATTTTTCCACAAATTGTTTATTATATTATGAGAAATCTTCATTTAAGATACCCTTTAATTCTTGAAAAAGAATTCACAATTTATTGAATGTTGCCCGTTGATTATAATTTCCGCATATAACATGTTCATCCAAGACTATTCAAATTCAAAATAAAGAATAAGAACATGATTAATACTATTCTTCACAAATACAACATATATATCTACATGCCCAATAATGAATTGTATATGAAACTAAAAATGATTTATAACTTTTCACTTTCAGCCCATTATGCTATCATGTTATCCTCATTGTTCTATCCCAGAAATGTCCCTGGCCTACTGTTTTCTACTGGTATTACTGTCTTAGATTTTAACAAGTTATCTGAATTAAAACTTGTCTAGCAGCTATCAACCAATTCCTAATGATTAACCTCTTAATACAATTGTATTTACCCAACCTTTGTGAACTTGAATTCAGAACTAACATCATAACAACATTATACTGAATTCAGCCTAATAATTCAACTGAACTCAGCTTTTGAACTAAGATCAAACAAACAGGAGCATTGTCAATATATTGACAATGTCCTGAACTTAATGTTCAGAAAACAACACACATATAATTTAAATTCACTGATTCACAAACAAAACATGATTTAATTGACGAGTATTAATCAGTTGACTATTTATAACATTTGTCCATAATCAGTCTAAAACAATAGGAGCCAGACTGTTTCAGTCAGCATTTTCAGAAATGAAAATTCGTAATATAACTAATCGACGAACTTAATCGAGTCGATTACACACATTGTAATTAGTCACAACCAACAGAAACAATTCACATTCGGATCAAGTAGATAGGTAGGAGACAGAAATGACAGAATTAATCAAAACAAAATATGAAAAATTAACAAGTTATTAAACAAACGAAAATACATACAGAATACACAAACAGAAATAGAAAAGTACCTCTGAATTTTAATCAGACTCGAACTCAACTTGGCTTCGGATTTGTTTGAAATCAAACAGACCTTAGTCGAAGTATTTTCCACTGAAAATACTTCGACTAAGGTCGATTAAACCTCAATCTTTATTCAATCTGGACAGAATCCAAAAGTCTGGTATTTTTAGGGTTCTTGAAAGTTCGATTTGGGATTTACTCATTTCTGGTTAGATTCGAGGGAAACCAAAGATGTTCTAGGCACGAGGGAGGTCAGGGGGGTAACTGGTGTGAGTTTGAAGTAGGTTGGGATAAGGTCAGGTTGTACTCGAATCTTCAAATGAAGATTCGAGTAGTTCCAGTATGATTCGAACCATGCAACTAACAGATCCGTGATGAGGGTATCTAGGGGAAGTTGTGGTGTTATTTTGGAAGCCATCGGAGAAGATCAGGTTTTCAGGCCAACCTTCGATTTAAGATTCGAAGAGTTGGGGCCTGATTCGAAGGAAACTAAGGTCAGATTCGTGTAGAGGATGTTCAGGGGGTTCTAGGGTGTTATTTTGGTGACCGGCGGCGTTGATGCCGCCGGGTTTCAGGCGGTGGGATCCTAGGGCGGCTAGGGTTAGGAGTGGGGGTTTGGGGGACGATGATGAACAGTGTAGGAGGGGGGTGTTCAGTTAGGGGCCGGGGTAAGGGCTTGGGACTTATATAGGGGTGGGGTGGATTGATATTGTCCGTCCGATCAAGTAAGATGAAGGGCCAGGATCAATCCACTTATCAAAACGACATCGTTTGATTTAAGTTGGGGAAAGGGTCAACCCGGGGTTGAAATGGATCGGGTTTGAGTGAGTTTTTTAAGACCGTGGGATCAAAATGGATGAACGGTTCAGATCTAGTTGCCCTAAACGTCGTCGTTTTATTTATGCAAGGGCTGAACTGGACCGTTTGATTGCAATGAATCAACGGCTCAGATTTGAGGTACCTCATGCGACGTCGTTTAGGCTTGTTCGAATTGGACCGGACAGGGGGATGTTGGATTGGGCTGTGGGATTCATTTCGTTTGGGCCTGGATTTTAATCCAAGTCCGATTTTCATATTCTAACTTATATTTTTATTTTATTATTAATTAATAAAATCCTAATCAAAAATTATAAAACAAAATTATCATTACAATAATACTAATTATCTTTTAATAACCATTAACACATAGATAAAACATTGACTCATTTAAAAATAGAACGAATGCATATTTTTTGTGATTTTATTTAAATTATCTTTCAAATGCATAATTAAATCCTATATGCATGCAACATGTATTTTACTTTAATTTTCATTTCATTATGATGAAGTAAACAATTTATGAACATAATACAAGTATTTAACACCACGTAAATTCACAAAATTACACAGTAAAAGAAATTTATTTTATCTTTTGATTTATTTTGGAGTATTTTTTCGTAAGGCAAAAATCACGTGCTCACAGCTGCCCCTCTTTGTGCGGAAACTCGAAGAGTTTTCGTGCAAAGATAAAGTGAGCGGATACGAGCGATTTTTTGCCCGTTCGAATACTCCGTGGGAAGCATTTTTTAGAAAGATTTGACCGAACCTCTGCTTCAAAGGTTTCCTACATATCCTTGGCTATAAAGGAATCAGGTCAATGTAGTTCGGGAATTTTGGGTAGCTGGGACTACCATGGGACTGTGATGTTACTGCTGCTTTGTGCTGTTTTTACTGCTTGCTGACCTCCTTATTACACTTTACTTTAAAGGGAATACAAAAAGCTAAACTAGACTATGGTACATGAATTATAAAAATCTTATCTAGATCATGCCCTTGCGTTTCTTGTTGTCTTGATATCTTGGTGACTCTTGGGCATTTGGTTTATTCCGTATTCCTTTTGGAACTCTTGTTGTTTCTTGCTGGGGATTCTGTTGGACTCCTCTGCTTTATTGATTCTAAGTGTGCTCCTTTTTCATATGAGCGGGCTTTTGATTTCAACACTTCAATTTCATTCCCTCGTTCTTCAGGTGGGTGCCTTGACTGCTTCTTTTCTTTCTTCATCCTCATTCTCCAGGTGGACGCCTGACTTCTTTTTTTCTTCATCCTCATTCTCCAGGTGGACGCCTGACTTCTTCAATTCTCATCCTCATTATCCAGGTGGACACCTGACTTCTTCAATTCTCATCCTCATTCTCCAGGTGGACGCCTGACTTCTTCTTTTCTCATCCTCATTCTCCAGGTGGACGCCTGACTTCTTCTTTAATTCTCATCCTCATTCTCTAGGTGGACGCCTGACTTCTTTAATTCTTCATCCTCATTCTCCAGGTGGACGCCTGATTTCTTCTTTTCTTCATCCTCATTCTCCAGGTGGACGCCTGACTTCTTTTTCTTCATCCTCATTCTCCAGGTGGACGCCTGACTTCTTTAATTCTTCATCCTCATTCTCCAGGTGGACGCCTGATTTCTTCTTTTCTTCATCCTCATTCTTCAGGTGGACGCCTGACTTCTTTTTCTCATCCTCATTCTCCAGGTGGACGCCTGACTTCTTCTTTTCTCATCCTCATTCTCCAGGTGGACGCCTGACTTCTTTAATTCTCATCCTCATTCTCCAGGTGGACGCCTGACTTCTTTGATTCTTATCCTCATTCTCCAGGTGGACGCCTGACTTCTTCTTTTCTTATCCTCATTCTCCAGGTGGACGCCTGACTTTTTCAATTCTCATCCTCATTCTCCAGGTGGACGCCTGACTTCTTCTTTTCTCATCCTCATTCTCCAGGTGGACGCCTGACTTCTTTAATTCTTCATCCTTATTCTCCAGGTGGACGCCTGACTTCTTTTTTCTTCATCCTCATTCTCCAGGTGGACGCCTGATTTCTTCTTTTCTTCGTCCTCATTCTCCAGGTGGACGCCTGACTTCTTTTTCTCATCCTCATTCTCCAGGTGGACGCCTGACTTCTTTTAATTCTCATCCTCATTCTCCAGGTGGACGCCTGACTTCTTCAATTCTTCATCCTCATTCTCCAGGTGGACGCCTGACTTCTTTAATTCTCATCCTCATTCTCCAGGTGGACGCCTGACTTCTTCAATTCTCATCCTCATTCTCCAGGTGGACGCCTGACTTCTTCTTTTCTCATCCTCATTCTCCAGGTGGACGCCTGACTTCTTCTTTTCTCATCCTCATTATCCAAGTGGACGCCTGACTTCTTCAATTCTCATCCTCATTCTCCAGGTGGACGCCTGACTTCTTCTTTTTCTCATCCTCATTCTCCAGGTGGACGCCTGACTTCTTCTTTTCTCATCCTCATTATCCAGGTGGACGCCTGACTTCTTCTTTTCTTTGTCCTCATTCTCCAGGTGGACGCCTGACTTCTTCTTTTTCTCATCCTCATTCTCCAGGTGGACGCCTGACTTCTTCTTTTCTCATCCTCATTATCCAGGTGGACGCCTGACTTCTTCTTTTCTTTGTCCAGGTATTTCCTGACACAAATATTGTATTTGTCCCTGTTTTAAATCAAAGAAAACTTCGTTAGTTTAAAGCAGGGTGGTTGACTGGGGTATTCTTGCCGATGGTGATGCTTCTCTTCGTTTCTCTTTGTTGCCTTGGAATGGTTGAAAAGACTGTTTTGTCCTTGTAATTGATCCTTGACTATAGGATTCCCCTCTGTATGTTTTCCTTCAAACCCTTTTAACTGTAATCATATGTCCCTTCTGACTTTGCTGATCCATTTTTTAATTTCACCTTTCTTACACCCATATCTTTTATCTCCCACCTTTCGTGGCTGTATTTTGTAACCTTGAATCTCGGTAGTATACCTTGACATTCCTTCTTATTTGTTTGGAATAAAACTTATCTCAAAGCTTTTAGAAAAGTAAGATTATTAGTGACGAAACACGTTGATTTCGACAATTATAGAATGAAAAGAAAAATCCAATTTTGGATGACTGTTGGAGAAAGAATAAAAACTTATCTGATTGGAGTTACTGGCACCAATGATCATGGTATGCATTTTCGGATTAATCAACCCAGTCTTTTAATCAATCTCCTTTCAATTGTCTCATTTTTGTTTTTGCCAAAATTTCCATAACCCAACTTCATTTTTCATTTCACAGACCTGTTGGACTTGCAACGTCTCAAAGAGTTTTCACCGATAAACTTTCCTCATTTGTTCATTTCTCACTTCCTTTTCGCCTTAGGGTGCCTATGAAGGTTTTCACCAATAAGACTCTCTCATTTTACTTTTCTCTCAACTTCCGTCGCCTTATGGTGCCCGTGTGGGTTTTCACCTATAAGACTCTCTCATTTTTACTTTCTTTTCTTGTTTGTACCAGAGTATTATGAACCATCTTCATTTGCTTGACTCAGCATTTTTCTAAGATTGGTCGAAAGGTCTTTCTGGTATGGGGCTAGAAATGGAAAAGGTATTAACAGCTAAATAGTTCTGGTATGGGTTTAAAATTACAACTCTTGGAATCTTTTCTTATTTCCAATATAATTCCTGCCCCAGTTTTTGATTGGGGTCGCTTGACATAACTTTTTGTGCACATCATGTACATTGTGCACCCTATGACCGAGCCGTGAGGCGCCTACGTATCCTTCTTTGAGGAATCAGGTCAAACGTAGTTCACTACAATAATAGTGGTTTGATTTTTTTTTTTCATATTTGATTTTCATTGATTTCCAAGAGAGGGTAAGAAAGAAACAAGTATGGCTCAAAGGGGGAAAACAAAGGGTATAGTGTTTGGATAGCAGAATAAATTGCCTTTGTCATTCCAATCTTCGAAATAATGCTAAATACAAACATTCAAGAATTTTATGCATAATATCTCTTTACCGCGTCAGAATTGATCGCCATGTCTATGCATTTGCCCTCAATGTCTGTTAAGCATAGTGCACCATTCGATAATACTCTGGTCACAATGAATGGTCCTTGCCAATTCGGGGCAAATTTGCCTTTTGCTTCAACCTGATGTGGAAAAATACGTTTCAGCACATGCTGACCTACTTCAAACTTCTGGGGATGCACCTTTTTGTTGTATGCTCTTTCTATTATTCTTTGATATAATTGACCATGGCATACTGCGGTCAATCGTTTTTCATCAATCAAGTTTAACTGTTCTAGACGGGTTTTGACCCATTCATCATCATCAATCTTTGCTTCGGCGATGATCCGAAGGGAAGGAATCTCAACTTCTGCAGGAATTACTGCTTCAGTGCCATATACCAACAAATAAGGAGTTGCTCCTACTGAAGTGCGAACAGTAGTGCGGTATCCCAATAATGCAAATGGTAATTTTTCATGCCATTGTTTTGAACCTTCTACCATTTTCCGAAGTATCTTCTTTATGTTTTTGTTGGCTGCTTCTACTGCTCCATTCGCCTTGGGCCGATATGGGGTAGAGTTACGATGTGTAATCTTAAACTGTTGACATACTTCCTTCATTAAGTTGCTGTTAAGATTAGCACCGTTATCTGTGATGATCACCTTCGGGATTCCGAATCGACATATGATATTTGAGTGGACAAAATCGACCACAGCTTTCTTGGTCACTGATTTGAATGTCTTGGCCTCAACCCATTTGGTAAAATAATCAATAGCTACCAGAATGAACCTGTGTCCATTGGATGCTGCCGGCTCAATTGGTCCAATCACATCCATGCCCCAGGCAATGAAGGGCCATGGTGCTGACATTGTGTGCAACTCGGATGGTGGAGAATGAATCAAATCTCCGTGTATTTGGCATTGATGACACTTGCGCACAAAACTGATACAATCTCGCTCCATGGTAAGCCAATAGTAACCAGCTCGGAGGATTTTCTTTGCCAACACATATCCACTCATGTGGGGTCCGCAAACTCCTGAATGTACTTCAGACATGACAGCTGTAGCTTGTCTGGCATCTATGCATCTTAATAATCCAAGATCTGGTGTTCTTTTATACAAAACTCCTCCGCTTAAGAAGAATCCATTTGCCAATCGCCTAATGGTCCTCTTTTGATCTCCTGTGGCTTGTGCGGGATATATCCCCATCCTGATATACTCCTTGATATCGTGGAACCATGGTTCACCATCAAATTCTTCTTCAACCATATTGCAATAAGCGTGCTGATCGTGGACTTGAATATGTATTGGATCTACATAAGCTTTGTCTGGATGGTGCAACATTGATGCTAGGGTAGCCAATGCATCGGCAACCTCATTATGGATTCTTGGAATATGTTGGAATTCCACTGATTGAAACTGCTGACAAAGATCATGTAGACATTGCCGGTATGGTATGAGCTTCAAGTCTCGGGTTTCCCATTCTCCTTGAATTTGATGTACCAAAAGATCTGAATCTCCCATGACTAAGATTTCTCGGATACCCATGTCTGCGGCTAGCCTTAACCCCAAAATACAAGCTTCATATTCAGCCATATTATTGGTACAATAAAATCGTAATTGAGCCGTAACAAGATAGTGATGCCCTGTTTCAGAAATGATTACAGCTCCTATCCCGACTCCTTTCATGTTAGCGGCTCCATCAAAGAAAAGTTTCCAGCCAGGTTTTTTAATTTGCTTCACCTCGTCGATATGCATTGTTTTTTCATCAGGAAAATAAGTTTTCAATGGCTCATATTCCTCATCGACTGGGTTTTCGGCTAAATGATAGGCCAGTGCTTGAGCCTTCATTGCAGTTCGAGTCACATAGATGATGTCGAATTCTGTGAGTAATATCTGCCACTTTGCAAGTCTTCCCGTTGGCATAGGCTTTTTGAAAAATGTATTTCAATGGATCCAACCGAGAAATGAGGTAAGTAGTGTAGGATGACAAATAGTGTTTCAATTTTTGAGCTACCCATGTTAGGGCGCAACATGTCTTTTCCAGATGAGTATACTTAACTTCATAAGCTGTGAACTTCTTGCTAAGGTAGTAGATGGCCTGTTCTTTTCTGCCAGTGAGGTCATGTTGCCCCAATACGCAACCAAATGAATTTTCCAAAACCGTTAAGTAAAGAATCAAAGGTCTTCCTGGCTCTGGCGGGACCAACACGGGTGGGTTCGACAAGTACCCTTTTATTTTATCGAACGCTTCTTGACACTCATCGGTCCATTTGACCGCAGCATCCTTTTTCAACAATTTGAAAATTGGCTCACAAGTTGTTGTGAGCTGAGCAATAAACCTGCTGATATAATTCAACCTTCCCAACAAACTCATTACTTCAGTTTTGTTCCTGGGAGGTGGCAATTTTTGGATGGCTTTGATTTTTGATGGGTCTAGCTCGATGCCTCGTCGACTGACTATGAATCCCAGCAACTTTCCAGATGGAACTCCAAATGCGCACTTGGCAGGGTTAAGCTTGAGGTTGTACCTGCGAAGTCTTAAGAAGAACTTCCTCAAATCCCCAACGTGGTCGGCCTGATGCTTTGATTTTATGATCACATCGTCCACGTATACCTCAATCTCCTTGTGTATCATATCATGAAACACTGTGGTCATTGCTCTCATATAGGTTGCTCCGGCGTTCTTTAAACCGAATGGCATTACCCGGTAGCAATAAGTTCCCCATGGTGTGATGAATGCCGTCTTTTCTGCATCTTCTTCATCCATTAGAATTTGATGATACCCGGCATAACAATCCACGAAAGACCCTATATCATGCTTGGCACAATTGTCGATCAAAATATGGATATTGGGTAATGGGAAATTATCCTTTGGACTTGCTTTGTTGAGATTGCGATAGTCGACGCATACTCTAATTTTGCCGTCTTTCTTTGGTACAGGAACGATATTAGCCAACCAAACAGGATATCGAGTGACTCGAATGACCTTTGCTTCCAATTGTTTGGTGATTTCTTCCTTAATTCTCACACTCATGTCAGGCTTGAATTTTCTCAGCCTCTGCTTGACAGGAGGCACCGTTGGATCGGTGGGCAATTTGTGAACCACTAAATCAGTGCTCAGGCCCGGCATGTCGTCATACGACCATGCAAAAACATCTTTGAATTCTATGAGTGCTTTAATTAACTCCTCTCGGATCTTTGGTTCCAGATGGACACTTATTTTAGTTTCTCGGATATTACTCGTGTCCCCTATATTGATGTCCTCGGTATCACTCAAGTTAGGTTTGATTTTTTCCTCAAAGTGAATTAACTCTTTACTAATCTCTTCAAAAACCTCATCTTCATCATATTCTGATTCATAATCACAATATATTTCTTGAATTAATATTTCGGAACCAGATTGATTTTTAAGACTGGGCTGAGGATTCCTCATGCATGCCATATCACTAGAGCCAGCGTAAAAGGAACTGTACAGGAAAGAAGAAAAAGAAAAGAAAGCTATTAGGAATGATAATAAAAAGGAAACTGCTTTTTATTGGATGATGAAAGATAACAAGGTTTGCACACTTCAAACAAACTGTAAGATAAGCTTTGGGATTACAACCCTGAAGTAACCCAAACAAACTGAAAGAAAATCAAAATAAACTACCAAGACTCCTTTCGAATTGGGAGAGGAGTGGCTTTCCAATTATTGAGCTTTGTTTCTGGCCCAACGAATTGAACTTCTGCGTTGCTACACCCTTCTCCGCTTTCCAACATATTCACATCACTAAACAATTTCTCGAACCTTTCAATTAATTCCTTCTCAGGATTGACCCGGGATTTAGGAATTGTTGTTATTGGGCGATTTTTAGCACCGGTCTTGACAAAAGACTTTGACAGATGTGGGACTGGTTTTGGAAGAACCCATGCTTGGTGTTTCAGCTTCCTAGCCCTTATCACGTCATTGGCAGTGGGTATGAACCCCAAACCGAATGTTCCCCAGTTCTCGGGGAGAGATACTGGTTGTATAATTCCTTGCAAAGATAAACCCAGACCTTTGCCGGGTATAAAGCCATTCTTTAACATTTCATAAGCTACCATGACTGATGCAGAGGATATCTTTGGATTTTGAAGATATTTCCCCTCTGGAATTTTCTCTATCGACGCTGTGTCGGTCACTTGGTATACCATGGTCCCTGGTCATTTTCTGTTCCCTCGACCGGTACAATGGTACTGTTGTGAGCATTTAAACTTTCTTCTCCATACACGACTACTTCTTGATGATCCCATTCAAACTTGACAGCCTGATGTAGTGTTGACGGGACTGCTTTAGCAGCATGGATCCATGGTCGACCCAACAACAAGTTGTAAGAAACAGTTATGTCCAACACTTGGAATTCCATTGTGAATTCAACTGGCCCTATAGTTAACTCCAACACTATGTCGCCAAATGAATCTCTGCTTCCACCGTCAAACCCCCGTACGCAGATACTATTTTTCTGGATCCTCTCCTCTTTAATTTTTAATTTGTTTAAAGTAGAGAGAGGGCATATGTTTGCACTTGACCCATTGTCAACCAATACCCGGGTTACTACGGAGTTTTCACATTTCACGGTGAGGTAAAGAGCTCTGTTGTGCTCGGTACCTTCCACAGGTAATTCATCATCAGCAAATGTAATTCTGTTTGTCTCAAAGATTCTGTTGGCTATTTTTCCCAAATGATTTACAGAGATCTTTTCAGGAACATGAGCTTCATTCAGGATTTTCATCAACGCCAGACGGTGTTCCTCTGAATGGATCAGTAATGACAACAATGAAATTTGAGCGGGGGTCTTCTTTAATTGATCCACAACAGAATAATCATGGAGTTTCATTTTTCTTAAAAACTCCTCCGCCTCTTCTTCCGTCACAGCTCTCTTTGTTGGCATTGGATTGTTTTTAGTTTTTCTCAGCTCTTCGGGAGTAAAACATCTTCCCGAACGAGTCAAGCCTTGCACCTCACACACTTCTTCCTTGATTTCTTTGCCTTTATACATTACAGTCACCCGTTCATAGCTCCATGGGATGGCTTTGTTGTTGATGACCGGTAGCTGGATTCCAAGTGCAATAATAATCCGATCTGTACGGGCTCCTTCCACGAATACAATGGGTTTGTTTGCAACCCCTGGTACTATCACTTTCGGCCTTTCTTGTTTTGCGGCAACTTTGCTCGATGATCCCTCATCGACTATCATAGATAGTTCATCACCATTTCTGTTCTGCTTAGATACCGGCTTCTCCTCTGTTAACTGCTTATCTGGCTTGGTTTCATGAGATTTGATCATCATGACAGTTTGTGACGGCTTTTTTGTCTCCCCATCAGCTTGTATGATTTCTATCATGTTAGCCTCTTGATGGGCTGGCATTGGATTTCTATTGATATTTGGAGCTTCGGGGGTTTGAACCTCGATTTTATTAGTATCAATCAGCTCTTGTATTGCATTTTTCAAATGCCAACATTTCTCCGTATCATGGCCTGGTGCACCGGAGCAATATTCACAGCTAATGGTGTAATCCAGATTCTTTGGAGGAGGATTGGGTAGCTTGGATTGTATTGGTCTCAGCATGTCTAGCTGTCTCAGCCTGTGGAACAGACTGGTGTAAGACTCTCCCAATGGAGTGTAAGTTTTCTTTTTCTATTCCCTTTCTCCCCTGAATGCTGGCCTAGGCCTGAAACCTGGTCCGGGATAGGCTCGTGGGTAAGTATTTGGTGTGACAGGAGCATGCCAATTGGTGTGAACAGGTGGCTGATTATATGCTTGAGCATGGTTAATGGAAAAATGAGGCTTTGAAGGGTGATAGTAGTGTTGGGATGAATCATGGTGGTAAGCTGATTGGCGAGGTCGTGGTTGATTATAGTAAAGCGGTGAACCTCTGGGTCCCGACCAAATTCCTGAATCAACTACTGTTGCTTCCTCCCTCTTCTTTCTTCCGATTCCTCCTACCCCGCCTTGAATAGCTTGAGTAGTTGCCTTAATTGCTGAATAGCTCATGATTTTATTTGTCTTGAGGCCTTCTTCCACCATACCTCCCATCTTCACTACTTCGTTGAATGATTTCCCAACCGCTGAAACCAAATGGGCATAGTAAGTCGGTTCCAAGGCTTGGAGGAAGTAGTCTACCATTTCGCTCTCCTTCATAGGAGGATCCACTCTTGCTGCCTGTTCTCTCCACCGAAAACCATACTCTCTGAAACTTTCATTGTGTTTCTTCTCAAATTTGGTCAAAGATAATCGATCTGGGATGATTTCCAGATTGTATTGGAAATGGTATGCGAATGCCTGTGCCAGGTCATCCCAGGTGTACCATCTTCCATGGTCCTGGCGTGTATACCACTCCAAAGCTGATCCGCTTAGACTTTGACTGAAGTAAGCCATCAATAATTCATCCTTTCCCCCAGCTCCTCGCATCTTGCTACAGAAACCCCTTAAGTGGGCTACTGGGTCGCCGTGCCCGCTGTATAGGTCAAATTTGGGCATCTTGAAGCCAACTGGCAATTGTACATTAGGGAATAAGCATAAATCTTTGTATGCTACACTGACTTGCCCACCTAATCCCCGCATGTCTCGGAACGATTGTTCTAGACTTTTGACCTTCTTGAACATCTCTTCTTGTTCAGCATTTTTGGCTGGCTTGTCAATTTCGGTTGCGAGATCAAACCGAGGAACAGTTGAATTAATTTCGGAGGCTTTAAGGGTGGGCTCCGGGGGGTAATATTGGTTGTCCTGGGCCTGGAATGTAGGCTCACTAGGAGATTTGTGGAATGTAGTAGGGGGAGGTGCTACGAAAACAGGAGTCATAGGTGGAGGAAAATATGGAACGGGTTTCGGAGGTGGAGACTGTGGTGTCTGAGAGGTGGTGCCTCGGTAGTGCTGGTAAATGGGGAAGTTTGGGGATAATTCAGTGGTGATATTATCCTGAGTTTGAGTCATTGATGGAGCAGGGTTATTTGGGTAAGATGGGGGTAACTGTCCTGTAGACCAAGCTTGGTACATCTCAGCCATTTGCTGCTTGAGCTTAAACATCTCTTCTTTCATTTTCCCGACATCCATCTCCTCTAGCTCCATACCTGTGTCAACATCTGGGATAGACATACTTTCGGGTATTGGTCCTTTTGATCTTGTGTGATAGTGATAATATGCCAGTATACTCTTTAGAGAAACTAACTGCTTGAATTCTGAAAATGAACAAACTTGTTAGTTTTGAGAGTTTAACACATATATAATCACACGTTGAGATGCAATGCTCCTAGACAAATAATCCCTTTCTATTATGCATTTGCTCGGCTGCTTGTGTCGTCCCAGCTTTCTTGAAATTGAAAATTGTCATTCACTTTTATTTACTATATATATCTTTTATCGTGGTGGTCGAATCTTAGAGATTGCCTACGTATCATGCCTTACATGAATCAGACCTTGCGTAGTTTGGACCAAAGGCAATCACTTTTATTTATTACACAAAGATGGAATTACATTTGAAAACTTTAAGAAAATGGCTTGAAAACACACACTTAAATCAAAATAAAAGATACAATTCTTAACATCTCACAACGTGCCCCACTTTCCACTTTTGTTGTCAAATATTGGATTATCTGCTCAATGTGGGGCTTGACCTGGATGGCCTCCCAGCGTACGATACATCCTTTCCAACTCCATTGCTAGATGACGAGCAAAAGTGGGCGCATGCTCTGTAAACCTTTCATAATCCATTCCTTGGCAGTTTACATAACTTTGAGATGTGAAGACTGCCAAGTCGTGGATTTGTGCCCTGAAACCTTGGAGACGTTGGTCTTGGTCTTGCAATTGCTGCTGACGAGTGGTGGCTATATCTCTGACACGGTTTTCACGATCTAGAGCTGATTCTAATAGAGCTCGGAGTCTGGCCTGCTCTAATCTTGCTTGCGATCTTTCCCTGTCGAGGTCTGCTTGTTGATATTCTCTGTTGCATCTTCTTGCCTCTTCTAGTTGTGCACGAAGCTGGTCTTCTGATCGCATCCAATAGTCTTTTTCCTTCTTGAATTGGGCCTTGTCTTTTTCGGATTGCCTATCTTGGCGTTCTTTGTTAGATCTGGCTTCTTCGTTTAATTGTTGGATCCTTTCTTTTGCTTTGCTCAATGCCCTTTCGTTTTCCGCAAGAATGGAATCATAATCTTGCATTTTTTCAAAGAGATTGGCGATGGTTTTTTGATCCTTCCAGCTCCTCTTTGGCGTTTCAGAAACTCTTTTCATTTTTTGGAATCGAGCATGAAGATTTTCATTCTCACAAGCTAGACTCTTTTTCTCGCCTTCGGCTTCTTGTTCTTGCAAATCTTTCTCCAAACTGAGGCTTCTTAGATTTTCTTTTAGGGCATGGATAGTTGCTTTGTACCCTTTTTCTTTTTCTCCCCAGATCAACCGCTCTTGGATTTTATCATTGAAGTTTTGAACATGGGGTCTTTTTGTTGGCCTTTTTAGCTCAGGTTCTGGTACATCATCCACGCGAGACCGTTTTTCGAACCACCTTGCATATCCAGGATTTATCTCACCCTTTGTAGCGTCTAGGACTTGAGTATCACTTTTCAAGTATCGGCACCCATTCCACATCTGCTGAAGTAGAGCTTCGGGAATAGTGGCTTCTGGGTGTAATTCGATTACTTGCATACTCAAATCTTCATCATCAGGAACTATTTGATATCTCCCTAGTTGCCTTAGGACTCTTAGTGGTGCATACGGCTGAATGCTTCTCAATCCCAATAGTAGTAGATAACTATTTGAGGTTGACATATGTATTGCTTCCCTCATCGGGAGCCATCCCAGGGTCCATTCAATTTGATTTGCCGTTAAAGCCTTTAGATGAGATACCCATGCTTCTATCCCTTCTGGAACCTGATAATTTTTTGTTCTTTCCTCATAGCTTTCGATGCAATTATCATTGTTTGACCCATACTGTATGATCTTGGGCTGTTGTTGGAGATGTTCAATCACCCACATTTGCAACAAAATTTTGCATCCTTCGAAGACTTTTGCTCCTGATTTGCATAAAGTCAAAGCCCGATAAATATCTGATAGAATGATGGGGACAAGGGTGTGATTTTCTTTAGTGGTGAGGATTTGCACAACTTTTGCGGTGCGAATATCAATTGTTCGCTCTTTATTTGGGAAGACCATGACTCCTAGAAAAGCCACCATGAAAGCAAATCGACGGTGCATCTGCCAAGTGTCTTTGTTTTGCTTATTAGTAAGGCCTTTCTCATGAATTTCGAACCCATCTGACTTTCCGAACCTTGAATACAAAAAGTTGAAGGAACAACATCCATTGATGACATTGTTTTTCCTGATTTGACTGCTGATGTTCAGAAGACCGAAGAATCGATGTACCGAAGGAGCCTTTGTGAATATCAAGCTTTGATTTCTTAAACTTCTGTCAAAACCAGCATATCCAGCTATCTCCTCTAATGTAGGAGTAAGCTCGAATTCAGAGAAACGAAAAACATTGTGAACAGGATCCCAGAAAGTTACTAACGCCGCAATCAGATCATCACGAGGTTTAACTTTCATAATGTCCGTGAGATTTCCCAAATGCTTGACGACCCATTTTTGACTGTCTTCGCCTAAATCATACCACCACATTTGAAGTTGAAAAAGAAATTCTTCTGTACTTGTGGACGAGGGGCTTTGTGTGGTGCTCATTTTGTATCTGAAATTTAATTTTGATAAAGTCAAAATTCATTTTGAAAATTTATACTAAAAAAAATTATTTTCGAAAAAAAATTTATTTATTAAATACCTTTATTTCAACATTTAAAACTATTTTATTTTCGAAATTTTTAAAACAACCCATTTTATTCCTTTCTTCTCACCATGATTTTATTTAAGCTGGTCAACAAGCATGTTCGAGGTAAATGAATGCACAAGTAGCAAATAGGATGCATCATGATGGTCTTTTTATTTCGGGTTCACCTGTCCTAGACAGACCCAACCCCTGTGTTGAGTCTCCAAGGCCAAATGCATATGATGCAAATATCCGTTCCTACTAGGGATCCGGTACATGGCTGAGATATTCTAAGTGTAAAACCTTAGGTTGATTGTTCTAAACCTGGCTTACCCAAACGGACAGTTTGAGCCGAAGCGGGGGCAACGTACCGGGAGCACGAAAGTCTGCCCGGCCTAGTTACTTGTCCCAACTCCGTCTTATTTGGTATGACTTTAACAGAAAGGTGGGTCACGCGCACGTGTACACCATAAATTCAGAAGACTCAGAAAGAAGGGGGTTTCGTAGCAGTTGTATATATTCACAATTCAAATAATATTAAAGCGGTAAAAAAACATTTAGCATATTAGCATATAAACAGTTGAAAATCATATAGTAAATAAAGCCAATTAACACAGCTATTTTAAGCTCGAATTCTTTAAACCCTGAACCAATGGTTCTGGGTTACAATAACACTGGTTTTTCTGTTATTTCCCCAGCAGAGTCGCCAGAGCTGTCGCACCTCCTTTTTACCGCACCCGCGGGGGCGCGTGGGGAGTTTTCTCCAATTAAAGGACAGTCGAAACGGGATTTATTTAATTATTTAAGAGTCGCCACCTGGGAATTTTAAGGCGTCCCAAGTCACCAATTTCAATCCCTGAATCGAGGAGAATATGACTCTGTTTATTATTCTGCGAACCAGAAATCCTGAGTAAGGAATTCTGTTAATCCGGAAGAAGGTGTTAGGCATTTCCGAATTCCGTGGTTCTAGCACGGTCGCTTAACTGTTTTTATTATTGGCTTAATTATCTTGATTTTATTAAATATATTGATGTTACATGATTTTACTACCGCTTATACTTATTGTGATTGAGGACCCTTCTTTGAATCGAATTACGCGTACGTATATTCGTGTTATAAATTTAAAAATGCGGAATTGTGTCACGCGTACGTGTACACGATAACTTTTGGTAATATATTTATTAAACAATCATTTTTTCGAAATTGTGTCGAATCAAGAATATTTGTTTTTCTTAAATAGTGAACCGTACATCTCGGGTTTTTATGAAATTGATTTAACGCCTTTGGAAAAATCCTTTTATTAAATATTCGCTCGAAATTGCGCGTACGCATAATCCGAATTTTTTGCTTTTAAAAATATAATCAGGGTACGCGAACGTATCCCTAATTGCGCAAAATATTTGTAATGATATTAGGGATTTTTCCACAAATTGTTTATTATATTATGAGAAATCTTCATTTAAGATACCCTTTAATTCTTGAAAAAGAATTCACAATTTATTGAATGTTGCCCGTTGATTATAATTTCCGCATATAACATGTTCATCCAAGACTATTCAAATTCAAAATAAAGAATAAGAACATGATTAATACTATTCTTCACAAATACAACATATATATCTACATGCCCAATAATGAATTGTATATGAAACTAAAAATGATTTATAAAGGGAAGAATATTTTTTTTTAAGAACTTTTATTATTTCTATTTAGTGCAAGTCCTATTTCTAATTGTCGTTGATAAAAAGTGTTGCAATTTGTATATCTCATCTTATTCTCATATACTTGCTTTTAATCTAATAGGCCTAATTATTTATTTAGGATGGTAAATAGGCATCAAATTGATAATAAAGGGAATTATTGTACAAATTAATTAACAACATTGCCTTACATGCCACCTATTTGTATGTCTTGAAACATTCGTAGCACTTTAACATCATAATGAGCCATAACAACTCAACTCACCATCCACTAATGGTTCTATAAATACCTGTTATCATACCACATAAGAACGTACAACTTATATCATTCCATCCATAACTAAATCAAGTATAAGAATAAACTAGCAATATGGTTTTGATATTTTCACTCTATTCTAACAACGCCACAAGGCCTAGTAAATGGCCAATCTTTATGTCATGTTTCCTACCTTGACAGTTCAAATATGATTAAACTAATGAGATGAAGGGCTAACATTATTACAAAGCTTTATACGAACTTTCAAAGTAAGACAATTAGCTCATAGCTATCAAATTGAATTCACTACTAATTAACTAACATGAAACAAAAAATGAAATTTAAACTGATGAACTTGGACAAATGGAAAACAGAATTTCAATTCAAGCTTCATTGATGAGTCATGTTGAATCTCTTTCCAACTTAAAATTTAAAAGACATGTACCTGAAAATGAAGGTAGAAGGAGTAAATTTCAGCAGTTGCAGCAGTAACAAAATTAGCAGAATATACCAATAACACAGCAAGTCTGAACAAGACCCGTTAACCCGGATGAACAGTGACAGAGACTTGAGAAAAATTTCAGATTTGAACCGAACAATATTCACAAGCAAACAACGGACAGATTCTAGAAAGATAACATTTCAGATTTCAGTTTCTTTCCTCTTCCTGTTTCAGATTCCTATTTCACATTTCTTTCTTTCTGTTTTTCACAAATGTGTATGTATTTCCTAATGTTTTAGAAATCAGTCTCTCTTAAACAGACAACCTGAAGAAAAACAAAAACTGCCTTTCTAAATCAGATTGTTTCTCCTCTTAAAATCTACCCAAGATCTCAATTTTCCTTGTTTTAATCTCTCTGAAAACTGAACTCTAAAATTTCTGTCTGAAAACTGATTTCTCTCTCTCTGAAAACTAATTTTTTCTTTTCTGAAAAATGCCCTAAATCAGTCCCAATTCCCTCTCTGAAAAAAAAACTCTCTTAAATTCTGTTTTCTCTCTTCCTGAAAACTCAGATTTTTTCTTTCAAAATCTCTCCAAACTCCCTTTTTTCTGAAACTGATCCTTCCTTTTAAATTTGTCCCTGTATTTATACAGGTATGCCCCCTTTCTTTTAGTGCTGCCTGGACCCTTTCTCTTTTTTTAAAAAAATCAGAAAAGTTCCATTAAAACTACTTTTGAATACTTTATATGATCCTAACCTGATTTTAAGCAGCCCCATTACCCTTTGTTTCCCATTATCACTTTAAATAATAGCCATTAAATTTTCACTTTCAGCCCATTATGCTATCATGTTATCCTCATTGTTCTATCCCAGAAATGTCCCTGACCTACTGTTTTCTACTGGTATTACTGTCTTAGATTTTAACAAGTTATCTGAATTAAAACTTGTCTAGCAGCTATCAACCAATTCCTAATGATTAACCTCTTAATACAATTGTATTTATCCAACCTTTGTGAACTTGAATTCAGAACTAACATCATAACAACATTATACTGAATTCATCCTAATAATTCAATTGAACTCAGCTTTTGAACTAAGATCAAACAAACAGGAGCATTGTCAATATATTGACAATGTCCTGAACTTAATGTTTAGAAAACAACATATACAACATACATTTGAATTCACTGATTCACAAACAAAACATGATTTAATTGACGAGTATTAATCAGTTGACTATTTATAACATTTGTCCATAATCAGTCTAAAACAATAGGAGCCAGACTGTTTCAGTCAGCATTTTCAGAAATGAAAATTCGTAATATAACTAATCGACGAACTTAATCGAGTCGATTACACACATTGTAATTAGTCACAACCAACAGAAACAATTCACATTCGGATCAAGTAGATAAGTAGGAGACAGAAATGACAGAATTAATCAAAACAAAATATGAAAAATTAACAAGTTATTAAACAAACGAAAATACATACAGAATACACAAACAGAAATAGAAAAGCACCTCTGAATTTTAATCAGACTCGAACTCAACTTGGCTTCGGATTTGTTTGAAATCAAACAGGCCTTAGTTGAAGTATTTTCCACTGAAAATACTTCGACTAAGGTCGATTAAACCTCAATCTTTATTCAATCTGGACAGAATCCAAAAGTCTGGTATTTTTAGGGTTCTTGAAAGTTCGATTTCGAATTTACTCATTTCTGGTTAGATTCGAGGGAAACCAAAGATGTTCTAGGCACGAGGGAGGTCAGGGGGTAACTGATGTGAGTTTGAAGTAGGTTGGGATAAGGTCAGGTTGTACTCGAATCTTCAAATGAAGATTCGAGTAGTTCCAGTATGATTCGAACCATGCAACTAACAGATCCGTAATGAGGGTATCTAGGGGAAGTTGTGGTGTTATTTTGGAAGCCATCGGAGAAGATCAGGTTTTCAGGCCAACCTTCGATTTAAGATTCGAAGAGTTGGGGCCTGATTCGAAGAAAACTAAGGTCAGATTCGTGTAGAGGATGTTCAGGGGGTTCTAGGGTGTTATTTTGGTGACCGGGGACGTTGATGCCGCCGGGTTTCAGGCGGTGGGATCCTAGGGCGGCTAGGGTTAGGAGTGGGGGTTTGGGGGACGATGATGAACAGTGTAGGAGGGGGTGTTCAGTTAGGGGCCGGGGTAAGGGCTTGGGACTTATATAGGGGTGGGGTGGATTGATATTGTCCGTCCGATCAAGTAAGATGAAGGGCCAGGATCAATCCACTTATCAAAACGACATCGTTTGATTTAAGTTGGGGAAAGGGTCAACCCGGGGTTGAAATGGATCGGGTTTGAGTGAGTTTTTTAAGACCGTGGGATCAAAATGGATGAACGGTTCAGATCTAGTTGCCCTAAACGTCGTCGTTTTATTTATGCAAGGGCTGAACTGGACCGTTTGATTGCAATGAATCAACGGCTCAGATTTGAGGTACCTCATGCGACGTCGTTTAGGCTTGTTCGAATTGGACCGGACAGGGGGATGTTGGATTGGGCTGTGGGATTCATTTCGTTTGGGCCTGGATTTTAATCCAGGTCCGATTTTCATATTCTAACTTATATTTTTATTTTATTATTAATTAATAAAATCCTAATCAAAAATTATAAAAACAAAATTATCATTACAATAATACTAATTATCTTTTAATAACCATTAACACGTAGATAAAACATTGACACATTTAAAAATAGAACGAATGCATATTTTTTGTGATTTTATTTAAATTATCTTTCAAATGCATAATTAAATCCTATATGCATGCAAAATGTATTTTACTTTAATTTTCATTTCATTATGACGAAGTAAACAATTTATGAACATAATACAAGTATTTAACACCACGTAAATTCACAAAATTACACAGTAAAAGAAATTTATTTTATCTTTTGATTTATTTTGGAGTAGTTTTTCGTAAGGCAAAAATCACGTGCTCACAACAGTCATTCATCATCCCCAGCAAGTCAGACCATCGGGCAAATCGATTGATACAAATAGACTGGGTCGGGAATCTATGGTGCACGTCATGTTCACGGGGACCAGTCATGTCCTCCAGATAAGTTCTTCTGAGTTTCTTCTCCCCACCAAATATTGGTTCAGAAAGATTTTCTCCTTTTCTAGCTTTTATTTCTCTTCCTAAAATTTGTCTTGAAAAGGATTTTTCAAAGCTTACTACCAGAGACCGAAGGGGAATTCATCCAATACATGATAACACAAACAGTTTTAAAGGCCGACCCCAGGCAACACAATGATCGTGCCTCGCAGTTTTGGAGGAAGTAAGCTCCCAAAGGGAATGGTTTCGGGAGTAAAAGCAGATTCCCACAGCATGTGCTTAAAGAGAAAGCAGAAAAGGGAACAAATCGAAAACCAGCCCCGGCAGGCTAGAGACCCCCAGCAGGCAATTTCGTCCACGAACCAATTATGGGGACATAGAGCAAGAAAAAGGGAAGAGAGGAAAAATCATCCGCCGGAAAGGCACTCTCTACCACCACGATTAAAACTAATTAGATCCTTTTGTTTGCTGCAGGAAAACAAAGGATTGATGATGGCGGCGAGATGCAACGCCAGGGAAGTCACCAAAAACCGGGGCAGAAAATTTTCTGTCAAATACATTTAAGTTCTAGGTCGCCCACCAGTAAAATGCGGGAATACATTTAAGTTCTAGGTCGCCCACCAGTAAAATGCGGGAATACATTTAAGTTCTAGGTCGCCCACCAGTATAATGCGGGAATACTTTTAAGTTCTAGGTCGCCCACCAGTAAAATGCGGGAATACATTTAAGTTCTAGGTCGCCCACCAGTATAATGCGGGAATACTTTTAAGTTCTAGGTCGCCCACCAGTAAAATGCGGGAATACATTTAAGTTCTAGGTCGCCCACCAGTATAATGCGGGAATACTTTTAAGTTCTAGGTCGCCCACCAGTATAATGCGGGAATACTTTTAAGTTCTAGGTCGCCCACCAGTATAATGCGGGAATACATTTAAGTTCTAGGTCGCCCACCAGTATAATGCGGGAATACTTTTAAGTTCTAGGTCGCCCACCAGTATAATGCAGGAATACTTTTAAGTTCTAGGTCGCCCACCAGTATAATGCGGGAATACTTTTAAGTTCTAGGTCGCCCACCAGTAAAATGCGGGAATACATTTAAGTTCTAGGTCGCCCACCAGTATAATGCGGGAATACATTTAAGTTCTAGGTCGCCCACCAGTATAATGCGGGAATACATTTAAGTTCTAGGTCGCCCACCAGTAAAATGCGGGAATACATTTAAGTTCTAGGTCGCCCACCAGTATAATGCGGGAATACTTTTAAGTTCTAGGTCGCCCACCTGTATAATGCGGGAATACATTTAAGTTCTAGGTCGCCCACCAGTATAATGCGGGAATACATTTAAGTTCTAGGTCGCCCACCAGTATAATGCGGGAATACATTTAGGTTCTAGGTCGCCCACCAGTATAATGCGGGAATACTTTTTAGCTCTAGATTTTGGAATCAGTAACCCCACCTGAAGACGGAAGGTTACAATGGAGATCCCCAAGCAGGAGACAATAAAATCCCCAGCGCCAAAAAGCAGAAGGCTGCAAAAGCAAGCGCGCATTCAAAAGGAAGAAGGAACGCGTCTCAGAAGAAGCAGTTTGGAAACGTTGTAGCATGCCCAATATAACAATTTTGATGGAAAAGCCATACCACTGAAGAAACCATTGAAAGATTTAAAGAAGAAAGCCATGTTCCCAGCAAATCAAGCAAAGTGATGAAAACTGGCATTCAGAAAAGGTGAAGGACCATCATCATCTCCCAAGTTCACAAAATAAGGGCATCAGAGGAAAGCGTTAGCTGACAAGAAAGCAAGGCAACAAGAACAAGTTGAAGATGGATGAGATCTCATGATCCATAGCCTAGCTTAGCTTCTTGTTTTTCCTTTTAGAACAATGTAACAAGGAGATCGGTGAGCGGTAGCATCCTACAGCAGCATGCAACAGCACACAATAGCAGCGAACACTACAATCATACGGTAGTCCCAGCTACCAAAGTTTCCCGAACTACATTGACTTGATTCCTGTTCAGCCCAGGATATGTAGGAAACCTTCGAAGCAAAGGTTCGGTCAAATCTTTTTCAAAAAAAAAAATGTTTCACACGGAGTAT
Organism: Nicotiana sylvestris; assembly: GCF_000393655.2. Taxonomy (NCBI): domain Eukaryota; kingdom Viridiplantae; phylum Streptophyta; class Magnoliopsida; order Solanales; family Solanaceae; genus Nicotiana; species Nicotiana sylvestris. Next base: position 153,239,499 of record NC_091063.1, on the reverse strand, counting down.
TCGGACGGGCAAAAATCGCTCGCTTTTCTTTGCGCGAAAACCCTTCGTGTCTTCGGGCAAAGAGGGGCAGCTGTAAGCACGTGATTTTTTGCTCCACGGACAATCACTCCAAAATACAATCATTGATTCCTCGTTGTACAATTTTTGATTTTACGTGATATATGCTGGTAGTCGCTCGTGGTTCTGTCCATTTTTCATTTTTATCTTATCAAGTAAAATACAAAATATGTATGTCATGTTAATTAAGCCATAATTCAGTCATTAAAAGAAAATTCACAAAATATGCATCTTTTATTTTAGGCTGTGATTTAATCATTTAAAGAATTTGTAATACGTGTGTGATGATTGTGTTAAGTGTTGATTAGTGTGTGTTTTAAACTCATTTTAATTTAATTGAATTTTAAAATTAGAAAATAAAGAAAAAGAGTGCAAATTATTTAGAAAAATCGGATTGGGCCTATTTGTTTCAAAATTTTAAGGCCCAAAAACAGCCCAAACACAGGCTGCCCGGACACGGTCCAAACGGCGTCGTTTTGTCCCGTCTAAGCTGTTCTGTTGATCTCGAGTGGATCGACGGCCAGGATTACACCCCCAGATCCATTTAACATAACCCGACCCAATAACCGGTTCAGCCCAGCCCCTCACTTAAACCAAACGACCCCGTTTAAATATCAAACGACCCCGTCTCATTTCTCACCATCAGATCCAAGCCGTTGAGATCATCTGATCTAACGGCTCAGATCCAATCCCCTACTCCGTATATAAGCTCTCCCTCACACCCCATGCCCCCTATCCGAACCCCACCCTTCACGTGTCTCCTTCCCCAAGCCCTGAAACCCCAAACCCTAGCAGCCGCCCTAGGTTCCCTTTCACCAGAACCCGGCGGCATGAATGCCGGTGACCACCTCCTGAACACCCTAACACCCCCTCGCTCTCCTGAACATGGATCTGTTACTCCCTAGCCTCAAATCACCTCCCATCGTCTCGAATCTGGATTTGAAGATTCGAGACAAAAACTCGATCTATGCCAAACCACCCCATCTTCATACCAGACACTCCCCTGACCCTCCTCGTGACCAAACCAAGCTTGGTTTGGTCCAAATCTACCCACAACTTCTAAAAAATCAAATCTGAGAATCTGAACCTTAGAACACAAGAGCCTGAGGAATCCGACCTGCTTCATAGAGGGTTTGAGGTCTAATAGACCTTAACCAAGGTGTTCTCGGTTGAGAACACCCTGGTTAGAGTTTGTTTGGCCTCAAATGGTCAAATCTAATTCGGACTGGGGTCGGCCTGCTTTGAACATTTTCTAGTAAGTTTTCCTTTTCTGTTTTGTGTGGATAAGTCTGTTAGCATGTTCTGTTGTGTTTGTTCGGTATTTTCTGATACTTTTCTTAATTTCTTCCGTCCTTGTAAAGACCTTTTATTTGGTCGATTGTCTTCTGTGTATGTTTTGAACGTATTCTGTGATATACATGTTCGATTAGATTAGTCGTCGCATAAATAATTCATATAGGTTCCCAATAATTGAACAAAAGTTGTTTGATGCCTTTAGGTCCCTGTATGTGTTTGTTTATTTGAACGACTGATTATTACCTGTTATAATTAGTATAGTCGACTCGATAAACGTCGTCGATTAGTTTTCTATAACTAATGGATCGAATGAGCTAATAATTTCACGTGACTAATTGAACCTTGTCACTGACTGAATGCCCAGCATTGTCTGAAATGAGTTTGTTTGCATTGCAAAAATGACTGAAAAGGTTCAGTCCAGGGCAGTCCTGAATTTGAACTTTCATGAGTTCAGAATGCCCTGATGCTGCAAGGGGCAGGGCAGTAATAAGCAGGGTTTAACAGGGGTAGTCTGGGGTTTGAAAAGAACAGAAAAGGCTTAGTTTAAATAAGCTGACAAGTAGGGTACTAAATTTGGGATTAAACTAATACCAATGGGGAACAAGACACAAGAGTATGGGGTTTAAAAATGAATACTTAAATGAACTCATAACTCTTGATTAAAGAAAAACCAGGCGTGGGGAACAAAAAGGGCTGGCATCAAAAGATGCTTAAGGATGGGTTTAAAGGGTATGGGCAGTCTGCAAGTGGGAGGATCCAGGCAGCTTAGCTGCACTGGTCGTTTGGCTTATAAATAGGCCATTTCAGAACTTAAAAAGGGCTGGACTTTTTAGTCTTCAGAAAAAAGAAAACAAAGTGAAAATTTTCAGAATACTTTAACTAAACACTGCCCAAAACTGCACAAGGAACTAAGTTGGTTGAGCTGTTCTGGCCAAGTCAGTTATTCTAACTAGGGTCATTACTGTTCCGTTAAGAGAAGGCTGTGTGTTTTCTGCTGTGATTGTTACTACACTGAGTTTTCTGTGTGCTGTGGATTGAGTTTTAGCCTCCTTGATTGTTGGAACTGTACTGGGTATTTGCTGAGCTTTGTGGTTATTGGGTCTTCTGTTGCTGTTACATTTGGTATCTTGGGTTTTCGGTTGGTTCATTGCTCTTTTTCTGGGATTTGTCTGTCTGATGCTCAAGCACCTGTGGGGTACATAGTTGCTGCTGGTTGTGTTGCTGTGTTGTTGCTATCTGTTGTTGCTGTTGGTTACTTGCTGCTGATACTCTTTCTCTTCATTTTCTTATTGTGCAAACATCCAGGTACACGACTAATACTGTCAATGTAACTTGAAGTTGAGTATGAATGCAAAGAGAGAAGAATTGAAGATTGTTTACTTTAAGCATAGACTGTTATATTGAATATCATGTAATGCATGATAGTTTACATTTTGTTTGGATACTGAAGGTAACTTGCACGCCTAGTAAATATCAATGTATGAGGATTGAATGTTAGTTGTATATGTATGCTGTTAGATAAATATTCCTAATGCAGTAGGTTGTATCCCAGACTTAGGTTTAAATTGTGTAACATACTCTTTAATGTAGGCCAAGCATGTAAACTATCCACTACTAGTATAGTTCTTCCCCTTCCGATAAATTGGCTCATATAACTGTTTAAACCATACTTTAAGACATAGAACACAGAGCTTGCAATCTCAACCTCACAAAGGTTGAGCCCAAGTCGAGCAAATCAAGCAGGCTCCCAGCGAAAAATAGTGGCCTAGGCCCAACCGCTACTGCTTGGTTTGGGATTTGGGCCCTTAATATTCGTTTGGCTGATTGTGTACGTGGTCGTGCTTCTGATTTTGCGCAAGTACTCAGAATTCTGTTATAGATAACTTGCAAGCATGTAATTAATTAGGACTATCTACTGTTTTCGATTAGTAGAGACAAACGCGACAAGAAACGTAGTTGCTATAGGATACCCTTTTAAAATAAGAACGAGATGAGCCTCGACAAATAAATAAAAATGCGCAAGCTGCGGGGCCCTCGTTAAATGTATATTATCGAAGCATTCAGTTTCCAGGATGGGTCATTTAGCAAATCTCACGGCCCTCCCAGAATAATAACGCGATAGTCTCTTTAAGCGCCTACTTAATAATGTTATCTTCTTAAACTCGGGTGCACATTTATGTGACCCAAATCCAAATCTCAACGAAATCGAAATGTGTCTCTAATCACGGGTACATTGATTGTGACGTGGTCTGAGATGTATTTCCATGACATTGCAAATTCTTTTTAATAATGAATGAGACGAGCCTCGACAAACAAAAAATGCACAAGCTGCGGGGCCCTCTAAATGTATATATTAAAATACTTAGAATTCGAGGACAGGCCGTTTAGCGAATTTTACGGCCTTCCCCAAAATAACAAGACGCTAGTTGCTTTAGGCGCGCCTTTAATAATTTATTTTCCTTAACTCGGGTGCACATTTATGTGACCCAAATCCAAATCTCAACCGAGTCGAGATATGCCAAACAACTACGGGTGCATTGATGTAACGTGGTTCGAGATATGTTTCCACGACGTTGCAATTCTCGTAAAATAATAACAATAAGTAAGAAAGCGGTAAAAAGATAAAATTTTGCACATAAGTTCATATTTGTATAAAATCAGATAATCAAGCCGAATATAACAGTTGAGCGACCGTGCTAGAACCACGGAACTCGGGAATGCCTAACACCTTCTCCCGGGTTAACAGAATTCCTTATCCGAATTTCTGGTACGCAGACTGTAATATGGAGTCATTCTTTTCCTCGATTCGGGATTAAAATTGGTGACTTGGGACACCCTAAATCTCCCAAGTGGCGACTCTGAAATAATTAAACCAATCCCGTTTCGATTGTCCTTTAATTGGAAAAACTCCCTTGCACCCCATCGGGTGCGGAAAAAGGAGGTGTGACACTTGTCTTCATGGTGATTTTGTTTAGAGCTTGGTAATCCACATAGAGTCGTAGGCTGCCATCATATTTCTTTTGGAATAGCATAAGGGGCCCGTACGGGGACTTGGAGGGCACGATGATCCCTGTGTCTAGCATTTCCGTCAACTGTCTCCGAAGCTCGGCAAGTTCGGGTTGTCACATTCTGTAGGTCACCCAGGTAGGTGGTTTCGCACCCGGCACCAACTCAATCTCATGGTCTATAGTGTGCCTAGGCGGGAGTCGCTTTGGTATGTCCTGTGACATGCCGTCTTCAAACTCCAGTAACAGCTCCTTCATGGGTGCAGGAACCCGAGGAGCGCTCTATATCCTCAATACAGAGGGTAGCTAGGAACATAGGTTCATGTCTTTTGGCCCTTTTCTTCAATTGCAAGGCCGAGATATTCTCAACGGTCATCTTCATAGGCATACACAGGATAATGCAGGGCTTGGCTCCATTTGTTCCCATCATCAGTAGTATATCAACATACGGTACAGGCATGGTGTTGGTTTGACTCAGGAATTCCAACCCAACTATTAACTCAAAGTCTTCTATGATCACTACATGCAGGTTGAATTTTCCTTTATAAGGGCCAAGCTTCACTACTTCTTTGGTTATTCTACCCACTGGCTGAGGAGGTAAGCTGATAGCCTTGACACGACCTCTGCCCTTTCCTACAACTAAACCAAGACGCTCCACATGAGTTGAGGCTAAGTAGTTACGGGTAGCACCCGTGTCTATCATCGCCCGAATGGGCTTGCCATTTACCTTCATCTCGATGAACATTAAGGTCCTCTCTTGTTTACGGGGAGTCCTCTTATATGCCTTATTTTTTCCTCAAAAATAGAGCTAACAATTGCATTGAAGGCACCTGCTGGTTCGGTTTGGTTCGCGTCATCTGCATCATCATTTTTCCCATCATCAAAAGCTTGATGGCGGGCATATGGGCATTCATTATTCCAATTAGTCCGCTGCAATGACGACATACTAAAGGGGGTTTCCTCCCCCAATCGTTATTGTTAGATGCAGTGCTAGTACTGCCTGTAGAGGGAGCTGTAAGGCCCCGTAAAATTTTACCTACAAACCCGGGATTTTATGGTACCGAGATAGACTTATGTGTTAAATCTCGTCATGATACAGACTTTTTGGGTTAAACAGTGCGCTGAGGAGTTAAAAGAAATTGTTGGTAGAAAAAGACATTTCTGCGACCCACTGTGCTGCCGTAAAATGGCCGCAGAGTGAAGTAGAAACTTGAGCAAACTTGTGGACCAATTTGCGGTCCATTATGCGGAGGGCCATTTCCCTGCCCATTTCACAGGCCCTAGAAGCATTATGCGGTCGCATATGAGACCGTAGATCATGTTTCGGAGCTTCATTTTTAGATTTTTATAACCCGACCCTACTTCATTAAAATAGATGCAATGGACTATTTTTGAGCAAAAATATGACACTTTTAGAATGAGAGAGTGCCCTAGAGTGAGAGAGTGATCCTCAAATTATCCTTCAGTTCTTGCTCAAATTCTTGATTAACAAGAAAAATTCACTAAGTTTCATCCTAGAGATAAGATTCTATACCATAACCTTTTGAAATTTAACTGAAAATGAGCAATTAGCAAGACAATTCTTTGGTATGGGAGTTATTTATTTTGCATGCATGTGTTATCAAAGGATGTAGGAAGGTTGTAAGCTAAAAATGGTAAAGAGTAGGTTGTGGGATGATGTAATCCTCCATAAAAAGGGCCTTGAAACTTTAATGCACATCTAGTGTTTGATAAAATGCTCAAATGAGCTAGAACCATAATCATCTTCCTAATTTTAGTTCAGTTTGTTACATTTCTAAAATAGATTGAAGTTTCTAAGAAATTCGGAACATTTTAGAGTTTAAAGAAGCTCAATTGAGGTATGTTGGCCAAACTCTTCTCTTAGAATTGAATCCCACGGTGTTCATGTAATTGGTGTAAGTCCCAAGTTGATCATTATAAAATTGGCTATACCGAATATGCTTGTGTTGAAAGATATATGTTCAATATATATTCCAAATGCGTTTATTATGTTATCTTATCATTTGAGGATGTGTTCAAAGTATGTGATGTGTGTTAAAATGTTAAGACTACAAGTCAATCTCGAATGAAGGTTGTTATGCCAAACTGTGCTATGTGCCTAAGATTCTCAATTGCTCACATGTGTATTTAAAGTATTGAATGAAAAGCCTTGTTGTTGATGATGATACTGATGTTCGAATATGGAAAAAGGAACTTGAATTATGAAATACGGCTAAGTGCTAAGAATGACTTTATAATTATGGTCACTAGTGCCAATAAATTGAAAATATGTGAAAGAAGTATGAAGTGAGATAATTGATAGAAAAGGGTAATATCTCGAGTGAGACGGCCTAGTCGATCGGGCCGTGATCAAACGTCATGCCGCACACATGGTGGTGATTGTGCTGGAAATTGTAATAGAAATTGTGATTGTGGTGATGTCTCAAATGAGACGGCCTAGCTGGTCGGGTCGTAATTGGACTCCGTGTAAGAGCACGGTAGTATTGTGAATGATGGTATATCGGTACTAAAGATCTCCTAACCTAAAAACATGGAAATTTACTTGAAAACTTATGTGGTTCTTAACTTGATGCTTTGGTATTGTTTGAGGTGTCTATTGATTTCATGATTGTTCCCCCTTAAATTATTATTCATTCTATTGAGATGGTATTAGTTATACATACTAGTACTATTCGACAGTAGCAACATCCCTTTTGCCGGGGGCGCTGCATCTTTAATGGATGTAGGTGCTTCCACAACAAACAATATTGATCAGTGATTACAGTACACCCTCTTCCCAATAGACTTGGTGAGCCCCATTTCATTTCGGGGTCATATATCTTTTGTTTGTTATATTATCACGTTTTGAGGTATAGGCGGAGCCTTATTGCCGGCACTACTATTGTACTCTTTATAATTATTAGAGGCTTTGTAGACATAGTGTGGATTACATATGGGTGCTGGAAAAGTCAAACGAGTTATGTTGTGCTTGAATTATTTATTCCACTTCAGACTATGAAAAAGGTGTGTATTTTGAGACTTTAAAATGAAGTAACTAATGAAAATGATTTGGTATTGTATACATGATCTCCCTATTGTAATGACCCGACTTATCGTTTTAAGAATTTACGTCTCATTCAGCAACTAAAGGTCTCAAGAAGCTTCGTAATATGCATTATGACCCACATGTGTGGTCGAGTTTGGTTTTTTAAGATTCAGAGTTAAATTTAAAGAAAATAATCTTATTTTGAAGCTTAAATTGAAAGAGTTGATTGGAGAGTTGACTTTTGAGCAAAAGATCTCAGAATGGAATTTTAATGATGTCAATAGCTTCTTATGATGATTTCGGACTTAGGCATATGTCTGGAATTGGGGTTGGAAGTCCATATGACAATTCGGCGCATTTTGGCAAAATTAGAAAGTTGACGTATTCTAATTATATTATTCTATGAGCGGACGGGGAATAATAATATGATGGATACCAATTGGATATGATAATAAGTGTACGAGGAATATTATAAGAGATATGGGGTCTAAGGAAAGACCTAAGTCTAAGCCAAGTTGGAAAATTTCACGATAGTCTAAAATTTCGAATGAGTACGCACAAGACTACATTTTGGACGAGCATATCTACATGTATATATATATATATATATATATATATATATATATATATATATATATATATAAGGTTTTATATGATGAACAACATATCAAATGAAAGTTCTTTGAGTCTAGTTTCCAACGCTTCAAACCGTTCGTCATTTGGACACTCCTACACAAAGTTATGACCAAATTACCAAAAGATAGAAAAAAAATACGATTCTGCGGCCAATTGTGCGACCACAAAATAATTCTGCGATAGCAAAATGGTCGCAGAATGGCCTAGTGTTTCCCAATTTTGGGCACCTGTTTTGCGATCCATTCCGTGATCCGCATAGCTATTGTGTGATGCATTCTGCGATCGCAGACCTGGTTTCGGAGGCTTCATTTCCTATTTTCATAACCCAACCCCATATTGATAAATAGGCTTTGGGGTTTATTTTTGGGTGATTTTCTGAGCATTCTAGACAGAGGTGAGAGATTTTTAGAGAGAGGAGGAGGAAATCCAACATTCAAATCATTCAATCTTGTATCAATCTTCAAAAATCAAGAAACTCAATCACAAGATCTTCATCAAAGAGGTAAGGATTTCATACCCCTAGTCTTTAATTTCGAGTTTGGGAGGTAAAGATTGATGATTGAGAGTATGATTCTTAGGTGTAAGAGTATTATAAATACATGTATGTACAAATAAGGTTTGTTGGAAGATTGTTGAGTCCAAACGAGTAAAGATTGGATTGAAAATGGGAGAAATCTTCAAAGACTTTAATTGAAGATTTGAAAGGCGAGATGTCGAAATTCGATAATTTTTTGTATGGTTGAACTCGTATCAGAACAGGTGTTCGGATTTCGCGAGGTTTTTGGGATTCAAAATGTGGGTCCCGCTGTCGATTTTTAAATGAATTTCGAATTTTAATCCGGAATATTAGTAATTTCATATGGAATTAATTCCTACAACTCGTATTGAGTATATTGAATTGTTTGTGACTAAATTTGAAACCTTCGGACACGAATTCACGAGGCGAAGGTTTATTGGAATCATGAATTTGGTTGCGAAACAAGGTAAGTATCTTGCCTAACCTTATGTGGGGGATTTCCCTTAGGATTTGAGTCTTCTAGGTTAATTTTAGTCTGTGTACATGAGGTGACGAGTGCGTGCTCGAACTTATTTGTGGAAGTTCGCCATTAGGGTTCTTAGGTCCTTATATTCACTGTGTATGAAGTTGTTCGTGATACATTTGAGTTCCTATTTGCTGGTTTCACTTCTACATGCTTCAATTAGAACTAATTGCCTTAGGATTCACTTTTATTGCCTATTTGACTCTTATTTGACTTAACTGAAAATTTTGCCTTTTCTATCGTCATGCTATCTTTTCACAACTGTTTACCTTTAATTAAAATTATTATTATCTCATCCTATAATTGTTTAGTATTAATTGGAGCTATGATTAACTTCTGCTGCCTACCATTATTTGAATTGTTGAATATCTTTCACAGCAACCTTAAAAGAAATTTAGATAACCTATATCTTAGTTGACTTGCCTTTATTTAGGACTATTGGACTAGTGTTGACTTCCTTATTGTTGACTTGTATATTGTGGGATCATTGCTATATAGTTGTCTTCCCTTATTGAATTGTTCCCTTTATACCTAGTATTCTTTACTATGGTTATTCCTTGTGAACTGCTTCTATCATTTCTTTGTGATTTAAAGTCCTTGAGTTGATTTTCGGTCATGATGTAACTGTTATTTCTGTTGGTTGCGCTGTATATTTATTTTGGGGCTATGGGACGGTATCCCTGTAGATCCTCTTATTCTGCATATTTACTTTGGGACTACGAAACGGTATTCCAGTAGATCCCCCTGCATATTTGCGTTTGGGACTACGAGACTATATTCCAGTAGATCCCCCTGTTCTGCATATTTACTTTGGGACTTCGGAACGGTATTCCGGTAGATCCTCCTGCACATTTACGTTTAGGACTACGGGATGGTATCCCGGTAGATCCCCCTGTTCTGCATATTTACTTTGGGACTACATAACGGTATTATGATAGATTCTCCTGCATATTTACATTTGGGACTAAGGAACGGTATCTTGGGAGATCCCTTGTTATTATCATTGTGTTCTGAGCTGTGTTTTTCATTGATCCTATCCATGTGTAAATATTCTACGTGTTTTTCGTTCTTTTACTTATGCTTACTTGCTGGTATGAACTATGTTAGGACACTTGCACAAGCATACACGTGTCTAAGCACCATTATCGGATAAGAGGCTTCTTGATATTGCTGAGTATAGACACACACCCTTGTTTATTTGCCTTCCATGTGATAATGGCTCTATTTGGCACGTGAGTTGTCAGTACGATCTTGAGGTGTGATGAGGGCATAGGATGTCAAGTGTTAGGGTTCAGGTATTGAGACCCGTATTATATGATTATGAGATGAGTTGTCACAGGGTGACTTATAATCGAAGGATATTTATTCGGAAAGATTATATTCGAAAGGTATTTATTTTGAAAGAACTATTTTTGAGAAATATTTATTTGAAGAAATTATATTTCGAAATATTTATTTGAAGAAAGTATATTTCGAAATATTTTTATCACTTGAAGGATTTGACTAATTGATTGGAGTTTGTTGGCTAAGACCTAATATGAAAACTGCCATAGTTGCTAAATTATGACTTGCCTTTACTGCTTCGGATTTTAATATAGGTTTTATTTCCATTCACTCTTCTGTGATCTTATTATGGTGTTTCGTTGTTACTTGCTATTTTATTTCCTTATTGCAATTACTGTATTGTTAGCCACATCGTATAGTCATTATATAGATGTCATGTTCTGTTGTTTCTATACTTATACTTGTTTAATTTATTAGACCAGTAGGCATCTTGACTGTTCCTTGTCACTACTCCACCGAGGTTAGTCTTAATACTTACTGGGCACCACTGTGGTGTGCTCATACTACACTTCTGTATATTTTTTAGCAGATCCAGGTATTGTTCGTTAGTAGCTATGCGGATTCTTGCCGAGGAGACTCAAAGTAACCTTGATGCTGCGTTTGCAGGCTTCAGAGTCCCCTTCCTATTTTGTATTCACACTGTTATACTTATTTCCATATAGTAGCGTTTAGAAGTTATAGCAAAAATCTGTAGATCTTATTACTTGTACTAACGGTTTTAGGAATTTGTAAGCTTTGTGGAGATTTCTATATTGAGACTGTTATACTTTCTTTATTATGGTTGTTTTCAATAAATATTAGGCTTACCTAGTCCTTAAGACTAGGTGCCATCACGAAACTCAACAGAGGGGAAATTGGGTCGTGACACCTATTGTCTAATTAATGAGAATATTTCTTCTCTAGTTTATGAAGTGAGTTTGGGTAGAAAGTATCTAACAGGCTTGCTCGACCGGGTTCACTCGGTTGAGCGTCAGTCGCGCTCCCTGAGTTTGGGGCATGAAAAGAGCCTTAGATTTGTTACACTCCGATCTCCTCCACTTCTGCTAGGGCCACTAGTGCTAGGCTGGCTCCCTTTATATCCCCCTCGGATAGGCTATTGAGGCCTATCCTTCCGAGTTTCCACTTGATAGTCCCCAAGGCACTCCACTGCTTGGATCGCCTTAGGTAAATTGTCTACCCTTTGTTTGTGCAGCTCCATATGGGCATAAGGTTTCAACCCTTCCAAGAATGTGAAGAGTTTGTCTTTGTCCCCCATGTATCATATGTTCAGCATAAGCACAGAGAATTCTTGTGTGTAAACTCGCACTGATTTGGTCTAGCGAGCTCCCATAGCTTTCTCCTTGTATTGTACTCAATATTTTTGGGGAAGAACTATAAGCGTATTGCTGCCTTCAGTTATGCCCATGTCTCAAGAGTATCTTCACCGGCCCTGATGACTTCGTACTTCACCCGCCACCAGAGTTTAGCATCACCCTAAAGATACATGGCAGCAGTTGCTACCTTCTTAGCTTATTCTAGGTCCCCCACGGCAAATACTGTTCGATGTCGAAGATGAAGTTTTCTACTTCTTTGGCATTCCGAGCACCACGGTATGGCTTTAGCTCAGAAATTTTCAATTTTTGTACCACAGGGGCGACGTTCACAGCACCCCTGATTTGGTTTCCGCCTCTTCGAAGCAGGTCTTGTAGAGAAGCATTGGCAACATTGAGTTGGCCTGTCAAGTTGTCTATAGTTTACTGCATGGTAGTCACCCTCCCTGCCTCGTGTGCCCTATAGGCTAAATCCTCAGCACGCTCCTGTTGGAGACCCTCGAATATACCAAAAATTTCGGTTGCCTCTATGACTGCCATTTTCGGTTTTCTTCAGAGTCGTGACTGATGTTTTCTATGTCAATATCAGCCTGGAGCATTCTGCGGTCCAACCTTTGCACATTATTAGTTTAGGCACCGTATCCACGATGGGCCGTAATATGTCAACTGCCTCTTCAAGGGCCGCGATGAGATCCCCATGATTCACCATGGTCAGAAATGGTGGTAATGGTAATGTGTTCCCTCGTCTGATGTCGAGCCTAGGCTCTGATACCAACTTTTACATGGCAACTTCCAGAGATTCCTTGGAAGATCGACGTAAGGCTAAGCAACTGATGTCAGTGCAGTTACTATCCGCCAATTGAGGTCTCATCCGTACGCTAGACGAGATTGTCAATGTCATACAGGAAAATCACTGTCAAGAGAAATTGAGAGAATAAAAATGAGAATTTAGAATGAAAGAAATCTTGATTTCATTAATGAGCTATTATAGAAAAACAACATGGTGTCGAGGGGGAGAGACACCAGTACAGAGAATTATTTGCTTGCTAGAATTTTTGATCCTCCCTAATAATTCTTAAAAAAAAAAAAACAAAGTTACAAAACTTGACCTAACTAAGCTAGAGGAACATAATGGAAGTAAATGAAATAAAACTACTTTATATTTAGAGTGAAAATGACTTAGTTTTCTACAAGGTAGAATCAGATCCGTTGTCAACAACCTTGTCTTTGGCATCACGGTCTGTGCGGGGTGCTATTGGCATCTGACTGCGGCTGGGTGCTGGCGAGGGCTATCGGTGGGGCGACAGAGGTATATGCGCACTTGTCACTTGGCGCAGCCAAGACCACGAGGTCGTCCATGGCGCTAGGCGTTGGGAGGCTTGTTAGGATGCCATGCGGCGTATCCAAGGGGTCATATGGCATGACTAGAAAGCTGCCCATGACAATTATTATGTGACCCTTCGAATCAGCAAATTAAAGGAGTTTCAAGAGAGAGAGAAAAAGGAGAGTGTACACATGTTAAAACAGTGGTTAAACAAAATTAGATATGGGTCGTAGTATGAACCAAGTTACTCAGTATGGGCCAGAATGGACGAACTATGACATGGGCCGCCAATTAAAATGAGTTGGCCCATCAAGAAACTTAATCACATAAATTAGAAGGGGATGGTCTTAGCGGACTGTCTCCATTTTTTGTGGTCTTAAAAGAAGGTCTAGTTTTTTTACTTGAGCACCATAGTTTTTAACTTTTTAAAGCTTGAAATTTTTGTTTGATGGTGGAAAATAAAAATTAATGATCGATTTATTATTAAAATCATTTGAATGTTGATAATTTGTGCTTAAACTTTTAGTTTAGACATATATTTTGTTAATTTACTGTAAAAACCTCAAAACTCTATTGTTGGATTATTTATTTATTTATTGAAACCAGTTTCACCTCAGGCTATATTGACCTGTAGATGCTGGAGGTTTGGCATTGACCCCTACCTTGTATATTAATATCCAAAAAGTGAACACGTGAAGGAGGGGGTATGGGACCTTACCTCCTCAAATTGTACATGTGAATTGGGCATTCCCAACTCATTTACACTTTTAAGCTCACAAAAAAAAAAATCGAACTAGTGTCTCTGTACCTGTAATAACCAAAAAGTTTTGGTCCTAGTATTAATACTACAACTAGGGTTACATTATGTACCAATAAATTAGTATGGGAAAAGTTCATCCTGCTACACCGTAACATCATATACATTAAGAAGCAAGAGGAAATATGAAACTATGTTTAGCTTTCCTGATTTTTAAAGAAGGTATTCTTGCTTTGTTTAAAGTGTATAGACCTTTTGCCTCGGCTGGCATATCCTCCTTCCTGTTATAGATATCTAGGGAGTTGAATTATTGAATGGTTGCGTCATGTTTAGCTAACGCATCAACTACTTGGTTAGTTTCCCTATAACAATGTTGAATCCTGATGTTCTGCTTAACTATATCATTTATTGGACTGCATATCCAAGACTTCATGGAATATTATTGGACCTTAGAAAGTGTTGAAGAAGACAAAGTGAGTCTTTTGATTTGATGTTATTCCACTAAATTGGTGATTGAGAATTATTTGTGTTAGCATTTGGAAGCTTTACTTTAAATTTGAGGTCACTTGGAGTGGATTTTTGAATTTGCAAATTCGAAGAACACTTTATTAAAACAACTTAGAAAAAGTATACCAATCCAGTAGACTTCGATGAACAACATAATAGATAGGTAGACAAAATATAGCATCAACTCTACTAATCCGATAAAAAAATTCCTAAAAAGTAAAAGGATGACAATCTGGTAGACTTCAATGAACAACTTAACAGATAGGTAGAATAATAATAGCATCAATTCTACCGGATTGATAGAGAAACCTGAAAAGCAAAAGTAAAACAATCCGATAAATTTCAATGAGCAATTTAATGTGATAGAACCCCTGAAGAGCTCGTGCTGGTCCGGGGTCATTTTTCAAAATAATGCAAATTTTTGGGGACATTTCGCTAAAACCACCTCCAAAAAGTTCTTTTTGTGTCAATCACCCGACAAATTATAACTACCTTTCAATATGAGTTGACGCAAATTAGCTAGATTAAATTTAGACAGGTTAAACCAATAGAATCATTAATAAATCATGATCGGAATTATCAAAAAATTAAGTCAAGATAAATTAATAGCATGTCACAATCGGACGGGCCTTACATACAAAATTTGTATTTTTGTCTATTGTTTTGTGAGCGACTATACAATATCATTTTTCCGTTATTTTTAAAATCTTAAGCTAACTCAAATCTTTTGAACAGGTTTACTTGGGTAACACTCGTGACACTCACAAGTCACACTCATGAAAGTTTTGAGAAGTAGACGAGTTACATTTTTAAGTCAAAATTAACGTCTCTACATTCAAGAAAATATAATTTTCTCTTAAATAAATTTAGTGGCAAAGCAAATCTCAGACATAAGATACATGAACCTGTATCACATACTATCTGTTCCTTTAATTGACGATAATTGTGTCTAATTTTCGTTTAATTCCATGTCCAAATACAAGCACCTTTTTAACCTAATTCAAAAACAAAAGTAAAGCAAGAGAGATTCAACGTACCTTATGAAAAAAACAATTTGAACAAAACGAAGAAAGTTCAATTTCAAGGGTAGCCTTGGAGTAAGTATAAAGTTGTCTCAGTGTAGCATTGCATTAGAATACGTTGCATACATTCTATCTCTTGGGGTGCGACCCTTCCTTCAACCATCATGAATATGAAATACTTCATGCACCGTATTACCTTTTGAAAAAGTTCAATATAATGGAAAGGAACAAGTTAACTTTCTTTAATTACAATAACCGAAACAATTTCTTTAATTTCAGCAGCATTTACGAAGACGATAAAACAGACAAAGGGATTAAACAAAATCATGATATTCTTGTTCACGATGTTTCACGACGTTGACCTCCATTAATGTTACTGTCCCATTTTCGTGGATGCAATGAATTTGATATGCTTGCATTGATTCCAGAATCCCAATAAATTATCTTTTCTCGCCTAATTTATTAAGGTTTTAATTACTTACCGTGCAAATAATCTGTTATGCAATTAGTAGTGTTACGTGGAAGCTAACATAACATATCTTTGACATAAATCAGATAACAAAAGAGATACTCCCTCCGGTTCACAATAAGTGAGCAATTTACTTTTTTATTTTGGTTCAAAATAAGTGTCCAGTTATGTAATCAAGAAAGAATTCAATTTGTTTTTACAAAATAACCCCTATGTACATATCCCTAAAAAGTTTTCTTATTCCTCACATTAAATGTTTAATTAGGGGTAGTTTAGTCATAGTAGGTATTTTTGTATAGAATTTAATATTTCCTTAATGGGCGTGCTACAAGTAAATTGATCACTTATTGTGAACCGGAGAGAGTATACCAAAAGAGACATAAATTTCTCACGTGAGTAGATCAATTTACCTACATTCACAAGCAAAAATGAGCACTTCACTATACGACAACATAACAAACCCAGTATAGTCCCACAAGTGGGGTTTGTGGAGGGTAAAGTATACGCAAACATTACCCCTACCTTCACGAAGGCAGAGAAGTTACTTCCGGTAAACCTCGACTCAAGAAAAGTAAAAGAAAGGCAACAACAAGCACACCAATCAGAAAAACCGAAGAAAAATACAAAACTAACTGTAGGTACTATAATAGGAAAGACGGAACGAAAACAACAATAAGTAACAATAGAAGTCAAGGGATACGACAATATATAAAGGACATTAAGTCATGTACTAGAGCTATTGTTACAGACAGGACAACGCTCGGCTACCTATCCTAATCCTTTACCTTTTCTCTCAACCTCCATACCTTACTATCTATGATCATGTGCTTAGTAAGCTGGAGCAACGCCATATTCTGCCTAATCACCTCTCCCCAATACTTTTCGGCCTACCTCTACCTCTCCTCAGGACCTCCACGACCAACTTCTCGCACCTCCTCACTGAAGCATATGTGCCTCTCCTCTTTACATGCCCTAACCATCTAAGTCTCGCCTCTAGCATCTTGTCCTCCACAGGGGCCACGCCCACTTTGTCCCAAATAACTTCATTCTAATTCTATCTAACCTGGTATGCTGGCACATCCATCTCAATATCTTTATTTGAACTACCTTCATTTTGTGGACATGGGAGTTTTTGACTGGCCAGCACTCCGCCCCATACAACATAGTTGGTCTGACCACGCTCTATAGAACTTACTTTAAGTTTTGGTGGCACATTCTTATCACACAAAATACCGGAAGCGAGCCTCTATTTCATCTATCCCTCCCCCTTATGCGATGTGTAATATCTTCGTCGATCTCCCCATTCCTTTGTATAACTAACCCAAAGTATTTAAAACTTTTTCTCTTAGGGATGACTTGAGAATCAAGCCTTACATCTTCATCCACTACCTGAGTCGCACCACTAAACTTGCACTCTAAGTATTCTGCCTTGGTCTTATACAACTTGAAACCTTTAGACTCTAGGGTCGTCCTCCAACCTCTCGTTAACACCGCCCTGCATCTCGTCAATCAGCATAATGTCATCTGCAAATAACATGCATCGTGGCACCTCTCCTTGAATGTGGCGTGTCTATGCATCTATTGCCAAGGAAAAAAGAAATGGGCTAAGGGTTGACCCTTGTTGTAACCCATCATAACTGGGAAGTGTTCTGAGTCCCCTCCCAGGGTCCTTACTTGAATCTTAGCTCCATCATACATATCCTTAATAGCCATAATGTATGCAACAAGAATACCTTTAGCCTACAAACTTCTCCACATAATCTCTCTCGATACTTTATTGCAAGCCTTCTCTAAGTCGATGAACACCATATGTAAATCCTTCTTCCTCTCCCTATACTGCTCCGTCAACGTTCTAACAAGATAAATAGCTTCTGCAGTCGAACGTCCTTGAATAAATTTGAACTGGTTTTCAGTAATAGTCACAATCCTCCTCAATCTCGGCTCCACCATCCTCTTCCATACTTTCATATAAGGCTGGCATGTGGGCCGATTAGGCCCGGCCCCGGCCCGCAAGCCCATATGAGTAGTGGGCCTAAACGGGCCTAACCGTTTAAGCCTGAAACTAGGGGTGGGCCTGCTAAGTGGGTCGGTTACGTTAAAAAGCCCGTTAGGACCAGACCATTTGGGCCCGAGACCGGGTGTTAAGTGGGTCGGTTCAACCGGTCCTAAATGGGCTCAAACAGGCCCAACGACTATTTTAAAAAAAATCCAAAATTTTTTTAACCGTTGCAACATTTAAAATATGGTCGTTGGCCTGCAAAAATAGCCATTTGAGCTTTGTAAAATAGCCATTTAACCCTCTCTCCCCTCAACTTTATTTTAACCCCAAACTTTTTATAATTATACTTTTTCCCTATTTTTAACTATAAATACCCTCTCATTCTTTCATTTTTCTCACAAAATCATTAATCTCTCTCTAATTTTCTTCTATAATTGGTTACTTTATTGTTGCAATTTGTGTGAAAAATTGTGAAGTTGGTGAATTGAAGTATTCAAGTCTTCAACGATAATTAATTTTCAACAAGTTGTTCGTCAATTCGGTAAACTCATTCCAACTCTTTAGTTTCAATATTATAGTTTTGTTTGTTTTATTTACTTTGTATAATTATAATTAAGATGGATTTTTCATTAAAAAAAATATTTAGTAAAAATAAGAGAAAATCCAAGAGTGGTGAATCGAGTGGAAAATCTATTCCTCCTCTAATTCCCCGGGCTCCCCTACCCAAACCCCATACCCGCCCTCCACCTGCTCTTATTCTTAATAGTGATAATACTTTATTACAATTTATGAGAGTAAATATGTACATAATGTTAGAGGTGGTGAACACTTAGATCATGAATATATGAATTCTATTTATGGTAATCCAACTATTGATGAAGAAGATGAGCAGGAAATAGATTTGGATGAAACGCAATCGGATGACGATACACCCACTAGTCCTGTTGTTGAAGTTAACTCAGCTAATCCAAATGATGCCCCATCTGATCCCCCTGTTACTACCCCTACTTTTTCTAGACAACCTTCTAAACAGGCCGAAACATCTCTTGTTTGGCATTTTTATTCAAGTAAGAGAAAAAAATAAAGCTAAATGTAAAACTTATGGCAAAGCGTTAGCTTTTAACTATGTTACTCGGGGAGGAGGGGGAGTTTGAGGAGACACATAATGATACACCCTCAAGATAAAGTTAAATATTATCAAATGAAAGCTGCGGCCGGGGGGACAAGTCTACCTAGTCAGCCTGACCCTAGTACCGGGTCAAATCAATTTCAACCAGGAATTAACATTGTTACCAGTGGTATTTTATATTATGACCCAAGAAAAGATAGGGAAGAATTGGCAAAAATGGTTACTGTTATGTGCTTACTCTATAGTTTTTTCTAACCCTCACTTTGTGCATTATATTAGAAGATTTTTTAATCCTACTTATAAAGGATGGCCTCACACAACCGTAAAGAGCAATATTTATAAATATAAATATGAATATGAACAATATTTGTGCTATTTATTTACTCATATTAATTGTCGTGTTGATATTACTACTGATATTGGTAGAAGTGGTAATGACTATGATTATCTTACTGTTATCAGTCATTGGATTGATGAGGACTGGATAATACAAAAGTGCATTATTGCTTATAAAATAATTAATTCACGTCACACAGGGCAGTTTATTTCTAGCACGGTTATGGATATTTGTAGATATTTTTACATTAGTGATAAATTAATGTCAATTTCAATGGATAATGCTACTAGTAATACTAATATTGTAGTCATGCTTACCACTATACTAAATCCTGCATTTAGTGATATTTTTCATGTTAGATGTATTTATCATATTTACCATTTAATTGTGGGTGATGGTATGAGAATTTTAAATGTTGAAATTGAAAAGGTTAAAATGGATCTTCACTGGCATTTTTATTCAAACCGTAGAAGTAGACTTAGAGAATATTTTAAAAGATGTGATGAATTTGGCCTAAGAGAAAGAAGGGTTCCTAAACCTTGTCCAACTAGATGGAATTACATGTATGAAAGTTTAGTTGTTGCATATGAATATAGAAACCCCATAAACTCAATGTTTAATGCTCATGTAAATGATAATGATAAGCACCTTACAAATACGAATTGGGCTAATGTTATAATGTTTGTAGATTTTTTAGAAAATTTTTATATTGCTACAAATAAATTTTCTAGGAAATATTATCCTACTATTTCTAAATGTTTAGTTTATCTTGCAGAACTTGCAAATTTGTTTGCTTATTTTTTAGAGGGTGGGGAAATTTACGAACAAGCTATTGATTCTATGAGAAAGAAATTTAAAAAATATTTTTTCCCTATTCTCCCTATTTATGGTGTTGCTGCCTTGTTAAACCCTATTATGAAATTAGGAGGTCCTCAATATTTGTATCGATCTATTTACCATGGTTTAGCACTTGAAGATGAGGAGTTGTCTAGACTTTTGGATGCACAAATCTCAATTAAAATAAATGCTCAAACTATTTATAGTGCTTATCAAATTGCAATAGATAATGCTAGACCAAATGTTCCAACTCCTTCTTCTTCTAGTTCTCAATCATCTAAAAGAACTGCGGGAGTAAGAGCACTTAGTGCTTGGTCCAGGTTCAGGGGTTCTCAAGGTTCCAGTACTAGTGATTGTTCACAACTAAATGAGCGTGAAATTTATTTGTCACAGGGAATTGAGGAAGTGAATCCTGACGGCTCCTTTAATATTTTGGAATGTTGGAAGGACAAAGAAAAACACTTTCCGATTCTTTCAAGGATGGCCCGAGATATTTTAAACATTCAAGCTTTAACAATGGAATCGGAGAGCGCTTTCAGTCAAAAAAGACTTCAACTCGGTGATTATAGAGCATCTATGAGGGAAAGCTTGGAAAAATCAGTACTTTTCAGAGATTAGATCGGTTCGGAACGAAGAAATTGTGGACTTGCTGAATCACAACAAGAGGTAGACGAAGCTTACGAAGAAATGCTAGCTGAACTTGTGGAGGATGCAGCTTCGCCCGAAAGCGGTGATGGACAAGCTTCTTTTCCGCCACCACCGACGGAAGTTCCTCCGAACCTTGAATGCTTTATGAAATTTGTAAGAGATATCATGTAAAATTAATATGTAACTTATATTTTGGCACATCTTGATTAGTTTCTTTTTCTTCTCAATGGTGGTATTAGCACCTTGGTTGTGCTCATTCCATTTGGGGGGGGGGACTAAGAAAGATTGGGCCATGTTTTGTTAATGTCATAATAATAAAACGGCATTCCTTTGAATATCTCTTTATAATATTTTTTGTTTTAAATTTGAATTAAAAAATTTTAAGTCACAATATATAATATAATTTACAAGAAATTGCCTCATATAAAAAAATTTTAAAAAAAAATAGGCCAGACCCACTTAGCTTGGGACTATTAGTTCGTGGTCCCGGTCCGGTTCCTACCAATAGCCCACAAAGCCCGGGACCGCTTAAGCCCGGCCCACGAAGTCCGAACCCGCTTAAGACCGGACCACGAAGTCCAGACCCACATAGGACCGGCCTTACGAGGCCCGTTTAGGCCCAGCCCGTTTGCCAGCCTTACTTTCATAGTATAGCTTAGTAACTTGATACCCCAGTAGTTGTTGCCACTTTGGATATCACCCTTGTTTTTATATAGCAGGACCATCGTACTCCATATCCATTATTCGGGCATTTTGTCGTCCTAAAATTGACATTAAATAAACTAGTGAGTCACTCCAAGCCCGCCCTATCCATGCTCTTCCAAAATTCTAGCAGGATCTCGTCTGGACCGGTCGCTCTCTGTGATGACCCGATAGGTCATCTTATGTTTTAGAACCTAATTTTGCACTTTGAAGCCTTAAATACTTCATTTTAGCCTTCCTCGATTTGTGTATGCAGTCGGGGTGGTTTTTCGGAAGATTTATATGTTAAAAACTTATGAAAATAAGAATATTTCCTTAAAAATTCAGTTGAGTTGACTTCGGTCAATGTTTTGAGCAAACGAATCTGAAATCATATTTTTACGGCTCCAGTGGGTCCGAATCTTAATTTTGGACATGGGCGTATGCCTGGAATCGAATTCGGAGGTCCCTAGCTCGAGTTATTAATTTTTGTCGAAAATTGAAGTTTGAAAGTTTAATAATTTTTAAGAATTGAATGATGTTTGATCTTGTTGATACCAGGTACGTATTTTGGTTTTAGAGCCCGATATAGGTCCAATACTACATTTATGACTTGCCTGTCGAATTTAGTTAGAAACGAAGTTTTTTTACGTGATTTGGACGTACGGTTGTTAATATAGCAATTCTAAAGTTTTTTGAAAATTTCATTTGATTTTGGTGTCTGATTCATAGTTCTAGGTGTTATTTTGGCAATTTGATCGCAAGAGCAAGTTCGTATAATGTTTTTGGACTTATGTGTGTATTTGATTTGGAGCCCCGAGGGCTCGGGTGTGTTTCAGATAGGCTATAGAGTGGTTTGGACTTAGAAAACTCAGCTGGTGTTCTTCAGCTTCTGGTGCAGGTCTCAGACCTCGTAATTGCGAGGTCTAGCCTCGCATTTGCGATATGGCAGCATACTTGTCAGGTTCGCATTTGCGATCAGATTCTTCGCTTTTACGAAGAGACCCAGTTGTGCAATTGCGACTAGGTCTTATCTTTTGCAATGGGGAATGGGGTAGTTACTTCGCATTTGCGAACAAATCATCACAAATGTGATGTTAGCAAAGATGGAGGAACCTTCGTATTTGGCGAAGCAATTCTCGCACTTGCAGGGTTCGCAATTGCGAAACTTAGAACAAGCAAGGGGTGGAATACCACAAAGAGAAAGTTTACCTAATAAAAATGTGATTTTGGTAATTGGCACATGTTCTCTTAAACCTCCCATAAAACCCATATTCTGGCTTTTAGCTGGAGAATATCCAACAATAGATTCTATTGAATGAATAATGGATCCGGATCCTAAAAACAATAATGCTTTAGAATAAGCATGAGTAATTAAATGAAATAAAGCGCTTCGATAAGACCTCATACTAAGAACTAAAGTCAAATGCTACTGTACTGAGCCAAAGCTTCATGCCCTTCTTAAATTGCAATCATTGAGTTCAGATTCAGAGCTGACTGAATGACTTCATTTTAATGAATAGAAGAATTACCTCTTATGGTTGGTTAAGCGGGAACTTCTGCCAATTCCATTCATATTTGCGACATATGCGCCTGAACTTAAGATGGAAAAACGGGATTTTAGTTCATTCTCTCAAATTTTCAAACTTAGAAACCCTAGAAGCGATTTTTCAAAGAACTCTTCTTCCCCAAATAATTGGTAAGTGATTCTAATCTATTTTCGTTCAATCTGTCATTACATTTCATAAGTTTTAAGCTAAAATCTAGTGTTTTCATGGTGGAAATTGGGGGTTTGGATAGAATTAGTAATTTTTGTGAAATTGAGATTTAGACCTCAAACTGAGGTCGAATTCCAAGACAAATTACATAGTCGGGCTAGGGGTGAATGGGTAATCAGGTTATGGTTCGAATTTTGGGTTTGGATCCAAGCGGGTCCGAGTGTTGACTTTTGTTGTTTTTCAATAATGACCTAAATTGAATCATTTGCAATCTTGGGTAGTTCCTAAGGCTTAATTTGATCATTTGGTTGGTAATTTTGCTAGATTCTATTGGTTCGGAGGCTTGTTTGAAAGGCAAAGATGTGGTTGAGCTTTGAATTGATCCTTTGAAGCGAGGTAAGTGTCGTGGTTAACCTTGACTTGAGAGATTATGACTTGTTTGTCTATTTGCTTCATGTTTAGATGTTGGGTACAACGTATATGTGAGGTGACGAGTACTTATGCATTCTTGTTGGGTTAAAGCATGCGGGTGGGACTTGTTCCTTGCAGTTATTGCTTACTTTGATCATGTTATCCTTGTCTAGACTAGTTATTTGTTAAATTGATCGTTCTTACCGTGTTTATGGGCTTTTGTGGTAATTGGGTATTGATTCCAAAGTTGAGATTGGTATTGTGGAACTGTTGTTGAAGTACGGATTGTTCTTGTTGATCCTATCTCCTTGTTATTATTTGTTCATTGTTATGTGGAAAGGGAGAATGCTAATGCACAAAGGGTAATGTCGTGCCATATTGTGAGTGTTAATGCACGAAGGGTGATGTCGTGCCATATTGTGGGTGTTAATGCATGAAGGGTGATGACATGCCATATTATGAGAGGCACGAAGGGTGATGTCGTGTCGTATCTATTGATTTATACTGTGAGTGAGAGTAAAAGAACGAAGGGTGATGACGTGCAATATCATTGTTTCATTGTGAGGTTGAAAGTAAAAGCATGAAAGGTGATGCCGTGCAATTTTCCTTATTGTGCTTATTCGTTTTACTGGTTAAATGCATATTGACTTTTTTAGTTACCATTTTCGCTGTATTTCTTGTATCTTGTACCTCTTTAGCATGTCCCCTCCCAATAGTACATGTTTAGCTTCTATTTTTTGTTATCTTGTACATACACAGTTATCTGCACAGGTCTATTATGTGGGTGTCTTGTCATAGCCTTGTCACTACTTCGTCGTGGTTAGGCTCGACACTTTTGAGTACATGGGATCGGTTATACTCATACTACACCTCTATACTTCTTGTGCAGACTTTGGTACCGGTCGTAGGTGTTCGTGAGGCATATCAGCTTGATTTTTGCTTATTGGAGACTCGAGGTAGATATGTTGGCGTCCGCAGACCTTGAAGTCCTCTTCTATTTTTCCTATTTTACTGTTTCTTTTCATTCAGAACAGTTGTATTTATTTCAGACTCTGTTTGTAGAAATTTTAGAAGTTCGTGAGTTGTGACTCCAGATCCGGATTGTATTAGATATTTTGGGTTTTATGTTATTTTACACTCAGTTTTAGCTTCTGTTTGGCTTAATTGATTCTGTTATTGAAATTGACTAAAATTTTCTTAAAGAATTCTCTAATGTTGGATTGCCTAGCAAGTGAAATGTTAGGCGCCATCATGGTCCCGAAGGTGGGAGTTTCAGGTCGTGACAAGTTTCTATCAGAGCACTAGGTTGCCTAAGTCTCACAATTCACGAGCAGGCTTAGTAGAGTGTGGAGGATCAGTACAAGGACATCAGTACTTATCTTTCAGAGGCTATAAAGTTTAGGAACAAATTTCAATTCTATTCTTCTCTATTGTGCGATTTTGTTCTGTCATTTCTAATTGAACTATTCTACTCTTTTTCTTTCGCAGATGGCAAGAACATGTACTGCAACTTCAGCTAAGCAACAACCAGGCTCCCAATGGAAGCTCCTACGAGGGGCAGAGATCGAGGCCAAGGCCGTGCCAGAGGCTGAGGCAGGGGCAGAGCTCAGCCCAGAGCTCAAACAGCAGCACCAGCAATGGAGCCTCAAGTGGAGTTTGATTAGGAGGTTCTAACCCAGACTGTGCCGGTTGGACCAGCTCAGGTCCCCGAGGGGTTCATCGCCACCCTGGTGCCTCAGGATGCTTTGGTTCGTTTGGTGGGCCTCGTAGAGAGTGTGGCCTAGGACGGTACATTTCCTATGGCACCAGCTGTCTCTCAGGCTGGGGGAAGAGCACACACTCTCGCTACTTACACCCCGTAGTAGATGGCTCCCCAGTATTAGACTCTTGCTGCCCAGCCAGTTGGGGTAGTTCAGTCGGTTGTTGTGGCACATGCCGGTGATGGACCAGCCATGTCTTACAAGAGGCCTCGTCATTCCGGTGGGTTTAGCGGTGCCTCGTCTGGAGTCAGGGGTATTTTTGGTAGAGGTCATCCTCTCAGGCCGTTTTATTCAACACTCCAAGCATCCCACATTGCTTTAGGTAGTCGTGGCCCTCATATGTCTTATTCCGACTAGCTAGCCTATAGTGCATCACTAGCTCTTATTAGTGCACCTCCGCTCCAGAGTTTCCAGGGTGGTTACTCAGGTCGACAAGGTCAGTTTTAGGGCCAACAGTCACAGCAACCGAGGTTATGTTATACTTGTGGTGATCTGAGGTATATTGCTAGATTTTGCCCTTGGTTATCGAGCAGTTCATAACATCAGGGTTCTCGTGCCATGGTCCCCATACCGGGTGCTTCACCGTCCTCCTAGCCAGCTAGAAGTAGAGGTCAGATAGCTAGAGATGGAGGTCAGGCCAGTAGAGGTGGAGGTCATGCTGCTACAGGTGAAGGCCAGCCAACTAGGACCCGTCTTAGAGATTTAGTTCAAAGGGTGGGGCCCAGCCCCGATGCTATGGTTTTCCAGTCATGCCTGAGGATGAGTCATTTGATGTTGTTACCACGGTTACTATTTTAGTTTGCAGTAGAGATGTTTTAGTTATATTTGATCTGGGTTCTACTTATTCCTACGTGTCATCCTATTTTGCTTCATATTTGGTTGTGCCTCGTAATTCTTTGAGTGCTCCTATATATGTGTCCACACATGTGAGAGATGCTATTATTGTAGATCGCGTTTATCGTTCGTGTGTGGTTACCATTGGGAGTCTTGAAACTAGCGTAGATATTCTAATTCTCGATATGGTAGACTTTGATATCATCTTGGGTATGGATTGACTGTCACTTTATCATGCTATATTGATTGTTACGCCAAGATGGTGACCTTAGCCTTGTCGGGGTTCCCTCTATTAGAGTGGAGAGAGACTCCTAGCTATTCTACCAGTAGGGTTATCTCTTATGTGAAGTCTCGGTATATGGTCGAGAAGGGGTGTCTAACTTATTTGGATTATATTCACGATTCTAGTGTGGAGGTTCCTTCCATGGATTCAGTACCCGTTGTTCATGAGTATCCAGATGTGTTTCCTGCAGATCTTCCAAGGATGCCACCTGATAGGGATATTGACTTCTGCATTGACTTGGTTACGGGCACTCAGCCCATTTCTAATCTGACATACCGTATGGCCCTGCCAAAGTTGAAATAATTGAAGGAGCAGTTGCAAGATTTGCTTGATAAGGGCTTTATTAGACCTAGTATCTCTCCCTGGGGAGCTCCCGTGTTGTTTGTGAATAAGAAAGATGAATCGATAAGAATGTGCATAGATTACCGGCAGTTGAACAAAGTCACTATCAAGAATAATTATACATTGCCGAGGATTGATGACTTATTTGATCAACTTCAGGGTGCCAAGGTGTTTTCAAAGACCTATTTGAGGTCTGTCTACAATCAGTTGTGGATTAGGTCATTCGATGTCCCTAAGACAACTTTTCGAACTCCGTACGGGCATTATGAGTTTCTAGTGATATCATTTGGGCTGACAAATGCCCCAGTAGAATTTATGGATTTGATGAATCAGGTGTTCAAGCCCTATCTAGATTCCTTTGTGATTATGTTTATTGATGATATCTTGATCTACTCCCGTAGTCGAGAGGAGCACGAGCAGCATCTTCGGATTGTACTTCAGACTCTGAGAGACAGCCAGTTAGTTATATGCTAAGTTTTCAAAATGCAAGTTTTGGTTGGATTCAGTTGCTTTCTTAGGGCACGTTGTATCAGCATAGGGCATTCAGGTGGATCCTAAGAAGATTGAGGCAGTTTAGAACTGGCCTAGACCCACTTTAGCTATAGAGATCCGGAGTTTCTTGGGTTTGGTGGTACCATCAGTTTGTGGATGGGTTCTCATCTATAGCAGCCACGTTGACTAGGTTCACCCATAATAGTGCCCCGTTCAGATGGTCAGACGAGTGTGAGGCGAGCTTTTAGAAGCTCAAGACTACTTTGACTACGACACTAGTGTTGGTATTGCCCACAGGTTCAGGATCTTATACGGTATATCTTGATTCATCTCGTATTGGACTTAGTACGGTATTGATGTAGGATGGAAGGGTGATTGCATATGCGTCACGGCAGCTGAAGGTTCATGAGAATAATTACCCCGATTATGACTTAGATTTGGTAGCCAGTGTTCATGCGCTGAAGATTTGGAGGCACCATCTTTACGGCATGTCATGTGAGGTGTTCACGGATCATCGGAGCTTGAAGTATTTGTTCAAATAGAAGGAGCTCAATTTGAGGCAGAGGAGGTGGTTGGAGCTATTGAAAAACTATGATATCACCATCTTGTATCATTCCAAGAAGGCCAATGTGGTGGTCGATGCCTTGAGCAGAAAGTCTGTGAGTATGGGCAACCTTGCGTACATTCCAGTTGGTGAGAGATCGCTTGCATTAGATGTTCAGGCCTTGGCTAATAAGTTTTTGAGGTTGGATGTTTCTGAGCCCAGAAGTGTTCTAGCTTGTACAATCGCTCGGTCTCCCTTGTTTGAGCACATCAGGGAGCGGAAGTATGATGACCCTCATTTGTTTGTCCTTGTCACACCTCCTTTTTCGCCCGCACCTACCCCGAGGGATAAAAGCACAAGGGAGTTTTTCCAATTTAAGTGACAATATTCGAAATGGAATTATTCAATTATTTCAGAGTCGCCACTTGGGATAGGTTAGGTTTTTTGGTGTCCCAAGTCACCAGTTTATCTTGAATCCCAATTCGAGGAAAATATTTGACTTTCCAAATGAAGTCTGCGAACCAGACAATCTTTGTTGAGCAGAATTATGGGATAACAAGGTTTCACACTTTGTTGAGCAATAATAGAAATAAAAAGGAATCTGGATTACAACCCTGGAATAATCCAGAAAACAAAAAAAGGAAAATTAGAGCCAACTACCAGGACTCCCTCCAAGTAGGAAGAGGAGTAGTTGTCCAATTGTTGACATTGGCCCTAGGCCCCACAAATTGTATGTCTGCCTTACTGGAACCCTCTCCAGCTTCTATTGTGTTGACATCAGTGAACATTCTTTCAAAGCCCTCATTCAAATCTCCATCTGGCCCGATCAAGGGTCCAAGAACTTCCGGGACTGGCAACTTTATGCACCCTGCTTTGACAAATGATCTGGACAGGCATGGGATTGGCTTAGGAAGGACCCAGACTCTTTTCTTCAACTTTCGGGCCCGTTTAACATCCGCTGCGGTAGGCTTGAATCCCAACCCAAAAGTATCCAAGTTCTTAGGCAAGGAAACTGGCTAGATCATTCCCTGCAGATCAATCCCTAGACCTTTCCCTGGTACAAACCCGCTGTTCAACATCTCTGAGGCTATCATGAAGGTTGCAGCTGTGATTCTGGGAAGTGGAAGGCCCCCACCCTCAGGAATTTTGTCTATTGAGATTGTGTCAAAAACCTGATAAACCCATGGGCCTTTGTCATCGTCGTTTTCTATGAAGGGTACAATAGCATCACTAATGGCATGTGTGCCGTCATCCCCGTGTACCACAATCTCTTGTCTATCCCATTCAAATTTGACCATTTGATACAGTGTAGAAGGCACTGCTTTAGCTGCATGAATCTAGGGTCATCCCAACAAAAGATTGTACGATACTGCCATGTCTATCACTTGAAATTCCATGGTGAACTCGACTGGACCAATGGTTAATTCCAGTACGATATCACCCACTGTGTCAGTACTGCCTCCATCAAAACCTCGGACCCAGACGCTATTCTTGTGGATCCTATCATCAGCAATCTTTAGTTTGTTCAGAGTGGCCAAAGGACAGATATTGGCACTTGACCCATTATCAATTAGCACTCGAGTGACCACCGAGTCTTCGCATACCATCAAGTAGAGTGCCTTGTTGTGTTCTGTACCCTCTACCGGTAACTCATCGTCAGAGAACGTCACTCGGTTTACTTCGAAGATCTTGTGCACTATTTTCTCCAAATGGTTCACTGAGAGCTTGTCCGGGACATGGGCTTCGTTCAGAATCTTCATTAAGGCCTGACAATGATCGTTTGAATGGATCAACAAGGATAGCAACGAAATCTGGGCTGGGGTCTTTCTCAACTACTCTATAACTGAGTAGTCCTGTGCCTTCATCTTTTCAAGAACTCCTCTGCTTCTTCCTCTGTCACTGGCTTCTTGATTGTTACAGGATTGGCCCTTCTCAATTCTGCGGGAACAAAACACCTTCCCGAACGAGTTAACCCCTGAGCCTCGCATGCTTCTTCCACAACCTCCTTTCCCTTATGCATCATTGTCACTTGACTGTAGCTCCACGGCACAGCTTTCTCACTTGTTATCGGCAACTGCATGACTGGCCTGATAATAACTGGTTCCACGTGGACCCTTTTTACTACCAACACTGGTGTGCTTGATACTCCCTGCAGCACTGCCTTGGTTGTCTCTGGTTTCTTCGCAGCAACAGACGAACCTTTCCCTATTACCACAAATGGCTTGTCATCTGCCTTTCCCAACTGTACCACTGCCTTTTCACTGGTCGAATTTTCGTTCGGACTGGCACGAATCATCATTACCGTTTGTGAGGGTGTTTTAAGTTTCCCTCCTTCGTGCACTATCTTGATCATGTGGGCCTCATGGTGCACCGGTAACGGGTTTTCATTGATGTTGGGTGCCTCTGGTGCCTGAACCTCGATCCTATTTGTGTCAATAAGATCTTGTATGGTAGTCTTCAACTTCCAACACTTCTCAGTATCATGTCCGGGAGCTCCTAACAATATTCACAACTTACTGAATGGTCCAGATTTATGGGAAGGGGATTTGGCAATTTGGGTTCAACAGGATTTAATAAGCCTATCTGTCTCAACTTGTAGAACAGAGTAGTATAGGTTTCTCCCAACGGAGTGAATGTTCTCGGCTTCTGTATCCTTTCATTCCTGAAAGCCTGATTTCCACGGAAGCTTGGCCCTAAAGGATTCCTGTATGCTCTCGGTGGTGGATATGTGTTTTATGGAGGTGGATATGTGTGTTTGGGAGCCAACGCACGCCATTGCGGACGAGCCGGAGGCTGGGTGTAAGTTTGGGCGTGATGGACGGAGAAATGAGGCTCTTGTGGTGGATAATAGGGTTGTGGAGGGTTGTATGGATTGTACGGATAATTTGGGTAATGGGGTTTGGTTTGATAGTGAGGGGCTGGACCTCTTGATCTGGACCAAGTACATGCTTCGACTGTTGTGACCTCCTCTCTCTTCTTTTTCCCGAGCGCACCTCCCGTGCCGCTTTGGATAGCCTGAGTTGTGGCCTTGATCGCCGAATAACTCATTATTTTGTTGGACCTGAGTCCCTCTTCAACCATGCCGCCCATTTTTACTACTTCATTGAAAGATTTACCAACCGACGTCACCAGGTGACCAAAGTAGGTTGGCTCCAACGTTTGTAAGAAGTAGTCACCATTTCACCTTCCCTCATTGGCGGATCGACTCTTGCTGCTTGTTCTCTCCAACGGAATCCAAATTCCCTGAAGCTCTCTCCGGGTTTTTTCTCAAGTTCTCAAGTTTTTTCTCAAGGTTATACTGGAAATGACCTGCAAATGCTTGTGCTAGATCGTCCCAAGTATACCACCTTCTAGGATCCTGCCTCGTGTACCATTATAATGCGGACCCGCTTAAACTTTGACCGAAATAAGCAATCAGCAACTCATCCTTTCCACCTGCCCCTCTCATCTTACTACAGAAACCTCATAGATGTGCTATGGGATCACCATGTCCCTCATATAAGTCAAACTTTGGCATCTTAAAACCTGCCGGCAATTGAACATCGGGGAAGGGACACAGATCTTTGTAGGTCACACTAACTTGGCTGCCCAATCCATGCATATTCCTGAAGGATTGCTCCAGGCTTTTCACTTTACGGAGTACTTCATCCTGATCCGGGTTCTTAGCTGGCCTCTCAGTTGCTGTTGGGAATTGAAGGTGAGGGGTGTAAATGTATGGCTCGAGTGATTTGAAGGTGAGTTCAGGAGGATAGTACTGGTTGTCGTGAACCTGAAACACTGGTTCCTCGTGTGATTTTTGCAATGTGGCTGGTGGAGGTGCCACGAAAACAGGAACAGCTGGTGGAGGAGGGTTTTGTTTGGGTGGTGAAGCTTGGGGATTATAGGAAGTTTCCCCTTGATAGTATTGGGTAATGGGGAAGCTCATTGATGGACTAGTGGAAGGTTGTTCCGGAGTCCGAGCTGGTGAAAGGGTAGGAGTAGGGGGAAGTATTGGTGGTGTTTGTCCCTTAACCCAGGCTAAGTGCATCCCAGCAATCTCTTGTCTCAACCTGTCCACTTCCTCCTTCATCATTTGCATCTCCGACTTTTCCTCCTCAACACTTTTGTCCGAACCAGACATACTTTCCGAAATGGACCCTTTTGATCTCGTGTGGTAATGGTAATCTGCCAGAACGTTCTAACGAGCTAACTGTTTTGAAATCTCTTTCTCTGGTAATAGAACAACAAACTTGTTAGCGTTAGAGTTTAACACATATTGCAATTTCACATTGGGGAATGCAATGTTCCTAGGCAGTTAACCATTTCTAACATGTTTTGCTTTGACTGCATGCATCATTCCGGCTGGGTGAGGGAGGACTGAGGATCGCCTGGTATGAATTTGGAACGGATCTGGGTAAGTTCATGTTTGGCTCGAATCTTCAAAAGAAGATTCGAGGAGTTTCAGGAAGATTCGAAGCCAACGGGTACTGGATCTGTAATGAGGGTGGTCAGATGGCTCAGGGGTGTTAAGGTGGTGGCCGGCGGCGTAGTTGCCGCCGGGTTTCAGGCGAAGGGGAGCTAGGGCGGCTAGGGTTTGGAGGGCATCGTCTCAGAGACGATGATGAACAGGAAGACGAGGGGGGTGTTTGGTTAGGGGCTAGGTTAGGAGGTTGAGTTTATATAGGGGAGGAGTGGTTTGATCTTGGCCGTTGGATCAATCACGATCCACGGCCTGGATCAATTCACTTAAAGAGGACGACACCGTTTGGTTTAAGTTGGGGAATGGGTTGGCCCGAGCAATGGGTCGGGTAAGGGGTTACAGGTAAGGATATTGAATCTTAGCCGTTGGATTGATTTGATCCAACGGCCTTGATAAAAAGTGACCAAACGACGTCGTTTGGTTTAACCCTGAGCTGGACTGGATTGGGGCAGGTATGGGCTGATTTTTGGACGGATTTGGGGTGTATTTTGTTTGGGCTTTGAAGCTTTTGGCCCAAATCCGAGTTTTTCTTCATTTTTGAACTCTTTTCCTTTTCCTCTTTTAATTCACAATTCCTAATTAAATTGTAAAAATCAAAATACAACTACACAAATATTAAGTAACACTTACAACAATAATCATACAAATTAAAACCTTAAAATAAAAATCAACCAATGACAACAAATAGAATAAAACGCATACTTTTATGATTTTCCTTTTAGAACGAAATAATTGTTTAATTACTTCTTAATTACATAATTAAATCCTAAATATGCATGCAACATGTATATATATTTATTTTTTTGTATTTTTCAATTAACTACAATAAAGTAAACATTTACGGACAAAAACACAAATAATTATCAAAACTGCCACGCAAATCCTAAAAATTGTACACCAAGAGAATTTTGTTTTATTTCAATTTCTTTTGGAGTAGTTTTCGTGAAGCAAAAATCACGTGCTCATAGTCCTAAGGGACACAATGCGGCACGATAATGCTAAGCAGGTTACTGTTGGAGATGATGGAGTTTTGAGGATGCAGGGTTGTATTTGTGTGCTTAATGTGGATGGACTTCGTGAGTTGATTCTTGAGGAGGATCACAGTTCCCCGTATTCTGTTCATCCGGGTGACGCCAAGATGTATCAGGATTTGAGGCAGCATTATTGGTGGAGGAGGATGAAGAAGGATATAGTTGTATATGTAGGTCGGTGTCTAAATTGTCAGTAGGTAAAGTATGAGCATTAGAGACCTAGTGGTTTACTTCAGAAGTTAGAGATTCCTGAGTGGAAGTGGGAGCATATCACTATGGATTTCATTGTTGGACTTCCACGGACTCAAAAGAAGTTCGATGCAGTTTGGGTCATTGTGGATAGGCTGACCAAGTCAGCGCATTTCATTCCCTTGGCAAATACCTATTCTTCGGAGCGGTTGATTGAGATTTACATCCGCGAGATCGTTCGTCTTCACGGTGTGCCCGTGTCTATCATTTCTGATCGAGGTACGCAGTTTAGCTTGCACTTCTAGAGGGCAGTACAATGTGAGTTGGGCACGCAGGTTGAGTTGAACACAACATTTCATCCTCAGACGGACGGACAGTCCAAGCGCACTATTGAGATATAGGAGGATATGTGTTGTGCTTGTGTTATAGACTTTGAAGGTTCGTGGGATCAGTTTTTGCCACTTGCAGAGTTTGCCTATAATAACAACTACCAGTCGAGCATTTAGATGGCTCCCTATGGGGCATTATACGGGAGGCAGTGTCGATCGCCAGTTGGATGGTTCGAGCCGGGGGAGGCTCGGTTATTGGGTACAGATCTAGTACAAGATGCCTTGGATAGGGTCAAGATTATCCAGGATCAACTTCGCATAGCTCAGTCTAGGCAGAAGAGTTATGTCGATAATAGAGTTCGTGACGTTGCATTCATGGTCGGAGAGAGAGTATTGCTCCGGGTTTCACCCATGAAGGGTGTGATAAGGTTGGAAAGAAGGGCAAGTTGAGCCCTAGGTATATAGGGCCTTTCGAGATACTTCAGAGAGTGTGTGAGGTGGCTTACAAGCTCGCATTGCCATCTAGTTTATCAGTAGTTCATCCGGTTTTCCATGTGTCCATGCTCCGAAAGTATCACAATGATCTGTCCCACGTGTTAGATTTCAGCTCTGTCTAGTTGGACAAAGATTTGACTTATAAGGAGGAGCCGGTGGCTATACTAGCTCGGCAGGTTCGTCAGTTGAGGTTAAAGAATTATCCTTCAGTTCGAGTTCAGTGGAGAGGTCAGCCCGTCGAGGCAGCTATTTAGGAGTCCAATTTGGACATGCGAAGTAGATATCCTCACCTTTTCACTAGTACAGGTACTTTTCTATGTCCGTCCGATGACGAACGGTTGTTTTAGAGGTGTAGAATGTGATGACCCTATAGGTCATCTTATGTTTTAGAATCTAATTCTGTTCTTTGAAGCCTTAAATACATTATTTTAGCATTTCTCGATTTGCGTGTGCATTCTGGGTGTTCTTTCGGAAGACTTATATGTTAAAATTGATGAAAATAAGAATTTTGCCTTAAAAATTCATTTGAGTTGACTTTGGTCAATGTTTTGAGCAAACGGATCCAGATCCGTATTTTTAATGTCTCAGTGGGTCCGTATCATAATTTAGGACTTGGGCGTATGCCCGGAATCGAATTCGAAGGTCCCTATCTCGAGTTGTTAATTTTTGTCGAAT
Source organism: Nicotiana sylvestris (assembly GCF_000393655.2). Lineage (NCBI taxonomy): Eukaryota > Viridiplantae > Streptophyta > Magnoliopsida > Solanales > Solanaceae > Nicotiana > Nicotiana sylvestris. Next base: position 153,204,493 of record NC_091063.1, on the reverse strand, counting down.
ATTGAAAGTTTGAAAGTTTAATGATTTTTAAGAATTGAATGATGTTTTGTCTTGTTGATACCGGGTTCGTATTTTGGTTTCGGAGCCCGGTTTAGGTCCAATACTATATTTATGACTTGCCTGTCGAATTTGGTTAGAAACGGAGTTGGTTTGACGTGATTCACACATCCGGTTGTTAATATAGCAATTCTAAAGTTTCTTGAAAATTTCATTTGATTTTGGTGTTCGATTCATAGTTCTTGGTGTTATTTTTGACGATTTGACCGCGCAAGCAAGTTCGTATAATATTTTTTGGACTTGTGTGTACATTTGGTTTGGAGCCCCGAGAACTCGGGTGAGTTTTAGATAGGCTACAGAGTGGTTTGGACTTAGAAAACCTAGCTGGTGTTTTTCAGTTTCTGGTGCAGATCTCAGACCTCGCAATTATGAGGTCTAGCCTCGTATTTGCGATATGGCAGCATACCTGTCAGGTTCGAATTTGCGATCTGATTCTTCGCATTTACGAAGAGACCCAGTTGCGCAATTGCGACTAGGTCTTCGCTTTTGTGATGGGGACCGGAGGGGAGTTACTTCGCATTTGCGAACAAAAGGGTTGTATTTGCGGTCAGGCCCAGTTCGCATTTGCGAACAAACCATCGCAAATGCGATGTTAACAGATATGGAGGAATCTTCGCATTTGCGAAGCAATTCTCGCATCTACGGGGTTCGCTCCAGGTCGCATTTGCAACATCTGCGCCTAACCTTAAGATGGGGAAAACGGGTTTTTAGTTCATTCTCTCAAAGTTTCAAACTTAGAAACCATAGATGTGATTTTTCAAAGAACTTTTCTTTCCCAAATCATTGGCAAGTGATTCTAATCTATATTCTTTCAATCTTTCATTACATTTCATAAGTTTTTAACCTAAAATCTAGTGTTTTCATGGTGGAAATTGAGGGTTTGTGTAGAATTAGTAATTTTTGTGAAATTCAAATTTAGACCTCAAATTGAGGTCGGATTCCAAGACAAATTACATAGCCGGGCTCGGGGGATATGAGTAATCAGGTTTTGGTCCGAATTTCGGGTTTGGACCAAGCGGTCCCGGGAGTTGACTTTTTCAATAATGACCTAAATTGAATCCTTTGCAATTGTGGGTAGTTCCTAAGGCTTAATTTAAATCGTTTGGTTGGTAATTTTCTAGATTCTATTAGTTCGGAGGCTTGTTTGAAAGGCAAAGCTATGGTTGAGCTTTGAATTGATCCTTTGGAGCAAGGTAAGTGTCGTGGTTAACCTTGACTCGAGGGATTAGGACTTGTTTGTCTATTTGGTTCATGTTTAGATGTTGGGTACAATGTATATGTGAGGTAACGAGTATTTATGCTTTGTTGTCAGGTTAAAGCATGCGGGTGGGACTTGTTCCTTGCAGTTATTGCTTACTTTGATCATGTTATCCATGCCTAGACTAGTTATTGTTAAATTGATCATTTTTTCCATGTTTATGGGCTTTTGTGATAATTGGGTATTGATTCCAAAGTTGAGATTGGTATTGTGGAACTGTTGTTGAAGTAAGGCTTGTTCTTGTTGATCCTATCTCCCTGTTATTACTTGTTCATTGTTATGTGGAAAGGGAGAGTGCTAATGCACGAAGGGTGATACCGTGCCATATTGTGAGTGTTAATGTACAAAGGGTGATGTCGTGCCATATTGTGAGTGTTAATGCATGAAGGGTGATACCGTGCCACATTATGAGAGTTAATGCACGAAGGATGATGTCGTGCCGTATCTATTTTCCCTATTTTATTGTTTTTTTTCATTCAAAACAGTTGTATTTCTTTCATACTCTGTGTGTAAAAATTCTAGAAGTTCGTGAGTTGTGACTCCATATCCGGAATAGATATTGTGGGTTTTATGTTATTCCGCACTCAGTTTTAGCTTTTGTTTGGCTTAATTGATTCTGTTATTGAAATTGACTAAAATTGGCTTAAAGAATTCTCTAACGTTGGCTTGCCTAGCAAGTGAAATATTAGGCGCCATCATGGTCCCGAAGGTAGAAATTCCGAATTGTGACACTCTCCCCTTAGTCATCTTACACATAGCCCCCTCAACCTCCTCGACTCTTATGTGCCAACAATACCCAAAGTCCCGATGATTCTCGGAGTGTTCTAAGTCATCTAGCTCAATGTTCCTCCCCCCTCCCCCCTCTTTGTTCAAGAGTTTATGAAAGTAAGTCTGCTATCTACGTCAACTAAGTGACTCATCTAACAAAACTCTACCTTCCTTGTCCTTGGTGCAATTCACTTGGTCCAGGTCACTGACCTTCCTTTCTCGTATCTTGGCTAGTCTGTACAACTTCTTATCCCCTCATTTTCCTCCAAATTCTTCATACAATGTTCAAACGCAACAGTCTTGGCCATTATAACCGCTAACTTCGCTTCCTTCTTAGCTATCTTATAACACTCACTATTCGTCTTCTTTTCCTCCTTGTCCACACTCTCCAACTGGTGCAGATATGCCACTTTCTTGGCTTCCACTTTGCCTTGAACCTCAGTACTCCACCACCAGTCCCATTTGCGGCCACCAGACGAGCACTTCGTGACCCCCAATACCGCTCTAGCAGCCTCCTTAATGCAATTCACAGTCACTGTCCACATACCACTCGCGGCCCCACTACTCTTCCATGTTCCCATAGCCAGCAACTTATGCCCCAACTCCTATGCTTTGTCTTTAGTCAAAGCTCCTCACTTGATCCTAGGTATACCAAACAAAACCCTCTTTCTTCGATTCCGCTGCTGACTCATAAAGTTCTCACTCAGGATGACCTTGAAGTCTGCGCACAAATCTTTATCAGACTTCCTGAAGAGTAGATAATCAATCTAGGTCCTGGTCACCGAACTCTAAAAGGTGACCAAATGCTCCTCCTTCTTCGGGAAACTTGAGTTAGCTATCACCAAATCAAAAGACATGAGCAATCCACTATAATTAAAAAAAATGCAAAATATCGAGAGAACAACCTCACAAAGAGGCACACATAACTGACATGCTAATATTTATCTCAAAAATTCTCTACCTAAACAAGACTCTCAAACTCATTTGGGCTGCATTGTAAATTGAATGCTTATCTCACCTGTGGATGTAGGTCAATTGACCGAATCACGTTAAATATTTGATTCTCTTTTGGTATATTTCTCTTTTGTTATCTAATATGTGGTCGTTGAATGTATACTTTATTAGCTTTCACATGACACCTAATTTATTTAATCCTAACACACAATTATGTAAGTTAACATATTGTTGTTTTCATGTATGAATAGTTGCTTTTAATACCCTTTAAAAATGACATGTATGGTAGTATAAAATATTATCACACCATCACTATATAAGAGTTAACCCTTTGTGAAATTGCTTCACCGAAGAAACAATTCCTTGTCCAAATTTGCTTTTTCAGTCTTTTTCACAAATATTTACTAATCCTTTCCTATATCTCTTTTTTTTTTTTTCTCTCTGTGAATTTTTTTGAGGGAAATTTGTTCTTGAAAAATAATTTTGTTGTAAGCTTTTACTACGGTAACTTATCAAGTACCCACAATATTTTATTAATGTTTCAAAATCATTTATAATTGAACATACTGTTTGACTTTTAAGATATGCTTTGAATCTCCTGTCTCTATTCATACTGGAAAACGGAAATTTAACCGTTGCTATTTCCTTAAAAGTATATCAATTTCAACGTATTAGCTAAATTAGTGAACTATTCCATTCAAAATTTGTCCTTTTCAGTTGTTTGATAATAAGTTTGACATTCTACAATCTACCTATGCATTTTTACACCAAAAAAAGGAAAACAAAATGGAAAAAAGGAAAAGTATTCAAAACAACCAAATATCTTCTAGAAGGAGATTAGTCACAACGGTAATTTTGCATGCGTAGTAAAAAGAAAAAAGAAAAAAGAAGGAACAAAAGTCTAAACGACAAAATAGATTTTTAATGTTTTTAGAACACTTTAATAAAACCAATGCAATATTTAAACAATAAAACACTGACTTTGCATGTGTAGTCTATCTTATATAACCAAATTATTATGTTAATTCCATTGAAATTTTTCTTTTCATATATCTCATTCGCTATAACTATTCATAGTCAACCCCATTCATCAATTTTTTAAAGTACTACGCCAAATTAAACAATCCATGAGATTTGAGATGCAATCTAATGATTGTAATTTCACCTCGTACAACTTGATATATGATTCTAATTTCAACAAATTAAAGGTCCTCCTTTTGTATATATATTATTTGCTATAATTATTCAGGATTAATCCAGCTCAAAATTAAAATATAATCCGAGTTAAATTATACGATTCATTGAGATCTGAATTGTAGTCTAATGATTACAATTTCACCTTACACATATTAGATGCTATAAGATTTTAAATTCATCAAAAAGTCCTCTTTTTGATAAATTAAAGTTCCTTGAATATATGATTCTAATTTTAACAAATTAAAGGTCCTTTAACACATATCTTGTTCGCTATAACTATTTACGGTTGATCTAACTCAGAATTAAAGTATAATCAAAGATCAAATTATACGATTCATTTAGATTTGAGTTGTAGTCTAATGATATAATTTCATCTTATATATAACAGATATTATATATGATTTTAAATTCATAAAAAAGTCATGTTTTTGATGAACTAAAAATCCTTAGATATATAATATTCTATTTTCAACAAATTAAAGGTTATATTTCTTATATCTTATTCGCTATAACTATTCAAGATTGATCTAGCTCAAATTAAAAGTATAATTCGAGATCAAATTATACGGTTCATTAATATCTGAGTTGTAGTCTAATGATTATAATTTCACCTTTTACATGCTAAATATATACTATATGGTTTTGAATTCATCAAAAACTCCCTCTTTTCATATATCTTATTCGCTATAACTGTTCAGGATTAATCCAGCTCAGAATTAAAGTATAATCAAAAATCAAATTATACAATTCATTAAGATCTGAGTTGTAGTCTAATGATTATAATTTCACCTTATACATTATAGATATATACTATAAGTAAATATTATCCGCTATAATTATTCCGGATCAGTTGCGATAAAAAGGACAAAAAAAAGAAATAAGTTCACATTATTCAATCTATGAAAATAATTAAATGAACAAAGAATCCCATTGTAAGTGGATAATAATGCATCTTCAATTCTTCACTACACCTGCCTATATATATACATAGTCAACAACCACTTTTCTGCATATCTACACTGCACCAACTTCTCTTCTCACCTCCATTAATATTTCTTTGCTTTTTCACTCTTTCATTCATTCATTCTGAGATCAAGAAAATGTCTGCGGAAAGAGGAAATCGCCACCAAAGGAGGCCATCTCAGAGTTTTAATTTTGTATTGCCTGAGAATTTCTCTTTAGCTGATCCCCTGGCGGCTGAGAATGGCGGCGAGCAAAATAAGGTTGTTCCGCCGCCGGCGAATTCAAAACCCGGCCTCGGCCGTACTGCTAGCGGTGTTTCGCTGCCGCCGTTGCCGGTGGAGTCGTCGGAGAAGGAAGGAACATCCCATGCAGGGAGGCGACAAGGATGAAAAAAGAGAATGTTTATGGAAAACTATATTCAGATTTCATATCTGAGTTGCTTTATATTTTCATGAGTTGATAATCGATGAATCGTTTTTATTCGCATTATTTCTTTTTTTGGTTCCTACATTTCTTGCTACCTTAAAATGTTACTCCATTTATGTTAATTGTCAAATACATGGAAATTTTCTAAAGTTGTTATGGCTTTTCATTTAGACACTTAATGGTATCTATTGAAGAGCTTCTGATTGCTAAAGTCAGGGGCTTAAACCTTTTCATCTTTTACTTAAACCTTATATTTGCGCTAGAAAATTTATTAAATATATATAAATATTTAATTATGATGAATTCAATAACTAAAATGAGTTATAGGTTTAATAGTATATTCGAAAGCCATAAATTTTAAATCTTGACTCCGCTTCTGTCTGATATTATGACTTTATTCGTCAAACTATGAAAATTATTAATAGATAAATGATAAAAAGTTAGATGGCGAGACAAACATGTCAAACTGTAATTACATTCAGTTGACACACAAATTCAATTTTTATGTGGATTTTTAAAAATGCTCTTAGTGTGAATGCTCAACAGCGGCGGAGCCACAAGTCTAATTACGGGTTCAACAGAACAAAGTAGCTTAATCTCAAACTCTATATTTGTATTAAGAAACTTATTTAATATGTGTAAATAATTTATCCCGAACTCAATAACAATTTCAAAATTCATATACTCAAATTCTGACTCCGCCGCTCATACTCAACAAGGATCAAGGAGTTTCTTAGGATGCATGTAATGTTAGTAGAGATGTATGATATGGTAATTAATACTACATCTTATTTATTTGGTTTCTTTATGATTAGTTTGTCCTGTTTGTATAGGCAGGTATCTAGATCGAAGTCACATTTTCTGTAGAGTTGACTTGAGAAGCATTTATAACTCTTATGGTTAGTTGACTTTTTATTTAATTTGATATCTTATGGTTCAATGTAAAGAATCTTGACTTGGGCTAAATTTATTAGGCTGCCTATTTCAGTTAGGAATTTTTACCTGTAGCAAAGGTTAATACTTTATTTATTTTAAATAAATATTATTTTAAAAAATTATATTCTATAGATATCTTTTAATTTTTATAACAAAATATCTAATTTTGGTTACTTCCTACTTCTAAGCCACTAAATACGCTATTTAGTTACACTATTTTCTTTCTTTCTTTTTTTGATACATGTCATTCTCTTCCTCATTCCCTGAAAACACACGTTTCTGCGATCAGAAAGAAGATAATAGAATTAACGCCAACACGAGGATTTGCAGCTGAATTTGCAGCTGCATCGGTAGTATTATTCGCATCCAAGTTGGGGCTACCTATCTCAGTCACCCATACCCTAGTGAGTGCAGCAATGGGGGTCGGTTTTGCTAGAGGACCTAACAGCGTAAGAGCAAAAACAATGAAGGAGATTGTGACTTCCTGGATTGTGACAATCTCCATTGACAATCAGGTAATCAGCTTCTACTACTGATACGTCCAATTTTGATATGCCTGCTATCTTTGGCATAGGGTCTCCAATAGTTGCATATACATACATGTTGGGAACAGTGAGATTCAGGATTTTTGCTCGACAGCGGATTCGTTGGAAATTAGGGTTTGTTCTTGAACAAAGACGATGGAGTTTGGGGCTGAGCAACTTGATTTTCTGTTAATATATTTCAATGTATTTTCAATATATCACGCTGTATTTTTATGTATTTCATTGTATTCATTGTCTTTTTTTCCATTGTAATTCAATGTATCTCGTTGTATTCCATATATTTTATTATATTCACTGTCTTTTTTTTATTGTATTTTAATGTATCCTGCTGTATTCTATGTATTTCATTGTATTCATTGTCTCGCTATATGCCATGAATGTATTCATATGTTTTTTTAATTAATGTAATTTATGTATTCATATGTATTATATAATTTCTCTGAAGATTACTATGTTTTTGGGGTATTTTTCGGTTGAGAATCTTTTTTATAACTGAAAATACAAAATTTGTGTGTTGTAATCGAGTTTGTTGAGTTATATTAGGAGTTTATTATGTTAATTGATTCACTTTCCGTTTAAAAATAATATAATCCCCTATTTCACCTGTGAATACAGTTGAATACAATAATCTGTCCAGCTGTAATCCTCTGTTTCACGCCATGAATACAGTCGAATACATTCGAATACAACAACTGATTAGCCGGATTTCCCTAATTCACGCCTATTTTTGCTACTATATTTATGAATACAGTAGCTTAAATACATCTAATACATCTCATAATAACAGAAAATGTATCTACAATTCGTAATATAGCAAATGGTATTTATATATAACTAATTACCACTAAAAGATAGTGTTTTATGAAAATTTCTCTTTTAGTTATATGTAAGATCATTTCATGACTAGGATAAGCAGTTTCTATGGGCCGCCCATATTTAGCCCATATGTTTTCTTCTCACTTTCAGCAACCCATGTTTCTTTTACTAAAGGCTGAATGATCTACGACCCCTTAAATTTGCACCAATTTTTCAAGTCGATTATTGAAAATACGAGTTTCTCATTTTGATACCTTTATTTCACAAAAATATACACTAATAAACCCACGTACACTCTTTTTCGTGTGCATTGCGCGCACTTTAGCCATATCATCTAAACAAATGTCACATAAGTATCATCAACGCTCGCGTTTTTTAATTGTATTTATGTGCAAGAGAAGTATTAAGATGGAAAACTCGTAAGTTTGGTCGTCAGCTTAAACAATAAGTACAAGTTAGGGGATCGTTAGGCCATTTTGCCTTAGTGTCTTTCGTAAATACAAGATTATGAACGAAGATATTCGGGAAAAGATGGGAGTGGCCCCCGTGGAGGCTAAGCTGCCGGATGCGAGGCTGAGATGGTTCGGACATGTGAAGAGCAGAAATATAGATACCCCAGTTAGGAGGTGTGAGAAGTTGGTCTTGATGAATATGAGAAGAGGTAGAGATAGACCAAAGAAGTATTGATGAGAGGTGATTAGGTAGGATGTGGCATAATTGGAGCTTACCGAGGATATGATTCTTGATAGGAGGGTGTGAAAGTCGAGAATTAGTAGAAGATTAGTAGATAATCAAGCGGTTTTCTTTTTCCTTCCCGTACAGGCAGTTTTAGTTTTAGTATGGTATCCTTTTATTCTTAGATTGCTATTACGTACTTCCTACTATTTAATTGCTATATTCCGCTTTAGTTTTCTTAATATTTTGATGTTGTTATTGCTTGTTGCCACTGCTCTGTTCATCGTCTCTTTAGCCGATGATCTAATAGTAACAGCTTCTCTGCCCCTTTTGTGATTTAGCAGGAAAATAAATGGTTACATTTTTCTTTAGAATTTTTTTAGGGAAGTCCTTTTCGGAGATGCGATGAGTGAACTGTTTAATGTGGTCCTCCTAACATGCATTGCTGGAATTACGAAGCCTTAGCCAAAAGTCATTCATGATCGGATCCACAATATCACTGCTTTTAATTTTCATGAATCATATTTATATATATGAAGAAAATTTAAAATATGTACAAGTAATGAAGTAGGTATTAGTTTGTGATTAAACGACCCAAAATTTAAAGATATCTTTTCTTTTTGTAATATTTAGGGAACATTTTGTTGATTTTCTAACACTGTTATTATTTAAATTTTAAAATATGTATAAATACTTGTTTCATTTTTAGTTTGAAATCTCTTCGAGATATATTCTTTTCTAGCTTATCGTGCTTTATAATTTCATCCGAATAATTCAATTAGATGATGTTCAATAAAGGAAATAAAGTATATATGAAGGGAAAGTTCTCATCCAAAAATCTGTAAATAATTAATTTCTGAAAATCAACACAAAAAAAGAAACAAACATTTTAAGAATGAGTGTGTGCGTACACGTCAAAATTATGAGATATGATACAACATCTCGATAGATACATAATTATTGGACTTCTTGCAAGTGATATGATCCCAATTAGTAGTAAGGACAATCCGGTGCATAAAGTATTTTATATTTGTGCAAGGTTCAAGGAAGGGTCGCATCTCGGGGGTGTGATGTAAACAGTCTTCCCTAATACAAATATTAATGACTGTTTTCATAGCTCAAACCCATGACCTATAGGTCACACGACAACTTCACCGTTGCTCCAAGGATGCTCGTTGATCCCAAGTAATTGTATTTAGCACATATAGTGTATAAGATTAATAACTTCTTTAAGTTTCGTTTGGTTTATTCAACAGAATCGACAATAATGTTATTACTTACTATGGAGTGAAACTACAAATGAAAATAACTCCACACGCTAAGCAAATAAATCAATAATTACGAAGATTAGCTATATACAACTTACAAAATGACTATGTAAAGTCAACTTGGTATATATTAGTTGTACTTGATTAAAATCTGCCTGATTAATTTTCTTTAATTAGGGGATACAATAAATTTCCACTATATTTTGGATAGTACATAATTTAATTCGGGATTTTCTCCGTTTAATATAATAATTTGACGAGAATATATCATACAAGATATGTGAATTCGACTCCAATAATATTTTTTAATTTTCCATTAGCCCTAAAAAATGATAGTTTTTTTTTTAAATATTTCGTATAAAGAAAAAGAACTTTATCATAAAAGACTGTGATGAAATGGATAAAATTCATTTATTTTGAGTTTGAACCACGGGAATGAAAAAGTTTGTAGTAGGGAGCATCCTCTGCTTCATTTTTTCTCTCCAGTTTGTTTTCCGTAAAATCTATTTCAATAGAGTGTATGATATCAATGGCCCGAGGTAAATCATTTAATGGGCTAGGGTAACTTACCAACCTAGGGAAATTCCATGTACATGCCTAGATCGTTTGTACATACACACATTTTAGGTGCTAAGATTCGAAGACGAGTAAAGTTGAACAAAAGTATTGTATAAGGTGAAATCGGAGGGTCCAATTTCTCGTCATCGAGGCACCTCAGAAGACCATCTCGAAGTCTCGATGCTACAAGGTCATGATCGAGTTTCCTCCCTCGAGGTTCGTCGAGGCCCGATCTTGGGACAACGTTGACCGCGGCCACTGTAGAAATGGGGAGTTCCCAAGGCACATGGCTAGGACTGACATGGCCTAGTGGACTGCCCTAACCCTTGATCAGGATGTCATCGAGCTGTCCCATCCCCATTTCTTTATCATTAATGTATTTTGTACTATGTTGGGATTCCCCTCCTATATAAAGGGGATCCTTGTCATCTTGTAGAGGCCTGTTATTTCAGTTGCTCCATACGAAACATACAAGAGCATTCTATTTGCCCTCTAACATATTCTCTTGATATTATTGCTTCCATTTATTATCTTCATATTTGTTCATAATTTATTGTTTATCATTGGCCATAAAGAACCTCCATTAATTTTATTATAACTGTTAGCCATATTCCGACTCCCCTCAATAGCTCCCAGCCGAGCTCCAGAATCGACCTCGAGGCCCCGATAATTGGCCTAACAGTTTGATTATTGCCCTATCCTTAACTCTCATTTCGTTTCTAAATCTCACACATGGCATCAACTGCTTAACAACTAGCATAAAAATAGATCACATATTTTTAGAGTCCCATAATCAAATTTAATTATTATTACCATTTTCACGGTAAATAGTTTGGCGTCCACCGTGGGGATAAAAATAATAGTGATTATTTTCTTGCTGGTTTTACTACATAAAGCAAGTTATATTTCACGCTTTCTCTTGTCCAAGATCTTCGATTTCAGGTCGAAATGTCTAACTCAGTAAATGGAGGTGAAAACAACAATCTTGAAGACCACAGAGAAAACAGTGTGGGTGTTCCAGGTGTTGATGTGCCACCACAAAATCCTGGGAATGCGCCAGAACCAATCCCCATGGACGCGGTCTCACGCAACGCTCAACGCATCGACGTAAGCTCCCACACTGATAGGAGTGTGCACCAAGGAGAACCACAAGAAGCTCAGAAAACCCTGACCAAGGAAGAACATGAGGTTAGCCTTCATGTTATTTTTGAAATGTTGCAGGCACAACAACTAGCTATTGCTCAGCTGCAAAGTCACCAGAAAACTCCTAGCACGGTAGCACCGGGGATAGCTCCCCCAACCGAACAGATACTGGAGAGATCGAGCAATAACGGTTCGATAGCCAACCCTGTCATCGTAAAAATGCTCGAGGACATCACCAAAAGGATCGAATCGGGCGAGAAAATGATAGAGGCCAACGACAAGAAGGTCGAAACCTACAACTCCAGGGTCAACCAAATTTCGGGCGCACCCCCGGTCCTGAAAGGTGTGGATTCGAAAAAGTTCATACAAATGCCGTTCCCAGAGGAAGCGATCCCGAAACCCATTCCAAAGAAGTTTAGAATGCCAGAACTCCCAAAATACAACGGGACCTCAGACCCCAATGAGCATGTTACTGCTCTCACTTGCGTAGTAAAGGGCAACGACATAAAGGACGACGAGATCGAGTCCGTCTTACTAAAGAAGCTCGGGGAAACACTCTCGAAGGGGGCCATGATGTGGTATCACAACCTAGCTCCCAACTCCATAGACTCATTTACCATGCTGGCAGACTCCTTCATAAAGGCACATGCTGGTGCAATCAAAGTAGCAACAAGAAAATCTGACGTGTTCAAGATCAAGCAAAGGGAGAACGAAATGCTACGAGAGTTCGTATCTCGCTTCCAAATGGAACGAATGGAACTACCACCGGTCTTTGATGATTGGGCGGTACAGGCCTTCACTCAAGGTCTGAATAAACGAAGCTCAGTGGCTTCAAAGCAGTTGAAACAGAATTTGGTCGAGTATCCCGTTGTGACCTGGTCGGACATCCACAACCGATACCAGTCAAATATCAGGGTCAAAGACGACCAGCTAGGAGCCCCCTCGGTCTCAGTATACCCAGCAGGCTCTTGGCAAAGGAGCCAAAACCAAACAAAGAAAGATATCAACCATACACCGAAGATAGAAGGAACGGCCCAAGGCGCGACCCACCTCGTAACGATCGAAGGATAGACCGAGGACAGAATCCTCGGGGACTCATCAACAGAGTCGGGTTCGATAGGAACGCAGGACCAACAGAGGCACCTCGCTTATCAGAATACAACTTTAATGTTGATGTACTGGACATTGTGTTCGCCATCAGCAAAATCAGAGATGCCAGATGGCCCAGACCTGTACAATCGGATCCTTCACAAAGAAACTATAACTTAGTATGTGAGTTTCACAACACGCACGGACATAGGATCGAAAATTGCCGGCAACTCCGGGAGGAAGTGGCCCGGTTACTCGATAATGGAAATCTTCGGTAATTCCTCAGCGACCGAGCCAAAACTCGATCTCGGGAAAGGGAAACAGCCAAAAGGGGCAAGGCAGACGAGCCACAACATGTCACCCACACGATCTTTTGAGACAGCCGCCGCTAGCCGAAACACCAAAGTCCCCTCCAGCAGAGGGACTAGGAAATAAATCAACGATAAGACAGCAACCACGAGATACTCCCTCAGCCGTATCCGAATAAAAGACCGTACCATGTCCTCCAAACGAATACCAAGGATCAAAAGCGCCATCGCCACTAAGGTATAACCATCTCCCTTTTTATCTTATATTTAATAATTAACCTTGTGCAGGCACCCGACCAAGGAAGTCAAAGCGCTAACCTGACCTGAAGACCTTAAGGTTTTAAAGTATCAGTTGCACTCTTTTGTTTTTCCTTCAACCGAGTTTTTATCCCGAAAAGGGTTTTACCGGCAAGGTTTTTAATGAGGCAACCTCCACATGCTACATAAGGAAGACTCAACAAGTATTCAAGGCTTCTTTTGCAATCAACCTCGAACACTGGGGGGCATCCCCCTGGAAGGACATCCGCTCGGAAAAGCCAAGAAACGCAAAATGGGATCCCAATAGGAAAATGATGCACCGGACCAAACGATCCAACGAACCATGTCCGTATAGCCGGGCCCCCGATGGCAAAAACATGTATACTTGTACCAAATAATTGAAGAATATCTTTTATCAAAGCATCTCACACTCCAAAAGAATCTCGTCACCTCCACAAAAACGACTTCTCCGTCGAAAATGTCCCGAACACTCGGGGACTAGTGTCAACAATTCAACACCTGAACGACCTCTAGGTCGGGACTCCAAGCTCATAAGCCCTTAATGAGGAAACATGAAAATCATGGAACGTCTCCAAGGCTAAAAGTTCCCCGAATACTGGGGGACTGGCGTCAAAATCTCAAAAAACGCACGACCTCAGGGTCGGGATCTCCGAAATTGTAAGCCCTCAATGAGGTAATACAAAGTTTACAAGTAACGACTTCCGAGCCAAGGTACCCTCGATTACTCGGGGACTATCGCCAATCGCCATTCAATAAAAAACCCGAGGCCATAAGACCCCGAGCGGGCAGACTCGGTCTCGTAAGAGCTATATAAGGCAACAACAATATCTGTAAGACCTCAAGTAAGGCATGAACAATACTTGTACCAAGTATCCAAAACTGTAAGACCTCAAAGGCATGAAAAACTTGTAAGACCTTACTAAAGGCATAAATCCGATCTCAAAGTTTCGGCTATATATCGAACTTGTAAGACCCCTAAAAAGGCATACCCTTGATATAGATGCCGAAACTATCTCACTTGGGGCTCAAAGGCTCCGGCCGAACACAAATGACTCCGGTCTAAAGGCTGTACCAGCCAAACGAACGCGACTCGAGGATGCCCGACCGTCGCTACAAAATCACAGGCCTTCAATTACTTCGAATATACTTCAGAAAGAACCAGTTAAACAGGCTACCCTCGATACAGGAAAAAGAGCTTCGACCACATCAGCTCCTAAACATCGGCATCGAGATACTCAGCCTCTGAGCCAAACCTCCCGAGGTGATCGATCACCACCATATAACGACTCACAATCGAGGTTTTTTATTAAGCCGTCGAAGAGTCAGGCAAACACTATTTCAAAAATCCTTATCGAGGGAAAAATAAAGCCCACATAAATGGTCGCATCGACCAAACGCGTAAGAGCCATTGTCACCAACCTAACAAGCCTAAGGGCCACACACATAAAAGGTCGTTTCGACCTAAGGCGTAAGAGCCACTATTGCCAGCCCGCACAAATACAAAACTTGAGGGTAGAATGAGCACTAGTTGTAACCCGATTCGAAGATTAAACCCAAAATAGTTAACTAAATATGCCTAAGAGCAAGTCGTAAGATCCATTGTCGCTAGCCCACACTAAAAAGGCTGCATCGGCTCAAGGCGTAAGAGCCATTGTCGCCAGCCCGCACTAAAAAAGGTCGCATCGGCCCAATGCGTAAGAGCCATTGTTGTCATCCCATACTAAAAAAGGCTGTATCAGCCCACAGCATAAGAGCCATTGTCTCCAGCCTACACTTAAAAAGTCTGCATCGGCCCAAGGCGTAAGGGCCATCATCGCCAGCCCACATAAAAGATCACATCGACCAAGCGCATAAGAGCCTACGGGCCAGCCTAACGAGCCCCAGGGCCATATCACAAATCTAAGGATTCCTACCAACTCAAAGGTCGATTGATATGGCCAAATCTCGGCAAAGAGAAACCCAAAAGATACAAAAATTGAGAGGTCCCCCCCTTATACATACATGTAATAAAATACAAGCTCCATTTACAGCATACTGTGAAAGTACTATATACAAAGACAAAGAAAGAAAATAAATGTCCCCCTTAGGGACTATGGCTCGACGGCCCCGTGCTCGCCATCTTCGGCATAGGACAGAAGGAACTTGGCGTCATACTCCTCCGCTTTGGCTTACTCAATCTCCACCGAAAGATTGAAACCCCTGGCATGAACTTCCTCGGGAGTTTCCCTCCGAGATTTGCACTTTACGTACTTTTTACTACTGCTCGCACGACCAAGAGTTCTCCTTAGCTCAGATCTAGCAGTGGCAGCGCTCTTCAAATAGGCCGCCGCTTTCTTATCCTCCCTAGTGCTACTCATCACAACCTCGACTCGGGCATTCACCACCTCGACCTTCGCCTTCGTAAGCTCGGACTCGAGCCTTGCGATCATATTCGCCCATGTAGAATCACTCGCACGAGCAGTCCGGATTTGCATCTCTAGAGTAGAAACTTTAGCCAAAACACGCTCCTTGGCCGTAACTTGGGCATCTACATGGGCCCGCATCTCGTCGAGCTCACGTTTGGCCCTGCCATCTTCGCCCCAGAATCGTTCCAGCTCCTCCGTTTTTCTCTCCAACTAAAATATCGAAACATTAATCTCCGAAAATGAAAGAAGGAGCATACGTCAACATGAAATACAAGATACCTGTCTCTCGAGGCAGTTCTTGCGGCTCCGGCTTCGACCTACCTCACACCGTAGGGATACCAGCTCGTTTTCCTTTTTCGCACAAAGAAGATTAAGGGATTTCTCCCTATCCGAAGCTTTCCGCAACCTAGCCTCATAGAGAAGTAACCCAGATTTGAGCCTTTCAAAGGCCTGGAAAGAAAATCCAATAAGAAAGGAAGAGTGTGGAACTGGAATAATCCTATGATAGTTACCAAAGCTTACCATAAGCTGAGCCGTTGAGCCTCACCAAAGGCCTATCCAATGTCTGATAGCTTATTGTCCCCCGAAGCGCCTTTGATAGGAAAAGAAGAAGGCACCACGTACTTCTCACTCTTTGAAGCGCCCTCAGCAGAAATGGGGAGTGTTACCTCGAGAATGGAGGCCTCCGAAACTAGATGATCGGTCGAACCATCTCTTTTTAACCATTGAGAAGGACTCGCCCCACTGCGAGCCTCCTCACACCCCGGAGATCCTTTTCGTTTATCATCGACCCTCGACCCCGAGGTCGACAGTCTCTCTCCTCCCTCAAAGGGTATGGCCTCATCTGAGAGAAATCTTCAACACCTACGGCGGCTAAGTTAGTATGCTAAAAAGAAAAGTACCATTCTGTGGAAATAAGCCACCAAGATCCTACCATGATGCTTTGCCTCCCATCTCCCCTTAGACAGGTCTCGCCAACTGCGCTTATCATAGTTCGAGCAAGCGGCCAGCTTACGAGACCACTTGACCAAATTCAGGACTTCGCTCGGCAACCAAGGAGTCGCTACAAAGAAATGAAACAGAAAAATGTCATTATGGAGCCTGCCTCCCGACAAAGCGATAAAAATACAGGTATGACACCTACGTGTGAAATTCCATTTATGAGGAAAGGGCAGAAACTCTCCAGGAATGATATCGATCGTCCGTACCCGAACGAATCGGCTTATCCATCCTCGGTCTTCGTTCTCTTCGCCATCAACAGTGGGAGACCGGGTTGATCGACACTGCAGAGTAATCAAACCCTGATAACATAGCGACCGATATAACCTCACGAGATGACTGAGGGTAAAGTCAAGCCTGACCTTCTCTGCAAAGTATCTTATCGTCTGCACTATCTTCCAAAGAGATGGGTGAGCCTGCGCCAAGGTAACCTGATATCTCCGACAGAACTCAAGCATGACCCGGTCGGGGGTACCCGATGTAAAAGTGTGCGTATACACACTCAAAAATCCCTCGACGTAGGTCATGATGCTCTCTTCAGAAGAATGTACTTGTAGCACTACTCCTTCTCCCCATCCACAGTCTTTTCTGATCATTTCGAGGTGTTCCTCCCCTACTGATGAGATGAATCTCGACGCGTGCTCCCGATGTCCTTGAACGTTGGGATGTCTCTCCAATGTAAAGTCTCTCCTCGAGACAAAACACCTCGAGGTCCGCTTACCGGGCACCGGTGGTGTACCACCGATCGGACGCAGAACAGAGGCAGAACTCCCCTCTCCTTGATGGGCGGATGTCAACGCAGCATTCATAGCTGTGATAAATAAGAGGAGGAGGATATAGATTTTGGCAAAGATTCTGAGTTGAAAAGACAGGAGGGCTAGTAAAAAGCACCAAGTTCAATGAAAGAAATGGTTACTCAAGAGTAGGAGAATCTCCACTGGGGAAGCAAGTGAATGAATATATAGGGGCAAAGCAGCGGTTGCTTGCCTACCTAGGGGACAATTAATTCTGGCCATGGTAACGTCACTTTTTCCTTGGGAAATGTACTGGCAGGACCACTCGGGATCATCCCAGGGCTCCCTTTATCAAATCGAATGAATGCTGCTACCCCGCGAGAGTCGAGAGGTATCGAGACCTCGAGGCTTTTTGCTGTCACAAGCATCGGCCCCACATAAGCTATCAACCTAACTTCGATATAGGACCCGATTTTAGGGGTCCCAATCGCTCCAAGTAAGGTCTCCAAAATAAAAAGGTTAGTATTGAAATTCAAAGATTAACTCTGCGAGAGCAGCGAGATATAAAGAATGGAAAGACTTGGGAAAGAAAAACCCTTTTGCATTGCCAAAAATATATTTACAAGGGATGTCTTTACAAGACTCATTTCCCCGGGAGTACATGCACAAAATGAAAAAGGGAAAAAAGCAAAAGCGACACAAGGCCTACTCTTCATTGCCACTATCCTCTGAACAATCTCCAGAATCCTCATCTGGAGCGATCAAAAGCGCCGACTTTCTCTCCGCTTCTAGGGCCTTCACAACTCGGCTGAAAGGTTAACACCTCTGGTTTCGAGCCCCTCCAAGGATTCCCTCTTCGCCTTCGCTCTAGCATGCTCGATAGCCCGGGCCAGTTTCAGCTTGGCCCCTATCGATATCTTACGGGCTATTTGGTTCGTTGTGGCTGCATCTTGCAGATAAGTAGCAACTTTTCCTTCGATCTCGGACTTGGCCGTAGTCATCGCAGCAACCTCCTTTCGAGCATTCTGGAGAAGATCATGGGTTGATTCCAACTCCGAGGTCACCACCGTATTTCATTCCTTCAGCCCAAGGATCTCCACATCCTTCTGCCTGATCAGCAAATCCCTCTGACCGATCTGCAAAGAGAAAGGTAAATGGTTAGTATCGAATTATGCGAATGAAGGCTGGACTTATGCATAACAAAATACCTACTCGGCAAGGGCAGCCTTTTCCCAGAGTGCTCCCTCCAAAGTAGCTTGGAGCTCGCCTGACTCTTTCTCCTTTTGGGAAGGACGAGCCTCCGACTCTCGCAGTCTCAAAGACAACTCCCAAGCTCCTTTTCACGATATGAAAGCTCCTCGTTAAGACTGGAGAGGGCATGATCATACATCTCCTTACACTACAGCAAAACAAAAGAGTTAGAAGAATGAAGAAAGATGCTAGAGACTAAAGGAAATAAACTCAAAGCAGCTATCACATGTTGCATGAACCTCTCTGCCGCCTTGACAGAGCCGGGAGCGTCAAGATCGATGTTCTCGCTAACATCGTCAAGAATATTGTCAAGCGTGCCTCCCTCCTTGAGAGGACCCCCAACTTTGGCGGTGTTCGCATCTTGAGCATCCCTTAGCTCCCCTAATGAGAACTGAGAGCCTAAAATGAACTCATCTATGTCATCGATGTCTCCAATGGGCAACTCCTGCTCCTAAAAAGCTCTGGGTCCCGACCTTTCAGGGTCAGCGGCAACGGTCCCCCCAGCGGAAACTGCACCAAACCCGGTCATGGGATCTAAGGCCACATTGACAACCTCCTCGAGGGTCTTCGATCTACGGGACTGACCTGAGTCGGCCGTTCCCGATTCAGTAGCCTCCGGTCGAGGCATCTGCGAGGCTCCCGCTCCCAACCTCGTCCTCCGTGCCAATCGACACTCGCCCTCATCACCATCATCATCATCATCATCCTCAGCACTGGGACTTGCTCCGGAAGTTGAAGCCGAGGTCTTAGTAACAGCTCGAGGCTCACATGACTTAGGTTTCTTTACCACGGGAGGATCGGCAGCCGCCTTACCTTTCCTTTTATTGCCCTTGCCGAGCTCCGAAGTCTCCATCTCGCCACTACGGGGCGGCCTCATCAGCATATTCTCACCAAGGCATGCACGAGCGCAATAATCATAATTTATCAGTGCAAAGGATACGGGGAGAAATATAAATCTAAGACATAGGTGGTAAGGAAGCTCTACCGTGATTCTTGGCCACCCATCGCTTCTTAGCCATATCGGGCCAAGACCGAACAAGATATGGGAACGCAATGTCCAACCGTTCGATCCACCAGGGCAAATCCGAGACCGCTTCGGGGTACCAAGCGGTGGCCGCAGAAAACACAAAGAGGTCATTGTTCCAGAAGAAAGGAAAGAAAATCACAAACAAAAAAATGCTTACGCTGTGTGTTCCACTTCTCCATGAAAGGCATCCTTCTGGCCGGAATTATGTCTGAGGTCCTCACTTGGATGAACCTACTCATCCACCCTCGATCATTCTCCTCGTCGGTACTCGAGAAAAATAATTTTTTAGATCAGTGGTGAAGCCTGATCAAACCTCAATAACATCGAGGGATGTATAACCTAATCAAATGGTTAAGGGTAAAGGTCTCGCCCGCAACCCCATCGGAGAAATGGTGGAGCATCAAGACTATTCTCCAGAAAGAAGGATAGATTTGACTAAGCGTCACTTGATATTTGTCACAAAAATCGAGGATAACCGAATTTATCTCCGGGGGAGCGGATTTAGAGGAATCGACAGGACCCAAAGTGAACGGGTAAGTATATACATGAAGGAAGCCATCCTTGTGATCCGTTATATTTTCATCAGGGCTGGGAATCTCCACCTCCACTGCCTCATTCCATCGGCAATCTGTCTTTACCATCTTTATGTTGGTCACGACACTAATGTATTGGGACACGTATTTGCATCGGCCCGGTATGGATGAAGTGTTATAGATGGTAAAGTCCTTCGATATATCAAGCTTAGTGGGAATACATTGTCCCAAGATAGGTATCACTTTGGGTTTCCCTTTAGATTTCCGAGATGAAGAGGCAGCCTCGTCTTTCCGAGGAACCGTCTTGGAGGTTCTAGCCATGATGGTGATGAAATTTCTCTGAGAAAGTAAGAAGAAAGGATGCAAGTAGTGATGGGGCTGGCTTTGCAAATTTGAAGTAGTTGGGAAAGTGAAAGTTATCCAACTGTCACACCTCCTTTTTGCGTGCCCCGCCCCGAAGGGTAAAATGCGCGAGGGATTTTTTCCATTTTAAGTGACAATATTCGAAATGGGATTATTTATTTAATTCAGAGTCGCCACTTGGGAAAGGTTTGGCTTTTGGTGTCCCAAGTCACCGGTTTATCTTGAATCCCAATTCGAGGAAAATATTCGACTTTCCAAATGAAGTCTGCGAACCAGAAATTCTAAGTAAGGAATTCTGTTGACCCGAGGGAAGGTGTTAGGCACCCCCGAATCCCGTGGTTCTAGCACGGTCGCTTAAATTGTTATAATGGCTAAATATCTGATTTAAATACATGTTGTGACTTATGTGCTTTTATTAAGTTTAAACCGCTTTTATTATTATCATTTATTTTATAGAATTGCAACGTCGTGAAAATGCATCTCGAACCACGTCACAATCAATGCACCCGTAGTTGTTAACACATTTCGACTCCGTTGAGATTTGAATTTGGGTCACATAAATGCGCACCCGAATTTAAGAATGTAATTTAATTAAGTCGCGCCTAAAGAGTCTAATGTGTTTATTGTCTTTGGGGAAGACAGTGAAATTCACTAAACAGTCCCTCCCAAATTCTAAGTATTTTATTTGTGACCAGTTATTGAGGGCCCCGCAATTTGCATTGTTTTATTTGGCAAGGCTCGTCTCATTATTTTTTTTTTAAAGGGTGAACCTACAGCGACTACATTTTTCTATTATGTTCGTCTCTAAAATGAATGAGAGAAAATCCTAACTCGTTACAAGCTTAAAAGAGGCGTACCATATTAAACGCTAGATTGAGATGAACATTAACTGAAAGGAACATTACTAGAAATTATAAACAAAATTGAGAACGATAAAATAATATATTCGAACGTGATTAACTATCCTATAGCTAAATTAACACTCCTCCTAACTGTATAAACAAACGAATAATTGTTCACGACTATTAGCGCTGAAATTAACCTTAATTATTAATGCTTATTCGGGAGTTTATTAGATCCAAGTGTCGCACCATCTTATTAAAACTCATGCATATTAGATTAGTGTTCTTAAAATTGTTGCGTTGTTTCGTACTTCAAAATATGTAAAACCTGCCGACCTTATTAATACCCACTTCGTTTAAATGATGGGCCGATACCAATGTTAATTATTAATCTGCCTCATTAAAACTATGTTGAAACGGGGAGTCCAACAAGAGGGTTGGCATACATGGCTAAATTGTTGGTGCTAACATAACACAATATGAAAATTTGTTTGGAATACATTTTCTGGAAATCAAATTAGACCGGATATAACGAGTTTGATAGTTCAAGATCCCAACAGAAGTACACACAGACGCTTGCCATGATTCAGTTATACTATCATCACCAAATCAGACTAAATTGTTATATATATGGAGATACATCTGATTTAAACAGCATACTATTTAACAGTCCATATCAATTAGAGTACATTCCAATTCATATGGAATAAATGTAGTTGGAATGAGCTTAAACAAATATGGGTTAACTATCATTCAAGCTATTTGCTATATTTTGAACACGAGTATTGTGAAGCAAACTACATTCATTTCTTCATTTTTACTTCAGCTTCAAGCTTTCAACAAACATAGTTTCAGAAATGTGTACCTGGAAATGCTTACAATTGAAGAAGAAGAAAGGTCAGTAGAGCGAGCAGTAATTCGAAGCAGCAACAGCAAACCCCACAGCAACAACCAACCGATACAAGAATGATTCAAACCCAACCAAAACTCCAAGATTTCGACAAAGAACAAACAGCAATAGCAAATGAACCAAATAGCTCGGGTAACAGCACAAGAACTCGAAAATCACCCAAGTGCCTTCAAAATTGAACTTAAATGCTTTGGAAAATTTACTAAAGTAAACTTAAACGGAAAATCAACTCAAACAGAACCCAACTCTATTCTTTTTTTTTTTTTTTGTTTTCTAATGTTTTTGTTTTGGATTTTGAATATCAAACTTCAATCTGGAAATCAGAAAGAAAGAGCTGTTTAGAGGAAGTTTTGATGGCTGAAATTTCTTGTTCTTTTTTTTCAGGGGTCTCCTCCTAAAAATCTGATCAAGTCTTCTCATTTTATTTCTCATCCCAAACCTTTTAGTCAATTAATAAAACAATCACTTTCTCCTACCAAACCCACTACTAGTTAAAACATACAATTATTATTTATTTAAACAAACTTTTCTTGAGCCCCGCAATCCCACTATGTCTTGTTCCTCACTTTTGATTAAACAAGTACATTATTTCCCACCATTATGTCTTGTCTCCCATGCCTACATTATTTTAATATTATTAACAAATTATTTAATTCTAATGGACAGAACACTCAAAATAAACATTTGTTCAGAATTTTAATTCCAAAAATACCCATCCGACCTTACTGAAATTACCATATTACCCCTGAACGTACTGCAAATTACCAAACTACCCCCATCAGCTATAACCAATTTACCTAATCAATTTCAAACAAAATACAGCAAATATGACCAATTTCTAAACAATTTTCAACAACAAATTCAAACTAAATTATGAACAACAAAGAACAACTAAAATTATTTTGATTGAACAATATTTTTTAACAACAAACAAACCTACTTTCAGATTCAAAAAACAACAACAACAAACAAGTATATTCAGATTTCTAAATTCAATAATCATTTGAACTTAAAATTAAATCTAACAACATTACAACCAACAATTTCTATATTAAACTTAAACAAGATCATGAGACAAACTCAAGAAATAATCATAAATGATAAACAATAAACAAGAAAATCAAACTTATACTAATTTCGGATTCAAGAACAATCAAACAAAGTATGGACATAAATGAAAAGATTCAACAACAATAACAAGCAAGTTTTATTCAAATTCGAATTAAACTTGAATTAAGCTTAAACAAAACAAATAAACATATTCAAATCACTAAACTTCAAATAATCAATAGATTTTTAAAATTAAATCCAACAAAATACAACAAAGATACATGATTCAAACTAAATAAAACAAAAATTAAAAACCAAAACATAAACTCACATTAAATCACTGAATTGAAAACGAACTTCAAACAAAATGAACATGAATTAAACAACAAACATGACGTATCCAAATGATTAAACCAACACTCTTCTATATTAAACTTGAATCCTCTTAAATTAATAAAACAAACTGAAAAATAATTAATTGAACTTCAATTTAAATCTAACAATATTATAATTAAACTAACAATTCTTACAAAAAATAAACAAGAAAAATAAAACAACTGAATAAAAATTAAGAACAAGAATCAAACATTTAATGATTTCTGATCCGAAAAATATCAAACAAATTACGGACGGGAACGAAACTTAAACCAACTAACCGGATCGGAACGATAATGAACTCGGAAGAAATATGCCCGGAAACGATTATCGCACCAAAATAACTTGACGACGAAGACGACCAACGAAGAAACAGTTGAATGTAGCAATGGCGAAGATGAAAGAGCAGCAGCAGTTCGAAGCAGTAGCCGAAGAAGACGCAGCAGCGACGAGCTTGCAGCTCGTCCATGGTCAGCAGCGACGGAGGAGAAGAAACAGCAGCAGCACGAGCTGAAGAAGCAGACGACGCAGCAGTGAAGCAGTAGCAGCTGCTACTGCTGAACATTGGAGCTTAACTGAAGCAGAAGCTCGTCGAGGGTCGTTCATGGCGGAGTGACAGTGGAGCATGGAGGTCGACTGGGTAGTGTCGACGATGGATGCTGGTTTTGGTGGTGGGGGTGGTTGTTCGGAGCTGGACGTAGAGGGGTCGTTTGTGTGAATGGGGGACGGGCGATGGCAGCTTGGGGCGTTAGGTTTTTTGGTCCAGGGTTTTCCGGCGGAGAAGAAGACGAAGCAGCGGCAACAGCTGGTCGTGAGGAGGAGGCTGGTGGACTGGAGGGTAGTCAACGGGCAGCCATGGGAAGCCATGGGAGGGGAGCTTGGGGAAGCTTTTGGAGAGGAAGAAGAAAGAGAGGGGGGGAGGGGTAGTTTTAGGGTTCTTATGTTTGGGTTTCAACAAAAAAATGAAAAATGGGAGGGGGTTGGGCGGATAGTTTAGTTATGGGGCGGACCGGGTCAACTCGTGTTGAAATGGACCGGGTCATGGGGAAGATTGAGTATTTTTTGGGCCTGTGGTTTGAAATTTGGAGAAGAGGCCCAATTCCGATTTTCTTCATTTTTTGCTCTCTTTTCTTCTTTTATTTTTCTAAAACTAAATTCTAAAAATCCTTAAACTATCATATAGAACTAAATTAATTTATAAAAGCGCAAATTAACTCCCAATAACAATTAACACACAATTAAGTAATAATTAAGCATAAAATTGTATAATTGAACATTAAATGCTAAAAATGTGAAAGATGCCTATTTTTGTAATTTTCATTTTTGTAAAACAAACTTAATTACTAACAATTGTAGGATTAAATCCTAAATGCAAATGCGACATATTTTTTGTATTTTTTATTAATTTAACAAATAAACATGCGCAGACAAAATGCAAATAATTATCCAAAAATACCACAAAAATTCAAAAATTGCACACCAAGGAAAATTGTTTTATTTTGAATTTTTTGGGAGTAATTCTTTCATAGGGCAAAAATCACGTGCTTACACAACAATTGGTGCCTCTATAGGAGCCGTGCGTGAAGCGAAAGGGACGAACTGGTAGCGGTTCGTGGGCTTCTCGATAGTCGCGTCTGACGGCGACCCTTGAGCGGTTTTTTGGGCATGGCATTTAATGCTCTGATAGGCTGACGTCACAACGATGACGCCCTCGGGTTAAAAGCTCATAATCGTTTCTCATCGCTCATCTCTAAGAAATGCGAGGACTATCTGGATACGTTGAAATCGGAGGGTCCAATTTCTCGTCATCGAGGCACCTCAGAAGACCATCTCGAAGTCTCGATTCTACAAGGTCATGATCGAGTTTCCTCCCTCGAGGTTCGTCGAGGCCCGATCTTAGGACAGCGTTGACCGCGACCATGATAGAAATGGGGAGTTCCCAAGGCACGTGGCTAGGACTGACATGGCCTAGTGGATCGCCCTAACCCTTGATCAAGATGTCATCTAGCTGTCCCATCCCCATTTCTTTATCATTAATGTATTTTGTACTATGTTGGGATTCCTCTCCTATATAAAGGGGATCCTTGTCATCTTGTAGAGGCCTGTTGTTTCAGTTGCTCCACACGAAACATACAAGAGCATTCTATTTGTCCTCTAACATATTCTCTTGATATTATTGCTTTCATTTATTATCTTCATATTTGTTCATCATTTATTGTTTATTATTGGCCATAAAGAGCCTCCGTTAATTTTATTATAACTGTTAGCCATATTCCGAACCCCCTCGATAGCTCCCAGCCGCGCTCCAGAATCGACCTCGAGGCCCCGAATCGACAAGCTCGAGGCTCCGATAATTGGCCTAACGGTTTGATTATTGCCCTATCCTTAACTTTTATTTCGTTTCTAAGTCTCACATACATGACATCAACTGCTTAACAACCAGCATAAAAATAGATCACGTATTTTTAGAGTCCTATAATCAAATTTAATTGTTATTATCATTTTTACAATAAACAAGTATCTCCTAGAGCTTCTACCTTTTGTTGTGTATTCGCAAATAAATAGAAAGTTTCTAAATATATAGAAGATTCACGATGATTATAAAAGAAAAAATCCTTCACTTTCTTTTATCTCCTTTGACCAAAAAGAAATCACTAGTAGTGCTAGGGAATGTACTAACTTTTTGAAGATTTTATTTTCGCTAGTTTATCTCCAAATGGAATTTTATTTCTATGTAGTAAAAAGGAAAATATTAGTATAAGATGCCAAATAAAGTGACATTTTCTTAAAGTGCACTGCGACTGTTTCACTCACTTTTCTTGTGGTGCACTGCTACTACATAATTTTTTTTTATTCATAATTATAATGTAAATATTGTGGACACAATAAATAAATGAGCAAAATAAAAATAAAAATAAAAACTTAAAATCAGTAGCGTGGGATTAACGCAGAGAAAGGCAAAGAAAGATTCTACATGGACCCCATGTTGTTGTGGCATTACTTTCCAATCTGTTACTCAATTGACAAAAAAAAAAAAAAAAAAAAAAAAAAATAGAGAAACAACAGAAAAGAAAACAAAAATAATCATCTAATTAATCTCATAGCTTTGCTATGCTTTTCGAGCGAAGCCGTGTTCTACAATAATATAATACTCTGTACAAATAACAATAACAAATTTAGTGAAATCTCTCAAGTGAGGTCGTAGTAGTGTGCACACAGATCTTACTCATAGTTTATGCAGATAGAAAGTCTGTTTTTGATATACACCCAGCTCAAACCAGTATAATCGCAACTATAAATAAATAATATATAATAATAATAATAAAAAAGTCATGAAAAAAACAGTGATAACATAGAGATATTAACAAAACCAAACTAATCAACATCAAATAGTGATAGACAACTAAGAATAGGGCAATAAGAGTAATATTAAAACTACCGGGCGAGGAAGTATGTTTTACTATCTACTAACATTCTACCTTAATTCTCGACCTACACAACTTTCTATCAAGAGTTATATCCTCAATAAGTTAAAGACGCACCAAGTCCTACCTAATCGTCTCTCTCCAATATTTTTTCAGCCTCCCTCTGTCTCTTCAATAAATGTACTAAAGATTTTACAATGACAATGTTTTGAATAAAAGTATCATTTTAATCTAATTATTATAGGTTATTATACTTTATAACTTTTCAATCTTGACAAATTAGGTAGACGAAAACACTTTAAAGAAACGTGTATTTACCTTCAGTTACTTAATCTGGAACACAAAATTCAAATCAATAAACAAAATTAACCAATATAGTTAAGTATTTTTTTTAATAACACAGAATGCCTACTAAACGGTGTCGTTAGGTCTTCAGCTAAGCTTAAGCCGACAGACTTAAGAATACGCGGCGCCAAGTCATTACAAATTTATTCCCCTGCACTCACACAACTATGAGTGTACGACAACCACACAATAAAAATTCCCTTCCATTGAAGCCACCTTATTAAGAACAAGAGGCGCTCCTCTAGCTTTACATTCACAGAACACCGCGTTCTTGAGCCTTGAGCTTTAGCCCTTCAATCTCTTCCAATTTCCCCCAATTTTCAACTTCCAATACAATCAAAATGGTGAGTCAAATTTCATCCCCCTTTTTGCTTTTCTTGCAGATTTTAATTTCACTGTTAATTTTCTTCTTTCGTGTGTGTGTGTGTGTGTTTGAGTAGAAATTTTTCGTTAATGGGTTTAGTTTTTGATTTGTGATTAAGCTGATAAGATAAGCTATCTGGGTTTTGGCTAAAAAGGTGATCTTTATGGAGTTCCTGTGCTTTCTTGGTGTGTGTGTGTGTGTGTGTGTGTGTGTGTTAGTAGAAATATTTTGTTAATGAGTTTAGTTGTTGATGTGATTAGTCTGATAAGATAATCTATATGGGTTTTTGGTTAAAAAATGATCGTTATGGATTTTTTGTGTTTTATATTTGTGTGTGTGTGTGTGTGTGTGTGTGTGTATTTTAGTAGAAAGATTTAGTTATGGGTTTAGTTTTTGATCTGTGATTGATCTGATAAGATAAGCTATATGTGTATTAGCTGAAAAAACGATCTTTGTGGATTTTTTTTTCTTTTTTCTTTTTATGTGTGTGTGTCTGTGTGTTTTAGTAGAAAGATTGTGTAATGGGTTTAGTTTTTGATCTGTGATTGATCTGATAAGATTAGCTATATGGGTGTTGGCTAAAAAAGTGATCTTTATAAAAAAAAAAATTGTGATTATTTCAGCTTGATGGGTATTTGATTAGAGCTGGTAGTGTTGTAATTGAAAATTCTGATTAAATTATATTTGGGTTCAGCTCAGAATTCAAAAATTGTTTGATATGTTTTTATCTCGTGGATCTGATGTGTTTTCATAGTTTCTTGATCTACTGAGTACTGACTTTGTTAGAATTCGATGATTTTCTTATCTTCGTGGATTATGGAGTTCTGTTCTTTGATCTAATCCATGTTTAGAATCTTTTGCATTTGGATTTTCTTTTTCTCTTAACTTGGCTGCTGCGTATTGGAGGAATATATGAATAAGAATGGACTCTCGTTAACTCAATCGGACCAATAAAAGATCGTTGCTTTTTGAAAAAAATATATCTAGCTGATGATAATTGGCAGCAGCAGACTGATGCCAAGTGCACTAAGTTCTCGCTATGTACGGGGTCCGGGAAGGGTCTATTGTACGCAGCCTTACCAAGCATTTCTGGAAGAGGCTGTTTCCACGACTCGAATCCGTGACCTCCTGGTCACATGGCAACAACCGACTGATGCAATGACATTAAATTCCATAAATGAACCTAGTAAACATTTGGCATTATAGCTTCTGTGTGTCTTGATTGATCAATAGAGAACAATGTAGATTTATTGTGATGGTCTCTTTTGATTGAATTTGACGATAAGTATTGAACTGTTTTGCTTCAAAATCTTGTGATTGATTAAATATTGTACAAGTTCTAACACAATCTGAGGATTTCTGATTATGGTATAGGCTAATGCAGCGTCTGGAATGGCTGTGCACGATGACTGCAAGTTAAGGTTCTTGGAGCTGAAAGCCAAAAGGACTCACCGCTTTATCGTTTTTAAGATAGAAGAGAAACAAAAGCAGGTTGTGGTTGAAAAGGTTGGTGAGCCAACCGAAAGCTATGAGGATTTCGCTGCAAGTCTTCCTGATAATGAATGTAGATATGCTGTCTACGATTTTGACTTTGTCACTGCCGAGAATTGCCAGAAAAGCAGGATCTTTTTCATTGCATGGTATTTTTGATGTTCATAAACATTTTAAGCTACAACAACAACATACCTAGTGTAATCCCACATTGTGAGGTTTGAGGAGGGTAAAGTGTACGCAGACCTTACCCCTACCTTGTGGAAGTAGCGAGGCTCTTTCCGAAAGACCCTCCGGTCAAGAAAAACAATTCATAAGCATTTTAAACTAAATTGTTATATTGCCTTGTTGTCTCAATGTGGTTTTTTTCTCTTCAATTCAAGGTCCCCTGACACGTCGAGGGTGAGAAGCAAGATGATCTACGCCAGTTCAAAGGACAGATTCAAGAGAGAGCTCGACGGAATTCAGGTCGAGTTGCAAGCAACCGACCCAACTGAAATGGGACTTGATGTTATTAAGAGCCGCGCCAACTAGATATCGATGGATAGGTATCAGATGGACCTTATAAGTGAGAAAACTCCTAATGCAATCATCTTTACTTATTGGAAATATTTATAGTGTGACAGATACTTGGCAAGAGATGATTGATATTGGTTGCCAAGTGCTACAGTTATATGTACTATTTAATGAACAAGTTTTATGATGTTTGGTATATGATGTAATTTGTTACTTGAGAATTTATTCTTCTGAGTGTTTCACTGGTAGCATGATTTACAAGCTAATATGTATCCATTTCTAAGGGATAGGATACAGTTAGATTGCTTTTCAATATCTGATTTGACACTTAGCCCTATGATTCTTGTTTTGGAATGGACAAAGCAAGCTGATTGCTGTTCTAATTGGCAGTTGCATAGTTGTAACTTAATTGAAGTTGAGAAGCTGTCAAGAATAAGCTGTGAGAATTTTAGTGTTTCCTAATAAGAGAATTGATCTTATTTCTCAGCACAATGAGGAGTGCTTGATCACTCTTTTATTCAATAGGCTATTCTAATGCCTTGCTATGTTGTGCAAACACTTTGTCAAGTTATTTTTTTAATCTAGTAAATATAATATTTGTTTACCTCGAAAAATGTGAGTAACAAGTAAAGGTGAATTATAGTTTTAAAGATATGTGATTTATTCCAATACTAGTAAATATACAAGCAATATTAGGTTTAAACAAGAAGAATTGATGAACCAAACCAGTGTTCTTAGAGCAACGGGGATCTCGAACTCGATTATCTCGGGGGCTTCGAGGTGAGTTAAGAGCAAATAAAGTAAGACAATAAAGCTGAAGAACAATTGTGGAGCACGAGAAAAGCAAAGTAGAATGTTCTATTGCAATGAATAATGTGTTCTTTACAAATGATTGGGGGCCCCTTTATATAAGAGGAGAAAATCCCAATATAGTGGTAAAGAATTCTATTGGTACAGGTGTATAACAACCTAGTACGGACCTGTACCGACTCGTACAAATCTTATCCTTTAATTTATGCCTGATCCACGTGTCCTTGAAAAATTCCCGTTCTTTCTTGAGTGTCATCGAAATTGTACTGCCCTCGATGTAGGTCTTGTCAGGCCTTCAATTTGCTCCCTTGAGGTGTGTGCTTCATAGTCAGATCCGACCCCCACTTCGAGTCGCCCGGACTCGAACTTATAGCCAATTTAAGACTTCGAATTCGGGCCCCTTGATTTTGACCGTATACAGATAGTCCCCGCGTTATAAGAAACGATCTGATTCTCGCTCCTTCGATGTCCCAATCACGACGTCAGTCTAGTGAGGTCGGCGGTCCGTGTGCCTGAATAGTCGTGCAAAAGTTATGCCTACACATTTTTTGAAAAACCTTTAATGAAAGACGGTTATTGGTCATCCATTTAGCTTCTCCAGCACGCTTAGACAGCCTCTATAAATACTTCAATCCTTCACTCTTCAAACTTGTACTTTTTCAATATCATCACATCCTCTCTGCACTTATTCCTTCCTTGTGCCTATTTCTTAACCAGCTCCTTCTCCTTCTTCTGAATTTTCACAACAAAATGGCAAAAACTTCTAAGACAGTTCCACAAAAACTTCTAAGGCCTCTTCGTCTTCATCCCCGTCGAAGAATAAAACGGTGGTACCCCCAGTATTGAGGAGTGCACCCTCGGGCTTTGTGATACGTCTTCTGATTCAAGGTTGACAAGCCTGCTTCGGTTCCAGGACGATGTGAACCCATGTCTCGGTACATTAGCTTAATAACTGAACTTAAACAAGTGAAGGCAGATTGTCGTTGGGGGGGGGATGAAGTGCACGTGCTGATCCTTTCACCCGATGAGGATATTACCACTCACAAAGCGGGGTTCCTAAGCGTGTACACATACCCATTTACCTTAGGTCCCGTAGATCTTTCTTTGCCCTTTCCCGACCTAGTGATCCTCGATTTCTGTCGGCAATACCAAGTGACAATCGGCCAAATTTATCCCTCCTTCTGGCGGATTGTTCACCTAATTAGGTACTTTTCAAGCAAAGTCGAAGGGATACCTTTTACCCTCGACCATCTAATCAGGTTATTCAGCCCTCGTCTCTATCGAGGTGGTCTGATAAAATTGCAACGTCCATCTCCAAAGTCTTTCTTCGCTAGCATCGATGAGGATAAGGACTGAGGGTGGATGAGTCGCTTTGTTCGAGTCAGGACCTCCGATCTGATTCCTGCTGAAAAGATGTCGTTCCCCGAGGAATAGAATATGAAGCATATGTACAGACCTACCGAGCATTCTTCATTACTTAGACCTTTTCCCTTTTATTTGAACTAACTCCCTTTTGATGATGCAGCCGTTGAATGGTATCCACGTGCGGTTGTGGACCTCCCGGGCTGGGTTCGGTAACTAGCTTCCACTTTTACATATGCTGAGCGCGTCTGGCGCGATTTTGCCAAAGGCCGATGGGAGGCCAAAAACTACGGTGATTCCTTATTATTTGCATACTCAAATCCCTTAGTGAAATACTCCTTAGCAATACACTTAACTTTGCGCTTGTGCAGGCCTCAGAGATGTTGTTTCGATGAGGCCGCCCCCAGCTGGCGAGGGAGAGACCAAAAAACCTGCCAAGGACAAGAAAAAAAGAAAGGGTCACCGGCGGAGTCCCCGAAACCGAAAAAGGCCAGGCTTCGAAAATCTAGAGCCGATATAGTGGCCTTGACTACGGAAGTTGTTGCACGTTTTCGTGCAGAGGACGAAGAGAGAGATGAGGCTGAGGACGAAGATGTTCGCCCGTTAATAACTCGGAGAGGAGGAGGCATCGATCCTTCAAAGGTTGCTGAGCCGGAGGCCACTGAAGCGGTTCAACCTCAAGCCGAGAGAGTTCCTGGGGGGAGCTCGAGCAAGGCTCTCGAACCGACTAGTGGCGAGGAAGCGCCCCGTCTTGAAGGGCACATGGTCGATGAACTCAGAGAACCCAATCTTGAGGTTCCTCTAAGGCGGGAGAAGGCCCAGATAGATCCACTCGGAGTGGTTGATGTGGATGACTCTTTGCCAGGCCCGTCATTTTCTGAGGGGAAAATACGGGATGCCTAAGATATGAAGACTTCTGATGTGGGAGCATCTCATGGAGAGAATGACATCTTCGACCAATACCTTGCCGGGATCGAAGAGGGCCCCGATCTTGACGCCTCGTTCATCCTCGAAGAGGCTGAGAAGCTTCGAAAGCAAGTAAATTTTGACTTAACAACTACATTCAGAGTTTGATTCTTGCTTTTCTGACCTCCTTCTTTTGTGTTTAGTCTGTGATGCTCTTCGATCAGGCTTTTTCCAAGTCTCGAGCTGAGCTTGCCCGATGTAAAAATGAGCTTAGGAAGCTTATGTCATAGATGAACAGACTCAAGGTTCTCTATACCAAAAGAGAGGGGGAGTGTAACGACC
Organism: Nicotiana sylvestris; assembly: GCF_000393655.2. Taxonomy (NCBI): domain Eukaryota; kingdom Viridiplantae; phylum Streptophyta; class Magnoliopsida; order Solanales; family Solanaceae; genus Nicotiana; species Nicotiana sylvestris. The sequence continues at coordinate 153,171,203 of NC_091063.1, read as the reverse complement.
CGAACCGTCGTTTCCTGTATTTTCGTCCCATATTCCCCGTTAAATGCTTATTCATGTTTCAATATGTGTACTTGGTGAATTTGAGTCAATTCGGATCGAGTTTGGTATGAAATGTGACAATTAGTCTCTTTAAGGAAGAATTAGTTTGGAAAAGTCAACTGGACGTTGACTTGTGAGTTAGAGGGCTCGGAATTGAATTCCGATGATTCAGTTAGTTTCGGGGGATGATTTAAGGCCTAGGAGCGTAATCGGAATTAATTTTGGAGGTCCGGTGAAGAAATTAGCTCATTTTGGCGAAGTTAGTATTTTGGCGATTTCCGGTTGATAGGTGAAATTTTGATCCGACGGTCGGAATGGAATTCCGAGAATTTCTGTAGCTTCGTTATGTCATTTTGGACTTGTGTGCAAAATTTGAAGTCAATCGGACGTGATTTGATAGGTTTCGGCATCGGAAATAGAAGTTGGAAATTCTAAAGTTCATAAAACTTGGATTGGAGGTTGATTCATGATTTTAGCGTTGTTTGATGTGATTTGAGGCCTCGAGCAAGTCCGTAATGTATTTTGGGACTGGTTGGTATTATTGGTCGGGGTCCCGGGGGCCTCGGGTGTGTTTCGGATGCCCAACGGGTCATTTTTGGAAGATTTTTGCCGTTTTGAGCATAAATGTAATGATCTCAAGGTTCATTTTTAGTTCTAGAGATCCAAATTTGATTTCGAGACTTCCAGAATTTAAATCATGAATTATAGAACTGATCTGAAAACTTTGGTTTAATTTCATCAAGTCGTGATTGGGTTTTTGACGTGAAATGTGAGTTAATTGTTTAACGAGCGAAATGGGTATTGAACTGGGCAAACGAGCTCCGAATTGAGTTTCGATTGAAGGGTTGTGTTTGTATTATTATTTGTGACTCATAGGAATGAGAATCGTCTAATTCCGAGTTCGTATGATGGAGTTAGAGCCATTTTAGTGAAAAATGGCTGTGCTGCAAATTTCTTAAAAGCTGCTGTATTTTCTGCAGCAGTGAACAGTACCCGCGCGTGAAAAGTAACCGCGCGGGTGAACAGTGAACAGTGACCTCATGGGCATGAACATTTCCCCGCGTGAATAGTACCGAAAATTTTTGGACAGATTTAATGTCCAGCAGTCCGAGTTTGGTCATTTTTCTTGACTTCCAAGCTCGGATTTTGGGCGATTTTTAGCAAGAAATCTTGGGAAATCTTGAGGTAAGTCACTTGTGATTATTTCTACTCCATAATATTGAATTATCATCGAATAATCCGACTAGATTACATGTTTTTGAGGAGTAAATTGAAGATTTAGGCCTAGGGATTTGAAAATAAGATTTGAAGATTTGAGGGGCCATTTGAACTCCGATTTTGGTAAATTTTATATGTACGGACTCGTGGCGAGACGAGGAATCCGGTGATGTGACTTTTGTAATTTTTCGAGCAGTGGGCCCGGGGCTCGGGTTTTGCGAATTTTGTGAATTTCGATATTTTTCGAGTCTTTTCGATTGGGTTATATTCCCTTAGCCTATTGTAATGTATTCGTTGTGGTTTTGACCAGATTCGACGCGCGAAGAGGTAAATTCGAGGGGCAAGGGCATAGCGGAGTAGACATTGGACCGTCTTGAGGTGAGTAATGATTTTAAATGATGCACTGAGGGTTTGAAACCCCGGATTGCACAACATACTGCTATGTTGAGATGAGACACGCGTTGTATGACGAGCGCGGGGTCATTTACTATTGGGGATTGTGACTTGGTCCATCCCAGTTGATATTTTTACCGCGTAATTGATAAAGATTTATTGTTTTTCACTATGATTGGGCTTATTGCCATATTTGGGCTTCGTGCCAATTATCTGAAATCTTTTGTGAATTTACATCACTATTTTCCTCACGAATTGAAATATTATTTGAACTCAGTCCAATTGAATTATATTATTTTGTGAACTCAGCTACATTTATACTCAACTCGAGATTTAATGATATTTATAATGTTGTTGAGCTGAGCACTATTGTTTTACTGATGCCCAAGAGGCTTATGATTATTTTCTGGACTGATTGAGGCCGAGGGCCATACGTGAGGATATGTTGAGTGATGTGAGGAGGCTTTCAGGCCTCGAGTGTTATATGAGGAGGCTTTCAGGCCTCGTGTGTGATGTGTGAAGGCTTTCAGGCCTATTGATATTGCGCTTGGGCTGTAGGAGCCCCTCCGGAGTCTGTACACACCCCCAGTGAGCGCAGGGTACCCAGGTGAGTTGGGAGTGGGCCCGAGAGGCCGTTGCTTGTGTGTGGTGAGTTGGGAGTGAGCCCGAGGGGCTGATGTTGTGTGCTGGTGAGTTGGGAGTGAGCCCGAGGGGCTGATACTATACTGAGATTTACATATTGAGCCCGAGGGGCAAGCTTTTGATTTATCCTTACTGTGGAAATTATTTGTCTTTACTGTTTTAAAAGAAGAATTATCTGATACTCATTATTTTACTGTATAACTGATTTTACTGCTTGGGATAGCACTATATTGTGCCGTTATGAGATTTCATGTTTTCACTCGTTATTTATTTTTATTACTCACTAGGTCGGAGTACTCACATTACTCCCTGCACCATGTGTGCAGATACAGGCAGAGCTGAGTTCGCTCCTGAGCGCTGATTCTTTCCAGACCAGGCGGTGACTAGGAGTAACGAGGTAGCTGTTGACGTCCGCAACCCCGTTTTCTCCCTTATCTTTGTTATTTATGATAATTCCAGACTTTGTAAAATATTAGTAAACTCTGTAGTAGCTCATGACTTGTGACACCCCGATTTCGGGCTGAGTTGGGAGGGTTTTCCTTGTTCTATCATGTTTATTTCGCATTTAAGATTATATTGTCCATGATCTCGACTTATTCCTGCTAAGTAATTATAAAGAGATGTACTGTTTTGTTGATTGGTTGGCCTTGTCCTCACGAGAGAAGCCATCACGACCGGGTTAGGATTTTGGGTCGTGATAGGGAGCTCAATGATCTTCGAGCTAGTTCTATGAAGGCTTCCCAAGAGCGGGTCAAGCTCGTTGAAAAGGTGATATAGCCTTTGTAAGCGTATTTTGTACTTATTTTTTTTGGCGTCTAATGTTCCACCTTTGCAGTTCCAGGAAAAGGTTGTCCTAGTGGAGCAGCTCCGGGATAAGCTTAAGACCAAAGAGGTTGTAACCCTCGGGTGGAAGCAAAATATGGATCGCTTGGCTTCTGAAAAAGATAGTCTTCGGGAACAGCTGGCCTCGACCGAGAATCAGCTTTGGAATGCAAAGGAGGAGGGCCCGTAAATTTAAGGAGCTTCACGCTGAGGTGGCCGCTGAGTTATCTAAGGTTAAGTCCGAAGCTGATGCGTTTGTGTCCTCTTACCGAACCGATGTTGCAGCTGCCAATGCTCGGGCTAGGGAGATATCTATTGCAGCCGAGCTTAAGTTATCCTACGCCGTCAATCATTCTCGGCTGGAATCTCGAAGGCAAACTCTCGAGGAAGTGCATGCCAAAGGCTTTGACCTTTCTGCAGAAATTGAGAAGGTGAAGGCTTTGGAAGAAGAGGCAGCTGCACTGCTATCTACTGATGAGGATTCTGTCAGCGGCTCCGGGAGTGGGGAGGACGAAGACGAAGTCCTAAAGGGAGAAGAGGCCCCCGAAGATCAGGTTTTCGAAGGTCCGACCACCGAAGATGTAGTTTCGGTAGATGCTGCCTCCGAGTGAGTGACCCCGATGGTAGACTAGGCCTTTTTTAATTTTATGTAAGGGCTCGATGGGGGAGTTTTGTAAATGTGTTTTAGACCATTTCTTGAATATAAAAGACTTTTGCTTCATCTTTGTTTTTGTGTTAAATTCCGCCTTGCCTTCACTTTTGAAATGAGATTTGGTGTTGTTGACGATAAGTTCGATGTGTTCAACTTAGAATATAATACCCTTAGGTTACCCCTTAAGGTTCGAACTTCGAGCCGATTCTTAAGTTAATTTGATATAAGCTCGGGGTGAAGGACTTTCGAGTTCAAGTAAGGTAAGGTCTCGGGAATGGTGTGCTCCGGCCTTTAAGCTCCTTAAACATTAGCCCTCAGGCTTTTAAATATCGGCCCTTAGGCTCTTTAGAGTTGGCCCTTAGGCTCTTTTAGGTTGGCCCTTAGGCTCTTTTGAGTTGGCCCTTAGGCTCTTTTAGGTTGGCCCTTAGGCTCTTTTGAGTTGGCCCTTAGGCTCTTTTAGGTTGTCCCTTAGGCTCTTTTGAGTTGTCCCTTAGGCTCTTTTGGGTTGGCCCTTAGGCTCTTTAGGGGCCAATTCGGCCTCTAAAATGGCTATAAATTTTTCCATCTTTCTGGCTAAAGATTTAGTGAAAAATTTGGTATGCCTTAGCATGTATTTTTTGTATTCATACTCGTTCAATTTTTTCGAAGGTTCGATTGATTGGAACCTCGTTTGTTATTTGATATGCAACGTTAATAAGATACCTTTTGAGGTTTTTTTGAAGGCCGATGTTATTGAAGCCTTCGCATTATTCGAGGGCTGATTTTATCGAAGCCCCTTATAATTTGCTTTTGCCGAGAGTAGCCTGATTTAACCGATTTTTTCAAAGTATTTGAAGGCCTTTAGTTTTATGGAAGAAGTCGGATGTCTTCGAGCCGTATTATTTAGGCCGTAGCCTTTTCATATGACCGTAGTCTTTGATATGGCCATAGCCTTTAGTCCCCGAGTGTGATGGCATTGGCCTAATATCGAGGGGATGCCTCTTTGAGGTCTTGTGAACTCTTGTGTGCCTCTTTGAGGTCTTATAAGTTCGAGTTTGCCTCTTTGAGGTCTTATAAGTTCGAGTGCGCCTCTTTGAGGTCTTATAAGTTTGAGTGTTCGATGACTCGATATGTCGATTGTCGATAACAGTCCCCGAGTGTTCGGGTGCATTCGGGGTTTTGGCCCTTGAGCTGTTAAATGTGAAAATAGTAGACTTCTTTGAGGCACAAAGTGTTTTGATATAATAAGAGTGCTTCTTCAAATAATTGATACGTGCGTACATATTTTGCCACTGGTGGCTCGACTATTCTATATGGACACGGTTTATTTGACCGTTTGGCCCATTACAACATTCCCCTATCGAGGCCCTCCTTGGCATGAATTGCTTTTTTCGAGGATGCGTCCTCTGAGGGTGATGCCCCCCAGTGTTTGAGGTTGATTGAAAAGAAGCCTTGAATACTTGTCGAATATTTCTTAGGTAGCATATAGGTGTTGCCTCGTTAAAAACCTTGCCGGTAAAACCCATTTGGGATAAAACCCGATCTAAGGGAAAAAGAGTGCAACGCATGCTTTAAAACCCAAGGTCTTCGAGCTGAAAGATGCCTCGATGTTTCCAATCAAACATCTGCAAGGAGTTAAATTTAAATACGAATGGCAAAAGGGGAGGAAGTTATACCTCAACAGTAATTCCGTTTAAGCAATGATACATTCCAATTATTTGGTAGTTGCTCGCCTTCCATTGTGCTAAGTCTGTAGGATCCTTTCCCTATGACTCCGAGGACATGGTACGGTCCTTCCTAATTGGGGCCTATCTTCCCTTCGTTTGGGTCTCGAGTGTTGAGGGTGACTTTCCTTAGGACTAAGTCCCCGACTCCGAAATATCGAAGGTTCATCCTTCTATTGGAATACCTTTCGATCCTTTGTTTTTGCGTGTCCATTCGAATTAATGCGGCCTCACGTTTTTCATGTAGTAGTTCGAGAAAAATGTTCATAGCTTCGTGATTTGGGTCCTCGGTGGCATGCTGAAATCTGACGCTAGGTTCCCGACTTCGACCGGGATCAATGTTTCGGACTCGTATACCAAAGAAAATAGGGTCTCCCCCGTGCTCGACTTTGACGTCGTTCGATATGCCAATAACACCTCGGGCAATACTTCTGTCCATTTCCTCTTTGCATCATTTAACCTTTTCTTTAAGTTTCGAATGATGATTTTATTTGTGGACTCGGCATGACCATTTTCACTTGGGTGGTAAGGCGTTGATAGAATCCTTTTGATTTTATAGTCCGCGAGGAATTTTGTTACTTTGCTGCCGATGAATTGTTTCCCATTGTCACATGTTATTTCGGCAGGTATCCCGAACCACATATGATGTGGTCCCATATGAAGTCGATGACTTCTTTTTCTCTTATCTTCTCGAAGGCCTGCGCTTCTACCCATTTTTAGAAATAGTTAGTCATAAACAAAATAAATTTAGCTTTACCTGGCGCCGTTGGTAGGGGGCCGACGATGTCCATCCCCCATTTCTTGAATGGCCACGGGGATATGACCGAATGGAGTTTCTCACCGGGTTGATGGACCATCGGTGCAAATCTTTGGCATTTATCACACTTTCGAACGAACTCCTTGGTATCCTTTTCCATGCTATCCCAATAATACCCCGCTCTGATCACCTTGCGAACCAAAGAGTCTGCACTAGAATGGTTCCCACAAGTGCCCTCGTGGATTTCTAGTAGTACATAATCGGTGTCCCCGGGTCCCAAGCACACTGCCAGTGGTCCATTGAAAGTTCTTCTATACAACATTCCATTTTCATCGAGTGAGAATCGAGCTGCTTTGGCTCGAAGTGCTCTCAACTCTTTTGGGTTCGTGGGGAGCTTCCCGTGTTTCAAGTAGTCGATGTACTTATTCCTCCAATCCCACGTTAAGCTTGTTGAATTAATTTCTGCATGGCCTTCCTCGACACCTACCTCGATATTTAGACGATAGCCCCCGGGACGATATCATCTTCTTCAACCGATGACCCCAAGTTTGCAAGTGCATCGGCCTCGCTATTCTGTTCTCGAGGTACATGGTCCAGTGTCCATTTCTTGAAGCGGTGCAATGTCACTTGAAGCTTGTCTAAGTACCTCTGCATTCGATCGTCTCGAACCTCGAAGCTCCCGTTTACTTGATTTACTACCAAAAGGGAGTCACACTTTGCCTCGATGACCTCTGCTATAAGGCCCTTGGCTAATTCTAGACCTGCAATCATGGCCTTATACTCAACCTCATTATTAGTTAATTTAGAAGTTTTGATAGATTGCCTAATGACACTGCCCGTAGGCGATTTTAGAACGATGCTGAGCCCAAATCCTTTCACATTCGAAGCACCGTTTGTGAAGAGGGTCCATACCCCCGATGACGTACCCGTTTTTAGCAAGAGTTCCTTTTCTACTTCGGGTACGATGGCAGGCAAAAATTCAGCCACGAAGTCTGCTAAAATTTGAGACTTGATAGTCGTTCGGGGCTGATACTCGATATCATACCCCCCAAGTTCGATGGCTCATTTGGTCAACCGGCTTGATAATTCGGGCTTATGCAAGATATTTTGAAGTGGGTATGTAGTCAATACACATATAGGATGACATTGAAAATATGGTTTCAACTTCCTAGATGAGCTTATCAATGCAAGAGCTAACTTTTCCAAATGTGGGTACCTGGTTCCAGCATCTCCTAGGATCCGACTCACATAATACACAGGAAATTGCTTACCTTGTTCTTCTCGAACCAACACGCCACTTACCGCCACCTCGTACACGGCTAAATACAAGTAGAGTGTTTCATCCTCCTTCGGAGTATGGAGCAGGGGTGGGCTCGAGAGATACCGCTTTAATTCTTCCAAGGCATGTTGGCACTCCGGAGTCCATACGAAGTTGTTCTTCTTCTTGAGTAGGGAAAAGAAATTATGGCTCCGATCTGATGACCTCGAGATAAATCTTCCTAGGGCAGCTATCCTTCCAGTCAGCCGTTGTACGACTTTCACATTGTTCACCACGGTGATTTCTTCGATGGCTTTGATTTTATCGGGGTTGATCTCGATCCCCCTGTTCGACACTATGAAACCCAAGAACTTGCCTGAGCCGACTCAAAAGCACATTTCCCGGGGTTGAGCTTCATGTTGTACTTTCTTAGGATATCGAACGTCACCTGCAAACGAGTCAAATGGTCCTCTACGCGCAGGGACTTAACTAGCATGTCATCAATATAAACTTCCATAGATTTACCTATTTGATGTTCGAACATCTTATTAACTAGGCGTTGATATGTGGCTCCTGCATTTTTTAGCCCGACGGGCATTACATTATAACAGTACGTACCATACTTCGTGATGAACAAAATCTTTTTCTGGTCCTCCAGGTTCATTTGAATTTGGTTGTACTCGGAGTAGGCATCGAGAAAAGTAAGGATCTTGTGGTCGGCCATAGCATCAATCAAACTATCGATGTTGGTCAATGGGAAAGAATCTTTAGTGCGTGCTTTGTTCAAATCTTTATAGTCTATACACATTCTAAGTTTGTTTCCCTTTTAGGGACTACTACTACGTTAGCTAGCCATTCAAGATAATTTACTTCCCTAATGGACCCTATCTTGAGAAGTTTGGTTACCTCTTCTTTGATGAATGCATGCTTTACCTCGGACTGAGGTCTCCTCTTTTGCTTCACCGGTTTAAATCTGGTATCGACACTTAGTTGATGGGTAGTTATCTCCGGTGGGATCCCTATCATATCTAAGTGGGACCTTGCAAAACAATCAATGTTATCGATAAGAAATTAAATGAGTTTTTTCCTGAGTTTGGGGGTTAACCCCGTCCCTAGGTATACCTTTCATTCTACAAGATGCTCGATCAATATGGACTGCTCGAGTTCTTTGATCGTGGACTTCGTCGCATCTGATTCCTCGAGGGAAACGAAGTCTCGGGGGGTGAGGAAATCTTCTTCTTCGTCTGCGACCACCTGTTCATCGGCTACCTGTCCCTCGGGCTCAACTGAGGGTATAGGTTGTGATTGCTATTTGGCGACCTGTTTGTCCTTTGACTTCTCCGATGTGGATGGTGTCGATACCGGTGTCAAGTCGTGTACTGCAAACATCTCCTTAGCTGCATGTTGCTCTCCATATACTATTTTAACGCCATCCTTTGTTGGGAATTTCGTCATTTGATGAAGGGTCAATGGTACTGCCATCATGCTATGGATCCACGGCCTTCCAAGTAAAGCATGATACCTCATATCTCCTTTGATGACATAAAACTTGGTGTCTTGTATGGTTTCGGCCACGTTAACTGGGAGGATGATTTCCTCCTTCGTCATTTCACTAGCCATGTTGAGTCCATGCAGGACTCGAGAGGCAGGTATGATTTGGTCAAGCAGCCCGAGCTACTCCACGACCCTTGATCTGATTATATTTGCTGAACTACCTGGATCTACGAGAACACGTTTAACTTGAACTTTATTTAAAAGGATAGAAATTGCTAGTGCATCGTTGTGAGGCTGAGATAAGGCCTCGATGTCTTCCTCGCTGAATGTGAGGGTGTCCTTGGGCATGTAGTCTCGAGTCCGTTTCTCTTTTGTGATGGACACTTTGGTACGTTTGAATATAGGTCCCTGTGGGACGTCGACTCCACCGATGATCATGTGAATGACATGTTGAGGTTCTTCAGGTTCATTCTTCCTGTTTGCAACTCTTTCTCGGAAATGGTTCTTGGCCCGGTTGCTAAAAAATTCACGAAAATGCCCCTTGTTGAACAACCGGGCTACCTTCTCTCTAAGCTGCCTGCAATTCTCGGTCCTATGCCCATGAGTACCATGATACTTGCACATCAAGTTAGGGTTCCTCTAAGAAGGATCGGTTTGTATAGGCTTGGGCCATCTAGTATCTCTAATTTTGCCAATGGCTGAGACGATGCCCGAGGCATCTACGCTGAAGTTGTACTCCGATAATCGGGGTGCCTCTATCGATCCCAAGTGCTTATCTAACCCGGTTTTACTCATGAGTCCCTGGGAACTTTGACCTTGATCTGCTCTTCAATCATTCCGAGGTATGTTACGCCTTGAAATGTTCCATCGATCCTCGACGTATGGCTGATATCTTTCCTTATTCGGCCTTGACCCCCTGTATGCATTTCCTGACTCCTTTGCTAGTAACCTGCTTGGATAAACTGAGCCCGAGGGGGCTCCCAACTGGTCATCCTCGACCCTAATTTTTGATTGGTACCTGTTATGCACATCCGCCCAAGTCACGGCGGGATACTCGATCAAGTTATGCTTCAGATGCTTCGAAGCTATCGAACTTCGTTCATTTAGACCCTGAGTGAAGGCTTGTACGGCCCAGTCATCGGAAACTGGTGATAACTCCATTCGTTCTGACTGGAAACGGGACACAAACTCCATCAACATCTCGTTCTCCCTTTGCTTTATTTTGAATACATCGGACTTCCTTGTTGCAACTTTTATAGCACCGGTGTGTGCCTTTACAAATGAGTCTGCCAACATGGAAAACAAATCAATAGAGTTCGGGGGTAAGTTATGGTACCAAATCATGGCACCATTAGACAGAGTTTCCTCAAACTTTTTTTAGCAAAATAGATTCAATCTTATCGTCTTCCAAATCATTTCCTTTTATGCCACAAGTATATGAGGTAATGTGCTCGTTGGGATCAGTGGTTCTGTAGTATTTTGGGATATCTGGCATCCGAAACTTCTTCGGGATGGGCTTCAGAGCCGCACTTTGGGGGAATGGTTTTTGCAGGAACTTCTTCGAGTCCAGTCCTTTCAAAATCGGAGGTGCTCCCGGTATCTGGTCGACCCTAGAGTTGTATGTCTCCATCTTTTTGTCATTTTCTTCAATCTTCTTTTCTCCGGTCTCGATCCTTTTGGCGAGCTCTTCGATCATTCTCATAACCGTGGGGTCAGTCCCTGAGCCATTTTCAGCGGGCCTTTCAAGCTCTGGTTCAGCACGCCGAGTGTCCACTAGTTCGGCTGTGTTTGGAGTTCTATTCTGACTCTGAAGTTGAGCGATGGCGACTTACTGGGCTTGCAACATTTCAAATATCACCTGGAGGCTGACTCCTCCTTACTCCATTCCTCGTGTTTTTTTTGCCATCGGGTCGGGCTTCCCTATGCGCATTCCCTACGGGGTCTGCACCTGAATCCACATTTAGAGCGTTATGCGAGCTGATATCAACCGGCTCCATATTTGGCACTTCCTCAAGGTTTATGGGTGGTACACCGATCCCTATACCATTGTTTTCTCCAAGACTTCATTGTCATGAGCATGTGCGTTTATGTGGTAGACATATCTTAGCCTGAAATCAAAGAATCTTTGACAAGAAAAAGTGTGAAGAATAAAGTGTGTTATTAGAAAACTAGCACTAAAATAATCACTAATATCTTCAGCCACACGGTGGGCGCCAAACTGTTTACCTCGAAAAATATGAGTAACAATCAAAGGTAATTTGTGGTTTTAAAGATATGTGATTTATTCCAATACTAGTGAATATACAAACAATATTAGGTTTAAACAAGAAGAATTGATGAACCAAACTAGTGTTGTTAGAGCAACGGGGACCTCGAGCTCGATTATCTCAAGGGCCTCGAGGTGAGTTAAGAGCAAATAAAGTAAGAACAATAAAGTTAAAACAATAAAGCTGAAGAACAATTGTGGAGCACGAGAAAAGTAAAGTAGAATGTTCTATTGCAGTGAATAATGTGTTATTTGAAAATGATTGAGGTCCCCTTTATATAGGAGGAGAAAACCCCAATATAGTACATTCCTAATTGTGGTAAAAATTTCTATTGGTACATGTGTATAACAACCTAGTACGGACCTGTACCGACTCGTACAAATCTTATCCTTTAATTCATGTCTTGATCCACGTGTCCTTGAGAAATTCTCGCTCTTTCTTGAGTGTCATCGAAATTGTACTGCCCTCGATGTAGGTCGTTTCAGGCCTTCAATTTGCTCCCTCGAGGTGTGTGCTTCATAGTCGGACCCAACCCCCACTTCGAGTCGCCCGGACTCGAACTTATAGCCAATTTAAGACTTCGAATTCGGGCCCCTTGATTTTGACCGTATACAATATTATTTATGCAAAAACAGCTGCAAGTTAGCCATGCAAGTTCTTATTGTCTTACTAGTCCGTAAGGGGCAGAAAGGGGTTCACCCGAACCTCCTTTGTCAGGAAATTACATTGTACATATGGCAAAAAGCCGATTTGTACCTTTATATATTATACTTTGAATCCCCTTAACATAGTCCAAAAGCATACTTCAGTGGTCATGGGGTTCAAAATCTTCATAAGATCATTAATTCAATTCTCATGGCTACAGTCTCTTTTAATTTTTTTAACTTTTTCTTTTTTTTTTTGAACCCCCTCAACGGAATTCTGCTTCCGCCACTAAATTTCAGTGCACATAATTTTTACTCAAATATGTCTTGCCACGACCATTAATGAAATTTTTTACTAGTAACTTATATGCATTGATGGTGTAAAATCTTTTTCTACCTAATCAATGTATTTTAACCGTGTGTAGCAGGTTTGCTTGCCTTAATTTTAGGTTACTAATTTCGCTTATTGTGAATTGTTAATATATATATATATATATATATATATATCCAACTTTTATGAAAAAGTTTAAAGTATGTATTATCTGATTGTGATTTTTCTATAGCATGAAAATGACCCAAAAAAGAAAAAAAGAGGTATATGAAGGAAAAACACTAGTATAACTTATAATTCTTCTAATATCAAAATATGATGAAAATATATATGCTAAAATATAAGTTAAAGAACAGAACTTGATAACTAAATGTGGCTGGAGGAAGTATTATTTTCTAAAATCAGTCGAGTCGTTGTTAACACGAACTAGTCCGTCCAAACCAACTGTAATAAACAGATATTAAGAAAATCATTAAAACGAAAGAGTAGTCGCTTTTATCCCTTTAGCAGCGTTGGTTCTCAAAACCCACCATTCATTCTACTACCCCAGTTGAAATTGAATTCACCACCATTTCTTATCGCTTTGTGAGCAGCTCAAAGTGTCGTCTTAACTGTGCTTTACTTGAATTGGTACACGCATGCTACCTGTTTGTTGAATTGCTTCAATGGCTTTCTCTTTCTCTTCCTTTCTCAAGTGTCACCCATGGCCTCAGTCTCAAAATCTACCAAACCCCATTCCATTTCCTCCTTCTTTCCATTCTCCTAAACCCGTTTCTCTCCCATTTTCAACCCGCCAAGAACGTGTTCCTTCAGTTTCAGCCTCCAATTCATCTTCTGTTTCAACTGTTTTACCTTCCAAAGCAAAAGAACTCTTACCTGAGTTCACTCCCAAACAACTTCTAGACACCCTTCGGAGAGAAAATGATGTAACTTCAGCTTTTCACCTCTTTGAATGGGCTTCTAAGCAACCCCATTTTACACCCAGTTTGTCTGTATATGAGGAGATTCTTAGGAAGCTAGGAAATGTGGGGTCTTTTGATTCGATGAGGCGAGTATTGGATGATATGAAGAAATTGCAGGTTGAATTAGTTGAAGGTACTTTCTTTATCTTTATTGAAAGTTATGCAAAGTTTGATTTGTATGATGAAGCTATTGGGGTTCTTGATATGATGTTGAAAGAGTTTGGTATAAAGCCTGGAACTTTTAGTTTCAATTTGTTGTTGAATGTTCTTGTTGATGGAAATAAGTTAAAACTTGTCGAAAATGTGCATAGTAGAATGTTGGATGAAGGGGTAAAGGCGGATGTATCGACTTTTAATATATTGATTAAAGCTTTATGTAAAACACATCAAATTAGGCCAGCTATTTTGATGATGGAGGAAATGCCTGTCCATGGTTTGGTTCCGGATGAGAAGACGTTTACGACGATAATGCAAGGTTATATTGAGGAAGGGAATTTAGATGGTGCATTGAGAATTAGGGACCAAATGGTGGCAGCTAAATGTCCTGCAAGTAATATTACTGTGAACCTTTTGATTCACGGGTACTGTAAAGAAGGCAGGATTGACGAAGCTCTTAATTTTGTGCAAGACATGTGTAGTCGAGGGTTTTCTCCGGACCAATTTACCTTTAACACTTTGATAAACGGTTTATGCAAAGCAGGGCATGCTGTCCAAGCCTTGGATATTCTGGATTTAATGCTTCAAGACGGGTTTGACCCCGATGTATATACTTATAATATTTTGATTTCTGGACTTGGTGAAGTGGGTGAAGTCCAAGAGGCTATTGAGCTTCTCAATCAGATGCTTGTAAGGGACTGCTCGCCTAATACAGTCACTTATAACACCATTATTAGTGCTTTGTGCAGGGAGAACCAAGTCCAAGAAGCTACTGAGTTTGCTCGTGTTCTTACAAGCAAGGGATTCCTACCTGATGTTTGCACTTTCAATTCTCTCATACAAGGTCTCTGCTTCACCGGCAAGTTCAACGTTGCAATGGAACTGTTTGAAGAAATGAAAAACAAAGGGTGCGAGCCAGACGAGTTCACTTACAATATCCTAATTGATTGTCTCTGTGCCAAAAGGAGATTAGGTGAAGCTATGAACCTACTCAAAGATATGGAGTCAAGCGGCTGTGCAAGAAGCGTGATAACATACAATACTTTGATAGATGGCTTCTGCAAAGACAAGAAAATTGAAGAAGCAGAAGAGATCTTCGACCAAATGGAACTACATGGGGTTTCTAGAAACTTGGTCACCTATAACACTCTCATTGATGGTCTTTGTAAGAGCAGGCGGGTCGAGGAGGCTGCTCAGCTTATGGACCAGATGATACTGGAAGGACTAAAGCCTGATAAATTCACATTTAATTCCATTCTTTCTCACTTCTGCAGAGCAGGTGATATAAAAAAGGCAGCAGACATTGTGCAAACCATGACATCAAATGGGTGTGAACCGGACATTGTTACGTACGGGACCCTAATCCAGGGACTATGTAAAGCAGGTAGGGTTGAGGTTGCAAGCAGGCTCCTCAGAAGTATTCAAATGAAAGGAATGGTTTTGACCCCACAGGCCTATAATCCTGTAATTCAGGCACTCTTCAGACGGCGGAGAACCAAGGAAGCCGTAAGACTCTTCAGAGAAATGGAGGAAACGGCTAATCCTCCTGATGCTTTTTCTTATAAGATTGTTTTCCGTGGTATTTCTTCTGGTGGGGGCCCCATTCAAGAAGCTGTTGATTTTTCTATTGAGATGATGGAAAAAGGACACATTCCTGAATTCTCCTCATTCTACAATCTTGCTGAAGGACTGTATTCTTTGTCTATGGAAGATACACTAATTAAGCTTGTTGGCATGATCATGAAGAAAGCAAAGTTCTCAGACAGTGAGGTTACCATGATTAAGGGTTTCCTGAAAATCCGGAAATACCAAGATGCACTGGCTACTCTTGGCCGTGTCTTAAATAGCAGAAATCCCAAAAGGACATACTGGGATTAAGAAATGATCCAAAGTAGAGGTCCAGAAACTAAGGAATCAAACTGTATCAGTTGCTTGCTAGGATAGTAATCAGTGGCTAAATTTGTCCACTCAGTTTACAGGAATCAATGGGTTCCTATTTTGGCCATCTCTGAAATAATCTCTTTAATGAGTTACAAGTCAAATAGTGGGGACACTTCCAAGCTTCATGCAGTTCTCTAGTAGGCTTAAATAATGTATTCATATATTTTCCTTTTGACATTCCAATTTGAGCAAATATTAGCTAAGGTTGTCGCTGACCTCTGCTCTTAGATACACGGAACACAGAATTTTAACCATATCAAAGCCATCTTACTAAGTTAATGCCAGAAATGGCGGTTTCTCTTGATCAGCATGATACAGACCATGTACATGTTATATGCTTCTTTAAAGTTTCTGAAGCTGTTTCTCAATGAAATTGTTGCTTTTTATCCACATATCCTTTTTCAGGGCTGTAAAGCTCACTCCAACAAGACTCGTGTTCTCTTTCCTTATAAAACATGAAACTTTCAATGCAAGAAATGCCAAAATCATTGGGATAAAGAAGAACTTGATATCGGGGTAGCTATTAACTGGTAATTACCTGAAAACATAACATAGTAGAATTCATCCTAGTAACTATAAGTTTCTTGTATGTATCCATTTTTACCTGAACATTTGATGACGAAATATGAAGCACATGCATAATAGGAAAAAAAATCCTACATGGTTGCAAGCATGTTTTCTCTGTCATCCTGAAAGTCAATTCAATTAAAGTTATCATGGATGAATGTACTAAGCCCTAATTCAGAAGGTATGTCTTGTTCTCCTCATTTTTCGTTTGTTTGTTTTTTCATTATATTAACTTCAAGTTCTGTGATCATTTTATTAGTGTTGCAAATTCATGAAGACTCACTAGTACAAGCTTGTTTCCTCGGACAAGTTGGATAAGTTTTAAGCTCCAAGTGGCTGCATTTGCCTAAAGGGGAAAGTCAGTCTTCCACGAGTCCTTGCATCGTGCTGACCAGATTGTGCTTTACTTCAGTTGTTCAGGCCGGTAAATAGTTTTCCTCTTTTTCAAATTTACTTGTCTTTCAGTCAATATCATCCTGACCTTTATGAAACCTTTGATGACTTGTCTGAGACATGTTTGCAGGATTAATTATTTTTGAAACCAATAGGTCTTCTTATCTTGACATGGGAATCTTATCGCTCTTGACTGCTCATGAAGGTGATTATAGTGCCTATAAAAAAGTGTGCATAAACGATCTTGATTCATCGATGTATGGATAGTTAACTTTGAAGTAAATTAAAGAAGTCTGCTGGGAAATATGCCCACTCCTTTTCCCTTAATACTGTATTGTCCGAGCACCCAACGGTGTTGCCAAGTAGTCAATGAAGTGGGTGAGAATCATGAGGTCTCAGGTTCAAATCCTAGCGAAGGCAAAAATACTAGGTGATTTTTTCTCATTTATCCAAGCCTTGGTGGATAGAGTTACTTGGTACCTACTGTTGGTGGAGATGGCATATATCCCGTGGAATTAGTTTAAGTGCGCGCAAGCTGACCCGGAAACCACAGTTATAAAAAGAAATACTGCATAGTGCATTGTGCTGGAAATTTTGAGTTACGGTTATATGAGCTCGTTTTCAGAGATATGGTAGGGAATCTTCCAAGTTCAAAGTCTTTTGCCAGGCTTAGCCATTGCTGTAGTCAACAGCTTCTTTCACAATTTTAGTTACTATGTGAGAGAATATATTTCTTGCCCCTCAATATCATCCAAATGCATGAACATGGGATCAGAGACGCATTGGACCAGTAATATGTTTCAATCCGAAGCAGTAACATTGTTCATTCTCATAAATGCTCCTAGTTAGGGGTGGCAAACGGGCGGGTTGAGTCGGGTCGGATATGGGCGGGTAAAAATGGGTAATGCAAAAACGGATAAATTATCCGACCCACCATATTTTATATGGATAGAAAATGGGTTAACCGATCTATATTATCTATTGCTTCTCGAATATGATCATTTTTGGAAAAATTCCTAGTCTCCCAAACTTAGGAACCCCTGTTTGAGTCTTTTACAAATATAAAAGTTAAACTCATTGATTATCCATTTTCTAAGCGGATAATATGGTTCTTATCCATATTTGACCCATTTTTAAAAAGTTTATTATCCAACCTATTTCTTGCAAAGGAAACTTTCATATACTAACATCATAAACTGGTAAACTGATCGAACGAGTTACAGGCCTTCATTAACAGCCAAGTAAGAAAGTAGCTTTTCCGAGAAACCTCTTGTAGTAAGATATTTGAGAAACGAGCTAATAAGCGACTATATGCAGAGGCGGACCTACGTTATCAAGTGAGGGGTCACCGGCACCCAAAAAAATTCAGCAAAATTTACATGAATACATGTATATGTTTTTAGAAAATATATTACTACATAGTGGCACCCCGTATACAAAGCAGATTTTGGTTGAAAGCAAAAGTATACCCCGATCTTTAAATCCCGGATCCGCCTCTAAGACTCTCACTATATGTGTTAAAGAATTGCTTCAATGTGGATCAACAGTTTGACGTCGTTCATTAAGTACAAAAGCTGCAACATTCTTGTACCTTCTGGTGATGGGATATCTTACTGTGGTTCAGGCATGTGAGTAACAATTTAGAGATCGCATTCAAATCCTAGCTTTCAATTAATCTGTTTCATATGTTTTGTGGATTGGACACTTGACCGGTGTATTAATCAAGATGCGTCCAAGTTGATCCAAACGGAGAATATTTTGTTTCTTGTTTGAAAATTTAAAGAGTAGGACAATGCTTAACAAAACCACGTTGTATAAGCATATTATCAAATGATTCACAAATTGCAGTCAAATAGAATTAGCATCAAGCATAAAGTTTAGATTTTGACTCTGTCGTTGGCCTAGTTGGTAGATTCTCTTTGCAGTATGCTAAAGTCTGAGCTTTTGGTGCGTTTCTTTGTCAAAGCTTTTCAAATAAAAAAAAATATACGACACTTATAAATTCTTGTGCCATAACACAACTATTTATTTTCAATGTGACATAGCCCTTAATTGGTACTGTATGAAATGATACATTACCACTACTTACTGTATCGGTCAAAATCTGATCATCACGACCGAGCTGACCAACGTCCCGCCTAAGTGACCGAGCAGTGAAAGATAGTATAACCCGCTCCATGCCCCTTTCCCGGCATCCGACGAGTCGGCAAGAACTGCGCCTAAAATCACGACTAAGACCCGTTGGAGGCAAGAGGACGTCGAGCCAAACAAAAGGCAAGGGTGCCATGACTATATGTAGCAAGGGAAAGCTTTCAAAAAGAGGGCTATTCCGTCTATCTCTCGAAGAAAACCAAAAATAGCTCTCTTCTATTATTCTTGAAAGAGAAGAATGAATCTCTAGAAAAATATGTAAAACAATCTCCTCATCGATTGATGGGAGACACAACTTTAAATCTCAACAAGATCATTTACATTCTCTTCATCCTACGTATGATCCATACTTTAGTTCTTTGATCTAGAATTTATTATGTCTGACAAAGATTTACCCTTTCATCTTTGATTGATTTGTTCAAAACGGTTTCAATATCTTTTGACTCAAACAATTTGGCGCCGTCTGTGGGGATTTCTGAGTGAAATTTTCTAGTTTCTCCCAGATCAAAGACAAGAAATACAATCGTTCACCAAAAGGAGCGAAAAGAGAAAATCCAACCCACGCGAGACGAAGGAGCAACCCAGTAGGGGGAGGAGAGCTGAGCAAAACAATCAAGCTTAGAAATCTTCACCTCATCAACTACTGATACGCCAAACAAGGTGAACGACATTACCAATCAATTCTCCCCCATCGGACCATCGGATGGGGGCAAGGAAAGTTTCATTCTAACTCGCCTCCCGGTCTCTACTCAAGTAGGAATATAATGGCCACGCAGGCGAACAAAAACAACAACACTTCAATCAAAGGACGAAAAACTACTGCAAAACAACTGTGATACCTCCCACCGGCAATACCTCCGAGCCAGAAGACAGGAGCCAAACAAGGAAACTACAATTTGTGCGCAGAGTGAACCTAAGCGAAAAAGCAACGCTTCACATTCTCTGGCGTCGTACCCTCCGTTGCGAGAAGTGCCAAACGAACTAGGACTCTCCCAGAAGATATCTGGCTCTCCAAAAATGGACAGACGATGAGTTACTATTTCGATAGGTTTGAAATAATACCCTTTAAGGCCAAGGGCCTTTGCCAAAAAGAAGAAGAGTTTGACCTCGATCGCACGACGACAGGTTACTATTTCGATAAGTTCGAAATAACACCCTTTAAGGCCAAAGGACTTCGCCAAAAAGAAGAAGAGTTCGACCTCGATCGAACGACGACGGGTTACTATTTCGATAAGTTCGAAATAACACCCTTTAAGGCCAAGGGTCTTCGCCAAAAAGAAAAAGAGTTTGAACTCGATCGAACGACGACGGGTTACTATTTCGATAAGTTCGAAATAACACCATTTAAGGCCAAGGGCCTTCGCTAAAAAAAAGAGCTCGACCTCGATCGAACGACGCTGGGTAATTATTTCGATAAGTTCGAAATAACACCCTTTAAGGCCAAGGGCCTTCACCAAAACGAAGAAGAGTTCGGCCTTAATCGAACGACGATGGGTTACTATTTCGATAAGTTCGAAATAACACTTTTTAAGGCCAAGGGCCTTCGCCCAAAAGAAGAAGAGTTCGACCTCGATCGAACGACGACGAGTTACTATTTTGATAAGTTCAAAATAACACTCTTTAAGGCCAAGGGCCTTCGCCAAAAAGAATAAAAGTTCGACCTCGATCGAATGACGGCGAGTTACTATTTTGATAAGTTCGAAATAACACTCTTTAAGGCCAAGGGCTTTAGCCAAAACAAAGAAGAGTTCGGCCTTGATCGAACGACGACGAGTTACTATTTCGATAAGTTTGAAATAACACTTTTTAAGGCCAAGGGCCTTCGCCAAAAAGAAGAAGAGTTCGACCTCGATCAAATGACGACGGGTTACTATTTCGATAAGTTCGAAATAACACCTTTTAATGCCAAGGGCCTTCGCCAAAAAGAAGAAAAGTTCGAGGTCAATCGAACGACGACGGATTACTATTTTGATAAGTTCGAAATAACACCCTTTAAGGCCAAGGGACTTCGCCAAAAAGAAGAAGAGTTGGACCTCGATCGAATGACGGTGGGTTACTATTTTGATAAGTTCGAAATAATACCCTTTAAGGCCAAGGGCATTCACCAAAAAGAAGAAGAGTTCGACCTCGATCGAACGACGACGGGTTACTATTTCGATAAGTTCGAAATAACACCCTTTAAGGCCAAGGGCGTTCGCAAAAAAAAAAAGAGTTCGACCTCGATCGATCGATGACGGGCTACTATTTCGATAAGTTTGAAATAACACCCTTTAAGGCCAAGGGCCTTTGCCAAAACGAAGAAGAGTTCGGCCTCGATCGAATGACGACGGGTTACTATTTCGATAAGTTCGAAATAACACACTTTAAGGCCAAGGGCCTTCGCCAAAAATAAGAAGAGTCCGACCTCGATCGAACGACGACGGGCTACTATTTCGATAAGTTCGAAATAACACCCTTTAAGGCCAAGGGCTTTCGCCAAAAAGAAGAATAGTTCGGCCTCGATCGAACGACGACGGGTTACTATTTCGATAAGTTCGAAATAACACCCTTTAAGGCCAAGGGGCTTAGCCAAAAAGAAGAAGAGTTCGACCTCGATCGAATGACGGTCGAGTTACTATTTCGATAAGTTTGAAATAATACCCTTTAAGGCCAAGGGCCTTCACCAAAAAGAAGAAGAGTTCGACCTCGATCAAACGACGACGGGTTACTATTTTGATAAGTTCGAAATAACACCCTTTAAGGCCAAGGGCCTTCGCCAAAAGAAGAAGAGTTCGACCTCGATCGAACGACGATGGGTTACTATTTCGATAAGTTCGAAACAACACCCTTTAAGGCCAAGGGAGTTCGCCAAAAAAAAGAAGAGTTCGACCTCGATCGAATGACGACGGGCTACTATTTCGATAAGTTCAAAATAACACCCTTTAAGGCCAAGGGCCTTTGCCAAAACGAAGAAGAGTTCGGCCTCGATCGAATGATGACGGGTTACTATTTCGATAAGTTCGAAATAACACACTTTAAGGCCAAGGGCCTTCGCCAAAAAGAAGAAGAGTTCGGCCTCGATCAAACGACGACGGGCTACTATTTCGATAAGTTCGAAATAATACCCTTTAATGCCAAGGGCTTTCTCCAAAAAGAAGAATAGTTCGGCCTCGATCGAACGACGACGAGTTACTATTTTGATAAGTTCGAAATAACACCCTTTAAGGCCAAGGGCATTCGCCAAAAGATAAGAGTTTGACCTCGATCGAACGACGACGGGTTACTATTTCGATAAGTTCGAAATAACACTCTTTAAGGCCAAGGGCCTTCGCCAAAAAGAAGAAGAGTTCGGCCTCGATCGAACGACGACGGGATACTATTTTGATAAGTTCGAAATAACACCCTTTAAGGCCAAGGGCCTTTGCCAAAAAGAAGAAGCGATCGACCTCGATCGAACGACGACAGGTTACTATTTCGATAAGTTCGAAATAACACCCTTTAAGTCCAAGGGCATTCACCAAAAAAAAAGAGTTCTACCTCGATCGAACGACGACGGGCTACTTTTGATAAGTTCGAAATAACACACTTTAAGTCCAAGGGCCTTTGCCAAAACGAAGAAGAGTTCGGCCTCGATCGAACGACGACGGGTTACTATTTCGATAAGTTCGAAATAACACCCTTTAAGGCCAAGGGCCTTCACTAAAAAGAATAAGAGTTCGACCTCGATCGAACGACAACGGGTTACTATTTCGATAAGTTCAAAATAACACCTTTTAAGGCCAAGGGCCTTCGCCAAAAAGAAGAAGAGTTTGGCCTCGATCGAACGACGACGGGTTACTATTTCGATAAGCTCGAAATAACACTTTTTAAGCCAAGGGCCTTCGACAAACAGAAGAAGAGTTCGACCTCGATCAAACAACGACAGGTTACTCTTTCGATAAGTTTGAAATAACACCCTTTAAGGCCAAGGGCCTCCGCCAATAAGAGAAAATTTCGACCTCGATCAAACAATGACCAGGCTCTATTTCGATTAGGTCGAAATGCTTCTAAGTCCAAAAGCCATCCGAAAGAAAGACCGGGACTTGCCATACAGGCATTCATCTCGCTCCAAAAGCCATAAACAGATGGAATAAAGGTAAGCACAAGGCAAATAACGAAGAAAAGACTGTCCTTTACACAAAGTCATTATGCGGACTATCGTCGCTTACATATGGCCCAAGCCAACAAGAAAAAATGGGGGAAGAAGGAAGAAGAATAAAAAAAGGAGGGGCGGGAGGGGGGGAGAAACAACAACAAACGACAAACAACTGAAAGTAAGAATAGGCAAGAACTACATTCTTCATTCGGCGTCATCACCGCCACTACCATCACCATCACCATCTCCAAGAAGCTCCCCATGTCATCATTCGCACCCCCATTAGCTTTGGGCGTTGCCACATCATACCCACAATTGGTGCGAGCCTCCCGCGCTTTCACTCGCGCTTTTTTATAGGCAGCCTCAGTCACAGTACCCGCCTCTCACAAACTTTTATATATATCCCGCTGGGCCTCGGCATAAACCCAGAGCTCGTGCATATGGCATATGGCAGGGGATGGCAGTGGAGGAAGACTCAACCTGAGCCAATAATCGCTTATTTTCTGCCTCCTGTGTCGCGACCCGATCTCCCAGAACCGATGCCTCTTGATCGATCTCCCTGATGCGCTCCTCGAGCCTTGCCTCCATGAGGGTAGTTGTCGCTCTCTCCGACTCCTGTTCGGATAGGAGGACGCGGATGGTGTTCTCTAGAGCCGTCATCCTCGCCGAAGCCTCGGACCAGGCACTCTCGATGCTCTGCAACCCAGCAACTTTGTTCTCTAGAGCGGTCAATTTTCTCATCCACTCCACGCTTATCGCCTCGACCTTGATCAAGTTTTGATCCATCTCCGACTGCATCGACCTCAACTTACCCTGCAGATGCTCACATTCTGCGGCGACTCCCTTACCCAACTCGAGCTCCTCGTCCTTAATTTGACGTTGCTCCTCGAGCGCACTCTTGCTGCGGATAGTTTGCATCAACTCCTGGTCCTTTTTCTCCAACTCCTCACCAAGAGCCCGATTACTGGGGTTTGTCCTCAGTCGCTCATACATCCCGTGACACCTGTTGCGGTATCGACGATACTTCTCCAACATCTTCAAGAAAATCTTGGCCCAGATGTTGGCCCTGCGAATGCTTTCCATTTCTACCATATACATCTGAAAAACGCAAAAACGGGGTTAGACTAGTATTTTCTAGAAGGGCAAAGGAAGAAAACGAAAGTAAAATGCAATGTACCCTTAAGCCCATAGTGGCCACCTCGTCTATCAAATCAGCATCAGGAACAGACCGAAGGGCCTCATTTTCGGTTCGGAGCATAGCAGGCTGAATTGCGGCACTAGATCCTTCGCTTCCCCCAAGAGATTGACACTGGAAGGGATCTGACGAACACGGGCCAAGCCCCCTGCATGAACCACCGAATGAGTAAGGCCCTCTTCAAACATCCTAACATCATCGGGTTCCAGGTCCGACTCAGATTCGTAGTCATCGACCACCACGCCTTTTCCTTTTTCTGATGCTGAAGAGGAAGCACGACCCACTGTAGAAGATGAGGGTATGCCCGAAAACGGTGTCCCCAGAAGTATGATTCTCCACCACGACAGGTTGTTGGTCACCGACAACAGTAGGGATTTCTGATTGAGCCAAGGCAATGGCATGAATTTCTGATTGTCAATCACAGACACCGATAATTCCAACGGTTTGTACTGTCCCTACGGGGGGATCCACGACAACACCCTCTCCAAAGCCCTTCGGGGGAGACTCGTCCAGATGAATTACTGTTAGGGGCGCAGTCTCAAACTCCACTTTTCGTCTCTTCGACGGCCCCTCATCTTCCCCAGTAGACGGTGATTCACCCGTTGGGTGAACGACATCGATCGGGACCTCGTACTGAGAAATGTCCCTCGCAGGAGTAATCATGTCCGCAGACTCAACTGAAGCAGCCCTCGATTAAGGTCGGGCAATAGGTACCACGATAGGGTGAGCAGATGCGGCCGGCTGACGAAAAGCTAACGGAGGGGCCCTTTCTCTCCGCACTCTCCCTGACATAGACAAACGAACATAAGAAGCTAAGCAAAAAGAGAAAGAACAGTAAACAGAGACGTCATCTCACCTGTAAGGGGTCTGCGTCCGAACCTTTCATGTAAGGTCGACCATGTGCGAATCCCTACTATATGGGGAAGTATGGCACCCACCCATTAATGGATACCTTCGACAGGCGGAGGGGGCAATCTCTCAGCTGCAAAGACGTGATAAAGTTTAGTACCAATAGAAAATGGTCGAGCATTTCATCGACTAAAAATACAAACTTATGCACAAAGTTCCACTTCTCAGGGAATCCCGTTGGGTTCGCCACAATGTGCTCCGTCCGCACATAAAAGTAATTCTCGTAGAAACGACGGTTGGTCCTGTCGTCCATCTTCACCACCAGACTCCTCGACCCCCGAGGACGCATGTGAATTATCGAACCACGAATAAGTTGAGGAGCAAAGATTCTGAGCATATGGTCCAAAGTGACCTCGCGACCGGCGAGTTCTGCGTACTTGAGCAGCATAAGGAATAACTTGTACAAATATGGCGAAAGTTGGGTGGGGCACACTTCATAAAAAGGGCAAACATCCACCACCAACAGAGGAAGAGGAAGTGTGTACCCTACAATGAAGGGGTAGGCGTAGAACACACAGTACCTGGGGCGGTTAAAATGAACTATGTCTTTCCCCACTGCCGGCCGCATATCAACATAACCGGGAATTTCCCACCTTTCTTTCAACTCTGCAATATCCCTCTCCCTCATAACGGAGTGAATAGGTTCTGGTTCGACCCCGGCGGGAGTATTGAAGTCAGTCGGCTCTCTCCCAGGGCGAGGCAGGATCTCAATCACTGATGGGACCTCCTCATCCTCCACCGTATCTGCCCCTCCGGTGACCTGAGAAGCACTTTTCGACACCGGACTAGCGACAGGGAGATTTTCACAAGAAGAATCACCAGCCATTTTTATCAGAAAACACACCAAAGAAATAACAAAAAGAAGGGATGAGAATTTTCAGTGAACAAGGGGGCAAGCAGTAAGTTGGAGTATCGGAAAGAAAGTATATCTGCAGGGTCTCTCAAATAAAAGGTACAGAAGTGTATTAATCAAATGATAAGCTCCCCTATTTATAAGAGACATAAGTCCCCCGAGCACGAAACCCAAGAGTCGCCAATCGAGTCTGATAGGGCACGAAATGTTTCAGTCCCCCAGGAACGTGTGTAATAATGGTGGCAATCACGAAACAAATCTTTGATACCAAGCGACATTTCGGTTCCGAAACTGCCGCAACGGTCTATGGGAATCAAAAGAACGCCGCCACTCCGCCAGAAACCCAAGAAATGTAACTAAGGAACAAAGAGTCGAAGGTCAGATTTTTCTTGAATTCGCAACAATCATGATCCGTCTGCCGAGCCCGACAGAGGACGACCCCGACAGACGGAGGGACTAACTGTATTAGTCAAAATTTGACCATCACGACCGAGCTAACCAATGTCTTGCCTAAGTGACCAAGCAGTAAAAGATAGTATAACCCGCTCCATGCCCCTTTCCCGGCATCCGATGAGTCGGCAAGAACGACGCCTACAATCACGACTAAGACCCATTGGAGGCAAGAGGACGTCGAGCCAAATAAAGGGCAAGGGTGCCATGACTATATATAGCAAGGGAAAGCTTTCAAAAAGGGGGCTGCTCCGGCTATCTCTCGAAGAAAACCAAAAATAGCTCTCTTCTATTATTCTTGGAAGAGAAGAATGAATCTCTAGAAAAATATGTAAAGCAATCTCCTCATCGATTGATGGGAGATACAACTTTAAATCTCAATAAGATCATTTACATTCTCTTCATCCTATGTATGATTCATACTGTTAATTCTTTGATCTGAAATTTATTATGTCTTACTAAGATTTGCCCTTTCATCTTTGATTGATGTGTTCAAAAAGGTTTCAATATCTTTTGAGTCAAACACTTACCAATCTCTTTTTACTCACTTCAAAAAAAAAAACGGTTAATTACAATCACAGGCGAGGGGCTTTATACATACATCTTTCACTTAACTATAACTTGATTGACATTGAATTGCTTGTGCTTGACTCAACCCCTAATTTTGGCCACAACAAATACTCGACATCAAGTTGAGGAGAGGATTTGATTGAACACACTTAACCCAACCAATTTAGTTTTCTCAAAATATAAATAAAATGAAAAAAGTTTTGGTTTTTTAAGTAAATCATGGGAACTAAAACTTCTTTATTTTTTTTTTGGTAGAAAAACTTCAGAACTTTAGACCGAACATAAGCACAAGAATGAACAAGCAAGATGTTGGAGCCATTGGCGCAATTAGAATTTAAAGCTTATGGATTACTGGATTTTAAATTAATACATATTTAATAAATTTCTTAAGACAAATACAGAATTTGAACCAAAATTACTGAGGTAAGCCGAATACGTATCTTCTATGCTAGAACCGCCCCTAGTTGGAATTAGTGGTATAATATTTTCCTAAAATATGAAAAACTATTTTGATTTTGTGGTCATTCTCGTTAAAATGCCATTTTTCCTCGAAAAAGTAACATGACTGTCTTAATTTGCTTAACTGAAGGGTTAGATAATCAACCCATTTTAATACCCATATTTTATGTAACACATGTCTAGATGAACGTTTTAGCAAATTTAATTTTGAGAATTCTTTGTAATTAGGCTATTTTAAATTGACGTTAATTTACGACCCCCTTATTTTAAATCTAAACATATGATGCTTGCGAAGCTCATATAGGCGAATATACTGGGAGAAATTCAAAAATAGTCAGATTTACAAGTGGTTGTTTAAAAATAGCACAGTTTCAAAAGTAATCGAAATTTAGCCACTTTTCATGTAAAGATAAATCTAAGAGAAAACACTGTTCAAAACCCGGAAAATACGCCAGTATATTATGCTGGAGTTCCAGCATAAGTATTGTGAGCACGTGATTTTTGCCCTATATATGAATTATTCCCAAAATTCAAACAAAAAATGATTTTGTTTTATTTCTACAATTTTGGTGAATTTTTGTGTCATTTTTCTATTAATTGTTTGCATTTTATTTGTGCTTGATCAATTCATAATTCATATAAAATATGCATTTGCATTTAGGATATAATTTCATACTTTTAGGATCAATTAGGGGTTGGTTTGTTTTAGAATCAATCATGAAAAATTACAAAATAGTTCACTTTTGCATTTTAATTGTTTTAAGTCGTGAATTTGTC
The DNA here is from genome assembly GCF_000393655.2 of Nicotiana sylvestris. Taxonomy (NCBI): domain Eukaryota; kingdom Viridiplantae; phylum Streptophyta; class Magnoliopsida; order Solanales; family Solanaceae; genus Nicotiana; species Nicotiana sylvestris. The sequence goes on along the minus strand of NC_091063.1, from coordinate 153,143,486 downwards.
GTAAAATAGGTTTAGATAGTTTTAGAATTTAATTAGTTTAGCTTTGGAATATTAGGACTCTATTTTAATTAGGGGAAAAAATATAAAAAAAATAGTATAAAATGGAAAACAAAAGGAAATAATAAGATAATAAAAGAAAAAGAAAAATGATAAAACAAAGAAGGCTGCCCGAAATTGGGCCATTTTTGTGGTCTCAACTTGGCCCAATCCCAAGCCATGCACCGTTCAATTAACACAGCCCAAATTCCCCAACCCGGTCCGGTTCCTAACAAGTCCAAACAACGCCGTTTCTCAGTGCACCTGATCTCAGCCGTTGAGGTTGTTAGATCGAACGGTCCGGAAGCCCCCACTCTTTAATATATATATGTCCGAAACATTACCCCTCCCCCACCCCGGTCTCTCACCTTCCTCACCCTACCTCTCCTCTCAAACCCTAATCCAAGCCGCCCCCAAACCCCTCGCCGGCGGGAAACGCAACGTACGTCGTTCAACTCCAAGCTTACACCACAGATCCCTCATGAACTCCTCTTTCCAACCATACCGTTGGTTTCCCTCGAATCACAACCAAGGCCGACGAATATTGATTTTTAGTTTTCCGGCCAAGTCATTACTTTGTCCAAACTGGCCCAAAATCACACCACACCATCCCCAGACGTCCCTCAACTCAAATTCATGACCATCTTCCTTCGAATTTCGGTGAAGCGGCTCGAATTTCAGATCTAAGAATTTCTGGTCAAAACCCTAACCCAAATTCTTTGTGATTTTGGACCGTAATATCCTTAACCATGTGTTCTCTTGTAAAAACACATGGTTAGGGATGTTATGTGTCAAAAATCTGGAAAGATTCGGACGTCAGCAACTGGCCGGAGTTTCTCGTGCTTCAGTGAGTTTTCCTGTTTCATTTTACTTGCATGGTTGAAGTTTTAGTTATAGTTTTGATTTCATTAAGTGTTCTGTTAATTTTACGATTTATTTTTGTGTATTAGTATAGTTTTAATTTTCTTTGTTCCTTGTTCCATCTGTTTTAATCAGTGAAGCATCTTCGCATTTTTAGTTTTGTTTTAGTTTGATGCATGTGTCATTTGTTAGTTAATCATAGTTTTAATTTCAGAATCGGCATAATTGATTAGTTTGGATTCGATACCATTATGTCCATTAAATGTTAGCTAAATGTTTAGGTTAATTTCAATTTCTTTTTAGTTCTGAATTTGATGTTCGAATGGTCGATTGTGAGCTTATTGGTTAAAAGTTAGTTTAATTTCATTTAATGTTGACTATTAACTTAAGCTTTGCTTTGATTGATCCTGGTCTCTGGTTTTCCTAGTTTGTTTGAGTTTGTGTGATTAAACAATTGTGATTGGTTAGTTCAAATAGTTAATTTCTGAGTTCTAATTAATCAGTCCTAGTTAGTTTTGAATTAATTTAGGGAATTGGTTATAGCTGTTGAGAATATAGGTAGAATCAGTAACTTTGAGAAGCTTTCAGGGGTAGTTTGGGCATGGAAAAGGGTAATTCTGATAGGAATAGTAATTTTAAAGTAAAATAAAGGGTAGTATAGGTATTGCATGGGTAGAAGAATACCCTAGGGCCTTCTAGAATAGGATTTTAGTGTACATTTCAGCACAATAGAGGTGGTTACTTGAGTAACAAGTTAGAAATAAGAGGACCAAACTAAAAATAAGGGAGGGACTAAAAAGAAACCCAAAATCTGATTTACTCTTTGGTAGCACCTATAAAAGGGCATCAAATGCCTTGAGGAGGGGGGCTTCTTTTTCAGCAAAAAAAATTCATATTTCATAGCTAGTTTAGCTTTTCCAAAAAAATTCCTTTCTAAGTTCTAGATTCAAAGTAGAAGTTAGAAATTCAAAAACAAACAAAAACAAAAGCAAATAGATTCATAAAAAACTCAAAAGCATGTATTGTTTCATTCAACCAGGAAACTGATTTTCCAGTTTTAGCAGCTGAGTTACAAATCTCAGTTCCTTTTCTGGTGATTTGAGTATTCAGAGAAATTTCTGGTTGTTTCAAGTAATATTGGAGTTTCAGTCAGTCTGTGTTGGTTCCATTTGTTGAGTTTTCAAGTTTGGGGTGTTCTGACTGTTTTTAAAACTCAGTGTTGAGTCAAATTTTGGGATTCTGAGTTGCTGGGTTATTGATTCCTCTGTTTGGATTGTGAATTTGCTGTTGCTGCTCACTATCGTCTTAACTGACCTCTCCTTTTCCATTTCTATTCAATTTCCAGGTATTTCGCATGCTCAAGCAATGTTGAAAATTACTGCCACTTGTAGAAAACAAATTTGAAGTGTGAATAATAGGAAACACATGCTTACACTTGTATATTTACCTTTACTGTTCATTTTTGTTGGTTGATTCATTTGGACTGGAATTTCAGTAATGTTAATGAGATTACAAGCTGTATAACTGGACAATGTTGTGCAGTTTTAATTTGTGGACTTGTGATTTGAATTAGTTTAGAAATAGTTAGTCCACTTTGAGTTTGGGTCATTACCTTGTTCATGTCCATGTGATTAAGTGAAATAATGAAATCAAGTTGCTATCACATGTTGTTAAATTTAAACTGTTTCTGATTGCCATCTTTAGTAATATGTAGGAGCCACCAATAGAAGAAAAATAATTTGTCGCATATGTTTCGCATTGAATGCAACAAGGATCGGGAATAAAAATGGCGTTAAAGTACAAAGTTGGCTTCTAAAATTTTAGGTAAATGCAGTGCAAATTGCACCGAATAGCATTGGGGACTAATTGGGCCGTTTGGTGTTATGTTACTGCCCAGGCTCGATCCCTGATTGTTTCTGCAAAGAATTGAAATAGGCCTCCTTTTAAGGGCCTAATTTGTGAGGGGTCGGCAACTTATCACGTGGGGCATCCCTATGGGCCCAAATTCACGTGGGTGTTGGGTTGCTCTAACAAGTAGTGTTAAAATTAAATTAAATAAGTAGAGGTAACTATTAATAGAAGAACTACAAGACCTTTTAGGATACCTTTTTTTTAAAAAAAGAGAGATAAATAGAATGAGACGAGCCTCGCCAAATAAATAAATAAATTGCGAGGCCCTCAACGAATGATTATTAAAATAATTAAAATTTGGGAGGGTTGTTTAGTGAATTTCACGGCCTTCTCCAAAATAATAATACTTTAGAATCTTTAGGCACGCTTTAATTAAATTACTCTCTTAAATCCGGGTGCGCATTGATGTGGCCCAAATCCAAATCTCGACGAAGTCGAAATGTGTCGACAACCACGGGTGCATTGATTGCGACGTGGTTCGAAACGCGTTTGCACGACGTCGCAATTCTTTTAGAATAAACAATGATAAAAAGCGATTTACGAATAAAAGACACATAAGCTAGCATGTATTAAAGTCAAATAAAATCAAATGCAACAGTTAAGCGACCGTGCTAGAACCACGGAACTCGGGAATGCCTAACACCTTCTCCCGGGTTAACAGAATTCCTTATCTAGATTTTTGGTGCGCGGACTGTAATACAGAGTCATAAATTTCCTCGGTTCAGGATTCAATCGGTGACTTGGGACACCATTAATATCCCAAGTGGAGACTCTGAAATAATTAATAATTAAATCCTGTTCCGATTGTCCTTTAATTGGAAAAACTCCTTTACGCCCTTCCGGTGGTGTAGGTGAAAAGGAGGTGTGACAGCTCTGGCGACTCTGCTGGGGATCGAACCCAGAATCTCTGGTTCAGGGTTCAGAATTCGAACTTAGATAAATTGTTGTATTTGGTTGTATCCGATTTTCTTACATGTTTTGTGCTGAATGTGCCAAATGTTACCGCTTTGATATTATCTTAACTGTATATAATCTGTGCCGACACCCTTCTCTCTTCACCTCCGGGGATGTGCTTACTGGTTGAGACTCCTTATTTTGTTAGTGTCATACCTTGAAATAAGAAAGAAGCCGGACAAGTTACGAAGCCGGATGGCCTTTTGGTTCCCGGTAAGTTGCCCCCTCCTCGACTTGAGTTGTCCGCTCGGGTACACAGTCTAGAACACCGACCCAAGTTTTGAATATAGAATAACGTGACTTCATGCCGGATCCCTAGTAGGAACGATTATTTGCATCATGCTGCATTTGACTTAGGGGACTCAACACAGGGGTTGGGTCCGTCTAGGGCTAGCAACCTGAAATGAAAGGACCATCCTGATGCATCCTACTTGCTCTGTACATATATTTGTTTCGAACCTGCATGTTGACCGGTTTCTGAATCTCGATAATGTTGGAAAATCGAGAAAAAAAAAGGGAAAAAGAGAGAAATAACACAAAAACCAAGTACTGTCGAAACTCTGCCGAAATTTTGGGAAACGGAAAATAGGAAAAAAGAGTCTTTTATTTCGGACAGTTGTTTGTTGAAAAGAAAATGGAAAAGAGTCTTTATTTTAGTTGGAAAAAGTAAGTTGTTTTATTGTTTGTCGAAAATGAAAAAAAGTCGTTATTTTGTCTTGTTTTCAAATAATAGAAAAGGAAAATAGTTTGTCTTGCCATGAAAAATGAAAATCAAAAAGAGTCTTGTTTTAAAATGATTCGGTTTATTCGCCCGAACTACGCCGGTTTGATTCTCACAGGGTGTGGGATACGTAGGCAACCCTCATCGGGTCCAACTTTTCCTTTGCAAAAATAGCCAAAAAATGTCAAATTTTTATTTTTCGTCGTAAATAAGTTGGGTGATGCCGTTTTGTCAAAAAAAGCCAAATGTTCCCAAACGGAACGCCGGAAGGCTGCCCTTGTATAAATAGCCACCTTTGGTCATGTTTTCATTTTTTACCCTCACAGCCTTAAGTTTTCGTCCTCGAGGCGTTGAAAGGCCGTGTTGCAATACCGGGTCTTTTATCTTTAAAAAAAAGAGTAAAGAGTTTTAAATAAGTCAAGTAAGGTCGTCTTGTCATAAATAGCCGAATATCCCCAAAAGGAACGCTGGAAAGCTGACTTTGCAAAACGGCCATCTTGGTCAATTTTTGATTTTTGACCGGTTGACTTTCGCAGCCTTAGAATCTTTGTTCCCGAAGTGCTAAAAGGTCGCGTTTGAGAGTCGAGTTCTTCATTTTTAAAATTTGAAAATATATAGGTAATTTTGAGTCGAAAATATAGATAGTTTTTTTGAGTCGAATAAAAGCTTTTCTTTTGCTTAATAGCCTTAATAAATGTGCAGGATGAGCACGATGCTAAATGAGCCCTTTTCAATAATGACCAAAATCCTTTTTGAGTTGCGATTATGGTGGAATGATTTAGGCAAAGAAGGGCAAGACGAAGTGAAAAAGTATTTGAAAGATCTCCCAGATTTATTAGACATTCAGCCTCGGGGTGATATTATCAGGGCATTGGTCGCTTATTGGGATTCGGCACATAATGTATTTCATTTCTCGGACTTTGAGCTCACCCCGACATTGGAGGAAATAGCGGGGTACATCGGAAGTGATCAAGCTCCGTTGAGGTTCAAATACTTAATTGCTCCCAGGGCCATTATCGTACACCGGTTCTTGGATTCCTTGAAAATACCCCGAACAGTTCATCATCCAGATTTTGCAAAGGGTTTCTGCAGTTTCCGCTTCATATATGATAGATATGGCCACGTGGGCGGGTTCAATAATCCAGACTTTAAGCTATGCAGTAGAAGTAACCGACAAAAATGGGAGGAACACAGACGGGTGGCTTTTATGATAGCCTTTTTGGGCCTCACAGTATTTCCAAGGAAAGATGGAGATATTGATTTGAAAGTAGCTGGGGTCGTCAGTACCTTGCAAACCATGGGGAAAAGCACTTTAGCACCTATGATCGTGGCTGACATCTTCCGGGCTCTCACTCTTGCAAAGCTGGGGGCAAATTTTTTGAAGGATGTAACTTGTTGTGACAAATGTGGATGACTGAGCATTTGTGCCCCCGCTCTCAGTTCTTGAGTTATGGTTCGTTTGAGAAAACTTGCATAGGATAATTTTACACAAGAATCAAAGGGGCTAGTCTACCTGAAGGAGTCACGGCTTGGACATCATTATTTCGGACCCTCACTGCCAGCCAGATACAGTGGGTGCTTGGATGGTTGCCTGTCGAAGAAGTCATATATATGCCAGCAGCCCGGTCGCATTTTCTGTTGATGGGACTCAAAAGCATCCAGCACTATGCACCATATCGGGTTCTGAGGAAACTCGGTAGGTATCAAGTAGTATCGAGAGATGAAGATCTGAGTACCCAAGTGGTCGAAATTAGTCCTGACGGTCGGTTCCCCGAAGAAGAGGTTCGCCAAATCTGGAGTGAGTGTCAACATTTGATGGTGAACACTTGTGTGTCAGATAGGGCTAAAGGGGAAGTTGCTCCGGGGTATCATGATTGGTTCAGAGGTGACGTGGCATGCGGGAGACCGGCTAAAAGACCTCATCTCAAAGATTTCGTCGGGTCGTCCCAAGAGCAGTGGGACTGGTTTGCAAAAGAAGAAGGCTATCGAGTTGAGATTGGTAAGCTGAAGCAGCAAGTTGAGAGTCTGAAATTCGAGAACAGTGTACAGGTTGCCGCGGATCAAGGTGGGAAGAACAGACTGGCTCGAGAAAATGAAGCGCTTAGGGCCCAAATCCGGCAATTGAGGATAACCATCGATAAGCAACCAAAGAGCCGATCAGATGAGCAATTAATAAAAAGATTGGAAAATGAAGTCAGGGAATGGCGGGATGAATTAGAAAAATCTGAGAATATCATGTCCGAGCTTAAAGCGCAGTGGGCTACAAGAACAGAGGAGCATCTCCAGTACTTGAATCAGTTGAAAAGGGACCATGAGAAAATTGTTGTCGATTTAAAGAGAAAAGTGGTTGCCCTTGAGGGTAAAACGGTCAGGCAGGCTAGAGATTTTGGAATTAAAAGTGGACATTGTTACGACTTGTTGGCCCAAATGGAGGTAGAAGTGCAGCAGTTGCAAGATCAACACCTGCATGATTCTCGAGCTTTAAAGACGTGCAGCGATCAGATAAAACGCTTGATTATAGAAAAGAATCAAACAAAAGACAGGATTAGAGCCATTGCTCATGCCATTTTCAGGAGATGCCGGGTTTGTGAAGACATGACCTATACTACTTTTGTCTCAGCAATAATGATCTATGTGAAGCGAACCATGAATGAATTAGACCAGCTTGAAAGGGATTTGGATCCTAGGCCCGCGGCGAGGCCGAACGACGCCCCGCGGACACCTAAGTTTGAAGCACTAGAGTATGCATAGTCTGTGTCTGTAGTTTTCTACTTTTTGAGTCTGTCTTTTGTCTGTCCGTTGTCTTTTCAGGTCAAGTATGTTTGCAGTCGTAGAGTCTGTGTTTGCTTTTCTTTTGCGTCTATTAGTTTCATTTCGAAAAGTGCTTAGTTTGTAATAGTTCGTTTTAGTAATGAAAATTCAAAATTTCAAAAAAAAAATCTTATTTCCACCCTTTATTTTTGCATTTATTTTCACGAACTACGCTTGGTCTGATTCGTGCGGGGTCACGATACGTAGGCAATCTCCATAGGATTCGACCGTAATCGTAAAAACAAAACGTAAGAAAGAGAGAGAGATAAAAGAAGGGAGCGGAAAAAGAGAGAAAGAAAGAAAAGAGCGGAAAAACAAAAAGAGAAAGAGAAAGCAAGAAATGAGCAAAAACACAATAGAGAAAGAAATAGAAGAAAGAAAAGAGCACAAGAGAGGAATAAGGTGAGAAATTTGAAAGAAAGGTAAAAGAAACAAGGAACGAAGTGCCGGGATGACGCATGCAATCGAGCAAACGCATAATAGAAATGATTAACTGTATAGGTGCATTCATACCAACGTGCGGTTGTCAAATCTGTTAAGACTTAATCGCTAACAAAGTGGTTGTCTAAATGTGTGAGTCCAGGCAGGTGGTTAGTTGATTGGCAGTTCTGGCAACCCACCCGTACAACACCCGGTCGAAAGATAAAGTAAATATGACAGGACAGGACTCGGATATCAGTCTCGTGGACCCTTCAAATGAAGTTGAGGTAACAGATGTGGGTGCTATGAAAGAAGAGATGAGGAAACTAAAAGCACAAATGGCCGAAATGCATCGGGCATGGTCTCAGGGACATCCGGCACCACTATACCCCGCTAATCCATCTTACATCCCACCTCTGGCTCAGGCTCAGGAGCCCACCACTCCCCACGCATCTTCAACTCTCCCCTATTACACCCAGGGCTATGGTACTACTTCATATGCCCCTCCAGCTCCACCACCCAAACAGAACCCTCCCCCACTCATGGTTCCAGTCTTTGTGGAACCTCCCCCAGCCCCATTACATAGATCGTCCAGTGAGTCGCTATTCCAAGCTCATGACACCCAATATTACCCTCCCGAACCCACTTTTAAAACGCCTGAGCCATATACCTATACTCCCCATTTTGAAATCCCAGGAGAAGTTGAGAAACCGGTTAAGAATGCAGAACGGGAGGAAGTGATTCGTAAAGTCAAAAGCATGGAGCAATCCTTCAGGAACATGCATGGTTTAGGCAACCAAGTCAGCATTGCATACAAATATTTGTGCCCTTTCCCTGATGTTCAGTTGCCTGCGGGGTTTAAAATGCCGAAGTTTGACTTATATGAGGGGCACGGTGACCCAGTAGCCCATCTGCGTGGCTTTTGTAGCAAGATGAGAGGTGCTGGAGGGAAGGATGAATTGTTGATAGCCTATTTCGATCAAAGCTTGAGCGGGTCCGCGCTGGAATGGTACACGAGACAGGACCCCGACCGATGGTATACATGGGATGATTTGGCACAAGCATTCATTGGCCATTTTCAGTATAACCTTGAGATAGTCCCCGACCGTCTGTCATTGTTGAAGCTGGAAAAGAAGCCTGGGGAAAGTTTTAGAGAGTTTGGTTTCCGCTGGAGGGAACAAGCAGTAAGGGTTGATCCTCTGATGAGGGAGAGTGAGATGGTAGATTACTTCTTGCAAACATTGGAGCCTACCTATTTTGGTCATCTAGTGACATCTGTCGGAAAGTCATTTAATGAAGTGGTAAAGATGGGAGCCATGATTGAAGATGGATTGAAGTCTAACAAGATCTTGAGCTACTCGGCATTGAAAGCAACCACCCAGGCCATCAAAAGCGGTACCGGTGGTGTGCTCGGGAAAAAGAAGAAGGAAGAAGTGGCTACGATTGAAACTAGTACTTGGTCCAGGCCCAATAACCCTCCACCCTATTACAACCAACCCAGACCCCACCACCCAAATTACCAGTATACCCCATATGGCCCACCACAACACTACTATCCACCACCAGAACCACATTTTTCTATCCACCATGCCCAGACATACACTCAACCTCCGGTGTACTCGCAATGGCGTGCACCGACTCCCCAAAACACACATCCACCCCCACAAAACACCTATCCACCCCCAGGGCAAACAGACCAGGAACCGGCTTCCGCCCAAACCAAGCTTTTAGAAGTGAGAAGGCCCCAAACAGAAAAACATTTACTCCGCTGGGAGAATCTTACACCACTCTCTTCCATAGATTGAAACAGTTGGGAATGTTGACCCCAATTGAGTCCAAAGCACCAAACCCCCTTCCCAGAAACCTGGACCATTCTGTTAGCTGTGAATATTGCTCAGGGATGCCGGGGCACGATACTGAAAAATGTTGAAAATTGAAAAATGCGGTACAAAAACTCATTGATAATCGTCGTATTGAAGTACAGGCTCCAGAGGCTCCAAACATCAATCAAAACCCATTACCAGCGCATTATGAAGCCAATATGATCGAACTGATACATAAGGGGACAGAGCCTAAAAAACCCTCGCAGATGGTCATGGTGATCCGTTTTACGGAAGCCAAGGTCAAAGAAAAGACAGTTAGCATGAGGCCAGCGGTTCAGCTAAAAGCGATAAAAGATAAGCCAATGTTGGTAATGGGAAAAGGACCATTTGTTGCTGTAAAAAAGCCAGAGCCAGTCAAGTTAGTGGTACCGAGGTCATCATCTGCACCCGTGGTTGTTGTGAAAGGGGCCTACATAGAACCAGTTGTCATAAAGCCGGTAGTCCAATTACCCGTGGTTGATAGCAAAGTCGTACAGTGGAAATATGACAAGGTAGTGGTGACATACAAAGGAAAGGAAATTGAGAAAGAGAGTTGTGAAACACAAGGACTAACTCGATCGGGACGTTGTTTTGCTCCCGAAGAGTTGAGAAAGGCTAGGAGCGCTAAAGACAATCTAGTGCTAGTCAAAAAGGTTGTGACGGAAGAAGAGGCAGAAGAATTTCTAAAAAAGATGAAAGTGCAAGATTATTCCATTGTTGAACAATTGAGAAAAACACCGGACCAGATCTCGTTTTTGTCATTATTGATCCATTCTGACGAGCATTGCCGAGCTTTGATGAAGATATTGAATGAAGCTCATGTGCCCGACAAAATTTTAGTGAATCATCTGGAGACAATTGCCAACAAGATCTTTGAGGTAAACAGGGTAACATTTTCTGATGATGAATTACCTGTGGAAGGTGCAGAACACAATAAAGCTTTCTACTTGTCGGTCAAGTGTGAATATTCAATGGTTACTCAGGCGTTGATCGATAACGGGTCAAGTGCTAATATTTGTACGTTGTCCACATTGAACAAGTTGAAGATTGATGACAATAGAATCCGCAAAAATAGTATTTCAGTGGGGGATATTATACTCGAATTGACTATTGGCCCAGTCGAGTTCACTATGGAATTTCAGGTGTTGGATGCTGCAGTGTCCTACAATCTTTTGTTGGGTCAACCATGGATCCACGCGGTCAAAGCAGTGCCTTCCACACTGCACCAAATGGTCAAGTTCGAGTGGGACAGACAAGAAATCGTGTTATATGGGGAAGACCCCACATGCGCCATGAATGATGCCATTGTGCCCTTTATAGAAACTGAAGATGATAAGGGACCATGGGTTTATCAGGTCTTCGACACGATCCCGGTGAACAGAGTACCCGAGGGTAAAAGCATTCCATGTCCCAGGGTGGCAGCTGCGACCGTCATGGTAGTATCAGAAATGCTGAGTAATGGGTTCGTGCCAGGAAAAGGTCTGGGGCTGAGCTTCAGGGCATTGTGCAACCTGTTTCTCTGCCCAAAAATCTGGACACCTTCGTACTGGGGTTCAAACCAACAGCGGCAGATGTTAGAAGGGCTCGTAAATTGAAAAAGAAAGCTTGGGTTATTCCTAAACCGATTCCACGCTTGTCTAGGTCCTTCGTCAGGCCGGGTGGCAAGAAGCAGTCATTGGCAAAGGTGTCGGGTCCACTGATTGGTGTAGAGGGAAACTTGGATAAGGTGTTCGAGAGGGTATTTGCTGAAATAAACATGGTTGAGGCCAGGGAAGGGTCAAGCGGAGCAGATATACAGTACATCGGACCGCATGCTAACATCAACAATTGGGAAGCTACTCTTCTTCCAATTCTGAGGGAGTCGTGGTAGTGGGTTTTGTTTTCCTTTTGTCACCTGGATTATTCCAGGGTTTGTAATTCAGTTGCTATGTTCTGTCCGTTTGGATGAGCTAAAACCCTGTTATCTTTACATTCAATGAAATGCAATTTTCTTCTTTCTTCATTCCTAATTTTGTTTCCATTTTTTCTTTTCTTTGTGTACAGTTCTTTTTATGCTGATATCAATGATATGACATGCATGAGGAATCTTAGGCCCAGTTTTAAAAGTCAATCTAGCTCAGAAATAATAATACAAGAAATCGAGTGTGATAATGGGGTGGATTGTAACGACGATGAGGCTTATGAGGAAATTAGTAAAGAATTAAGTCACTTTGAAGAAAAACCCAAACCTAACCTAAATGACACAGAAGCAGTTAATCTAGGGGACCAAGACAATGTGCGGGAAACTAAAGTAAGTGTTCATCTGGAGCCACAACTCAAGGAGGAGATAATTAAAGTATTGCATGAGTACAAAGATGTTTTTGCATGGTCATATGATGATATGCCAGGTCTAAGCACCGATTTGGTGGTTCATAAATTACCCACTGATCCGGCACTCCTCCCTGTCAAGCAGAAGTTGAGAAAGTTCAAAACGGACATAAGTGTGAAGATCAAAGAAGAAATTACCAAGCAATTTGATGCAAAGGTTATTCAGATTACACGATATCCCACTTGGTTAGCTAATGTTGTGCCTGTGCCGCAGAAAGATGGCAAGACCAGGGTGTGTGTTGATTATCGAGATCTTAACAAGGCGAGTCCAAAAGACAATTTCCCACTGCCCAACATCCATATACTGATTGACAATTGCGCCAAACATGATATTGGTTCTTTTGTGGATTGTTACGCGGGTTATCATCAAGTTCTAATGGACGAGGAAGATGCAGAAAAGACGGCATTCATCACGCCGTGGGTAACGTATTGTTATCGGGTCATGCAGTTCGGTTTGAAAAATGTTGGGGCAACATATATGAGGGCCATGACAACAATATTTCATGATATGATACACAAAGAAATCGAGGTGTACGTGAATGATGTGATCGTGAAGTCTAGACAGCAGTCCGACCATGTCAGAGATTTGAGAAAGTTTTTTCAAAGGATTTGCAGGTACAATCTTAAGCTCAATCATGCAAAGTGTGCTTTCGGGGTGCCATCTGGGAAGTTGTTGGGGTTTATAGTCAGCCGGCAGGGTATTGAATTAGACCCGTCGAAGATCAAAGCTATTCAGGAATTGCCACCTCCAAGAAACAAAACTGAGGTGATGAGTTTGTTAGGAAGATTGAACTATATTAGTAGGTTCATTGCTCAGCTCACGACAACTTGTGAGCCGATTTTCAAATTGTTGAAGAAAGACGTCGCGGTCAAATGGACTGATGAATGTCAGGAGGCTTTTGATAAGATAAAGGGGTATTTGTCGAACCCACCCGTGTTGGTCCCGCCAGAACCAGGGAGGCCTTTGATTCTATAACTGACGGTTTTGGATAATTCATTCGGCTGTGTACTGGGGCAGCATGATGTGACGGGTAGAAAGGAGCAGGCTATCTACTATCTCAGCAAGAAGTTCACATCTTACGAGGTTAAGTATACTCATCTGGAGAGGACATGTTGCGCCCTAACTTGGGTGGCACAGAAGTTGAAACATTATTTGTCATCCTACAGCACCTACCTTATATCTCGCTTGGACCCATTGAAGTATATTTTTCAGAAGCCTATGCCTATAGGGAGGCTTGCAAAGTGGCAGATCCTACTTACAGAGTTTGACATTATCTATGTGACACGGACTGCGATGAAAGCACAGGCATTAGCTGATCATTTGGCTGAGAACCCCGTCGATGAACATTACGAACCTTTGAAAACTTATTTCCCTGATGAAGAGGTGATGCACATTGATGAATTGGAACAAGGTGAGAAGCCGGGATGGAAACTTTTCTTTGATGGGGCTGCAAATATGAAAGGCGTGGGAATAGGAGCGGTACTTATTTTTGAAACAGGTCAGCATTACCCTGTTATAGCTCGGCTTCATTTTTACTGTACGAACAACATGGCAGAATATGAGGCGTGTATATTGGGATTGAGATTAGCTGTAGATATGGGTGTACGGGAAGTCTTGGTCATGGGTGACTCGGACCTACTGGTACACCAAATTCAAGGAGAATGGGAAACACGGGATCTAAAGCTTATACCGTACCGGCAATGTCTACATGAGCTTTGTCAGCGGTTTCAGGCTATAGAATTCAAGCACATTCCAAGGATTCATAATGAGGTTGCCGACGCTTTGGCTACTTTGGCGTCGATGTAGCATCATCCAGACAAGGCTTATGTTGATCCATTGCAAATTCAGGTTCGTGATCAGCATGCTTATTGTAATATGATAGAAGAGGAAATCGACGGCGAGCCGTAGTTCCATGATATCAAAGAGTACATCAGGACGGGAGTGTATCCGGTACAGGCCACCGGTGATCAGAAAAGAACGATTCGGCGATTGGCAAGCGGGTTTTTCTTTAGTGGATGAGTGTTGTACAAAAGAACTCCAGACCTCAGGTTGTTGAGATGCATGGACACAAGACATGCCACATCTATCATGACTGAGGTACATTCTGGGGTTTGTGGACCGCATATGAGTGGGTACGTTCTAGCAAAAAAGATTCTCCGAGCAAGTTATTATTGGCTCACTATGGAGCAGGATTGTATCAGTTTTGTGCGTAAATGTCATCAGTGCCAAATGCATGGAGATTTGATTCATTCTCCACCATCAGAACTACATACGATGTCCACACCATGGCCTTTTGTTGCATGGGGCATGGATGTTATTGGGCCAATTGATCCAGCAGCGTCAAATGGGCACAGGTTTATTCTGGTAGCTATAGACTATTTTACCAAATGGGTGGAAGCTAAGACGTTCAAGCCTGTGACTAAGAAAGCTGTGGTCGACTTTGTGCACTCAAATATCATATGTCGGTTTGGAATTCCGAAGGTAATCATCACGGATAATGGGGCTAATCTTAATAGTCATTTGATGAAGGAGACATGTGAGCAGTTTAAGATTACCCATAGGCATTCTACTCCATACCGTCCCAAGGCAAATGGTGCGGTTGAAGCAGCCAATAAGAATATAAAGAAAATACTCCGGAAGATGGTTGAAGGGTCTAGACAGTGGCATGAGAAGTTACCTTTTGCATTGTTAGGGTACCGCACCACCATTCGTACCTCGGTGGGGGCGACTCCTTATTCATTGGTGTATGGCACCGAGGCAGTAATACCTGCAGAGGTGGAAATCCTGTCTCTGTGAATCGTTGCGGAGGCTGAGATCGATGATGATGAATGGGTGAAAAGCCGCCTTGAGTAGTTGAGCTTGATTGACGAGAAGATATTGGCATCAGTGTGTCATGGTCAACTGTACCAACGAAGAATGGCAAGAGCATACAACAAGAAAGTGCGTCCAAGGAAATCCGAAGTCGGACAGTTAGTACTGAGGCGGATTTTGCCTCATTGGGCTGAAGCAAAAGGAAAATTCGCCCCAAACTGGCAGGGACCATTTGTAGTAACCAAAGTGTTGTCTAACGGTGCATTGTATTTGATAGATGTAGAAGGGAAATGTATAGAAATGACCATCAATTCCGATGCGGTCAAGAGATATTATGTATGATTTCTTTATTTCTGAATGTATCAGTTTGTATTTGGCATATCTTAAAGATTGAAATGACGAAGGCGTTTTGTCCTGCTATCCAAACAACTTTATGCCTTGTCATCCCCTTTGAGTCTTACTTATTTTTCATATCCCTCTTTCGGAATCAATGGCACTATCAAGGAATACAGGTGTCGAGCATAAAAGAAAGAAAAGAAAAGCAAAGGAAAAAGAAAATAAAAGGAAAGAAAAAGAAAAAAAAAGAAGGAAAAAAGAAGAGAAAAGAAAAAATGAAAAGTGAAGGAAAAGAGAAAGAGAAGAAAAGAAAAGAAGAAAAGAAAAGGAGAAAAAGAGGAGAAAAGAAGGGAAAAGAATATGAAAAGAAAGAAAAGGAAAAAACAACACACAACAACAAAGGTAATTATGATAAGTGAACTACGTTTGACTTGATCCCGAAAGGGTACGTAGGCAGCCTTACTCCGAGGTTCAGTCATACCAAAATAAAAATCCAAAAAATCCCCAAGCAAGAAACTGGGGCAGAAGTTGTGATTGTTGTGAAAAGTTGGATTCTGAAAGTTGTAATTTGAACCCATTTGAATTGTTTTGAGCCTTTTATACCTTTCTTTCTAACCCAATCCAAAAGCCTACATTACGGTCCGAAGAAAGACCTTCTGATTAATTTTTTGAGAAATGCCAAGTCGAGCAGGTAGCGGTAATTCGTGGCAATGGCAACACTCTGGTACAAGCAAGAAACAACAAAGTAAAAAAATGAGAGAGTCTTATTGGTGAAAACCTTCACAGGCACCATAAGGCGACGGGAGTTGAGAGAAAAATAAATGAGAGAGTCTTATTGGTGAAAACCCTCGCGGGCACCTTAAGGCGAAAGAGAGTTGAAAAATGGTTAATTGGCAAAAGGTCTGTGGGTAGAAAACTGTTTCGAGGCACTGCAGGATGAACAAAGTTAGGGTTTGGGTCAAGTAATCAAGTGATGGAAATTCTGGGACAACAAAGTATGGCAATTGAAAGTTGGTTAGTTGGACAGATTGGGCCGATTAATCCAAAATGCATGTCATGACCATTGGTACCGGCTGTTTCGCTCAGATAAGTTTCTTTTCCTTCTCTTTTTAAACAGTCATCTGGTTTTGGATTCTTCTTATCCTTAACTCAAAAAATCATTGCATCTCATTTTCTTTTGAGGGTTTTATCTAGCTAAGATGTTTCAGTGACAGTTTTGTTCAATGCAAGCGAAAAGGACTTCAAAGCTCACTACCATCTTCCGAAAATAGTAAAGCATAATGTTGTTAGAGCATGTCAACAGCAACATGATGTAAAAATGGAATATGGGAAGTCGCAGGAAGTTTCATCGGTGGAATAATTGGGCAACGTTGTGGGAAATGTAAAAGTTCAGACAAAGGGGTCGGAGGTATGAAACAACAGCACGGGTACAAAACATTCGGGTTGTCAGAGGTTGGTGAATTCGAAGGTCATTCAGAAAGTCAAGCGGTTCAGGGTCAGTTCAAGGAAGTCAGTCAACACAAAGCAAGGCAGTGGAAGGATTTTTCAGCAAGAATGCCATCAACTAACCACCATTTTAAACTAAAGAAATTTTATTTGATTGAAACAGGGGCAGAAAAGTTAGTTGTTGAGGAAGAATTCTCCAGGAGGGAAAAACAAGCAGTAATCAGGTTTGACCGCAAAGTGCGGTTTGATTAAATACGAGATAATCATGAATAGCATAGGGGAATATAATTTGGTTGCGAAGTTTGCATATTTAGGATAAAATTCAAGTTGTCAGGACCTTCCTGGATAATAGGATATAGTTTAAAACCCTTGTAGATAACATGATGTAGTGAGAGTAATACCTTAGGTTTGTAATTATGAGGAGTTGTCAGGACCTCCCTGGATAATAGGATTTAGCTTTCAATTCTTAGTAATATGTGATAATATGATTCAGTTTAACACTCACTCATACACCCAGCTTCCAAACTGGGGCAGGAAAATTTTCGTTGGTTGATTATTTGTTGAAGTCAGGAGTCCGCCCAGAGAACAGAGACATACTTTTCAAGTTTGATGTCAGGAGTCCGCCTGAAGAACGGAGACATACAGTTTAAATTTTTAAAAGTCAGGAGTCCGCCTGGAGAATAGAGACATTCAATTTCAAATTCAGAAATCAGGAGTCCGCTTGGAGAATAGAGACATACAGTTAAAATTTTAAGCGGTCGAAATCAGGAGCCTGCCTGGAGAACGGAGGTATTAAATTTTTAAGTAGTCGAAGTCAGGAGCCCGCCTGGAGAATGGAGGTATTAAAATTTTTAAGTAATTGAAGTCATGAGCCCGCCTGGAGAATTGAGGTTGTTATATTTTAAGTTGTAGTTGAAGTCAGGAGCCTGCCTGGATAATAGAGGAATACATACAGTTCAAGTTTCAGAAGTTGGGAGCCCGCACAGATAATAGAGGAATACATTCAAGTTCAAGTTTATTCAAGTCCCGCAAGTTGAAGAGAAGGAACAACATCTCAGTTAGCAATTTGAAGTAACAACAATGGATTTCACCAAGAGAATACAAGATCACAGGACAACAAGGAAGTACAAGAACAAGTTTGAAGAATTTAGATAGGATTTTGTAATCTGTAGCTTGTAGCCTAGGCTAGCTCCTTTTATTTTTTGGTGTAATAAGGGAGGTCAGCAAGCAGTAACAGCAACAAGCGCAGTGAAATCACATCTCCTGGTAGTCCCAGCTACCAGACATTCCCGAACTACACTGACCTGATTCCTGTTTAGCCCAGGATATGTAGGCAACTACTGAAGCAGGGTACGGTCAAACTTTTCAAAAAATGCTTCACACGGAATTTTCAAACGGTCAAAAATCGCTCGTATTTGCTCACTTATCTTTGCTAGAAAACTTTTCATGTTTCCGAGCAAAGAGGGACAGCTGTGAGCACGTGATTTTTGCCCTATATATGAATTATTCCCAAAATTCAAACAAAAAATGATTTTGTTTTATTTCTACAATTTTGGTGAATTTTTGTGTCATTTTTCTGTTAATTGTTTGCATTTTATTTGTGCTTGATCAATTCATAATTCATATAAAATATGCATTTGCATTTAGGATATAATTTCATACTTTTAGGATCAATTATGGGTTGGTTTGTTTTAGAATCAAGCATGAAAAATTACAAAATATTTCACTTTTGCATTTTAATTGTTTTAAATCGTGAATTTGGCGTAAAATAGGTTTAGATAGTTTTAGAATTTAATTAGTTTAGCTTTGGAATATTAGGACTCTATTTTAATTAGGGGAAAAAAATATAAAAAATAGTATAAAATGGAAAACAAAAGGAAATAATAAGATAATAAAAGAAAAAGAAAAATGATAAAACAAAGAAGGCTGCCCGAAATTGGGCCATTTTTGTGGTCTCAGCTTGGCCCAATCCCAAGCCATGCACCGTTCAATTAACACATCCCAAATTCCCCAACCCGGTCCGGTTCCTAACAAGTCCAAACGACGCCGTTTCTCAGTGCACCTGATCTCAGCCGTTGAGGTTATTAGATCGAACGGTCCGGAAGCCCCCACTCTTTAATATATATATGTCCGAAACATTACCCCCCCCCCTCACCTCTGTCTCTCACCTTCCTCACCCTACCTCTCCTCTCAAACCCTAATCCAAGCCGCCCCCAAACCCCTCGTCGGCGGGAAATGCAACGTACGTCGTTCAACCCTAAGCTTACACCACAGATCCCTCATGAACTCCTCTTTCCAACCATACCATTGGTTTCCCTCGAATTACAACCAAGGCCGTCGAATATTGATTTTTAGTTTTCCGGCCAAGTCATTACTTTGTCCAAACTGGCCCAAAATCACACCACACCATCCCCAGACGTCCCTCAACCCAAATCCATGACCATCTTCCTTCGAATCTCGGTGAAGCGGCTCGAATTTCAGATCTAAGAATTTCTGGTCAAAACCCTAACCCAAAATCTTTGTGATTTTGGACCGTAATATCCTTAACCATGTGTTCTCTTGTAAAAACATATGGTTAGGGATGTTATGTGTCAAAAATCTGGAAAGATTCGAACGTCAGCAACTGGCCGGAGTTTCTCGTGCTTCAGTGAGTTTTCCTGCTTCTTTTTACTTGCATGGTTGAAGTTTTAGTTATAGTTTTGATTTCATTAAGTGTTCTGTTAATTTTACGATTTATTTTTGTGTATTAGTATAGTTTAAATTTTCTTTGTTCCTTGTTCCATCTGTTTTAATCAGTGAAACATCTTCGCATTTTTAGTTTTGTTTTAGTTTGATGCATGTGTCATTTGTTAGTTAATCATAGTTTTAATTTCAGAATCGGCATAATTGATTAGTTTGGATTCGATACCATTATGTCCATTAAATGTTAGCTAAATGTTTAGGTTAATTTCAATTTCTTTTTAGTTCTGAATTTGATGTTCGAATGGTCGATTGTGAGCTTATTGGTTAAAAGTTAGTTTAATTTCATTTAATGTTGACTATTAGCTTAAGCTTTGCTTTGATTGATCCTGATCTCTGGTTTTCCTAATTTGTTTGAGTTTGTGTGATTGAACAATTGGGATTGGTTAGTTCAATTAGTTAATTTCTGAGTTCTAATTAATCAGTCCTAGTTAGTTTTGAATTAATTTAGGGAATTGGTTATAGATGTTAAGAATGTAGGTAGAATCAGTAACTTTGAAAAGCTTTCAGGGGTAGTTTGGGCATGGAAAAGGGTAATTCTGATAGGAATAGTAATTTCAAAGTAAAAGAAAGGGTAGTATAGGTATTGCATGGGTAGAAGAATACCCTAGGGCCTTTTAGAATAGGATTTTAGTGTACATTTCAGCACAATAGAGGTGCTTACTTGAGTAACAAGTTAGAAATAAGAGGTCACTATCGTCTTAACTGACCTCTCCTTTTCCATTTTTATTCAATTTCCAGGTATTTCTCATGCTCAAGCAATGCTGAAAATTACTGCCACTTGTAGAAAACAAATTTGAAGTGTGAATAATAGGAAACACATGCTTACACTTGAATATTTACCTTTACTGTTCATTTTTGTTGGTTGATTCATTTGGACTGGAATTTCAGTAATGTTAATGAGATTACAAGCTGTATAACTGGACAATGTTGTGCGGTTTTAATTTGTGGACTTGTGATTTGAATTAGTTTAGAAATAGTTAGTCCACTTTGAGTTTGGGTCATTACCTTGTTCATGTCCATGTGATTAAGTGAAATAATGAAATTAAGTTGCTATCACATGTTGTTAAATTTAAACTGTTTATGATTGCCATCTTTAGTAATATGTAGGAGCCACCAATAGACGAAAAATAATTTGCCGCCTATGTTTCACATTGAATGCAACAGGGATCAGGAATAAAAATGGCGTTAAAGTACAAAGTTGGCTTCTATAATTTTAGGTAAATGCAGTGCAAATTGCACCGAATAGCATTGGGGACTAATTGGGCCGTTTGGTGTTGTGTTACCGCCCAGGCTCGATCCCTGATTGTTTCTGCAAAGAATTGAAATAGGCCTCCTTTTAAGGGCCTAATTTGTGAGGGGTCGGTAACTTATCACGTGGGGCATCCCTATGGGCCCAAATTCATGTGGGTGTTGGGTTGCTCTAACAAGTAGTGTTAAAATTAAATTAAATAAGTAGAGATAACTATTAATAGAAGAACTACAAGACCTTTTAGGATACCTTTTTTTAAAAAAAAGAGAGATAAATAGAATGAGACGAGCCTCGCCAAATAAATAAATAAATTGTGAGGCCCTCAACGAATGATTATTAAAATAATTAAAATTTGGGAGGGTTGTTTAGTGAATTTTACGGCCTTCTCCAAAATAATAATACGTTAGAATCTTTAGGCACGCTTTAATTAAATTACTCTCTTAAATCCGGGTGCGCATTGATGTGGCCCAAATCTAAATCTCGACGAAGTCGAAATGTGTCGACAACCACGGGTGCATTGATTGCGACGTGGTTCGAAACGCGTTTGCACGACGTCGCAATTCTTTTAGAATAAACAATGATAAAAAGCGGTTTACGAATAAAAGACACATAAGCTAGCATGTATTAAAGTCCAATAAAATCAAATGCAACAGTTAAGCGACCGTGCTAGAACCACGGAACCCGGGAATGCCTAACACCTTCTCCCGGGTTAACAGAATTCCTTATCTAGATTTTTGGTGCGCGGACTGTAATACAGAGTCATAAATTTCCTCGGTTCAGGATTCAATCGGTGACTTGGGACACCATTAATATCCCAAGTGGCGACTCTGAAATAATTAATAATTAAATCCTGTTCTGATTGTCCTTTAATTGGAAAAACTCCTTTACGCCCTTCCGGGGGTGTAGGTGAAAAGGAGGTGTGACAAGTATACTTGAACTCCAGCATATTATACTGGAGTTCCAGGATAAGTATGCTGGAACTCCAGCATAATATGATGGAGTTCCAGCATAATATGATGGAGTTCCAGCATAAGTACACTAGAACTCCAGCATAATATACTGGAGTTCCAGCAAGTATACCGGTCCAGTATAATATGCTGAAAGTTCATACACAAGTGCTCGAATCTCCAGTATATTATGATGGAACTTTCCGTGTGTTGGAGTTCCAGCATAATATGCTGGAAGTTCATATACAGGTGCACCGAACTCCAATATATTATACTGGACCGGTCTCTATTGCAGCAAAATAGTGACTATTTTTCATTGGCTTGGTAAATACTGGCTATTTTTAAATGACCAGTCCGAAAACTGGCTAGACCGTGCTATTTTTACGAATATACTTGCAAAGTGTATGTAGTTGAAATTATAAGATGATCGAACTATTGAAATTTTTACTAAACGTCGACTAACCAACATTAACTTGATTATTGTGGTTTATAAAATGGACCAAACAAATATAATTGATAAACATGATTTGGGCTGATTATTTATTGAAGGGAACTTACACAAATGTTCCAAATTAGTCTCAATTTACCAACCTCTAGACATTAGTCACAAACTTACCAAAACTAGCCAAGCACATATAAAAATTAAAAAATCAAATAAATAAGGTTCTTTCTCTCAAAGAATCACATGCAGAAATCTCCTTCCAAATGTTTAAGCATGATTAACAACATTAGATGCAAGACGGAAAGGAAATTTCATGGATGAGGTAGCAAATAAGGTAATGAAATACAAAATATATATACAACATTCTAAAAATCTAAGCAAAAAAGGAAATTTTCAATGGGTATAGTTGAAATTCATTGAAAATATATAGATAAATCAATATACAAAATTTGAGGAAGATTGAAGGTGATTTGGACTGGTTTTGTATCAAAATTCGTAATTAAATCGAGTTCAAAAAATTCTTCTACGACACGTGTATCAAACATTTATCACGCATGTATCTCACACACAGGTACACATGGATATACATGTGATACACAATTGATACAAGTATGATACATATGTGATACACAAATGATACACAGTGTAATACACATATTATTTGTTTTCATATTCATTTTTTACTTCGAATTTTCAATTCAAACCACCTCAAAATATCACTAAATCATCCCAAAACTGAGATTCAAGCTCCTTAAGATGTACCGAATATATTTTAATAACATCCACTTAAAAGAAAGCAAAAATTTAACCTTTTTTTGCTACAAATATGTCATGACCCAAACTAAAACCCTATCGTGATGGCGCCTATCGTAGTACTAGGCAAGCCGACACATTACCAAAACAAATCGATATTTCCATTTCAAAGATAGTTCCAAAACTATGTAATATAAAATCTCCATAAAAGAGTTCAAACTAAAATAAAAGCGCGGAAGGAAAGCCTGACATCGGGGTGTCACTAGTCATGAGCATCTACTACAACCGTCTAATAATATCAAGACTAACATAGTCTGGAAATAACTGAATACAACTAAGGAAGATAAAGAGAGAGAGGAAAGCAGGGCTGCGATCTCCAGACAGCTACCTTTCTAACTTCGATGGATCCGCAATTGAATAAATCAACACCCGCTATCGTGTCCAGAAATACCTGGATCTGCACACAAGGTGCAGGAAGTAACGTGAATACGCCAACTCAGTAAGTAACCAAAGTAAATAAAGGCTGAGAAGCAGTGACGAGCAATAAAACATATCAAGTTCATATCATGAAATCTCAGTAAAATACAACACACTTTTAAAAGTAGAGTTTGAATCAAATCATTTCATTTAAACTCAGTTTCAGAAAAATCATTTGAGATATTTTTTAACAGTTCTCAAACGGAGGCTTAGTGCAATAGTGAGAAAAAGGATGAAATCATAAAATGCCCTCGGGCAAACATCACTCGCATATAGCCCATCGGGCAAACATAAATCATAAACTGCCCCTCGGAAAAATATGAATCATAAATAACCCCTCGGACAAACCTCACCATCACTCATATGCAGCCCCTCGGGCAAACCTCACAATCACTTGTAAACATCCCTCGGGCATAACATCACTCCGAATCAGGGTATCCGCGCTCACTAAGGGTGTGCAGACTCCGGAGGGGATCCTTCAGCCCAAGTGCTATAACAAGTCAACTCGTGGCATAAATCAATCAGGCCCTCACTCAATCATGAATCAGTAACAACATGCTGCGGTGTGCAGCCCGATCCCATAAATATTCTCACAAAACAGGCCCTCGGCCTCACTCAGTCATAAACCTCTTAAGCCACTCGGGCTATCAGTAAAAATAGGGTGCTTAGCCCAAAATAACATTTTATATGCATCAAAACAGGGTAATAAAAACTGAGTTATGAAATCAGTAAGTATAACATGACTGAGTATAGATTTTCAACCGAAACAATGAGAGGATAATAAGAAAAAGGCCACTAAGGGTCCAAGCAGCTCTGGCACAAGGCCCAAATATGGCATTCAACCCAATTTACAGAAATTCTTTCTAAAACATATAAGTATCATATAGTTTCAACCAAATATGCATCTCATAGTTGCTACGGGATGGACCAAGTCACAATTCCCAACGGTGCACGCCCACACGCCCGTCACCTAGCATGCGCGTCACCTCAAAGTCGTAAAACGATACGAAATCCAAGGTTTCATACCCTCAGGACTAGATTTACAATCGTTACATACCTCAAATCGGTTAAATCTCTATTCCGCGACGATCTTTACCCTCGACTCGACCTTTAATTGCTCTGAATCTATTCACAACTAGAACAATACCATTAATATGCGCTAATGGAATGAATTTCACAAGAAAAACTATCAAATTAAGCACAAATCCCGAAATCCTCTCAACCCCGGCACCCAACCCTCTCACTCACGAGTCCAACCATACCAAATTTATCAAAATCGGACCTAATTTGACCCCTCAAATCTCCAAATCAAAATTTCAAGTTCCCAAGCCTTAATCCCTTCACTTTCATCCCTAATTTCTACTAATTACATGCTTAAATATGCAAATCACCATAATCACGAGTATTAGGCTCAAGTAACTTACCTCAATGAAAACCCCCTTGATTCCCTCTTCAAAACTCTCCAAAAGCTTCAAAATCTGAATAGCAATGGTGAAGAATACCCAAAATTCGCAAAGTGTGCAATATATACCTTCTGCCTAGGCCTTCCGCCTACGGGACCGCACCTGCGGTCCAATCGCCACACCTGTGCAATTTTGGGTCCACTTAACCGCCCAGACTCCGCAACTACGACCAGGCCTCGCAGGTGCGTCCAACCTTACGCACCTGTGCTCCTTCCTCTAGTTCCAAAACTCCATATCTGCGATCATTTTATGCTCTTGCGGCCCTCACACCTGCGGTTCCTCTTCCGCAGGTGCAGAAACACCAGAAGAGCTCAGACCATCAGCCATTTCAACTGTTTACAACACCAAAACCAATCTGCTAACCCTCCGAACACACACGAGGTCCTCGGAACCTCAACCAATAATACCAACGAGTCACATATCAACATACGAACTTAGTTGAGCCTTCAGAAGACCTAAAACAATATCAAAACACCAGATTAACCGTGGATTCAAGCCTAAGAACTTCTAAACTTCCAAATTTCACAAACGATGCCAAAACCCACTAAATCACGTTCGAATGACATCAAATTTTGCACAAACGTCACAAATGACACTACAAACCTACTCCAGCTTTCGGAATTCCATTCTGACCCCGATATCAAATTTTCTACTGCCGACCAAAATCACCAAATTTCCAACTTTCACCAATTCAAGCCTAATTCCACTACGGACCTCCAAATCACAATCCGGATGCGCTCCTAAGTCCAAAATCACCCTACGGAGCTAACGGAACCCAGAGTTGTTTCAAAAGTCATCAAATCGCTGTATAACCTTACCATGAACATACGTGGGGTGTTCCCACGTCACCCTATCCCACATAGGTCCGATAGCACAACACAACAGAAATTTCACAATTCACTCTAGCCCATAACCTTAGAATCAAATTTCCATTTCCGATATTATCTATAAGATTAGAATCTCACATCTATACACTGAATAAGTCTAAACACGCTGTATCAAGCCATAACTGCAACTCAAGATGAAATCACATGATATACCATACAACTCAAACACTCATAGCGATAACTTCTAATCACAACAGCTGCTCAAACAACCCAATACCGGTAATAAACCTCTTATCAAACAAAGCCTCATTCCAACACTTTCGTATACTGCCAATGATGAAAGAAACATACAAAAATCATAACCATTCCTCAGATCAACCAGTCATGGAGTTCCCTCTCTTTCGGCAAGGACTATAGTAAATTTCTAAGCCGAATTTCTATATTATCCTTCCAACATGCTGAAATCGAATCCGATAGTATTCATCCTAGGTTCAATGACCTCATCTCATCCAACACGACTCCTCTAGTGCCATGACACATCAATACCATCTAAAGCCACAACCCATGTAATCCGCGCACCAATAAGCAACAATCCAAATGTACTCAAATCATGAAAAATGACTCAAATGAGAGAGCTGTACTGCAAGCTCACCAATACCACCTCAACACGATGCTAAGAACCCATCACACACTGTAGAACCAAAATACATGAATCTAACCCATAGGACCATACCCCAACATGACTTTGTTGCAATGCGCGACCCCATCCAAATGCTGGTTTGCATATATACCTCGAGACACCCTGCTCCAAATCCATACCCATTCAAAATTCGACATCAAGAACCCAAAGTGCATCACCATAACCACGGAGAGCAAATAACATAATTCCACTATCTGAAAGAACATAGCCAACGTGCAATCAACCATGCAATACCTGAATACTCATCTTGCTCAAGATCCCGCTATAAGCCCAAATAAAACCGCACCATATGTGCATATAACCAACAAACCATAACTCATCGTAGCATAGAATAGTAACTCACAAATAAATCTCGGAACATGAATACACTTAACAACAACCGAATGGCACCTCTCAACAGTAGTAGTTCGGAGTCAACATATCTGACTCGATGCAGAACACACATCCATATTGGGCCTACCAATGAACCCCAAATCAACTTTGGTCACCCACAATAGATGGATAACTCTCCAAAAGTTCACAATGACTGAATCATAGCACATACTATTATCTGGCTAGCTTGCCCACATCTTCACAGTCCACAACGACGAAACAATCTACTTACGAGAACTCCCAGTTCCCAAATCCATAGATCATACGAATCACCATCTCTGATCTCAACTCCACCGCCTGAATGTCCACACTTCGCCAATTATACGGTCATCCCACAAGGAATATTTCTAAAATCCTTTTGTGCCACAAGGCAAAATTTGAACTCCAGCA
Organism: Nicotiana sylvestris; assembly: GCF_000393655.2. Classification (NCBI taxonomy): domain Eukaryota; kingdom Viridiplantae; phylum Streptophyta; class Magnoliopsida; order Solanales; family Solanaceae; genus Nicotiana; species Nicotiana sylvestris. The sequence continues at coordinate 153,116,587 of NC_091063.1, read as the reverse complement.
GTCGATCAAACAAGAGAGTGTCGCAATACCAATGAAGTATCCATAACTCAAACACATCGCCCCTTTCTAAATGTATACTCTCATCCACCCATACCCATTACTAATATCATTTACCTAGTCATCTGAAACTGTCCATGCTGCCTAAAAATTTATGACCTTCCTTTCAGAACTGGACCATGACCTTACACATGCAAATCTCAATCCTACACAACATACTGCATATACCATGCCATCCTATGATAAATATGAGAACTTTATAATCCACTCCAAGTCACAAGCAACTACGTACTCAACTAGCTAAGAACGTTCCATTTGATCCTATTTATGAGAAAATCACTATACATCACATGCTCCTCACGCCAGTAGAAAATACACATCTCTAATTGTGGTAGAAACTATCAAGAACTCTCTGAATCCCATTTGCACAAAACCAAACTTGTCAGGACTGAATCCTTCTAACTCAACTAAGCTATGCAGGTCACCAGAAACCCAATAGTCTTGCCACGAAACACCTGTAGAAACTCATTACCTCATACACACCCAAAGAACTAATCATACCCACTACCAAGATGTCCTATCTATCCGAGTCTCTGAATTACCTTCAAATTAATACCTCTCCTCGCCATAACACCACAATCCCAACTCGGACTCACCACACGAGACCCGAGCATAGAACCACACCGCCCTAAGGCTCATAAGTCGTTGAATACTCTTTTAAATATCCCCAAAAGTACCACATTCAAAATACTTACCCTAAAAGACTTCTTGCGAATCTTAAGTCATTATCTTCCTAATACTGATATGTAGAATCTATAATGATATAGAAATGCCACAAGTCTTGACACCCTCCAATGTAAACCTCAACTTCTAGCCAAATACACATCATGAAGATCCTCAATTGTTACATATAAATCTTGAATCCATTAGAACCATTCTCGGAAATCATCCACTCTACTCAGGTCTTAGTTAAAATGATCAAATGAACCGAATGACATGTGCCCTATTAGCACTCCAACATACTAGGAAGTAACACCACCTTAATGCAACCAAATAAATTCCTACTCTATGCACATTACATCCTTCATCAATAACAATTCAAGTCATTCTGTGATTCTCATACACCTATAAAGTATAACACAAACCTTATCCAGAATTTCTTTTACTCGAGTCATCATCGATCTTAACCCTTATAAGCCACAACTGATTCACCAGTATACCTCAAACTGAAACCAACACAACACATAACCATGCAATCAACAAATCAATAGTAGACGTCCCACTTGGCTTAAAGTCATAGATCAAAACACAGAATTACTCATGATACACATACTCTATTATTGCCATACTGCCATAGTGAGATTCAGCTAAATTATTCATAATCTCATGCAACACAACCCATCTAATACCTCAATCATTTGCAATTATCGCATTCACCCTCGTAGCAGTCAAGACAACTCTCATACGTGATCCAAACTCAAACTGCAGCACATATAACTCACTAGTAAAAGAGGACTCGCTACAAAACAACATAGGGGTCACACACCCTCAGGACACTCCACAGGAGATAACCCCACTTGTTTCGCCTCAAACTAACATTTCTTTATACCCTTCCACGTCATCACCATCACACAATCACTTAATATTCCCGAGTCTGAACTCATCACAACATGAAATCTACTTTATTCCCCAACTAAACAACATGGAAAGATCCTTCAACATACCTGTAACTCAGGGCTATACATCAAATCAAGATGGAAGTCAAGCACCAAATAGTTCTTTCTACACCTCGACCAGACACTTCTCGTCACATTCAATTCATATGAACACATCTCGTAGTCACATCATTCTCATCATGTAGCCATCCGGCCATCACTTCCACTAATAAGGACACTATCAGACATATAAATCCAAAGCACGTGCGCACACAATCAACACCTCAGTGCTCAAGTTACAGACAAAGCCTAGCCTCAAGTCCTCCAGACTGGCCCAACATCAACACATAAAAAACACATCTCGCACCTCATTTAGGGAATCACAAGCCGTCTATGCACAGTTGATACTGAGCGCTTATGTGCGCGCACGAATGTGTGGAAGGAATTCAAGGAGTTATGCTTCAAGCTGAATCAATGTCGCACAATAAGAATTCAAGAATGTAGGATTTCCTAAAGGTCTTGCAGCCTCTCGAAGATAAGTACATACATCTCCGTACTGATCCACAAGATTCTACTAAACCCGCTCATGATCCGTGAGACCTATGTAACCTAGGCTCTGATACCAACTTATCACGATCCAAAACTAACCCTGTCGTGATGGCTATCGTGGTACTATGCAAGCCGATACATTACCGAAACAAATCGATATTTCCATTTCCAATATAGTTCTAAAACTATTTAATATAAAACCTCCATAAAAGAATTCAAATTAAAATAAAATTGCGAAAGAAAAGCTCGACATCGGGGTATCACTAGTCATGAGCATCTACTACAACCGTCTGACAATATCAAGACTAACATAGTCTGGAAATAACTGAATACAACTAAGGGAAGATAAAGAGGGAGGAAAGCAGGGCTGCGATCGCCAGGCAGCTACCTTGCTAACTCTGACAGAACTGCAACTGAATAATCAACACCCGTTACCGGGTCTAGAAATACCTAAATCTACACACAAGGTGTAGGGAGTAATGTGAGTACGCCAACTCACTAAGTAACCAAAGTAAATAAAGGCTGAGAAGCAGTGACGAGCAATAAAAAATATCAAGTTCATATCATGAAATCTCAATAAATACAACATGCTTTTAAAAGCAGAGATTGAATCAAATCATTTTGTTTAAACTCGGTTTCAGAAAAATCATTTGAAGATATTTTTCAATAGTTCTCAAATGGAGGCTCAATGCAATAGTGAGCAAAATGATGAAATCATAAACAACCCCTCGGGCAAACATCACTCGCATACAGCCCCCCGGGCAAACCTTACCATCACTCATATACAGCTCATCAAGCAAACCTCACAATCACTCATAAACAACCCCTCGGGCATAACATCACTCAGAATCAGGGTACCCGCGCTCACTGGGGGTGTGCAGACTCCAGAGGGACCCTTCAGCAAAAGCGCTATAACAAGCCACCTCATGGCATAAATCAATCAGGCCCTCGACCTCGGTCAATCATGAATCAGTAACAACATGGTGCGACGTGCAACCCGATCCCATAAATATCCTCACAAAATAGGCCATCGGCCTCACTCGGTCATAAACCTCTCGAGCCACTCGGGCTATTAGTAAAAATAGGGTGTTCAGCCCAAAATAACAGTTTATATGCATCAAAATAGAGTAATAAAGATTGAGTTATGAAATCAGTAAGTATAACATGACTGAGTATAGATTTTCAACCGAAACAGTGAGAGGATAATAATAAAAAGGCCTCTAAGGGTTCAAACAGCTCTAGCACAAGGCCCAAATATGGCATTCAACCCAATTTATAGAAATTCTTTCTAAAACACATAAGTATCATATAGTTTCCACCAAATATGCAACTTATAGTTGCTACGGGATGGACCAAGTCACAATCCCCAACGATGCACGCCCACATGCCCGTCATCTAGCATGCGCGTAAAACGATACGAAATCCGAGGTTTCATACCCTCAGGACTAGATTTACAATTGTTACTTACCTCAAATCGGTCAAATCTCTATTCCGCGACGCTCTTTCCCCTTAACTCAGCCTCTAATCGCTCTGAATCTATTCACAACCAGAACAATACCATAAATATGCTCTAATGGAATGAATTCCACAAGAAAAACTATCAAATTAAGCCCAAATCCCAAAATCCTCTCAACCCCGGCACCCGGGCCCATGTCTCGGAATCTGACAAAAGTCACAAAACTAGAAAGCCCTCTCACTCACAAGTCCAACCATATGAAATTTATCAAAATTCGACCTTATTTGACCCCTCAAATCTCCAAATCAAACTTTCAAGTTCCCAAGCCCTAATCCCTTCACTTTCATCCCTAATTTCTACTAATTGCATGCTTAAATAACTGAAAATCACCCTAATCACGAGTATTAGGCTCAAGTAACTTACCTCAATGAAAACCCCTTGATTCCCTCTTCAAAACTCTCCAAAAGCTTCAAAATTCGAATAGCAATGGTGAAGAATACCAAAAATTCACGAAGTGTGCATTATATACCTTCTGCCCAGGCCTTCCGCACCTGCGGCCAATTTTTCGCGCCTGCGGGACCGCATATGCAGTCCAATCGCTGCACCTGCGCAATCACTTAACTGCCCAAACTCTGCACCTGCAGACTCGCAGGTGTGTCCAAGCTTGTGCACCTGCACTCCTTCCTCATGTTCAAAAAATCCGCATCTGCGATCATTTTCCGCTCCTGCGACCCTCGCACCTGCGGCTCCTCTTCCGCAGGTGCGGAAACACCAGAAGAGCTCACACCAGCAGCCATTTCAGATGTTTACAATACCAAAACCAATCCGCTAACCCTCCGAACACACCCAAGGCCCTCGGGACCTCAACCAATAATACCAACTAGTCACATATCAATATAAGAACTTAGTCGAGCCTTCGGAAGACCTAAAACAGCATCAAAATACCAAATTAACCTCAGATTTAAGCCTAAGAACTTCTAAACTTCCAAATTTCACAAACGATGCCAAAATCCGCTAAATCACTTCCGAATGACCTCAAATTTTGTACACATGTCACAAATGACACTATGAAACTACTCCAGCTTCCGGAATTCCATTCCAATCCCGATATCAAATTTTCCACTACCGACCAAAATCACCAAATTTCCAACTTTCACCAATTCAAGCCTAATTCCACTACGGACCTCCAAATCACAATCCGGATGCGCTCCTAAGTCCGAAATTACCCTATGGAGCTAACGGAACCATAAGAAATTCAATCCGAGGTCAAATACTAAAAAGTCAAAACTTGGTCAAACCTTTCAAATTTAAAGCTTCAAGCTGAGAATCATTCTTCCAAATCTATTCCGATTAACCTGAAAACCAAAACCACGATTTACGTAAGTCATAATACATCATACGCGTCTAGACATGCCCCAGAACTAGCGAGCAAAGTGTAAATGATCAAAATGACCGGTCGGATCGTTACAAATTAGTTAATTTACTAATATTAGTAATATTTGGATAATATTAGTAATATTTTATAAATTAGTCAATTTTTATAATGAGCTGCTTATAAATGGACATAGCTGGTAGTTTTCCTTTATTGAATTTTTTGTTGAGACTGAATGACTTCATGTATTAGTGTGAGCTGACAATAGTGTAGGCCTTGTTGTGGATCTATTAGCACCCAATGAGAGGGCTCATCTGGTCATATCTTTTAAGCCTACTAGTTTCTGAACACATGCATTGCATGTGTATCTCATGTCAAGCAGTATAAAACTTTGTAAAATTGGAAGCTTACCAAAAAAGTAACCAAACAATTTGTTTAAAATGCTAAAGTAGAGATGTAGTTATGATAGTGTAGTATCAAATATCAAATATGAGACTAATTCAAATAACATAAATATTTTGTAAAGTGAAGATGTAGTCATTCATATTGTAATAGTAAACATTAATATGTATTTCGTATGTGAAATTGAAAGAAATATGATTAACTCTACTCATAGTGTGGACAAAAATAACATAAGCTATTTACAACTCTTACATAGCCATCACAAAGACAACGCATCAACTTCGTAACAATTAGCACAATCGTATAGAATGACCAATATATATAGATCTAATTTAATGATGTAATTCTTGAAAGCCAGATGTATTCAGGTACTTAGTTTTTTTATTCTATGAAATAGATTTCAATATGTAAGAATTATAAATCTCTAAACCCTATCAAATAATGGTTTTGGTTTATAATGACTTGAGTTATGTTCTTCGCATGTCTTTACTTATACATCATTAAGACTGAGATCAAAAAAAAATTCACATGACTCATAGCTTCTTACTGGTAAAAATAACAAAAAAGGAGGTAAAAAGTTAAGTCCACTAATGAACGTGTTAATTAGCCTAATTTGGAATCAATAATTTCTAGTTACAACAAAATAAATATAAAAGGTTCACTATTTATTTCTACTGAAAATCCGTAAGGATTGTTTCATCGTCAATTTTTTTATAATCAAAGTATTCAGCTTCACCAAAAATATAGAAGAAGAACAAGAACAACAACAACTATAGAATTAGTTGGCACTCATAAAAGATAACATACAAGGAAAAAGTTATACCTGATATATACCAAATAAAAAGAATATTTTTTTAATGGAACAGAGGAATTTTCCAATTGACAATGATTTGACGGAGAGAATAATTGTTTAATCAATTTCATAGTCCACTTTTATAAAGTTAAAGAAAGGAAGAGAAAAGGCAGAATGCATGAATCTGTAATAATTGTTGAAAGTTAAAAGGAACAAATAGTGAATGGATATTCTAAAATCTAAATGTTAAGATAGTTACATTGCAATAAACGGAAGATGAAAGTAACACTAAGGATTTGAATAGGCTAAAGCAAGTGGTACAAATTTATTGTTCATTGGGAAGGCGAATTTATATTTTGGTACAAGAATACCATAGAATTAGTGTTTAAGCGATGGGTAAAATGGTCTTTCAAATTTTTATGGATATTTCAGTAATTAAGCTTTTAACTTAGAAGTTTCCCACTTTTAATATAGTATGATGATGTGTCTAGGTTACCTCCCCCTCCTCAACTTTGGCAACTATCACATTGAAATTACCATACGATCGAGGGAAGATGGAGAAGCATCACCAACTTTAATTGAAATATTTTGACACTGGTGGACATGGACATGATACCTTAACATGTACGAGTCTAATCTTACATTTATTGTGTCCTTGATCAATGCAATAATTCTTGGATTGTTATAAATTAACTTACATATGGTATCAGAGCTCATAGATTGAGGAGCCTATTAATCAACTGATAAAAAAATATGAGGAAAATATCGAATTCATCCTTGTACTTTGATAAATAGTCTATATTTATTCTCCTTTATATTTTCTGTCTAAATACATCTCTAACATTAACAAAGTGAACAAAAATGCCCCTATCCCTAGCATATTGTCCATTGTGGCACCCGTTCCCTCAAATAAAATGCCACATAAGGGTCCATGTCACCATATTTTTAAATATCTTATTTATTGCACTTATTTTCTAAATAAAAAAAATCAATAGAAATTTCCCCCTCAACCCCCCCCCCCCACAAAAAGGATTGCATCTTTCTCACTGAGTTCTTCATCTTTGCTTCAATATTTTTAATCCAAACTAGACCAAAACTTTACCAAACGGACTCAGATCGTAAATTATAATTTTGTTAATCCTTCATTACCAGATTCACTAATCTGATGTCTTCATTACTAGATTCGTAAATTATCAATATGATAATGTCACGATCCTAAACCCGGATCCGGTCGTGATAACGCCTTTTGTGAAGACAAGGTCAGCCGATACATTCCCAATTCATTTTTTTAAGAAATTAAATAATAGAACTAAGTCTCAAACATAATAATAAATCCCCAAAATAAGGTGAATAATACAGTTTGCGGAAAAAGACATAGACCGACATCGGGGTATCACCAGTCATGGGCATCTATAATAATACTACAAGTCTGAAAGAGTCTACTCCACTATTACATAACTAAAACAGAAGGAAATAAGATAGAGGGAGAAGCACTGGGCTGCGAATCGCTGGGCAACTACCTAGTGAATCTCCGGAATCTGCTGGACAACTCTCAACCCTCACAAGCAGGACTTGATGCGCCTGAATCTAGGAAGTAAAGTGAGTACTCCAACTCAGTGAGTAATGATAATAAATGCATATTGAGTAATAAGAAACCACGCAAAGGTACATCAACAGACTATAAAGAAGCAGTAAAAACCAGTAAAAGCAATTAAACAGTGAAAAACAGGTAAAGTCACTTTAGTTCAGTTAAAATTTCTTTGGAATGCCTTTTTAACAGTTAAGCAAGTAAATGACAGGCAATTAGGAAAGATAAACATATAAAGAATGCCCCTCGGGCACAATACCAACAGAAATCAGTCCCTCGGGCAACACATGGAACAATACCAGCCCCTCGGGCTATATCTCACATAACAATGGGTACCCGCGCTCACCGGGGGTGTGCAGACTAGGGTCCCCTTACGGCCCAAACTCAATATCAAGCCATCTCGTGGCATAATCACATAGGCTCTCGGCCTCATATCAACAAGCCACCTCGTGGCGTACAAATCTCAGGCCCTCAGCCTCATAATTATAATCAATATTTCCTCACAATATAGGCCCTCAGACTTACTCAGTCAGAATCTTACAAGCCACTCGAGCAACATTAAAACAAGATGCTCATCCCAAAATATCATTTTAAGTGTTAAAGTAGAGTAAACATGGCTGAGTTGTAAAAACAGTAGAATATAGCATGACTGAGTACAAGTATAAAGTCAAAACAGTGAGGAGATATCAATAAAAATCCCCTAAGGGTTCAGATTGTTGGCACGAGGCCCAAATATGGCTTTCAGCCCAAAACATGATGATAACAAATAGTTTTCAATCAAATACGCGGTAAAATAGCCATTCGGGATGAACTAAGTCACAAATCCCCAATAGTGCACGACCCCACGCTCGTCATATAGCATGTGCATCACCTCAATATAGCACAACGATGTGCAATCCGGAGTTTCATACCCTCAGGATAACAGTTACAATCATTACTCACCTCAATCCTGTATAAACTCTAGCCCGCGATGCCTTTGCCCCTTGAATCGACCTCAACTCGCGTCAAATCTATCCAAAATTAGAATCACGACGTCAAAATATGCTAAGGGAATGAAGCCCATGCGAAAATAATCAAATTTCAACATAAATTCCGAAATTAACCAAAACCTGACCCCTGGGCCCACGTCTCGGAATTCGATAAAATTTACATCAATAGATTCCTTATCTCCCCACGAGTTCATACATATCAAAAGTCCCAAAATCCGACCACAAATGGCCTCTCAAATCCTCAAGTCTAGGTCTCCAATATCAAGCCCTAGTTTCCCAATTCTAACCCTTAATTTCCATTAATTACAGCTCTAATCCGTGAAATAATACCATAGAAACGAGTTTTAGGTTCAACAATCTTACCTCTAGACGATATCCCTTGAATCCCTCTTCAAAATCTCCCAAAAAGTTCCAAAACTGACTTAGAAATGGTGGAATGACCCAAAAATTCGCGAAGGAATACTTTTATACCTTCTGGCCTAGGGATTTCGCATCTGCGGCCAAAATCCCACTTTTGCGGTTCCGCTTTTACGATCAATGAACCGCATCTGCGGTCCTCACTTAAGCCCCATAGTCTCCGCATCTGCGATGCCTAACCCGCACCTGCGCCATCGCAGGTGCGATTCCTCAACCGCTCCTGCGGTTCCTGCCAACTTCACCTCCTTCCGCTTCTGCGACTCCTTTCCGCATCTGCAGGGTCGCACCTGCGGCCTCCCAACCGCAGATGCGGTTATGGCAGCAGATTCCAACTTTAGCTGCCATTACAAACTTTCATTCTTTCCGTCAACCATCCAAAATCACCCCGAGGCCCCCGGGACCTCAACCAAAAGCACAAATACATCGTATACCACCATTCAAATTTAAATCAATCTTCAAAACACCTCAAACAACATCGAATCAACCAAAACACATCGGATTCAAGCCTAAGTTTCCAAAATCTTCCGAATTACGCTTTTGATCAAAACCCCAACCAAACTACTTCCGAATGACCTAAAATTTTGCACGCACATCCAAAATGACACGACGGAACTACTGCAACTCCTGGAATTCCATTCCGCCCCCTATATCAAAATCTCGCCTATCAACCGGAAAACGCCAAAAATCCAATTTCGCCAATTCAAGCCTAAATCTACTCCGGACCTCCAAAACACATTCTGATCACGCTCATAAGTCCCAAATCACCTCTCGAAGCTATCCAAACCATTGGAACTCACATTCGAGCCCTCTAACACATAAGTCAACATCCGATTGACTTTTCCAACTCAAGCTTCCTCAAAAGAGACTAAGTGTCTCAAACCTCACCAAAACCTTTCCGGACCTGAGCCAACCAACTCGATCACATATAGAACCGATAACCAAAGCAGTAAGAATTAGAAATAAGGGGAAACAGAGCGGTAACTCATGAGACGATTGGCTAGGTCGTCACATCCTCCCCATCTTAAACAAACGTTCGTCCTCAAACGAGTCAAAAAACATTCCTGAAGCCTCAAACAGGTAAGGATATCTGCTCCGCACCTCCGGCTCGGTCTCCTAGGTAGCCTCCTCTACTGGCCGACCTCTCAACTACACTTTCAGTGAAGCTATATCCTTTGATCTCAACTTTCGAACCTGACGCTCCAAAATAGCTGCTAGCTTCGCATCATAAGTCAAATCACCATCCAACTGAACCGTGTTGAAATCTAGAACATGAGACAGATCCCCAATATACTTCTGGAGCATAGAAACATGAAATACCGAATGCACACTCGACAAACTGGGTGGCAAAGCAAGCTTATAAGACACCTCCCCAATCCTCGGAAGCACCTCAAAAGGCCCAATGAACCGAGGACTCAATTTACCCTTCTTCCCAAACCTCATAACACCCTTCATGGGTGAAACCTTCAACAGAACCTTCACACCAACCATGTAGGACACATCCTGAACCTTAATGTCAGCATAACTCTTTTGTCTTGACTGCGCTGTACGAAGCCTCTCCTAAATTACCTTCTCCTTTTCTAAAGCATCCTGCACCAAGTCTGTCCCCAATAGCCTAGCTTCACCCAGCTCAAACGAACCAACGGGAGATCTACATCGCCTCCCATACAAAGCCTTATATGGAGCCATCTGAATACTCGATTAGTAGCTGTTGTTATAAGAAAACTCTGCAAGCGGTAGAAACTGATCTCATGACCCTCCGAAATCAATGACACAAGCACGCAACATGTCCTCCAATATCTGAATGTTGCGCTCGGACTGCCCGTCCGTCTGAGGGTGAAAATCTGTGCTCAACTCAACATGAGTACCCAACTCTCGCTGCACAGACCTCCAAAACTGCGATGTAAACTGAGTGCCCCTATCTAAAATGGTGGAAACTAGGACACCATGCAAATGAACAATCTCCCGGATATAGATCCATTCCAACCGCTCTGAAGAATAGGTAGTACATACAGGAATGAAGTGCGCGGACTTGGTCAGCCAATCCACAATCACCCAAATAGTATCGAACTTCTTCAAAGTCTGTGGGAGTCCAACTACAAAGTACATAGTGATCCTCTCCCACTTCCACTCTGGAATGTCCATCTGCTGAAGCAAGCCACCCGATCTTTGATGCTCATATAAGGAAGACCGAGAAATCACACAAGCCAATACCCGACTGGGCTCCGAAATATCTAACCTCACGAACCAATTATCCAAGGCTTGAACATCAACTGCAAGAGGTCTCTCCCCAACTGGAATATATGCCAAACTCCCCATACTCACCGCCTTTCGGCTCAGAGCATCAGCCACCATGTTGGCCATCCCGGGATAGTACAATATAGTGATATCATAATCCTTTAGCAACTCTAACCATCTCTGCTGCCTCAAATTGAGATCCTTCTGCTTGAACAAGTGCTGGAGGCTATGATGATCAGTAAACACCTCACATGACACACCATACAAATAATGCCTCCAAATCTTCAACACGTGAACTATGGCAGCCAACTCCAAATCATGAACGGGGTAGTTCTTCTCATGGGGCTTCAAATGACGAGAAGCATAAGCAATAACTCTACCCTCATACATCAATACACACCCAATACCAACTCTCGAAGCATCACAATACATGGTATATGAACCTGAAGCTGATGGCAAAACTAACACTAGAGCTGCGGTTAAAGTTGTCTTGAGCTTCTGAAAGCTCACCTCACACTCCTTCATCCACTAAAATGGAGCAACCTTCTGGGTCAACCTGGTCATAGGGGCTGCAATCGATGAAAACCCCTCCATAAAACGACGGTAGTAACCCGCCAAGCCAAGGAAACTACGGATCTTAGTAGCTGAGTATGGTCTGGGCCAACTCTGTACGGCCTCTATCTTCTTCGGATCCACCTGAATACCCTCACTCGATACCAAGTGGCCTAGGAATGCCAATGAATCCATCCAAAACTCACATTTCGAGAATTTAGCATATAACTTATTCTCTCTCAAAGTCTGAAGCACAGTCCTCAGGTGCTGCTCATGATCTTCCCGACTCTGGGAATACACCAGAATATCATCAATAAAGATAATGATGAACGAGTCAAGATACGACTGGAACACACTGTGCATCAGATGCATAAAGGCTGTTGGGGCATTGGTTAGCCCAAATGACATGACAAGGAACTCGTAATGACCATACTAAGTCCTGAAAGCAATCTTTGGGATGTCGGGCTCCCGAATCTTCAACTGATGGTAACCTGAGCGCAAATCAATCTTAGAAAACACATGTGCGCTCTGAAGCTGGTCAAACAGATCATCAATACGAGGCAAAGGATAACGGTTTTTCACTGTAACCTTGTTCAACTAGCGATAATCAATACACATACACATAGACCCATCTTTTTTCTTCACAAACAAGACAGGAGCACCCCAAGGTGATACGCTAGGCTGAATAAAACCCTTATCAAGCAATTCCTGTAATTGATCCTTCAAATCCTTCAACTTAGGAGGCGACATACGATACAGATGGATAGAAATAGGCTGAGTTCTCGGCAACAGATCAATGCCAAAATTAATATCTCTATCAGGCGGCATGCCTGGAAGATCAGCTGGAAACACATCGGAAAAATCTCGTACTACTGGAACTGAATCAACGAAGGGGTATCAATATTGGCATCTCTCACATAAGCTAAATATGCGTCACACCCCTTCTCAACCATACACTGAGCTCTAAGGAAAGAAATAACTTTATTGGGAGTGTAATCTAAAGTACATCTCGACTCAACACGCGGTACTCCTAGCACAGCTAGCATCACGGTTTTGGCGTGACAATCAAGAATAGCATAATGGGGCGACAACCAGTCCATGCCCAAGATAATATCAAAGTCAACCACACTGAGTAACAATAAATCGGCTCTGGTCTCAAAATCACTAAGAGCAAACAAACACGACCGATAAACGCGGTCCACAATGAGAGAATCTATCACAAGAGTAGAAACATAAACAGGGAAACTCAAAGAATCCCGAGATACACCTAAATGTGGAGCAAAATAAGAAGAAACATAAGAATAAGTAGAGCCCAGATCGAATAGAACCGATGCATCTCTCTGGCAAACCAGCATAATACTTGTGATGATATAATCGGAGGCAACAACCTCGGTACGGACAGGAAGGGCATAGTATCTGGCCTGGCTCCCCCTTTAGGGCGACCTCTACCTCCCCGACCTCTACCTCTAGTTGGCTGAGCAGGTGGGGTAGCAACTGGAGCTGTAACCATAGCCTGAGAACTCTGCGGGGCACGCTGTGGCTGAGAAGTCTATGGAGGTGCACCCCTCCCAAGTCTGGGGCAATCCCTTACCATATGGCGTGTGTCACCACACTCAAAACAAGCTCTAGGAGGACACGGTGACTGTGACTGGCAAGGCCAGGTCTACTGGACTGACCTCTGAAAGCACAACGCGCAGGAGGCACGCTAGAAACCGATGGTGCATAATAAGGCTCCTGAGGTCTAGGAGGAGCTGGAGCACTACTTGCTGCTGAAAGAGCTGAATCAACAAGGCGACTCATATAACCCCTACCATGACGACCTGCAGCTGAGGTACGGGCACTAGAATAATGGCCCGACTCTCGAGACCTCTTATCCTCCCTCTCCTCTCTCTCTCTAGCATGCATACCCTCGATCCTCCTAGCAATACTCACCACCTGCTAATAAGAAATATCCATCTCCAACTCACGAGCCATACTAGATCTGATGCTGGGAATATGACCCTCAATAAACCGGCGAACCCTCTCGCGGACAGTAGAAACCAAGGTTGGTGCATGCCTAGCCAAACTGGTGTAACAGATAGCATACTCTGAAATAGTCATAGCACCCTGGCGCAAATGCTCAGACTCTGCGCTTCATGCATCTCTAAGGCTCTTAGGAACATACTCCTTCAGGAACAAATCTGAAAATTGGGCCAAAGTCAATGAAACAGCCTCATCTGGACTGTCTAACTCATAGGTGCGCCATCACTCATAGGCGACTCCTCGAAGTTGGAAGGTAGTGAAAGAAACCCTGCTCGATCTTGAGATACCCATGATACGGAGAATGCGGTAACACTCATCAAGAAATCCCAGAGGATCCTCCGATGCTAGACCACTAAATACAGGGAGCTTGTACTTCTTGAACCTCTCAAGCCTCAATTGCTCATCCTCAAAAGTCGTTGCCCTGTCTTTGGGCTGAACTGGCACTACAGGCGGCACAAGAATAATCTCAGGGACCTGGTCAACATGCACTCGCTGCTCAGGAGTGCGGGCAGCAGGAGTATGTGCTCCTCCCCTAGCCTGAGATGTAGTTGCAGCAAGGGGAAGCAACCCTGCCTGAGCCAGAGTGGTGTACATGCTCATGAACTGTGCCAGAGTCACCTGAAGAGCTGGAGTAGTAGTTGCAGTAGGCGTTCTAGGTGCGTGGACTCCGGTTGGATATGCTGGTGGTACCTCGGCAGCAGCTCGCATAGGTGCTCTGGCTGCACCACGTGCGCGTCCTCGGCCTCTACCCCGGTGCCGGCCTCTAACGGCTGCAGTAGGGGCCACGGGTGCCTGATCATCTCGGGTAGCACGTGTCCTCACCATCCGTGAGAGAATAGAAGACAGAAGTTTAGAATTGTGATGTCAAAATATCGCACGACCAGGAAATCAAATGAAGTGAAATTTTCCTAACAGTTACATAGCCTCTCGTAAAAAAGTACATACGTCTCTGTACCGATCAGCGAGATTCTAATAAACCGGCTTGTGATCTATGACTCCTATGAACCTAGAGCCCTGATACCAAATTGTCACGACCCCAGTTTTCCCTCCGTGAACCATCGTGATGGCACCATCAGCGGTACCTGGATCTACACATGAAAAACATGCGCAAAAGAGGCATGAGTACACCACAGCGGTACTTAGTAAGTGCCAAGCCTAACCTCGGTTGGGTAGTGATGAGTAAGGCCAGGGCCCTACTAAGGTTAAATAAATATAAAGGTCAACAGTATAGGACAGAATAGTATAAATAAGTACGGCGGTAAAATAACACAGGATATACAGAACACGATAAACATGAAAAAAATACACCTCAGTACCAATAGTAACAATCGAGGATCTCCCAGGATACCGTCCTGTAGTCCCATCTTTACATATCCAGTTAATCCCCTGGGATACCGTCCCGTAGTCCATCATATATACGTCCGAAGGATCTCCCTGGATCCCATCCCGTAGTCCAACTCATAGTGCGCGGGGATCTACCGGAATCCCGTTCTGTAGTCCCAAATGTAAATACCCAGTGCTGGGGAAATCTATCGGGTGCATTTCTGTAGTTCCATATAACTATGCAGGGGGATCTACCAGGAATCTAACCCGTAGTCCCAAAGTAAATGTGTAGGGGGATCTATCGGGAATCTAATCCATAGTCCAAAGTAAATGTGCAGGGGGATCTACCGGGAATCTAACCTATAGTCTCAAAGTAAATGTGTAGAGGGATTTACCGGGAATTTAACTCGTAGTCCCAAAGTAAACAGACAAGGGGGAGCTACCGGAATCCCACATCCGTAGTCCCAAAATAAATACATAGCAGCAGCAGCAGAAAGATAAACAGAAATAGCAAAATTTATATTAAGGCAATAAGTGATTCTAGCCTAGCATGCTGCACAGAATTCAAGTAAGGCAGGTTAAATCAAATGAACCAATTAAGTCACTTAGACATACTTTCCTAAGCTAACAACAGGCTTAATAGTGCAAGTAATAGAAACAAAAAAGGAAAATACTAGTAAGTACTTAAAGAAAATCGGATTTCCAACAATTAGCACAAGTGCGCACTCGTCACCTCACGTACAAGGCATTTCAATTAACAAATATACCAATCCTAAGGGGAAGGTCCCCCACACAAGGTTAGACAAGCCACTTACCTCGAACCGGCTCAAAATCAACCCAACACCACGTCTTTGCCACGAGTACTCGACTCCAAATGGCCCAAATCTATTCACTTCAAGTAACTGATTCTACAATTAAATTCTAAGCTAATACGCGAAATTATATAAAATGACCAAAATGCCCCTCGGGCCCACATCTCGGAATCGGGTGAAATTTATATTTTCAAAAACCTCGTAATTTCACGAGTCTATACATAACAAAAACACTGAAATCAGCATCCAAATGACTCCTCAAATCCTCATTTAAAGGCCTCTGAAACTCAAGCCCTAATTACCCATATTTCCCAAATTTTGCACCACTAATTAGGTCTTTAATCACATAAAAACGAGTTATTAAATCAAGGATGTTACCTCCAAGTAATTCCCCTTTGTTTTCCTCAAAAACCTCTCTCAAAAGCTTCAAACCCGAATGAAAATGGTGAAAAAATCCCTCAATTTCGCGAAGGCAACTATTTATATGTTCTGCCCAGCGATTTCGGCCCTGAGACCGCATCTGCGGTTCCGCTTTTGCAGAAACTACGTTGCATCTGCGACTTTCATTAAATGACCAGAAACTGCATCTGCGACCACCCTTTCACAGATGCGCTATCGCTTCTGCGGTATTCCTTCCGCATCTGCGGAACATGAAGAAAGGACCAAAAATCGCTTCTGCGATCTCCTTAGCCGCTTCTACGGCGCCGCATCTGCGGTCCCCAAACTGCAGATGCGAAAATACCAGAAGCAGCAAAATAATAGCAGTTGCAACATTTCCTCAACTTCTCGTTAACCATCTGAAATCACCCCGAGGCCCCCGGGACCTCAACCAAAGGCATCAACATATCCTAAAACCTTATTCAAACTTGTACCAATCCTCAAAACACCTAAAACAACATCGAAACCTCGAATTAACCATGGATTTAAGCCTAAGAACTCAAAATTTCTCAAAATACGCTTTTAATCAAAAAGTCTATCAAACCTCGTCCGAATGACCTAAAATTTCGCACACACATCCCAAATGACACAACGGAACTATTGAAACTTTTAGAATTCCATTCTGAGCCTTGGATCAAAATCTCAGTATCGAACTGGAAACTTCCAAAATTTAACTTTCGGCATTTCAAGCCTAAATTAGCTACGGACCTCCAAAACACAATCTGAACACGCTCCTAACCCCAAAATCACCCAACGGAGCTAACGGAACCATCGGATTTCCATTCCGAGGTCGTCTTTATACTGTTCCGACTACGGTCAACTTTCCAACACTTAAGCTCTCATTTAGGGATTAAGTGTCCCAAAACTCTCCGAAACTTAAAACCGAATATCCCGGTAAATCAAAATAGCAGAAATAGACTTAGGGAAAGCAGTTAATAGGGGATCGGGGCGTAAATTCTTAAGACGATCGGCCAAGTCATCTCATCCTCCTACACTTAAACATTCGTTCATCCTCGAACGAGCATAGAGACATACCTGAAGTAGTGAAAAGATGAGGGTAACAGTTGCGCATATCCTGCTCGGTATCCCATGTCGCCTCCCCGACCGGCTGACCCCGCCATTGGACCTTCACTGATTCAATATTCTTTGACCTCAGCTTTCTAACCTGCATGTCCAATATTGCCATTGGCTCTTAATATAAGATAGATCCTTGTCCAACTGGACTGAACTGAAATCCAACACGTACGACGGATTGTCGTGATACCTTCGGAGCATCGAAATATGAAATATCGGATGAACTCCTGCCAAGCTAGGAGCTAAGGCAAGCTCATAAGCAACCTCCCCAACACGCCTCAATATATCAAAAGGGCCAATAAACCTCGGACTCAACTTCCCTTTCTTCCCGAATCTCATAATGCCTTTCACAGGTGAAACCTGAAGCACAACTCGCTCTCCAACTATATAGGAAATATCGCGAACCTTCCGATCCGCGTAACTCTTCTGTCTGGATTGGGCTGTGCGGAGTCTATCCTGAATCACCTTAACCTTCTCCAAAGCATCCTAAACTAGGTCTGTGCACAACAATCTAGCCTCACCCGGCTCAAACCAACCCACCGGAGATCTGCACTGCCTACCATATAAAGCCTCATACGGTGCCATCTGAATGTTGGACTGATAGTTGTTGTTGTAAGCAAACTTCTCCAATGGCAAAAACTGATCCCAAAACCCTCCAAACTCAATCACACACGCACGGAGCATATCCTCAAGAATCTGAATAGTGCACTCGGACTGTCCATCAGTCTGAGGGTGAAATACTGTACTCAACTCTACCTAAGTACCTAACTCATGCTGAACGGCTCTCTAGAACCGTGATGTGAACTGGATACCTCTATCTGAAATGATGAAAATCGGAATACCATACAGACGAATAATCTTTCGGATATAGATCTCTGCCAGTCGCTCCAAGGAATAAGTAGTACACACAGGAATAAAGTGAGCAGACTTGATCAGCCAATCCACAATCACCCAAATAGCATCAAACTTCCTCAACGTCCGTGGGAGCCCAACTACAAAGTCCATGGTGATCCGCTCCCACTTCCACTCCGGAATATCTATCTGCTGAAGCAACACACCCGGTCTCTAGTGCTCATACTTCACCTGCTGACAGTTGAGACACCGAGCTACGAAATCTACTATATTTTTCTTCATCCGCCTCCACCAATAGTGTTGTCTCAAATCCTGATACATCTTCACGGCACCCGGATGAATGGAATACCACGAGCTGTGGGCCTCCTCTAGAATCAACTCTCGAAGCCCATTGACATTGGGTACACAAATCCGACCCTGCATCCTCAATACCCCACATCACCAATAGTTACATCCCTAGCATCACCATGTTAAACCTTGTCCTTGAGGACAAGAAAATGAGGGTCATCATTCTGCCACTCCCTGATACGATCAAATAAGAAAGACCGAGAAACCACATAAGCTAGAACCCGACTGGGCTCCGAAAGATCCAATCTCACAAACTGGCTGGCTAAGGCCTGATTATCCATCGCCATAGGCCTCTCTGATGCTGGTAAATAAGCCAAACTCTCTGCCCGGTGACTCAAAGCATCATCCACCATATTGGCCTTGCCCGGGTGATACAAAATAGTGATATCATAGTCCTTTAGCAACTCCAACCACCTCCTCTGGCGCAAATTTAGATCCTTTAGCTTGAACAAATGTTGCAAGCTTCGATGGTCAATATAAATCTCACAGGGTACCCCGTATAAGTAATGGCGCCAAATCTTCAGGGCGTGAACAATGGTAGTTAACTCAAGGTCGTGAACAGGGTAATTCTTCTCATGCATCTTCAATTGTCTGGACACGTAGGAAATCACCCTACCGTCCTGCATCAACACCGCTCCAAGGCCAACCCTCGAGGCATCATAATAGACCGTATAAGACCCCAAACCTGTAGGTAGTATCAAAATTGGGGCTGTGGTCAAAGCTATCTTGAGCTTCTGAAGGTTCGCCTCACACTCCTCTGTCCACTGAAATGGAGCATCCTTCTAGGTCAACCTGGTTATAGGGGCTGCAATCGATGAAAACCCCTCCACAAAATGACAGTAGTAACCCACCAAACCAAGGAAACTGCGGATCTTAGTAGCTGAGGATAGTTTGGGCCAACTCTACACGGCCTCTATCTTCTTCGGATCCATCTGAATACCCTCACTAGATACCACGTGGCCTAGGAATGCTACTGAATCTAACCAAAACTCACATTTCGAGAATTTAGCATATAACTTCTTCTCTCTCAAAGTCATAAGCACAGTCCTCAGGTGTTGCTCATGATCTTCCCGACTCTGGGAATACACCAGAATATCATCAATAAAGATAATGATGAACGAGTCAAGATACAACTGGAACACACTATGCATCAGATGCATAAAGGCTGTTGGGGCATTGGTCAACCCAAATGACATGACAAGGAACTCGTAATGACCATACTGAGTCCTAAAAGTAGTCTTCGGGATGTCGGGCTTCTGAATCTTTAACTGATGGTAACCTGAGCGCAAATCAATTTTAGAAAACACTCGTGCGCCCTGAAGCTAGTCAAATAGATCATCAATACGAGGCAAAGGATAACGGTTCTTCACTGTGACCTTGTTCAACTAGCGATAATCAATACATATACGCATAAACCTATCTTTTTTCTTCACAAACAAGACAAAAGTACCCCAAGATGATACGTTGGGCCGAATAAAACCCTTATTATGCAATTCCTGTAACTGATCCTTCAACTTAGGAGGAGCCATACGATACGGAGGGATAGAAATGGGTTGAGTGCCCGGCAACAGATCAATGCCAAAATCAATATCTCTATCAGGTAGCATGCCTGGAAGATCAGCTGGAAACACATCAGGAAAATCCCGTACTACTGGAACTGAATCAACTGAAGGGGTATCAATACTGATATCTCTCACATAAGCTAAATATGCGTCATACCCCTTCTCAACCATACGCTGAGCTCTAAGGAAAGAAATAACTCTACTGGGAGTGTAATCTAAAGTACCTCTCCACTCATCACGTGGTACACCTGGCATAGTCAGCGTCACGGTTTTGGTGTGACAATCAAGAATAGCATAATGGGGTGACAACCAGTCCATGCCGAAGATAATATCGAAGTCAACCATACTAAGTAAAAATAAATCGGCTCTGGTCTCAAAACCACTAAGAGCAACCAAACACAACCGATAAACGCAGTCCAGAATAAGAGAATCTCCCACAGGAGTAGAAACATAAACAGAAAAACACAAAGAATCCCTAGATACACCCAAATGTGTAGCAAAATAAGAAGAGACATAAGAATAAGTAGAGCCTGCATTGAATAGAACCGATGCATCTCTGTGGCAAACCAGTATATTACCTGCGATGACAGAATCGGAGGCAATAGCCTCGGTATGGGCAGGAAGGGCATAGTATCTGGCCTGGACTCCCCCTCTAGGGCGACCTCTACCTCTCCGACCTCCACCTCTAGCTGGCTGAGCAGGTGGGGTAGCAACTAGAGCTGTAACCATAGCCTAAGAACTCTGTAGGGCACACTGTGGCTGAGAAGTCTGTGGAGGTGCACCCCTCCCAAGTTTGGGGCAATCCCTCACCATATGGCGTGTGTCACCACACTCAAAACAAGCTCTGGGAGGACGTGGTGGCTATGACTGGCTAGGGCCTGGTCTACTGGACTGACCTCTGAAAGCACCCGCGCAGGAGGCGCGCTAGAAACCAGTGGTGCATAATAATGCTCTTGATGTCTAGGAGGAACTGGAGCACTACTGGCTGCTGGAAGAGCTGAATGAACAGCGCGACTCATATAACCCCTACCATGATGACCTGCAGCTGGGGTACAGACACCAGAATAATGGCCCAACTCTCGAGACCTCTTAGCCTCCCTCTCCTCTCTATCCCTAGCATGCATACCCTCGACCCTCCTAGCAATGCTCACCACTTGCTGATCAGAAATATCCATCTCCAACTCACGAGCCATGCTAGATCTGATGCTGGGAATAAGGCCCTCAATAAACCGGCGAACCCTCTCACGGAAAGTAGAAACCAAGTCTGGTGCATGCCTAGCCAAACTGGTGTAATGGACAGCATACTCTGAAATAGTCATAGCACCCTGGTGCAAATGCTCAAACTCTGTGCGCTATGCGCCCCTGAGGCTCTAAGGAACATACTCCTTCAAGAACAGATCTGAAAACTGGGCCCAAGTCAATGAAGCAGCCTCATCTGGACTGTCTAACTCATAGGTGCGCCACCACTCATAGGCGGCTCCTCGAAGCTGGAAGGTAGTGAAATAAACCCCGCTCGATCCCGAGATACCCATGGTACGGAGAATGCAGTAACACTCATCAAAAAATCCCAGAGCATCCTTTGATGCTAGACCACTAAATACAGGGGGCTTGTACTTCTTGAACCTCTGCAGTCCTTAGTCGCTTCTGCGGCTCCGCAGATGCGATGCTCCACTTCGCTTCTGTGTCTTCCCTCGCTTCTGCGGTCAAAGAGTCCGCTTTTGTGGACTCGCTTCTGCGGCTGCATTGCCGATTCTGCGAAGAAACCCTCTCTCCTTTTTTTCGCTCCTGCGATCCTCTTGGCCGCTTCTGCAGCTCCGCACCTGCGGCCCAAACCTCGTAGGTGCGGTTACACCAGAAGGCAACAGCCCCAGCATTTCCCCCAAACACAAATTCGATCCGTTAACCATCTGGAATCCACCTGAGGCCCCCGGGACCCCGTCCAATTATACCAACCAGTTCCTAAACATAACACGGACCTGCTCGAGGCCTCAAATCATATCAAACGATGTCGAAATCACGAGTCGCACCTCAATTCAAGCTTACTTTAGAACTTCAAACTTCTACATTTGATGCCGAAACCTATCAAATCACGTCTGATTGACCTCAAATTTTGCACACAAGTCACATTCGACATTACAAACCTACTTCAACTTCCGGAATCGGAATCCGACCCCGATATCAAAAAGTCCACTCCCCGTCAAACGTCTCAAAAACCTTCAAATTTCTAACTTCCGCCAAATGACCCCGAAATGACTTACGGACCTTCAAATCCACATTCGGACGCGCTCCTAAAACTAGAATAACCATATGGAGCTATTCTTAGACTCGGAATCCCAACGGATATCGATAACGTTGAAATTCACTTTGATCCAAATTTATGAAATTCTTCCAAAATGCTAACTTTCCATAATAGGCACTGAAACGCTTCCGGGTCATCCAAAACACGATCCGGACATATGCCCAAGTCCAAAATCATCACACAAACCTGTTGGAACCTTCAAATCCTAATTCCGAGGTTATTTACTCAAAAATCAAATGTTAGTCAATTCGTCCAAGTTAAAGCTCCGAACCTCCCGAAATGAGAATTTTCTTTCCAAATCAACTCTGAACCTCCCGAAATTCAATTCCAACCATGTGTACCATTCATAATACCTGAAGTGAAGCTGCTTATGATCTCAAACTTCCGAACAATGCACTAGAGCTTAAAACGACTGATCGGGTCATTATAATATGATTCATTTCAGAAGTATTAATGATTTATGGTAAAAATTATTTTTAGAGTTATGATTTGAGCATTAACCTCGAGATTTGTGATATTTAAAAGAAATGGTGTTTCCAAATTCTGATATTGGAGAGGCTAATTATATTTGAAGAGGTCGACAAATTGTGATATTTATCTCACATTAGGATTAATACCCGCACGATGTACGGATAATATTATGATCCTGCCAAATTCTATAAATTAAAAAGAATAAATTATATGAATAACTATTGACATAAACTTAAATATTATAACCCTATACATAGCCGGTGGTACAAACAAATAAAAATACAATATGATTCAAAAATAAATACTCCTTCCCTTTCAATTTACATAAAAATATTTTTCTTATTAGTCTGTTCCAAAAAAATGACACATTTTTGTATTTGAAAATAATTTAACTTTAAATTTTTTATTTTACCCATTTTACATATAATGAGAAGTTCTTACACCCATGCAAATATCATAGCCCCACAAAACTATTAGGATCATAAGTTTCAAAAGTTTTCTTTTTCGTTCTTAAATTTCGTGTCAAGTCAAACTATCTCATCTATATTGAAACTGAATGAAGTCACACTATATAGAATAATAACAAATAAAAATATATTTAGTGATATCTTAATTAAAATTGTAAAAATATATTATATTATTATCTCAACATAATAAATTCTCACATCAACATCGACTTCTACCAACCTAAAATTACATAGTGACAAATTAATATATACATATATGATAATTTATTAACAACCAATATATTCTAACTTTTGGGAGTTACCAACTTATACAATTGGCTCATACAATTTGTGAGAACATAAATATCAACAACGCGCTAAAAAGTCATTATCTATACCTGAGCCATTAGAGAAGAATCTATCCTCCCTTCTTATATATTTTAGCAAAGCAACTGCTAGCACTAATAGAAAAATAAAAAAAAATAAAAAAATATATATGTATTGCTTCCAAACAATTGAGATATAAAATAAATTATAAAATATTGGATAATTAATTTTACAGTAAGGCAACACAATTGATATTTGTTTAGCAGATGTCTGAGTCGATTCACAGTTAAACATTATCCCTAAGGTAGTTGTGAAAGTTAAGTTTTGATCCAACAACTCGGTAATTATGATTATAGGTTCGAACCTAGATTTTTTAGTCTTATTTCTAGTAACAAACACGTCTTTTTTTTATTTTTATTGTGAACTCAAATTTCAAAAACTCTTTCTCATTATTTCGAACAATTTGCCTCACTCGTTGAGCCTCCCGTTTGAATTGGAACATTTATATGTTGATTAGTTTTCTTAATTAATTAATCAATCAATTCAAATTTAACTTTCTTTTCATTCATATTCAAAAGAATCTTATTTAGTATCTTTGTATTTAAATTTAAATAAATATCTTGTCTTTCAATTTAAATTAAATACTATAACAAAATACCGTCATAATTTGCCAAATGGCTTTATATCAGCTTGTCACTTGGCTTAACCATAATTCACACTTGCTATATTGCCATGTGACTTTTTATTAGCTTATTGCGTTACTTAATATCCTTACTCATTGCTCTGCTTTTAGTATAATACAATGAATATTGTTTTGTATTACCCTAAAATTTAATTTAACTTTGTTCTTTTGTTCCCTAGCTCTAATTGTTTTGTTTAAATTTATCAATAATATTATTTTCCTATTTAATTATTTTATTAAACAAATTTAAAGTGTATACCCCTTCACATTACTTCTATTATCCTCTATATACATTATTTTCTATCATATAATATTTTAATTATTTTTCACATTTCGTGTTGTATCTATAATATAAACATTATCATATTATATTTCTAATTCTTTTGAAAATATGCCAAAGTTTAAACGAAGAAGTTCTTTTATTATTTTCCATAAATCTACACTTTTAGTAATTATTATTTAGTATTATGTGCAATAAGAAATTAATTTTTTTTCTTTTGTTTTCATATAGAATTTTGACTTTAACATGACAATTTTAATTACATCTTTATATTTTTAATTTGTTGCTTGACATTATTTCATTGTAAATATTTTAAATTTTAGGTTTATAAATTATGTTTTCAATTGCGTGATATTATCCATATTATATGTTTTTCTCGTCATAATTCAAAAAGTTTTCTTATATCAAATTTAAATGTCTAGTCCTTCTATATATCTACAATTATATTATTTGTTTACAAAAAAAAAATTCTCTATTTTTTGTTCTTTGTCTATTGTTATTGTGTTACCCGTTACTTAATATGGTTACATTATTACTTAACTTTTTATTAGCTTGTTAGCTACTTTATAACCCTATCTACTACTTCTATTATAATATACTATAATGAATATGGTTTTTCTTTCTCTTAAAATAATCTTTTTATTTATTTTTAATCTTTTACTATATAATATTTGAATTTATCAATAATATTTTTGAGTATTAATTATTTATTTACTTTATTTTATTATTTAAATTAATTCAAAATATAAATTCTCTCACACTATCTTTATCCCCCTCTTTCTAAATTATTTTCCCTAGTAAGTATGATATTTTATTTAATTTTTTCATTTAGTGTTTTATTCAATAATAGACAAAAATAAAAGTGCATATGATCAAACTATATAGTACTTTACCAAAATATTACGGTATTTTTATTATTAAACTTCTAGTAATTGTTATTTTTTTTAAGCTTTTAGCCTTTAAAAAAATTATTTTTATTGTATACCTATTTAAAATTCAGAAAACTTAGTCTAAAATAGATACTTTGGATTATTCATTATGAAATAAATAAATTATTAAATATATCTACATTCTGAACTTTAGATTAAAATTTTAAAATATATTCTTCAACTCATTAAAAACTATTGAATTTTTAAAATAATTAAAATTGCACATCAGATTATGGTAGGATATTTTTTTCTCACTCGATATTAGAAAAGGAATCCAAATACTATTGATATCAAAATTCTTTATTTTCCAAATAAAAATTTTCTGTTAGAAAATATTAGTATAGTGATTGAACTTTATTTTTTTTAAAATAATTTATTTCAATTTAATTTCAATAAATGAAATTCTATATATAGTTCTTAAGTGATATTTCCTTATTTGACAATCCTCCACAAAGTCTTTAAGATTGCCAAGTGGCTTTATAGTAGCTTGCCACTTGGCTTAACCACAATGCAAACTTTCTTGCTTTAATATATATATTGATATAGATTTATTTTTAATATTTCACTATATAATATTTGAATTTATCAATAATATTTTTGAGTATTAATTATTTTTTTACTTTATTTTATTATTTAAATTAATTCAAAATATAAATTCTCTCACACTATCTTTATCCCCCTCTTTCTAAATTATTTTCCCTAGTAAGTATGATATTTTATTTAATTTTTTCATTTAGTATTTTATTCAATAATAGACAAAAGTAAAAGTGCATATGATCAAACTATATAGTACTTCACCAAAATATTACAGTATTTTTATTATTAAACTTCTAGTAATTGTTATTTTTGTTGAAGCTTTTATCCTTTAAAAAAAATATTTTTATTGTATACCTATTTAAAATTCAGAAAACTTAGTCTAAAACAGATGCTTTGGATTATTCATTAAAAAATAAATAAATTATTAAATACATCTACATTCTGAACTTTAGATTAAAATCTTAAAATACATTCTTCAACTCATTAAAAAATATTAAATTTTTAAAATAATTAAAATTGTACATTAGAATACGGTAGGATATATTCTTCTCACTCGATATTAGAAAAGGAATCCAAATATTATTGATATAAAAATTCTTTATTTTTCAAATAAATATTTTCTGTTAGAAAATATTAGTACAGTGATTGAACTTTATTTTTTTTTTAAAAAAAGAATTTATTTCAATTTAATTTCAATAAATGAAATTCTATATATAGTTCTTAAGTGATATTTCCTTATTTGACAATCTCCCACAAACTCTTTAAGATTGCCAAGTGACTTTATAGTAGCTTGTCACTTGGCTTAACCACAATGCAAACTTTGTTGCTTTAATATATATATAGATAGATAGATAGATAGATGTGTCGATACAGTGCTCTCAGTTAAATGTAAGGTCTCACATGATTTTTGGTTAAGCTTAATGCTAAATGAAGACTTTGAAATGTGTTTTACATTATTGTATTATTAATTGTCTAAATTGTTAATGGATATAAATATTTTTTCTTATATCAATTATTTATGCACATCTCATATTTCCTTTGAATCTTGTCCACTTTTTTTGGGAAAATAATTTATGACTCATACTAAGCATGTGGAGTTTAGGTCTGTTGGCCAAATTCTATTTTTGTTTTAGGGATCGGAGTTGTGCTCCAAATATTTCTTTAGTCCTAATAAGATACAACTATATAATGTATTTTCCAGGAAACTAACACAATAATCTATATCTATACTATATTAAAAGTACGAAGGCCCTTAACGATTTTTTTACCCTTTAAAAATCAGTTTTATATTAGATAAAATTATAATTTAAATTGCTTTCCTAATATTTAGGACCTTAAAATCAAGCCAATTTGTTTTACTAAATCAAAACTTATTTGAATTAGGTAAGAAGTCCTTAAAATTTCCTAAATTTTATGATCTTTTCAATTAATAAAAGAATAATGGCATAATATCAATTTATGGTAAACTTCTCCATATGCACAAAGTACACGTTAGGTTTGTCTACTTTTTCTTTTTTTGCTTAAATATAATTAATCATTTAAATTATATTAAAATACATTTATTAGTAGTAAATATTTATACAATTATGAAAAGTAAATATATCAACAGAAGTATACATTCCATGTAAGATATAATGATAACTGCCATTAATATTTTATATGTTGGATATTTCAATTGATTTTCTAAATTTTCAATGAACTAATATCTTAATGGTGTATAATTTTAGTATCTAAATTTAAAAAAAATCCTTAAGGAAAATGACATTGTATAGCCGCTCTCAAAATAATAACCAATATATATATACACACAGAGAAAAACACACATTCTGTATGTCATATAAAATAATTATACAAATTTTATTCACTTTTTCGGTTTCCAAATGTAAATAGTTTTTGGCGTTTGCTAAAAGTGATAATACCCCTTTTCCTTACTCTTATTTATATAAATATTACATTTTATCTCGATGTCAATTGTTATTACACATAATTCATTCTTATTCTAAATTTTATACACTTTTTTATTAATAGGCATAAAAACACATGCAGAAGGACAATTGAATCATATCTATTATTTTAACATAGCTAAATTTGCATATAACCTTATCCAATAATAAAGTTCAACTTTAACAACATCACTAATTATAAGTCAAGTTTGTGGATGACTTATTCTTTTTAAGGTTATGAGCTTAGAAATTAGTTATGAAGAATGATAACTTAGTCAAATTTTTAATAATCATCACAAACACTTAGAAAACTCGCTAAGTGTAATAAGCAAATAAAGAAAAATAATTAAGAAAGAAACAAAATGAGTTAATTTGACTTCGGTCAACGTTTTGGGTAAACAGACCCGGACCCGTGATTTGACTGTCCCGGAGGGTCCGTAGGAAAATATGGGACTTGGGCTATGCCCGGAATCGAATTCCGAGGTCCCTAGCCCGAGAAATGAATTTTTGAAGAAAATTATTTTCTGAAATTGTTTATAAGGTTTGGAAATGAATTTTGATTAAAACTCGATGGTATTGGGCCGGTATTTTGGTTCCTGAGCCCGGTACATGTCTTATATATGATTTAAGATAATTCTGTGAAGTTTCATAAGAAACGGAATCCATTTGACGTGATTCAGACCTTAAATGCAAAATTTGACGTTTAAAGAAGTTTTGGGAAAATTTCATTAATTTTGAGGTTTAATTCATAGTTGTTGATATTATTTTAGTGATTTGAATGCACGAGCGAGTCCGTATGATGTTTTTAGGGTGGTGTGGATGTTTGGTTTGGAGCCCCAAGGGCTCGGGTGAGTTTTGGATAGGCTGCGGGGTGAAATTTTGGACTTAAGGAATTGCTGGTCTGCAGGCTTCGCATTTCCCAACCTCCCTTCGTAATTCCCAGTTCGCATTTCCCAACCTCCCTTCGCAATTCCCAGTTCGCATTTCCCAACCTCCCTTCGCAATTCCCAGTTCACATTTCCCAACTTCCCTTCGCAATTCCCAAGCCAGCAGAGGTCGGGGTTCGCAATTGCGAACCCCTGTTCGCAATTCCCATATCTGAGACCTGCAACCTTTATACTTAGACGATGTGAAACCCATTTTTCATATCCTCTCAAAACATAAACACATTAGAGCGATTTTTCAAAGGCTTCTTTTTCTCCAAATCAATTGTAAGTCGTTTTTAACTCATTTTCTTCAATCATTAACATATTTTAACATGATTTCAACTTAAAATCAATGATTTTCATGGGGAAAATTGGGTGTTTTGGGTAGAACATAGGTTTTTCAAAAATTGGGGATTTAGACCTCGATTTGAGGTCCGATTTCAAAACAAATTATATATTTGGATTCGTGGGGGAATGGATAATCCGATTTTGGTTCGAACCTCGGGTTTTGACCATGTAGGCCCAGGGGAATTTTTTACTTTTTGGGTAAAACTTTAGAAAACTCATTTTCATGCATTGGGGTTGATTCATTTAGCGTTTATTGATGTAATTAAGTAACTTGTGACTAGATACGAGCGAATTGGTGGTGGAATCAAGGGGTAAAGCTATAGTTGAATCGTGAATTGTGTTCGTGGAATCAAAGTAAGTGTTTGGTCTAACCTTAGCTTGAGGGATTAGGAGTTGTGTCTTATTTGCTACATGTTAATTGTGGAGTACGACGTATAGGCATGGTGACGAGTATCTATACGTTAGTGTCAAGCATGCCTGTGAGTCTTGTATTATAATTGTTATGACTCTGTTGTGGTTTATTGTGCTTCATATATTATTATCACCATTGTTCTCTTGCTGGGATGTTTGTTTGATATTAATGATCCATTGTCGGGATGTTTGTTTTGATAGTATTATTCCCTTGCCGGGAAGTTTGTTTGATATTATTGTTCCCTTGCCGGGATGTTGTTGAAATATCATTGTTCCCTTGCCAGGAAGTTGTTATATTGCTCTTGTTCCCTTGCCGGGATTCCCTGTGATTATTGATGGCTTGTAACTAGGAGCTGGTGGTACGCCTACCACAAGATATAATGAAATGGGAGCGGGTGGTACGCCTACCACGAGATAAATGAAATGGGAGCGGGTGGCACGTCTGCCACGAGATACATGAAATGGGAGCGGGTGGCATGCCTGCCACGAGATACAGAAAATGGGATCGAGTTGCATGCTTGTAACCAGATGTGAAAAGAAAGTGAAATCTGCCTTTGTTTTCCTTATTCTTGTTAGTGGTTGGATTTTGATTCTTTTATAATCCTCTTGATATTCTGTTTTTACCGGTTATTCCCCGAAGCATGTTTTCCCCCTCCCAGCTTTACTTGTTTATTCCTACTTTACTTTTTGTTGTATATTATATAACTGCACATGTTTATTTGGTGGTCCGGTCCTAGCCTCGTCACTACTTTGCCGAGGTTAGGCTAGACACTTACCAGCACATGGGGCTGGTTGTGCTGATACTACACTATGCACTATGTGCAGATCCCGGAGCAGCTCTTGGACCGTAGTTGGAGGCTACCTTCAGTCCACGCGGAGATCCAAGGTAGACCTGCAGGCGTCCGCAGACCCTGACGTCTCCTCTATCTTTTAATTCACGTTTCATCTTTTTGCTTCAGAAACAATGTGTCTTTTATTCTCGGACCTTGTATTTAGCATTCTTAGATCGTCTGTGACACTGTGACACAAAGTTTTGGGTGATTAAGGCTTAAGTAGTTGTAATAGCTACCGAAATAGATATTTTATTATTTTTCTTCCGCTTAATTAAATATTCGTTGTTTATATGTTATCGCTTTATATTTGTTAAAAAGAATTAATTGGATAATGGAGTAATTAGTTTAAAGGATTGGCTAGTTTAGCTTACATTAGTAGGCGCCATCACGACTCCTGAGGGTAAAAAATTCGGGTCGTGACAGTACCCTAAGACTAGTATATTAATATGGGATAAGTTATAGCATTATGCTAAAATATTCAATAACAAAGATAATAAAATTACATAAATAAAATATTGCTAATTAAAAAGCCATAATGAAAATTAACTTAATCTAAAAATACTATATATAGGTCATGCTAAAATAAGTATAGCTAATAAGTACTATTAATTATATAACTAAGCACTAAAGAAAAAGATAAACTAAGTTATGCATTTTCGTTATAAACCAATGTAAAACTGAAAAATAGATATCCAACACTATCATCACTTCTAGTGTTGATTGAATTTCTTTGTTAATACTAGTATTGATTTGAACTTTGTTTGAGTTACTACATTTATGAGCTATAAAATTTATTTATCATTCAAGAATGTTAAGTTCAAACTTGAAATTAAACTGTGAAATTTTTTAAGAAATATTTATAATTTACATTATAATAATTATTTATATGTATAAAATATTTTTAGAAATTGTATAAATGTACTATCGCCCAGACCCCACTTGTGGTATTATACTGGGTCGTTGTCATTGTTGTTGTTGTATAAATGTACTATCGGGTAGGTTTGGTCTCGGTTTGACTTTTTTTAGTTAAAACCAAACCAAACCAATTATGGTCATTTTTTCTCCAATACCAAACCAAATCAAATCCAACCACAATCGGAAATTTTTTCACCGGTTTAATTCGAATTATCGATTTGGTGCAGTTTGTCGATTTTCTTCGTACACCCCTAACTCAAGCTGCTGTCGAGGAAAAGCACGTGATATGTAATTGAAAGATAAAGCTATAGCCTGAAAAATTATTATATGGGGCAATGGTATCTACACGATAATCAGCTAGAGTAAGTCGTGAATGATTACTGCATTTTTTCCACAGATTAGTAGAAGAAGCTAAAGAACACATAACTTTTAAAGCGCGGTGGGGGAAAAGGCATTACTGAAAATATTAAAATTGAAGAAATTCTTAAAAACACAAAAACAAAGAAAAAATTATGAGCAAATCATTTGTACATAAGGATAGTAAATAGCAACCCTTCACTTTTGAAAGTATAGAGGAGGCACTACGAATTATCCTGTCGTTAAATGTGACGACTACACACATTGTGCTCGAGAAACAACCACGATTAGCAAAAACCACTACGGTACCATTGATATGGTACAGAATAGTCCGGCTAGCACGAAGACATAGTGGAAGAATAGAGCATCTCTGCTCATAGCGGATCCATAATTTAAATTCTATGAGTTAAACGTCTAAATTTCTTACGACTGAACTCATTATATCTTTAAAGTTATGGGTTTATAGTTATAATTTATTGCGATTTTAGTAATTTTTTACATATAAATTTATACTCCATATCAAAAGTTATGGTTCAATTGAACCCAATATTATAGGGCTACGTACGCCCCTGCCTCAGCTCTATTTATTGTTTTCTTTTAAAAATAGGGCCTTTTGTATTGTTGGTTTAGTATTTTTTTTTTAGAAGGAACTTCTTATTTCCTTTTGTCGGTACGTTTTAATTTCCATGTTTCTTTTGTTGAATCGGAGGTTTCTTCACATTATTTTAATTATTTACCTTTCTCAATTGGAATAGGATTCTCTTTTCTTAGCTTTATGTAATAACTATAAATACTTGGTAAACTTATTTTTAGATGATTTTCACATAGTGTGAGTTGATAAATATTATTGTGAAATTGAAATTCAATATTATTTTCAAATTTGATTCCTGAAGGTAATTATTTCTTCTTAAATCCTTATATTGTTGATTCTCCATGGTCGTTCTTTGGGGATGATTGGTTTTACATATCAATTATTACTTTAGACTTTCTGACAATCTTTCTGTACTTCAGTTTCCTTGAATTTTTTTATTTGTCTATTTTTTATTAACTAGTCTTAGTGTACGCGCGTTGCGCGTGTAATTTTTTTAATGTATATAAACTTTTTTTAAATCACATAATGATTATTAAAGAATATTTTGAGTTATAAAAGAAATTAGTAGAAAAAAATCAAGTCCCTGAACATGATAATATTATTTAACTAATTCAACGAAGAAAAATATTTACCTCAAAAAGTTCCCAAATTCTTTACTATATTATTCACATATTTGATTAATTTATTTAAATTGCATGAATGCCACCTTTTCAATTCTTTGCCCACAATCATACATGAATTTAATCATGGCAAGGCATAAAAATTTTACTACTTTGGGTGGTTATAATTTCTTTCAAACTCCATTAGAGTTGCAATCAAAATTTATCGTCTTTGCTTGTATTTAAAATAAAATTATAGAATGTCAAGAATTTGAAAGAGAAAAGTAAAATACTTACCTTAAATCCAGAATTTAATCATGAAGGAAATTCATGGAACAATTGACAATCATTATGTTCAATCCCAAAGCTTCTACTCAATTGATTAGAGTCTCGTGCTGATAACGTGTTATAAAACAATAAAAGAAGAAGAACAATATTGCAGAGAAAGGGAGAGAGGAAATTCTTATTGAATTTTGGGATGAATTACAATGGAATAAAATCCTCTATTTATAGGGAGGGGGTGACTTTGCCACCAAGTAATGAACCCTAGAATCTCTCTAAATATAAACATTCACCATAAATATAATTCTATTTATAACACTTCACCAATTTATAGCAAAATTAAAAAATCACCAAAATCTTTTTGAGTTCCTCTCCGGTGTATTGTAATCATCTAGGTTCTAGTGATGATCAAATTTATTTAAAGCTATTACAAATTTTTCTATTAAAAATATGATATCATCAAATGTTATAAATCTGAAATAATATTGTATATGCACACTTATCTATATATTAAATTTAAATTCTTTTTATTAATTATATTTTTAAATTATTATAATGTAATCTTATATATAGTTCTTTTTTGGGTAACGTACTTATAGTGTTAACCTCTGTTTGCTTTATGTCTATTTCCTAATTAACAATTCAATAATCACGTGAATTTCGTCTTTTAAATTTGATAGGAAGATGTATCACAATTGTAATTTGGAACTGAATTCAATTGGATTTAATTGTCTTATTCTTCTTGTAGTTGACGTCAAATAAATTTCTAGATATTTAGTTGATTTTAGTCCTTAATGTTAGGATTTCCTAGGATGTTCAAATAGGAAAATTTTTAATAACTAATTTTTTAGTTAATTTTAACGTCTTGTATATTAGGAAAGTAATTAATTGACTATTGCTAAAATAGTAAGAAAATAATAAAGTCTATTTCTAATTATTATAAAAATAATTAAAGTGACTATTATATCCGGTATGAACTCTATTTTTAAAGGGCAAAAAAGACGAACGATATTTCGCTAAGGGCCTTCGTGCTTTTAATATAATATAGATATAGATTAGTTTATGCTTTATTATTAAACCAGATAGCATTAATAATAATGCGTAAACACTAATTATTAATATAATTTCAAGTTTTTATAAATTATCGACAAATGATACTTATGGTTGCAAATATTAGATAAGACTAAGAGTTAGTTTACTCAAATATAATGAGTTAGACTATCCTTTTTTATTGGTACATGGTATTTCCTACTATCCTTTTTTTTTTGTAATGTAGACATATATTAAAAACATATACTAAGAGTTATTACATAATTCATTACATATGGGAACTGTTCTAGGACACGTAGTTCCTAACTTGTCCCTTTCCAAAATAGAAATAACAAAAATAGGAGGAATTAGATAAGTCCTTAAGCTTCCAAGGATTGATAAGTTGCTTCCATTCTTCTTCATTGAATCAGCCGCCTGATTAGCCTCTCTGCAGACGTGCTGGAGTGGCGGATCCCCTGCTTTACTCAATAGGCATATGCAGTCATCAATTAGGTTATAGGAATAATTTTTATTATCAATTAAATTAATGAGTTCCTTACAATCCGTTTCAATAGTGAGGGGGAGGTAGTTGTTCTCTATGGCTAATTTCAGACAATGCAGTAGTGTTAGTGTTTCCATATAAATATTAGTTGCATGTGAAATACTCATGTTGTACCCAAAAACCCATTCTCTATTGCCCCTTCTGATGATTCCTCCTATGCCGCCTTTACCTGGATTTCCAAAACATGAGCCATCCATGTTAAGTTTATAGGTGTTTGGTTCCGTCGATTTTCATTTAATGAGAATGATGTCTCTAGTTATAGAAGGTCTTTTTTGGTTTGTGGCCAGGAGATTGTATTCCATGGCTTTGTTTACTATGTTTTTAGGAGTAGAGGCTTACTATTATTGTTGAATATCGTCTCATTTCTATGCAGCCAAATGTGCCAGAGGATAAAGGGGAGGACATCAGACCAGTCGAGATATTCATTGAACCTGGTATTAGAGCTACTTTGGGCTTTTAACCAGCTGTGCAAGGTGTATTGGTCTGGCGGTTATGGGGGGAAAGCTTGAAACCAACTTGATCCCAGATTGTTTTGGAGTACTTACACCTAAAGAACATATGCATTGTATTTTCATTTGTAGTGCTACAAATGTTGCAGGTTGGAGAGTTACTAATATTCCTGTTGAATAGCATTTGTAATGTGGGGAGTCTATTATGGATAGCCGTCCATAAGAAGAATTTTATTTTATTGAGGGTTTTAATCTTCTATAGCCATTTGTAATCTTTTATGTCTCCCTCATCTCCCCCCTTGAGCATTTCATAAGCTGATTTGATAGTAAAGGTCTCATTGGTACTTTTGTCCCAGCTATATTTGTCTTCAATAGGTTGGATTTGCTTGATGTAGGTGGTAGTGATTTTGTTCTTAACCTCGGTTGGAGCTGGAATGATAGATTATTAAGGTTATAAGTGTTATTTTTAATAATATCTGCTAACGGTTGATGTTGTTCATGACTCATTAAGGGCCCTTGGATTAGGGTTCTTAACGTTTCCTTGTTACCTAGCCAGGCGTCTTGCTAGGTTTTAGTGGATTGCCCGTTTCCGATTTTCCAGTGTATACCTTATTTACAAATGTTTGTGCCCCGGTGTTACATCTCATGTTTCTGTACGTCAAAGTTTTGTCTTCAGTTAATCGACGTAGACTCGGAGATGAGATTATCTTGAGGTTAACGTATTTATGCTATTTATAACGAGCGATAAGTAAGTGTCACGAAGGATAAATGGTACACGAATTAAAGAAAACGAGTTTTGTTGAAGGTGGCCGATTTGGGATAAAATACAGGTCGAGCGATAATACTCGATAATTATGGACTAGTACCATGCAAGGTACCATATGACCATGATAGTATGATGTATAAAGTATATTAAAACTAAGTAGAATTTTAAGTAAATTGAGACAATTCTTAATTATGCGAGTAATTGGTTAGTTAAGGGATAACAGAACATTACCCAATTAAGTAATAAATTATCAGATAAGACCAACCCCCACCCCCACCCCCAAAACGTGGCAGTAACCCACTATTGCTACATATGACTAAGTAGTCATATAATCTTAGGTGGCAACTAATGTGTTATATATACACTACTTCATTTCTAAAAAATTCAATATTTTAATCAAATGGTTCACTACTTTATTTTTCTAACGTTTTCAAGACTACAATTAGATATGAGGTTGGTACCATAGCAATGAATTTTCCTACAAAGTTCCTACAACCAAAGACATTAGTATTCTTACAATTAGAAACATTAGCCATAAGTTGATAGTTAAGAAGAAATATAGAATATTAGTCATTCTTATGATTTTCAACAAAATCTTGAATTATTGCAACTAAAGGAAATCCAACGAGAATTGTTAGCAACGTAAAATTTTGTGGTTCTAAAGGAGTACGATGCAACCTTTTCCAAGAACATCATACGGATTTTTCCCTACTCCAGGTATGTTAAGGTCATCCCTTCTTTCTTTTTGGTATGATCTGCACGACACAAACGAAACGAGCAAATGCACAATTTTCATAAATTACTCTATTCGTAGAAATGCTAGAGATGTGTATACTCTTATTCTCCCATAAGTCTTACTATTCTATCCTTTGTTCACGGGTCTCAGAAAAATACGTATTTAATAAAGTTTATTCGAAAGGCATATTGAGTTTTATGGCATTCCGAGAAAAATCTTATTAACGTATTTCTTATGCATTTCATGCATTTATACATATACATTGACCCATGACCAGGTGGCGTTATATACGTGTATATATATATATATATTATATTTATATGGGATAAGGGAAAAATATTACGGAGTTATATACGCACTACCACCTGATCAGTTGGTATATGTTGATGATGTTGCCCACAGTGGCCGAGACTTTACGATGGGATGCCCTCAGAGACTTGATGATGTTATGTACACCTATACCTATGCATGTCACGATATTTATATGCACATGCATGACACTATAAATGTTGCATAATTTACAAAGTTATTCAGACTTTCAGGTGGATTTCTTTATTCCATATTTTATCTATGTCTTTTATGTACTGATTTGCATGCCTTACATACTCAGTACATTATTCGTACTGCTATTTTTTGGGGCATGCGTTTCATGCCCGCAGGTGCGGGTAGGCAAGCTGACGGTCCCCCTTCTTAGGAACCTTGGTTAGCGAGAGTTGGCGTGCTCTACTTGATCCGGAGCTGCTTTTGATTTTGGTACGATATGATTGTGTGTGTGTGTATATATATATATAGATATATATATATATATATATAGGTATGACGTGGCTCAGTCCCATCTTTGTACAGTTGTATTTCAATTAGAGGTCTGTAGACAGTATATATAGTTGGATAGTATGTGGCCTTACCGGTTTCCAGTTTTGGATATGTAGTTGTCTATGACAGCCTTGTCGGCTCGCCCCACGTATTTCGTACGTATATGTACATTTGTCTTTTAGACATGTTTCCCTCGCATACGTTATTCATGTTTATATCTTAATTGCATGTTTAAGGGTGTTCGATAGGTAGGACTCGGGCACCCGTCGTGGCCCATCGATTTGGGTCGTGACAAAAGTAGTATCAGAGCAATTATGTCCTAGGATTTTCTACAGCCCATGTCTACTACAGTCTTATTTATAGGTGTGTTGTGCACCACACTTATAAACAGGAGGCTACAGGACATATAGGATGTTATCCTCTCTTTTTGTCTTAGATCGTGCGATATAAGAATTTATGTTCCTAACAATATGTTACATTTTCAGTGATGCATCTGAAGACTACAGCCGCCCAGAAGGGAAAGTCTGTGGCTGGTGGGACTACTAGTCGAGCGCCATGAGTTTCTAGGGCTCGGAGAGAGTCTCATAGTGAGATTCTATCCCAGACTGCACATACCCCTCCCTCTCCAGAAGGGCTCTGAGGGGCACTAGCTTCAGCGCCCGCCCCTGTACATTCAACCCCTTAGCCAGATGCACCGGGTCAGGAGATGAGAGATGATATTCAGCTATTAACTCGATTAGTAGCCGCGCAGGCTCGACGTCAGGAAGTAGGTATTGGTCATACGGATAGGTCCGTCAGTGTGAGGGTTCGTGATTTCATTAATTTAGACCCTCCGGTATTCACTAGGTCAGATCCAAATGAAGACCCTCAGGTATTTATTGATAGAATGCAGATGACGTTAAGGGTAATGAAGGCCACTGCGACTAAGTCGGTTGAGATAGCTTCCTATAGACTCCAAGAAGTTGCAGTTAATTGGTACAAGTATTGGGAATTGTCCAGAGGTGAGGATTCCCCTCCAGCAGTATGGTAGGAGTTTACGGAAGCTTTTCTTCGTCATTATCTACCACCAGAACTTAGACGAGCCAAAGTTGATAGGTTCTTGACACTTCGGCAGGGTAACATGAGTGTTCGGGAGTACAGTCTTCAGTTTGATTGATCTGCGAGGTATTCTCCCACTATTGTATCTAAGATGGAGGATCGAGTTCACTGTTCGTGATGGGATTAGAGCCACACTTGCTTAACAATTGTAAGTCGGTCTCACTTCAACCAGACATGGATATTTCTCGTACTTCAGGCATACGCTCAGGTGTAGAGGAGCGTAAGCAGAAACAGAAGGCCGATCATGAACATGATAGGGCCCATAATAAGAGAGCGAGGTCTTCAAGTCCTTTTGGTGAGTTTCGAGGTGGTCAAAGGCAACAATACCCGAGATATTCAGTCCAGCCATCGGCTAGCGCACCCCCTCAGTTCGGTAGTAAGAGATTTAATCGTTCCACATATTCAGGGCTTGGTCAAAATTCCAGGGCCTAAAGATCTCAGTATAGGGGAGAGTTAAGTTAGATGAGGCCGCCCTTGCCACGATGTGCTCAATGTGGTAAGTAGCATGCTGGGCAGTGCCGTATGAGATTAGGTGTTTGTTATACTTGTGGTTATCCGGACGACGTTATAAGGGATTGTCCGACAAGAGGTGAGGCAAGCATAGCTTAGCAAACAGGATCTATAAATGGTTCGTCATCATAAGTACGCCTCCCGGTCAAGGTTCACAAGCACCAATGAGTCATGGTAGAGGCAGAGGCGGAACATCTAGCTCGAGCGGTCCTCAGAACCGCATTTATGCATTGGTAGGACGACAGGATCAAGAGTCATCACCTGATGTTGTTACATGTATATTATCAGTCTTCTCATATGATGTATATGCACTGATTGACCTAGGGTCCACCTTATCATATGTTACTCCATTGGTCGCTAGTAAGTTTTGAATAAAACCTGAATTGTTTCAACCTTTTGAGGTATCTACACTTGTTGGGGACTCAGTGATAGCTAAGCGAGTATATAGAGATTGTATAATAGTAGTTCATGGTCGATCTACCATAGCAGACCTAATCGAGTTAGATATAGTAGAATTTGATGTTATAATGGGTATGGATTGGTTGGCTTCTTGTCATGCCAATGTTGATTGTAGATCAAGATAGTCCGATTTCAATTTCCAGGGGAGCCTGTTTTGGAGTGTAAAGGTAATACGGCGTCGCCGAGAGGAAGATTTATTTCCTATCTAAAGGCAAAGAAGATGATCACAAAGGGTTGTATTTATCACTTAGTTCGAGTTCAAGATGTGGAAGTAGAGTCACCAACCATTCAGTCCATCTCTGTGGTTAATGAGTTTCTCGATATTTTTCCGATGAGCTTCCAGGTCTCCCGCCAGAGCGAGAATTGAGTTTGTTATTGACCTACTACCAGATACTCATCCAATATTTATTTCTCCTTACAGAATAGTCCCCACAAAGCTAAAAGAGTTGAAGGAACAACTAAAGGATTTGCTTGAAAAGGACTTTATCAGACCTAGTACATCACCATAGGGAGCACCTGTGATATTTGTAAGGAAGAAAGATAGTTCCTTACGAATGTGTATTGATTATAGACAGATGAATAGGGTGAAGATCAAGAATAAGTACCCTCTCCCGAGGATTGATAATTTATTTGATCAGTTGCAATGTGCCAAGTGTTTTTCAAAGATAGACTTGAGGTCCGGGTACCATCAGGTAAGGGTTAAGGAGGAAGATATTCCGAAGAAAGCATTCAGGACCAGATACAGGCACTTTGAGTTTCGTGTTATGTCATTCGGTTTGACCAATGCCCCAACAGTATTCATGGATTTGATAAACCATGTGTTCATGCCCTTTTTAGATCTGTTCGTAATTATATTTATCGATGATATATTGGTATATTCTCATTCAAAGGCTGAGCATGCAGATCATTTGCGTACTATGCTCAAAGTTCTACAAAAAAGGGAAGTTGTATGCAAAATTCTCTAAATGTGAATTCTGGTTGAACTCTGTAGCTTTCCTTGTACATATCATTTCGGGTGAAGGCATCCGGGTGGATACACAAAAGATTGAGGCAGTGAAGAGTTGGCGTAGACCCACGACACCGACGGAGGTTCGTAGCTTTCTCGGTTTGGTAGGTTATTACAGGAGATTTGTAGAAGGATTTTCTTCTCTTTCAGCACCTTCTACAAAGTTGACTCATAAGGGAGCAAAGTTTCAATGGACTGATGCTTGCGAACGGAGTTTCCAAGCATTAAAGGATAGATTAACTTCAACACTGGTTCTAACGCTCCCAGAAGGGACATATGGTTATATGATCTATTGTGACACTTCAGGCGTTGGATTGGGTTGTGTGCTGATGCAGCATGGTAAGGTTGTAGCTTATGCTTCTAGACAACTAAGAAAGTACGAGAAGAACTACCCGACCCACGATTTAGAGTTAGTCATGCACTAAAGATGTGGAGGCACTACTTGTATGGCATTAATGTTGATATCTATACGGATCATAAGAGCCTCCAGTATATCTTAAAGCAGAAGGAGTTAAATTTACATCAAAGGAGATAGTTGTAGCTACTTAAAGACTATGACGTTGATATTTTATACCATTCGGGGAAGGCAAACGTAGTAGCCGATGCCCTCGACCGTAGATCTATGGGTAGCCTGTCATATTTATAGCCGAAAAAAAGGGAATAGCCCATGAGATTCATCAGCTAGCTAGTCTTGGAGTTCGGTTACTGGACTCAGGTGATATTGGAATTATTTATTCAGGATACGACAACATCCTCTTTAGTAACTGAAGTGAAGGAACGCCAGTACGATGATCCTGTGTTAGTTCATTATAGGAATACCACCCATCAGAAGGAGAAGGCATCGTTTGAGATTACAGAAGATGGGGTCTTCGGATATCAATGACGATTATGTGTCCCTAATGTTGTAGGGCTACGTTGGCAGGTTATGGGAGAAACTTACTATTCTCGTTATTCTATTTATCTAGGAGAAACCAAGATGTATCATGATATCAGGGATATATATTGGTGGGACGGAATGAAAAAGGATATAGCGGAGTTTGTTGCTTAGTGTCCTAACTGTCAGTAGGTTAAGATTGAGCATAAAAAACCCGGTGGATTATTGCAGGCTATGGAAATTCTAACTTGGAAATGGGAAGTAATCAATATGGATTTCATCATAGGCTTACCGCGTACCTAACGTAAGTTTGATTCAATATGGGTAATTGTTGATAGGCTTACAAAGTCAGCCCATTTTCTGCCCATTAGGACTACATATTCCATAGAGGATTATGCAAGGCTTATATTAAAAAGATAGTACGACTGCATGGTGCCCCTGTATCTATTATCTCGGATAGAGGAGCTCAATTTACAACTAACTTCGGAAGGTCCTTCCAAAAAGGAATGGGGACTCAGGTAAGTCTTAGTACAACATTTCATCTCCAGACAGACGGACAGGCTGAGCATACTATTCAGACACTTAAAGATATGTTAAGGGCTTGTGTGATAGCTTTCAAGGGTAGCTGGGATGATCATTTGTCGCTTATTGAGTTCGCATATAATAATAGCTATCATTCAAGTATTCGGATGGCTCTATATGAAACTCTTTACGAACGCAAGTGTAGGTTGCCTATAGGATGGTTCGATGTTAGAGAAACAATGTTAGTAGGACCAAAATTAGTACAACAACCAATTAAGAAAATTAAGCTTATACAGGAAAGGCTATTAGCAGCTCAAAGCCGTCAAAAATCTTATGAGGATAATCGACGGCGAGACTTGGAATTTTAGGTGGACAATTGGGTATTCCTAAAGGTATCACTAATGAAGGGCGTTATGAGGTTCGAGAAATGGGGAAAACTTAGCCCTCGATACATTGGACCATATAGGATCATACGCAAGGTGGGCCAGGTAGCATATGAGTTAGACTTGCCTTGGGACTTGGAGTCTGTACATCCAGTCTGTCATGTGTCTATGCTCCGTAAATGTGTCAGAGATCCTTCCAGAATTGTGTCAGTTGACGACGTTCAGGTCACAAAACAGCTATCATATGAAGAAACTCCCATTGTTATACTATACCGACAGGTTCGGAGATTGAGAACTAAAGAAATAGCTTCGGTGAAAGTACTTTGGAGAAACAACAATGTGGAAGAAATGGCTTGGGAGGCCGAGGAAGACATGAAGTCTAGATATCCCTACTTATTTCCTCCTTCAGAGAAGAGTCTGACTGAGACGTCATAACCTTAAGGTACATGTATGAATTCCTGTGTTAGTTATTGTTATTGGTCATGTGAGGCCATTGTCGTTATTGATGATTGTGGTGTCATATGACCATGATAGTATGATGTATAAAGTATATTAAAAATAAGTAGAATTTTAAGTAAATTGAGACAATTCTTAATTATGCGGGTAATTGGTTAGTTACCGGGTAACGGGACATTATCCAATTAAGTAATAAATTATCAGATAAGACCAAACTCCCTCCGCCAAAAAAATGTGGCAATAACCCACTATTGCTACATATGACTAAGTAGTCATATAATCTTAGGTGGCAACTAATGTGTTATATATACACTACTTCATTTCTAACAAATTCAATATTTTAATCAAATGGTTCACTACTTTATTTTTCTAACATTTTCAAGACTACAATTAGATAGGAGGTTGGTACCATAGAAATGAATTTTCCTACAAAGTTCCTACAACCAAAGACATTAGCATTCCTACAATTAGAAACATTAGCCATAAGTTGATAGTTAAGAAGAAATACAGAATGTTACCATTCTTATTTTGAACAAAAAAAGTTAATTATTGCAACTAAAAGGAAATCCAACGAGAATTGTTAGCAACGTAAAATTTTGCGGTTCTAAAGGAGTACGGTGCAACCTTTTCCAAGAACATCTTACAGATTTTCCCCTACTCCAGGTATGTTAAGGTCATCCCTTCTTTCTTTTTGGCATGATCTGTACGACACAAACGAAACGAGCAAATGCACAATTTCCATAAATTACTCTATTCATAGAAATGCTAGAGATTGTATACTCTTATTCTCCCATAAGTCTTACTATTCTATCGTCTGTTCATGAGTCTCAGAAAAATACGTATTTAATAAAGTTTATCCGAAAGGCATATTGAGTTTTATGGTATTCCGAGAAAAATCTTATTAACGTATTTCTTATGCATTTCATGCATTTATATAATACATTGACCCATGACCATATGGCGTTATATATGCATATATATATATTATATTTATATGGGATAAGGGAAAAAAGGTTACGACGTTATATACGCACCACCACCTGATCAGTTGGTATATGTTGATAATGTTGGCCACATTGGCCGAGACGTTATGATGGGATGCCCTCAGAGGCTTGATGATGTTATGTACACCTATACCTATGCATGTCACGACATTTATATGCACGTGCATGACACTATAAATGTTGCATAATTTACAAAGTTATTCAGACTTTCAGGCGGATTTATTTATTCCATGTTTTATCTATGTCTTTTGTGTACTGATTTGCATGCCTTACATACTCAGTACATTATTCGTACTGCTATTTTTTGGGGCATGCGTTTCATGCCCGCAGGTGCAGGTAGGCAAGCTGGCGGTTCCCCTTCTTAGGATCCTTGGTTAGCGAGAGTTGGCGTGCTTTACTTGATCCAGAGTTGCTTTTGATTTTGGTACGATATGATTGTGTGTGTGTTTGTATATATATATATATATATATATATATATATATGGGTATGGCGTGGCTCAGTCCCGTCTTTGTATAGTTATATTTCAATTAGAGGTTTGTAGACAGTATGTATAACTGGATAGTAGGTGGCCTTACCGGTTTCCAGTTTTGGATATGTAGTTTTCTATAGCAGCCTAGTCGGCTCGCCCCACGCATTCC
This sequence comes from Nicotiana sylvestris, assembly GCF_000393655.2. Taxonomy (NCBI): domain Eukaryota; kingdom Viridiplantae; phylum Streptophyta; class Magnoliopsida; order Solanales; family Solanaceae; genus Nicotiana; species Nicotiana sylvestris. Next base: position 153,071,668 of record NC_091063.1, on the reverse strand, counting down.
GTGCGTATATGTACATATGTCTTTTGGACATGTTTCCTTTGCATATGTTATTCATGTTTATATCTTAAACACATGCTTAAGGGTATTCGACATGTAGAACTCAGGCACCCGTGGCGGCCCATCGGTTTGGGTCGTGATACCCGGACAATATTTTTCCAGATATGGGAGCTATTTTTATCTTGGAGATTCCAGCTTTGTTGGGGGTCCTATTGTTATATCTGTTGTGAATTACCCTACTCCAAAGGAATTTATGATCTTTTTTATATCTCCAAGCTAAGCTAGCTAGAGTATTGGTTTTCTATTTTGTTTTGTATAGTCCCAGCCCCCATCCATCTTTTGCTTTGTAGCAGTGTTCCAACTTATCAAATGGTATTTTTTTTTCTGGAGGTGCTCCCCCAGAGGAAGTTCATTTGGATTCTATCAATGTTATTAATAGTAGCTTGGGGGAGGTTGTAGATCTGCATAACATGATTGGGGATTGCGGTCAGGGTTGATTTAATGAGAGTGGTCCTTCGTGCTATGTTAAGGAAGTTAATTTTCCACCCTTTTAGTCTATTGTTGAGACGGTCGATTATATATTGAAAGTCTTTCTTTGAGGGATTAGAAAACCCTATGGGGAATCCTAAGTACTTACCGAATTCTCTAGTGTGGCTTATTGATAGGCAGTTGCTAAAGTCGGTTTTTATGTCTATTGGAATATTTTCAGAAATATTAACCTTGATTTGTTGAAGTTGATAGATTGGCCTGAATGTGCTCAAAATTTATTGAGAGTATCTATGATGGAGTTGCAGCCTTTTTATTAGCGTTTGCTAGGAGGATTAGATCATCTGCAAAAAATAGGTATGATAGAGAGGGACTTTTTGAAGAGATTTTGACTGGGTCCCACCCGCAGCAGTCAATTTCGTGGTGAATTAGTCTCGACAGCATTTTCATGCATATGATGAAGATGAAAGAGAATAGGGGATCACCTTGGCGAATACCTCTAGATGGTTTAAAGAATTCTGAGTTGGATCCGTTAATAATGATAGAGGTAGACGTGTTAGAGCTACAAGACATAATTAGGTCAATTAGATCTTGAGGGAATTTTAAGGAGGTTACTGAGAATTTTATAAAAGACCATTCTAATTTATCGAATACTTTTTCTAGGTCTATTTTTATCAATATTTTCCCTTTTTTTCCTTTTAATTTTTTAAAGTGATTTAGGACCTCGTGGATAATGATAGCATTGTCTGAAGATCTTCTGCCCTTCATGAAGCTAGTTTGTGTTGGGTGGATTAATTTGGGCTAAAAGGGATTTGATTCTATTGACGATGATTTTTGTTACTACCTTGTAGGCAGTGTTACACAAGCTGATCGGTCGATATTGCTTGATAGTTTCAGCATTTTGGCATTTTGGGATTAGATAGATGTAGGTGCTATTCATATCTCCAGCCATCTTTTTCTCCCTAAAGGTGTCTTTGCAAAAGTCAATTAATTTTTCTTTAGTTTCATTCCAGAACTTCCGGTAGAAAAAGGGATGCAGACCATCCGGTCCGGGTGCTTTGTAGGTTTAAAAGAATCTAAAACACTTTTAATTTCGCAGGCTGTGATGTCTTGGCACAGGGTTTTTTGGTCCATGTTATCAAGAGTTGCATAGAAGGACATGCAGTGATTCGTTCTATAGGAGGTGTTATGTCCTGTTGAGGTTTGTGTAGTAGTTGTTTATTAATGATTTAATATATTTTTGGTCGTAGTACCAGTTGCCCACTTCGTCCTTAAGACTTAGGATTCTATTCTTTCTTCTACGTTGCATGGTGGTGATGTGGAAAATTTTTGTACTCGCATCCCCTTCATTTAACCATTGTATTCGGGATTTGAGCCTCCAAAATTCCTCCTCTAGTTTTAGAATGTCATTGAATTCCTTTAATAGATTTGTTTCGAGGTCAAGTAGGAATTGACTGGTCGTATAGTTTGAGAAATTTTGTATTCCATTAATTTTGTAGATTATGATATTTTTTTAATGGAAAATATTGGCAAACGTAATAATGTTCCATTCTTTTACATTTTTTTGTAAAGTTTTCAATTTCCCCTAGTATATTATCTTGGTTGGTCCATGACTCCTTAACAAGATTTTGAACGTTGGGTGAGATAACCACATAGATTCAATTCTGAAGATATTATTACTGTGTGAGAAGTTTTTGAATAGGTCTAGTTTTATGGGACAGTGGTCAGAATGAATTCTTGCTAAGTGTGTGACGTGCGCTTCTTTAAAAAGGTTAATCCAGCTTGAGTATGCTATGTATCTATCCAACCTTTCCATGATTAAAGTTTTAGTCTTTTTCCTTTTATTTGTCCAAGTATATTTTGAGCCCTTATACCCTAGGTCAATAAGCCCACAAAAGTCTAGGCAGTTAAGGAATTTCGATACTCTAGGGTAGTTTATTGGGAGGCCTACGAACTTTTTGTTTGCCTTAGTGACTTCGTTGAAGTCTCTTGTAACTAACTAGGGACCCTTAAAACTGCTTACTACTGTCTTTAAATTTTTCCACAGAATAGTTCTTTCTTTGCTTAGGTTGCTAGCATAGATAACATATAGTAGCCAAGGGTTAGAATTATTTACCTTAATCATGACATGAATTTCTTGGTAAGTTGTTCCGATTTGATCCACCAGAATATCTCCTGCATTCCACATCATAAACATGCCTCCTGAATTGCCTTAAGTTGCTACCTAACCTATGTGAGTGAATCCAAAGTCGTTTATGAGCATGCTGTGATCCGCCATTTTTGTCTCCAAGAGTGCTACTAGGAAAAGCCTGTTGTAGTCCAGCATAGACCTAAATGTTCTTCTAAACTCTTCATTCCTCGCTCCCCTACAGTTCCATACGATCATACTCATTGGTCTAGATGGGGGGTGGGGTGTTCTCCTCTGCCTGTGCATGGGGGGAGGGGGGACTTGCCATGTTTATGTTGGCGTACATTATCAGAATCATTACTACCCCGTATTTGTAGATTGCTGGTGGTGTTAGTAGCTTCCTTATATTGATCAAGCATTTCCTCAAATTCATCGGGCAACATAAGATAGACTCTTTTTTCTTTTCTTTCCTTGAACACCAACGTTTTTTACGTTCGTAGCATGGCATACTCCACTCTTCGTGCTGTTGATGACCCTTCCTCGCCCGTCAGTTGCATTGGTTGATGGGGTGCTGTGGTAGTTCCCTAGTTTTGTTGTGTGTTTGAGTAGTGTATATGTGGTGGTTGGTTGCGCTGAGGGTTGTTGTGGAAGAGGGGTAGATTCATGCTTAGGGGTATTGGAGTGCTTGGGGTATTCCTCTATTGACGACCCATGGGGATGGGTGAGCTCCCATGGCTGGGTGTGGTGGATTTATTTGGGGTTGTAGGGTCATTAGGGCTAGCCATGGGTGGTTGGCTACATTGTCCAGCCCTATCTTTAGTCCCTCGTTACAATTTGGGATAGGTAACTCGATTTCTCTATTTGGATTATGATGTCCCGGCTCTCTTGGTGTAGATTCATGTTCAGTGAGAACCCTATTAGGCCGTATTCCATCTATGAAAGTGGGACATGGTTTGTAGCTAAATGTGGAGTTGCATACAATATTGGATGACCCTGCCTCAATGCTTGGTTGTTCAGCTGCTGAGTTCTTTGGTACTATTTGCGTGTCCACACATTTCTACTGTGATTCCTTTGATGCCTTCTATAAAAGCTGTTGGTTGGTGGGTAGTCTTGACATTTATTGTGAGTTCTTTGTGGTCTTTGCCTAGGTTTTTCTTTGCTTAGTTTATGTTGTTGTTGTTGTTACTAGGCAGAGAGTTTAAGTAGCAGGGTTCATTTTTCCCTTGTTCTGCATAGTTTTCTAGTATAGGAAGGACAAAATTGTTAGAGTTTGGTGAGTTGACATTTTCTAGGGAGTTGTTTTGATTTGTACTAAGATTTTTGGGAGTGATGTGAATATCGACTGTTGATTGTGTAGTGTCTTTGATGGTCTAAATTTTGTTGTTATTAATTAATGAGGTTTTGAAAACTTCTTGGGTGATGCAAAGGTCAACTTCCATTGAGCCGTTATCATTGCAAACTAGGGTATGTTGAGAGATGTTATTGTCCGTTGGGTTCTTTGAGTTTACGTGTGTTTGTGTGGTTTCATTAGTTGCTCCATCAGATTTTGCCGGGAATGGTGGGTTTTCTAAAGCATTAACATTTCCAAGTCTTTAGTTATTGAAGGGGGGAATTTGGCTCATTGATGTTGTGACAGGGCTCGATGGTTTTGAGTGAATAACCAGTGGATTTTTTGGATGGTTCATTGTGGTTTGTGCTGCTTCAAGGTTTCCATTTTGTCATCCATCTCATCCATTATTACATTTAATGCCATGAATTGATTGCCATTACTTTTGTCTGTATTGATGCTTTTGTCCAGTTGTTTTGGCTGTGTTTCAGGTTTGTGGATTGTTTCATAGTTCTTCCTTCTGAATTCCTGTCTAGGTTGATGCGTTTGGCCGGAGTTTGTGGTCTGAGTGGTATCGTGTATCTGAGATTTCCCCCTTGCATTTTATCTTCCTATTTTGGTTGTCTTTGTGGATGGGTGTTTTGCCTTCCCATTTGGTCCTCCTTTTTCCTAGTTTTTTCATGTGTGTCTATGGTCAGTGGTCAATTTCCTCTGTTAGGGATTCAATTCCAACATTGTTTTGGTGATTATCAATTACTTCTTTTCCCTTTGAAGGCTTTAGGTTGGGGCAGTTTGTTTGAATATGGCCCAATCCTTTGGTAATGTCTTCCTATGATAACATGAGTTTTAAGAGGGTTTTCTATGGGTTCTAGGATACATACTCTCACACATTTGCCCTTGGTAGTTGAAGCAGTGCATACATCTATCCTTAGTAGCCTCCCTAGTTTTGTTCTTATTTTTTTTGGAGAATGTCATAGTCATAGAATTCTGTTGGTAGTTCTGGTAATCTGGCCCAGATGGTTGAGTATGTTTGTGAGGCTGCTGAGGTTACGAACTTTGGCTCCCATTTTCGGACAGTGAGGAATTGATTCCCAATGAACCATGGTCCTCCATGAAGTGCTTTGTCGTAGGTTTTGGGGTTTGAGAATTTAGTTAGGTAGTAATCGTAACCTAGGTCTATTAGTGTGATACTTTCCGTTGATTTCCATATTCCTGTGATTTTGTTTTGGAGGAAGGAGGAGCCCATTTTTCTGCCAAATATTTTGATGATAACAACATTTGTCCAGTTGTTGTAGATCATTTCTTTGTTGTGGAGGTGATAGGAATAAAATTCTCAGAATCATAGTGATTCTCAGTTTCATCAAAAGTGTCGTGGCCCTCCACTGATTTCTGGACTGCTATTTAGTTTTGGTATTGTGTTTCAACAAGATTTTTCTTAAGTTTGTGGAGGAATGAGTTGGTTTGTCTATGATTTTCCTCTGCGAGGTCTTGTCTGATTCTGGGACTGATGGGTTTTGTGTTCATATCTTGGTCCATTTCCATTGTTAAGTCTTGGGGGCGTATTTTTGCATTTGTAGATTCGTTTTTAGCTATGTTCATTAAGAGATCTTTGAGGTTTCCTTGTGGTGTTCTTGCTATATTAACTGGATGAGGAAGTCCTTGAATAACAGGACTTCTCTTTAGTTCTAGAGAGAAGTAGGAGAACTTCTCTTTCTAACTCATTTTTAAAATTTTCCCTACTTTCCTAGTACTAGTATGATTTCTAATTCGAGTCCTATCACCGTTAAATAAAGAAAAGAAAGAATTTTACAAATACAGGTCAAAATAACATTTTTCAAAAAGTTTGGGGGTGCAAAGAGTGTTTTAATAAAAATAAAGGACCAGTTCTAGCGAACCCTGGAACACATCATATTTGCTTCACTTAGCTCTTTCTCATTTCAGGTTTTTAGGGCAAACAAAAAGAGAGACAGTGCGGCACTCACAAAGCATCGAAATCTACTGGTATTTTTTGTTAAATTTGGGAACTTTTTAAATTTGTATGTGTATGAAACAATTTTTTGGTTAGATTTGTGGATTTTTTTAGTACAGTTTTAATCCGATATGAGTAGATGCGTATATGTATGTGAATGCTAATTTGGATTTGTATCCGATTTATAATTTTGTTTATCTTGATGTTTTTATAAAAATAAAGAAAAAATTAATCTTGATGCATTTAGCTGAGAGTACATTGTACATTTATTCCTTTCTTTTTTTGGTCCTTTTTTTGTTAGTGCAAAATCTGAAATTACAAGGAATAGAGTCTATGCTGTTGCTTACATGCTGTGATTTGGATTTTTTTTTTCTTATTTTTTCTTTCTCTGCGTAATATTGCTATTTACGTGTTAATTTTTAGACTGGAAAGGATGGGCGTGAATGAGGGAAAAAAGAGGAGAAATAGGCCTAATTAGAGCAGAGTTAATTTAATTGATTTATGGTTTTAGATTTGTTCCCAGGAGAAAAGATGATATAGAAACTGCCCGGGGCTTTGGTTGTCTAGTGGTGAGTGCGTAGCTTGTGTTTTGTGGGTTAGCCGCACTCACAGGTTCGAACCCTGTCATAGGTGGTATTTAACCGGAGAAGGGTAGAGGGTGGGCCCATTATCCACCTAGTTTCAAACCGTGTGGTACTGGACCTTGGAGATTTCTCGGTTATAGAGAAAGGATGATAAAGAAATCATTATTCTGATCTGCAATTTTTTTTCTTTTTCTCTTCTTCTGTGTGTGTGTGTGTGGGGTAGGGGGGGGGGCAAAGTGGCTAAAGTTCTTGCCTTTTCGAGCTAATGATTTGATTCTCGTGTAGCAACTTCTTGAAGTCTTACTACGAGTGTTTAGATTTAACATTTTTGTTCTTGCCTGTTGATGAACTTCTTGACTCATCCAACTATTCCTTTGCAGGTGAAAGATTCTTGAAATGGCGACTTTTGCCAAACCTGAGAATGCTTTGAAGCGTGCTGAAGGTTAGTGGAGTTACTATCTGGATCTGATTTAGCAAATTACTTTTACAGTAAACTTCTCAAAGCTTTATTTTGAGATGTGCCCTGGTAATATGTACTCTGTACACTTGCAGACTTATATCTCAAGTAATATCTGCAATTTAGGAGGGGTTATATGGTCACAGGGTGAGGGTGGTCTAGATGATTTTTAATATTATGGGAGGGTGAAGTTTTGTAAATTCCAGATGTTTTAATAGTAAAATTGAGAATGTCGGTATGTTTACTAATTTGATGTTTTGATGTAGAGTTGATTACTGTTGGACAAAAGCAAGAAGCGCTGCAAGCACTTCATGATCTTATTACTTCAAGGAGGTATAGAGCATGGCAAAAAACTCTTGAAAGGATAATGTTCAAGTATGTAGAGCTATGTGTTGACATGAGAAGGGGGAGGTTTGCCAAGGATGGCCTAATTCAATATCGTATAGTCTGTCAGCAAGTGAACATTAACTCCTTAGAGGAGGTGATAAAGCATTTCATGCATTTAGCTACTGAGCGAGCTGAACTGGCTCGCAATCAAGCACAGGCGTTGGAGGAAGCTCTGGATGTGGAGGACTTGGAAGCTGATAAAAGGCCTGAAGATCTTATGTTGAGTTATGTTAGTGGGGAGAAAGGAAAAGATAGATCTGATCGCGAGCTTGTCACTCCCTGGTTTAAGTTTTTGTGGGAGACATATAGAACTGTTCTGGAGATCTTGCGTAACAACTCAAGATTGGAGGCTCTGTATGCCGTAAGTTTCCATTGCTCTTTCTTTTCGTTAGGTTTTTGAATAATTAGACTGCATTTATGTTCTGAGGTGAGGAATCTTAGTATCATGACCTTCAGGCTTGTTTAGACTGTAATTGAGTAAGCAGGTTTATCCTTTTTTCCTTTTCAATTCGCTTGCCTGGGAAGTGATTGTGCTTCTGATTTTTTGCTTAGTAAATCAATCCCTTTCACTTCTTATTCATAATCTTCATGGGCGTCTTTCTCAGTTTGCTGGGCATCTGTCCATGTTCTTTGTTTCATACATGTATCAGTTTTGTCAGAATATAAGTCTATTCTTTTTGATAAAAGTTTATATATATCATCCGGGTACAATTTTTTTTGTGTGTGGTAGAACCTGATTTGTCCTGTATGCCATTTAAGCTTTCTGCGTGGCTGATAGGAAGTTCTGTACTCTTTCCATCTTTAGTTGAGCATATATTTTTTCACTGAAAGAAATGAGAATTAAGCTTCAAACCTATTTTGCTCAGATGACAGCACACCGAGCCTTTCAGTTCTGTAAGCAGTACAAACGTACAACAGAATTTCGTCGTCTTTGTGAAATCATCCGGAATCATTTGGCAAATCTCAACAAGTATAGAGATCAGAGGGACCGGCCTGATCTGTCTGCTCCAGAGAGCCTGCAATTGTATCTAGACACTAGATTTGAACAACTGAAAGTTGCTACCGAACTGGGTCTTTGGCAGGTTATTACTTTTTCTGATAGATTATTAGCATATCTTTTGTCCTATATGGGAGTGAACTTCATATGTTTTAGTTTTCTTTGAAACAGGAAGCTTTCCGTTCCATAGAAGACATATATGGATTGATGTGCATGGTTAAGAAAACCCCCAAGGCGTCATTGATGGTTGTTTACTATGGGAAGCTTACTGAGATATTTTGGATGTCATCAAATCATCTTTATCATGCTTATGCATGGCTCAAGCTTTTCTCTCTTCAGAAGAGTTTTAATAAAAATTTAAGCCAGAAGGATTTGCAGTTAATAGCATCGTCTGTTGTCCTAGCTGCACTTTCTGTGCCTCCTTATGATCAGTCGTATGGTGCATCTCATCTTGAGCTTGAAAATGAGAAGGAGAGGAGTTTGAGGGTGGCCAATCTAATAGGTTTTGAAGTTGAACCCAAAGCCGAAAACAGAGTAGCGGTAATTTCATTTTTGATTATTTTAATTATTTCCTTACTGTTAATCTCTTGCTTTGGCTGAACAGCTTCTGTTCCCTTGCCTTTTCTCCTTTTCAGCTCTCCCGATCATCACTTCTTTCAGAGTTGGTGAGTAATTATATATATGTTTTTTTAATTTAGCATATAGTCCTTCAATTTTTTCCATTTTTATAGTTTAAATTCCTTGTCTCTTTGCATTCGATGAACCCATTAAATTTTCGAGGCAAAGATGAGCACATGTCATACTGTTTTTGAAATCGTTCAGTCTCTTGATTTTTTAATTGTTTGTCGGTTTCTTTGGTTTTTCTTAATTGTTTCTCCTTCTGTAGGTGTCCAAAGGTGTGATGTCTTGTGTCACCCAAGAAGTGAAAGATCTTTATCATCTGTTAGAAAATGAGTTTCTTCCTTTGGATCTGGCACTGAAGGTGCAGCCCGTATTGAGCAAAATATCAAAGCTTGGCGGTAAGCTGTCTTCAGTTTCCTCAGTTCCTGAAGTACAACTGTCTCAGTATGTTCCTGCCTTGGAAAAACTTGCTACTCTGAGGTTGCTCCAGCAGGTATGCACTCTGTTTTTTACCTTTTGATAAAGAGCACGCATGCACATTATTTAAGGTGGAAGTCCAACTTTCAATTCTGTCTTCATTTTAACTGAGAATGCTGCTATTTGTTCCTTTTCTTGTTGCAGGTCTCTCAGGTGTATCAGACAATTCAGATTGATAACATATCTAAGATGATCCCATTCTTTGACTTCACTGTTATTGAGAAGATATCAGTTGATGCGGTTAGACGTAATTTTCTAGCTATCAAAGTTGATCACATGAAGGGCGCTGTCTTCTTTGGTAAACAGGTATAATGTGTCACTTGGAATTAAAACTCTTGTCTATCCTTCAGTTTTTGTTTGTGTGTCGGTTGGGCGCCCCTAGAGATTACTTTCCTGTGTCTTCGTCAGTTGGTTCTGAGAGATTTTATCAGCATTATCAACATTGTTCTTTCACCACATTGTTCTTTCCCTCATTGTAAGTGAAAGCACAGGAATAGCTCGCTTATGGCATCTACAGAACCTTGTGTGTCTTCTGTTATCTAATTCTTCTATGGAGATATTTTTATTATCATAATTTTGCCAGGCATGACAGAAAGACACTTTTTTTTGGTCAAAATGACAGAAAGACACTTGTATTTCCTGAAGGAGAAAGTAGATTTAAAGCAGGGTCAACATTTCTTGTATTTGATTTTAATGTTTTGTGCAAAATAGTGGGCTCTCTAAGGGTGTGTGGTTAGCATAATAAGTTTGTAGTTCAGTCACTAGAACAAGGAGCTTGTGAACTCTGAGGTGCAGTTCTTAGTTTCTGAGATATAAGAGTTTTAGTGGGTTGCTGTTTTCAGCAGTTTCTATGTTGTGGGATTTGATCTTACTCTTATGGATTTGTAAGTTCAGCCTGTTCCTCTGTGGTATATATGTTGATGAACTGATGCAGAAGAATTTGTAGCTGTTTCTTTGAGACACTTTGAACTACATGGTTTTGATTTTTCCCCATTAAGCCGTGTAGGCTAGGTTATCATACATCATTTGCTCATAATTTTGTTTCCAGAGTATTGAGGTACCTCTGTGGTATATATGTTGATGAACTGATGCAGGAGAATTTGTAACTGTTTCTTTGAGACACTTTGAACTACATGGTTTTGATTCCCCCCCACCCCCACCCCCCAATTAAGCCGTGTAGGTTAGTTTATCATACATCATTTGCTTATAATTTTGTTTCCAGAGTATTGAGGCGGAAGGACTCCGGGATCATCTGTCTCTTTTGGCTGAATCCCTTAGCAAGGCAAGGACAATGATTTATCCCCCAGCAAAGAAGGCTGCCAAGCTTGGGGAAGCACTGTCTAATTTAGCGGAGATAGTGGAGAAGGAGCACAAGAGACTTCTTGCCCGGAAGTCCATTATTGAGAAACGCAAAGAGGAGCAAGAGCGTTTACTCTTAGAAATGGTATGAAATTCTTGGCGGTGTTGTGAATTGCTTGTTATTGTTGTTATCGCATATGAACTTTTGTGACCATTTCTTTTAAGGAACGAGTGGAGGAAACAAAGAGGCGAGAGCTACAAAAGATGACTGAAGAGGCTGAGCAAAAGCGCATTGCTGCCGAGTATGAGCAAAGAAGGAACCAACGAATTTTGAAGGAGATAGAGGACCGAGAACTTGAAGAGGCCCAAGCTTTGCTGCACGAAGCTGAAAAGCGCAGCAAGAGGAAGAAGAAGCCAGTCCTAGAGGGAGTAAGTATATAACTTGTACTTCTGTTCCCAAAAACTTTCAATTGGAAAATCTTACCCGGCATTAATTTGATTTCAGGAAAAGATGACCAAAAAGGTGATCATGGAATTGGCGCTGAATGAACAACTGAGAGAGAGGCAAGAAATGGAAAAGAAGTTGCTCAAATTTGCTAAAACTATGGATCATCTGGAGAGAGCTAAGAGAGAAGAAGCTGCACCTCTTATTGAATCTGCATTTAAACAACGTTTAGCTGAAGAGGCAGCTCTTCATGAACGCGAGCAGCAGGTTTGCATTAAAGACATATTATGCTTTTTGCCCTCCCACAATCTATGTTGCTCGGACTCTCCGAAAATATCGATGGGTGCGTGTCGGATCCTCCAAAAATAGTTTATTTTTGGAGGATCCAACACGGGTGCGGCAGCTGTTTTGGAGTGTCCGCGCAACATAGCCCACAATAACGAGTACTTTCACATTTTTACCACAGGGATAACTAGCTTGTGGCAGCCAAGTGTTCATGAAAAAAAATTTCTTTCACATTTTTCTTAAGAAAGTGATATGTTATCTTTTAACCTTCTACCTCTTTCGTTGAAATATTGCTGATGAATTGACCTTGCGTTTTAATACGTTCCCAGCAAGAGATTGAGCTGAGCAGACAACGACATGCTGGAGATTTAGAAGAGAAAAGGAGGCTGGCACGCATGTTGGAGAACAAGGTCAGTTTATCCGACTTCTATGAATTCGCTGAACTTCTAGATATAAGCTTTTGATGATATACCTGAACTATTCGTTGTAAAGTTGGGTCAGTGCTATTGATAGTTTATTGGGTCTATGGAACTGATGTAGGACCAAAGTTGAAAACTTCTGAACTTAGTGCAGGCTACTTTAATCTTTGAGCTGTGAAGCTAGTGGTAATAGAAAGTGTTTTTTCTTTTATTCTGCCTTCTGTCTAGTTTCTTGTATAATGGCCTTGTTTGAAAATAAAAAGAACGGAAGTTCAAATCCTTTGCAGCAGTTCACCCTATTATGAATACATTGGCATATCACAGTAGCCAGCAATGACGAAATTGTCTCCGATATATGCTTACTTTTTTGTGGAACTAGTTGAAATCTGAGCAGCCATCGGCTTGCTGAAGACTGGTCTTGGTCTTTAACAAAGTAGGTGGTTGACGTAGGCTGCATTGATTCATGCTAATGCATAGATTAGCTGATATATATTCCTAATCATGCAGAGAATTTTGCAAGAAAAAGTTGTCAGTAGCCGAGAAGCTGAATTCACTAGAATGAAACGGGAGAGACAGGAAAGGATCAGCCAGATAATTCAATCAAGGAAGCAGGAGAGGGAAGCTAGGAGGAAAATGATATTCTTCCTGCGATCTGAGGAGGAGCGACAAAAGAGGTTGCAGGAAGAGGAGGAAGCCCGCAAACGTGAAGGTACTTTACTGGTTAATTCCCCACCCACGTCATGTGCATTCAAATCTTTTAGGGTTAAAGGTGCCGGGGGGGGGGGCATTTATCGAGGTGTGTCCAACCAAAGAGTTCATGCTTCTGTTTGTCCAGACATGTATTTTTTTGGGTTTTGGATACTCTGCTACACTCTTATCACTATAGCATGTACTCTCATTCAGAACTTATAAACTGTCCTTTTTAAGTTCTTTTTCCCTCTCTTGCTCCTTTCTTTTTATCCCCTGCCTGCAGTTGAGGTTCAATAGCTACTCAAAATTAATTTAGCATCCTATGGCAACTTTCTGAAAATTTTGCAGAGGCAGAGAGACGGAAGAAAGAGGAAGCTGAGCGGCAAGCCAAGTTAGATGAGATTGCAGAAAAGCAGAGGCGGCGAATGCTAGAACTTGAAGAGAAAGAAAAACGGGAGAGAGAAGAGATCTTGCGTAAGTCCACTGCTGTGCTGCCAAAGCCTGCTGAGCCTCCAACCTTGGGGCGCCCCGCAGAACTTGGTGGAGCTGCTCCAATTCCTGCTGCAGCAGCTACTGCACCTACTCCTGGCCCTGGGAAATATGTTCCTAAGCACTTACGAACAAAAATGGATGGTGCAGGCCAGGCGCCACCCCCTGAAACTGACAAGTGGGGCGGTGGAAGTAAGCCAGATGATCGACCATCATGGCGCGATGAACGAAAGCCGCCTTCATTTGGTAGTGGCTCGAGGACCAGTTGGCCGGCTTCTAGGCGGTGAATGGGTTAAGTCACTTATGAGTCGTGCAGTGGCTTATACCGGAGTCTTGCATCCTCGGCTTTTTGGTTCAAGAAATTCAATTTGCTGTTTACCTTTTTTTGTGACTTTTACCTAATGTGTATCGGAGTTTTTATTTATTATGAGCTCAAGCATTTCTTGACTAAGATATTTTCTGCACGGTATGGAGAGGCTTGAAGTTTTTGACAGGTGATTTGATGTTGAACTTTTTGTCCGCAAATAGCTACAGTTGCTATTATGTTCAACTTTCTTTTTCCTAGTGAAAGTGTAAGACGATGGCCTATATTATTTCCTGTTGCTTATCATGTTATCTCCATCTTGTCATATATTTCTCTGGCAATACATCTTTGTAATAGTGAAAATAATACATTCCTGGGTTAAATGTTTTGTCACTTTTGGATCAACATGTGCAACCTTAAAAGAAGAGATCTATTACTCAACTGTACCTATTTTACTTTACTTTACTAGAGCTTCCGGTCAATGTGAATTGGCAAAAAAACCATGATATTTCAGTTTATTCTATTAGAATCCTCAGTCTTTTGGTAAATATAACCAAGTTGGGGGCTTTTAAACACTTGAAAAAAGGAATGATGTAAAGCTACACGTGTAAGAACCCACGTCCCCTACAAATTTAACTCTTTGATAAATCACTACTAAGTATTACTTTACTTACTATACAGAAGAGCTTTGGAAGCAGCTGAGTAATTACTGGTATCACGTGGATGACACACCACTAATCTTCAAATTAGCCCATGAATGGTGATGTTTCATATGAAACTTAGTCAAGAGAGATTGTTGGGTGTGTCTAGATAAAGTCCGACATACAAAGTAGAAAGGAAAAGAAATCTACTAATACAGAATTGAATATTCTTAATGATGTGAGACTTTTGGGGAAAATCGTGCAACTTTAAATGAAATTGAACAATATCACATCATCTTAAGGGGTCGTTTGGTAGGGTGTATAAGAATAGTACGGAATAAGGTGTATCAGTAATGCATAAATTAGTAATGCATGGGTTAGTAATGCAAGCATTAGTTATGCAGATATTATTTCTTATTTACTGTTTGGTGTGGTGTATTAAAATTATAATGCATTGCATAATTGTTAAGAGTTGTTTACAAAAATACCCTCCATATTCTCTAGTTTTAAGGGACTTTAAGGACAATTTTGTTAACTATACTAATGCATGCATTAATAGCCTTGGTGTTACTAATGCCATGATTTCTATGCATTACTTATACATAGGATAATAGCAAGTATGATGTATAACTAATACAAGTATTAGTTATACACAAGTTGAAAAAATAGACCAAACAATGTATTAATAATGCATAGAGCTAATGCTTGCATTATTTTTCCTAATACCTCTTACCAAACGACCCCTAAGAGTACTTACCTTTGTGCTGTCTTAGTCCAATATGTTGGTTTTCCTTGGATTGGTGCAGAGCTAATTGGCAATGGAAATATGAAATGTATTAGTTATTACAACAATAACATACACAGTAAAATCCCATTAGTAGGGTCTGGGGAAAGTGGAGTGTACGCAGACCTTACTTCTGCCTCGAAAAGGATAGAGAGGTTATTTTCACGAGATAAATATATTAGTTATTATTGTCATTATATAAAAATGACACTATTTTTTATATCTCACTTTAGTTTTTATAACTAATGACAAATAATTAAAAAAAATTGTAAAATATCCTTACAAGTGAAAGTTCATAAAATAATACGATTAAAATCGTAAGATATCACAATGTATAGTAAAAAAATAATATAGCTTTATCTATATTAGGCCCGAGCTTCAACGAGTTATAATAGGAGTGACAAAACAAAGAGAGGATGAAGTATCATCACAACAAAAAATCTTAATTTAAAAAGATGAAAATAAAATACTTAACAAAATTTAAGGATAGGATGACAAGTGCCATCAACAGAAAATTTTTAATTTTTTTAAAAATATAATAAATAAAAAAATAAATGGAGCAAAAACACTTAGCAAAATTAATAAATTAAAAAAGGATAGGACAAGTAATACAATATGCCTTTTAATTAGTGTAAAGAAAAAATAAGTAGATAACAATATTTGTAAAAGTGGACAGGTTTTGGTGTAACCATTAACGGAGGGGAAAGCCTCAACTTAGGTTAAAGGACTGTGACTATTCTCCTTTTTCCCCCAAATTAATCCCATCGTCGTCCCCTTTACTCATCCACTCTCCACAAAAAAGACTGTCAAATGAAACTAGAAGCTCTGTGACCGATTTCTACATCATCGCCGTCATGTTCGTTTCCAGATACATTCAACGGCGCTCCTTGCAGTATATTTCCTCTCTCTTCTTTTTCTAATTTCGTTTGTTAACTTTAGATAAATTTAATTTTAATTATTAAAGTTTTTTTTTTTAATTTAAAACTATAGGAATGCGATTCTGCGGAGATACGATATGGTGAATATGATTTCAAGCGGTGAAGTAAAAAATGTGGAAGTTCCTATATTTACTGCAACGAGTAAGGTGTGGAATTGCGTGCGGTGGATGTCGGGGAAGAGCATGAGGAGCAGAGTAGCAATGAGAATGCAGAATGAGTCAAGCAAAACCCTAAGGGAGATACGGAGGTCAAAGAAGTTGAAATTGAAGCTGATGACTGATGAAGAACGGTTAATTTATAATCTCCGTAGAGCAAAGAAAAAAGTTGCTTTGCTACTTCAGAAGCTGAAGAAATATGAGCTACCAGAGTTGCCATCTCCACGGCATGATCCTGAGCTTCTCACTCCTGAGCAACTGCAAGCGTATAAGAAGATTGGTTTCAGGAATAAAAATTATGTTCCTGTTGGTGTTCGTGGAGTCTTCGGTGGAGTTGTCCAAAATATGCATCTCCACTGGAAGTTTCATGAGACTGTACAAGTTTGTTGTGATAACTTCCCTAAGGAAAAAATTAAAGAGATGGCCTCAATGCTGGCTCGACTAAGTGGCGGTATTGTGGTTAACATACACAATGTAAAAACCATTATTATGTTTCGCGGCAGAAACTACCGCCAGCCTAAGAATTTAATACCTATCAACACACTTACAAAAAGGAAGGTGAGCTACAAATCTCTTTTGAGTAATCCACTGCTTATGTAAATCCTAGTAGTAAATTTACAAGTTGATGAATTGTTATATGTTTCTGTTAACCCCTTAATTTTGTATTTCCTTGAGGGAACCTAGCTTCTGTCTGTGTTTCATACATCTATGTGATGTAAAACTCCCTGGGTGCTATGAGTCTTAGACATGTACTCCTGGTCCCGAAGAATGGGTATATGGCATGTCTCATCTGTTGAACCATCGATATTTTGGAATTTGTGTTGAACATAGGGTCTAAGATTCTGGACTCTTTTAATTCCTATTGTATGTAATGAACTATCTTTTCTGTAACTTGCTTAACAACGCTGGAAATTTGAACATGTTACTGTTGATGAGTACACATCTACTGTTTGACAAAGTTATCTCTTCCATGTAGGCATTATTTAAAGCCCGATTCGAACAAGCACTAGAATCACAGAAATTAAACATAAAGAAAATAGAACAAGAGCTCCGGAGGAAGGGGATAAATCCTGATGATCCAGCAGCCAGGGCCAGCATCCAGCGAGTAGCATCCACATTCTTCAATGCCATTGATAAGAAAGAAGGAAGCCCATATGTCTTTCAGGAGGATACTGGTACTAAGTTGGGTCTCAGCAGTAGTATAGACCAAACACATTCAACAGCTGAAGACAGTGACCAGGAAGAACTTGACCGTTTTATTGCTCAGATAGAACAGGCAGCTGATGACGAATGGGCAGCTGAGGAAGAAGCAGAGAAAGACGAAGTAGGGAAGATTAGATATTGGAACAAAGAAGATATAGGTAGTCGATTCAGAAGATCTGGAATGATGGGAAGTGATGAATCAGATGATGAGTCAGGAGGGAGAACAAGTGGCTGGAATAAGACTTACGGAAGGAAGATAGCTGATGATGATGGACATGATGATGTATCTGAAGATGACAATGAATTGGATAACAATGATGACCAACGTGGTAGAAGCAATTACGCTGATTCCGGCATGTACAAGGCTCCTGACAGGCATCCTAAGTATAAAACGGAGAAATGGCAGAAAGGTAAGAGCAGTAAACCTATAAGTGAGGGAGGTTCAAGCAGAAATTTTGATCCTTATTTAAAGGGAAAGATGGGTACAGAAGGTTCTGGTTCAGACATGTTAAGTGACCTTGAGGAAGCCATGTGGAATTCAGATGATGAGGGAGGGCAGCACTCAATGCCACCAAGTGAGTATAGAAGTAGTAGTGACGAGGGGGAGGATTATGATAATTCAGATGATGAGGGAGGGCAGCACTCAATGCCACCAAGTGAGTATAGAAGTAGTAGTGACGAGGGGGAGGATTATGATAAGGTAGCAACATTGGGATCAAGTGCAGAGGATGCACCCGGTTCAAGGGCATCAAGAGGGGTAACTAATAGCTTTAGGACAAGTAGTCAAGAGCAGATGAAGAAAAATGAGGGTACTTCCGAGAGCAAGACAAAGGTGAAAAGCTCAAAGGACTTGGATGAAACTTGGGACAGCGACTGACCGGGGTGCCACCTTTGACGTAGAAATAGTGCTCACTGGATACAGTAGAATAGAGGCCAGTGCTATTTATGGTACTTGAATAAAGAACTCTGATTTGTGCAAGAAATCAGGAAGAAATGTATGGATTAGTATCGCGTTTAATGGTTACTTGAAGTAAATGCTTTCAAGTTGAATGCACTTTTCATATGGGCAGGAGATCGAGCTAAACCGGTTCTTCTTGTGTGCTTGCATCTACATGTCTGAATTTGGGTGAAACGCTAACAACGCACAGAGACACTGCCAGTGCACCTGTATTTGTCCTCCTGTATTCTCTGTATCCATATCGTTTAAGTGCCCAAATACTTCATATTCCTTTCTCATAATGTTTGTCGAAGCGTGCTGCTGAAGAGTAGTACATTGAAGAATCTGGGGTGGTGACTTTTGTATAATATCAGTGATTTTTCATTTTTTTTTTGTTACTGCTTATTTGAGCACTATGTCTTTCTCCTGATAATGAGTGTAACAAGTCCAAATCCATAATTGACTTGATTATCAGTTATCAGGTTGTCGCGGTCTCATTTTACTACGACCTGTTTACTGAGCTCGCATAATGTACCAAAAGCAGAATGGGTATTCCTCGTCTTAGGGGAGGAAATAATAATGGGGGAAGTGTATGATCTGAACTCTGTTATTGTGGTTGTGTTGGTGAATTCGTCAAAGTTAGAATTGTTGGATTCAGCTTAAATTATTGATGGTTTATCTAGGCTTTCACAGTGTTCATATTGAATATTTTATGTACCGCACTCGAACAGTTGATTTTAATTGAAAATGGCTAGTTCTTACCAGAGAACTCTAGCTTGTACCCCAGAAATTACACTGAAATGGTAACCCCTTGCAATTAGAGCATGTGATGAGGCTCTGCAAAGAAAAAATATCCTTCAAGGGCTTGCGTTGAATATTCAAAACATTAGACTCGAGCACTTAGTCTTGTTTATAACCTAAGATCCAAGTGAACGCTATAGGATTTCATCAAATAAGTAATTGTTATGAATAGTTTGTAGATATGGGTGCCCATGTATGGAATAACTTATGGATGAAATCTCCTGCTTTATGTCCATCCCATTCACTATTTACAATAGTAAGTCTTCTCATTTTATGCATATAAAAAGCTATGTAAATTTTAATGGAAAACACACAAAAGTGAAAGAAGAAAAGACTTCTTCCTTCTTTCTATCTCTTCTTATTTATATTTTACTGCATTGCTTTTATTTTATAACACGTTATCAGCACGAAACTCTAATTTTATCCTTAACCCCCGCTAAGTTGAGCCATATTTTATTAAGGTATGTATCATATAATCATTTTGGTCATGGTAGTACTTATCTTATGCTCACTTTTTGGAAAATCTTGGGCATCTTAAATAATTCAAGTACATTGCAGTGATAAATTAATTATTTCCTTCGACGCTCAACTCTTAGATGACCTCAAAGTCATCAAACTAGCTACCCACTAATGACATACTTATAATATTCATGGACTTCCTGGATCAAAACATATCTTTAAGGCATTTTGAAGAACTGTGAGAAATGAATTGACAAGTAATAATTTCACATTAGTTTAATTACTTTATATTTATTGGATTGGAACATATAAATAATGTTAGTCACGTTCAATTCTTTTAACACATATATATCAATAATATAAAGTGAAATGAAACAGTAGGTTATTTTCAATTTATGGCCAGAATAAAATAAAATAGTAGGCTGTTTGCATGATATAACTTTATTACTGTTTCTTTTTCCCTACTCGTTTTTATTTCATTAATTGTTTATTAATATAATTATTTCTCTAACTTATTTATTTTTTATGATAGTATTCATTATGTCAAATTTATCAAAATTTGAATTTGTGGCACTTGACATCACCGGGAAGAACTATTTATCCTATTCGAGGGCGGATGAACCCAAAAATATCCTATTCGAGGGCGGATGAACCCAAAATATCCTATTCGAGGGCGGATGAACCCAAAATATCCTATTCGAGGGCGGATGAACCCAAAATATCCTATTCGAGGGCGGATGAATCCAAAATATCCTATTCGAGGGCGGATGAACCCAAAAATATCCTATTCTAGGGCGGATGAACCCAAAATATCCTATTCGAGGGCGGATGAACCCAAAAATATCATATTCGAGGGCGGATAGACCCATCTTCAAAACTTGAAATTGTCTTACCTCCGACTGTTTTTCTTAAAATCGTGCTGTCTTGCTATCTCTTAAAACTTGAATTGATTTCCTCATTCCTCCGAGAAAATTTTCGACAATGGCAGAAAATTTTCTGCCCCAGTTTTGGTGCTTTTCCTTGTGGCATGTTTTTTCGCCATTAATAAGATTTCCTTTTCCTGCTTCAAATCAAAGAAAATTTGTTAGTTTTAAAACATGGTGAGTGGCCGTGCCACTCCTGCTGGGGATGGTTTTTCCCTTTCTCCCTTCCCCGCTCTGTGTTTCATTACGCTATCAAAACTTGCTGGGGATGAATTTTCCTTTTCTTCCTTCCCCACTCTGTGTTGTCCGACCCTCTTGGAACTTGGTCGAAAATCTATTGGGAATGCTCCTACATCTCGATGATCTGCTGGGGGCCCTCTTGGGATTAGGTCCACAATTTTCTCAACTGTTGTTTTCCTGTTTTTCTCCCACTTCTCTTGGAAACTTGGTCCTCTTGGGATCTAGACCCATTCATCATTTGGTCTTGCGACCAACTTCTTTTCGCTTTATCGCCTTATCTTTGGTCTGTCCTATTCGCATTTTGCTTTGCATCATTTTGGCAACTGGTAGTAAGCTCTGAAAATCCTATTCAAAAACAAACTGCTGGGGAGGTAAAGTCTTTAAACCAAGAAATAAAAAAGTGATGATCTCAAAAAATAGAAAAAAAAGAAGTCTTTCTGAACAAATGTTGGGGAAAAGGAAAGAAAAGAACTTATCTGAATGATATAACTGATCCCAATGATCATGTCGCGCATTCCGGATTAATCAACCCAGTCTATTTGTATCAATCAACCCTTCGGACGGCCTCATGTTGCTGGGGATAAACAGGCAGTCAACCCTTTGCCAAATGCGGATCCTTTCCGCCAATCTTGTCTTGTCGCCTCATAGTGCCCTTCGAGGGGTTTTCACTAATAAAACTCTCTCGTTTATCTCAACTCCCATCGTCTTGTTGTGCCTGTGAAAGTTTTCACCGATAAGACTCTCTCGTTTTATTTCTCTCATCTTTCGTCACCTTATGGTGCCTGTGAAGGTTTTCACCGATAAGACTCTCTCATTTTATTTTATTTTTCATCTGGGGATTCGAGTGCTGTCGATATGACTCTCTTTGCTGGGGATTCTTTCGGCTATCAATTCATTTCCAGCTTATGATCTTCTTCTTTGCTGGGGATCAAAGTGTTATTCCCGACTTCCATTTGCATTGACTTGGCACTTCTCAGATACTGATCGGGAGGTCTTTTTTGGACATCAATACGAGTTTTTGTGTATGGTTAAAAAGGAAAAAGGGTTATCAAAAGTTCAAAAATAATTTTGATGGGTAATACAACTCTTGGAATCAAACTTTCTTACCAAAATTACAAACGCAAACTTCTGCCCCAATTTTGCTTGGGGATTTTTATTTTGTTACACTATGTTACATTATGCACACTATGTTACACTATGACCGAGCCGTGGGGCGCCTACGTATCCTTCTTTGAGGAATCAGGTCAAACGTAGTTCCCAATTCCTTTGTTTTTTTTCTTGTGACTTTTCTTTTGTCTTTATTATCATTATTATTATTTTTTCTTTTTCTTTCATTTTCATTATTGATTCCAAAAAGAGGGATATGAAAGAATAAGTAAGGCTCAAAAGGGGAAGCAAAAGATAAAGTGTTTGGATAGAAGAAAGAATTGTCTCCGTCACTTCATTCTCCGATAAATGCTAAGTACAAACAAACAACAATTACAATTACAAGAAATCATACATAATATCTCTTAACTGCGTCAGAATTGATAGCCATGTCGATGCATTTCCCTTCGATATCTGTTAAACATAAAGCGCCATTGGGCTTGCTTTGTTCAGATTGCGATAATCAACACACACCCTGATTTTTCCATCTTTTTTGGCCCTGGCACCACATTAGCCAACCAATCAGGATATGGAGCGACCCGAATAACCTTAGCATTCAGCTATTTGGTTACTTCTTCCTTAATCTTCACACTCATGTCGGTTTTAAACTTCCTCAATTTTGCTCGACGGGAGGAAATGCCGGGTCAGTGGGCAATTTGTGAACCACTATATTGGTGCTTAAACCCAGTATGTCGTCGTATGACCATGCAAAACGTTTTTGAATTCAATAAGTGCTTTGATTAGTTCTTCCCTGATGTTTGGTTTAATGTGGATGCTTATCTTAGCTTCCCTGATATCATCCGCATCCCCTAGATTGATGGCTTCCGTGTCATTTGAGTTGGGCTTTTTTTTTTCTTCTTAAAATTGGCTCAACTCTCTGTTAATTTCTTCGAAGGCTTCACCCTCATCGTATTCCGACTCATCATCACAATCTTGTACTATAAGTTTGAAATCAGATTGATTTTTTAGACAAGGTTGAAGACCCGTCGTGCATGTCATGTCATTAGAACCAGTATAAAGAGAACTGTTCAGAAGAGAAAAAGAAGAAGAAAAATTAAAACAAAATAAGGAATGAAGAAAAAAAACTTTCACTTTATTAAAATACGGGATAGCAAGGTTTCACACTTTGGCGAGCACAAAAAGAAATCTGGATTACAACCCTGGAATAATCCAGACAACAAAAAAGAAAATTAGAGCCCACTACCAAGACTCCCTTCGTATAGGAAGAGGAGTAGCCATTCAATTGTTGATTTTTGCTTTCAGGCCCACAAACTGTACATCTACCCCATTGGACCCTTTTCCCAACACCATAACTGGCTTGTCATCTACCTTTTCCAACTATACCACCGCTTTTCCACTGGTCGACGGATCATCATCACTGTTTGTGAGGGTTTCTTTAACTCCCCTCCTTCGTGCACTAGCTCAATCATGTGGGTTTCATGGTGTGCCGGCAACGGGTTCTGATTGATGTTGGGTGCCTCTGGTGTCTGAACCTCAATCTTGTTGGTGTCAATAAGATTTTGCACTGCATGTTTCAACTTCCAACACTTCTCGGTATCATGTCCGGGAGCCCCCGAACAATACTCACAGCTTACCGAGTGGTCCATATTTTTGGGAAGGGAATTTGGCAATCTGGGATCAACAGGACTCAACAAGCCTAACTGCCTTAATTTGTGGAACACGACAGTATAGGTTTCTCCCAACTCAGTGAATGTTCTCTATATTCTTTCATTTCTGAAAGCATGATTTCCCCGGAAACCTGCCTTTGGAGGGTTCATGTAGGCCCTTGGCGGCGGATAAGTGTTTTGTGGAGGTGGGTATGTATTTTGTGGAGGTGGATATGTGTGTTGGGGAGCCGGCGCGCGCCATTGCGGGCGAGCCGGAGGCTGAGTGTATGTCTGGGCTTGGTGTACGGAGAAGTGTGGTTCTTGTGGCGAGTAGTAGGGTTGTGGAGGGTAATTTGGAGTGTGAGGGTAGTTTGGGTGATGGGGTCTGGGTTGGTAGCGAGGGGAAGGACCTCTCGATCTGGACCAGTTGCCTGCCTCTATTGTCGCGACCTCTTCTCTCTTTTTCTTTCCAAGCGCACCTCCCGTGCCACTCTGAATGGCCTGAGTCGTTGCCTTGATTGCCGAGTAACTCAGGATCTTATTGGACTTATGTCCCTCTTCTATCATAACTCCCATTTTCACTACTTCATTGAAGGATTTTCCAGCTGATGTCACCAAGTGACCAAAGTATGTTGGCTCTAGAGTTTGCAGAAAATAGTCCACCATTTCGTTTTCCCTCATTGGAGGATCAACTCTGGCTGCCTATTCTCTCCACCGGAACCCAAATTCCCGGAAACTCTCCCCGGGCTTCTTCTCAAGCTTTAGCAATGTTAGACGGTCTGGGATTATCTCAAGGTTGTATTGGAAGTGTCCTACGAAAGCCTGTGCCAGATCATCCCAGGTGTACCACCTGCTCGGATCTTGTCTTGTATACCACTCCAGTGCTGACCCACTTAGGTTTTGGCCAAAGTAAGCTATCAACAGCTCGTCTTTGCTACCAGCTCCTCTCATCTTGCTACAAAAACCTCGTAGGTGTGCCACAGGATCGCCATGCCCTTCGTATAAATCGAACTTGGGCATCTTGAACCTTGCCGGCAATTGGACATCAGGGAAAGGGCATAGATCCTTGTAGGCCACGCTGACCTGGTGGCCTAACCCATGCATGTTCCTGAAGGATTGCTCCAGACTTTTGACCTTTCGAATCACCTCCTCATGTTCTGTGTTCTTAACCGGTTTCTCAGCTTCCTTTGGGATCCCAAATTGGGGTGTATATGTGTATGGCTCAGGAGCTTTAAAAGTGGGTTCAGGAGGAAAATATTGGGTGTCGTGAACTTGGAACAGTGGTTCACTAGACGATCTTTGTAATGTGGCTGGGGGAGGTGCCACAAAGACAGGAACATTTGGTGGTGGAGGGTTCTGATTGGGTGGCGGAGCTTGGGGATCATAGGCATCTCTCCTCTGATAGTAGTGGTGGCTTGGGAAGCTTGTTGAAGGGCCGGGGGAAGGGTATTCCGGCGTGTGTCCCGGTGGGGGAGTAGGAGTGACGGGTGGTTCGGGCCCCTTTTGCACCTTAGCCATGGCTAGCTGCATTTCATTCATTTCCAATCTCATTTTTTCTATATTGGCCATCGCCTCCTTCAGCATCTGATGTGTTGTCCTTTTCGACTCAACACTATTTTCTGAGCCAGTCATGCTTTCTGGTATAGGCCCTTTTGATCTTGTTTGATAATGGTATGGTGCCAGTACGCTTTAACAACTAACTGATATGGAAAAATAACAAACTTGACAGCGTTAGAGTTTTAACAGATATTGCAATTGCACGTTGGGGGATGCAATGTTCTTAGGCAGTTAACCATTTCTAACATGCTTTTGCTCCGACCGCATGCATCATCCCGACTTATTTTATTTGTGCCTCTTGCGAGTGTTTCAGAAACCTCTCTTTTTCTTTTTCTTTTTTCTTTTTTCTTTTACTCTCTCTCTCTCTCTTTTTTCTTTTCTTTTATTCACTTTCTCTTTTTCGTTTTTAGCGGTGGTCGAACCTTATGTAGATTGCCTACGTATCATATCCCTGCATGAATCAGACCTTGCGTAGTTCGGATCAATAAAAGATAAATAATAATAAAACATTTTTTTCAATTTTCATAATAAAACAAACTTGATTATAAAAGTTTAAAAACTGACCATACTAATAGACTTTGACAAAAGACAACAAACGGACTCGAAAATAAAATAACTCGCATACTCTAATCAAAGAATTAAAAACTCAAAAACAAACAACCAGATTCCTTCCCCTATATGCCAATTTTAACCAAATGGTTGTTTTTCAGACGTGGCCCATTCTCATTTTTACATGAAATTTAAGGCCGGGAAGGACTATTTTACGACCTTTCACAAACTTGTTCGTTCTTTTACGAAAATAGCCATTACTCTAAGGCTATCTCGGCAAGAACGGTTTAAGACATCACCGAAGCCGGGCCGGCTTATTTTAACTAAAAACCAAACGGTATTCACTTGACCACTGACTATTTTCTTGTTTTTCAAATAATAAAAGACCTGGTTTTGCAAACACGACATTTCAGCACTTCGGAGACGAAGATTTTAAGGTTGCGCGGGATAACTGGTCGCAACCCAAAAGAATGACCAAAGATGGTCATTTACGCAAAATCAGCCTTCCGGCGTCCCTTTCGAGAATATTCGGCTATTTTTGACAAAACGGCGTGACCCAACTTATTTATGACTCTTTTCTTGTTTTTTTTTCAAATTAGAATAAAAGACCCGGTATTGCAAACACGACCTTTCAGCACCTCTGGGACGAAGATTTTAAGGCTGCGAGGGTCAAAAATCAAAACATAACCAAAGGTGGTTGTTTATGCAAAATCAGTCTTCCGGCATCCCGTTTGGGAACATTTGGCTATATTTGACATGAGCGGCATTACCCGACTTATTTATGACAAAGATTCGACATTTTTTGGCTATTTTTGCAAAGGAGAGGTTGGACATCACCCGACTTATTTATGACAAAAGTTTTGACATGTTTTTCAAAATAGGAAACCCGATATAGCCAACACGGCCTTTCAACGCCTCGGGGACGTAAATTTTAAGGCTGTGTGGGTCAATCGGTCAAAATCTAAAAAAATGACCCAAAGATGGCTGTTTATGCAAAGTCAGCCTTCTGACGTCTCTTTCGGGAATATTCGGCAATGTTTTGACAAAACAGCGTCACCCTACATATTTATGACCTTTTCTCGTTTTTCAAAATAGAAAACCCAATATTGCAAACACGGCCTTTCAGCGCCTCGGGGACGAAGATTTTTAAGGCTGTGTGGGTCAACTGGACCAAATCTAAAAAAATGACCCAACGGTGGTTGTTTATGCAAAGTCAGCCTTCCGGCGTCCCTTTCGGGAACATTCGGCTATGTTTTGACAAAACAGCGTCACCCGACTTCTTTATGATGAAATTAAAATTTGACATATTTTTTGTGGCTATTTTAGCAAAAGGGGAGGTTGGACCCGATTAGGGCTGCCTACATATCTCACATCCGGTGAGAATAAAACCAGCGTAGTTCGCCACATATAAATTAAACTTTGTAAACAATACTCCTTTCTTTTCCAATAAATCAAACTAAAAAAAAAATTCAAAGTTTCGGCAGGGTTTTGACACTACTGGGACATTGGTTTTATTTTTTCTAAAAAAAAAAGTAGTTATCTCCCTACACTGCTATATTTTTTTTCTCTTTTTTTTTCTTCAAAATTCCTGATTTCAGAAGCCGGTCAGCATGCAGATCTGAAGCAAATAAATGTGCAAAACAAACAAGATGCAACAGGATGATCTTTTTCATTTCAGGTTGCTTGTCCTAGACGGACCCAACCCCTGTGTTGAGTCCCCTAAGCCAAATGCAACATGATGCAAATAAACGTTCCTACTAGGGATCCGACATTAAGTCAAGTTATTCTAGGTTCAACCTGGGTATATGTTCTAGACAGTGTACCCAAGCGGACAACTCGAGTTGAGGAAGGAGCTCCTTTCCGGGAACCAAAAGGCCAACCGGCTTATAAACTTTCCGAGCCTCTTTTATTTAGGGTATGACACTAACAGAATAGGGAGTCTCAACCAGTAAGCACATCCCCAGAGGTAAGAAGAGAAGGTTTCGGCACAGTTTATATGTACAGTTCAAATAATATCAAAGCAGTAAAAAGCATCATTTTGCATATTTTAGGCTAAAACATGTAATAAGATCAAATAATAAATAAAGCCAAATATAACAATTCATCTAAGCTTGAATTCTGAACCCTGAACCAGAGATTCTGGGTTACATCCCCAGCAGAGTCGCCAGAGCTGTCACACCTTCTTTTTCACCCGCGTAGCCCGCAAAAGGGGCGCGGAGGGGAGTTTTTCCAATTAAAGGACAATCAAAACGGGATTTATTTATTTATTTCAGAGTCGCCACTTGGGAGATTTATGGTGTCCCAAGTCACCGGTTGAATCCGAATCAAGGAAAATATTGACTCTATTTAACAGTCTGCGCACCAGAAATCCAGATAAGGAATTCTGTTAACCCGGGAGAAGGTGTTAGGCATTCCCGAGTTCCTTGGTTCTAGCACGGTCGCTCAATTGTCATGTTCGGCTTTATTATCTGATATAATACATGTTGAACATATGTGCGAATTTTAACTTTTAACCGCTTTTATTATTATTATTATTTTTATCGAGAATTGCAGCATCGTGAAAATATATCTCGAACCACGTCACATCAATGTACCCGTGGTTATCGACATATTTCGACTCTGTTGAGATTTGGATTTGGGTCACATAAATGTGCACCTGAGTTTAAGAAAATAAATTGTTAAAGGCGCGCCTAAAGCGACTAGCGTATCATTATTTTGGGTAAGGCCGTGAAATTTGCTAAACGACCGATCCCGGAGTTTATACAATTATTAACCATTTACTGAGGGCCCCGCAACTTGTACATTTTATTGGGTGAGGCTCATCTCATTTATTTTAAAAAAGGATAATCCTAAAGTGCCTACATTTTTTCTATTAAATTTGTCTCTAAAAATGAAAGAGAAAAGGTCCTAATTTATTTACATGCTTACGAATTGTTATAGTCGGGTTCCGAACGCAATTTGTTAAATCAGAATGTAAACACAATATGAACAGCCTGTTGGCCAACGTGGACCCAGGCCCAACGTGTATGGCACAAAACTGGATCTGAGCCATCTCATTCACATGTTACTACCTAGTTACATTATACTAGGCATGCTCACAGTTTGTTAAATTAAAAAAAAAAACTTGGCAATCTAATTTTAATCCTAAGACCATTTACATGCTGAAATTAACCAATAGTATCTAGCTAAACAATATTCCTACAAGTTCCGAAACGATCTATTCGTTTAATGAGATAACTGTTGAATGTTTAAGAATAGTCTAAATCAGCTAACATGCTTTTTGAGACATGATAATCATCCAACAATAACGAATTAACTGGACAGAGTTACTACACCATTTATTTATTTTTTAGGCAATACATAGACAGTTCGTCCACTAAGCTACTGTAAGATGTTCCATTATATATATCAAACAACTACATGATTCTGATTAGAGGAAGCTAAATAATGTATATATACAAATAAAATTCAGAATATAACTAAGATAAATTCAGAACTTCAACTCTTCATTTCATATTCATGCTTCATGTTTCAGTTTACAGTAACCAGCGTGTCAGTTGTGTACCTGATATTGGAAGCAAAAGAAAAGGAAGATCAGCAGGAATGCAGTAACATACAACAACAACAACAACAACACCCAACAACCAGTAACAACCAGCAACGAGAAACCAGTGACGGATTTTAAAATCAAACAAAAATCCAGCAATAACCAGTGAAGTAGTAGCAAATAACCGACCAAACTCAAGGAAACAAATCAAATGAAAATCCCAAAACACCAACAACAATCAACGGGCAGAAACAAAGTGATTTTTTTTAGATTGAAAGATCAGTTAATGTTTAATCCTTAAATCTTGACCCCTTTGTATATCCAGTGTATGCAGATTGTATATCGGGTGTATACTACTCTCTCTTTCGAATCTCCTTCGAAATTCTTTCTCAATATTCAGCCAATCCCCTATCCCCTTTAAATATTTTCGGAATCCTCTCCCTTTTCCCAATATCCAGACCCCTTATTTATAGCCAAACTTCAAACATTTAAAATTAAAATCCCACCATCTTCCACTCATCCCCCTTTAACTTCCACTACTTAATGTTTTGTCCCCACTATATTAAACAAATATATTAGTTCTCACTAACACATATCTTTTCTTTATTTAATTTTATTATTCCCCACTACCGCATGCTTTGTCCCCCACTATATTAAACAATGTATTAATTCCCCACCATCATGTCTTGTCCCCCACTACGTATTAAAAAATGTATTAATTTAATATTATTAGTACCTAGTGGACGAAACACTCAGATTAAATAATTGTTCAAATTTTTAATTCCAAAAATACCCCTCTGAAATTATTGAAATTACCATTCTACCCCTGAAAATACTGCAATTTACCATTCTACCCCCATCAGCTATAACCAATTCACCTAATCAATTCTAACCAAAATACAGTAGCTATAACCAATTCCTAATCAAATTCAATCAACAAATTCAAACTAAATGATGAACAACAAAGAAACAACTGGAATTATTTTGACTGAACAATATTTTTTAACAACAAATGAACACGAATTAAATCTAAATTAAACAACAAAGATGAATGATTCAAACGATTAAACTAACACCCTTCTATATTAAAACTAAACAAAAACAAATGAATGAAAACAAACCGGAGAAATAATCAAGAAATGAAAAACAAAGAACAAGAAAGGAATCAAACATATACTGATTTCAAATCTGAGAATATCAAACAAAATACGGACAGAAATGAAATTTAAACCAACTAACCGGAAATGAACAACGATGAACTCGAACCAAGACTGCCAACGACCTAATGGATCTCGACTTCAATGAAAACCCACCTACTGGACCTCGACGAACTCAGACTGGACCTCGACGAGGCAGTCATGGTGAAGAAAAAGAAGACGAAGAAGAAGCAACAACAACAGCAGCAATGCTGCTTGTCGCGGACGGGGAAGTTGATGGTTTTTCCGGCGACTTGGGGTGAGCTCGACGAAGGCAGCAACAATGGTGGCTTGGGTGGTGTTCATGGATGAGCTGGGACGAAGAAGAAGGAGAAGCAACGCAGCAGCCATGCTGCTCGTTAATGGCGGACGGGGGAGGGCAGTAGCAATGATGGTTTGGACGTGACGACGATGGTGGTTTTAGGGTCGTCGAGCAGCAAAAATGTTTGGTGACTCACGTTGCTGGACGAAGCAGAAGAAGAAACAACAACACAGCGGGACAATGAAGAAGAATAAGAAGGCGCAGCAGCCATGGGAGGTCGATGGAGCTCGACGAAGAGGGGTGTTGTTCGTCGATGAAGACGTAGCTTGGGCAGCAGCTGGTCGTGAGGAGGAGGCTGGAACTGGAGCTTGGGGTCAGCCATGGGAGCTTGGGAGCAGAAGCAGCCATGGGAGGGAGCTTGGGGTGGAGAAGGAGAAGAAGAGGGGGGGGGGGATGGTTTTTTTTAGAGTTTTTTAGGGTAATGAAAAAAATGAAAATGGGGGTTGGGATTAGTTTGGGTTATGGGGCGGACTGGGTCGGGTCGACCCAGTGAGGTTTTGGATTGGGTAGAGGTGTTTTGGGCCTAAATTTAGAATTGAAGAGGAGGCCCAATTCCGAATTTCTTCTATTTTTTGTTCTCTTTTCTTTTACTTATTAATAAAACTAAAATGCTAAAATTAAATTATAAAAACCAAAATTATCTTAAAATACTAATTAACTCCTAATAATAATTATCACCCAAAATTAAACATCAATAAAAAATAAAATCACACAATTTGGACATTAAATGCTAAAAATGCAAAAGATGCCTATTTTTGTAATTTTCATTCTTGTAAAACAAACTTAATTACTCATAATTGCAAACCTAAATCCTAAATGCAAATGCGACATATTTTTGTATTTTTTATTAATTTAGCAAATAAACATGCACAGACAAAATGCAAACAATACAAGAAAAATAACACAAAATTCACAACAATTGCAAACAAATTTAAATTGTTTTATTTTTGGAATTTTTTGGGAGTACTTCTCATATAGGGCAAAAATCAGGTGCTTACAAAGCCCACAAGTTATCATAAAGTCTTCCCATTGCAATTGGCTTTTGGTCAGGAGCCAAATATTTCCCATCTTAGAATCTTTGGTTGTGCGATATATGTCCCGATTGCTTCACCACAACGCACAAAGATGGGTCCCCAAAGAAGGTTGAGGATATATGTTGGATATGAATCTCCTTCTATTATGAAATATCTAGAGCCGATGACTGGAGATTTATTTATGGCAAGATTTTCTGATTGCCATTTTGATGAATCAGTATACCCAACATTAGGGGGAGAAATAAGCAACTGAAAAAGGAGATAGATCGGAATGCATTATCATTGTCTTATTTAGATCCTTGAACAAATCAATGTGAACATGAGGTTCAAAAGATTATTCATTTGCAAAATATTGCAAATTAATTGCTAGATGCATTCACTGACATACCAACTGTGACTAAGTCACATATTCCAGCTACTAATGCTCCAATTCGAGTTGACATCCCGGTAGGACAATCAATTAAAGCAAATGAGTCTATACCATGCTTGAAACGTGGTAAACCAATCGGTTCTAAAGATAAAAATTCTCGAAGAAGAAAAGGAGCAAATGATCAAAGTGATCATAACACGGAGGTAGTGGCTCAAGAAGATCCCCAAGACGTAACAAAAGATAAGACCTTAAGGGAGGTCCAGGTACCTGAAAATAATGACAATGAAGAGATGTCAATAAGTCACGTCTCAACAGGAAAAAGATGGAACTGAAATAATATTGTTATCGATAACATTTTTGCTTATAATGTTGCTATTGAAATAATGCAACAAGATGAAGATCTTGAACCAAAATCTGTCGATGAATGTAGATAGAAAAATGAGGCAGAGTTAACTTCACTTGAAAAACGTGAAGTTTTTGAACCCATAGTTCGAACACCTGAAGGTATAAAGCCAGTAGGGTACAAATTGTGCGAAAACAAAATGATAAAAATGAAGCCGTTAGATATAAAGCACGACTTATGACACAAGAGTTTTTGCAAAGGCCTGGCATTGATTATATGGAGACATATTCTCCTGTAGTGTAAAGACCCGACCGGTCATTTTGAGATTTTGCACTTTGATCGCCAGTTCTCGGGCATGACTCGCCCCATGTGATGTATTATGACTTATGTAAATCGTTGGTTTTGGTTTGTAGGATCATCAAAATAAACTTGGAAAAGCAGTTCCCAGTTTGAAGCTTGAAATTTGAAAGGTTTGACCAATATTTGACTTATTTGTATATGATCTCGGATTGGAATTTTTATGATTTGTTTAGCTCCGTTAGGTGATTTATGACTTAGGAGTATGATCGGAACGAGGTTTGGAGGTCCGCAGTAGAATTAAGCTTGAATTGGCGAAGTTGATATTTTGGCAATTTTCGGTTAACATGCGAGATTTTGATATAGGGATCAGAATAGAATTCTGAGAGTTGCAGTAGCTTCGTTGTGTCATTTGGGATATGTGTGTAAAATTTTAGGTCATTCGGACGTGGTTTGGTTGAGTTTTTGATCAAAAGCGTATTTCGGAAGATTTTTAAAACTTAGGTTTGAATCCGATGTGATTTGGTAGATTTGATGTTGTTTGAGGTGTTTTGGTGATTGGAACAAGTTTAATAAGGTATTGGGTCATGTTGTTGCTTTTGGTTGAGGTCCCGGGGGCCTCGGGATGATTTTGGGTAGTTGTCGGAGAGGTTGTGATGTTTTGAACCTGCTGTAGTTTTATTGCTTCTGGTGTTTTCGCACCTGTGGTTTGGGGACCGCATGTGCGGTGCCTCACGTGTGGAAGGCGAGCCACAGAAGCAGATTCAAGAGGAATGGTTAGTGTCCGTAGATGTGGTAGATAGGCCGCACCTGCGTAGCCGCAGATGCGGCGAGTGGACCGCAATTGCGGTAATTGGTGTTTAAGTGACTTATGTACAAGTGGAGGAGATGACCACATATGCGGTACCGCATAAGCGGGTTTTGGACCGCAGATATGGAAACTCCTGGGCAGATCATATAACTTATTATACTTCGCGAGGTTTGGTTATTCCACCATTTTTGACTTCGGCTTGAGAGCTTTTGGACGATTTGGAAGGGAGATTTCAAGGGAACTTCATTAAGGTAAAGATTTTGGACCTAAAACACATTTCTATGGTAGTATTTCATGGATTAAGACTGAAATTAAAGGAATTAAAGGGCTAAAAATGGAGGATTAGGGCTTGAGTTTAAGAGACCTTAAATTGAAGATTTGAGGAGTCATTTGAACTCCGATTTTGGTATTCTTGTTATGCATAGACTCGTGGGGAGATAAGGAACGCGTTGATGTAAAAATTTCTGAATTTCGAGAAGTGGGCTCGGTGCTCGGGTTTTGGCTAATTTCGGAATTTTTGGTATTTTTCGATTGTTTCGCTTGGGCTTTGTTCCCTTAGCATATTGTGACGTAGCCGTTCTGATTTTGGATAGATTCGATGCGCGCGGAGGCCGATTCGAGAGGCAAAGGCATCGCGAGCTAGAGATTTAGCCAATTCGAGGTGAGTAATGATTGTAAATGATGCTTTGAGGGTTTGAAACCCCGGATTGCATATCGTATTGCTATATTGAGGTGAGGCACACGCTTGATGACGAGCGTGGGGTCGTGTACTATTAGGGATTGTGACTTGGTCCATCCCGATTGATGATTTTACCGCATATTTGACTGAAAACTATTTGCTATCATTATTATTTGGGTTGGATGCCATATTTGGGCCTAATGCTATCTATTTGAACCCGTCGGGGATTTTTGTTGATATTTCCTCACTATTTTTGACTTTATACTTGAACTGAGTAATATTATTTTCCACTATTTCCAAAACTCAGCCAAGTTTATTTTACTTTAACAGTTGAAATGATATTTCAAATTAATATTTTGGACTGAGCATCTCGTTTTATTGTTGCCCGAGCGGCTTATGTGATTTTGACTGAGTAAGACTGAGGGCCTGTATTATGAGGATACTTTTGGATTGGGCTGCACGCCGAAGCAGTGAGATAATGATTTGATTATGAGGCCGAGGGCCTGAGATATGTACGCCATGAGGTGGCTTGTTGATTGATATGAGGCCGAGGGCCTAGATTTGATGCCACGAGATGGCTTGATATTGCGCTTGGGCCGTAAGGGGCTCCTCCCGAAGCTGTACACCCCCAGTGAGTGTGGGTACCCATTGTGATGTGAGATATAGCCCGAGGGGCTGATATTATTCTATGTGATAGTCTGAGGGGCTGGTACCGTTCTATGTGATTGCCCGAGGGGCTGGTATTATTCTGAGATATTTCCCGAGGGGCGGAGTTGGTGACATTGTGACCGAGGGGCGAACCTTTTACGTGTTTATCTTTCATATTTACCGGTCATTTACTTGTTAAACTATGGTATTTGTGCCAGAGGGACGAATTTCTATGCTTATCTGCACTAACTGTTTTGCATTCATATGCGTAACTATTGAAAAAGTCATTTTCAAAGAAGTATAAACTGAGCTAAGATGTTTTAAGAGATTTTTACAGCTTCACTACTTTCTTACTGGTTTTTGAACTGCTTCTATACATCACCTTGATATGCTTTACGTGTTTTCTTACCATTCAGACTTTAGTTATGATTATTACTCACTGAGTTAGAGTACTCACTTTACTCCCTGCACCTTGTGTGCAGATTCAGGTATTTATACACCCGGTAGCGGGTTTTGGCTGATCAGAGGCAGAGTCATCAGAGTTTAGCAAGGTAGCTGCCGGTGTTCGCAGCACTGCTTTTCTCCCTCTTCATTTTATTAGTCTGTATTTGTACACTTCAGACTTTCAGTTGTAGTTATACCCTAGTAGATGCTCGTGACTTGTGACACCCGGTTAGTGTTGCGTCGGGCTGTATTTCTGCTACTTATTATTATTAAATCATGTTTAGACTGCTTTTATATTGTTTAACAGTTTTAAAAAGTGCATTGGGTTTAATTGGCTGGTCTTGTCTTCACGAGAGGCGC
Source organism: Nicotiana sylvestris (assembly GCF_000393655.2). Taxonomy (NCBI): domain Eukaryota; kingdom Viridiplantae; phylum Streptophyta; class Magnoliopsida; order Solanales; family Solanaceae; genus Nicotiana; species Nicotiana sylvestris. Next base: position 153,036,316 of record NC_091063.1, on the reverse strand, counting down.
CATCATGACTGGGTTCGGGGTTAGGGTCGTGACAAGTTGGTATCAGAGCCTAGATTACATAGGTCTCACGAGTCATGAGCAGGTTTAGTAGAGTCTCATGGATCGGTGGAAGCGTCTGTATTTATCCTCGAGAGGCTGCAGAACCTTTAGGAAAAACTTTACATTCTTGAATATTTATTGTACGTCCTTGATTCAGCTTGAAAAGTAACTCTTGAAATTCCTTCCACGCATTCGTATGCGTGCATGAGCGCTCAGTATCAGATGTACATCGATGTCTTGTAATTCCCCGATCGAGGGGCGAGATGTGATCTCTGTGAGTTGATGTTGGGCCAGTTTGGAGGACTTGAGGCCGGATCTTTGCCTATGGCTTGAGCACCGAGGTGCTGATTGTGTGAGCAAGTGTTTTTTAACTTATATGTTCGGTAGTGTCCCTATTAGTGGGAGTGACGACTGGATAACTATGTGATGAGTATGTTAGTACTGCGAGATGTATCCATATGATTTGGAAGCGACGAGAAGGGTCTTCTGGAGGTTAGAAGGACTATTAGGTGCTTGAATTCCATCTTGATTCGAGGTATAGCCCCGAGTTATGGGCGTGTGAAGAATCTTTTCATGTTTCCCAGTTGTGAGTGAAGTAAATTTCATGTTGCGATACGAGTTCAGACTTAGGAAGACTAAGTTACTACGTAAAGTCTATGACGGTGGAAGGTATGCGGGAAGGTTAGTTCGAGGCGAAGTAGGTGGGATATCTCCTATGGAGTGTTAGGAAGTTATGCGATCTTTATGTTGTCTGTTAGAAGATCTTATTTGCAAGTGAAATATATGTGTTGAAATTTAAATTTGGGTCGCGTAAGAGAGTGGGCTTGACCGTTGTGAGAGTGAATGCAAGATTTGTAGAAGATTTAAAGTACCATATGGTCCGTGTTTCACGAGTTTATGAAGGATCGAGTTTAATCTCACTATGGTATTTTGGAAGCAATAGAGTATATGCGTTATAAGTTATTGAGTTTGTTTTGATCTATGACTTCGAGTCAAGTGGGGGAGTCTGCTATTGAGTCGTTGATTGCATGGATATGTGCTATATTGGTTCCAGTTTGAGGCGTGCTGGTGAATCAGTTATGGTTTGCAGAAATTGAGACCGAGAACGGCTCGAGTAAGGGAAAATTTTCGACTAAGGTAAGGTTATATTAAGCTTCATAGGTTTGCGAGAGTCACAGAATATCTTGAGTGGTTGTTGATAAAGAATGCTCGGTGCATAGGGCAGGAAGTTGCATGGTTGTATTGAGATGAGGTTACATTCTACGGTGTTGGAGTGCCAACGAGGCACGAGTTGTTCGGTTCGTTCGATCAAGTTAATTGTAGTTTGAGTAGAGTGAATAACTTGTGGAAATAGTTCTAATGTGTTTAGGATTTTACATGTAACAATGGGGTATTTTAAGGTTGTATATGTGGTTGGAGACTGAGTTTTCATTAGAAGATGTCAATACTTGTGGTGTTTCCTATATTAATTATGAGATTCTATGTATCAGTATCAGGAAGGTAAAAGTAACGGATTTAGATTCGCAGGAAGTTCTTCAGTGTAAAGTATTTTGAATGTGGTGCTTTTGGGAATATTTAAGAGAGTATTCAGCGGCTTATGAGTCTTAGATAGTGTAGTTTTATGCTTGGTGAGTTTGGGTTGAGGAATGGTGGCGTTGTAGCAAGGAGAAGTGTCAAGCTGACGGTAGATCATAAGGAAACTCGGATAGATGTGATAGCTTGGTAGTAGGCCGGATCGGTATGGTAAGAATATGATTAGTTCCTTGGGTGTGTATGGGGTAATGAGTTCCTACAAGCATTTTACGGCAATGCTCTTAGGTTTTGCTGGCTTGCGTAGCTTGGTCGAGCTAGAAGGATTTAGTCCTGGCAGGTTTGGTTTCGTGCAAAAGGGAGTCGGAGAGTTCTTGATGATTTCTACCGCGATTTGGAGGTGTATATATATTTCTACTGGCATGAGGAGCGTGGGATGTATAATGATTCTTCTTCCAGATGGGTTCAATGGAAAGATCTTGGCTAGTTAAGTACGTAGATGTTTGTGGCTCGGAAGGAGGATGAAGTTCTCATGTTATCCTAGGATGGTATGTTATATGCGGTATGTTGTGGAGGATTGAGATTTGCGTGGGTAAGGTTATGGTTTAGTTCTGAATGGAAAGTCCTAAAATTCTTAGGCAGCACGGCAGTTTCAGGTGATTTGAGAAATGAGCTTCAGATGATTAGGGGGATGATCTTCAGATGATTAAGGAAATGGTATTGCTAATTGGAGTGATTTGACAAGGGTATATGTTTCAGGAAAGAATGTGATTAAGTTGATAGTACTACGGTAGTATTGCGGCACCTTCTTGTTAGATCGACTGCTGTTATTCGAGTTTGCTTGGTGGCACAGGGGAATTTTAGATTATCTCTCATGGAATGATTGAGCATTTGAGGTGTAGTATGCATTCGGACGGCGGAATTAGGATTAGGTATGTTGATTCATGGGCCATATCGAGTTGGATACAAGAAGTTCTCATATTCAAGCTATGTAGTGGTTGTGAGTCGTGTGTATCAGTACCGTTTAATGACTATCAGGATTTTGAGACTTGAGCGGATCTTTTGTGTTTGGTATGTTAGATCTTAGATGTGATATTGGGTTCAGACTAGTTGTCGCCGTGTTGTGTCATTCTGGACTATTGCGCTAAGGCAACACTGTTGGCTATATCGGAAGTGCCACGGATTGAGGTGCGAGGTTCGACGGATTTTATGTTCGTAATAGGGTGATTTTATATATTTCGAAGGCCAGCGGATGGCTGGGAAAGATTGTCTTTCTTATTTGGCTTTCGTGATGGATGTTAGTGCAGAGGCCCATCGTATTGATTCAGTTCCGATAGTGAGGGACTTTTCGGATGTATTTCTTGTGGCCGAGCATGTCGCCAGGCAAGGTTGTTGATTTCGGTATTGGTTTGATGATGAGCACCGTATCGTATAGCACCAGCAGAGTTAAAGGAGTTGAAGGAGCAACTTCAAGATTTCCTTGATAAGGAGTTCGTTGGCAGGCCAATGTGGATGTGCGTTCTAATTTGAGTCGGCATGGTTGGCTCCGAATTGTATTGTTAAGGGATGTGTTGATTCAATTGTTATTGAGCTTATTAGTAATTTGGCGAGATCTATGAATTACCTTTTTGTGTTATAAGGTGTTGTGATTGGTTGGTTATAGGCACCTATGGTGCGGTTCTATTGGGATTTCATGGTGGAAGTCAAGCGGGAAGAGAAATCGGGCGTTGCTCGGTGAATGGGATATCGGTTATGTCCTTGCAGGTTTGTGCATTATAGGCTATTTGCTTTACCGCGGGTATGATGAATTGCTTTGGTTTCGGATATCAAATGGTGCGTGGTTATCAATTTCGAGCATAATAACTTGAGGTGGTTCATGTAAAGCAGTGTTGGATAGGATCGCGCATCGCAGTGAAGTCATGCGGAGGTGTGACCTTGCGGGTTATATTCGGGTGTTCTGTTCCTATGATATGAGACGGGTTCTCATCCTTGTGTTATGGTGGTACTGGTGAGCTTGAGGTACGACTCTTTCATTTGAGTCATTTTCATGATTTGAGTATGCTCGGGCTGTTGCGCATTGGTGCGTGTATTGTGCAAGTTGTGGCTTAGGCCTGTATTGATGTGTCATGTCACTAGAGTAATGTATTGGATTAGAGGAGATCGTTGGAGTCATTAATAAATATGAATGGATTCGATTTCAACAGGTTGGAAGGATAATATCGGGTTTCGGCTCAGAAATTTGCTGTGGTAATTGTCAAAGGAGAAGTGGCTTCATGAATGGTTGATCTGGGAAATGGTTATGGCTTACTGCGTGTTTTAGTGATCATTGGCAATATATGAAAGTGTTGGGATGAGATTTTGTTGGTAAGAGTTTTTCTAGCGGTATTCGGCTGTTGTGTGCAATTGCTGTAATTAAAAGTTATCACTACCAGTGTTTGAGTTATGTGGTACATCATGAAATTACATCCGAGGTTGCAAGTATGGTTTGTTATAGCTGGTTCGGGCTTATTCAGAGTATAGATGTGAGATTCTGACCTTGTGGATGATTTCAGCAATTGAAATGTGGTTCTAAGGTTTATGGGCTAGATTCGGTTGTGAAATTTCAGTTACAATGTATTATCGAACCTATATGACATAGGGTGACATGGGATCACCCCCGGATATATGCATGGTAAGGTTATTCAGCAATTGGTTGGCTTTTAGAACAACTCTGGGCACGTTCGCGGACGAACGTATGTTTAAGTGGGGGAGGATGTAACGCCCCGACCGGTCGTTTTGAGCTTTTGCACTTTGATCTCCAGTTCTCAGGCATTACTAATCCCGTGTGATGTATTATGACTTATGTAAATCGTTGATTTTGGTTTGCAAGATCATTGGAATAAACTTGGAAGTGCAGTTCCCAGTTTGAAGCTTGAAATATGAAAGGTTTGACCAATATTTGACTTGTTTATATATGGTTTTGGATTGGAATTTTTATGATTTGGTTAGTTCTGTTAGGTGATTTATGACTTAGGAGTGTGATCGAAATGAGTTTTGGAGGTCCGGAGTAGAATTAGGCTTGAATTGGCGAAGTTAATATTTTGACAATTTCCGGTTGATAGGCGAGATTTTGATATAGGGGTCGGAATGGAATTCCGAGAGTTGTAGTAGCTTCATTGTGTCATTTGGGATGTGTGTGTAAAATTTCAGGTCATTCGGACGTGGTTTGGTTGGGTTTTTGATCAAAAGCGTATTTCGGAAGATTTTTGAAACTTAGGCTTGAATCCGATGTGATTTGGTAGATTTGATATTGTTTGAGGTGTTTTGGTGATTGGAACAAGTTTGAATAAGGTATTGGGTCATGTTGGTACTTTTGGTCGAGGTCCCGGGGGCCTCGGGATGATTTCGGGTGGTTGTCGGAGAGGTTGTGATGTTTTGCAACTGCTGTAGTTTTGTTGCTTTTGGTGTTTTCACACCTGCGGTTTGGGTACCGCATGTGCAGTGCCGCACGTGCGGAAGGCAAGCCGCACAAGCGGATTCGAGAGGAATGGTCAGTGACCGCAGATGCAGCGAGTGGACCGCAGATGCGGCGAGTGGACCGCAGATGCGGTAATTGGTGTTTAAGTGACTTCCGTAGAAGCGAAGGAGATGACCGCATATGCGGTACCGCAGATGCAGGTTTTGGATTGTAGATGCGGAAAGGCCTGGGCAGATCATATAACTTATTTCACTTTGCGAGGTTGGGTTATTCCACTATTTTTGACTTTGGCTTGAGAGCGTTTGGACGATTTGGAAGGGAGATTTCAAGGGAACTTCGCTAAGCTAAGGATTTTAGACCTAAAACACATTTCTATGGTAGTATTTCATGGATTAAGACTGAAATTAAAGGAATTAAAGAGCTAAAAATGGAGGATTATGGTTTGAGTTTAGGAGGCCTTAAATTGAGGATTCGAGGGGCAATTTGAACTCCGATTTAGGTCTTCTTCTTATGCATAGACTCGTGGGGAGATAAGGAACCCGTTGATGTGAAAATTTCTGAATTTTGAGAAGTGGGCCCGGGGCTCGGGTTTCGGCCAATTTCGGAATTTTTGGTATTTTTCGATTGTTTCGCTTGGGCTTTGTTCCCTTAGCATATTGTGACGTATTCGTTTTGATTTTGGATAGATCCGACGCACGCGGAGGCCGATTCGATGGACAAAGGCGTCGCGAGCTAGAGATTTAGCCGGTTCGAGGTGAGTAATAATTGTAAATAATGCTCTGAGGGTTTGAAACCCCGGATTGCACATCGTAGTGCTATATTGAGGTGAGGCACACGCTTGATGACAAGCATGTGGTCGTGTACTATTGGGGATTGTGACTAGGTCCATCCCAATTGATGATTTTACCGCGTATTTGACTGAAAACTATTTGCTATCATTATTATTTGGGTTGGATGCCATGTTTAGGCCTAGTGCCAGCTATTTGAACCCTTCGGGGATTTTTGTTGATATTTCCTCACTATTTTTGACTTTATACTTGAACTCAGTCATGTTATTTTCCACTGTTTCCAAAACTCAGCCAAGTTTATTTTGCTTTAACGCTTGAAATGATATTTCAAATTAATATTTTGGGCTGAGCCTCACGTTTTACTGTTGCCCGAGCGGCTTATGTGATTTTGACTGAGTAAGGCCGAGGACCTGTATTGTGAGGATACTTTTGGATTGGGCTACACGCTGCAACAGTGAGATATTAATTTGATTATAAGGCCGAAAGCCTGAGATATGTACGCCACGAGGTGGCTTGTTGATTGATATGAGTCGAGGGCTTGGATTTGATGCCACGAGATGGTTTGATATTGCGTTTGGGCCGTAAAGGACCCCTCCCGAAGTCTGTACACCCCCAGTGAGCGCGGGTACCCATTGTGATGTGAGATATAGCCCGAGGGGCTGATATTGTTCTATGTGATAGCCCGAGGGGCTGGTACCGTTCTATGTGATTGCCCGAAGGGCTGGTATTGTTTTGAGATATTTCTCGAGGGGCGGAGTTATTGACATTGTGCCCGAGGGGCGAACTTTTTTCGTGTTTATCTTTCATATTTACCTGTCATTTACTTGTTAAACTATGGTATTTGTGCCCGAGGAGCAGATTTTTGTGCTTATCTGCACTAACTGTTTTGCATTCATATGCGTAACTATGGAAAAAGTCATTTTCAAAGAAGTTTAAAGTGAGCTAAGATATTTTAAGAGATTTTTATAGCTTCACTGCTTTCTTACTAGTTTTCGAACTGCTTCTATACAACATCTTGATATACTTTACGTGTTTTCTTACCATTCAGACTTTAGTTATGATTATTACTTACTGAGTTGAAGTACTCACTTTACTCCCTGCACCTTGTGTGCAGATTTAGGTATTTATACACCCAGTAACGGGTTTTGGCTGATCGGAGGCAGAGTCATCAGAGTTTAGCAAGATAGCTGCCGGCGTTGGCAGCACTGCTTTTCTCTCTCTTCATTTCATTAGTTTGTATTTGTACACTTCAGACTTTCAGTTGTAGTTATACCCTAGTAGATGCTCGTGACTTGTGACACCCCGGTTAGGGCTGTGTCGGGCTGTATTTCCGCTACTTATTATTATTTAATCATGTTTAGACTGCTTTTATATTGTTTAACTGTTTTAAAAAGTGAATTGGGTTTAATTGGTTGGTCTTGTCTTCACAAGAGGCGCCATCACGACCGGGTTCGTGGTTAGAGTCGTGACATGTAGTGGATGCTATCACCTTCAGGTATCTCATAAATATGGTAGTGTATGAAAAACTTGATATGCGTCTAATAGATGTTGTCACATCCTATTTGTATGGATCATTAGACAATGAATTTTTTATGGAAATACCTGAGGGATTTAAAGTGTCATAAGCATATAAAAGTTCTTGTGAAACTTGTTTAATAAAGCTTCAGAAATCTTTATACGGATTAGAACAATCAGGCGTATGTGGCACAATCGCCTGAGTGAATACCTATTGAAAGAAGGATACAAAAATGATCTAATTTGTCCTTGTGTCTTTATAAAAAGATCTAGATCTAAATTTGTTATAATCGCCGTGTATGTTAATAATTTAAATATCATTGGAACTTCTGGGGAGCTTCCAAAAACAGTAGATTGTTTGAAGAAAGAATTTGAAATGAAAGATCTTAGAAAGACAAGATTTTGTCTTGGTCTACAAATTGAGTATATGAAAGATAAAATATTTGTTCATCAATCAACATACACTGAAAAGATTTTAAAGTGATTCTATATGGATAAAGTATATCCATTGAGTACCCTGATGGTGGTGAGATCTCTTGATATAAAGAAAGATCCATTACGACCTCATGAAAAGGATGAAGAGCTTCTTGGTGGTGAAGTACCATATCTTAGTGCAATTGGGGCATTAATGTATCTTGTCAATAATTTCTGACTAGATATAGCTTTTTCAGTAAGCTTATTGGCAAGATTTAGTTCTTCGCCAACACAAAGACACTGGAATGGTATTAAACATATATTCAGATACCTCCAAAGGACCATTGCTATGGGTTTATTTTATTCAAATGGATCCAAATCATCATTGATTGGTTATGCAGATGCAGGATATTTGTCCGATCCCCATAAAGCTCGATCTCGGATAGGATATTTGTTTACAAATGGAGGTACAACCATATCATGGCGTTCAACGAAACAAACTATGGTTGCTACTTCTTCAAATCATGTAGAGATAATAACCATTCATGAAGCAAGTCGAGAATGCGTTTGGTTGAGATCGATAACTCAACACATTCAGAAAACATTTGGTCTCTCTTCGAAAGGCAATATTCCAACAATATTATATGAAGACAATGCTGCATGCATAACTCAACTAAAAGGAAGATACATCAAAGGAGATAGAACAAAACACATTTCGCTGAAATTCTTTTTCACTCATGATTTTCAAAAGAATGGTGAAATAGACGTTCAACAAGTTCGTTCAAGTAATAATTTGGCGGATCTGTTCACTAAAGCATTACCAATCTCAACATTTGAAAAGTTGATATACAAGATTGGAATGCGTCGTCTTCGAGACATTAAGTGATGTTTTCATCAGGGGAGTAACTACACGCTGCACTCTTTTTTCCTTAACCACGGTTTTGTCCCACTAGGTTTTTCCGGTAAGGTTTTTAATGAGGCAGCAAGCAATGCATACGTCCCAATGGTTTTTTTAGTAAGTTCTTAATTAGGCACATTATCTTACATGGACATCCAATGAGGAGTGTTATGAATAGTTTGCAGATATGGGTGCCCATGTATGTGAATAGCTTATGGATGAAATCTTCTACTTTAGGTCCATCCCATTCACTATTTATAATAGTAAGTCTTGTCATTTTATACCTATAAAAGACTATATAAATTTTAATGAAAGACATACAAAAGTGAAAGAAGAAAAGACTTCTTCCTTCTTTCTATCTCTTCTTATTTATATTTTACTGCATTGCTTTTATTTTATAACAGTAATACCATTTTTTTAATTTAGTGTAAAGAAAAAAAATCTTATGAGATATAATTAACTTTCAATTTTTATTGCATTAAAAATCAATTTAAAATCTAGGGAAAACATAAGTTATTGCATATATATATATATATATATATATAAGTTACCAAAATGTTAGGAGATACAATTAATTTTTTATTTTCCTTGCATTATAATGTAGGAGATTTTTTTTTCTCAAATAGCTTCCTAATAACTAACTCTTGGAGCATTGTCTTGACCAATGCCAAGTGGCTTATTATTAGGCTGAGACGTGGCTTAATATGGATACGTGTTGAATTAATTTTTAAAAGATAAAAAGTAATTGAATATTATTGATAAATTTACACAATTAAAAATTACATAACACAATAGAATAAAATCTAAATTAATTTTTTAAAGAGTAATAAAATATATATCTTCTATATTATATTAAAAAGAGAGTAGCAGAAAAAAAATATTAAACAAAATAATGCGCTAATACAAATTTATATTAACAATGTTAAAATACTGGATAATATAATACAAAATATGGAACAACAAAAGTTCTTATAACTATATAAGTCTCTTTTGTGATTTAATAGATATATTGTTATTGAGTGTATCGTATTGACAAATGAGATGACAATTGAAATTTGTTAAAACAATATAATTTAATATGTTCAAACAATCTGGATCATAATTTAATTTAATTAATATTTTTAATAGTGACCGCGCACGACTACTAGTGTCAAGAATGATGCAATCTTGAATAGAAAATCATGTCTGTACAAATGTTGGAGAACCAAATGAATCGTTTATTTGGTCGAAGTATATCATAACCTTTAGTTTTATGTTAGGTGAGAGATTTTACGGCATAGCTATTTTCAAGAGTAAAAATCATATTTATATCTTGAAATTTGGTAATATTTACATTTCTTTCATTACCTTTTTGTGAAGTTCCTCAAAGTATTTTCCGCACGCAGAGACTATTAACGGGCATATTTATAGTTGTTTTTGGGATAAACTTAGATGCCACCGAGGGACAGTTATGAAATATTATATTATATAGTTGATGTCTATAATTTCTAAAGACTGCACTCCCACTATTCTTTTCCATTTTTCTCCCATCACTTCTTATTATTATGGTTGTAATTCCCACATCTCCATAACCTCGTCTATCAGAGTCGGAGCTAGGATTTAAAACTTATGGGTAAAGGATTCTAGCTTTTTTAAGTTACTGGGTTCTTACTTAAAATTTGTGCAAATTCAATGATTTTTTCAAGACAAAATAAAGTTTGGACTAAAGCTAATTGGGTTCGGCCGAACCCATAACCGAAGGGCTGGCTCCGACCCTATTCTCTATGATCTTCCCCCATGATCTCAGTAGTTAATACCATGTTCGTGATATCCCTTTATATTACCTAAATATCATCCTACAAACAAAGGGTTTGGGTATTCGATTGTACACACTTAAATACATGGAAGAAATAAGAATCTCTCCTCTCTTTTTCTCTTTTATTCTATTTTCTTGTTTTATATTATTATTTTGACTTAAGTTTCTTAACAATATTGTAATTTTTTTGAATAATGTACATGAATATAGACTCCCGTTTGACCATAGATTTTATCTTTTATTTTTTTAATTTTTTTTAAAAATATTGTTTGTTTATGAAATATGATCATGTTTAAGGAAAAAAAAATTCAAGAATTTTCAAGTTCCCAAAAATTAGTTTAGAGCAGCTTTTGGCTAAAAATTCTTCTTCCACTCACAAAACTTCAACTTTCCTTAAAATAAACGGAAAAGGGTTAAAAATGCCTCTAAACTATTGGAAAATGTTTAAAAATACCTTTCATCCATCTATTGTGCTAAAAATACCCCTCCATCCACTTTTTAGGTTCACTTATGCCATTTGACCGTTAGGTCAATGCTGAATTAAAAATAATTATTATTCTTTTTGTAAAACATAAAAAAAATATTTTGCAAAATACTTTCATTTTTTTTAATCTAATGCACTAGTAGTCCACTAATTTTAGTAAATTCTTCTTTTTTCAGTTTTTACAAAAAACAATTCAGTTTTTATAAAAAAAAATTCATTTTTCGGTTTTTTTAAAATATGTTTTTTGTAAAAAAATGGATTTTTTTTGTAAAAACTGAAAAAAATATTTTCAACAAAATATTTTTCTTTTTAAATTTTTTTAAAGCATTTTTTTGTTGTAAATACTGGAAAAACATATTTGTAAAAACTAATTTTTTTTGGTAAAAACTGAAATTTTAAAAAAAAAAATTGAAAAAATGAAAATAGGGATCGGGTAAAAAAAATGGGTCATTTTAATCTGGTGCTGCCACGTGGCACTCCATCCAAAATAGAAGTATTTTTGTTCCAAAGTATGACAGTAGGGGTATAGATAACCCAAAGTTAGATGGAAGTGGAGCGTCTTTTTTTTAGTTGAACTTTTTATTCGGGTCGGGTCAATGTTTGGGGAGAGTTAGTCCGAAAAATGGTTAGATATGAGTTAGTCTTTCTAATAGGTTAGATGTTTTAATTTCGACCAATAAGAAGTTGTCACGTGGAATTTAAATAATAATTATTTTTAAATCAGTATTGACCTAACAATCAAAAGGCATAAGTGAACCAAAAAGACAGATGAAGGGATATTTTTAGCCCAATAGGTGGATGAAGGATATTTTTAAACCTTTTTCAATAGTTTAGGGGCATTTTTAACCTTTTTCCGTAAAATAAAATACATGTCCAAACACAATTTAACTTTCAAAAAATATTTTTTCAAGTTCCAATCAAATTTATGTCCAAATACTAGATAAGTTAAACGGAAAAGGGTTCAAAATGCTCCTAAACTATTGAAAAAGATTTAAAAATACCCTTCATCTACTTTTCTGGTTCACTTATGCCTTTTGACCGTTAGGTCAATGCTAAATTAAAAATAATTATTATTCTTTTTGTAAAACTTAAAAAAAATATTTTGCAAAATATTTTTATTTTTTTAAACTAATGCACCAATAGTCCACTAATTTAGTAAAGTCTTCTTATTTTTTTTCCAGTTTTTACAAAAAACAATTCAATTTTTACAAAAAAAAAAAATCCAGTTTTTTTAAAGCATTTGTTTTTTGTAAAAACTGATTTTTTTCTTTTTGTAAAAACAGAAAAAACTGTTTTTAATAAAATATTTTCGTTTTTTAAAAACTGAAAAAAATATTTTCAACAGAATATTTTCGTTTTTGATTTTTTTTTTCATTTTTTCAGTTTTTTAAAGCATTTCTTTTTATTCGTTTTTCAGTTTCTTTTTAAAGAAAAAATATTTTCGTTTTTTTTTTCATTTTTTAAAAACGAAAATATTTTATTAAAAACATTTTTTTTTTCTGTTTTTACAATTTTATTTTCAGTTTTTACAAAAAAAAAATGTTTTAAAAAACTGAAAAAAATGATTTTTTTTTTGTAAAAACTTAAAAAAAGAAGAAGAAGACTTTACTAAAGTAGTGGACTATTGGTGCACTAGTTTAAAAAAAAGAATAATAATTATTTTTAATTTAACATCGACCAAACGGTCAAAGGGCATAATTGAACTAAAAAAATTGATGGAAGGGTATTTTTAGCTCAATAGGTCAATAAAGGATATTTTTAAACCCTTTTCAATAGTTTTGGGGCATTTTAAACCCTTTTCCGTAAGTTAAATCTTGTTATTAAGAGGTCCGTTAGCCGTCCAAATGCGAGCCTTTTGCTTGTAGCAGTCAACTCATCTGCTGGCGGTTTGTGTTTGGATCTGGTTTGGCAATGCCACCTGTTTTTGATAATAATTAGGGAAGGAAAGAGCACTTTCATAGTTTGAAGGTAAAAGATCCAAAGGTAAAAAAGATTATTTCATTAACTATCTACTAAGTATTATAAAATAAAGACCGTAAAGTAAAGAGAAGTATAGAGAGAAATTGATATATTATTCAACTTTAGAGTGATGTCATAATGAACTGAAATCTCCTCTATTTATAGAAGAAAGGAAGTCGTTGTGTAAGCTGCTATTGCAAGCTGCTTGTAAGCTACTACTGCAAGCTGCTGTGTAAGTTGTTATTGTACCAGATATAAATAATCTTCTATCGAAGAATTTTTTATCCATAACGACGTACCGAAATGATAAGTTTTTTTAGGGGGCTTATTTCCAATAGAATACTAAATAGATAAACATATTCACCGCATAGTCCCATATGAATAAGCTTATTTACAACGGAGTAGTAAATGAACATTCATAATATAATATATTTATAACATTAACTACAATTTAAACACCAAAACTATATGGAATAATTGGTGTTAATACTAACTCAATGAATACATGACATGTATACTCTGAATACATTATTATAACTAAACAATATTTAGTTAGTAGCATTCTCACCTTTCTTAACCATATAAATTAATATGACTTGACGTAAACACTTAATTGTGCATGCATTTTTATAAGTTCAATTCTCAAAATTCACATTATCTTCTCTTTTTTCTCTTGATTCTCAATTTTTAATTTAAAGGCAGTCCAATAAATTAAATTTTCATTATCTGTGGAGTCCGAAAAAAGTGGACTATATTAAATATACGGAAAAGGGTCTAATCTGTCCCTCTACTATCATCAATAGTACTCTGTTATACTCTTAGGACAACCAAACCCCTAACGTTATACTATTAACCACATATACCCTTAATTTAATGGATGGGCCACGTGGCAACACCAAAACCATCCGGTTACATTTAAAAAAAATTACCATTTTCTGAAATTTTACAATTCTTATGTCCAAACGCCTATTAGGGTCATGCATTTGAATCGGATATTCGAAATTCGCACCGATCCGCTCAATTTTGGATATTTGGATCGAATTCCGAATTATGTTTATTAAAATTTGAGATATTCGGAGGTTGGTATAATTTTAACTCGATCCGATCCGATCCGTAATATGAAATTATTAGGACATGTATAAATACTAAACTTTAATTTCGGATATCCAGTACTTCCTTTACATCTTCCTCCATGTTATTACTTCGAAAAAATGCATAAGTACGCCCTGATCTATACCCAAATTTTCAACTACACATTTTTTCTTTGCGGGAATCCTATTACCCCCTAAACTTATTTTAAATGGAATTATTTACACCCTAAAACTAGACAATCAAACTCTTGGCAAGTAGTGAGCTACACGCGACCCCACATGTATTTTTAATACTTTTTTTGTTCTTTATTTTTTTCTTATTTCTTATTATTCTCATTTTTGGGTTATTTCATTCTCTTTCTTTTTGTTTTGGTCACCGACGGTATAAAATGGTGCTCATCGGAATTTCACAAACACCATTTTTTCCGGAGATTTCTTTTTTTCGGCGACAGATTTTTATCCTGATCTAAGTGTATTATATATATATATATATATATATATATGTGTGTGTGTGTGTGGGTGGGAGGAAGAGCAAAAGAAATAAAAACGAATATAAGCTCAGAAAACTTTTTTCAGTTAAAATTTCAATACATCATTTTTTTCCGGCGTGGGAAGATTTTTCAATGATGAATCCCCCCCCCCCAATCTGAGTGTATTTTGCTTTGCTTATGAATAGAACTTTTTGAGAGCTTAATTTGTGCGTGAAAAGAAAAAATAGAAAAAAAAAACGGTTAGACAAAGTCGCCGGTGAATGAATATCCGCCGGAATTAGAGAAGAAACGAAAAAAAAAGTAAAAGAAAAAAGAGAAAGAAAAAGGAAAAGGAAAAGGAAAAGGAAAAGGAAAAGGAAAAAAAGGTAAAAAAGAATAAAAAATAATCTGAAAATCGTTTTTTCTTGCTTCTCACCCTCCTTTGGGAGAATGGAATACACACATTCTGCCACGTCAGCGTTAATGATGCAAATAATTCCATTTAAAATAAGTTTAAGGGGGTAATAGGATTGTCGCAAAGAAAAAGTGTGTAGTTGGAAATCCGGGTATATGTCGGGGGGTACTTATGTATTTTCCCTATTACTTTTACAATTGTTGGATTTAGCTATATTGGAAACTATAGTACCCTCATAATTGCAGAAACATGAATTTTTCTTGATGTATTGCCTCTTCTATAAAGAAAATATAAGTATGAGTTTTGCAACTTAGAGGCATAACAACTCGAACCTCCTAAGAAATATTTTCTTAGAGATGCAATGCTGATAAAAAAGATGAAAAGCAAAGAGATATTTGTATTAGCACAGAACACAGAAGAAGCAGATGCATTAGCCGATCAGATTAGAAATAGCCTTAATAATACGTATAATTCGATCCAAAAATTCAAAATATTTATCCGATCCAAACTTTAACATCTGATTCGATATTAATTTGGATCGGATTCGAATTTCGTTTTGTAGAATCCGAAATCCAAAATTTCAATCCGAAATGTGTATACACACGCACACACATACTTGAAAATCGGTTTAATGTATGCATATTTTGATATATATCGCCTCACATTTTACTAATGTCTCGACGATTTGAGATGTTTAATATGATTATTTGTGCTAATTTGTGGTATTGCTATGTGTAGCGATCATTTGGATGCAATTTGGGATAAAAGGCACGAATTGGAGCGAAATCGGGATGAAAAGGCAAAAAGTGAAATTTGAGCGCCAGGGCCAGCGCCCCATGCAGCCCTGGACGTTCAAGACGGGAAAATTGCCTTTTTCGACTAGGATTTGTTTATTTCGACCCCTAGACGCCTCCAACTCATATAAAAGCCAACCTAAACCTATTTTGAGGGGAGGTTAGGGGAGGGGGTTTGAGAGAAGAACAAAAGTATGAAATACTCGGGAGCGCATAATCGGATTTGAGCAATTCTTCCATTCTTCCTCTTATATTCATTAATTTTATGTTTGAAAGCATTAATTTTGATGATTGTATGAACATAAGTGGCTAAGAACCTTATTGTTCTAGGGTCATGGGTATACATGAATGTTGATGTTTGAAGTTTAAGTTGACGAAGTTGATTGTATCATATTGGGTTGTTTATTTAATTCTGTTTTTAATTATTTTGCTAAGTAGCTAACAGTGAAATACCATCTACGAATCTAGAGTTGAACTTGAAACTGGGAATTCTAGATTGTACATACAATTAAATAGAGTAGGTTCTTAAACCCAGGCATCGGGGAACGGATTCGCGGTTAGGATAGAAATATACCTAATTACCTTGATTGGTTGAAATACATGAAGTGTAAATGTATTATGTCATTAAGTTAACTTGAACAGGCGAGGTAGAACTCGGCAAATTCTTATGAGTAATATCAACCATGTCAATCAACAATCCTGATAAATCAATTAGTCATTTTAAGCTAAGAACGCAACACGATTGTTAGCCAACCCGTGACCCTGGAATATTACCTCCTATTGATTGTTAGTCGAAATTGTTTAAGAGTTGTGGTTGATTTCTAGTTATTTCATTACTTGATAGTTTTTAGGTAGTAAATTATCTATTTTGTGAGGAATCTCTTGAATCGACAAATTATTTGAGTTTGAATCAGTTAAAAGTTAATCATAAGTCTTCGTGCAAACGATACTCTACTTACTACTCTATTACTTGACGACCATGTATACTTGCGTGAACATATTTGATTGCAATAATACATACATATATATATGTGTAGTTAGAAGTAATACTTTATTTCTAAGTAACTTTACAGAATAAAAGTTCTTTTTACATATGAACCCAAATGATTTAAAGTTTTAATGAACCAAAAGCATCCAAATTATTTTGAAACAATTAACAGAAGTTGGGCTACGATGTCGCATTCCCCATGATGAAACACCCCATTGTTCTTCAAAAGTTAAAAACTAGTACTAATATTTAATTTGCAGTAAATTTTACTGATGAGATTATATTTTACTTCTCAAATAAATTGGCCAAACACAAATTATAACTCTTCATAGATTCTTCAAAAAATAAGTATTAATTTTTAACAGTTCGGCCAAACGGATTATAAGTTTTAGGAGGATTTTCCTTTGCTTATATCTTTGTTTTTTGACTAACAGTGATCATATTATATATATCACATAATAGTAGGGATAGCATTGTTCATAGTGCTCGGTGGAGCATTACCTACTTGGCTATTACAAACCAACAACATGTCTCTAAAGATATTTTTATTTCCAAATGCTACTAGTCTAGGGCAAACATCTTTGTTAACGAGCCTAACTACATAAGTCTTGCCTTCATAGTCTGATTTTAAGACATTGGTTACAAAATCAGGAGCATAGTAGATAACATTGAGATCCCTGTTGTTGTTGCCAGTCAGTGCTTTTTTAGCCAGCATGTGTGCCGACTTGTTGGCCTCCCTGAATGTGTGTTGTATTCCTTGAGCCTTCACCTGCCTCCTTAACAACCTACACTCATGAATAATGTCATTTAGTATTACCGTTCCATTATCCAAACAGTTAATTACATCGGTTGAATCTGTTTCCACTTCTAAATTTGTGAATTATTATTTAATGGCAATCTGTAGGCCAATCTTCAAGGCCATTAATTCTGCCTGAAGCGGTGTTGTTCCCGGGATGTTTCCATGGAAGCCAACTATCCATTGGTCATTGTTGTCTCTGAACAATCCACCAAATCCACAATGCGATTGGGCTTCATTGAAGGAACCATCAATATTAAGCTTAATGAGCCCTCTAAGGGTTTTACTCCACATAATATTTATTGGTATTTTTCCGGGCGTAATATTTTCTTTTTCCGTTAAAAGCTTATACTCAACTGTTAAATTAATCGCACTTTTGAGGCTAGCTGTGTGCGTATAGTTGTTGTATAAATTTTTGTTTCTGTTAATCCAAATTGTCCACATAACAAAGGGAAATAAGTCTTGCCAAGTGATAGTACGATTTTTAAAAGTAGAGTTATGGTCACGTATGTGTGTTAACCAACTTTTGACACCATTCCAGCTTTTAGGATCAATTCCTAAGAGGGACCACAATTGCTTCACTGCCATGCATTCCAAAAAGACATGTCTAATAGTTTTCCTATGGGTTTTGCAAGTAGAACATATAGGATCAATGTTTATTCCAATATGGTGTAAGAAGCTTCTTGTTTGGAGTCTATCATGATAGTATTTCCACAAAAGAAATTTTAATTTGTTAGGACACTTAGCGTCCCAAATCCACGTAAAATCCTTGTAGAACTCTATTTGGTTGCCTAAGAGGGAGTAACATGATTTGCTAGTGAATAGACCATTAGTGTTTAACGACCAACAGGAGTATCATAGGATTTGGTAGCAGGGTATGTAGCATTTATTTTCTTAATAATACCTGGTTCGAGTATCATTGAGAGCTTAGATAACTCCCATGTGTTTTGCTTCCATATATTCTTTATGGTTAGGGTGTCATCTTGCAGGGTAAGGGGGCCCTGAATACAGTGACAGAGTGTATGAGATTGGGAGATCCAACGACTATTCCACACGCTCAAGGTTGAGGACTTATGAGGAAACCATGTAATCCCTTTGCTACATACTTCCCAACCTAGTACAATACTGTTCCAGATAAAGGAGTTATATTTTGAGGCTTTCCTAGTACTATAGAGGCCTAAGTTTATTTTTGCCTAGGGTGAATGGGTATTGTTAAGGAGTCTCCAAGTGAGACTAGCCAGGCTTACTAGGTTTTTCTTTTTTGTAGCATGTAGACCTAGCCCACCATCCTTCTTGTTTTGTGTGATAATGTCCCATTTTATGAGATGGAGTTTTTTTGAGGTGTCATTAGTACCCCATATAAATCCTGTTGAATCTTAACAAATTTACTAAGAATCTTAGCCGGTAGAAGAGTGTACTGCATTAAGTGATTTGGAAGGGAGTTTAAACAAGAGGTTGCCAAATTACATCTACCTGCCATGCTTAGTAAATTGAATTTTCAAGTACCTAATCTAGAAATCATATTATCGAGGACAAATTGGAAGTCCTTAGCCTTGGGTTTAGAGCTAGTAATAGGAAAACCTAAGTATTTCCCGAATGAATAACTAATTTTGATATTAAGGACTTGAGAGAGGATAGCTTATGTAGTCTTAGGGCATTGTTTGGAGATAATAATTTTGGACTTTGTCTTATTTATGGATTGTCCTGATAGATGACAAAAAGAGTTAAGGCAGTCTTTAATGGCTTCTATTGATTTTTCATTAATTTGTGACATTAAGTTAGATCATCTGCAAAAAAGAAATGAGATATTTGGTGCTTTTTGTTGCCAATAGTAATGGGGTCCCAACAACCTATATCAACTTTATGGTTAACTAGGGTGGAGAGCATCTCCATGCAGAGAATAAATAAATACGGAGACATAGGGTCGCCTTGTCTAATGCCTCTACTTGGTGAAAAATAACTAGTTCTAGTGCCATTAACTAAGATGGCTATTCTACTAGATGAGATGCAATTCATTATGAGCTTAGTAATATTTGGTGGAAATTTGAAAAATCTCAAGGCTCTATAGACAAAGGACCATTCAAGACGATCGAAAGCTTTTTCCAAATCAATTTTCAAAATTATGTTGTGCTTTTTACCACGATACTTGTTCATTTTAAGAATTAATTCTTGAATAATAATAGCATTGTCACAAGCTTTCCTATTTTTTAAGAAGCTAGTTTGGAATGGGCTAATTATGTTGTTCAAGAAGGGTTTCAACCTAGTTGAAATGATCTTAGTAATGATTTTATAGATAGTGTTGCATAGGCCTATAGGTCTAAAGTTCTTTAAATTATTAGCGTTAGGAATCTTGGGAATTAGGCACAGCAAAGTATCATTAATATTTTCCGGAATAGTACCCGTCTTAAAAACCTCTTGACAAAGATTAGTAACAGAATTACCAATAATATTCCAATATTTTTGGAAGAAAAAGGGGTGAAGTCCATCAGGCCCGGGTGCCTTATAAGGCTTAAAAGAAAAACAAGCTTTTATGATTTCAGAATTTATAACGGGGGCATCTAGGGAGGATAAGTCTAGATTAATAAAACACCTAGGATCATCCTTAATGTGTCTCCAGTTTCTAATGTTATGAGAAGTTGTGAAAGCTTTTTCAAAGTAGTATTTTGTGTGATTAATAATATCCTCAGGATTATTAATCCACATACCATGGTCGTTTTTGAAGAAAATAATTTTATTGATTCTTTTCCTGTTGGTTGCCACGATATGGAAGAATTTAGTATTAGCATCTCCCTCGTTTAACCAGTGGATTCTAGAGCGAAGCTTCCAGTAATCCTCTTCAATTCGAAGAATGTTATTATAGTCCTGAATTAGCGAAAATTCTAAGGATTAAAGAAAGGTACTATAAAAGTAGGATGGTGAATTTTGGATTCCTTTAAGTCTTGCAAGAATGCGACTCTTATTTTTAAAAATATCCCCAAAGATATTATTTTTCCAATTAATGACAGTATCTTTAAAGGTGGACAAAGCTTGGTTATAAGAATTGTTACTCCAGGTGCTACTAACGATTGTTTTAAAGTGAGGGTGGTTGCACCAGAATGGTTCCAAGCGGAATGGTTTGTCTAATGAATGACACTTTTTAGGGATAAGGTTAATGAGAAGTAGATTATGATCAGAATGAGTCTTGGGTAGATGAGTAATAGAGGCGTTTGGAAAACATTGGATCCATTCATCATTACCAAAAGTTTTATCTAAGCGTTCCATGATTAGGCTATTATTACTAAACCTACGATTAGACCAAGTATACTTGCATCCTTTGTAACCTAAATCTTGTAATTTACAGTAGTTTATGTTATTCCAGAGCTTGTAGGCATGTCTACGATTAAGGGGTCTCCCACCTATTTTATCATTAGCACTAAACACGTCGTTAAAATCACCTCCTACTAGCCATGGGCCATTGTGACAATCAGATATATTTTTAAGGTTGTTACACATATGATCTCTATCTACAGTATTAGTACTAGTATATATAGAGGCAAATAGCCATTTAAAATTGGTAGGTCGTACCTCAATAGTTGCATAAATTTCATGGTTCCTACGCACGACATTGTGGACATTCACTTTGGTGTGATCCCAAAGAATCACCATGCCCCCAACCTGTCCATCTGCTGGTACCTCAATTAGTTCAGAAAAGCCTAACTCGTTCAGTAGTGAAGCATGAGTTTGCATTCTAGTCTCGAGTAGGGTTACCATGCATGACCTGTGGGCATTCACAAGATCCCTAAAGTTCCTTCTAAAATCCTCATTATTCCCTCCCCTAATGTTCCATATTATGAAATTAGTGGGGTTAAACATGTCAACCTTTGGGGTTGGGTTGTGACCATTCTCCAGTATTTCCATGGTAGGGTTCGAGTTCCCCCTCAATGATGGTACAAGGATCATTGCCTTGTTCCCACTGTTGGATCCTGTGGTGGACGTATGTCCATTGAACACCTATATAGATTCCGAGGACAAAAGAGGATATGCTTCTTCTCTTGATTTTCTCTGAATAGGAAAACCTTTTCCTCGTTTAGATTTCCCAACTCCACCACTGATTCTCCTATCAAATTTATTGGATCTATCATTTCCTCTTCCATGGGGTTTTCTGTGTTTGGAGCTACTGGGGGGTTGAGATTGGTGTTTTCCACTGGGACTTGCATGTTGGGGTTCTGTGGTTGTTGATGTTGTTGTGGTACATCCCACTGCATTAATATTGGGTTCACAGCAGTTAGGGCATTCGGGGGAAAGAAGGGTAGGTCTAGGCCTAAGTTCTAGGGTAGGATTGGAACAGGGTTGAAATGAGGGGGTATGTTCCATTGGGCTCTCATTTCTTGGACTAGATTCGGGCTCATTGCTGGTGCTAAGGGTTGTAAGATGTTGTTCACCCAGACATGGTTCATATAGTTGTTCATGGCAAGGTGAAGACCCTTTGACACTAGTTGAGCTAAGTAGCATGGGTTTTGAATCAATATGACACTCTCCTGCCCATTGATTGTGGCATTGAACATCAAACATCTCCCCATTAAACCTATCTCTATCCAGGATAATGGGTAATGTTCTTGAGATAGTGGTGGTTGAACATAGATTATTGGGTTGTTTGGGAGTTGATTTTGTAGAGGTGGTAGGTTTGCCATGTTCAGTGGCCTTGGTGGACGAAGGAGTTGTATAAGTCTGTGTCTCCTTCTGTTGTTCAATGGAAGCCTTGGCATATTTTTGAGCTTGGTCTTCACTTAAATTGGAGGCGGTAGAAGGGTAGGTTATAATTGCATCTACATGCATGCAATCTGAATTGGTTAGCGTATGAGATATAGAAGAAGATTTTGGAGTGGATTTTGCATGGCAAGGTTTTGCCACTTGTCGTATCCTATCCTCCATTTGTTCATTTAGAGACGTTTCAGTGGACAAGTGTGGGTTGGCATTTGTATGCTTTTTGTTTTTAGTGGTTATCTCATTAGTCGAAATATAATCAGTATTGTTGGGGTCATTAGTAAGATGACTTGGATATTTGTTACTAGAAGACATGTTAGAGACTAGGTTAATGGGATTAGTAGGTGTATTATTACAGTAGCACTCTTAGATGTGTCTAGATTACAACTGGACTGCTGCATGTCAAGTTTATTGAATAATAAAGTATTATTATTAGGAGGGTTAGCATCCAAAACAGTGTGCTCATTGCACAACTTTGAGAAGCTGTTTTCCAGTTGGAAACCAGCTGTATTATCGTCCAACATGGCTTTGGTGGAATTGGCCATATGAGTATGATTCTTAATACCCTTGTTTAAAGACAAGGTATTGGGATGCTTATTGACAAATTTAAATTTTTGGGTGTTGATATACTTACCAGTTGAAGCATTGAATAATTTAATGTCAATATCTGCCTCCATAGATGTCTCCATTCCTGTGTTTGGAATTTTCCTAACTGACCTTCTTGGTTTCTAAAAAGATACGGTGTGCAAGTTATCCTCATTGCTTGATTTATTAGAACTTTGAGTGTCTTGAACTTGGACAGATCTTTCTTTAATGTTCTCCCTCTGGGACTGTGAGTTTAATACCATAGAACATTGGCCTACTATGTGTCCTATTGAACCACAATTCTTGCGCAAAATCTTGTCTCCTTCATATTCAATTATTTGTTTGTGTTCTTCGATAAAAATGAACTTAGCCACTGGTTTGTTCATTGGGAATTCTACAAAAAGCCTAGCATATCGCCCTCTCAATGTGGAGGATGTACATGCATCAATTTTTAAGAGTCTCTTAATAGAGTTACTAATTTTTTGAAGAATGATCCCATCGTAGAATTCAGTAGGCTTTTGGTAGCCGGATACAGATAGTTGTGCATATTTGTTTAGCAGTGGATGCTACAAAATTTGGTTCCCACCTTTGGCAAGATAGGAAGTGACCAAAGATAAACCATGGTCCATTTTGTACGACTAGATTCATGCTATCTTGTTTTTGAAATTTTGCAATATAGTAGTCTAATCCCAAATCGATTAGGGGAAAGTTTTCGTTTACTTTCCACAGATCCTGGACCTTTTTTTAAGGGTTTGGTGAAGAGTTCGTTTGCCTTGTAATTTAATGATTATGGAATATTTCCAAGGCATATACATTCGTTCCTTATCCTCTTGTGAAAGGGTGATTTTTTCTTTCCTAGTTGTATTGACTTCCGAGTGCCTTGGTGAGGAGTAAGTATCAGTACCATTGGGTAGGGATACGGTGGATTCAAATATGATATTCGTCTCTTCAGTTCCCTTAAGTAACTTGTCTTTAAACGTGTTTTGTTGATATCCAGAATTTTTGGTGCTATCATTGATGGTAATGTCGGGTGGTTCGGGGGGAATAAGAATCATTTCTGTATCTGTATCCATTTAGATTGATTGTGACTGTTGAGTTGGTAGAGGTAACCTTGAGTTTTTAGAAAGAAGGGGGAGCTTCTCTCTCTACCCTCTAGTTTTCCCTTTGATCTGGATCTAGTTTGAAGGAAAGTAAACAATAGTCTTTTCACTAAATTCTGCTAAAATTCAAGAGTGTCGTCACGTGCTACCGTGGTAGTAATAATGGACCATATGTGCCTAATATTTGCAAGACTAAAAGATATTTTGTGATTAAAATAATAATGGGTTCGAATATATTTTTGTACTTTTTTTTCTTCCTAGAGTCGGTAGTGTAAAAAAAAATTCGGTGACAAAGTTGAAAGGACTTGCATACACTAATCTGGAACGTTTAAAGTTAAATTATTTAGTTTGACGCATCATTTTCATCAATCAAAGCATAGTAATAAACCAAATGAAAAAGGGAAATACACAGTAACTATCTTTCCTATAAACCGTCCAAATCAAACGACATAAAAAATAAACTAAACCACACAAACAATTAAACCAAGCTACTAAAAATTGCTGCCATTATCAAACTAAAGAACCAAACTAAACCACTTGAACCACCCATAATACTAGCTGCAGCTGATTTTGTAGGAGCTGGTGCTGGTGAAGGCGACGACATTTTGACAGATGTCTTATTGTGATTGGGAGATAACACAACAACAATTAATTTCTGGCCATTTTTGCAATCATCAGCATGGCCACTTATGAAATAGAATGGACCTGATTTTGGAAACTTGAATTTGGAATGACCATTTTTGAAAGCATGAATTGGCTTGTTCTTTTTGCATTTGATGTAATCATCTTTGTGAACTATGAGAACTGAATCATGGCCTTTCTACTGTACTTGAAAACTAAAATGAGAAAAAAAAATCAAGAAATCAACTCATTTAAACAAGAAAAACCTAAAAAGAATGAAATAATAAATAAATGAAATTAACTATATGCTCTGATAGTGTAAAACGTTATAAGATTATTTAAGAAATAACTACAATAATCAGAGGTGGATCCAAGATTTAAATTCTATGGATTCAACTTGAAAGGTTTTTAGCATTGAACCTATTATTTTTTTGGGTTCATATTTACAATTTTAATGAATTTTTATATATAATTTTTTACTCCGTGTCGAAAGTTATGAGTTCAGTTGAACCAGTGGTTCGAACACTACATCCGCCTCTGACAATAATAATGTGCAAACAAAGTTAGACTATAACCTAAAAAAAAAAAAACAAGTTGCCCACCACGTCAATATGTTAGAATAATACATGTATACATGTAACACCTATACAAAAAACGTATATGTATTTAGTAGCGGATGTAGCCTTAGTGTTAATATGATCTAACACGTAATATAAATATGTGTGTGTGAAAAATAACAAAGTTTTAAAAAATATTAAATTCTGAACATATTCAGTACTAAAAATCTCAAATAATTAAAATAATGAATTCGCGTGTGTATGTATACCAATAGTATCATTGACTTGAAAGCGATTTCGTTCAGCCCAATGATTGTATGATTCAAAAGGCTTTAAAATCCAACCATTTTTGCCACCAGCATGGAATGTATAAGCTTGAGATGAGCAGAAAAATTCCAAGAAAATCAGAAATAAAAAGCTAATATATAAAGGATATTCCATGATTTCAGAAACTCAAAAAGAAGAGTGAAAAATTCAGAGAAATATGGTAAACAATTAGGAGAATTTCGAGGGTTTTATTAGGGGAAAATTACTAGCAATATTTATAGAGATAGTGTATGAATTTACCGTTGGGTTATTTTGAGTGTACGTGGAAAGTCTTAGCTGTGAATTTGTTACTATATGGTAAAACCTCATAAATTTGGTGAGGTAGTGTTTAATGATGAATAAATTGTATTTTCCAGAAAAATATTTACATCTGGCCTTCTATTGGAGAAATAAAATGTCATTTCAAATTCGAAAATACGTTTTTCTTAACGGTACAAAAAAATAATAATCACACTATCAATATATTTTAACTTGTTGTAATATGCTGTTTTTCTTATTTTCTAAGTAATAGGACTAATTATTACGGACGGTCATCTATAGCTATTTTTAAGTTAGCTGATAAAATAAGATATATGTTATTTCTTTCGCCTCGATTTTTATTATTTTGCTATTGTTACTGTTTGTTGATACCAGTAGTGGAGCCACCTTATTAGAAGCAGGGGCGGAGGTAGTGTGGTGGCTACGGGTTCGGTCGAACCCAGTAGCTTTTGTTTAAACACTGTATTTGTATTGAAAAAATTATTAAATATATAAAAATATTTAATTGCGAACCCAGTAACTAAAACGAGCTAGGGTTCGATGATGAAATTAGAACTCATAACCTTAAAATTCTAGCTCCACCTCTGATTAGAAAGGGTGTCAAATAACATCGCTTCGCTGGAAAAATACACTATGTAAGTAGATAAAAAAAAATTATATGTATATATACTATATATTGATTCCCCTTAATTTCCTAGTATGTTTACTTTTATATATTTTGACATCCTTTAATGAAAATTCTGGCTCCGCCACTGGTTGATACTACTTTTTTTATTTTTTCTTGAGCCGAGGGGTATATTGAAAATAACCTCTCTATCTTCTCAAGGTTAAGGTAAGGTTTACAGATACACTACATTCCTCAGACCTCATTTGTAGAATTACATTACGCTGCTTGTTATTGTTGTTGTTGTTATACTTGTATTGTAATTGTGTAAAAGTTGGAGCAACTCAGGGTGTGTTTGGTATGAAGGAAAACATTTTCCGGAAAGTGTTTTCTAATTTTCCCATGTTTGGTTGGCTTAAATGTTTTGAAAAATATTTTTCCTATTATCTACTTTCCTCCAATTGGAGGAACATGTTTTCTTTATCAAGAGAAGAGAAAACATTTTTCAAAACTCCTTCTCAATCTTTCTCACCCTATTTCATACCCTCACCAACCCACTCCACACCCCCACACCCACCCACCTAACCCCACACAATGCCCTCTCTCCAAAAAGATTTTTTTTTCCGTCATCACCCACCCTACTACCCCACCCACCCTCACCCCCACCCTGCACAATTTTTTTTACTTTTTTTTTTGTAATTTTCAAATTTCTGTTTTTGCTTTTTTCTGCATCCTCACCTACCCCACTGCCCCACCTCCCTCCCTCCCCCCCTTCGGAATTTTTTTTAAAATATATTTTCAGTTTTACTTTTTTCATCTTTTAGTTTACATGTTCGAAATTTTACAAGTTTCAAAGTTATGATTTCGGAGGTTTATGTGTTTCGAAGTTTAAGGGTTGAAATTTCGTGGTTTCGAAAGTTTGGCGGTTCAGAAGTTTATGAAATTTGTGGGTTTGGAAGGTTGTTGGTTCGAAAGTTTATGGCTTCATGTTATTGTACCGAAATTATTTATGAATACTCTTGAGAAAATATTTTCCTTAATTTACGTATCAAATACCGAAAAATGAATAAGATTACTACTTATTTTTTCAAAAAAATAGTTTCTTGGAAAACATTTTCCGTTATACCAAATAAAAATAAGGAAACTACGAAACGAATTGTTATAATTACTCGGAAAAAAATGGTATGTATGCTGGCGACAATGTAATTTTAAATTCGAAAATAACGTTTTTCTTAACAGTATAAATATTTTATTCTCAATGTATTTTAACTTATTGTAACCTGTTACTTTTCTTATTTTCTAAGTAATAAATCTCACTTTTTATTAACGGTCATTTTTAGTTACAACCAAGTCTAATCTTCACCAAAACCCCTCAAAATTGAGATATAAACTCTAAACCATATTCCCAATTATTTTCAACAACACCCAATCCAAACAAATAATGATTTTTGAAAACCCAAATTTGAATTCAAAGCTTTCAAGCTTTTTAATGGCTGTCAATGGTGAATTTATAGCGATTTTGATTTGTAGCGATTTTGATTTAATGATGGACTGAGATTTTGATTTATAGCGATTGTGAGAATATCGAAGAACAGAATTTGATTATAAATTGAAGATAAAGGATTTCCGTGATATGATTTGATCT
The DNA here is from genome assembly GCF_000393655.2 of Nicotiana sylvestris. Taxonomy (NCBI): domain Eukaryota; kingdom Viridiplantae; phylum Streptophyta; class Magnoliopsida; order Solanales; family Solanaceae; genus Nicotiana; species Nicotiana sylvestris. The sequence continues at coordinate 153,008,443 of NC_091063.1, read as the reverse complement.
CCTTTCCGTTTCAAAACTTGAATTTAATGTAGAATCAATCAATCCCAAGATTCTTTCCTGATTTTTCGCGCGTTATTAAGAGAAAATTCTGCCCTATTAGTTCCTAATAAACGAATGGTACAAAAATTATAGGAAAAATATGAACTAGGCAAGTAATTTAGATACTATGCACATATTTAACAATAAAGTTTCATACATGGTAAAGGAAGGAAAAAGTCCCAAATAAGTATGGATGACTTATAAGATGGATACTGGTTAATAGAAGTCCAAGAATCTTCACTTGGGGTGAATCTTGAATCACGAGTCATACAAATACTCCTTTTGTATTCCTAAAAGTTGCTACTTTAATAATCTCAACCTTTTGTCTCTTACCTTGTAAAAAAAAAAAAAGAATCTTGATTGGTCCATATATAAAATGGGGGGAAAAAATATCTCAACAAACATTAATCATTAATTATTGCAAAACAAGAAAATTATCACCATTTTTCTGTCTTTCTCTTGCCCACCATGGGCGCTGAAGCTTTCTTATTGTCATATTTGAGGAGCTTCTTTCTATATGTTCTTTTCTTCATACTACTTTGCCGGCAAATTCTTTGACTCACTTTTCTCTCTCTTTTGACTTTTAAAACACTATATATACACTTGTGTGCATAAATTCATTTGTGGGTATTTGTTCAAAATTCGAAAAATTCAATCTTTATACTCTTTTTCTTAATGGCTACTGACGAGGAAGCACCCCTTGTAGTTGAAAATCCCAAAAATCAAAACCCAATTGTGAATCATGAAAGAGATATTCATATCCTGAGCTGTGCCTTTTTATTGATTTTCTTGGCTTATGGGGCTGCTCAGAATCTTGAAAGCACTATTAATACGGTATGATTTTTGAGTATTGTCTTTGTTATGAATTTCAGGGGTTATTTAGTGTGAAAATGTTGATTTTGGATTGAATTTGCATGATTTTAGAAGTTGAAGTGGATTTGAGTTTGAGGTTTTTTTTGTGTTTCAGGAAGGAAATTTAGGGACAACTTCACTGGGGATATTGTATTTGTCATTTATGTTCTGTTCAATATTTGCTTCATTGGTGGTTAGGAAGCTAGGATCAAAGAATGCTTTGATCCTTGGGAGTACTGGCTATTGGTTGTTTGTAGCTGCCAATTTGATGCCCAATTGGTATGTTTTTTTTTTAATGTCTATTGCATTTTGCTTTTCCAAAATTAAATGTTTAACCAGTACTGGAAGATTAGGCTATTGAGCTGGCAGCAGTAGCGGAGAGTCAAAATTTAAAGAAGTATATACACGAAGAAAAGGGGATTCAATACGTAGTATATATACATAAAGAAATAATTTTTACCTATCTAAACATTATATTTTTTTGGCGAAGGATGTGTGGCTCTGCACTCGCTGGCAGTGATTGTGTGGTGCAAATCCAATTTAACTCGTTTCATTAAGCGAGTTTTGATTGTAGTTTGGTTTTGTGTTTTTTTTTTGCAATATTTTGCGCACTTGTGAATCCTTAATGTGAGTAAAAACATGAATCTTGTACTCTATTGGACCAATTATAGAGGTCTATTAGGCTTCATAATTCTCGTCGTGTGGTTGTGCCATTAGCCACGAAGAGGTTTGTTGTAGTTGGCTTTTTGCTTATTTCTTGTCGGAATGATCTAGGCTTGAACAGTTGTGCTTAGAATTTAGAGCAAGCCATGCAATAGATTTCAAAATGGGATTTAAACAGTTAAGGAGGCAATGGTAGACAAACTCCAATCTTTTTTTGTTTTCTTGCAGTATTTGTGTGCTTATGAATCCTTAATGTGAGTAAAAACATGAATCTTGTACTCTATTGGACTAATTATAGAGGTCTATTAGGCTTCATATTTCTTGTCGTGCGGTTGTGCTATTAGCCATGAAGAAGTTTATTGTAGTTGGCTTTTTGCTAATTTCTTGTCGGAATGATCTAACTTGAACAGTTGTGCTTAGAATTGTTAGAGCAAGCCATGTAATAAATTCTCATAAATGGCATTTTAAAAAAGAAGGCATTTAAACAGTTAAGGAGGCATTAGTAGCTAGCTGACTTGCCGACAAGAATTATATGCTAGCTCTCAGTTAGAAGCCAGCCAAACCTATGTTATAGTCATCCTTTTGATGTTTGTAGAATTAGCAACTGCATTATCAGGGACAAAATGCCAATTTTATGAACTTAGGTGTGAAGGAGGGACTATCTCTTATTCAAATCAAAAGTCTCCTCTCTTAGGTTATACCAGAAAGACAAACTGAAATCTATGAAAACATAGAGTCAGACTCTGGAAGATGGAAGAAATGCTCGAGGATTTAGCTGTGCTCATAGGTCTACTGGATGTGATAACTGAAGCCCCTAAACAGTAGCAATGACTGCTTGCTCTCTCAGGGCATGTGATGCCCAACTGTCTGCCATTGTGGATGCTTGTTTTGTTGAAAGCAAGCCATAAACAACAAATATCTCTACTTGATAGTAGTAAACTAGTAATAATGCACCATAGTGTCAAAAACCTGAATGTTCTCCTTCACCGTACTATTTTGAGGCGTATTCATATATCATTTTTGACCTCCAAATGTTTGTGTACGATAGAAACTTTAACTACACTCGTGGAATTAGGCGGACAGAGGTAAAGGATGCCATGAAATATATGAGAATTAGAAAAGCTTGTGGTCCGGATAATATCACTATAGAGGTTTAGAAGTGTCTTGGAGAGGTTGGAATAGAATGCCTCACCAAGCTATTCAATGTTAAAATAAAAAGTGGTAGGATGCCTGACGAGTGGACAAATAGTACCCTGATCCCAATTTATAAGAAAAAAGGATAAACTCAAAGCTTTGCAAACTATCGTGGCATTAAACACATGAGCAATACGATATAACTTACGAAAGAGTTATAGACTGTAGACTTAGGAATATGACAAGAGTGACCGAGAACCAATTTGGATTTATGCCCTATCACTCTACAACATAAGCTATATTCTTGCTAAGAAAATTGATTGAAAGCTATGGCGTAAGGAAGAAAATATGCACATGGTGTTCATCGACCGAGAAAGCATATGATAGAGTACCACGAAAGGTCCTTTAGTGGGTGATGGAGAAGAAATGAATGCATATTAAATGTATAAATGCCCTAAAGGACACGTATGAAGGAGCCGTCACTAGCGTGAGAACAATAGTAGTAGATACAAAAGAGTTTCCCATAATAGTTCTACACCATGGATGAACACTGAGCCCCTACTTGTTTATCCTAGATGTTAACTTTAGTCCATTTACACAATTTTGCGGTTTTCTTGTCACTCTCCTTTTTATTCTACCCACTGTTTTTGTCGATTATGTTTTCTTTTTTTAATGCTAACAACTTATAAGGTTTTGTGTATTTTGTTCTTAAGACCTATAGTTTGTTTAAGATATTCATGATATTCAAGTATCGTCAGTTGATTAAGCTATCTTGTAGGTATACCATGGTCCCAGCTTCTTTGTACCTGGGTTTTGCTGCTTCTATAATATGGGTTGGGCAGGTATGACTTCCTTTTAGAAGTTGGATTTTGTTTTGGGCTTTTGGCTTCAGCGATAGCCTTAATCTTGTTCTTTGTGGTTAGGGTACGTATCTTACTTCCACAGCGCGCAGTCATGCAAGTGATCATATCTTAAACGAAGCTGTTATAATTGGTAAATTCAATGGTGAATTCTGGGGAATGTTTGCAAGTCATCAGGTACTTTGTATGAGCTTTGCAAGTAAATTTTCTTGATATATTTTCCACTCACATGATAGTTCCATGAACGCAACAACCTTTTCTCTTGATTTGCAGTTTGTCGGAAACCTTATCACTCTAGCTTTGATGAGAGATGGAGAAGTAAGGATCTCCTCAGATTAAGTGCTCAACTGCTCATCCTTGTTTGTTTTTCATTACGATTTGTTAGTTTTGTGTTGCTACAGGGAGGAAGCACTAGTGGCACAACGACACTTTTCTTAGTTTTTATTGGTACCATAACTCTCGGTGCCGTTCTTATGTGCTTCTTAAGTAAGAGAACTGGTAAAGAGGAGACAGGACTACAAGACTCGTCTGCTAGTTTCTTTTTTTCTGTGGTAACTTTGTTCAAGTCTATCATTACCCTTCTACAAGACATAAGAATGCTCTTGGTCATCCCTCTTATTGCGTATTCAGGCTTACAGCAAGCATTCGTATGGTAAAGAATACTTCTTATAGATCATTGGAGTAGAATTTGCAGCATCTTATGCTGTTCCATTATTTTAATTGACAATGTGTTTCAGGGCTGAATTCACAAAGTACATTGTTGTGCCTACAATGGGTGAGAGTGGTGTTGGTGGTGCAATGGCTGTTTATGGGGTTTTTGATGCAATTGTAAGTATGCAAATGCACTAACGAACTAATTCAATCTTTAGTCACAGGTTCACTTGAACAGGGTGTTGTTTGACTGTGTTCTTTGAGCAAACTAATTCAATTTTCTGCTGTTGTGGTGTGTTCTTTAGTCCTACGAAGCAATTAGAGCTGTAAATTTGTCCTTTTCAGATTCTCTTTAGTTGTGTCCCTAGTCTGTTGGTGAGCCTTTTATTTATAAACTTTATTCTTTTTGGTTCTTTTCTTTTTTGCTTCATTTTATTTTTAAAACTGAAGATCTGCAATAGGAAACATCTTAATTGAATGCTAAGGTAGTTGTAGTAATGAAAAAAATAAAAATAATATATATATATATATATATATATATATATATATATATATATATATATATATAGTGGTCCGAGGGAGTAATTGTAATCTCATGGGATAGAAGTGTATTGGCAGTGCGAATGAGCACTAACCTAAGTAATCGATCATCCATAAAATTTTCATTGTAGACTGACAAATGCTGAATTTGCAATGTTCGCTTATTACTTGATTTTTTCTTACTGTGTCTGGAACAAAATTTATTCATGTTTATGTGAAAGAGAAATTTTAAACATTAGACAAGGAAAAAAAGGACCTGATCCATTGTAATGACATATATACTATCGTTGGATGGACATTGTTTCAGTGTTCTCTAGTGGCTGGGCATTTTACCTTTGGTCTCTCATCTATCTCGATAATTGTCTCGGGTGGAGCTTTAGTTCAGGCTGCTGTATTGGCATGGATTCTACTGAGTCACAGGTTCGCTTCGTGTAATGTTCCCTTGCTACTTTTTGGAAGAAGTTGATATTGGCACGTAAAATCCTATTGTTTCTCCTCTATTGTAGTGTGACTGGTGGAGTTCTCGGCATACTATATCCGCTTCTCATTGCAGCCTTGTGGGGCATAGGTGATGGAGTCCTGAATACACAGCTAAGCGCATTGCTCGGGATACTCTTCAGGGATGATCTGGTACTAATTTGCCAACTTATATTTATCATTTTGACATCTCTTGATATGTAGTTCATGGAAATCTCCTTAAAATACATATAGAAACATACTGCTAGACGCTAGTAATGGAAGTGAATTCTTAAACATCGAACACATGTTTCAATAATGTGTTCACCCTAATTTTATTTGAGGTTTGTCCAAATAAGGCGGTATAAACATCATCGTCATTTAGGATTCATGTTAATCATGTTCTGAATTTTATTCAGACGCTTACTATTCTCTTATGTTGCTTAAAATTGTGGCTACTTTTCAATGGATGATTGTTTCACATATCAAATATCTATTCATTTTGTGTTAAACAGGAAGGAGCATTTGCGCAGCTTAAGCTTTGGCAGAGCTTTGCAATCGCCATAGTCTTTTTCCTCGGCCCCTACATTTCATTGCAGACGATGCTAGTGATTATGTTCGCTGCCCTTTGCTTATCCATGTCTGGTTTTCTTTTCTTGACTCTCAAGGTAGAAAAAGCATTCTCATATCGAGCTGTCTAAGGCGAGGCCAATGGGACATTTAGTGTTGTATCAGCTATGCTATCATCTTGCTCTGTAGTGTTGATAATCCATCTTGTAGTAATATTTGTACCTGCTTGCTGCAGTGTGTTCTATTCAACTGAGTTCTCCAGAAACCCATTTCACATTATCTATCATGTGTTTGCTTATTGAGCTTAGTACACCGGGCTAACCGGTAAAGTTACTGCCGTGTGACCAAGAGGTTATGGGTTCAAGCTGTGGAAATAGCTTCTTGCATAAATGCAGGGTAAGACCGCATATAATAAACCCTTGTGGTCTGACCCTTCTGCGATCCCCGCGTATAGCGAGAGCTTAGTGCACCGGATTGCCCTTTTATCTTGTGTTTGCTTATGTTCTTTCCATGTTATTCTTGAAGTCCCTTGTTTCAATTGCTTAGAATAGTCAGGATAATATTCTATTGTATTGGACTAAAAAGGCCCATATTTCAGTGGATATAGAAAATATAAATTGAAATACTTTTTTCAAGTCAAGCTATAACATCAAGGGTGTCCGAAAAATATTTTCTAATTTTTCATATTTGATTGGCGTAAATATTTTGAAATTCATTTTCCTTATAAACTCATTTTCTTTCAATAGGAGGAAAATGACTTTCCGGAAAATATTTTTCAAGACTTTTTTTCAACCTTCCCACCCTGTTCTCCACCTCCACCCTCGCCCCCCACCCCACCTTGCCCCTTCCCCCTCTTGTGCCCACCCCAACCTCTCCTGCCACCCCACACCTAACATTGCCATCGTCACTTCGGCCCTTAGATCCAGACCTATCACACTCTCCTATTTTTACCCATTTCATCTTATATAGTGTTCGTCTAATAAATTATATATTTTTCAAAAGTTTTACTATCTAACCAAATACCGAAAAATAAGCAAGCAAAGTACTTATTTTCCAAGTAAAATATTTTCCTTGATACCAAACACACCCGAAGTCGGTGTAAATATTTCTCCATTTCAAATTATGATAGCTTAAGGAACATAACACATGGAAAAAGATAAGTTTTGACAATAGGTTAGTGGAGTATAAGAAAGGATAAAAAATTTCATCCTATTTTTAACTCATGATTCGCCACCTGTTATTATGATTTTGTTACATTGGGTTAATGGAGTACTGTTATTATCATAGTCATCATGACTAACATTATGGTTATCATTATCCTTATCATTGTCACTATCATAATCATCTCATTATCTTCGTTATCTTTAATTTCATTATTTTCATCTTTTTCGTTTTACAACAAAGAGAATTTTTTTGGGGAAAAGTCTTTGTCAGAGATGAGAATGGGGGCACTAATTAGCTCGAACTATTTATAGCTAAGAAAATTAATTAAAAAAATATTTTTATTAAGTTCGTTGTCTGTAAAGTAATGGATGCAATTGGTATTATGTATTCATCAACCCTAAAATTGAAAAATACAAACACCTAAAATTGAAGGTCAAGTGCCCTATAATTAAGCACCTAAATTTAAGGTAGTCAAAGCGTATTATCATGTTGAGCACTTAAAACGAATCCTCCGAATATTTATGCTAAAAGATCATATTTTTCTCACCAACCCCATATAAAAAAATTCTAATTCTAATAATAATAGTGCCATGTCCACGTTGTCTACCAAAATAACCGTTCCTTTTAGTTGCAACTCTCCTTTGCTATCTCACCAAACTACCAAAACATTAGCTTCATCTTGTTATGAGGAGTTAGTCAACAAATTATCTATCCATTATAGTTACAATTTAACTTATATACTGTAATCTAATTTTACACTATCAGTGTATTTTAATATATTTTAACAGGCGATCAATCTTATTTTTTAGATTATTAATATTACTTTTTATGAACGATTATCTGTAATAGTTTCTCTCCCCGTATGAGGATAGGAGTAAGGTTTATATACACACCACTCTGCCTAGACCTCACTATATGGAATTACACTAAGTATATTATTGTTGTCATTGGACGATTATCTGTAGTTATCTTTTAGGTGACATATAGTACAAAAATTCTTTTACACTATCAAAGTATATAAGTTAAGCTTTAACAATAACTAAACTACTTGGAACCATGTTGTGTGCTACATTTTGATAGTAGTTCACTCCGTGTGACCTATAGGTCACGTGTTTAAGCCGCAGAATTAGCCATTGATACTGTACTAGGGTAGACTGCTTACGTCACACATCTTGGGGTGTCATTCTTCCTCCGACCCTGCGTGAACCAAGAATACTTCATGCAGTGAACTGCCTTTTTATTTTTATTTCGGTAGCCCGATAATTTTAAACTCCAACAACTAAACTACTTGAGATCATGTTGTGTGTTACATTTTGAAAGTAGTTAAGATTAGGTCCATCTTTCCCATAACAACCAATATCCTTATTATACTTATGTTTGACCAATAAACATGTAACCCCATTATATTCACTCCTCCTTTTCCAAACAGAATTATTTTCTAGCAAAATATGAGCTTCATTTTCTTGAACTCAATTTATCAAAGGCTCTCTTTAAAGCTACCATTGTTATTCTATGCTGCAACATGGACAACTCTTTTAACAATTATAGTAGCTGTGGCTTCTTTTTCGCCGGAATTAGCCTTTGTTTCGGCGATAACGCCGTCGTCTTCGTTTTCTCAGGCTTGTCATGATAGAGGATCTGTGAGAATTCCATTGGATCTTCCATTAGAGATTTTTTGTTTCCCTACTGAGGTTTTTCAGAGGTCTAAAATGGATTTGCTTGTTCCTCCTATTTTTGCTGCTACTATTGTGGCTGTCTCGGCTTATGTAGTTAAAGCTTTGGCTTTGTGGGAGGTTGATGGTGAAAATAATCAATTTTGATCTTTAAACTCGTGCCCTGTGCTGGTGGGGAATAGCAGGTACGTCGTGAAATTAGTTGCGCTCGAGCTTACGCGAATACCATTTCCAAAAAATGGCATTAATCAATTTTGGTTTTTCATGACTATGTTAGATTTTGTATATTAGTTGGGGATTTGTTCACATTTTATTATTGATTCTTGAAATAATATTCAGTCTCTAATTTCTTTGGATGAAGATACTAATTTCTTGTTGGTGTATTGCTCTAGATGAGTAAAGATTTTTGTTCAGTAGTCGACATTTTCAATGCATGATAAGTTCACGTTTACATCATTAATTTGTTATTGCTGCAGGTTGATCATAGTCATGCGAGTTGCTTCTTGAAGTAAATATGCTCGTCTTAAAATAAAATTTGAGTTTCATATAAATAATATTTAATTTTTTTGGCACTAAAATAATTACGCCTGAATGTTAACACTAATTGTATCGTATTAGAAAGAAATTCTGTTTATAAAGGCAACACAAAATTAGGCTGCTCAATTTGTTAATGATTCTTTAAAAGATGTGATGGATAACTTGGTGCCCACTATAGCAATTTGAATTCCTTGAAATTGATAAATATAGTGTATATCCTTTCCTAATCTTGGAATACCAAAATAAATTTAGAGTCGTGTAACATTTTTGGCGAATTTCACGACAATGTAACGTTAATTCCAGACAAGTCTTACGATAAAACACACGAGAAATATTTGATATATAAGGAAACAAGCTTAAATTTTAATGTTGTGGATTTAAATTCAAAATGAATAGTATCACTAGTAGATGTGAGATTGTTACATTTCATTTTTACTATTCCGATAATATTGGTAAAGCTAAAGTTCATGAGATTTGTGGTGGCACGTACACCTTGAACTAGATATATGGGTCAAAATCAGATCGAGGACTAAGTCGTGCAGAGTTGGGCGAGGAGAGTGACCTGGAAATCGTTAAGTGCGGCATGGTCGTAGTCAATCAGTAACCTCATGTGCCGAGTAGCTCGACAACCAGTCGAGCAGTAGAGTTAGGAATAACAGCTAGTTTACATTGGGATCCACAAAGGGAATATTTCATCAAATATCCTCTCCGTTTGTACTTTTAGGGTTCTTAGGGAATATTCCATATAAATAGATAGAAAGAGGAGGAAAAAGACATGTAAAATTCCATATGATAAGAATATTTGTAAAAGGATAAGCTCTGGGACAAAATACAAAGAATTACTTTTCACTAAGATTCATCCTTTTGGTGAACTATTCTATTGTCTTTTCCATCAGATCCAAGAAAATACATATTATTCGATCATGCCCGTGTCATTCATTATTGTCAAAGGAAGGAATCCTTCTCCCTCTTCAACATTGGGTGAATCTTCCCCTCTATTTAACTTTATTGTCATCTAATGCTATTTATTGTTTGCTCTCTCCATATAGCATAACATCTCGTCACATTTATTATCCACATTTCATTCTGTGTAGTGGTTCACATCATTCGTTATACATCTAGAATTATTAGCTCTAACTAGGATTGTGCCATCTTGATAAATCATTAATTAGTTTAACCAATGATTAACTCATTTTTGGTCAAACACTAGATAGGTCAAAGTGACTATTTGATTTTCTTCAACCTGGAATAAATGCCATGGATCTTAGGGTGTGTTTGGTACGAAACAAAAAATGTTTTCAATTGTCTTATATTTGGTTGACTTAAATGTTTTGGAAAACATTTTCCTCATGAACTCATTTTTCTCCAATTAAAGGAAAATATTTTTCATGTCAAGAGAATGGAAAACATTTTCCAGAACTCTTCTTCAATCTTCCCGCCCTATTCCCCATCCCCACTAACCCTCTCCCCCCAACACTTATCCCACCCTACCCCTACCACACCCACCCACCCTCCCCCAACCCTGTCCTATCCCACCCTAAATAGAAATTTATTAAGAATGCTTTCATTTCATGTTGTAGATGGAGCAAATTAAAAAAAAAAAATTATTTCAACAAATGAGTATGTTTTTCATGATAAAAAAGGTATTTTGTTTCATTTCAACAAAAAAAAGTACTTTCTTTTGCATGACGTAGAAAAAGTATTTTCTTTCATTTCAACAAAATAATGTAGTAAAAAGTATCTTCTTTCACTTCAACAAAAAAATACTTTCTTTTCATGATGTTGAAAAAGTATTTTCTTTCGTTTCAACAAAATGATGAAGTAAAAAATATCTTCTTTCATTTTAACAAAAAATGTATTTTCTGTTCACGATGTAGAAAAAGTATTTTCTTTCATTTCATAAAATAATGTAGTAAAAAGTATCGTTTTTCATTTCAACAAAAAAATTAATTTCTTTTTATGATGTAAAAAACGTATTTTCTTTCATTTCAACAAAATGATTTAGTAAAAAGTATTTTCTTTCATTTCAATAAAATGAGTATTTTCTTTTCACGATGTAAAAAATTATTTTCTTTCATTTAAAAAAAATACTTTCTTTTATGACGTAGAAAAAGTATTTTCTTTCGTTTCAACAGAATAATGTAGTAAAAAGTATTTTTTTTAATTTCAACAAAATGAGTATTTTCTTTTCATGATGTAGAAAAAGTATTTTCTTTCATTTTAACAAAATGAATAGTACTTTTTTCATGTTGTAGAAAGAGTACTTTCTTTTTCAACCCAAAAAAAAAGTATTTTCTTTTTAGTTATGTAGCACAAATTTCAACGCTGTTTTTGAGTGAAAAAGTAAAGCAACACATTAGTTCCTTTTGGGTTTGTGTTAATTTTTAATAGAATAATTAAATTCTTGAAGAAAATAGAGTCCTGAAAAAGTTGGGTATGTAGGGTTTGGGGGAGGGGGATAAGGAAAGTAGTATAAAAAATTATTTTTCTAAAAATATTTTCTACTCTCTAAACAATTATTAGAAAATATTTTCCTGAAAAACCTTTCACTCACCAACCAAACATGGGAAAATAAGTGATAAACTTACTCATTTTTCCGGAAAACATTTTGTAGGAAAATATTTTTCATGGAAACATTTTCCTTCATACCAAACACACCCTAGATGTTTAACTTAAAAGAAGAGACATGTTATTCCATTAAAGAATGAATGAGAATTGATCTGACAACAACTGGGCAAAATCCATCTCTTTCCATCTTTATGTTCGCTAAACTTGCTTCCTTTCTTGCTTTCATGAAGCCGACCTTAATAGACATCTCTTCCATTTTCGTAGATGAAAGATCCGGTGAATCAATTCAATTAGATGCCGCTTACCTAGATGCACAGGTTCGCAACTGGACTCTTCTCTGACTAGAAGAGCTGCGCCTAAGACTCTGAAGCGAAGGGAGGTGGTCCCGTGTCACGACCCAAAACTCAGACCTGGTCGTGATAGCGCCTCTCGTGAAGACAAGGCCAGCCGACACAACACCCATTTTAACCCTTTAATCATTAACAGTCTTTTTAAGCCTTCAATTTAACAAATGTCTCATAATAAAAGTCTGAATGAACAGTGCGAAAATAACATACAAGCCCAACATCGAGGTGTCATTAGTCATGAACATCTACTAAGGTCTGAATACAACAAAAAACAGACGAAAGTGTACGAAGTACCGTAATGAAAATGAGAGGAAAGAAGCAGTGCTGCGAACGTCGTGCAACTACCTTGCTAACTCTGATGACTCCGCGTCTGAGCAATCAACACCCGCTATCGGGTTCTGAAATACCTGAATCTGCACACAAGGTGTAGGGAGTAATGTGAGTACTCCAACCCAGTAAGTAATAAGAGTAAATAAAGATTGAGCAGTAGGAAACGATGAATCCACAAATATGATAACTCAATAAGCACAACAGGCTTTCAATCAGAATACGAGTCAATTGTCTCATTTAAAATCCAGTTTTTAGTAAAAATTATTTAAAAATGTTTCCAACAGTTTCAGTAGGGGTTTGATACCATTTATAATAAAAGAGATGAAAACCATAATCGGCCCCTCGGGCAAAAACTTAGTTCGTATACGGCCCCTCGACATAACAGAAATTCACAACCCTTTTCATAACTTAAAAACTTCAGTTTAAATGAAAGATTATTTAAAACATTTGTTCAATATTTCCAATAGAGGCTCGGTCTAAAGATGAGAAAAGCAGTAATTAAATCAACATATTCAATAGAAACTCACTTTAAGGAGGAGTGAAAAACAGTAAGTTCATAAATAGGCCCCTCAGGCAAAACATCACTCATGTGCATGTATATCTATAGCCCCTCGGGCAAGCCTCTCAGTCACTCGTGACTCAACTATTACCAACCAGCGCTCACACTCAATAGGTACCATATAGTAACCGCTGTTGCGTGTAGCCCGATCCATATATCGCTGCGCCGTACAACCCGATCCAAATATATAGTCGACTGCGCTCATTGGGGGTGTGCAGACTCCGGAGGGGCTCCTACAGCCCAAACGTTATATCGTTGCGGTGTGCAGCCCGATCCAACATATCGCTGCGGCATGCAACCCGATCCATATACATATACATATATATATATATATATATATATATATATATATATATATATATATTGTTGCGACGTGTAGCCCGATCCATAGATATATAATCCTCACAACCTGGCCCTCGACCTCTCTCAACCATTAACCTCACAATCAGACCCTCGGTCTATCTCAGTCATCAACCTCACGATCACTCGAACCATCAGTAAAACAGGGAACTCAGCCCAAACAGTTTTCACATTTTAAGAAGTAAAGTAATAAAACCGGATTTAAACAATAAACAGGTCAAATGTGACTGAGGATATGCTTTCAAAACAAAAAGAGTGAGGAAAAAAATAGTAAAAATACCCCTAAGGGTCTCAACAGGTCGGCACAAGGCCCCAAACATGGCATACAACCCAAAATATAATATCAATCTCTAAAATATGGAATATCATAAGATTTCAAATTAAATACGTGACATAACAGTCGTACGGGACGGACCAAGTCACAATCCCCAACGGTGCACGACTCCACGCTCGTCATCTAGCGTGTGCGTCACCTCAAAGTAGCACAACGATGTAAAATCCGGGGTTTCAAACTCTCATGACAGCATTTACAATCATTACTTACCTCGATTTAGTCCAAACTCTAGCCCGTGATGCCCTTGCCTCTCGACTCGGCCTCATATCGCCCTGAATCTATCCAAATTCAGAATCATATCATCAATACATGCCGAAGGGACAAAGCCCATACGAAAATAATCAAATTAAACCTAAAATCCCGAAAATTGGTCCAACCCGACCCCCGGGCCCATGTTTCAAAATCCAATAAGAATCACATCAATAGAATCCTCATCCTCCCACGAGTCTATACATATCAAGATCATCAAAATCGGACCTCAAATGGCCTCTCAAATCCCTAATTTAACTCTCCAATTTCAAGCCCTAATTTCCCCAACTCTCTCTCTAGTTCTTCCCACAAGTTCCATGATTAAACAATGAAATAATCACAATGGACACAAGATACGAAGCCCAAGTAGCTTACCTCTCTATCAACACTTGATTCCCTCTTGAAATCGCAGCTTGGAGCTCCAAAATCGCACAAAAATGGTGAACAAATGACTGAAAATCGCGAAGGGACATTTTTATACATTCTGCCTAGCATTTCCGCACCTGCGATCCCATAAGCGCACCTGCGCTTCCGCTTCTGCGGAAAAACACCCGCTTCTACAGATTTCACTTACTTCTTCAGATTCCGTATCTGCGACCCAGGTATCGCACCTGCGGTCCCGCAAATACGGTCAATGTCTCCGCTTCTGCGGCCAGCACTGCTTTTGCGGTCTCCTTTACGCACCAGCGGCATCGCACCTGCGGTCCCCAATCCGCAGGTGCGAAAATACCAGAAGCAGCAATTCCAGCAGCTGCAACAGGTTTCAAACTTCTCGTCAACCATCCGAAATCACTCTGAGGCCCTCGGGACCTCAACCAAACATGCCAACATATCCCACAACATCATTCAAACTTGTTCCAACCTTCAGAACGCTCAAAACAATATTAAAACACCAAATTTGCATCGAATTCAAGCCTAAAAATTCCAAAATCTTCCGAATTACGTTTTTGATCAAAAACCCGACCAAACCACGTCCAAATGACCTGAAATTTTGCACACACGTCACAAATGACACAACGGAGCTACTGCAACTTCCGGAATTCCATTCCGACCACTATATCAAAATCTCACCTATCAACCGGAAAATGCCAAAATCTCAATTTCGTCAATTCAAGCCTAAACTTTCCACGGACTTCCAAAATGCATTCCGATCACGCTCCTAAGTCTCAAATCACCTAACGAAGCTAACCAAATCATAAAAATTATGATCCGAGATCATATACAAACAAGTCAAATCTTGGTCAAACCTTTCAAATTTCAAGCTTCAAACTGAGAACTGTTCTCCCAAATTCATTCCGATTACCTTGAAAGCCAAAACCAACGATTTGCATAAGTCATAATACATCACGCGGAGCAAGTCATACCCGAGAACTGGCGAGCAAAGTGCAAGAGCTCAAAACGACCGGTCGGGTCATTACATCCCGAACGTTGCCTATATGGCTATATGGCGTCAGCTTTGTTAGCAAGTTACGTCAGTGCAAGCGCAGCATAGCGTCATGGTAGCGTTAGCTATGCTCGACTAACAGGATGGTGAACTATGTGTTATGGGAAGATGCAATCTCGAGTAGAAAACTATGTCTGAGCAAATGATGAAGTACCAAATGACTCGTTTAGTTGATTTAAGTGTATTATAACCTTCGGACTTTCGTTTGGGGAGAAATTATACGGCATAACTATTTTGAAGAGAAAATCATATTTATCTCTTGAAATTTGGTAATATCGACATTTCTTCCATTAGTTTTTTTTTTTTTTTTGAATTTCCTTCAAGTATTTCCGGACGCAGAGACTATTAAAGGGAATACTTAGTCGTTTTTAGGATAGAATTAGATGCGACAAAATTTCCTTTCCTTTTACGCCTTCTTGAATCAAATATGTCTTTAAAATTATTAAAAAAAACTAAACTAGAAAAAGCTCTTTCTCATTATTTTATCTAATTTGTAATGATCTGCAATATTTTCACGCTTTCTTATTCTCAAACTGAGCAATTTAAGATTATTTGACATTTAAGGATAGTTAAAGCATTTAATTGCTACGTCTAGCTACTATGGCACTTTACTGTTTTATTATGAATAACTTGTATACACTAACCTTTTAAACAATGCAAATAATAAGGCCTTATTTTGTTCAATTTTGGTATAGATAAGGTTATCCCATTGGGTTATAATCTCATCTCTTATGTGGGATGTAGCTAATGCCTAGTCTTTAATATAAGCTTTGTATACGATCAAAATCGAGCTCGCCTATGACATGGTAGGTTAGGCTCGGAACATGGCAATAAAGGACTGAAGATCGACCCAAGTCCCACGGGGCTAGCACCCGGGTCAGAATGCCTGCCTTCGAGAATATCGAGGTCGTGATCCCGAAATCAATCCTAGCCCCGAACTAGCTCGAAGAAACATTGTTAGTAGCTGTGGCTTCTTTTTCGCCGGAATTAGCCTTTGTTTCGGCGATAACGCCGTTGTCTTCCTTCTCTCAGGCTTGTCATGATAGAGGATCTGTGAGAATCCCATTGGATCTTCCGTTAGAGGTTTTTTGTTTCTTCTGATCAGGTTGAAAGAGTCTTGAAAACTCGATTTCTAGCAAATGTAGCGTTGAAGATCAATGTGAAGGTAGGAGGAAGAAACACTGCTTGTTGATGCAATATAATGGATATCTACTGATACTAGTGACCTATGAAATATAATACTAGTTTGATGTGCCTTTTTGCATTACAAAAGTTTCGTCGAAAGTGATATAATGTCCCACCATTCCGCTAATATTTGGATAAGATGAAACTTATCCTAGGTTAAAATACATTGATAATAAAGAAAATTATGTATACTAACAATACAAAAAGTTTTTAAACTGTTAAGTGTATATAACTTAATAATTTTTTTTGTTCAGAGCCTGTATCTCTCCATTTTCTCTTCTTCTCCCTCTCTTCCTTACAAGAATCAGTTCAGAAGCAAAAGGTTGAAGCCTTTCATGTTCTCACTAAGTAAATTTCAGATCAAAGTCAGGAGAATGCACAACTTCTTATTGATAAGAGGATCAGCAAAAAGAAAAAAAACTTACACTAGTTATCTAAAGAGAAAAAGAAGGCATCAGACATAAAAGTCAGAGGAGGCATAATAGAATTTGCTTCATTCAGCTATTGGAATTTATCAGAAGACCAGCAACATAAGGAATAAAAGAAATAGCAGAGAACATAAGAAGTTCAAAATCTCTTCTTCAAAAACAGTGATCAAAGTTAAACCTCAGTTTAACCAATGTATACAATTCAAGTTTGTACAAATGCTGTAAACATCACTACATTCCTATTTTAGTTTCTATGCCTGTATACAAAAACAGTAAAATTACACCTCTTCCAGTTTAACCAATCTATGCCTATACACTTTTAGTTTCTAAAGTTCATAACATCCAACCAAAGAAGAGCAACCAATGGAGGATTTCATGATTTTATATACTGGAGAATGGAAAAAATCGTCGAAATTAATGTGAGAATACCCACCACATTACACACATTTTTCCAAAACTTCACCCACAATAAGAATTGTCCAACTTTAAATCCCACAAGCTGCAGGCTGCTACTATTCAATGTGAAAAGAGTTCCAGACTCATTCAAGCGAGCAAGGTTTTTTAATAATTGAGGAACCTGATGGACTCTATGTCGACACACACGGATTATCCCTTGTGATACAAGAATAACAGCATCATTATATGTTTGGACCATGTCACACAAAAGCTGCAAGTATGCAGCCACATCTCGCTCGGGGAGTTGCTGGATTTTTTCATATTCCTTCAGTGACTCAAGCATAAGAATGTTACTTTGGTTGAGAACTAAGATTGGCAAGCGCAAAACTGCCCATCTAAAGTAGCGGCGTAGAGTAATGTCTTTTATTCCTATGTTTTGTACCCCCTCAAACCGAATCCCTGAATTGCTCAAATCCTTGGCACACGGGAACCTCTCCCTCTCTTCCTCGTTGCCATCTCCCATGTCCAGCAGTATATCCCACTCCTCTTCAGTTTCATCACTTGTTGGTCTCCTTCCAACCAACCGCAAGTAAAGCTCATGGAGTATGTCATTCGGGGGATCCTTAAATGAATCACACGCTTCAAAACGGCATAACCACGTACCATAGTAGTCGGCATTCCGTTGAAGCGGCAAAACAATCAAATCATAAAGTACTCGAAGCAACACATCATCTTCTGGCGGGTACCATTTCACTTTTTGTGTTATAATTTCTCGGAAGAAAGTCTGTCGTAGGAGTTCATCAAGCACAAGAAATGGCAGTTGATTTCCGGGGAAAATTATCGACTTTAGAAAAATTTTCTTCAAATTCTGTGTCTCAATTTGAGACAGACAACTTCCCCAAATGAATTGACCAGGCAAGTAATGGAGGTCATTTGCTGTTGCACCTAGGAGATTCAAGACTACTATCAGGAAAAAGCAACCATCCATGACGAGACATTGCAGGTTTTTCTTCACCTCCGATTCATCCGAAGACAACCTTCCACCATCATGAAAGATGTACATATCTCGGATAGTTGGCTCAAAGCTGTTAATAGTTAACTGATATGTGTCTATTGTATCATCAGAGGTCTGTCCGCTGTTATTTATGACGTGCTGCCATGTATCCTCTTTCAACTTTTTAAATTTCAGGTCCTCGCCAATACAATAGAGGGGACCAAATCTTATTAGCTTGTCCAATTTGGATAGAGCTGTTGGTGGACATTGGCAAATTCGGCCGCCTTGTATAGGTCTGAAGCTTGTGCCCATCATTCTACACTCTAAAGGTAGGTAGGAAAGTAAGTTGATAGGGTGAGAGTTGTCTTCCAAAAAAGGGAAGGATGAGATCACTATGAACAAACGAGCAAGTCTGCATCGATTCCAACACAATCAAAATTTTTTAAGTTCATTTCGAATCATAAGAACACCAAAGTATAGAAATAGCTTGCAACATTTGAAGATATACTGCAGATAAATGGAAAATAAAATATCTTCCTTAAAACGTAAAACAATCAAATTTTGTTAAAGGCTAAAGAAGACCAATATAGTAGTTTAGAAGAAAAAGAATTACAGACAAATGAAACATCGAAAACAGATGATAGAAGAATTGAAGAATGAAGAAGTACAATTAGAATTTTGCTGACTGAAAACACAACAAAAGATTAAATCAGATATTTGAGTGCAGAAACAAAACTAATTGATCAATGAAGGTTGCAAATCAGGGAACAATTATACCAATTCAGTCTGAACCATTAAACCCAATTGTTCTTCAAAATTCAGACCAAATTTTCTGATAAGAGAATGAACAAAAGGAAAAGTGATAAAATATTACCTTTTTCTTGAGGAAAATGAGTAATAGTGAGAACAAACGAATGCTCAGATTGTAGAGAGATAGAGAGAGAGAGAGAGAATGGTTCTTGATTTCAAATTCGAAGTATATAAGCCGTTGGAAGAATTTTAGTACAGGCCGTTGGAAGAGTATAAGCCGTTGTCTCAGTATTTTGTTTCTACTAATTACTGCTTGTTTCCAAGAATAAAAAAGACAATTGACAACATTCTTCGGTGTTGGACTTGGACCCATAAGCATTACAAATGTATTGGTGTGTACATATTTAATTAACGTATTATCAATTTTATTAATAATTGTTCTTAATTGTTGAATTTTGGTTCTATACTAATTATTAAATGACTCAATTGAGCTTTGTCCGAGCTTTAATCGAGTCTAGTCGTGTTAAATTTTGAGCAAAATTGAGTCAAGTTGACCATAGGTGTGACTAAAATTGAATCAAGCCAACTCGAGCTAAAATACAAACGAATCGAGTTGAGCTAAGTCCTAAGCCAACTTGGCCCTATTGCTATGTTAAGTGTATTTTGTCCTTAAATAGTTTTATTTCCGTATTATTAATATACGTAATTTTATTTCGAAAATTTTCCCACATAAAATAATACACATATTCCTACGTAACTTAATACGTGTATTACGTTATACCTCCAACGAAACGATGCATTATACAAGATCTTAATTTTCTTATGGCGGCCAACAAAATGTTGCACTAGTTATGCATAAGTATTTTTCTAATACATCCAATCAAACACTATATTTATTAGTTTATGCAGAACTTTTTATTGTGATTGCTTTTCCAAATCTCCCAACCAAACAACACCTAGTGCCCGTTTGGATCGGCTTAAAAAAAATTGTTTTTCGGAAGAAATAGCTTTTAAGCCAAAAAGTAATAAGTTGGGGTTGCCCAAATTATTACTTTTGGCTTGTTTTAAGTAGTTTTTAACTTATTTTAGGCACTTTATAGTTTTGCCAAACCCTAAAACAAGTTTAATAAAAAAAAATTAAAAGCTGATTTAACTAGCTTAAAAGCCCATCCAAACACCTTACTAATATTTTTTTAAGGAAAATTTTCATAAAGCACTATCTTTTAGTAGTAATTAGCCATCTATAGATACCATTTGCTATATTACGGATTATAGATACCTTTTATGTGGTTATAAGATAAATTTGATGTATTTAAACTATTGTATTCATGAATACAGTAGTAAAAATAGGCGTGAATCAGGGAAGTCCAGCTAATCAGTTGTTGTATTCAAGTGTATTCGACTGTATTCATGGAGTGAAACATGGGATTACAGCTGGACAGATTATTGTATTC
The DNA here is from genome assembly GCF_000393655.2 of Nicotiana sylvestris. Lineage (NCBI taxonomy): Eukaryota > Viridiplantae > Streptophyta > Magnoliopsida > Solanales > Solanaceae > Nicotiana > Nicotiana sylvestris. Next base: position 152,987,906 of record NC_091063.1, on the reverse strand, counting down.
GACTGTATTCGACTGTATTCACGGCGTGAAAGGGGATTACACTATTTTTAAAATGGAAAATGAATCAATTAACATAATAGACTCTTAATATAACTCAACAAACTCAATTATAACACACAAATTTTGTATTTTCAGTTATAAAAAAGATTCTCAACCGAAAAATACCCCCAAAACATAGCAATCTTCAAAGAAATTATATAATACATCTGAATACATAAATTATATTAATTAAAAAAACTTATGAATACATTCATGGCATATAGCGAGACAATGAATAAAATGAAATACATAGAATACAGCGGGATACATTGAAATACAATGAGAAAAAAATAGTGAATACAATGAAATACATGGAATACAATGTGACACATTGAATTACAATGAAAAAAAAGACAATGAATACAATGAAATACATGAAAATACATTAAAATATATTAACAGAAAATCAAGTTGCTCAGCCCCAAACTCCATCGTCTTTGTTCAAGAACAAACCAACCGGATTATATGTCGGCGGCTGCTGTTCAAGAATCAGTTTAATGTCGGCGGCTGTTGTTGTTGGTGAGAATCTTGAACATAGCAATCTTCAACAATCAGTGTATCTATTATAATGGGATGAGGGCTTTGCACAAGAATCAATTTTGACTGATAATTAATATATTTACAAATCAAGAAAACAAGGGACAGAGAAAGGGGGGAGGAGAAAATCAATTTTATTGGCATAAAGATTGTTGGTGAGAATCTTGAACACAACAATCTTCAAGAATCAGTGCATCTGTTATAATGAGATAGGGGCTTTGCACACAAATAAGTTTAATGTCGGCAGCAGTTTTTCTTCTTGATTGTCCATAGACCCTTTTTGTGGTACATCTTGGAATGGGAAAGTTTTCCCACTCCACGAATCAGCCTGGATTGCGGGGACTCTTCTTTGCGGTCATTGGTGAAAGTTGATCGGAGGAAGAGATTTGAAATTTTAATGGGACGAGAGAAGAGAATGAGATGTATCAAAGTAGAGGGAGAAAGAAATAGTATAACTGATTAGCGTAGTTAGTGGCTTAGGGCTAGGAGGTAACCAAAATTAAATATTTTGCTATAAATCTTAAAAGGTATTTATAAAATATAATTTTTTGAAATGGTATTTATTTAAAATAAATAAGGTGTTATAGGAGGTAAAAATTTCTTTTTTAACTTAGCTTAAAAGCCCATCCAAACACCTTACTAATATTTTTTTAACTTATCCCTTTTTCCTTGTAACTTATGTTCTACTAGTGACATCTAAAGCTTTATTAAAAGGCTTAAATGCTTAAGTTTTGTAATTTTATCTTTTAATAGTTGACTAGTTAAAAATTATTGCCTTCGCTATTTCTCCACGTGTTCTTAATCTATAATTTAAGAAGGAAAAAAGTGCAACTAGATTTTGCAACAAATATAAATATCTTACAAACAAACCTGATACTTCTTTAGTTCAACAACGATTGATTACTTTAGTTTACGAAATGTTAGTTAGAAAGGGTTTATATTAGAGCCTTTTAAATTCTCCAAAGGAACGTCTCTTTTCAAACTTTATTTCCTTTTTTCAGTTCTATAAACAGGGATGGATCTACCATGTAAAACATGGTTCACGTGAACCCGTGGTTCTCGGATTAAAGTATAGATATAATGTACATAATTTGGCAAAAATAGATATATATATTTGATGGAACTCATGGTCAAAAGAGACCAAATGGTGCACTCGTATTGATCTCTTATTTCCAATAGCCTAAGGTCAGGGGATCAAATCCCCTACCAACCTTTTTGTTTATTTTTTTTTTAAAAAAAATAATAGTGCACATCCTAGATCCGCCTCTTTCTATAAGATGTCAAATCTTAAAGAATACCTTTGTTTTTTTTCCTAAAAAGTTCCCCCAGTTTGGCTAAGCTTTTCCAAGGCCAAAATCATTTTTTTTAAGTAATTTATTTTCAAAGTTAAAAAGTTTGGTCAAACTTTTAGAAGCAAAAAAAAAATAACTTTGAGTAGAAGCAGAAAAATATAACTTTTCTAGAATAAATATTTTTTTTAAAAGCACTTTTGAGAAAAATATACTTAGAAGCACTTTTTAAAAAGTTTGGTCAAATATTAATTGCTTCTGTAGACAATAAATTTGCGTCGAGAATAAAATCAAGACCGAAAAATATTGCAACAATCGTAGTATTTTATTTCAAATATTTGAGTGTTACAATCTCTACAAATCCTCTGATTCTACTTTTCAACATTAAATAAAAGAGCATTCGAGCTTAATCTTGAATTTATTTTATTTTAATCCAAGTGCTTGAGGCCTGATCTTGATCTTGACGTATTTTTAATCCAAGGGCTTGCAGCTTATTCTTGAATCTTCGTCTTGATCTTTTAATCCTTAGAATACTTGAATGCTTGTAGCTTTTTGAGAAATCTGTAGCGTTTGATCCACGAGCTTTCTCTTGCTTCTTGTTATAACTTTTGGTGTCTTTTCTTAGTTATGAAGACTCCACTTTATAGTTGTGGGAGGGAAGAGTTATGATAAGAACAAACTATTTTCGAACAATCAAATTGAAGTGTGACAAGGCCGCATTTGATTGGCCAGAACATGCCACTTGTTCACGTGACGCAGTTTTATTGGCCTTTTAATGTGACTTGGCATGCATTGTCATTTTGACACGTGGCATGATCTTATTGGCTCTTCCGTTTGACTTGGCGTGCCACGTCATTTGACACATGACACCAAACTGGGCCTCTAGGAAGATGACATCTTGGTCCCAATGAAGCGGGTTCATCACTTTTAGCCAATTAAATGGGTTAGCCCAACGCATTTTGACCTATTTATTGGATTTGAATAATTAATCCAAATATATTAGCCCATAATATTTATTTGGACCGAAATATATTTAATTGAAATTAAATCCAAATTTCTATGGATTTAAATTCAATAAAAATTTAATTGCCTACAAATGCCCCTACTTCAAGACTTGTCGTAGTGTAAATACGATAATCCTTACAATAAGGCGTGAAGTACTAGCAAAGATAACAAATTTGAATCCGGGGTCGAACTAGAACTTCCAAAATATAATATAGGGAAATTACAACTATATATTTTCATTTATAAGTAGCTCATTACAAAAATTGGCTAATTCATAAAATATTATTACTATTAGCCAAATCTTACTAATATTAGTCAATTAGCTATTTATAGCAAAAAAAGGTCAAATTTTTGTTTTCTTTTGAGTGGGTGTTATTAGAATAGATTGGGTACATCTTATGGAGCTTGAATCTCAGTTTTGGGATGATTTGATGAAGTTTTGAGGTGGTTTGAATTGAAAATTCGAAGTAAAAATTGAAGATGAAAAAGAAAAATGATGTGTGTATTGATGATAGGCTATAATTGCGTATTTTAGTCGCTTATTACACTCTAATTTATTGCACTTTAATTGAGTTTGGGCTTTAATCGCTAGTGTTTTGCACTAACCGTGTATTTTATGACTTGTAGGAGTGATTCCGAGCTATATAGATGTTATGGAATGAATTCAAGTGATTTGGAGCTTTGAAGTCTGAGTAAAAGCCCAAGGAATTAAGTCGGGATCGTGTTCAGGGGTCAAATTTGATAGTTAAGAACAAACGAAGACTCGAGTAAGCATATTGTGCACTGTCTAGTAAAATAGACATAATTCTTTGCTCCAAACTCCATTTGGGCTATATAATATATGGTTGAAAAGATAACTCAAAGAGATAAAACTTTCATGTTTTACATTTATCCAAATTTTAAACGGAACAGGGTGAAAAACGCTATCGAAATCACAACCGCGGATCTCGACGCGGACTGAGGCAATGCACTAGGAAAATACCGCTCCCGGACCGCGATCGCAAGCGTCCAGACCTGAAAAATTATCCTTTTTTTTTGCGTAGGAGAAGGTATAATTATTTTGGCTTGACCCAACTTGGTATATGTATATGGAAAAATGGTATTTTGAGGAGGTTGGACAGATTTTTGAGATAGATTCGACCTAAGGAGGCAGAGACACAATAGCAGCAAGGCGGGAAATTCTTCTGCGAGTTTTTCCTTTCTCATCCTATTTTTCATTGTTAGTTATGACTTTTAATTTTGTAATTTTACATACTATTATGAATAGCTAATTTGTTATCTAGGGTTTTGATAGAACCTTTTGTAGCATAAATTCTTGTTATGTTTTTATATAATTGAGCCGCTGGATTTCTCTACTTGTTCAACTACGTGTTTATTGTTGTTGATTGAATGACCATCAATTGACTGTGCTTATTTAGTGTGTACTGCTCGAGAGAGAGTACATATTTAGGTAGTTATTGAACAACGTCACTCCTAATGTATGTGAGAAATCAATATAGTGGGTTTAAAGACAGGTTTAGAAATAACAAAGCCTTGACGTGGTCATAATGAGCGGTTAGATAAATCCAACTAGCATAGTTCGAGAGAATATGTCTAGTAAATTATTGTAGTTGCTCAAGAGAGAATTACGGCCCCTAAAGTGCTCACGATCAGTGTAGAATACATTGGCAAAATTGTAGGGAATATAGTTAGAGGGATTCCGACAATTGGGGAAATCATAACACTAGACATCCTTAATTTAGTCTCCAATCCTTTGTCTCGTTAGTTGATAATTTTACCGTTTTCTAGTATTTGCTAGTTAATTAGTTAGAAATATAAATCTCAATCTTTATAATTTAGGATATTGTTCAAACTTGTCTTTTTAGTGATATTAAACAGATATAGCTAAGCCTTAGTTCTATGTGGGATTCGACTCCGGACTTTTAGACCGGATTACATTTGCAGCGACCACTTATCCTTTTTAGGACTAGAGTTTAGCGTGATCAAATTGTGGTGTCGTTGCCGGGGAACTAACGGGGTAGTTATAGGTGTACATATTGCTAGGTTTCCAGTTTGAACTTTTATTTTATATTTTAGCATTTGATTTTTTTATTTTTTTATTTTAGTTTTATTTATTTATTTGAGAAACATGGCATCATGGAATTATGAGAATTTTGATGTTGGTAATTCTACTTTTAATCCTCCTTATGCATATTGTGAAGGAAACCATATAGGACAAAATTATCAAAATATTCCCGAGAGCGAGTTTTGTGTACCAACTCAATCTTATGTGTGAAATGTGTGGTGGTCAAGATGGTCACTTTTACGGTTGTGCTTACATTTCTTACCTTCCCCAACCCCTTACTTTGATGGTTCTTCTTTTTCTGGTGAAGTTAATAGGAATGAAGAACCCAGGGAAGCTGACCTAAAGAAGATCGAAGATATGTTAAAGTGCCTTTTGGAACAACATAGTAAATTACAACTGCAGATAGAAAGGCAAGAGGAAACTATTCACAACTTGAAAGTTCACGTGAGTCAACTAGTTGAAGATTTTAATGCACAACAAGCCAATATTATGAACAGTATCCAAGAAAAGTGTCAATTAGATACAAAAATTGAGGTGTCAGTGGAGAAGACCAGAATAGAACACCAATAATCAATCGAACTAGATTTTGAGTATGTCGATGTTATAGAAGAGATACTAGAGTCAACCAAGGTATTGAGGATACATATTTAGTTGACTCTATTGTTATTAGTGTTGAGAATGTAGACAGTCCCCATGTTCATATAGTTGAGCGCATTGGTCCACACTCCAAGCATTTTTCCACATTGTGTTTGGATGATGATATGAAAATAGAGTCGTCCGAGTCACTTGAGGAGTCAAGGAATGAGGAACAAGGTGCTTACATTCTAGAATTCTTCTTGCTAGAAAGTTGGGATTACACGCCTCACCTAAAGGCCAATAAGTGCAGAATACTAAATTATTTTATTGGGCCAATTAGATTCGTTCCACCACCCTAGGAGAATGATCATAGAGCAGAATCAAAACTAGGGGTCCAATTCATAAGTTCAAAGTTGAGGCAAAGAGTGATTCGCGTTGTGTCGCGACGTTAAATCAAGCGCTTGTTGGGAGGCAACCCAGCTTTACTGCTTTCTTTTATTTATTTTTTATTAATTTTTTTAATTGTATTATTTTTGTAATGTGGATTTTTTATTTTCTAGGAGCATAAGTTGCAAAGCTATTGGAAGGATGCAATAGCAAACCAGATGGTTGGAACTAAGTGTGAGGTACCCGCACGAAGGATCAAGCCTGGGAGAAGTCTGAGTACCCCATGAGCTGCTAGTACTTCGGCCAGTGGCCTACCAGGGAGTTTCTTTTACCCTCTTATTATTTATGGTGTGCATTGGGGACAATGCACAATTTTAAGTATAGGATGAGGAGATTGTCTGGGTGACTTTCTATGCGACTTTAGCTGTGTTAGTTTAATTGAATAATGCTTTTAAAAAAAATATTGGACTTTTCCCGACAATGGATATCCTAGACAATTTTCTTGAGGGATTTAAGTCTAAAGAAAAAATAAGATTTTTTGTAGGTGGTGTAGTAATTCCCCCTTGATTTTTCTTTGTGTCGCGGTTCTTTACCAAGGGTTTTGTTTGAGCCGGGTGTAGATAGTTTTTTTAGGAGTAGGAGCTAGTGTGAGATGAATTGAATTGCAGCGATATCTCTTAACTTTGTTATGCCTTGAGAATAGTAAGTACTCTGGTTGTGACGCTTAGGCTCAGTTTTTGACTCTTGTATAAGTACCTTAAATCGTATGATTTTAAATTTGCTTAACTGCTTTGACTACAATGTCTTGAAAAAAAACTAATCCTGAGCGAGTTATGTGCCATATGTGTGTGAGGTTTGGGTGTTATTCTGTGCATTGCATCTGATGCCTAGAACTTGCCCCGTGTATTTGCAAATCAAAATAGTAGTTTTGTTCAGTCTTGGAAGTGATATAGGCGTTTCTTTGTTGAGTCAGATATGTATATTGTACCCGCCTAATTGTTATGTATTGTAGTTAACCCCTTTGAGACTGTAATCATGTTTCTTTTCCAACCACATTACAAGCCTTACCCATTTGTTTGAATTAACCATCTATTTGAACCATTGCAATCTCTCATGAGCACTTGAATTTGTTTATGAACTTTGTAAAAGTTAAAGTGTGGGGTGGTTGGTTTGGCTTTTGAGTGGAACTAATTAAATAAGGATAAAGGTGCACTGTTTTGAAAAAGTAAGAGCCACTTGAATTGAAAAAAAGTTGTATTGTTGTGGAAAAAAAACTTCCTTAATAAGTGGTGACTCTTGATGTAATTGTGCTTGTGCTTAAAGAAGTATGGGATAAAATACATTGATGTGAAGGTGGAGTTTGGTTTGACATAAGTATGGGGGTTGAATGTTAAAAGTATATGTATTAAAGTGCTTAGAGAGGTGTAGTCACTCTTATATCTAAATGTATCCTACTCGTCTCGCAGCCTACATTACAACCAAATAAAGTCCTACTTGATCCTAGATTGAATAAGCTTGATTAGTAAAGTAGTACACTATGGGCAAGCCTATGGTGCATCTTTTGTGGCATATGAATGTTATTTCTGAAAGTGAGTGAATTCTTTCTATCTTGAGTTCCTAAGTGTTCTTAAATTTTATTGTGTGGAACTACTCTCTTTTGTTGTGTGAGGGCACTTGATTCATGAAGGAAAGGTAATGGCAGTGACCTCTATGGTAGAGTAAGTGGGTGAGTTGTGAATAATGCATGGTACTTGTGAATCAAATCTTGAGGTGAAGATGTTACGCTTTTGTGCTTAGTCTTTTTTAAATACTCTTGGTGTGATGAGTTAGGAGAATTGTTTAAAAAGGTCGTGTCTATATAAAGTGTAGTTTGATTACTCGAGGATGAGTAATGGTTTGAGTATGGAGTGTTGATGATAGTCTATAATTGTGTATTTTAGTCGCTTATTACACTCTAATTTACTACACGTTAATTGAGTTTGAGCTTTAATCGCTAGTGTTTTGCACTAACTGTGTGTTTTATGCCTTGTAGGAGTGATTCCGAGCTATATAGATGTTATAGAATGAATTCAAGTGATTTGGAGCTTTGAAGTCTGAGTAAAATCCCAAGGAATTAAGTCGGGATGGTGTTCAGGGGTCAAATTTGATAGTTAAGAACAAACGAATACTCGAGTAGGCATATTGCGTACTGTCTAGTAAAATAGACATAACTCTTAGCTCCAAACTTCATTTGGGCTATATATATGGTTGTAAAGAAAACACAAAAGTCTACAACTTTCATGTTTCACGCATTTCCAAATTACAAACAGAATAGGGCGAAATATACAGTCGAAATCGCAACTGCGGACCTCGATGCGGACTGAGGCAGTGCACTGGGAAAAGACCGCACCTAGTCCGTGCCTAGACCACGACCGCAAGCGTCCAGACCTAAAAAATTGTCCTTTTTGCGTAGGAGATGGTATAATTGTTTGGGACCGACCCTACTTGGTATATATACATGGAAAAAGGTATTTTGAGGAGGTTGAACAGATTTTTGACACAGATTCGACCTAAGGAGGCAGAGACACAATAGGAGCACGATGGGGAATTCTTCTACGAGTTTTTCCTTCCTCTTCCTATTTTTCATTGTTGGTTATGACTTTTAGTATTGTAGTTTTACATACTATTATGAATAGCTAATTTGTTATCTAGGGTTTTGATAGAACCTTTTGTAGCATAAATTCTTGTTATGTTTTTATATAACTGAGTTGTTGGATTTCTCTACTTGTTCAACTACGTGTTTATTGTTGTTGATTGAATGACCATCAATTTACTGTGCCTATTTAGTGTGTAATGCTCGAGAGAGAGTACAATTTAGGTAGTTGTTGAACAACGTCACTCCTAATGTATGTGAGAAATCAATACGGTGGGTTTAAAGGCAGGTTTAGAAATAACAAAGCCTTGACGTGGTCATAATGAGCGGTTAGATAAAGTCAACTGGCGTAGTTCGAGAGAATAAGTCTAGTAAATGGTTGTAGTTTCTCGAGAGAGAATTACGGCCCCTAAAGTGCTCACGATCAGTATAGAATATATTGGAAAAATTGTAGAGAACATAGCTAGAAGGATTCCGATAATTGGGGAAATCATAACTCTAGACCTCTTTAATTTAGTTTCCTACCCTTTGTCGTGTTAGTTGATAATTTTACCGCTTTCTAGTATTTACTAATTAATTAGTTAGAAATATAAATCTCAATCTTTATAATTTAGGAAATTGTTCAAACTTGTCTTTTTAGTGATATTAAATAGATATAGCTAAGCCTTAGTTCTCTGTGAGATTCGACTCCAGACTTATAGACCGGATTATATTTGCAGCGATCACTTATCCTTTTTAGGACTAGAGCTGGGCGTAATCATGTATCACACTGTGTATTATTTATGTATCACATATGTATCATATTTGTATCAATTGTGTATCACATGTATATTCATGCATATCTGTGTGTGAGAAACATGCGTGATACATATTTGATACATGTGTCGCAGAAGAATTTTTTGAACTTGATTTAATTACGAATTTTGATACAAAACCAGTCCCAATCACCTCCAATCTTCCTCAAATTTTGTATATTGACTTTTCTAAATGTTTTCATTGAATTTCAACTATACCCATTGAAAAAGTTTCTTTTTTTTGCTTGGATTTTTGGAATATTTTATATTTTTTTTATATTTTATCACCTTATTTACTACCTCATCTATGAAGTTTCCTTTCCGCCTTGCATCTAATGTTTTTAATCATGCTCAAAAATATGGAAGGAGATTTTTGCATATGATTCTTTGAGAGAAAGAACGTTATTTATTTGGTTTTTCAATTTTTATATGTGTTTGGCTAGTTTTGGTAAGTTTATAACTAATGGTTTGAGGTTGGTAAGTTAAGATTTATTTGGGACATTTGTGTAAGTTTCCCTATAATATATTTTAGCAATTTAATCCATTGAGCCAACGAGCTGTTTGAGACAAATTTGTCTTGGGAACTTTAGCATTAAATTCATATATTAACAGAACTGAGCCAGGCCATGTTAGTTTGAGAATTTGGAACTTTTGTTACTTGAATTCCAACGTTACCAAAGGATCTCCAAATCCAACAAAATAATCCTTTCTAAATGTGTTTACCTCGAAATACGAGTAACAATTAAACTTGTAATGTGGTTATAAGGATACGTGATCTAATTCAATGCCAATTGATAAATAGCTAAATAAATAAAGGAATTAAATGATTGTATTAGATCAAACCAGTGTCGTTCGCAAGTTATCGACCTCGGCTTGGATAGTTTCAAGATCGAATGTTAAGAACCACAAGAACAATAAGAACAATAAGAATAATATGGACAATAAGAACAGTAGAGAATTAAGAGCGAGTAACAGAGTAGAGTGTTTGTATTTCTTAGTAACTGCGTCTATGATTCATCTGTGTTACAAATGAACAGGGTTCCTCTTTATATAATAGAGAAATCCTAAATAAAGTATAACTCTAATTTCAAAAGCAAAATACATGATTGATATAACCATTTAATGGTTCTTCCAATTTCGAGATTTCCACCGAGATTGATGGCCAATTGCGGATATCTCGTTATTCTGTTACTTCGGTGTCGATTTAGTATGATCTTGATCCCTCAGTCTTCGTGTTCTTTTAGTCCGAACTTACTTCGACACGGACTCGCTCTCGAGGCAGGCCCCCGAGCCCGTAAAATCAGGTGTGGTCGATTTTAACTGTATACGGATAGTCTCCACGTTTCTTAGAATGAAATGATAAGAAATGATTTGAGCCTCGATACCTCGATCATGATGTCGTATCTATGACGTAAGTGATGGATGTGACTGAAATGTACTATCGGTTCGGTTCCCAAAAAAAACATCAATGCATGTCAGTCGTAGGTCGGCCACTAGTTATATCGAACCGTTGTCTTAAACCTATATATACCACCTCTTTAGTTGATTCAAACTTTACTTTGCTTTGATCATAAACTCTTGAGTTCCCAATCCTTCTATTCCTTCTTATCTTTCTCTCAATGCCGCTCATTACACCACCGTTGTTTTCACCGGAGCTACCAGTTTTACACCTTCTTTCTACTTTCTTTATATACACAAATGGCAAAAACCTCCAAAACAGTGCCGCAAAAGTAAAAGGATCCATCTTCCTCCTCCTGGCCGGCCGGTGATAATATGCCTATAGAACCGTCCCTCCACGAATACGTTCCTGGCCCATGCGTCCTAAAAATGACTTTTAAGTCGATAACTCCTTATCGATGTCGGGCCGATGCGAACATGTGTCGATGTACATATGTTCGATTACCAAGGGCCATATCTATTCCATGAATGAGGAGAACTCGGCCCGAGCTCAGAAGGTTTAAGAGCTCGAGTCTAAGGTGGCCGCTGAGATTTCTATGGCTAAGCATGAAGTAGAGGCACTTGTGACCTCTTACCGAGTCGATGTCGAGGCTGCCAATCTTCGGGCATAGGAGATCTCTGCTGTAGCTGAGATTAGACTGTCTTGTGCAGTTGACCATGCTAGGAGGCAGTCTTGGAGAGAGTCTCTCGAATAAATACACACACGTGGCTTCGACCTCTTGGCTAATATTGAAGACGCCAAAGTATTAGAAGCTGAGGCTGCAACTTTGCTTTCTGATGAAGAGGAATCAGCCAGCGGGTTCGAGAGCGGAGAGGACGATGATGAGGCCGTTGAAGAAGCGGCTCCCGAAGAGTTGGTTCCCGAGGATGTGGCTCCCGAGGTAGACTAGGTCCTTAGGATTTACTCCTTTTCTCTTTTTTTTGTGTAAGGCCTTGGCCGACCTTTTGTATAGCCTATTCGATATGTAATCAAAAACTTTTCTTGGATGCCTTCATATGTTTATTTGCTTTCGTTAGAAATTTTTATTGTTGCAGTTCAACTCGTGATTGGAGTAAACCCTTAAGCTTTTCATTTTCACGAAGGCAAGTCCCCGAGTTCAAAACTCATTCGAGACCGTGTTTCGAGGATGGCTCGATCGAACTGACCGACGAGTTATCTTTATTAACCGAGTTCGAATGAATCTTGATTTCTGGGATAAAGTGAGACCTTAAGTTTTCATCAAATGATTGTTAAGTATTTCAAGCTCACCGCTATATACCCTTTAGGTGAATCTTCGAGTTGTAGTTAACATTTGTTTGAGCTCGGAATAACCGAACCCTTGGGTTCGAATCGAGTGAGAGGGAGGTCCCAAACTCTAATTGTATTGGACCTTAGGATTATTAGATCGGCCCTTAGGCTCTTTATATTGGCCCTTAGGCTCTTTAGATCGGCCCTTAGGCTCTTTAAGTTAGGCCAATTTGGCCTCTAAAAACGACTATCATTTTTCCCTTTTCGGCTAAAAGACTTAGTGAGTTTTTTTATGTCGTAGCATGTGTTTTTTGTACCCATTGGGTTTTTCGAGGGCCCAGTAATCGAAACCCTATTTTCTCTTAACTCGTTTGTATTAAGATAATTTGATGCCTCTTAAGGTTTTTTGGAAGGCTGATATTGTCGAAGCCTTTAAATTATTTGAGGGCTGATTTTGTTGAAGCCCTTTTTATTTGCTTTGCTGAGGGTAGCCTTATTTAACCGATTTTTTAAAGTATTTTAAGGCATTTAGTTTATGGCGAAAGTCGTACATCTCCGAGCAGCATTATTTTGGCCGTAGCCTTTTACGTGACCGTAGTCTTTAATATGGCCGTAGCCTTCGGGTATGTCTCTTGGACTTGTTTTCCGATAATATTTTGAACTTGTTCGAAATGTTAGTCCCCGAGTGTGATGGTGTTGGCCTATATATCGAGGGGTGCCTCTTTGAGGTCTTTATGATTTCAAACTTAAATAGCTTGAGTCTGCAGTCCCCGAGTGTTTGGGGTATGCTTGTACTTGGCCCTTGAGCAATTATTCACAAGTGTTAGTTTCTCATAATAGATCAGAATCATAAGTACATGACTCATACAGTAGAAAATTTACTTCGAAACATGAGATGTTCGAGAAAAGAAAATGCTTTTTCGAATAATTTCTACATGCGTACATGTTTGGTTGTCGTGACTCGGCTAATCTATAAGGAGACGGTTTATTCGACCGTTTGGCCCATTACAAAATTCTTCCTATTGAGACCCACTGATACTAGATATATTTCTCGAACACATAACATCCGAGGGTGATGCCTCCCAGTATTCAAGGTTGATAGTAAAGAAGCCTTGGATATTGCTGACTTATCCTCAGGTAGCACATAGTTGTTGCCTCGTTAAAAACCTCGCCAGAAAAACCCATTTGGGATAAAAACCGGTCTAAGGGGAAAAGAGTGCAATGCATACTTTAAAACCTGAGGTCTCGATTTCTTGGATCGAATTCCTGCAATAAGTTAGTTTCAAATATTTAAGTAAATGAAAGAAAAAAGAAAGTCATACCTTAGCAATAGTACCGCTTGAGGAGTGATATGTTCAAGTTATTCGACAATGGTTCGCCGTTCATTGTTCCGAGCTTGTAAGATCCTTTCCCAACTATGTCGAGGATTTGATTAGGGTCCTTCCCAGTTAGGACCGAGTTTTCCTTTATTAGGGTCTCGAGTATTGATGGTGACTTTTCTGAAGACTAAGTCCCCGACTTTAAAGTGTCGAAGATTGTTTCTTCTGTTGTAATATCTCTCGATTTATTGCTTTTATGCGGCCATTCGAACGAGCACCGCTTCTATTCTTTCATCTAACAACTCGAGACCGGTATTCATGGCCTCGTGGTTCTATTCCTCCATTACGTGTCGAAACCTGGCGTTGGGCTCCCCGACTTCGACCGGTATCAAGGCCATAGGTTAAATACAAAGCACCATTGGACAACGCTCTTGTTACAATGAACGACCCTTGCCAATTTGGGGCGAACTTGCCTTTAGCTTCAGCCTGATGTGGAAGGATGTGTTTCAACACTTCCTGACCTATTTCAAATTTCCGGGGACACACCTTCTTGTTGTATGCTCTTGCCATCCTCTTTTGGTACAATTGACCATGACATACTGCTGCCAGTCTTTTCTCTTCGATCAGACTTAACTGCTCCAAACGGGTTTTGACCCACTCATCATCATCAATTTTAGCTTCAGCAACAATCCGAAGGGATGAAATTTCAACTTCCGCGAGTATAACTGCTTCAGTACTATATACCAACAAATAAGAAGTTGCACCTACTGAAGTGCGAACAGTAGTGCGATAGCCCAGCAAAGCAAAAGGCAACTTTTCATGCCATTGTCTAGAACATTGCACCATCTTCCGAAGTATCTTCTTTATGTTCTTGTTAGCTGCCTCAACAACTCCATTTGCCTTGGGGCGATACAGAGTGGAATTTTGGTGCATGATCTTGAATTGTTGGCATACTTCTTTTATCAAATGGTTGTTAAGATTATCACCATTGTCCGTAATGATTACCTTGGGGATTCCGAACCGGTAAATGAGGTTTGAATGGACAAAATCGACCACTGCCTTCTTGGTCACAGATTTGAAAGTCATAGCTTCAACCCACTTAGTGAAGTAATCGATGGCCACCAGAATAAACCTGTGTCCATTTGATGTTGCTGGCTCAATTTGTCCGATGACATCCATGCCCCAAGCGACAAAGGGCCAAGGTGCAGACATTGTATGCAACTCAGATGGCGGAGAATGAATCAAATCACCGTGTACCTGACATTGATGACACTTTTGCACAAAGCTGATGCAATCTCGTTCCATGGTGAACCAATAATAACCCACTCGAAGAATTTTCTTTTCCAAAACATACCCGTTTATATGCGGCTTGCAAACTCTGGAATGAACTTCAGCCACGATGGTCGAGGCTTGTTTAGCGTCTATGTATCTCAGCAATCCAAGATCTGGAGTTCTCTTATACAAGACTCCCCCGCTCAAGAAAAATCCACTAGCCAAATGTCGAATTGTTCTCTTTTGATCATTTGTGGCATGTACTGGATACACCCCCATCCTGATGTATTCCCGGATATCGTGGAACCACAGTTCATCATCAAGTTCATCCTCAACCACATTACAGTAGGCATGCTGATCACGAACTTGAATATACAGAGGGTCAACATAAGCCTTATCCGATTAGTGTAACATTGACGCCAGAGTAGCTAAGGCATCGGCAACCTCATTATGGATCCTAGGAATATGCCTGAATTCTACTGATCTGAACCGTTGACAAAGATCATAAAAATATTATCGATACGATATGAGCTTTAAGTCACGAGTCTCCCATTATCCTTGAATTTGGTGCACCAAAAGATCTGAATCTCGCAAGACCAAGACTTCCTGGACTCCTATGTCTACAACTAACCTCAAACCCATAATTCATGCCTCGTACTCAGCCATGTTGTTAGTAAAATAGAAATAAAGCTGGGCCGTAACAGGGTAGTGATGACCTATTTCAGAAATGAGCACAACCCCTATTCCGACACCTTTCATGTTAGCAGCTCCATCAAAGAAAATTTTCCAATTGGTTTTTGGGAAAATAAGTCCTCAATGGCTTATATTCTTCATCCACCGGGTTCTCAGCCAAATGATCGGCTAATGATTGGGCTTTCATCGTGGTCTGAGTGACATAGATGATGTCAAACTCTGTGAGCAAAATCTGCCACTTTGCGAGTCTTCCTATGGGCATAGGCTTCTGAAAGATATACTTTAGAGGATCCAGATGAAAAATGAGGTAGGTAGTGTAGGACGACAGATAATGCTTCAACTTTTGTACCACCCAAGTCAGGGCGCAACATATCCTTTCAAGGGGAGTATACTTAACCTCATAGGATGTGAACTTCTTGCTAAGATAATAGGTGGCTTGCTCCTTCCTGTCAGTGATGTCATGTTGACCCAACACATAACTGAATGAATTATCCAGGACTGTCAAATAGAGAATTAAAGGTCTCCCAGAATCCGATGGGACCAACATAGGTGGGTTTGATAGGTACCCCTTGATCTTATCAAATGCCTCCTGGCACTCGTCAGTCCATTTGACCGCGACATCCTTCTTCAGCAACTTAAAGATGAGCTCACAAGTTGTCATGAGTTGAGCAATAAACCTGCTGATGTATTTTAAATGCCCGAGTAAACTCATTACCTTAGTCTTATTCCTTGGCGGTGGCAATTCTTGGATCACTTTGATCTTTGAAGGATCTAACTCAATGCCTCGCCGACTGACTATGAACCCCAACAGTTTCCCAGACGGAACACCAAATGCACACTTTGCAAGGTTGAGCTTAAGATTGTACCTGCGGAGCCTCTAGAAAAACTTTCTCAAGTCTCCGACATGGTCAGACTGCTTTCTTGACTTGATGATCATATCATCCACATATACTTCAATTTCCTTGTGTATCATGTCATGAAACATAGTAGTCATTGCCCTCATGTAAGTTGCCCCAGCGTTTTTCAAACCAAATGGCATTACCCTGTAGCAATACATTCCTCATGGTGTGATGAACGTTGTCTTTTCTGCATCTTCCTCATACATTAAAATCTAGTGGTACCCCGCATAACAATCCATAAAAGACCCGATCTCATGCTTAGTCAATCAAAATGTGTATATTTGGCAATGGGAAATTATCCTCTGGACTTGCTTTGTTGAGATCGCGGTAATCAGTGCACACCCTGGTCTTACCATCCTTCTTTGGTACTGGCACAACATTAGCTAACCAAGTGGGGTATCGCGTGACTCGAATGACCTTTGCATCCAATTGTTTTGTGATTTCCTCCTTGATCTTCAAACTCATGTCCGTCTTGAACTTCATTAACTTCTGCTTGACAGGAGGGAATGCCGGGTCAGTTGGCAATTTGTGAACTACCAAGTAAGTACTCAAACCCGGCATGTCGTTATATGACCATGCAAAAATGTCTTTGTATTCAAACAGTGCTTTGATTATTTCCTCCTTGATTTATGGTTCCAAGTGTACACTTATCTTGGTTTCCCTGATATTATCTGGATCTCCTAAATTGATTGCTTCAATTTCATTCAAATTAGGCTTGGGTTTTTCTTCAAAATGATTTAGTTCTTTACTAATTTCCTCAAATGTCGCTTCTTCATCATATTCTGTTTCATCATCACACTCTATTTCTTGGATTATTATTTCAGGGTTAGATTGGCTTTTAAGACTTGATCGAAGATTCCTCTTGCATGTCATTGAAACCAGCATAAAAAGAACTGTACAAAGAAAGACAAAATGATACTATCAGGAGTACTGAAAAAGGGAAATTGCACTTCGTTGAAAATAAAGGATAGAAGGGTTTGTACATCAAAACAAGCAGAAAATAAAAATCTGGATTACAACTCTAGAATAATCCATATAACAGAAAGGAAAACAAAGCAAACTACCAAAACTCCTTCTGAGTAGGGAGAGGAGTAGCATTCCAATTGTTAAGCTTTTCTTTTGGCCCAATAAACTGCACATCTGCCTTGTTGGAACCTTCCCCGATTTCCACCATGTTCACCTCATCAAATAAACTCTGGAACCTTTCAATCAACTCTTCATCAAAGTCAACCACATGCTTTGGAACTGCTGACACCGGACACTTCACGACCCCTGACTTGACGAAAGCCCTGGAGAGGCGTGGGATAGGCTTAGGGAGCGACCATGCCTTTTTTTTTGACTTTTTAGCCTTCTTCACATCATCCCCTGTGGGCTTGAACCCCAGACCAAACGTACCCAAATTTTTACGTAGAGACACCGGCTGCACGATACTTTGCAAAGTTGCGCCCAGACCCTTGCCCGGCACAAAACCATTCTTTAACATTTCATTTGCTACCATGACGGTCGCAGAAGCTAGCTTTGGACCTGGAATATATTCCCCTTCCAGAACCTTCTCAACTGACACTGTTTCGAAAACTTGGTAAACATAAGGCCACTTATAATCTTCAACCTCAATAAATAGGACGGATGTATCATTGTAAGCACATAAGTTCTCATCACCATGCACAACGATCTCCTGTCTGTCCCACTCAAATTTTACCATCTAGTGCAGAGAGGACGGGACTGTTTTAGCGACATATATCCAGGGCCTATCCAATAGCAAATTGTAAGAGACAGCCACATCTAGTACCTGGAACTCCATGGTGAATTCAACTGGTCCTATTGTCAGTTCGAGCACGATGTCGCCAATAGAATCTTTTCCCCCTCCATCGAAACCTCGGACACATATACCGTTCTTGTGGATCCTCTTAGTATCAATCTTCAACTTGTGTAGAGTGGAGAGAGGGCAAATGTTTACACTGGAACCATTTTCAACTAACACCCTTGTGACCATCGAATCTTTGCATTTCACAGTGAGATAGATAGCCCGATTGTACTCCGTACCCTCAAAAGGCAAGTCATCATCTGAGAATGTGATCCTGTTCGCCTCGAATATCTTGTTGGCAATCTTCTCCAAATGGTTCACTGTGATCTTATCAGGGACATGAGCTTCATTCAGAATCTTCATAAAGGCCCGGCGGTGCTCGTCTGAATGTATCAACAATGATAGAAGAGAATTCTGAGCGGGGATCTTTCTCAATTGTTCCAGTATGGAGTAATCCTGCACCTTCATTTTTCTCAAAAATTCCCCCGCCTCCTCTTTGGTGACTAGTACTATCTTTGAGTGGCTTGGCTTTCCTTAATTCGTCTAGGGAAAAACATCTCCCTGAACGAGTCAACCCCTAGGTTTCATTAACTTCCTCTTCCACTTCTTTCCCTTTATAAGTTACTATTACTCACTTGTAGTTCCATGGGATGGCCTTCGTGTTGTCTACCGGCAGCTGGGTCACGGGTTTAATGATAATAGGAGTTGTGCGAGCCCCTTCCACAATTATGACATGCTTACTTGCTACCCCCGAAATAAACACCTTCGGCTTTCCTTGCTTCACTTCAACATCATCATGAGACCCCTTTCACAACTAACACGGGTGGCTTAACATCGAGTTGGCTTAGCTTGTCTGTCAACCCTTCAACTGTCAAAGATGTTGCATTTGTAACAACTGGAGTTTTCACTGAATTACTTTCATTGGCACAAATCATCATGAAGAACTTTGAAGGCTTCTCGGGCTTCCTATCCTTATACACTATCTCAATCATATGTGTTTCGGCATGGGTTGTCAATTGATTTTGATTGATGTTGGGCGCGTCCGGGCTTTGGACCTCAATCTGGTTTGTATCTATAAGCTCTTGGATGGCACTCTTCAAATGCCAACACTTTTCTGTGTCATGCCCCCGAGCATCAGAACAATACACACATCTGACGGAATAATCCAGGTTCTTCGGAGGGGGATTCGGTAATTTTGACTCAATAGGCCTTAGAACGCCCAACTGTTTTAACCTTTGAAATATACTGGTGTAAGACTCTCCAAGCGGGGTGAAAGATTGCTTCCGCTGCTCCCTTTCCTTTTTATACTCCGACCTGGGGCAAAAGTTTGGACCAGTAGGGTTTCAGTATGTTTGTGTAGGTAGATAAGTATTTGTGGAGCTGGTGCACGCCATTGCGGGTAAGGAGGGGGTTGAGCATATGACTGTGCATAGTGGATATGATATTGGGGTGGTCTGACTAAATACTAATGGTCTGGTGGTGGGAAGTAGAGTTGGGGTGGATTATATAGAGTTTGGGTGTAGGTTTGAGGCTGGGGTCAAGGCTGGGTGTAATGGTGCGGTGGGCCCCTTGGGCCAGGCCACGATCCTGAGACGACCATAGCAACATCTTCTTTATTCTTTTTCCCTAACACGCCCCCGGTGCTATTCTAGATTTCTTGTGTGGTTGCTTTGATGGTAGAGTAACTCATGATCTTGCTCGATTTGAGCCCCTCCTCTACTATTCCTCCCATCTTCACCACTTCATTAAAAGACTTACCTATGGCCGAGACCAGATGACCAAAGTAAGTAGGCTCCAAGGTCTGAAGAAAGCAATCCACCATTTCATATTCCTTCATTAGAGGGTCGACTCGTGCCGCCTGTTCTCTCCACCGGAAACTATACTCCCTGAAGATCTCACTGGGCTTTTTCTCTATCTTAGTCAAAGATAGGCGATCTGGGACAATTTCTATGTTGAACTGGAAATGGCGAGCGAAAGCCTGAGCTAAGTCATCCCAAGTGTACCACCTACTGTTGTCCTGGCGGGTGTACCATTCCAATGCTGTACCACTCAAACTTTGACTAAAATATGCCATCAACAATTCATCTTTTCAACAAGCGCCCCTAATTTTGTTGCAAAATCCACTTAAGTGAGCTACGGGGTCTCCATGCCCGTCGTACAAGTCAAATTTGGGAATTTTGAATCCGGCAGGTAACTAGACATCGGGAAACAATCACAGATCCTTATATGCCACACTCACTTGGACACCTAACCCTTGCATATTTCTCAACGGCTTCTCCAAGCGTTTTACCTTCCTAAATATCTCCTCTTGCTCCGTGTTTTTGGGCGGCTTCCCAGTTTCGACAGGAAGTTCAAAGTGAGGAGTGTAGGAATAGCGATCCAGGACTTTGAAGGTGGGTTCTGGGGTGTAGTACTGGTTATCTTGGGCTTGGAATGCTGGCTTACTAGAAGATCGATGGAGGGTGGCTTGCGGAGCTGCTACAAAGACAGGGGTAACTAGCGGAGCAGGGTATGTGGTTGTTTTGGCTGGTGGAGCTTGGATGGTTTGGGAAGTGGTGTCATGATAGTGGTGGTAAGGGGTGAAGCCCAGTGCGTGTTGTGGGGATAGATCAATAATGGGGGGCTCTTGAGATGGAGCTAGTGGTGGTATGTAAGCAGGGTTGGCGGGGTATGATGGTGGAGGGTGCCCTTTCATCCTGATGCTTCAGCTTATGCAACTCTTCTTTCAAACCAGGCTCAGATTCCTCCACCTCTCTTGGCGGGTCAATAACACTCGCGTCCAATTCTTTTCCATCCATAATCGCCTTGTGCTTAGACCTGGTATTATACGGATGACTTGCCAGAATGCCAGACAAACTAACCACCTTCCTGTTCTCAACAACAATAACCAACTTGTTCGTGTTGAAGGGTTTAACAGATAGGGAACCACACGTTTGAGATGCAATGCACCTGAACAATTAAAAGTTTCTATTATGTATTTGAATGGTTAAATGTTTCATCTCGGCCTTAACTAACTCTTTTCTATTTTTCCTTCTTTTTTCACTACTGCCCTTTTTAGTCACTATTAATTTTCTCACTTGATTCCCGCCCTCTTTATTATTTTTCTCGTGCTCTCTTTTATTCTTCTTATTTCGCCATTCTTTTTCCACTTAGTTTTTTTTTCTCTTTCCTCTTTTCATTTTATGGTTATGATCAAATCCTATGAGATTGCCTACATATCATAATGCCGCATGAATTAAATCATTACGTAGTTCAGGGGGATAAATGAGAAATAAAAGAAAGAAATATTTTTGGGTTTTCAAATTTTCATAAAATAAAAAAACATTCTGATTTTCCTCTATTGCAACGACTCCATCAGACAGACTTAAACACTAACAAAAACCAAAACAAGACTCATAGTGGAAAAATAGACTCCAGAAGAAACTGATAATACAGACTCGAAAAATAAAATCAGAAATACATAAGTGCCTCAAATACTACTCCAGGGGCCCGCGGGACATCAGTCGATCTCGCCGCGGGCCTACGTGCCATATCTTCTTGGAGGCGATATAGGTCATCCATTATCTGATGGACAAAAATCATAACTACAGCGAAGAACATAGGCCTGGTCATGTCCTCGCATTTTTTGCACTTCATCACAATATAGTCAACAATTCTTCTAATCTTCTCCCTGATGACGCCCTTCTCTTGTAGAAAACGTCCAATTTGTCGAGATATGGCCTCCAAAACTTGTGTGGCCGTATGATTTTGCTCTTGCAACTGTTGCAGGTCCTCTTCTAGTTGCGACTTCAAGGCATAGCAGTGTTCTCTTTCTGCTTTGAAGTTCTTTGCTTGCTTGATCATTTCACTCTCAAGGGTATTGATCTTTTTCTCCAAACACATGATTCCTTTGTCGTATTTTTCTTTCAACTATTGAACGAAACTTGCCCTTTCCTCCGCATTCTTAGACAGTTTTGCTCGGGCCTTTGCTAGTTCCCCCTCGGTCTTTTCCAAATCAACCCCATAGTCACATACTTTCTGCCTAAGGTTGTTTATAAGTTTCTCATCTTTTCCACTTCTGGCGGGGTTCTCAACTACTATTTTCATCTTCTGGATTTGGGCTCGGATGACTTCATTTTCTTGGGCTAACCTTTTCTTTTCACCCTCATCCGCAGCGGCTTGCAACCTATTTTCAAATTTAAGATCTCTGACTTGCTTTTCCAACTTGCTTATGGTTGCCCTGTATTCATTTTCTTTGGTCATCCAATCCCATTGTTCCTGTGATGCTTCAACAAATTCTTGGAGGTGGGGTCTTTTAGCTGGTCTTCCAAACTCAACACTCCTTTTATACCAAGCAAGGTAACTGGGTGAGACTTCACCCTTGGATAAATCACGTACTCGGGTATTCGCCGTCAAGTATTGGCACTCACTCTAGATCTGGCGAACCACTGCTTCATGAAATTGGCCATCAGAGCGGATCTCAACTGCATGAATGCTAAGGTCTTCGTCCTTGGGGATTATTTGACATCTTCCTAGCTGTCTCAAAATCCGGTATGTGGAATAAGGTTGGATACTTCTGAGACCCATTAGGAGGAAGTGAGGACCGGTGGTAGGCATGTATATAATCTTATTAACAGGAAGCCAACCCAACGTCCATTCTATTTGGTCTACACTTAGGGAACGAAGACGGGATATCCAATCCCCGACCCCTTCTGCCATCTTTAATCCACTGACCTTTGTATCAAACTCTTCTATTCAGCTTTTCCCTGTAGATCCGTAATTCATGTACCGAGGACGATGACACAGATTCTCAATCATCCACATTTGTAGTAATAAATTGCACCCTTCGAAAAAATCTACTCCGGCTTTGCAAACTGTGAGAGCTCGGAATAATTCAGACACTGTCATAAGTGCAAGGGTTCTGTTGGCATTAGTAATCGAAGTATTGATGACTCCGGCTACCTGTACATCAATATTCCCATCCTTCCTGGGAAACACTAGAAGACCCAAGAATGCCACCATGAAAGTGAAACATCTATGCTCTTCCCATTTTGGTCGGTTCCCTTTACTACAGATTCTGCTTTTCAGGCTTTTAAATCCCCCCTAGATGTCTGTACCACTGGTATATGAAGTATAGAGTGACAAACCCACCCGCCAAATCTGCATACTGCACCTGCCTGCTTATTTTTAGCAAATCTAGAAACTTGTGTGGGGTGACGGCCCTTGGAGTGACCAGGTATTTATGTCTTAAACCCTCGGTACTCCTAGCATAACCCGCTATCTCCTCCAAAGTAGGTGTGAGTTCGAAGTCCGAAAAATACAGAACGTTGTGAGCTGGATCCCAAAATGTCACCAGTGCTTTTATTATATCCCCCCTAGGTCTGATCTTTAGTAGTCCAGTGAGTGTCCCCAAATAATGGTTGACCATGTCTCGTCCTTACCCACCCAAATCTTCCCACCACATGTGTAGTTCCAACGGAATCTTGGTCATGACCTTCATTGGTAAATTTTGACTCGTGCTCATTCTGCACATTTAGATTAAGGTGATTAGTTTAAAGACACAAAATGAATTTTATTTGAAAACTAATAAAAGGTTTATTTTGCAAAAATTAAATAAATCAGGGCTACTTTTGCGAATACGGCCCTTCAGCACTTCGAAATGGAAGTTTTTAGGGTTGTGTTCGCTAAATGGACAAAATTGACAAAGAAACCATCGGTGGCTATTCTTGCAAAAACAGCCTTCCGGCGTCCCGTTGGGACACTCGGCTATTTAGACAAACACGACATCACCCACTTTATTTACGACAAAATGACGAAACTTCATATATATATTTTTTTCAAAATTTTCAAAGGCGGGGCTGGACCCAATGAGGTTACTTACGTATCCCATATCCGATGAGAATCAAATCCGCATAGTTCGGCCAGTTTTGACGCAACTGAACAATATAAACACTTTGAAATAACTTTCCTCCTTTTTTCTTTCTTTAAAAAATTTTCGGCAGAGTTTCGGGATATTTTGGATACCAGATTTTGGGAAACGGATGAAATTATCTCTCATACCCCGAACTTGGTTTTCTTTTGATTTTCCTCACCTAATCTAAAAGCCGGTCAACATGCAAGCCGAAATAAATAAATGCACATGTAGCTCATAAAAATGCATCTGGTTAGTCTTTTTATTTTCGGGTACACCTATCCTAGACGGACCCAACCCCTATGTTGAGTCCCCAAAGTCAAATGCTCATGATGCAAACAAGCATTCCTACTAGGGATCCGGCATGAGGCTGTGTTATTCTAGTTTTAAAACTTAGGTGTATTATTCTAGACCTGACTTACCCGAGCGGACAACTCGAGCCGGGGAGGACTACATATCGGGCCCCAAAAGGCCATCCGACTTTGTAACTTTTTCGAACCTCATTCTAAATTAGGGTATGAACTAACGGAAAGAAGTCACGCCAGCGTGCACTTCCCAGAAGATAAGAAGAGAAGGGTTTCGTAGCAGTTTATATACAGTTCAAATAATATCAAAGCGGTAAACAAGCGGCATTTAGGACATTAGGCCCAAGCATGTAATAAAAATCAGATAATACATAAAAGACAAATATAACAATTATTCTTAGCTCGAATTCTTGAACCAGAGATTTTGGTTTTTTGCTCCCTAATAGAGTCACCAGAGCTGTCACACCTCCTTTTACTACCCCGAAAGGGTATAAAGGAGTTTTTCCAATTAAAGTGACAATAATCAAAACGGAATTATTTATTTAAGTTCAGAGTCGCCACTTGAGATAATTTATGGTGTCCCAAGTCACTGATTTAAAATCCCGAATCGAGAAAGTTTGACTCTGTTTTGCATTCCGCGAAACACAGAAATCCGGGTAAGGAATTCTGTTAACCCGGGAGAAGGTGTTAGGCATTCTCGGGTTCTGTGATTTTAGCACGGTCGCTCAACTATTATTATTGGCCTAATTATATGATTAACTACATATTCTATACTTATTGTGCATTTTTATTCCTTCTACCACTTTTAATTAATTATTTAACCACCTTTAGGATTTATGAAAATTATTTGAACGAGTCACGTTTGTACACATTGCGAATTATGTCACGGGAACCGTACCCACAATCTACAACATGTTTAATTTATTAACATGATTAGAAGTTGTGGCCGGGTCACATAAATGTACCCCCAGATTTGAAAATTATGTACCAAAACTACGTCACGGGAACCGTACCCATGATAATTTTATTACAAACACGCCTAAAGCAAACTACGAATGTTCAAAGTATTTTCCACACTAGTTTTGATATTAATGTGAGGGCCATAAGTTATGGGGTTCATTTGTGAATGACACGCCTCAATTTATTTCAGAAGATTTGTACTCCACTAAAGTAAATTACGGATGTTCAGATTTAATCTAAATTAAATTTCAATCTAAAACTACTAATTGTAAGTATGCATTGGATCATACGTTATGTTCTTAATTATTTAAGAGGAAATGGGCCAGCAACAGGCCCAACACATTATCTAAGAAGTTTTAAAAAGAAAACAAGGCTGGTGGAACTGGGTTCGAAATTGAGCCCAAGAATGAGGGTGAGAGGGCAAAATGGCCTGGTTTGACCTGGCTGGATCGATTGGGCCAGTACCAGGCCCAGCTTTCCACGGGCAAACCTCCAGTATTAGAAACCTATCTCTGCTATACTAAACAAAAAAAACTTAATGAATAGAAATTGCTAAATGTAGCTGGGCTCGAAATTAAGCACAAAAAGAGAAAAAAAATAAGAGCAACACACATTGGACCTAGTTTCAACCAGGCTGCCTTATCTGGGCCAAAGTTAGGCCCAATTGCTTCTAACAGCCTTCAATATTAAGGCCCTATGAAGCTTGGTTCCATATAACAAACATTACATAAATTCTAAAAATCAAAGTGTCGAGCAAGCATATTATGGGCCTTAATTCATCACCATCATTAGCACTAACAATAAATATGGAACCCAAAATTTATTCATGACTCATCTTGAACCTAAATATACAAATGCTTTAACAGTGGCTGGAATTTGAGATAATTTAGCACAGTCCTTTATAGTACACATCCACCCCCCTAACAAAGACCAAACGAAATACTAGGGTCATTAAGCATTTTAAAACTGTCCCAAAACAGTACATTGAGCAAATAACTGATCCGACTATTCATACAACTAACTAAGCTATGAAATAGAAAACTAGATTTAAAAGACCTAAACAAACCAAAACAGAAATATTAAACTAAGTAAACAACATACGTAAGACAGTTTGGGATTTAACATTTGGGTAAACAACTTCTTATTATAACAAAAAAACTAAATACATGTTTCGCACTTCAGTTGCCATTCAAGGATTCAAGAGGTACCTTTATATCAAAAGCAAAATAAGAGTAAAGTCAGGATTTCAACAGGGAATCAGTGAAGGCAGTCTCAAATCAATAGCAATGCACAACCTCAACTTAATCCATATTGTGAGCACGTGATTTTTGCTCTATGTGAATTACTCCCATAAAATACAAGAAAAATATTTTTTTCCATTTTTTTTAATTTTATAGGATTTTGTGAAAATTCATGCTAATTATTTACATTTTTGTGCATGTTCATTTTTATTAAAAAAAGCCAAAAATACCATGCATCATATTTAGGTTTGATTTTACATTTTTGGAATTAATTAGCAATTTCTTTTATTAAAAAAACGAAAATCACAAAATAGCTCATTTTACACCTTTTAACTTTAGTTTATAGATTTTTCCTTTAATTTAGGACTAAGTAATTTTATAATTTTGTGACTAGGTAATTAGTTTAATTTTACAACTTAGATTCATTTAGGAGTTAATTTTACGATTTTATTAATTAAAGAAAGATAAAAAGAAAAAGAAAATGAATTTGGGAAGGAGATTTGTTAAAATTAGGCTGGGAATTAACCCAATCCCCCTCCCAGCCCAAGTCCCACGCATGTCCGTCCAGGTCCAGCCCAAATTACCTCACTCACCCGCTCGTCTGCCCCAGACCCGACCCGTCCCTAAATACACACATAACACGCAGAACCCTAATCTCCCAAGAGCTCAAACAATGCCTCACTGTTCACTCGCCTTCCTTACCCAAAATCAGACCTTAAATCACTCTAAATCCTTAGCGAGTGAGCCAAAATCTCAACCACGAGTTTCCCCTTTCTCTCCTCCTGCCATATGGTAACCGTTTCTAACACCAAAGAATCCCCCCCCCTTCTCGCCCGATTTTGAACCATATCACGCGATTAGAAGGTTCTGGAGGACGATAGTTGGATGAGTGTGAGGCGTTGGATCGATTTCACTTAATCTGAGCCCCACATTCATCATGTGCTTATTTTCAAAAAGGACCTATTTTGATTTTGTAAAAGGGAGAGAATTTTGGGGTAAAAAATCAGAGAGGAAAGGTTTAAGGATTTGGAGCTTCTCATTTTCTCTTCTCTGAAAATATCATTAAAAGCTTCCTTTAAAGGTTCAAAAAAGAATATATTTTTTAATTTCTGAATCTGGTTTTAAGTTCCAAAGAGATGAAAAATGAATTGAGGTCATTCGATTGATGGTGAGGTTCAAGTTCGTCGACTTCAATTTTCTACTGTTGTCCTGCTGATTTGCTGTTGAACCTCGCTAGGATTTTGGGACCAAAGGGTGTATTTGATGGTTCTGCACTTATTATAAAAAAAAGTTTACAATTTCAGGTTCAATCTTGGAATTATTAGTCAGTTATTATTCGTATTCGAAAGTGAGATTTGACGAATCTCTTCTCAATGGTATGATATGCTTGAATAAGTTCAGTCAGTAAGAGTGGATTTCGATTGGTCGTCCTCTTTGCTTTATATGGTTTAACTGTTATTATAGTGTCGAGTTATCATTTGAGTCAAGATTTCTTCATTTTCAAATGAACGATTGCGTTTAGCTTCGTGATTGTATGGATTCCTGAAGGGTGTCATATTACTGTTAGTTTAGGTCGACTGGTTCTCTTAATGTTTGCAAAGTTGTCCTGTTATAGTTGGTTGGTCTGTTAATGTAAAGTTGCTCTTGTCTGTTGAAACTTGGAGGTTGAATCATAGGTTTGCTTGATTTTGAACATCATAGTATGAATATGAAAATCGAATTTGTGATGGTATCAGTTTCTAGTGGAGTTGCTCTCATGAAAAGAATGTTTTGTTCATTACTTGATTAGCTGTTTCAATTTACCACCTTGAGGCATGTTGAAATCTATCTTATTTGCTTAAGGTGAAGTCTGTTGGACACCTTAACTAGCTGGGCTATCGTTAGCAAAGTGTGAAGGCATCGTGTCACTGCTTGCCGCTGTCGTGAATATTTTTGCTTGTCTGGTTTGGGTTTGAACTTTAAATAAGTGTTGAGAATGTCGCTCGAAGTTTTCTGCTCTTAACATAAAAATGCTGATAATGTTAAATAATGCTCATGACTCTTTGTTCACGTATCTAAGCATGAAAATTAGTATGTTTACTTGAATTAACTTTTGAGTTAGCCTGGGATTACTTTGCTGAAAATCTGCCCTGTTTGCACTGTCTAGGCAACCTATTTGCACGACTTTGAGTGTAAATTCTGCACTGGTTGGCATGCAGCAGCTCTGATTTACTAGTTTGTTTATATGTTTATCTGAGTTCTGCTTGGTTTTACGATTGCTAATCAGCCAAAGGAAATCAGCGGGAGTGAGTTTGTTTTTGATAGGTTCTTTGTTGAGTAGAAGTTTTCAGTGAGTTTTATTTCGTCAATTTGGGGTATATTTGATGCTTCTAAATCATGGTATCGTTCAATGGCCCTCGTGTGTTAATTAATTCATTGGATAGTCACATTGTTTCCTTGGAATGGTTTGGCATATGTTTGTAATATCCGGAGGGGGATTTGAGCTACGTACTTATTTGATTCTGATGTGCTGTTGTATACTCATGTAGTACTAGTTCTATCATGGGTTTGAAACCTGAGTAATCTTGCAAAACATGGATTTCAATGGTTTTTTTTGTATTCTTTTTTAACATAGAGATATTTACAATTAGCATCATAGTTCTAGAGATGTAAAAGGCACTAGTTAATGTTGTTCCGGGTGGAATTAGTTCAAGTTAAGATGACATTGTAGAGTTCGGTTCTTGTATCTGATGTTTAAGTTTATTTGATTATCTCCTTGTTGTCTTTCGTCGCGTACCTCTAGTTTTGAAATGATAGTTGTTTTGTTTTCATTGTTGGAGGTGTACTCGTCACCTTTATCAGTTAATATGTTGGCATTTTAAAATTGTGCTCGTCACCTTGATCACCCTAATTGGTTCTTCCCCAGATAGGGAGATTCTGTGTTTATCTTTTAAAACTGTGATTTTGATCTCAACAAGTACAGTTGCAATTTTACTCTACATCTTAGTCTTATGATTTTGAATGGTAGAGCTATTAGTTTAGTTTGTTGGGAAGAATCTTTTGGCTACTATGGGGATCTGAGACTTATTTAATTTCTTATGTCCCATGAGGAATTCCTTTCCTTCAGAATTTGGTAAAGAAACACACCTTAAATCTATTAATCCTCAGTCATAGCTCCAAGTTGAAAGAGGCAAGCTTTCCAAATTTTCATCTGAATCTGCTTCTTCCATAGAGACCCTGATCAAGGTCCCTGAACCGCCAATTCTTCCTCTTTTTTTTACCTGTTGATTATGTAGAAGTTTTTAGCAAAAATCCATGAACATTCCTAACTTGCTTTAGGCCCGTAATTAAAACATCACGACTACGGGTATGGTTCCCGTGACGTTGTTGCGGTGATTAATTTCGTATTAGCTCCAAATATGAATATCCTAGTTCATTTAGTTGAATAGTTTTGAGGCGTGCCATTCATACATTTGAATCATATAATCTATGGCCCTCATATCTTATAACTTAGATATTAAAAATGAATCATGTAGTTTGCTTTAGGCACGTAACTAAAGTATTACAACTATGGGTACGGTTCCCGTAACGTGATTGTGATACTTGGTTTTTTTAAATCAAATATAAGTAGGAATATCATTAGTTTGCCTTCAAAAAAAAAAATACAAACCTTTTCTTTAAAATAATTTGAGGTGCGCCATACACAAATAAAATCCATAATATATGGCCCTCATATAAATACAAAATTCGTTTAGATAATGCTTTGCACTCTCGTAGTTTGCTTTAGGCGCGTTTAATTAAATAATTGTCATAACTACGGGTACGGTTCCCGTGACGTAGTTGTGATGCTTAATTTCTAAAATCCGGGTGTACATTTATGTGACCCGACCACATTTAATCTTGTTAATAAAATAAACATATTGTAGATCGTAGGTACGGTTCCCGTGACATGATTCGCAATATGTCAAACTAATTTATTAAAAGCGATTTAGAGGGAATAAAAATGCACATAGATTTCAAAGATGTTTAAAAATCAAATAAATAGGCCAATAATAACAGTTGAGCGACTGTGCTAAAATTACGAAACCCGGGAATGCCTAACACCTTCTCTCGGGTTAACAGAATTCCTTACTGGGATTTCTACGTTCGCGGACTATAAAACAGAGTCAATCTTTCCTCGATTCGGGATTTGAACCAGTGACTTGGGACACCATAAATTATCCCAAGTGGAGACTCTGAATCAATAAATAATAATCCTATTTTGATTGTTACTTTAATTAGACAAACTCCCTTATATCCCCTCTCGGGGGTAGGAAAAAGGAGGTGTGACAGCTCTGGCGACTCTGCCGGAGAGGTTCAACAATTCGAACTTAGAATAATTATTATATTTGGCTTTATTTATTATCTGGTTTTATTACCCGTTTGGGCCTAATGTGCTAAATGCCACTGTTTGCGCTTTGATATTATTTGAACTGTGTATAAACTGCTACGAAACTCTTCTCTTCTCATCGTTGGGTATGTGCACGCTAGCGTGACTCCTCTTTTGTTAGTGTCATACCTTAAATTAGGAAGAGGCTCAGACAATTTACAAAGTCGGATGGCCTTTTGGTTCCCGATACGTAGCCCTCCGGCTCGAGTTGTCCGCTCAGGTACACAAGTCTAGAACAACATACCCAGGTTTTGAACTTAGAATAACTCAGCCTTATGCCGGATCCCTAGTAGGAAAGCTTGTTTGCATCATATGCATTTGACTTTGGGGACGCAACACAGGTTGGGTCCTTCTAGGACAAGCGTGCCCAAAAATAAAAGACCAACCTGATGCATTTTATGTGCTACCTGTGCAATTAATTTGTTTCGGACTGCTTGTTGATCGGCTTCAAGATTAAGTGAGAAAAACCAAAATTTGTTAGAGAAAAAGAAAAAAAAGAGACCAAGTGCGGAGAATGAGAGAAATTTCATCTGTTGCCCAAAATCCGGTATCCAAAACATCCCGAAACTCTGTTGAAAATTTCTGAAAAAAAAAGAGATAAAAAGAGTAGAAAAATCATTTCAAAGTGTTTTTATTTTTTCAGTTGTGTCAAAATTGGCCAAACTACGCGGGTTTGATTCTCACCAGATGTGGGATACGTAGGCAACCCTCATCGGGTCCAGCCTCGCTTTTTGAAAATTAAATATATATGAGGCGTCATCATTCTGTCATAAATAAAATGGGTCATGTCGTTCTTGTCTAAATAGCCGAATGTCCCGACGGGACACCGGAAGGCTATTTTTGCAAGTATAGCCGCTGACTGTGTTTTTTTCAAATTTTGGCCACTTAGCGAGCACAACCCTAAAAACTTCCATTTCAAAGTGTTGAAGGGAAGTATTCTCAAAAATAGCCCCGATTTCTTAATTTTTTGCAAAAATAACCCCTTTTGTTAGTTTTTCAAATGAGATTCACTTTGTGTGTAAATCAATCACCCTAACCTAAATGTGCAGAATGAGCACGAGTCAAAACTTGCCAATGAAGGTCATGATCAAGATTCCTTTGGAACTGTACATGTGGTGGGAAGATCTGGGAAAATCAGAACGAGATGTGGTCAACCAGTACTTGGGGGTCTCACCGGGTTATTGAAGATCAGGCCCAGAGGAAACATAATAAAAGCATTGGTTGCATTTTGGGATCCAACCCACAACGTGTTTCATTTCTCAGACTTTGAACTCACATCCACTCTAAAAGAGATAGCCGGTTATGTTAGGAGTACTGAAGCTTTGAGACATAAGTATCTGGTTGCCCCGAGAGTCGTCACCTCTCACAAGTTTCTTGATTTGCTAAAAATAAGCACGGGGGTCAAATATGCAGATTTGGTGGTTGGGTTTTCTACTCCACAGTTCATATATTAGTGGTACGGACACATAGGGGGATTCGAAAACCCGGAGAGCAAAATTTGCAGCAAAGGGAATCTACTAAAATGGGAAGAGCATAGATGTTTCGCCTTCATGGTAGTATTTTTGGGTCTTTTAGTGTTTCCCAGGAAGGACGAAAATATCGATGTACGTGTAGCCGGAGTCGTCAACACTTTGCTTACCCAGGCCAAAAGCACCCTCGCACACATGATAGTGTCCGAAATATTCCGAGCTCTCACAGCCTGCAAAGCTGGAGCAGACTTTTTCGAAGGGTGTAACTTGTTGCTACAAATGTGGATGACTGGGAATCTATGTCATTGTCCCCAGTACATGAACCATGGGTCAACGGGATAAAGCTGCATAGAGAAGTTTTATACAATGGTCGACAGGTTCAACATGCCATAAAGGGGTCGCAGAATGGATATCTTGCCTCTGCTCCGTCACTGCCAATCAAATAGAATGGAAGTTGGGTTGGCTTCCTACTGATGAAATCATATACATGCCTGCTACCGGTCCCCACTTCCTCTTGATGGGTCTCAGAAGCATACAGCCTTATGCCCCGTACCAGGTTTTGAGACAGTTGGAGAGGTGTCAAATAGTTCCAAAGGATGAAGACCCTAGTACTCAGGTAGTCGAGATCGATTCCAATATTCAGTTTCACGAAGTGGCAGTTCGCCAGATCTGGAGTGAGTGTCAGTACTTTACAGCAAGCACCCAAGTGCGTGATCTATCCAAGGGTGAACTCTCACCCGGTTACCTCTCATGGTACAAAAGAAGTGTTGAGTTTGGAAGACCAGTCAAAAGACCCCATCTTCAAGAATTTGTCGGCATCACAGGAACAATGGGATTGGTTGGCCAAAGAAAATGAGTATAGGGACACCATAAGCAAGCTGGAAAAGCAAGCTAGAGATCTTCAATTTAAGCATGGTTTGCAAGCCGCTCCGGATGAGGGTGAAAAGAAAAATCTAGCCAAAGAAAATGACGCCCTATGAGCCAAAATTCAAGAAATGAAAATAGCAGCCAAAAACCCCGCTAGAAGTGCAAAAGATGAAAAGTTTATAAGTAACCTTAGGCAGAAAGGTTGAAGGCGAGCTGGCAAGAGCTCGAACAAAATTGGCTAAAAATGCGGAGGAACGAGCACGCTTGGTCAAACCGTTAAAAGAGAAATATGAAAATGGAATCGTGGGGTTGAAGAAAAAGATCACCGTCCTTAAGAATGAAATAACTAAGCATGCAAGGGATTTTAAAGCAAAAGGAGAACACTGTTATGCACTGACGTCGCAATCAAAAAAAGACCTGCAGTAGCTTCAATAACAAAATCATACAGCTGAACAAGTTTTAGGGGCCAGGTCTCAACAGGTTGGACGGTTGCTACAAGAAAAGGGTATCATTAGGGAGAGGGTTAGATCAATTGCTGACTACATCATCATGAAGTGCCATGAATGTGAAGACATGAATAGAACCACCTTCTTTGCTGCGGTAATAACCTTTGTCCTCCAAGTAATGAGTGACCTGGAGCATCTGCAAGGGGATTTCGCGCATAGGCCCGTGGCGAGACCGACTAATCTTCCGCGGGCCTCTAGAGCAGTTGAGGCATTGATGTATTCATAATTTTCATTTGAGTCTATATTTTATTTTCTTTGTTGGAGTCTGTTAGTCTTTCTGTTGGAGTCTGTTAGTCCCCCTTTTCGAGTCTTTTAGTTTTTATGATTAATTTTTGTAGGATGAGTCTTTGTAATCAAGACATTTTTATAAATATTTGAAAACCCCAAAAAATGTTTGTTTTATTTATTTTTATTCCCAGAACTACGCTTGGTCTGATTTTTGCGGCGTCATGATACGTAGGCAATCCCCATAGGATTCGATCATAACCATGAAATGAAAAGAAAAAAAAAAGAGAAAACAAGAGAACTGTGGAAAGAAATAATGGCAAAACAAGAGAGTGAAAATGAGTGAACAAATACAAGAATCAAGCAAAGAAAAGCGGGAATAAAAAGAGAGAGGTTGCAAAATGAAAATTAGTGAAAGTCGGGATGACGCAGACAGCCGTTCAAATGCATAGTAGAAACGGTTAACTGCTTAGGTGCATTGTATCCCCAACGTGTGGTTGCCTATCTGTTAAACCCTAATCGCTAACAAGTTTGTTGTTGTCATCAAGTTCAGGCATGTGGTTAGTTTGTTTGGCATTTTGGCAACTCACCCGTACAACACCAGGTCCAAATACAAGTTGATCATGGCTAACCAAGAACTGGATGCAAGTGTTATTAACCCGTCAAGAAAGAGGGAAGAGTCTGATGTTAATCTAAAAAAGGAGTTGTATAAACTGAAACACTAGATGGCAGAGATGTACCAATCATGGGTAAAAGGGCATCCACCACCATCCTACCCCGCCAACCCTACTTTCGTCCCGCTGATGGCTCAATCCCAAGAATCTCCCACTATCGATTCATCTCCAGGCTTCCCCATTTACCACCACTACCAGGGCACCACTTCCCAAACACCACAAGCTCCACCACCCAAACCAGTTCCATACCCTCCTCCACTAGCCACCCCTATTTTCGTGGCACCCCCACCTGCTACACTCCACCGATCCTCCAGTGAGTCTTTATTCTAGACCCAAGATAACCAATACTATCCCCAGAGCCTACTTTCAAGGTTGTGGAACCTTACTCCTACACTCCTCGTTTCGACCTCACTGTTGAGACTAAGAAATCACCTAAAAACCCAGAACAGGAGGAGATGTTCAGGAAGGTTAGAAGCCTGGAACAATCGTTTAGAAACATGCAGGGATTGGGAGGCCAGGTGAGCGTGGCCTACAAAGATTTGTGTCTATTTCCTGATGTTCAGTTGCTGGTAGGATTTAAGATGCCGAAGTTTGATTTGTATGATGGACACGGAGACCTGGTGGCCCACTTGAGGGGATTCTGCAGTAAAATGAGAGGAGCTGGCGGGAAAGATGAGCTATTGATCGCATACTTTAGACAGAGGCTGAGTGGCTCAGCATTGGAGTGGTACACTCATCAGGATCACATCAGATGGTATACCTGGGATGATTTGGTCCAAGCATTCGCTCGCCATTTCCAATACAACATCGAGATTGTCCCAGTTCGTTTGTCTTTGACTAAGATTGAGAAGAAGCCTAGTGAAAGTTTCAGAGAATATGGTTTTCGTTGGAGAGAACAGGCGGCAAGAGTTAACCCTCTGATGGAGGAGAGTGAAATGGTGGAGTACTTTCTGTAGGCCCTAAAGCCCACTAGCTTCGGCCATTTAATATCGGCCATAGGCAAATCGTTCAATGAGGTAGTGAAGATGGGTGGTATGGTGGAAAGGGCTTAAATCAAGCAAAATCATGAGTTACTCAGCCATAAAGGCAACTACCCAAGCCATTCAGAACGGTACTGGGGGAGTGATTGGAAAGAAGATGTGGCCACAATCAATTTAGGATCATGGTTAGACCCAGGGGCCCGTCACACCAATATACCCAGCCTTGACCCCACCACCGAACCTACTCTCAAACCTCATATAATCCACCCCAACACTACTTCCTGTCACCAGACCCTCATATTTCTGTCCACCACGCCCAGACATACGCTCAACCTCCTACCTACACGCAATGGCATGTCCCAGCCCCACAAAACACCTACCTAGCTCCACAAAATGCCTACCCACCCCCACGAGCCTACCGAAACCTTGCCGGCCCAGGTTTCCGACCCATTCCAGCATTCAAAAATGAGAGGTTGCAGCGAAAGAAAACCTTTAACCCATTGAGGGAATCTTATACCAATTTATTCCATAGATTGAGATAGTTGGATATGCTGAGGTCAATCGAGTCGAAATTGCCAAACCCTTATCCAAAGAATCTTGATTACTTTGTAAGTTATGAATATTGTTCTGGTACTCCGGGGCATGATATGGAGAAGTGCTGGTGTCACACCTCCTTTTTCCGCCACTCGAGGGGGCAAGGGAGTTTTTTCCAATTAAAGGACAATCGAAACGGGATTGGTTTATTTATTTCAGAGTCGCCACTTAGGAGATTTAGGGTGTCCCAAGTCACCAATTTTAATCCCGAATCGAGGAAAAGAATGACTCCAATATTACAGTTTGCGTACCAGAAATCCGGATAAGGAATTCTGTTAACCCGGGAGAAGGTGTTAGGCATTCCCGAATTCCGTGGTTCTAGCACGGTCGCTCAACTGTTATATTCGGCTTGATTATCTGATTTTATACAAATATGAACTTATGTGCAAATTTTAACTTTTTACCGCTTTCATAATTGTTATTATTATTTTCTACAAGGAATTGCAACGTTGTGAAAATATATCCCGAACCGCGTTACAATCAATGTACCCGTGGTCGTCGACACATTTTGACTCTATTGAGATTTGGATTTGGGTCACATCAATGTGCACCCGTGTTTAAGAAGGTTAAATTATTAAAGGTGCGCCTAAAGCAACTAGCGTATTGTTATTTTGGGAAGGCCGTAAAATTCGCTAAACGGCCTGTCCCGAATTCTAAGTATTTTAATATATACATTTAGAGGGCCCCGCAACTTGTGCACTTTTTGTTTGTCGAGGCTCATCTCATTCGTTATTAAAAAAGAATTTGCAACGTCATGGAAATGCATCTCAGACCACGCCACAATCAATGTACCCGCGATTAGAGACACATTTCGATTCCGTTGAGATTTCGATTTGGGTCACATAAATGTGCACCCGAGTTTAAGGAGATAAAATTATTAAATGCGCGCCCAAAGCAACTAGCGTATTGTTATTTTGGGAAGACCATAAAATTCGCTAAAACGGCATGTCCCGAATTCTAAGAATTTTAGTAAGGCTCCTATTAGTCCCAACTTTGCTAACGTATTGTTATTGTTATTAAACCCAACTTCTATTACTAAAGAATGAGAAATAAGGCTTAAACGCTAGTAGTCATGATTTTTCATTCGGGTGTTCACATACCTATTACAATGAGAGTACATAATATACGCGAGTACATATGTTCGCAACAATTCACTGGATGTCAAATTGTTCCCTTAATAAACACAAATATATGCATAGAAGTAGACATTCTCGTAAAAACTTAAGCTCACGATATGTTCTCACATTTACTTTAAGCATATGCAGTAACTAACCATAAGATAAACATTTTTTAACAAAACGACAAAAAATTGCATTGTTGACATTCACCTTGAACCTTAATATGTGAAACGAACGAAATGAAACAAAGGACGAAGAACACTAACCTTCGAACCTCGACAGTCCTAGAACGACAAACAGTGCCCCCGACGGAACTCGAACCTGACCTCACTCAACGAGGAACAATGACGAAACCTCGGACAAACACCTCGACGTACCGGACCTCGACGAACGACGACGACCTCGATGGAAACAGAAAACTCGGACCCAAAGCTATCAACGACCAGAGATTGTTGGTTACTGTTGTATTTTTCGACGCGTCCGACTGATACGAGGAGATGGAGCAGAAGGGATCGTTTGGACAGTGACGACGCAGCAGGAGCTGGGCATCGTTTGTGGTGGCGTTCGGACGTAGGCTGGGGGACAGTGACAACGAGGGGGGGAAGCTGGTGGTCGACGGACGTTGGTGGTGGCGTTTTGGACGTGAGGGAGTAGGGGGCAGTGATTAATGGCTAGTGACGACGCAGCAGCAACAACTGTGGTCGTCGGCTTCAATGGAGGAGTGCCGGACTGGTTTGTTGGAGCTAGGAGGAAGAGGGGTGGTCGTTCATGGCTGGACCTGCAGGCAGTAGGTGGTTTGGACAGTAGTGTCGAGGACTGGACGACGAGGGGCTGGTAGCGACTGGTTTTTTTTCGTCGAAGGGTGGTGGTTATAGCGTCGGGGTCGTTAACGGGGGTGGAAGGGTCGTGGTACATGTGGTTTCATGGGGTAGCTGGGCTGTTTCGGACGTGAGTTTTTGGACAGTCCGGTTTCGTTAGGTTTTTCTATCTTCTTCAAAGAATGAAGAAGATGAACAGTTCCTCTCCTTCCCAAATTTTTCAAGTTCTCCGTTGGTTTTTCGTTCTTCTTCTTCTTCTTCTTTTTGGGAAGAAGATGAATAGTGCCCAGTTGGTTTTTCAAAAGCCTCCCCCCAAAATTTCCAAGTCCGTGTATTTGATACCCCATGCCAAGAAAAATGAGCCCCACGCGTGGTGGGGTTCAAGGTTTGTGTCCCCCACGCGTGGTGGGGTTCCCCGTGTACGGTGTTCTGTCCGTGTTCCCCACGCGTGGTGGACTCGGATTATTATGGGCTAGGTCCGAAAATTAGGCCTAACACCGGGTAGTTTGAACCCGAATATTATTCTTTTGCCCGAACCCGATTAAGAACACGACGTTGTTCGACTAATCCTATGTAAGCAAAATAGCTACCAAACTAAGACTAATATTTAAACAAAACTATATCTTTTTTAATATTTTTTCAAGATTAAAATAGCTACGAAATATTAATAAAACTATTTAATTTTCGTTTTTAAATATTAATAAACTATTTAATATTTTTTTAATTTTCGTTTTTATATAAAGATAAAATATAAAGTAATATTTTTTTATATTTTTTCCAAAATTAAAATGACTACAAAACATTAATAGAACTATAATTTTTGGTAATTTTCGAAATTATATAAAGTACAAAAATAAAGTACAATTTTTTGTATTTTTTCAAGTTTATGAGAAATACATAAACTAAAATTTATATATATATTTTTTGTAATTTTTCTTTTGCGAGGAAAATAAAGTAAAAATAGTCAAAATAACTATATTAGACCTAAATTAAATATTTAAGCTAAAAATGTAGAAATTCCCGGGGAGGGTCAAAAATCAGGTGTCTACAGCTGCCCCTCTTTGACTGGAAACATGAAGAGTTTTCCGACAAAGAATGACTAGACATGTTTTTGATCCGACCATTACTTGGACGGACCACACTAAGGAAAGGGAGGGTATGTGACCGAGCCATGGTATCTGAGCTGCCTTCATATCCTTGGATATACAGGAATCAGGCCACGTGTAGTTTGGGAATGAGAGAGATGGTAGAGTGTACCGAGGTGAAGAGCCGGTCGAGGTGCCGTTCCGTTGAGGTTCCGGTCTGCGGTCCTGTCATTACATCAAAAATGAAAACTGAAAAAGACTAACTAAGCCTATCAGCTACTAGTTACAAGGATTCCTATCTTTAAGTCTTCTGAAACTTGGTCTTGAGTCTTGAATGGTGCTTCATACAGACTTTGGATTTGAACCTTGATACTTGCGAGTTGTAGGTGCTAGTTCTTGAGCAGAACACATATGCTCTCCACTTCCGTACTTTGGATTCATTTTTTCTCCCCTTTTTTTTTGTGACCAGCTTTTGTTGACCATCTCAGACTGTTGACTCGCATTCTTGAGGCGAGCTTCAGTTATTTATAACTTGGTCGAATGCTGGGGATTTTTGTTGTAACCTTCTGCCGTCCAGTGGGTCACTGCTTGGTCTTGAAAAATGTTCCTCTGTTCTACAGGCGGACTTTTGACTTCTTCGATCTTTGACGTACAACAACCTCCATTCTACAGGCGGGTCCCTGACAACCAAAACAAACAAAACAAACAAAATTTCCTAACCCAGTTTGTACTGGGAAGATTTGTGAGTCGTTAGCAAAATTGTAACCCACTTACCCTACTGATGCAATGATGAGAGTAAACTAAAGACTAGGCTAGGATGTGCATCTCCTACGAGTAAAACCAAAACTCTTGCTAGCAAAGGTGTCTGCTAAAATAAAAGAAAACCTCAATGACTCAAACTAGAAAGTTCTTCTTCTATGGTTGAATCGGAATGAGCTAAACTAGGAAGTGCGTCTCCTAAGGGTGAAAACTTTGGTGACTAGAACTAGGAAGTGCGTCTCCTAAAAAACTTGAAAGACCTTGATTAGGAAGTGCGTCTCCTACGGGTAAACTTCAAAGAACTGGACTAGGAATTGTGTCTCCTATGGTCGAACTTAAAATGAATCAAACTAGGAAGTGCATCTCCTAAGGATGAAAACTCAATTCCGGAAGTGCGTCTCCTGAAATAAAGTATAACCTGAAAAAGCCAAACTAGGAAGTGTGTCTCCTAAAGCAAAAGTATAACCTGAGCGAACCAGACTAGGAAGTGCGTCTCCTAATAATGAAAACTTAATTCAGGAAGTGCGTTTCCTATGCATGAAATTAAACTTAGGAAGTGCGTCTCCTAGGGGTAAAATAGTCTTAGGAAGTGCGTCTCCTATGGGTGAAACCTTAATGATTTTGAACTAGGAAGTGCGTCTCCTATGAATGAAAATAATTTAGGAAGTGCGTCTCCTATGCGTGAAATCTTAATTTAGGAAGTGCGTCTCCTATGGGATAAAAGTAAACTTAGGAAGTGCGTCTCCTATGGGCAAAACTAAACTTTAAGGAAGTGCGTCTCCTATTGGGTACAATAAACTTAGGAAGTGCGTCTCCTGTGGGTACAATAAACTTAGGAAGTGCGTCTCCTATTGGTAGAACTGAACTTAGGAAGTGCGTCTCCTATGGTAAAATTGAACTTTAGGAAGTGCGTCTCCTATGGTAAAACTGAACTTAGGAAGTGCGTCTCCTATTGGGTACAATAAACTTAGGAAGTGCGTCTCCTATTGGTAGAACTGAACTTAGGAAGTGCGTCTCCTATGGTAAAACTGAACTTAGGAAGTGCGTCTCCTATGGTAAAACTGAACTTAGGAAGTGCGTCTCTTATGGTAGAACTGAACTTAGGAAGTGCGTCTCCTATGGTAAAACTGAACTTAGGAAGTGCGTCTCCTATGGTAAAACTGAACTTAGGAAGTGCGTCTCCTATTGGGTACAATAAACTTAGGAAGTGCGTCTCTTATTGGTAGAACTGAACTTAGGAAGTGCGTCTCCTATTGGTAGAACTGAACTTAGGAAGTGCGTCTCCTTAGTACGTGCGTCTCCTGTTGGTGAAACTAACTTAGGATATGCATCTCCTGTTGGTGAAACTAACTTAAGAAGTGCGTCTCCTTAGGAAGTGCGTCTCCTGTTGGTGAAACTAACTTAGGAAGTGCGTCTCCTATTGGTGATACTTACTTAGGAAGTGCGTCTCCTATTGGTGAAACTTATCTTAGGATGTGCGTCTCCTCTTGGTGAATCTTATCTTAGGAAGTGTGTCTCCTATTGATGAAACTATTCTTAGGATGTGCGTCTCCTATTGGTGAAACTTATCTTAGGATGTGCGTCTCCTCTTGGTGAATCTTATCTTAGGAAGTGCGTCTCCTATTGATGAAACTATTCTTAGGATGTGCGTCTCCTATTGGTGAAACTGACCTAGGATGTGCGTCTCCTCTTGGTGAAACTGACTTAGGAAGTGCGTCTCTTATTGATGAAACTATTCTTAAGAAGTGCTTCTCCTACTGGTGAAACTTATCTTAGGAAGTGCGTCTCCTACTGGTGAAACTTATCTTAGGATGTGCGTCTCCTCTTGGTGAATCTTATCTTAGGAAGTGCGTCTCCTATTGATGAAACTATTCTTAGGATGTGCATCTCCTATTGGTGAAACTAACCTAGGATGTGCGTCTCCTCTTGGTGAAACTGACTTAGGAAGTGCGTCTCCTATTGATGAAACTATTCTTATGAAGTGCTTCTCCTACTGGTGAAACTTATCTTAGGAAGTGCGTCTCCTACTGGTGAAACTTATCTTAGGATGTGCGTCTCCTCTTGGTGAATCTTATCTTAGGAAGTGCGTCTCCTATTGATGAAACTATTCTTAGGATGTGCGTCTCCTATTGGTGAAACTTACTTAGGATGTGCGTCTCCTTAGGAAGTGCGTCTCCTATTGGTGAAACTTGCTTAGGAAGTGTGTCTCCTATTGGTGAAACTTGCTTAGGAAGTGCGTCTCCTATTGGTGAAACTTATCTTAGGAAGTGTGTTTCCTTAGGAAGTGCGTCTCCTGTTGGTGAAACTAACTTAGGAAGTGCGTCTCCTGTTGGTAAAACTAACTTAGGAAGTGCGTCTCCTTAGGAAGTGCGTCTCCTGTTGGTGAAACTAACTTAGGAAGTGCGTCTCCTATTGGTGATACTTACTTAGGAAGTGCGTCTCCTATTGGTGAAACTTATCTTAGGATGTGCGTCTCCTCTTGGTGAATCTTATCTTAGGAAGTGCGTCTCCTATTGATGAAACTATTCTTAGGATGTGCGTCTCCTGTTGGTGAAACTTAACTTAGGATGTGCGTCTCCTGTTGGTGAAACTAACTTAGGAAGTGCGTCTCCTTAGGAAGTGCGTCTCCTGTTGGTGAAACTAACTTAGGAAGTGCGTCTTCTGTTGGTGAAACTAACTTAGGATGTGCGTCTCCTGTTGGTGAAACTTACTTAGGAAGTGCGTCTCCTACTGGTGAAATTATTCTTAGGAAGTGCGTCTCCTATTGGTGAGATAACTTAGGAGGAAATGTCTCTCCTATGGGTGAAACTAAACTTAGGAGGAAATGCCTCTCCTATGGGTAAAACTAAAACAAACTTAGGAGGAAATGCATCTCCTATGGGTAAAATAAACTTTAGGAGGAAATACATCTCCTATGGGTGAAAAACAAACTTAGGAGGAAATGCATCCCCTATGGGTAAAACTAAACTTAGGAGGAAATGCCTCTCCTATGGGTAAAAATAACTTAGGAGGAAATACATCTCCTATGGGTAAAAAACAAACTTAGGAGGAAATGCCTCTCCTATGGGTGAAACTAAAACAAACTTAGGAGGAAATGCATCTCCTATGGGTGAAACTAAAACAAACTTAGGAGGAAATGAATCTCCTATGGGTAAAGACGTGGAATGTATTCCCTTGTTATACAGGTGGGCGCCTAATGGTAAAGACACAAAATGTGTTCCCTTGTTATACAGGTGGGCGCCTAAAATATGAAATGCACAGACAAAAAGTATTCCTCTCGTTATTCAGGTGGGCGCCTGTCTATACTAAGACATAAAAGTATTCCTCTCGTTATTCAGGTGGGCGCCTATAAAGACATGAAAAATGATAGGCCCGTATTATACTGGTGGGTGCCCTAGAATATGAAATGACCAGACAAAAATGTATTCCCGCATTATACTGGTGGGTGACCTAGAACAAAAATG
The DNA here is from genome assembly GCF_000393655.2 of Nicotiana sylvestris. NCBI lineage: Eukaryota > Viridiplantae > Streptophyta > Magnoliopsida > Solanales > Solanaceae > Nicotiana > Nicotiana sylvestris. The sequence continues at coordinate 152,944,546 of NC_091063.1, read as the reverse complement.
AAAAGACAAATGTATTCCTCTCGTTATTCAGGTGGGCGCCGGTCTTCAACAATAACTTTGAAAATAAGACCCTATTTGAGGGCCGATGATCCCAACATATCCTATTTGAGGGCGGATGAACCCAATATATCCTGTTTGAGGGCGGATGAACCCGACGTATCCTGTTTGAGGGCGGATGAACCCGACATATCCTATTTGAGGGCGGATGAACCCGACATATCCTATTTGAGGGCGGATGAACCCGACATATCCTATTTGAGGGCGGATGAACCCGACATATCCTATTTGAGGGCGGATGAACCCGACATATCCTATTTGAGGGCGGATGAACCCGACATATCCTATTCGAGGGCGGATGAACCCAACATATCCTATTCGAGGGCGGATGAACCCAAAATATCCTTAAAACTTGAAAATGTCTTACCTCACCACTTGTTGGGGATTATTTACTTACTTGCTAGGGGATAACGCTGTTGAGGATAACACTGCTGGGGGATTTGCATTCCTTCAAAATTGGTGATCCCCTCTTCTGAAGGCTGTTGGGAATGATGTTGGCCTCTTGCTTTTTCTGAGCTCAAGTTTCATCCCTTTGCTGGGGAACAACTTCCTCCATTGAAACTTATTATGTTGGGGGCAACACTGGTTCTAAGACCACTTCCCTCGAGACTGGCATTATCTTTTATTCTTCCCCAAATGGGTACCTGACTTCCAGAAAATTTTCTAAATGGAAGGAAAATTTTCTGCCCCAGTTTGATAATATCCCTGTGCATGCATTTCTGGCATCAATACCGTTTCCTTTACCTGTTTCAAATCAAACAAAATTTGTTAGTTTAAAACGCGGTGGTTGGTTGTGATACTCCTACTGGGATGGCTTTTCCCTTTCTCCTTCCTTGCTCTGCGTTCAGCTTGTTGGGGATGATATTATGTGCTGGGGATAATCCCTTCCTGCTGGGGATATCCCCCTTCTTTTGTGGCATAGCTCGGAAACTGGCATTTCCCCGACCTTTTAGTCTAGTATGGATTTCGCCAAATCATGCTCACTGCTTTCCTTGCTTTGTTCATGGGCCTTGGCCTTGAGGTTTATAACTTTTGATAAAGGCAATGGTATCCCTCTTGACACTTGTCAATCTTTTTGTCAATTCCCTTTTGCTGGGGATATCTTTTTTAACACTGGCCTCACGCTTGTTCCTTGATGACTATACCATTTGGATGTACTAGTCAGATCTCATCTGGCATAATTGGAAAGCTGATGGCATATTTTGAAGTCAATTCACACTTGTTCTGACCAAACAGACTCTATTGGGGATTTTTCTATGAAAGGAGAAAGATAAAAGGGAACAGAATAAAAAGACCAAGGAAAAAATGACTCTTTAACAAAAGAAACCATAAATAAAAACCTATCAAATGCAGATACCGACTCTAATGGCCATGACATGCGTATGTGGCCTATCCTTTACCGTCAATCATCTTTCAAGATCTTCAATTGGCGATTCCCCATCTGATTCTTAATATTATTCGACTTGTAGTGCCCGAAGGGTTTTCACTATCAAGTCTCTCTCATTTTTGGTTCTTCTCTCAGCTTTCATCGCCTTATGGTACCTGTGAAGGTTTTCACCGATAAGACTCTCTCATTTGCATCACTTTCCGGCTGGGGATTTGGAGTGTTGCCGGTATGACTCTCTCTGCTGGAGATTAGAGTCCTTTCTGCTGTGGAACAGAATGTTATGTTCGCCGGTAAGACTCTTCATTTGTCTGACTTGGCATCTTTTGAAGACTGATCAGAAGGTCTTTCTTTGGACCGTAATGTGGGTTTTGGATAGGGCTAGAAAAAAAAGGGTATAAAAGGCTCAAAAAACATTAATTTTGGGTTATTAATTACAACTTTCGGAACTAGATTTATTTACAACAAACGCAACTTTTGCCCCAGTTTCTTGCTTGGGGATATTTTAATTGATTTTTTTTTCATTTTTCAAAACTATGACCGAGCCGTGAAGCGCCTACGTATCCTCTTTGAGGAATCAGGTCAAACGTAGTTCCCAATTCCTCTTTTTTCATTTGACTTTCTTTTGTTTTTTTTTTCATTTTTCTTTTTCTTTTTCGTTTTTTTTTTTTTCTTTTTTATCTTCCATGTTCGTATCTTCTAGTCGTTGCTACTGATTCCGAACGAGGGGTATGAAAGAAAATAAATAAGGCTCAAAAGGGGTAACGAAGGATATAGTGTTTGGGTAGTAGAACAAAATGCCTTCGTCATTCCAGTCTTTAAAACATGCCAAGTGCAAACAACACAATTAAACAATAGATTTGTAGTCTCTTCCGATGGTGCTGGACTTGACAATTATGTTAAACATTTGCTTTTTCATTTGTCACTTCTAAAGCACCGTTGGGCGACACTCTCTTTCTCATTATTATGAACGACCCTCATGCCAATTTGGCGAATCCTGCATTAAACGGTTTATGTTTTACTTGCCCCAGTTTCACATGACTCGGGCTCCAGCTAATCTTGAACCGTTCTTATTCACTTTAAATGCTTTGATCACCTTCCCAGGGTTTCATGATTAACTTTTAAGATTAGGCCCAAACTAGGTGCGCATGTCATGTCACTAGAATCGGCATTGAATAAAAATGATAAAAGGACTAAACAAAAGAAAACTGGAAATAATAGAAGACCGGATTTTGCATTTAGATTACCGGTGAAATGGTTTGTAAAGATAAAAACAAACCGGAATAAAATCCTAAACAACCTGGACAAAACTTAAACAAATTGCTATGACAAAACGGAAAGATAAGACAGTTTGACACAAGACAATATCCGAATTACAACCCCAATAATCCGAACAATGGAAATGACAACAAAATAAGCCACCACAAGCTTCTCTCTTGCTATCCAAGGAACGGAGCGTCCTCCCGCTTTATCAAAACTGGCATCTTAGCCACTGAGCTTTGCATCAATACTGCCAAGACCATTACCAGCTTCAATATCATCAACCTCCGTCAACAAGTTCCCAATAGGCTTCGAGTGCTTCTGTTATCAAGCCTGATCCCCGCAGACTTTGTATCATGAGACGCAAGTAAAGGATTCTGGGTGTCATTGTCCGGCTTACCACAAACCAACCACCTTAACTTTGTGATTCAAAACGAAACAGGTTAAAATGGACTCAGTCGGTCCCCATTATTAAGACATCTTTTTTTTTCTTTTTCGATTTTCTTTTTCCTTTCTTTTTTTTCGATTTTTTTTTCTCTTTTTTTTTCATTTTTCTGTCTTTTCGATTTTTCATTCTTTTTTTCTTTCTCTTTTTTCATTCTCTTTTTTTTTTGCTTTTTTCATTTTTCATTTTTTCGATTTTTTTTCTTTTTCATTCTCTTTTTTGCTTTTTTTGTTGTGGTCGAATCTTATGGAGATTGCCTACGTATCATGACCCCGCATGAATCAGACCTTGCGTAGTTCGTGCAATAAAAGATAAACAATAATAAATATTTTTTTTCAATTTTCATTTTAAACAAAACGGGGTTTCAAAGGTTTGAAGATGACCTACAAACTCGAAAATCAAACAAACCCCATATTCTAATTAAATGATTTGCAAACTTCAAAAACAAATGGCCAACTTCCTTCCTCCATTTGCTAGTGCAACCAGACGGTTATTTTTTGCAAATGTGGCCCCTTCCAAATTTCACATAAATTTTGAGGCCGGGGAGGATTATTTTGACACTTTACAAACTTGTCCATTCTTTTAACGAAAATAACCTTTCGACAATTGAAAGATACTCTAAGTCTATTTCAGCAAGAACGATATTTCGGCAAGAACGACCGAAGCTGGCTCGACTTATTTTCGACTAAAAATTCGAACGGTATTCACCTAACCGCTGACTCTTTATTTTTTTTTTCAAATTACAAAAAAAACCTAGTGTTGCAAACACGGCCCTTCAGCGCCTCGGGGACGAAGATTTATAAGGCTGTGTGGGTCGACTAGACCAAAAATCCTAAACATGACCCAAAGGTGGCTATTTATGCAAAGTCAGCCTTCCGGCGTCCCTTTCGGGAACATTCGGCTATTTATGACAAAACAGCATCACCTGACTTATTTATGACTCTTTTTATCATTTTTTCCAAATTTGAAAACACAATATTGCAAGCACGGCCTTTCAACGTCTCGGGGACGAAGATTTAAAGGCTGTGTGGGTCAACCAGACCAAATTTTAAAAAATGACCCAAAGGTGGCTGTTTATGCAAAGTCAGCCTTCCGGCGTCCCTTTCGGGAACATTCGGCTATGTCTTGACAAAACAGCGTCACCCGACTTCTTTATGACAAAATTAAAATTTGACATATTTTTTATTATTTTATTATTATTATTATTTGTTTTTTGGCTTTTAGCAAAATGTGGGGGTTGGACCCGATGAGTGTTGCCTACGTATCTCACATCCGGTGAGAATCAAACCCGCGTAGTTCGGGCAAATAAACTATTTTCGAGAAGACCCTTTTCCATTTTCTATTTTTTTTATTATTATTTTTCACAACAATCAAATAGACTATTATTTTTCATTCATAACAAACAAACAAATTAACGAAAAACATAAAACATTCCTTCTTTTTTTTGAAGGTGGGGTTGGACCCGATGAGGGTTGCCTACGTATCTCACATCCGGTGAGAATCAAACCCGCGTAGTTCGGGTAATCAAGAATAAGTTATTTAAAATAACTCTTTTTTTTTGTGAATTTGTGAAAGAACTACTTTAAGAACTATTTAAAAACTATTTGATTGGTTTTCTTTTAAAAAGAAATACTTCTAAGATATATTTTTTGAATTTTCATTTGCTTTTTTTTTTATTCTAAAGAAGAAGAAGAAAATATTTTTCGGAATTTTACCTTTAATAAAAGAAATGCTTTTTTTTTTTTAAATGTTTTTTTTTAATTTTCTTTTCAATTTTGAAAGAAGAATCAAAATATTTTCGGATTTGTTTTTTTTGTTTTTTATTTTATTATTATTATTTTTTAAATAATTAGAAAGACTTTCTAAAGAAGTCAATAATGGAAAATATATTCAGATTTTTTTTTTGTTTTGTTTTTGAAAATTGGGGTTCTAACAACTTTTCTAAACCTTTGGCAAGACAAATGTTTTTGCAATACATAAAGATATATATACATTTTTTGGAAATAAAGAAAAACTTTTTGGATTTTTTATATATACATATATTTGCAATAATAAAACCATTTTCAACGCCCGACTCCTTTTTTTTTAACCTAATAAAACTTTTGGACTTTTTGACATTTTTTCAAAACAAGACTGCTAATAAACAAACTAATAAGACATTTTTCATTTTCTCAAAATTTCGACAGAGCTTCGACTCTACTTGGACTTTTCTCCACGCTGTTATTTTCTCCTCTTTTCCACTATTTTCTAATTTGTGGATGATGATGAAAACATACACAATCTTTTTTTTTTTTGAATTTTCAATGTTTTTTTTTATATATATACATATATATTTTATTTTTTATATTTATTATATTTTCAAAAATGTGGCATGGGGGACATAGGGAATTTCAAGATTTCTTGGGTTCCGCAAATGTTCCCCATGTGCTTTTCCCAAAATGAAGCGTGGGAGACATAGTGGATTTCCAAGGCTTCTTGGATTCCACAAATGTTCCCCATGTGCTTTCCCAAAAAGCAAGCGTGGGGGACATAGGGAATTCCAAGAATTCTTGGATTCCACAAATGTTCCCCATGCTTTGATTAAAATAACATCATGCTGGAAAAACGTGCGGCCTTCTTATTTAAATGTGATCAACCTAACAAGGTGTGTTATTTGTCCGCAACTATTATTGGTCCGCCAAACGACCCATTCACCCTTGAATAAGTACAACATGTAGCACATAAGATGCCAAAAGATGGTCTATTATTTTCAGGTTGCTTGTCCTAGACGGACCCAACCCCTGTGTTGAGTCCCCTAAGTCAAATGCATATGATGCAAATAAACGCTCCTACTAGGGATCCGGCATGAAGTTGAGTTATTCTAGGTTCAAAACCTGGGTATTTGTTCTAGACAGTGTACCCGAGCGGACAACTCGAGTCGAGGAGGGGGCTACGTACCGGGGACCCGCGGGGTCGTCCGGCTTTGTAACTTGTCCGGCCTCTTTCTTATTTCAAGGTATGACACTAACAGAATAGGGAGTCTCGACCAGCGAGCTTCTCCCCGGAGGTAAGAAGAGAAGGGTTTCGGCACAGTTTATATATAGTTCAAATAATATCAAAGCGGTAGAAGCATCATTTAGCACATTAAGCCCAAACATATAACAAAATCAGATAAAACCAAATATAACAATTTATCTAAGCTCGAATTTCCAACCCTGAACCAGTGGTTTTGGGTTTAGTCCCCAGCAGAGTCGCCAGAGCTGTCACACCTCCTTTTTCCGCCCCTCGAGGGGGCAAGGGAGTTTTTTCCAATTAAAGGACAATCGAAACGGGATTGGTTTATTTATTTCAGAGTCGCCACTTGGGAGATTTAGGGTGTCCCAAGTCACCAATTTTAATCCCGAATCGAGGAAAAGAATGACTCAATATTACAGTCTGCATACCAGAAATCCGGATAAGGAATTCTGTTAACCCGGGAGAAGGTCTTAGGCATTCCCGAATACCGTGGTTCTAGCACGGTCGCTCAACTATTATATTCGGCTTGATTATCTAATTTTATACAAATATGAACTTATGTGCAAATTTTAACTTTTACCGCTTTCATAATTATTATTATTTTTTTTTTACAGGGAATTGCAACGTCGTGAAAACATATCTCGAACCACGTTACATCAATGCACACGTGGTTGTTGACATATCTCGACTCGGTTGAGATTTGGATTTGGGTCACATAAATGCACACCCGAGTTAAGGAAAATAAATTATTAAAGGCGCGCCTAAAGCAACTAGCATCTTTGTTATTTTGGGGAAGGCCGTAAAATTCGCTAAACGGCCTCTCCTTGAATTCTAAGTATTTTAATATATACATTTAGAGGGCCCCGCAGCTTGTGCACTTTTTGTTTGTCGAGGCTCGTCTCATTCGTTATTAAAAACGAATTTGCAACGTCATGGAAATGCATCTCAGACCACGCCACAATCAATGTACCCGCGATTAGAGACACATTTCGATTCCGTTGAGATTTCGATTTGGGTCACATAAATGTGCACCCGAGTTTAAGGAGATAAAATTATTAAATGCGCGCCCAAAGCAACTAGCGTATTGTTATTTTGGGAAGACCATAAAATTCGCTAAAACGGCATGTCCCGAATTCTAAGAATTTTAGTAAGGCTCCTATTAGTCCCAACTTTGCTAATGTATTGTTATTGTTATTAAACCCAACTTCTATTACTAAAGAATGAGAAATAAGGCTTAAACGCTAGTAGTCATTATTTTTCATTCGGGTGTTCACATACCTATTACAATGAGAGTACATAATATACGCGAGTACATATGTTCGCAACAATTCACTGGATGTCAAATTGTTCCCTTAATAAACACAAATATATGCATAGAAGTAGACATTCTCATAAAAATTTAATCTCACGATATGTTCTCACATTTACTTTAAGCATATGCAGTAACTAACCATAAGATAAACATTTTTTAACAAAACGACAAAAAATTGCATTGTTGACATTCACCTTGAACCTTAATATGTGAAACGAACGAAATGAAACAAAGGACGAAGAACACTAACCTTCGAACCTCGACAGTCCTAGAACGACAAACAGTGCCCCCGACGGAACTCGAACCTGACCTCACTCAACGAGGAACAATGACGAAACCTCGGACAAACACCTCGACGTACCGGACCTCGACGAACGACGACGACCTCGATGGAAACAGAAAACTCGGACCCAAAGCTATCAACGACCAGAGATTGTTGGTTGCTGCTGTATTTTTCGACGCGTCCGACTGATACGAGGAGATGGAACAGAAGGGATCGTTTGGACAGTGACGACGCAGCAGGAGCTGGGCATCGTTTGTGGTGGCGTTCGGACGTAGGCTGGGGGACAGTGACAACGAGGGGGGGAAGCTGGTGGTCGACGGACGTTGGTGGTGGCGTTTTGGACGTGAGGGAGTAGAGGGCAGTGATTAATGGCTAGTGACGACGCAGCAGCAACAACTGTGGTCATCGGCTTCAATGGAGGAGTGTCGGACTGGTTTGTTGGAGCTAGGAGGAAGAGTGGTGGTCGTTCATGGCTGGACCTGCAGGCAGTAGGTGGTTTGGACAGTAGTGTCGAGGACTGGACGACGAGGGGCTGGTAGCGACTGGTTTTTTTTCGTCGAAGGGTGGTGGTTATGGCGTCGGGGTCGTTAACGGGGGTGGAAGGGTCGTGGTACATGTGGTTTCATGGGGTAGCTGGTCTGTTTCGGACGTGAGTTTTTGGACAGTCCGGTTTCGTTAGGTTTTTCTATCTTCTTCAAAGAATGAAGAAGATGAACAGTTCCTCTCCTTCCCAAATTTTTCAAGTTCTCCGTTGGTTTTTCGTTCTTCTTCTTCTTCTTTTTGGGAAGAAGATGAATAGTGCCCAGTTGGTTTTTCAAAAGCCTCCCCCCAAAATTTCCAAGTCCGTGTATTTGATACCCCATGCCAAGAAAAATGAGCCCCACGCGTGGTGGGGTTCAAGGTTTGTGTCCCCCACGCGTGGTGGGGTTCCCCGTGTACGGTGTTCCGTCCGTGTTCCCCCCGCGTGGTGGACTTGGATTATTATGGGCTAGGTCCGAAAATTAGGCCTAACACCGGGTAGTTTGAACCCGAATATTATTCTTTTGCCCGAACCCGATTAAGAACACGACGTTGTTCGACTAATCCTATGTAAGCAAAATAGCTACCAAAATAAGACTAATATTTAAACAAAACTATATTTTTTTTAATATTTTTTCAAGATTAAAATAGCTACGAAATATTAATAAAACTATTTAATTTTCGTTTTTAAATATTAATAAACTATTTAATCTTTTTTTAATTTTCGTTTTTATATAAAGATAAAATATAAAGTAATATTTTTTTATATTTTTTCCAAAATTAAAATGACTACAAAACATTAATAGAACTATATTTTTTTGGTAATTTTCGAAATTATATAAAGTACAAAAATTAAGTACAATTTTTTGTATTTTTTCAAGTTTATGAGAAATACATAAACTAAAATTTATATATATTTTTTTTGTAATTTTTCTTTTGCGAGGAAAATAAAGTAAAAATAGTCAAAATAACTATATTAGACCTAAATTAAATATTTAAGCTAAAAATGTAGAAATTCCTGGGGAGGGTCAAAAATCAGGTGTCTACAGCTGGAACTTGAAAAATGCTATCCATGAGCTCATTAACACAAATCGGATTGAAGTCCAAACTCCAGAGGCACCCAACATCAACCAGAACCCAATACCAGCCCATCAAGAAACAAACATGATTGAGATAGTACATAAGGGAGGGGAACCCAAGAATCCTTCACAGACCGTCATGATGATTCGGTCCAGTAAGGTCAAGCTAGTTAAAAAACCAATAGTTGAAGGATCAGTGAACAAGTTGAGCAAGGCAAACGGTAAACCATCTGTGGCAAACAAGAAAGGACCCCCAAGTGATGTCGCGGCGAAGCAAGAAAAGTCGAAAGTGGTTGTTCCAGGAGCGGCAAACAAGACTATCATAATTGTATAGGGTGCCCGTACGGATTCTGTCATCAGCAAGCTTGTAACTCAGTTGCCGGTAATCAGCACCAAGGCCATCCCATGGAACCATGAACGAGTGATAGTGAACTATAAGGGAAATGAAGTGAAAGAAGAGGTCAATGAGGCCTAGGGATTAACACGTTTAGGGAGATGCTTTGCCCCGGAAGAGTTATGGAAAGCTAAAACATCCAGAGATAACCCAGTTCTAGTGAAGAAAGTAGTAACTGAAGAAGAGGCAGAAGAGTTTCTGAGGAAAATGAAGGTACAAGATTACTCCACCGTGGAGCAGTTGAGAAAGATGTCTGCTCAGATTTCATTGCTGTCATTATTAATCCACTCAGACGAGCATCGTCGGGCCTTGATGAAAATTCTGAACGATGCTCATGTTCCTGACAAAATTTTAATAAACCATCTGAAAAAGATCGCCAACAAAATATTTGAGGTGAACAGGGTCACCTTCTCTGATGACAAGTTGCCTGTGGAAGGTACTGAACACAACAGAGTCCTCTATCTTATGGTGAAGTGTGAAGATTCTGTGGTTACCAGGGTATTAGTTGACAATGGTTCCAGTGCAAACATCTGCCCTCTCTTTCTCTGAACAAGTTGAAAGTGGATGATGAGAGGATTCACAAGAACAACATCTGTGTTCGGGGATTTGACGGTGAAGGGAAAGATTTAGTTAGTGATATAGTGCTTGAGTTGATAATAGGACTGGTGGAATTCACCATGGATTTCCAGGTGATAGACGTATCCATCTCTTACAATTTGTTTTTAGGTCAACCTTGGATTCATACCGCCAAAGCAGTCTCGTCCACTCTACATCAGATGGTCAAGTTCGAATGGGATAGACAAGAGATCGTCGTGCATGGTAAAGATAATTTGTTTGCTCACAGTGATGCCTCTGTCTCGTTCATTAAGGTTGAAGATGACAAAGGGACTTGAGTCTATCAAGTTTTTGAAACAGTGCCGGTAGAGAAGGTTCCAGAAGGGAAATGTGTTCCGACCCCAAAGATAACCTCAGCATCAGTCATGGTGGCCTTTGAAATGTTGAAAAATGGCTTTGCGCCCGGTAAAGGTTTGAGTGCATCTCTGCAGGGTATCATACAGCCAGTGTCCCTCCCTAAGAATTTGGGTACGTTCGGTCTTGGATTCAAACCTACAGCGGTAGACGTGAGAAGAGCTAAAAGGTTGAAACAGAAGGCGTGGGCACTTCCAAAGCCTGTTCCGCATCTCTCTAGGTCTTTTGTCAAGCTCGGTTCTAGGAAACACCCAGTGACGACAGTTCCAAGTTTTGTGGTTGACATTGATGATGAGCTAATTGAAAGATTCCAGAGGTTGTTTGATGATGTGAACATGGTGGAAGTTGGAGAAGGTTCTAGCAAAGCGGACGTGTAGTTCGTAGGGCCGAATGTAAAGCTTAACAATTGGAAGGCTACTCTTCTCCCTACCCGAAAGGATTCTTGGTAGTTTGTTTCATTTTCCTTTCTATCTGGGTCATTCCAGGGTTGTGACCCAGACTTTTATTTTCTACTTGTTGATGTACAAACCATGATATCTTTTATTTTCAATGAAATGCAATTTCCCTTTTTCATCATTCCTGATAGTTTTATTTTTGTTTTTCTTTTATTCTCTATACAGTTCTTTTTATGTTGGTTTCAATGACATGACATGCATGAGGAATCTTCGTCCCAGTTTTAAAAGTCAATCTAATTCTAAAATAATAATCCAAGAAATGGAGTGTAATGATGAATCAGAATATGATGAGGATGAGGCCTTTGAAGAGATTAGTAAGGAACTAAGTCATTTTGAAGAAAAACCCAAGCCTAATCTGAATGATACGGAAGCAATCAATCTAGGGGATTCAGATAATGTCAGAAAAACTAAGATAAGTGTCCATCTTGAACCGCAAATCTGGGAAGAAATAATTAAAGCATTGTTTGAGTATAAGGATATTTTTTATGGTCGTATGACGACATGCTAGGCTTGAGTACCGATTTGGTGGTCCAAAAATTGCCAATTGATCCAGCATTCCCTCCCGTTAAGTAAAAGTTGAGAAAATTCAAAACTGAGATGAGTGTGAAGATTAAAGAAGAGGCCACAAAGCAGCTTGATGCAAAGGTCATTCGGGTCACGCTGTATCCCACGTGGCTAGCCAATGTTGTGCATGTGCCAAAGAAGGATGGTAAGACCAGAGTGTGTGTTGATTACCGTGATCTCAACAAGGCAAGTCCAAAGGATAACTTCTCATTACCAAATATACACATTTTGATTGATAATTGTGCCAAGCACGAGATTGGGTCTTTTGTGGACTGCTATGCGGGGTATCATCAGATTCTAATGGATGAGAAAGATACGGAAAAGACGGCATTCATCACGCCATGGAGAACATATTGCTACCAGGTCATGCCTTTTGGTTTGAAAAATGTCGGGGCAACTTATATGAGGGCAATGACAACCATATTCCATGACATGATACACAATGAGATTGAGGTTTACATGGACGATGTGATCATAAAGTCCAAGAAGCAGTCTGACCACGTCAGAGATTTGAGAAAGTTTTTCCAGAGGCTCCTCAGGTACAATATTAAGCTCAATCCTGCGAAGTGCGTATTTTGTGTTCCACCGGGGAAACTGTTGAGGTTCACAGTCAGTCGTCGAGGCATTGAATTGGATCCGTCAAAGATCAAAGCTATCCAAGAGTTACCACCGCCAAAGAATAAGACCGAGGTGATGAGTCTGCTAGGGAGGCTGAACTACATCAGCAGGTTCATTGCTCAGCTCACGACAACTTGCAAGCCCGTCTTTAAGTTGCTAAAGAAGGATGTTGCGGTCAAATGGACCGATGAGTGTTAGGAAGCATTTGATAAGATAAAGGGGTACATGTCAAACCCACTAGTGTTGGTCCCACTAAAACCAGGAAGACCTTTGATTCTGTATTTGACGGTTTTGGATAACTCGTTTGGCTGTGTGTTGGGTCAACATGACATCACTGGCCGGAAAGAGCAAGCCATCTACTATCTCAGTAAGAAATTCACATCTTATGAGGTTAAGTATACTCCCCTTGAGAGGACATGTTGTGCCTAACTTGGGTAGCACAGAAGCTGAAGCATTATTTGTCATCCTATACTACTTACCTCATTTCTCTCCTGGATCCTCTAAAGTATATCTTTCAGAAACCCATGCCCACAGGAAGGCTCGCAAAGTGGCAAATCTTGCTCACAGAGTTTGACATCGTATATGTGACTCAAACGGCGATAAAAGCTCAAGCTATGGCCGAGAACTTGGTGGACGAAGAATATGAAACTTTGAAGAGTTATTTTCCTGATGAAGAGGTAATGCACATTGATGAAGTCGAGAAAGATGAAAAGCCCGGGTGGAAATTTTTATTTGATGGGGCTGCTAACATGAAAAGCGTTGGGATATGAGCTGTACTCATTTCTGAAACAAGGCATCACTACCATGTCACTGCTCAGCTTCATTTCTATTGCACCAACAATATGGTCGAGTATGAAGCATGAATTTTGGGTTTAAGGCTAGCTGTAGATATGGGAATCCAGGAAGTCTTGGTCTTAGGAGACTTGGACATTCTGGTGCACCAGATTCAAGGAGAATGAGAGACGCAGGATTTAAAGCTTATACCGTATCGACAATGTCTGCATGATCTTTGTAAGCGGTTTCGATCAAGAGAATTCAGGCACATTCCAAGGATCCATAATGAGGTTGTCGATGCCTTGGCTACCTTGGCGTCAATGTTGCACCATCCGGACAAAGCTTATGTTGATCCTCTGCATATTAAAGTTCGTGATCAACATGCTTACTGTAATGTGATTGAAGAACAACTTGATGGTAAACCATGGTTTCATGACATCAGGGAGTATATCAGAATGAGGGTATATCCAGTACAAGCCACATGTGACCAAAAGAGAACAATTCATCATTTGGCAAGTGGATTTTTCTTCAGTGGAGGAGTTTTGTACAAAAGGACTCCAGATCTTGGATTGTTAAGATGCATAGATGCTAGACAGGCCACGACTATCATGACCGAAGTGCATTCCGGAGTCTGCGAACCGCATATGAGTGAGTATGTTCTGGTAAAGAAAATTCTTCAAGCAGGTTATTATTGTCTCACCATGGAGAGAGATTGTATAAGTTTTATGCGCAAGTGTCATCAATGTCAAGTACACGGAGATTTGATTCATTCTCCGTTATCTGAATTGCACACAATATTTGCACCATGACCCTTTTTTGCTTAGGGTATGGATGTTATCGGAGCAATTGAGCCAGCAGCATCCAATGGACACGGGTTCATTCTGATGGCCATTGACTATTTCACTAAGTGGGTTGAAGCTAAAACTTTCAAATCTGTGACCAAGAAGGTAGTGGTCGATTTTGTTCATTCAAATATCATTTGTCGGTTCGGAATCCCAAAGGTGATTATCACAGATAATGGTGCTAATCTTAATAGTCATATGATGAAGGAAGTGTGTCAATAGTTTAAGATTACACATCGCAATTCCATCCCATACTGCCCCAAGGCGAACGGAGCAGTTGAGGTAGCCAATAAAAACATAAAGAAGATACTTCGGAAAATGGTGCAAGGTTCCAGGCAATGGCATGAGAAGTTGTCCTTTGCATTATTGGGCTATCGCACTATTGTGCTCACTTCAGTAGGTGCAACTCCTTATTTGTTGGTATACGGCACAAAAGCGGTGATACCCGTGGAAGTTGAAATTCAATCCCTTTGGGTTGTCGCTGAAGCCGAAATTGATGATGATGAGTGGTTCAAAACCCGTCTGGAGCAATTGAGTTTGATTGATGAAAAAAGATTGTGTCATGGCCAGTTGTATCAAAAGAGAATGGCAAGAGCATACAACAAGAAAGTGCGTCCGCGGAAATTTGAAATCGTTCAGCAAGTATTGAAACCCATCCTTCCACATCAGGCTGAAGCGAAAGTCAAGTTCGCCCCAAATTGGCAGGGGCCATTCATCATAACGAGAGTGTTGTCCAATGGTACTTCATATTTGACAGATATAGAAGGCAAATGTGTAGATATGGCTATCAATTCTGATGCGGTCAAAAGATATTATGTATGATTTCTTTGGTTTAAATTGTGTTGTTTGTACTTGGCATGTTTTGAATATTGGAATGACGAAGGCATTTTGTTCTATTATCTAAATACTTTATCCTTTGTTACCCATTGGAGCATTATTTATTTCCTTTCATACCCCTCTTTTGGAATCAGTAGAAAAGTTCGAAAATACGAGCGCAAAAAGTGAGTAGAAAAAAAGAAAAGAAAAGAGAAAAGAGAAAGAAAAGAATGGAAAAGAGTGAGAAAAGGAGAAAAGAAAAAAAATAAAAGAAAAAGAAGAAAAGCAAAGAAAAGGAAAAGATAGAAAGAAAAAGAAAAGAGAAAAATCACAACAACAAAGTAATTCTTATGACATGAACTACATTCGACCTGATTCCTTCAAAGGATACGTAGGCAGCCTCATGGTTCGGTCCTATCAAAATAAAAATTCAAAAGTCCCCAAGCAAAGAAACTAGATCAGAAAGTTGCGGTTGTTGTAAGAAATATGATTCCAAAAGTTGTAATTTTAAACCCTTTCAAATTGTTTTGAGCCTTTTGATATTCTTTCTTTCTAACCCTATCCAAAAGCCCACATTACGGTCCAAAGAAAGACCTTCTGATTAGTCTTCGAGAGAGGCCAAGTTGAGTAAGTAGAGGCAATTCGTGTCAGGGGCAACACTCCATTCTGAGCAGGGAAATGAAAAATGAGAGAGTCTTATTAGTGAAAACCCTCACGGGCACTGTAAGGCGATGGAAAGTTGACAGAAATAAAAAATGAGAGAGTCTTATTGGTGAAAACCCTCATGGGCATCCTAAGGCGACAGTGAGTTGAGAGATAAATAAATGAGAGAGGTTTGTTGGTGAAAACACTTCAGGGCACTGCAAGTCAAATAAGGTTGTTGACTTGGCAAGAGAGTTAGATTATGCGAACCCCGGGCATAAAGGTGTGAAGATTGAAAGAAGATTGTTTGAATAGGCTGGGCTGATTAATCCGAAATGCATGTCATGATCATTGGTACCGGTCGTTCCACTCAGATGAGTCTCTTTTCCTTTTCCCCTCTCAAACAGTCATCCAATTCTGGATTTTCTTTTATTCCTAACTCTCAAAGTCATCGCATTTCATTTCTTTTGGGTTTATTTCTCTAAGGTTTTTTCAATGTCAGCCTTGTATAAGCAAGTAAGAAAGGATTTCAAAGATTACTACCAACTTCCAAATTGCACAAAGCAAAGTGCGGCCAAAGCATACCTGAAATAGCATGATGCAAAAGTGAAAATAAGGTGTTAATGAAAGTTCAAACGGTCAAGGGGTTTATGATTTTTTTGGAAGATATAGAGGTTCAAATTGGAGGGACAAAAATGTAAAACGACGGGTTGAGTGTAGAACACTCGGGTCATTCAGGGTCCTGCGTTTGAGATTCAGTCAGAAAGGTAAACAATTTTTGGCCAGTTCAAGGCAGACAGTCAAAGCAAAGCACGGCAGCGAGAGGGCCACCTTCAGCAAGAATCCCGCAAACTAACCACCACATTTTTTAAACTGACAAGATTTTTCTTTGATTGAAACAGGGGCAGAAAATTTTGTTTGTTTCGGAGAAACCCTTCGTAAGGAAAGCAAGTACTAAATAGGTTTGACCGTAAGTTCTCAAGACTGTCCTAGACTAGGGGTGGGCATTCGGTACTTCGGTTTGGTATTAAGAATTTCGGTTCGGTATTTCGGTATTCGATTTATCAATTGTATATACCAAATACCGTACCAAAGTAATTCGGTACAGTTCGGTAAATCTTAGTTTAGTTCGGTACTGTTTCGGTATGGTTTCGGTTTGATACATATAAATTTGTCACGTACTGCTAACTGCTATGTTCTAAGAGCCTTAGCAAGTTAAAATAAAATCGAAGTGCATTCCTAATTAAGGAAAATCTTTCCGTTCATTTCTCGTAAGTAATGTTGCTATTATACACTTGAGACATTGTGAAAGGAATCGAAGGACCTACTGGCTAAAACCAGTAAAAGAAAAGATAATGACTAATTGTAATTGTAATAAGAATATGCAAGGAAAGATTCTGACTAAAAGGAAAATCTTTCCGGAATGAATCAAATGTAAAGGCATCAACATTCAGCACCAATAAACCAAACATGGACTACAAAATCATACTGAACTATGAGCAGCAACCCAGCAGTAGAAATTTTAATTCAAACTTACACTTTACGCAGATGAATCATGCTACCACTAATGAGTAGCAGCAGCATTAAACACAATGCAACAAAAACACATAGACAAACCTGCCAAACAGAATTCAAGTTTACACTTTAAGTAATAATAACTAAAGTGTCACAAGCTCACAAGTCACAGCAACAACATTATGCAAAGTTTGCAAAACAACTGGCTACTGCCATTCTGCAGAACATAAAGTTGTAAGTTTAACTAATAAGCAGGCAAGTAGCAACAAAATCAACTTAGTCTTGAATACGGATTTCTGGAAGTGTTCCCAAACATGAGAGCGTACTTTAGGAGCACGGGGCATGATTGAACTTGAACCTAAAAAAGAAGATAAAATCACAAGTTAGAATATATTTTTTTTGATGATAAAAGAACAAAACTACAAAAGTATATCACCAAACAAATAGAGTAGTCAACTCACCACTCAAGTTGCAACTATACATCAAAGTGATCAAATAATGGTAGTAGTGCTTCCATTATTTTCCATATCTAAAGATAATTCGACCAAATACGTCATATAAATAAACAAGTGTAATATATTATTTTGAACTAAAATACACAAAAAAAATTAAAGCTTACCAAGCTCAAGTTCCTCAAGATACTTCAAGTCTTCTTCAACACTAATAGGATTCTTCTCTTCTCTAAACCAATCTTGAACACAAATAAGAGTTTGCACCCATTTAGGAGTCAATGAACTCCTAAATGAATCAAGAATACGACCATCGGTGCTAAACACACATTCCGACGCTACACTAGAAATTGGAATGGCCAACACATCACGAGCCAACTCTGAAAGAATAGGAAATCTAGGAGCATGTGTTATCTATACAAAATTAAAACAAATACAAACAGTCAAACACAAATTGAGACTAGAGTTGGGTTTAGATCTTTTTACAAACAGTCAAACACAAATTAAAACAAATACAGACAGTCAAACAATCACACAAATAATCTGCTATAATCGCTCTCCCTCTTATTAATCCTAATAAATTATTTACTTTTCTCTAATTTGTAAATTTAAAGTATTTTGGAAGCATCAAGATTCGAGTGTGTGTCACAGATTTTAATTTCTTTAGTGCTAATGTAACCCCAAAAATGATAACGCTATTCTCGTGAATATATGCACCTCCATCTTTTTAGTTATTATATCAATTAATGTTTCCTTCATTTTTCTAAAAGAAATCACAGGACTTACATGTTGTAAATCATGAGGTATAACCATTTCAGATACACACTTGTTTATCACATAGCTTAGCTTTTAGGCTTATCTAAAAGGATCAACACAAGAAAATAAACTATTGGTTACAAAATACAAAGTTATAAACTGAAGATTGAAGAATGAAAAAGTTGTAAACCTGTTGAAGAGTTGAAGATTGAATAATGAAGGTAAAAAAATGAGGAAACAAGAAGTCACGCTTGAGAGACGTCGGCATCGAGGTTGTGAAGTCGTTTTGCAGTCACAGTACTCGCAGTCGCACACTCGCACTCGTAGCCACAAGGTCACACAGCCGATCTGTTCTCTCACTTAATTGAGAGAAACCTAATTTTAAATCTAGTCCTTAGAAACAAGGGAAAGAGATGGACTTGGGCAATTGGGCTTAGTCTTGAGTTACTGGGCTAGAAGTAAACTTAAAATTTTGAGCTGGAAGCACATATATAAATTTGGTATTTCGGTATACCGAATTATCAATGTCTTAATACCGAGAACCATACTGTTATACCAAAATACCAAAAATTTAGTACCGAATTATACCAAAATACCGAAAAAACGAAATCGAAATACCAAATTAATTCGGTCCAGTTCGGAATTCGGTTTTTTGGATTTTATGCTCACCCTTATCCTGGACAATGGGACTTAGTTAAAATCCAAAACATTCATGAGTAAAAAGACCTAGCATAAGCTCTACTTTGAGAAAATATAAGTTGGTTTTGAAGTTTTCATTCTTAGTACAAGACTCAACTGGAAATTTTCAGGATTCTCCTGGATAATGGGATTTAGTTTTAAGACCTTCATAGATAACAAGATTTAGCAGAAGTCATACCTTCAGGAAATATAATTTAGCTTTAAAATTGTCATTAGTTAGGAGTTTCAGGACATTCCTGGATAATGGGATCTAGCTTTTAAAATTCTTTGAGGTTTTCTGGTAACATGATTCAATTAACACTCATAGATGTGCCTAGCTACCAAATTGGGGCAGAAAATTTCATTTGTTTTGTCGATTTTGTTGAAATCTGGCACCCACCTGGAGAACAAGAGAAGACAACACGAGTTTTAAGAATGGAGGACGACTCAGGTTCAAACAATCAGCAACCCACCTGGAGAAACAAGGGAAGACAGTTCAAAGGAAAAGCAGTCGCAAGAGGGAGTAGTTCAAGTTTGGCAATCAGTAGCCCACCTGGAGAACAAAGGGAAAACAAATCAAGTTCCAAGGAAAAGCAAATTAAAGTTTTGGCAATCAGGCGCCCACCTGGAGAGTAAGGGAATACGGTTAAAGTGTTGGTAATCAGGAGCCCACCTGAAGAACAAAGGAAAAAGCAATTCAAGTATTGGTAATCAGGAGCCCACCTGAAGAACAAAGGGAAACGCAATTCAAGTGTTGGTAATCAGGAGCCCACCTGGAGAACAAAGAGAAAACAATTCAAGTGTTGGTAATCAGGAGCCCACCTGGAAAATAAAGGGAAAAAGAATTCAAGCGTTGGTAATCAAGAGCCCACCTGGAGAACAAAGAGAAAGCAATTCAAGTGTTGGTAATTAGGATCCCACCTGGAGAACAAAGGGAAAACAATTCAAGTGTTGGTAATCAGGAGCCCACCTGGAGAACAAAAAGCAATTCAAGTGTTGGTAATCAGGAGCCTACCTGGAGAACAAAGGAAAAAGCAATTCAAGTATTGGTAATCAGGAATCCACCTGGAGAACAAAGGGAAATCAATTCAAGTGTTGGTAATCAGGACCCCACCTGGATAACAAAGGGAAAATCAATTCAAGTGTTGGTAATCAGGAGCCCACCTGGAGAACAAAGGGAAGCAGTTCAAGTTTTGAGGAAAAACCGTGTAAATGTTGGTAATCAGGAGCTCACCTGGAGAACAAAGGGAAAGTAGCAATGTTTAAATCAAGACGGTGCAAGTTCGGCAATCAGGCGCCCACCTAGAAAACAAAGGAAAAACAAGTCAAGTGTCGGAGGAAGGAAAGGAAGATAATTCAAATGTTGGTAATCAGGCGCCCACATGGAAGAACAAAGGGAAAGCAGCAATGTTCAAAGGAAGACGGTTCGAGTTTACTAATCAGGCGCCCACCTGGAGAACAAAGGAAAAGCACCTCAGAATATAATTCAAGTCAGCGACAAAGGAATTTCACCTGGAGAGTACAAGTCAACAGAGCAGCAGAAACTGCAAGATCAAGTTTGAAGATATAGATATGATTCTTGTAATTCATAGATCATAGTTTAGTCTAGCTTCTTTTATTTTGGCTTGGTGTAATAAGGGGTTCAGCAAGCAGTAGCAGCAGCAGCGACAGTGAAATCACACCTTCCTGGTAATCACAGCTACCGAAACTTCCCAACCTACACTTGTTAGAACATATTTTAATGATGCAAATTAATATGCATGTGCAGGAGTTCAAAGAAGCAAAAAGGAACTATTGGAATTGCCATGTCGAACAAGGAAGGATATTATTCTCACAGGAAGCTACCCCAAATACTCACGATGCACAAGGAAAGAATCAACTCTACATCAGCAAAACAGGATTAACTCCATGATTCTGGGAAATCAAATCTGTCGTAATGGAATAAAGATTCAACACAATCTGTAATTAACGAGTCCGATCAAATCACTGAATACAAATTAAAGCTAGAGTATCCAGACAACAGTCAAGATCGAAAGGTCCAAAAATCAAGGAATAATTATGTCAAACCCGTCATTTGCCAAAGGAAAAGATCTGAAGGGAAGCAACGACTAGTACTTTATTCTTGGAAAGAATCAACTCTTTCCAAGGATCAAAACCCTTGGGTTGACAAGCCTTCACCATTCATCCGTGTATAAATTCATAGTGCAACTCCATCCTTAGTATACTTTGATCGAACCAAAATAACTCTCTTCAATTTACTACAAACAAGCATAGTAGCCTATATAGATATGTTGTGTAACAAGTCAAGGATAGAAAGAGAGCATACAACTGGTGAGACATTGTATCAAACGAGTGCTAGAAAATTGAGTGACAAATATCAAATTTGTACTCGAAAAAAACTCATTTACTTGAAGAGAAATCCCTTGCAACCCAATGGGATTGAATTAGGATTCACATTGAATCCGAACCAGTATAAAATTCTTGGTGTCTTTAATTTCTGCATTTACTTTCTGCATATTACTTCGAATTTCTCTATCTGCAAGCTTGCCATATTCAGTCGACTACTAAAGTTTTAAGTCAACTTATTACGATTAATTTTAATTATATACAATTTACCCCCCCCCCCCCCTCTTGTACTTTCAATTGGTATCAGATCAAGGCTCACACTTTTGATTTTTGCTTAATAGCTTGTGAGAAAACGATCATGGCAAATCAGGTTATCGTTGGAGCTCTATTTCAGGAAGGAACTTCTCAAGTAAGACCACCTTACTTCAATGGACAACACTTCTCCCACTGGAAAATCCGCATGGAAATCTTCACCAAAGCATACGATGTCAAAGTATGGAGAGTTATCAAGAAGGGAAACTACCCATTGCCTGCCAACACTCCACCACTCGCTGACCCTGATGATATAGACTCATACTCAAAGGAGAAATTGGAAGCTGTACAGATAAACCACAAGGCAAGGAATCTGCTTCACAATGCAATAAGTGGTGAAGAATATGAAAAGATTTCTAGTTGTGATACTGCCAAAGAAATGTGGGACAAACTCGAAGTTACCTATGAAGATACCAGCAAGTAAAGGAAACCCACATAAATATGCTAGTTCACGACTATGAACTATTCTAAATGAAGGAAGGAGAATCCATCGAAGAAATGTTTGCCCGGTTCAGTAAAATAATCAGTGACTTAAAAGCTTTTGGAAAACCATACACCAGTGGCGATCAAGTAAGGAAAATTCTCAGAAGTCTACCAACCACCTGGCAGACTAAAGTTGTCACTTTGGAATCTCAAGATCTTAACAAGTTATCATATGATGAACTACGATGAGAGCTAATTGCTTTCGAAAGAACGCATCTGAAGAAGACAAATCAAGAGGAGAAGAAGAAAACTGTTGTATTCAAAGCTACTACTGAATCTGCTGAGAATGAAATTGATGATCCTGAAGTTCTACAAAAGGAAATCGCTATGATGTCTATAAACATAGATGGATTAATGAGAAGATATAGAAATACAAATAAAGGAAGATTTCCACCAAGAAGATCTAGACAATACAATGAACAAGACAAGAACAATGGAAAATGCTATGAATGTGGAAAGTTTGGGCATATCCAAGCGGAGTGTCCAGAACTGAAAAGAAAGATCTCCAGAGGATTCAACAAGAACAGATCATTTGGAAGCTGGAGTGATGAGGATGACTCAGACCATGAAGAGATAGCAAATCTCTGCTTCATGACAATTCTAGAAAACGAGATCAACAAAACTTTAGGATGCTGGACAGAAGAAGACGATTCAGACAATAAAAACTGTTTTATGGCAAAAGGAGAAACTAGCGAGATAAGATCTTATGATTGTAAAAGATGCAATGAATTGCAAGACATACTTGACTCCACCCTAAAAGAGTCTCAAAAGATGATGAATGAACTTAAGAGACTCACCAGGGAAGTCAAAGACTGGAAACTCAAACATGAAGTATGTGAAATTGAAAAAGACGTACTTCAAGAAGAGTTTGAGGAATTACAAATGCAGTTTAACAACTTGCGCAAATCCACCAGTCACAGCTCTGTTAGGTCAAACCAGATGACTTACAAGTCGACTGGAAAAGAACAAATTAGAACTAGATCGACTAGTCGGTCGAACCAGTCGACTTACAAGTCAATTGGAAAGGAATTAGCAAATCCTATGATTGCTAATTCCTACTCTTATGAAAGACCTGAAAACATGTCTGGGGTTAAATGTCATTATTATAACAGAAGTGGGCATAAATATTCTGGTTATCACTTTCGTAAATTTCATATGTCCGGATGGGTTTGGAAACCTAAGAACTCCGAATCCAGTAACACTAACTCACCAGGACCCAAGCAAGCTTGGGTACCTAAAAGAAAGTAATAATTCTGTATTGCAGGAACACCCCCAGAGTAAAGCGCAAAGGAAACTGGTATCTAGATAGTGTGTGTTCCAGTCACATGACAGGTGACAAAAGCCTGTTTAAGGAAGTTATAAAGATTGGCGGAGGGAGCGTCAAATTTGGAGATGATTCAAGAGGCAAAATAGTTGGCACTAGAACTATTCCTTTCAACAACAGTTGTGACATTACTGAAGTATATCTGGTTGATGGATTAAACTATAATCTCCTCAGCATAAGTCAACTCTATGACTCGGGATATGAGGTAAAATTTAAGAACACTCGATGTGCCACCGAAGACGAATCAGGTAAAATAATTCTTCCAGGAAAAAGGTACGAAAATGTTTATATACTTGATGGTTTTGAAAATATAGATGGTCATATCTGCCTAACCTCTATGTCTGATGATCCCTGGTTATGGCACAGAAGACTAGGTCATGCTAGCATGCATCTAATTGAAAAATTATCCAAACAAGATCTAGTCATTGGGTTACCTAAATTGAATTTTTCTAGGACTCACATTTGTGATGCATGTCAGATGGGTAAGCAAACTAGAAACTCTTTCAAAAATAAAGACACAGTGTCCACTTCAAAACCATTGCAATTACTTCATACGGACTTATTTGGACCTACTAGAACTGCTAGCATAAGAGGCAAGAAATATGTTTTTGTTATTGTTGATGACTTTTCACGTTTCACTTGGGTAATTCTCCTGTCTCACAAAAATGAAGCCTTAAGAAACTTTGAAGTTTTCTGCAAAATGATTGAAAGAGAAAAAGTTTATCCAATCTCCATAATCCAAAGTGATCATGGAGACAAGTTTGAAAGCAAGGCACTTGAAGATTTCTGTAATGATCAAGGTTACACTCACAATTTCTCTGCTCCTCGCTCACCTCAACAAAATGGAGTTATGGAAAGAAAAAAATAGAACTCTTCAAGACATGGCAAGAACCATGCTGTTAGAACATTCTCTGCTAAATCATTTCTGGGCTGAAGGTGTGAGTACTGCATGCCACATTCTCAATCGGTGTCTCATAAGGCCCATTCTGAAAAAGACTCCGTATGAACTCTGGAAAGGTAAGCGTCCTAACATCAGTTACTTTCATCCATTTGGAAGCAAGTGTTTCATTTATAACAATGGTAAGGACAATCTTGGAAAATTATATCCAAGAAGCGACGAAGGTATTTTTCTTGGTTATTCTTTAAATATCAAATCATTTAAAGTTTTTAATAAACGTACTTTGTGTGTTGAAGAATCAGTTCATGTTATTTTCGATGAAAATAATCCCTTGGTCGAGAAAGGCATTAATGCAGGTGACAAAGATCAAACTCAAGAAGTTCAGGACAAAGAAAAATGATAGGAGTCAACTAGTCTCACAGATGTAGTCGAGTCGATTGAACAAGTTAGCAACAACACTCTAGAACAACGTGTGGAGTCGACTACTAGCACTGTTTGACTAAATGAGTGGAGAAATGAAACTGAATATCCATAGAAATATATCATAGGGGATCCAAACGAAGGAATGAAGACTAGGGCTGCCCTTAAAAAGAAAGCAAATATTTCTCCGATCTCTCAAATAGAGCCAAAAAAGGTAGAGGAAGCTTTGAAGGACTCAAGCTGGGTGAAAGCCATGCCAGAGGAATTAGATCAATTCAGCAAGAATCAAGTATGGAAGTTGATACCCCGACCTGAAAATGTTTCCGTCATCGGAACAAAATGGGTGTTCAGGAAAAAATTGAATGAAGAAGGACAAGTTATAAGGAACAAAGCCAGATTAGTTGCTCAAGGCTATTCACAACAAGGAGTCGACTATGATGAAACTTTTGCTCCAGTAGCTCGATTAGAGTCTATACGAATCTTGTTAGCGTATGCATCATTTAAAGGATTCATATTGTTTCAAATGGATGTCAAAAGCACCTTTCTAAATGGATTCATCGAAGAGGAAGTTTTTGTGAAACAACCTCCAGGATTTGAAAACTCAAAATTCCCTTATCATGTGTACAAGCTTACTAAGGCCCTATACGGACTGAAACAGGATCCACGTTCTTGGTATAACAGGTTAAGTACCTTCCTTGTTGATCATGGGTTCACCAGAGGTAAAATTGATACTACTCTATTCATTAAACGATCAACAGAAGGTAATCTCATCATTCAAATTTATGTTGATGATATTATTTTTGGTAGTGCTAACTCTCTTATGTGCAAGGAATTTGCAAACCTCATGCAAAGTGAATTCAAAATGAGCATGATAGGTGAACTCACATTTTTCCTTAGGCTTCAAATTCATCAATCTGAAGAGGGAACTTTCATCTGTCAAACTAAATATACCAAGGAGTTGATCCAAAAATTTGGCATGAGCAATGCAAAATCAATTGGGACTCCTATAAGTCCGGCTACAAATTTGGATAAGGATGAACAAGGTACTCCAGTTGATGAAACCAAATACAGAGGAATGATTGGATCTCTACTGTATCTGACCGTTAGTCGACCAGATATTATGTTCAGCGTTTGTAAATGTGCCAGGTTTCAGTCGGCTCTCAAGGAGTCACATCTAACTGCTGTAAAAAGAATTATTCGATATCTTATTAGCACAATATCTTATGGATTGTGGTATCCTCGCTCTAACTCATTTAAATTAGAAGGTTTCTTAGATGCAGATTTAGCAGATGATAAAGAAGACAAGAAAAGCACGAGTGACACTTGTCAATTACTAGGAAAGGCCTTAATATCCTGGAACAGTAAAACACAAGCATCAGTCGCCTTGTCGACTACTGAAGCTGAGTACATAGCTGTTGGTCAATGTTGTGCACAACTGTTGTGGATGTCCCATCAATTGGATGACTATGAGCTTTCTTTTAAACCTATACAAATCTTTTGTGATAATTCTAGTGCAATTTGTCTTTCTAAAAACCCTGTGCATCACTCTAGAGCAAAGCATATAGACATTAAAGATCATTTTATTAGAGATCATGTTCTTAAAGGTGACATAGAATTAGTTTTTGTTTGCACCTTTGCCCAATTAGCTGATATTTTTACTAAACCATTGTTGGAAGATAGATTCTGTTCTTTGAGAGAATTACTTGGCATTATCTGTTTTTCAAAAAATTATTAGGAACAAATTGTTACTTTTCAAAAACTTATCATAATTGCTCTTTTTCAGTGCATTAATTACGTCGTCAGACTTTTCCCTCTCTTTTTAGTCTGTTTTCCATCAATTTGTAGCCGAAGTTGGAAAGCCAATCATCACGTCACTTGATCTGACACCCTTTCCTTTTCTGTACTCAACCGTCAAATCTCTTATCTTTAAGTTAGTCCTTTTCTGTCTCTTTCATCTCCACCATCTCACTCAACCTCTACCAACTCCCTCTTCAACCTGTACCAACCCTCTCTTCTTCCATGGCAAAATCTTCCAAAAACCCCTCTGCTTCTACCAGGAAAAGTACCCGCTCAAAAACAAAACCCTCTTCCGCGCCTCCTAAACAAGTAGACTTAGGGTCTGATCATTCTGAGGGCTATGCCTCTTCTCAAGAAGGGTACTCTGAACACTCCCAACTTTTAGGTGACAAAGCCTCTGGTAAGCGTCCCATGGAGGATCCTCCTGCTTCTACTCCAAAGAAATCAAAGTTCGATTTCTCTGCCTCTCTCGAATCCGACCTAAATTTTTGGGACACCCCAAATAGGGATTTCTTTGTTTCTCTTAAGGACAAGCCCATCGCCCATGGTAGAGTGGTAGATCTCGATCTTATGGAGTCTCTCAACTGTAAGGTAAAGGATCTTTTCGTGTATCAAGGATGGGAAAAGTTTCTCTCTATTTCTCCGCCTAAAGTGTATGAACCCCTCGTCCGTATGTTTTATGCTAATCTTCGCTCTAGTAAACCTGATAGGATTGAAACTCTTGTTCTTGGTAAACGCATTGTTCTCGATTGTGGTAATCGATTGTTCGATTGTGGATTGTGGTTTGGTAAACTAGGGTTTTGCTCACATTATTGCAACTGCTCTCCTTTTTAGAACTAGTTCCTTCTCAACCCTCTCTCAACGGGACACCTTCTTTGTCTATTGTCTTATCTCCAACATCAAAATCAAGTTGTCCTCCCGGGTCCTAAACTTTATGATTGAGAGTGCTGAAGATCCAACCAGTCTTCCTTACGGTATGGCCATCACCCACATTCTGGAAGCTCATCAAATTCTGCTTTCAGACTACCCCTATGTTCCTGTGTACAAGTGCTACAACTCTAGAGCCTTCTCTAGTATGGGGTATGTGAGTATCAAGGGTGTCTGGGTCAAGAAGGGTTATAGTGATGTAAAGCTAACCCATGTGGAAACCAAGCCTTCGCCTGCTGTTCTTCCCTCTCCCATTCCTACAAACCTAAATGAAAAGTTCAGCTCCATTGACTCTCAACTCTTAGACATCAAGACTCTCATGTCCGCCACACAGTCGACTGTGGATGTTATTCATGCTATTTCTAAGGAAACAGGGTCAGATGTGTCTAAAATCAGGGTGGTTGTGCAAAAGGTAAGGGAGAATGCGGTTAAAGCCTTCAAGAAGGTGCATGACAGGCTGGATGGAATGAGCGTTGCTGCCAACACCAACTTTGAATAGTTGAAGGAGGCAATCTGCAACACTCTTACCTACTTTCTGCGTCGATGAGATGGATGTGGTCTACAAACATTTTAAACTTGTTTTGACTGTGGTTGGGCTATGCCCGTGGATATTTTTCTTTTCTCTTTTGCGTATGTGGATATTATTTTTGCTACTCCCTCTTTGCTGATGTCAAAAAGGGGAGAATATATATCTTTTGGACTATTAACGCTCTATGTGCAGGTTCAAATTATGTATATACTCTCTATCGTTATATAGGTTAAGTCGACTATGCTACATGCATAGATAGTACCTCTTATTCTTTGAACTGGTTAAGTCAACTATGCTGCCCATGCATAGACAATAATATATAGGTACAAGTCGACTGCACACATTAAGGGGGAGATCAAGTTCAGTTGACTACACATATTGAGGGGGAGCCAAGTCGGCCAGTCCTAAACAGGGAAGTCAACTGTTGTTTATCCCTTACATATGTGTATATTATTTTGCCATCATCAAAAAGGGGGATATTGTTAGAACATATTTTAATGATGCAAATTAATATGCATGTGCAGGAGTTCAAAGAAGCAAAAAAGAACTATTGGAATTGCCATGTAGAAAAAGGAAGGATATTATTCTCAAAGGAAGCTACCCCAAATACTCACGATGCACAAGGAAAGAATCAACTCTACATCAGCAAAACAGGATTAACTCCATGATTCTAGGAAATCAAATCTGCCGTAATGGAATAAAGATTCAACACAATCCGTGATTGAAGAGTCAGATCAAATCATTGAAGACCAATTAAAGCTAGAGGATCCGGACAGCAGTCAAGATCGGAAGGTCCAAAAATCAAGGAAGAATTATGTCAAACCCGTCATTTGTCAAAGGAAAAGATCTGAAGAGAAGCAACTGCTAGTACTTTATTCTTAGAAAGAATCAACTCTTTCCGAGGATCAAAACCCTTGGGTTGACAAGCCTTCACCATTCATTCGTGTATAAATTCATAGTGCAACTCCATCCTTAGTATACTTTGATCGAACCAAAATAACTCTCTTCAATTTACTGCAAACAAGCGTAGTAGCCTATATAGATCTGCTGTGTAACAAGTCATAGATAGAAAGAGAGCATACAACTGGTGAGGCATTGTATCAAACGAGTGCAAGAAAACTGAGCGACAAACATCAAATCTGTACTCGAAAGAAAACTCATTTGCTTGAAGAGAAATTCCTTGCAACCCAAGGGACTGGATTAGGATTCATATTAAATCCGAACCAGTATAAAATTCTTGGTGTCTTTAATTTCTGCATTTACTTTCTGCATATTACTTCGAATTTCTCTATCTGCAAGCTTCCCATATTCAGTCGACTACTAAAGTTTTAAGTAAACTTATTACGATTAATTTTAATTATATACAATTCACCCCCTCTTGTACTTTCAACACTAACATGATTCCTTTATAGCCAATGATATGTAGGCAACCTTGGAAGCAGGGTGTGGTCAAATATTTTTCAAAATGCTTCCCACAGAGTATTCAAACGGGTAAAAATCGCTCGTATCCGCTCACTTTATCTTTGCACAAAAACTTTTCGTGTTTCAGACCTTAAATCACACAGAATCCATGGCGAGTGAGCCCCAATCTCCACCACACATTTCCCCTTTCTCTCCTCCTGCCATATGGTAACCGTTTCTGATACCAAAGATTTCCTCTCCCTCGCTCGCCCGATTTTGAACCATATCACGCAATTGGAAGGTTCTGGAGGACGATCGTTGGATGAGTGTGAGGCGTTGGATCGATTTCACTCAATCCGAGCCCCACATTCATCGGGTGCTCATTTTTAAAAGGGACCTGTTTCGATTTTGTAAAATGGAGAGAATTTTGGGGTAAAAAATCAGAGAGGAAAGGTTTAAGGATTTAGAGCTTCTCATTTTCTCTTCTCTGAAAATTTCTTTAAAAGTTTCCTTTAAAGGTTCAAAGAAGGATATATTTTTTAATTTCTGAATCTGGTTTTGAGTTCCAAAGAGATGAAAAATGAATTGAGATCATTCTATTGGTGGTGAGGTTCAAGTTCGTCGACTTCGATTTTCTATTGTTATCCTGTTGATTTGTTGTTGAACCTCACTAGGATTTTGGGACCAAAGGGTATATTTGCTGATTTTGTACTTATTATAAAAGAACTTTGCAATTTCAGGTTCAATCTCTTTCTCTTCTGCATCTCTGTTTTAAGGTGTTATTGAGCTCCGAGGATTTGTTTTCTAGAATGGTGTCTTTTTTGTTCAAATTTCATGTGGGAGTCGAACTTGGAATTATTAGTCAGTTATGATTCGTATTCAAAAGTGATATCTGACGAATCTCTTCTCAATGGTGTGATATGCTTGAATACGTTCAGTCAGTAAGAGTTGATTTCGAGTGATCGTCCTCTATGCTTTGTATGTTTTAACTGTTATTATAGTGTCGAGTTATTATTTGAGTCAAAAATTCATCGTTTTCAAATGAACGATTATGTTCATCTTTGTGATTGTATGGATTCCTGAAGGGTGTCACATTACTGTTAGTTTAGGTCGATTGGTTCTCTTAATGTTTGCAAAGTTGTCCTGTTATAGTTGGTTGGTCTGTTAACGTAAAGTTGCTCTTGTCTGTTGAAACTTGGAGGTTGAATAATAGGTTTGCTTGATTTTGAACATCATAGTATGAGTATGAAAATCGAATTTGTGATGGTATCAGTTTCTAGTGGAGTTGCTCTCATGAAAAGAATGTTTTGTTCATTACTTGCTTAGCTATTTCAATTTAGCACCTTGAGGCATGTTGAAATCCATCTTATTTGCTTAAGGTGAAGTCTGTTGGACACCTTAACTAGATGGGCTATTGTTAGCAAAATGCGAAGGCATTGTGTCACTGCTTGCCGTTGTCGTGAATATTTCTGCTTGTGTGGTTTGGGTTTGAACTTTAAATAAGTATTGAAAATGTCACTCGAAGTTTTCTGCCCTTAACATAAAAATGCCGATAATGTTAAATAATACTCGTGACTCTTTGTTCACGTATCTAAGCATGAAAATTAGTATGTTTACTTGAATCAACTTTTGAGTTAGCCTGAGATTACTTTACTGAAAATCTGCCATGTTTGCACTGTCTAGGCAACCTATTTGCACGACTTTGAGTGTAAATTCTACACTGGTTAGCCTGCAGCAGCTCTGATTTACTAGTTAGTTTATGTGTTTATCTGAGTTCTGCTTGGTTTTGCGATTGCTAATCAGCTAAAGGAAATCAGTGGGGTGTTTTTTTTTATAGGATCTTTATTGAGTAGAAGTTTTCAGTGAGTTTTATTTCACCAATTTGGGGTATATCTGATGCTTCTAAATCATGTTGTCGTTCAATGGCCCTCGTGTATTAATTAATTCATTGGATAGTCCCATCGTTTCCCTAGAATGGTTTGGCATATGTTTGTAATATCCGGAGGGGGATTTGAGCTACGCGCTTATTTGATTCTGATGTGCTGTTGTATACTCATGTAGTACTAGTACTATCATGGGTTTGAAACCTGAGTAATCTTGCAAAACATGGATTTCAATGATTTTTTTGTATTCTTTTTTAATATAGAGATATTTACAGTTAGCATCATAGTTCTAGAGATGTAAAAGGCACTAGTTAATGTTGTTCCAGGTGAACATAGTTCAAGTTAAGATGACATTATGGAGTTCGGTTCTTGTATCTGAAGTTTGAGTTTATCTAATTATCTCTTTGCTGTCTTTCGTCACGTACCTCTAGTTTTGAAATAATAGCTGTTTTGTTTTCATTGTTGGAGGTGTGCTCGTCACCTTGATCAGTTAATATGTTGGCATTTTAAAACGGTGCTCGTCACCTTGATCACCTTGATTGCTTTTTCCCTAGATAGGGAGATTTTGTGTTTATCTTTTAAAACTGTGATTTTGATCTCAATAAGTACTGTTGCAATTTTACTCTACATCTTAGTCTTGTGAATCTGAATGGTAGAGCTGTTAGCTTAGTTTATTGGGAAGAACCTTTTGGCTACTGTGAGGATCTGAGACTTATTTAATTTGTTAGGTCCCATGAGGACTTCCTTTCCTTTAGAATTTGGTGAAGAAACACACCTTAAATCTATTAATCCTCTGTTATGGCTCCAAGTTGAAAGAGGCAAGCTTTCCAAATTTTCATCTGAATCTGCTTCTTCCATAGAGACCCTGATCAAGGTCCCTGAACTGCCAATTCTTCCATTTTTTTACCTGTTGATTATGTAGAAGTTTTTAGAAAAAATTCATGAACATTCCTAACTTGCTTTAGGCTCGTAATTAAAACATCACGACTACGGGTATGGTTTCCGTGACGTAGTTGAGGTGATTAATTTCGTATTAACTCCAAATATGAATATCCTAGTTCATTTAGTTGAATAGTTTTGAGGCGTGTCATTCATACATTTGAATCATATAATCTATGGCCCTCATATCTTATAACTTAGATATTAAAAATGAATCCCGTAATTTGCTTTAGGCACGTAAATAAATTATTACAACTATGGGTACTGTTCCCATGACGTGGTTGTGATACTTAGTTTTTTTAAATCAGATATAAGTAGGAATATCTTTAGTTTGCCTTCAAAAAAAAAATATACAAACCTTTTCTTTAAAATAATTTGAGGTGCGCCATACACAAATAAAATCCATAACACATGGCCCTCACATAATTACAAAATTAGTTTAAATAATGCTTTGCACTCTCATCGTTTGCTTTAGGCGTGTTTAATTAAATAATTTCCATAGCTACGGGTACAGTTCCCATGACGTAGTTGTGATGCTTAATTTCTAAAATCTGGGGGTATATTTATGTGACCCGGACACATTTAATCTTATAAATAAAATAAACATGTTGTAAATTGTGGGTACGGTTCCCGTGACATGATTCGCAATATGTAACACTAATTTATTAAAAGCGGTTTAAAGGGGAATAAAAATGCACATAGGTTTCAAAGATGTTTTAAAATCAAATAAATAGGCCAATAATAATAGTTGAGCGACTAAAACCACGAAACCCGGGAATGCATAACACCTTCTCTCGGGTTAACAGAATTCCTTACCCGGATTTTTGTGTTCGTGGACTATAAAACATAGTCAATCTTTCCTCGATTCGGGATTTGAACCGGTGACTTGGGACACCATAAATTATCTCATGTGGCGACTCTGAATCAATAAATAATAATCTCGTTTCGATCGTTACTTTAATTGGACAAACTCCCTTATATCTGCTCTCGGGGGTAGGAAAAAGGAGGTGTGACACAAATTTAGACCCAGTAAACTAGAAATCCAGCCAAGGTTTTTTCTAAGTTCTTGCTAATTAAAAATCAGAAGAAAACCAACTCACTCCCAATGAAATAATGCAGAAACATTTTTAGTGTTTTTAGGGTTCGAAAATCTCTGTCTAAGGAGTGAAGAAAGGGTTTTATTTATAAGCAACTGAAAATGCCATGTGTTGAAAACAGAATCAAAGAATTATTCCGTGCAGCCACAAAAGCATCTTTTTAACAAACTTGGACAACTGACTATCCCTCATTGGCTTCTGTACTTTGTGCTAACCAAATGAGGTCAGCTGCCCCTATTCTAGAACATTCCAACATGGTCTTATCTCATTCATACTTACCCACTCTTCAAACAAATCCCTTAAGTTTTTTTGCTGTTCAATTAACCCCTACAAGTTCTTAATGACTTACAAATTATGGCAAACAAAAACAAATAAGCAAATATCAATAGACGAATCAAACAACAAGCAAAGCTAAAAGTGTGAACATCTGGAAACTTAAAATAAACCTAAAATGACCCAATTTCATGATGAATTTCAGAAATCTAATTCAACGGCTAATGACAAACTAACTCAAACCATAACAAAATATTACACAACAGATTGAATCTAGGAGACTGGCATGGAACAATCAAATCAAATACGAAATAACCTACAATCAAACCAACACATTTGGACGTATTTATTAAATCGATATTTATTGAATTTGAATAATTAATCCAAATATATTAGCCCATAATATTTATTTGGACCGGAATATATTTAATTAAAATTAAATCCAAATTTCTTATGGGTTTAAATTCAATAAAATTGTAATTGCCTACACTGCTCAGATGTGCTTTTCAAATTAATTAACCAAATGCAAATTGATTCTCACCAAAAGTATTTTTGAGAACAACACTTCTCAAAATAAGTTGGCATGTTTGGCCAAGCTTCTAAATTCAGCTTATTTTGAGAAGTGTTTTCTTAAAAGGTGTTAATAGGCAAAATACCTACAGCTAAACATCTAATAACAAAATTATTTTGATTTGATAAATAAATATCATACAAACTATTTTCCTATTTATATAGCCAATTTCCTCAAGGCTTAATAGCACGATACTCCTTAGTGAAATGTTGTTCGTCTTTTTTACTCTTTTTAAAAATAAAGTTTACACTAGACAAAATAGTCATTTGATTATTACTCTTATATTTAAGAATAGTCATTTAATTATATTTTAAATATTTAAAAAAGTCATTTAGTTATTTTTTTAATATTTAAGACTTGGCTTTTCAATTCTTACTATTCTAAAATTCCTGCACTTTTCAATTCACAATATGTTTCGACCACTTTATAGTCCTTTTAGGTTTAGGAGACTTTTTAAATTAATAAAATTTTGACATATTAATTTTTTATAAAAATATGTTAGGATATTGTAACGACCTGTCTGGTCATTCCGAGAGTTTTAGCCCTGTATCCCCCATTTCTACTTCTTTATGCGTTATTCAGCTTTATTTTGTTGCATCAGGTTGGTTGGTTCGGGTCTGGAGTGGCTTTGGAGTGAAATGAGACACTTAGTCTCTATTTTAGAAGGTTAAGTTGGAAAAGTCAACATGATGTTGACTTATGAGTAAACGATATCGGAACTCGGATTGGGATTTTTATGGTTCTGGTAACTCCGTTAGGTGATTTTGGACTTAGGAGCGTGTTCGGAATGTAATTTGGAGATCCGTGGTAGAATTAGGCTTGAATTGGTGAAATTGGAAATTTGGCGATTTTCGATCAGCAGTGAAAAATTAGGTATCGGGGTCGGAATAGAATTTCAAAAGTTGGAGTAGGTTCATAGAGTCATATGTGTTGTATGTGCAAAATTTGGGGTTATTCGGACGAGGTTTGGTAGGTTTCAGCATCGTTTGCGGAGATTTGGAAGTTTAGGAATTCTTAGGCTTGAATCCGAGGTTGATTTGATGTTTTGATGTTGTTTTGAGTGTTCTGAGGCTCGACTTAGTTCATATATTGTTATGTGACTTGTTGGTATTGTTGGTGGAGGTCCCAAAGGTCTCAAGTATGATTTGGATGGTTCACGGGTTTTTTGGTGTTGAAGAGCTGCTGGTTTGGGAACTGCTGGTGTTTTTCGTACCTGCGTAAGGGGGAGCGCAAGTGCCGAGGTCGCAGGTGTCGAGGTCGCAGGTGTCGAGGTCGCAGGTGTGGATATGGGTCGCAAATGCGGAAGTTGGGAGGTTGGGCTTCGAGCACAGGTGCGGAGTTTTGGTCGCACTTGCGAGCCCGCATGTGCGAAGGAGGATGAGGTGCGATGTCTAAGCGGATAAGTGATTTCCACAGGTGCGAGAAAATAGGCCGCAGGTGCGAGATGCCTGGGCAGGAGGTATAAAAGGAACTCTTCGCGAATTTTTGCTAATATGTGGTGATTTTACTATTTATTTTAGTCTCTTTTATTTAGATTTTGCGTCCTTTAATTATAATATATATATATATATATATATATATATATATATATATATGTATGTATGTATGTATGTATGTATGTATGTATGTATGTATGTATGTATGAGAGAGAAAGGGGGGAAGCCCCAAATCTAAAAGTTGAAAGATCAAATTACCCTTTTAATAATATATATTTATATTTATTTATAATAAAAATAATCAATTAAAACTGAAAATATTTTGTATTGTGCATTTTCTAAATAGGTGTGTTCTAAATGGTGACACAGCCATAGCGAAAATGAGGTAAATAGCGGATATTTTATTTGGGTCTCCTTTCAATTGTGGAAGAGTTTATTAATTACACTTTCCTAGATAATTTCTTTAGGACAAAAATCTACCTGCAGTTGAAAAAAAATACTTTACCGAAAATTTTCTAAATGACAAAGCGATATGTGTACAGTTTTGATGGCTTGTACCAATTACTATGTTAGAAATTATATTGATGATGTATGTTGACTGTGATTTCTTTGTCTTGGAGTCCTTCTGGAAAGGCTTCTTCAGAAATCACTTTATCTCTGCCATGTTAGGAAACCCATTGTTGACTCTGGCTCATGACCAATACTACAACACATTAAACTAACAACTTCTACTTTATTTGCTCTACCCATTCGTTAATTTCCTATTCTGTGTTATTTTTGTCAAAATTTAATTTCTATGTGTTCGGATAAATATTAATTACTTGACCGAAAAAAGAAGATAAATATTAATTATGTGATGATCTCATGATATAATATTGTGTTTTACAATGCGTGTTTTGGCTAGGAATAACATATATTTAAGATTATAGTTGTTTTCCTCGGAGAAATTCAAAATAGTGTATATATATATATATATATATATACAACAACAACGACAACGACCCAGTATAATCTCACAAGTGGGGTCTGAGGAGGGTAATATGTTTTCAGGAGACCCTCGGCTCAAGAAAGCAACAAGAAATGATATATATATATATATATATATATATATACTATTTTGAATTTCTATGCCAACGATGTACATGGACCGGATTGATTCTGTTTTTATCAAAACCAAACCAAACCAACTATATCGGTTTGGATTGGTTCGGTTTTGTCGGGTTTTTCGGGTTTTTTTTGTTACATGAATATTATTTCAATCTTACTTTGTTAAAATTATAGATAAAGCTTTGATAAGTAATTATATGTTTAGTAAATATGGAAAAAATTGACAAACATATGATCTATTAAAATATTCTAATGGGAGAATTTTTTTAGTAACACATGATAGTTATTTTCTTAGTCCGTCTAACAATAATTTTCCGTTAATTTACGCTTTCAAGGTTAATACATAAGAGGATACCCAAATATTTCTACATTTTCTAAAGAAAATTCAATATAAAGTCTTAAAAATATAAATAAAATTTATATATTTATATGTCGGTTTAGTTCGGATTATTTTACTCAATACCAAACCAAGTCAAACCAAACCTAATCAGGTTTTTTAATCGGTTCGGTTTGATTTTTCGGTTCGGTTTGAATACCCCTACCAACATATATTTAAGGTTACAATTTTGGCACATATAGTATTTTATATTCAATCTTATTCACATTATATATGTTATATACATAAAATCATGTCGATTTTATTTTTAAATTGCGGAAATGAACTTCAAAGGATTAAATTTTTTGGATAACTTCTTCAACTTAACATTTTTATGTTATTTAATGTGAATAATATAATGCTCTCTCCAAAAGATTAAGATTTAATATTTTTTGTTCATGAGTTAATGCTATTAATTTGATGCATTTGTGTATATATGAAATCAAATATGCATTAATGCGTTATCATTATTTTCACTTTCTTTCGTTCATTGTTTGCTCTTTTATTTTTTTGGCAAATTAAAGAGCATACTACAACATGATCGAAATAGACCTCGTTCACGGGGTACTTGAACGATTTTTTTGTCTTTCATAATAGTTGATATGTTCTTCAATATCTTATCTATACTCATAAAATTATCTTTATTTTTGTTGATTTAGTGCATATTATTTTATTTGTTTATTTAAATAGTTTATATGTTTAAATAATCAAAATATTAATAAGTTTTAAATAATTTAGAAAATATATAATATTAAAAGCGCGTTAACGCGCCACCTAAACCGACGAAAAATAGGACTGCCCCGGGCCCTTCCCCACATATAATCAATCTTAGCCCTAGTTTGTTTGTTTGTTTCAATGCTCTTTACTTTTTTATTATCAGAAAAGAAAGATGGGTTACGGTAGTGTGTTGTTGCTGTTGGAAAATCTTGAGCGGATGCTGAATGAAGTGAAATTTTTAGAGGGAACGGTGGAGGAGTTCAAGTCGGAACTGTTGCAAACCAAAGGGTTGGTGAAAGATGCTAAAGTGGGTGACGAGAGGGTTATTGAAATTGTGGATGAATTCCGAAAAATCCTTGTTGAAACTGAAGATGTAATCGATACTTACGCTGTTGATGTCGGAGGATCATCAGGTATCTTAAAATGCGTAAATTGTATCTCTACTGTATATGGCCGCCGGAAGTTGGAGTCCCAACTGGTGTTTATCATGGAGCAGATCCATTATTTCAATGAAAAGTTGGCAAATTGCTGCAGTGTTAGGCAGGCCCTGATCCCAGTGAGCAATCATACTGATTCCAATTGCAGTGATTACCGTTTTGCTTACCCGTTTAACAAGGATGTTCTTGTTGGCTTGGAAGAAAAGAAAAGGACGCTGCAATCCCTTTTCCAGTATGGATTTAAGGAATCCCCAGTTATCGCTATTTGCGGTATGGGAGGGATCGGCAAAACAACTCTTGCATGGGCGATGTACGATGAGCTATTTTTTTTTGGCCAAAGATTTGATGCTTTCGCTTACATTGTTCTGCCCCATGATTTCCATATCGATATGGATTTCCTCTTGCGCGATATCCTTACACGGCTTAACCGCTCGAGTAAAAAACAACAAGTGTTAGAGTGCAAAGGTCGAATAGAGTTAGCCCATAAAGTTTACGAGTCTCTAGAGTCAAATAAATGCTTCCTTGTTCTGGAGGATATGTGGTCAATGGATGCTTGGGTTAACCTGAGTGCATATTTACCAACTGCCAAATCGGCTAGTAGAATACTGGTCACCACTCGTAATGGAGATGTGGCAAAGAGCATTGCTGAGAAGGGGGTCTCTTTTGAGATGAAGAGATTATCTGCCGATGAATGTTGGGAGGTCCTTTTGAAGAGACAGCCTTCCTTCCTAAATTTTTTTAAAGCCAACCAAGTTTTGGAAGAAATCGCCAAGGCTGTGGTCAGCAAGTGCTTTGGCTTACCATTAGCAGTTGTCTGTGCTGGTAGCGTCTTGGCCAGGGAGCACTCCGTTGCTCATTGGAAGTCTGTGCTTCAAAATTTTGACTCATATCTATACCTCGAGAAAGATACCTTAGTATTTTCCAAGATACCAAAGACCTTGCTCTTGACCTACCATTACTTGCCCTACCATTTGCAGAGTTGCTTTCTTTATTTGGGCCTATTCCCAAAAGGAGTAGACATAGAAGCAGAAAAGTTATTCAATCTCTGGGTAGCTGAGGGCTTTGTAGCATCAGAAAATGGAGAAAGTGAAACAACATTGATTGACAGAGCAGAGCATTATCTGTATCAATTGGTAGCCAAAAACTTGATTTGCATGCAAGAAGAGGAGGGCATGGAGAGAGTAGTTCGAAATTGCCCTATTAATGACCTGCTGCGGGAGCACTGCTTATTGAAGGGAAAGGAAGAGAACGTTTTTGAAGTGCTTCATCTAGCATATGGACCGCGAAAGGATTCTTATGGTACAACAAGAAGACTTTCCGTGTTCCTTGACGAGTGTGAAGCTGGAAATGATGTTTGCTTGCAGCAGAAAGTATCCAGTAAAGTTCGATCTCTCTTATTTCTGAATCCTTACCCAAATCGACATGCTTTATCGTGGCCTCGATCCTTTAGTCTCAAGAATTTCAGATTGCTTAGAGTCTTGGACTTCGAGGATATTAGATTTCAGGGGAAAGGGCTTCCTGAAGGAATTGAAAAACTTACTAATCTGAAATACCTAAGTCTAAGAAACTGTTATGTGAAGGAGTTGCCATCATTTATTGGCGAATTGTCAAACTTGCGGACTCTTGATTTACGGGTAAATGATGTGATGACCATACCTAATGTCTTGTGGAAGCTGAAAAAACTTAGGCATCTGTACCTTCCATATTCTTTTCAAGTCTGCGGAGTTGATAAATTGCGATTGGAGAGTATGTTACTGGAGACTCTGAAGAATTATCGTTCGTATTATTGTGATGCCAAAGATCTCTTCAACCTGCACAATCTTTGCAATCTTCGCTACCTGGGAGCATCAGTTACAGAGATGCGACTTCATATTATTGTGATGCCAAAGATCTCCTCAAACTGCACAATCTTCGCTACCTGGGAGCATCAGTTACAGAGAGGCAAGGGCGGCTCTAGGGTAAGGCAGGTGAAGCCCTTGCCGTAGTGCTACGAGCCAAGGTAGCCTTCACTAGCTATACGTGCATAATATGGCTATCAATTGAAGACTACATGTAATGAGTCTATAGTTATAATAAGTGATAGCTTAAAGGTATTTAGGTCTTGTTAGCTGTATACCCTCCCTCTTAAGGCTTTCATTTTAAGGTTAGACTATTTTATTAAGTGATTGCTTCTGATGGTTTGAGTTTGAGCTGGTTTTCTGGGTGTGGAAAAGAGGGAGAAAATAAGAAGGAAAAAGGTAGCCCGTTGAGGATTTGATTTGTTCGTCAAAGTTCCTATTTTTAGTAGGTGTAAAAACTTAATAGTTTATCCACACCATATAAATACGGGTACTTTTATTTTTGAGTTTTTAAAAATGTTATACTAATGCCAAATAAATTTGGTATGTTTCGATTTTCATTTTATACTTTAAGATTAAACTAATTTAGAATTATGTTTCGATTTTCATTTTATACTTTAAGATTAAACTAATTTAGAATAATAATTCAAGTTTGTAATCATGCGCCATCAAACTGTGATTTTTCAGATTTAATGATTAAATCCAGTAAGAAATCAAAATAATCTAAAAGAGGACGATGACGACATCATCAACAACAACAACCCAGTATAATCCCACTTAGTGGGGTCTGGGGAGGGTAGTGTGTACGCAGACCTTACCCCTACCCTGGGGTAGAGTGGCTGTTTCCAAATAAACCCCCGGCATCCTTCCCTCCAAGAACTTCCCACCTTGTTCTTGGGGAGACTCGAACTCACAACCTCTCGGTTGGAATTGGGGGTTGCTTACCATCGGAGCAACCCCTCACTGTTGTTGTTGTTGTTGTTGTTGTTGTTGTTGTTGTTGTTGTTGTTGTTGTTGTGTGGTGGTGGTGGTGGTATATCTCACTGTTATTTTGGCTAGGGTAGATGAGTAAACGTGGAATATAAAGTACTCGTGTTCTTGCTATGGTTACTTTATGTTTGGGGAACAACGTTTAGTCTGTCCTATTGAGATAAAAAATAAAAAATTCTTCGCTGGATTACTGTGCTTTCAGTATCGTCATGCTTGCTGAATTTGTCGCATTAATAATTGGAATTGGAGCTTTGACATACCTGCACTCTGCTATCATTTAGGAATATTCTTCTTTGTCTTTGCACCCTATGCTCATCGCTCCGTCCTTTTCTGTTGACACAATCTCCTTTTATGTAAATATGATAATTCCAAAGACTAAGACAGTGGTTTGTCTTCTTTCTTTGCTTGATTGTTTTTGTAGTATTTTATGCATTTCTCGTATTATTTTAGAACTTAAAAGCTGACGGTTATATGTTAGATAGGTATCCTTTCTGAAACTGACTTATTTATCTCTCTTGTTCAGGTACAGTCATGAAACAAATTTTGCAGCTTGGTTGCTAGACTAGGAGAAGTGAAAGAAGAGGACTATCAATCTCTAGTGTCAAGGGTTTTTGTCATGTACTTGGAGGTGATGCAGAAGTTGCAATTAACATATAGCCTACAGCCTGCTGGGTCCCATGGAGTTTGGGGACTAGATGATTATCATTTTTTACCTTATATATTAGGGTCATCAGAGTTGATTGATCACAAGTACATGAAACCAAAGTCTATTCATACCGATGATATCTTGCATAAGGTCAGGGTCTGTTTGCAGAGTATTCTCCAATGTTGATGACATTAGTGGTGTCCCCAACTGGAACAAGGTTAACAGTGGCTTGCTTAAGATATACAAGGTCGAGGTGTTGAAGAAGGTCCCAACCATGCAGCATTTTCTCTTTGGCTCCATTATCAAATGGTATAAGTTGTTCTCACCATCTTTTATAAGCTTTCATAGATATGTGTGCATTTAGCAGAAGTATATCTATTTTGCATGATGATTTTCCTATTGCGGTTTGTTAGTCCTTGAATTGGTCAAACCTTCTTCAATTAGAGAGAGATAATTACCTCACACGATCTTGTCATGTCTTACTTGCACTAGTTGGTAGTAACACTATTGGGAGCCTCTAGTACTCATGAAAGATAACCGGTCACTCTTTGTCATAGTGGTTGAGGGAGTTTCCTCCACAACACTAGGTCAAGAGTTAAAGGCTGGTAAAGTCGCAAACAAAAAAAATTACTCGTGAAAGAAAATGATAGAAAGTTTGCATTTGGTGAAGTTTTAGGATAGAGTCATTCCTTTGGCACTTGGAAGGCTACATTTGTCATAGACCGGCATGCAATCCATACTGTTGCTGAATATTCAGCCCTCGACTAACTGAAAAAGGTGACTGATTGGCTGAATCATTGAAGCTGTTAATATGAAAGAAAATCTGTGCTGAAGGAGTTATAGATGCTTGATAGTTGTTTGAAACTTGAAAGAAGCAATGCAGGAAAAGATTCAATGGGCATGATGACAGTGACAAACCTTGGAACAAAGGGAGGAAGCCTTATTCGTGTCTTCTAGTCCCTTCGATCCAAGGGTCATTCTTAAAAAACAGTAGACAACCTATTGGGTGTAACCGTGTATCAAAATTGGTACTTTGACAAGGGGAATAGCCTAGTGGACAGGGCCATCCACCTCAATCATGGGCTTGGAGGTTCGAGTCACCAAGGAAGCAAAGTGAGAAAAAACAACTCTTTGGCTCCTGGGTGTTGAGGGATTTACCATAAACCAAAAAGAAAAACGGAGTATCGAGATGGTACATTTGGACTCCATGACCATATCATAGTCTACTTAGAAGACGCTGGTTGAGCCATTCTCATTTTTGTAGATTTTCTGTCACCAACTTAGTGTGACGTTATTGTAATGGTACTTGACATTCAAACAAATGATTCCGTTGTTAGCTAGAGTATCTTACCGATTATACAACTGAAATATCAAAAGTTTCACTTCGTTCCGTAGAATCCTCAAATTTCCTGTCAATAGGACCCTGGAGTTAAACAAGATAGCGCTAATCTTGATACACACTACAGCAAAAATGAATTTTACCGACTATTATTTAGCGGCAATAAACTTATTGCCGATATAGTATTCCTAAAATTGAGATATTAGCGGTAGATCGATATTTACCGGGAAAAGGTGCTCTTTTAGCGGCAATGAATGGAATGGCCACCAAATTCAATAATTAAATGCAATTTTCATTATTTCATCTTTCCCACCCATTTTTTTTCACAACTATCACCCATTACCTCCAAATATTTTCCCTGTAAATGGAATGGATTCAATTAAAGAAAAATCTTAGACAGAAGAAATAAGCAAAAGGGATTTTATCTCTCTCAGTCACTCCGCTGCCAATCCCATCTTTCTCCATCATCTCCGACCACCATCCCAAGGTAACCCAACTCATCTCTCTCACTATCTCAGTCACACACGCACAAAATCTTAATCTCTCCCTCTTTCCCTCTCTCTACTTCTTTTATATTATGGGTTGATGAGATAAGATTTGATGGAGTATGTAAAGATTCATGGAGAAGGGAATCGAAATACACTTTAGAGGATTTTATGGTTGATGAGATATGAAAAAGTTTCTAGGTTAATGAGCTAATGTGACATTTTGTTTTCTAGAAAATTTATTTTTATAAAG
The DNA here is from genome assembly GCF_000393655.2 of Nicotiana sylvestris. Lineage (NCBI taxonomy): Eukaryota > Viridiplantae > Streptophyta > Magnoliopsida > Solanales > Solanaceae > Nicotiana > Nicotiana sylvestris. Next base: position 152,900,917 of record NC_091063.1, on the reverse strand, counting down.
GTCTAATTTTTTAGGCTTGATGGGTTCCAAAATTTAGAGAAAGGAGATGAATCTGGAATCATGAAGGGTGTTTCAAATGATGTTTTCCATTAATTCGATAAAATGAATTAAAATAAAAGGTAATTTAGAGATAAAGCTTTCGAAACAATAGGTTTCCTGAATTCTAAGGTTCTATGGTAAGTTAAGATATCTAATTTTAATTTGCAAGGTAACCTGATTACAGATTTCGTAAACAGCAGAGATTTGAAGGCATTAGTCACAAGGTCTAGTATGAAAATGTATTAGTTTACTAAAATCAGGGAATTGCAACTTTTGTTCATATTTTAAATTTTTTCATGAATTTGCTCAGCAGAGGATGGTGGATATTTTATCCGACATGTTTCAAATTAGAACACCTTGACTAATGCTCTTGGAACATCTCTAGTCACTATGACCTGGTAAATAACTTGAATATTGTATCACCCAAAATCATGTATTGATGTTAGCATCTCTAATAGAATTAAAATTCACAATGCAGGTTTTGTTTTGTCGGTTACAGTGCCTTCTTTTATAATTGCGTCTCGGTACCATACATTTAATTACTTCAAAATATTTTCTTCTAACTTTGTAATCTTAAAAGGCTTTCGGCTTCTATTATGTAGAGTGATAACTAATTTCGTGGCTCATGTTTTCTTTCCATAGTAATGACTTCTTGTTGCTCTTTCTCAATGAGACAACATCATATTCATCTGGGCAATTCTAAAGGTAACCACTTAAATTTTTAATATTTGCTGCTTGGCTTTTTTATCGTATAAGAATTACATTTTCCCCTTAACCTCTTTGTTATGGTGGCCTATTTTTTCTTCATAATATTTCTTAGGCAAAGAGAATGCTTGAAAGTTGCAGAGCTAAGAAAGATGTTTCTTTTTATTGAAAAGGTAAGTCATCAACAAAGTAATTAATCCCTCATTTTCTACATAATTTTTGAGGCTAACTCGATTATGCTTGTAATCTAATTATGCACAAGTTAGCAAGGAAAATCATATTTTAGAGACATGATGTGGTTGGGAAAGTTTAATTTACGACTCTTATTTTATTCTTGGTGGCGAGCCTCAGCTTTTGGGGAGGGCTTCTAGTATTGGAGCATTTATAAAACACGGGGAGGAGTCAGGGTACATCAAGATTTCCTTGAGAGGGGAAACCAAGGAGGAACAGTTAACTATCAGGCGGAAAATAGATACACGGAACAAATCTGAGTGGATTTTTAATGGTAAAGAATTCTTTATCTATAATGAGTGCTTCAATTAGAAAGTTGTTTAACTTGCTATTTTTGTGATGATGGGCAACTCGAATGGTACAACTCTTTCTGATTTGCTTTACTCTTTTTATGTCATAATATGTTATAGATTATGGTTATAAGTGGATGGCTTCTTGCATTTATCCATACGAGTGAAAATGAAGGCTTCTATTTCCTGGAACTTTCTCATTCTTTTCAACATGGATGATGCATATTTTCCGACCCTTAAATTCTTTTTATCTTTTGATTGTCAGATTTCAAATTTAGGAGCTTGGGCGTATTCACGTGCTATCCTTTTCAACTCTCTTTTTTCTATCCCAATTTCCTCTTTCCTTTGCCTTCTTTCCTTAGAAGGCTAAGATTCCTACCAGAACTGTTCTCTCTAGAAGTTAGGCTAATTATTAATATTCTTCTTTTGTGTAATTAGGTTCAAATCTCTTTCAGTCTGTTATGCTTCAAGTTTATGAATTTGGAGTTTTTCTTGCTTCTGCTTAGAGTATCAATGGCTTTTATATAGTTCAAAGCTTTGGCAGTAGTTTAGGAACGAGATTGGAAGGTTGTTATTTCTGTGTTGGTGGTACTTTAGGGAGGAGATCATAAGCTGTCACTTTGATGTTGCTTCATTGCATTTCACCATATTTCTTTAATCAAATATTCCAAGGACGCTATTTAGATTAGCACAACAGTGAAACCGTTTTAATTCTTTGTTTTCTATACTAGCAGATCTCTTCCTAGTTCTGTCAATATTTTTTATTATCATCTTAAGAATTTCATGTTCCTCAACTGGAAAATCCGACATATGATTGGTTGAGGTTCTTTGAATCGTAAGTAGGTTCTTTATTCTACTCTCTGTAATGCCATGTCTCTCTTTGGGCGGATAATCACTTTTGGGGATTAGATAAGGATGTCGTTAATTAGTTGAAAAGAAAATGTAAATTAACATGACTAACTGACGTTTCTTTCATTGTTGATCACCTTACTATCTGGTTGTTTTTATTCTGCTTTTATATGGCTTCTTGGTACTGTGCCTTCTCGTCTATATTTTCATTAATGTGGTGCTTATGTTTTCCTAAGCCGAGGGTCTATTAGAAATAGCCTCTCTATCCTCACAAGGTAGAGGTAAGTTCTGCGTATACACTATCCTTCCCAGACCCCACGGTGTGGGATATTACTGGATATTATATTGTTGTTGTTGTTTTATTCTAGGTATGGCTCCATACTCTCTAAACTTGACTAAGAGAAATGCTAGATAATTTTATTATCTAGAATAATTAGATTTGTTACAATGTTCAGTATTAAACTTGGTTGTACCTTAGTGTTTGTTTCGCATCTCAATTTTTGTTGTCAAATAGTTGTCTCTATTATTTCTAAAAGGTGCTTATCTGCTATTGTTCTGCTCGATTTTCCCAAATGCATCTAGTGGTCAGCTGATTTACATGATTAAGCTTGTGCTAAGTTGATCTTTAACTATAGTGATAAAATTGAGTTGTCTGATACATTTATGGTTTTATGTGCGTCATTGAAAAGAAGAATTGAAAAGGTTGGTTATGACTAGAGGAACAACGATATCCCATGAAATAAAGCTGCGCATTTTGGACGATTGCTTTGGAAAATGGAAAACGATAGGTTATTTATAGAAGAGGAGTGTAGAGAGTTGAATTTAACAGAGCAATTCAGTTTTTAAAAGTTCATTGTGGGAACTGAATGGAAATGTGCGTGACGGATATTTTTATGTTATATCTGGAGCTTATGAGTACAGTGTGGTGTGGCCTCTAACAAAAGCTAAGTTCTGTTATTTTTTTCTCGATACTGAACTAGCAGTGAGTTTATCTATTTTATTATCTACATGCTGATGGCGATTTCTTATTAGCTGCATCAGATTCGCATGCTCTTGCACGTAGTGATAAGTACATTTTCTTTGTCCAGTATGCCTTCTCAATCTAGACGTCATTCGACCTCAAATAAATCATATGGGCAAGTTAAATTGACATGGTTGTGATACTTTTTCATATTATATGCAGTGTCAGTGGGATATTGCTTTGCCAGATTCTTAGCTCGGTGGTACTATCTTCCTGGTTATGTTGTTGTTATTATTCTATTGTCGCCTTTCATCTTTTTGTGCCGAGGGTCTATGGGAAACATCTTCTCTACCCTAGGGTAGGGGTAAGATCTGCGTACACACTACCCTCCACAGACCTCATTTGTGGGATTATACTCGGTTGTTATTGTTGTTGTTGTCACTTGATTTCATCTTTTAACATACTTCTATTGTTATTTCAGGTCATATACTAATGATGTCCAAAAATTTAGCATTTGGAATATTTCAATACGTTGAAGAGCTACGGAAATTGTTTGTGGACTTTTGTATCTATTATTTTATTATTGTAGGCATTCAATAGGATTAGTTGTAATGACATTAGTTATCTAATTCAAAAAATATAATTTTATCTTTTATGTCGTTGATACATTCATAATATCGATTAAGACTTGCTTTATTGCCTAGATTTAACAAAATATTATGTTCTTGTTAATTATTCTATTTGCCAATTCAAAGAAAGTTTTAATTACAGTAATAAGGTTGTTAAATTGTACCTTTCATCTGCCGCTAAAAGGGTCATATTTTTCTATAATATAATTGGATTTATCAATAATAAAAATGAACGTATTGCAAACTAAATCATTACCCAGATGAATTTAGCAGCCATTATAATAGTTGCTAAAGTATGTAATTTTTAGCAGCAATTTAATTTAATTTATCGGTAATAAAACTAGGCGCTAAAAGAGCAAACTTTGCAATTCTGAAAATGGATTTAGCAGCCATCATAACGGCCGCAAATAATTACCGTTAAAGCTAATAGGTTTTAGCGGCAATAAGTTATATCTTTTACCAGCATTTGTAAGAATGGCTACTAAAGCCTTTGCCGACCCCGGATTCAGCGGCTAAAGACCAATGGCCGGCAAATGATATAGCGACAATTAGTATTGCCGCTAATGACCTTTTTTATTGCCGCTAATGTCCCTTTTTGTTGTAGTGACAATGATGTTATGTCTCGGAACTAATAAACAAAATGAAAAGGAAAAGACGAATGTTCTATAAGTATTTAAAATGCATTAGAAGCCATAATACTTAGTCTAAGTTACTGAATGATTCTGATAATTGGACAACAAAACACCTCTTGATTATCCTAAGCTGACTGAACTAAACACATCTTTTCTTATTAACAAAAAATAAGAATCTTTACATTTGTACCTTCTTGGCTGACGTTTTATCCTCTGTCCTGCATCCAATGTCGTTGGAGAAACCAAATGTTGACAGAATAAAATAAATCGGGCCATAACAAGAAATCTTGCTTGCTTTCTCCAGAAAAGAAGACAAGAAATCTTGATTTTTTAACCCTTTCAGGCCAACCAGATCAATCTCTTTTGTGATCTGTTCAGTCAAAGATTGGAAGAAATAGTTGCCACACTGAAAGTTGTAGAAAACTTTGTTATTGATGAGCAAGCTGGTTTAAGGATTAGCTTAAAAAACGAACCAGAATAAGAGGTTTCAATTACAGATGAAGCTATTAATGCGCTCATTTCTGACATTTGATCTTCTTTTTACGGTCATGACTGACCCCTAGACTTTTAGCTCTTTGCGATACTCATTGAAAGTTCTCTCTCCAACTACGTCCTTTAATCATTAAACTCCAAGCTGGTTTCTTCATATATGAGTGCTACATTGGGATGTTGATGGCGTTATGGCGCATGTTTCCTTGATGCATGGCTTTCCTAATTGATCTTGATTTTTCCTAAGGCTTTTACTTATGGTTAGTACTCTGTCAAATTAGAATTTTCTTACAGGAAAGAAACAAAAAATGGGTTCTTGAATTGATGTCCAAAATGTAGACCAGTACAAGCTGGTCCAACTGCTTAGATCATCATTCAATGGTTTATCCAGGTCTGTTTACAAGTTAAAAATAATACAGCTCCAGAAGCATCTTAAAGTTTTTCAAATTTTTGAAAGCTTGTTGAACTGCTGGATCTTGAACTTATTGCGATTAGAGATGACACACCCAACCCCCAAAAACTTGACTCCTCTCTGTGCATATCAAAATTATTTTACCTTTACTTATCCAAAAAACCTCCTAGGGTAGGGGTAAGGTCTGTATACACATTACCCTCCCCAGACCCCACTTTTGCATACACATTACCCTCCCCAGACCCCACTTGTGGGAACTTACTCGGTTTGTTGTTATTGTTGTTGTTATCCAAAAGAATTCTGCATCAGAATTATTTCACCAGTGATATCCATCACTTCAAAGAGATACTTATATCACCTCCCTAAAATAACCTAGTGTCTTGCATTAGAAGAAATGGGAAAATACAACGCAGCTAATGCAAGAAAATGACTTTTAATCTAAACAGATAAAGGGGAAGGGAGGTGTTTGGTTTGATATGGTACGATTATCATGTCAGATTTGGATAGACATGTGTTTAAGACCGTAGTTTGAAACATGGATTTCTAATAGTTAATAGGTAAAATGTCACATCAAGATCAAGATAATATAAACTAGTTTAAATGATTTAAATGCTTAGAGAATGAAAGCGTGAAAGAATCACCAAAGTTGGAGAGGTGAAAAGGAAAGCATGTCTAATAATGGGGTAGCATAGAACCTGAAACTTCACAACAAAGAAAGTGAACTGAAAGACCTAAAGATAGATATTGAAGAAATTATTAAAGGGAAACAAACAGATCGTAGGGTGGGCGTCGGTCCGGGAGGTTCGGTTTATTTGGTTTTTGGTTTATGATTTTAATAATCAAAACTAAATCGTAATAACTTCGGTTCAATTCGGTTTATTCATGTTTTGTTCGGTTTTAATAGATTCGGTTTTCGGTTTCAAGCCATGACAAGAATGGTAACCAAACAACGAAAATAGATTTCTTATTGGCAGAAAAATTCAAAAGAAATAATAAATCCCATCAAATACATGAAAAAGAAAGAATCTTTATGCAAGAAAAATCATTCTACTTTCTAAAAATAGAAAGAAAAGAGTATTATGCCCAACCCTATATAAGGTACCTTAATTATCATGACTGAATAAAAAAACTTCATGTCTGAATAAGATACTTTAATTTCTATTATGCCTCTGTTGCATTTTTTTTTGTTTTGGAAATGGCCCCTGTTTGCATATTTATAGGTTAATTGACACCGAGAGGCATCATAAAGTAATTACCTTATTTGCATTAATATGTGATGTTCTGGTACCCAAGATTGTGCAGGCTATGTCTCTCCTTTAAAACTTAGTTTTGAAATACTACTGTAATACTGTTGGATGAGCTTTTGTCAGTAATGCATTATTAGTTTATTGCTTCTGAAGCTCTTGCTTCATTTGCTTTGTTGCAACTGACAACACTTTCATGTTAGTTAAAATTATCGGGCTTGCTTGGAGTCTTGGACTGCACACCACTAAGATATTAGCTGCGGTTACTCGCTATTACTAAACTTCGATTTTTCGGTTTAACCGAAACCGAACCCTTAAAACCGATAACCAAACTGAACACCTACTGAGTAAACCGGAAAACCGAGACCAAATAAACCGAAATATTTGGTTACGCTGGTTTTTCGGTTCGGTCGGTATTACGCCCATCCCATCGCAACACACATGTGATAGTGGTTCCATTAGCTCCAATACCAATTGGATGGGGTTGGTAGCCCAAAACTTTTAAGTTTCTGATGTAGTTATGAGAATGGGGGTTTCAATTTCTTACCTAAATTTAGTCTTTGATGTGGGGACCTTGGGATCAATCCCTCAGTGGCTGGTGCTTTCTAAATTTCTAAAAAGTTGGCCAGAATATGAAATGAGTATTGAGCTGTCCAGAAATTATTGCTTATGACCACTTTTCCCAGTCCATCGCAGGGGAAGCTTTTGATTCTTCTGAAATAGGACAGCTGCTCAGAACATGCAGCCAGCCATTTCTTAGCTTTTGAGAGGTTTTCATCTTCTTATTCCCATGAGAGATGCACTTGTAAGATTTGCACCACTTGTCTGAAGTGAGACAAACAACAAACATATTGAACTTTGTACTTCCTTTGTTCCAATTATGTGGCATTATTTCATTATTAGTTCGTTTGAAAGAGAATGTCACCTTTCTATATTTGGAAACAGTTAATTTTAAGTATTTCATTTCATCCTTAAGGACATGCTTTTATAGCCACACAGATATTATGGCATGTTTAAGAGGAACTCGAAGGCCAAGGTGGGGATAAGAGGTTGTTTAGGTTAGCCAAGGCGCGAGAAAGGAAGGCGCGTGACTTGGACCAAGTGAAGTGCATTAAGGACGAAGAAGGTAGAGTTTTGTTGGATGAGGGGCTTATCCGTCGGAGATGGCAGACCTGTTTTCATAGTCTCTTGAACGAGGAGGGGGACATGAGCATTGTACTGGGTGATTTGGAACTCTCCGGGAGTCGCTGTGACTTTGGGTATTGTAGGAGGATTAGAGTTGATGAAGTTGAGGGGGCTATGCGTAAGATGAGAATAGGCAAAGCGACCAGGCCGGATGAAATTCTGGTGGAGTTTTGGAAGAGTGCGGGCAAGGCAAGCTTGGAGTGGCTCACTAGGTTATTTAATGTCATTTTTAGAATAAAGAAGATGCTCGAAGAGTGGAGGTCGAGCACGATGGTTCCTGTATACAAGAACAAGGGTGATATCCAAAATTGCAATAACTATCGGGGTATCAAGCTGTTTAGCCATACTATGAAAGTTTAGGAGAGAGTGGTAAAGCTAAGGGTGAGAAGGAATGTGTCTATTTCTGAGAACCAGTTTGGGTTTATGTCGGGGCGTTCGACTACAGAAGCCATCCACCTTGTCAGGAGATTGATGGAGCAGTATAGGGAGAGAAAGAAGGACTTGCATATGGTGTTCATCGACTTAGAAAAGGCATACGATAAAGTTCCGATGGAGGTTTTGTGGAGATGTTTGGAGGCTAGAGGTGTACATGTTACCTACGTTAGGTTGATTAAGGACATGTATGATGGAGTAAAGACCCGAGTGAGGACGGTGGGTGGGGACTCGGACCATTTTCTAGTTATGATGGGGTTGCATCAGGGGTCGGCTCTCAGTCCTTTTTTGTTTGCTTTGGTGATAGATGGACGTACTAACATGCCACATCCAAGGGGAGGTGCCATGGTGTATGCTATTTGCAGATGATATTGTATTGATCGACGAGACGCGAGACGATGTGAACACACAATTAGAGATATGGAGGCAGAATCTGGAATCTAAAGGTTTCAAGTTGAGCAGGACCAAGACAGAATACTTGGAGTGTAAGTTCAGTGGCGAGACTCAAGGAGGGGAAGAGGAGGTGAGGGTGGACTCGCAGGTCATCCCTAGGAGAGGGCGTTTTAAGTACCTTGAGTCTATTATTCAGGGGGATAGGGAGATTGATTAAGATGTCACACATCGTATTGGGGCGGGATGGATGAAATAGAGACTAGATTCTGGTGTTTTGTGTGACAAGAAGGTGCCACCGAAACTTAAGGGTAAATGCTACAGAGTGGTGGTCGGACCAACGGTGTTGTATGAAGCTGAGTATTGGCCAGTCAAGATCGCTCATGTCCAGAAGATGAAGGTAGTAGAGTTGAGGATGTTGAGATGAATGTGCGGGCACACCCGGTTAGATAGGATTAGAAATGAGGTATCGTGACAAGGTGGGTGTGGCTCCTACAGAGGACAAGATGCGGGAAGCACGACTTAGGTGGTTTGGTCATGTGAGGAGGAGGAGCACAGACTCCCCGGTGAGGAGGTGTGAGAGGTTGACATTGGAGGGCCTACGAAGAGGTAGAGGTAGGCCTAAGAAGAGGTGATTAGGCAAGACATGACGCAACTTCGGCTGGCCGAGGACATGCCCTCGATAGAAAGGTATAACGGTCGAGGATTAGGGTAGTAGAGTAGGTAGTCTAGAGTGTTCATAATAATAGTATTGACACTCAGTCTCGCTTTCTGTTGATAGTAGATTTTTGAGGCATTTTCAAAGCCTACTTTTTCTCCACAAACGTATAGTACAAAAACTTGGGACCCACAATTTAGTGAACAAAGGAAATTTTGGTGAATGTTCGACAGATGCATAGTATATCTAAACGTGGGACCCATCTGAACACATATTTACCCAAGGCTTCTCACATATGCAAAGTACAAAATGTCACATATTTAAATTTTAGATATTATTTCTAACTTATTAACCCTTATATTGTCATAAGTTTATTTATTTTTAAATACTAGCATTCAAGCTAATTACTAATATAGCTATTAACTTAATTTATATTTGCTATTTACCCTAAATAATGGACCAAATCACTAGAGTATATATTATGGGAAAAATCGACAATTTACAACATTTTAATTTAGTTACTTCTTGAGTTGTAAGTGATATATCTATTTGCATTACCACCATTAGAAACTGACTTGACTATCCCGCGAAAATAAGAAATGATGGTAACTTTTGTTAATATTTCGTCGAAAAATATTTTTTACACTCACTTATTATTTATCAATTTTTTTTGATATCATACGTGAAATTTAAATATAATAATTATATCTAAAAGTTTAGTTAAAATAATTGAATTGGATGGTATATAGTGTTCAATCTCGAGAAAGTTGACTCATTAAGGATATTCAAGTAGTAGATAATTAATAACTAAGCAGTTAAATATTTGAAAATTTCCCTTAATACCTGAGAATATTGATTAAAAATTAAAATTATTTACATGTATATTCTATGAAATTACCAGTTAAAATATTACTATAATATTAGAATATTCTTCTTTCATAACAGTTTTAATTGCAATATTGGGACCGTGCGACAGCACTAGGTTTACTTCTGCTAGTATAGAATAGCACAGAAGCAGCTCTCCCCTTTCCGGCAGAGGGTAATTTGGTATTTGTAGTGCTCCTATATTAGGAAAATTACTGTTGTGTCCCTGCACTAGCTGATTTGTATTGTTCATGGAAAGACTATTTACTTAATTTGGCACTCCACTGCCACCGTTTAATTTTGCTCTACTTTACCATAATACCGTAATTTTGTTCTGCTTCACCCTCTTGCTTTCTGCAAAATTCGCCCATCTTCTCCTTCTTCGTCGCTTAACCCTCGTGATTTTTACGGTGTTTTTTGCTTTCTTAAACTGAATATCAATTTCTGGAATATAAAGTGATATTTTAACAGAAGATTGAGTTTTTCGCAGATTCACATTTTTTTTGATGAAGTAAGATAATATCATTGAAAGGGCACATGGAAGATGCCAATTAGAATAACATAAATTTTGTTAGCTCCCGTACAAAAGACAAAAAACATTGTAGACTCCAGTACAAGAGTACCTATACTAGAACCAGGGAGCTAACAAAATCCAAAAAAGTGTCAACGCTATTAAGAGGGGAAAGAAAGTTCCAACTGAACAAACTAACTAAACATCTAGCTTTTAGGGAATGTGTTGGAGTTGATATTCCATCAAAACATCTGCCATTTCTTTCCTTCCAAACAATCCAAAATATGACTACTGGGTTCATTCTCCATATTCTTTTGATGGCTTTGTCAACTCTCCAAAAAATTCAGCTAATGTAGGCTTCCTTGATGGTGTGAGGCATGATCCAAGTTATACCAAAAATGGATAGGAAGAAGTTTCAAATATCAGCAGTGACTAGGCAATGAAGAAACAGATGGTTAACACTTTCTGATCTCTGTTGGCACATATAACATTTGTTGACTAAAGTAATGCTCCTTCTACTAAGATTGTCCTGTATTAAAACAGCTTCATTGAGGGCAGTCCATGTGATGTATGCTACTTTGAGTAGCATTCTGGTCCTCCAGATATGTTTCTAGGGCCAGTCCTCTAGTATTCCATTATGTGAGTAGATAAGGTTGTAGCCCTCTTTAACTGTGTACTTTCCTTCTTTTGAATTCCCCAGATGATTCTGTCTGGTTGTTGATCTTCCGTGATGAAATCTCCCAGTGTGGCTAAGAGAGCAAGTAAGTCATTGATTTCCCAATCCGAAAGATTTCTTCTAAACACTGGATTCTAAATGTTGTTCTCTGTGTTTTGAGCAATATTTAAGTCCTGGTTGCAGGCTATAAGGAATAGACCTGGGTATGAATCCTTTAGTGTTGTATTACCAAGCCATATGTCTTTCCAGAATTTCACATGAACACCACTACCAACTTTGAAAGATGTATTCTGAAAGAAATCATTTTGAAAGTTGTTGATGTGTTTCCATAAACCCACTCCATGAGGTGCTGGACTTTTCTTGGGGATCTAGTGATTCTGAATTCCATATTTGGCGTCAATGATCTCCTTCCAGTAAACTGCTTCAGTTTGTCCATACCTCCATAGCTATTTCATTAGCATACACTTGTTGTGAAGTCTAACCTGTTTCACCACTTTTGATTCTCCAATCCAAGACCTCATTGGCAATCAGGGAGGCATCTGTGATCTACCTGATTTTATTAAAAGCACTTTGTTGCCCCAAGATCAACTTGGCAATGACCTTCTTTAATCTTTCAGCTAAATTTTTTTCAGCTATCTTGTAAACACTCCCTATTAAACCGATAGGTCTATAGTCCCTTAGTTCTATTGCTCCTTTCTTTTTGGGGATAAGAGCAATAAATGCAACATTGTAGGATTTTACCATATGACAGTTATGATAGAAGTGATTGAGAGCCTCCATGATATCTGTTTTAATGAAGTCCCATGCCTTTTGAAAGAAGGCCATAATGAACCCATCGGGGCATGATGCTTTATCAGGAGCACAAAACTTTAAGGCTGCCAAGACTTCTGATTCCTCAAAAGGTGATTCTTTATCAACACATTCATCTGCAGATAATGAGGGTAACCCTCAAACTCTGTTGTAGGTCTCCAGCGTTCCATCTCCTTGTACAAAGCTTGATAATAATCCAGTATTTCCTGTTTGATCTGCTCCTTATCTTCAACTAGACTAGATTTTCTCCCACCTTGAGCCTATCAATGCAATTGTTCCTCCTTTGAGATTAGCAATTTTCTGAAAATACTTTGTGTTTTTGTCTCCTTCCTTTAGCCATAAGCATCTGGATTTTTGTCTCTAAGAGACTTCTTCAGCTAGTGCAATCTGTTGAAGTTCCAATTTGAGATTGAAAGTACTCAGCTTTTCCTCCTATGTTCAACCACTTGATCCAAGAGTCTTAACTCATCAAGTACCTTGTTCCTTCTGTCTTCCAACATGCCATACACCTCTCTTTTCCAGGTTGTCAAGTCCTTTTTTAAGGTTCTCAACTTCTGGATGAGAATATAGTCTGGGGAGCCAATGATTGTATAACATTGCCACCATTCCTTTACCATGTCCATAAACCCTTCAGTTTGTAGCCACATATTTTCAAACTTGAAGTAAGATGGTGTCGGTTCCTAGTCTCCACTTTCTAGGAGGATTGGTTTTTGGTCTGAAATTACCCTGGGCATTGCTAGTTGCTTCACTGCTTTAAATGAATCACCCCATTCAGTTGAATGCAAAAATCTATCAATTTTTGGATGCTTGTGTAAAGTTCTCCCCTCTTGACCATGTGTATTGAGCTCTATTAAGAGGAGGATCAATCAAGCCCAGCTCCGATATAAAATTTGAGAAGTTAATCATTTCCCTAGATCTTCTGGAGCAATCAAGTCTTTCACTTTCATATCTGTATGCGTTGAAATCTCCGCCGATTACCCATTGGTCTGACCATAAACTACTAATTGCTGCCAATTCATGCCAAAATTCCTTCCTTTCTGGGTTGGTATGAGGACCATATACCCCTGTGTAAGACCATATGAAATCTTCAGTTAAACTCTCAAATCTGCAGGTTATTGAGAAGTCTCTTGATTGAGTATCAACACAATGCCACAACCTTCTATTCCACATAATAATGACCCCACATTTATTTCCCCAAGCCTTGAGTTCTTCCCATGATACCCATCTGTTGCCCCGTATTTGCCTGGACAGAGATTATTTCCAATCCTCAACTTCAGTTTCCTGAATACAAAGGATGTCTACTCTCTATTTACGAATCAGAGACTCCAAAGTACTTTTATTATTATTGTCATTTAGGCCTTGCACATTCCAGCTTAGGATTTTGACCTTCATGCAGAATGAGATTGGTGAGACCTGCCCCTAACCTTTCTGCCACTGCCTTCTTGAAGACCCCAAGCCAGTTTCTTAAGTTCTGCTTCCCCTTTATTCTTCCCTTTTTTGGGCTTGCTACTGCCTTAGCCTGTTGTTGTTGTTGAAGCAGTAGGTGAGCCTTTCTTCTCTCCTCCATCCTTAAAATGATACCCAAGATGTCATGTTCGACTCCTGCCGCATTTACACCAAAAGCTTTGCAAGATTTTACCAATGCAATTTTGGTCCACCTTGATATTTCGACCTCTGTTGGTTTCTCCATCATTTGCATGGTAAGATCTAGTCGATCATGCCATGGGAGAGGAAGAAAGTCATTGAAAGACTGTGTGGAGAAGTCTGATTCTGAGTCACTTACTTTAGCTGATTCTGAGAGTAAAAATAATTGCGAAGTAGGTAGCTCAACTTCATCATCTGCATCGAATTGGGTGTGAGATGTTTCACCCATTGCTTCTTTGGTCATGTGAGTGAAAACTTGGATCTCCTCAGACATAGGGTCGAAATAATTTTTAATCTGTCATATGACCCTTTAGAAGACATGGGTCATTATTATTCCTTAGCACCTTGCATGTATTATAATTGTTGGGCCTTTGAAAATGTTTCTTCTGCTTTGGCCCACTTGAATAGTACCCATTATAAATGCCCAGTGTTTTGGCTTTATGGGTCTTAATATTTGTAGTAGTTGTAACTGGGCCTTTTAATTTTGCAGTTGGCCCCTTCACATGTAAAATCCCAAGCTGATTTTTAAAATTGAAGCTAGTCCCTACATTAGACATATCCTTGCTGACCTGCACAAGATTCGAGATCTCAGTGACCACATGGTCCTCTGTTACCTCTTCTGCTAGTCGCACTGCTACAGAGGGTAATGTGTTTGGACTGTTGGGTGTTGGAGTTGGTTGGTTCTCCGCTATTATCGAGATTTCAAATCTCAAACCTCCCCAATCTATTCCAACCTTCGCTGGAAGTTGCTTGCCGGAGTTCCTGATGCAAATTCGAGCCCAGAAAAAATGCTTTCTGCTCTTTGTATCTGCATCTATTCCAACATAGCCACCACACTGATCTCCAATTTGTTTGAAGATTTCGAATGTCCAAGCATGGATGGGGATCCCAAAAGTTTTCACCCATAAAACTTCCGGGCAACTATCAACAGAAATAGTTCCATAATACGACGTCCACCGTTGTAAATGTAGATGTCGACCGCTCCAGAACCAATTCCCTGTACTGATTCTAACAGCCTCCTGTCTCGATGGGAACTCGAACAGGAAACGATTGTGGTCTATGGGAGTAACTTTAAGTCCTGCACTGATTTTCCATCTGCCAAGGAACCAATTCTGAATGATTTCTGTGCTTGGGCTATTGTTGAATGGGTCGTTGAAAGTTCCAATCAGACATCTAGAGAGTGGGTGTTTAACTTTTTCAACCTTTATAGATGGGGGGATCGGAATGTCTGGCCAACTCTCAATCTTTGCAGCTTCGAAGTAGCTCCTAAGTAATGGAGATGGTGGTCGTACAGGACCATTACTACTGTGGCTTCCTAAAAGTCGGAGGATTTTTTCAGCAATATCAACCCAACCACTATTATAATCTGCTTCCGGAATAATCACCGCTGATTTTCTGCTTCCTTGCCACACTTCTATTCTTACAAATCTGCCATGGATATTGTAATTCTGATAGACTCTGTGAAGATATTGTTGTTGTTTCCTCTCCCATCTTATGTAAAGATCTCCTCTCCCCCTTGATGCTTGCTTCAAAGCGTCACATACCCATCGTAAATTATTCTCGTCGATACTAATTCTGCTAGTGAAACGACTGCTTCTTTCAATGAGTGAATACCACCTAATTTGAGCATCCCCAATGTTAATGAGTTCAAAGGATTTTTCCCCTGAAATGAAAAGGTTTGTTCCCCCATAGAAAAATCCAATATTGCCTGAAGCAGGCCTTACCAGAAAATTTCAAAAGGATAGAGAAAGAAAGGCCACATTTTCCAAGTCAACTATGTTTTCATCATTTTCGCAGATTCACATTTGCTCCGCTAAGATAATCACATGGTTGAAAGGTTAGTTATACTGTTCTATTTCTTCTCCTTCTTGTGGGTGACTCTAATTATTTTGTTTCAGGGTATTTGTTGGTCTGTTGTTTGTGAAACTGAAAGAAGAGCTTGAAAAGAAACTAGGGTTTGGGCCGATAATCTGATAATTTTCCATCTTTGTTTGTATTTGAATGTTTTTTCATTTTTTAATTGGAGATTTCAAAATGGATGGGCCTCTAATTTTCTCGTCTTTGAGCCACAATTCTAATATGCTTCTAACTAAATTTCACTTTGTTTCTCTGTGTTTACATGGATAGAAGGGAAGATGTTTTCTTCAGCTCACTTCATCTTAATAATGTCTAAGGGATCATTTTGGTTGGCAGAAATAGAGCTATACAGTACTTAAGCCTATCCTGGGAGAGACATTTATAAATCTCACTAATTATTAGAAAAGAAACATGTCTAATTTTTTTTGATTATGTGGTCCTGAATGACCAGGTTTATCTCCCTACATTTCTCTGTCGGCCACTCTCCTCTTTATGCCTATCAATTTAACTTAAGTTTTACTAAATCTGACCATATCTTCAATATTATCTTCTAGCTAAAAAAACTTGAAATGACACTCTTTCGTTTTTTGTTTTGCTTTAATTTTTAATGTTATTTCATGATTTCAATGTAATCATCCTTCTTTTTCCAATTTCCATGCTTTTTCCTTCTCAAATCATTCTTCTTTTTCTTGGAATAAGAATCAGAAATAGCTAGATCATCAAAGATTAAGGATCATTCTAGGACTTTGATGTTGTCTTGACTCCGGAAAAAAATGATTCAATGCGAGATGTGCCAAGATGAAGAATTGGATTCCAATTTGGAGACTTTATGAAACGAGGATCCGAGTAGATTAGCTAAGGCAAATGTGAGTTCAACAATTTCTCATTCAGATCTTTCTATCAATCATGCCATGAAAGTTTGTTGTACTCCTGAAGCCAAAATAGTATTAGCCAAAATAGAAGTATCCTCTGAGGCCTACATACATACATATATATATATATATATATATATATATATATATATATATATATATTGTCCTCAAAACACCTAGAACCAGTCATTTTTCATTAGATTATAGTTTATAATGTTGAAAGTTGATTTTAACTTAAGCGGTCAAAGCATTCTATGTAAATACAGGTGTGTCAACTAACAATAAGCACTCTTTCATGAGAGTTCTCTTTTTAGGTCAGTTAGTACCAACTTTCAGTCAACTCTACGTCATTTAGTTGTTGTCTAATAGCTCATCTGAATAACGTGATGGCACTTAGTGTTTACTTGCATTGTCATCTTTGTTTTATTGAAAAGCTTGAATCTTTTAATTACGCCTATGTTTGAAATTATAAGTTTATTGCAATGCCATTATTTAAATGGGACTCTTAATCATATCTTTGCCTCATGAGAAAATCATCAGGGTAAGAAAACACCGGAGTAAATTTAGGCTTTTACATTAAAATCACAATTTCAAATAGGTCATATTTTAACAGCGATCTTTAAAAAACTTTAGCAATTTTTTTGTCAGACTACATAGTCTCATATATTTCTTTGTGTTATCAGTAGTAAAACTTCAACAGCACTGCTCAATGTTATCTAAGCCATCTTCTATTACCATGGATTATCAATATTCCGGTCTATTCTTACATTCTTCTTTGATTTGTTCTCCCTTAGCTGATACATTAAGACAACGTACGACTTTTGACTTTTGGTGCAGGTATTCTCTTATAATTTTGTTGTTCAAGGAAGATTATCTTGGTGATGCAGTTTACTTCTCTGGCATCCAATTTTCCGCCACCTCTTTTGTTTTCCTCTCCGTTTTTATGGAGATCTCTTGTTGTTATTAGGCACTTGAACGTCTTTAACATGTACAATCAAATAGTACATCTATCGATTAGATCATACACAAGGGACTACAAAGAAAAGAACACGTGAAAGAGTATGAGTGTATGTTTATTGTGCTACTGGTGTCAACATTATGGTTCAGCTAACGACAACCAATTAATTTTTTTCCCCATTTATAACTTCTGATATATGCTTGGAATTTTAGTTTCTAATATACTTTAGAATTTTGAGTGTAACTCTTTGTAAGGTACCAGGTTGCGCTTAGAAGGTGTTTTGTTATGGCTTGGGATGGGCATACATAACATAGAGGTAAATTGGTTGTGGTGCATGATGGCTAGAGCAGCTATATGGAAGATAGGCAAAGCACGTGCAACTGTGGTCTATCACATATGGAAGGCCAAATGAAGCTCTATGGTTGCAACAAGTGCCAAAACCATAGAAGATAATGGAACTGATCAAGTTCAAGTGTAAATATGGATGCGTTGATTTTATAAAGAGAGGAAAACATAGCAATGGGACAAGCTGGATAGAAGTCTTGTACAAATAGGCAGAGTGTAGTAGTATAGATTCAAAATGTATAGATGAATGAAGGGGAGGGGACATGCAGATTCATAGGATGGGATTGACTGGCTGGATTTTGTTATGGAATTTTGATGACTATTTGATGGCTGTAAATGTATTTGTTTCATGGTGATTAATAGAACTGTTAGCGGAAATGTAAAAGAAAGAACACAAGATTTAACGTGGTTCGGATCAAAATAATCCTATGTCCACCAGAGAACAGTTTCCTTTTTATTATTAACAAAGGAAGGGGAGAGTTTCCAATTATACTTAAGAGAATTTCTCTCTTAACTCTCTACTCACTACAATGTATTGTATTTTTTTTGGATGGTTTCTACAAATGAAGGAGTGCATCTATTTATAGAGGTAAAGACCTCTTTTTGATGTCTTGAGTGACATCAAATGAGGAAGCTTCCTCCTAGCATCCACACCAACTCTTTCCACCAACTCTTTCAATTGGCATGCCATTGTTGACTAAACATAAACCAACACTTTCAATCTCCACCTTGGTTTGCGTTTCGAGCGTGCGTGTGAACAACTCTGGCCAAAACTTCTAAGCTTACTGGGCAACCCCGTTGTAAGAAACAAGAAAAATCAAACCATTGTTGAACATACTACTTCCACCTAACAACTGTTCTCTTCGGAGTTGCATCAGTTGATGCACACCCCCGCCAAGTCCTTGCAGTGTGCAAACTTAGCGAGTGGGACTATCTTGGTCAACATATCTGCAGCATTATCGTCTGTGATAACCTTCACGACCTTGATAGTTCCCTCTTCAACAACATCTCGAATAAAATGAAATCTGACATCAATGTGTTTAGTGCGCTCATGAAATCTCTGATTTTTCATTAGATGAATAGCACTCTGACTATCACATCTAAGAGTTGATTCCAGCTGAACCAAACTCAATTCCGCTACTAAACTTTTCAACCAGATAGCTTCCTTTACCGCCTCCGCTGCTGCCATGTATTCTGCTTCTGTCGTAGACAAAGCGACAATCGACTGCAAAGTCGACTTCCAACTGACGGCACTGCCAACGAGGGTAAAGATGTATCCAGTTGTGGACCTTCTTCTGTCAAGATCTCCTGCATAGTCAGAATCCACATAACCGAGAATTGAAATACCTGTACCACTTTTTCGAAAGGTAAGACCAACACCAGAAGCTCCTTTGAGATATCTCAATATCCACTTGACAACTTCCCAATGCCTCTTTCCTGGGCTGGACATGTATCTACTTACCACACTTACAGATTAAGCAATATCTGGACGTGTACATACCATATCATACATAATGCTACCGACTGCACTGGCATAAGGAATCTTTGACATATGCTCCACCTCATCCTTGGACTGAGGCATTTGTAACTCTGAAAGTTTAAAATGAGGAGCTAATGGTGTACTTACAGGCTTGCACGTATGCATATTGAATCTCTCGAGAACCCTTTCAATATACCTCTTCTGAGAAAGATGTACAACACTGTGTTCTTGAAATCTCCATACCAAGGATTTTCTTTGCAGCTCCTAAATCCTTCATGTCAAATTCCTTACTCAACAGTTTCTTCAAAGCATTTATCTCTGTAATGTTGTTAGCAGCAATAAGCATATCATCAACATACAACAGTAAATAAATCATTGAGTTACCAGACATCTTCTTGTGATACACACAGCTATCAAATGCACTCCTTGAGAATTCATGTGTAGTCATGAATGCATCAAACCTCTTGTACCACTGTCTAGGGGATTGCTTCAAACCATACAAAGACTTCTTTAGTTGGCATACGTGATCTTCTTTTCCCTCAGCTAGGAAACCTTCAGGTTGATCCATATAGATTGTCTCTTCTAGATCACCGTGTAAGAAAGCAGTTTTGACATCAAGCTGTTGAAGCTCCAAGTCAAATTGTGCAACCAATGCTAGTAGCACGCGAATTGAGCTATGCTTCACGACCGGAGAGAAAATCTCATTGTAGTCAATTCCCTCCTTTTGGCTGAAACCTTTTGCAACCAATCTCGCTTTGAACCTAGCATCTTCCACTTCAGGAATTCCCTTTCTTTCGGTAGACCCACTTGCATCCAACTATCCTCTTCCCCTTTGTCTTTTCATTAAGACTCATGTCTGATTCTTGTGAAGAGACTCCATCTCTTCAGTCATGGCTAACCGCCATTGTACAACATCCTTGCAAGAAGTTGCTTCAATATACGAGGAGGGCTCCAGATCCTTAATCTCTTCTTGTGCAGCTACGAACGCATATGCAATCAAGTTTGCTTGATCTATAAGGCATTCCGGTTCTCGTGTCTGCCTCTTCTCCCTCCCCTTTGCAATTGTGTATGGTTCATTGACAGCAAGTTCTTCAAGGTCTACATCTTCTGACTCATCTTTAGCCTGAGTCTCTTGATCCTTTTCCTTGGCAAGCTCCACCGGAAGCTCCTCCTGCTTGTCGTTCTTGTTTCCTGAAAACTCCACGGACACTTTACGGGGATCAAGTATAGAGGATTCATCAAAGGTGACATCTCTACTAACTATAAATTTGAGTAAAGACAAACACCAAAGTTTGTACCCTTTTACTCCATCCAAATATCCTACGAATATGGCCTTCTTAGCCCTTGGTTCAAGCTTTCCTTCATTAACGTGATAATAAGCTGGACACTCAAATACTCGTAAGTATGAATAGTTAGAGGGTTCACCTGACCATACCTCATTCGGAGTCTTAAAGTCAATTGCCGATGCTGGAGATCGATTGACAATATGAGCAACAGGGTGAACTGCTTCTGCCCAAAATACTTTGGACATTTTGGCTTGTAGGAGCATACAATGAGCCTTTTCAAGAAGAGTTCTGTTCATTCTCTCAGCAGCTCCATTCTGTTGTGGGGTATGCTTGACAGTCCTATGTCTTGAGATCCCATGAGCCTTGCAGAATTCATTAAACTCTTCATTGCAAAACTCCAAGCCATTGTCTGTGCGAAAATGCTTGATTTTCTGCTCCATTTGATTTTCAACCAAAATCTTCTACTCTTTAAATGCTTCAAAAGCATCACTTTTTGCCTTCAAAAAATGCACCCAAACCTTTCGTGAGAAATCATCAATAAAAGTGAGAAGATACATCTTTCTGCCCTTCGATGGAAGTTTAGAAGGACCCCATAAATCTGAATGGATGTAGTCTAGCACTCCTCTTGTCTTGTGTTTGCCAGTGCTGAAGCTGACCTTCTTCTGCTTCCCTAGAACACAGTGCTCACAGAAATCAAGTGTGATGATCTTCTCACCTTCCAAAAGGTTACGATTGCTCAACATCTCCAGTCCACATGCGCTCATATGACCTAGTCTCATGTGCGATTGTCTTGCCTTGTCATCATTAGATAACTTCACTGTAGATGCATTTGTAGAGCCAACAATGGTGCTTCTGGCCAATGTGTAAAGGTCGTTCTTCAGCTTGCCTTTCAGCATGACTAAAGAAACTTTAGTCACCTTTATAGTTCCTGCTTCGCTCATGTACCTGTAGCCTTGTTCATCCAAGGTACTCAGGGACATCAAATTCTTCTTCAGATCAGGAACATGATGGACTTGTGTAATAGTCCTCACGACTTCATCATGGCAGCGAACCCGAACTGAGCCAATGCCAACTATTGCACAAGTTGCATTATTGCCCATTACGACGGTTCCTCCACTTTTCTCATAGTTGCTAAACTAGTATTTTCGGAACATCATATGCAGAGTTTAACACCCATTTATTTCCATAACTACTATTTGTGAGCATGTGATTTTTGCCCTAAAAAATGATTAGTCCCAAAATCCCAAACAAAAAATTTTCCTTTATTTTTTACAATTTTTTGTGCATTTTGGTGTCATTTTCTGATAAGTGTTGCATTCTATTTGTGCATGTTAATTCTATAAAGTACAAAAATATGCATTTTGCGTTTAGGTTTTAGTATCAATTAAGGGTTAATTGTGTTAAAAAAAACAAAACATGAAAATCACAAAAATTAGTCACTTTCGCATTTTAATGATTTTTACTATGAATTTGTCATGAAATAGTTCTTAAACAATTTTAGGAATTAGTCAGTTTAGGTTTGAAGTATATTAGGATTTTTATTTTAATTGTTGCAATTCTATAAAATCAGAAAATATAATTACAAAATTACAAAGTAGAAAATAAATAGATAAAATGAAATAAAAAAACAAGGAAGGAAATTGAGTGAGAGGCAAAGGGCTGGCAAATTTTGGGCCAATTTAAAAGAATTTTTAGGCCCAAACGCCTTAAACCCATTCCAAATCAGCCCAGCCCAAGTCCCCAACCCGGTCCCCCTCCTAGTAAGTCCAAACAACGTTGTTTCCCCATCATCTAACCACGACCGTTGGATCTCATCAATCCAACGGTTCGGATCTAACTAGGTTACCTGTATATAAATGTCCGAAACTTCCCCCTACCCCCATTTGCCTCGTCTTCCTCACCCCACCCCTCCTCTCAAAACCTAATCCGCGCCGCCCTAAATCCCTCGCCGGCGGTGAACGCAACCTACGCCGTTCACCCCCAGATTAACACCACAGATCCTCCTCACTCTCCTCTTTCCATTGCACCCACTGGTTCCCCTCGAATAAGGTCGGAGCTCGTCGAATCTTCGATTGAAGTTTCCAGTCAAATCGAAGGTTCATCCAAATCAGCCCAAAATCACACCACACAACCCCCGGCCCTCCCTCAACACCAATCCATGTTTATTTTCCTTCAAATCACTGTGAAACGGTTCGAATCTTAGATCTGAGAATCTCTGGCCAAAACCCTAAACCAAATCTTTGTGATTTCGAACCGTAGTATCCTTAACCATGTGTTCTCTTGTAAGAACACATGGTTAGGGATGTTACGCGTCAAAAATCTGAAAGGATTTAGACGTTTCTGACTGGCCGGAGTTCCTTGTGCCTCTGTGAGTTTTACTGTTTCCTTTTTACTCGCATGTTTGAAGTTTTATTTACAGTTTTTGTTTCGTTAATTTTTCTGATAATTTTACGATTTATTTGTATTAGTTTAGTTCTGTCAATTGTTGATTAGTTCTGAGTTGATATTTGTTTGAATGATTGTGAGTTTACGAGTTAAGAATTAATGTCAGTTCATTTAATGTTGTTCATGTTAGCTTAAGCTTAGTTTGATTTCATTTAGTTTGATTGAGCTAATATAATTGAACAATTGGGTTTGGTCAGTTGATTAATTGTTTTCTGAGTGCTAGTTAATCATTCTCAATTAGTTTTAGATTGGATTAGGGTATTGGTTATAGCTGTTAATGATGAGGGTAGGTTCAGTAACTTTGAGGGGCTTTCAGGGGTAATCTGGGTATGGAAAAGGGTCGTTCTGATAGGAATAGTAATATCAAGGTATATAGAAGGGCGGTATAGGTATTGTATGGGTAGAGGAATACCCGAGGGCCTTCTAGAATGGGGTACAAGTGTAGATTTTAATAATTATAATGCATTTACTTGTTTAGCAAGTTAAAAATAGAGGGACCAAACTGAAAATAGGGAGGGGACTGATTAGAAAATCAGAATCTGATCTATTCTCTTTGGGGTTGCCTATAAAAGGGCATGAAATGCCTTGGGAAAGGGGGCTGCTTCTGCTTCTGCCTTTCAGCTCTAAGCTCAAAACCCCCCACCAAAAATTCTCCTCCCTGCTTTCAATTTCAGCTGACATTTTAATTCCAAGTCTATTCAGAAAACAAAACATCAAAAAATGAAGCAATCAAAAACAATCTTATAGTTTCATTATTAGTTGGATTTCAGCTGGGTTTTGGGTTTAACAGTATCGCAGAGGTGTTTGGGTGCAGCTGTGAGGGTTAGAAGTATATTTGAAGTATGTGTTGAATTGATCTGTGGAGGCTGCCTGTATTTCTGATTTTCAAAAGTATTTTCTGGCATGTATTGTGGTATATATTGCTGAGTTTGCTGCTATTGCTGTTGCAAGTAGCTGACTCCTCTCCTTCTCTCTATTTACATTTCAATTTCCAGGTACTTGTTCTGTAGCTCTCAAGTCTATGGAATTGAAGTAAACATGTTGTCTGAAGTTGATCTCTGAATTCTTCATGTTTTTGTTTGACTTAATGTATAAAATAATTAGCTTACTCATGTCATTTGGGTACTAGACTAATCCTGGTTTGTATAAATTGGACTGATGAACTGTCAAGCATGAGTTTGTTCATTTTGATTAGTAAGTGGGCACTTAGGTATTTAGATTCATGTATGTAATCAAGGCTGTGGACTGTTTAGACTGTGCATTTCATGTTTATGCAATTGTAGTTTTCAGTTTGTTTAAGTTCCACAGTCTGCTGAAGTTAAATCTGCAAAGTTGTAATTGATTTTGAGTTCAATACACATGACTGCTTTTAATTTTGGTCTAATATGAATTGTACATTCAACAGCTTCATACTGGGCCAGTTTTGGGCCTGGCGTATTAACAGGTAGCCCAGATTTTGGTTAGGTGATAAATCGAATTAGGGCCTAGGTGCATTAAGGTTTAAGAATTTAGTTAAATGAAAAGGTGCCCCAAGGGCTCGATCCCTGGGCTGTACAATGGCCTGTCAATAAGTTAAAAGTCTGGCCTGCGTTAGGCCTAGTGCTTAGAGCTCCAGAAGTCTGCGCCTGCAGCATATGCAATGACATGATTTGGACCTTATGGGCTTAGAGCCCATTTTCTCAGCATTTCTGCCTGAATGTTCAAATTCAAAGTTAACGAAATATTGGCCTTAACCAATTAGGATCCTTAAGTAATTAATAGCATAATTATCTCACTGTTTAGATTTGGAAAGGTTGTTTAGCGAATTTCACTACCTTACTCAAAATAACAATACGTTAGAATCTTTAGGCGCGATTTTAATTAAAGTACCTTCTTAAACTCGGGTGCGCATTGATGCGACCCAAATCCAAATCTCGATGAAGTCGAAATGTGTTGGCAATTACGGGCGCATTGATTGCGACGGGGTTCGAAACGCGTTTTCGCGACATCGTAATTCTTAAAAAAATAAATAATAATAAAAGCGGTTTACAAATAAAAACACATAAGTTAACATGTATTAAAATCAGATAAAATCGAATACAACAGTTAAGCGACCGTGCTAGAACCACGGAGCCCGGGAATGCCTAACACCTTCTCCCGGGTTAACAGAATTCCTTACTCGGATTTCTGGTTCGCGGACTGTTAACAGAGTCATATTTTTCCTCGATTCGGGATTCAACCGGTGACTTGGGACACCATTAATCTCCCAAGTGGCGACTCTAAATAATTAATAATTAAATCCCGTTCCGATTGTCCTTTAAATGGAAAAACTCCTTTACACTCTTCCGGGGGTGTAGGTGTAAAAAAGAGGTGTGACACTATTATTATTACACGATGTTGTTAGTACATAATCATTATCAAAATCATGTACCTGTTCAACTGTAGATGCACTCGCCTTTTCCTTGGACTTTGGCATTGGGAAATCTCGTTCAAAGTGCCTCTTCTTGTTACAACCCCAACACTCTGTATTCTTCTTGTTCACACGAGACATTGATATGTGCTTTGATTTGCTCTTTCCCTATTGGCTAGTCCGGCCTCTCACAAAGAGCCCACTTGCCTGGTCATCTCTATCTCCTTCAATGTGCCTCCGCACATCACTAGAGTTAAGTGCCTGCCGCACTTGCTCAAGCTTGATAGGCTCCTTGCTATACATCATTGAATTCTCAATATCACGATATCCTGAAGTCAATGAAAATAGCAAAGCACATGCAAGCGTCTCCTCCTCCCTTTTTAATTCCTGCAATCTGTAAGTCCATGACAAGTTTATTGAACGCATCTAAATGATCTTGTAACGAAGTACCTGACCCCATCTTAAATGTGTGAAGACGCCGTTGTAACAACATCCTTGTTGTCACTGATCGGTCTTGGTATAGCCCTTCTAGCTTTTCCCATAACTGTTTGGCCGTCTCTTCGGTACCCGTACTCACTTCACAAAGCACGTTAGGTGCAAGGGATAGTTGGATTGCACTCAATGCATCCCCTTCAATCTTCTCCTTGTCGGGAGCTGATATATCCTTAGGATACTTTCCGTCAATAGCATGGATTGAACCTTCCCTCCGCAGTAACGCCATCATCTGGATCTTCCAGATATTGAAGTTGTTGCGTCCACTGAATCTATCAATTTCAAACTTCATGGAACTCATCTTTGCTTGTTCTTCCTCCTTGGATCGTTAAAGAATCATGTTGCTCTGATACCAATTGTTAGCGAAAACGTAAAAGAAAGAACACAAGATTTAACGTGGTTCGGATCAAAATAATCCTACATCCACCAGAGAACAGTTGCCTTTTTTATTATTAACAAAGGAAGGGGAGAGTTCCCAAGTACACTTAAGAGAATTTCTCTCTTAACTCTCTACTCACTACAATATATTGATATTATTTTTGGGATGGTTTCTACAAATGAAGGAGTGCATCTATTTATAGAGGTAAAGACCTCCTCTTGATGTCATTGGTGACATCAAACTACCTCCTCTTGATTTCACGGGTGACATCAAAGGAGGAAGCTTCCTCCTAGCATCCACACCAACTCTTTCCACCAACTCTTCCAATTGGCATGTCATTGTTGACTAAACATAAACCAATACTTTCAAGAACTTTTTATTTCCACCAAAAAAGGGTCTATGCTCTTTGTATATGCTTCTTAATGTTAGTTGATGATAACGTACTCTCTCATGCATCAATTGTGCTTATAAAAAGTGAGACCTCTCTCATGAATTAGTGATAATTTTATTTTCCCAGAAAAGAAAGTTACAACAGGCGTGGTACTCATTTGGATAAGAATTAGTCATCAATTCTCAAATATTATTGGTTGTCCACTATCTTTGAAAAAATCAAGAATTACAACTTCCTGCTCCTTCAATCCCACTAAATTACAGCACTTGTGTTTTATGAAAGATTTGCACACAGTAGTAAACCAGACACATAATCTGATCCACAACCATTACATTATATGAGATTAAAGAAGATCATAACGAGTATACAAACACCACTAGCAAAATTTAGTAATAAAACGTCGCTGTATATATAATTTTCCCTTGTGCTTGAGTTTTGACATTCATATAGTATTTTGCCAAAATAAAATACAATATAATACAAAATGTTGCGCATGTGCTTGCACATGCTTATCTTATCTATTTAGTATATATTTAAGTGTAAAAATTGCATGAGGCGCCCTATTTGGTCGCCCCCTTTTTAACTTATACTAGTCTTGTATTTTCGTTTGCATCCGTACTCATTTTTTTGTTAAAAGTATTTTAAAAAGATGATTTTGTTCTTCTTTAATAAAAAAACTATTGACAAACTATAGGACAAAAACTTAAGCATGTTTAGGCTGAAGTTTTAGCAAATTAACTAAAAAACTTCAGCTTGTTTAGGGTGAAGTTTCAGATAAAACTCAAGATAATATTGCAGACTGCGTTACAAAACTTCAGCATATTGGTATGAAGTTTTAGCAAATGAACTAAATAACTTCAGCATCCATTAGCAAAAACTCTTTAGAAAATACTGCAAGACAAAAACTTAAGCATGTTTAGTCTGAAGTTTTAGCAAATGAACTAAAAAACTTAAGCATGTTTAGTATGAAGTTTTAGCAAATGAACTAATAAGCATGTTTAGTCTGAAGTTTTAGCAATGAACTAAATAACTTCAGCATGTTTAGACTGAAGTTTCAGATAAAACTCATGACAAACTGTAAATTGCAGGATATATAACTTCAGCATGCATTAGCATGAAGTTTTAGCTTCAACAAGAAACAACTTCATGCTATATTAGCATGAAGTTTTAGCTTCAACAAGAAACAACTTCATGCTACATTAGCATGAAGTTTTAGCTTCAATGTGAAACAACATCATGCAATTGTGATTCTGAAGATGAATCTGGATACGTTTCTAATTTTTTGATAAAGCTGCTGAGAGGAGAGGAGGAGATCTTTTTTCACGAATGAGGTTGCAGATCACGCGATTAATGCGTGATGCAGGTTTTATATCTTTTGTCAGGTACGGATTTTTCGCCAACTGGCTACCAAATCAATAATTTTAAAAAATAGGGTACATGTTAAAAGGTTTCAGAAATATAGGGTATGGTTGCGAATCCCTCTATATAAGTGTGAAGCCACAAAGTAAAAGGTAAAAGACCAAATTGTCCATTAAAAGTTGAATGACCTTTCTATCCTTCAATCAAGCATTAATATAACCTTTTGTACAAAAATGTAATTATTCATTCTAATAATATTCCATTAGATATAAATATTATATAATAAACTAGTAAATTTACTCGCGGTTCGCGCGATTATAAAAAAATAAAAAAATATCAATCTTGATTAATCAAATAGTTTTTTCATAATTTTTCAAGGAACTATTATAATGGGCAAAACTACATTAACATTTAATAATTAAAAATTTTTTACACTACCCGTGTATATCAATTAAAACTCTCAATTTTACTCACTTGAAAGTGAAGGCCCAAAATTCATGTCAAGTCTGAAGCTTCATCCAAATGAAGTGATTCCTCCATATTTTTGTACTTTTAAAAAAAATATATATGTATATGTATATAATTTATACATGAGAAACAAAAATACTGTAAATAACAAATTAAAAAATAAGAATTAGAAAATATGCATTGTATTATACTAATGAAATTTTGTTTGAGGAATCAGAAGGAAAGACTGGGTTGAGAATTTGCGAAGAAACTTAAAGAGGGTAGGCAAGGAAGAAAGAGATAACGACGCTAAAAGAAAAATAGCTCCAATTTTTGTTTTCTTACAGTTAGGGGTGTACATGGATCGGGTTAGTTTGGTTTTTATTAAAACCAAACCAAAACAACTATATCAGTTTGGATTGGTTCAGTTTTGTCGGGTTTTTCGTATTTTTCTGTTACATGAATATTATTTCAATCTTACTTTGTTAAAATTATAGATAAAGCTTTGATAAGTGAATATATGTTTAGTAAATATGGAAAAAAATTGACAAACATATGATCTATTAAAATATTCTAATGGGAGAATTATTTTAGTAACACATGATAGTTATTTTCTTAGTTGTCTAACAATAATTTTTCGTTAATTTACGCTTTCAAGGTTAATACATGAGAGGATCCTAAATATTTCTATATTTTCTAAAAATTATTTACTATAAAAGTCTTAAAAATATAAATAAAATTTATATATTTATATGTCGGTTTGGTTCAGATTTTTTTTACTCAATACGAAACCAAGTCAAACCAAACCTAGTCAGGTTTTTTAATCGGTTTGGTTTGATTTTTCGATTTGGCCAATCGACCCGATAATTCGGGCTTGTGTAAAACATTTTGGAGTTGATAAGTGGTGATCACACATATGGGATGACACTGAAAATATGTCTTTAGTTTTCTAGATGCGCTTATTAATGCAAGTGCTAATTTCTCTAAGTGTTGATACCTAGTTTCAGCATCTCCTAAGGTCCGACTTACGTAACAAACAGGAAATTGCGTACCTTGTTCTTCTCGAACTAACACACCACTTACCGCTATCTCGGATAATGCCAAGTATAGGTACAACTTCTCATCTGTCTTGGCAAGTATGGAGCAGAGGTGGGCTCGATAGGTATCGTTTCAATTCCTTTAATGCTTGTTGACATACCGGGGTCCACATAAAATTATTTTTCTTTTTGAGTAAGGAAAATAACCTGTGGCTTTGGTCTAATAACCTCGAAATGAATCAGCCTAGGGCAGCTATCCGTCCGGTTAGCCTCTGAGCAGCTTTCATGTTGTCCACGATGGTGATGTCCTCAATGGCCTTAATCTTATCGGGGTTGATCTCGATTCCCCGATTTGACACCATAAGTCCGAGGAATTTGCCCGACCCGACCCTAAAAGCACACTTTTCGAGGTTAATCTTCATGTTAAACTTCCTCAAGATTTCGAATGTCTCCTGCAAATGGGTCAAATGGTCCTCTACGCGCAGGGACTTAACTAACATATCATCAATGTAAACTTCCATTGATTTACCTATCTGTTCTTCGAACATCTTGTTAACTAGGCATTGATATGTAGCTCCCGCATTTTTTAGTCCGAAGGGCATTACATTATAACAGTAGGTCCTAGACTTAGTGATAAAAAAAGTCTTTTCCTGATCCTTCGGGTCCATTTGGATCTGATTGTACCTAGAATATGCATCGAGAAAGATAAGTATCCCGTGGCTGGCTATGGCATCGATCAAATGATCGATGTTAGGCAAGGGAAAAGAGTCTTTTGGACACGCTTTATTCAAGTCCTTATAGTCTATACACATTCTAAGTTCCCCCTTTTTTGGGGACCACGCTACGTTAGCTAACCATTCGGGATACTTTACTTCCCGAATGGACCCTATTTTAAGAAGCTTGGTTACCTTATCTTTTATGAAGGCGTGCTTTACCTTGGACTGAGGCCTTCTCTTTTGATTTACCAGTCTAAACTTGGGATCCAGGCTCAGCCAGTTGTAAGCACGTGATTTTTGCCCTATATGAGAATTACTCCCAAAAATCCAAAAATAAAATGATTTTTCTTTGGTGTGCAATTTTGTGATATTTTGTGATATTTTGAATAATTATTTGTATTTGTTTGTGCGTGTTTATTTGATAAATTAATAAAAAATACAAAAATATGTCGCATTTTGCATGTAGGATTTAATTCTATAGTTGTTAGTAATTAAATTTGTTTTACAAAAATTAAAAATTACAAAAATAGGCATCGTTTGCATTTTTAGCATTTAATGTCCAAATATACAATTTTATGCTTAATTAATACTTAATTGTGCGTTAATTATTATTGGGAGTTAATTTGCACTTTTATAACTTAATTTAGTTCTTAATAATAGTTTAAGTATTTTTATAATTTAGTTTTAGAAAAATAAAAGAAGAAAAGAGAGCGAAAATATAAAGAAAGTCGGAATTGGGCCTTTTCTTCAACTTCAAGCCACAGGCCCAAAAAATGGCCCAATCTTCCCTACGACCCAGTCCAATTCGAACTGGGTCGACCCAGTCCATAACCCAAAAGACCCAAACCCCTTTGTCTTACCTTTTACAACACAAAACAAAAGAAAAAAAAAAGAAAAAACCCTAAAAAATAAGAAAAAGACCCGCCCCCCTATCTTCCTTCTTCTTCTATTCTTCATCTTCCCAAAGGCTCCAAAACTCCATCAATGGCTGCCCTCAACCAACTACTTTCGCTTTCTTCTTCCTCGACCAAACGACACAAGTCCCTCGATCTCCAACGACCCACCATAACACCGTCGCTACCATAGCTTCATCTCTTTTGTCAAGCTCAAAGCTTGATCGACCATGGCTTCCCTTGCATCGTCTTCTTCAACTACCCAGCTGCGTTGGTGATCCAAACAAAAGCTAACGAACAGCTCGTCACCACTGTTGCTCCTTCTGCCTCACCATCCATCGCGACTTTATCTTCGTCGTTCGACGTCAAGCTCGAGTTTGAGCTCGACGTCCATGGCAGCCCTCAACCGCACGTCCAAAAGACCAGTTGTTCAAGCTTTTCCTTCTCCGACCATGGATGACCCTAGCTGCCTCGTCTGCTGCTGCCCGCGCCAGCTTCTTGACGTAACCAAACACGTCGCCGCTACTTCTCCTCCTTCCTCCGAGCTGCTGTCGCGGTGTTGCTTCCCGTTCCACCTTCTTCTTCACTTCCGGCTGCTGCTACTTCTGTGTCAACCTCGCCGTCCAGCTGCTGCCTCATCGAACAACCATGGCCAGTCTCCATCGTTGCTTCTTCTGCATTCAGTTTTCTCGCAAACAAATTAACTGCTTCCGTTCATCACTTCTGCCTTCGTTTGATCGAGTTCTAGTTGAGGTCGTCGAGCGTAGTTTTGAGTTCGTCAAGTTTACAAGGAAGGTGAGTTCGTCGTTGAGTCCGAACAGACTTATGCCCATTCGAGGTTTGTCGAAATAGTCCAATTCGTCGTTGTTCATTTCCGGTTAGTAGTTTTTGCGTTTTATTTTGTTCGTATTTGGTTTTTATATTTTTCGAATCTAAAATCGGCAAATGTTTGTTTTGTTTATCGTTTGAATTAATTTTTAGTTCATGTTCATGTGTTGTTTGTTAAATTAATTTTTCAGATTCCAATTGAAAGATTAATTAATTGTTTTTCATGTTTATTTCGTGTTCGTATTGGTGTTTAAGTGAACATTTGTTAGTTTAATATTTGTTAGATTCAAATTGAAATTTAATTAATTGTTTCTTCAATTTGTTTCATGTATTTGATGTATTTTCCGGAAATTGTTAATATTGTTAAGTTCAAGTTTAAATTCATAATTGTTTCTTCTTAGTTTTTGTTTTGTCATTTGCCTAAAAAAATATAGTTGTAATAAGGGAAGTATGTTGGTTTTAGTCATTTGGATCCGTCGTTTTTATTTTTAGATTTAATTCATGTTCATATTATGTTTGTTTGATTTTTGAATCCGAAATGTTTATAGTTTGATTTCTTGTTTACCATTTATGATTATTTCTTGAATTGTTCTCATAATCTTGTTTAAAGTTTAATATAAGAATTGTTTGTTGTAATGTTGTTAGAGTTGATTTTAAGTTCAATATGATTGAATTTAGAAATCTTCATACTTTGTTTGTTGTTGGTGTTGAATCCGAAAATAGGATTGTTTGTTGCTAAAATATTGTTCAATCAAATTTTAGTTGTTCTTGGTTGTTCAATTTGTGTTCATATGATTTGTTGTTGAAATGTTGTTAAAATCATGTTCATGTGATATTGTTGTTATGATGTTCATCCATGTTCATATTGTTGTTTGAACATTGTTAGAAATTGATCATATTGTCTATATTTTGGTTAAGTTTGATTAATTGATGTGTTATAGCTGATGGGTAGTTTGGTAAATTTGTAATACGTTCAGGGATAGTTTGGTAATTTCAGTAAGGTCGGAAGGGGTAGTTTAGGAATTGTACATTTTGTAATTGTTTATTTGAAGCATGGGGGACAAAATGAAATGGGGTGGTTTGTGATATTATTATTTAATATAAAGGGGGGACAAGATTTAATTTAAAGGGGAATCTTGCATTATTTTAAAAGAAGCATGGGGGACAAAATGAAATGGGGTGGTGTGATATGTTTTTTTAATATAATGGGAATGAGTGGGAAGATAATGGGTTTGGTAGAGAAAGGGATTGATTTTAATTGATTTATGGGATGGGATATATATATGTGAAGTCTTGAACACAATTAAGGGTTGAAGATTAACTAGCCTTTCAAAAATCTGAAAATTTCCTTTGGTTTCTGTCCATTATTTTCGGCATTCCTGGATTTTATTTTGAATTTTTCAAAGCTGTCACTGGGATTTTCGTTGACTGGTTATTGCTGGTTATTGTTGCTGTTGCTGTGTTACGTATTACGTTGCTGACTTTCTTCTTCTTATATTGACAATATCAGGTACACAACTGTAATTTTGGCATTTTGTAAGCTGAAATGAAGAATGGAGTGTTAAATTTTTAATTTAGTTTAATTTAATTTTTGTATTGTATTTAGGTTATTCATGTATTATTATTCTGTAAATCACTGTCATCGGCATAACTAGGCATATTATAGCGACATATTAAATAACGCCTTTACCAGATTATTAGGAAATATATTTAAGCCTGATTATTAATTAAAACTGTTTAAATAAAAAAAATAGAAGAAATAACGTAAAAATGGCGTTATTGAATCAGTTTGGCAAAAAATTAACTAAGTTCCTTATGCAGAAGGTTTTTCATCAACGATAAGTTAATCCGAATCATGTAGTTAATTTCAGTTATAACATGAATTAGTTTGCAAACAAGTATTAGGACATGATGAATTAAAACAAAGTTAGTTAATGTTAAATTGTTTAAATTTTTAGAAATATGATTTAGTACTCAAGTTTTTATTTTTATTTCTTTCAATTTTCAGTATTTGCAAATAATTAGTTTCAATAAGCTTAAGTCTTACTAATAATTTGAATTTTAATCCAACTATGGGATAATTAGTTTTTTTTATTTTTTTTTTATTTTTTTACTTTCCGATAATTCCATGTTGTATCTATGATTATAATTTTATTATTTTCTGCTAATATTTGTTTTTCCCTTCTATTTAATATGTCATTTTCAAGAATGTAGATATTGATTTTATATTTATAAAAAAAACTTAGTAATAATAAAAAGGTAGTCATTAGGGATACTATTAAAGGAGTTCGCTAAAAATAAATAGATGTAAATAATACAAATGTATAGGATTCTCCATTCTCATTTATTTATTTAATTATTAAAAAAAAATTACTTAGAATTAGGGATGGATTGTTTAGTGAATTTCACTTCCTTCCCCAAAGATGATGACGCGTTAGACTCTTTAGGCGCGATTTAATTAATTTTACCTTCTTAAACTCGGATGCGCATTTCATGCGACCCAAATCTAAATCCTAAAACATCAAATAAAATATGTTTCGTATTGTGGGTGCATTTCATGTGACACAATCCAAAGATATGTTTTAAGCGATGTTCACATTCCTAAAAAAAATAATAATTATAATAATAAAGCGGTAAAAAGATAAAATTTGCACATGGTTCATAATTGTATTAAAAATCAGATAAATAAGCCGAATATAACAGTTGAGCGACCGTGCTAGAACCACGGAACTCGGGAATGCCTAACACCTTCTCCCGGGTTAACAGAATTCCTTATCCGGATTTCTGGTACGCAGACTGTAATATAGAGTCATTCTTTTCCTCGATTCGGGATTAAAATTGGTGACTTGGGACACCCTAAATCTCCCAAGTGGCGACTCTGAAATAATTAAACCAATCCCGTTTCGACTGTCCTTTAATTGGAAAAAACTCCCTACGCACCTCGCGGTGCCGGAAAAAGGAGGTGTGACAGCTCTGGCGACTCTGCTGGGGACTTAACCCAGAACCAGTGGTTCAGGGTTAGAAATTCGAGCTCATATAAATTGTTATATTTGGTTTTATCTGATTTTTACATGATTGAGCCTAATGTGCTAAATGCTGCTTTTACCGCTTTGATATTACGTGAACTGTGTATAAACTGTGCCGAAACCCATCTCCTCTCTGAGTCTTCTAAATCATGAAGAAGGGTGTACTTCGTACGACTTCTTTTCTGTATAGTGTCAAATCCCAATTTAGAACGAGGTTCGGACAAGTTGCTAAGCCGGTGAAGCTTCTGTATTCCCGGTACGCTACCCCCCCTCGGCTCGAGCTGTCCGCTCGGGTAAGCCAGGTCTAGAACAAACACCCAGGTTCTGAACCTAGTATAACAAAACCACATGTCGGATCCCTAGTAGGAACGTTTGTTTGCATCACGTGCATCTGACTTTGGAGGCTCAACACAGGGGTTGAGTCTGTCTAGGACAGGTGCACCAAAAATGAAAATGACCATCCTGATGCATATTATTTGTTTTATGTGCATTTATTTGCTCGGTCTTGCATGTTGACCGGCTTCTGAGTCTCGGGAGTGTAAAAAGTAAAATAAAATAAAAATAGCAAGTAAAAGTTATTTGATTAATTTAGAAAAAATCAGTGTCCAAGTACTGTCGAAGTACTGCCGAATTTTTTAAAAAAAAAAAAAAAACATATATATATTTTTACTTTTAGAATTGTTGGTTTGCCTAGAAAGCAGAAAGTGTGTAGGAATAAGTCTTCTATTTTAATTTGCTTTATTTAAAAAAAAAAATGAAAAATGAAAATAGTTTTTTTTTATAAAAGGAAGTGGAAAATTTGTTTGTTTTCAAAAAAAAAAAAAAAAAAAAAAATTAGTTAGTTTATAGCCTGAACTACGCGGGTATGATTCTCACCGGATGTGAGATCAGAGGCAAACCTCTTTGGTTTCGGCTCACCATATTCAAAAAAAAAATCCAAAAATATTTAACATTACTCACTTCTTTAGAAAGTTTTTCTTTTAGACCTCAATTTTTTTTAAAAAAAAAAATATATTTCCTTTTAATCTCAAAATCCCAATTATTTGTTTAAAAGATATTCAAAATAAAATTCAAAAATATTTTTTCTGTAGTATTTCTTTCATAAATTCAGAATATTGGTTCAAAAATATTTCCTTTCTCCTTAAAAGTTTTTTTTCAAGAAAAAAAAATTATTAAAATCCAAAAAATATTTCTTTAGAATATAGATAGTTTTTAAGTCAAATAAAAGTTTTTCCTTCTTTAATCACTATAATAAATGTGCAGGATGAGCACAAGTCAAAATGAACCATTCTCAGTGTGTAGCGAGGTCCCTTCGCAACTCCACATGTGGTGGAATGATATGGGAAAGGATAGTATAAAGATAGTGGAAAGAGTTTTGGGAGGTTTTGTCGATCTGTTGAATATCAAGCCAAGGACAGATATCATCGAGGCTCTAATACCGTTCTGGGACCCAACACGCAACGTGTTTCGTTTTGCTGACTTTGAACTTTCACCTACACTAGAGGAAGTCGCCGGATATGCGGGGTTGAATGGGAAACTAAGAGGGCAGTATTTACTTTCACCAAGACCAGTATCTCCGCACGCGTTCTTGGATTTACTAAGCATTAGTCGGAAGGTACAGAATGATGATTTGTCGAAGGGATGTTGTACTCTCCAATTCTTGTATCAACGGTACGGAATTCCTCAGGGTTTGGAAGAACCAAACCTCGGATTAACTCACACTGGGAACAGAATCAGGTGGGAAGCAAGACGTACTTTGGCATTTATCACAGCATTTCTGGGAATTGTGGTCTGTCCCCGCAAAGATAAAAAAATAGAGATAGGCCTTGTAGGGATGGCCGATGTTGCAATCAAAAGAACCGACAGTACTGTGGTTCCTTTGATTTTGTCTGAAATCTACCGAGCTTTAACTATATGCCGAGAAGGAGGCAAGTTCTTTCAGGGATGCAATCTGTTACTCCAGTTGTGGATGCAAGAACACCTCCATCACCGAGTGGGATACATGAACCACGGGTTGACTGAGAAAAACTGCATTAGCGGCTTTGAGAAACGAATGACAGGCGTCATATTTCCCGAAGGCGTCGAAGCATGGCTTGCACAATTGAGGTCAATAACAGCCGACCAAGTTGAATGGGCATTTGGGTGGTTGAATGATACTGAGGTAATATACATGGCGGCCGAGGAATGTCATGTTCTTTTGATGGGACTTCGTAGCATCCAACCATATGCTCCTCATCGGGTACTGCGCCAACTAGGAAGATTTCAGGTAATTCCCACTGATGAGGATCTAAGCAAGCACGCCATTGAGTTGAGTCCAGGAGTCGTGTTCCCCGAAGGAAAAATTAGAAAGTTGTGGCACGAATGTAGATTCCTTGAACCCAAGACTATGGTTCGAGAGCTGGCTAAGGGTGAGGTAGACCCAAAATACGATGTTTGGTTCGGGAAAAGGTTCCAGATTCGTCAGAGGCCTGCCAAAAGAGCTCACGTCCAACAATTTACGGATGATTCGCAGGAACAGTGGGGCTGGTTAGAGAGAGAGGAAGGCTACCGGGTTGAAATCCGGAAGCTGAAGCGACAAATTGAAAGACTTATGTTTGAAAACAACGTTCAGGTAGCCTCAGAGCAGGGTGAGAAGAACAAATTAGCCAAAGAAAACCAGGCACTGAAAGCCCGAATTCGCCAAGTCAGTAAGAGTGATAGCGACCGACAGAAACGTCGATCTGATGAAAGGTTGATAGCGGAATTGAGAAATCAAGTCAGCCAAAGCCGAGAAGACTTGGAGAGATCCCAGGCTTGTATAACAAGAATGCGGGTCAGGTGGGCTACAGTTACAACATCACGGAGAGAGCACCTATGGAAAGTAAAAAGGGACTATGAAATGAGTGTCGCGACATTGAGAGAGATAAACTCCATTCTCAATAATCGGGTCCTCAAACAAGCCCAGGATGCTAGAACATATAGAGAACACTACCATGAGTCGATAGCCCGGATGGAAGAACAAATGGAGAGGTTCCAAGAGCAGCTCATTGACAATACTCGAATATTGGGACTAAAGAATCAACGGATAGAACAGCTGTGCATAGAGAGGGATAGAATCAGGGGTAGGATCAATGATATAGGGCGCTATATCACCACAAAGTGCCTAACATGTGAAGAGATGCCTCGTGATGTCCTATTTGCCTCAATCATGGGTTATGTCCATCAGATCATGGAGGAACTAAAAAGCTTGCAAAGAAGCCTGGCCCCCAAGCCCGCGGAAAGGCCGAATGATGCCTCGCGGGCACCAAAATTCAAAGCTTTAATGTATCCCTAGTTCAATCTTGCACTTGTTTGTTTTTCGAGTCTGTTGTCTACCCATATGTTTTTTCCTTTTCTTCAAACATTCTCAAAAAAAAAAAAAAAAAAAAAAAAAAATATATATATATATATATATATATATATAAAGTCTGTATTTTTTGTTTTTTCTGTGATGGCTTGTAATAGCATTATTTTTGAGTAATATAAAGAAAAAAAAAATATATATATATTTGGTCTTATGGCACGAACTACGCTTGGTCTGATTCGTGCGGGGTCACGATACGTAGGCAATCTCTATAGGATTCGACCGTAATTAAAAAGAAAAAAAAAAGAAGAAAAAAAAAAGAGGAAGAATATATATTTGTCAGAGCAAAAATAAGCCGGGATGATGCATGCGGATCGGAGCAAAAGCATGTTAGAAATGATTAACTGCCTAGGAGCATTGCATCCCCCTAACGTGCAATTACAATATCTGTTAAGACTCTACCACTGACAAGTTTGTTGTTTTTTCATACCAATATCAGTTAGTTGTTAGAGCGTACTGGCACCGTACCATTATCAGACAAGATCAAAAGGTCCTATACCAGAAAGTATGACTGGGTCAGACAACAGCGTTGAGTCAGAAAAAACGGCCAATCAGATGCTGAAAGAAGCCCTGGAGAAAATGGAAAAAATGAGGCTAGAAATGAATGAAATGCAGATAGCCTTAGCTAGAGCCCAGAAGGGGCAAGAATTACCCGTTACTCCTACCCTCCAACCAACACACACGCCGGAATACCCTTCTCCCGGTCCTTCAACAAGTTTCCCAAGCCATCATTATTATCAGGGAAGAGAGGCTTATGATTCCCAAGCTCCACCACCCACTCAAAACCCTCCTCCACCAAATGTTCCCGTCTTTGTGGCACCTCCCCCAGCCCCATTGCACAGATCATCTAGTGAGCCATTGTTTCAGGCTCACGATACACAATACTACCCCCCTGAACTCACATTCAAAGCACCCGAGCCACATACCTATAATCCCCACTTTGAGGTCCCGGCGGAGATTGAAAAGCCGGCTAAGAGCCCAGAGCAGGACGAGGTGATGCGGAAATTTAAAAGCCTGGAGCAATCCTTCAGGAACATACACGGGTTAGGTAACCAAGTCAGCGTGGCTTACAAGGATCTATGCCCTTTCCCTGACGTTCAATTACCAGCAGGGTTCAAAATGCCCAAGTTCGATTTATACGAAGGGCATGGTGATCCTATGGCACATCTACGAGGTTTTTGTAGCAAAATGAGGGGAGCAGGGGGCAAAGATGAGCTATTAATAGCTTACTTTGGCCAGAGTTTGAGCGGGTCGGCGTTAGAGTGGTATACAAGACAAGATCCGAGCAGGTGGTACACCTGGGATGACTTGGCACAGGCTTTCGCAGGACATTTCCAATACAACCTTGAGATAGTCCCAGACCGTCTCACATTGCTAAAGCTCGAGAAGAAACCCGGAGAGAGCTTCCGAGAATTTGGGTTCCGATGGAGAGAACAGGCAGCCAGAGTTGATCCCCCAATGAGAGAAGGAGAAATGGTGGATTACTTCTTACAAACTCTCGAGCCAACTTACTTTGGTCACTTGGTGACGTCAGTTGGCAAATCATTTAATGAAGTTGTGAAAATGGGAGGTATGATAGAAGAGGGACTTAAGTCTAATAAAATCCTGAGTTATTCGGCAATTAAGGCAACAACTCAGGCCATTCAGAGCGGCACGGGAGGTGCGCTAGGGAAGAAAAGGAGAGAGGAGGTCACGACATTAGAGGCCGACAATTGGTCCAGATCTAGAGGTCCTTCCCCTCATTACCAACCCAGACCCCATCGTCTAAACTACCCACACATTCCAAATTACCCTCCACAACCCTACTACCAACCACAAGAACAACATTTCACCGTCCATCAAGCCCAGACATACACCCAACCTCCGGTTCGCCCACAATGGCGCACGCCGGTTCCCCACAATACATACCCACCTCCACATAACACATACCCACCTCCACATAACACATACCCACCACCACAAAACACCTATCCACCACCAAGAGCCTACAGGAACCCTCCAGGGATGGGTTTCAGGGGAAATCCGGCCGCCAGAAATGAAAGATTGCAGAGGCAAAGAACTTTTACTGAGTTGGGGGAAACTTATATTGCCTTGTTCCACAAATTGAGGCAGTTGGGTTTATTAAATCCTGTTGAGCCTAGATTACCAAATCCCTTACCCCAAAATATGGATCACTCGGTAAGATGTGAATATTGTTCGGGAGCTCCCGGACATGATACCGAGAAATGTTGGAGGCTGAAACATGCAATACAAGATCTTATTGATACCAACAAGATCGAGGTACAGGCACCGGAGGCACCTAACATTAACCAGAACCCATTGCCAAAGCACCCTGAAGCCCACATGATCGAGCTTGTGCACGAAGTAGGGGAGCCGAAGAAACCCCCACAGACAGTGATGATGATCCGTGCCACTCCAAAAGAAAAATCGATCAATGAGGAAGCAGGGGTAAAGTTGAAAGGGGAAGATGTCAAGCCAGTGGTGATATTGGGGAAGAATCCATCTGCCGCTACAAGGAAACCAGAACCAGCCAAGTTGGTAATAACGGGAGCATCATCTACACCCGTGGTTGTTGTGAAAGGGGTCTGCAGGGAACTGGTCGTCATAAAACCAGTAGTCCAAACACCAATGATTGATAGCAAGGCTGTGCCTTGGAAGTATGAAAAGGCAGTGGTGATGTACAAGGGACAACAAGTGGAGGAGAATAGTTGTGAGGCGCAGGGACTGACTCGATCAGGACGGTGTTTTGCTCCGGCGGAATTGAGAAGACCCAATCCAGCTGCAATAAAGAAACCTGTGTCAGAAGAAGAAGCTGAGGATTTCTTAAAGAAGATGAAAGTGCAGGATTACTCCGTGGTCGAACAGTTGAAGAAAACACCGGCCCAGATCTCACTGCTATCATTATTAATCCATTCGGATGAACATCGTCGGGCCCTGATGAAGATACTGAATGAAGCTCATGTGCCCAATGAAATTTCTGTAAATCACCTGGAAACGATTGCCAACAAAATTTTCGAGGTGAACAGGGTAACATTTTCAGATGATGATCTGCCAGTGGAGGGCACGGAGCATAATAAAGCTCTCTACCTAACTGTCAAATGTGAAGATTCGGCAGTTACTCGGGCATTAGTGGATAACGGCTCAAGTGCCAATATTTGTCCATTATCCACCCTGAACCAATTGAAGATCGACCACGGAAGAATCCAAAAGAATAGCATTTGCGTCCGAGGATTTGACGGAAATGGAACAGCCACCGTGGGGGATATTATACTTGAGTTGACCATCGGTCCAGTCCAGTTTACCATGGAATTCCAGGTATTAGATGCTACGGTATCTTATAACTTTCTGTTGGGACGTCCGTGGATCCATGCAGCCAAAGCAGTGCCATCCACCTTGCATCAGATGGTCAAGTTCGAGTGGGATAGACAAGAGGTCGTATTGCACGGCGAGGACACTGCGTGCACCGTAGGAGGCGCCATTGTACCCTTCATAGAGACTAATGATGACAAAGGTCCCTGGGTCTACCAGATTTTTGATGCAGTGTCGGCAAACAAGATCCCCGAGGGTGAAATCATTCAGCATCCTAGGATAGCTTCCGCAACGGTTATGATGGTTTCAGAAATGCTAGGTAATGGGTTTATGCCAGGAAAAGGCTTGGGAGCTGAACTTCAGGGAATTGTTCAACCTGTTTCCTTGCCCAAGAATTTGGAGACCTTTGGGTTGGGGTTCAAACCGACTGCGGCAGATGTAAAACGAGCTCGGAAAATGAAGAAGAAAGTTTGGTTTCTTCCCAAACCTGTGCCACGTCTCTCAAGATCTTTTGTTAGAGCAAGCGCCAAGGGGTCACCAGTCCCGAAAGTTCTCGGGCGATTGATTGGGATTGACGGGGATCTGAATCAGAGTTTCGAAAGATTGTTCACTAATGTCAATATGGTAGAAGTCGGAGAGGGTTCCAGTGGAACAGACATACAGTTTATGGGGCCTGAAGCCAAAACCAACAATTGGACGGTTACTCCTCTTCCTACTCGGGGAGAGTCCTGGTAGTAGGCTTTGATTTTTGCTTTTTTATTTTTCGGATTATTCAGGGTGTAATCCAAATCTCATTTTTATCTTGTAAAAGTGTGAACCCTGTTATCCCGCATTTTAATAAAACTCTTTTCTTGTCTCATTTTAATTTTGTTTTATTCTTTTCTCTTTCTGAACAGTTCTCTTTTTACTGGTTCTAATGACATGGCATGCACGACGGATCTTCGACCTAGTCTAATAAATCAATCTGACTCTGATTTAATGATACAAGAGATCGATTATGAGTCTGAATATGATGAGGATAAAGCCTTCGAGGAAATAAACCGAGAACTATGCCAATTTGAAGAGAAACCCAAGCCTAATCTGAATGACACCGAGGCTGTAAATCTAGGGGATGCGGATAATGTCCGAGAAACCAAAATCAGCATCCACATTGAGCCTGGCATCAGGGAAGAATTAATCAAAGCACTCATTGAGTTTAAAGATATTTTTGCATGGTCATATGACGACATGCCGGGTTTAAGCACCAAGCTAGTGGTTCACAAATTGCCCATTGACCCGGCCTGTCTTCCTGTCAAGCAGAAACTGAGGAAGTTCAAAACAGATATGAGTGTGAAGATTAAAGAAGAAGTAACCAAGCAGCTGCAAGCAAAGGTTATTCGGGTCTCTCGATATCCTGATTGGTTGGCTAATGTAGTGCCAGTACCAAAGAAAGATGGGAAGATCAGGGTATGCGTCGACTACCGTAATCTGAACAGGGCAAGCCCAAAGGATAACTTTCCATTGCCCAATATCCATATCTTGATCGACAATTGCGCCGGGAAAGAAATCGGCTCCTTTGTGGATTGCTACGCTGGGTATCATCAGATTTTGATGGATGAAGAAGATGCAGAGAAAACAGCTTTCATTACGCCATGGGGGACTTATTGTTATCGGGTAATGCCATTCGGTTTGAAGAACGCTGGGGCAACGTACATGAGAGCAATGACTACTGTGTTCCATGATATGATACATAAAGAAATCGAAGTGTACGTAGATGATGTGATCATCAAATCCAAGCGTCAGGAAGACCACGTAGCAGACCTTAGGAAGTTTTTCCAAAGACTTCGAAGGTACGACATTAAGCTCAACCCAGCCAAATGTGCATTTGGTGTTCCATCTGGAAAGCTGTTAGGATTTATCGTCAGTCGGCGAGGCATTGAGTTGGATCCGTCAAAGATCAAATCCATCCAGGAATTGCCGCCACCGAGGAACAAAACAGAAGTAATGAGTCTGTTGGGAAGGTTGAACTATATCAGCAGATTCATCGCTCAGCTCACAACAACTTGTGAACCCATCTTTCGATTGTTGAGGAAAGATGCCGCGATAGAATGGACGGCAGAATGTCAGAAGGCATTTGACCAGATCAAAGGTTATTTATCTAATCCACCTGTATTGGTTCCACCTGAGTCGGGGAGGCCATTAATCCTTTATCTAACGGTCCTGGATCATTCGTTTGGTTGCGTGTTGGGTCAACACGACATCACAGGAAGAAAAGAGCAAGCCATCTATTATCTCAGCAAGAAGTTTACAGTCTATGAGAATAAGTACACTCAACTTGAGAAAACATGTTGTGCTCTAACTTGGGTAGCACAGAAGTTTAAGCATTATCTGTCGTCACATACTACATACCTTATTTCACGTCTGGATCCATTAAAGTATATTTTCCAGAAGCCTATGCCCACAGGAAGATTGGCAAAATGGCAGATATTACTCACAGAGTTCGACATTGTCTATGTGACGAGGACGGCCATGAAAGCTCAAGCATTGGCCGATCACTTAGCTGAGAATCCTATTGATGAAGAATACGAGCCTTTGAGGACGTATTTTCCTGATGAAGAAGTGATACATATAGAGGAGTTAGAACTGAATGAGGAGCCAGGGTGGAAGCTTTTCTTTGATGGGGCTGCTAATGCGAAAGGAGTTGGAGTAGGAGCAGTACTTATTTCAGAAACAGGACATCACTATCCTGTTACAGCTCAGCTACGTTTCTATTGTACTAACAACATGGCTGAATATGAGGCATGTATTTTGGGCCTACGATTGGCTGCAGACATGGATGTTCAGGACGTCTTGGTCTTGGGAGACTCGGACCTCCTAGTACATCAGATCCAGGGTGAATGGGAAACACGGGATTTGAAGCTTATACCATACCG
This sequence comes from Nicotiana sylvestris, assembly GCF_000393655.2. Lineage (NCBI taxonomy): Eukaryota > Viridiplantae > Streptophyta > Magnoliopsida > Solanales > Solanaceae > Nicotiana > Nicotiana sylvestris. Next base: position 152,856,463 of record NC_091063.1, on the reverse strand, counting down.
ACAATGTTTGCACGATTTGAGCAAGCGATTTCGATCAGTGGAGTTCAGACACATCCCGAGAGTTCACAATGAGGTTGCCGATGCTTTGGCCACTTTAGCATCGATGTTGCACCATCCAGACAAAATCCATGTTGACCCATTGTATATTCAGGTTCGTGATCAGCATGCCTACTGCAACATAATAGAAGAAGAAATGGATGGCGAGCCATGGTTTTATGATATCAAGGAATACCTCAGGATAGGAATATACCCGGAGCAGGCAACCGGAGATCAAAAGAGAGCCATTCGACGACTGGCAAATGGATTTTTCCTCAGTGGAGGAATGTTGTACAAAAGAACCCCAGATCTGGGATTGCTGAGATGTATTGATGCAGGTCAAGCCACGATAGTGATGACAGAGGTACATGCTGGAATCTGTGGGCCCCATATGAGCGGATATGTGTTGGCAAAGAAGATTCTGCGAGCGGGATATTATTGGCTCACTATGGAGCATGATTGTATCAGTTTCGTACGAAAATGCCATCAGTGTCAGATACACGGAGATCTGATTCATTCTCCACCAACGGAATTGCATACAATGTCCGCACCATGGCCATTTGTAGCATGGGGCATGGATGTCATTGGGCCTATCGAGCCGGCAGCTTCGAACGGTCACAGGTTCATTCTGGTAGCCATCGATTATTTCACTAAGTGGGTTGAAGCCAAAACTTTTAAGTCTGTAACCAAGAAGGCAGTGGTGGATTTCGTCCATTCCCATATCATTTGTAGATTTGGGATCCCAAATATAATAATCACGGACAATGGTGCTAATCTTAACAGCAACTTGATGAGAGAAGTATGTGAACAGTTTAAGATTACACACCGTAATTCCACTCCGTATCGGCCCAAGGCGAATGGAGCAGTTGAGGCAGCCAACAAAAATATAAAAAAGATATTGAGGAAAATGATTGAAGGATCCAGACAATGGCATGAAAAGCTACCATTTGCGTTGTTAGGATACCGCACTACTGTTCGTACTTCAATAGGTGCGACTCCTTATTTGTTGGTATACGGAACCGAAGCAGTAATACCAGCAGAAGTTGAAATTCCTTCCCTTCGAATTATCGCTGAGGCCGGGATTGACGATGATGAATGGGTCAAAACCCGACTAGAGCAGCTGAGTTTAATGGATGAAAAAAGATTGGCAGCAGTATGTCATGGCCAGTTGTATCAAAAGAGAATGGCAAGAGCATACAATAAGAAGGTGCGCCCCAGAAAATTTGAAGTAGGGCAACAAGTATTGAAACGGATCCTCCCACATCAGATTGAGGCAAAAGGCAAGTTCGCCCCGAATTGGCAAGGGCCGTATATTGTGACCAGAGTATTATCCAATGGCGCTTTACGTCTGATGGATGTTGAAGGAAGATGCGTCGACATGGCTATCAATTCTGATGCAGTCAAAAGATATTATGTGTAATTTCTTTTGTTGTTTATTTGTTTGTTTGTACTTAGTGCTTATCGGATAATGAAATGACGGAGGCAATTCTTTCTTCTATCCAAACACTTTTAACCTTTGCTTTACCCCTTTGAGCCATACTTATCTTTTTATACCCCTCTCTTGGAATCATTAATGAAAAATGTATGAAAAAAAAACTTTTTGAAGGTCGCAAGAAAACAAAGGAGTCAGTGAACTACGTTCGACCTGATTCCTCAAAGAGGATACGTAGGCGCCTCACGGCTCGGTCATAAGGTAATAAAATAAAAAAAAAATAAAAAAAAAATCAAAAGAAAAATCCCCAAGTAAGAAAACTGGGGCAGAAATTATGTTTCTAAAAAAAAAAAAAAAAAAAAAAAAAAAGAGTTTGATTCCAAGAGTTGTAATACTTTACCCATCAAAGTTATTTTGAATTTTATATCCTTTTCTTCTAAAACCTATATTGATATCCAAAAAAGACCTCCCGATCAGTATCCGAGAGGTGTTAAGATAGGCAAATGAAAACCAAGAATAAAACATCGGTCCCTGACTGAATGAGGATCATGAATTGAAAGAATTTTTAGCCAAAAGAATTCCCGGCAGAGATAAATCTTATCGGCAACACTCCAATCCCAAGCTGAGAAAATAAGATGAGAGAGTCTTATCGGCGAAAACCTTCACAGGCGCCATAAGGCGACATAAGCTGAGAAATACAAAATGAGAGAGTCTTATCGGTGAAAACCTTCACAGGCACCATAAGGCGACGGGAGTTGTGAGAAATGAGAGAGCCTTGTTAGTGAAAACCCCGCGAAGGGCACTATAAGGCGACAAGATAGATTGACGGAAAAGATCCGTATTTTGCGAAGAATTGGGCACCTATTTATCCCCAGCAAGTGAAGACATCAGAAAGTTTGATCGACACAAATAGACTGGGTTGATTAATCCGGAATGCACAACATGATCATTGGAATCGGTTGTATCACCCAGATAAGTTCATTTTTTTGTTCAGAAAGATTTTCTCATTTTTCTATCTTTTCATTTTGTTGTTTAAATGAATTTTTCTAGAAATTTATGTTTTAAGGAAGGTCTTTCAGAGCTTACTACCAGTTGCCAAAATGGTACAACATAAAAGTGAAAAGGGCAGGCAAGAGACAAGGCAATAAGGCAAAAGACGTTGGTTGCTAGGCCGAATAATACTGTCCTAAAATGGCAAGGAAAGTACGGGGAAGAGCCGAAAAAAAAACATGTTGAGGAAATTGTAAGCCAAGTTCCAAGACGATCCCCAGAGTACTTCGACCGAATATCGACCAAGCTACGAGGTGGTCGGACAACACAGAAGGGGAAGGGAAGAAAGGAAAATTCATCTTCGGCAAAATAACCTCCAGAAATTTTTGAGATACAAAATGGTGAAGGGATAAATGGAAAAACCATCCCCAGCAGAATGTTATCCCCAGCAAATAACATCATCCCCAACAAGTTTTGAGAACGCCGAACAAGAATAAGGGAAAGGGAACAATCATCCCCATCAGGAGTGACATGACCATTCGCCATATTTCAAAAAAAAAAAAAAAAAAAAAAAACTAACTAAATTTTCTTTGATTTGAACAGGAAAATAAAGTGTTGATGATGGCTTAAAAATACGCCATAAGAAAGATCGCCAGAATTGGGGCATAAAATTTTCTGCCACAAGCGGAAATTTTCTCGGAGAATCGAGGAAACAAATTCAAATTATTCTTTACCAATTAGGCGCCCACCAGTATAATGCGGGAATATATTTCTGTCTTTTCACTTTTCTGTTCTAGGTCACCCACCAGTATAATGCGGGAATACATTTCAGTTCTAGGTCGCCCACCAGTAGAATGCGGGAATACTTTTAAGTTCTAGGTCGCCCACCAGTATAATGCGGGAATACTTTCTGTTCTAGGTCGCCCACCAGTAAAATGCGGGAATACATTTCAGTTCTAGGTCGCCCACCAGTAAAATGCGGGAATACTTTCTGTTCTAGGTCGCCCACCAGTAAAATGCGGGAATACTTTCTGTTCTAGGTCGCCCACCAGTATAATGCGGGAATACTTTCATGTTCTAGGTCGCCCACCAGTAAAATGCGGGAATACATTTAAGTTCTAGGTCGCCCACCAGTAAAATGCGGGAATACATTTAAGTTCTAGGTCGCCCACCAGTAAAATGTGGGAATACATTTAAGTTCTAGGTCGCCCACCAGTAAAATGCGGGAATACATTTAAGTTCTAGGTCGCCCACCAGTATAATGCGGGAATACATTTCAGTTCTAGGTCGCCCACTAGTATAATGAGGGAATACATTTTGTCTGTTCATTCCATATTCTAGGTCGCCCACCAGTATAATGCGGGCATACATTTCAGTTTTCCATTTCTAGGTCACCCACCAGTATAATGCGGGTATACATTTATGTTTTCATTTCATGTTCTAGGTCGCCCACAAGTATAATACGGGTATGCATTTATCTTTTCATTTCATGTTCTAGGTCGCCCACCAGTATAATGCGGGAATACATTTCAGTTCTAGGTCGCCCACCAGTATAATGCGGGAATACATTTAGGTTCTAGGTCGCCCACCAGTATAATGCGGGAATACTTTTAAGTTCTAGGTCACCCACCAGTATAATGCGGGAATACTTTTCTGTTCTAGGTCGCCCACCAGTAAAATGCGGAAATACATTTCAGTTCTAGGTCGTCCACCAGTATAATGCGGGCATACATTTCATAATTTTGCATTGAAGCAACTTTTTAGTCTTGTATTACAGAGTTTGGAATCAGTAACCCCACCAGAAGGCGGAAGGTTACAACAGGAATCCCCAGCAATAAACAATAAAATCCCCCAGCACCGGGAAGCAGAAGGTTGCAACAAGAGGTCCCAGCATGTGTCAAAAGGAAGAAAAGCATCGGAAGAAAAGCACCGAAAGAAATGCAAGCAGACAAGGAAGCAAGGCAACAAAAATAAATTGTACTCTAGCCTAGCTTCTTGTTTTTTTAAGCACGGTGTAACAAGGAGATCGGTAAGCAATAATAATAGCATGCAACAACAGTAACATTGCAGTCCAACGGTAGTCCCAGCTACCAAAATTTCCCGAACTACATTGACCTGATTCCTGTTTAGCCCAGGATATGTAGGAAACCTTTGAAGCAAAGGTTCGGTCAAATCTTTTTTTTTATTCAAAAAATGCTTCACACGGAGTACTCGGATGGGCAAAAATCGCTCGCTTTATCTTTGCACGAAAACCCTTCGTGTATCCGGGCAAAGAGGGGCAGCTGTAAGCACGTGATTTTTGCCCTATATGAGAATTACTCCCAAAAATCCAAAAATAAAATGATTTTTCTTTGGTGTGCAATTTTGTGATATTTTGTGATATTTTGAATAATTATTTGTATTTGTTTGTGCGTGTTTATTTGATAAATTAATAAAAAATACAAAAATATGTCGCATTTTGCATGTAGGATTTAATTCTATAGTTGTTAGTAATTAAATTTGTTTTACAAAAATTAAAAATTACAAAAATAGGCATCGTTTGCATTTTTAGCATTTAATGTCCAAATATACAATTTTATGCTTAATTAATACTTAATTGTGCGTTAATTATTATTGGGAGTTAATTTGCACTTTTATAACTTAATTTAGTTCTTAATAATAGTTTAAGTATTTTTATAATTTAGTTTTAGAAAAATAAAAGAAGAAAAGAGAGCGAAAATATAAAGAAAGTCGGAATTGGGCCTTTTCTTCAACTTCAAGCCACAGGCCCAAAAAATGGCCCAATCTTCCCTACGACCCAGTCCAATTCGAACTGGGTCGACCCAGTCCATAACCCAAAAGACCCAAACCCCTTTGTCTTACCTTTTACAACACAAAACAAAAGAAAAAAAAAAGAAAAAACCCTAAAAAATAAGAAAAAGACCCGCCCCCCTATCTTCCTTCTTCTTCTATTCTTCATCTTCCCAAAGGCTCCAAAACTCCATCAATGGCTGCCCTCAACCAACTACTTTCGCTTTCTTCTTCCTCGACCAAACGACACAAGTCCCTCGATCTCCAACGACCCACCATAACACCGTCGCTACCATAGCTTCATCTCTTTTGTCAAGCTCAAAGCTTGATCGACCATGGCTTCCCTTGCATCGTCTTCTTCAACTACCCAGCTGCGTTGGTGATCCAAACAAAAGCTAACGAACAGCTCGTCACCACTGTTGCTCCTTCTGCCTCACCATCCATCGCGACTTTATCTTCGTCGTTCGACGTCAAGCTCGAGTTTGAGCTCGACGTCCATGGCAGCCCTCAACCGCACGTCCAAAAGACCAGTTGTTCAAGCTTTTCCTTCTCCGACCATGGATGACCCTAGCTGCCTCGTCTGCTGCTGCCCGCGCCAGCTTCTTGACGTAACCAAACACGTCGCCGCTACTTCTCCTCCTTCCTCCGAGCTGCTGTCGCGGTGTTGCTTCCCGTTCCACCTTCTTCTTCACTTCCGGCTGCTGCTACTTCTGTGTCAACCTCGCCGTCCAGCTGCTGCCTCATCGAACAACCATGGCCAGTCTCCATCGTTGCTTCTTCTGCATTCAGTTTTCTCGCAAACAAATTAACTGCTTCCGTTCATCACTTCTGCCTTCGTTTGATCGAGTTCTAGTTGAGGTCGTCGAGCGTAGTTTTGAGTTCGTCAAGTTTACAAGGAAGGTGAGTTCGTCGTTGAGTCCGAACAGACTTATGCCCATTCGAGGTTTGTCGAAATAGTCCAATTCGTCGTTGTTCATTTCCGGTTAGTAGTTTTTGCGTTTTATTTTGTTCGTATTTGGTTTTTATATTTTTCGAATCTAAAATCGGCAAATGTTTGTTTTGTTTATCGTTTGAATTAATTTTTAGTTCATGTTCATGTGTTGTTTGTTAAATTAATTTTTCAGATTCCAATTGAAAGATTAATTAATTGTTTTTCATGTTTATTTCGTGTTCGTATTGGTGTTTAAGTGAACATTTGTTAGTTTAATATTTGTTAGATTCAAATTGAAATTTAATTAATTGTTTCTTCAATTTGTTTCATGTATTTGATGTATTTTCCGGAAATTGTTAATATTGTTAAGTTCAAGTTTAAATTCATAATTGTTTCTTCTTAGTTTTTGTTTTGTCATTTGCCTAAAAAAATATAGTTGTAATAAGGGAAGTATGTTGGTTTTAGTCATTTGGATCCGTCGTTTTTATTTTTAGATTTAATTCATGTTCATATTATGTTTGTTTGATTTTTGAATCCGAAATGTTTATAGTTTGATTTCTTGTTTACCATTTATGATTATTTCTTGAATTGTTCTCATAATCTTGTTTAAAGTTTAATATAAGAATTGTTTGTTGTAATGTTGTTAGAGTTGATTTTAAGTTCAATATGATTGAATTTAGAAATCTTCATACTTTGTTTGTTGTTGGTGTTGAATCCGAAAATAGGATTGTTTGTTGCTAAAATATTGTTCAATCAAATTTTAGTTGTTCTTGGTTGTTCAATTTGTGTTCATATGATTTGTTGTTGAAATGTTGTTAAAATCATGTTCATGTGATATTGTTGTTATGATGTTCATCCATGTTCATATTGTTGTTTGAACATTGTTAGAAATTGATCATATTGTCTATATTTTGGTTAAGTTTGATTAATTGATGTGTTATAGCTGATGGGTAGTTTGGTAAATTTGTAATACGTTCAGGGATAGTTTGGTAATTTCAGTAAGGTCGGAAGGGGTAGTTTAGGAATTGTACATTTTGTAATTGTTTATTTGAAGCATGGGGGACAAAATGAAATGGGGTGGTTTGTGATATTATTATTTAATATAAAGGGGGGACAAGATTTAATTTAAAGGGGAATCTTGCATTATTTTAAAAGAAGCATGGGGGACAAAATGAAATGGGGTGGTGTGATATGTTTTTTTAATATAATGGGAATGAGTGGGAAGATAATGGGTTTGGTAGAGAAAGGGATTGATTTTAATTGATTTATGGGATGGGATATATATATGTGAAGTCTTGAACACAATTAAGGGTTGAAGATTAACTAGCCTTTCAAAAATCTGAAAATTTCCTTTGGTTTCTGTCCATTATTTTCGGCATTCCTGGATTTTATTTTGAATTTTTCAAAGCTGTCACTGGGATTTTCGTTGACTGGTTATTGCTGGTTATTGTTGCTGTTGCTGTGTTACGTATTACGTTGCTGACTTTCTTCTTCTTATATTGACAATATCAGGTACACAACTGTAATTTTGGCATTTTGTAAGCTGAAATGAAGAATGGAGTGTTAAATTTTTAATTTAGTTTAATTTAATTTTTGTATTGTATTTAGGTTATTCATGTATTATTATTCTGTAAATCACTGTCATCGGCATAACTAGGCATATTATAGCGACATATTAAATAACGCCTTTACCAGATTATTAGGAAATATATTTAAGCCTGATTATTAATTAAAACTGTTTAAATAAAAAAAAATAGAAGAAATAACGTAAAAATGGCGTTATTGAATCAGTTTGGCAAAAAATTAACTAAGTTCCTTATGCAGAAGGTTTTTCATCAACGATAAGTTAATCCGAATCATGTAGTTAATTTCAGTTATAACATGAATTAGTTTGCAAACAAGTATTAGGACATGATGAATTAAAACAAAGTTAGTTAATGTTAAATTGTTTAAATTTTTAGAAATATGATTTAGTACTCAAGTTTTTATTTTTATTTCTTTCAATTTTCAGTATTTGCAAATAATTAGTTTCAATAAGCTTAAGTCTTACTAATAATTTGAATTTTAATCCAACTATGGGATAATTAGTTTTTTTTATTTTTTTTTTATTTTTTTACTTTCCGATAATTCCATGTTGTATCTATGATTATAATTTTATTATTTTCTGCTAATATTTGTTTTTCCCTTCTATTTAATATGTCATTTTCAAGAATGTAGATATTGATTTTATATTTATAAAAAAAACTTAGTAATAATAAAAAGGTAGTCATTAGGGATACTATTAAAGGAGTTCGCTAAAAATAAATAGATGTAAATAATACAAATGTATAGGATTCTCCATTCTCATTTATTTATTTAATTATTAAAAAAAAAATTACTTAGAATTAGGGATGGATTGTTTAGTGAATTTCACTTCCTTCCCCAAAGATGATGACGCGTTAGACTCTTTAGGCGCGATTTAATTAATTTTACCTTCTTAAACTCGGATGCGCATTTCATGCGACCCAAATCTAAATCCTAAAACATCAAATAAAATATGTTTCGTATTGTGGGTGCATTTCATGTGACACAATCCAAAGATATGTTTTAAGCGATGTTCACATTCCTAAAAAAAATAATAATTATAATAATAAAGCGGTAAAAAGATAAAATTTGCACATGGTTCATAATTGTATTAAAAATCAGATAAATAAGCCGAATATAACAGTTGAGCGACCGTGCTAGAACCACGGAACTCGGGAATGCCTAACACCTTCTCCCGGGTTAACAGAATTCCTTATCCGGATTTCTGGTACGCAGACTGTAATATAGAGTCATTCTTTTCCTCGATTCGGGATTAAAATTGGTGACTTGGGACACCCTAAATCTCCCAAGTGGCGACTCTGAAATAATTAAACCAATCCCGTTTCGACTGTCCTTTAATTGGAAAAAACTCCCTACGCACCTCGCGGTGCCGGAAAAAGGAGGTGTGACACCAGTGAGTCGTTATCTCGGGTGGAATTCCTGTCATGTCTAAATGGGACCATGTAAAACAGTCCATGTTATCAATAAGAAATTGAATAAGTGTTTTCCTGAGCTCGGGGGTAAACCACGTTCCTAGGTATACCTTTCGTTCGGGTAGATACTCGATCAATATCACCTATTCCAGCTCCTCGACCATTGACTTAGTTGCATCCGATTCTTATGAAAGTTCGAGAAGTGAGAAAATCCTCTTCTTCTTCTTCGATTACCTATTTATCCGATTCGATCGAGGCTGGGAACAATGATTGCTATTTGGCCACTTGTTTATCTTTGGTGCTCGACTTTTCTGAGGTCGAAGGTGCTGATATCGGTGTCACCTCATTGACTGCAAATATTTCCCTTGTAGCGTGTTGTTCCCTATCACACCACCCACTGTTGGGAACTTCATCATTTAGTGAAGGGTTGATGGTACTTCCCTCATTTTGTAGATCTATGGCCTTCCGAGCAGTGCATTATACCTCATGTCGCCTTCGATGACATGAAATTTAGTGTCTTGGATGGTCCCAGCCACGTTCACTGATAGGATTATCTTCCCCTTCGTCATTTCACTAGCCATGTAGAAGTCGTTTAGGACTCGAGATGAGGTACAATCTGGTCTAGTAAGTCGAGTTGTTCTACGTCCCTCGATCTGATTATGTTTGTCGAACTACTTGGATCCACTAGAGAATGTTTAACTTGAATTTTATTTAATAAAATAGAAATTATCGGGGCGTCATTGTGTGGTTGAGAGATGCCCTCTGCTTCTTCGTCACTGAACGATAGAGTGTATTTGGGCATATAGTCTCGAGTCCGTTTTTCTATGGTGATCGACACCTTGGTACGTTTGAATATAGTTCCTTGTAGGATGTCGACCCCGCCGACGATCATGTGAATAACATGCTGAGGTTCTTCTTGCTCATTCTTTCTGTTGACGTCTCTTTTCCTGAAGTGATTTTTGGCTCGATCACTAAGGAACTCTCAAAGGTCACTCTCGTTGAATAATCGAGCTACCTCCTCTCTCAACTGTCTGCAGTCTTTGGTCCTATGGCCATGGGAACAATGATACTTACACATTAAGTTTGGGTTCCTTTGAGAGGGATCTATCTGTATAGGCCTGGGCCACCTGGTGTCTTTGATCCTTCCGATGGCCGTTACAATCCCCGATGCATCGACACTAAAATCGTACTCCGATAATCAAGGCGCTTCTATGGGATCTGCATATTTGTCGAAGCCAGTTTTACTCATTAGTCCCCGAGAATTCTGCCCTCGATTACTCCTCCGATCGTTTCAAGCAGAGTTACGTCTTGAACCATTATTCCTTCAATCTAAAACATACGGTTGATACCGATATTTATTCGGCCTCGATTATCTATCAATATCTCTCTGATTTTTACTTGTCGACCAATTTGGATGTACTGAACTCGAAGGAGCTCCTAATTGGTCATCCTTGACCCTAATCTTTGATTGATATCAGTTGTGAACATCTGCTCAAGTCACAGTCGGGTACTCGATCAAGTTCTGTTTCAATTGGCATGATGCGATGGAACTCCACTCGTTTAATCCTTGGGTGAAAGCTTGAATAGCTCAATCATCAGTGACTGGTGGTAATTCCATACATTCCATTTGGAATCGAGATACGAACTCTTTTAGCATCTCGTTATCCCTTTGCTTTACTTTGAAGAGGCCTGATTTTCTCGTTGCAACCTTTATGGCACCAACGTGTGCTTTTACAAATGAATCCGCCAATATGGAGAACGAATCAATGGAGTTCGGTGGCAAGTTTTGATACCAAATCATAGCTCCCTTCGAGAGGGTCTCCCTGAATTTCTTTAGCAATACAGACTCGGTTTCGTCATCCTCCAAATCATTACCTTTTATGGCACACGTATAAGAAGTAACATGCTCATTGGGGTCCGAGGTCCCGTTGTATTTAGGTATATCAGGCATTCAGAACTTCTTTGGGATGGGCTTCAGAGACACACTTTAGGGGAATGGTTTTTGCACAAATTTCTTGGAGTCCATTCCCTTTAAGATCGATGGTGCCCCCAGTATCTAACAACTCGAGAGTTATAACTTTCCACCTTCTTGTCTTTGGTCTCGATTTTCTTTTCTCCCGATTCTATTCTCTTAGTAAGCTCCTCGAGCATTCTCATCATAGCAGGGCTAACTGTAGAGGTATTATCACCCGATCTTTCGGGCACTGGCTCGGTACGACGAGTAACCTCTTGTTCGACCCTATTCGGTGCCTTGTGCTGATTTTACAACTGAGCAATGGTGTTTTGTTGGGCTTGAAACATTTCAAATATAACTTGGAGACTAACACCTTCGTCTCCTCTACCCTGCGTTCCTCGACCGTCAGTTCGACCATCTCTGCGTACACTTCCCTCGGGGTCTGCGCCCAAATCCGCATTCAAGGCAACATGAGAACTAACATCAATCGGGTTGACACTCCTCTGAGGTCATTCTGTGGAACCTCGATTCCTGGGGCGATAACATTCATTTTTTCTCCGTGAAGTCCCAGACCGTTGTCGCCATGTGTAGTTGTGTTTTGTGAGTTTGACATGATCTTAACTTGAAAACAAAATTATTGACAAGAAACAAGTGTAAATAGTATGTTATACCAGGATTAGCACTGAACAATCACTATTATCCTTAGCCCCACAGTGGGCGCCAAACTATTTGCCTCGAAATACGAGTAATAATTAAACTTGTAATGTGGTTATAAGGATACATGGTCTAATTAAATTCCAATTGATAAATATCTAAATAAGTAAAGGAATTAAATGATTGTAATAGATCAAACAAGGGTCGTTTGCAAGTTATCGACCTCGGCTTGGAATAGTTTCGAGATGGAACGTTAAGATCCAGAAGAGCAATAAGAATAATAAGAACAATAAGAATAATATGGACAATAAGAACAACAGAGAATTAAGAGCGAGTAAATGAGCAGAGTGTTTGTAGTTCTCAGTAATTGCGTTTATGATTCATCTGTGTCTGCCAACTCCGATATTCCCGCCGAGATTGGTGGTCGATTGCGGATATCTCGTTATTTCATTACTTCAGTGTCGATTTAGTCTGATCTCGATCCCTTAGTCTTCGTGTTCTTCGATCCCGAACTTGCTTCGATATGGGCTCACTCTCGATGAAAACCTTCGAGCCCGTAAAATCGGGTGTGGTCGATTTTAACCGTATACAAAATATAATCATTAGGCTTGAGAATACACTTTGACTTCTATGTGGCATTGTTATTGCCACAGTCATATCCTTTTAGTTTCGTTGTCAGTGCTTGTTCCTTTATTCTGTATTTGATACAAATTCAATTACTTGTAGTAGTCCTGGTTTATTCCAACTACAACACAAGAGACGTAAATTCTGAGAGGATATGAGGCTAATTTCGAGTCTGAATTGAATAAGGGAATGTTTAGCCACCTTATTGCATCTGATCCCACATCGAAATAACCTCTTTTCAGTCGTCTTTTAATACTTATATAAATATAGCCTCATGCACTCATATTATGGGCCTCAATTTGCAGCGCTCTCGAGTAGTTTCAAGTCCGCTTACAGCGTTCACCCCTGAAGGTATTTTCTTCTCTTGTATTTTTTTCCTTTTTCTTTTTGGCTTTTTGTAGGTCAAGCAAGAAGGATATATACTTGTTTAATGATATGATTCATGCATGAAGAAGACAATCTTAGGGTGTGAGAGGAAGAGTATTCATCTTTACCCAAATATCGGAGAGATTACTCTCAAGGTGGAGAGGTAGAGGGTAACCTAAGAAGTATTGGGGAGAAGTGATCAGACAGGACATGGCGCGACTTAGGATTACTGAGGACATGGCCCTTGACAGGGAATTATGGAAGTCGAGCATTAAGGTTGTAGGTTAGGGAAAAATGTAAATATTTCTACAGCACAATAGAGTGAGACTAGCCAGTTAGGAGTTAGACTAGGAATGTCATTGGTAGTCTATTGATGCAGGGCTTTACCTTCTAGTTTTACTATACCAGCCATCTATTTCGTATTTCGTATTCTGTATTTCATATCTCTTATATTGTTGTTACTTTATTATGCATTTTATGGTACTAATATATCGGCTCCTGTTGTGTTTTATTTTTAGCCGATGGTCTCCTGAAAACAGCCTTTCTACCCTTCGGGGTAGGGGTAAGGTCTGCGTACATATTACCCTCCCCAGACCCCACTTGTGGGATTATACTGGGTCATTGTTGTTGTTGTTGTTGTACTCTCAGAGATTACTTCCAATGTGGCCCGACTATCGGAGAGATTACTCTTAAGGTGACTCGACTATTAGAGAGATTACTCTCAATGTAGCCCGACTATTGGAGAGATTACTCTCAAAGCGACATGAATATCGTAGAGATTACTCTCAAAGTAACCCGACTATCGGAGAGGTTAACATATTCACCTTAAGAATAGTTCCTTTTAAGGACAAACCCACAAAGAGACCAACTTAAGGTGTAAAGGGACTTAAATGTCCACCTCAAGATTGGAAAATTATTGTCCTTTTTAAGGACAAACCCACGAAGAGGCAAACTTAAGGTGCAAAGGGACTTAAATGTCCACCTTAAGATTGGAAAATTATTGTTCCTTTTAAGGAGAAATCCATGAACATGCCAACTTAAGGTCCAAAGGGACTTATATGTCTACCTTAAGATTGGAAAATTATAAAGCTTCAACTCGAACACTTCGTGGACTTGATGACATCGAGTTGAACACTTGGAAAACTTTGAAGATTTGGTGGACCATGCAGACTTCAACTTGAAATGTGGTTGACTTTTATAATTCAACTTGAAAAATTAGCAGACTTGACGACTTCAACTTGAAGATTTTGAGGGCTTAAACAATTCAACTTTAAGACTGGCGAATTTGAAGACTTCAATTTAAAGACCAATAGACTTGAAGACTTCAACTTGGAGACTTAAAGGGCTTAAATATTTCAACTTGAAGAATGGCGAACATGAAGACTTCAACTTGAAGACCGACGAACTTGAAGATTTCAACTTGGAGACTTCAACTTGAAGACCGACGAACTTGAGGACTTCAACTTGGAAACTTGGAGGGCTTAATTATTTGAACTTAAATAATGGCGGATGTGAAGACTTCAATATGAAGACCGATGGACTTGAAGATTTCAACTTGAAGACCGACGGACTTTAACTTGGAGACTTGGAGGGCTTAAATATTTCAACTTGAAGAGCAACAAACTTGAAGACTGGAGGACTTAAAGATTTGGTGAACATGAAGACATAGCGAATCCCTGAACTTTAGTGCAAATACTCGGTAGCCTCCTAAAAGACTATAATCTCCCCATTGAAAACATTGGTTTATCATGGAGTCTTGCCCCCTTAAGTCATATGAGATCCAAAATTCAATAGAAGAATGATATATCAGCCCGACTTTCAAGTGCTGGTTGAATGAATTACTTCCATCATACTTCATTTGGACAAAGATTGGGCAATATGTATCTTTTGAACTTATGTGACTGAACTTAGAATGAAACTCTAAGCTGCCTATGTGCCTCGGTGAAGAGGATCAAGTCATATCGTAGTTCAAAATTGGTGTTTTTTTTTAATTTTTTAATATCCTAACTTTTTCCTAGGCCGCCTCCTTCGAGGTTTTCGACCTAGCAGACTTTTGTTTTTGGGCCATACACAGTTTATACTCTTGCTGGCCAGGAGTAACATGCAGTATATGCTCTTGCATTAATAAGCGTAGTAACTTGCAGTTTAAGCTCGTATTTTAGGAAGCTTTGTGACTTGTAGATTTTGCTCAAACTTGAAGAGCTTCATGACATGCAGTTTAGGCTCGTACATCGAGGAGCATTACAACTTGAAGATTTAGCTTACAATTTGAAGTACATCTCGAATTTCAAGAGCTTCATTACTTGAAGATTTAGCTCACAGTTGAAGAGCTTTGTAGCTTGAATAGTTTGCTTGAAGTTTAAGAGCTTTACATCTTGAAAACTTTGCTCAAATTTTAAAAGCCTTACATTTTAAAGTTTGGCTCTAATTTTAAAAGTTTTGCGACTTGAAGTCTTTGCTCGATTTTGAAGAGCTTTCGACTTGAGTCTTTTCTCGAATTTGAAGAGATTTTCAACTTGAAGACTTTGCTCGATTTTTAAGAGCTTTACATCTTAAATTTTTAGTTCAAAATTGGGGAGCTTCGTGACATATAATACAGAATCATGTGCCAAGGAGTATTACAACTTGCAGTTTAGGGTCGTGCGTTGGGGAGCATTATAACTTGTAGTTTAGGCTCGTGCATTAAAGAGCATTCCAACATGCATGAACTCTTCAGCTTTATCTTCGGACGAATACTTGCCCCATTCTCAGCATCATCTGCTTCTATTTCATCATGAGACTCAAAGCCAGGAAACCTTTGATCTCCACTTGCAGCCATACTCAATTCCATATCATGTGCACGAGTTGCTAGTTCTTCAAATATTGTGGGCTTTATGCCTTGTAACATATAGCGAAGACTCTAATGCATGCGTTGAATGCATATTTTGATGCCAGAAGTCTCGCTAAGGTGATCTTTGCAGTTGAGGATTAAGCTCCTCCAGCAGTTGATGAAGTCAATAACTGGCTCATCCTTTCCTTGATGAGTGTTTTTAAGATCAATCATGCTTAAGATGTGTCTTGTGCTATAGAAGCGATTGAGAAACTCTTGCTCCAACTACTCCCAATTATCTGTGTACCAATTGAATGCATTACCTTTGAGAGAACGAACGAACGAATTGTTTGACAAGATGATCACCATAAGTCTCAGCGTTGTTGCATGTCTCGATGAAATGCGCCACATGTTGCTTGAGATTTCCTTTTCCATCAAAATGTTGAAGCTTTGGAGGTTGATATCCAGTAGGCATCTTCAAGCTATCAATCCATTGTGTGTATGACTTTGCATATGCGATGGAAATTTAATCAGAGGATCAATTTTATCTTCAATCGTCCCCATAATGAAGTCTTTCAATTGATCAACATCAATTAGACCTTCTCAAGAAACTTGGATCTCTTTGACCACGATCGTTTGCCTCGTAGCGGATTCTCCCCCTTCTTTATCTTCGGAAAGCTCCACAAGTGCTTGATTGATTTTACTTTTGCTAAGCTCTCAATCTCACTTGATAACTTTTAGAGGCGAGTATCTCGATCCTCCATATATTTGGTCAACTTCTCAAGTGCTTTGGTCAAATTTGCAAGTTGTTCTTCCATGGTCGAATTGTTAAATCTTGTTCTTGAACTTGAAAAAGAAGATATGAGAGGTAGAGATTGTCCCACTGGGCGTGCCAGAATTTGTAGAAAATAAATTTACGTCGAGAAAATAAAATCAAGACCAAAAAATTCAACAATCGTAGTATTTTATTTCAGATATTTGAGTGTTATAATCTCTATGAACCTTCTGATTCTACTTTACAACAGTAAATAAAAGAGCCTTCGAGTTTAATCTTGAATTTTATTTATTTTAATCCAAGTGTTTGAGGTCTGATCTTGATCTTGACGTATTTTTAATATAAGGGCTTGCAGCTTGTTCTTGAATCTTTATCTTGAACTTTTAATCCTTAGAACACTTGAATGCTTGTAGCTTTTAGAGAAA